>NC_053164.1:121025547-123606921 GCF_016835505.1 Polypterus senegalus
GTCACATCCAGTGACCAACGGCAATATTGCAATTTTGTGATTAATAATACTTGTTTAACAACAGAATCCCTGAAGCCTACGAAGTTGCAGTACATGGTCATCTTAAATTCCTTCGCACCTCTTCATCAGCGTCTTTGTTTTGCAAATGTGTCAGTCAGCACAAGCAGCATGCAGCTTGCTATTCCATCCCCCACTGGTGCAGCTGAAGTTGTTCCAGCTCGGGTCTGTTTATCTGGGTGTGAGGAGTCTGGAATCGGTTATATTCTGGAATAAAAGAACACTTGTTTTGTTATACCTTTTGTGAAAGTGTTTATTTGATATTTGGAATAAAGTCTTCACACATTATACACTTCGTCAGCATTGTCATTATTACTATAACATGAAGAAAGTTTCTGTTTTAGTTGTGTGTTCAACATTTCTTGCCTCGCATTTCCTGTCATGCAATATTACCCAGATTGTTGTAGACATGGAACGTACATGAAATGAATGCATTCCAAATAACAATATATTATTTACCCTATACAATTCTAGGCACCTCACACCCAGATAAACAAACTTGAGCAGCATCATTGGGGGGATGGAATAGCAGGCTGCTTGCTGCCTGTGCTGACTGACACATTTGCAAAACAAAGACGCTGATGAATAGGTGCGAAGCAATTTAAAGTAGCCCGACATTACAACTTTTTTCATAGTCTGCAACATGTTATCTATTTTTGTGTGTGTAATTTGAACATTAATAATAGTTTTACATTTTACTTTTTTATTGTACACCATATATACTTGTTCACATGTATCTTCATATTAAAGTTTTGGATCTGAAATCCAAAAACTTTAGTCTCATTAGCAATAAAACTTTACCATAACCATAAAAAACAAAGATATAGACTCACAGTACAAATAATACAATCAATCAATAAATAAATAAATAGTAATGCATAATGCGCAGAAACAACACATTAAAGAGTATAAGTATTTTTTCCAGAGTACTGGTTGTTGGGAAGTATTGAATTGCCTGATAGCAGCGAGCAGAAAAGACCCCTAGAGGTGCTGCTTTGCACACTGTGGTGGATTGGGCCTGTGACTAGAAGTGTTCCAAGACAGTACCTCCTGGAAGGAATGGAGGAGACTTTTCATAATGGCATCCAATTTTGCCACCATTCTCTTTTTCACAATAGATTCCAGTATGTCCAAGGTTAGCCCTGTGATGGAGCAGGTTTTCCTGATAAGTTTGTTCAAGCTCTGCTTGTGCTTGTCTTATGAGCTCATATTGCTTCCTCAGGAGTCAACAGCGTAAAACCATACATTGTATAAAACGGACTGGTAAAACTTCTCCAGCAGCTTGCTGTTACATTCAAATACCTGAGTTTCTTCAGGAATTACACAATTCCATTCCTCTCCCTGAATAGTGTCTCAAATGCTGAATAGTGGTGTCAGAGGATCTTTGGCACGCTGGACATCTGCCACCAACTCTCTTCTGTTTCTTTTTCCGGTTTCTTTGTGGTGGCGGCCTGCGCACCAACACCTACTCAAAGCATCATGATGCACCAACATTGATGGACTGAAAGCCAGAAGTCTACGTGACCATCATCATCAGGTCCTTCCATGAAAACCCTAAATACAAAGAGGACTGTTTGACTTATGTTAGGTAGATTGCCCAGAGGGGACTGGGCGGTCTCTTGGTCTGGAACCCCTACAGATTTTATTTTTTTCTCCAGCATTTGGAGTTTTTTTTGTTTTTTCTGTCCACCCTGGCCATCGGACCTTACTCTTATTCTATGTTAATTAATGTTGACTTATGTTTATTTTTTATTGTGTCTTCTATTTTTCTGTTCATTTTGTAAAGCACTTTGAGCTACATTTTTTTGTATGAATATGTGCTATATAAATAAATGTTGATTGATTGATTGAACTCTTTTGTCTTGCTCATTTTGAGCTGTGGGTGGTTCTACCTGCACCACAAGGCAACATTCTCCACAAGCCTCCTGTACTCCAACATGTCCTCCTTATTAATGCAGTCTATGATGGAGCAGTCATCTGAGAATTTCTGTAGATGGCAAGTGCTGCTATTACAGTATACTGGAATTCTGTTGTGTAAAGGTGAACAGGAAGGGAGACAGAACAGTGCCCTGAAGTGCCCAGTGTTACACACCACAATTTCTGACACACAATCCTTCAGCTTCACAAACTGCTGTCTGTTGGTCAAGTAATCCATGATTCTTGATATTATCAGTGCATCAAGATATATAGCCTTGAGCATTTTATCCAGTCAATGTTTGTAGCCAGTTATAGTCATCATCCCATTACACACTTTCTTCACAATTTTTTGCTATAATTTTTGCTCCAATTTGTCCCTGTAGTGAGCTTTCCACTTACAGAGCTGCTTAGGTAATATCGATATTTTTTATACTTCCTAACATATATTTCCTCTGTGTGTGTGTGTGTGTGTATGTCTGTCTGTCTGTCTCTCTTTAATAGGGAATACATACTGTACTTGATTCAAGGTCATTGGTCTGAGCCACAGAGTAAGGCAAGGGCAAAGTTCACCAAACAGTCTTGTACATGGGCTAGACTTTATGGATAAGAACATACTGGGAAATTAGACTATATCGTATTATTGAATCCTTATTTAATCAAAGCCTGTCATTACTTTTTATAGGAATATATTATTAAATTATTGCACACTTTCTGTAAATCCAATAAACTTCATTTCACTTCTCAAATATCACTGTGTGTGTCTCCTACATGATATATTTAACTGACATTTTTTATCGTAACAACCAACGATTTATACAGGAAAATAATGACTATTAACAAGGTTGCCCAAACTTTTGCATCCCACTGTATATACATACATATATATATATATATATATATATATATATATATATATATATATATATATATATATATATATAATAAAATAAAAGGCAAACCCCTGAGTGACTGACTCACTGACTCATCACTAATTCTCCAACTTCCCATGTAGGTAGAAGGCTGAAATTTGGCAGGCTTATTTCATACAGCTTACTTACAAAAGTTAAGAAAGTTTCATTTCGAAATTCTACACGTAATGGTCATAACGGTCGACAACGTTCACCATGTTGAACTTTCTTATTTATGGCCCCATCTTCACGAAATTTGCTAGGCGACTTCCCTGCGCTAACCGAAACCGATGTACTTACTTATTTCGATGGTATGACGCCACTGTCGGCTGCCATATTGAATTTTCCAACGTCACTAATTTTCCAACTTCCCATGTAGGTAGAAGGCTGACCCCATCTTCACTACATTTGGTAGGTGGCTTCCCTTCGCTAACCAAAACCGATGTACATACTTATTTCGGTGGTATGACGCCACTGTCGGCCGCCATATTGAATTTTCCAAACGTCACTAATTCTCCAACTTCCCGTGTTGGTAGAAGGCTGAAATTTGGCAGGCTCATTCCTTCCTGTTTACTTACAAAAGTTAAGCAGGTTTCATTTCGAAATTCTACGCGTAACAGTCATAACGATCAACAACGTCCGCCATATTGAACTTTCTTATTCATGGCCCAATATTCACGAAATTTGGTAGGAGGCTTCCCTACGCTAACCGAAACCAATGTACATACTTATTTCGGTGGTATGACGCCACTGTCAGCCGCCATATTGAACTTTCCAACGTCACTAATTCTCCAACTTCCCGTTTAGGTAGAAGGCTGAAATTTGGTACTTATTTCAGTGGTATGATGCCACTGTCGGCCACCATATTGAACTTTTCAATGGTCTTTGTTACTTATGGGCCCATCTTCAAGAAGTTTGGTATGCGGGTTCTCAGCGCTAACTGAATCCTACTTACGTACATATATACGTCCATAGCCTGCAGCTCGGTCACCGTGTGAGGAGGCGTTGGGTCCCCCATCCCAACACCTCCCACGTTGTTGGCTGCCTGCCTATATAAGGCCGTCTGTTGCTCCAGTCTCTACATTCCCTTCCTTGCTTCGCCACGGGATTTACGTCTCCCTGCTGATAACTACAGCCTTTTTATTTAATCCATGGCTTCTCCGCTGTTTTATTGTTCATTTATTACGATTATAGTTATTGTGTAGGTATTTTAGACTTACTTTACGTTGCTCAGGTACCCATTTCCTTTATTGTTCCAACCGTACCCCCATTAACATGTCTATCGAGGTGATCACCATAGATCAAAGAACTGCCCGGAGATGGCACCTACCTTTTCCATTCTCTTTGTTACATATTGCATGGCCATATCAGGCTCACTCTTGATATCCGGAGGAACATTGTGTCTTATGTATTGAATGACTGGGACAGGTTCAAGGTGTGGACTGATGACGGTACAGGAGATAATTATACTACACAGGAGCAATAGAAGAGTGAAATGCTTAAGCCCTTCACCTATGCATCTGCATGTGAGTTGATAGCTGCCGCTAAATTGTTCGGTTGTCACTTTCAAGTGTACCGAAATGGCCAAATATTTCCACCTTTGGACAACCGCCAATGCCTCTTAAACATCTTAGATTGACAGGTGACGATTTCAGTAGTGGACACTTTGATGTTTCTGAATGTTTAAACTCTCAAAAGCTGGATGTGAAGTTATCGATGAAACCGGTTGTATACTTACAACACTTGACAGATGCAGAATGTCTCTTCAACAAAAGTCCTACAAATACTTTCGTAATTGAAACAAACCATGAAACTCAAACCGATTATGACAGCAGCAATCCAAGCTGTGAGATTTGAAACGGGATTACTGTTCACATGGCCAACTGTACTTTGCATGCTTAAGAGTAAGCTCAGCGCACAGTTTGGTCATATTACAACTGGAGGGCCGAACTAACAATGTGGTATACAAAGAGATCCTTAACAAATAATTATTGGTATATTTTCCCTCAGTTTAAAAGGGTTTAATTTTCTTCTTAATAAAAATTTTAAGGCAGTACTTTGCCGCTGCGAAGCGCAGGTATTTTGCTAGTATATATATATACTACACATATATACATACATATATAAACTGCTCAAAAAAATTAAAGGAACACTTTGAAAACACATCAGATCTCAATGGGAAAAAGAAATCCTCCTGGATATCTATACTGATATAGACTGGGTAATGTGTTAGGAACGAAAGGATGCCACATCGTTTGATGGAAATGAAAATGATCAACCTACAGAGCCCTGAATCCAAAGATGCCCCAAAAATCAGAGTGAAAAAATTATGTGGCAGGCTAGTCCATTTTGCCAAAATTTAATTGCAGCAACTCAAAATTGTACGCAGCACTTTGTATGGCCCCTGTGTTCTTGTATACATGCCTGACAACATCGGTGCATGCTTCTAATGAGATGACAGATGGTGTTGTGGGGGATCTCCTTCCAGATCTGGACCAGGGCATCACTGAGCTCCTGGACAGTCTGAGGTGCAACCTGGTGGCATTGGATGGACCAAAACATAATGTCCCAGAGGTGTTCTATTGGATTTAGGTCAGGAAAGTATGGTGGCCAGTCAATGGTATCAATTGCTTCATCCTCCAGGAACTGCCTGCATACTCTCACCACATGAGGCCAGGAATTGTCGTGCACCAGGAGCCATTGTACCAGCATAGGGTCTGACAATGGGTCCAAGGATTTCATCCTGATACTTAATGGCAGCCAAGGTGCCTTTGTCAAGCCTGTAGCGGTCTGTGTGACCCTCCATGGATATGCCTCCCCAGACAATCATTAACCCACCACCAAACTGCTCATGCTGAATGATGTTACAGGCAGCATAATGTTCTCCATGGCTTCTCCAGACCCTTTCACTTCTGTCACGTGCTCAGGGTGAACCTGCTCTCATCTGTAAAAAGCACAGGGCACCAGTGGTGCATCTGCCAATTCTGGTATTCTATGGCGAATGCCAATCGAGCTGCATGCTGCTGGGCAGTGAGCTCAGGGCCCATTAGAGGACATGGGACCCTTGGGTCACCCTCATGAAGTCTTTCTGCTTGTTTGGTCAGAGACATTCACACCAGTGGCCTGCTGGAGGTCATTTTGTAGGGCTCTGGCAGTGCTCATCCTGTTCCTCCTTGCCCAAAGGAGCAGATACTGGTCCTGCTGATGGGTTATGGACCTTCTATGGCCCTCTCCAGCTCTCCTAGAGTAACTGCTTGTCTCCTAGAATCTCCTCCATGCCCTTGAGACTGTGCAGGGAAACACAGCAAACCTTCTGGCAATTACACTTATTGATGTGCCATCCTGGAGAAGTTGGACTACCTGTGCAACCTCTGTAGGGTCCAGGTATCGCCTCATGCTACCAGTAGTGACACTGACTGTAGCCAAATGCAAAACTAGTGAAGAAACAGTCAGAAAAGATGAGGAAGGAAAAATGTCAGTGGCCTCCACCTGTTAAACCATTCCTGTTTTGGGGGTCATCTCATTGTTGCCCCTCTAGTGCATCTGTTAATTTCATTAACACCACAGCAGCTGAAACTGATTAACAACCCCCTCTGCTACTTAACTGACCAGATTAATATCCCTTTAATTCTTTTGAGCAGTATATATACATATACATATGTACATACAAATATATATATATATATATATACACACACACACACATATATATGTATATATATATATACATACATATATAAATATATATACATATACGTATCAGTGCAATACGCTGCTTGTTAAAACGGATTACTTCCGCTCTTACGTGCCCGTAGTGCTGCGTGGGCATTATGAACTATCGTACTGTTCAAGTTCTATTTAAATTTTAAATATAAGTAATTTTTATTTAGTTGACAGAAATATCTTTGGTAGGAATGTAAGTTGAATTTAGTCATCATTGCATACATTTTTCTTCACCATAGAAATGTGAAGACTAAATTCAACTTACATTCCTACCAAAGATATTTCTGTCAACTAAATAGAACGTACTTATATCCAAATAAAACTTGAAAAGATATATTTTTTTGAATCTGAGCGCGCATTTTATATCGACTTAATGCGCACTACATCGAGCCCCGTGCTATTGTGCTCTCGCCTGCCTGCCTCAATAAATCACCGTCGCTTCGCTGTTACTTTTTTACCGTTCATTTAATCATGGGCCACTCTATAGTTTTGTTTATTTTCGGGTTGTAATGTTCATTAAATTTACATATCATCTGGTCCATTGGCGGACCGTGCATCTCACACCTAGGCCTTCAGTACTGCTCTGTCTGAATCAAACCGCCCCTTAAAAACTAATTTATGGTTATAAAAACCATCTTAATATGCAGAAATACAGTATAAAGATATATATAATTAACATTAGTTTGTGATTTCGATATTTTTACTTATGAATATGCTAAGCACAGTCCTTCACCCGCGAATATTTACCTTATATGGGCAGGCACTCAATTACGTGGGAGTCGTAATGACGTGAGACACAACTCTGCCTCCCACGGTCATTGAGCTGCAGTCTATTACAGTATATGGATGAAAAAATAGGTTCCAGTTATGACCATTACGTGTAGAATTTCGAAAGGAAACCTGCCCAACTTTTGTAAGTAAGCTGTAAGGAATGAGCCTGCCACATTTTAGCCTTCTATCTACACGGGAAGTTGGAGAATTAGTGATGAGTAAATCAGTCAGTCAGTCAGTCAGTGAGGGCTTTGCCTTTTATTAGTATAGATTTAAACAATAACAGGCTATTCAGACCAACAAAGCACACCAGTTCTATCCACTTAATTGTTCCAAAATAACAAATTCTAGTTTTGTAGGTCCCTAGAGTCCTACTGTCTAACACACTTCTAGGTAACTTATTCCATGTTTTCTATGGTTTTCTGTGTGAAGAAAAAACATCCTAATGTTTGCTCAAAAATTTTCCTTAACAAGTTTCCAACTGTGACTTTGTGTTTCCTGTTGAACTCATTTTAACATAACAGTCTCAATCCACTGTATTAATTCCTAATTTCATAATTTTAAACATTTCAATCGTGTCACCTCTTAATCTCCTTTGGGTTAGACTGAAAAAGTTCAGCTCTTTTAATCTTTCCTCACCACTAATCCCCTGTAGACCTGAGATCAGCACTGCTATGTCCTTTTTGTAGTCTGGAGACCAAAACTGTACACAGTACTCCAGGGGAACCCTCACCAGTGTGTTATAAAGCTTGAGAAGAGTCTCCTTTGACTTCCACTCTACACACCATGCTTTATAACCTAACGTTCTGTTGGCCTTCTATATGGCTTCTGAACACTGTCTGGTGGTTGCATTGATATCCACTGCTCCACTGAATAGGAATCATTCAGACTCTATTTTGCTCACCACTCCCAAACCATAGGGGAAAAGTGGTCTGGAGTTAAAAATCAGCTAATCTCAGAAAGGAGGATCTTCTGGCTGCTCTCAAAACACACCTTTACTAACCATCTGGATCTTCTTAGCCAGTCTGGGAGACACTTTGTCTATCTGTTCCATTTAACCACTATGTGTTAATCATTAAACAGCTCAACACATCACTTTACTTGGCTGTCCAGAAAATAAGACATGTAGTCATTCATTAAACTGTGAGCCCTACACACGTTTAAGCAACTTTGTTTTCAAACATTTACAGTATGAGTAACTTGAAAATCTGTTTACAATGCACCACTATGATTCAGATGAAACAGATACCCTTTGTCATTTCTTCACCATTTGCCAAATAAAACTTGAAGTCTTTCATTACATTTACGGCAAGCAGTACCTTTAGTTCACCTGGCCCACTGTCTGCAAAAACAGGCTAACATTTCTATATTGAGCACACCAAAAAATACCAAAGTTTACTTTTCTGCAATATTTGGCTTATGATTATCTTTATTTATACCTGATATCACTCCACTGTGGACACATAAGAGTAACAGAGTGATACTGTTGAATAAAAAATCTGGATCCAAAGCCAATTGTCATGAGTTTTACTTTGTCTAGCTAATACTTTTTAACTTTAAGTGTGAGAGCTATCTTCTTACCCATCAGAGATGCTGTGTTTCACATTGAAATGTTAAGGTTTGTATGTCTGCATCTCTCCCATTCTTCTTTATTCCTTGATTGATATAACTCCTATCTTCCACCATTTATCACTCAAGCTTTCAGCTCAGTTTCTCCAATATGTGTACAGTACTAAGATTACAAATGTGCATTATGCTCAGCCTATTGACACAGTAGTGTGTTAAGAAATTGCTGTCATAGAAATGAATGTAATATTTGTTTAAGTGAGGAATCAGTAACGGGTTAATCAGTTATACAGTTAGTCACTTGGTTAATAGCAGGCACGCCTATGTACCTAGAAAAATCTAAGAACATAAAAATAATGAAAAGTATTTAGTAAGGATAGCCTTTTACCCTATAAACATCTTGCTGCTGAATCAAAGTGAATTAAAGGCATAAAGAAGATTTGATAAATGTGAGTGCAATTGACCTGACATCATCACTCACCTGGGTGGTCATTCCTGCAGAACAAAGAGTTCAAGTGAATGTATACCATGATTGCAACTGGGCCAAACAACTGTTAACACATCACTGCTTTCCTAACAATGAAAAGATCCCTGAGGCTCAAACATGCAGTTAAAAGCAGTCAGAAAAGCTCCCTGAGCACCATGAGTGATCTGGAAGAAATAATTAAAAAGAAATAGCAATGCAGTTTCAAAAAGGAAAGGAAATAAAACAAAACATATAAAATAGCATAATAACGTTGGTTATCAATTAATTTCAGGAAAGTCATATTTATTTGTTTATTTTTTTATGTATTGCTTCGAAGCATGAGGGAAACAAGTCCCTTTAAATCACATCAAGTTATTTTGCCATCGGCCATTACAAACTCTCACAGTAATGTTTACAGAACATTAATTCCTCTTCATTTTCTAGACCAATGCGCCAAGCTTTAAAGGCTCTAATGGTATATATGTTGTTTAGCTAGATACGATTTATAATATTAGGTACTATAATAAAAGAACTTCCAGAAGTTAAAACAATCTTTTTGTGTAATATAAGTTAAATTGTTATAGGCAAAGTACAGAAAATGCTAAACATTACAGTGCCAGGAAAGATAAAGAATAATTAGTAGAAGATAACTGTGGACATATTAAGATGACTATAAAACCCAGCCACGTCAGATAAGCAAACAGAACATAAGAGGTATACAAGGTCACACATTGTGTGGAACCATTGTTAAAAATAAATGTGCAGATTAAAGATTTGAAAAAGCACTTTCCAATGGTAATCATAGCATGTGTGAATGAAGGCAGAAGAAGTAGCTTTACAGGGAATGAAGGGATCCTGTTATAATTTGTACACCCCTGGCATTGTGAAGAATGTGGACGTAGCAACCATCAAAAGGTACAACTGTAGAAGACGTATATGCTGAAAATGATGAAGTCAGTTTTGAACACTTTAGGCAGCATCTTCCCTAAAACTATACAGATGGCATAATTATTCAAATATAAAAAGAAGAAGTTATCTCAACAGTAACAATTACTGTGACATCAGTTTTTTTCACATTCGCAAAGCCATTTAGGATAGTACTACTATTATAGAAGAAATGGAAAAGTGGTTGGCAAATTGTGTACTGGTACAAATCTAGTTTTATTTACAGAGCACATCTTAAACAACAGCAGCTGAACAAAGTGCTGTACAGTTTCCATAAATACACCAAAAATATATAAATAAGTACACTAGAATATATAAATACATTAAAAACTACTCTCATGCAAGTCTAAAAAGATAAGGCAAAAAGAATCCAAAGCTTAGGGGCAGCTACTGTAAAGGCATGGTCCCCTCTAGATCTCAGCGCAACCTCTCACCAAAGGAAATTAAGTGAATGTGAGGAAGGGTAAGGAGGTAAGAAGTCAGTAAGATAAGAGGGGGCTAAACCATTCATAGACTTAAAATCAAACTATAACATTTTATACTCAATCCCAGAATGAACATGAAGGTAGTGAAGAGAAGCTAAAATTGGTTTGATTTGATTATGTTTTAATAGTCCTGTTAGAAGCCTGGATTAGCTAAAGACAAGCAAAGGATGACTGGTTAACTTCAATGTATATTGAGTTGTAATAGTCAAGCCGAGAAGAGAACAAAAGCATGAATTAGTTTTTGAAAATCATCTGTAGAAAGAAAAGGCTTAACTTTAGCTAATACCCTGAGCTGATACAATGGAGTCAGTTTTTTAGTGTGATTTTTGATAATGTTCTCAAATTCAACAAAGATTTTTTTGAGAAAGGTTTGTCAGAGAACCAAGGTAACTTGCAGGAGCCAAGGTAAAATCAGAAGATCCAAAAAAACACAATACATGTTTTTTGTCATTTAGATCTAGAAAATTTAGTAGCATCTATATTTTGATGCCTTTCAGACATTCCAATAAGGGTTTAAGAGATTTGCTTTGCTTCGTTTCAGTGAAAGATATATCTGTGTACCATCTGTGTAGCAATGATTTTTTTTTAAATGGATCCTATGGGCAACATGTACAGTGAAAAAAAGAATAGGTCTCAAGACTAAATCATTGGGGGACCCCACAGGTGAGAGGAGAAAAGGAGAAATATCCCAGGATGACTGAAAAACTTCTGCCTGTTACATATGACCTGAACCATTCCAAGCAATACCATGGATGCCCACATTACCTCTCAGGCCAAGCAATAAGGATGTCATGATTAACGGTATCAAATGCTGCAGTTAGACCTAAAAGCAACAAGGCAGCAGTATCTCCAGAGTCACTTTTTAATAAAAGATTGGTTAGAACCCTTAAAGGTGCAGACTCCGTGCTATGGTGTGCCTTTAAAACCAGACTGAAATACTAATAATATGCTGATATCATTCAATAAGGTCGACAGTTGTAGAAAGACAGGTATGTTTAAGATTTGATAATACACCATTTGACATGCAGCAATGCACTATAAAATTATTCTGTTTACCTCTCATGTTCAAATTTTGTGCTATTGTTAATGATATTTTGATAGTGTATTTGTTGTGCGTGTTATATGGTGTCAACGCTGTCATTTGCCTGTGTTATCAATTATAGGAAACATGGTAATATATAAGTCTACAGTTTCCAAAGAAATTATGTTATTACACTGATAGTTTTACATCTGCGACCTCAAATGTGTAAAAATTCAGTTTTCAGAATGAATGTAGTTAATAATAATATTTAGAACATTACTTACAGAAATACATTTTTTTACACATCATTTTTTTGGACTCTGTGGTGGCCAATCCATGTGTGAAAATGATGTCTCATGCTCCCTGAACCACTCTTTCACAATTTGAGCCCGATGAATCCTGGTATTGTCATCTTGGAATATGCCCGTGCCATCAGGGAAGAAAAAATCCATTGATGGAATACCTGGTCATTCAGTATATTCAGGTAGTCAGCTGACTTCATTCTTGGAGCACATACTGTTGCTGAACCTAGACCTAACCAACTGCAGCAACCCCAGATCATAGCACTGCCCCCACAGGCTTGTACAGTAGCCACTAGGCATGATGGGTACATCACTTCATCTGCCTCTCTTCTTATTCTGATGTGCCCATCACTCTGGAATAGGGTAAATCTGGACTCATCAGACCACATGGTCTTCTTCCATTGCTCCAGAGTCCAATCTTTATGCTCCCTAGCAAATTGAAGCCTTTTTTCCGGTTTGCCTCACTGATTAGTGGTTTTCTTACGGCTACACAGCTGTTCAGTCCCAATCCCTTGAGTTCCCTTCACATTGTGCGTGTGGAAATGCTCTTACTTTCACTATTAAACGTAGACATGAGTTCTACTGTTGTTTTTTTTCAATTTGATTTCACCAAACGTTTAAGTGATCGCCGATCACGATCATTCAGGATTTTTTTCCGGCCACATTTCTTCCTCGAAGACGATGGGTCCCCACTATCCTTCCAGTTTTTAATAATGCATTGGACAGTTCTTAACCCAATTTTAGTAGTTTCTGCAATCTCCTTAGATGTTTTCTCTGCCTGATGCATGCCAATGATTTGACCCTTCTCAAACAGAATAAGAACTTTTCCATGACCCCGAGATGTGTGTTTCAACATGGTTGTTTAAGAAATGAGAAGCAACTCATTGCACCAGTTGGGGTTAAATAACTTGTTGCCAGCTGAAAGATAATCGCCCATGCAGTAATTATCCAATAGGAGGCTCGTACCTATTTGGTTAGTTAAATCCAGGTGGTGACTTTTTTTTTGGCCAGGCAGTGAAAGTTACAATTATAAAAGAAAAAGTGACATACAGCATAACATTCAGGTGCGTTTATGGACTTAGTTAACTGTTTTGAAAGATGGAGCTATTCTAAATTCTGTACTCATTTAGTTATCATATTTTGTTATTTTTTGTAATAGTGATATTTAAAAATAACTGATAGTAGAATGAAATTACAAGTGTTAGTAGGGTTTATAAAATGTGTTTATAACACCTTACAATATCATTTAGTTGAAAACAAATAATAATAATAATAATAACATTTTTTTTAAATAGCACCATTCCCATACTTAAGGTGTTTACAGAGCCAAGTTATGCATATGGTGGCACCAAAACTTTCACAGACAGCAGATCCCAGCTTAAATGATCAAAATATTGCTTCAGGTTGTTGGTTGTAAAGAGTCTATGACTAATTGTAGTCCACACTTCTTAAATATATTTTTCAAGGAAATAGCTGAAGAAATTTTAAAATCTGTGTAGAAGTCCTAAGTTAAAAGTGTTCACTGCATCATGTCTTTATGGGTAGCATATCATTGTGCGAGTTTGCCAATAGATTATAGTATCAGAGAAATATTGATTTATTATAATGTTCAGATAATGCAGCCATGAGGTTAATTTTAGGTAGCAGTAATCCTGAGTACACATTTATTCATGTGGGCATAATGTGGCACCAAGCCATATCTCCTTATCTCTTTCATTCATTTCTACCTAAATTAAGTTACATGTATTTTATACTTTTAAGGCCACAAACATCATTGCAACTTATTTCAAAGATCAGGATAAGTAAACTACTGTGACAAAGGCTCGTGGAAGCTGGTTTGCAGCCATAGGAGCCATTTCTGAAGGTAGCATATCAAGATGAAGTCAATGCAGTGTGCACAGTTTTGGAGGAATTCCACTGTTTTGCTTTCAGGGGCGGCTGTTGAAAAAGTAAAAGAAAAAAAATACAACATATACAGTTGGATGCAACCTCACTGAAGGGAAATTTGAAAAAGTAAACAAATGCATAACTGAAGTTGCATGGAATATCCCAGTTTTATGACAGAAAGGCTGGAAAATTTGCTAATGCTTTTAAATGTTTTTTGAAATTTCAATCCTTTGTGCAGAACACTGTATTCAAAATTTCTCAATAAAAATGTAATTTTCCTGAAAACTTTCCTTGGAAAAAGAAGTGCTTCAAATTTTAAGAGAATCAGGTAACTCAGAGCTGTCTTGTTTTATGTGGACAGACAGACAGATAGACATACAGATACACAAGACAACGACAGCTGGAACTTTTTGCATTATATGCAACCTAACCTAAAAATAAAGAAATCTCTAACAGATTACAGAAGGTCATTTAAGTATCAACAGAATTTAAGCATTTTTGAGTGTTCTGATTGGAAAAAAATCAATGTTCAATTTGACAGATATATGCTATGGTAAAATGGCTGGGAATGAGGGGAAAACAAAAATTTTAGCTGGCAAGGATACTGGAGTAAATAAATCTGAGGGTTACGCCGAGCCCAACCTGAGTCATTAATGTCTTTATATGATGAAAAGGCAGTGAGAATTCTGAAAACTCTGCTTGCTAAACCATTACAGGCACTGGATGTAACTTGTATTTATCAGCTACGAATACACATACTACTGTATACCTACTGTATACCAATTTCCATTATAGTGAGACTGCAAAAAGCTGAAGATATTATTAAGTGATTATTATATACTAAGAACACAACAATCAGAATGTAAGTAAATGTTGAAACGATCAGAAAAGGATCAAAAAGGACTTGAAGGAAAATAAAATAGATCATTAGAATCAGACATGAGCACATGAGACAGATAACAATGCGGTATAGTACAAAGATTAAAGTTTAAATTTATGGAAAACTGAATTATTAGAATAACTGCAACCTCTGTAGTGTTGAATAAAATATTAAAAACAATGCAATGATAAAATTTCTAACACATTCACAATAATTATGGAACATAATACTGTAGGAAATATGAGATCAGACCAGAAGACTTTTTTTTTTAATTAATTTTATTGCAATCCATACAAAGCAATCACGTTTTTACAAAAAGAAAAACTGAGTTAAGAACAGATCGATCCCCACCCCTGAGAGAGAGAGCAAGCCAAACGGTGTTAAATTTAAGGCTTGTAAACACACCTAAATTAATAAATTCTCTGTGCTTTATGAACTTATTTTAAAATATTACTGATTAGATCCTGTTATGTTTTGAAAAAAGTCGGATCCTCTAACTGAGTATTTGATTTTTTCCAGTTTCAAATAATATAACACATCGGTTTCCCACTGACTTAAAAGAGGAGAGTTTGGGTTCTTCCAGTTTATCAGAATAAGTCTGCGTGCCAAAAGTGTAGTGAATGCAATCACAATTTGTTTGTCTTTCTTCACTTTAAGCCCCTCTGGAAGAACCCCAAACACAGCTGTTAATTGGTTAGGAGGGATTGTGAGTCCAAGGCTATCTGAAAGGTAATAAAAAATTTTTATCCAGAATAATGTTAATTTAGTGCAGGCCCAGAACATGTGACCCCAAGTTCCTGATTTGAAAATAGTGAAAGAAATGTGTAGCTGGAATATTAAATTTGGAATGTAATTGTTTATAGGATGCAAAGACGTTGTCTATATAAAGATCTCTAAGCAAGTTAATTCCACATTTTTTCCAGATATTAAAAAATGCATATATTTGTGAAGGATGAAAGAGGTGGTTCTCTTGCAGAGGTGCCACAGATAGAAGCTTCTCCGTCTTAAAATGCTTTGTACATTGGTTCCAGATTCTAAGTGAGTGGAGCACAATTGGGTTATTTGTATATTGCCGATAACTTGTGTTTATTGGAGCACAGAGCAAGGAATACAAAGAAGTACTGCAGGATTTTAATTCTATTGCGGTTCAAGCCCGAGTATGTTCTTCTGTTTGTGTCCAGGTTCTTATCGCCTGTATATTTGCTGCCCAGTAAGGGGCAGAGCCATGCTGCCTTCTGCCTTTTGTCTTTGTAGGGTCGCTCTTTTGATGCGTGGATGTTTTGAATTCCAAATAAATGAGGTTATTGTTGAATCTAATTGCCTAAAGAATGATTTATTAATGTATATTGGAATGTTTTGAAATAAAAAAGGAGCTTAGGAAGAATATTCATCTTAACAGTGTTTATTTTTCCAGCTAGTGTGAGATGAAGGGTTGACCATCTATGCAAGTCTTGCAGACGGCGAAATTTTGTTGATATAGAGCTTTATGTTTACTTATAATGTTTACCCCTAGGTATTTAAACTGTTCTGCAATGATAAAAGGTAGGGTATCTAATCTAATATTATATGCTTGAGAATTCACTGGAAAGAGTATACTTTTATTCAGATTAATTCTGAGACCAGAGATCTTTTGAAATTCTGTGAGTGCTGCTAAGACTGCAGGCACAGAATTTTCTGGGTCCGAAACATACAGTACCATATCATCTGCATATAATGAGATTTTCTGTTCCAGTCCTTCTCTGCTAAACCCCTTTATCTGATCAGTATTTCGACAATGTATTGCCAGTGGTTCAATGGCAATCGCAAACAGCAGCGGTGACAAGGGGTATCCTTGTCTAGTGCCACATTCTAGTTTAAAGTAGTCTGAGCAAATGTTATTGATGCAAACTGAAGCTTCTGGGTTAGTATACAGTAATTTAATCCATGCACAAATGTTCGGGCCAAACCCAAACTTCTCCAATGTAGTAAAAAGGTATTTCCATTCAATCATGTCGAATGCTTTTTCTGCATCCAATGATAATAATATTTCTGGGGTGTTTGATTTAGTTGGTGAGTATATTACATTAAACGGGCTTCTAAGATTTGAAGATAAGTGCCGGCCCCTAATAAATCCAGTTTGGTCTTGTGATATTACCGAGGGGAGCACTTTCTCCATCCTTCTGGCTATGATTTTAGAGAGCATTTTAACGTTGTTATTCAGAAGTGAAATTGGTCTGTATGATGCACATTGTAATAAGTCCTTATTTTGTTTTGGAAAAACAGTGATTAGTGCTTGGCGAAAGGTTTGAGGAAGAGATTGGTTATCTCTGGCTTCTGTAAATGTTGCTAATAGGAGGGGAGCTAGCTGAGCAGAGAATTTCTTGTAAAATTCTGCAGGGTTGCCATCAGGGCCTGCTGCTTTCCCGCCTTGGAGTGACTTTATAGCATCTAGTAATTCTGATAATGGCAGAGGTTTATCAAGTTCCTCCACACTAAAAGCGTCTATTTGTGGTATCTGTAATGTATCCAGAAATGCATTAGATTGTGTATTGTCTTCTTTAAACTCAGTAGTATATAGGGATTTATAGTAGTCTCTGAAAGTGTGCATTATATTTTTGTGTTCAACGATTTTATCTCCGTTTGTGTTAGTGATTACCAAGATTGCGTTACGCACTTCTTACTTGTGAATTTGTTGAGCTAAAAGCTTATTAGCTTTCTCTCCATGTTCATAGTAATGATGTCTGGATTTATAGATTAGTTGTTCGGTTTCTTTAGTTGTCAAGAGGTTTAATTCTGAATGTGGAGCCTGCCTTCTCCTATGTAGAGTCTCGCTTGAAGACTTTGATAAGATAATGTAAGTAGAATGGTGGAAGTAAGTATCTATCTATCTATTTTTGCAGGTGCAGCCAGTTAAAGAGCTGGACCATAAATTAAATGGCTAGAAACTACCTGAAAGCACTGAGAATAATTGGGCTTACAGAGCAGCCCTTGAGTGGAGGTGACCAAAATGATTGCTGAAGATTTCAGAAGTAAGATGCACACCTTAGGCTGTCCTGGTTAATTCATTTGTATCATTGGATGACAAAAATAAAACATGCTGCTTCTGAAGTCCTGCAAATGACAGGAGACCCATTAACAACAGATGTTTTGACCACAGAGCTGAAAGGACAATCTTTGACTCTCACTGATCTGAGAAAACTGTGTTAAATAGGTTTGATGTATGTAATTATATGTACATTTATTTGTGCATTTTATAAACATTTCTCTTTATGTTTTAAAGACTAAATTGTTGATAGTAAAACAACAAATTCCAGTATGTCCCTTGTGAAACAAAAGAAAATGACATATGCAGAACTTAGCAAAAATTCCTATTCATACAGGCATTTCTAGTATTATTTAGGTTATAATGTGAATTATGAGGGCTATTAAAAGATGTTTAAAAATACATTACTTAAAAAGAAAAAAATAGCCCTGGGGGGTTATTGTCTAATTGTTCTTCCTGGTTTCATAGTTGTAGTCTAGTCTTCATCATCTACTTTTGTTCCTTTTCCCATTTGTCAGAGCTTGGTGAACAGAATCAACAGGAAAAAATCAAAAACTGTAGTAAAGTAAAGTAATATACTCATAAATAAAAAAAAAACAATAGAGTAGATTTTTTTTCATGGGCACTGCACTGTAGTCCATATAACTGGCAAGATGACAAAACAATCCATCAACTCTTTCTCAGTGTTCTCTATCTTATTCGGTATTATGGGTCAGCTGCAGTTCACCTGCCACTGTAGATTCACAGAGCGAGCTCAGGCTATGTATTGCAGTTTACTGCTGGGCATGCACATAAATTCTGAGGTAATTTAGGGTCAACGTTTCACTACATCATTTATGGGTTTTTGTTTATGCTTACATTGATGTATGGTTGTGATGGTGATTGTTTCTGAAATGATTTAAGTTTTCAGTTTGTTTCTTTAGTTAGTACTTTCATAACCATTATAACATATAGCTACTATATGTGGAAGATATTAATGAAGTAAACGAGTCCATCTCTGGTGAAGTGTAAAATTAGTGATATATAACATATAAGCTGATAAATATTTTGTAAGCAATTTATTTGTAATATTGAAGAGTCAGGAAGCTGTACAAACCAGTTTTCTACCCCCAGAGTTTCATTGATAAAGAAGGCTGCATCTGGGCCAGTTTTAGGATTCAATTGCATCCTTCCTTGGTTTTTTGAAGCTACAGAAAAGCTGGACTGGATTGGTTAAGATTCCCTGAGCTTTTTCATTAGTTAATGGCCCAGGAAGGAAGTGTGCATTTGTGTGTGTCAGGAGTTGCAGATGGCCAATAAATATGGAGGCTTGCAAAGCCGCAGACTCTTACATGGTGTTATGCAAGTTGAGGGTGCCTAAAGACTTACCCCCTTTGCTCTAAGTGCTGCTTTTTAGTTTTAAGAGTGACCTACTGCAAATCCCACCTCTAGGTGCTGACTTGAGGGGGGAATTTCATTTTCCACCAATGTAACAACAAATTGGATATTTTTTTGACTGGGGGGTTTTGATCCCAGCATTTATAAAGAACAATATGATCACCATGGATTACCTTATTTAGTTTACCATGTGCATGCACTGAGTTTATTCACTAGCATTTTCTGTTCAGTAGCCAAAAAATAAATACTGCTTAAAATCAATGCTAGAAAATAAAACTTTAATCATTATAATATAAATGTGGTGTAAATAGGTGAATAACAAGATCATTCAGGATATTTTCATTTACATAAACTCTTTAAAGCTGATTTTATAGCTGCTTTTTTATTAGGTAGTTACTTTGTCTGTTGTTCTGTTGTGAGGTTTATATCAGCATATGGAGGAAACATTAGCTGGATAATAACACTTACCGAAGGATAACATTTAATGGACAAGTCAAATTAATTAAAATTCCAAATGTCACAAACTCATTATGCTGTAATGGTGTATACCTCTCCCTCTTTTTATTTTAAAGCTACTTCTGTGAACTTAAATGTATCAGTTTAGGATATTTCAGAATTTGTGTTTGTTTTAAGGATGCTGCACATAAGTGACAAGATCTTGTTATTGCTTAGCCTGTATACTAATCTAAACCTATGGACTGACCGTACTGTACTTACAGAAATTACTCAGAACTCGAGATGTCACCCTGTTTTCTATGGCACTTGTGCTTTGACTATTGTTTGGCACATTGCTGGTTGATTGAAGTGTGATATTTTAACAGCCCTGCTAGCTGTGTTTCTTATGCAGGCATGTCGTATGGCAGCAATGCATGGCACTTTGAATTAAGACACTTTACTGTATCCCATTTTCAGGGAGGGGTTTAGTTGGGCAGCAGGACAGATGCCATCCACAATGAATAACTGGATGCCCTCAGGTGACCACACCAAAGCTGAACTGACACATCAGACTGGTCCATGTGAAAGATTTGTCACCATTACTGCTGCTGAATCTGCCAGCAGACACAATACATTAGTGACATGACAGTGAGGGATGGGCTCTATGCTTCTGGGCTCAGAACTAGATGATCCATAAGAGGCCTTCTGCTAACACCTCGCAGATGTCTGATACTATAGCAGGGCAATGCCAGGCTACCGACACAGCTGCTGTAGTCACGATTCTCCAGAGGAATTGATGTTGGTGTGCAGGTGTTAGCTGGCCTTGCTATCTGACCTTAACTCCATAGACATCTTTTGAGATTCTCTGGATTGTAACATCCAGAGTCATAGTTTTCTGTCTAAAAATGGTCAGCAGCTTTGTCAGAGTCTTTAAGCCAGGTAGTACCCCACAACTGTATATTTAGAGGGTCTTTGGCTGTGTGCCCAATGGGTGTCAGGCAGTGGCTGCTGCCATTAAACAATCAACCAAGATATTGAAGGACTGCAAGACGCCTATTGGCAATGTTCTTTATTATTGTTTGCACTGTTGTTTTTGTTTTTTTGCTGCTTTATTTTTTTATTCGATTTTAGAACTCTAGTTTACTGTATATGTACAGCTGAAGGATGACACTTTAGATTTCACAAAAATTTGAACTTTGTATGGCAAAGTATACAACATTCCATAATAGTAATAAACACACATCAGAAAACTCTGATGTGGACAACCCGCATAAAGAATACAGATATTAAAGCTAATACAGATGTGTGTGTTTATAACCTTATTACTGCATTTGTTTTCATACTACATTTTGATGTGCAGGCACTTTTGCCAATTCCTCCATCTCCATCTCTCTGCAAATATAACATTTTTTTGCCATTTATTCATTGCCGCCAATTTTTACACATGGCCATTGTCACACACATGCGAATGGGAGGCAGCTAAAGGGCCTGAATAATAGTAGTACCACGCCAGACCAGGGGGTGCCGAGCTGCACTGACTTACTCTCTTAATCCTCTGCAGACCATCCACGAGAAATCCGGCTAGGTTCCGAATCCATTGATGACATCACTTCCAGTACCGGTGCCATTGATGACATCACTCCCGGCATTGGCGCTATTGATGACGCCACTTCCAGTCCCGAAGATGCCACTTACAGGTCTGGCATTATGGATGATGTCCCTTTCGGTCCAGATCCAGACAACATTACTTTTGATTCCGGTCCCAATGGTGTCACTTCCGGTCCTGACCTTTTAGCCTCCATATTCTAAAACTAAAATCAGTACTGTTTTGGACTCAAACCTGTGAAGAACTCAAACAAATGTACCCATTTGCAACCAGGGCATAATACATGGGTGGCTGCCCCAAACCTTTTTGATGTCTTGTGATTGTTTTTGTGACACCATACAGATGTTACTTGGGGTAGAACAAACTCAAGAGCAAAGGTTCTATATTCAGAAAGGCAAGGAAAATAAATCTGAAATGAAGACTGAGTGTTTACTGAAAATATTCTGTGTAAGGGAGTATTTTCTGCGTAAGTCTGTTATTTACTGTAATTTGATAAAGACTTATATAAGCATACAAGAACATGTACAACAAATACTTACAGTAAGCATACAAATTACATGTAATGAGAGAAGCTTGTAAGCATGCAAGTTATTTATCAATTTTCTGATACTTTTTTTGCATTTACAGCCATAAGTACTGTCCACCCATTCAGAATTGCAGCATTCTTCCCACGGACAGCAGGGCGTGCTGTTACAGCTCTTTTTTATTTCCGCAATAAAGGTTGGAATATCAGTCCAACCACGACTGTTGTCTACACACTACTTTGCGATTGTGGCACATTAACTTATGATATGATTAATGAGCAAGAGGCTGAGAGGACAAGCAGTTAGAAAATGGCTTCTTTCAGAGTGCAGACTTACTTTGGCGAAAGCAATTGTTATTGTAACACAGACTGAAAATACAATCACTGAAGCTAAAACAATAACAAGCCCAGGCAACACCACCATTGTCTGAGCAGTTCATAGAGTTGCCTCCAGCACTATGGGTCAGTGCAAATTCAAGCATCAAAGAAACACCATCCATACTTCCACATAATCACATAATAAGGATGCTCCTGCATTTCCTGTTAAGATGTTGGGGAGGTGGTGCTGCGCAGTGGAAAGCTAAATGAGAGAGATAGAGAGCTAAACTGATGTCACCATTTAGATTCCTAAACCCAAACTCAAGACCACATTCCTTCTTACCTGTGCATCACTGTTACTCAAGAATTGATTATTTCTTCATAGATAACAATTTCTTGCCCAAGATTTGATCTTGTAGATATGATGCTATTGTTATCTCCAACCACGCCACTTTGATCATGGAGCTTAAATCACTATGTCCTATATATTCATCTCGCAGATCGCACCTTAACCCACTGTTATGAGCAGACGAGAATTGTATAGAGTTTATATACAAACAAACTGATTGTTTTTTAGAGACAAAAATACATCCTCAGAAATCTCTGCAGGAATCCTCCAGGAAACTATGAAGGCTTTATTAAGAAGACAGATTATTTCATATCTGTCCCACAAAAATAAATTGGAAACCAAGTAGGTATCAGAGCTAATCAGTGAAATTACCAGAATAGATCAAGAACATGCCAGCTGTCTGAATATGGTATTTCATAGGAAAAGACAGGCTTTGCATTCAGAACTCAAAGTCTTCACAACAAAAGAAACAGAACAACTAATTTTTAAATCACAACATCATTAGTATGAAAACGGAGAGAAAGCTAACAAGATCTTAGCTCAACAAATCTATAAGCAGGAAGTTTCAAGGACTTAGACAGCGTCAATATATAAAACCATTTTACAGTCCCTCCTTTTTAAATATCCAAGATTGCAATGGGAAAAGGATCTCTCACTCAGCATTTCAGAAAAGGAGTGTAAAGTAGCAATGCACAGAATTCACACTAGCTCCATACGTCCAAAGCATACAATCATTCAACTTAAAATCATCTATCGAGCGCATCTGTCTTGCTTAAAATTGTCCAAAATGTTTCCAGGGCAAGATCCAGCCTGCGAACGGTGCAATCAAGCTCCAGCCTCACTGGGCCATATGTTTTGGGCCTGCACAAATGAACATAATTTTGGACCAAAATCATTAATTGCCTTTCAGACAGCTTGGGTGTCACAATCCCAACTAACCCATTAACAGCTGTGTTTGGTGTACTTCCAGATGGCCCTAAAGTGGAGAAGGTAAAACAAACTGTGATTGCCTTAACTACACTATTGGCACGCAGACTTATCTTGCTCAATTGGAAGAATCCTAACCTATTCTAAGTCAGTGGGTAACCAATGCTATATACTACTTGAAACTGGAAAAAATCAAATTCGCACTTAGAGAATCTGTAGAAAACTTTTTCAAAACTTGGCAGGATCTAATCAAAAACATTTTAGAATAAGCATTTAAATCGAGGAAGCAGGTTCTCTCCTCTCTTTTACTCCATTTATCTTTATTCATTTAATATTTTATCTATTCATTTGTCTTTACTAGCATAAAGTTTTACACTGCTGGCCTAGCTCTCTTTCTCAGGGGTGGGTGTTGATTTGTTTTGAACTTTTTCTTTTTGTAAACCTCGAGTTATGTGTATGGAGTGTTATTTGATTTTAAAAAATTCAATAAAACTAAAATGTACTTAAAAAAAAGGTCCTTTCATCAGATTGGCCAGCCCAGCACTGATTCAGCTTAGGAATAAACAGCAGGGAGGACACAGCTGCTTGGCCAGGGGCTCCAGGACTCTATGTGTGTGGCTTGTCTAACTTATTTTCTAAAATTTAGCAGGGGTTCTACAATTAGCAGATGGAAAGTTGTTTTTACCACTTATGTTAATTAGTTTCTGCTTTTTTATGTGTTTGAACAAATTTGTATACTAATATGTGACAGTTCATTTTTTTTTTTTGAAACTTTATTAATTTTATTGCAATCATTCCATACAAATCAATCAATTTTTACAAAAAGTAAGATTGAGAGCAAATCAACCCTCACCCCTAAAAGAGAGAGCATGGCCAACGGAGTAAAACTTAAGGTTTGTAAACATACCTAAATTGATGAGTTTGATAAGCAATTAGAGATGAATGGAGGAGAAAAAGAAATACAGAAATAATTGCTTCCTCTGTGCTTTAAGAGCTTATTCTAAAATATTACTGATTAGATCCTGCCATGTTTTGAAAAAAATCTGTACAGATCCTTTAACTGAGTATTTGATTTTTTTCCAATTTGAAAACATAAAACATCAGTTTCCCACTAACTTAAAAGAGGAGATTCTTCCAGTTTAGCAAAATAAGTCTGCGTGCCAAAAGTGTAGTGAATGCAATTACAGTTTGTCTTTCTCCACTTTAAACCCATCTGGAAGAACACCAAACACAGCTGTTAGTGGATTAGGAGCGATTGTGACACCAAGGCTGTCTGAAAGGTAATTAAAAACTTTGGTCCAGAATGACGTTAATTTGGTGCAGGCCCAAAACATGTGACCCAGTGAGGCTGGGACTTGATTGCAGCATTCGCAGGTTGGATCTTGCCCTGGAAACATTTTGAAGAGTTTTAGGCGAGACACATGTGCTCGATATGTAATTTTGAGTTGAATAATTGTATGCTTTGCACATATGGAGCTCGAGTGAATTTTCTGCATTGCTATTTTCCACTCCTTTTCTGATATATTAATTGAAAGATCTTTTTCCCAGTGTCCTCTTGAATCTTTGAAAGGGAGGGACTGTAAAATAATTTTATATATTGCAGAGATGGTGTCTGAGTCCTTCAAATTGAGCAATATTTTTTTCGAACAAATTTGTATACTAATATGTGACAGTTCTACAGTATATTTAGTGAGTGGTATAATCTATTCATGCATTCTGCCTTGTAGTTTGTACTAATGCATTATATTGCTAAGGCGGCAAAGACAGATTGGCTATCTTGCTCTGTGAAGAGGTTTACTTGTGTTCTGTTTTGTGTGATGTACAGTATTTACCCCATTTTTTTGACAACCATTGCATGTCCAACCTACCTGGAAAGTGGGTCTAACACTGAATTGCCTTTCCCAAATTTTCTTCCATTTCTTTTTCCTTATATGGGTCTTTTTATGTGAGTTTTTCTTGACAAAACTGGAAGGCTGTCAAAAAGCAGGACCTGTTAAAGCACATTGCGGCATTCCTTATGTGATTTTGGGTTATAAAACAAATAAATTGTTGTTGTAGTAGAACTGTATTTAAGTATTTACTGTAGGTTTTTTTGCCATGAAATATCTGTATACCAATGGAGCTCTTTACCCATTCATTATTTACTGTTCATTTTATTTAAAGTAACCAGATTATATACATGCAAGGCAGTAACCAACGTTGCACTAGACTATTTGCTAAATATTAAATCTATACTAATAAAAAGCAAAGCCCTCACTCACTCACTGACTGACTGACTCACTCACTCACTCATCACTAATTCTCCAACTTCCCGTGTAGGTAGAAGGCTGAAATTTGGTACTTATTTCGGTGGTATGATGCCACTGTCTTTCGCCATATTGAACTTTTCAACGTTCTTTGTTACTTATGGGCCCATCTTCAAGAAATTTGGTACGCGGGTTCCCAACGCTAACTGAATCCTATTTACATACATATATACGTCCATAGCCTGCAGCTCGGTCACCGTGTGAGGCGGCGTTGGGTCCCCCATCCCAACGCCTCCCACATTGTTGGCTGCCTGCCTATATAAGGCCTTCCGTCGCTCCAGTCTCTACATTCCCTTCCTTGCTTCGCCACGGGATTCACGTCTCCATGCTGATAACTACAGCCTTTTTATTTAATCCACGGCTTCTCCGCTGTTTTATTGTTCATTTATTACAATTATAGTCATTGTGTAGGTATTTTAGACTTACTGTACATTGTTCAGGTACCCATTTCCTTTATCATTCCAACCGTTCCCCCATTAACATGTCTATCGTGATGATCACCATCGATCAAAGAAATGTCACTTACCGAGTGGTTTCCATGCCCGGAGATGGCACTTACCTTTTCCATTCTCTTTGTTACATATTGCTCGGTCATATCAGGTTCGAACTTGATATCCGGAGGAACATTGTGTCTTATGTATTGAATGACTGGGACAGGTTCAAGGTGTTGACTGATGACGGTACACGAGATAATTATACTACACAGGAGCACTATAAGAGTGAAATGCCTAAGCCCTTCACCTATAGATCTGCATGTAAGTTGATAGCTGCCGCTGAATTGTTCGGTTGTCGCTTTCAAGTGTACCGAAATGGCCAAATATTTTACACCTTTGGACAACCGCCAATGCCTCTTAAACATCTTAGATTCACAGGTGATGATTTCAGTAGTGGACACTTTGATGTTTATGAATGTTTAAACTCTCAAAAGCTGGATGTAAAGTTATCGATGAAACCGGTTGTATACTTACAATGCTTGACAGATGCCGAATGTCTCTTCAACACAAGTCCTACAAATACTGTTGTAATTGAAACAAACCATGAAACTCAAACCGATTATGACAGCAGCAATCCAAGCTGTGAGATTTGAAATAAGATTACTGTTCACATGGCCAACTGTACTTGCATGTTTAAGAGTAAGTTCAACGCACAGCTTGGTCATATTACAACCGGAGAGCCGAACTCACAATGTGGTATACAAAGAGATCCTTAACAAATAATTATTGTTATATTTTCCCTCAGTTTAAAAAGGTTTAATTTTCTTCTTAATAAAAATTTTAAGGCAGTACTTCGCCGCTGCGAAGCGCGGGTATTTTGCTGGTACTCTATAAAGCAAAGTATTATTCTGATTACCCCAAACATTTTGAATGCAGAAAACATGAGACTCTGGCATTTTATTACTGATGTCAACAACAGCAATCCATACAGTTTAGAAAAGCTTCTGGAATTGCAGAGTGCTGATCTGTATTTGTGTTTCATTTATTTGTAAATGTCAAGACCAAGCCTGTTTAGGATATTCTTTTAAATCTTTTCTTTTACACCTTTGACTGTGGAGTTGAACTGCATACATATGAATATTGTACCAAGGTGTGAAGCCAATAATAACAGCTCTGTTCTTAAGAAGTAATCATATCAGATACTTGTTAGTGTCATTGTCACAGACTTCTTTGGTAAGTGAAGAAGACAACAGAGCCAATGTTTGCCCACATTAAAGTTAGCACACTCTGTAATCTCAGACACTAATCAAAACAGATTATCGATGGCTATTGTTTACTTTGTGTAAGTTGAAGAAAGTTGCACATATTCTTTTGTTGCATATTTGTCAATTAGCTTCTAGCAAAGTATAATGGAAAACTTTTGCTTCAGCCAATAATAGGAGAAACTTAAAACAATAATATGTTGCCCTTTGTGCTGGTGTGAAAAGCAAAATGTACTGTGTTATTGCTATAGTCAGCGCTAAAGGATTTTGTAATGAAAGCTATTGCAAAGTGCTGAATTTGTATCTACAGCATAACCTGCAATTAAATATGCAGATCTATATTTTTACCTGATTTAGTGTATCAATTAAGCACACAGTATACTGAAAAACATTAACTATGAAAACAGTGTCAAATGCATTGAACATTTATTGCCAGCTTGTCTAATCTTAATTTATTCTACTTTATCATTTACTTAAACATCTAGTATTAGAAGCCTTAAGAACTTAATTAATTTTGTAAATAAAATAAGGATCACCGTGCCAAATTTGCCTTTAGGGATAAACAGTGCTCCTAATGTAGCCTCCTAGCTCTCGCATTCACATGAAACACAAGCTGCTAGAACCTCTGCTACATGAATTAACTAGGAAGAGTAAACGTTTTCTGTAATAAAGTAAAAAGATACTCATTTTCTTCTGAAATCTGTTCTTCGGTAGGAAGAAAAAGGGTCTTTTTTCTAAAAATCTAAATCCAGAATGAGAATCCTTAAATACAAAGGAAAAATAATAAAGCAAGCCAGAATAACCAACAATGAAAAATACAGCGTTTACAAGAAGTACGTTCACAACTTTAAATGCACCATGCCTGAAGTGTCCTGCTTTGACCTAAATCGCCAGAGGGAGGGCTCAGGCGAGGTGATGTCAGGGCGATCCCACCTCTTACAGCTCCACCCACAAGGGTCAGGGAACATAAGTAAACTAAAAAACCACAGTACATCATTAATAAAATCAAGAAATATAATATCAAAGTTTAAAAGATAAGAATACAAAAATGACAAACAAAACATCATATGTTAACCCATAACATGCAGAGGGTGCAACATACAAAGATGTCCTAAAAGTGGCAACACTTGTTAAGAGGCCACATGATCACAGAAGGGAATGTAAGGGATAATGCTGTCTTCCAAACAGTGCAATAAGATCGGAAGTTGCGTTTGAAGCCTAACCCTGTAAATGCATGTAAGGATGCAGGGTGCAGGAGCCACTAAAAGGAGTCATGGAGTGAACCAGATAATGGCCTTGCCGTGAAACTGACTACAAGTAACCCTCAAAGGAGGTTTAAAGGCAGTTTGCAGCCAAAGGATCTTCTACTGATTTTGTACTTTGTATTCTATCTCATATATAACCCTCTCCATGTTCAATTTATCTAACAAAACAAATGTTTTGTGCTATTTTGAATTCTGTGTTTTGTTGTAGGAGTGAAGAACTGTCATGAGGGTATAGCGGTGCATTATTCATGGAAGTTTCTGTATGTAATCAATGCTTATTTGCATGTCCTAGTAGAGTCAGGTAAAGTCTTATGTTAAATTATTGTAAGCTTTCTAAGTAAGCAATTCTACTCTACTAGTGCTGAGAGACCTTCAGATCAGACCTTTGGCAGGGTGGATGATTGGTGGAACCATCTGCTTTAAAAAAGCATTAATATTGGTAGCAGCATATGAAGATAGGATGCATTTAGTAGTATTTTCAAACCAGTGAAAATTTTCACAAATTGCCACAGCAGGGCTTTATTTGGTTTAGAAAACGTGATAGTCATGGAGAATTTTCATAAGCAATGCCAATGCCTTGGATCCTTGACATCAAGTAGTAGGACAGTATTGTTTATTTCTTGTTGAGGTGAGTTGTTTTATCAGTCATTTGTGATGGACAGAGGATGAACAGCAGAACTGTTTTCCAAGAGAATCATCAAAATATCAAATACTATAGATTTTTCTCAATCACATAAAAGTTTATGTAATTTATTTTATTATTTCTGTGGTAATATCTGTTTATTGCATTTAGGTCTTTTTTTCTTGATAATGTATTATGTATACTTTTTCTTACTAGTTTTGATTTCATCTGAATGGAAGTGTTATTGTTAGGCTTGATGTAAGCCATTGCCTTGGAAGTCACTTCATTACAAACTGTACCTGCTTACAGCTAAGGGGGCGCCTTAAGCATTATTGGACCTGGGGAACTCTCACTTCCACCACACTCGGATGAATCTGCCAGGGACGCCTGGAGTGCTTCCGGTGCAAATGGCAGCACTTCCGCCACACCAGGAAGTGATGCTGGAAGATCATCACCAGCCACCTGGAGCACATTCGGGTGGGAATAAAAGGTGCCGCCTCCTTACAGTCGAGGAGCTTGGGTCGGGAGCGGGAGCGGGACAAAGCTCCCAGGAGGAGAATAGAGGCGGCTAAGGACTGTGAAAAGCAAGAATTCATTGTGGGAGATTATTGCTGTGTGCTTTGTGTGATGTTCGGGACTGTATCCTGTATTTATTGCGGATTGATAAACGTGTGCCTTTTTATAAAGATGTGGTTTCCGACTTGTGGTGTCTGTTTGAGTCTCACAATGGCGTTCAACATGGGGCCTTCGGCTTGCTACAAAGCGGGGGAGCCTAGAAATACAATTTTTGTGAGCTGCCCAGGACCTCAGTCGGCCACACACACGCACCGCAGGGAGACGGTCCGCACACGCACCACGAATCACCTTGAGGCCGTCAGAGATTCTCCAGAGGGCTGTCTTCCACCCAAGGGGGGTATGGAATGCCAGCCAAGGCAAGAGACAGGCGGATGCTCCAACGTTCATCGTCGCTGGGAAAGCAGCGGTAGGCACAACAGTTGATGTGGCCAGAGGAACCTACCTGGCACCATGTCACTGGCTGTGGTGTGCCAAACCTGACCGCGAAGCTGGGACTACCTCACTTGAGGAAAGGGAGGATCCGCCACGTCTGCAGAGGCCGAGGCAGAAGGACGGCAGCAAGTCTCGCAGTCCTCTCAGGAGGAGAAGCAAGATGGCTGCGGACCAGAAGTCCCTCTCCGTGACAGGCAAGGGATTGGACGGTGTGTGCCGTGTTCCCGTCGGTGATTGGTTGACGACGGGACAAGTGAACGTCCATTTTGAGCGAGGGGAGGGTCTGGGGAATCCCAGAAGAAAGCTCCAGGATGCAAAGTCGGTGAGTAGGACCGATTATAAGGTGAGTCCTCTACTGGCTAAAGCTATATTTCTACCTGCAGATCGAGAAGAATCAGAGAGGATGCTTTGATTAATGCAGAGGATCAAGCAGGTAGAACACAACCTCCAAGTCTGTATGGACGAGCTGAAGGGGAAGTCGGTCGCGCCACGTCAGACGAGACGTTACAGGGCGGAAGGGCGCGACGGTGGAATCTTTGGCCGGGGGTTTGTGGCGGTAAAGGGGAGTAAAACTGATATTGTAAAGCAAAGAGGAAAAGCAAATGTTTCCCGGTATCGTACAGTTCTGGAGAAGGAGTAGCCTCTAACAGTCTCCAACAGTGGAAGCGACACGAAGCACTGATTGCTTGGAAGGGGTGGAGCCAAGACGCCGGCTGACGAGTGCCATGGGTCCTAGTGCTCTACCGCCAGAGCCAGCATCAGTCTCACGTCATTCTTCAGGGGTGCAGACGGCAAGGGGTCTTTTCCTTTCCCATAGGAAGACCCAAGCCGTGAGAAGGCCCCAAAGAAATAAGAAGAATCATTGGAGGAAAGCCGGTTCTTCCTACAAAGGGAGACGTGAGCCCGTGAGCTCACGTAAAGTGATAAGACGTGGAAAGGGAAGCCCCGAAGTCAGTGGAGTTGTTTCAAAAATAGGGCGGTCCCTGTAGTTAACCCAAAGGCGGGAGCACGAGAGGCACGGAGCAAGTGCCATGGTTTCGGCGACCAAGGTGCTGGTCAAAGGGGGGAACGTTGGCCCTATTCTAATGGGAGAAAAGCCAGACAGTGGAGTCAGGGTGCCCCTGTGTCTCTTTTCTTTTTTATAGGATCAGGCCCTGGGAGACGACAAATTATGCCTGCTTCGGACAAAGTATACCCTCACGGGACAGGCCGCTGCGACTGACAAGTCTTCGCTGGTGGAGGGGCAGTGTGGCAGATAGCCGGGGTCATTACCTGTCTGGGATGCCTGGAGGGACCGGAAAGGGACAGTAATAGCTTCCGGGTCATGAGGGGGCAACCACCCTGGACAAAAAGAGGACCACGGGAAAGGGACAAAGAGGTTATGGCCTGTTGGGGACTGTGGCCACTGCCAGGGGACACCTTAAGCCTCTTGGGACCTGGGAAACTGTCACTTCCGCCACACCAGGCAAGATGGCGGATGAACCTGCCAGGGACTTCTGGAGTGCTTCCGGGGAAAAGGGCAGCACTTCCGCCACACCTGTAAGTGCTGCCGGAAGATCGTCACCATCCACCTGTAGCACATCCGGGCGGGAATAAAAGGCGCCGCCTCCTAACAGTCGGAGAACTTGGGTCGGGAACTGGAGCAGGAGCAGGACAAAGCTCCCAGGAGGAGAATAGAAGTGGCTAAGGACTGTGAGAAGGAAGAGTTCATTGTGGGAGATTATTGCTGTGTGCTTTGTGTGGTGTTTGGAACTGTAAACCTGTGTTTATTTGGGATAAATAAATGTGTGACTTTTATAAAGATGTGGTTTCTGACTGGTGGTGTCCGGGTGAGTCTCACAATATATATATATATATATATATATATATATATATACTAGCGACTGGGAGCCCGATTGAATCGGGGTACAAATTCAATGTTTGTGAAATCCATGCTTTTTCTGCAAATAATTATTTGTTTTGTTAAGTCCTTGAAATAATTTTGTTATCATGGCAGTGATTTGTGGATAAAATAGACCTTTTCGGCTGCCGCAAGGCACAGCTGCTAGATCTCTTTCAACCCATGCTGCATTTGCGGCTGCTCGAGCTTCTTCAGTCGTTTGTGCATGGCTGGCACGATGTCTGCCAGCGTTAGTAACATTCTGTAGCGCATTATTCTTCATCTGTCCTTTGTGTCCGATTTGCACGATTTCTTTCAGTGTTAGTAGCATTTGTAGCTGTACGCTGCTCATCTGTTTGTTGTGCTCCTTGTGTACATGTGGTCGCATTAGGAAGTCTACGTTCCGCGTCAGTCATGTGACATTGTTTCCTACGCATCCCTCCCGCGGCCGCTGCTCTCTTGTGGCTGCTCGAGGTATTGCTGCGAACACCATATATATGGATAGTATCAAATTTATATATATATAGTCACACAAGTGCGAGTAGGAGGACGTTGTATGGACCAAGCAAAGGTAATTCTATGCCAGGCCAGGAGGTGGCAGGGTGCACTAAATCTTCTCCTGTTATCTCTACAGACCAGCCACGGGAAAACCTATCTGATTCAATGCTGACGATGCCGATTCCGGCACCCAGAAGAAAGTCACTTCCGGCGCAAAGCCTGACGTCAGAAGGACATCACTTCCAGTTCCCCTACATCACTTCCGGTCTGATCCCTTAAAGCCACCATGTTTTCCAAGCCTTGTCAGTTCTGTTTTGGACTCAGTATTGTCAACAGCTCTGTGCTACTTTCAAAAAACCATTTACAGCCAGGATATATATATATAGTGAAAGATCATCCTCGACCCAGACAGACATACAATGCCCAATGTCCAGAACACACACGTTTTTATTTTCTTCTTTTGCTTTACAGCACCACACAACACACAAATCACCAATAGTGCTCAGTCCTTTCTTCTTTTCCTCTCTTTTCCTTTCTTCTCTGGCCACCTCTACTCCTCTCCCGCAAGCTCTGTCCACTGCCTCCCGAGTCCGGCTATCCAAATGGAGTGAGGCGGCCTCTTTTATACTGCACCCGGAAGTGCTCCAGGTGCTCCTCAATCAAGTTCCGGCAGCACTTCCAGGTGTGGCAGAAGTGCTGAATGGGAATCCAGCTCCTCTTCTGGCAGAACTTCCTCGCTCTGGAGCTATCCAAGTGCCCCCTGTCTGTGGCTTTATGCAACCAAGGGGGGCTGCCCTCTTGTGTCCCGGGCGAGGTACTGCTGATGACATGTGACGGGTGTCCCAACCGGGCTATCTGTCACAATATATATATATAAATATATATATACCTGTATATTGTCACACACGTGCGAGTAGGAGACAACTAAAGGGCCTGAATAATGGTAATTCCACACCCGACCAGGTTGCGGCAGGGTGCACTAACTGTCTTTCTCAATCCCTAGCAGACCATTCTCAGGAAATCCTGCATGGTTCTGGTGCTGGTGCCTCTGATGATGTCACTTTCGGTGCTGGCAAATAAAGACACCATCTTTACTGTCAAGAATCAGTTCTGTTTTGGACTCTGAACTATAAAGACCTTCTCTGAAATGTAACCTTTTGTAGCCAGGACATAATATACGGGTGGCTTCCTCAAACCTTCTTGATGTCTTTGCGTGCTCTTTGTAACAATACATATATACATATAATGCAAAGGTCACTCAGTCACTCATGCACTCATCAAAAAAAACCCACTATTTCCTATTTAGTTAAAAAAAATTTAATTTGGCAGTATTATAAATCCAGGCCAGTAGGTATATCATAAGAAAGAACATTTTGATTCATCAATATTTTTTGGTAATCCCCACCTACAGTAGGAAAACTAAATACCCAAAATCTTAAAAATGCTTTGACTTATTTATATGAAATTTGATGAAGTTATAGAAAAGTTAAAAACATTTCATCATTGCTTTTTCATTTGTCAGTTTTTGTTCATAATAATGATGTCTCAAGTGGGCTATTCTAAGGCACTGAGGCTTTTTTCCAGTTTAGCGCTGTATGCAAAAGAACACAGCTGATAAAGTAATAGGTAAGTACACAAAGAGTAGCAATGAGGGAGAGAGAAATACAGCAGGAAATGGTTTCCTCACGTTAGTTTAAACGCTACCACAATTTTTGAAGTGTTGTGAAATCCTTATGGAGCAATCTTCCTTTCTTTCTACATCCCCCTAAAAAAAAACTTTAAAAACTCCAGAACCTAAATATCTCTTTTACGTAAGTTTCACTATTGCAGAATTACACACAAAACATAACATATTTGAAAAGAAACTTAGCTCTTTTGCTTAACATTAACTATTGTGATTTTACATTTGGCATAGTCTATGAAGTGAGAATTGGGCAGCTGGATGGTGGTGGCATGATGCATTTGGTCAAGAATGCACTTCATTTTACTGTGTACACCACACATGGCAATACATCTGAAATGAACTGATCACAATATGTTTTTTTAATCAATGGTTGCATTTTTGAGAAAGCTAACACTGTTGTCCACCTGCTTATCTTTATTATGTTTGCAAAATCAATCAACAATAAAAAGACAGTCCACCCATCCATCCATTATCCAACCTGCTATATCCTAACTACAGGGTCATGGGGGTCTGCTGGAGCCAATCCCAGCCAACACAGGGTGCAAGACAGGAAACAAACCCCGGGTAGGGCGTCAACCCACCGCAGTAAAAAAACAGTGATAATGTAAAAAGGAAAACAAGCAAAACACAAATTAACTGATGGAGCCAAGAATTACATGCAATTATTTCTGTGTATAGCTGATAGAGATGCTATTTTTCAGAATGTGATACAAAGAGAACAAGATAGTATTTTTGATTGATTAAAAGTCATTTGTAACTTTTGTTGTTTATGTTGATGGACATTTATTCAAACCCATTGTATAAGGAGACAGTACTTATATTAGGTTTGAATTTCAATGTACAGTTTTTAGGTTTTTAACATTATTACCTTTGAATAAATCAACTTTAAATCGTCTTTACCCAATACTGCCTTTGATGATGTCCTGTAAAGCAGAATGTTTCAACAGAACAAGTTTACAGATCAAAGCGTTACATTCAAATGTGACTGAAGGTACCCTTTTTACAGGAAGTGCTACAGGGTGAAATTATGTTTATACCCAAAATTGCCAATATTCAACATATCACCTGTTTGAACTTGAAAGGACACATTGTCTTGTAAATTTGCTTCCTTTTTCATTTTTTATTAATTTTAATTAAAAGCAAATAACAATCCAGACAATCAAATGAAACTTAACAACACTAAAATTCAACAAAAGAAAGAGATGGTAGCCAGCCAACAAAGCAAATCTTTGAAGCAGTAAGAAAAGAAGAGTATCCTTTTCCCCAATATAGAAGATTATTCTGAAAAGTTATTGATTAGATCCTGTCATATTTTTAAAAAGTTTTGAACAGATTCTCTGAGTAAGAATTTAACATTTTCTATTTTCAAATAGTATAGGACATCAATTTCCCACTGACTTAAAAGTGGTGGGTTGGGATTTTTCCAGCTGAGCAGGATAAGTCTATGTGCTAATAGTGAAGTAAAGTCAATTACAGTTTGTCTGTCCATTTCCACTTTAAGCCCATCTGAAAGTACACCAAACACAGCTGTTAATGGGTTAGGAGTGATTGTGACACCAAGGTTATCTGATAGGCATTCAAAGATTTTTGTGCAAAATAATGTTAATTTGGTGCACACCCAAAATATGTGGCATATTGAGGCTGGAGCTCGATTGCAATGGTTGCAGGTTGAATCTTTCCCTGGAAACATTTTAGTTAGTTTTAATTGAGATAAATGCTCTCAGTAGAAGATTTTAAGTTGAACATTGGAGTGCTTTGTTCATATGGAGCTAGAGTGGCTGCCTTCCACTCCTTTTCAGAAGTGTTGAATGAAAGATCCTTTCCCAATGTGCCCTGGGATCTTTGAAAGGAAGAGACTTTAAAATGTTTTTATAAATTGTGGAGATGCTATCTGAGTCTTCAAGACTGATCAATATTTCTTCTGGAAATATTTAGAGGGAAGGTGAGGAAAACTGGGCAGGTTTCATTTAGCAAAGTTTCTAGATTGAAATTAGTGGAAAAATTGTGTTGATGAGAAGTTAAATTTAAAGCTTAATTGCTTGTAGGATGCAAAAACATTATCAATGTACAAGTATCTATATGTTTTAATCCCAGGCATTTCCATGCATCATAAAACCCTATGTTTGAGAGGGTGGAAAAGGGTAGTTGTCATGTAGAGGTGCAACAAATAATATTCTGAGCGAATGAAGAGCAATTGGATTCTTAGTGTATTGAACAGGGCCATTTCTGGATTTTTAGCGGGTCCTATGCAAAATTCTGTTGGGGGAGCCCTATTTTGTACAACTACAATGGGGTGGGGGTTCTTTAAGATGATCCATGACGATGCAGCAATCTGTTACACTTTAAGAAGAAAACAGTCTAGATTTGTGAATCTAAAATTCAAATTAATGATCTCATGATGACCTAAGCAATTTAACCTAAAGAAAACAACAATAAAAGGTAAACAATGAAGTTCGTCTATATCCATAAATTAAGCAGATGCAGCATTTTACTTAAATTTTGAAATATGTCGCACTAATACAGAAATTCATTGCAATATACAGTGTCATTTTAAAGCATGCACCTAATTTCAAAGTTGTCACTTTCAGATTTCTGCTTTTATCACTTTAAAGTAAGAAAAATAAGAGTAAATTAATGATATGGGGGAGAGAATCATGCTTGCTTTAAAAGTGCTGTTCGAAAAAGTCTCATAATGGGATAAAAACAACAAGGCCATATTGAAATAAAACCTGCAATAATTATAAGATAACTATATTATTGAAATAAAATAAAACTGACATTGTATTTTATAGTTAGATGACTTACATTTAATTATTTAATCATTATTTGTGCAGTTTATTAACTCATATATATATGCAGTGATTTATGGTATATATATATATATATATATATATATATATATATATATATATATATATATATATATATATATACTATCACTGTACTTTTTCATGTAATTTGTTTTTCATAATTACCTTTTTTTATTTTGTCTTTTATTCTATTTTAAATATAGACATCACTCTGAGCTGGTGAATGTCAAATGTGATATAAAAATTAAAAATGTACAGTGCAGCAAAAGTGTTTACTACTAAAAAATAAATATCTATTATATTTAACATTTTAACTTAAAATTTTTTCTTGAAAATTGCCTGTTTCTCAACTGGCACCTCTTAGCTTCAATAAGTCTCTTTTTTGATTACAGGTGAACAACACAGAAAATTGTTAACAACATTGGGCACAGGGCAAGAACAAAGAAGAATGCAAATGAACCAAAGACCTGGAAGAAATTGTTAAAGTACCTTACTTTTAGTATTGCTAGCTGGGAAGGATCAACAGCTGTAATCTGAAATAATTGCATTTGCTGTACTTTCAGAGGAAGCCATATCATTTAAGGAACATTTCTTGGTATGCTTTTGTAGGCTGGAGATTGATCCAGCTTAAGTAGATAATTAAATACCAGCTCAGGATGTAAACCCTCAGGGGAGCCTACAACAGATTGTGAGATGCACTGGCACCCTGCTGCTACCAAGTCCAGAGTAGAATGGTTTATGCTGACATCTGTACATTCTGTTTTGTATGGATGTCTGTGTGTCATTGTCATGCATAAGAAATGTCACCTAGTGCTTTAGTTATAACTCTGTTCTTCCTTAATGGCAACACATTGTGGCCTCTGGATAAAAAAAAAGATAAAGCCTTTTGTAATATCTGCACCAGAAAAGATATTTAAAAAAGAAGACTGCAAGTAACTTTATACAACTGTTATACATGGGATACATTATATTAATACGGAAGTATAAAAAGAAATGTTGAGGCTTACTTTACTGCTGTACAATGGTTAAGCCACATTGTTTAAAATACAGGTCACACAGTTGTTGAAGTAGTGTTGCTTTTTTTATTATGTATTTTTTTTTAAATCATAGTGTTTCTCATTTTTTAGCCATCAGTGGACATCTAGGTGCTCAAAAAATTGTCTTTGTGCAGTACACATACTTCCATAGAGACTGATGTAATAAAAAAGTACTAGAATTTATTTGTCTTCATTAATTTTTTCCCTAACTTTATCTTATCCAAATGAGTGCTAGATAGGTAATGACACTGGACGGGGCACCAGCCCATCACAGGGACAAATTACAGGTACCACTTAGCTGAACATGCATGTCTCATTGTATAGAAATATGTTTTTAAAGTAAATTATAATTGAGTTATGTTGTGGAAAATACCTTCCTCAATTTTCAAATAAAAAAGACCAGATGAAAATGCTGAACGATTCTTCATTTGCACATAGAGGTGCACAAATATCTCAAGTCCATGGAGTGAGCAATCAATAAAACAATTCATTCCCTTTTATAATTTCTATTACCACCTTATCTAATACATCATGTCATCTGACTCTTAATAAGTAGAATTTTATCATCTTAGCCAATCAACTACAGCCACCAATAACTTCATATACATGTTGAGTCTTCCAGTATTCTAAACTTCTTTTCGTTAAGTGGACTGCCCTACTTATTCATAATAGCAGTGTTTGGACTTTCTCACTAGTTTGTTCTCACTTTTTAAGGGGGTGTTTATTATTCATTTACTTCATTTTAACCTTAGTAATTACCTTGATGGTTCCTTTTAAGATGCGGCAACAGTCAGGTGCTCAAGCTTTGAGCCGCATTTAGTTAACTCTTTAGTTACCTTCAGTCCTTTTCCTTATGCTTTTAATAATCCATTGATACTACTTCCTTTAAGTATATACTTTTATTAAATTGTAAAAATTAACATGTATAGATTACAATATTTTATTAATATTCTATAGTTATTAATCAAAATAAAAGATTATTCAAGCAGGAGTTCTCCTTTTTTGGCTTGCCTGTTGTGACCCTTTGTGTTGGTACATTTGTATACATATTGGGGAAAAAGAACAGCAAAAATCACATTTGATATTTTCTAAAAAAAAATGCAGGAATTCCATTCCAGTTACTCCAATCATTACACATAAACCCTAATGCCTGGAAGTTACCAGAGTGCAAAACCTTTTTTATTGGGTTTATCTTATGGCAAGCTGAATTAAAATTTAGAGATATTATAAAGTACATTTTAAGATGTCTAAAAATGCATTAAAGATGTCTTAAAATTACTTAAAACATGCCTGTTTCTACATATCTTGAATTTATTTCTGTCAATTTTTGTTCTAATGTGACAGAGTGGAAAAAAAAAAACTGTCAGGTCACAAAGGCAAGGAAAAAGACCCAGAAGCATAACCAGAAGAATAGCAGGGGTCAAAACCAAAAAGACAGACAATAATGTAAATAAACCTTAACCAAAATTAATATATTCAGAAGCCTAGCTCTAAAGTCATCAAACAGCTTTAAATTGCATTGCACTAGTGACATAATTTGTCAATTTTGGGAAGCCCAATCTTGACAAGTAACCACCTCTAGGCAATGGATTCACAAGACAACAGTGTCCACTGGAAAACAATGTGGTGTCATGATAGAACAAAAAATTAATGTACGAGTCTCAAAACAGACTCAAATTGGAAATTGAAAGTGATATTATAATCAGCACAATTCAGCATCCACAAAAAATATGAAGACCACATTAAAAATGACTTAATGAAGAGAAATTTTTTTTAAAGAAAGTAACATTCCATATAATCAAGTTGAATTTAACAAAATAGAATTTAACCCTCAGCCGACAGAAAGAGAGGAAAGCCAACAGCATGGGCAAAAATGAAAAAAAAGAGAAAATAAAACAAATCTTTATTCTAAATTTTTATTAATCATATCTTGACATTTTAAAATAAGTTTTGAACAGATCTCACTTATGAAAGCTGGGTTGGGATTCTCCCATTTGAACAAGATAAGTCTACGTGTTAGTAGCGTGGTATGGACAATTAAAATCAATTTGTCCTTCTCCACTTTATTCTCCTCCAGGCTTCCAAGTACACCAAACACAACTGTTAATGGGTTAGGAGTGATTGTGATACCAAGGCACTCTAATAGGCTTTCAAAGATTTTTATCCATAATGAAGTTAACTTGGTGCACTTCCAAACCATGAGGCCTGGTGAGGCTGAAGTTTGATTGCAACGTTTGCAGGTTGGATCTTGCCCTGGAAACATCTTGGACAATTTTAAACAAGATAAATGAGATTGATGAAAGATTTTAAGTTGAATTTTTTAATGTTTCGTGCATATGCAGATGGAGTATATTCTATGCATTGCTGCCTTCTACTCCTTTTCTGAAATATTAAGTGAAAGATCCTTTCTCCACCATCCCTTAGGATCTTTGAAAGGAGGAGATTTTAATATGTTTCCATATATTGTTAAAATGTTTTCTGAGTCTTCAAGACTGACCAGTATTTCTTCTGGAACAGAAATAGGTGAGAGGTATGGAAAACTGGGTAGGTCGCTTTTAGTATAATTTCTGATTTGAACGTAGTAAAGAATTTGTGCTTCTGGGAAGTTAAATTGAAGCTTATTGTTCATAAAATGCAATATATGTATATATATATTGTCACACACGTGCGAGTTGGAGGCAGTCAAAGAGCCTAAAGGTGAGTGAAATCTCACGAGACAAGGGACTATCATGTGGTACTTACCTGAATCTCTTTCTACCTGCAGAAAACTGGAAGAAAAATAAACCTCTCCATTTCCGTCTCCAAAATGGATGCGATGACGTCACTTCCGGATCCACGATCCATTACTTCTGTCTACTCCTAATGACGTTGGTTCTGTCTTCCCGCCTCCAATCGTCACTTCCGGCCAACCATTTCCTCTCCCATCATACATTCTGCTATAAAAACGCCATCTTGTCTACAGTAAAACATTTAATTCTGTACTGAAAAGTAATTTTGAATCGCTTCGTTTATTTCAATTCACAACAATATATGGGGACAATCCCCAAACCTTTTTTCTAGTTGAAGACTCTTTTTTTGTCACAATATATATAATATATACAGTGTTGAAACTGCAGATATTTCCTAAACGCTAAATACTGTGTAGATTTCAAAGGGTTGAAAAAGATGATTATAATGTAGAGAAGCAACAGATAAAAGCATCCTGCATTGGTTTGATATTTTAAATGATTAATGGATTGGATTATTAGTATATCGATGATAATTTGTATTTACTGGGAACAAAGCAGGGCATATAAAGAAATACAGCGAGATTTTATTTCTATTACAGCTCAGGCTTGTGTGTATTCATTCATTTTTGTCAATAGCTTGCATATTTGTTGCCAAGTTATAAAATTGATACCACTGCAATACCACTTTCTGCGGTAAGTCTTTATAGAGTCATCTTTTGAATGCATGGAAGTCTTTAATTTCAAATAAATGAGGTTATAACCGAGCCTAGATTCCTAAAGAACCATTTCTTAATGTATAAGGGAATGCTCTGAAATAGTAAAAGAAGCTTGGGAAAGATGTTCATCTCGACAGAGTTGATTCTCTTTGCGAATGTGAGATAGAGGGTAGACTGTTCACAACTTGTTAAGGCTGTTTGTGGATATAAACGGTACCGTATCATCTGTGTATTGATATTTTCTATTCAAGTCCCTCTCAGATAATCCCTTTTATCTCTAATGCGTTTTGAAAGTAAATGGCTTGATGATGATTTCAAAAAGCAGTGGTGACAGGGGACATTCTTGTTGAGTACCATGTCCTAGTTTGAAGTGGTTTAAGATAATGATGTTAATAAAGATAGACATGTAAAAGTAGTCTTATCTATGCACTTTTACAGTATTTGGGCCAAACTAAAGTGTGTGCAGTGTGGTGAATAGGTAGTCCAATTCAACTCTGTCAAAGGCTTTCTGTGTTAAGCCTTCTAATGGCTACTTTTTTCATTGCTCTATAATATACTTATGGATGTGTACAGTTACATGGAATGAGAATTAAGATTCTAGGTATTGGGTTATAGTCTAAGTTTTAATTCTGATAATACAAAGAGTTTATACGTTTGACAATATAATTAATATTCAACCTCTCTAAGCACTGGCAATCCTAAATTGTCCCTAGTGTATGCTTGTTGTGTGGGTGGGTGTGTGCGTGTGCCCTGTAGTGGGCTGGCACCCTGCCTGGGGATTTGTTCCTGTCTTGTTCCTTGTGTTGGCTGGGATTGGCTGCAGCAGACCCCCGTGACCTCTCTAAGCTGTCCATTAAATGTGTTTTCTATACCCAGTTTTTTGTTAAACCATTACAGGAAGCTAGATCCTAATGAGCATTAGGCACAAAGAAGAAATCAACCCTGGACAGTATAGCAGTCCATCCTAAAGCATACCTAGCACATTTAGAGATGTCAGTTGATCTAACAATCATTTGTTTGGAATGGGTAGATACTCAGAAAATCTTATGAACATGGGAAACTTAAAAACTTTACAAAGGGCTTCCTTAGAAGTGAGACAGCAGTGTTTCTGTACAATTCTGTATCAGTCCATCCATCCATCCAACAATCCTTTTTTTTAACCTGCTGGAAACCCTCCCTATTTCAGGAAACTCTTATGAATACCAACAGTCAGTTAGTTAAATTACTGCTGTTCTTGGAAATGTAAAAGACAGAGAGAGGGAAAGAGAGATTGGGGCTGGGAGCACGCATTGATACATTGCATTAGCCTCACCCACCACACGATGAACCACCTTAGGATCCCAAATTAGGTCCCGGGTGCAGCCATGCAAAAAGGCAGCTTCAATATTTGCAGAAATGAACAGAATTTGCAAAGTCCAGGAATGCACTAATCAGGCCAAAACTGGAACCCACATCTCTATATCTGTAAACTTGCAATGTTAATCACTACACAATTATTTTAAACTATTCTAAGCTAGCTTTTTTTTTTTTTTAAATCCAGACCAACTTTAAAATGTACACGTAATATATACAAAGTTCAGAAATATAATAATTGTATCCATACTCTAAATTACTGGCTATTCAGACACTGGGTATTCTATACTCCTCCACTTTAAAATTTTGCAGACATGACAGTGAAACTGTAACTTTGACTGGGGTTCTTCACACCTTAATAGTAACCTTTACCTGAATGAATCATTCAGAGGGTGGACACATAGTCACAGCTGGGTTCTGAAGACAATACAATTACTTTCTGTTGAAAACACCACATTCCTTTATGCAGCAGGTGGGTTGTATAGCTAATGATATGTGATGGATGACTGTGCTGAGGGATGTGCCTTCATTTTGCTGCAAAATTTATGACTTATTCAAAAAAGGCACTGCCATTAAAATGGTTGTCATTTATTATTGAATTATGAAGGAGTACTTTATTGGAAAATGTATATTAGCTAAATACAGGTGATTCAAATACTGTACTGGGGATTTAGCCACGTTTGTGTACTTTTGACTTTTTTAGAAGCTTTACAAATAAATAAACGAAATGATAAATAAATACACATACTTTGGTCTGAACACACATACCAGATAACAAAAAGCAAGAAAATTAAAAACAAAGAAAAATTCTGTCTTGGCTGTCACAATTACAGTGAGGCATTAGTTAGACATTTTGTTGGTATAAAGGAGCCTCAGTGTAAAAAAAACATAAATAAACAGGTATAAGGCATATGTTATAATACATTTTAAAGAGAATACACTAACATACATTTTCTATGAAGCACATATCTTCCTGCATGGATATTCAACTGCTATAACTTCTACCAAAGGAAGCATTGTTATTCGTACCTTGAAATATACTATGTTAGTTTTTCCGCAGCATTGTATAACTATAGTTTTACTGTTATTAAAATAAAGTGCATCATCAAAATGTAAATGTCTAAACCAATTATGGTAAATTTATGGCAAATTTAGAACAGCAGCATAATTGCACAATGAATTGTATTGCTTCTCTGTACCCTAACTCAATACCCATGCTTAAGTACATTCAGTTGAGAATTTGCATACTCTAATCACATTCATGTTGGTTTCCTCTTACAACATAAAGTAAGGTATACTGGTGAATCAAAGTTCATCTAATGTAAATGAGTTTGCTTTGGCTTCTCACAAACCTCAGTCAAGTGTGTTCTAATATGGAGTGTCCAATATTTGGATAATATGGTGTGGCTACTTTAATTGAAGCGCAGGCTTTTGGTAACTAAGAGAGTAATCAAACAGTCTAGTGCATCTATCCTTCCGTTTACTCCAATTCAAAATTGTGTGCTGCCTAAACTTACCCTGACAACCTCAGCATCAGAAATGATGCTTCAAGCAGAACTCATGAAAGTTTTTAAACCAAATTAGTTTACAATAATTGTTCCAATGTAAAAGTAAAAATCATTTCTTATATAACCTGCAGCAATTCCATTTCAGTCACCTTCAAAATACTTTACTGGAGATGCAATACATTTGTCGCAGTGTTTCTTCTATTCCTGTTAACATTTCCAGTACACATTGTTTGTTACTGTGCTAAGAGTCTTGCATTTTTTGCTGGATTTCTTCCACAATAGTAAATCTTCACTCCAGTCCCATTTTAATTTTGGGAACAACAAGAAGGCACTTTTGGGGGCACAAAGCAATAACCAAATTGTTTTTGGTCAAAAACTCAGTTATTCAAAAATTAGTTAATAACCAGTGTCATTCATTCTTGCCTTCCATCATCGCCTAAATATTACAGTTTAGGCACACTTTGTCAAATTTTCAACCCTTTCTGTCCCTCAATGCAAAGAAGTTTTGACTGCATGAATTGGAATTTCTGCTGACAGGTTGTGTATTCAGTGAGTTTTTGTGAGTTATGTATCAACATGACCAAGATTCCACACTACTCCTATATAGTGCTAATTCTAACCAACTCAACAATTTCGCAGCCTTTTTTATGTATAAATGTGCAAAATATTGATCTGAAGTTAGATCTTTTTCTCTTTGACTTTCTTTGGAGCAATAAAAGAAGAAATTCAATCAAACTTCTGATTTCAAGAATAGGTATCTTTTCCATATTTAGAACTCTGGTACTAACCTGGTTTCCCATTTAACTTAATAAAGTTTCTCAGAGATCCTTGCCTGTTTTCGACAATGTTTCCTTTAAATTAAAGTTGTATTATCCAAATTTAGGTCTCTTAATCTCATATACTCTCAGACCTTGCAAAAGTTGAGAAGCATCTTGGTGTCTGTACTGTTTGGTGCCTACTTCTATAATGTGGCTCTTCATATTGATTTCAAGCCCATGTCTTCTCTTTTCTAAATATCTCAAGATATTTTTATACTTGGTGGTATTTTTAATGACACTTGGTTTGTAATGTTCCAATTACTGAGATGCATGTCTTTTTTCTCTATTTTTCCAAATCAGATCAGTCCTTTGCGTGAATGGTATTCTGCTATTTTCTGCACTAGCTTCCCACCCTCTTTATCATTATTTTATCTTTTCATGTTTTTATCTTGTACAGTAAACCCCCACAAAGTCGCGGTGCAGAGTTTGCGGTGTCAGTCATTTGCGGATTTTTCCTTAGAACCTATCTAATAATTGTTAGCAGAAACCTCAAATATCCTCCACGATTTTTATGGCTTTTTTTGTGGAAATACTGTACTGGCCATCCTGCAAAGAAAGGAGCGCTCCTGAACCCGTCCACTTGTCTTCACCATTTCAGGAACTACCAGTAGGACTAATCTGTACATTCCCATTCAACGTGTGGATCTCTGGACTATCTGTTTTCATCATTACATTTCATCCGTTGACAATTTTCATGATTTACTGTGTGTGTTTTGTTTGTGCTTTGTTGTATTTAATGTGTAACTGGCGTAAGGGGAACAGGGGTGGTATCATTGTTTTCTTATTTCATCTGTTTTCATTACATTCTTTATATTCTGTTTGAGTATTGGTTTGCTTTGTTTTTGTGTTTGTGAGTTCTCGCGGGTCAGGTCAAGGCTGGGTGCGTCCCCGGAATCTCCACCATAAAAATACTGTCTTTTCGATGGTGTGAATCTTAGCCATAGCCCCTTGTGAGCAGACGGGCTGAACACACCACTAGAAGACAAATATGCTCCTCAAAAAACCCTTTTAACACTAGAATTACCAGCGCCTACAAAAAAAACTTGTAGATCCGGCCCACCTTAAATCTGTTTGCACCTCTCCCTCAGCGTCTTTTGTCCTATGAATGTGCCGATAAAGACAAGCAGCCTGCTATTCCATCCCCCACCGCCACAGAATGTGTACAAAGTTCTCCCAGCTCATTGATAATCTGGGAGTGAAGTTCTGTGTAAACACATTGTTAAAACAGAAACATTTTTCATATTTTAGTAGTAAATGACAAAATGTTGGCACAAACTATATAATACGTCCAAAATCAAATAAACACTTTCACAAAAGTTTCAAGGATGATGCAACAGCTTCCGTGGCGTGGCACTTTGAGCTACATTCTTTTGTATGAAAATGCGCTGTATAAATAAATGTTGTTGTTGCGGTAAGATTTGCTGACTTATAATCAAGTGTCCCTGGTTCGATCCCGACTGCCTCCTATAGTTGCCGTTTTCAGTAGGGAGCTGCTCTTATTGTTAATATTATACGGTACACACATACATTTGGTTTGCATCTGTAACAGATGGCGTACATTTATAGGACTTGTAAAAGTTACCATTTTTTTTTTTTTCACTTATATTCTCTCAGTCACGATCACGATACATACAACCACCCTAGGGATCTGACTCTGTTAGTTTTTATTTGAAACTGGGAGTAACTGTAGATGTGAGTGGTGTTTTGAGGCAATGCAACTAGACATTCTATTCTCTGGAGGGATAAAAGTTGACACACAAATGCTGATGAATCTGCCTTCTTCATATCTCACCATCACTTGAATTTTTGTTTATTCAGTTTTATTGAGTGTTCCTGCTCACGCTGAATTAGTATGTGCTTTATGGTCTATGATGTCACATTTGTTGTTACATTTTTGTTGTTACTATGATGTTACATTTCAGAAAACATTATGGCACACATGCAAAATTATTCATATTATTCATATTTTTTTCCCCAGTCTTGCCAGTCCCCACATGTTGCTGTTTCTTTTGTACTCCAGGACATGCAGAGGCAACAATAGTACAAAGAGGTCAGTTCAGCGCTATATGCAATCATCACATTCAAATGTTAACAGTTCACACACATGCAAGGACCGTCCTTCCTACATTTACAACATGTGTACCTTTTGCAGTGCTCACACTTCTCTCTATGCTTTGGGTCTTATTACATTGAAAGGGCACCGGACACTGACTCAGTTTACTTTCCTGAGGATAGCGGCTGTCTTGAAACAGAAGCTTGTCGATGTTGCATCCTCCTTTTCTTTTTCCATCACCTTTTCTAGTAAGATGCGACGATGAAGTTCCTCTGCAAGGTGAGCCATGAACACTCTTCTTTTCTCAGTGGCCTCCATGTGTGCCTTGCACAGTACATGTGCGTTCATTGCTGCCAGATCAAGCGTGCTATAACACAAAATACTGGTCATCTGCGTGTTCCTGCGCACACTATGTTTACTTAAAAGCCTGAACAGCACTTGTCCTTTTTGGCTGATTGCTTTGTTTCTCTCTCTTCCCCCAGACATTTTCTGCTCCTGTTGGGGGTTGTGCTCCACTATGATGTTTTGTTGATTCTGTAATCAATAACTAACTGCATACTGAGCTCCTTTTACTTCTGAAAGAGACATGTTTGTTTAAATAAAGTTCCTGTCTCTACAATCTCCTGTTCCTGTGCAATTCTGTGACCCAAGCGTGACACCCTGCAGTACTGCAGCCTCACTGTCCCTGGGATTGTCTGCTTGCGTGCAGCCAGTTCAAGTGCAGTTGCAGTGATTTACTAAGTTTTATCCATGGCATCAGTTGCACTTTGTACATATTGTTCCAGTAGTTTTTAAAATAATTTTTTCAGTTCATTAGCAGTGTGTAAAATGATCAGTGTTGCAGTAATTGTGATGCTCTTTCCATGAAAAAAAAAATTAGAGAAAGTATTCCACTACAAGAACATATCGATAAGTGGGCATATCTTAAAGAGGTATGTCTATTTCATATTGACTCTGAAGATGATCTTTTAATAGGAATCAACTACCCAGAAATCTTCAAGCAGTCACAAATCATACCTAGCCAAGGAGGTGGACCACATGCCATGAAGACGGTAGTTGGTGGACCATACAAAGAGATAGATGACCTCGCAAAACAAAGTGGTAAGATGCCTAAACATTCAATCAATCGTGTGTCAATAACAGAGATTGAAGATATGTTGCTGCAACAGTATAACACAGATTGTCCAGAGCGCAGCTGTAAAGAAAAGGAGGAGATGTCACAGGAGGACATCAAGTTCATGCGCATAGCTTCAGAATCTGCAAGACTGGTAGGTGACCACTATTGCTTAAATTTGCCTTTGAAAGATGAAACACTTAAAATGCCGAACTATTGGACTCAAAAGAAAATTGCGCTTAAATTCAGGTTTCCACTAAGACTATAAAGCCTTCATGAAAGACATTATAGACAATGGTTATGCTGTTAAGGTACCCAAAGGAAGCCTGAATTGCTTCTCCTTCCCACAGAGTGTGCCCTGGGCGTCCAGTGGTGCACAGAAACGGACAGTTTCAAATTTCAGATTAAGTTACAGAACAAACCCGCAACAAGGCGTGGTATTCTGTCTGTTGTTAGCTCAGTTTATGATCCACATGGTTTTCTAGCACCTGCCTTACTGCCAGCAAAGCTTATTCTAAGAGACTTATGTAAAGAGAAATTTGGGTGGGATGAGGAAGAAGAAGTCAAACACATTCAGAAATGGAAAAAATGGCATTTGCAGTTACTTACAGACTATAAAGTGAACAGATGCTTCAAACCTACCGGGTTTGGAACCATAAAGACAGCACAAATGCACCATTTTGCAGATGCTAGTGAAGTTGGATATGGCACTGTCACTTATCTTTTTTTAACTAACGAAGAGGGCAAAAAGCATTGTTCATTCATGATGGGCAAATCAAGAGTTTCACCATTGAAGCAGGTCAAAATTCCAAGACAGAAGATAGAACCTTCTTACTATAACTGAGAAACAGTGTGATAATAAGCTTAGTTGTGGTAAGAATAAGTCCCAGTAAAGAGGGACTTGAAAGACCCATTTTCAAGTTAGAAATGGGATAAGCATACAGTTTCCTGACCGTTTAGAAATGGTTCTAAAACATTTTGAAGTGGTTCAGAAATGTTAAGTAAATACAGTAGTAACGATTTGAGATGTAACAAGATGTGCTTAGAACTGAACTTTTCTTAACATTAATTTTTCCTTTTTTTGCTATTTTAATTTCTTTTTTGTGTGAACTGTTTTACTTTGAAACTTAACTAAACTTTTAAAAACGAAGATATTTTGTCTGTGGAATCATTTCTGCGCGTCAGTATTTTGTTGAATCCCATTTTTGGAGTTGTAATTTTGGGAAAACACAGCTACAAAATTGGTGATCACATTTAGCAACAGGTAAATTGTGCATTGGCGACACGTACACCATAATACAGTATGTTCACTGATAGGGTGGCATGTTGGCGCAGTGGTAGCACTGCTGTCTCGCAGTAAGGAGACCTGGGTTCGCTTCCCGGGTCCTCCCTGTGTGGAGTTTGCATGTTCTATGTGGGTTTCCTCCCACAGTCCAAAGACATGCAGGTTAGGTGCATTGGCAATCCTAAATTGTCCCTAGTGTATGCTTGTTGTGTATGGGTGTGTGTGTGCTCTGTGATGGGCTGGCACCCTGCCTGGGGTTTGTTCCTGCCTTGTGCTCTGTGCTGGCTGGGATTGGCTCCAGCACACCCCCGTGACCCTATGTTAGGATATAGCGGGTTGGTAAATGGATGGATGGATGTTCACTGATGCAACCATCCATTTTCTAACCTAGTTTCTTTTTTTCCACTAAATGGAGTTGCTGCTATGAGTAGACAAAAACAGACTCCAATAGCATTGACTGCATGATAGGAACCAAAACTGGATGGGATGCCTGTCAATTTTACGTCATACACTTATATAAAAAACTAAGTATAACCTCTTCCTATTCTGTGGTTATACATAACATAACTAATAATCACATGGTACTCAGCAAAACCTAAAATTAACAGTTGACAAGCAAAGCATAATAGATTTTTATTTTCCATGTTTATTCTTGAAAAATAACTCAACAGTAGAATCAACTCCTGACAAAGTTATACAATAGCATAACACTACTTAAATCTATAATTTATACAGTTATGTATGTGAGTATGGGCTCATGACATTGCAGAATGCTCAGAAGTGGGAGAAAGTTATTATGAAGGCAAGAACAACACCTCCCCTATAAGCTCTATAAGAACTGTCCCTGGGCAGTGAAGGCTCTATGTGGGCTTATGAAAACTGTGGAAGAAGTATTGGAGTATTTATACCCAACAGCAGTACTCCCATACCATCCATCAGCCAGTTCAGAAGCATTGCTCTGCTGAATGTGGTGGAGATTTTCTTCCCCATCCTGACAAAGAGAATGACCAACTTCCTTGTGTGAAATGGGTACATTGACAGAAGCTGCTAAAATGCTGGAATCCCAGGCATAGGTCAAGGAAACACAAATTATGTTGTGTTTTTTTTTTTTTTCTTCTTCTCTGTTTTCAGTTAGCTTTATCTTAAGTTAAAAGAAATTAATACTGTATTCGCATGACTTTGGCTATATTCAGTAAGGTTCATTTTTGTTTTACTGTTTGGCTAGCTTGATATGGGTTTTTAAGTATGTAAACACTGTAAGTTTATATTCCTTATTATAACTGTGTTATAATCATAAATATATATAAGCGCTCTTAAAAAGAATAAACCTAGCTGAATAATATACTCTTTTTAGAGCTGCTGTGGACGTAGCTTTTAAAGGTTTCTAATAATTATTATTGTTTTGATAGGCTGTTACTGTTACTGTCGTTCCTGTTCTTTTTTTCTTTTTAATGTCCCATAATTGTATTTGACAGTTGCTGCTCTTTTTGATTGTTATTCTCTCAAAACTTTGAAAGGGGATCACAGAGAAAGATTGCATCATCACCAGTGACAGGACTCATTTTAAAATGGCTAGAGTGTGGAGTTTAGGCTTGATGACAGGGGGAACAAGGTGTATAGATCCAATAGATATTGAGATTTGTGTGGACCCCAGAGATTTATTTGGTCTGTAGTATGTGACTGGGTTTTATTTTATTCTCATCCATCTCATCTTGACATAGTATGCCTATTCCATAGAATTTAATTAAATTATTGATATTTACAACCTTTTTGGAAAAAAAAAACAAACAAAATTCTAATGAAAACACAAAAACCTACGTACATTTATATGGTGTTTTTGTGCCTACCGTGAAATTTCTTTGCAAGTTAATCTGAATAATAAATCAACTACTGTATATTTCTTTTTTATGTTATCAGTTTTGTAAATTACATTTGGTGAACAATTTTTAGATCAATCAAAAATACAATCAGTGCTACATAACAAATATCTATGTTTCATATTAATCTCAACAGACATTCCCCATCCCCTTCGGTGGGCAATGTGATCATAGACACAATGAAGGAATTCATCATGATATTGAAATATCAAAAGGTTTTGCAGTGGTCCAGGTTTGTTATTTCAGAACCGTACAATTAGTTACATTCTTCCCAAGTTCTAAAGACATGTTAGAGTCATAATGACTCAAAATCCTCTAACAGCATTTTTAGAGTAACATTTAATGGAACAACATTCTATTATGAAACATTGTATGTAATATTTTAAGCTAAACTGCTCTTGCATGGTCTCAAATTACTCATTTGGAAGAATCCTTGCACAATCCACATAACTCAGTGGGAAAAGGGTGTCTTCTTTTATTTAAATTGAGAAAAAAATAAAATTTGTTGTGTAATAACATCACTTGTATGTATATTTGATCATCCTTACCTACCATTTGAACTGGTTTATTAACACTAGAATTCCTAAAGCCTATGAAAAGACTTGTAATCCCGGCCCACCTTAAATCCTTTCACACCTTTCCATTCAGCGTGTTTTGTTTTGTAAATGTGTCGATAAGCACAAGCAGCAAGCAGCCTGCTATCCCATCCTTCTACAGCCACAGAAACGGCAAAAAGCTCTCCCAGCTCAAGCCTTGAGTGAGGTACCTGGAGCTGTATAGGGTAAATAATATATTTTGATTTGGAACACATGCATCTCATGTGTGTTCCATCTTCAAAGATCTATGCAAGTCTTGGATGACAGTAAATGCAAGAAATGTCAAACACATACCTAAGAGACAAACTTTTTTCATGTTTTAGTACTAACGACAACATTTTGACATGAAGTGTATAATGTGTGAAGACTGAAGTCCAAATATCAAATAAGCACTTTCACAAAAGGTACAAGTATAACAAAACAAGTGTGCTTTTACTCAAGACTATAACCGAAAAAAAAGAAAATGGTTTAGTGTACTTCGTTAACTGTGGAAGAAAATTTATGAATATAGACACCCAGCACTGGAATGCCCCAGATTTAAACAATAAAAACACAGGCAGGAGAAAGCGTCAATCATTATTCTTTATTTAATCTCCGAAGAGATAACAAATGTATTACATGCTAGCCACATGTTAGTCACATTGCTACAAAGGAAAAAATGTCCTCAGCGCTATATTTATACAATTCATTGATTAGGTCACTATTCTTTAAAAGGAATTCATTACAAATTCAGAAAACTTTTAACATGATTGGTTACACCTAGTTGCTAACAGGCCATGGCAGGTGTTGATACCTTACATGAAAACAACTTGATTGATAGTCCTGTTTGTTTAGGATGTACATGACTTTTTGAATGTATATTTTACATTTTCATTCTTGGGAGCTGTGTGAACCTCAAGAAGGAGTAAAAAGAACAATGGCCTATATATATATATATATATATATATATATATATATATATATATATATATATATATATATATATATATATGATCCAGCAGGTACAAAATAGGAAATAGTATTATAACAGGAGAGGTTATGCCTTAAAAATTGCACTACTCTTAAGGGGTTATATAAAAGACAAGAAATACATTTTATCATAGTAAATAATAAAATAACAGTGTCAGCTTTTAAGCATAAGCTCAGAAGGATATGAGACTTAGATGCATGCCAGGTGCATTCATAGAGCAGGATTCAAATTTAACTCTTACATAACACGACTGCTTTGGTAGTACAGAGGTAAGAATTACTAACTCATAATCAAGAGTTTGTGGATTCAAGCCTTGCAGCTTACCAAAATAAACATTTTGAGTAGTGAGCTGCTCTTATTTTTACTATTATACAATAAAAACATAAATTTGATTTGAGTCTGTAACAGGTGGTATAAATGTATGGTACTTCCAAGGTTAGCTTTTATTTTATTCAGTTTTATTCTCTCAAATGCATTCATGCTCTCCCCTATCTGACACTGCTGTTTTCAAATAAACACATGCTATAACAGAGGTGAACTCAGATGAGGATGAGGTTTCTATATTGGAGAAAGAGAACAGAAGCCCTCCCCACAAGAAACATCCTCTCACATATAAGAACAATGCAGCTGCATCAGGCGAAAGAAGGATGCAGCAAGATAATGCTAAGACCTTGTCTTTCTTATTACTTTGTGTTTTACCTTTATAAATTGTCCATTAAATAGGACCTCCAAATGAGGCGCTGGTTTTTAAAGTATTTCTGCTTTTTCAAACAGCTTCCAATTATGTTTATTTTTGAACCCACTGATCTGCATAAACATGTCAGGAGACTGGACACAACTCTATGATCACAATAGTAACTGAAGCAGATGTGAGCAACTCTTTTCTCAACTGTTTCAGTGTGTTCAAATAATTTACACATGGAAACTATGGTTAATTCCTGTACAGCATTAGAGGCTTAATTCAGACTTGCCATAAAATATTTAATCCTGAAAAAAGTTATGGAGATGTGGTTGAGGCACCCTTAAAAAACAGAAGAAACTGCATGTTTAAAATGGTGCTACTATCTCATCATTCAATATCACTGCTGTTCCGGTGAATCCAAACTTCTTACAAACAACCATGACTTTCCACTCTTCAGACAGGATACACGAACAGTTTTGATAATCATTCAGAGACTTTATGTGCATTACATAGAGGAGTATATTGTCAGGAGTCATGCAATTCATGGGATGACTCCATATTGTAGCATGAACATTTGTTATTTGAATAAGAATATTTCTTTCTAGGAAATAATCTGTTGCAGTGGTAAATGCATCCCAGATGTTAGTAACAATCATCTATTACATTAAACTTCTGTATGTCCAGCAGACAACGGAAACACTTTCTTATAATGTTCATTAATAAGTTATTAACAAACACTAACAGATTTCAAACAATTAAAATGCAGTAAAACCTTGATGATCCACCAAGGGTCAGTAATTAGGCTGTGATGGATAAGAGGAAAGACGGATAGCAGCATAGCTACTTTAAAAATGATATATAATAAATTAGTGTAGTGAATAGTCCCATATATATATATATATATATATATATATATATATATATATAAATATAACATAATACTAACAAAATTAATATATATACAGTGGTGTGAAAAACTATTTGCCCCCTTCCTGATTTCTTATTCTTTTGCATGTTTGTCACACAAAATGTTTCTGATCATCAAACACATTTAACCATTAGTCAAATACAACACAAGTAAACACAAAATGCAGTTTTTAAATGATGGTTTTTATTATTTAGGGAGAAAAAAAAATCCAAACCTACAGTATGTATAGCGCTGTGCAGAAGAGCTCATCTTAACGTTTCGGCTTCACCCCTTCAAGAATGTCTCTGAAACACAAATCTGATGCAAGTGCTGGTGATACAGTTAAGAAGAGAAAAACCATCACCATTGAAAATAAAGTAGAAATAATTAAAAGGTCAGAGAGAGGTGAAACTCCATCATTCATTGGCAGAGCACTTGGTTACATTTGGTCAACAACAGCATTTATTAAAATAAGTACCTGTTCCGACTTACATACAAATTCAACTTAAGTACAGACCTACAGTCCCTAACTTGTATGTAACCTGGGGACTGCCTATATATATATATATATATATATATATATATATATATAAATATATTGTAATGGAAGCCCGGCTTCCTATTCTGGCCCCCAGGCCGCCAGGAGGAGCTCTCCCGACAGCATGCTGGATTCCCTGGAGACCACTGGGAGTCGCTGTCGGGAGGCCAATGGATTCATTTATGCCCTATAACCCGGAAGTGCGTCATAATCCCATGACAGGAAGAAGTGACGTGCTTCCGGGGTGAAGATAAGGACCATTTACCCTGACCTGGAAGGAATAAAGACATGTGGACTGGTGGGCAGAAGCACCTCCAGGTCAGGGGGTATAAAAAGACTACGGGAACTCCCAGACAATGAGCTGAGCTGGGTGGTAGGAGGGCAATGCGTCTGGGAGTCGGAGGATTGGTTATTGTATTGTTGGTTTAGTGATTATTTAGTATTGCTTATTTGAGAAGAGTGGAGAGGTGGTGCTTTGTGCACTTGATTATTATAATAAATAATAATTCTTGCACTTTTACCTGGTGTTTTGGCGTGGTACCTGAGCATTCAGGGGAGCGATAGTGCCCCCTACTGCGACAATATACAGGTGCTGGTCATAAAATTAGAATATCATGACATTTATTTCAGTAATTCCGTTCAAAACGTGAAACTTGTATACTAGATTCATTCATTACACACAGACTGATGTATTTCAAATGTTTATTTCTTTTAATTTTGATGATTATAACTAACAACTAATGAAAGTCCCAAATTCAGTATCTCAGAAAGTTTGAATATTGTGAAAAGGTTCAATATTGACGACACCTGGTGCCACACTCTAATCAGCTAATCAACTCAAAACATCTGCAAAAGCCTTTAAATGGTCTCTAAGTCTAGTTCTGTAGGCTACACAATCATGGGGAAGACTGCTGAGTTGACAGTTGTCCAAAAGACGACCATTGACACCTTGCACAAGGAGGGTAAAACACAAAAGGTCATTGCTAAAGAGGCTGGCTGTTCACAGAGCTCTGTGTCCAAGCACATTAATAGAGAGGCGAAGGGAAGGACAAGATGTGGTAGAAAAAAGTGTACAAGCAATAGGAATAACCGCACCCTGGAGAGGATTGTGAATCAAAACTGTGGGGGAGATTCACAAAGAGTGGACTGCAACTGGAGTCAGTGCTTCAAGAACCACCACGCATAGACGTATGCAAGACATGGGTTTCAGCTGTCGCATTCCTTGTGTCAAGCCACTCTTGAACAAGAGACAGCGTCAGAAGCGTCTCGCCTGGGCTAAAGACAAAACTGCTGCTGAGTGATCCAAAGTTATGTTCTCTGATGAAAGTAAATTTTGCATTTCCTTTGCAAATCAAGGTCCCGGGGTCTGGAGGAAAAGAGGAGAGGCACAGAATCCACATTGCTTGAGGTCCAGTGTAAAGTTTCCACAGTCAGTGATGGTTTGGGGTGCCATGTCATCTGCTGGTGTTGGTCCATTGTGTTTTCTGAGGTCCAAGGTCAATGCAGCCGTCTACCAGGAAGTTTTAGAGCACTTCATGCTTCCTGCTGCTGGCGAACTTTATGGAGATGCAGATTTCATTTTCCAACAGGACCTGGCACCTGCACAAAGTGCCAAAACTACCAGTACCTGGTTTAAGGACCATGGTATCCCTGTTCTTGATTGGCCAGCAAACTCGCCTGACCTTAATCCCATAGAAAATCTATGGGGTATTGTGAAGAGGAAGATGCAATACGCCAGACCCAACAATTCAGAAGAGCTGAAGGCCACTATCAGAGCAGCATGGGCTCTCATAACACCTGAGCAGTGCCACAGACTGATCAACTCCATGCCACGCCGCATTGCAGCAGTAATCCAGGCCAAAGGAGCCCCAACTAAATATTAAGTGCTCTACATGCTCATATTTTTCATGTTCATACCTTTCAGCTGACCAACAATTCTAAAAATCCTTTTTTTGCATTGGTCTTAATTGATATTCTAATTTTCCGAGATACTGAATTTGTGACTTTCATTAGTTGTCAGTTATAATTATCAAAATTAAAAGAAATAAACATTTGAAATACATCAGTCTGTGTGTAATCTAATATACAAGTTTCACTTTTTGAATGGAATTACTTAAATAAATTAACTTTGTCAAGATATTCTAATTTTATGACCGGCACCTGTATATATATATATATATATGTATATATATATATATATTGTCACACACATGCGAGTTGGAGGTGGTCAAAGAGCCTAAAGGTGAGTGAAATCTCGCGAGACAAGGGTTTATCACGTGTTACTTACCTGAATCTCTTTCTACCTACTGAAAACTGGAAGAAAAATAAATCCGTCCATTTTCAGTTCCAAAATGCCCGTGATGACATCACTTCCGGTTCCACTCTGATGACGTCACTTCCGGTTCCACACTCAACTGCTTCAGTCTACTCACGATGACGTTGGTTCCGTGGTCCTGCCTCCAATCGTCACTTCATGCCAACCATTTCCTCTCCTATCATACAATCTGTTATTTAAACGCCATTTTGTTGCAGTAAATCATTCCTTCTGTACTGGAAAGTCACTTTGAATCAATCTTTATTTCATTTTGTCTGGACGACAATATATGGGGACGATCCCCAAATCTTTTTCTATTTTGAAAGACTCTTTATTTATTACAATTGGCGTAGCTGGCAGAATTTTTGTTCAACACTGACCTCAACACCGTGTTGAATACCATCATGGGCGATCTCCAAACTCTGAAGATCCAGATGGGGGAAACCAGGACCCAATTGGCAGAAACCGAGGCTCGTTCCCATGCTGGTGTACGGACGGAAGTGGCTCGGTCACAGCCGATTCAGTTAACCACCTTGACTGAATCAGATGACATCGAAACTTACTTTTTGATATTTGAACCTACCACAAAGCGGAATGCTTGGCCGAGGTCGGATTGGGCGTACCTATTGGCTCCCTATTTGAAGGGAACGGCGCAGAGGGCCTATTATGACTTAACTTAGGAGCAGGCGGCCGATTATGATGCCCTTAAGTTGGAGGCGTTCAAGCGCTACGGCGATTCACCGGAACAACAGGTGAGAGAGTGAAGGGAGTGGCACTTTGATCCTGAATGGCCGTTGAAAACTCAGGGCTTTGAAGCCTGGGGAAAGGTGTGGTGCTGGCTACGGCCCGACATCAACTCCTCCTACAAAATGGCTGAGCTCCTTACATACGTACATGCCCTCCCTGACCACATCACCCAGCAAGTCCGTAAGCATAACTTCGAGGACATGGACACCTTGATTAAAATAGCCGAGCATCATTGGGCAGGCTGTAAATCGGAGCGGTCAGAACTGACCTCTCGCCGAACCCAACAGATACGTTTGGCCCCCCGACAAACTCCCGAACCTGCCGTTCGTAGAAGGGACAGACTAGCCGGTCTTCCTCGCTGTTACAAGTGTGGGGAGATCGGACATCTGTCCCCAAACTGTGCTTACGAGCCTATGGATTGCTCAGTAGTAAGGGGAGAAAGGTATTGTGCCACCGTGACTAAACCTCTGTCTCTTCCATATACAGGTGCAGTTATTATAAATGGCAGAAAGGTAAGGGCAAAATTTGACTCCGGGAGTAACATTTCCATTGTTGCTACCCGTTATGTATTACCGCAACATTGGACTAAAGGGTAAACTAGTCTAAAATGTATACATGGGGACATCAAATATTACAAAACAGCCAGATGTGTGGTCTCGGTAGATCATAAAATAACCAGTATGGCCATGGCTGTATTACCCGATCCCCCTTTCCAGTCATATTAGGAAGAGATTGGAATAAAATTAACAGCGGTAGTAACGTAACTGCATCTAATAAGAATTTGGGCTTAGTGATGGAGAAAAATGCTCCGACTCTCCACACTGTGCCCCTCAGTAGCACGGATCCACACGGGTACCCAATGCGAAAGTTTTGATGTCCCATCGTCCTCTGCGGGAGCTGATACAGTTGATGCAGAAGGCGTAGGGACAATAGCCCCTCCCATTGAACTTGAAAGAGATCCTATTTAAAACTTAACGGCACAATTCCTATTAACTCCATCATCATTCAAAAGAGAACAATGGAATGATGAGTCTTTAAAAAATGCTACAAATGTAGTAGTATCTACCGTTTTGAGAAGTAAACTGCTCTTAGTCTTACTACTTTAGAATAAAAGCATACATTTGATTTCAGTCTGTAACAGCCGGTGCAATTTATGATCCTTGTGAAGGTTAGCTTTTTTTTTTTAATTCACTTTTCATTCTCTCAGTCGCGTTCAGAATCAATCCATACAACCCCATCTGACACGGCTGTTTTCACTACAGACGCGCTATAGCTCTGCAGTGTACCACGATGCATACTAACGGTACCCCCAACTGGGTTCTGACACACAAACGCTGGCTGAAACTGCCTTCTTCAGTATCTCACCGTCACTTGATTTTCTTTTATTCAGTTTAATTGAGTGTTCCTGCCAGTCCCCGCATGTTGCTGTATTCTGTTTCTTTTGTACTCCAGGACACGCAGAGGAGAGAATGGTAAAGAGCAGTAACTTCGGCGCTATATGCAATCATCAGACACTCCCCATCTGCCCGTTGTTTTGTTGTACTTTTCAATACTTTTTATACTGCTCAAACGGGCATGCTCAAAAAATACACGTGTAACGCCACGAAAAGTGCACGCAGACACTTCATTTCGCAAACAAAACAAGTGCACTTTTATTCAAGACTACCTGTATAACCGAAGAAAAAAGAAAGCAAGTTACAGTAGGCGATTGATACGACAGCTTGCATGGTGCAATGCTAAGAAGTGCTGATTTTCATTCCGTGCTATATAAAATAATCACATTCAAATATTAACAGTTCCCACACACACAAGGACTGTCCTTCCTACATTTACGACACGTGTACTTGTTGCTGTATACACAACTCTCTGTGCTATGGATCCTATTACACTGAATGAGCACCTGACACTGTACTTTCTTCCCTGGGGGAAGGTCCCGCATCAGAGAATTTCCAGTTCCTGCATAAATTCACACCCAATCTGACGCTGTTCGTTTTCAAATAATATTGTATTAGTGCGATGATATTTTCACATATATTGTCTCTTTCTTTCAGGTGTGTAATAGAAACCACAGCATAGAGAGATGTGTGTACATTGCTTCTTACAGGAAAAGGCGATGGAAAAAGTGCACTTGAATAAAAGTGCACTTTTGTTATACTTTTACCCTAATATACAGGTATGTTCCTGTGTTTGAACGACACGGGCAGATGGGGAGTGTCTGATTATTGCATATAGCACCGAAGAAGGCAGCTTCGCCAGCGTTTGTGTGTCAGAACCCGGTCAGGGGGGTGGGCGTTAGTATGCATCGTGGTACACTGCAGAGCTATAGCGCGTCTGTAGTGAAAACAGCCGTGTCAGATGGGGTTGTGTGGATTGATTCTGAACGCGACTGAGAGAATGGAAAGTGAATTAAAAGAAAAAAAAGCTAACCTTTACAAGGATCATAAATTGCACTGGCTGTTACAGACTGAAATCAAATGTATGCTTTTATTCTAAAATAGTAAGACTAAGAGCAGTTTACTTCTCAAAACGGAGTGGTACAGGATCAAACTCACGACCTTTTGATTTCAAGGCGAGAACTGATTTCATTGCACCACGGAGGCAGCCATAAAAAACTGCTGTCAATGTCGCATGTTAAGGCGGCTTTTTGTTTCTGCAGTTATATTTTTGAATAAAAGTGCAATTGTTGTGTTATATTTGAACCTTTTATTAAAATGTTTCTTTGCTATTTGGACTTCAGGCTTCATACATTATATAGTTTATGCCTACATTTTGTCATCTACTACTAGAATATAAAAAAACGTTTCTGTTTTAACAATGTGTTGACACAGATTACTGTAGAAACAGAACAGACATGAAATGTGTGTGTTCCAAATAACGATCTATTATTTCCACTCTAAAACTCCACTTCACTCCCAGATACCCAATCAAGGCATGAGCTGGGAGAAGTTCGCGCACGTTCTAAATTGGTGGGGGGATGGAATAGCCGGCTGCTCCTAGCTTCTCTTTATCAGCACATTTAGAAGATAAAGGACGCTGGCGGAGAGGTGTGAAGGGATTTAAGAAGCAATTGAAGGTGGGACGGAATTACGAGTTTTTTCGTAGGCTCTGGTAATTCTAGTGTTAATCCCACGTGCTTTTCGGCGAAAAGTATGTGAGTTAGCGCATGCTCACCTTCTAGGAGCCTATTTAGGCTCCGAAAAAACTTTTGAGAGAATAAAACTCTGATTTTATTGGCTGGGAGTTAATGAGGAGGTCAGACGATTTTGCACTTTATGCCCTGAGTTTCAGCTTCGCAAGATACCCAGAAGGTCTAAAGCTCCTCTTGTTCCCCTTCCCCTTATTGACATCCCGTTTGAACGAGTTGGTATCGATCTCGTTGGTCCATTAGAACCCTCGATAAAAGGTTTTAAATATATTTTTGTTCTAGTAAATTATGCCACTCGCTTTCCAGAAGCTGTTTCTGTTGCGCTCAGCTAATTCAAAAAATATTGCACGAGAATTGGTAGGGATATTCGCGCGTGTAGGGATCCCCAAGGAGGTCTTAACAGATCAAGGGACTCCTTTCACTTCAGAAACGTTTAGGGAAGTGGCCAAATTACTCAGGATAAAACATCTAAAAACATTGGTTTATCATCCCCAAACTGATGGGCTGGTTGAACGTTTTAATCAGACATTAAAACAGATGTTACGCACGGTAGTTAATGAGGACGGAAGAAACTGGGATCAGTTGCTTCCTCTCCTTTTGTTTGCCTATCGGGAAGTTCCTCAAACCTCAACAGGGTTTTCTCCTTTTGAATTATTATATGGAAGGCAACCCAGGGGGCTTTTGGACATGTTAAAAGAAAGATGGGAGGAGGAGGTACTCCCTACTTCAAATATTCTTGAATATATCGCACAATTACGCGATAGACTAGAGACTATTTTGAAAGACTCTTTATTTATTACAATATATATATATATATATATATATATATATATATATATATATATGTATGTATTATGGTCCCCGGCCAGACGCCCAGGAGGACCAGAGGAGGGCTTGTGCCTCCTCCAGACCGCGAGGTGGTGTCCGTCCTGGTTATGTTGGGGGCCTCGGGTACAGGGCTTGGAAGCCCAACCCAGTAGGGACCCGTGGCCACCGCCAGGTAGTGCTGGGGAGAAGAAGACAGGAGATACCCGGACGGCTTCTGGGTGCACAGCCGGCACTTCCGCCACACAGGGGTATGTCCAAGAGGGAGTGCCAGGAAGCAGCTGGAGCCCATCCGGGTTCCCATATAAGGGGCCGCCTCCCTTCAGTCGATAGTGGATGTCGGGTGGAAGAGGACAGAGCTGGAGAGAGGACAGGAGGCGGTCGAGAGAGGCACAGTGACTGAGAGTGTGGCCTGGACTTTGGGGAATCGGTGCAAGAGGCACTGGGGTTTGTGCACGTTCTAATTGTAAATATTGTAAATAAATAGTGTGTGGTGAAACTTACGATATCTGTCTGCCTGTGTCCGGGTCCCAGTTTACAATATATATATATATATATATATATATATATATATATATATATATATATTATAATGACCAGCATAATAAGCAAAAACAACTCAGAAGTACTGGAGTTTTGTACGTTTCACTTGTTATGTTCGCAACAAACGGTGTCCGTCTTATACTCCGTTATCTAGGTTACAGAGCACATCTCCAAAACGATAAAAGAAAGCTTTCTCTACCAATAATAATCTCCTGCCACTCACATTCTGTTTATTTCTATAATGCAAACACTCCTGCTTATTATCTCCGGTCTCACAACACAAAACTTTCTTTCCACCTAAGAGACATGTCACCCCTTACAGAACAGAAGCCTTCACACAGTCCTGTCACTTACACAGCATTCCGCCCTTTCTACTCCCACACAGCACATCACAAGCATCATAATATATTAACAAAACATAATATAACAGAGCTTAAAAAGAAAATTACAATGCTTAAGAACATTAACATTAATACAGTTACCGTCAGTGGTTTCCATTTTCAACATGTTTTTCAATTTTGTCGGCATCACGCTTTATATCTTTCAGTGTTGTTCTTCTTGTAAAGGTTTATTAATTTCAATTTTTTGTGACAATTCCAACACCACACGTATATGTTTATCGGGCATAACAATGCATAAGTGTTTAATTATAACAAAAGAGAAAAGCTATGAAACACTATTAAAGCTGACACTGTGATTTCAAAATGTTGCATGACATGGGACACAGGGGAAGAACACTATGCGCTAGCAAAAGGAAGAGTTGATCCAATGTGTATAACTCAAAGCATATCGTGTGGCAGTAGTAATATGTAGTCGCTGGTGTGGGCAGTTTTTATTTATTTTTTTTTTTTGCCCTGATGGTTAATGGAGACTGATGGTTAATTGAGTGATGGATAATCAAGGTTTTACTGCATAATTAAATAATAATTCATATATTGATAACACTTTATATTAACTCATTAACAAGTCATTAACACACATTATATAATGCTTCTCTGCATTAAGTTATTTATTCATTAATTATAGATCTTTTAGCAATACTTAATCAAACGTTACAACTACTCATCCATTATACAGGTTTCTAAAGAATTATTAATTTTAAAAAGTACTTATAAATTGTTATGTAAACAACTAAATAAATAAATCCTGGACAAGGCTCCAGTCCAATTTAAAACATACTCGCCTACAGGGTTAGATGAAGAATTTTATTGTTGAGTCATTCTTGTGCACAGAGCTCCTTTTAAAAAGAAATAGTACACAAAAAAATAAAAAAGACAGTAACACTTCAGTGTTTATTAAGTATTCATTCCTTTGGGTCCGTGCTTTGTTGAACCACCTCTGGCAGTAATGCTTTTAAGGTAGGTCTCTATTAACACATTGTGATGGAGCAAACTTTTTTCTGGATATGACAGATTAGTTGAAGAATGGTGATAGACTGCAGTTTTGAGGCTTTGCCACAGATGTTCCATGGGGTTAAGGCCAGAGTAAATTGCATGACAAAGTCTTTCAAGGACAGCTGTATTTTTATTTTTTTGTAGTTCTTTAGTACTGCTCTGGCAGTGTGTTTTGGATCGTTGACCCATTTAAAGGCAAATGTCTTTCTGAGATTCAGTTGTTTGGATGAGGGGTGCAGGTATTTATTGAGTATGTTTCAAAACTTTCCCCCATTCAATTCTGAGATTATCTGCCTTGATTGAAAGAAAACAACCGCATAATTTATGTAATGCCAGTAGAACTATTTTGTTTGGTGGGGATAGTGTAACTTTGCTGCTATGTAGTGTTTGATTATGCTTAATATACTTTGTACACTAGGATTCATGCTAAAAAGTTTCACTTCAGTCTCATCAGATCACAAGGCAAAAGTCTGTTATTCTCTAAAGTGCAGTAAATCTGCAGTAAGAAAGAGCAATGCAATGTGGTGTGTAATTAGATGCTGGTTAAAAGTTAAGACATGGAAAAGGTCAAGATTCGGTGGGCTCAACTATGCACTTTGAAAATAATCAGAAATTGTCAAAATCTGTTCTTGAGCATTTCCTCTTTGTAAATCACATCAAATAAATGAAATTGCAATTGGTTGTTCACAACATTGTTGTTTTTTTAAATTACTGAATTTAATTTAAAATTGAAAATGTACAGACAATAAATTATTGAATGAAAATATTTCCTTTAATACATTTCATTAAAAAAATTTGTTTCATTATAATGTATGTCTGTTATTCCCCTCTTCCAGGATATTTTTTTAGAACTCTTAAAGACTGCAAGCTGTTAAAGTAATGAGCTGAATTCAGAGATATTCATCAGAAGTGATAATGGTATGTGAATAAAATGGTCTTAAAACATCTATACTTCCATCTTAAGAAGTATGTTTTTAGCATGGCTTCAGATGCTTGAGATTTCTACTAATATGTACTAGTATGTAAGCAAATGATATTTATTAGCATAACATTGTTAAACCTGTTTTTATCTTATTCAGGTTTTGGAAAGCAACAACACATCATGGCAGCATTAGGTGCAAGGTAATTACTAACCTGGGACGGGTAACCTGCCCTTCACAAGGCTCATACGTGGAAAATTTACAACTGAAAAAGTTGAAAAACTGGAATGCCTTGAAGAAAACCAAGGAACGGATCTGAAAATATACATGGACAATGACAAGAGACTCAAACCCAAGACATTGAACTTATGAGGCAGGTTTCGGTTACATGTTAGACAGCTTTTAATCTATACAGATTATGGAAAAATACTTTTTCTACAAAATTGAAAGGCCATTTTTTAAATATTTAATTAGGTTAAAGGAGCTTATTGTATTGGACCCTTAAGATAAAGTACACACATATTTACAAGTAAAGTTTTTTGTCTTGCATTTAATAAAAAAAGTTATTCACTGCAGATGCTATTAAGGAGAAGAATATAGCAGTATATCCTACACAGTACATTTCACAAATATTTTGACTCAAAACTGTGTTTATACATTTTATTTATTTATTTGTTAGACATTATGAATGTAGTGAAAAGTCAAGCAAAATGACACCTTTTCTTGGCTAACAGTTAGCCAAGAAAAGGTGTCATTTGTGCTTGACTTTTCAATATATTTTATTTGATTATTTAAATATAGACAAATGTCATACTTTAGGATAGACTATGGAAAACAATAACATTAATTATTTAGATAGTTTTTTAAATTACAATATTATATATACTGTACATACATATATTGTCAGCACATATTGCACCACAGACCCCCAAACTACAGATACAGTAAAGAACCACACTTTGATAAAATAAAATAAAATAAAGGACTTTTATTCACTTTCCAAGCACCTCTCCAACTCTTCTAGTAACAAACCACAAATACAATTAAAAACTTGATAAACCAATGAATCTTCCTCCTTACGTCCTCCAGTTGAGTGTTGCCCAATTCCTCCTGACTCTGACTCTCAGAGCTATGGAAGCTGGCTTCATTAAAGGTGAACTTCCAGTGATGCTACATGGCCTGTTGGAATCACTTCAGGGCTACAAGAAAGCCAGAGAGATCCTCTCTTGGCAGCACCCTCTGCTGTCCCCCACAGGACTCTACACGGCTGCACTTCCAGACTCCAACGTTCTCCCATGCAGCCCTGTGGGAATCCAGACTGAGACCCTACATGAGGGATACTGCCACCTGGAATGGTTGGGGATGAATTGCTCCCCTGCTGATTCCTAACGTCTTTGGGAATCCCAATCAGGACAGGGATCATAAGCTATCCCAGCCTTTATTATCCTCACTTTTTCCATCCTTCCATTTTGTCATCTCGCCAGGTAAGGAATTTACCTCCATCCTAGGCAGGACACCCACTTGTCCACTAGTGCATCTACAATATATTGTCATGCCTGCACATCTCTGGAACACCCCCTGGTCTCATCTGAAATAGGTAATGCTACTCCGGGTTGGGAAGGTCGCTCATGCTAACCTCCTCCTCTTTTATTCCCTCAGATAAGACGTACATTGAGAGCAACTGACAGCACCCCCTTCCAATTTCCCACCTATAAAGCCTGCAGCTGCTGGAAGCAGACATTGAGCCTGGAACAGACTGTACTGGAGGATGGAGCCCCTTGCAATCTGAAAAAACATACCCATTTACTTAGCCTAACAGCTTTCTTATTTTGCTTTTGTTATTCATTGTACTGGTGCGCAAGACAGCAATCTTTGTTGATTTTTTTTTTTGGACTGGATTAATTGGGAATGGCCTGGTTGGAAACCCAACATTTATCTGTGGGACTTACAATACTTTATTTGACCACAATATACATACAGTCATATGAAAACGTTTGGGAACCCCTCTCAGCCTGCATAATAATTTACTCTACTTTCAACAAAAAAGATAACACTGGTATGTTTTTCATTTCCTAGGAAAATCTGAGTACTGGGGTGTTTTCCAGACAAAGATTTTAGTGAAGCAGTATTTAGTTGTATAAAATCAAATGTGAAAAACTGGCTGTGCAAAAATGTGAGTACCCTTGTAATTTTGCTGATTTGAATGCATGTAACTGCTCAATACTGATTATATGCAACACCAAATTGGTTGGATTAGGTCATTAAGTCTTGAACTTCATAGACAGGTGTGTCTAGTCATGAGAAAAGGTATTTAAGGTGGTCAACTGCAAGTTGTGCTTCCCTTTGACTCTCCTCTGAAGAGTGACAGCATGGGATCCTCAAAGCAACTCTCAAAAGATCTGAAAACAAAGATTGTTCAGTATTGCGGTTTAGGGGAAGACTACAAAAAGCTATCTCGGAGGTTTAAACTGTCAGTTTCAACTGTAAGGAATGTAATCAGGAAATGGAAGGCCACAGGCACAGTTGCTGTTAAACCCAGGTCTGGCAGGCCAAGAAAAATACAGGAGCAACATATGTGCAGGATTGTGAGAATGATTACAGACAACCTACAGATCACCTCCAAAGACCTGCAAGAACATCTTGCTGCAGATGGTGTAACTGTACATCGTTCTACAATTCAGAGCAAGTTGCACAAAGAACATCTGTATGGCAAGGTGATGAGAAAAAAAGCCCTTTCTGCACTCACACCACAAACAGAGTCGCTTGTTGTATGCAAATGCTCATTTAGACAAGCCAGATTCATTTTGGATCTAAGTGCTTTGGACTGATGAGACAAAAATTTAGTTATTTGGTCATAACAAAAGCGCTTTGCATGGTGGAAGAAGAACACCGCATTCCAAGAAAAACATCTGCTACCTACTGTCAAATTTGGTGGAGGTTACATCATGCTGTGGGGCTATGAGGCTAGTTCAGGGACTGAGGCCCTTATTAAAGTCGAGGGTTAAATTCATTCAACCTAGTACCAACAAATTTCTCAGGATAATGTTCAAGCATCAGTCATAAAGTTGAAGTTACGCAGGGGTTGGATATTCTAATAAGACAATGACCCAAAACACAGTTTGAAACCTACAAAGGCATTCGTGCAGAGGGAGAAGTACAATGTTCTGGAATGGCTGTCACAGTCCCCTGACTTGAATATCATCGAAAATCTATGGGATGATTTGAAGCAGGCTGTCCATGCTCGGCAGCCTTCAAATTTAACTGAACTAGAGAGATTTTGTGTGGAAGAATGGTCAAAAATACCTCCATCCAGAATCCAGAGACTCATCAAAGGCTATAGGAGGCGTCTAGAGGCTGTTATATTTGCAAAAGGAGGCTCAACTAAGTATTTATGTAATATCTCTGTTGGGTGCCCAAATGTATGCACCTGTCTAATTTTGTTATGATGCATATTGCATATTTTCTGTTAATCAAATGATGACATATATTAAAAGGAAGTTGCTTTTTTGAAAGCTCAGCCAATGATAAATAAAAATCCAAAGAATTAAGAGGAGTTCCCAAACTTTTTCATAGGACGGTATATGATTTCTCTTAAATATTAAATAATAACTTAATCATAACAATTATTGGAGAAGGAGTATTTGTGACATTGGTACCACTAATCCAACATTGCACAATGCCATTTTCGTTTATTTGAGATACCTAAATAAGTTTTTGAGAAAAGGGAAAGTGTGCAGGGGTGTCACCACATTAGAGTAGGTGTGTTCCATCCCCAGTAGATGTGTAAAAATTTAATAACTAGTACACTTGCTTCAGTAATTTAAAATATTGTTAAAATATACCAAATTCAACTTAGTTTGCATAGTCATTTTTCACGATATGTTCAATGCAACTTCTTATCTAGAAAAATACTTCTGTTTGGAGTTGGTGAATTATTTTGTGCCTGGTACTACTACCCAGGCAGGTGGTTCACCCATGCAGTGTTTTATGCTTACTTTTAATGTTAGCTAGGATTACTACTTTTTAACTACAATCCTGTTTTAAAGTATTTTCAAATATTTTGCATCTTTTTCAACACCACCTTGTTTTTCCCTGACTGTCACCATTTTGAGCTGCAGTTGTCACAGTGTTGCTTTGCAATGCTCACACATGGGCAGGACTGGCATCATTGTTGCAAGGGGAAAAAAATCAACATCATGCACTTCCTGTTCATCCCAGGTTGTGGATAAAAACAAAGGATTAATTTATTACAGTTGTGCTTAGTATTTAGGGTTCAGTTCTCTTCACAGTGTTATACTTCACGCTACTGGCAAAAGACATTTTTTTGGGTTGGTGACAGATAGACCTTTTGCTAATGAACCTCTGGCTAGTTTCTCAGTGTCTCTTTTTTGTCACCTCAGTTCCCCCTTGTGACAAATAAAATGTTCTCCATCTGCTGAAACTACCAATCTGTTTAAACATTATAAGATGAAATGATAAAAAACACAAAATTCCCAAAAATGTCATCTTTATCAATGCATCATTTTTGATAGCCTAACCAGTTGTAGTGTGTGAAATGGCATTCAGATTGATTCAGTTTTATGAGTACAGTTGTGTAAATGATTTTAATTTGTGATTATTCAGGCAAGATTTCCAAATTAGCCTTTTTAAAAAATCACATAATATTTTCAAATCTACTATAAAAAGTATTTTGTTTGAATACAACTTTTCTGAATCATTTTTCTTATTCAATATACCTACAAGTAGGATTATTCTTAAGTCTTTTTGTTTGCAAAGTTTGTTTACTAGTGTAAATGTTTTCTATGAGAAAAGAATAAGTGCATTCACAGTCATAACTAGCATGCATATTCTCTTTTACATACACTAATACAAAAACTTCCATATGCTTTTGTTTTAGTTCTTCCTTGGCAGTCTGAAGGACTCTAAATGTATGCTTCTATCTAGAAAACTTTCATTTTTAATTACTATTTCAAATGGATATTGAGAAAAAACAGTTTGATACTGTGATTTGTGACCTAATTATGCATACATTTCTGCATTTTATTGTACAAGACTTGCTAAAGGTTAAAAATGTTTTTCTTCATAATGAGAATACTGTAAAATGGAAAGGCTTTCAGTAGTTGTACTGTTAGGTTGCAGAAAGGAATGACAGATAATGAAAGAATGCGCTATATTGGTGGAAGAGAGTTAAATACATATATAGCGCTGGTCAGTAGAACACGCTAATACATCACTGAATGAGCTAAAGTGGTAGGATAGACCCTAATCAATACATAGTATTGATCAGTGGAAAGTGTGAATATGAAAAGCTTGCCAGGCAGCCTCAAAGAAAGATGACCCATTGGCACAGATGTTATAACAGCCGTGTGCCAATAACAATGCCTCCATACTCCCTTGAAAGATGGAAATGCAGTTGTCAAAGACCTCACAGAAGAACTGCAAGACAATTGCACTGTTCGAATGGCTACTCTTCTACCTTATGCATAAAATTGAAGTTACTACTATATGTATTAGGAGTGAAAATGGATTTTTAAAGTAAGATAAATGTACAGTATCCTTTCTTTTGTACCATACTTCTCTTGTCTTAATATTTTTTGCCATGGTTATTGAAGGGATATTTATACAGGTTCAAAGTATGAGCTACAATTCTGAAAAGAACACATTGGAATAAACCGATACTTGATATAGACTGTTCAAACTGGATTGTGGCTGTACAATTACATTTTTTAAATTGTAAAAATATGTTTTCTTACTGGTAGTTTATTAGGGATTTTTTTATGTTGTCATTAATGAGATATTTTTTTCCCTTCATGTTGTGATTACTGAAAAGTACATTCTTAAAATTTTATATACATAAAATCACTAGCATCTGTGGCCACTCTTGGGAATGTTTTTGGATCTAGGCAAATTATTTGCTTTTTGCATTTTAAATTATAGTAGCACTTCCCTCTCAGTAATCTCCCTATCATTTACTATTTCCATAAAACTTCCCGCAGCTAATGGCATTTTACTAAGTCTCAAGTGAAAACATCACTAAAATTTGAATTAAGAGCTGTTATTTTATTTTCTGTATAGTTTATTTCACTCTTGTTGTTTTTAATACACTTCACCAACTCCATGACTGTTCTTTTACTACTAATACTAAAAGAATAACCTGCAATTAACTTTTGCATTATCAGCAATAATATTTTATGTTTCTTTTGGGATTTCTATTTTCCCCCTTTAATTGTTGCTGTCATTCACGCACAAGCCCCATATTTAATGGCAGAGTTATTTTACTTACAGTATAATTAAACTTGTTTCTTTCTTCTCTCTTCACTCATTTCCAAAGGAGAACTGTTAGTTTTCCTTAAGGACTTAATTTGTCATATGAAAGTGTCTGCCATTATATGCAATGTGCTTTAAAATGCACCCTGTTACTTATCAATAGTCTCTACATCTGAAAGATCACCCAAGTTTATTTCTTAAATAACCAGTTGAACCTCTTCAAAATGTAATTTTTTAAATTTATCATAGCTTTAGTTTTTTTGCAAATTTCACCATACCAAATTACATCAGAAATAATATGTATTACTGGTTCAATAATACACTCGGAACTCTGTCTTCATTATTTTGTAATTTTAGGTCACAACATCAGTTTCTCTTGCGTATACTTTGACATAGCAAAAAATATCCATTGATTACACTAAATATATTTTATTTTCTTCTGCTCCCCCATTTTATCACATGTTTTAGTTATATTAGTCTCACCCATATCCCCAGGATTTGATCAGGTTTTTGTTACTGTCGTGCAACTGTATTCAACTCCAATTTCTTTATTTAATTTAAATACTTTTAGCATTAGTAAATGCAATTCAGGGATCAGTTTACTTAAGGTTGTACAATGACTTACTCTCTAGCCTGGGTGAGGGAAGATGTTAATTTAATTATTTAAACAGTAACTTTAACATTGCTTATTAAATGTTTCTGCTTTTTGGTATTTAAACATATCAAACATATTAATAGAACACCATATATTTTAGGATAAAATTCAGTTATACTGCTCTCACAGTGTACATACTGTACAAGGATTTATAGATAAAGTATACTAGCAATATGGGTGATGCAACAATGGCAACATTTAAATGGAACCTAATATTTAATAGTAAGTCAAACAACTAATTTAGAATAAAACTGTAGTTTCCAGGCTAAGGACAAACAAAATTAAATTTTAACTGGAAACAAAATGTTTGTTTTGTCCTGTTATTAAACCTACTTAATCCAGTGTTGGGGGCTCAGGTCTGTTAGGGTCAAGCCTGTAACTCGCTCTGTATGGAGCATCTGTGGTATAGCAGGTCCACAGCTCGTTTAGCAGTGACCAGTTTTTAAATAAATCACTGCTCTCACGGCAGCTTAGCGAGGGGTCGTTGGGCCATAGCAAGCCACGGGGCGATCTGCGGTGTGGACGTTTCTCACCAAGTGCACAGGTGAGGAACTGCCCACATCCGTGATTGTTCCCGTGGCTAATATGTTGCAGCTGCTATGGCCCCTCACTATATAAAAGAAGTGCGAGTTGGATAGAGGGGAGAGAAAAGGAAAGAGATAAATCATAAATGAAAAGAAAAACGGAGGTTATTGGGAAGCAGGTCGGTGCGAGAGAGAGAGAGAGAGAGAGCCACGAAGAGCGGGTTCGCGAGCAAGCGAACGAGCGCTCGTGGGCAGCTGTGAGGGCCTGGGTGTTGGGCCTACACCCAGGCGTTTGAGTTGATGTTGCTCCTGCTGAGTGAAGGTTTGCGTGGGATAAATACACAGACATTGATCCGTTGAGAGCCGATCTGGCTGCTGGACTTCACAAGACGGCATGGCTTGCTGTTGGACACGACAGATCACCAGCTGCTGTACTTCAGGCTGCTCTCTCCTGATGCTGCTTTTCAGCTACCTTCAGATGAGATAAACAGGTAGGCAGAGAAATTTTTTGAATCGCGGGCTGCGTTTGCATCGCATTCTCATTTTTCAAAGTGTAAACCCACAACAAAAGACGAGATGAAGCATGCTGTGGTATTACAAATAGAGATGGGACAGAACTGGTGATATAACTTCAGGGAGCATTGGTCCAAACGTGCTTTGTCCCCTGGTGGCGTTGGACAGGTTATGCAGCATGGTGATAGGTACGTGCTGCTGCAAAGTTTTATTCACTTCTGTAATAAACAGAAGCAAATCCCATGGGGTGAGCCAGGCTATAATGCCATGCATAAAGTTCATAAAGTTTCAGAAGATGAAAATAGGTGACAATACGGTTTTCATGCGGGCAGAAAACTTGGTGGCAGTGGAATGGCACAATGGCAAAAGGGTGACTTGTCTCTCTACAGTACACACTAACAATATATGTGAGAAAGTGCAGCAACAGAAAATTGAAAAGTAGGCACCAAAGCAACACGTATTGTAAGCAGTGCAATGTGGCAATGACTGAAATTGGCTGCTTTGAGCGAGATCAGACTTTGCAGGACTTTGCTGTGTAAAATGTATGTGATATGTATGTGAAATCATAGAGTATGCAAAAGTAAATATTTTTTGTTGATTTGATATGTTAAACAATTGCTTTGTGTTCTTTTTTAAAAAAATTTAGTTTTTGGAAAAACATTCAGCCCTGGGAGATAAGAAACAAAAAAAATAGCCCTAAAATAGTTAAAAGAAGCACCAAGCTTGTTGTTGGATTTTAAAGATTGTTCTTGTTGGATGTTTTAGCCTCTGGTTTTAAAAGGATTGTTTTTTTTCTATTGTTTTAAACCTCCACATGTTTTATTATTGGATTATTTATTGAACTATTTCTTGTAGCACTGCACTTTATTTAATTGAAAACTGTTTTTGTTGACTGTTTTAATAAAAGCACTGTTGCACCTTTTTACCATCCCATTGCTTACTTGTTGCCTTCACTGACTAGCTCACTCGGTAACATTATCGACTTTGTTGGGTTCAAGGGCTCCCAAACAGAGATGGGAGCATGGAGCCGAACCCGCATCGTCACAGCATCACACTGTTGCATACTTCCACACTCACTAACATTCAGATCTGAGAGATACTATGAAGTACCACAAGTCACAGTCAACTTTTTATTACTTAGTTTTGTAAAGTGAATTTGATCTGTTTAGCTTAAACAAATCTGTTCTACTGCATCAGGCAATCATAGAAATATGTGTGATGTAGACAGGATATACAGTAGCTGTGGAGAGGCAAGGTATCATTTTGTGACACAATGGCAGGGAAAATGTTCTAACATCTTTCGAAAAATGATTCAGAACGTAGTATAGTGGAAACTAACTGACAACAAATTACAACGATTACAACAAATGCTGAATATAAAGCTTTGTAATTTTTGCTACAGCAGGTCTAGTAATGGGAAAGACACAATATAAATGAAAGGTATTGTTATTATTACTTTTCTGCAGATGTACTCTTGTGTTAAGTATCTAATTTTGTTTATTACATAGAATTTTATGAAAGATACAGACATGGGAGTGGCTCTGAGGCTAAGGATGTGTGCTGGTATCTTGAATGTTGCCAGTTCGAATCCCTATCACTGCCAAAAGAGATCCTACTCTGCTATTGTTATTTCCGACCCTGCACCTCTAATCTTGGAGCTAAAATTACTAAGCCCCATACACTCACCCCGCAGATGGCACCTCAACCCGCTTCTATTAGCTGACGAGAACTGTACAGAATTTATTTCCAAACAAATCAAATTCTTTCTAGAGACAAATACATCACCCGAAATCTCAGCAGGAATACTCTGGGAAACTCTCAAGGCCTTCTTAAGAGGACAGATTATCTCATATCTTTCCCACAAAAATAAATCTGAAGCCAAGGAAGTAGCAGAGATAAAAAGCGAAATTACTAAAATAGGTGAAGAACACGCCAGCCTACCAAGCGAGACTCTACATAGGAGAAGGCAGGCTTTATATTCGGAATTAAACCTCTTGACAACTAAAGAAACTGAACGACTAATCTACAAATCCAGACATCATTACTATGAACATGGAAAGAAAGCTAATAAGCTTTTAGCTCAACAAATTCACAAGCAAGAAGTGCGCAATGCAATCTCAGTAATCACCAACACGAACAGAGATAAAATCGTTGAACACAAAAATATAATGCACACTTTCAGAGACTACTATAAATCCCTATATACTACTGAGTTTAAAGAAGACAATACACAATCTAATGCATTTCTGGATACATTACAGATACCACAAATAGACGCTTTTAGGGCGGAGGAACTTGATAAACCTCTAGCGTTATCAGAATTACTAGATGCTATAAAGTCACTTCAAGGCGGGAAAGCAGCAGGCCCTGATGGCTACCCTGCAGAATTTTACAAGAAATTCTCTGCTCAGCTAGCTCCCCTCCTATTAGAAACATTTACAGAAGCCAGAGATAACCAATCTCTTCCTCAAACCATTCGCCAAGCACTAATCACCGTTTTTCCAAAACAAAATAAGGACTTATTACAATGTGCATCATACAGACCAATTTCACTTCTGAATAACAACGTTAAAATGCTCTCTAAAATCATAGCTAGAAGGATGGAGAAAGTGCTCCCCTCTGTAATATCACAGGACCAAAGTGGATTTATTAGGTACCGACACTTATCTTCAAATCTTCAACGCCTGTTTAATGTAATATACTCACCAACTAAATCAAACACCCCAGAAATATTATTATCATTGGATGCAGAAAAAGCATTCGACATGATTGAATGGAAATACCTTTTTACTACATTGGAGAAGTTTGGGTTTGACCTGAACATTTGTGCATGGATTAAATTACTGTATACTAACCCAGAAGCTTCAGTTTGCATCAACAACATTTGCTCAGACTACTTTAAACTAGAATGTGGCACTAGAAAAGGATGCCCTTTGTCACCGCTGCTGTTTGCGATTGCCATTGAACCACTGGCAATACATTCTCGAAATACCGATCAGATAAAGGGTATTAGCAGAGAAGGACTGGAACAGAAAATCTCATTATATGCAGATGATATGGTACTGTATATTTCGGACCCAGAAAATTCTGTGCCTGCGGCATGGCTTTACCTAACTTCCAGTTTTATTACTGGGCAGCAAACATACAGGCGATAAGAACCTGGACACAAATAGAAGAACATACACAGGCTTGGACCGCAATAGAAGTAAAATCCTGCAGTACTTCTTTGTATTCCTTGCTCTGTGCTCCAATAAACACACGTTATTGGCAATATACAAATAACCCAATTGTGCTCCACTAACTTAGAATCTGGAACCAATGTACAAAGCATTTTAAGATGGAGAAGCTTCTATCTGTGGCACCTCTGCAAGAGAACCACCCCTTCAACCTTCACAAACATATGCAGTTTTTAATATCTGGAAAAAAATTGGAATTAACTTGCTTTGAGATCTTTATATAGACAACGTTTTTGGATCCTATGAACAATTACATTCCAAATTTAACATTCCAGCTACACATTTCTTTCATTATCTTCAAATCATGAACTTTGTTAAACAGAACCTTCCAGATTTTCCTCATCTTGCACCCTCATCCATGCTGGAAAAAATATTGCTCAATCTCAAGGACTTAGACTCCATCTCTACAATATATAAAATCATTTTACAATCCCTCCCTTTCAAGGATCCAAGAGGACACTGGGAGAAAGATCTCTCAATTAATATATCAGAAAAGGAGTGGAAAGTAGCAATGCAGAGAATTCACTCGAGCTCCATATGCACAAAGCATACAACTATACTATAAACTTAAAATTATATATTGAGCACATCTGTCTCGACTAAAACTCTCCAAAATGTTTCCAGGGCATGATCCAACCTGCAAACGTTGCAACCAAGTCCCAGCCTCACTGGGTCACATGTTCTGGGCCTGCACCAAATTAACATTATTCTGGACAAAAAAATTTAATTACCTTTCAGACAGCCTTGGACTCACAATCCCTACTAACCCATTAACAGCTGTGTTTGGGGTTCTTCCAGAGGGGCTTAAAGTGGAGAAAGACAAACAAATTGTGATTGCATTCACTACACTTTTGGCACACAGACTTATTCTGATAAACTGGAAGAACCCAAACTCCCCTCTTTTAAGTCAGTGGGAAACGATGTGTTATACTATTTGAAATTGGGAAAAATCAAATACTCAGTTAGAGGATATGTACAGACTTTTTTCAAAACATGGCCAGATCTAATCAGTAAGATTCTAAAATAAGCTCATAAAGCACAGAGAATTTATTAATTTAGGTATGTTTACAAGTCTTAAATTTCACGCCATTTGGCTTGCTCTCTCTCTCAGGGGTGGGGATCGATCTGTTCTTATCTTAATTTTTTTTGTGTAAAAACTTGATTACTGTGTATGGATTGCAATAAAATTAATAAAAAAAATATATAAAAAAAATGAACCACTTGCATGTAATATGTTGACTTTATGCATAAACGTTCTACCGTTTTTGATAATAATACAATAACTCGTAGAGTTATAAAAAACATAATGATGGCTCAAAAACATACTACTAAGTGATGTTTGATCCCTCAGGAGAGGTGTGCTGTCTTTGCTGAGGAATCACAAAGAGTGTCACATCAACCTACTGCCTAGCAGCTATAGTCCCTGAGATGGTACAGCTGGAATGCGTATTATGGACTCTGGGAATTCCAAGCAGCAGTTACTACTTTTCACCTAAATGACAAGCTGACGCTGCTTAACCGTGCCTGAACTTGCTGAAAGGACCATGCTGTGATGATGCGGGTTCCCTCCATGCTCATATTTTCTTTTGGGAGTTCTTGAACCCAACACCGTCAGTAATGTCACCGATGTGCTTGGCAGTGAGGCACAAACAATGAAGCAAGGGGAAGGTGCAAATGTGCCAAGTGCTTTTTTTTTAAAACAACAACAAACAAAGTCAAAGTGTTCAAATAAATAAAGTGTAGTGTCTCAAAAAGTCTTAATGAAATAAATAATTCCTTAAAACAAGTGATAGATGGAGGTTAAAATTCAATAGAAAAAAAATCATTTAAAAAACGAGGTTACAACAGGTCTCACTCACTCACTTACTCATGCATGCATGCATGCATGCGCCGGCTTTCTCCTTGCTACTTCCTGCAACCTTCTTCTCCTTCAACCTCCATCTCTCTCTTTTTTTTTTTTCTCCCCTACTAGCTGCCTTGCGCTTCTATTTAGTACGGGGACGTGGATCAGCTGTGCCAATCAGCAGTTCCTGGGAACAATTATGGATGCGGACGACTCCTCAAATGTGCACTTATGCAAGGACTACCTGCATCACAAATCAACCCAGGAACCACTTCAGCCACACATCACCACACCCCCTTGCTAAGCCGCGAGTGCGATGATTATTTATTTTAAAAAGTGGCCTTTGACATGAGCTGTGGACCCACTATACCACACATGCATGCTGCAAGTTACATTTGAGGAACCAATGCTTATTAAAGCACAAAATAATAGAGACATGGTGATAAAGTACATTGTGTGCAGTGCTATTCCCCAGCATTAGTTATGGCTGCTGTATTTGTTCATGACAAGAGTAGTTTGCTTCATTTGCAAGTGAAAAAGGAAGTTACGAAATGAAAATAATGGTTTTATACAGTATGTTTGTTCATACAGTATCAGTGGAATTGTGGTAACCTGAGACTGCCTTGATCCCGGGACAACCTGGATTAAAGAATAAAACAACTCCCCTCCAGGAAACTTTTTATTATTCAAGAAAATGACTATATACACTAATAATAGGAACAAGGAGTAGAACATCTAAATAAATGGTATTTTGTAAGTTTCCAAGACTGCACACCTCTGCTTTTCATCATTTAACATTCACTTGCAGTTCCCCAATTAGGTGTAAATTCTGAAACAAAACTAATAAAAGGAATGCTGCAAATACAAAGAATAAAAATATTCTTCTATTGCAAACCCAACCTTAGTACTTCATTTTAAATGAGCAAACAGCAAATAAGGAAAACAAACATTTAAAATGTAGCTGTTTAAAGGACAATAAAGCTTTGCAATTGGCCATAGAACTTCAAATTCTGCATCAAAGCACAAGTCTTATTTTTTCCTCATTGTGGCTAATCAGTGTGATGTACTGAAAGTTGCAGGCAGTCAGTAAAAATAAATGGGTCTTTCCAGTTTATATTTAATATCAAAGCTGCTTTATACACTTGGGATAAAATAGCTGAAAAGGTCTCTGCTTCAAAAGAGCTATTTGCTTTTGCATAAATTACAAAGCTTATTCAGTGATAAACATCTCCAGCACACTATGGTGGTTTCAGAGAGGGAGGCAGAGCAGGACAGGGAGGTGTGTGGATTGAGTAAAACCACAGAAATAAATAAATAAAAAAAATAAAAAAAATCACATCAGAAGTGGAAAAATTTCACCTGCTTAAAATTCTGCAGTACTCTCGCCTTGAGGTATGCCTCCTTAACTACAGATGTATAAATCATTCGGGTCAGCGAGGCTATACCTCTGGCTGGTAGCTTTTCATTTGAGATAAAAGCAAGATTAGGACACAAAGATATCTAAAATGTCATCTAAGATTAAAAATTTACCACTTTGGTACAGTTTTCACCATCACAAAGGTTGACAGTAATCTGTATGCACATTCTATTCTCTTTCCCTCTGCTTTTTCTGGATTTTCAGTCAGTGGTAAGGCATTGTAGTTAATGGCAATCACTGAAAGATAACTTAATTAACAGTGACTCATCTAGACATGTGAAGCATTTCAATCAATTTTAGTCCTGCTGTGCTGTCTAAAACATACATTTTTCTCCTAACCTTTTGAATCCCCCTGTCACTTTTCTCACTATTATATCCAATAACATTGCTTATTTTGTGTAGTGAATCACTGCTGCTTCTGTAGTTTGCACTTTACATTCACAGAAGCTGCAACTTTAACCAATTGGCCTAACTGCATTATCTTCATACACTGAACAATCCAATGCCTGCTGTTTAATTTTCGTTACCCACTATCTTTCCAGAGGTGGAATGTGGTAACTCTGTCACAAATTAAAATGGGCACAAAATACTGCTTAAAAAGCTCCTACAGTTCCTTTATCATCCATCCATATTATCAATGTGCCTGTTCAATTGTAAGGCCATAAGCAGCCAGAGCCTTTGACAGCACCATCATCCACAAGGCAAGCAACAATTTGAATGGGATGTGAGTGCTAATCATACCTGCACTTGCATACATTCTAATCTAGTGATAGTTAAGAACATCCAATATCCATGACAATAAATTAATCATGTCTTTGGGATGTGAGTGGTAACCAAGAAAAAAACAAAACTTCACATGGTTAGTAACTTGAATTTGCAGCAAGTCTCCAAATATGCACTATGAGGCAATGGTGCTATTTACAATGTATACAATTATATCCTCTTTTACATATCATATTCAATCTAAATCACAAATTATTAGATATTCATTCTAGAGATAATCCAGTATATGAATCCTGTGAGATAATATATGCAGGTTTTTCCAGTTTCTCACAATTTGTGCCTAATATAGGTGTTTTATTTAGATTTTATCAAACAAGAAAATCAAGTTGCACTGGATGATAACAGTCCAGCCTGAAGAAACTCGTGCTACCTGTAGGGAAAGCATTTCTTAAGAAGATAAAGATGTTTACAATAGAAAAATATATTTAGTCATTATCTAATCAAATCAAATCTTACAGATAGTATTGCTAAAATATTTTATAGCTAACACTGTTCAGACATTAATGGATATGCACAGAATAGTAGGACTGAATTTGTTTTGTATTTAGTTATGAACCAGACTGCCTAATATAGTTTGTGTTAACCTAGGGCATTCTACTGTACATAAAGTGGGAACAGCGTAAAAGTTTGGGATACATTTCCTTCCCGTTTCTGCTGTTACATACATGTTACACAAGTAATTGTAGTATAAACAATCCAAAGTAATTTTCTGAAAATAATTGTTGGACATCTATGTTTTCTAATGATTGAACATATAACATTAAGCATTATGACTTAAAAGGGCAATGCTACGCCAAGTAGCAAGTAATTACGCCACGTAATTTTAAGGCCAGTGGCAAAAGGAAATTTTAGAGTGATGGAAAAAATAATTAGAAGATGTTTCCCAGCACAATATTTGCTGATCTGTAAGTGGCAATTACTTCATTGGATCAATGGATAAAAGTAGTTTTGATGTCCATCCAGGATTTAAGACTATTGTGCATCAGAGGATTTCAGTGAACCCTGCCTTATCTTAACTTTTAAACCTTGTTTTTTGACTTTGCCTCTCATCTTATGAGTCATAAGGCAGCCTTTCCAGAAGCTCCATGTACAACTTTATATTTCTACCTTTTCCTCTATCTCTCTGATCACTCCTATCACTTTCTTTTATGTGGATTAATTTCCTGGTCACTTTTTACTACTTGGACATACATTTTTACGTGCTGAGACTCATCTATTCAGGTAGTCAACTTCTTACGCTGAGAACAAAGGCCTGTGTCGGAGTGGTTCCCTTTTTACCTGACGAGGTAAGAAGGAGGTATTGTGGCAGCAGAGCCGGCGCTAAGCTAAAGGCTAAGCGGCTAGCGAGGAAGTGGTGATACAAGCATTTGGTGCCTTCTATGATCCTGGGAAATGTGAACTTACTACCAAATAAGATCAACAAACTGGCTGCGCTGGTGAAAAATGTCAGGACCTACAGAGAATGCAGTCTGTTGTGTTTTTGTGAATCGTGGCTAACAACTAGCATCCCAGATGCTAACGTGGAGCTGCCCGGGTTTAGCATAGTTAGAGTGGACAGAGACGCAAAAACCTGTGGAAAGTGGAAAGGAGGAGGACTCGTTCTCTATGTGAACACAAGGTGGTACAGCCCTAGAAATGTAAATGTCAAAATCCCCACTTTCTGCAGGGACATCGAACTGTTGGCCGTAAGTCTGCGTCCCTACTACTTGCCCAGAGAGTTTGGACACGTCATTGTTGTTATTGTTTACATCCCTCCTCGGGCAGACATGGAGATAGCGGGTGACATCATCCACACCACTGTCGCTAAACTACAAACACAGCACCCCGAGGCGCTTGTGCTAATCTCTGGAGACTTTAACCATGTGACGCTGGACAAAACATTACCTGCCTTCTCCCAGTATGTGGATTGTAACACCCAGGGAAATAGGACTATTGACATACTGTATGCAAATGTTAAAGACGCATACAGCGCCACCCTGCTGCCTGCGCTTGGGAAAGCATATCATAACCTGGTTCTGCTTCAGCCTCACTACAAACCAAGAGTGAGGGAGCTACCTACAACCACACGCTCATTTAGGAAGTGGTCCCCTGAGGCAAAGCAGGCTCTGAGAGACTGCTTTGGAACTACAGACTGGCATATCCTGCAGGGGATTGGGGAGGTTGTTGACTGCACTACTGACTACATCAACTTCTGTATGGATATTGCTGTTCCAGTAAGAACAGTACGCTGCTATGCTAACAACAAGCCTCGGATTACAAGTGATATTAAGGTTCTTTTGAACCAGAAGTGCGTGCAGAAGGAATCCGAGTCCAGCTCAGGGAGGTGAAGGAGCAGTACAGGAGAAAGCTGGAGCAGAAGTTACAGAATAACAGCATTAAGGAAGTGTGGGATGGGATGAAGATAATCACGGCTGCAGCTCAAAGCAGGGAGCCACCATCGAGAGAGACGTGGAGAGAGCAAACCTGATGTACAACTTCTTTAACAGGATTGACCACCCTAACCCACTCTCACCTCAGAGTACTGCATCCTCCACCCATCTTTCTGCTGATACCAGCATAGGAGAGAGTTTCCCCCCACCCACAATTACAGCAGCCCAGGTAAGCAGAGAGCTGAGGAGGCTTTGTGCCATCAAAGCAGTGGGTTCAGATGGAGTATCACCATGACTGCTGAAGGTCTGTGCGTTGGAGCTGAGGAGTCCTCTACAGAGCATCTTCAACCTGAGCCTGGAACAGGGGAGAATCCAGAGTCTTTGGAAAACATCTTGCATCACCCCGTCCCAAAGGTATGACATTCTGGTGAGCCGAATGACTTCCGGCTTGTCGCTCTGATGTCACATGTGATGAAGACCTTGGAGCGGCTGCTGCTTCACCACCTGAGGCCACAGATCAGCCACGCCCTCGACCCTCTGCAGTTCGCATACCAGGAAAACATGGGAGTGGAAGATGCCATCATCTATATGCTACACCAATCCCTCTCCCACTTGGACAGAGGCAGTGGTGCTGTAAGAATTATTTTTCTGGACTTCTCTAGCACCTTCAACACCATCCAACCTCTGCTCCTTAGGGACAAGCTGATAGAGATGGGAGTAGATTCATAGTACTTGGTAGCATGGATCGTGGACTATCTTACAGACAGACCTCAGTATGTGCGTATCGGGAACTGCAGGTCTGACATTGTGGTCAGCAGCACAGGAGTGCCGCAGGGGACTGTTCTTTCTCCGGTCCTGTTCAGCCTATATGCATTGGACTTCCAATACAACTCGGAGTCCTGCGACGTGCAAAAGTTCGCTGACAACTCGTGGGCTGCATCAGGAGTGGGCAGGAGGAGGAGTATAGGAACCTAATCAAGGACTTTGTTAAATGGTGTGACTCAAAGCACCTACACCTGAACACCAGCAAAACCAAGGAGCTGGTGGTGGATTTTAGGAGGCCCCGGCCCCTGTGATTATCAGAGGTGACTGTGTGCAGAGGGTACAGAGCTATAAATACCTGGGAGTGCAGCTGGAAGATAAATTGGACTGGAATGCCAATACTGCCAATACTGATGCTCTGTGCAAGAGAGGACAGAGCCGACTATACTTCCTTAGAAGGCTGGCATCCTTCAACATATGCAATAAGATGCTGCTGATGTTCTATCAGACAGTTGTGGCGAGCGCTCTCTGCTACGCGGTGGTGTGCTGTGAGGCAGCATAAAAAAGAGGGACACCTCATGCCTGGACAAACTGGTGAGGAAGGCAGGCTGTATTGTAGGAATGGAGCTGGACAGTTTGACATCTGTGGCAGAGCGACGGGCGCTGAGTAGGCTATTGTTTTTATCAGTATGCTCCTGGAGTATGTGAATTTCCCCTTGGGGATTAATAAAGTATCTATCTATCTATCTATCTATCTATCTATTAGATGCACATGGGCATCTAAGCCTGCACTCTGCATGCTGTCATGCTACTAGGACTCTCATTCAAATGGAAAATTAAACATGTTTATGGTGAAAACAAAGTAATTAACAGTTTCTTTGACAAAGTTTCTGTTAATAATAAAACCATTGTTTCTAATACATTTTTTACATTATTTACAAGTTTTGATAGAGTTCACTATATATCATTGTAGTGGTGCTACATGATTAACGTCTTCATAAGGATACTTTGTGCTGAGTCCCATCTTTCATAGCATTGTTCTGTTTACCTGGTTTGTGTGTCTATGTAAATATGCTCTCCTGGAAACAAAGGGGGAACGATAACGATGTGGAGCTGTGGTCCCTCATGACAATATGTCCTGTCAATCCCATCACATGTATCTGGGACATTCACTTTTTAAACAAGAGGTGAAAAGAAATGAAAAAAAGTCCTGTTTTACTTCCCGGCCATTCATTGCAGAGCCAGATGAAAGCAGCGATCCAGATCATTTACACCTTTTTCTACTTGCCATTTTCAACACCTGACAACTTCACCTTTGCATCACAAAAACCCTGGTGTTTTGGACTACGCCAATGTACCAAGGATAAGCATGGTGAGACAGTTTTTTTCTGTTTGGGGAGAGGAGCAAGCCATCATTTTCATCTGTATAATTGCTGTAGGACACTTTTTCCAGCTGAACAAGGTTCACAAACATTCTTCATTTTCCATTTAATCTTCTGGATTTTTCTGTGTGTTTCATGTTTTCTGTGTGTCTCATTGATGTCATGTTCAGTGTGGGGTCAAGGGAGGGTTTGTATTGTATATTAACTTTTTTTTGCTGCACCTTTTTATTATTACTTTCTGCCGGTCACTTTTGCGGTTGAGTGTTATGTCGGAGTGATATATATATATTATTTAAAGTTTGTTTCATTAATTTTTTATTAATATATACTCACTTTATTATTTTACATTGTGTTTGTTTTTTGGCTTATTTTTGATCATAGATTGGGTAAGTTTATTTGGAAGAGGTACGGTTTGTCAGGTCTTATGTCCTCAGCTTGCCAAGCCACAGATCTTGGTGGTGTAGCTGCTGGTTAATGATAGTGAGTTGGCCGTTACACCATATATGCATACAGTAGACATACAGTATACTGCAGTGTCCTGGTAAAAAATGGTCCAACTGTCAATGTGTTAATTTGCCATTTGAAATTGTGTTATTTAGTGAATAATTATTTATAATTTTTATGGGTCCAGATAGAAAAAGCCTTAAAACTTACCAAATTCCTCCAGCTTTCAAGCAAAAAATGTTATTGAATATTGAGCCGTGTTTTGAGATTACACACATATTGCAAAACAATATATGCATAAAGTTTTGAAAAGGAAAAAATGCAAAAGGCAAAATATTGTTGTGAGATTCAGCCATTTTAAAAGGAGACTCTGCACCTAAATAACCCATTTATTTTACCCCACCACAGTGCTTCACTCTTCAGGGAATGCAAGGAATGGATTCACCTTGGAAAGTCATTGCCAAGTAGCCATTACTTATGTTCAGTATTGATGCCCAGATGTGAATTACTGTCTCAGTTTTACAAACAACTAGACAATAATAACTGAAAAATGTTACATAATCACTTATATTGTTTCACTATTCTGAAGCTTTTTTCTTTACTTCACAAAAATACTGTGTGTTACCGTTAGATTGTTATGTGTTATATGTATGCTTCAGTGAGAGAGAATATTGAGCAGGCACATGACCAGGGCTTAAAATTGGTCATTTTTTCTTTTTCAGTGGTGGAGTACCTGCCTGGAGTACCCCCTTCCCCACCCAACTAATATGATTAGTCACACACATTGCCCATTTTCATTTTTTACTTTGTCTTTCATTGTACATGCAGGACATTCTACAGAAACAATCACTTGGCTTTTTCAAAACCTTTATTAATAATAGATGTATCGTTATGTGTACACAGTACAGTGGGACTTATATGTGCTGTTTTCACTACGTTCTCACTCCCCATGCATTTAATTGTGCATGTTATGTAAAATAGCAACACAAAATGTGATGGGCTGGGGGGCTCAGCATTGGGTTGTCATAACTCCACCCAGGATAAAACCAGACACTTGAGAAAGAAAGTTATCCTAATCTTGATAAATAGTACCAATAATTTATGTTAAAGTAATTATTTCTAGTATCCTTCTATTATTATTACAAGGATGCCTCATAAACGCTGAAGGCATATTTTGTTAAATCAAAACCTTTGCTGTTTCGAAGCGGATGTATTTGGTCACGTTTAAGGCTCTTCTATAAGCTCTTGGCTCTTGTACCCTAAAGCCCCTTTGAAAACTGCAAGAACAGACAAGATATTTCTAAAATTGATAAACAAAATGTATCACAATTTCAAGTGGCATAATAATATACACCTATCAGCCACAACATTAAAACCACCTGCCTTATATTGTGTAGGTCCCCTTATGCTGCCAAAACAATGCTGATAGTCACGGTATGGACCCCACAAGACCTTTTAAAGTGTCCTGTGGTATCTAGCACCAAGACATTAGGAGCAGCTGCTTTATGTCCTGTCATTTGTGAAGTGGGGCCTTAGTAGATTAGATTTGTTTTCCAGTACATCAAACAAAGGCTGGATCAGATTGACATCTGGGGAATTTGGGGGCCATCTCAAAGCCATGAACTTATTGTCATGTCCCTCAAACCATTCCTGAACAATTTCTGCAGGGTGTTGTGCCACCAAGAATTATTGTTGCCATAAAGGGGTGGTTAGCAGCATATGTGGTACGTGTCAAAATGACATCCATGTGAATGCCAGGGTCCACAGTTTCCTAGCAGAACATTGCCCAGAACATCACACTGCTTGTCTTTTCCCATAGTGCATCCTGCTGCCATCTCTTCCCCAAGTAAACAACACACATGCACCAAGCCATCCACATGATCTAAAAGAAACCATTTATCAGTTCTGATTCTCTGGTGTCAATTGTAGGTGCTTTCAACTGTGAAATGGGATCAACATGGACACTCTGAGTGGTCTGCGGCTACACAGCCCCATATGCAACAAGCTGCATTGCATTATGTGCTCTGACACTTTTTCCTCATGGCCAGCATTCATTTTTCAGCAATTTGTTCTACAGTAGCTCTCCTATGGGACTAGACCAGATGGGTGAGTTTTGGCTGCCAATGACCATATTCTTCCTTGGACCACTTTTGGTATGTACTAACTATTATATACTGGGAATAGCCCACAAGACTTTTTGGAGATGCTTTGACCCAGTCATCTAGCCATCACAACTGCCTCATGTCAAAGTCACTAGATCTTCATGCTTGCCCATTTCACCAGCTTTGAACACATCATCTTCAAGAACTGGCTCTTCACTTGCTGCCTAATATATCCCACTCATTGACATTTGTGACTGTAACAAGGTAATCAATGTTATTCACTTCAGTTGTCAGTGGTTTTAATGTTATGAGCGATCGGTGTATACCATAGCTATGAAGAAATAACTTTGACTTGAAAGGTACTAAACGTATCCTTTCACAAAAACACAGGAAAAGACTATTATTATTCTAGACTTGCAGTTACCATTGTGACAGTAGGGGGCACTATCGCTCCCTTGAACCCTCAGGTACCACGCCAGACGCCAGGTAAAAGTGCTAAAATTATTTGTTTTATTATAATAATGTGCACTAAGCACCCTCCACTCCACACTACTCATAAACCAAATACAATACTTCAATAATAACAAGAACCAATACCCCAACTCCCAGACGCGTTGCCCTCCTACCAACCAGCTCAGCTCACCGTCTGGGAGCTCCCACAGTCCTTTATACTCCCTGACCCGGAAATGTTCCTGCCCAACAGTCCACAATTTCTTATTCCTTCCAGGTCAGGGTAAATAGTCCTTATCTTCACCCCGGAAGCACGTCGTTTCTTCCTGTCACGGGATTATGACGTACTACCGGGTTATAGGGCATATACGAGTCCATGAACCTCCCTACAACGACTCCTTGTGGTCCCCAAGGTATCCAGCAGGGCTAGGTATAAAAACTACAGAGTCCATGATGCCCTGCTGGAACTCGGGACACATCCATGCTGTCGGGAGAGCTTCTCGGCCTAACCGTCGCAGATACTCCTGTAGTCCTTTAAGCTGCGCCTCGGCTGTAGCTCTCAGCTCCTCCACACGTTCCTTCAGATCCTTTAATTCCTGAAAAAAATTATATACGGGCTTGAGGTATTTCTCGAGATCCCGTAAGTCCACAAAGTTACTTAGTTCGGCCGGATGTACGTCTGCTTCCACCTTCTCTTTACCTGCCGGCCGGTAGCCAATGAATATGTCCACTCCAGGCACGTGTTCTTCTGGGCCACGCAAAGCCTCCTGGGACTTGAAGTCTTCGGAGGGTCGGATGGCTGTTCCAAGCCGACTGTGATCTGCCCTTTTTACTTTAACGGCAGCCCATTCAGACACATTCTGCCCCTCTTTGTCTTTATTTAATTTCGACGCTGCTTCGCTCGCCTTCCCTTTCCCTTCACGGAGGCTCAGATCCGTCGGGGAATGTACGACCTCATCAAAGGACTCAAAGGGACCTTCTTCGTCTCGGCATCCACCGCGCAAGGTCACGCGGTTGTTGTCCTCCAATGGGGTCGTCGCTTGCCGACTCCCAGCCTGACTTGCCTTCTGGAAATCACGGCCATCTTGCCGAGGTATGAGGCAGGCATCCGACGCACCGCTTGCTTTCTGGAAGTGGGCTTCTGAAAAACAGGAATAAAAACACCCCGACACTTCGGGCATTTTCCCTGCACCTACCTCCAGACTTGGTAGTGGTGTCCCCAGTCTAATTAGGGAGTCCGGCGCGCTCAATGGCTGACCGCGTTCCTGTTTTTGTGCCACTCGAGCTCGTTCAGCCTTTATCAGTGCCCGGTCCTCCTCGCTCCCAGTCAGGTAAGTCCAGGACATCTCGGCTTCAGTTAGGCTCTGTACCCAGCTGGTATTGTTCTTCTTTTTTCCTGTCTTCTTCCCCATAACGTATCGATATAACAGAAGGCTCACTAATGCAGTACCGCCTGTAGAGGGTGGCGTTTCTACGTCCATGCTCTTGGACGGGACCTTCTTAGGGTTTTCTGCCCACACAAATTTTATAAAACAGGTTCTCTGCCAAATCAACGGCCAGAGAATCCTGCCGGCTATGACAGTGTGAGAGTAGGGGGCACTATTGCTCCCTTGAACCCTCAGGTACTACACCAGACACCAGGTAAAAGTGCTAAAATTATTTGTTTTATTATAGTAATGTGCACTAAGCACCCTCCACTCCACACTACTCATAAACCAAATACAATACTTCAATAATAACAAGAACCAATCCTCCAACTCCCAAACGCGCTGCCCTCCTACCACCCAGCTCAGCTCACCGTCTGAGAGCTCCCACAGTCCTTTATACTCCCTGACCCGGAGGTGTTCCTGCCCAACAGTCCACAATTCCTTATTCCTTCCGGGTCAGGGTAAATAGTCCTTATCTTCACCCCGGAAGCACGTTGTTTCTTCCTGTCACGGGATTATGACGTACTTCCGGGTTATAGGGCATATACGAGTGCATGAGCCTCCCTACAGCAACTCCTTGTGGTCTCCAAGGTATCCAGCAGGGCTGGGTATAAAAACTAAAGAGTCCATGATGCCCTGCTGGAACTCGGGACACATCCATACTATCGGGAGAGCTCCTCCTGGCGGCCTGGGGGTGAGGGCCAGAATATGAAGCTGGCCATCCACCACACCATATTTGAATGGTGAGTGTCACTGTATATATTTTTGCACTTTTTTAGGACACTCCAGTAGAGGAGGATGGTAAGGTCAAAGCCAGCTTTGAAGAATGGTTTGTATCTTCTTTAGTGGTATTTGGTATTATATTGATTAATGCCATTTGTGACAGACTGAATGCTAACATTGATAGCACTGTTTGAACAGAGGAAGAACCTCATAAGTTTACAGAAATATCAGTTGATGAATTGAAAGCATAATGAATAGCAAATAAATGTGAGCTAATAATGCAGGCACCATCACTAGATTTCAAGTTAAAAACAAATACAGTAAAGAAGTTCAACCAGTTCATACCACTGTTACCATTATATGAAACGTTTAATGGTTTCAAAGATCATACAGCAATTCTAATTTAGCATTTATATTAGCAGATATACATAAACATGTAGCTTGCTTTCCATCTTTACAAAGTTCACTGGAAATCTGACATATACTTAATGGACTACTTGCACCTATCTATTCCATTGATCCTCGGTCCTTGTTTAGATAATCACATTATGAATCCAACATTGTGAATATAAATCTCCCGGGTGACAGGTATAAAACTGTTGAAAGAACTTCAAATTTACTTAGAGTGGAGTATAATCAGTGTTCATTTGTATGTGACTGAAAAGGTCTCATTGCTAGACCTGAGAGAGAAAATATTTCATTGCAGCCTCTTATAGTCTATTCTTCAGTGAAAAAAATTGTCTGAGGTATTGATTGTGAAAAAAGAGGTTATAAGTGCTATCACTCACATATGATTCATCTATGATGTTCAAGTTTGGTAATGCACAAAAAGCTAATTATTTAAGAACATTCAAAAATGATACTTGAAGAGTCAAGCACTGAACCATCCAGTTTAATGTGGGCTTCTCCAGTAGTACTCCTACCCAGATCTAACAGCACATACAGGATTTGCCTTTGTTATTGTGGGTTTAAACAGCAAAATATGGCATGCCATTTGCTACAAGCCATTAATTAGTCCACAATATTATAGAGTCATTATACAGAGTTAATGACTTCACCTCACAAGATGTACAAATGGTTAGTTGGGAGAAAGAGAAAGAGCAAGTAGAGTTGTTAGGATTCCAGCATAGCTGCTTACCAATTTGAGGGTAGTACCCAAGCAAGGAGATGTAGGCCAGTGTTACCAATGTTATCAATTCAAAGAATGGGACTGGCAGGAAGCCAAGTATAAACCTCAAACTGATTAGGTATTATTTCCATTCTCTATAACGCTATACATTCAAGAAATAGGTTTGTCAAAAATTGACCCTAAATGACACCACTGAGTCTAGAGTCAGAAGGAGATTTGGGAACCAACTGGTAGGAAGAGTACACCAAGATCAAGAAACAGGAATAAAGTGGACGGTTGAAAAGTGAGTCTTTTAGCATACCCTTGTGGTGGCAAAGTGGGCAAGTAACATTACCTCAGGAAATCCATTTCTGATGTTAATTTTGTGTTTAAAGCCCCATAATTTATTACTGTTATTTTCCAACTCCATATCGGGCACTGCCAATTTCTGTTTCCATAGGAATTGAGAGATGTGCTGCATGTGATGTCACTGAAGCAAACATTTAAAGGTTGGCACATGTATTCCTAATTTAAATGTAAATCCCACCTGTACATTTTTTGAAATTAGAAAGTATACATATTACTGTAAGCATTGAAGGAAGTTTAGGAAATTTTTGTAATTTTCCTGTTAAAGATGTGTCTAACATGCATGTAGTTGTTGAAATATTTTAATGAAAGGTTATATTTAAGACACAGCCATTCAAAGTATGCAGTTATATTGTCAAAATAAAGATCTCTGAAGTTCCCAATTCCATGCATGTTCCATGTATTACAGTTTAAATACATTATGCATGGAAGAAATCTAAAACCTGTGCTGAGAGAGTACAACTAACATGTAGCTTGTACAGTGGTAACATAATCTAAGTGAGGGCTGAATTAATTCTACTTTGTTGGTGGAAAATAATGGCAACAGGTGTGCAGTGCAAAGTGTATGGGTAAGATTTAGTGCAGGATTTCCCTGTTCATTTCTAACCAAGGGAATAAACGTTCATAGAGCACACACTAATACCAGGGCAAAAATTGACCTCATATGAATGTCTTCAACTTTATTTATCCAAGAATACAACATTTATGTCCTGGGGTCTGAAGTGGCATCAGCATAGTCAATGACTGGCATCTGTGGTGTAGGCATGTGGAATTTTTCTGTGTAATCTTCAGTTCTTTGATTAGGGCTACAGAACAGATTACCCTGGTTTAAAAGCAATTTTTTATGTGGCATGACAGAGGTGATTGTGTATCAGTATTTACCTGGAGACCCAACTTTATTTAACCCAAAGAAAAACAGCAAACTAATTGTATTATAGCTTACAACTTCAATTACAGGATGGATTTCCAGTTAAAATTTAATGTAAGTCAGCATTATCCTGGCCTATGTATTTTGAAAACAACATTTTGTAACTATAGGAATGTTGCCTTTGATTTAAAGATGGTGGGAACGATACACAAACTGGAAGGCCAAGTTAGGACATTGACAGCTTTGGTTTAAAGAGGACATTGGAGGAGCTCAGTTTGCTTAGATCTTTCGGCCATTTATGATTTGACTTCAGGTTCTCCAGTGGCTTCTGCAATTAGTTAGCTGCCAAACAGAGCAAACCCACCAACTGAACTAAACAGTGGATGGGATACAGTCAAATGGAGTCCAATGTCCTCAATAATTAAACCTTCAGGTCACGTAACTGAACCCACAACAGACATTCTGTTCATGCTTGTAGTGGATACTTTCTTCTTTTGGATGTAGAATTCCTAATTGGGTATCCCAAAAAGTGTAAGCTAAATATTTCCCTGGTACCAGCAAACTTTATATGATATTAAATATAAAATTCTAACTTTCCAGTGATAAAGATTATACCTTGAAATTACATTCTGGCGCTCATGCCTTTTGTGTTTAGCATTCTGTGGTATTAAAGATGGGTTTCGTGTTGACACAGAGTAAAAGAAAATGTCAAAAATTAATTCTGTCTGGCTAACCCTATATAGAAGTGATATAGTCTTAGTCAGCTGCTTTACTTTCACTATTGATTGTAAAATGAGATTTCACAGCCTAAATGCAAGAAGATTACTTTGTCATTTCAGCACTGGCAACAGCAGAGCTAGAGCACTTGCTGCATGCGATCACACAGTTTCAGAAGTTTTCAGCAATGTGACTGCACAGGCCTCTAAAACTACTGGGTGGAGCAGTGAAATCTTCAAACGGCATGTGTACATTTGAGCTGATATCACAAAAAGTGTGGGTTTAAATATCTGTAAAACAACCATTTTTTCCAACTACAGAATAAAATGTTTATGTTGTTTAGGCTGTTATTGATTGTAAACTGTTTTAATACTCTAGTTTGTGAATGTGTATTTTCCAGGTTTTTTAGGTTTTCTTACACCCAGAGAAAATCCAAAGTAAATTTTGGTTTAGAAAATAAAATCAGTCATAATAATAATGATGTATTTTTAATTATGCCTTTCAAGACACTGAAGGACACATTAAAAGATAAAACCATAAAACACACAATTTTAGATTCTAGTGTAAGAGTCGAATTTGAACCCCTGGTCCAATGTGCACCTGGCATGTGTCTGAGTCTCATATCCTTCTGAGCTTATGCTTAAAAGCTGATGCTGTTATTTTATTATTCACTATAATAAATGTATTTCTTGTTATTTTATATAACCCCTTAAGAGAAACGTTATATTTATGGCATAACAATTCTTCTGTAGTACTAAGTTTCCTGTTTTTGTACCTAGCTGGATAATAATATACAGTATATATAGGCCATTGTTCTTTTCTTTTTGAACATGAGAAACAGTGTGCGGGTGGTGAAATTCACACATCTCCTAAAATAAGAATAAAAATAATACATTAAAAATGTCATGTACATCCTAAGCAAACAGAACTATCAATCAAATTGTGGTCATCTAAGGTATCAACATCTGCCATGTCCCGTTAGCAACTAGGTGTAACCAATTATGTTCAAAGTTTCTGATTACTGTATGTAATGAATTTCTTTTAAAGAATAGTGACCTAATCAACGGATTGATTAAATATAGCACAGAGGACACTTTTTCTTTGCTAAAAAACACTGATATGATGCTTTTTGCCTCTTCTCAGATTTAGATAAAGAATAACGATTGACGCTTTCTCCTGAAAGTATCTTATTGCTTAAATCGGGGCATTCCAGTGGGGAGTGTTTGAATACATAATTTTCTTCCACAGTAGTAATAAAGAAGTTAAATACTTTATAAAAATGGACATACTAGCATTCCATCCTTTTTATAAATATTTGAAGCAAAGTACAACAGTATGGTGAGCAATGGCTTTGATGTATTTTGTCTGAGACTGCATAGTTTATATCCTGTTCTTCATAAAAAGTTACTGTATAATTTTATATCCTTTTTTAAGAATGCATGCTGTGTAGTAGTTAGAAGGCAACTTGTAAAAAGTTCCAGTTTAATATGACTTGATTATAATATTATTTATCCAAAACGACGTTCAACATTTGAGATACATTTCTTTTCTTTTTCTAATTGGAGCACAGATGTGTGAAGTGACTTGCTCAGGATCACAGTGTCAGTAGCAGGATTTGAACCCACAACTTCAGGATTTGAAATCCAAAGCCTTAAGCACTGTCATACTCAAGTAAGTAAGCGGCTAAAATATTATAAGTGGTTGGAAACATTTTGATATTCCTTTCTTTTTTATGAACTTTTAATATTCTTATAGTGGTAATGAATAACTAGGTCACTCAAAGCCCGACCAAAACACTACTTTTTAGGTGTTTCTTATATAGTTGCATATCAATTACACAGAAAAACTTTATAGAAACAAAAAAGCCTATTGATCAGCACTGATGTGTTGGAATTCCAAGTGTGTTTATTATCTGTGTGGAGTTTGCATGTTCTCCTCATGTTTAACTGGATTTTTGGTATATTGTGAACACAGTGAACTTGCCTCCAAGGCGACATGGCTGTTCCCCTGAAACCCTTTCTTTAAAAGTGATACAATGGAAAACAAACAGATCTTTTCATCTCTTCTTTGCAGGATCAGCTGCTAGCCTGCTGCTGATTGCCGTGCTGCGTGATCTGCATCTCACACGGGGCTTCGAACATTTAAAAGACCACACCGTGGCTGTCCTGTTTTCTCACTGTCTTGTCTCTTTTACCCTTAACATCCTCTGCTCCGGTTGCTGCTCCCGAGCCGCTGCTTCCCTTTCAGGAGGAAGATTTTGTGTTCTTTTGAACGTGGGACGGAGCTGTGGTGACCGGTTTCACAGTGTGCCCAGATCGCTCCTGGAAGAGATTTGTGCTTGTTCTGCCTGTATTCGAATAAACCCTGAATGAGCCTGTGCAACTTTGTGACCCAAGTGTGACAATATATACTAAATTAAAGGGTTATTGGCTCCCTCAGAGTGTTCATGAGAATGCTTGAATTTTAGTTTTCCTTTCATGAGCTTTATTATGATGTAAATGGAAGTAGTTCCTTGTGTATGAACAAAAGTGCTACAAGGGTACAAGATCCTAACAATAGAATGAAGCCAGAAAACAGATATGAAGGTTAAGGTAAAAAAAAGCATTACTGTCAAAATTATTGTTACAAAAGAACAGCTCCAGTTAATTAACACAATGAAATGGTGACATTGTGACATTTAAGACAGCAAGTGTAAGCTCATTGACACACACACACATAAACCTAACATACAGTACTGAATACAGAATTCAGTGCAATTGAAGATCATTAAATAAAACAAAATCATAACATTATAAAAAGAATGATTCCCTTGTATCATACATACAGCTAAAATGCACTAAAACGTCGCTAATGAATACCATTGAAGGTGTTAAACCACTGAGCTCATCATTGAAAGGGTTCCAATAATAAGTCTGGGAATTACCACTTTTCAAAACCCTCTCCTTCCACACATCTGTGCATTCATTATTGGGCAAATACTGTAGTTTTTATTCAGTTAATTTTTATTGTGTAAATATTTGTTATGTGTAATAATATATAAAAATACATTTCTTAAGAAATCAAGCTTGGGGGCTCTCTTGGCTGAATGGGAAGGCCAGGCCCTATGTGCACTGACCATGATCTTATGCCCAGTTGTTATCTATGTGTCTTTCCGTGTTCTAACTTGACATATTGAAAGGTTCTCCTCCGGGAACTTTAGTTTTCCTCCTAAATCCCAGAAGAAAAGTTACTTTGATTTACTGGAGATTGCAAATGAACCCTTGTGGATGTGTGAGTGGGCCCTGCGATGGAATGATTTCCTATAAAATGGTGTTTCCTCCATTGCATGCACTACTACCACAATAGACTTTGGTCAGGTCACCTTAAATTGGATTAAGCAGGTGTTAAAATGTTATTAATAATAATATTACAACAGTTTCAGTACATTGCATATATTTCTGTGCCTATGAGCTGTTTTTCATTTATTTCTCATAGAACATGTGTATGTGTAATGTGTATAAAATTGGATGAAGGTAAAATCGGAACTGTTTCTGAGAAGTAAAACTCTCATTTTACAAAGTTCACTGTCAGCTTTCAAAGAAAACATGTATTAAATCTCAAATAACACCTAAAACACCTTGAAGCAACAGCCAAGAGCTGTGTGTGCATATTAGTGATGAACATGCTGATACCTGGCGCAGAGCATGCATTACATCTAAACAGGGTGAAAGAGTGTGCAAGGGTCTGTCAGCACAAAGAGATCAAAAATAATCACACCTTTCCGCACCCAGACTTATGTTAACATGCAGCTGCTATCTGTTCTTAATGAGGTCTTAGTGCTAATCTGGTCACAAGTGTATTTATTATTGGTTTTTAAAACAGTCAGGTGCTTTTCAGTTATAATTGCATCGCCAAAATTATATGTTCTTTATCATATTAAAGTTGGAAAGCTTCTACAGATATAAATCCAGAAATCTGTTTTCAAACCACTTAAAAAGAACAGGTAGCAGTTTCACTATTTGTTGTTGTTTTTTAATTATGAAAGACTAGTGTTAAAAATGTAAAATAAGGTGTACTGTGCTGAAAGAGTTATTAACCATAGAACTCTCCACCTGTGAAGTCCATTTTTATCTGTGTAAAATCCAGCTATACCTTGCTTTAGGCTGCGGAATGGTGAGGGCCTGGATGTTAATGACACACATTCACAAATAATTTTCTTTCGTTATCCTTTATTTGAAGTTGTTGTTTAACATCATATTATATGTAAGGGCCTGTAGCCCTCTCTGAATTTTTAGTGCTGTCAACGAATCAGTTAATGATAACTTTTTTCAACAAAACGCCATGATTGTGTTTCATTTGGCATTTTTTCTTTACTATTCACCAATTAAATTATCAAATTACTATCAGAGTACTGTCTATGGCCTTTTAAATAAAAAATAAATGCCATGATTCTCTATAAATAAATATATAAAAAACTTTTATATATAATACGCTACCGTGGCTTTTTGTTTGTCTGTCCAGGATTTTAAATCACCTATAGCTCACAAACCATTTGAACTATTGACCGGAAATCTGGTACACATATACTACATGACATCAACTATCCGCTTTCGGGGTGATGATTGACCTCCAAGGTTATTCCTCTTTTTGTTTTTATTTTATTTTATTGTAGAATCAACTCACAGCAGTGGCCAGCAGGGCAACCATGCGGTGCATGCGTATGGGCACCGTTCTCATTCCTTACCACCATCGCCATCACTTCTCCTACCCCTTCATATCTTAAATCTTTCTTGAGGCAGATTGAAGACTTAAGTTCCAGCTAAAGTAAAAAATGACGGAAAACGTACTAGGTAATCTCAACACAAACACTGACGTAATCAGTTTTTACGTGAAAAGATGTCGACGAATGAAGAGAAAAAGTGGGCCACTAGGGTAGAGAAAAGAAGAGCTGCTCTGAAAGCAACAAGCGCATCAACCTCTGAGCAAATGAATGCTAAACGTACACAGAAAGAATCTAGGAATGCTCAAGTCAAGTGTATTCACTGCATGTTATTCTGCTCTGCGCCGTTACTGGTAAATGAATATTAGGGTTGGTGTGCCTTTGTTTCAGAAATTAAATTACCTACAAAACATGAAAAATAAATTGTGCCGCTGTTCATATACAGTGCATTTAGTAAGCATTCAGAACTGTTCACTTTTTGTACATTGTTATGTTGCAGCCTTATAGTAAAATTATTAAAATTCTCTCATCAGGAAATGGTCTATACCCCAGAATGACAAATAAAAACTTTTAGCAAATTTATTAAAAATAAAATACATACAAATCAAACTAACACAAGTGTTCAGACCGTTTACTCAGTACTTGGTTGAAGTATTTTTTAATTATGTTCAGGAGTATTCTTGGGTAAATGATTGAAGCACCTGGATTTGAGGATTTTCTGACTTTCTTCTCTGCAGATCCTCTTAAGCTCTGCCAGGCTGGATGGAGGCTGTTGGTGTACAGCTAATTTCAGGTCTCTCTGGAGATGTTTGATTGTGCTCAAGTCCACCCAAAGACATTCAAAGAACTGGTCCTCATCCACACTTGTGTTTTCTTAGCTTTGTGCTTAGTATTATATCTTTTCAGAAGACAGCTTTTCATTAGGAATGTCACTGTACTTTCCTCTGTTCAGCTTTCCCTTGACCTTGACTAGTCTTCCAATTCCTTCCACTGAAAAACACCCCACAGCATGAAGCTGCCATCACTATGCTTCACTGCTGGAATAGTATTGCTCAGGTGAATGAACAGTCGAGCATTTACTGCATAATATTAGACCTGTAAACCTCTCCATTCACTGTTTATCCAAATATAAAACAATGAAGAAGCTGTGATTTAGAGAAGCATTATCATGAAATTATCAATGTGATAAAAAATGCAGAATTTGTGTTGAGAAATGGCTCCATGCCCTTTGTGTTCGTCTAAACTAAATCTTTGAACTTTTGTGTCTGAATTAACTCTGAAGACTATAACTTTTAATACATTTGTTTTGTTCTTATGTATTTCCAAATACTGTAGGACATACTACAAGCACATGCTGTTAACAGGAATGGAACTCTTGTTCTTTGAAACTCACTTATTCAGTAAAGAGTTCCACAGGTTTAAACAGTTTGGATTTCAGATTGCTTTTGAGGATATTTATTTTATAATTTTAGCTATTGTTTTTCCAAGTAAGGAAAAGAAACTTCAGGTTTACCCTAACTTTGAGACTTTCACCAGTGTTCTACCTCTACACTTGTATCAACTGTGACTATTACGCCATAGTAGTTACAGTGGGCCCTCATAAGAAACAAGACTTCAGCATGATTCAATGTTTTCACTTTTTAGCAAGTGAGCTTTGGCTTCAGTTTAAAAGAACGAGTCTTGAGTCTTGGTACATGTTTAATAATTCATACATATGAAATGATTGTTTAGTAATCTTAAAAATGTTAGTAGCCTTTTTTTGGACGGGTTAAAAGACACTACATATGTTTGAAGGAAAGGGATGAATGTGTACGGAATAAAAAACAAGCCCACAACTACAGTAAACTAATAATTCTTTTATATACTTGAAACATTACAGATGGGTGTATGCTTTAACTGTCTATTAAGCCAGTGTTTAAATTTTTATATGTATGTTGCAAAAAGTACCCGTGATCTGCAAAAGATTTAGTGAAATCCTGTGCCACCCACAGTTTAGAAGAGTGGCCCACTTTGTACTGCTTGACAGTAAGATATACACTGTTGGTACAACTGACAGTTGTTATTTTTAGAGTAACACTCAGCTAATTCTGTAATTCACAGTGACAAACATCATGGTTTTTTTCATATCTGAAAGATAATTTAGGTAAAATGACTTGTGTAGGGGTATAACAGTAATGTTAAATATTTAGATTAAAAATAGAATTTATTGTGACTGTCTCTTGACGCAAGTCGTTATTCAACTGCTTTTTTAGATATGTTTTTACAGGTGTAGCCAACTAGAAAGACATTTCACTTGCCTATCAAGATGATTTCGGAGATTCTAGTAAATTGTTCAGATTCTGTACACCAAAATACATTGGAGATGCAACACCATCTGGCAGTGCTTATCATGCTCCTTTTTCATGCACCATTTTGTTTAACACATGCATTTCATGTCAAAATTTTGTCGTTAGTACTATAACATGAAAAAAGTTAGATATTTGTTCAACATTTCTTGCGTTTCTCACATTTCCTGTCATCCGATCATTGTAGACATGGAACGCACATGAAATGCATGTGTTCCAAGGAACAATATATTATTTACCCTATACAACTCGAAGACCTCACACGCAGATAAAGAAGTCTTGATCTGGGAGAACTTTTTTGCTCGAGATGAGCTCCAGCAGTGGGGAGGATGGAATAGCAGGCTGCTTGCTGCTTGAGCTGATCGACACATTTAAAAAACAAAAGATGCTAATGGAGAGGTGCAAAGGGATTTAAGGTGGGCCAGGAGCATGAAGCCCATGCTTCAGGGATTCTTGTGTTAAATGTTGTTTTGAACAAATGATTATTTGCTCATGTTTGCTATAGATATTATTATTGTATTTAAATACATGTTCATTTATATCCATATTAACCATTCTGACAGCTTATAACAGTTTAAGACTAGTTAGATATTTGACATACAACTATATTCTCTGTGTAGCATACAGCGAAACCCCACCACACTTCAGCAATATGAGGTGGAGTGGGCATGCCACTGTGCCTGACATCATTTTTGCTGCATGGCCCACCAGCCCAGCATGGACTCATCTCTCTATATATAAAATCCAATGTCTGTCTATCTGACTCTCCACTTTTCATGACAGAACTGCTTAACGGATTTAGATCAGGTTTTTTTCTATAGTTTGATTGAACCTTCCAGTTAATTTTGCGACTTCTGTCAACGCGCTAAGTATAATAGTTCACTTACAGTAGCAATTATTTTGTGCTAATCCAAGACAGAGGCTGTCTGCCGACAGGAAGGGGAATTGTGACATCAAAAGTGGGGAGCTCTGCAGGGCCCTCCTCACTCACGCGCCAGCTTCCGGTCTAATTGGTCTACCTCTGGCCATGTGTTGAAGTGAACTTTGCCTCCGATATGTTAGCGACACCTGTATGTTTATTGATTTTTTAAGTTTGTCCTGTTTCAGTACTACGTAAATGCTCATTTAGACAAGCCAGATTCATTTTGGAACAAAGTGCTTTGGACTGATGAGACAAAAATTGAGTTATTTAGTCATAACAAAAAGTGCTTTGCATGGCGGAAGAAGAACACCACATTCCAAGAAAAACACCTGCTGCCTACTGTCAAATTTGGTGGAGGTTCCATCATGCTGTGGGGCTGTGTGGCTAGTTCAGGGACTGGGGCCCTTGTTAAAGTCGTGAGTCAGATGAATTCAACCCAATATCAAAAAATCTTTCAGGATAATGTTCAAACATCAGTCAAAGTTGAAGTTACGCAGGGGTTGGATATTCCAACAAGATAATGACCCAAAACACAGTTCGAAATCTACAAAGAGGGAGAAGTACAATGTTCTGGAATGGCCGCCACAGTCCCCTTTCGACTATCATCGAAAATCTATGGGATGATTTGAAGCAGGCTGTCCATGCTTGGAAGCCATCAAATTTAACTGAACTGGAGAGATTTTGTATGGAAGAATGGTCAAAAATACCTCCATCCAGAATCCAGACACTCATCAAAGGCTATAGGAGGCGTCTAGAGGCTGTTATATTTGCACAAATTTATGCACCTGTCTAATTTTGTTATGATGCATATTGCATATTTTCTGTTAATCCAATAAACTTAATTTCACTGCTGAAATACTACTGTTTCCATAAGGCATGTCATATATTAAAAGGAAGTTGCTACTTTGAAAGCTCAGCCAGTGATAAACAAAAATCCAAAGAATTAAGAGGGGTTCCCAAACTTTTTCATATGACTGTACAACACAGTCAAACATAAGATGGGCGGTGAAAAAACAGGACTACATTATCATTTGATTAGGGAGGTGGAGATGGGGTATGCCAGTAATGACCCACTAAAAAGCACTAGGGTGTCCAATTCTTGTATATTCTGTCTGTTGGGGACTCCTTTACTGAGCTGAGCAAATTTTTAAACTTACCAAGGCATGCTGGCGCTCCTGACTGGCATTGTACCCAGGGGTTGAAGTGAGCTGGTACACCATGTTGGCACTTCACTACTTCTACTTTGCAAACTGGAGTACAGCCCCACATAACAGTCTGACTTCCAAAGTGATACCCCCATTCTCGTGAAAACTGCATATATTTCATTGTATTTCATCATCAAGGACCCATTTTTTCTTGAACAAAGACAGTCATGGAACCCAGCTAAAAATGCAGAACATTCCTATATTTACACATTGTGGAGGACTGCCGGCTTCCCATGCCGGTCCGCACCCCCAGGCTGCCAGGAGGAGCTCTCCCGACAGCAGGATCGTGCCCCGAGTTCCAGCAGGGCCTTATGGACTATGTAGTGTTTTTACACAGCCCTGCTGGATACCTTGGGGACCACCAGGAGTCACTGTAGGGGGGCTCATGGGCTCTTGTGTGCCCTATAACCCGGGAGTACGTCACGGTCATGTGACAGGAAGGAACGACGTGCTCCCGGGTTGAAGAAAAGGACTGTTTGCCCTGACCTGGATGGAATAAGGAACTGTGGACTGTTGGGACAGGAACACCTCCGGGTCAGGGGCTATAAAAGGACGGGGCCTCAGTCCAGACACTGAGCTGTGCTGGGTGGGAGAGGAGCAAAGTGTCTGGGCGAGGAGGAGAGAGAATATTGTTTATTTGTTGTATTTCATAGTGTATGAGTAGTGTGGAAGGTGCTTTGTGCACGGTGGAAAAGAATAAAAAGTCTTGGACTTTTACCCGGTGTCTGGAGTCATACCTGAGGGTTTAAGGGAGTACTAGCGCCCCCTACTGCCACAACATATAATGCATAAAGTCTTACCCCATATAATGAGCAATCAATTAAACAATTCTTTTGCTTTTTTACTATTCTATCACCATTACCTCATCTAATACATTACATCATCTGACTCTTAGAATGCATAATATGCCAAACTTTATTATTCCATCCCATCAACAAGCGCCACAAGTATTTTCTGACTCCTGTTGACTCTCTCATTTATCTGAACACTGCCTTACTAATAGGGATGTTTTGAGGATTGTCCTATTGATCTTAGCATCACTTTATAGGAAGGGTGTTTGGGCTTTCCTACTAGTTTATCCTTACTTTCTAGAGAGGGTGTTTGTTACTCATTTACCTCATTGTAACATTGGAAATTCATGTGGCTGGTTACTCTAAGGTGAGGAAGAACTCACATGCTCAAACTTTAAGCTATGTTTAGTTAACCCTTGTGGTTGATAGGGGGTGCTCTTGCTCCCTTGGTCCCCTGTCCACCACTCCAGACACCAGGTAAAAGTCCTCAAGTTGACTTTATTACTCTTCCACAGTGAACAAAGCACACTCTCCACCACAATACTCATATAAATCACAATAATACACAATAAACAATCCTCCAGCTCCCAGACGCGTTGCCACCCTTCCACCCAGCTCAGCTCACCATCTGGGAGCTCCCACAATCCTTTTATATTCCCTGACCCGGAAGTGTTCTCAATCCCCAATCCATGTGATCCTCAATCACTTCCGGGTCAGGTAAAAGTTCTTTTCTTCACCCTGGAAGCCTGTTGTTCTTCCTATGACAAACGTCCGGGTCATAGGGCACAAATGAGTCCCCTAATGATAACCCTAACCCTGAGGTATCCAGCAAGGCTGAGAATAAAAACTACAGCGTCCATGATTCCCTGCTGGTCTTCGGGGCACCTCCATACTGCAGGGAGGGCTCCATCTGGCGGCCTGGGGGTATTGGCCGGGATGACAAGCCGGCCACATCTCACACCCTTGAGTTACCTTCAGTTTGTTTCCTTATGTTTTAATAATTTATTGTTACAACTTCATTTAAGTATATACTGTAATAATTTGTAATGATTCTATATGGTAAATATAAATTCCATTTATCCCCCTTTGGGACTTCTTAAACTCCCAATTAAACTGTAAGTCTAGTTTTCTATTTTAATTTCTAATCTGTGTATAAAGTGTATACTAAACATGTTCCCCATTTGGGGCTACAAAGTAAATTAAGGCCATCACATAATTTAATAAAAGTAAATAAAATCAATAACATTTAACATGGAAATCTGCAAATTCTGAAAAGAAGTATTTGTGACGAAACAAAAGAATCAAAGTCTAAAAAAAAAAAAGAGTAAACTACTTTTACCTATACACTCTGCTCTCACTCACATTGCTGAGTGGTACAAACAAACACTTAACAGCCCCAGATGACGCAACTCCCAATCACTGGTGTGAGCTTCAAGCTAGGAGCATGACTGCATAACATACACAGCCACAGAGAGAACATACAAACTACATAGAAAACATGAAAGCTTGAACCTACAAGCTTAAAACTTTAAAACTTCACTTCCAATTGCTGGGCAGCAGAGCTAATCACTGTGTCTCTATGTCATCCTTTACATTATCTAACCACTCATGTAAAGCATTTAAAATAATATCCATAACATATATATGCACCTTCACATTTAGAACCCATTTAAAAAATCAGATGACTCACACGCATGCCATCAGCATTTTATTCTTGAAAGAAATCCCGTTTTGTATTTTGCAATTATCAAAAGAACATTTTTCCTTAAGACTTTAGCAGAGTCTGAAGGAAAGATGTTTTGCATGTTTACAAACATTTTTATAAATCTAAATGAAGACATTGTTATTTAACCAAATTTTAACTTGTATTGTAACCTAAATTAACTCAGAGCTCTGGAAATTTATATCAAATATTTCTAAATTTGTGTGCACAAAATATTTTCAATAATTGCTTGGACATTGTTTAATACAAGTACATTTTTGACAAAGAAATCCCATTCACTCTTCATGTCTTAGGCATAGAACAGCATTTTCAGACACATGGAGCATTCTTTCAACATGTCATGTTATGCAACAACAAAGACAGTATTTTACAGTGTGATGGGCAGCCACAGCCATTACCTGGCAAGGATGCCAACAGAATGGAAGGACCGGGGGAGAGAGCATCTGTGAGGCAATACCTCTCCAGGGACACTAGACGGCAGCCCTCCATGGATTCCCGCAGGGCAAGCTGGGAGCTGGAGTTTTGTACAGCCCTGCTAGGTTCTGTGTGGGCCGACAGAGGGGGCTATAGAGCCCTATAGTGGACTACCACCACACCTGGGAGTGATTCAGGGTAATACTGATAAGCAGAGACGGGTAGAGTAGCCAAAAATTGTACTCAAGTAAGAGCAGCGTTACTTCAAAATAATATTACAAAAAATATTAAAAAGTAGAAGTAAAAAGTAGTCATCCAAAAAATTACTCAAATAAGAGTGAAAAGACTACTCAAGTACTGTTTGATCATAATAAATGATTTATTTTTTAGAAATGTTGCAATAAGACAGACAAAAATGTGCAAATTCTGCTATTTCCAAATAATAAAATAAAAAATGAGTAAAAATAAATAACATTTATTAAATAAAGATGCACAAATAACACATAGTTCTAGATCTGTTTTTCACAACAAAGCTTTTGAAGCCAATACCTACAGTAGTTAACATGTATGTTTGAACAGTTCAAACTACTTACAGTGACAAGATATACTGTACACTGACAGTATAATACTGCATATTCACTTGCCCTCCAAACACAGCTGATAGAAAATAACATTAGAACAAGGCAGCTTGTGCACGTACAAGAAGTCTCACTTTAACTTGACTGATTGTATCTGTGCATATTTGGTTAAAACGTGCTTGTTCTTCACTTGGTGAAGTGATGCTTAAGGTTCAGCAGGAGCTGGCTCTCATTTTTCATGTATAAGCGGAACCGTGGATTGTGAGTAACTTGGTTTGTGAGTGTTTTGCAAGACGAGCTAAAATTTTTAATACATTTTTACTTGATTTACGAGCGAGGTCTTGCAATATCTGATCGTCACGTGATCACAACTGAGCTGATTCTCTCTCTCGCTGTGGGATTGTGGGCAATCGTCAGTCGGCATGCCTCACTCACATAGACAACTTTCTCACGAGCGTATACTGTTTACTACAGCATTGTGACCGTGTGTGTGCTGTGACGTGTGAGTCCCCGTCTTGCGCCTCAAAACACGAAGCTGAGTCTCAATACTTTAGCAACACCATCTTTATTCAGCTTGAAACAGGAACAGTGTGGTTATTTATTGTAGCGGGATCTGCCACTCTACTATACACAAACATAGCAGTCAGGCAGGGTCATGCCCAGGTTAGTGGCCAAGTAATACTGTGTCGTGTGCATTTATAATGTTCCTTGTTCCTTGTATCACTCATCAACGGCAGGTGCTTATAGCATGATGCGATCTTTTCGGTTTCGCTTTTATGGAGAACTGCTACAGTGCTGGGTGCCTGCGGTTGCTTCAGGGTGCTCTTCTGCATGTCGTTCCGTTGGGTGAAATCCCACAACAGTTTAAAAAACTCACTCACACCAGCCATGATTCTTTTCAAAGGTAAAGTGCAGGTTAATTTGTTTTATGTATTGTTACTTTATATTTTGTATTAATCATTTTTATACTGTATGATTACTTTTGGATTGTGGAACAAATCATCTGAGTTTCCATTATTTCTTATAGGGAAATTTGTTTTGATATACGAGTGCTTTGGATTGCAAGCACAATTCCGAAACAAATTATGCTTGCAAATCGAGGTTTCACTTGTATTCTTTCTTTCCCTGTTCACTGTCTGTGAGGAGTTTGTGCCGCTATGTCGCCACAGTTTGTGAGTGGTCATGTGACTGCATGGCTGCGTCTGATTTGTGAAACGGAGCCATGTGATTATTGTTGCTACGTTTGATTGGTGAAACAGAGTCTTGTGATTATTATTGCTATGTCTGATTGGTGAAACTGTCATGCTGTAGATCCTCTGGCGGCTTCTCTCTGGCAAAACATAGCGTATATAATGGAAAATAAGTATCAATTCGAGTATTGCCCAATGTAACAGAGTAAGAGTAGCGTTTCTTCTTCACAAATGTACTCAACTAAAAGGATAAAGTATGGTGTAGTAAAACTACATTTAAGAAGTACAATTTTTTAAAAAAGTTACTCAAGTAAATGTAATGGAGTAAATGTAACTCGTTACTACCCACCTCTGCTGATAAGCCACCTGGAACACTCCCAGGACCTGAATAAAAAGAGCCGCCTCACTCCATTCGGGGGGCCAGAGTCAGGAGGAGGTGGACAATGCTTGCCTGAGAGGGAGTGGAGGTGGAAGGATGGAACAAAAAAGAAAGAAAAGAAAAGGACTGAGATTTATACTGTGCTTAGCTACTGTGCTGTGGGAGAGAGATAACGCTACCCAGCTGTAAATAAACCATGTGTGTTGAACTGAAACTTGTGTCTGCCTGTCTGTGGCAGGTTAGTGCTGCTGTACGTGCCCTGGTGGTCCACAACACCTTTCATTCTTTTCAAACCTCTTTTCGATTTCTCTTACTCTCTCGCCGAACTGTTTCACAAAGGTGTCTCATAATTAATTCATTTCATTAGTTAATTTCTAAACATCCTGCTTAATTCTGCTGGTGGTTTCCTGTTCAAGAAAATTCAAACCGAGCCAGTGACGATAAAGAAGAATCTTCCATAGAATTTTCACCTGCTCTCACCTGCTCTCCACTCAGTCCAGTGGAACTACCTAGTGTAATTCACCAAGTCAGCTTTCCGCCTCAGCCATGTTTGGATCTATTCCACAGTAATCGGCTGAAAATCATCTTATAACTATGAACTGATGACCCAGGTAACCTGCTGAAACAGTATTAAGCAGTATTTTTGCAAATTAATTGTTTAATTGATTGCTCACTCCATGGACTGAAACATTTATACATGATCTGTGTAAATAAAGAAATGTTCTGCATACTTATCTGGGAACCGTGACTGCCTTTTTTGAAGACAGAGGAATGTTTTTTCCACAACAAGAGTGACCAACAATCCACAGGGAACAAACCCACTTCTGAATTTGTATGTATTTTATACCACATAGCAAGGAGTAAGAAGTCAACAGAATATGGAGTACTGTGTGTACACAAGGATGGAAGTTGCTAAACATGTTACCTTTGTGTTTCGCAGAATTTTGATCATTCACCTTTGCTTCTGCACTGCAAAAAATAAAAATCTGAGCAAGTGTGATTTTCTTATATTTAGATTAAAAATCTTAAGTTTTATTTTACGATTAAATTGACTTACCAAATATCTGGGGCCTCATGTATAAACGGTGCGTACGCACAGAAACGTTGCGTAAGAACTTTTCCACGTTCAAATCGCGATGTATAAAACCTACATTTGCCGTAAATTCACGCACTTTTCCACGGTACCTCATACCTTGTCGTACGCAAGTTCTCCGCTCGGTTTTGCAGACTGGCGGCACCCAGCGTCAAAGCAGTGCTACTGTTCCTGTGTGGTTACACCTTATTTTCCTGACGCGGCTTTATAAATACACCGAAACTAACCGCATATTGTTTATTAGTGTAATGCATCTGATTGTAATTAACTTGTAACAATATAATGGTAGAGGGAACAGCCATAGTATTCCAAATACCATAACTGCTTTAGCGTTGTTACTCTCACTTCTTCTTCTTCTTCTTTCAGCTCCTCTTGTTAGGAGTTGCCACAGCGGATCATCTTTTTCAATATTTCTCTCACTGCACCACTCAGAGTATTTATATCACTGTATCTGAGTGTGAATCACAGCAGCAGCTGATCGGAAAGGGAATTATCGGTATACAGCTTCAAGGAGACGCTGTCTCAGCCACTGCAAAATGTTTTAAAGTCTTTCCTGTACGGAACTCGCGGTTCAGAAACAGAAACGATATCATTTATAAGGTGAAATTCAGCAAAATATGTTTATTAAATTATACAGATAATTTCATTTAAATAATTTATACTCTTCACTGGGAGTGTCGTTAAGGATAGAATAATTAAACATGTACTACGAAGATATTTCAATGTTCTTTAAACGATTTGAAGAATCGGCGCTAAGCTTACAGATGGCTTAACGTCTATTACAGAGCTGATTGTATGGCGATCGGTTACTTGGGGAAAGAAAAGCACTGACTGCAGTGGCGGCTACGCCAATATATATTGAATATAAAACAGAAAGAGAAAATAACAACACAGCTAAAAACACAGCGACAAATTTCGGCAAAAGTTAAATGCTTGTGTCATGAGCACGAGGTGGCTATGCACTGTCCGCAACGGACGTTGTGCATAAGCTACCTTACTGACGGGCGGCGAAGGAGCCACCGATTCTTCCTCTGCCCAGTGCCACCACAAGCCTAGAGCCGCCCCTGATTGTACTGCTGCAATAAATTATTTCATCGAAGTGAAACATGTTTAATAACGTGCTTTAACTCCTATCATCATGAAAATGATATCACGTATACATCTCAGTATTTTAGTTATTCAGAGAACTGTAATATTACGAATGTAATTGATTTTGTGTCCAGTTGGAGGAAGAGAGTCGGTTTAAAAAGCAAGTAGTGATTCACACACATAGAGCACATAGAAGATCAAATACAAAACAAAGCATTTAACGTGCTACTTTAATTACGATGTGATTTGAGAAACTGGTTAATTAAACGATTTTAAGATGAAGTTTATGCTGTTCTACTTTAATGACAAAATAAATTACCTGATTAAAGTGGAAATGTCGAGATTGAAGTTGACATTTCGTGCTTTTTCCTCACTGTGTGCCTTTTTTCTCTGTACCCTAATAAGCTTTCACATGAAACTCAGACAGTGGGCTTACAACTCGGCTTTTCACGGCGACTTTGATATGTGACTTCTTTTTTTATTTCCGGCACTGTGCGATTTGTGAATGTGAGCTTTCAAGTTTCTCCAACACGCTATGTCACTCGATCAACTTCCTTTTGTTGATTATACCACGGTTTATTTGAACAAATAGTATGTTTTCATTTGCCTCCACTTGGTATTCGCTGAAATTCTTATATTTTCCCCCGTGCTTTTCCCATTGTCTTTTCACAGAAGGCTGCGCTTAAGGGGGATTTATATTGATTTGCATATTCAAATAGGCGTAATTCTGGGAAGATTTGGGGCGTCACATAATGGAGTGCCGGCGTTAGTTGTCACGCTGATCGGATTTATGTAGCGGAAGAACGTGGAAGTTGGAGTACGCACAGATACCTGCATCTGGATTTTTCTGTGCACATTTCGGCTTTTGTGCTTACGCCATGTTATAGTGCGAGTTCTACGCACAGCGTTATACATGAGGCCCCTGGTGATTAAGATTGGTTTGCTTGTTTAAAGAAAATCTGTCTTGTGCCATCGTAACAAGAAACAAAACTATAGAAAAGGAAATTCTGAAATTAAAACAAGTGTGATTCATTTGATGAAGATACTTTAAAGTATATGAACTCAAGCAAGACAAAAATTCCCATTTTAAGAATTAGACTTCAAAATGTTTATTTAAGAATAATTAATAGGTCAAAGATTTGTTTATAATAAAACAATGTATTTTATAAAACTGTTGATGATTTATTAAACATTCATAAAATAAGACAGAACCATACAACCTACATACACTGTAAATTTTCAATTCAGCAATAACACAAATGTAACCTTCACACCTAACCCAAAACCTTTTTCTTTAAATGTAGTCCAACATTTGGAAATTAATGTATCCCAGTAGTCATTACATAGTCATTACAAAGGAAATGATATCCCCATGGTAATATTTAAGGGCAATGTAAAAAACCTTTGATATTGACTGTGTAGTATGGAGTAAAATCTATAAGATTTTCAGCATTCACTATTTCATTGGCCTTGGTCAGACCTTGGACACTGACTTCATATGCTAAATATTCTGTATTTAGGCACAGACCATTGTAGGGCTGGTACTCAAAGCAATAAAATGAAGAGTTCACTACAAAGATAAGTCCAAATTCAGGAAGATAATTTGGTGACAATAAAATATTATTATGGTAGAGTTGTTCCCATTTAAAACAAGCCATTTAACTGAAACAACATGTTGTACAGTGCTGTCAATGTCAAGAAATTCTATCAGATAAATGCCAAGATACTGCATCTTTGAACCTCTGTGAATGGACCTAACTTTTTCTCTTCGGCAAATATGGCAGGCTGTGAACCATCGACATTTTGGCAACTTTCAAATAGTTTATTCTTTTTCACCAGTAACTTGCACACATTTCTGAAGGTCAACTTAGAAGAACACTGTTTAAAAGAAACAGTGCTTTGATTTAAGTTGCGTGTACATATGATGCGCTGCTGCACCTAAAAACTTAATCTTCATTGTAATTTGAATGAAGTAATGTTGCGCAGGTGTTAAATTACTATCTAAAAAAATATATTTATATTGTTTCAAGTGCTGCTCAATTAATGATTGCAGTCTGCATATGGTTTGAAGTGAAACGAGAGGTGGAAGAAATATTTGGGTAATTTCAAGCAACAGCAGAATACATTAAATATGTTTACTTCATTTAATAATATTTAACAGAAAGGGCACAATCTTTAAAAATATGAGCATTTGTCTAGATGACTGCTTAAGCTTGTTGTCATTTGCTGCTAATGTACTGACAATAATTAGGTGAGGTCTATCTCATGTGTCTTCTAGCGAAAATTCAATTTTCCCTGAAAGAATAAAACATTTCAAAAGATATTTTATTTTATTAACACCTTCAAGTATATAATGCATAATGTCTTGTGGTGTTTGCTGTATAAGATCAAAAAGGGGAAATCAACAAGTTTCCATCTTCTGTTGATGCCATAAGTTGTTCTAAGATTATTTTCAAGAAAATTGTAGAGGCCTCCTCTATTTCAAGACACTGACGCATATGCGTTTCAAGGGTCCTTCTAATAAAACTGTGTTTGTTAAAATCCTTTTCATGTCTTCAAATGTACACTTGCAGTGTCTACATTTACTGTATGCAAACCCATCTGTTTCTTTAAATCCAGAAAGTTCATGCTGAGCTAATGTGTCTCCACACACAGCTATTAATGTACCAAAAATCTCAAGCTCCCCATTGCACTTTGAATCTTTACACCATGATGTAACTCATTTAAGTGTTTTGAGATCCTTTCCAAAAACTTTCAACCACCACAATCAGAAAGGTCACTATCTTTAGCTATGGCAAGAAGTCTAATTGCAGCCAATTTAGTTAGATATTTGCAATCAATGTTATCCAATGTATAGTTAAACCATAAAAAGTTTGTTTCTGTAAGCATGAGACCCAAGGAGATACAACTCGGTTTATGAACAAAAAGTTCGCCAAACTTTTGCCTTGGTTCATAACCACACACTCGGTATACGAACAAGCCAGTTTCCCTTTCGGTTTGTGCGCGCCGATGATTTCCGCATGTGTTGCATTGTTCTCGGTCAGACATGTGTGCTTTCACTGTAAACTCTTTGTGCTCTATACCATTTTCCTTATGGTTCGAACGCGCCGATTACTGTATTTAAGCACGTGTTGAGCCGCTCCCTGTTCATTGTTCTCAGTCAGACGTGCGTGCTTTACCTGTGATCTCTTTGTGCTCTACAGTATTTCGTGTGTTTTTGCAGTTTGCATGGCTTCTAAGCACTGTAACATCCTCTCCACCCAGTTCCTCCTCACTTCATGCCAGAACTCGACTCATGCAAGGTTAGTTTTCTTGGTAGTTTATGATTAGTTTTTGTATTACAGATTTTTTAAATGTTCATTTTTCGGTTAATAGCGTGAATTGTTGCAATGTTACTTTTCTTGGTTGTTTATTAATCCATTCATCCATCCTCTTCCACTTATCCGGGGTCGGGTCGCGGGGGCAGCAGCTTAAGCAGAGAGGACCAGACTTCCCTCTCCCCGGCCACTTCTTCCAGCTCTTCCAGGAGAATCCCAAGGCGTTCCCAGGCCAGCCGGGAGACATAGTCCCTCCAGCGTGTCCTGGGTCTTCCCCGGGGCCTCCTCCCGGTTGGACGTGCCCTGGAACTCCTCACCAGGGAGACGTCCAGGAGGCATCCTGATCAGATGCCCAAGCCACCTCATCTGACTCCTCTCGATGCAGAGGAGTAGTGGCTCTACTCTGAGCCCCTCCCGGATGACTGAGCTTCTCACCCTATCTTTAAGGGAAAGCCCAGACACCCTGTGGAGGAAACTCATTTCAGCAGCTTGTATTCGCAATCTCGTTCTTTTGGTCACTACCCATAGCTAATGACCATAGGTGAGGGTAGGAACGTAGATCGACTGGTAAATTGAGAGTTTTGCCTTACAGCTCAGCTCTTTTTTCACCACGACAGACCGATGCAGATCTCATTGACAGATGAGACAAATGCACTTCGATTGTGACATTGTGAGAGAAAAAAATCCTCTTCCGATTCCAAATCCAGCCCATACCCTCCCCAAACAATTTAAAAAAAAAATTCCTTCTTTAGTTGATATAAACTGGAAGGCTAACTAGATCACAGCTGAAGTTTTGCAGTATGTGTAGCTGGAATGTTAAATTTGGAATGTAATTGTTCATAGGATGCAAAGACGTTGTCAATATAAAGATCTCTAAGCAAGTTAATTCCAAATTTTTTCGAGATATTAAAAACTGCATATGTTTGTGAAGGTTTAAAGAGGTGGTTCTCTTGCAGAGGTGCCACAGATAGAAGCTTCTCCGTCTTAAAATGCTTTCTACACTGGTTCCAGATTTTAAGTGAGTGGAGCACAATTGGGTTATTTGTATATTGCCAATAATGTGTGTTTATTGGAGCACAGAGCAAGGAATACAAAGAAGTACTGCAGGATTTTACTTCTATTGCGGTCCAAGCCTGAGTATGTTCTTCTATTTGTGTCCAGGTTCTTATCGCCTGTATATTTGCTGCCCAGTAATAAAACTGGAAGTTAGGTGGAGCCATGCTGTTTTCTGCCTTTTGTCTTTGTTGGGTCGCTCTTTTGATGCGTGGATGTTTTGAATTCCAAATAAATGAGGTTATTGTTGAATCTAATTGCTTAAAAATGATTTATTAATGTATATTGGAATGTTTTGAAATAAAAAAGGAGCTTAGGAAGAATATTCATCTTAACAGTGTTAATTCTTTCAGCTAGTGTGAGATGAAGGGTTGACCATCTATACAAGTCTTGTTTAATTTTTTCCATGCAGACGGTGAAATTTTGTTGATGAGCTTTATGTTTACTTGTGATGTTTACCCTAGATATTTAAACTGTTCTGCAATGATAAAAGGTAGGGTATCTAATCTAATATTATATGCTTGAGAATTCACTGGAAAGAGTACACTTTTATTCAGATTAATTCTGAGACCAGAGATCTTTTGAAATTCTGTGAGTGCTGCTAAGACTGCAGGCACAGAATTTTCTGGGTCCGATATATACAGTACCATATCATCTGCATATAATGAGATTTTCTGTTCCAGTCCTTCTCTGCTAATCCCCTTTATCTGATCAGTATTTCGACAATGTATTGCCAGTGGTTCAATGGCAATGCAAACAACAGCGGTGACAAGGGCATCCTTGTCTAGTGCCACGTTCTAGTTTAAAGTAGTCTGAGCAAATGTTGATGCAAACTGAAGCTTCTGGGTTAGTATACAGTAATTTAATCCATGCACAAATGTTGGGCCAAACCCAAACTTCTCCAATGTAGTAAAAGGTATTTCCATTCAATCATGTCAATGCTTTTCTGCATCCAATGATAATAATATTTCTGGGGTGTTTGATTTAGTTGGTGAGTATATTACATTAAACAGGCGTCAAGATTTGAAGATAAGTGTCGGCCCCTAATAAATCCAGTTTGGTCTTGTGATATTACGAGGGAGCACTTTCTCCATCCTTCTAGCTATGATTTTAGAGAGTATTTTAACGTCGTTATTCAGAAGTGAAATTGGTCTGTATGATGCACATTGTAATAAGTCCTTATTTTGTTTTGGAAAACAGTGATTAGTGCTTGGGAAAGGTTTGTGGAAGAGATTGGTTATCTCTGGCTTCTGTAAATGTTACTAATAGGAGGGGGGCTAGCTGAGCGGAGAATTTCTTGTAAAACTCTGCAGGGTAGCCATCAGGGCCTGCTGCTTTCCACCTTGGAGTGACTTTATAGCATCTAGTAATTCTGATAATGCAGAGGTTTATCAAGTTCCTCCACACTAAAAGCGTCTATTTGTGGTATCTGTAATGTATCCAGAAATGCATTAGATTGTGTATTGTCTTCTTTAAACTCAGTAGTATATAGGGATTTATAGTAGTCTCTGAAAGTGTGCATTATATTTTTGTGTTCGATGATTTTATCTCCGTTATGTTAGTGATTACGAGATTGCGTTGCACTTCTTGCTTGTGAATTTGTGGAGCTAAAAGCGTATTAGCTTTCTCTCCATGTTCATAATAATGATGTCTGGATTTGTAAATTAGTTGTTCAGTTTCTTTAGTTGTCAAGAGGTTTAATTCTGAATGTAGAGCCTGCCTCCTCTATGTAGAGTCTCGCTTGGTAGTCTGGCATGTTCTTCATCTATTTTAGTAATTTACTTTTTATCTCTGCTACTTTCTTGGCTTCGGATTTATTTCTGTGGGAAAGATATGAGATAATCTGTCCTCTTAAGAAGGCCTTAAGAGTTTCCCAGAGTATTCCTGCAGAGATCTCAGGGGATGTATTTGTCTCTAGAAAGAATTTGATTTGTTTGGATATAAATTCAGTACAATTCTCGTCAGCTAATAGAAGCGGTTGAGCGCCATCTGCGGGTGAGTGTATGGGGCTTAGTAATTTCAGCTCCAAGATCATAGGTGCATGGTCAGAAATAACAATAGCATCGTATTTACAAGATTTAATCTTAGGCAAGAAGTTATTGTCTATAAAGAAGTAATCAATCCTTGAGTAGCAATGATGTACTGGTGAGTAGAAAGAATATGTTCTTGAATTTGGGTTTAAAAACCTCCAGGGATCTGATAAGTTGTGATCAGTTATAAACTTTGTAATTATCTTTGCGGTGTTAGATGCCGTTCCCCCTGTGGAGGAAGTCCTATCTAAAAGTGGATTTAGAACACAATTAAAGTCCCCAGCCATTATAACTTTATGAGTGTTCAGATTGGGAATGGATGCAAATAAATTTTGTATAAATTCCTTATCATCAACATTAGGTGCATAAACATTTATCAAAATCATTTTACAGTTAGATAAGTCTCCCATGACCATTACATATCTCCCTTCAGGATCCAATACTACATCTGATGCTACAAATGGTACTGTTCTATGTATGAGAATTCCCACACCTCTAGTTTTCTTTGTAAAACTAGAATGGAACATTTGGCCAGTCCAGTCTTTTGCAGCCGGAACTGATCCTTGCTTAGTAAGTGGGTTTCCTGTAAAAATACTATTTTAGCATTTAGACCTGTTAGGTGAGAGTACTTTCTTTCTCTTTAATTGTGATTCAGGCCTTTAACATTCCATGCTTACGAAGTTAACTGTCCCATCATGGAGACACTGATTCTGAGTTTTTGATGTCATTTTATAGTCTTAACTGGAAGTGAGACAGTTTAGGTCTTAATTTCCTATTTCCCCAAGACTTGTTACCATGCATCTTATTATTACGTTGGTAGTTATAATTATAAAGATTTATAGGATAGATTAGGTATAGATCAAGCCTGCTCTCTTTCTCTTCCCCCTTAACCCCCACCCTCCCTTTTTGTCTCCCCAAGTGAGGCTAAAACCCACTTCACACAGTCCCAGTCCTCTGACATACCCAGAGACAGAGCACGTCCAAAGCAAAACAAGCCCCAATGCAGAGGCTTTAGGGTTAAAAGATAGAGATATCTATTATCAATCTAGTCTTTAAAAAAGAAAAAAAAAAGAATTTTGCACTTAAAATATATATATAGTCTTCAGCAATTTTAGTGCATTACGATGATACACCCAGATAATAACCTGCGTGTCAGTTGCTTATAGTTGTATAGAGTGAGAAGTCAAGCAAAATTACACCTTTTATAAATACTATATTGTTATTTGGAACACATGCATTTCATGTGTGTTCTATGTCTACAATGATCTATGTAAACACATCGTTAAAACAGAAACTTTTTCATGTTTTGTAATAATTGACAAATTGTAGACATGAAGTTTATAATGTGTGAAGCCTCAAGTCCAAATATCAAATAAACACTTTCACAAAAGGTACAAATATAACAGAACCAGTGCGCTTCTATTCAAGAATATAACTACAGAGAAAGAACCTGAAATAGGGTGAGACATTGACATCCCTTTGATATGACTGCTTCTGTGGTGCAATGGTATCAACTGTTGACTGGTAATCAAACCTTCAAGGGTTCGAGTCCATTTTGAGAAGTGAGCTGCTCCTATTCTTCGTATTTTAGAATAAAAACATACATTTGATTTCAGTCTGTGAAAGCTGGTGTAAATTTATGATACTTGTAAAGGTTAGCTTTGTTTTTTTTTTTAATTTAGTTTTATCCTGTCAGTCGCATTCACGATCCCACCCTCCCCCCATCTGACACTGCTGTTTTCACATAAAGATGCGCTATAACAGAACGACGTTTCTACATCAGAGAAAGAATTCATGTCGCACTCTTGCCATCGCTGTACTTTGTATATGTACATGGGAAGCTCTACAGTCTACTTGTGACTTTACACTGTAGTAAGTAAGTAAATAAATAAAGGTAAATAAGTAAATAACATTCGATCTGGCTCTTATATACAAAGTACAGTGACGGCAGCTTCAATCTGCAGCTATAGCCTCTTCAGTACACAAGCGACTCTCCACGCTAATGTTTAGATCTGGACGGTGCATGTGCCCAAAAAAAAAGTCTGCATTCTCATACCATTGCTCATGTAAACTAAAGTGTCAGCAGGCACTTTTTGTGGCATTACACATGTATTTTTTGAGCATGCCTGTACATTGGCAAAATTCCTGGTGGCTCATTGGAGAGGTCTGGAATTACTTCTAGGTGTGGTAGAAACCCAAAGTAGGGCTCTGCAGCTTCCACAGCTCCCCCTGGTGGCATCCACAGAACCCAACAGGGCTGTACAGACAAAAAGTAATTCTCACACAGCCTTGTTGGAATCCGAGGCAGTGTTGCAACTCAGAGAGGCTGCCAGATAGCATTTCGGGGGAGATAGTGCTCTTCAAAAGCCATCTCCCTATGTCCTTCCTTTAAAGAGGTGTCACCTGGAAGGACCAGGAGGTGGTCTATACGTCCCCTGGGCCACAAGGGGGCAACCGCCCTGGATTTTGAGGAGACCACGGAGCGCCCTGAGCATCATGGAGCCTGGGAGATCGACACCTGGGAAGGTGGAGGAAGGACCTTCGAGGGACGCCCGGAGTGCTTCTGGGTGCAAGGGCAGCACTTCCGCCACACCAGGAAGTGCTGCCGGAAGAGTGTCATCAGGCACCTGGAGCACATAAAATAAAAATAATAAAAGGGGCCACCTCACTCCAATCCGGGAGCTAGAGTCGGGAGTGGGAGCTGGACGAAGCTCCGGTGAGGAGAGGAAAGGTGGCCCACGGACACTGAGAGAGAAGTCTGTGAGGAAGGTGATTGGTGCTGGGAGCACTGTGTGCTATGCGGACTTTATTCAATAAACGTGTGTTTTTGGTAAAGTGCTGGTGTTAGTAAAATGGTAGTCGGACCCGGGCTCACAATTTATATATATATATATACTGTATATATATAGTTTGAAATTCTAGCAAAAGTAAACACCATAATTCGACTTTATATTAAAAGCAGCTTTTCAGGACAGAATGTATAAAATTTTTTTTAGTAAATACTTACAATAAAAAAGTATCTATATTCGTAATTAAGCATTCTAAAATGTTGTCTAATAAAAAAAAATAGAAAACATGGCAGAATTACATAATTCTGTATTTTAAACCTAAAAACTTTGACTCATTTGTTTAAACCTTCTCCTGATGGTTTCCATAAATCATAAAAGAGAGGCATATTTGGGGTCATTTTTAATGATGAACTCTGAATATAACTAAGAGCTCTGGACAATATATTACATCCTTGGATTTGTTAATATTAAACATTAAAATGTATTTACACATAGTTAAATTACTAAACGTCACACCTCTTTGTCCTTATTTCATGTGTTAAAGTGAGTTCAGTAGTCTTTTATTTGAATCTGTTATTAATTATGATAAAGTAAACTTAATGGATGCCTTAAATATTTACATTGTTACACACACTGACAAACTCACTAAATGTTTTCTATCCCTGACTGATTCTGTGAGCTGCCCTCCATAATGTAAAAAGTTCTATACACACTCGTAATCATATTTTACATTTAATTATCATTCACCTAGTTGGTTTTCAGAATGAATTATTATATCTATATTGCCAATTAACCTATTATAAATTATTGTTTCATTTAGTTTGATATTACTCTTCTTTTGCACATAATTGAACGATGTAAAACAAGAACCATGAGACATTTAAGCAATAATTGTATTTTACATTTATTTATCATAATAAATACTGTCAACCTTACCTTTTAATATGATAATATAATTGAGCTGTCAGACTACAATGAGTTTTATATGAAACATGCATTACGCAAAGCTGCTCCTCTCCAAAAAAGATAAACAAGGTCAAAAAATGTTCAGCCTAGTTTAAGGAGTGCACATTCCTACATACATTAGAGCTTAAATGGAAATCAGCATTATTTCAAATTAATCAGCTGCCATTGACTTAAAATATTTATACTGTTACACATGCATGATAAGGAGCCCCAGGAAGGCTTGGATAAGCCAAGTAGTACCACCTTCAGGCAACAGAATGTGCTGTCCCTAATGGTATCTCATATTCTTTCTGCAGCACAGAACTGTTGCTTGAAGATGACACCTAATCTCACCCCTACAAGGCATTCTAAGTGCAACACTTCCAGGCCCAGGCTGATAATCACCAGAGGTTGAATGGAGAAAGGCATCTTTTTAACCCAAATCAGCAGATGAGACAGAGGTTCTGAAGCCTGATGTCATAAGAAGCACTGTAAAGCTTTTGTTTTTGTTTTGTTTGATAGTTTAATTTTTCTTATTTCTGCCATTAAACAGGGTTGTGGCCAGTTTGCCACCCCAGCTATTTGCACCCTTTTCCGACAAATTACTTGACAGCATATTTACTAATACTATCTACAAGGTCTACTCTAAGTACTTTTCCAGATTACTAAATAAAAATATTAGCAAACCCTTGAATTTTGTTAAGAACATGAGCTAACTTGACAAGTATAAATTCTAAAATAACTGATATAATTCCACTTAATATCTTTATTTACTTTAATAATAAAGTAGCTCACATGACGATTATAGATTGACCACATCAACTAGTAATGTATCATATCAGTTTCCCTTATGCACCGGCTGCATTAGTACATTTAAAAATGGTGACCAAATAGAGATCTTCTATTAAATTTCCAAAATATAAATTACTACATGTCCCTGTACACCCCGAATCTGCTGCAAAACTCACTTGCAGTAGTTTCACAACCAGTATTACACAATATTACCAACATTTCTAAATGGCAGTGTACCCTATTCCTTTAAAGAAAGAATTCTTAGAAATCTAATTTAGATCATAATGTTTTTTAGAATTATAGAACAATTTTAGATATGCCTTTTCCTCTTAAGTATTAGAGAAACCTATAGCCATACAACTTGAATCTCATCTTAAAAATATAGCTTTTATGAGAAGTTTCAGTCTGTTATTCCTTTAGTCATAGCAGAGAAACCATTATACTTAATATTGTAAATTATATTCCTTTCAGCTGTCATGCAGGAAATGCCACTCTTTTTATGCTCTTTTAGTTATTTGCAGCTTCTGATATAACTGGCAACAGCATCCAAGTACACAGTCTTGAGAATTTTGTTGTCCAATTAGACACTGCTCCTAGTTGGTATGTTTCACCATTACATGATAATTTTCAATGTGCAGATATCTGAAGAGAATACTCCCATATTCCTGTTTGTTGAGAGTTACCATATTTCTTGTGCTAAAAAAGAAGACGCAAAAATATAAATGACTGTCATGCATGTGTGTGTCTGGTGACCACCTTCCTGAGTCTAATGAGTTAAGCAGTACCTCAAGACAAGAGACAGTGCTGATGCTAACATTATCTTCTTCTTCCTCTACAGTCAAGAAAAAAATGCCTTAGAGGGATGACTGACCCTACCCCACTGCCCAAGGAAACTCTGCCCCTTCTGGTCTCCACTATAGCAAGCCATCCGTTCCCAGAAAGTGGCATCAGAGGTTGTACTGACTACGGCAGATAGCAGAACTCCTACTAGCCATTGCAACATTTGCCATTAAAGATAATACGTTATTATTATTATCTTTATCTTATCTTTTGTGTTGATATTAAACGGGGATAGCAGGCTGCTACCCCTACCTTTCCTTACTTCTCTGACTTGTCTGCCTGACTGGTCACCTCTTACATTCTGTGTAAGGGCAGGGCTGAGCATTTGTAATTACTTCCTTAAACTCTTTTAGTAGGTGCTAGCTCTATGAAGAGTAAGGTAATACTAAATACTCAACTCAAAATCTGAATTTCAAGTTAGCTAACACGTTTACCCTAAAGTAATAATTTTTCTGGGCATTCTGATACTGCCTTCTCTAATTTATAGTGTAGAATACTGTAGGGTTTCAGACAGAATTGACAAGCGTCATGCTATATGGGCAGGCAAATATTGTATTGAACTAATTTCATCCAGTGTGAATTTGCATGCTTGCATGTTAAAGGTGACCATAACTACTGTGTGTTTTGTGCTCATGATCCCTCATTCATGGCAGCTTAAAACCTATTAACTCAAGAGACATTTAGAAACAAGATAGAGCATACACACTATAATTTTTTTTGTCATAAGGACAGTGAGTTATATAGTTACTATGAAAAAAGGGTAAATTGCTGAAAAGGCACAAATAGCATACTTAATATCCAAGTGCTAAAAGCCTTACATAACTTGCAACAGCCTTGTTTATCCAGCTGCCACTGTAAAGTTATACATGATGACCAGTTTCTAACCAGCTTGAAAAAACAATTCTCCTTTCCGTGACCTTGTTAGATGTCACACTGATAGCCTAACACAAAATATTAAAGGTCAGTTGAATAAGTCTTGCATGGTGAAAAACTTGTGCTCCAATTAGAGTGATCAACTGATAGAAATGGATCCACTGAGCTACAGTGAACCCTCGTTTATCACGGTTAATCCGTTCCAGACTCTACCGTGATAAATGAACTTTCGCAAAGTAGGATTCTTTATTTATAAATCAAATATTTTCGCAGTTAGAGTATAGAAAACCTGTTTATGACCTTCTAAATAAGTTTTTTTAGCATTATTAGAGCCCTCTACACATGAACTAACACCCTTTAGTCACCATTACACTCGTATTACCCAATATATTAGACAAAAAAAGAGTAAATAAGAGATATTAGACGTTACAAATATATTATTACTAGGCTCACCCGCCTATTAAGGCGACCGACTTTTATCCTCAATTTGTATGCGCTCCATGTGTACATCAGGCATGTAAGTGTAGGGAATGAGAACATCAAAGTGCCCATTCATAACATCTCCCGAAAACCTACGTTTTTATCCCCTCGAGTGCCTGTCCAAAGTCGTACAATGTCAGCCCGAATCTGTACCGCTAAAGATGGAGTTTCATGCACTAAATAAGCTATAGGATGAGAATAAGCAAGCACCATCTCCCCTGATATTTGCTACGTGGTGAGGCATTTGTACTCCATCAACATTAATTATTTCCAGAGACATAATTTTGTCTATTTTTCCAGCGCATCGCACACAAAAGCAAGAGAACGATGGGAGCACAAGAACTCTGCTCACATTGCGTCGCTTCGTACCTCAAGCCGCAAGTAGTAAGTCTGTGATAAGCGGAATACCGCTACGCTTTGCACTCATGAGACGGAAAGACAATCCTGACCGCTTTTATATAGTAGATTATTGTACTGTACATTTAATTACACACACACACACAGTTCTTACATACAACCACTAACCTATGAAGGCACGACCTCAGTAGGAGAGTCTTCAGGTGGTGCGGTATCTTCATCAGGTGGGTTGTTGTCTTCTTCCACTGAAGGAGTACTAGGAGTAAGCAGTGGGTGTCTGGGTGCGCGGCTGAAGAACATCTTGATAGGCAGTTGCTGGCGCTGTCTTTTCATATGCGTGAGGAGGCTTTTGTAGGGTATTGCCATCTTTGATCATATCCAAGAGTTTCACCTTCTCCTGGATAGTAAGCATCTTCCTCCGGGGCTTAGTTTTATTGTCAGAAGGCTTAGAAAAAGCACCACGTTTAGGAGCCATCGTGGGGCTTAGATAAAAGTTCTCAGAAAGCGCATGCATAGTGACGTAAGCGTGTATGAGAAAAAAATCGCAATAGAGTGAAGCCGCGAAAGTGATGATAGCGTGATATAGCGAGGGATCACTGTACTAGTATCTGCGAGATACTGCTTTGATAAATTTTGAGTAAATATGTGTCAAAATAAATAACCTTTAATTTTTGTGGCAAGGGGGTTAACAAAGTTTGAGAACTGCTTTTCAAAGGCATACACTGTGATCTCAAGATGCAGACCTCTTCAAAATCATATAGGACAGGCTACATTGATCTTTCTTGAATATTAAAAAGAAACCAATGTCACAGGCATTTCATTCTTTGCATGTTTTTACCTACTAAGTACTTGGAACTGCCTATTGTGCCATAAATAATAACTTGTTCCTCCTGTATTTTATATGTACAGTTTATTGCATCAGTTCCTGCCAGTCTGCCATTTTTTAACAACATCTGACCACTAGATGTCACTGTAATTCAGTGTTAAAAATGTTTTTCTAAATCAATTATTTAATTGGTTTCAGTCTTTCAAAAATCCCATTTATGTATGGAATGTATAGTTTGAATATACTGCATTTTTAACATTTGTTAATTTGTTTTTAGTCTTTCAAAAATCTCATTTATGTATGGAAGAGAGCTTAATAGGAGGTTCAAACATTGACTTGAAAATATATTTTTCAATATATTGCACATTTGCAATTTACTCTTTTATCATTTTATTTTTTCATTCTGTTTATATCACACTTTTTTCACATAATTACTAGTGTATTGGGCTCATAACTGGAAATGCACTTATTCAGAATACATTCATTTGGAAGTGTTTTTGATATTGAATAAGACTCTGAAAAAAAATCTACATGGACAATGTGCAAACTCCATATACATAGTGCCCAGGGTGAGACTGCAATCAAGGACTCAGAAACTACGAGACAGCAGTCAGAGCGACTGTGACATTTTGTTTCACATTAAATGTAAAAGTACGCACTTTTAAACGCTTGAGCAGTTTGGCCATGTAAGCCTCTTCCAATATCCCATCTTCTTTAATTACCATGCTTAATTTGCTGTCTGTGAATTTTAAATGAGATTATTGTATGTACAAACTAGTCCTAGGAAAGGTAACACATTAATTTTTGAGATTAATGTGGCCTGTGTAACGTGTTAAAAAAATATTGTTGCATTCAGGGCTGGCAATGAGGCAAACACCTCAAGCAGTGTTTTGGTCAAGATGGCATTTTCATGTCATTTTATTTTTTTTTAATATTATGAAACAATAATATGGTAATGATAAGGCCCAAGACTCAGAAGGCCATGGGAGTTAACAGCTACTAGGTACTGTGCTTGCATAAGGTGCAATGTGATATGCTAATGAAACACCTCAGCAGGAGGAGGAGGTCCCAGAAAAAAGGGTGAAAGGTGCTAGATGGTGTGCTTATTTAGTCTGCACTATGGATGGAGAGAAGGAGGACACAGTGTGCAAAAAGAAGCACGTGTGGGGATGAGAAAGAGCAGCACAGGCTGTAGGAACAGCGTGGAGTCAACAATCTAGTAGAGGGATATGAGAGTCAAAGAGTGGTGTGCTTCAGGGCCATAACACTGAAGTGGAAGACGAGCAGTGTAAAACGAAAGAGTCTGATTGCGAATAGAAAAGTTGAGGTCTCTCTCATGACTAAACAGTGGGAGTTTAGCTGGGAAACAATCAGTTAAAAGCTCATCAGTTTCAAACTCTTGAAACATGTACTGGTGTTGTTCCTTCCTGATTGATTGTGGGAGTTATAATACAAATAAATTAAGTGTGTACCTAAATAATTATATATACATCCAATACCATATTTATATATCACCTTTAAAAAATTTATGAAATAAAATTTTAATTTGAAGGTTTAAAATGTCATATTATGTGGTTGACAATGATACACCACATAGCAATATGTAGCAATAGTGTTCATTAGCTTGATTTATACATACTGACATAGGTGTGGGGAAGAAGATGGGGAGGGAAGTTTATGGCAGTCCTGGTGCAATGCTAGAGAAAAGTTGCGAAGGTAAAAATCATGCTATCTCTCATTTCATTTCATATTTCTGTAAGAAGATCAAATCAATATCATATCACATAAGTGCTAAATAAGTTATCTTTGACTGTCATTGTGATATAGCGGGTCGGCGGCTCCGAAAGAATAGCCGGGTTTTAAATAATCCATCGGCCATGTCAGTTTCTGTGGACACGCTTGTGCAACCGCAGGGAATTAATGAGGTAGTTGGGGAGAGATGCACCTGCATGTGAAGGTGCAATCTTTCTCAATTGCTTCATTGGTTTTTTGCGGTGTGTGATTGAGATGCTGCGTTCATGGAGCTGTATAAGTATGGGCCGGTACAAGAGATCAAGAAGAAGGAAATGAAAGTGAAGGAACATGAGAGAAGGGAGGTTAGAGAAAGAAGAAGGCAGGAGGAGAAAATAGCCAGTGCGGGAGTGAGCAACTGAACGAGAGAGAGCAGGCTCGCTTCAGCAAAAGCAGGCAGTTGGAAGGAGAACCCTGGAAGGGTGTAAGGCCGACACTCAGGGGCAAATGGATTGGGTAACTTCTGCTGAGCTTTTTAGAGGATCAGGAGTGACCAGGATTATTAACTCACCACGTAAAGCCAAGAAGGCAGCGGGAGTTGAGGAGGCTTGGGATAGACAGCCCCAGCATGAGTGCCCAGGCAGTTGGAGACCCGAGTCTCAGTCTGGTAAGTTAGCTGTACATAGCCAGGTGATGGAAGACTCATAGATCAGTAGGAGTGTCAGCTGCAACTGCAGATAGGGTGACTCCCTTGTTGCAAGGCCCATTTAGGAGAGGAAGGGGAGCCGCCAGTTAAAAAGAGAAGGCACCAAGTTTTTAAAAAAGACAGCTTCCAGCCAGTATTTTACCCATGTTTTTTTAACGGAATTATTTATTGGGATTTTAACCTCCACAGTCACCTGTTTTTTATAGATTATTCATTTATTAACTTTGAGCACTGCGCTATTTATTTGGACACTTTTGTTTTGGTTTGTTAATAAAAGCACAGGACACTTTTACACCATCCCCTTGCTCCATGTGGGATTTGTCCTCTTTGCACAGCTCATCCAGTTACATTACCGACAGTGTAGGGTTCAAGAAGAGGGATCATAGAGCAGGACCTGCACCGTCACAGGCACTAAAACACAAATAAGTTTCCAGTAACTCTGTATTTAACTGACTAGTGTGCCAGGTAGCTTACAAAGCTAACTGCCCTAATATAATAACACAATTTTATGAAATAGAAGTATAATAATTATCCCTACCCATTATTACAGTTTGCAGTATATTGGCTAATTTATGCAAAGAACACACAGTGTCCGTTTTTAAACGGGACAGCAGCTACAGAGATCTTTTTTAGCATGCCAGGAGCAAAGGTGTAGGTAGAGAAGCATTTTCCCACCTTTTTTCTGTGGTGGAACACTTTTTGTAACCCAAAAAATCCCAATGCACACTACGATTCTACCAACCACAAAAGCATTCATTCTACATATAAATACAGTGCCTACAGTATTGAACCAAGCATTAAACATTTTACAGCTTTAGAAGTTGTACCTGTTAGCATAAAATACCTGGGGTTTCCCGGTCCAAGCAGCAGGCCACGGCATGAGAATGTTGGTCATCTAAAGTAAAAAGCAGGAACATTCTTTTGAGTCAGAGTGTGGTTTTCTGTATGGGAAAGAAGAGTAAGAAGGATAGGTGTCTCTTTTGTTCTTCTAAATGTCTAACAAGGCTTCAGTACTTTGTTTATTTATCTCTGTTAACACGAGCATACAGGGGTCTCAGGCTGTGAGCAACACTGAGATGAAAAAATAGCTTCAGAAAATAGTGTGTAGACAGATGTAGAATGAGGGAGATTTATTTGCAAGTGCTTTTGAGTAATATTTGTGTGGCATCACCGAGAAGGTACCTAAGAACCATAAATGGACCCAAGGTGTGTTATGTGTTTCATTTATTTATACATATTGGGACTTTTTCCCTCTATACACACACAATCACACACCCCCAAACATACTCACAGTAGTGTGCAGTGGTCATATCATGTAAAACACAAATGTCCCCTCTCAAGCAAAAACATACATTGGTATATCCAAATAAATGGTTAAATAGTGTATATTTTAAAATATCTGAAAGGTTACATGCTGTGCTAGACAAAGAGGTTGAGATGTTTAACCACGCAAATGCATTTTAAAACCATTAGACAAAACTTTTTCATTAAGGTCAGGCCTAACATATTCTCGGTTATGCCACGCTTACAGTAATCACATGGGTTGTCAAACACAAAGACATTTCTCTTTGTCCTTGGCAGTTTAATAAAGATAAATTGTTTCCGCAAAGCAATATTTTGACACTTCCATAAATACCGGGAGGCATTTAATAGCTCCTAACCTGTGGCTACTTTAAAAGCGAATCAGTTAAAAGTGAATTTACATTAAAGTTTGACAGGCCATATTGAAATAGTCATTTTGATTTTTTTTTCTTTTTTGGTGTTAAGAGGAAATAATATTATTTTTATGCAGTAGAAAATGTATATCTGTATTCATTTTTTATTTTACATAATGTATATATACATCTAAAGGAATAGAAAATGAAGTGAATTAAAAATTCTAATCAGTTGAGATATGAGCATAAGTGATCTTATTTCATTAAGGATTTTATTCTTTTAAATCAGGAATAACAGTGTTATTTATTTTTATATTAAAAATGTTTTTGTATTACTGACATTCCATCCAGGGCTGTTGCTGCTGGGGAAGATTCATGCTCCATATAACTCAGCAAAAAAAATGTGGAATTAATCAAGGAGATCATTTTATAATTGTCTATTACCAAAATGTTCTGATTACGTTATATATCCAAAAATTCTTAGCTAAAAGTTTGTGGAAATTACTGCACAAAATAACTAAAAAGCTATATCAGATAGAAGATCTATCCAAGAGAATAAATAGTAAATATATTGTCCTCATCCGAGTTCACCTCTGTTATAGCACGTCTTTATTTGAAAACTAGCAGTGTCAGATCGGGGTGAGCGTGAACGCGATTGAGAGAATAAAACTGAATAAAAAAAAAAAACCTAACATTTACAAGTACCATACATTTACAGCGGCTGTTACAGACTCAAATCAAATGTATTTTTTTATTGTATAATAATAACAATAAGAGCAGCTCACTACTCAAAACATTTATTTGGAGACGTGGGATGGCTTGAACTGGCACCCTTTTGAATAAGAAGCAGCAGTTCTTACCGCTGTACTACCAAAGAAGCTGCGACAAAAAGTCACACTAACCCGATTTCTTTTTCTTCGGTTATAGTCTTGAATAAAACCGCACTTGTTCTGTTATATCTGTACCTTTTTTTCAAAGTGCTAATTTGATATTTGGACTTCAGTTTTCACACATTATACACTTCATATCAAAATTTTGTTGTTAGTATTGAAACATGGAAAAAGTTTGTCTTTTAGTTATGTGTTCAACATTTCTTGCATTACCTGTCATCCTACACTTACTGTACATAGACCTTTGTTGACACAGAACACACATGAAATGCATGTGTTCCAAATAATGATATATTTTTTAGCCTATGCAGCTCTAGGTGCCTGACTTCCTGATAAACCAGACTTGAGTTGGGAGAGGTTTTTGCACTTTCAGCGGCGGGTGGGAGAGCTTGGGGGAGGGTAGAGCTTTGGATGGTATAGCAGGCTGCTTGCTGAATGGGATTATCAACACATTTACAAGACAAAAGGCGGTGACAGAGAGGTGCGAGCAGATTTAAGGTGGGCCGGATTTACAAGATTTTTTGTAAACTTTGTTAATTCTAGTGTTAAAAGTCAAGCATTCATAAGATGACAGGACTTTCAATCAACCTATGGACCAGGTTTATTGTGGTTATTTAAAGTATTAACGCCATGTCCTGTTAGCAACTGGGTTTAACCAATTATGTCAGAAGTTTTCTGATTATGTAATGAATTCCTTGGAATTGTGATCTAATCAATGAAGTATAAATATAGTATAGAAGGCACTCCTTTGCTTTGTAAGATTTGCTAATAAGTAACTTGCGCTGTAGGTGTTATCTTTTGCAAGATTTAGATAATGAAGAAGAATGATTGACGTTTTCTCCTGCCTGTGTTTACTGCCTATACGGGACACCCAGTGGGGAGTACTCATAAATTTCTTCTACACCAGTGCAGCTCACTGTATCTCATACTAACTCATTTGCATTGTTATCGTCGTCTCTGATACACCAAACAGATCTGCAATCTGTCGTACTTTTAAACTGCATAAAAGAAAGTGTTCTATTAACTCAGAAGGAAATGTCAAGGGTTGGGCGTCCAGGGCAGGTAACTTTGTCACTTGAACTGGCATGTATCCTAGTCCACTACACTAGTTATTTGATGTTTTCAAAACTGGTTTCATTAAAATCGTAGTCTATAAGGGCCATTGTAATTTCTTCTGATAAATCTTTGATTTTCTCTCTGAAATATTTGATAATGTCTTCAAAATCAATTTCATTGGCAGTATAAAGCATTTTTAAATTAATTCTTGTGCTGTTTCATGAACCTCCATCTTCCACACAGATTGTCATTTATGTACACTCAAAGTCAATACAACTATTCGGCTGCCATACACCATTTTGCATTTTTATACTGTTTTCATGAACCAGCAGTTTTTAATGTTAACATCTGATGACCTACACAAGCCCTTTACGAGTACTCTTCCAAATCATAGGAGGTACCATACTTTGCTTCTCAGTGGTTATATGATTAAGAAAAAGACATACACACTTATACTTGTGAATTCACAAAGTATCAAATGGGCATTTTTTTTAATTTAAAAGGTACCCTTCTAGAAGCACTGATCACATTTCTGGCCTTTGGCAGTAGTGGTAACTCAGTAAATCAAGTGGGGAGATTGAGTGTACGTGCAAGGTTGGTAATGTACAGTAGATCCTTGATAATCATTTTTAAAAAATGACAGTATAAGCATTAGAAAGCACATACATGCGCTCCTGCAACTTTTATTACAGACAAGATTGAAACAGACCCTGTACAACAATCTGTTATTTTAGCAGAAGTCCCAACATTGATGGCGATTGGATACAGACAACAAGCTAATGGGTAACAAGTGATAGGAATGGGGCTACGGCTAGTATTAGCCACAAAGCACTGTCACACTAAGTCACAAGTGCCAGATTTGCTCACTGCGGATGATGTCCTAAACAAGTTATACTTAGCATATAATGAAGGAGCTCCATACATGGTGACTTATCATTTTTAGCTCTCTCTACTTCGCCTAGGGCAGCAAAAATGCCAGAACTAGCCCTGGAGAGAGCAGATGCAGTGGGGCTGTTCGGCTTTTTTTTTTGTTTTTGCTTGCTACTATTTAGATTCTCTTTACATTGATCTCTCACTTTGAGTAATAAGTAAACAACTGCACAATTAAGTACATGACCACTTCATGTATATTTTTAATTTTTATTGTGGAAATGTATGGAACGAAACTTTTTACAATTGTTATTCAACTATTTCCATATGTTTTCTAGGTCAAGTGGGAACCTGTCATGGAACATAATTATTGAATTGCCTTTTTCAGTCTCTGCCTTCCTCTTGGCTCACTGTCTGCTGTCTTGCATCTTTAATCACTGTACTAAAAACATGTTAGGATCCATCTGTTCCTTACAGCTATCACTGCATTTTATAGCTCTTCTTTTTATGCTACCCAGCATATACTGTAAATAATAAGCCATCTGACTGACTCTTTCAATTCTGGATTTTGACACCAGCACAGCACTAACATGTTACTCCATTACATCATGAATGATTTTCTTCCTGATGTTGATGTGCAATCACCATCTGTGCTTGTTCTTATTGGCATTTTGATGACAAAGACTTCCTGAAGCATCTAAGTTATGTTAGACTGAATGGGATCTGCTACCTTGGGTGTAATCCATCAGCACTGAAGGTGTCAAAATGATATAAAGGCTTGAATGCCAGTAACCTGTCTATTATTAAATCTCACCAAAAATGGAGGCTACAGAGCAATTCAAGATGTATGATGGTTACCCTGTCTATCAGATCCTTTCATATATTTTTTCATATCTTTTCTCAACCTATCTTTATGGTCCTTATGAACTATCATCTGAAATGTGAATTAGAGATCTCATTTACATATAAACTTTCTTTCTGCTTTATGCAAGGCAAACATATCTTGAGTTGTCCATATCTCTTCATATAGATTATTTACAGTATGTGAAATCTGTACCTCTCAAATGTTTTGGTAAAATAAATATTGATACTGCAGTCATTAAAAATGCTGCTTTTTGTGGTCATACTTTAATTATACACATGCAGTATAACAATAAGAAAGTAGTTAACACATAAAGTAAGAAATGTATTTTCTTAAAAATACAGTAATTAAATGGAATTAAGCAAGAGATGGATGTTAATGTAAAAAACCTAAAAGGGAACAAACAAAATAAAAAAAACCCATCTCAGATCCCAGCCATCTCAATGAAATCTGTAGGGTAATAAAACTTTTAAACTTTTTTCTTAGTGTGATGGTAGAATAGGTGAAAAATATGAATTGAGGAGTTGTCACCAAACTGCCAGTTGGCCATATTAACAATGTCAAAATTTGTACCTAATTATTTCTTGGTTACTGCTATAAGATCTTGCAATTAATAGATATTGGGGCATGAAGTACCATTGTGGTTCCAATTGCAATAAACTACAAAAATAATATTTCCTACAGGTAAAAGAAACATATCCATCAAGAAGCTAATTCTGTTTCTGCTGGTAAATTACCCAAGGCAGACAATCTCTGTTCAAGGATAGATCGGAGAAGTCCAGTAACATGTAGGTGTCGGGGAGTGAAAAAAATGTGTGACCTTAAATCAGAAACATCTGACTAAAAATAAAGAATTGAGAGGGATTTTCTCTCTTGGAATATATGAATGAAGGTGCCAGGGTTTGGTTCAGACAAAATGCTGTTACAATAAACTGTCTATTTCTGATGCATATACTCTACATTGTCCCAATAACACTCAGTTAAATCTCAGTTAGTGTTCTGTGCAACTATCATTAACCACCAGAACCCGGTGCACAATCAAAGCAAATTGTGAGATGATTTTAGGTGCATTCAATTGCTGTACCATAGACAGGCATCTTAGAGAAAGCCATACATTATTAATACAGTAAAATTGGCTCCCGTGTTTGTTATCTCAACACAATAAAAAGTGAACTAAATAAATTAAATAAGTCATTTTAAAATATATAATGAAAAATGCATAATATTTGAACATTCTATTTCCCTAGGTGTTTGTGGCATGTACCAATTATGGTAAAAACTCAAATGAGCAGACTCAATCAAAAAACATAAGTAACCTTCTCGTTGTCTCTGCTGTACTTTTGTCAATTTATCAAGTACTACTAGACAAAATCATATTTAGAAACTGTGACGGTGCTGGTCGGCTCCGTGCTCTCTCTTTGCTTTTAGGAGCCTCTTGAACTCAACACCATCAATACTGTAACTGAGATGAGTGTGGCAGAGGAGGACAAAACACACGTGAAGCAAGAGGAAGGTGCAATGTGCTCAGTGCTTTTATTAAAAGCAATTCTCAAAACAAGTTTCCCAAAGTGCAGTGCTTAAAAAAGCTCAATAAATAAATAATCCATAAAAAAGTGTTCTGCCGAGCTTAAAATCAATAAATAGAAAAAGCTGTTAAAAATGAGGATAAAACAATGTAGTGCAGGAAACTAATTTTAAAAGCACAAGATCTTGTGCCATCCTTTAAAACGGACATATCTCCACCTTATCCTATGCGGACCTCACAGCCCGGAGAGACCAGCAGGTGCAGACACCCATTGACTCCAGCCCATGTCCCCTGTCATCAATCCCACGGCATCTGTGGGCAACCACCGAGTCCTGCTCCGCCCGAACGGCTGCCAATCTAGGCTCCACCTGGTGTGGGCGCTTTGCACTTCCACCACTGCCAATGGTTCCACCTGGTGAAAGTTCCCTTGAGCATGATGGTCGCTCCTTCTCCCAAAATGCTCAACTTGAGCGACCCACAGCCCTCTCCTGAGCGATGGCCACTCGCTCCTACTTGGGGCTTTATTCCCGTCCACCTGCTTCCACTCTGTTCACAGGCCTGTTTTCTCTTTCTTTCTCCTGCCTGCTTCTTCTCCCATCTTTTAACCTCAGCTCTCTTCTTGACTCTTTTTTTCTTTCTCGTCTCTTAATTTTGACTCTTTTTGATCTGCGGACCCACTATACCACGGAAGCAGGGAATCTTTTTACCATTCCATTATTAAGGAAAGATAGGGACAAAAACAGGAATTGATTATTATAAGTGAACTAGCTGTGTGTGGTCTTCTGGGCCAAAAACAACCTGAAGACTCCTGACATTGTGTCTCTTCATCTGTGTCATTAGCACAATGTCGTTTTTGTGCGGTGGCACAGGTGTTTCGTACTGAGAGGTGAGGTACATGCAAGCGCTAAAAAAAATTAAAAATGCATGCATGTGCCATCTAGTGGCTGTGGTTGACCGTGAGCAGAGCAGACCGCTACATAAACACAAAGGTCTTTTGTTTATCTATGTCTAATTACGAACCACAAGAGTAGAAACAGGCAGGCTTTAATAAGAGGGTAGGCCATTTGCACAAATGTAACAAAGAACAAAGACCACAGTCACCCATGAATGATGATGAGCCCACAATATTATTAAAACAAGACAACAGCTGCCAGGTGATTAAGGGAAAAATAACTATAAAGGCAAAGGAAGTAAGGAGAGCTGAAAATTCAATGGATTAGGAGAGGCTGGCTGTACAGACAATGAAGAGAAGATGATTGAAGGAAGTATACATGGGTAATGGAAGTGTTCACCAGCATTTCAGATACGTAGACAAACAATGCATTTACACATGCTTTAATAACCTGGTTATTTACAGGAACTCAATTTTAAAAATGACATGCATACCCTTATTCTGGTTAGAGAAACTGGAATATTGGGCTCTTAAAAGCCAGGTTAATACACATATAGTTCTCAGCGAGTAACCAAGTTATGTGGTTATGTAAACTCTTAACCAGGTTGTAGTTAAAAATTTTGCAGTCTGTGCATGTCCGTCGCACTATGTTATCCTGCAGAAGTTCGTGCCCAGTTATGTCATCCTGAATATTTGAACATGGAGAGTGACAACAGCAAGAAAAGAATGGATAACAACAAATATATGCATTTTTGGAACAATGCCAAAACCACCCTAATGCTAAACTTCAAGAAGGAATTTAATATTTTGACTTGTTTAAATGAACAAAAGCAACCCAATGTCAAAAAAAATTAATTTCCTCAGGCAAGTGCTTGGGTGACTGCATTATTTCTTCTCCTAACTGAAATGATTAATCTCATTATTTCAGAAATCATATTTATATTGATGAGCTGAACAACACAGTACATTGCTAAGCTAAGTTGCATAATCTCGGGAGAGACAAGCTCAATGCTTGTTTTTAGAACAACCAATGGTGACGTTTAACTCATTTTTGAGCAGTTTAATGATGTTGAAGTATTTTGTCCAAAGAGCTCTCCATAGATGGACTGGCACATGAAACAGCGGGTGTTTTAGAGACAAGGTTTCAGCCTTAACCAAGTTATTCACTTTATCCTGGCTTTGTGTGCGCATGTAAATGCACTTATTGAGGCAAAAAATAAACTGCTACCAATATGTCTTTTGGAATGCACCACCGAAGTGGATCATTTGGAGTCAGAATTAGAAGGAGACAGATTGATACAGTATATAAATAGAGAGAACTTTATTTGTCCCTGCAGGAAATTTGGCTTTCTTACATAAGCTCTTCAAATAAATTAACAAATAAGTATACACACACTTTGGTCTGAACATACACCAGAATCACTATAAAGCAAGAAAATTAAAAAGTAAGAAAAGTTTTGACTTGGCTATCATAGTCACAGTAAGACATTGGTCTAATTGGTGTAAAGGTGCCCCAATAGCATTTCTTGACATACTTGTACTGAATAATTCTTTGGCAGCATTGTTCTTGTCAGTCAGTTTTGTTTTATTTCTCTATTTTGCTTCTACCTCCAGGAGGAACAGAGTTCTTGCCATAGCTGAGACTGCTCTTTTATTAGCACACAACAGGATAGAAAATCGCACTGGCCATTACAGAGTAATAGAAGATGTGAAGAATGTCATTTCCCACATTAAATGAATGCAGTCTCCTATGGAAAAAGAGCCTGCTCTTCCATTTATTATATAGTTGCCCTGTGTTCCGAGACCAGTACACTCAAAGATATAGACTATAAAGTACTTGTAGGAGTGGGTCACCTCCACATCCATTCTTTGAATAGTGATTGAACATAGAGGCTCTTTGTTGTGGCAAAAGTCAATGAGCAGTTCCTTGTTTTTGCTGATGTTAGGATGAAGACAATTCTCTTTGCACTGAGAAACAAACTTTTCCACCTGACTCATATACTCTGTCTCATCCCCTTCATCAATACACCCCATAAGTGGAGAATCATCTAATAATTTCTGCATATGAAACGACTTGCTGTTAATTTTGTAGTTGAAGGTGTATAAAATTAAGAGAAAAGGAAACAGGACTGTTCACACAGTCCCAAAAAACTGCTAGTCTGTGAGGCAGCCAATTAGATGGTAGCTCTAAGCATTACCTGCAGGACCTACTTGATCTAGTCCTTTAATTATCTATACAGTAATCCCTCCTCGATCGCGGGGGTTGCATTCCAGAACCCCCCGCGATAGGTTAAAATCCGCGAAGTAGAAACCATATGTTTGTATGGTTATCTTTATGTATTTTAAGCCCATAAAAACTTTCCCACACTGTTTATAAATATTCTCCGCACAGTTATACAGTAAACCCTTGTTTATCACTGTTAATCTGCTCCAGACAGATAAATGAATTTCCATGAAGTAGGATTCTTTATTTATAAATCTAATATTTTCGCAGTTAGAGCATTGAAAACCTGTTTACGACCTTCTAAATACGTTTTTTAACATTATTAGAGCCCTCTAGACATGAAATAACACCCTTTAGTCAAAAGTTTAAACTGTGCTCCATGACAAGACAGAGATGGCACTTCTTTCTCACAATTAAAAGAATGCAAACATATCTTCCTCTTCGAAGGAGTGCGCGTAGCAGAGAATGTCAGAGAGAGTGAGAGAAAAGTAAACAATCAAAAATCAATAGGGCTGTTGGGCTTTTAAGTAAACGAAGTGCCGGCGATAAAGCAGCCGCAATGAAGGGATCATTGTGAAGGTAGTCTTTCAGCATTTTTTACAGGAGCGTCCGTATCTTCTAAGCAAATAGCCTCTGTGCAAACAGCCCCTTTCCTCACACCCCCTCCGTCAGGCAGAGAGAGTGAGAGAGATAGAGAGATAGAGACAGAGAAAAGCAAACAATCAAAAATCAATACGGGCTGTTAGAGCTTTTAAGTGTGCGAAGCACTGCACGGGAAGCATATCGTATATCATTGAGGAGTTTTATTTAATACGGTATACATGCTCTGATTGGGTAGCTTCTCAGCCATCTGCCAATAGCGTCCCTTGTATGAAATCAACTGGGCAAACAAACTGAGGAAGCATGTGCCATAAATTAAAAGACCCATTGTCTGCAGAAATCCGTGAACCAGTGAAAAATCCGTGATATATATTTAAATATGCTTACATTTAATATCCGCGATGGAGTGAAGCCGCTAAAGTCGAAGCATGATATAGCAAGGGATCACTGTATCCTAAATTAAAGATAAAAATAAAATAAGTTTCTTTTTACTTTTCATTATTTTATTTTTTAAATAAAGCACCAGTAAGCTTTCATCCACCATGTCATAAAACCATAGAGCAATGCTAATTGTGCAGCCTAATTCAAACCAAAAGGGCAAAATCTAAAATAAGAATTTTGGAATTGTGTGAAAATGCACCCAGCACTGTCAAAATCATGACTCTGTCTTGGGGCAGGGAAAGAGCCCCGAGGTAGTAACTGATAATAGATTTTTGCAATCTGAATTAAAAAAAGCTAATAATATCAATGTTAATCAGTATGTGACTCCATGTCAGATTCATAATGTTTATTTTTCTCTTGATTATCTTTAGGACATCATTGCTCTTACACCATTTTTCATGTATGTAACATAATTTCTCTATGGATTTTTTTCATTGTCACTAACCATTTCAACCATTGTAGTGTTACCAGCAAAACCATACTGATTACTGTATTTAACTCTGCAGTCACAGTTGTAAAGCAATTCCTGTCTTGGAGCTGAAATCTTTAGGGTTACAGGTGTTTCTCATCTGTGTAAATAAGATTTTATTGCCTATCCTTGCCATCTGAGGGGTGTTTATTAGGAAATTCATCATTTACGTCTGGATATAGTTGCTCAGAACCTGACTGCTAATTTTCAAAGGTCATTAATATGTAAAATGTGGCTCAATAACGTAATAGTAAGTGATGCTGCTTCATAGCTCCAGTTGCTTCAAGTTCATTTCTACATCTGCACACTGTCTTGTCTTTCTGCTTTTGTATGAGTTAACAGATATTTCATTCTCCGCACACATTGCCAAAATGTTATATTAAGATATTTCTTGTCTCTAAAGCCAGAGTGAAGCAGACATGTGTTTGTGCCCTGTAGCTGGTTAGTGCTCTGTCTTAACTTAGTGGGTTAAGATATTAATGAATACCATGTTTAATGTATTAACCCAATATATGGGAACAGAGGTAACACTTCGAAATATTGTTTTTTTATCCGATTTATTCAAAGGCATGTGCTGTTATGTGGAAGAGGCAAACCTTATCCTACTCTTCCTAATTCTGTTAAAAAGAAGTAACCGAAATGAAACTTGACAAAAATTTTATCCACTCCTTCACCATGTTAGTCAAAATGAGTGTAGGGGCAGAAGCTCAGATCTTCAACAGTCCTTTAGTGTGTATTTTTTGTTTTTTGCTTACTTTATACTTAAGCCATTTTGCTTTGGCCTACCTCATTATTGTCTAAAGTTACAATCCTGGCATTTAAGGAGCTTCTTTAGTTTAATCTAATGCTCAACTACAGAGTGGCATTTTCCAGCCTTGTTGATAATGGTTCGTTTACACAGATTACATGCAGCATTAGAAATGTCAGGATGCATAGAGGTCATTCTACAAGTTGTAGTTTATCCTCGGCTAGTGCTCTCTTAGCTGCAGGGCGGCATCTAATTATCTCTTGAATGTGCTTATCTTCACCTCATAAATTACCTGCTGCATGTATTATTTTCTGTGTCAAAAGCAGTCCCCGTATTATGCTGTGAGCTTTTAATCGGCATCTCTTCTACCCTAATGCATATGAGAAAATTACATTACATTACTATGCTCTGAATATGTTGTCAGTTTATATTAAACACAGCCCTACAATGGCTTTTGAAAAATTATTTAAAAAAATGCAATTAATGTATTTTTAGAAAACAAAGATTAAAATAATTTTATAAATTTGTGCAAACGTTTACCTATTATGATGTCCCTAAAATCAAATTAAGTAAACATCACTAAAATTTATGTATAACTCATATAACATTATTTATTTATAAAGAAAAAATAACAAGTATATCCAATAAAGAATAAAACATAAATTCATATTTGTCTTTCAATGTATGTTTTATCATGCAATTCTCATCACAGGCTTATGAGAAGAAGACAGCCATCCTGGAATAGTCCAGAGCCATTTTTGTATGGGTCTTGCCCACACACATACACACTAATAAACTTTGCTTGTGCATCTTTGGAATGTGTATAGGAATTTCAATAGTTGGACACAATCGTTACAGAAAATCATCAGACACAACATAGAGAACACATTCACACATTCAAAGAAATAGTTTAAGCTGTGAAAGGAAATTATCAGCTCAAATAATTGCAGACAGGTTCCATTTTAACTAAATCAAAAACAAAGAGCAGAATTAACAGCACAACTTCAGTGGTATATGAAAAAGGATGCACATTCTGCACATTTCTGGAAAACAATACTGTTGGCTGGACTTTTAGATCAGTAGTATATCTCATGTCTTGTTTAGAAAGTTTCCTGTTAGAGGATAGCTTCATGTCCTGAATGATATTTGAAACTGTACTGAGCAGGAAGTCTAGAAGTTGCACAATAAAGTTTAAAAACTGAAAATTATTATGCTAACCTAAGAGGAAACAGGTTTGAAAATGTACATATGGCATAATAAGCAGGTGTATTTCGAGATAGTTAACTCTTTGGAAATTTGAAAAAAATGTTATTTTTTGTTTATTTACTAAATCAGAGAGAAATACAGAGATATCACATTTTTGTTTGGTAAAATTTTGTAAAAATAAGTGGAGAGGAAGTTGGAAGAATGGAGAAGGTCTTTGAAAGATCGAGGATTGAAGATAAATAGGAATAAAACAGAATAATGATGATCAAGATTCACAAGTTTGCCTGTAGGGAAAGCTATTCAAAAGAGTGGATGAATTTAAATATCTAGGATTAGTGGATAGCCCCGTAATGGAAAATTAGTTGTAAAATGAAATGTAGTGTGGATGGAACAATTGAAAGAAAGTATCAGGAGTGTATTGTATGATCAAACAATCGAGGTGAAGGTTTTCAAGACAGTGGTAAAATCAACTGTGATGTATAGAGCTGAGACATGGGCAGTAAAGGGAGTCGAGGAGAAGAAGTTAGATGTGGGAGAAATAACATGTTTAGATGGATGTGTGGAGTTTCAAAAATGACAGAATAAGAAATAAGACAATCAGAGGTACAACAAAAGTGGGAAACATACTTAACAAAGGAGAGGAAAGTAGGTTTAAGTGGAATGGATATGTGATGAGGAGAAACAATGAATATATGGTGTGTACTGGGACCCGGACACAGGCAGACGGACAACATAGTTCCACCAACACACTTTTATTTACAATATTTACACAGTTCAGTGCACTTGCAAACCCCAGTGCCTCTTGCACCGATTCCCCAAAGTCCAGGCCACACTCTCAGTCACTGTGCCTCTCTCTCGACCGCCTCCCGTCCTCTCTCCAGCTCTGTCCTCTCCGCCCGACATCCACCGCTGACTGGAGGGAGACGGCCCCTTATATGGGAACCCCGATGGGCTCCAGCTGCTTCCCAGCAATCAGTTGTAGCCACACCCCAGTGTGGCGGAAGTGCCGGCTGCGCACCCGGAAGCCGTCCGGGTGTCCCCAGTTCTCTCCCCCCCAGCACTTCCTGGTGTGGCGGAAGTGCTGGGCTCCTGGGTTCCTCAGGCACCAGGGCGCCACCTGGCGGTGGCCACGGGCCCCTACAAGGTTGGGCTTCCAAGCCCTCTACCCGTGCCCCTCAATACAACCAGGGCAATCGCCCCCTTGCGGTCTGGGGGAGGCACAAGCCCTCCTCTGGTCCTCCTGGGCGTCGGCCGGGGACCACACGGGAATATATGGCATCAGGGCGCCGCCTGGCGGTGGCCATGGGTCCCTACAGGGCTGGGCTTCCAAGCCCTTTACCCGAGGCCCCCTACACAACTAGGACGGACGCCCCCTCACGGTCTGGAGGAGGCACAAGCCCTCCTCCGGTCCTCCTGGGCGTCCCGGCCGGGGACCACAATGGGCAAAAGAGTGATGGGAATGGAAGTATAGGGGAAGAGAAAGCAAGGATGGATAGATGAAGTAAATGAAAATACAGTAATCCCTCGCTATATCGCGCTTTGACTTTCGCGGTTTCGCTCTATCGCGGATTTTATATGAAAGCATAACTAAATATATAACGTGGATTTTTCGCTACTTCGCGGGTTCTGCGGACAATGTGTCTTTTTACTTCCTGTACATGCTTCCTCAGTTGGTTTGCCCAGTTGATTTCATACAAGGGACGCTATTGGTGGATGACTGAGAAGCTAACCAATCAGAGCACGCAGTTAAGTTCCTGCCTGCTGAATGCAGTGTTAACCAGGAAGTCTCATCTCGCTCATTCAGCATCAACGCATTTCGCTGTGTAAAGAGTTGTGCTCTTTTGTGTTTATCTTTGTGCATAGTCAAGCCCTTCATTATGGCTCCAAAATGATCTGCTACTGCTTCAGGGGCCGTGCCCAAGCGCAAACGGAAGATGTTAACGATTGCCGAAAAGGTTAACGTTTTGGATTTGTTGAAGGCTACGATTCTTTTTATTTAAAAAGTAGGAAAGGAATATAAGATCTACGGCCGCAGTGTCCTTTTAACCAGGGTGCAAAACGAGTTGTAAGTGGATGTAATAAGGCAGTAGTCTGGATGGAATCTTCTTTAGGGATTTGGATTGAAGACTGCCAGAAGAAGAACAACGGCAGTGCTACACAATCGCCTGAAGTGGCTCCTTTAAGGGCTGTAACGCTCTCCTTTGTTGTGCAGTAAAATAAAACTCATTGTTATCGGACAAGTCATCGTGTCATTGTTGGTGAGTAACCATAATTAATTTTCTACTTACAGTACTTAGTACATGTACGTGCGTTTAGTGTCACTGTACACACATTTACTGTATACTATTTTTCTTGTATTGTACGTATTTATTGCTGGTGGCCTGTCTGTCGTAATGGCTGTAACATATGTGCTATCGGAGACACTCAATATCTTTAAAATAATATTTAGGTTTTACTGTATATAAACAGTGTGTTTATATACATAATTTCAATGAATCTTACCTAATATCTAAGAGAATACAAAGGGATTATGCTGTATAACTCTGCGGGGAATATTTATAAACAGTGTGGGAGAGTTTATAAGGGCTTAAAATATATAAAAATAACCATACAAACATATGGTTTCTACTTCGCGGATTTTTCACCTATCGCGGGGGGGGTCTGGAACGCAACCCCCGCGATCGAGGAGGGATTACTGTATAAAGGAAAGTGGCTTAACTGGTGAGGAAGTGCAGGAGGAGGCTGATCAAGTATATTGGCTACACACAGAAGTTGAAAAAGATGAATAGGAAGAATATTTTTTTCATTTAATTTTGTTGATATTTTTTGAAGAAAATAACATTCCATACAATCAAGTCAAATGTAATGCATGAGAGAAAGACAGGAGAGACTACAACATGAGCAAATCTTTAAAAATAAAAAAGAATGTCCTTTTCCCCCATTATAAATGTTTACTCTAGGATTAATTAGATCTTACCATATTTTTAAAAAGTTTTGAACAGATCCTCTAAATAAGAATGGTTTTTTTTTTCAATTTCAGGGAGTATACAACATCAGTTACCTACTGACTTATAACAGGGGGGCTGGAATTTTTCCAGTTGAGCAACAGCAAGATAAGTCTATGTGCTAGTAGAGTGGTATATATTGGTCAATTTGCCCTTGATCTATGAGTACACTAAACAAGGCAATTAATGGGTTAGGTGTGATTTTGACACCATGGCTGTCTGATAGGCTTTCAAATATCTTTCTCCAGAAACAGTTTCATCTCAAGAACTATAAACGCACTCAATCAGTCCATCAAGATCTCCTTGTAGAACTGTTTGTACTTATGAGTACAATTACCTCACTGTAAACTTGCAATACAGTTATAATATTGCACAACCTTAGCCACTTTATAAGGTGAAATGCAGCAAAATATGTTTATTACATTATACAGATAAAATGTTAATATCATTTAAATAACCTATATTGTTGATAATTAAAAATGTGAGGACATGGTGTTGCAGCGCTAGCTAGTTCAAGGATTGTTTCTGCCTTGCTCTGTATTCTTGCTGGGGCTGGCGCGACACTGGAAGGATAGATGGATAGAATAATTAAACATGTACTACAAAGATATTTCAATGTTCCTTAAAAGTTTTGAAAAATCAGCGTTCTATGCTTACAGATGGCTTTATATCTATTACAGAGCTGATTGTGTGGCAAGTGGTTACTTGGAGAAAAAAAAGGAAGGATAGGAATTGGGCGATAGTATGTTTGAAAGAAACAGTACTGCTGCAATAAATTATTTCATTGAAGGTCGCACATGGCACAGCAAACACCTTGGGGGAGGCAGGAACAATCTCTGGACAGGGTGCCAGCTTGTCACTATCACTGCGCCACCATGTTCCCATGTTTAATAACATGCTTTAACTTCTATCATCATGAAAATGATATCAAGTATACATCTCAGTATTTTAATTATTCAAAGAGCTGTAATATCACGAATGTAATGATTCACACACATAGAGCACATAGAAGAACACATACAAACAAAGCATGGTACTTTTTTTTACTACGTGCTACTTTAGTTATGATGGTATTTGAGAAACTAGTAACTTAAACGATTTAAAGATGAAGTTTATAATATTTTACTTTAATGACAAAATAAACTATGTGATTAAACTGGAAATTTCAAGATTAAACTTGACATTTCGAGCTTTTTTCTCACTATGTCCTTATTTATTTTTCTTTTCTCTGTACCCTAATAAGCTTTCATATGACACTGAGTTGGTGAGCTACAACTTACCTTTTCACAGCCACTTTGATATCTGAAACTTCTTTTGTATTTCGGGCACTGTGCGACTTTGTGAACTTGAGCTTTGGAGTTTCTCAGACTCTCTATGTTACTCGATCAACTTCCTTTTGTTGTTTATACCACTGTTTAAACCAAAAAATAGCATGTTTTTCCTTGCCTCCACTTGGTATTCGCTGAAATTCTTCTATTTTCCCCCGTGCTTTTGCCATTGCCTTTTCACAGAATGCTAAGCTTAAGGGCTATTTATATTGATTTGCATATTCAAAGAGGTGTAATCCTGGGAGGAGTTGGCGAGTGGCGGCAGGTACGTGCACGTGTGTTACTTTTCATGCTGACCGGGATTTATGTAGTGGAAAAATGTGGAAGTTGCCAAATGCACAGATTGATGCATCTGGATTTTTTTGTGTGTACGCACATTTCAGCTTTTGTCCTTATGCCATGTTTTAGTGTAAATTCTATGCACAACGTTATGCATGAGACCCCAGGACTTTGGAAGTGAATATGGAAAACATGCAAGATGAAGTGGAAGCAGATTGGAGACAGATGCATCTGTGCAAACTTAAAAATGTCTAGGAAAAGAAGAATGGATTCAGCTGAGGCTGTGTTTTGTCCTGAGATTGTCAATTGTCTTGCATGGCTGGCAAAATTCGTGATTCATCGTACAACCGACACAAATTTCAATATTGTGGTGAGTGCTAAAGTGTCATATTTAACATATATTATATGTTAATATGAGGCCTAGCTAACATTGCCTTATCCTGTACTCACAGAATAATTTATTTTTACTCTGTTTCCTATATGTATAATTATCCTACCGTTTAGCAATGTGTTAAGTATTTACATATAAGTTGTGTATGTAGGCACTTTGGTTTTGAACTTCAAACTGTGAAGTTATAGGTTCAAATCCCACCACTGATACTGGTGATAAAGGTGTCAGACAAATAAATAAAAGTAAAGGTATATTGCCTCCAAATACTTTTACTCACATGTTGCAATCAACACAGTCGACAGATATAAACATCATTTTTCCTTGTGGTTACAGACAAGCAGCCAGGAAATTTCCAGATCAAGTGCAACAAATGTGAGTTCACCAACAACTGAGCTCCCTTCACCAGGTCCTTCTAAGTCCATTCGGTCTTCAACAACAACAACTTCAGAACCATCAAGGAAGAGAAAGTGAGACAATAATGTCGAACTTGTTGATGCTGCTATTCTTCAGGCTTTATTTTCAACTGCAAAATCAAACTCAGCCATCCCAAAACATGTACAGCATATTTTGTAATTACTTAGAACAGTTTCTTTTGCAGCTTGCAGAAACAGATCCCAAGAGACTGATAAAGGAGATAAAGCAACTCATGTTCTCGTATGAGTAGCTTTAGAAAACCACTAAAGTTTCACACTTACAGCCTTCATTGAAAGGTGCAAACTGTATATACATTTCTATTTTTTGCACATTGAGTTTTATATGTTGATGTTTACTGCAGGTTTAATTGTTACAGGTGGCAACTGTCTATACATTTATGTTTATTTATTGGACTTTGACTTTTATTGGTTTATGCTTAAAATAGATTTCAATATTTAAAGGTGGAAGCTTTATACAAATTTGTATTTACTTTTTGCACATACTGTTTACAGGTTTATGTTTGCAATAGTTTTCATTGTTGAAGGTGGAAACTGCATATACATTTGTGTTCATTTATTGGACTTGGACTTTTTTTGGTTTATGTTTAAGTAAACAAATAAGTGTTCTGATTGTTTACATATATTGTTTTTCATGTCAGACACACTGTTTAAAAATAGTACATGATTATTTAAAGTTTTACACATATAACAAAACAACTCTGTATGAAAGATCTTACAGAACTGTTCATCATTGATGCAGCTAAAGTAAAGTATTTCTACAAAAAATGTCACATACGTATCTTTAAAAAAAAACAATTACAGTCTCCCAAAATCTTGTTAACTGTTTACTTTCTAAACCTTTGAGGACCAATAATGACAAACAGCATAAACATAGTCTTAATTGATTGAGCCTTGCTGGAGCACAGCATCCTGGAAGGACACTTTCCCTGTAACAACTCTGAAAATATTCCTGCAGACAGTCATGGACAAGAGTACCAGTCCTTGTAGCCTGGCTGACAGTGAGGCGTCATGGATTTGTTAGGTTGGAATCTCCCCCAACCATGCAGCACCACTCTCTTGGGATTTCACTGTCATCCACCAGGTTTCTGGACATGTATCGTGCCCCATCAGGCTTCATACTGTCACCAGCACATGATGTCTTGTGCTTTGTCAACTGAACACTCAGTGGCTTTTATGAAAATTCTTCACTTAGCAGCAAGAATTTCAAAAGCATTCTCTACAACCTGTCATACTCTGCCGATAATTGTAAATATCCTGCTCAGGAGTGACATTGGCTCCTGCTAATAACACATGAAACAAAATCATGATTACACTACTACATATCTCACTTACAAAGACAAACACACATCATAAAAGGAAATTGTGTGTGTGTGAGACAGAGAGATACAAAAAACACATTCCCAATCCTAATATTATTATTTTCCATTTAGGCCATCGGGGGAAAAAATATTCAATTTCTTAATCCACTCTTTCACTTTTTTAAATGTTGGATTTTATGCCACCTATTATGATGTTCCAAGCCAAACATGATGGGGTGATGAGTACTATCTGAAAAATGTTGAAAGAGAGCCGTATTTTTAATTTTGCTCTCCATCAACCTGAGATGCTGAATGAATCTTGCTTTTAATGAATTTTTCGGCTCTCCTGTGTATTTTGCTCAACAATCTGCACATTGAATTACATAAATACAGTTTTAAGTTTGAATTTGATATTTCTGAAAAAATGGTACTCCAAGGTTACATTTTTTAGTATAAATAATCTTTTTGCTGACAAATGGAATTTCCCAAGCCAATTTGTTTTCTTCCTAATAGTACATGAAGTATGCGCTAAAATATTTTAACATTTTCTGTTTTAGGCTATAGGCAGTGATTAGTTTGAAATTCTGTGAAGGTGAATAGGTCTGCTGTAATTCTTGAAAAATGAATGTAAAATTCTCACAACATGTTTTGCTTGGGAAGAAAATACAAACACTATTGGAATTTTTGTAAACTGGACATTTATAGAAGAATCTATATAACATGCAGGCAGTGGAACAAGAACATCCGGAGACCTAATTCTTTCTATTTGCTCCCTATCCGAATCCAAATCCAATCAGGATAGACATAAAGTATCATCTTTTGTAATTAAAAAATGTACTCTCAGTGTTGCATGGTGCACATACCCTCACGTGTTTCCTGTCTATTGCAGCAAGGCAGTTTGAGTAGTTCCAGAAATGGAAGAAATCCTGATTTATGTTCTGCCACTGTTCTGTACCGGGGAATGCCACAATCCCCTACATTAGGGCAGTCCATATGGCTTGGCAGACCTTGGCCACGAGGTTGAAAACTGTTGCTGGGCCAAGCTTACAGATGGCTGCTAATGCTCGGAGACTGGTTCCTGTTGTAAGGTGACGCAGCATGACGGCAAGCTGCATTGCATCTCTAACAGGATCAATTTGCGTGCTTCGATGTATGATGTGTAGTTTGATGAAATCATCAAACTTAAGTGTTGACATGCAAAGATATTTGTGGATTTTTTCCTCAATGATTTGTCGCATGGGCAATACAAGTGTCGTATATACTCCATCGTAATGAAGAGATACATTTAAAGGCATCACATACCAACTCCTGTTTCTCTGTTGTTGTCATTTTTTGCACCTTTGCAACAGCATCAGAATGCAAAGGAGTTTTGCCATTGACAACAGAGTGAAACCAGACATTGATTTCTCATACTGCCACCTGGTGGAATCCTCCAGATTTGTGTAAAGCATGCACACAAGTATAAACAGTGCACAGCTTGCACATCAGTAGCATCTGGAGGTGCATGCGTCGCGTCTTGTGAAGTATAAACCAGCCCTTAGAGGGCTAGGACACCAGTAAAGAATCAAACAATAAAAATATATTCATAATCATTAACCTTGAAACAGCATAAAATTTCATTCCACATGCCTATATCACTGATCATCATTTTTACAAAGTTTTGTGAAAAGACTTAACTTTGATCCTTTGTATCCCACTAGGTAGTAGACCCCTGGGGTCAGTTGATGTGGCATGCACAACTTCAAATCTTTTTGATTATTTTTGCTAAAGACAATGATTGGCTTACTATTTATTTATTTCATATTTAGGATGTAAATATGGAATCCCAAAAACTTTGATGTCATGCAGAAGTATACCTCAAGATGAGCTGAAGGTTACAAAGTTTGAACAATTTCATTCCACTGGGAGCTGTATTGTTTCATATGTACTGACAGATGTGACAATGAAAGCAAATACTTTAGACATTATATGCAAACACACCTATAATAAGGTTATTTCTCTTTTTTTATTTTTATGAATTTTATTGCATTCCATACAAATCAATCAAGTTTTACATAATGAAAATTTGAGTTAAGAACAAATCGATCCCCACCCCTAAGAGAGAGAGCAAGCCAAACAGCATGAAATTTAAGACCTGTAAACATACCTAAATTAATAAATTCTCTGTGCTTTATGAATTATTTTAAAATATTACTGATTAGATCCTGCCATGTTTTGAAAAAGTCTGTACAGATCCTCTAACTGAGTATTTGATTTTTCCAATTTCAAATAATATAACACATCAGTTTCCCACTGACTTAAAGAGGAGAGTTTGGGTTCTTCCAGTTTATCAGGATAAGTCTGTCTGCCAAAGTGTAGTGAATGCAATCACAATTAGTTTGTCTTTCTCCACTTTAAGCCCCTCTGGAAGAACACCAAACACAGCTGTTAATGGGTTAGGAGGGATTGTGAGTCCAAGGCTGTCTGAGAGGTAATTAAAAATTTTTGTCCAGAATAATGTTAATTTGGTGCAGGCCCAGAACATGTGACCCAGTGAGGCTGGGACTGGTTTGCACGTTCGCAGGTTGGATCATGCCCTGGAAACATTTTGGAGAGTTTTAGTGAGACAGATGTGCTTGATATATAATTTTGAGTTGTATAATTGTATGCTTTGCGCATATGGAGCTCGAGTGAATTCTCTGCATTGCTACTTTCCACTCCTTTTCTGATATATTAATTGAGAGATCTTTTCCCAGTGTCCTCTTGGATCTTTGAAAGGAGGGATTGTAAAATGATTTTATATATTGTAGAGATGGAGTCTAAGTCCTTGAGATTGAGCAATATTTTTCCAGCATGGATGAGGGTGCAAGATGAGGAAAATCTGGAAGGTTCTGTTTAACAAAGTTCCTGATTTGAAGATAGTGAAAGAAATGTGTAGCTGGAATGTTAAATTTGGAATGTAATTGTTCATAGGATGCAAAGACGTTGTCTATATAAAGATCTCTAAGCAAGTTAATTCCAAATTTTTCCAGATATTAAAACTGCATATGTTTGTGAAGGTTGAAAGAGGTGGTTCTCTTGCAGAGGTGCCACAGAAGAAGCTTCTCCGTCTTAAAATGCTTTCTACATTGGTTCCAGATTCTAAGTGAGTGGAGCACAATTGGGTTATTAGTGTATTGCCGATAACGTGTTTATTGGAGCACAGAGCAAGGAATACAAAGAAGTACTGCAGGATTTTACTTCTATTGCGGTCCAAGCCTGTGTATGTTCTTCTATTTGTGTCCAGGTTCTTATCACTGTATATTTGCTGCCCAGTAATAAAACTGGAAGTTAGGTAGAGCCATGCCACCTTCTGCCTTTTGTCTTTGTAGGGTGCTCTTTTGATGCGTGGATGTTTTGAATTCCAAATAAATGAGGTTATTGTTGAATCTAATTGCTTAAAGAATGATTTATTAATGTATATTGGATGTTTTGAAATAAAAAGGAGCTTAGGAAGAATATTCATCTTAACAGTGTTAATTCTTCCAGCTAGTGTGAGATGAAGGGTTGACCATCTATGCAAGTCTTGTTTAATTTTTTCCATGCAGACAGCAAATTTTGTTGATAAAGAGCTTTATGTTTACTTGTGATGTTTACCCTAGGTATTTAAACTGTTCTGCAATGATAAAAGGTAGGGTGTCTAATCTAATATTATATGCTTGAGAATTCACTGGAAAGAGTACACTTTTATTCAGATTAATTCTGAGACCAGAGATCTTTTGAAATTCTGTGAGTGCTGCTAAGACTGCAGGCACAGAATTTTCTGGGTCCGATATATACAGTACCATATCATCTGCATATAATGAGATTTTCTGTTCCAGTCCTTCTCTGCTAATCCCCTTTATCTGATCAGTATTTCGACAATGTATTGCCAGTGGTTCAATGGCAATTGCAAACAGCAGCGGTGACAAGGGCATCCTTGTCTAGTGCCACGCTCTAGTTTAAAGTAGTCTGAGCAAATGTTGTTGATGCAAACTGAAGCTTCTGGGTTAGTATACAGTAATTTAATCCATGCACAAATGTTGGGCCAAACCCAAACTTCTCCAATGTAGTAAAAGGTATTTCCATTCAATCATGTCGAATGCTTTTTCTGCATCCAATGATAATAATATTTCTGGGGTGTTTGATTTAGTTGGTGAGTATATTACATTAAACAGGGTCGAAGATTTGAAGATAAGTGTCGGCCCCTAATAAATCCAGTTTGGTCTTGTGATATTACGAGGGAGCACTTTCTCCATCCTTCTAGCTATGATTTTAGAGAGTATTTTAACGTCGTTATTCAGAAGTGAAATTGGTCTGTATGATGCACATTGTAATAAGTCCTTATTTTGTTTTGGAAAACAGTGATTAGTGCTTGGCGAAAGGTTTGTGGAAGAGATTGGTTATCTCTGGCTTCTGTAAATGTTGCTAATAGGAGGGAGCTAGCTGAGCGGAGAATTTCTTGTAAAATTCTGCAGGGTAGCCATCAGGGCCTGCTGCTTTCCACCTTGGAGTGACTTTATAGCATCTAGTAATTCTGATAATGCCAGAGGTTTATCAAGTTCCTCCACACTAAAAGCGTCTATTTGTGGTATCTGTAATGTATCCAGAAATGCATTAGATTGTGTATTGTCTTCTTTAAACTCAGTAGTATATAGGATTTATAGTAGTCTCTGAAAGTGTGCATTATATTTTTGTGTTCATGATTTTATCTCCATTCGTTGGTGATTACGAGATTGCGTTGCACTTCTTGCTTGTGAATTTGTTGAGCTAAAAGCTTATTAGCTTTCTCCATGTTCATAGTAATGATGTCTGGATTTGTAAATTAGTTGTTCAGTTTCTTTAGTTGTCAAGAGGTTTAATTCTGAATGTAGAGCCTGCCTTTCCTATGTAGAGTCTCGCTTGGTAGTCTGGCATGTTCTTCATCTATTTTAGTAATTTCGCTTTTATCTCTGCTACTTTCTTGGCTTCGGATTTATTTCTGTGGGAAAGATATGAGATAATCTGTCCTCTTAAGAAGGCCTTAAGAGTTTCCCAGAGTATTCCTGCAGAGATCTCAGGAGATGTATTTGTCTCTAGAAAGAATTTGATTTGTTTGGATATAAATTCAGTACAATTCTCGTCAGCTAATAGAAGCGGGTTGAGCGCCATCTGCGGGGTGAGTGTATGGGGCTTAGTAATTTTAGCTCCAAGATCATAGGTGCATGGTCAGAAATAACAATAGCATCGTATTTACAAGATTTAATCTTAGGCAAGAAGTTATTATCTATAAAGAAGTAATCAATCCTTGAGTAGCAATGATGTACTGGTGAGTAGAAAGAATATGTTCTTGAATTTGGGTTTAAAAACCTCCAGGGATCTGATAAGTTGTGATCAGTTATAAACTTTGTAATTATCTTTGCGGTGTTAGATGCCGTTCCCCCTGTGGAAGAAGTCCTATCTAAAAGTGGATTTAGAACACAATTAAAGTCCCCAGCCATTATAACTTTATGAGTGTTCAGATTGGGAATGGATGCAAATAAATTTTGTATAAATTCCTTATCATCAACATTAGGTGCATAAACATTTATCAAAATCATTTTACAGTTAGATAAATCTCCCATGACCATTACATATCTCCCTTCAGGATCCAATACTACATCTGATGCTACAAATGGTACTGTTCTATGTATGAGAATTCCCACACCTCTAGTTTTCTTTGTAAAACTAGGATGGAACATTTGGCCTGTCCAGTCTTTTTGCAGCCGGAACTGATCCTTGCCTAGTAAGTGGGTCTCCTGTAAAAATACTATTTTAGCATTTAGACCTGTTAGGTGAGAGAGTACTTTCTTTCTCTTTAATTCGTGATTGAAGCCTTTAACATTCCAGCTCACGAAATTATTATGAAATTTTGATGTCATTTTATAGTCTTAACTGGAAGTGAGACAGCTTTGGCCTTAATTTCCTATTTCCCCTAGAGTTGTTGCCCTTAATGTTGCCCCCTTAATTTTTGCCTCCCCAATTGAAGCTAGAACCCAGTTCACACAGTCCCAGTCCTCTGACATACCCAGAGACAGAGCACGTCCAAAGCAAAACAAGCCCTTATGCAGCAGTGTTTTAGGATTAAAAGATAGAGATATCTATTACCAATATAGTCTAAAAGAAAAAAAAAAAAGAAGAAAAAAAAAATTGTGCATTTAAAATATATATAGTCTTCAGCAATCTTAGTGCATTAAGATACTACACCCAGAAAATAAACCTGGGGAATAATGTTAGAAATTTGTCCAAAATAAGCATAATAAATCTTAATGCAATAATAGCAATAACCATAAACCAAGGGTTTGATGTTGAACAGTCTCGTTTAGGGTAGAGATAAAATAATTAGCTGGAAAAAAGAAAAAAAAGTAATTAAGCACAATAAAACATAGACAGATAGCGCCTTAGTAATACTAAGAAATAATGAGAATATATGATGATAAAAACCTGTATTTTAAACAAAAAGATCAGACAGTAGATTATTAGTCCTTGCTATATCATTAACGACCATGACTCACTATTATGTATCAGAATAGTCTCAGGATCAGCTTTCTTAATTCCTTTTCTGCTTCTTCCTTGCTAGCAAAGAAATAGAATTGACCTTGCAATTCAACATTCAGTTTGGCCGGATACAAGAGGCTGTATTTGATGTTGGCTTGCCGTAACCGTTGTTTAATGTTGTAGAAGGCTGCGCGTTTAGTAGCTGTTGCTGGAGAGAAGTCAGGGAAGATATGAATGCGGTTATTCTCATATATAATATCTTGCTTGTCTCTGAGGAGTGCCATCACCTTTAGCTTAAATGATAATCTTTCAAAGCGAATAATAAAAGATCTGGATCGAATGGTATTTGATCCGCGTACGCGGTAAGCCGCTGCTATCTCAGATTCTGCTTTAAAGTCCTCCCCGATTATTTTAGAGAAGAGTTCAGCTGCGAATTTCACTGGACTTTCTCAATTCTCAGGCAGACCTTCAATTCTGACATTATACCTTCTGCTTCCATCTTCCAAAGCAGCCTGTCTGCCTCCGAGTTTTTTTCATTTGGAGCTGACATTTTCTGCTTTTTCTTCTGCACTGGCAGCTAAAGTTTCGGCTATTTCAATCCTAGTCGTGAATGTCTCCTTGTGATCCTCCAATTGATCAGTGAGCGTTTCAATTTTACCCAGCACCTGTCGCATCTCCAGTTGCATTTCTTGTCGCAGCCTTTCATTTACCTGTTGCAGCATCAGTTGCTGCATTTCGTTTGCTTGTTGCAACTCCTGTTTCAATTCCTGTTTCAGTCTCTCATGTGTCTTTGCCCTTGCTTTCTCATTTGCCTTCTCGGTTTTCTTTATATCTTGTATGAGCTCAGCGAACATCACCTGCAGTTTAGACATTTCAGTTGTGCTTTCTTGTACCGTAGGTGAAGCGTCAGGCTCTATTCCCAGCTTGCATGAAGTAATTGAAATCGCGGACTGTAAGGCCTTTTCCAGTTTCAGGTGTTCTTCTCCGATCGGCGCGTTATCGAGATCTGCACTCACGATCGTACATTCGCTCCCCTTTTCACTCTCAGCCGGCGATGATGTAGCAGACCGTAGTCCCGAGGAGTCTGTACTCTCTTTAAATAAAAGTAAAAACACAGTCCACACAGTGTAATTTTGGAGACCAGTGATGCTTCAACTAAGACAAAGAAGGATGCAATAAGCAAGGCAGGAAGCTGGGCAGCAAAAGTGACATGAACATAGCCAAAGATTTGTTTTAATTATTACAGAGGAGCCTTTTAAAAAATAGTATTTATTATCTTGTTTAGAAAACATACAAGATGAAGAAAAGCTTAATGCTGAAGTGTGCTATAAGGACTTTGAAAACAAATCAATAGTTACTTTACAAAATCATACTGGCTTTGTATGGGAGGAACTCTGAATTGAAAACAAATAAAATATTTGAGCCAGCATGCTGTTAAAGGCCTAGGTCATCCAAAGAAGTATTACAAACAAACTCTTTCTTGTTAAAGATAAACAGAGTGCTATTTATTGCGTTAAAGCTCCTTTTAAGTTAATTTTCACAATGTATGCCACTATAATTTTAATAAAAGCCACATTCTTCTATTTAAAATAAGATAGCGAGGTGATGAAGATTTACACAGATTAGGAAAGACAGGCTTAACCGCTTAAATGAAGCGCAGTAAATGAGACTGCACCAGATGCTTGTTTAGTAAAGATGGACAAGTCAATTTGCTTGTGTAAGGATTACAGTCTGAATGTGATTTGAGCAGCAACCATATAGATTTACACTCTATCACATATCAACGAGCTGACAGAAACTCTAAGAGCCAGAATTAAAAAAAAATAGATGTAGTCTTTGCAAAAGTGATGCTCTGCGTGGTGATACTCTGTGTGTTTTCACAAATACTACATATCATCCAGGGTTTATTTTCCTTTGCATGTTGACCAGTTAGGCTAAGTACACCAACCTACATATATCTGGAGAAACTATAAAACTATAATATAAAATTATAGAATTTTGATCAATACATTATAATTTTTACAATTTAGCATAAGCATATACTTAAAAGAAGTTGCAACAATGGACTATTTAAAGCATAATGAAAAGGATTGAAGATAACTAAAGGATTCATTAAACATCTTAAAGCTTGGGCACATGAGGATTTTGCCTCATATAGAAGAGCCACCAAGATAGTTGCTATGGTTAAAATTAAGAAGATGCATAATGAGCACCCTTAAAAAGCAAGAACAAACTAGTGAGAAAGCCCAAACAACCCTATTATGAAGTGTTGATAAGATCGACAAAGCAATGTTTAGAATAATGGAAGAATCGACATGTATATGAAGTTACTGGTGGCTACAGACGATTGGTTAAAATTTTGGATATTAAGAGTCAGATGATGTAATGTTTTAGATAAGGTAATAGTAACAGAAAAGAATAAATGGGAATGAATAGTATTAATGACTGTTCACTCCATGGACTGAGACATTTGTGCAAATCTATGTGCAAATAAAGAATTGTTCTGCATTTTCATTTGGTCTCCGAGAATGACTTCTTTGAAAACATTGGAAAGTTTCTCCACAACAGAAACAGCAAGTGATTGGTGCTCCAGGAGTAGATTTTCCCTCGCTGACAATTGTGGAGGAGTAGGGTATGATAGAGGTATTCTTCCTAAGGATCCTGTAGACGCCCAGACGTGCATGGTGCATGGTGGAAGATGGAAGGACAGCCTGCTCTGAATAGTCTGGCAGGCACTGAGGGAGGTAGACTGCACTGAAGCCAGAAGTGAGAACCGCAGCTGCTGGTGTCTCCTCTGACTGAGCAACCTGTAGGGTGAGCTGGGGAGATGAAGTGCAGAAGATGCACTGGGCTTGAGAGGGAGATAGAAAAGAAGTACCCAATGAAATCAAAGTTTTATTCTGGTTTTTATCATTTGTATTTTTTATCGATTGACTTTTTAATTCACTGAAGAGCACCTGTTTTTATTAATTATTCATTGACATAATTTGACTTTGTTAGAATTTTGTTTGTGAAATAAAAGGTAATCCTCACACTGTATGCCATTATAATTTTAATAAAAACCACATGCTTCTGTTTAAAACAAGATACAAAACAGGGTTTATCAAGGAGGGTATCATCATGGACTATCTGATTTATCTTACCACATGTACATTCCAAAATTATTATCTGACATTTTCTTTCCAGTAATTGAAAAATTCTGCTTAAAATCAATACTAAAAAATGAAAATTTAAACATTATTTTCTATGCTGTAGATTTAGTACATTTCAAGATAATTGAAGATATTTTAATTTAAACAGACTCCATAAAACTGTTTTTTGTAACAATGTGCTTTTAAAATCCGGTTTGTCAGAGAATCACTTTATTAAGTTTGTAACATGTGCATTGCAAAATTTTGAAGATTTATGTTTTCATTATTAGCTTGTTAAAAAAAACTTTCTAAAGAGTAATACTTAATGGATGAATCAAATTGATTCAATTGCGAAATATCACAAAATTCTGGTGCTTTAAATTTTCCAAATCTGTCCGTCCTTTTTTTACATTTGTCCAAAATTTTAATTTCTTGTGTGTAATGAAACATATTACATTTACCTTAACCCATTGTGTTAGAACTCCTGTAAAAAACCCCTTTGTTGTTCTGTTTTTTAAAGTATCTTATGTGACTGAAGTAGAATATCAACTGGACCTGCAGTGTAACTGGTAGACTGTGTTATATTCACACACAACTTTCAAATAATATTTGCTTTCTTTAGGTAACCCATTTTAGGGGTTATTATAATAAACATTATCTTGCTTTAAAAACCAAATGAAAGAGACAAAGTTAACATTTGTACATTCATATGTAGCAATGACATATGCCGTTTTGCCCATACTGCTAAGTGGTATAACTGCAGTAGTGTGTGCTTCAAATAAATGTTATATTTGCATTAAAAACTGGACCAACTCATTTCATCAATTCATTTCCTCAAATTTTACTTGTTACAACTTTTATTAGCAGTGTGCAATTTCCTCCCACATCCTGAAATCCTATATGCATAACAGTTTGTGTATGCAAGGATTTCATCGTAAAACTCAATTGTATAAACCAATTATAACATGGATGGATGATTAAATGTCAATCTGTAAATGTGCTCAATCAGAGAATAAATGCAAAGCCTCCATCATTGTTTCTCCTTTTACTGCTTTAAAGCACTGCAAGTTTAAACCCACCCCTAGGGCGCGCTATGCGCCAGCCACTTCATATCTCTGCCACTCACGTTATGAAGGGGGGTGGGGGGCTGAACGAACGCTGAGATGCGGTCGGATCAGCTGCTGGCTTGCTGCTGCAGCTGCCGAGCTGCGTGTTCTGCTTGTCGCGCTGTGCATTGATAATTTAAAAGCCTGTACAGCAGCTGTCATTTTGTCTCAATGCCTTGTCTCACGGGACGTCAAAGTGTCTTTCCGAGAAGATCAAGTCTCGACCAAAGATTTTTTTATTATAATAGAGAGATAATAAGCATGATTCCCACAATCACAAGCTGAAGCACATTACCAGACCTAATATCTGCTTTCACATGTGTTGATGTGATTATGTGTCATCACAACTATGAGCAATTTAATGTATTCTTTTCCCCCACATTTTCTCACATATTATTATGCCTTCTTGCAGTCACCAACTTGCATCATCAACTTTTATTTGGTAAGACCGATACCATACAAAAGCTAGTAAAGTTACATTTTTCAAACTTTAGTATAGACTTAGTACCAAAGTATAATTTCTTGTGACATACCTAATTTCTTTGTTCTTTAAAGACATTAAAGCCTTGTTCACATGGACGTTAAAATCAAGCGTTTTTTTTGCGTTCGTAGCGTCCGGTGAGCGCGGATCAAGCGCCGAGTGTTTTCTACACGTAGGAGTCAATGAGAGTGTTCACACGGGCTTTGGTGACGTGCGTTTGTCCGGCAGTGCGTTTATACGGCATCAAAAAAACGTTGCATGCAGCTTTTTCTTGCCGTTCAAAACCCAACGAACGCAAGGAAACCGCTTCTAGTTCGTTTTATGCGCGTTTATTTTACGCTTTGGAGGACCAGATATATCCCATGATCCTATATGCTATACATAGGGAAATGACAAGTAGTCTCTCTTCGGGGCTAACACCAAGTTGCAAATTGGTTGATCGGCGTGCAATGTGGCATTGCACCAGCTGCAGCAGACAATCAAAAGTGGAAACCGACATCCGACAGTAATTAAAAAACTTGCGCGGAAATTTTTGCATTTCTTCATAAAGCACAAAAAAACTTCCTTTAACCCGACGTTGTGCAGTCAGAGGATGAACCCAGTAGCGGCAGCGATTTTTTTCTCTCCCTACGTCGCCGTATTACGAGTATTTTTAAAACAAGAAGATTAATATCTAACATAGCAAAATGGTCCATATTGAAAGGAGGCACCTCAAATAAAATGACAAGGGCTTTCATATCCAGTTCCCGACACTGCCTCCACAGGTTAACACACAAACTACAATTTGGGCTGCAGGCTGGCGTTAGACAGAGACAAACGAACGCCGGTGTAGAAGTCAATCAATCGCCACCACAAAATGCAACATAAACGTCTAGGACGTTCAGAGCAAGTTCGTTTATCCAAAAACTTAACGCCCGTGTGAACAAGGCCTTACTGTATTCTGTAGGTGGAACACCCAACCAAGAGGTGGAGCCATCCTGAGATCACTGGTGAAATGGCTTCCCACAACCTTTATACTGTATTCTGAACATGACATCTAATCTTTTAAAGGTTCATTGTTGTTTTAGTGAGTGTATTTCTTCATATGTACTGATTTTTATGGTTTCTAGTTTTTTTCTTCTGTTTTGTAGATATCGTCATTTGAATTATGTTTATAGACCTGCTTACTCTGGCAAACCCTTTTTGCTTTTTTTGCTGCTTTTTGTGCTTCTTATATTTATAAAAATAATTATTTAAATTTGTGAAGATTTTGCTCTGGGATTATTCCTTCCTACCTAAATAATATACAGTCACTTTCTCTAGATTGGCATTTTTGTGCATTTTTTTGTATTTGGTATATTAAAGAGATTGTTTAGAAATCTAAAATCTAGTTCCTCATTTTGGGCCTGAGGAAGGCTGAAGCCTTCCTGTAGAGTTGGAAGCTTAAATCACTTGGGGAGAGACTGATTTGAGAAAGGCTGGGCCTTGTACCTAAAGCCTTTAGAGGTCCTCACATCTCTTTGCTATAAGAGTACATTTGAACCATAACAACTGTTAGTCAAACAAAACAATATTGAACAAGGAAATAAAGATATTAATACAAAAATCAAAAGATGTATCTACTCTATATACAGTATATAAAAATATTAGCTAAATCATTTTCATGCAACGCTCATTTTTCTTCAAAACCATATGTCACGTGCTATACATCTATATATCATTTTTTCGTCTTCATAAATACAGCAATGAGTACAACAATGATACTCTCATGTCAATACAACCAATTTATGTTAATACATCAACAAAAAAAATGATATACATCTGCTCCACAAAGAATAGTAATGGTTCAATTGTGTGTTAGCAGTCAACAAGCAACACATGTGGCGCAATGGTAGCGCAGCTATCTCACATTGAGGAGATCATGAGTTTGCGTCCTCCCTTTAACAAAAATTTAACAAAACTTCCACCGTGCACTGATAACAAGTGAAGCAAGGCCAGGGGGCACACGTCAGCTTCGTGAGGTGAGGCCAGTGGGGCATACCCCTATTTAAGATATATAAAGAAACTATATATTCAAAAGGATTATAAAATTACATATATCATTTTATAAATAATTTCAGAAAAATAAATAAGTCAATGATTATTTGTTCATAAATAATACAACAATGAAAGCTGAGCAAAAATTAACATGTGTATAAATTATTGACAAAAAGCTGCATTTTAGAACATTGATAAGAACTTACCACATTAGCTTGTTAAAAAAGACTGTTATACAACACACTATGCCAGATGGTAAGTAACATTTAATTACAGTTGTGTCAAGGACATTATCAGGTACTCACAAATTTAAAAAGACTCATTTAATTTTTTGGCATTTCATCAGTGTCTGTAGGAAGGAAATTTAAACCGTTGATTGATCAAAACCCTTACTTACTATGCTTGGACAACAAATGTCTGTTGCATGCTTGCATGGTTGAATAATTATCCTGTCAGCATATGATTATAATATAAAGCATCCTCTAAACTCAAGCAGATGGATTGGCTTAGTTTTCATTACCAGGGAATAACATCATAGATACAGTACAGCAGTCTCGAAATGAAACATACCGTATAGGCTTGGCTTGGATGCCTTGTGCAAATAATGATTTTCAAGATACAAAAATAATACAAAAAGAATTATTTACTCAACATACTTTGAATCCATAAACAGTATGACACTGTGGCTAATATCAGCTGCTGATTCATAGTTAGAAAGTACATGGCACAATAAATTGCAGCTGAACAATGTTGTTCAATTGCATAGCTTGTAAATATGAGCTTTTCCTTTAATCAAACACAGAAAAAAATTTGAAAGTCATGCATTATATTTGCAAAATTTCAATACAGACACTGGCTTTCTGTAGCCTCTTCCATTAGTTAGTTTGCCGTCTGCATGTAATTCACAAGACTGTTCCTTTGAGGATATTGTCTGTTACATGCAGTACTGGTGAATTCTGATTCACTAGTAAAAGTTACAAATATTGTTGACATGTATTCTTGTATTTGTCTGATATAATTGCTTCTGATTTCTCTTGCCTAATTTTTCTCTTTATAAATCATATTTAAAGTTTAAAAGGCTGTCATGTTTGAAATACAGCATGTGTTTTATTTATCTACTAGCAAAATACCCGCGCTTCGCAGCGGAGAAGTAGTGTGTTAAAGAAGTAATGAAAAAGAAAAGGAAACATTTTAATAATAATGTAACATGACTGACACTGTCATTGTCATGAGTGTTGCTGTCATATATATATATATATACACACACACATATATATATACATATATATGCATATACATATATACACATATGTATACATATATATATATATATATATATATATATATATATATATATATATATATATATATATATATATATATATATATATATATAGGTGGGACTCGATTAAAAAAATTAATCTAATTAATTGGAGGCTTTGTAATTAATGAATCTTGATTCATCGCATGTAATCGCACACGTAAATTTGCCCCAAATCGCAAATTTTTTTTTTATTTAAAAAGGTTTTAGTGGGCGACAGAATCAAATAATAGACATGGACATGAATATTGTAAACTCAAGCTCTTTTAATTTCTGAAAAAAAAAATGCATTTAAACTGCATTTCGATTCAAATCAGAATCATCATCTGTGGCTAAAATTGGTTAGACTTAAAAATAAAGTGGTATTCTAAGTACTTTACGTACACGTTCAGAAAGTTATTGTCTTTAAATAATAATAAGAAAAATTTCAACATAAAGTTTTTCATCTTAAAAAAATAAGGCAGAAACATAAAAGTCAATTTGACCAGCTTCACCTTTAAACTCTGAGTAACCTTAGCCAAAATTATTTTGTACATTAGGCTAAAACAGTGTGATCATTGAACATTTTGTAATTAGATGTAATTAAAATTACTAACGGTCACGGAAGTCCAATGATCCCCAATAAGAGCCAAAAAGTCCGCTTTCTGTAATGCATCTAATTTTGCTTGCTTTTCAGTGTCATAAAGCTGTTGAATTTTACTTGAAATAGTCTCTTGGCACGGCAGTTGAAAAGTTGGATGACCTGACGCTAACTGTAACACATTTTCTAACCCCCTATCTTCCAGCACTGTTAGTGGTCTACAGTCCAAAGCAATCCATTTTGCAAGAGAATTTGTAAGTTTGACCGATGTTGACTTACTAATTTTGGTCCTGAAGCCAGTCATTTCATCAGTTTTGGGCTGCCAACACCTTTTGTTGGTACTCAAACTCGTACTGCTAGTGCTAACAGCATACACAGTTTCTCTGTTCGCTGTAACATGTTTTGCATTTACAGTAGATGGTACCGTACGGTTGAAGTGCCTCGGTGTTATGCAAACTCCTTTTTGCACAGTTTGCACAAAACCATGCTTTTATCAAGGCTTCCGTCGGATAATCTTTTGAAATTAAATTTTCCTCCAATCAGTCGTAGCAACGTGCTTTCTTCTGACTCTTATATTTTTGTAGCTCTGATGTGTGTATCAATGTAATCGGTGTACCAAGAAATCATGCATTGAGAGACGTTCCCCTTTGCTTGTAATGCAAAGTGTGATTAAATGCGTTATTTTTTACCACGTTATGGAGCACATGCATCGAAGCTTCTCAGCTGTGCTTGTGCTAAGAAAAGGAAACATTTTAAAAATAACGTAACATGATCGTCAATGTAACCTTTTGTAAGTAGTGCCTGGAGGATTCAGAGTGTGGAGAAACTCTAGAGACAGCGTGTGTATTAACTTGTGGATTGTTCTGTGAGTATTTGGTGGCAGCATGACAAATTTGCTTCCGCAAGACCGCGTTAGCTGCGGAGCTCAGCTCAGAGCGAAATGAGGTGAATGGGAGGGGAGAGGATGATGTCACTCCCCCACCCGCCTCAACTGTCAATCCCCCCACAAACACAGTGTCTCGGAATTTGCATAAGCACAGCCCTTCACCAGTAATTTTAACTTAGTTACAGAGTGATCAAAACTCTCGTTTATACCCTGCGTCCTCTCATTAAACTTGTATCCTGCATTAGTTGTGGGCATGACAAATGCCAGCGGAAGCCTGTTTATGAACTTAATTTAAACTTTAGGTTTACACCATGCTTTGTTTCCGAAGTAACTGCAGACATGAATATACTTGTATACGTCACTGTGCATGACAAACTGCAGTGGGAGCGTGTTTATAAACTTAATTTAAACAGAGTTTACACCGTGCTTTGTTTCCGCAGTAGCTGCACTTATGAATATGCTTGTATGTGTCACTCGCTCGCTTCTTATTGTTTCACTGCCTTCTCAATTGTATAATGCATGTTTTCTTCAGCGCTTTTTGGAGCTCTTCCTTGTTTTCTACGTACTGCGCTCACAGTCAGTTCACGTGATTACGTAGGAGGCGTGATGATGTCACACGAAACTCCGCCCCCCACGGCCATCGAGCTGAACTCCATTACAGTATATGGAGAAAAATAGGTTCCAGTTATGACCATTACGCGTAGAATTTTGAAATGAAACCTGCCCAACTTTTGTAAGTAAGCTGTAAGGAATGAGCCTGCCAAATTTCAGCCTTGCACCCACACGGGAAGTTGGAGAATTAGTGATAAGTGAGTCAGTGAGTGAGTGAGTGAGTGAGTCAGTGAGGGCTTTGCATTTTATTAGTATAGATAATTACCAGGGATACAAAACAGGCCCAAAATTGGAACTCCAATTAAATTCCAGAATAAATAATTGCATATTGTATTCATATCTGCCATCTGTGGGGGAGCAAAGAAGCAATTGCCCCTAATCTTAAAGTTGGGGGAGTAATCCTCTTCCAGTTCTGTAGATGCTTGAGAAAAAGGTACCATGCTAAATGTTACAATATCTAATGTATCCTGAATCCATAAAATTAAAAAGATTGATTTATCAGACAAATTTGACCTAATAGACAACCAAGAATACCATTTACATACTAACTTCTGATATACTGACTTTTAAAAATGTTTAGTGTGGCAATCATCACAGCCAGATCACAGTGTCTGTAAAGACAAGACAGGAGCCAAGACTGGTACGAATAACATGCAGATGGCTTTGAACTTGACAACTTCAGACTGTAGAATGGGCATTTGATTAACAGATTACAACTATCACCAAGTCCCACTCCGTTAATATATACTTTGGAGGCACAGCATTTTAATACCCATGCAGCAATTAGGCTATGTTGACTAGTTTATTTATTACTTTTTTGCATTTTATGTTCCTCTAAAATGATTGAATCTGCATTGAATCTTTTACAAATGCAAATATACAGTGGTGTGAAAAACTATTTGCCCCCTTCCTGATTTCTTATTCTTTTGCATGTTTGTCACACAAAATGTTTCTGATCATCAAACACATTTAACCATTAGTCAAATATAGACACAAGTAAACACAAAATGCAGTTTTTAAATGATGGTTTTTATTATTTAGGGAGAAAAAATCCAAACCTACATGGCCCTGTGTGAAAAAGTAATTGCCCCCTGAACCTAATTACTGGTTGGGCCACTCTTAGCAGCAATAACTGCAATCAAGCGTTTGCGATAACTTGCAATGAGTCTTTTACAGCGCTCTGGAGGAATTTTGGCCCACTCATCTTTGCAGAAGTGTTGTAATTCAGCTTTATTTGAGGGTTTTCTAGCATAAACCGCCTTTTTAAGGTCATGCCATAGCATCTCAATTGGATTCAGGTCAGGACTTTGACTAGGCCACTCCATAGTCTTCATTTTGTTTTTCTTCAGCCATTCAGAGGTGGACTTGCTGGTGTGTTTTGGGTCATTGTCCTGTTGCAGCACCCAAGATCGCTTCAACTTGAGTTGACGAACAGATGGCTGGACATTCTCCTTCAGGATTTTTTGGTAGACAGTAGAATTCATGGTTCCATCTATCACAGCAAGCCTTCCAGGTCCTGAAGCAGCAAAACAACCCCAGACCATCACACTACCACCACCATATTTTACTGTTGGTATGATGTTCTTTTTCTGAAATGCTGTGTTCCTTTTACGCCAGATGTAACAGGACATTTGCCTTCCAAAAAGTTAAACTTTTGTCTCATCAGTCCACAAGGTATTTTCCCAAAAGTCTTGGCAATCATTGAGATGTTTCTTAGCAAAACTGAGACGAGCCCTAATGTTTTTTACTTAACAGTGGTTTGCGCCTTGGAAATCTGCCATGCAGGCCGTTTTTGCCCAGTCTCTTTCTTATGGTGGAGTCGTGAACACGGACCTTAATTGAGGCAAGTGAGGCCTGCAGTTCTTTAGACGTTGTCCTGGGGTCTTTTGTGACCTCTCGCATGAGTCGTCTCTGCGCTCTTGGGGTAATTTTGGTCGGCCGGCCACTCCTGGATAGGTTCACCACTGTTCCATGTTTTTGCCATTTGTGGATAATGGCTCTCACTGTGGTTCGCCGGAGTCCCAAAGCTTTAGAAATGGCTTTATAACCTTTACCACTGATAGATCTCAGTTACTTCTGTTCTCATTTGTTCCTGAATTTCTTTGGATCTTGGCATGATGTCTAGCTTTTGAGGTGCTTTTGGTCTACTTCTCTGTGTCAGGCAGCTCCTATTTAAGCGATTTCTTGATTGAAACAGGTGTGGCAGTAATCGGGCCTGGGGGTGGCTACGGAAATTGAACTCAGGTGTGATACACAAGCTTGTGAGAACAAGCAGGTAAAGTGATTTGCTTATGATCATGCAGTGTCAATAGCAGGATTTGAATCCACATCCTCAAGTTTTGAAGTCCAATATCCAAAGCTTTAACCAATATTCCAAAGTGCCTGCAACTTTTATCATGAAAATGTAATTTTATCTTGATACAACAAAAACAAATTTCAATGTGTTGATTAAAGATAAAATCAAGAGGAAAAATGGATACAAAAAATTATTTATGTATAAAGAGTGTGTGTGTGTATACAGTATATATATATATATATATATATATATATATATATATTGTCGGAGATGGCTGGGGTGGCGACCCAGCTGGGACGCCCAGGAAGACCAGAAGAGGGCTTACGTCCACCTCAGACCATGTGGGGGCGACCACCCTGGTTCCTTTGGGGGCTACGGGTACAGAGCTTTGAAGCTCTACCCTGTAGGGGCCCGTGGTCACCGCCAGGGGGCACCCCTGTGCCTTGGGAGCCCTGGACCTCGGCACTTCCGCCACACCCGGAAGTGCCAGGGGAGAAGACAAGCAGGGACACCCAGGGTGCTTCTGGGTATGCAGCCGGCACTTCTGCCACACTGGGGAGTGCTGGTGGAAGATTTCCGGGAAGCACCTGGAGCACATCCGGATGCATATAAAAGGGACCGCCTCCCTCCATATGAGGGCTGCAGTTGGGAGGAGAAAGATAAGGTCTTGGAGGAGAGTAGAAGAGGTGGCCTGAAGAAGGAAAGAGGCACTGTGTTGTGGGGAATTTTGGGGGTTGCTGCACCTTGTAAATAATGGACTGTGTAAATAAACGTGAGTTGGGTGACATTAACGTGTCCACCTGTTTGTGTCCGGGGCGGCTTCCACAATGGAATCCAAGATGGGACTCTCTGCCTGGTTCAAGGCAGGGACCCAGACAAAATAATTTTGTGGACGGCCCGGCGAAGCAGGTGCGCCCACACACGTGCCGCGGAAGCGGTGTGCACACAACCCCTGACGAGAGAGTCGCCCTACAGACCATTACCAGACCGTGGAGGACTTGTTCTCACCTGGTGCGGAAGAAAGACAACGGCAGGGCAAGAGAGCAGCGGGCTCTGACGAGCGTGCCAGTGCTGGAGGTGCCCAGGATGGCGTGTCGCCCAGTGAGGCCATGCCAAGGACATTTCCTCGGACAGACAGGATCCGGGAGGTAAGTTCCCTGCTTGCAAGCAACCAGCCCTGGGGGGGCCGTGAGTGTTTTGTGTTTACAGAGCAGGGGCTACCCGGATCCCCATCGGTGGCGGGTGCATGTTGGTTTGTGGGGCTCCAGCGGCGCAGCAGCAGTTGTGGGAGCTGATGCAGCTCGAGAAAGCCCAAACATGCCTCTGCACCAGGAAGACGAGAAGCAAGATGGCCGCGGACCGGAAATCCCTCCGTGGGACAGGCACGGGATTGGACGGTATGTCTTGCGGGCCTGCCGATGACTGCAGAGAGGCAGGACAAGGAATGCCCATCTTGGGCCAGGGAAGGACCCGATTTGGCCGGAGGAAGAGGCCCACAGGAAGTCGCCGGCTTGTGTTGCTGACGGACAGGTAAGCTCACCCTCGGCTAACTTCCTGTCCTTGCTGCTCTGTGTGAGCAGCCCGCAGAACAGCAGCTTTCACAGGTGCTGAGTGCCCTCCGTGCAGAGTTGCAGAAGCTGGAGGGGAAGGCGATCGCATCATTACAGACGCGTACATCGGCAGAACGGTGCGACACTGGATCCTTCGGCCGGAGAGGTACCACGAGGACGGTGAGTAAAGGCGACCCCATAAAGTATAAAGGAGAACTCACCGAAAGTGCCCATGATATACGTGAATGGAACCAAGTAGGGGGCTCTCCAACAGTGGATGCAGCGGTGAGTGCTGTGCACGAGGTGAGGGGAGGAATATCGAAGGGGCTGACAGGACAGGGGCTGATGAGTGCCCTGGGTCCTAGCGCCCTACGTCCCGAGCCCGCGGTGATCTCCTGTTGCTCTGTGTGCTCACAGACGGGATTGGATCTGAGCATTTGCCATGCACAGACTCAGACCATCACAACGTCCAAAAGGAAAAGGAGGAATCGAGGGGAGAATGCTGGTTCCTCTGATAAGGGAGGACATGAGGCAAGACGCTCACGTCCAGTTGTTGGCCACCCTCTAATGCTGAACAGGCAAGTAAAAAATAAAGACTCAGCATATAGTGTAAAACAATATTGTAACAAAAGAAAATTAAGTAGGATTACTTTTATTATGCCCACTAGGACAGTCTCCTTTTCTGGCTTTACATAGATATGAATGGGTCAGTAAATTAATAAATTGTTAAATAGCAAGCAAAAACATTGCATAAAACACAAAAAAGTTGTGCCTAAAAACAATATGAAAAATAATGTGTATTAAACACAGGAACAGATTGTAAAAGTGCTTCAAAAATATGGCAAATTGAATGTCAAGTACATGCAGTTTGGCTGTCCTAACAGGAGCAGAAGAGCTTTATCAAAGGACCAGATTATAGGGTAATTTGACTGTCGTATGCCGACACATATGAATACATCCATTAAGTTTTGGTAATTTCTGATCTAAAATATGATGCCAGACATAGAAAGCTACATAAAAAGAAAATATAAATAGCAAAATAGTCTAAAAACAGAGCACAAATGCAATCATTTACTTTAGCTGCTCTTTTAATACCTTTCCTTATTCAGGTGATGGACATGGATGTGTGAGACTGTCTCTACTCTGACGGATGCAATTACTGGGCTAAGATGGTCCTTGGTAGTCCACTTTCTTGACCTGACATACTTTAGACTGCGCTTTTGTGATCTGATTTATTTTGCTGTGGTATCACCAAGCAGTAATAAGGGTTCCCTATAGTTTTTTTCAGGGGTCTTGAGTAGAGATATGCTGTTAGGCTTTCAGTAACTTTCAGGATACTAATGTGTTACAAATGAAATCATTTATTAAATATACTCCCAGTGCATATACAAAGTAGTAAAATAAAGTTAGCCTTGTGTTTTGGAAGAGGTATTGAGGAAGCATGTTGTAGGATTAATTGTAATATTTTATAATCTGCATTGATTTGTCTGATCACTTTTACGTAAACAATGGTTCAGTAAAGTCTGAGTGTCTCTTGTATAAATACTAACTTATTTTACTGATTTATATCTGAAATTTTAGCATTTTAGTTGTGTTATTGTTATGCACTTTTAATTCCCATGCATCCATCTATCCATTCCTGAACCTGCTTATCCATGGCATGGTTGATGGGAAATTAGAGCCTATCCCAGCAAGCATTCGGCACAAGGCAGAAAAAATCCCTGAGCATAGCTCCAGTTAATCGCAGGGTGAGCACACCCACATCCACTAGGGCCAGTTTAACAATGTCAACTCACTTAACTTGCAGGTCTTTGGACTATGGGAGAAACCCATGCAATTGCAGGAGAACATGCAAGTTCCACACAGGTAGCACCTGGGACATAAACCCCAGTCTCCTTATTGTTAAGGAAGCAGCATTACCATTGCACTGCTGTGTTTTCTTCTTCTTCGTTAATGGTCGCCACAGTGGATCATCTTCTTCCATATCTTTCTGTACTCTGCATCTTGTTCTGTTACACCCATCACCTGCATGTCCTCCCTCACCACATCCATAAACCTTCTCTTAGGCCTTCCTCTTTTTCTCTTCCCTGTCAGCTCTATCCTTAGCATCCTTCTACCAATATACTCAGCATCTCTCCTCTGCACAAACCAACGCAATCTCGCCTCTCTGATTTTGTCTCCCAACCGTCTGACTTGAGCCAACCCAATGCATATCTTAGCATCTTTAACTCTGCTACCTCCAGCTCTGTCTCCTGTTTTCTGGTCAGTGCCACCGTCTCCAACCCATATAACATAGCTGGTCTCACTACCGTCCTGTAGACTTCCCCTTTCCATCTTGCTGATATCCGTCTGTCACAAATCACTCCTGACACTCTTCTCCACCCATTCCACCCTGCCTGCACTCTCTTCTTCACCTCTCTTCCACAATCCCCATTACTCTGTACTGTTGATCCCAAGTATTTAAATTCATCCACATTCACCAGCTCTACTCCCTGCGTCCTCACCATTCCACTGACCTCCCTCTCATTTACACACATTTATTCTGTCTTGTTCCTACTGACCTTCATTCCTCTCCTCTCTAAAGTATATCTCCACCTCTCCAGGGTCTCCTCAACCTCCTCCCTACTATTGCTACAGATCACAATGTCATCAGCAAACATCATAGTCCACGGGGACTCCTGTCTAATCTCGTCTGTCAATCTGTCCATCACCATTGCAAATAAGAAAGGGCTCAGAGCTGATCCCTGATGTAATCCCACCTCCATGCTAAATGCACCCATCACTCTTACCGCAGACCTCACCACTGTCACACTTCCCTCGTACATATCCTGTACAACTCTTACGTACTTCTCTGCCACCCGACTTCCTCATACAATACCACAGCTCCTCTTGAGGCACCCTGTCATATGCGTTTTCCACGTCCACCAAGATGCAATGCAACTCCTTCTGGCCTTCTCTAAACTTCTCCATCAATATCCTCAGAGCAAACATTGATTCTGTGGCAGAGGCGTAGCTAGGGTTTTCACCACCCAGGGACAACTAAAGATTTTGTGCCCCCTCCTGTTTGTCAAAATGCAATGGGAAGGGAAAGAAATTTTTTAAAAATATATTTAAAATAATAGTATTTTAAGAAAAAAAATGCATATTTTTTTTTTAAATAGTTTTAAATTTTTAGATATTTTAATTTTTTAAAGCACTTTTATGCATACATTTTCAAGGTTTTGCTAAATTTATAAAGATAGAACGAAGTAAAATAATTAAGACAACAATGGTAGTTCAAAAATATAATTATTCTAAAATATTCAAATACAACATTGCAAAAACTTAAAGATTACATTGGATATAATAATATAATAAACTGAAAATGAAGTTAGTATAAAGTAAAAAAAATAGTTTGATGTATAATGCTTTAAATGTAATTATTAACTTCAAAGAGAAATTTTCCTAGCCTTTGTTGCTGCAAATGTATCGATTAGTTCATCAAAATGTATGCTGTCGGTAACCTCCTGCTCCGCAACTTAGACAATGATTCACTAATGCCTCATGTCAGTCACATGACCTACTTAATAACGTCAAAAATGTTTCTGGGTGGGAGTCAAGCATGTTAGAGTAGTGGAGGGGATAAATTATTGTCTGTTGGGTATAGAGAACTAATACGTGCTAAGAAATGAGAAAGAGATAAAAAACATAGGTAAAAGATATCCTCATACTGATGGACTGAGTATGCAAGTTTTTTTTTTTTATTTTTAGTGCATTTAAGAATGGAAAACATTTCATTCTAAAATTTTGTAATATCAATTTGGCGCCCCCTGGATGCTGCACCCGGGGACAGATGTCCCCCCGTGCCCCCCCCCAGCTACGCCACTGATCTGTGGTGCTCTTTCTTGGCATGAAACCATACTGCTGCTCACTAATCATCATCTCATTTCTTAACCTAGCTTCCACTACTCTTTCCCATAACTTCATGCTGTGGCTCATCAATTTTATTCCCCTATAGTTACTGCATTCCTGCACATCCCCCTTATTCTTAAATATCGGCACCAGTACACTTCTTTTCCACTCCACAGGCATCCTCTCACTTTCCAAGATTCCATTAAACAATCTGGTTAAAAACTCCAATGCCATCTATTCTAAACACCTCCATGCTTCCATAGGTATGTCATCTGGACCAACGGCCTTTCCATTTTTCATCCTCTTCATAACTGTCCTTACTTCCTCCTTGCTAATCCGTTGCACTTCCTGAATCACTATCTCCACATCATCCAACCTCTTCTCTCTCTCGTTCTCTTCATTCATCAGCCTCTCAAAGTTCTCTTTCCATCTGCTCAACAGACTCTCCTCGCTTGTGAGTACGTTTCCATCTTTATCCTTTATTACCCTAACCTGCTGCACATCTTTCCCAGCTCAGTCCCTCTGTCTAGCCAATCGGTACAGGTCATTTTCTCCTTCCTTAGTCTCCAACCTCTCATACAACTCATCATACGCCTTTTCCTTAGCCATCGCCACCTCTCTCTTCACCTTGAGCCTTATCTCCTTGTATTCTTGTCTATTTTCTGCATCTCTCTGACTATCCCACTTCTTCTTTGCCTCTTACTCTGTATACTCTCCTGTATTTCCTCATTCCACCACCAGGTTTTACTTTTCCTCCTTCCTCTATCCAGATGTCACGCCAAGCATCCTTCTTGTTGTCACCCTAACTACATCTGCTGTAGTTTCCCAGCTGTCTGGTAACTCTTCACTGCCACCCAGTGCCTGTCTCACCTTCTCCCTAAACTTAACCTTCCAGTCTTCCTTTTTTAACTTCCACCATTTGATCATTGGTTCTGCCCTCACTCTTTTCCTCTTTTTGATCTCCAATTTCATCCTACAGGCCACCATTCTATGCTGCTTAACTATACTTTTCCCTGCCACCACTTTGCAGTCTTCAATCTCCTTCAGATCAACTCTTCTGCATAGGATGTAATCTACCTGTGTGCATCTTCCTCCACTCTTGTACGTAACCCTGTGTTCCTCCCACTTCTTAAAATACGTATTCACCACAGCCATGTCCATCCTTTTGGCAAAATCCATTATCCTCTGACCTTCTTCATTCCTTTCCTTAACACCATACCTACTCATCACTGCTCGTCTCTACTGTTCCCTTCACCAACATGCCCATTGAAATCCGCTCCAATCACCATAGTGTCCCTTGGGTACACTGTCCATCACTTCATCCAACTCACTCCAAAAATCTTCTTTCTCACCCATTGCACACCCAACTTGTGGTACATATGCACTAACAAAATTCATCATCACACCTCCAATTTCCAGCTACATAATCATTACTCTGCCTGACACTCTTTTCACCTCCAAAACACTCTTGACATACTGTTTCTTCAGAATAACCCCTACCCCATTTCTCCTTGAATCCACCTCCAATCCACCTGGTCTTACTCCCCTTCCATTTAGTCTCTTGCATGCACAATATATCAATCTTCCTTCTCTCCATCATATCTGCTAACTCTCTCCCCTTACCAATCATACTGCCAACATTCAAAGTTCCTACCCTCAGTTCCACTCTCTTTACTTTCCTCCTCTCCTCCTGCCTCCAGACACATATCACCCCTCTTCTTCTTCTTCTGCAAACAGTAGCCAAATTTCCACCAGCACCCTTTTGGCTAACAGTACTGGTGGTGGTCGTTGTTAACCCAGGGCTTGACGGATCAGGTATGGAAATTTGTATTGTTGTCCGCATATTGATTTGGCAAAATTTTACACTGGATGCCCTTCCTAATGTAACCGTCCCCATTTATCCGGGCTTGGGACCGGCATGAAGAAACAAACTTGTTTGTGCATCCCCTGTGGCTGGGTACCACTGCACTACTTTGCTGCCCCCTTTAATTCGTATACATTTTTTTTATTTACTTGAGAGTCATTTGTTGCCCATAGTTCAATATTGCAACATTTAATCCCACTATTCTGCTTCTGGTTGATTGTATATCTTAGATTACATCAGATCAGATTAAATTTAAGAATTCAAAATATAGTGGTGTTAATCTAATGGGGAAATTCAGTTGCATTCATCAGAAGAAGCATAAAAACCCAAGGATACTGATTCACAGGACAGGTAATACAGTTAATCAATCGCTAAATAAACAAAAACAAATACACGTATCTTTTGCAGGTATTTCAAAATGAATTTAATGATTACTTTAGTAAGAAACATTGAATTGCCTGATAGCAGTTGGCAGAAAATACCCTTAGAGGTGCTTCTTAGTACACTGCGATACAGTGAGTATGCGGCTAAAGATGCTCCAAGACAGCACCTTCTGTAAGAGATGGAGGGGATTTTTCTTCATGGCATTCAATTTTTGCCACAATCCTCTTTTCCACAACAGCTTCCAGTGGGCCCAGTGTTAACCCTGTGATGGAGCAGGCTTTCATGATAAGTTTGTTCAAGCATTGTGATTCTTTTTAGCTAAAGATGCTTCCCCAGGTGACTGCAGTGTATGCAGTGTAGAACACACTGGCTACTATGGGCTGGCAAAACATTTCCAACAGCCTGTTGCATGCATCAAAAGACCACAGTCTCATCACAAAGTGCAGTCTGCTCTGGCCCTTGTTGTCAGGCCAGTCCAGTACACTATTTATGTGAACCCCCAGGTGCCTTTTGGTCTGCACCAATTCCATGTCCTCCCCTGGTCTCAGATACAAGAAGTCCACCATCAGCTCTTTTGTCTTGCTGATGTTGAATTGCATGTGTTTTTTCTGATTATGTTAGTGAGATCAATTTCACTACCCAATTCTTTATCCAGTACACAAAATATTCATGTTTAGGGGCTATTAAAATGATCAACTTAAGGTGAGTCTACTGCAATGTTTTGACTGCTTATTTTAGTAAGCTCAGTATTATTATGTGAAAAACACAGGAAGAGAATGATTTTGAATCAGCAGGGAAATGGGCACCAAGAGCTTTTTTGAAGTACTGTATTTATTAGGAAAGCATGTCACAAAAAGCATCATTACTACAGATGTCATTGCTATGTAATTACTGATTTAGTTTTTGTATATCTCAAAATGTTTCGAAAAGAGCATCTCATTGGGGTCTTTTGAATGCTTTCAAATGGTGAAAAATCAATGTTCAATTGAGATGAACAATCTTTGCAGGCTCTGTATTATTACGGCAAGCAACAAAGGATAGGTTGCAAGAACAAATAATAAACAAAAGCAAAATACATTAAATGCAGAGTACACAACCATAAGTAAAATGTATAAATAAGAAGTACAAATAATCTGTTAGAAAAAAGAAATAATAATATTTCTTTGGAAAGCAAGTTTTACAGTTTGACAGGCTAAGTAATTATATCATTAAGGCTGGATCTGTTCCAGGGTGCATTTTGGACTTTCAGAAGGCAAGAGCAGAGAGCAGGATGTTAGTTATTTTCTAGTTATCATGAATAATGTTTCACATTTTCTTTCTGGCATGCTCTACAAGCACTTCTTTCTGCCAGGTAGATTGTACGAAGGTGCTTCAGTGTCTGCTATTGCAGGTCTTGCTTATCAAGTTTTTTTCTGTCATTTTAGTCTATTTTATTATTAAGACTTCTGTCTATTGTAATGTTTCATCTGGTGTGTATTATACAGTATGTGTAGTTTTTGTGTGTCGACAGCTGTGACACTACAGTTTCCTCTTGGCATCAATAAAGTATTTGTCTGTCTGCCTGTCTGTCTTATGTGATTGCACGCTAGACAGCATTCTGTGTGGGGGTGATTCCATTTCCTCTCTGGACAGCAATTTCTACACATTTTGCGGAGATGTAGAGTTAGGTTGATCCGCAGCAGTACGTTGGCTCAGTGTTTTGTGAATGTAAGTGTATGAGTTTCAGTGTGCCTTATGATGGAGTGGAATCCCAATAAATATTGCTATGCTTCCATTGGAATATGGCACAGCTCCATACAACTCTGCTTGTAAAAGATACACAAGTTTTGTATGATTCATGATGCAATGTATCTGAAGTGTTGAGCAAGATAGTCCCGTAAGATGTCTTAATTTGGAATGAGGGTGAAGACAAAGACTAAAACTTAAGTGACTACTATACATGTGTAAAATTAAGATGAGAACATAGTCATTTAGAAGTTGGTATCAAAAAGAAATGTTTAGAATGTGTTATTTATGTTTTTTTAAACCCTAATTTGGCCCAGTGTTTATAGTATATAGTATGGCCCACAATGAACAGGAAAAGGCTCCTGCCTTGATACTGGGACAGACTTGTGGTACAACAGGTCCACAGCTTCTAAAGAGAGGCCAGTTTTTAACTAATCCATTTCGCCGTGACAGTCTCTGTGGGTGCGATCGTGCAGCCGCGGAAAGTTGAGGTACTTGGGCCGAGTTGCACCTGCATGCGAGGGTGTGATGGTTCTCAATTGCTTAATCAGCTTCATGCAGTGCGCGATTGAGATGCTGCACTCACGGATCCATATAAGAATGGGCCAGCACAGAGAAACAATAGAGGGAAAATGAAAGCAAGGCTTTTAGAGCACGGCATTAGAGGAAGTGAGAGAGCAGATGAGCCAGCAAGCTGAAAAAGAGAGGTCAGGGGTCCCATGTGGAGCGAAGGATCAGCGCTCGAAGGATGGAGTGCGCCCACTGATGTGGAATGTGGGTTCAATCATGGAGGAGTCCGTCCTAGGGATCCGAGGGTCGACTGCGTATGTGAAAAATAAGATGGGAGGACAACCAACCCTGAGTAGTCTGGCAGACACCAACAGAGGCAGCCAAGACGGGCGTCTGTAGTGAGAAGACCGCGACCGCTGAAGTCTCTCTGAGCATGCCTTGGCTGAGCTGGAGAGACTGAGAAGGATCTGTGCTTGGCTGGTGGGACCCAAATGTTTTAAATGTTTGGGATTTTTACTTTTTTTATGGATTATTTATTAAAGCATTTTGAAAGCACTGCACTGTTTGGATTTGTTTGTTTTTAATAAAAGCACTTTATGCACTTTGGACCTTCCCCTTGCTTCATTTGGTGTCCTCATTGTCCAGCTCACCTGGTTACATTACTGACGGTGTTGGGTTCAAGAGGCTCCCAAAAGTGAGATGGGAGCATGGAGCAAGACCCACATTGTCACAAGACTCTAACCCTCCACAACTATGTATTTGGAAAAGAAAATGGATTATATGAAATATTCTGATTTCTTGCTTTCTAGTTGGGTGGAAAAGAGAATGTCAGATTTGATTTGAATAAGATTTAGAATGGTTATGTCTAATTGACTCACATTTCAAATATAGTAATGAAACATATATAAAACCAATTAAAGTATTTAAAAAAGGAAAATGGATGAACAGATAATAAATGCCTCAGCATGGCTTAGCCTTTTATAAACTAACATAAAAGATGTTAATAGCCTCTTTATCTGGAGGGTGGCTGATAGGAAGGTGTTTGGAGTTTCAGCAGTAAGTGAAAAGATATTTTTTTAAAAAGTCAGTTATATATTTAATACTAAACTGAATTCCCTAAGTATATATCCTGTAAATCAGGCATGTCAAACATGCGGCAGCCCGCAACAGAAATCTGTGCGGCCCGCATGACAGATCCTAGTTAGCACTGAACTTGTACAAAATGATCACTATCATTTGTGATTGAATCATTCTGCATCTTTGGCGTGACTTATTGACTTTTCTTACTTCCGCCTTCTGACAAAGGCGTGTTTTCCCATGGCATTGCGGTACCGGAAACATCAACTGAGGTATAGCCACAAGCCTTGGCCAAAGGTAATGAGCCGCAACATCACAACTGAAGTGCTAGGCTGCAGCAGGGGTGGCCTTAGGCATGTGCAAACTGTGCACCTGCACAGGGATGCCAACTGCCATGGGCCGCCACGCCTATATATATTTAATATAAAACAGAAATAGAAAAAAACGAAACAGCTGACGGCAATGTGGCCGAAAAACATTGTGTTTCTTGTTAATTAGTACGCTGTATTTACTAATGTCATTTGTGTCAGAGCAGTATGCTACAGTATATGTAGTATTATAACGTTCTGCCGTAATGAGAATATCATGGGCCGTCACTTGGTTTTTAAGTTACGGACAAGCGTGTATAGAAGCGTGTCATGAGCACGAGAAGGCTATGCAGTGTCCGCAACGGACGTGGCCATCCGCCGTGCATAAGATACCATATTGACATTGGCGGGGAAGGGGCCACCGATTCTTTCTCTGCCCAGGGCCGCCCCTGCACAGGCTACACTACTGGCTGGGCTGCTGAGACTGGCCACTGGGCAGAACTGACCATCACGAGTAGTAATAGCCTGCATATTTTCACATTTTTTTGCTCTAGTTTTATGTAATTTTGTGCTAGTATTGTAACAAACAGTGCAGACTACAGCTGAAGATCTGAAGTGGACGCGAGAAGTTGATGAGTTGTTTATTAACATATTTTTGTGATTTTGAGTTTGTAAAATTAGTGTAGGTCAGGTGGCTTTATGCATATTAGCTTATTTTACAATATAAACTTTGAAGTAAACTTAGTAAAGTAAAATTAGATTTTTGGAGGATTTATTTTCCAACTTGAATTACTGAACAATGAATTCAGTGAGATTTTTCATGATTTCAGTTCACACGAACAGGACTTTGCGCTGTTCTCTTACAAAGTTGAGAATGCGCCTGAGAATATCCAAATGGAATAGATTGAACTGCAGTCAGATTCTCTTCTGAAGGCAAAATACAACAAAATTGGTGTGCCAGGCTTGCCAGGCTTGTATGCTTACCTGCCACCCTTGTGTGTGCAGATCTGTAAGTTGGCATCGAGAGTACTGTCTATGTTTGGAAGCACTTTGTGAGAAATTATTTTCGTTAATGAAAGCTTCCTGTCGAGCACCTTTCATCCCTCATAAAAGTTGCATCTGCACAAGATTTCAAGCCTGATATTGACGAACTGGTCACTAACAAGAAATAGATCTCACACTGTAAGACTCCTATATAATATAATGAATATAAGGACCTAGCTAAGAGACTAAGACTCTAATTGTACGCTGTTGTACGGAGCTTGTATGGAAATAAATAGCTTTTCTTTAAACTTTAAGTGTTACATTTTTTAAAGTTTTCAGTATTGGAAAGAAAGCTACAGTGACTTTGTATAATAGTATAATAGTATTTGTTACAGTGTGGCCTGCTGACGCACGTATGGTAGTCGAAGCGGCCCACCAATAATAGTGAGTGACATGCCTGCTGTAAATCACTCTTGATAAGTAAGATGTACTGTTCATAGCAAGGACCACACATTATGCTGAATAAATTAAAAAATACACTGGTACAATACCTTTGTGAGCATAAGTGTACTTTTATTTTAATTTCTGCATGGTGTCAGAGCCTATCTAGGCAGCATTTAGTATAAGGCAAGAATTAACACTGGATTAGAGCCTACTCAACATTATAACACAAACATGTGCACACTTACGTTTACTCATAAGTAGTTTAAATTCAGCCTACAATGCATATCTTTGTTATGTGAAAGAAAACTGACATACACAAAGAATGTGTATCTTGTAATCACAGAGAAAACACAAAAATGTTATGGGTAAGAATGAAAAGACTCCAGCAATGGAGTGTAAAGAAAACATTTTACAAGGAAGATGACTACAAAGGGTGAGGCAAAGAAATAGTCACAGTTTTGTAGGGGTCAGAGACAGGAAAAGTATCAAAACCTTGATCACAATGAAAAGGCAAGAGCAGACCGTAGACAAAGGACAAAGGAAAGGTAAAAAAACAAAATCTTAGCTACCGCTAAGCTTTTAGATTTTTTGTTTGAGAAGTTAACCATGCTAGGAATATTTTAACTGAATGATTTTCAACCTTTATAGCTTCAGGACCCAGTTTTACCTTTTCAGATTCACTGATGACCAACATACAGCAATTGAAGAACAGGGAGTGGTGCCCCTTGGTAAAACAAGTGCAATTTCAAGAGCATGGCGACAGTCCCACCTTAGTGAAACATGCTTTGAATAAGGATAACCAAATATGCCGACCACAACCATATTTACACCGGAAGATATAGTGATATATTAACTGTGATAATCTCAACTAATGCAGAATAGAAAAAGGCTTGCAATATGGTGGCACTCAAAAATGGCTTTGTGATTTAAAAAAATATTAAAATGACAAAACAAATCAAATTAGTCAAAATAATTTTGAAAATAGCACAGGAAAGTAAAATTGTAATGTACATATTCCAAAATCCCAGGAAAATAAAATTATCACATTCAACAAGAAATAAAAGATAGATGCATAGCCATAACAGGAATCACATAAACAGAGATAGTAAATGATATGAATCCAGTTTACTGGAACTGTGAGTTAGAACTGCTTATTACTATGCCATGGTAACCCTGATTTGAATTATCTTACCCAAAAGTCTTCAAAGGCACATTACTTAATACAAATATAAAATAATGAACAAAAAATTGTTATCGAACATTGTATCTTAATCTATAAATAAACCGAAATAAACGTTTTCAACCATTGGAAGGAAAAAAAAGATTTTACAAAAATAAAATGCATTCAGCCATATATAATTTTTTTTCATAAACTGTATATATGTAGACTGTACCTAGAAAAATATAGACTTCTCTTTGTTCACTTTGTGGAAAGTGTTTTAAAATGTGAACCACTGTTTCTGTTCATGCTACCTTGTGATAGCCATATTATGTCCATGTTAATATTCCCAGACTAATTCATCATCCTGAAGGAAAAAATGTTATGGAAATTATCATCCCAAGTACATTTGTGGCTAAACTGGCATATCAGGTCATTTCCCCACTTTTTGTTTTCTCCCTGTCTCTGGGCATTCTCTGCTGCCCATAATATATCCATCATAGCCCCCTAAGGCACTACACAATTTATCAAACTGCAGGCAGTATTACTAACTGCTGGAAAATTGAAGAGTGGAATATCAGCATTCTGTATATTTTATAATGACATTTTATTAATCTTGTTTTCTTATGACCTCATGCAAAGGCTATTTCATATTCAAGTTCATCCCAGTTTTGCTTACCGTTCTGTCTCTTAATAACAAATCTATGCTTATTTATTTATACATTCAAGAGAAACATATGGATATTATACAGTATATTTGACTGACACATGGCAACAGCCTAATGATTAGTTTTATCTTAATCATGTTAGGTTTGCTTGTTTGTTAATGCCATGTGAATACAGCAATGGTGATGGAAGTCACAGAACTAATTAAAGGCTTTTTTTTTATTTAATTCAATCATAAATGTTTTTTCCTGTTGTACTGTATAACCCAACTAAACCCATTTTAGTTGCAAATTTAAGAAAAGATAACTGCTGAATATGATTTTAGTTATTGACTCCCCCAATATCTTGATATTTAGTTGATATATACTGTATGTTGGCTATCCTAACTGTCCTTTTGCTGTTAATTTTGATGACATCACCAAGCATATCACCATTTCTACCTACTGTAAAGGGTCCACATAATCTTAAGTAACTACTCATCACAAAACTCTAACTTTTAAAAGTATATGTCAAGCATTCAGCTTGCAGAGTGTCTCATGGGTTATGGTCGAAGGAAACAAAAGGGGATGATAGAAAATGGTGAAAGCAGCACTAACATCTCTTCTTTATCCAGTCGTAGAATGGAGGAACACCTAAAGGAAGTACAGTTCTAGAGGACCATCAGTAGCCCTGCCTCCTACCCTACTATTTTTAAATTGTGTGCTGACTGAAAGTTGCGGTTCACTACAGAACCAGTTGGTGCAGAGGCTGGACCTGAGCTCCAGGACCAAACTTCATCCATCCATCCATTGTCTAACCCGCTGAATCCGAATAGGGTCACGGGGGTCTGCTGGAGCCAATCCCAGCCAACACAGGGCACAAGGCAGGAACCAATCCTGGGCAGGGTGCCAACCCACCGCAGAGGACCAAACTTATTGGGCTGAAATCTATACACAACAGGTGTACTGTTTCTTTATTTTTTTTCCTTATTTAAATCTCGGACATTAAATGGTGTATCCTACAGGACCACAACTCTTTTTCATCTTTCTTTCTCATTACTATTACATCTGGTTTAATTAAGTAAGGTAACTCAGTGTAAAAGTTCAGTGATGTTTATCCATATTTGAACAAATCTTGGACTCAGTGATCACATTGTCATTCCCGGCCGCAATTATTCCTCAAATAAATTAGTTGCATATTATAATAAACATTTATTGCTGGTCTCTTGACACTTTTGCTCCAATTAAAATCTATACTGTGCCATATAAACACAGCACACAGCAGTGTACATCAGAGTTCTGAAATGTGCTTGCTGTCAATTGGAACAGAAGTCTGCAAGAACTGATCCTACTGTACACACTCAATTGTATGTTAACCACCTTACAAAATGCAATAAACAAAAATAAATAATAAAAGCATTGTCAGCTGCCAAAGTCACTTACTATTCCACTATTATTAGAGCAGGCTTATTTTGTTATTTCTACAGAAATTGATTCTTTTCTCTTTTTTACACAACCTAAAACTCAATGACATTTGCCAAAACTCAGCTCCATATCAGTTCTTTCATTCTCTTATTTTTCAGATTTTTCTCCATTCAAAGATCTTATCTCATTAGAGCTGAACAACCAAATGGAATAATTTTCTTGTTCACGTGATCCCATTTCTATTATTTTAGTCAAAGTTTAAAAATCTTTTTTGGGAAAAAATTTAAATGAAAACTCTGGTCTGCTGCATCTAGACTACTTAGGATTTGTTACTATTTCTCACAAACTTCTGGTGGAATGTTTCAGCTTTTTAAGTATTATTTGTATTTTTGTTCATGATTCCAGCATTACTCGACTAACAGATTTCAGTTTATTCAACTCAAAAATTGAAGTTCTAACTTTTTCCTTTTTAGATAAGATGTCCAAAGGGGATTGGTATTAGATCCATTAATCTTTATCAAGGACCTTCTCCCTCTCAATTCAGTTATGTCTCATCATATGCTGATGATACTTAGCTATCTCTTATTCACATTTTCAGTTTCATATATTTTCTGAACCTTGCACTTCATCCTCTCTGATAAGATGTCTCCTTGTTATTAAAAGTTGCATGATATATCGTCTTCCCTGGCATAACAGTAGCAGATCTGAAACTCTCCTTGTAGGCTTAAAAAGCAACATTCTGAAATCTGTCAATTTTAACATTTCCATTAATGGTACTTCTATTTCCCTATGCTATCATGTTAAAAGCCTTGCTTCTGTGTTTGACAGAACTCTTTCTATTGAATCCCACATCAATTTCATATCTCTTGTTGCCTTTTACCGTATTCATTTCCACTGCCACATCTCATGTGTTTTGAGCATTTTCTTTGGCATTTTTCATCATTCCACTTTTCTTCTTGTCACAGGGTGGAACTTTTAGTTATATTGTGCCCTTGTTCAGAAGTTCACTCCCTCTTCATATTAGATATCTAGTTTTGTATTAACTTTCAAATATCAAAAGTATTGGTTGACAGGGAGAATACCCCCTTGAAAAATATATTGTCAATGCCTACATATTCGCATATTCAGTTAATTAGCTCTTTTTTTAATTGTCTCTTTCAAGTATTTAATTGTATTCATTGCTTGCAGTATGCCATATATTTTTATGTTTTTACTTTTGATGTGTCCTAAATTGTATTAAAATGCAAAATCAAATAAAATGTATTATTTTCCCATATACCAGAAATCTCTCTTTACCTTAGGCCACTGGTTCCCAAACTCGGTCCTGGGGACCCACTGTGGCTGCAGTCATAATCAGTGATAATTATCGATTACAACTGATCTCATTTAATTAGCTGGTCTTTTTTATTCTTCTCTTATTCTGAATTCAGAAAAACACAACAGTATGGTTTTTACATTTATAAGACACTTTTGTTGAAGCACATTACCTGCATTTTGAGGGAGCATCAGTTGTGGCACTATAGTGCTTTTGTTGTTTTCTTATTTTTTCCCCTTTTCCTGTGTAGTTTGTTCCCTTCTTTTAACCCTAATAGTGACAATTAACAACCAGCATAGCAGACACCTGGGATGATGAATGCTGCAACGACCCACTAATTAGAAAATAATCAATTAAATAACCAGAGCACCTGGAAAAGCGGAATGAAAATTAGGTTGAAAATACTGTTAACAACTTTAAAAAATTACATATTCCCCATATAACTGCTTAGTCCATTTTAATAAAAAAAATCTACCACGCTTAGTTTTGTAATTTCTACATTGATTCCAAAACACAGAAACTGGGAAATAACGACTCACTTAATTAGCATAAGAGTCCAATGAAAAACGGATGTTGGTTGGAACAAAAACCAGCAGCCACAGTGAGTCCCCAGGACCGAGTTTGGGAACCAGTGCCTTAGACAGTGCTTCTAGAAGATGACACTCATCTCTCTCTCTCTCTTTTTTTTTACAATTAAAATTATTTTATGTTATTAATGTTATGATTTGGCTTTTGGCTTGTTACTATAAAATTTTTTAATATATTTTTAAATTTAATTGAAATTTAAAAGACCTGATGGCTACCTATAACTATAACCTCTGAGAATGTTTGAGTGTCTGGCCAACTTCAAGTGAGATATATTAAATATTTCCATGTTCACCTGGTAGCACTGCGATCATTGCATCATGAAGAGCTCCAATACACTCTATCAGAATATCTACTCGTCCAAAGATGAAAAGGGTGAAAGGGCAATGATCCTGAGTGATAACGAAAGTTATACACTAATTCAAATAACAGAAGAGGCAAAGATCTGGAGCAGGGACAAAAGTAAGTTGGATAGGGATTCAGACCTGGGGTCTAATTTATTATACTGCATGGATTCAACCATGAATGCAAGCCTACAACAACAACAACAACAACATTTATTTATATAGCACATTTTCATACAAACAGTAGCTCAAAGTGCTTTACATATTAAAGAATAGAAAAATGAGAGACATAATTATAAAAAATAAATCAACATTAACATCGAATAAGAGTAAGGTTCAATGGCCAGGGGGGACAGAAAAACAAAAACTCCAGACGGCTGGAGAAAAAATAAAATCTGTAGGGATTCCAGACCATGATACCGCCCAGTCCCCTCTGGGCATTCTACCTAACATAAGCCTACACCAAAAACAGGAACATGCCTATGGCAAAAGAAAAGAAAAATCACATGTCTACAATTTATTTTATAAACCATGATCACCTTGTAAATGTATGTATGTAAATACACCTCAAACGCTGCCTGGATGCCACCCCGAAACATCCATATAAGGAGCATGCTAATTAACCTTATACATATGTACTTACAATACTGCAGAATTTAATTGGCTGGTAAAGCAGCATACCTCCTTACACATTGTGATCCCAGCAAATGTATTTAAGAGTATCTGGTTGCACTCCATGACTGAGAGTGCAATTTCTTATACAACATTAAAGCAGCTCTCCCCTGTGTTCTTGAGGTCAGGGAAAAATGTAAGGTTCCAGCATCTGAGCAGGCAGCCCTATTACCTGGCACAAGTAATAACGTTATTGCTGTTACAATGAATAGTACAGTACATATGAAATACAGAACATTCAGCTGGTTACCTTAGTAACAAGCCAGTCACTATGTACAGCACCATCCTGCCTGTCAAAGCTACTTTGCCACAACATAAATAAATCACAGGTTGACTCAGGCCACTGTGCCACAACGTTTGTCAGTCTAATCTTGGCATCATTGTTGACTTGAGTAATCATGGAATGTTACTGTTTACAGTTAGCAAAAGTTGCGTCAATCTCACTGTTTGCCCTTATTGCATATGAGTGCGGTAAAGTGCTTTAAATTGCGTTATGAGAACCAGACCATGCTGCAAATTGTATTTTTATCTTCACAAAAACATGTTATGTTTTATGAATGTACACTACACCATACAAAAGCAGGATGTAGTGCCTGTGTGATGAATTTAAGCTTGGCTGATATATTCCTAACCTGTCAGCTAGAACCCAGGGAAGTGTCAACAGACTATAAACAATTAAGAAAACCCCAACAAATTTCTCAGTGCAAAACACTGAAGTGACTCTGTTTAAAGGGAACTAAAATACATGCTGTATATCATAATTATCACTTTTGAGGTGTAATACATTTGTCATGTCAGTTATATGAATCATTATACATGTGAGTCGGTTTGGCTGTATTTCCCTACATAATCAATTTATTTGAAATGTTGCAGATTGATAGGTCAGAATTTCTATAAAAATATGCATGTAATATGCATATTTACATGTTAAATTATCATTTATAAATCCCAGCAATAGCATGGAAAGAAGTAAGCACATTTCAATCTGCTTTTTGTGCATATGCAATTTTTATAAATCTGACCCTTGGCCTGTCCGTATATAATGAGAAATATTTGATTGCTTTTATACAAGTTGTTTGAAAAATTATATCTCAGTGTGCTATGGCAAGTTCAGGTATTGTGACATTTTGGGTACTGTGGAATACTGGCTTAAATCTTTTATTTTAAAAGCTATTTTAATGGTGGACAGATTAAACCAGATTGAGTGGAAAAAGCAGGAGGGGAACTAGAGATTTATGTGAAAGAGCAATGTTGAAAAAGGGAGCAGAATACAATTAAAACTTAGTCTGTGATCTAGACATTGAAATGCAGACTGATTTCATGCATGTTATTGTCCAGACAGAGAAGTTACATTATTATGGCTGGCAGTAGCAGAAAAGATAGACTCTCTTGCCAGTATCCTAATGATGAATCATTCTGAAAGCTGGTGACTTCAAACAAGGAAACAAACATCAATCAACATATTAAATTCGTGAACACTAAAAGCTGGACATGTTGCCACCTACAATCCTGTTATTGACAGCAGCAGCTGTATGTTTTTATTATGCTTTAGCAGCTTTATGTTTTTATTATACTTTAGCAGCTGTATGTTATTATATTTTTAATTTTGCCATTACAACATATATTGCAGCTAGAAGGTGACTTGGTTAATAAAGGGAATGATTAGTAAAAATAAAGAAAATGTTGCACTACTCCTTAATTCAAACAACAGAAATAAAGTGTTCTTGTTTTTTGGGATGTGTCCAAAGGTTTATTCTACATACTCTAGGCAGAGGTCTAGTACTTTTTAATTAAGAGTTTTATGATACAACCAGATTTTTTACCCTAGCTCAACTTTATTTCTTGTTTATTTAGTCTTTGTGTTGTTGTTTAATATGTTTTTTTTTTGTTTTCAGATGTCAATTTCAGTTTTTTTGCCATTATCACTGGAATTTACAACTTTCTACAGGGTAATATCATCCAAATAGTACTCCAGAGAGTGTAGTAACACAGTCTGTTCCAAAAAATCTGCTTTAAGACAACAAGAGGGTTTTCAAATAATCAAGAGAAGTTGGGATACCTGTGCAAATTGTTTCCTTCAACCTGCAAGGTTTAATCTACTTTAATTTCTGCCGAACAACTGTAGTTTGTAACCTATTAGTTGTTCCCTTAAGAAAACCCATTTGTAATCTGAAATTTCCTTTTTTTAGTTTTTGCTAACCTACACTTTAAATGTAAACCTCTGGAAGGCTCCTTCTTACCTTTTTATCATGTATTTTAGGTCATTCATTGAAGAAAAACAGGAGAAAACCAAAGTGTTCTAAAACTTTTGACCGGTAATGTGTGCGTATCTCTCTATTATAAAAAAAATTTTGGGGAGGGAGACAGGGAGACGAGACGTGATCTTCTTGGAAGATAATTTGAAGTCCCGCGAGAGACACTTTAATTTGCTTCCAGCTCTTAAAACAACGACAAGAAATGCGAACGGCAGAGACATGAAGTGGCAAAATGGACAGCGGCTGTACAGGCTTTAAAATGATCGACGAGCAGCGCAACAGCAGCAGCAGCAGAAAGACAGTAGATGATCCAACGGCATCTCCTTAGCATGCATTCAGCTGCCCCCCCCCTTCACAAAGTGAGCAGCGTTATACGTCATGCAAGAAAGAGATTTAACCACGCCCGGGGACGGAAATAAAAGACAAGTATTGTTTTTACAACGTCACGCGAGAGAAGGCAGTGAGACATCATTTAAAACAAGTACATGGACATCTAACATAGCAGTTGTTGGATTGCTTTTGGCAGACATGCTTCATGTGCTCCCAGCTCTTAAAACAACGACAAGCGACAAGCAAAACACGCACCTCGCCAGCAGATGATCCGACCACTTCTCCTTAGCGTGTGTTCAGCCATTCTAACATACACTCCTACCCCTTCACAACACAATCAGCAGAGACATGAAGTGGCAAAAGGACAGCTGCTGTACAGGCTTTGAAATGATTAGGCAGTGAGACAAACAGAACAGGCAGCTCACCAGCATCAGAAAGCCAGCAGATGATCCGACGGCATCTCCTTAGCGTGTGTTCAGCCGCACCCCCTTAACAACACGAGCAGCGTTATACGTCCTACGAGAAGGAGATATAACCACACCCGGGGCTGGAAATAAAGGACAAGTATTGTTTTTACAAAAGTTTTAAAGTAAAAGTGAAAATAATAAATATGTAACAATTCCCATGAAAATAATCTCTTTAAATTGTATATCCGGTAAACCAAACCCGGGAGTGGACGAGTGAAGCGAGCAGGGGGCAGAGCCCCCTAGTATACTATATATATTAAGTGTTGTTAGTGAAACATTATTTACTGTATTAACTACTTTTTGGATCTTTTGGTTTTTTGACTTTTCTTGCTCTATTTTTATGGATTTTTGATTATCGATATTTGACAGGCCTTGTTTGTTCTGGGTTGATTTTTAGACATATTCTTTTTACTTTCTTGGTATTTTGTAGTTACACAGTTTCCTTTTATAATAAATCTTCCACATTTTTAAAGAGACAAGGCTTTCATGGTCACTGTGTCTTTCATTTAATTAATTTTTAGTATTGAAGATTAGTAAGGATTGTTCGGATTCTGGTTTTTCCATTTTTTTGGGACTTTGAAGGATGAAGCCTACTTATAGCTTGGGCAAATATCCATTTTGAACACTAGACCTTAATTTAAACTGGGGTTAGATTAAGGAGAGAAGGACTTATGTTGGCATTTTGTGGCATTAAATACAACAAATGGACTTTTACCAAAACCAGTACCTTTTTCTGAATTCATATATCAGAGGCAAGATAAAGTTTTAACCAGACAGAACCTGATACTTAGACCATCATCTTACTAGGACTTATATTCCTGAGTCTATTTGTTCATGGTAATGTTTCTGTTAGTTTCTTTTATTTGGTAGTTTGTTTTGTCCTTAGTATTTTATTAAACCACTTTGTAATTGTCAGTTATGTAATTTCAATTTAAATGTATTAATTTGTACAGTATGGTGTGCTTAAGTAGGCTTAAAGCCAATTCAACAGTCCAGCATATTTTAGGAACACTCAGGCCTTAGTTTATTACTTTTGTTTGACTGGACTGCTTTGTGTGTTGCTGATTTTTTTAATTCTCTGAAATTTTGACCCTTTGCTGATATTTCTTGGATTAGGAAGTTTGAACTTCAGATATAATACTTTGTTTTGGAAGATTATATGTAATATTTTTGAGATTTTGTTCTTGTTCTGGTTTTCTGTTGTGTTTTTGAGGTTTTATTTTTTTCTACTTTTGGATAATTTTTAAATAATAATTTGCTATTTGTGGTCCAGCAGTTTTATGGTTCCCCTCTCCCATCAGCGTTAATAAAAGTCACATCGATGTTCCTAAAATATTTTAAAATGAGGGTTAAATAAAGAGTAATGGAACCCTTGGCATGTGTAAAGAGAGGAAAAAGGCCAAACATGTTACATTTTTATGTTGACCTTCCAAATTCTGACTTCAATCAATGTCTATGAAGTACCATGATTTGATTCATTACTTTATTGTAAGTGAATTCTCTTTTAAGAGAATGTTGCTCTGTACACATTTCTATAAAATAAAATCCTTACTCTGCAACAATTTCTGTCACACTCAGAAACTGCAGTCAGACTCACTTTCACCACCCTTCATCTTTGGTATTATGTTAATCCAAGCAAGAAACGAGACACAACACAGCTTCTTTAGCCTTTTTCAGTCACAGTTATCAATTCAAGTGTATCAATTCTGCATTTGGTGTTTACATTGTATTTGTAATATGAGTATACCACTAAAATATATTAATTTGTTCAGTATGCTTCTTAGAGCTTGGTTGTCTCAATTCAATGCTGCAAGCAATTCTACATTTTTGTTTCATTATTATTATTATTTTTATGAATCCTTGGATCTGCACTTGTCTCAACTGCACCCATGTTCTTGTATATACAGTAGCTCATTTATGTATCCATCTTTGTTCATGTGTCCATTTCCTAAAAAAAAACAAGTTCATTCTTGAAAAAAGGGCTGTGCTTCTCTTTGGATAGTCAACTGTTTTTATAAAATAAGAAATATATAAAGTATGGTGATCAGTATTCCAATAAGCTCCCCAAATGTGCAGGGACAGATTTCTTTTCTGTTTTAATATTTAATACTATGATATTTAGTCATATATCATTATTTAAGTTGCAGAATCTGCAGCCAACACTCAACCAAACAAAAGATGTTGTATTAATGTTTAAAACTGCACTGCAGGCAAGATAAATGGCTTGTCCAAAGTCATAGTGTGAAATGTGAAATGAACTAGGTTTGAAATGGCAACCTTAGTGTTTATGTTCAGTGAAGCTACACTGCTTCATTTAAATAGTTGTTACCTAAAACTTTTAATCGCTTAATTCCATAAAATTAATCACATTAATACGCAGGAAGATAATAAGATTATGAATGAATACTAAAACATTTCTTCAGTCTTGCCCCATGTGGAACACATTCTCATCTCCTTAACATTAGTGGTTGAGAGGTTATCACACCTAAAGATTCTCAGATCAAATTAAATTAAATGCCAAAAGGCTGGAACAACCAGCTTGAAACTCCCCTGATATTGCTAATAATAACAGAAACTAATTTCAAAAAGTTTAGAGTGCTATTAAATGCCATGTCAAAAAAAAAAAAAAAAAATTTGATGATATGTAGATTAACTGATGTGGAACACAAAAGCCATTGAAATCACCAAAACTAATTTACAACATTAGTAATAATTCTGAGTCCCACTTGAGAATTCCTCTAATTACATATTGGATTTCACTTAAAATGGTAAAAATCATAACTCATTTATATCACTTGTGATTATTTTCGAAAGATAAAGGAACATGCTAAAAAAAATAGCAACGCTAAACGCATTGTGCTAGTGTTCCTCTCCTTTCATTTAGCTTTTGTCCCCTCTCTAGCACAAATTGATATACATGTAGATATACAGTATTTAAGCACATAAAGAGAACCATCATTTTGTTTCGTTTTCAGTTTGTGGGGAACTTGACTTTATAAAAGAAGCTTTTAGCGTCAAAGTGCATGTAGCAGAAAATAACATAAATGGCATACTAGAATACCAAAAGTGTAATAAAAATGTACTAAAACTGTACATAACACAAGGCTTCCTAATTAAAATGCAGATCATACCTGAAGGGAGGAATTCTATACATTTGCTTCATACCTCATCTCATATACCTGTATCTTCTTAAACAACATTATTTGTTCAAAGAGAATTAGAGTCTACCCTGACCAGATCCAACAACAGAACAAAATAGGATGCCAGTCTATACCACAATGCACTCATGCGTACAGCCCACGCTTAGATTGGGCTGGCTTTGGAGTTTTGGAGTGAGAATAATATAAATGCCCCTTACCCATTCCTTTTACCTGCCTATACACCTCCAATCTGAGTCTTTTGCATGGCAATATTTGTTATGCAGCAGTCAAATGATGGAGGAAGGGAGGAAATGAAATGGGGATTCCAGGATAACGACTTTGCCCAAGCTTTTGTAGTCTTGTGTTTGCAACAGACATGATCCAGTGATCACATTGGTTTAGTAATTGTTATAATTATATTTAGTTTTTATTTTATTTTGAATACTCATGTGTTTATTTTTATGTTTTGTCATTACATTTAGGGATTTTGTTTGATAGAAAAAAATCAATTTATTTAATTTAGTCTTACTTATTTTTTAGGCTTTGATTTGTGTTGTTAAGTAATGCCAATTTATTTCTTTAAGGGTGCTACCATTTTGTTGAACCATAGCTAGAGGGCAATGTCACATAAAGATACATATGATGACATCATCAGTTTAACCACAGGAAGGTCAGCACCAAGGTCTCCACTTTGTCGCAGATTAAGGATTTGTGCATTGTATTTACCCCTTTTTTTTAACACCCATTGCACGCCAATCTTTCCTGGAAGGGGGTCTCTCTTTGAATTGCATTTCCCAGGATTTATTCAATTTTTTTTTATTCAACAAGGTTTTTTTTTCTTATTGTCTTAGAGAGTCAATGTTGGGTGGCTGTCAATAAACAGGGCCTAGTAAAGAAAATTGAAGCATTCCTTGTGTGATTTTCGGCAGTAGAAGAAATACATTTCTGTTGTTGATTATGGATATTTACAAGGCATTTTGATTAGTTTTCTCAAGTCTAGAAATTTTATCTTCATAACCTTCAACACATGGTATTTACTTAGAACATTTCTGACCATTACTTAAATTTGGCAGTTAGAATCCTGGTGCACAGTTTTGTCTTGACAGTGTAGTTTTGACAACTTTTCCATATCCTGATGTTTGAATCTCAATTAAAAATTGTATTGTCCCATCACATCAGTATAGTAAGTGTCTCTTTTTTTGAATTATGAGTTTATCTTGTGCTTTTTAGAAACGTTTGCAGGAGTCTGTTTGCCTTCTCAAATTATGACCTTTTGTTTTGTTCATAGACTTGTTAAAATAAATCATTTTACATTTTTTCAAAGTGTCTGCTTTTCATTCGCTCACCCTAATCTGCATTCTTTTAGTCAGTTAGAGTGTAGTCAGCTACTCTTCACAGAGTGACACACCGCACAGCATTTCACCACCATGTTGCTGTCTAGATGAGTGCCGATGTTTGTGAGCAGAGCAGTTCTCTCAGTACACCAACCTAACATGCATCTGACGGAAAGCTTGAGCCAGAAACTCCACAAATCATTACTGCAAGCCTTAAACAACTTTGAAAAATGTCCTTGTTTGAAAATCAAAAGAATACATTTTGCAGAGAAAAAGATGATGTCCATTGTTTCCTGGAAAAGACAATACTGTGTTTTCTGCTGGAGAATTTTTGACACTGCCAACTAAGTACTTGCACTTGCACATTCATCCTGACAATTCCTTCTTCACTGAAACAAACTCTCCAACCACTTTGGTTTCCTCTAAGCATCCACCCCAGCATTTCAAGAAACATGTTCTTTCTGTAGATATGTTCTGAAGGAGTGTTGAATGTGCAGCATGGGTAGACCACACTGTTTGTTCTGTCATAGAGGCTTTTCGGGCCTGATTTCAGAGTTCCCTGCTCCAAACCTGAAATTAGGGAATGCAATCAAAAGTATAATAGAATAAAATGCAAAGAGTAGAAGCTTATTTTGGTGCAGCCTCACAAAAGCTCACAACTAAGACTTCCACAAACAGATCTGAAGAGCTAAATTAATGACCATTGTTGTTTGAAAAACAAGTCTTGAAATAGTGAGAATATTTACTTATTTGGCTTCTTTCCTTCTGTTTTAAGTTAATTTGACATTTGTGTTGATTCAAATTAATTACGTTTATTTATGTGGAATGTCAGTGCAGCATCTAATGAACCAGTGTCTGGTGTTTTGGTTAAAACCCAATAAAAAGTAAAGATGAATATTTATTTATGTTTTTTGTTTTGTATTTATTTGTCAGCCTAGCTGCTTCTTGTTTATCTCCTTCTTGTTTCAATGTGTGTTTTTCTCAGTGTTTTTCCAGCTTTGCTAAGAGACTACTATTTTCTGTCCTGCCTGATTGAGCCTCCCGCATATTTCTTTTGTGAAGAAAGCATCCTGTACTTCATTTGTAACTTAAGTACATCATATTGGCACGACATGTGCTTCGTAATGGTAGTAATCCATTTTTCGTTGAGTTGTGAATCTAGCTAGGTAAAAAGGTGTGTGTTCTGTACCTTATTTATCATGCGTACTTTTAGACAACTTATCAAGGGTTACTTCCTGTTTGTCTTTTCTGCACAGGCTACTAGACCTCAAGCAACCTGAGGTTGTAGTGACATGCTTATTACAATTGGCTAAAACTCTGTCCTTGTCAGCACTAACATTCCTTCTTGTTTTCATTGCACAAAAGGATTCCACTCGCCAGTTGACAACTGTCTCATCTTCTGAGTTATTATAGGGTGCCCACCTAGCTACATTGTACATGATTTCTTTATCCTTCCTTTTTCCCTGCTGCTCTTTGTAATATGTCACCGCCACTGGTCTTTGCACTGAATTCTGTTTCTCAGCTCATTTATAATATTTATTTACATGAAGGTGTTGGTTGCAACAAATTGTATTTTATTTACTGACTATAAAATACTTAGCCTTCCCCACACAAAAGAGAGAACCAAGAAATTGTGATTTGCACCCTTGTCCACACATGTAACTAAGAAAATGGAATTACTGGAAGGAGATGTACAACATACCAGTGAACTCGCACATTAGTCTGCTTCCCCTACAGTTCCAACTCAGAAGGAGTTATGTGACCCCCAGTTAATTCTGCCTACCTCTCTGCCCTGTGCCACTGCTACTCCACTGTCTTTTAACAAAAGGAATTAAACTGGGCTGAAGAACTGCACGAATGGAATAACATTAGACTTCGCACACCCACCCTTCGATATGTCTGCATTAAATGGGGATTTTCCATTTCAGGACTCCAACCCTTTTTAGTTTTTCACATTTTTTTTCCTTACAAAATATACATTCTGAATATATATTGTTTCTTCCAAATGGATTGTCACAGGATTAACCAAAAGGTAGAGCTTTTACGAAGTGAACATTTTATTCATAATTTTAACAAAAAAAATTTTTTTTTATGAAACTGTGCAATTCAACAAAAGTTATGCTTCTTCTTGGAGTTATGTGTATCACAATTTCATCCTGTCTTATGATGGTTTTCACTAACTCACTAAGTTTTTGGCATGTCAACAGATTACAAACTAGTACTTCAACATTAGAAAAAACATATTGCAGATCTATATGGAAAAAATATAATTACAGTATAAATTCCAGTAACTGTGTTTAGCCCACTGCCTCAGTATACCATCATGCTTGACCCTCCCTTCTTCTTTTCCTGTTTTTATTTGTGTCCATCCTCTGTACAGACGTTTCTAGAATTAACATCTATCAGTATTCTACTAAGATACGTGGACAGATTATCTGCGAAATAATAAATGGAAGCAGATAAAGAATTGCTTTAAAGAAGTAGTCTGACAGAAATACTGCTTCACTGCAGTCACAATAAATGATATTAATCATCCAGCTTTCATGATGCTTATCCAAAGAGAAGGGTTATATGATCAAAAATGCATACTGTAACATGAACCAGTGAAATAAATATATTTTTACATGATGATTCAGTATCGTGTGTCTCTGAATTGGATTAAGTGGGTCAGAGAATATCATGATGATGATTCAATTTTGTCTTCATTCAATCTACCATTTAGACATGGAACGGAAACCTTGTAATAAGGAATATGTCCTTCATTTCTGTGATCAGAATATAAAATCAACATTGTACAAATACAAAGTAGTTACCCTACTTGAAATACATTCAGTTAGTTAATATATTTGCTGTTTATTTGAACGTTCTCAGTTGCCTTTGTTTGTCACTGTGTTTCCACATGACTTGCAATAGTGATTTCTGTATGCTTTCAAAGTCATTCATCATTTGCTGTTGAGATGGCCATTTTGTCCTTACCAGCCTAACGGTGTCATCATTCCTAACCAATGACCCATTATAACCTTCATAGTTTGCAGGCCTGCACCAGGTAAGCTCTATAAATCTTCATCAATACACTAATTAGACAAGTGACAGTTTAATTAGCAAACCTGTCCATGACAGTGCTGTCTAATACACTGCCACAGCATGGAGGGCAAAAAAGAGATGTCAGGTATCATTAAAATCATTGGTTGCAGTGTACTAAAGCCGAAGTAATATTTCTTCTTCGGCATTTAATGAGACAATGAAAAAGCTTTCAGTAAAATTCTTTTGGGTGTCAATTCAGCTTCTACTGGCATATGTATATCCTTTCTGTAATCAATTCATTAATGTACACCAAAAATAGTTATTGTAATTTGCTATTTTCCCTTTATGCACAATTCAACCATTACATCTTTTACCATTCTTTTAAATTACTCATTCTGAACCAGCTTGTTCTCTTACAGACTAGCAAGCTTGCTGGGCATGTCCCAGCAACATTGAACAAAATTTGGTTGCCGATACAAATTAAGACTTATAGTGTAACTAAAATGGATTTATATTAAGTGAGCAAACACATATTGTTCTTTATTGAGGACTAGAATAGGATGAGTTCAAATGGAAAGAGTAAAATTAGGAACAAGTAATCTATATCAAAGTTGAAGAAGCTGCTTTAAGAGTACTTTATAAAGTTTATATGAAAAACAAATTTGCACATTGTTTATACCAATACTTGTGGACCAAACATCATTTTACATACTGTTTTCTATGACAAAGGACTGCTGTTTTTTGGTACTTATATATATATTTGTGTAAGTAAGGCAGAAAAAAGTTTGACGATTCAGTTTTTATCATGGTTCATTACCCTTATTTGGTCTGTATGTTGAAAAATTGTAACCCTTAAACATCTTTTATAGAGAATATACTTTTCACAGAATTGCCTGAAGCTATGCATGCTACAGATTGTCCATTGTGTTATGTGGCACCTGGAAATATGAAGTGGAGATGAAATTGGAAGATTAGAGGAGCACTTTGGAAGACATGAGGTTTAATGATCAGTATTCAGATTATTAGTCTGCAGAGAGAGCTATTGAAAAGAGTAGACAAATTTACATATCTAAGATCACTGGTAGCCCAAAATGGAAAACAAGTAGCAGAGATAACCCATAGAGTGCAGTGTGGATGGAACATTTGGAAGAAGGTATCAGGAGTATTGTGTGATCAAAAAAATTAAGACAAAGGTTAAAGGTAAGGTTTTTAAGACTGTGGTTAGACCAGCAATGATGCATGGAGCTGAGACATGGGCAATAAAGGGAGTTCAGGAGAAGCTAGATGTGGCAGAAATTAGAAAATTGAAATGAATGTGTGGAGTAACAAAAACGGACAAAATAAGAAATGATACAATCAGAGGTACAACAAAAGTGGGAGAGATATATAAGAAAGTACAGGAAAGAAGGTTGAAGTGGTATGGATATGTGATGAGGAGAGAAAATTAATATGTGGACAAAAGTGATGGGAATGTAAGTACAGGGGTAGAGAAAGCAAGGGAGGCTAAAGTGGATGTGGAAGGATAAAGTGAAAGAAGATCTGAAGGAAAAGGGCTTGACTGGCAAGGAGTTGCAGCACCAAGCTGTTTGGAGAAGGCCAATGAAGCACATCAACTTCACATAGAGGTAGGAAACGATGAAGAGGATAAGGAAGAAGGCAAAACGATTTTTTATCCAATGACAGTCCCATACCAAGAAAAATATTTTAAACACAACACTATAATTATCAATTAATGATAAGGACTTTACTATCTCATGCAGTTTGAAGATTAAAAAGTTACATGTAAAACAAATTCAAGCATTCCATTTGAGGTCTTAATTTCAGATCAATTTGGTCTGAAACGGCTCCAGGAAATTGTGGCAATGAAGTATAAGTAGTTTTTGAAAAGTAAATTATCAAATATATTACGCACATTTATCAAATTATGTACTGTTGCTGATGAACATCATATTTTACATAACATATTCATTCCAGGGGTAGCATGTTGTGCAGTAGCCTCACAGGTCAAGAGATCAGGTGTCATTTCCTTTACACTGTCTAGGAGTTTGCAGTTATTTCCTGTGTTTCTTCCCAGCTCCTCCGGTTGGCTCATATCTCAAAGACATACAGGTTGGATTAACTGCTGACTTTAAACTGATGTGGTTGTGAGTGTGTGTGGATGTGTGCCTAAGTGTGCACTATGATGGACTGGCATTGTTTTTTGGGTTAGTTTATGCATTGTGTCTGATGCTAACAATTTATGTTGCGGCTCCCACATCCTTTAAGTTGATTTAATCAATGAATGGCTTAATTCATTGCATAAGTGACTATAGTCAAGTGTAAGACTTTTTCACAAACTAGAAGGAAAATAAAGTGTTGCAACTTTATTTGTGTTCCTAAATCATAATCATCCTCTTTAATAAAACCCTTGTGTGCATCCAGTGCCCGTGTGTGTGTGTCTTCTGGTGAAGTGCGCATGCGCGGGGCCACACACACACAGGCGCGCGCGTCACACACACAGGCACAAGCGTCACGCACACATACACACAGGCACGCGCGTGTCACACATACACACAGGCGCGCGCGCGTCACACACACGAGACAGACCGATATAGACACACACAAATGAGACAGACAGGCACACACGAGACAGACAGACCGACACACACACAGGCGGGAGACAGACAGACACACACACAGACACAGAGGCGCGCGCTTAAGAGACACACACGCGAGAGACACACACACACAGGGGCACGTGTGCATTGTTGCAATGTTACTTTTCTCGGTTGTTTATTAAATTACAGATTTTTCAAATGTTCATTTTTTCCCCTGTGCTTAAAACTCATTAAAAAAAGAGTTTTTAGCGAGCGGGTCATAAGGCTATAGCGCAAATTCTTGCAGTGTTAGTTTTCTCTGTTGTTCAAGGTTTTCTTAGTGTTATTCAATGTTTTTACATTTAGTTTACTATTACGCTGTGCTTTCTATGGTATAGTTAACTATATTTGTGCTTAAAAACTTAAAAAAATATATATTTACATACAGTTCATACGGTCTGGAACGGATTAATTGTATTTACATATAATACTATGGGGGAAATTACTTCGGTTCACGACCAAATCGGGTTACAACCAGAGTTTTGGAATGAATTATGGTCGTAAACCGAGGTTCCACTGTATTACTGTCAGACAAAATTACAGGCATTTTACGGAAATACAAACCAGTATTACTGAGAGAGAAAATTAAAGGCACACAATACAGTGACACATATTACAGCCACATACAAGGTCCCTTGCCATTTAATATAGACTGTTCATACAAATGTTTATGCACTACTGTTCTAGCGCCCGTTATTTTAACGGGCTTAATGTCTAGTTAAGTTAATAATTAAGGTGCATACTATATTCAACACTCTATTTTTGATTGAAGTAAAGAATTACATAAAATATTATTTGAAAAATACTAAGAAATGGTAAATTGTTAATTATTGCAAATTGCTTATTTATATGATATAAATATTTACAAGAGCTGTGGCAATTAGGAAAAAAATTACCAGTGATTACAGTAATGATTTATTGTTCTAGTGTTTCCTAGAAACTGCTTAATGATTTGTTTACCAGCTGATACCAACAGAAAAAAAAATTCCAAGTGAACAAAACTGAACTGAATAAAATAGAGAGGAGTGCTTGTACAGTTTAATATGTAAAAGATTGTTCTGAAATTGTGATAATTTGGAAAAAAGAACTAATTAAAGTGTAACGAGAGAGAAAGATATGAAGATCTGATAGGAGTAATGGTGAACATAAAAAGAATAAAGAAAATGAACAGCGGTAAGAAGAGGGGGAATATTTTCTTTTCAACAGTTCCTTAAACAATAAATAGCTTCCTTACTAATGGTAACAGAAAAGTGAGGTCACACTTGTTAAAAAACAAGAACAGGCCCCATTCAAAACTACATAGTTTGTTGTTTTCTTTCCACTTATTGTTTTCAAAATAAACAAGATAACCTATGTGCTGTAATTTATTCAACATCTCTGTGAGAAAAAAAATACTAACTTCTTTGTGAAATATACTTTTTATCCAACTTTAAAATGTTCCCTTTTGTTCCTGTTAAAGAATGGTTTTAAGATACTGTTTGTATCCATCTTAACGTTAATAAGTTTCAACATTTTTGTCATCTTATTTTACTAAAAAGAAAAACAATCAGCTCCTTCAGTCCTTCTTCATAGCTCAGCCTCCTAATTCTGTGGTACATGAAGTAGTTATTCTCTGGATTTTTCGTAATGTAGTTTGGTCCTTCTTGGAACTTGGAGCCCAAACCTGCACAACTGTTGATTTGCATTCCTTACAGTCTGTTATGTTTTTCTAACATCCTATTACACCCTCAATGTCATGGAGAACAGTGATGAGTCTTTTGGGTTTCCTGGATCTATCTGGTAAATGGTCATTTCTAGGTACATGTGCTTATAAAGATTTTGTTATGAATACCTCTGTAAGGTTACACTCATCCTTATTTCCTACATATACAGCCATATCTATGGTATTTGCAAAATCTAATTTAGCATCTCTAGTTCTGGCAAAGCTCTTTGAATACTACTTTAGCTTAGGTACTACAAAAGCAGTATGACAAGACAGTTGCACTGAAGTGTGAGCTAAGTTTTTGTATGCAGCAACCTCAAATAAATTTAGCATAAATTGGGATAGATTTTTAAGGGTGGAAATATTTCAAGAGATGAGGGGCATGATTTAAAAAGTGTTTCACATACAGTGCAGGACAGGTTTATTACCAAATTTAGAAGGAGTAGGCAATTTAACTGCACTACATTGTGGTATAGCAAGTCTATGGCTGGGAAATCAGAGGCCAATTTTAAATAAATAATTCCTCCCCAAGAAGGTGCAACTCCAATCGGGCGAGGGTGTGTTGGAGTGCTTTTCTGTCTGGGGTTAATTGGGGAGCTGGCTGGCCAAGACGCATGCATATTCAGAAGTGGCCGAATCAGTCAGCTGCCTCAATGATGCCGTGGAGGGAATGACTCTTCACACCAGCACCCAATTAAACTGGTGGAGCTAGCACAAAGCAAAAAAAAAGGAAATCGAAGAAGACTGATGAACAGGAGTGAAGGCACGAACATGGAAGAGCCAGCGTGTGAGAGAGCAAAAGAGAGAGAGAAGGCAGGCAGCTGCAAGGAGAGCCCCTTCAGAGGAACGTGCGGCTGATGCTCAGGGGCTGGGAAAGGCTACCCCAGCTGAGTCCAGGAAGGCAGCAGGAGCTGGGGAGGCTTGGATGGGGAGCCCTGCCGGTTCCATGGATGGCCACAGGGACTCAAGCCTTGGAGTGAGGTCAGGATTGGGAGCCCTGCTGGGTGCCATGGTAAAGTAGGGACCTGGACCTGAGGAAGAAGGATGGGTGTGCCTGTTGGTTGGATGTCTCCTCTGCTAATCCCAAATGGAACCTGTTTTAAAGGTTTGCACTGGCAGCAGAGTTTTAAAGAAGCTGCCTGCAAAGTGCTTTAAATTCTTTTACTAGATTGTTTCTTTTTAGCCTCCACTGAACACGTGTTTCTTTTCATGGATTATTTATTTATTAAATACCTTTCAGCACTGTACTTTGGAACACTGCTTTATTTTGGTTGATTTTTAATAAAAGCACTAATGACTTTATGCACCTAAACCCTTGTCTGAATTGGTTCACCGACAAAAGTGCGATAGACATATGCGCCCCGACAAAACCGCGACGGACAAATGAGCACAGACAAACCCGCTAACTGGTTTTCGACAAATGCGCGCCGACAAAATCACCACGACAAAATTGCGAGAGAGGCCAAGAGAGTGGGTGCACATTACGTGCACATTATGTGCTAGGTTATAACTGTTATAACTGCTGATGGTATGCCGCGAACAAATAACTCAGCTGATAGTTGGCATAACGCGCCATATACAAAGCGGAATTACCAGCAGTCAGGCAGCCAGCAAGTCTAAATACGCTTAACTATCAAGACGTCTTGCTGCAATTCTTCCTACATATGCAGGGCATGATCTTAAGGACTATAATATTGACTTCTAAAATAAACATTATTATATATGCTTTAAACTAGTAATTCATATTTAATGAAACTTTTGCGTTTTTGTTGCTGCAATTATGATGCCGCGTTTTAATCGGCGCTATTTTGTTGGTGCGCATATGTCTATCGCGCAAATGTCGGGTCACAGTCTGAATTTATGTGTCCTCATCTGTCTAACTCATCTTGGTAACATTATCAGCAGTAGCGAGTTCAAGAGGCTCCCGGAAGGCTTTGTGCTGACCTGCACCATCACATGCATAAGTAAAAAGCTAAAAAAGAAGTTGTGAAGAAAAAAAACAATAGTTGTATAAGGCATATAAGAAAAATTACTGTAGTTCTAACTGTACAGCTTATGAGAGCATGAAGGCAAAGGCTAAAAAAGATTTTAGGAAATCTAAAAGGCAGTTTTGGTGAAACACTGCAGAAATGGTAAAAGATTCTTTTAATATTTTAATAGTTATAGAATGGTCATGGAGGAGGTGAGATATACAGACAAGTGAAACAGAATAATACTCTGAATGCATATTTTTTCTGAAGTTTACATGAAGAAATGAAGAATAACAGGGACTTCTAAGGAGATGTACCTAGTGATCTGGAAATTGTAAAGACAAAAGTAAAGAGAGTAGTTCTTCTTGAATTAAATAAGCTGAATTCTATCAAATCACCAGGACCAGATAACATATAGGAGGTTAGTGAATACATGTATTGTATACATCATTGATGCTTATTTTATGAAAATCTTAGCACACTAGGGAAATTCTGAAGGATTGGAATCTAAATAACATTATCTACTTCGAAAAAATTGGTGATTGGACTAATCTGATTAACTATAGCCCTGTAAGTTTAACATTAATCACAGCATAGAATTAGATGGAGAAGGTCATGTTTTATTGGAATTTTAACATGAAGTAACAAAAACATATGATAAGAGAAATACAGAACATACTGTGGCCTGTAGTGTGTGTCTCGTAACCCCAAACACCAATCCAGAAGTCCAAAATGACAAAATAAAACAAAGGCTTTAAATAAAATTTAAAAGGTAATACAGGAAAACATAACAAATTTCCAAAACAGCAAATAATAAACACTTCTGCTCCCAGGGCCTAACTAAACAATAGTAACCGCTGGCTACTCTCTTAACACATTTCCCCTGCTCAGCCTTTCACAAATTGGGTCATTTTACTCTGTTTGTCCAGCTACCTCCCAAATCTAAACTCTCTGAGCAAAGCAACTAACCATCTTATGTGTACCCTGTTGTATTCACATTTGTGGTTCCTGGTGGCATCAATCTCTGGTGCCATGTCGTTAGGACTACCCCTAGCAGCCCCAGAGATTCCTGCATATTAGCCCACTAAATAGGTGTACTGGAGAGGGCCAGATTGGTTTTCCTTCCCAGTATGCCTGTAAAGCCACAACACATCACCCTTTAGTGGTCTGGGGAAACCTCAAACCTTGTAACTGCGTTTATATTATGACCTCTGTGGTCTTGAAAGACTTTTTGCTATTATGGTAGCATTCACTATTGTTTAATAAAGTTACTGCTACCAAGATCAACATCACAATATATAATTCATCTTCATTTTCATCAGGTTTTTAATAAGGTGCCACATAAAAAGCTGCTTATAAAACTAAAAGTGGGAATTCAGAGAACTGTGTGTTAGTGGGTACAAAATTGGCTTAGACCAGTGTTTCCCAAACTCGGTCCTGGGGACCCCCTGTGGCTGCAGGTTTTTGTTCCAACCAGATTCCTAATCAGTGACAACACCTGATAACACTGATCTCATTTAACTATCAGGTATTATTATTTTTTTATTCTACATTCAGAAAAGCACAGCAGCATGATTTTTACATTTATAAGACATTTAGAAATATTTCTTCTTTTGCTATAGTTTTAAATGCTTAACTCTCTTTTGTTGATTTCATTATATTTTGCCCTTTCTCTGTGCAGTTTTTCCCCATTCGTTGTATCTTATTAATGACAATTTAAAACAAGCAGATCAGACACCCAGGCAAACAACACTGAATAATCAAAGTCTACAAGTACTTTAGCATCCAACCAACTAATCAGTAAATAATGGATTAATTAAACAATTAGAACACCTAGAAAAGTAGAATGAAAATCAAGATGAAAATACTGTTAAAAAGAAAACAAAAAACATTATTCCTATATAACTGCTTGGTACATTTTAATATTTTTTTTCGCAAACTTAGTTTTCTAATTTCTATATTGTTTCCTAAACACAGAACTTGGGAAATAACACATCACTTAATTAGCCCAGGAGTTCAATTAAAAACAGAAGCTGGTTGGAACAAAAACCTGCAGCCACAGGGGGTCCCCAGGACCGAGTTTGGGAAACACTGGCTTAGACAATGGGAACAAAGGGTTATGATGAGGAGAACGTAAATTATCTGGATAGAATATAAACAAAAGGCTGTCTAAGGTTGCAGATGATGCCAAACTAGGAGAAAGGAGAATGAGAGAACTGTAGAATTAGCTAAATTGTTACAGATAGACTTGGACCGCATACAGCCTTGGGCAAATATGTGGTAGATCAAATTTAAAGTTAGTAAACGTCAAGTATTACATGTAGGAAATAGTAATGTTATTTTTGAGTACTTAATGAGAGGTTTGGAACTTTAAAAGTGCCTCTTAAGAGAAGGATCGAGAAGTCAAATTGGATGTGTCACTATATCAAGACAGCATACAGAAACAATCAAAACTGCTAATGGAATGCTACGTTTTATATCATGTTTTGTGGAGTACAAATCAAAGGAGGTTATGCATAAGTTAGATAACACACAAGTAAGGCCTCATCTGGTGTACTGTGAACAATTTTGTTGTGCATGTTACACAAAAGACATGGCAGCACTACAGGAAGTCCAGAGGATAGTGACTAGGCCTAGTACAGAGATGGCGAACATTGTGGGCTCAGTAAAAATTCTGAAAATGCCTAACTTGACTCTGCTATTGTGTCACCCCCCGCTAAACAAAAGAGAAACAGCTCTTTACATATTCATTTATTTAAAAAGTACAAACCCATTATTTATGGTGCTATGTATTATAAAAGTAAAAGAAAAATCAGTGCACACTGATAATTGGGCTTATAATAGTGCACTAAAAGGTTACCCTACTTTTAATAGTAATTTTGAATTGAACTGAAAAACACATTGCATTTGATCTGACATCAATTAGTTACTTTTTTGTTGCTGATCTTTAATAGATAGGTCTAAAATTGAAGGTAGGTACATTGTGCACTTCAAGCCCAAGCATGCAACACTAACTTCATCAGTCTGTTGGTTTCCTTTGTCCGTTTTAATTTTATTTAAAGCTGAAAATAAGGTCTTGCATTAGTATAATGTGGAAAATAAGCCTGTTTTAGGAGGTATTATGGGGGACAGTTGAAAACAATGTAAAATGTAAAAAAAAAAAAAAAATGCAAACTGCTTGCCCTTTGCAAAAGTGTAACTACGGAGAGAAAACAATGTTAGTACTGCCCTTTGTAGACTCTGTTGAGACAGTATACGGAAATAGTCTTTGAGGGTAATAACTTCCTTACCTCTGCAGCAGTGTTGTTAACAGAAGCTCAACTGTACAATTAAAAAAAATGGGATAACCGTTATCTCATACGTGTCCTGTATGAATGTGAAAATATCACAAACATATTACGTACAGGATAAGTGCAAGATAAGGATTATCCCACAATTTTTTTTCATTGTGCAGTTCAGAGCTTCCGTACTTGAACTGACTCCTGGCACTTCATATTGGCAACAAATTCAAAAGCTGATTTCACACAAATGCTGATAGTGTGCTCATTTTGGAGATGGCGTGTAGATCTCATGCTTGTGCCATGAAAGTGAGCTTCTGATGCAGCGGTTAGAAGTCAACTGAATTGTGCGGCTGCCGAGATGATGATACGGATGGTGAGAATCCATTTTAAGCTCTGTGTTGTGCAGGATCTTCTATTTCTAATATTTTTATTTGTTCAGTGTCTTTGGTAACTTGGGTGTTGCTGAACACTGGCATTTAACCCTAAACATCGAGGCTTGTCACCTTTGACATGCGTGTTATGGGTTTGCCATTACTGTCCTAGAACATACTGAGAGTTATGAGTTATGAGGAGATGTTGAAGAAATGGAACTTTTCCAGTTTAAGAAAATGGAGATTAATAAGAGACAACATCAAAGTCAAGTCATGTCATTTATTCATATAGCACATTTTAAAACAACTAGAGTTGACCCAAAGTGTTATAAAATTGTGACAGGAATTAGTACAGGGAATCTCAGCTCTGACTTAAAATAAAATTTCAACAAAAATATGGGAATATGGTTAGAAACTTGTTAAGGGAAGATTTTGCTCAAATGTTTGAAATTTTTTCTTTACATATAGGAATACAGTGCCATGGAATAAATTACCTAGTAGTATAATAGAGAGTAGGAATCTTCAAATCTTGACTCGGCATTGTTTTGTACAATATATGTGAACAGGATTGACCACATAGTTGTGACCCATTCTGGAAAAACCATGTAGAATATTAAAAAAGTGGTAAATGGAAAAATACTTCAGGGATTGCCTATTCAGGCAATGAACAGTTAAATCACTAAATGCATAACACTTTATTGAAAACAGTGAAATTTAACAAGAATTGCCTCCACTGTTATGCTGTATTTCCTTTGAGCTTTAATCGACTCAACAATGTGAAAGAAACAGACAATCAAGGCATATTATGAGCATTTACGTTCTGCCATGCAGTACCAGAGAATATTTACAAGTGATAAAAATAAACTACAGCGATAAGATAAATTGTGAAAATTTGCTGAAACTGCTTTAGCATTCAGGTTCATTAATTTTATCCACCTACTGCAAAGAATTTTAAAAAAGTGCAATGAGTAATTTGTTCTTTTTGAGAAATCTGTCAAAGATAATTTGCATATATTAGTACAGATGCAATGTTTAATGTGTTTTAATGGGATGTATTATTTTTTAGTTGACAATGTTAAATACAGAGGTATTATTATTTAGTTGTTTATTTTTAAGTAAAACATCCCTTTTCATTTAGACACCTTCACAAACCAATATTCCAATATTCACTTTTCCATTATAGGGTAATAGGGCGTAAGAAGTAAATTCCAGATACATTAGATGTAATAGAAACCATCAGATTCCATTTTTTGGGATATATACACACAAGGACCCCTCCACTCACTCATAGCAGTCTACTATCATGAAATAAACTAAAAGCATCTGACCATAGCATCATTATTAAAACATGACGTCTCCATAACACCTTGGAGGTATACAAATATAGTGTTACTAGTGTGAACCTGGACAAAATGTTTCACCACAACAATCTATTTTGTGTCACAATACCTGTGGCTGCGTTTCGCCCAACAATGTCACAAGAAGACAGCTCAAAATGCAACACAAGAAAGAATTTGTTGCTGGTTGTGTCAGTTAGAAATTCACCCAACAGAAGGAATAAAATTACAAATAGACATGCAACAAATATTGAAAAGGCAAATAAAAAGCAAAAACTATTTTTTTTTTATATTGTGTGCTATTCTTTCAGTGTTGTGGTAACCATTTACTTGTGGAACTATGCAAGTCTTTCATTATTCAAAACCTTAAAGAGAGCACATAAGGTTGCCTATGTAAAGCACAAGTAGGGAAAGACACATCAATATAGTCAATATTTTACACTTGACTTAATCACTGTGTCATCACATTAGTGAGAATGTTAGCACTTATTGGCAATTAGCAGTCAACGCCTCCACTACCAGTTAAAAGTATGGAAACTCCCAGAAATGTTGATGTTTTTGATAGAAATTGATTCCTTTTTTGTCAAGTTACCATTAAATTGGTTTAAACCAAGACATTACCATAATGTTAAATGGCTATTACTGCTCGAAATGACAAATTTATAATTTATTATTCAAATATGACTGCAAAGTCCAATTTTCACCAAGCACCCATTCTATACTATATACCACTTAAAGCAACAAAAAATGGAATGACATTTTCATATTTAAATTTTGAAGAACATTCTTCCACCATCACCCACACAAAACCCACCTCTCTCCAGAACAAGTTAAAAAAGTGAATACCAAATGCAGTTTATTCTCTTTGACTGTTGTTACTGTATAATCTTAGATTGATGAAGAAAGGGTAGATTCATTCAAAAGACAGCCAAGACCTGAGATCCTGAATAAAAGCTCAGATTAGGCATCTGACTTTTTTTTATAAAAAATCAAACTTTTGCAATTGCTTTTCTCCATGATAATCCAACTTTATTTATTCAAATCCCACCACTTAGAACAAGCTGAAATTATGTTGTCTCTAATCATCTTTTTTTTTTCTTCATTGTTGTTTTTCCTTTTCTTTTTAGAAGGTGTGCTTGTTTTTACTGACCAAACACCAGTACAACTATGGTGATTCCCAAAAATTTGTAAAGTTTAAAGTGTTCCTCACATAATGTCAAAACAAATTGTTTTCAATGCTATATCAAGAAATAATTTGAAAGAAAGTTTTTCTGTAGAACAGAAAACATGGAGATCAACACTAGAATCGCTGAAGCCATGAAAAACCTTGTTATCCCGAGCCACCTTAAATTCTCTCCATTAGCGTCTTTTGTTTTGTAAATTTGTCGTTCAGCAAAAGCAGCAAGCAGTCTGCTATCCCATCCCACCCACCGCTGCAGCTCAAGTCTGTTTATCTGCATGTGAGGTGCCTGGAATTGTATAAGATAAATAGTATATCGTTATTTGGAACACATGCATTTCATGTGTGTTCCATGTCTACAACAGTCTGGGTAAATGTAGGATGACAGGAAATGTGAGGCAAGAAATGTTGAACACATGCCTAAAACAGAAACTTTTTGTATGTTCTAGTACTAACGACACAACTTTGACATGAAGTGTATAATGTTGGAAGACTGAAGTCCAGATATCAAATGAACACTTTCACAAAAGGTACAAGTATAAGAAAACAAGTTGCTTTTATTCAAGAATATAACCGAAGAAAAAAGAAAATTGGGTTACGGTATGACACTGACAGCGGTAAAAACTGGTAACTCATAATCAAATCCTGGGTTTACTGTTTTAAGTAGTAGTAAGCTGCTGTTATTTTTACTATTATAGAACAAAAACATACATTTCATTTGAGTCTGAAATAAGACAGCATAAATTTATGGTACTTGTAAAAGTTAGTTCTTTTTTTTTAATTCAATGTAATCTCTCAGTCACATTGACACTACCCCTGATCTAACTCTGCTGTTTTCAAAAAAGACATGGTATAACAGAGGTGAACTCAGATGAGGATGAGGGTTTCTACATCAGAGAAAGAGAATAGTACCCTTCCAGCAAGAAACGCCCATTCACACATAAGAACAGCGTAGCTGCACCAGGTTTAAAGGCAAAAGATGGCACCGTTTGGATGCAGCAGTGAATCTGCCACATGCATGTCCTTCAACGGAACAGAAGGCCTTACAGAGCTCGCCAAGGTATCGTACAAAGTTCTGTTTGTGATAATGTTTCTTGATGGTTTTTATATGAAAAACATTTATATGTTACTTATATAAACACCACATCAAATGCTGTATACCTATATTTATTTACTTATCTTCCTACAGAATTAAGTCACAAGTAGACTGCAGAGCTTCCTGTGTTTGATCGTCACGGGCATGCTGACAAAATAATTAAGCTCTCACGCCTTTAGAGGAATACCTGCCATTTTAGGTGCTGTAGATAGAATGGTCATCCCTATTCATAATCCCAGCCTCTTAAATCCCAACTATAGCTGTCGATAAGAGTTCTCAGTGCTAAATGTCCAGGTGATATGCAACCAACCTCCACGAACTTTTTACAGACCTTGTAGCCAAGCAGCCTGGGAGTACACATGATGATTATATCTTCTTCAACTTTGGAGTGTGTCTGATGGCAAGGGATAGCGTGCGTGCGGGTGGCAAAAACTTGCTAACTGCAGTGTTGAATCCCCAAACTGTGGCTGGGGAGAGCTATAAGGCCACACATCAAAACACATGCAAGGTTGCATAGCACGCTTTGGGCAGGTGGAAGGTGTGATCCTGGTGACTTCACAAGTAGTGTTTTAACTTGTCTGTTGTGAGGTGCTGCTTTCCCAATCAATGCTTCCAATGTTCATTTTTCCAAAGAAACCACAGCCCTTTTTATAGATTTTCCTGTAATAGGTATATTACCTGTTAGTTAAAATTTTATTTTTTTTGTGCTGTGCTTTTTTGCATGTTGGTTTTTCTATTTTTTTTTTTCTTTATACACTTGCATATGTCCGGTGTGACAATATCTTATATATCTGACAACTAAAATATGTGGGATCAATGTTCCTGTTATCAGTCTGTTTTTCTGACATGGATGTTGGGAAGGAGCCCAATAAAGAAGTACTTTAAACTTGTTCATTAAATATTAAATAACACAGGGCTTTGGGAAACACTCATAAAACTCACTCGTTCTTTACCTATATCTTTCATTGTCTTGTTCGTCACTCACTAAGATGAATTGTTTTTGAAAAATGTACCCTTGATCAATACAGCCTGCATTTGGTTTGTTATATCCTTGTGCTACAGGATGAAGTTCTGTTTGCTGTAATCTGTTCATTATGCACTGTCAGTTGTTGTGAATTGAAAATAATTTGGGTTTTATGTGTACTGTATTGTAGTCAAGCATCACCCCCACCCCATGAAAAGCCTTCTGTTATTTTTTTCCTGGCACCAACCCTATTTTGTGGTCCAGGTATTTACATATTATACACTTTTATATACTATTCAAAGTCATCAGTAGGTAGAGAGCAGATGTCAAAAGATTCCTGTTTGCATCATATTTTTATTTTATTCATTATTTTAATAATGTTAATGCAGCTTAAATTTTGTACTTCTCTGTATGGTCTCACATTATAAGGTTTTTAAATAACATAGTATTTCTAATTCTGATTGAGTATGAAGAGGTAAGCTGAACACTGATTGGTGTATAGATAATAACTGTTGCTTGATATAATTTGCACTAATGTTTATGTACTATACAATGTACTGTATATCACCTCTTTTGATTTAAAAATACTCTTTACAAGCTCACTTATGTGTGAGTTGCAAAATGCATACACATACAACACTATCATATGTGTGAGATGCTTACTTATTATCTTTTCGAACAAAGTAGCTAGGTAAACAAACAATTAAAGTTTATAAAATATCAAAGAGTTAAGAGGAAATTAAATTAACATAGAAGAGTTGTACCATAGCTTTAATGAAAATAAATATTCTATTTAAAAAATTAAAGTGATGCTGCACGAGGTTTGTTTCCTGCCTTGCGCCCTGTGCTGGCTGGGATTGGCTCCAGCAGATCCCCGTGACCCTGTAGTTAGGATATAGCGGGCTGGATAATGGATGGAAATTAAAGTGATGACAAAATTATAAGTTCAGCTGACACTGAATTTCTCTATATTTTATTTAAAATCTAAAACTTTATTTAGATTTATTTTTATTTAAGATTTTATTTAAAGTTATGGTATTATCATACTGTATGTGATTTGTAATATAATATTATCAATTGTGAAAAAATGACTCACTTCATTTGCAAAGTAGTCCTATATCCACATTTCTGAGAAAACTAATCAAATGTTCATTTTTTCAAGTATTTTGGCATTTATCAGATTATGTTATGTGTTATGAGCAACTCTCGCACCAAGTAAGGACATGCTTTAGGTAAATTTCAACTGCTGAGAAAGCATACAGTAACTATATCTTTATTTATTATTTATTTTCTTTAATATATTCTAGAGTAACACAGTACAGTTATACCCTAATAACATGGTCACAGTAAAACAAATGTTCAAACTAAAAAAGAACATTGAAATAAGGAAAGTTAATCTTTTGCAGCGTCTGGTTTGTGATTTTTAAAAGCAACTATGGACTGCACCCTATTTGAGGTTTAATCTTATTAATACTGAAATAAACATCTTAAGATTTGTTAGAAAATTTAACACAGTATACCACGATTATGCCAACATGTGATATGATGTTGTGTTGAAAACGTCATTCTAGGAGAAACACTAATGCACATTGTTAGCAAACAGACAAGCATTGTATGCTCTCATTATTGTTTTCCATTTGATTTTAAAATAAACAGTCTATTATGAATTGAAATAAAGCAAATGTTAAATGCATCAGAAGTGAGTGCACTTCTGAATGTACATTTGAACATTTTTGCTAGTATTTTCAATTCATTTACTGAATGATGATTTTAATCAATATTTTTTGTTTCAAAGTATTATTTTCATAATACAACAACAACTTATAAGGCATTTTGACACAACAGTTCAAATCCCTGCCAGGTCCTTTTTCTTTTAATTTTTTAAATTTCATTTACTTCAATTTATCCAAAGAATGAATTGTGGCATGCTGAGTGTTTAACGGTTGCTCATTAAAAGAATTTTCAGTAAATACATGAGGTGAAAGTTCAACATTTGTTCCTAGAAAAATGAAACAAGTTGTTAATTTCTCTTATTTTTAGTGTAGTCATGTGCATCTTATGAAAACAAAAATAATTAACAGTTCCTTTAGTGCTGTTTCTGTTACTAGGAAGTTCAAACACATAATTATCAAGTCCAATACAAGAAAAGCCTTAGCTGATCTGTACTAATTGGGAAATTATGTCTAATTTTCAGGGGTTTTTTTTCTGTCCAAGCTTATAGAATATGTGGTTTCTGGCAAATTACTATGCTGCTGCAGGCTAAAATGGCATCTAAGAAAGTTTAATCTTTTCTTCCTAATAAAAATGTGAGATTGATTTCACTTTTGTTATTTACTGGCATTTTTCTGTGATTGTGCTTGTTACCAGTGCCATACCAAAAAGGCATCACCGCAATAGCTACATTTCTATTCACATGGTGAAATACATTGTACGTGTGTCTGTTTATGTAAGCACACATGGTTGCAAGTGATTTTGTTGCAGCCATAAATCTCATAAAAAGGCAAAAGTATTCTGTTAAGATATTTCTGTTCTTTACAAAATTACAAGACACCAATTCAAAAATGTACAAGTTTTTAGGTAATTTCATTGTGTTTTGCAGTTTTATGCAAATGTAGATTAGAGCAAATCAAACTGTAAAGCAAAAAAATAATAATATTCTGAGCATATTTTCTTATTTGGGTGCCCTGATTAGGTTTTTGTGTGTGCTTTTTTTTTATTTTTATTTTCGTGTTTAAAATGAAGGCACCACCTTATGACTGGAAGGATCTTCAGGGTATAGAAAAGTAAAGCAAACCTTTGCAGGCTCATCTCATTTAACTCCATTTTTGGACTAGTGCTGTGTTCTCTCAGGGACTTTACCATATGCTATTCTAAGTTTTGTTTAGTCAAAGCATAACCTTTCCACATAGATTTAATGTAAAAGGGGAAAACATATAAAAGAAATGCCTTACAATTAGACAGCAGGGAATCATTTACAAAGAGGACACTACATTATTAAGCTTTTGGCACTCTGCATAATTGCTGAATTACAGAAATGCATAAAGCATTACGGAAACACTTAGGGATAACATTCTATTAATTTATAAATGAGACAGCTAGATATTAGTGGTTAAATATTCAACCTTGTATGGTATGGTGGCACAGCTCCATGACATTGGGTGAGAATACAAGCTCAACCACTGTCTGTGTGGGTTTTGTCCATTTACCTCAGTTTCCCCACCACAGAGGTGTTGATTTAATTGAACGATGACATGTTTTAAAGAAATGCTTATTGGTGTATTGTGCTGGAGTGCTATCCAATATTGATACAGTATAATAGCTCAATATTTTTCATCAAGATTAACCATTGATAAGCTTAGGATACATTTTTTCTGTTCTGTTTGCATTTTTCACACAATATATAGATATAGCAATTTCTTGAGCAGTTCTAATGTTTACTAGACACTCTTTGTTAGAATATAGAAGCAATGCCATGTATTAGTATAATTAGTATATGCATGCCAAAATTCACTCCAGTAGATGATATACCATCTTTAGAAATTCTTATACCATGCATTTGGATTCAGTTTTACAACAAAGATGTGTTTTCCTATGACAGATTAATTCTAAATCTAGACATTGCAAACAGATTTCTTTGAAATAGAAAGCAAATTAGCAAGAGACCTCAAGCGAAATGACTTATTACATTCCTAACTTATTAAGCTCCTCAGGATGCTTTGTTTGCTCCATTTCTGAGTACTCAACATTTTTCTTCTCTTGATCTACATCAAAAATCTGTAAAAAAAAGAAGTCTGTCCTTAAAATAAAAAAAGTTATGAAAGTGTTACTCTAACAATCTAGGATGAACTGTATTTGAACTTTTGAGTTTTACACACAGATGTTCCAAAATAGGAAATTCCTGTAACTTAATTCCAGTATATTCTGTTTATTTCCTTTATATTTTATCTCAATGTACTCACATTATAATCTTAGAAGAGAATGACCAGACAGTGTATAACTCAAATTTTAGAGTTTACCCAAGGGACCTGGAAAAACCACAGATAAACACTTTTGAAAAGATAAAGTGCTTTACATACGCCAATTATCAAAATTTTTAGCAATAGTGTCATTAGCGTAGTCGGCAAATTATCATCACAAGGTCTGGAACGTCTTTTGGTGTTTTTGGCATGAAGAATGGACCCCCCAAAGGTGAGAGAGTGAATCCATTCCATCAGAGAGAGACCATCCACCTGGATGTCAAAGACACAATCCATGCATTAGCCTGCCTGCTGAAAATGCTCCATTCTAAAAGAATGTCTTCCTTTTTCTAATAGTGCATACAAAGTAAACATACACACTCATTCATCAATGTAGTTTAAAGACATATGATGACGTTTAATTTTGTTTAGTATATTGCCATTAAAAACAGTTCAACCTTTTCAATAAGTCACATTGAGGAAGGTATATTTGTGGACAATTAAGATTTGACTATTTACTCTCTTGCTAATATGGCAAGTTGTGTTGATTTGTTTTATACTACATTTTCTTACAGCACCATGCTGTATGCGATGGTCTTCATTTTTTTTTTAGGATTTTCCATATTGTCAAATTTCTTTTTGGCCTTTTCTAGTTAGAACCTCGTGCAGCTAGGGAGATGAAGAATTTAAAAATGTCTGAAAGTGTGTCACACTCACCAGAAAGGAAGCAGTAGCCAGGTGCCCAAGAAATGTGTCAGAGATGGCACTTGAAAAACAAGAAGTTTAACCCTGCAAGTATTACTTCTTCTGGTTAGGCATCTCCAAAATGGACTATAAAAAACATTTAAAGAAGAAAAGAGTAATTAAGTAACCAGCTTCAACAGAGTCAAAAACATTCACCAACAGGCCGCTCTGGACAAATCCAGAATGAGAAAAAGGTGGAAGTTCAGAGATAGAACCATCATTAGCCCAAATTTAGCCTTGATTTTAAAGTCACAATTTGCAAAGAAGGTGAAAGAAAAATGTACAGTATAGCTGAAGTTAACTTACATCCCTGACTCTTGCTAACTGCAACCTAGCAGGAATATCTATGTGATGCATTTACAAATTAAATTTAAATGTCAACATTTTTTAAGTATTCATTCTTCAAAACCAGAATAGGAAGAACTCTAGGGCAACCAGTATTTTTAAAGCCATGCCTCACTACACCACATTTCCAAAGATTTCAGCTTAATTTACATAATCATAAGAAACTAAGTGAGTTGTAGAGAATTCATCTGGAACTGCAAGCAATGTCCATAAACAGTGAAAAATTATGGGAAAAGAGAGCGAGTGTTTTGAAATGTCAAAAACAGAGACGAAGGCTGTTGAAATTTATAGGCAACATAGAAGTTTGTTATCATCTCAAATAGAGCTTGCAGTTTATTCATGTGTGCCTCATTCTCACTGGATGCTAAAATGTGGCAATGTCCTGGTTTATCAGGTACAACATGAAATTGTGAAACATGATGAAATGTTTCATTGACATATGACATTTAAATTTGACTAGAAGTCATGTCAAGTCCTGATGTGTGACACTTACTTAGAAATATTTCTGTTATTTTTGTATGTTGTGATAAAGCAGTACAATATTTGTTCACTTCTTCTTCATCCTTCTCAGCTTAGTTAGGTCTAAAGTAAAATTTCTTTGTCTTATTCTTTATACTTTTCTATGTTGCAAAGAAGTTGTTTTCTTAAAGTATTTGCCCACATAAGCAGTCCCTACACAAACTAGGTATATAGTTTAAAATTGTCTATTATATTCTTTACTTTAAATGGTGAAAAATGATGTATTGGTATGCAAATTATTTCAGTCTTTGTCAGTTCAAGCCCTCCCATGTCTGTTATAGTGTGTCTTAGTGAACTCAGGCTGTTCATTTGTCTTTACTCCGTCAGATATGTTAAAGGCTGCACACTAGGACCATTGCAGGTAGATCTCCCCAACATCAGGGGAAATATAATGAACAATAAATTTTAATTTATTTTTTACGCAAATGTAACTATTTTATTGCCTTATATTTCATTCTCTGTAATGTTGCTTTAAAAGAACATTAAAATACTTGTGAATAGGATATTCAGCCCAATAAGGCTTACCATCCTATTCACCCAGATTGTCCAAAAATAACATCAAGTCTTGATCTGATGGTCCCTAAAATGCATCACTGCACTACTTGGTAATTTATTCCATGTGTTTATGGTTCTTTGCATAAAGAAAAACTTTTTAACATTTGTTCACAATTTGCCCATAGCAAGTTCCAAACTTTGTTCCCTTGTTTTTTTTTTTCAGAATTTATTTTAAAGTAACAGCTTTACTAATTCATTTCATGATTTTAAAAACTTTGATCATCTCACTTCATAATCTCTACTTGCTTCACCTGTAAAGGTTTAACTCCTTTAGTTTCTCCTTATAGCTGATATCTCTCAGTACAAAAATCAGGCTGGTTGCTCTTCATTGGATTTTTTCTAATGCTACTCTGTCCTTTTTTGCAATATGGACACCAAAACAGTACACAGTACTACAGGAGAGTCTTCAATAGTTCAGTACATATAACTTAAGCATAACCTCTCTTGACTTGTAGTCCACACAACATGATTAATAACCTAATGTCCTTTTAGCCTTCTTGATTGTTTCTGTATACTATCTGGAGGAAGAGAGTGACAAGTCAACTATGACTCCTGGGTTCTTCTCATATAGAAGGAAAATTTTTTATTTTAGCATAGAGAATAGCAAATTCACATAAAGAGCCATAAAAAGTAATTAAAAGCTTCTAAAACATTAGATTAAGCATAAATTAGAATGTTAAGTAAATGAGATAGGTCAAGCAAATAGTTAACTAAAAATCAGGTATATTGCATTATTTTTCAAGCTTATGGCAAAATTTCTAGTCTGGGAAAGAACAGAAATTAACATATCGAAACGAGTTTAGAACAAGATAAGAGATTGAGAACACCTGTGTTCAAGGCTGAGAAGCTAAAAGAACAATACCACAGATAGAAGATGGCTCTGGTAGTCACGCGAAGAAACCAGCTGGGTTGATAATTCAGCAGAAAGGCAACAAAAGGCGTTTGATGTATGCAAGGTCACACTGTAATGCATGAAGAGAAAATCTTAGTAAATTCAGGCTTTAGCAAAAATATTACAAGAATATATTAGAAATTAGCTATACTGTAGAAATTAAGACAGATCAAGTATGCCAAGCAATGATTAAATGAAGAGCATATACAATATTTCTTTTTAGTTAAATTTAAGCTTTAGGCCACTATTATAGTATAGCTTTAAAGGCTAGAGGAGGAAGTGACACCATGAAAGACAAAATATGGAATAGAGGACATCTTCCCAGTTGAAGAACCAATCAAGAATAAGAAAAACAGAAACTGGAATAAACAATAGACAGTATGGCCAGGTGCAGAATGAGCTCATTGAACAAGGTTAGAATGATAAGAAATTGTTATAAAAACTTAGATTATGGCAATGTTCAGGGCTCAGCTCAATTTGGTCGTATTGGGTTGAGTTCTTGTTATTTTTTGTGTTGATTTATTGCAATAAAGCCTTAAAACTTTGTCTGTCTATCGCGAGTCCTAATAGCCTTTATTTTTAAGTAAAAAGCCTTCTGATGATGAATTTTTCACAACAACACTCATAAGGTGTACCTTCAAGTTTTAGACCTCCCATGTTGGACCAAACATTTCTACTAGCCACACTGGTGCCAGGCCAGCAGTATTCTACAGATTGTCAGCATGACAGAGGAGCTGATTATGGACATTGGGAGGAAACAGCAGGGGCACTGCCACCTTCTCAGGATTAACAACACTCAAATAGAGAGGGTGGACAGTTTCAGATATCTCAATGTTCACATCATAGAAGATCTGGCCTGGTTCAGGTACATGGACACCTTGATGAAGAAGGCATAGAAACATTTATACCACCTTAGACACAGCAGGGATATATCAGGCTGCCCTCCTACATATTAAAGAACTTATTTACCTCCAACATCAAAAGTATTCTGACATGAAGTATCATCACCTGACTTGGGCACAGCATGCAACAGGACTGCAAGGCTCTGTAGAGAATGGTATGGTTAGCAGAATGTATCACAGGGTGTGCACTCATTAACCTCCAGGACATTTACACCAAGCAATGTCAAACCAAGGCAAGGAAAATGATCAATGATACCAATCACACCAACAATAGCCTCTTTTCTGTGCTGCGGGCAGATAAACAGTACTACTGGCTAAAGTCCAGTTCAGAGAGACTGAGAAGAAGCTTTTTCCCACAGACCATCTGCATGTTAAATAATGAAAGTGTTTCAAAAATACATGACACTCTGTTGTTAACTCTCTCACATTAAGTTATTTAAGTTAAGTCATCTAGGTAGTTATTATCATTATTCATTCATTATTATTACTATTTTTATTATTTATTACATCTTTATAATTCTGTAAATGATTGTTGAATGTGTAAAGTTATGTATTGTCCCTTTATATTCATCTTAAGGCACAATCTTGAGGAACTAAGCATTTCACTGTATATTGGACAACCTGTATTAATGTTATGTGACATATAAAATTTAATATGTTTTGATGTAATATTTTACACTTTCTTACATGGTACAAAGTGTATTTCATCTGCTACAAATCTGCCCAAGCCTGTATGCTGTCCAAGACCCTCTTCTCACAGTTTAGCTGGTTCAATATTAGTCCTATCTGCCCTTCCACCTAATTTGGAATCAAATGTAAACTTAAGCAGTTTATAGATTATATTCTTGTTCAGCTTCTGTACATTGAAAAGAACAGCGGCCTGAGCACTGATGCTTGACGGCTTCCAGTCCTTAGGAATTTATGCCATGTGCAGAGAATGTTTAAAAATAAATGTTAATTGTTTGTATATGCACTCCATTCATTTATGCACTTACTTCTAAAATATGGAAATAATCTCTCACTGTATCATCTTTTGTCTTTCTCTTTAGTTGCATTTTAACTTTCCTAATATCCTTTTTAATCGTTGCCCTAATGCTATCATGAGTCCTATGCTTAACACTTGAATATTTTGCCTTGTATGCTTTTTGTATTATTTTTTCTCCAGCTGTCTGGAGTTTTTTTGTTTTTTCTGTCCCCCCTGGCCATTGAACCTTACTCTTATTCGATGTTAATTAATGTTGATTTATTTTGTTTTCTTATTGTGTCTTTTATTTTTCTATTCTTTATTATGTAAAGCACTTTGAGCTACTGTTTGTATGAAAATCTGCTATATAAATAAATGTTATTGTTTTGCAACAGTTTTTATTTTTACTTTGCTATATCATTTTCTGCTCCTTGTTTATCCACCATCAAACTCTCTTTAATCTCTTACTGTTTTTAGAATTCTGTATGAAGTTGTTCTGCATTGTATGTAAAACACATTTAAACATGCTCCACTACTCCTCAACTGACTTCACACTTAAAAGATTATCACAGCTCATGTTTTCTTTAGACTTTGCCCCATCTGATCAAACACCTTTTGAATATGTCCTCTGCCAAAAACTAAAAATAAATATACTGTATTATACAATGGTCACTAAATGCTAATGGTTCAGTCACATCAGCCCCCTGAATTCTGTCTGAATTATTACATAATACAAAATCTAGACAGGTCCCCTGTCACTTGGGCTTTAACATACTGTGTTAAAAAACATCTAAAAACTCCTGTTCTTATGTCTGCTGTTTTTAGGGATGGCCCAATTATTATTTGGGCAATTAATGCTCTAATGACTGTAAAATCCCCCTCTAAACATTTTTTTTAATGTCATTACTTCCTGCATTGGGAGTGTCTAACACATTCCCAATATCAGATTCATATCTGTACCACCATCTAGTCAAATCTAACTGAAGAAGACTTCCATTCAAATTCTGTTTTATATAAATTGTGACTTCCCGCTTTACAGTTTTTCTTATCTCTCCTAGGTAAACGTTTAATCCTCTATATTGTACAGGTAAATCTAACTCCATTTCACTTGTCATATTCCTGATAGGATGAGTATAAAGATAAGCAGTTTTAATGTATTACTCATTTTAGTTTGCCTTTTTACCTATGTGCTAGAAAGTTCACTTTATGTGACATTATACACCCGGCCTGTTTTACACTCACCACTCATCTAATTCATGATAATTGTCTGTTTATTTACCTCTGCTTATAAGTAACAATTACTTTTACCTCTTCTCTCTCTTTCAGCATCTTACAGTTTAATTGCAGTGAAACACCAACTGCATCTACTAATACTAACTAAAAAAGATGTTCTAAACTATGTATCAGTAATGAGATTCATTATAATTAATTTGTTGGTTTATGTATCAATAGAAATTAGGTTTGTTCTTTTACATACTGTTATTAACAACATGATGAAACTCCAATATTAAAAAAATGCTGCTTTGCTTACTGTATATATTATCTTGGACCATATTTCACGCTTTCAGTGATTTGGAAAGAAAGACTCAATGGAATGATAATCTACATCAGCATGAAAATACTGTATGGCAGACAGGTCTAAAAAGCAGAAAATAGGTTTTCAAAAATTACAAGGAAATAACTATTAAGTGTGCTGCACCAAAGATGCCACTGGAAATGTCTGTGGTATGTTTCTTAAAATATGCAATACGCTGTACTAATACCTTAATGGATGGCAATAGTTTATCTGCTTTTTTTCTTCTATTTTTGAAATACCTGTAGCTACACTGGAAATAGGACTAGCTTTAAACAACTCCACTGTCACAGCCTTCTGTTATAAGCTTAATCAAATGAATAACAGGTTCAATTTAAATTTCTCCCATCTGACTTATATCTTATTAAAACACATTACCTTAAGCTATCCCAGGCTCCCTGAGCTCATTCTTCAAAGATATGTGTTTTAGATGTGTATTTTCCTAACTTACCTATTTTACACAAAGAGATTTGGAGTTAGCAGCACGACATTTAATATAAACTACATATATCAGGAAAAATTCACATTGTGCAACTCATTGGGGACATGCATGTAAGTGCTGTGGGGAATTTTGAGTTTTTGTTATTTAATTAATTATCAACTTCACTTTTGGCAAAGACAATAGCTGACGTGACTCTCGGTAAGGCTTCTATGATATGCCTTTCTTTACTTTTATTTTTGGAGAGGAGTGTTAGCCATTAAGACTCAGATAAAGATAACTACATCACCCTTTTATAATCAACAGAATAATTCAAGTTATTGATAAACCCAAGGATTATAAAAATGTGATAATTTCTTATATCTAGATCCAAAACAAAAGTAATAGAAATGCTGATTAAGCTCTTCAAAGCTTTTTTTCTTTTTTACAAAAATAGACAAAAGGAGTTTACCTTCTGCCTTATTTTACAAGTTTATTTAATGTGTAAGAGTTAGAGCTATAAATTGGGTTCTTTGACTGTCTATTGCTTTTGTTTGATACCACAGACAAAGGGCAGTTTGGGAACTTGACCAATTTTTCTTTTTACAAATTTACCTGACATTCTTATTGCAAATTTTTGTTTCATAGAAATAGAAAAATGAAACATCTTTGGAGTATTTATTTACTAAATTCATAGTATTACAGTTTATCTCAATACAGTTATGTGCATCCATTTAGTCAGATTTACCCTGATCCCCTCCAAACCAGACTGCAGCAAATAACTCAGATGGGCATAGTGGAGTACACAAAAGGTCTTGGCAGTTTATACTTTAAAAAACACGTGAACTGATTACTTTGTTGTTTTATCTTGGTAGAGTAATATATATATATTGCTCTACTTTCCCCTATTGTATTATTAATATGCAGCCTTAGAATGCCTAATCTCACAGACTTACCACTGTATATAACTTCTCCCCACCTTCCCTTCTATATCTATAACCTCAGGCAATTAGATGTAGTAAAAAGACAAGCAGGAGTTAAGTTACACATAAAATAATGTATTACTGATAATATTCATAAATAATAACAAAATGCAAAGTACATTTGAATATTGGCAACCATACAACCTGATAAAATGGTGATGTGTAATTCAGGTGGCACACAGACTTGTAGTTACTTAAAATGTCTCTAGTTAGTTAAAGCATCGTTGGTGCTCAGCTTTCAGCCACATGTCTGTTCAATATGGTGCTGCTGAGCTGTGCTCTTCATTGTGTTGTCTTCATCATCACAGGTTAGCAAGAGAGATGCTTCTTCATCATATGTTGGTTAGAGAGAGAGAATGTGGTTGAGCAAGTACATTTATAGATGTTCTCTCCAATTCCTAGAACCAATAGGACATCATGATACTTAAAGGCCTCTGAGACAAGCCAATTCCAAACAGCCATATCTCAGACCAATGAGAGAAATAGTACATTTTAACACCTCAACACCCCCAAGACCATATGTTAAGCTAACCTGGCTTTGTGTGGGGAATGAGACAAAGACTTTAGCAGAGAAATACTCATCAAACTGGTTTAAGACACATCCCCCCAAATCCTGTCATAAAATTAAAATAGGGGGGGGGGCTTTGGCTGTAAACATGAATATCTCTCACCACTTGGTTTGCCTAAATTATAAATAAAGACATACAAAACATTTATCAAGTTATATACAAAATCCCACATCACAACATTTGTGCACTATTTCTTTATAAGCTAAATGAGTTAATAATACTGTATATACCAAATATTTATTTAGTGTTGGGGTACCCTTAAGAAAACCCTGTATAACTGAAAGAATACAAAATTTAAAAAAATATTCATGTAAAAAATAAAACAAGTCTTTTCAGATGCAAGTCTCATGTGGACTGCCCAAGATGGTGGTTCTTCCGGTTATGTGGCAAATGGGCAGGAAGAGGTAGGTGCAAGTGGGCGGACACAGGAAGTGTTGTTGGGGAAGGAGAGCTGTCAGTCTTCCTGTCTGCAAGAGTAAGAAAAGAGAGGATATTATCACACTGCGCCAACCCCTGGATTAGTGGAGAACAGCTATCAACAAAGCCCTTAAACTGTCTTTCATATTACAGACGTACTTTGCTAAAGTTCCCCACTTTGGACAAAGCTTACATGGAGTTGGGGAATATTGTAGACATAGGGTTACATCTTGTAGGCATGTGGGGAATGAACTATACACAACTTGGGCTTTAAGTGTTTTTAAAAAAGTAAGCAACCTTATCCCGTCTACTGTCAACTTATGATCCTGTTCAGTGGATGCAGTGGTTTCTCCAGGATTGACAGGAGCCTGCTCAGCGCCCGTTGCTCTGTCACGGATGTTAAACTGTCCAGCTTCATTCCTACAATAGAGCCTGCCTTTCTAACAAGTTTGTCCAGGCGTGAGACGTCCTTCCACTTTATGCTGCCTCCACAGCACACCACTGCGTAGAAGAGGGCACTTGCCACAACCGTCTGGTAGAACATTTAACAGGGAGGCACAGTTGAAAGCACTTGACAAATTCATGCAATAAGGTCTTCCCTTACATCAGAGCACATTGAGCCAGAAGTCAACAAGTGGCTTTCAGGTATGGAAAATATGTGAAACATAATTTATGAATTTGGAGATTTAAGGTACTTTTTTAAATTAAATACATTTTAAAATTCATAAATTACAAATTAGCAAATCACTTGGGATATTAGCATAGTTAGCCATAGAAAACTCTGAGTCACATTTGGAATCTATCGGAAATTATTGTAATCAACAGAATCATATGGTAGTAACCAAAATGTTTCAGAGGTAAAAATAAAACATAAAACACAAAATAAGTTAAAAAGTATACAGTATTAGTTACAGTACTTTGAGCACAAGAGCAGCACATTCACCTGTCAGTTTTTCTGCCTTCACATTTTCCTTATCAACACTATATAAGTACAAAAATTTCCATTTTGTAGAGCCTGATGCATCACACTGATGCATACTTTGTGCTTATCAGGGCATGCTTATCTTTTGACTGCTCTGCACCGTATTATTACTTAAGAAGTGATATTGTAAAAACAGCCATCTTTACACTCATTATTTAGCATTACTGAATGTTTGCATTCAGACTATCCTTCTTTCTCTTGGGCACGCTTTTTAAATCTTAAATGGAATCTACCAGCAGATAGGCTCAAGCATATAGTGATCCTCTGCTGTTTGTTAATTTTTCTTTTATCTGTAAAACATAATCCAAACAGAATTTTACAAGGTGTATGAAGTATTTGCAAAGAGGTGAATATTGCAAGGTTTGGTTTTAAGTTACACAATTAAATCAGGAGTGCTCAAAGTCTAATACAAGTACACAAGAGCACCTGGAGTTACTAAGGATGTAATGGTGGCTGCTTCCACATTATCAGATGGGGACGCAATTCTGTCTGTGACCATAGAGGGGGACACACCCTATTTGCTGCATGTGACAGCAGGAGGGGCTGCCTTCAAGTTAAAGTCAAGGACTTCACAGACATTAAAAGTAAGCATACAAAATAAAAGCTCAATTCTTAGCTTACATGTTCTAACCTTGTCCTACCTGTGGGGAGCTGCCCAGCTGTCTGTTATTCAGTGGGGATCACCAGGGGCCTCACGCATAACGGTGTGAGTAGAATTCACACTAAACATGGCGTAAGGACAAAAGCGGAAATGTGCGTATGCACAAAAAAATCCACATGCACAATTCTGTGCATTCACCAACTTCCACATTCTTCTGGTCCATAAATCCCTGTCAGTGTGTAAAGTAACGTATGTGCACGTGCCTGGTGTCCTGCCCTGTCTCCTCCCAGAATTACGCCACTTTGAAAATGCAAATCAATATAAATAGCCCTTAAGCTCAGCATTCTGTGAAAAGGCAATGGCAAAATCATGGGGGGAAATAGAAGAATTTCAGCGAATACCAAGTGGAGGCAAGGAAAAACGTACTATTTGTTGGTTTAAACAGTGGTATAAACAGCAAAAGGAAGTTGATCGAGTGACATAGAGTGTCGGAGAAACTTGAAAGCTCAAGCCCAAAATAAAAAGAAGGTGTCAGATATCACAGTCGCTGTGAAAATGCGAGTTGTAGCCCACCATTTTGATGTGTCATATGAAAGCTTATTAGGGTACAGAGAACAGAAAAAAAAGGGACACAGTGGGGAAAAAAGCTCGAAATGTCAACTTTAATCTAAAAATTTCCACTTTAATCACGTAGTTTATTTTCTCATTAAAGCAGAACATCATAAACTTCATCTTAAAATCATTTAATTTACTAGTCTCTCAAATACCTTCGTAACTAAAGTAGCATGTTAAATGCTTTGTTTTCAGCGTGTTCTTCTATGTGCTCTGAGTGTGTGAATCACTATGTGCTTCTTAAATAGGCTTTCTCTTCCTCCGACTTTACACAGAATCCATTACATTCGTGATATTACAGCTCTCTGAATAAAAAAAATACTGAGATGTATACTTAATATCATTTTCATGATGATAGGAGTTAAAGCATGTTAATAAACATGGGAACACGGTGGCGCAGTGATAGTGACGAGCTGGCACCCTGTCCAGAGACTGCCTCACGCAAGATGCTTGCTGCGCCATGCGTGACCTCAGATAAATAAATTATTTCAGCAATACTGTCTCTTTCAAATGTACTAACCTCCAATTCCTGTCCTTCCCTTTCTTTCTCCAAGTAAACAATCACCACACAATTAGCTATGTAATAGATGTTAAATCATCTGTAAGCTTAGAACTCAGATTCTTCAAAACTTTGAAGAACATTGAAATATCTTCGTAGTACATGTTTAATTATTCTATCCATCTATCATTCCAGTGTCGCACCAGCCCCAGCAAGAATACAGGAACAATCCCTGAGCTAGCTAGTGTTGCGACACCGTGTCCTTACATGTTTACTTATTAACAATATAGATTATTTAAATGATGTTAACATTTTATTTGTATAATAAACATATTTTGCTGCATTTCATCTTATAAATGATATCGTCATCATATGTAAATATGTGCTTTATAAAGTAGCTCAGGTTGTGCAATATTATAACTGCATCACAAGTTTACAGTGAGGTAATTGTACTCATAAGTACAAACAGTCCTACAAGGAGCACCTGATGGAATGATTGAGTGTGTTTATAGTTCTTAGGATTAAACTGTTTCTGAACTGCAATGTCCCTACAGGAAAGGCTCTGAAGCGCTTGCTGTATGGGAGCAGTTCAAATTGGCAGCATGGCTGAGGCAGCATGTCCTGGATGCTGCATAACGATAATTCTCTTTCCAATCAGCTGCTGTCGAGCTGTGATTCCACACTCAGATACAGTGATGTAAGTACTCCGAGTGGTGCAGTGAGAGTAATATGGAAAAAGATGACCCGTTGTGGCAACCCCCAATAGGAGCAGCTGAAAGAAGAAGAAGGTGCAGTGAGAGTAATAATGCTAAAGCAGCTATGGCACTTGTAATAGTTTGGCCGCTCCATAGACCATTATGTTGTTACAGGTTAATTCAAATCTGATGCCTTAAACTAATAAACAATATGCGGTTAATTTCAGTGTATTTATAAAGCCGCGTCAGGGATGTGCATCTAAAAAAGAAAGGAAAACCACACTTGAACAAAAGCACTGCTTTGACGCTGGGTGTTGCCAGTTTGCAAAACCGAGCAGAGAACTTGAATATATGCCAGGGATTGAGCTAGTGTGAAAATGCGCATGGCTTTACGCCAAGTTTAGGTTTTATACATTGAAATTTGAGCGTAGAAAAAGGAGTACGCAACATTTTTGTGCGTACGCACCGTTTATACATGAGGCCCCAGGAGCGCTTCTTGGCTCCCTTGCCTGGACCAACGGGAGGTGGTGCTCAGTCTCCTACCCTACTGCAACCACCAGGAGATGGTCTGCTAGTTTCATTTGCTTAACTGGAACTACCAGTTTTGTTTGCCTATGTTCAGTGTGTTTTGTGGGTGATTAACCAAGAAGTTAGACCATCTGCCTATCACACTCAGAAACTGCCCTCAGCCCTGTAAAGGTGAGTGTTTCCTGACAGTTCCAGTGCACTAGGGAGCGTTGAGTGTTTATTGAGATTGAGAATGAATGGAATAAAAATGTTTGTCATGATAAAATAGAGGAGCCCAACTATAAAAGAGAGGGCTATGAAAGTGTCAAAGAAGATGACAATAGATAACGCAGTAGTCACAACTCGATTAGTGTTAGAAATGATGGTAAAGCAGTGGAAGGTCTTAAAGGTGGGATGCAATCTTTATTGTCAGGTACATAAAGGAAAAGGAAATATGCATTTATGCAAATATGGAGAATTTGTTTGCCATAAGAGAAAGGTAGGTGTGGGCAAATTGTTTCTGTTTGTGGTGATGTCATATGTCATGAGGAAGCAAGAACAGCCAACAGGACGGCAAATAAGATTTGAAGTGGTATTAGGGCTGCATCATGTATCTATTCTGAGTCTGCTACTTTTCATGTGCTGAGTTGAGAGAAAAGAGTTAAAGCAACAGGTGTTGTGCTGAAGAGATGTAGACTAAGATGGTTTGGGAATTTACAATGCAAGACAGAGGACAATTTTGTGAAGAGCTGCACTATGATGAAGATGGAGAGAGTAAAGCCTCAAAAGATGCGGCTAAGATGACTCCAGTGACATGAGAAAAGGTCTCATCCCAAAAATTATTATGGAGTATGGAGAAAAAAGGAAAATGATTTTGGGGGCTAGTGGCTAGTGTAGGTAAACCCATAAAATGGCCCACAGTTAAGAGTAACACCAAAGAGATGAAAAGGTCAACAAAAATGGCAACTTTACTAACAAAATAAACATACCAAGAGGTGAACACTGGACAGTAAACAATGCAAAAAAGAAGAGAGTAAACAAAACTCAGCTGCCTCCCTAGGTCTACCTCAACAATTGCTGAAACCCTATTTATCCACTGGGGTGGTTTGGCCTCTTGTCCACTTCAGAAGAGTGCAAAAAATACCATTTGTCAACTTCCAGATCTCTTCTTCTCTTACTTTTCCTTTCTTGAAGCTAGTTTCCTTCTCCTGTAAGTACAATATTCACCACAACTCCACTTCTTACTTTAGCCACCTATAATGAGGATGCTTTAAACCCTCTGTCAGGGTCACTTGCAGCCAAATCCAGAATACTTTTTCAGGGTCAGAGACAGCTGTACTTTCCCAACAGAGATGCCAGGTTATTAATACCACTTTTTCTTGTTTTTAAAGGGCTGAACCTCTCAGGCTATATTCATGGAGGAGGCAGCATGGATATGGTGATGCTAAATAATGGTCAGAAACATTCAACCTGGTGTCTTGCCAGCCCTTACCTTCTAAAGGATGTCACTGTCTTATGTCTCTCGGTCAGTAGATGTTTTGTCCTCCTACAAATCTACTGAGAGCTTACTCTCTCTATAATGAAAGGGTCACCTGCCCTCTAGTCAACTGGGAAATTATTACATAGTCAGCTGGAAAATTATTACATGCTTCTGCCCAGGCCACACCTCTATGTTCCACATTCTGATGGCTTAGCCTGTGGCTCTTTTGAGGCACCTAGCACACACGCACACACACACTTACAGGAAACACCACCATTTTATGCTCTTGGGTTCTTACATAAGCACATAAAAGGTCTCTTCTGCTCCCAATGTTGTTCACCCTATCCGCTGGAGGTATCCTGTGAGACCTACTGTAGGTTTTTCCTGTGCCATTCAGATGGTGCCTTGATAAAATAAGTATATTAATTGAAGCACTCTGATACTGATTATATTGAATTTAAGGGCATACTAATGACAACTGCCCCAGAGGTTTGGTATTTTTTTATGATGTATCATATAAGTGGTGGGCATCAGTAAAGTGGAGAACCTTATGTATTACATAAAATCCTTACCCTACTGTATATGGGAAGAGGATGTGTCACATACAGTAAATCATTTTAAGCTAAAAAGAGTGATCTTTTCAAAATTTCAACCGAGATCTAATATGGATGAGTTAAAACTGGACTAATACTTACAGGGTGGTCCAGATCTAATTATGCAGATCCAGATCGTCTGAACGACTTTAATTTATGCGGGGATGATTCCAGTTCGGCGCAAAGACAATTCTTCATGTTGTCAGTTCGCACACTTCTCAATGGTCCGGGATTTTTCAGGTGATTTTCTATGTAATAAACTTAATAAGTTATAGCGTAATGAAAATTGCATGAAAATTGCATAATTAGATCTGGACCACCCTATATTTGTCCCAAATGACAAGCAACTGAGATCTTAACTATCTGAAATTTATTCAAGAACCACTTTAAAAAGACCATTGTATATGATGTTACAATATTCTGGATGAAAATACATGAATACATAAATTAATTTTAGAAGCAGGAAACTTAAAATCAGGTCAGGTTCATGACTTTGATTTTTGCATTAACACACAGCTCACAATTCAATATGAACTCATATGAACTGCATTATTTCCTATAAAATTCACGAGTAAGGTTTCTATATTTTGTTTGCTTAACTTGTATTTGTAGCATTTTATAATGCCTAAGTATGCATAAATACTGCATATTATATATTCCACCTATTGATTGTGTTGTTCGTTCCTCTTTAGATTTTTCATTTTTGTAGATTCCTGGGCAACAAGAAACTAGGAGACATCATGCTACTGAGGGATAAAGCAGGATTATGGATTATTGTAAAGGTGAAATTCTTTTAAAATATTATCAAGTACATATTGTGATTTTTAAAGCAGTAACAATTTAATGGTACTCAAGAGTGTCTATCTTTTTATCATTCATGCTTTCGATGATTTATTCAAGAAAACTATATACAGTATTTGTGTAAGAGTTAAACCAGGTTGTAAAAGGCACTTATCTTTCTGTTTTTGATTGACATGTTCAGACAATTGTCTTGTAAGATTTCCTTTAGCAAAGTTCTTCTTAAATTGCCATGTGACAAAAAGATTAAAGAAGATATTTGATTATAGTTCTCCATAACATTTTTCTAAAAGGCTTTATTAAAGACTAGAAACATTAATTGTATTTAGACACTAGTCTCTACTGACAGCTAGAAAAGCTTTTGCTTAATTGAACTACTTTTAGTATTGTGTTCAAAAGAAATTTCATAAGACAATTGACAAAACATTTAAACATAATATGCACTGAACTAAAAACATAGGATTTAAAATTTTTAATAATGACTATACTTTAATTTCAACAAAACATCATAAAAGTAAGAATGCATTTATGTTAAGATAATGGGAAGCCAGAAAATCAACTCAAGGGCACATTCTAAATATAAAGTATTTACAGTTAATATAAGAAAGGCATAAGTAAGTAGTCAGAAATATCTGTAAATCATCAACTGTGCAATTTTTTTGGTAACAATACAATATTTTGAAAATTAAATTCATATATTATCCATGATAGAAATTTTATTGTATAATTATATCATATGATGTAATATATATTTTTATTTAACGTACAGTACTGTATAGGGAAATAAAACACATTCAATATTTGTGTAATGTATTTTTATGTGACTAAAGGATAGATTCATTTCCTGTTGAAATCATTACAAGAACTAAAAAGAACAAACACACAACTCCTGTTTTTACAAAGTTACACTGGCTTTTAGTTAAACTCTGAGCGGATTTCAAAATACTAGTTTTTGCAAATAAGGCCTTAAGGCCATGCTTACCAATAAAGGTATCATTGCTTATAAACGAGTAACCATTACAATCTTAGCATACTGGCCTACTAAAGATTCTAACATTTAATAATGTAACAGTGGGATCCCAAAGCTGCAATATAAGAGCTGCCCTTTTCATCTCAGCTTTTAAATTCCACTTTTTAATTTAATGTAGCATAAACTGATTAGAGCTGCTGATCAGCTGTATATAATGTATCTGTTAGTCATTTGTATAACAATATAAGTAATATAATACTTATGACTTGTTATTACCCCTCCTTCATTCTGTTTCCCTTTTTCGTGTCCTGCTGCGGTACTCAGTAATACTGCTCGAATTCTAAGCTGCTTTCCTGTCCTTTGAAAGACATCTGTGATACTGAATTCCTTAGAATCAACAATGGATAGATTTTATCGTCATATTACATGGCTCAGCCTTGACCCTACTGTAGATTGCCCAGGAGGGGACTGGGCAGTCAGTTGGTCTAGGTCTGCTGATTTTGTATTATAGCTGACTGTGGATCCCCCAGAGGTTTATTTTTTCCAGGGATGCTGCTGGCTGGAGTTTTTGTTTTCCTCTCCTCTATTGTCTACTGGCCATAGTTCAACAATTATTTTAGTGGACAGATATTGCTGGCCTCCATTTATGTCAGTCAGTTTGGAACTGTTTTTTTCTTTCTTTTGCTTAAAGAAATGTGTGTCTTTATGTACATTCATTATACAATTAGTATGGCTTAAAGTTTGTTATTTTACTTACCTTGTTAGAGCTCTCAAAGACTGCACTCTGTTCTAGAAATGTCTTTGGAGTCTTGTCTTAGTGGGTTGTGTCTTGTGTTCTCATGTGGAAGGTGCCTAGGTGTCATTCTTAATACATGACCATGTAAATCTGAGTAAACAGTGGTTCTATTCCCACATCTTTCCATATTGACGAGCTCCTCATTCTATCAAATACTTAATTTTGGCCACTCGTACTTGTAGTTTTATTCTTTTGATCATTACAAGTGACTTTTTATAAAAAGCAAGGCATGAATTGTGATAGTTACCTTTGTCTCCTCTCCTCTTCATGATTTTTACATCACTCTTTTAGAGTATGCCATATTGCCTCAGTTTCGTTGTGCCCTGCAATGTAATGTTATTCATGTTAGAGAGGTGAACCTGAAATGTATTCCAAAGACACACTACAGTGAGGTACAAGCCTAAGACTGGGTTTGCAGGCATAGTTAAAGACTGATATGCAGTATTTTAAAACAGATGATAAGGAAATGATCTGCTGGTGAGATTAAAGATTATGCATGTATCTCCAAAGTATTAACTTCCCTGTATTTTGCATGCCAAGTTTGTTTCACAGATATTGTAATCGAGGTTGGCAGGATTGTTACTTTGTTTTCCGATTTTGTGTTATAACTGACAAGGTAACTGGCACCTCATCCATGGTTGGTCATTGCCTATTGTCCAGTGCTGCCAAGTTATGCTTCAATCTCCATGATCCTCAGCTGCTTCTATAGTGGAACAGTGGATATATGGTTAATTAAAATAGTTTGATCGTTGTTTATTTTAAGTACATTCCAATTTTGATAACTGTGAGTGTGGGGAAGGAATTGAGCCAACAATAATAAGGTGAAATCTAAAAAAGTGTATGCTTATAAGGCTAAATACTTATTTAAATATTTGCCTTTTTATTGAACTGCCAAACCTATAAACAAGGCAGTCGTTTACAAGGAAAAAAAAGATTTTATATTTTTTACCATTTGCCTGTATCCTTAGATGTCAGAACAGAAGAGTTCAAACTGTTTGTAGATAAACCACTTCAGGCAGTGGGTAAATTAAAGCCTCTTGAAAAATTTTAGGTAGATAGGCAGAGGTAAGGAATAAGCCTACCTGTCAGAAAACGCCACAGGTTTTTACCTTTTCCATCTACCTACGTATTTTAAGTCAATTTTCAGTGTATCAGAAACTCAAAACAGCACTCTCACCTCAATCACCAATACCTCCTTTTTTGCTTTGACAGTAATTATCCTTTTACCAGGTCCAGCCACAAATGTCTCACTGACATGAAATTCTGTTCTTATTCATGAAGGATATATAATTGGTAAAACATGTTAAAAAACAGAAGTATTGGAGTACGTGTCTTAAAGAATGTCAAGGACTTGATTTGTGAATCAGATAAGAATATTATCCATTGTAACTTGAAAAATGCATAACCCAGATAAACTTGGCCAGCAGTGTGGTGTAATACCTAAGAAAATGGAATATTAAACCACAAATTTGAATTTTCAGTTCAGTTCACCCTGTCTAAATTATTTAACCTTAAAGTGGTCTGATTATAATAACCGCACACAAAAAATTGAACCATAACCTAAACTTACACAAAACCATCACCCATGTATATCTCTCTATTATAAAAAAATCTTGGGAGGGAGACAAGATGTGACGTGATCTTCTCGGAAGACATTTTGACGTTATGCGAGACAAGGCAATGAGACAAAAGTACAGCTGCTGTACAGGCTTTTAAATGATCGACGTCCAGTGCAACAAGCAGAACACGCAGCTTGCCAGCAGCAGCAAGACAGCAGCTGATCCAACCACATCTCTTTAGTGTGCATTCAGCCTGCCCCGCCCCACCCCACACCAACCAAACCATACCATGCGAGCTGCGTTATACGCCCCGCATGAAAGAGATTTAACCACACCTGGGGCTGGAAATAAAGGACAAAGAGTAGATGACAATGTAGAACGTCGTAGAGAATTCAAACATTATTTACCGTAAGTAAATTGGCAAGTTTAAGAAATTAGATGTGCCACTTGACTATGTGCCTTTTTTAAACAGTGCAATACATTTGAGGTAATTGAGTTAGAATTGCTACAAATTACAACTCTGCTTTGGTATCACAAACAAAAACCAGAAATACCTACCTCATCACTTTTTGCAAAAACATTTATTTATATAGTATGTGTTCATACAAACAATGTATGCAGCTCAAAATGCTCTACAAATGGAATGTTAATATAAAACAGAAAAAAACAAGATTAGGCAATGACATTATAAAGTATGTAACCAAGAAAAATGTAAGGTTGAATGGCCAGGAGTACAAAAAAAAAAAAAAAACTCCAGTTAGGTTGGAGAAAAAAACAAAAAATCTGCAGGGGTTCCAAGGCCAAAAGACCACCCAGCCCTCAAAGGGCATTCTACCTAACACAGATGTTCTAAATCTGTCCTTATGGTTTTCAGGCTTCATAATGGAAGAAATTGATGATGATGGTGGTGTGGACATTGGGGACACTTGCCATTCAATCCATAAACATAGGGGGCAGCAGACAGTAGTACAGAATAGTAGGGAATTGCAGAACCCAGTGGAAAATGATAATTCAATCCCCATATAGTGTAATAGGGGTACAACTAAAATGTAGCTGCGAAAAAGCCATTTAAAAAATAAATAACAATAAATGATAAATAGTGCTTTCCATTCATCTTTTCATTCATGATGCACAACGTTTTCAAGAAAAAAAAAAACTGATGACAGAATGCAGTTGAGCAAGTGCTGATTTGCTGCCACCCTCTACTGGCAAAAATCATTTTGCAATTAGTGAACCGAGGGAGAGGCACACATGCCATAACTAACTGTAGTACAGCTGTATATGTTCTGTGCCATTTGCATGGGCTTGAGTGCACTAATAACAATAACACCACATTATAAATTCCCTTGTCAATGAGTATATTCACCAGGCATTCCAGTTTTCTGTAACATTTCAAAGGAATGCAGCACAAGTTTATTGGTTACTGTAAGTTGGCTCTGCATCTGTTGGGGTGTATGTGTGTGTGTGAACCATGCCTGGAGATGGACTGCCATCCGAATCTGCTTTGTACTTAATGCTGCTTAGATAGCCAGAGGCTACTTATGAACTTGAAATGGTATAAAGTGGATTTAAAAAACGAATAGATTAATTACAAGATACAACAAATATCAGGTAGCAAATTGTTTTTGTCATTTTCTTCCATGCTGATGGAATTACTTAATGTTTTCACATATTTATTGAAAACAGCATTGATCTATAAATGTATTCATTATTTACCTACTCAATTGGTCATTATTATAACATTCAGAGCACCTAAGTGTGTGTGCTATTACAATTTTTAATAATTATTCTTTGCATTTATTTATTTACAGCTCTACTAAATTGAGTAATTTTATTAAACTGTTATATTATTTACCTGCTGTTTTCATATGCAACAGTAACATCATTTTGGGTGACAATTTACAGCTTTCCTTAATGAAGTAGTCTAATTAAGTTGCATATATCTTTTGTTTTCATAAGCGTCAATAAGATATAAACTGCTTCATCCCCCAAAAATGAGTTTTTACTCAATTCTTTATGGTTTGACTAACCCAATAGGCATTATTACTTAATTGCCAGAAGCAAAACATGCTCTGTCTAGATAAATAATAGATTAGGACTTTAATATTTGGATAAACCTTTCTGCTGCTATAGAATTGCCAAGAGCAAATTTGATGAACACACACAACTTAAATGCATTGATCCAAAGACTGGCTGAAAACCTGTCATTGCACTGAGTACCCTTACATTTTTGTAAATAGAAAATTATTTGCTTTTTACATTTTCAAAAAGAGGAAATACACTGTAGCTGAAATAATGTATGCTTATCTAATTCAAAAATAAAATGAATATAGAACACAAAATGATTTGTGGTCACTAATATTTTTTAATAATTATTGAATTGTAACATTAAGATGGTGGTTTTTCCTGAATATGTTATCTTTATCACCTATTTTGCTTATAACCTTATTCTGCTTTATTCATCAGTTTCAGTATTTTCAAAATATGTAAAGTTCCTTTAAAGAAGGAAATCAAGAGAAAGTGCATATATATATATTAATTTTAAGTTACATCAATAACACTTTTGTAAAGAGCATTAAAAAATTGTACAAAATTTTGAAATATTTTTTATTTCACTCTGAACCCACTTTAAAATGTACACAGAGAGGAGCTGTACCTTGCAAAAAACTATTAAGTGGGCTTTACAGAAAAAAGTGGACATGGATCTCCATTACTTGATGATCTTCTGTAGCATGCAGTGAACAAACCCTGGCTTAAATGTGGATTCCCATCAATCAGAAAGACGAACACTACAATGAACAACAGGAAGGGCTAAAAGCACAAAGTGTTCAGAAACCTAGAAATAGTCTTGAAAGAAATGTGAGAGATCTTATAGGTGACATTGCTGTTGCAATTAAAGGAAATGACCAAGAACAGCATAAATGGTAAACGTATGACATAAAAAACTGTGTAAAGTGAGCAGGACACATGTAAAGGTTGTTCAGTTATAAATGCTCTTAAAAAGATGAAGGAACTTTAAGATAGAGACATTTTTCAAAACAGTGAAGTAAGATTTTGCTGGTATATTGTGTTACGAATATTACAGTACTCTCCCAACTTCCAGTTGCACTCTGTTTTTGTATTATTAAGTTAGTCACAACGTGGCCCAGAGCAGGTAAATCCATTAGGCGATACTGGTGGCCACCTAGGGTGCTGTCAAGTAAGGGTTGGAATTTAAAGGTGTGAAGGGGCATGTGCTCATGACATCAAGGGGAACCACTGGGTCAGTCAACTCTGATGATACTGAATGGGTGCTGTTACCTGCTAGACACTGTTTATGAAAGTTAAAGTTAATGTGGTCTGTACACTGTGGGGTGAATGCTCCTTAGAGTCTGCAGTATACACAAAAAGGGGCACCATTTGTGCTACTGAAGGGGTGCACGCTTTGGACTATGAGGGGGGAATGTCGTCAGAGTTAAGTAATGCCCACTATGGAGGATGAGGGTTGACATCTGTTCACAAGTGTTGGGCTCCAACTTTCACTGGCACTGACAGGGCCTAAGGGCAAAAAAAGTAAAATGTGTAAAATGGTTGTAGAAATACTGCAATATTCCTTGTGACTGTAGTTTTTCCTTAAGAAGGTCTACACCTGTTTCAAAACTGGATGAGATTCCACAATGGTCTGATTCTTATGTCGAGGCTAAATAGTGAAGAAAACCATAACAAAGAAAGAAACCTATATAAAGTACAAGAAAAAAAAAGTTAGGAACAAATGCAAGGTACAAAGTAAGAGCAAGCATTAGGTTTCAGATTTGGATTGGCACATATGATTCAGTAAAGCGTGAGCAAAGATCAAGAGTGTAACCTCAGAATTTCGGATGCAAATTGTTGGATTAAATATGAGATTACTTAAACACGGATATTGACCTAAAATAAGTAAACAATCTATAAGTGAGATTTTTTTGTTCATTAACCCTAATTTATTATTAACGCTTCAAAAAAAATGGAATTGTGATAAAGTGAGGTCCACGGCTGTTTGCAATTTTAAATAAATAATCGCCGCACTCGCTGCTTAAGAAGAAGGCGTTGTAGTGCAGCCGGAACGTTTCCCAGGAACGATACGGGCTTGGGTGTTTCCGCACTGAAGTGCACAGGTGTGGGATCGCCCGTGTCTGTAATTAATGCCAGAAGCTTCTAATCACCAAACACCTGTGCCACGTCCCCATTATAAATAGGAGGAGCATGAGTGGGGAAAAAAGAAAAGAGAAAAGGATGGAGGTTAAGGGAGAAGAGGGCTGGAGAATTAGAGAGCTGGTGCAGGAGCAAGCAAGCGAGAGCAGCTGGGGAGGAGAACCCCTCAACAGGAGTGTATGGCCAACATTCGGTAGGGACAACAGGAAGTGGTCGCTCCTGCTGAGTGATCTTAGGAGTTGGAGTGTCCCAGAAGGTGGTTGGCTCGCCACATAAAGCTGTGGAAGGCAGCAGAGGTCAGGGTGGTTTGGGAGACTGAGCACCCTGGTTACTGGAGAACCCGAATCTTGGTCTGGCAGATCAGCTGTATGGAGCCAGGGGATGGAAGGCTACTGGATGAGCAGGGGAGCCGTCAAGTAGAAGGATGGAGGCACTGGATTTTTAAAAAGGGAATGTTTCCAGCCTGTTGATTTGAATCTCGATTTAAAGGAATTGTTTATTGGATTTTTAACCTCCACTTTTGGTCACCCTGTTTTTATGGATTATATATTTATTGACGTTTTTGAGCAATGCACTTTATTTGGACACTGTTTTGATTGTCAGTCAGTCAGTATTCAACCCACAATATCCTAATACAGGGTCATGGAGGTCTGCAGGAGCCAATCCCAGTCAACACAGGGCGCAAGACAGGAACAAATCCTGGGCAGGCCCACCGTAGAGCACACACACACACCAAGCACAATTTAGGATTGCCAATGCACCTAACCTGCATGTCTATGGATTGTGGGAGGAAACTGGAGCACCCGGGGGAAACCCACGCAGTGATGGGGAGAACCTGCAAACTTCACGCGTGGAGGTCTCCTTACTGTGAGGCATTAGCCCTTTCACTTTGCCACCGTGCCGACCCTTGTTTTGATTGTTTGATTTTTATTTAATAAAAGCACTGCTTCACATTTTGCACCATCCCCTTGCTCAGTTTGATTTGTTCCCATCAGCCCAGCTCATCCAGTTACATTATCGATGGAAGAGGGTGCATGGAGCAGAACCGTCATCATCGCAGGGATAACAAATATCTACCATTTTATTTATACTGTTGCTCCATGATGTTGCATGGAAAAAGTTTTCTTCATGAGAAAACATTTTCAGTTACATTACCCAGTGTGGACTAATTTGTGTTATGCGACATACAGTAAGTACCTATTCATATGCAAACATTTTTGACGCATTCCAAAACATATTTCACAATATATTTATTGTGCATCATGATTCTTTAAATCCTGATTCTGACACTGTGTGACCATGAGCAACTCACTTCACCTCCCTGTGCTACAATTGGAAAAACAAAAGAAATGTAACCAGCTATATCTTAAATGTTTTAAGCAGCCTTGGATAAAGGCAACAGCCAAATAATAAGTAATAAAGTAATAAAAAATTATAGTAGTCCATTCAATTAATTATTTTACTCATGCATTTATGAAGGTAAACAAATATGCTATATGTTGCTTGTAACTTTAAGATGAAAAAAATTACACAGGCAACTTGACCATGTACCTTTATTATATAGTACATTATATTCACCTGGCATATTGCAGAATCATTCAAAGCTGATTTAGAACTGCAGCAAATTACAACACGGTATTGCCAGTAAAGTCAAAAAGAAGAGATTCATCGTTCATCACATTTTGCAAAAATGGCAACTGAACAGATATGTGTTTCCATTGATCCATTCTCTTCTCAAATGCAATCAATCAACCAGAGCCTAACCCAAAATTATTACGTAAAAGGCAGGAATTAAATCCAAACAAAAAAAAATGTGTTCTAACGGATAATAATATGGAAAATGAGAAAAAATAAAGCAATAGGCAATACCACCAATGAAAATTATTACTTTAACCTTCAAAAAAAAAATCCAACAGAAAACAAGAATTAAAAAATATTAAGGCTTGCCAGTTAGCATAAATAATCATTAAGAAAATGGATAGGCTTCTACATCTTAAACTTGAGATCTCTGACCACCTGCTGCTTTGTGCTAGAACTTCATGCATCCATCAGAGCACACAAAAACTGAAATGCTTTGTCATTAAAGACAATGGAACATAACTACTGTATTTCTGATATTGTTATTATGACTTCATAATCACCTTGGACATAACCATAAATGCAGTCTCTCTCTTATGTGGTAGCTGACTTGATACACAACACCTAATATGCTGTACTTGTCATTTGTATTCCATTATTACTATAACTTTAGAAGGAGGGGCAGAAAATTACTTTTTATTTTATACCAAAATGTTATTCATTGACCAGTCGTCCCTACCCACAGCACTCAAGTGGCATCTCGTGTGGTAAAGCATCAAGTGGGCTTCTGCATACTTAATCCATCATCCCCTGGCTGCATTTTTTAAAATGTGAAACAAGAATCAACTACTAACACATCTGAAAAATAACCAGCTATTTTTAACTGGGATTTTCACATATATTACAAGAAGGGACCCTGAACTGTAACCCTTTCTACTTTCTCTTTGATTGTGTAATTTATTATGTCCAGAGAATTCCATTTTCACAAAGGGCTGTGTTTTCAAGTGTCACATTCCTTTGAAGGCTGCACTTTGGTTTTCACCTGCTCCTTTTTTACAACTATTTATGACTCATATGCACTTCATGCTTTCCTGAGACACCATGTAAATAAATTCACAAACAGTACAAACATACTGTACTATGTATGTAAAACATTGAACACTTACCATATGTTTGAATATATATTTATTTTAAGTATGAGTATGTTTGTCTCATTTTAAAGCCTTACTTTAAGGAGAATAAAGTTCCCAAGTGTGTTGGCTTAAGACCAACGAATTGGGTCACTTTAATTTCAGTTTCGAAAAGACTTCTCAATGAGCTTTCTAGACATCCTATTTTGTTTCTGAGAGATAGGACATTGCGTTTTACAGCAAGTGACAGGTGGAAAAGATTTCTTGACCAGCTTTTTTAATTTATTTAATAATATTCTTCAATAAAGTGCTAAAAGCACCACACAGTCTACAATTCTCCAATCACTAATTAATAAACTATAGCAAATCCTCCACTCCCAGCAGCTCCGTCACACTCCCTCCCAACTCCGGCTCAATCTGCTGGGTTTCCCATTGTCCTTTAAATAGTTCATGACCCGGAAGTATTCCTTCTCCAGGTCAAACGCTTTCTTCAAATATCCTGGAAGTACTGCGGGTTTCTGTCCTTGTGACTCCGAAGTACTTCCAGGTTAGCACCACTGTAATAGTCCCGGGGTTCTTGGTGAGCTCCCCCTGGCAGCACCCACGGTACCCAACAGGGCTAAAGAAATGGACTCCATGTCCCATTCTGCCGCGGGAATCCAGGGAACCATTTCCGTCTGGGGAGCTGCCATCTAGCGTCCCAGGGGATGTAGTGCCCTGAAAAGGCTCTTTCTTTCAGTTGAGGCACGTCCCGGCCTGATTGAAACACTGGCCGTCCATCAAGGTGTGTAATGAAAGACTGTACAATTGCCTATTAAACAATAGTTAATAAAGGAACAATGTCTTATTCTGATCTATTTTAAAGACTAAAATTATTATTAAGCCAATTGGGTTTATTTCCATGTTATTTTGGTGTTATTTCTGCAAGAAAATTGGGGTTATTTGCTGAGACCATAGAACACTTAAACACTTTATGCATTTCTATTATAAAAATTCACCTTACAAAGAGATTTTGGAGGAACAGATTAGTTTTGCAAGGTGGGTAAGGCCTGCATTTATTAAAATACAAAAAGTGGGAAGATAGCATATTATAAGTATGTATTACTGTATGTTGAGAGCTTGTGTCTCAGAGGTAAGGAACTAAGAAATGATTCTATTCCCATTAAATCACATTTTCTAGCTCATAAACCACTAAAGTTTTCACCAATTCTTGCTGTAATCCAACAAAAACAGTAACACTATAAAATGATCTCCATTAATGTCTAAAAGGAAGTTGTGTATTGGCTAGAACATAAACAAAGCATATTGATTTGGTTGTAAAAAATGCTTTATTTTCATAAAAGCAATACATGTACCAGTGATATTATCTGTTCCTAGTTTAATTCCTGACTATAAAACATAATAATATTAACACTCAAATATAATTAAACTTTTCAGCCTCTGTAATAGCCAATCATTATGGTATGGCACAGAAGTATCGAAAACTGCAATGGAAGTTCTTAAAATTGTTATTTCATTTTTTTTTCCTGTCTTACCAGTAACAAGTGTTAGCCATCTCACATTTGCAAATAAACATGCTGTATAGATATATTACATTAACAGTAGAATATCTGTGGAAAAAAAGTAACAATGCTATCTAGGATCATCTTTTGAAAAGAGAAAGGTCCACAGAATGAGCATTAAATAAATGGACCAATCACACTGCTTGCTGAATTATAGGTTGTATAACCTGGTACAACAATAGGCCATTTTTGTTGATACTGTGCATAAAACCATATTGAAATATATGATTGCTCCATATCGTTGTACCTGCGATTCCCCAAGCATTGTTACTCCTGCATAGACTATGCCAAGAGTATCTTATAGTTAAAAATAGAGCTAACAAGTGATTGAGTGAGAGACGGTGACATAAAAAATTACACAAACAGCTGTTATTTATTGCATAAAATGCCACCATCAAATGTGCCAGTGCAGTGCCATGCAATTATTCAAGAACAGTCCACAACCAATGACACTATTAAAAAACAGTAAAAATTAAACAAAAATTAATTATTAATATATATATACACCTACAGCATGAACTATACAATAAAAGAAAAAGGAAAACCAAAATAAACTCTATTGTTTTCAACAACAAATGTTAACAATCTAGAAAGGTAATTTCAAAATAAACAGCCAGATAGCTAACCACCTCTTCCTTACGCCTAAACTACTCCTTTAGGTTATACAAACTGTGATCTTTCTCTTTCAGTTCAAGGATGAAAAAGAAAAGAAGATGACCTCTAGTGCAAGCCCTACTTTTTTATATGTTGTGAGACTTGCCTGGACACCACCAGTCGGAGACCACATCTTTATAAAAACCTCATGTTTATTCATTTAAATAAACAAAGGAATAAAGTCCCAAACAACACACGATGCACACAGCAATCAATCACCACAATAATCCTTCTTTTCTTACTCTGTCCTTGGCCGCCTATTTCCTCCAGGGCGCTTTGTCCCACTCCCACTCCCACTCCCACTCCCACTCCCACTCCCACTCCTGACTCTGGCTCGCAGGTTGCTGGGAGGCGGTGCCTTTTATTCCCGCCCGGATGTGCTCCAGGTGTCTGATGACGAACTTCCGGCAGCACTTCCTGGTGTGGCGGAAGTGGTGCCCTTTGCCCTGGAAGCACTCCGGGCGTCCCTGGCAGGTTCCTTCGCCATCTTGCCAAGTGTGGCGGAAGTAATGTTCTCCCAGGTTCTAGGAGGCTTAAGATGCCCCCTGGCGGGTGGCCACGGGTCCCAACAAGTAGGAAAGTCTCTCTCCTCCTCTGCCGTGGTCCTCTCCTGCTCCAAGGCGGTTGTGTCCTCCTGACCCAGAAGCTTTTACTGCCACCTTCCGGACCTTCTAAGCGTCCTGGCCGGGTAAGAACCCCAGCCGTCTGTGACAATGTTCATGCGGTTTGCCTGACCATTCAGTGCTGACATTCACAAGAATTATCCAATTCCACTTGATGCAGTGAATTACACCACACAATGTATCCTTTGCAAGTAGGAAAAACACTGTAACTGTCAACTGTGTATTGACTTCCTAAAGTTAACACAGACTATTTTCTCCCACTGCATCCCACTGCACAGTTCCTTACACCCAGCAAGCAAGCAAACAATGGTATGAAGGTCCCCTTTTTTCCCCATAAAAGTATGGAGACTAGTAGGCTTACAATCTGGATGAACGTCTGCCGAAGTGGACCTTTGTGCCACTATGGCGCTGCCTATCTACAGAGTGCCACTACAAACCACCCCTTTTAACACAGGTAAGTGTCCTCCAAAGCTATTTACAAATTTCTCCAAAGTGAAATTATAGCAAAAAGAAAATACAGTACTTCTGACTAACATCAGTACTGTGATGAAGTTCATCACTTTGCTCATTATTTTGTAATTTGCCAATCACTATTCATGTAAACTTTCTAAAACTTCTTCAAGATAAGATTTGATCTCTATACAACTACAATCAGCTCTACAACCTGGACACTTTTTTCATTTGCTGGTGGTTCTACGCAATAAAATAATTTGTAACTGACCATCATCATCATCAAATGCTTCCATGAGAACCCTGAATACAATGAGGACTGATTGAGGTCATTTATGTTAGGTAGAATGCCTAGAGGGGACTGGGCGGTCTCGTGGCCTGGAACCCCAGCAGATTTTATTTTTTTTTCCAGCTGTCTGGAGTTTTTTTGTTTTTTTCTGTCCTCCCTGGCCATTGGACCTTACTTTTATTCTATATTAATTAGTGTTCCCTATTTTTAATTATTTATTCTATCTTTTTTCTCTTTCTTCATCATGTAAAGCACTTTCAGCTACATTGTTTGTATGAAAATGTGCTATATAAATAAATGTTGTTGTTCTAACATTTGATGGATTGGGAGAGCATGGAGGGGTCATGAGTTTGCTGGAAAGGTGTGTGGCGCTCCCGATTTGTATACAAAAGGACTCTATATGCTTCACCGATCCCTCTCCCACCTGGACAGAGGCAGTGGTGCTGTAAGAATTATGTTTTTGGACTTCTCTAGCGCATTCAACACCATCCAACCTCTGCTCCTTAGAGACAAGCTGACTGAGATGGGAGTAGACTCACACCTGGTGGCATGGATTGTGGACTATCTTATAGACAGACCTCAATATGTGCGTCTTGGGAACTGCAGGTCTGACATTGTATTCAGCAATACAGGGGCACCGCAGGGGACTGTACTTTCTCCGGTCCTGTTCAATCTATATACATCAGACTTCCAATATGACTCGGAGTCCTGTCACATGCAAAAGTTCGCTGATGACACTGCTATTGTGGGCTGCATCAGGAGTGGACAGGAGGAGGAGTACAGAAAGTTAATCAAAGACTTTTTTAAATGGTGCAACTCAAACCACTTACACCTTAACACCAGAGAGACCAAGGAGCTGGTGGTGGATTTTAGGAGGCCCAGGCCCCTCATGGACCCTGTGGTCATCAGAGGTGACTGTGTGCAGAGGGTGCAGACCTTTAAATATCTGGGAGTGCAGCTGGATGACAAATTAGACTGGACTGCCAATACTGATGCTCTATGTAAGAAAGGTCAGAGCAGACTATACTTTCTGAGAAGGTTGGCATCCTTCAACATCTGCAGTAAGACGGTTGTGGCGAGTGCCCTCTTCTACGCGGTGGTGTGCTGGGGTGGCAGCATAAAGATGAAAGACACCTCATGCCTGGACAAACTTGTTAAGAAGGCAGGCTCTATTGTAGGATTAAAGTTGGACACTTTAACATCTGTGGCAGAGCAACGGGCATTAAGCAAATTCCTGTCAATCATGAAGAATCCACTGCATCCACTTAACAGTGTCATCTCTAGGCAGAGGAGTAGCTTCAGTGACAGACTTTTGTCACTGTCCTGCTCCACTGACAGACTGAGGAGATCGTTCCTCCCCCACACTATGCGACTCTTCAATTCCACCCGGGGGAGTAAATGCTAACATTAATTTTATTTTAATTTTTTTCATTTTTATTACTATTTAATTTAATATTGTTTCTTTGTATCAGTATACTGCTGCTGGATTATGTGAATTTCCCCTTGGGATTAATAAAGTATCTATCTATCTATCTAATTTAGAATCCTGGTGCTTCCTGTCTTGCTATATGGTCGTGATACATGGACACTATCCAGTGACTTGAGCAAAAGACTGGACTTTTTTGGTACTGTTTCTCTTCGGAGAATCCTTGGGTACCACTGGTTTGATTTGGAGTCTCAAATGAGACACATTACCTGCATTGTGAGGGAGCATCGGTTATGGCACTATGACCATGTTGGGCGATTGTCTGAGGGCGATCCGCCTCACAGGACCCGAGTTGCTGGACCAGGCCAAGGGGTCGCCCATGTAGCACCTGGCTGCAGCAGGTTTAGAGTCATTTCCATAGAGTGGGACTGGACTGTGTGTCTGCCTGGGGGTGTTGCCAACCAGGAACCTGAGCTGTTGCATTGTGTGGTGGGTGCAGCAACGCACTGTACCAATACATGCTTCCCAACCTGACCTAACCTGACCTGTAACATTTGTGTAAGGTTTTTATTTTGGGGGAGACCTCACTAGTGTATAATACAGCTTAGGCAATTATAAGGTACATTGATTTTTGCTTAGCGCAGTCTATTTTTCTAGGGTGTCAAAATTATATCCTAGTGGACTACAGTGGCTACAAGTTTTCATTCCAGCCACTTTCTTAATTAGTTGCCAATTACTGACTTTAATTAGTAGCTAATTACTGTTACTAACAGAACATACTTGCATTGCCTTAATTTCAGCTGACTTCCTTTTAAAGAACCCTTAATTGCTTCTATTTTCTGTCTTCAGAAAGATTTATACAAGATAATCTAAACAGAACAGTCAAGATATAATAAGAAAAAAATAATTGTAATCAAATATATGTCAGAATGTAATCGCTAGAATGCTTCATAGGTTATGTTTGTCTTTTTGCATTGTCACACATGTGCAACTAGGAATGAGCTGAGTGGTCCAAGTGGAGGTAATTACTTGCCAGGCCAGGTGCACTAAACCTACCTCTGTTATCTCTACAGGCCAAAAATGGGAAAATCTGCCTGAGTCAATGCGGGGCCCAGACTGACGCACTTCCGGTTCCAGTCAGATGCCATCACTTTCGCCTTTCGGCTTATAAATCCGCCATCTTTTATCCACCAGTCCGTTCAGTGGAGAATTTAAAAGAATGCACATGAGTGGTGTAGAAAAAATCTTTTGCAGCCAAGGACAATATATGGGTGGCTGCCTCAAACCTTTTTGCATGTGTCAAGGCTATTCATTTCATAGCAAGTATTGAAATACTGGGCCTAAATGGTCCAAAAAGTGGAGTGTTTACCAACAGTAGAGCAGCAAAGCTTTAAAAGATTGAGATCAAGAGGATTAAATCAACTTACAATAAGTTGTTTACAGCATGAAAGAGAGCCATTGGTTTTTTTTGTAAAATAAATAGTTTGTTCAAGAAGGAGAAATGTGTTATAGGGTTTTCCAGGAAATTGCAAATTCTGTATTAACATAAAATATAGATTGATAGATAGAGTTGAGTTCCTTTTCACCAAATAAAAGGTTAGTGGACACCAAGACTGTAGCCAAGTAGGAATAAGTTGACAGCTTTTGCACAAATCAAAATAAAATATAAAAAACCTAGTTACAATACATGACTTTTTGTTAAACGTATCATTGTTTTCCATAAAAAATGGCAATCCACGGCATAAATAGCTTTTTTCTTTCTCTTCTGAGAAGTTTAATCAAATCATCAACCACAACCTCTCAATCTTCTTGCTGCAATGGGCAAATTTTCAGAAGAAAAGGTGATGCTTTGTCACTTCTTTCAGACATATTCTATGGATCCTATATTTTTCTCCTATTGTCATTTTTTCAGAATTACTAACCAACTAAGTATATATATAACTAAGTATGCTCACTCATTATTGATATAGTATGTTTTCAGAATTTTCTTATTAGTTTTAATAAGCATCATTTAATATAAATTGAACTTTATTGAGGTTTTTCAAATAAGACTTAATGCATTTTGAATGTCATTCTTACCAGCATAATTGAAGTAAGAAATTAAAAAGACTATAGTATTAAAAGAAAATGATTTCCAATTAGAGCTGCCCAAATTAAAAAAATGAGAACCTAATAAATTTTAACTGCAGTGTGACCCATGAAATAGCCGAAATTAAATAGACCAGTTATAGAATAGGAAACTAAGAATACTTAACTTTTTTAAGTGCCATAATCAGTTTCCCACAAATTTCTTATGGGATTCATCTGCTTTCCATTATTTACAATTTCACAAATGACAAATTTTGTTGCCCCTTCTTAAGTGTACCTTAAAACTGGACTTGTAGAGAGGTTAGAGCCAGAAAAGAAGAATCCGGGAAGAAGAATTTATTATTCTCATTGAAAATGAGAATGAGAATGTCTTGCTGGCAGTAATCAATAGTGCTTATAGGAACAATGTCCCTGAGGCAGAAAGTTTACAAGGGAGATATTTCTTTTTAATAAAAGAAATAAACACAGAATCTTGATAATAAATATGCAGACAAGCTCCGGAAAAACCAATACAATCTAAGGGCACTAACCTACAAAATTGTTTTGTGTGTAATGCCGCTCACTAGTGTTTATCACCCAACCCTTTTAACAATTAAGCTGGATCCAACATACCACACTTATATCACATACTTTTAAAATTAGGTTACAAAAATATGTAGGTGGATGTGTTGATCTTAGCAGACTGACCTCTATTGCTCCTTCTACAAAAAATGAATAATTCCTGGTTATGCACACTTGACTTTTATATGACTACTCTACATATCACTGGATGGATAAAGTCACATTATAGAAGACTCAGAGTAAATGAAAATGTATTAGTATTCTTTATTTTGCTGACAAAGGCAAAATATGGAGCCATTCAACAATATCTATACTAATAAAAGGCAAAGCCCTGACTGACTGACTGACTGACTGCCTCACTGACTGACTCACTCACTCACTTACTCACTCACTCACTCACTCACTCACTAATTCTCCAACTTCCCATGTAGGTAGGCTGAAATTTGGCAGGCTCATTCCTTACAGATTCCTTACAAAAGTTGGGCAGGTTTCATTTTGAAATTCTACACATAATGGTCATAACTGGAAGGTATATTTCTCAATATACTGTAATGGAGTTGAGCTCAAAAGCCGTGCGGGGCGGAGTTTCATGTGACATCATCACGCCTCCTACGTAATCACTTGAACTGACTGTCAACACAGTACGTAGAAAACCAGGAAGCGCTCCAAAAAGCGCTGAAGAAAACATGCATTATATAATTGAGAAGGCAGCGAAACAATAATAAGCGAGCGAGTTACATATACAACCATATTCATGAGTGCTGCTACTTCGGAAACAAAGCACGGTGTAAACCTAAAGTTTAAATTAAGTTCATAGACACGCTGCCGCTGGTGTTTGTCATGCCCACGGGTAATACGGGATACAAGTTTAATGAGAGGACGCAGGATATAAACGAGAGTTTTGATCACTGTGTAACTAAGTTAAAATTGCAGGTAAAGGGCTGTGCTTATGCAAATTTCAAGAGACTGTGTTTGTGGGGGATTGACAGTTAAGGTGGGTGGGGGAGTCACGTCATCATCTCCCCTCCCATTCACCTCATTTCACTCTGAGCTGAGCTCCGCAGCTAACGCAGTCTTACAGAAGTGACTTTGTGACACTGCTACCAAATACTCATAGAAAACTCCACAATACACACGCTGTCTGTAGAGTTTCTCCAAAGTGAATCCTCCAGGCACTACTTACAAAAGGTTACATTGACAATTGTGTTACGTTATTTTTAAAATGTTTCCTTTTCTTAGCACAAGCACAGCTGAGAAGCTTCGATGCATGTGCTCCATAATGCATTAAAAAACAATGCATTTAATCACACTTTCAATTCCAAGCAAAGGGGAACTTCTGTCAATGCATGATTTCCTGGTACACCGATTACATTGATCAGCGTTTCCCGATTCATTTTACCCTCGCACCCAATTGGTTTGAGAAGAAGTATGAAAAAATATGAGGTTAACAAAGAAAAACAGATCACCAATTGAATCTTTATGAATAATCGATTCACCATCAATAATTGTTTTGGTAAAGCCATACTCAGTGTAATCCTCCTTCCATTTTATAAATTTTCCGCCAATAGCCATGATTAAATGAACATAAAAAAGTAAGAGCGAAGCGAGGGTGACTTATTCAGGCAGGCAGGCGACGGCTCAATAGCTCGAATTTGGATATAAGTAGATTCTATTTAGTCCCCAGAAATATCTTTGGTAAGAATGGAAGTTGAATTTAGTCTTTAAATTTCTATGGTAAAGAAATAGTTATGCAATGATGACTAAATCTAACTAGACTTTATACTGTATATTCAGGTTTTGACTTTATATATTCCAGCGATATATATATATATATATATATATATTGTCACACACGTGCGCATGGGAGGCAGCTAAAGGGCTTGAGTGAAGGCAGTTTGGAGGCATGCCGGGGTGTGGCAGAGTGCACTGACTCTTTTCTCCCTTGCCTGTAGACCATCCCGGGGATTTCACCTGGATCTCCTGACATCACTTCGGGACTGAGCCAATGGAAGTCGGCCACACCAGCTCCAGTCCCTCTGATGTCACCTCCGACTCTGAGCCAATGGTGGAAGACCACGTGCCAGATCCATCGACCTCACTTCCTGTCTCCCCTTTAAAACCTGCCCCTTTTCCTTTGTTTCCTCAGTCTTGTTTTGGACTCGGTTGTATGCACTTCAGTGCTCTGTATTTTACAAGAAAACGACTTTGCAGCCAGGATACCACAATATACGGGGGGCTGCCCCAACTCTTTATCTGTCCATGTCTCGTTCTTGTGACAGTGGCGTAGTCGGCAGGATGGAGAAGTACCCAGAGAGAAGGGGACAGGACCTGCAATATACCCAGGTGGGGCGTGCGGGGCGAGTCTTCAGGCGGGGAGGGTGCCCGTGGTCGGCGTGACCGGTGCGGGCTCCGCTCCGGCACTCATAACTAGGCCATCTGGAGGCCAGGGGTGTGCGGGTGGGGCTCACAGGTGGGCTGCCCTGGAGGGAGGCAAAGGGACTCAGTATGCTCTCTTGGGGAGAGTGCCTGCCTCCCTGCGAAACCAAAGCCCCATTTACCACCTAGGGGTGCCCCAGACTGGCAGGGGAATAAAATAAAAATGGAGGTTGGACCCTGAGCGGCCGACCAACAAACAAGCCTGGTCCTTATGGGCAATGGTAGGGCATTGGCTACGGCCATTTGAAAACACGCCCTACCAAATAATAGAGCAGGTAGCTTGCTATCTGCTCCTGGAAGCGCTTCCCGTGGCTTCACCCAGCGGTTTGGGGCGGCGGTTTAAGAACATGTCTGAGCTCATAGAGCTTATGGAGCGCAGAGGCGGCCTCACACTCTGGGGAGCAGAACCGTCCTCATGTCAAACTCAGCGAGTGCGTTCCAAGACCTAGCCCCTCCCTGTACAATCCGGAGCCGTATTGGCGTCCAGCGGTGCGCGCGCGCAAACCGCTTGGGGCAGGAGGAATGCAGGTGGAGGCGAGGAGGGTTGGTGTGCTCTGCTAATCCGTTGGCGGTCCCACATACTGGCGTGGTGATCGTCAGCGGACACACTCCACAGGTTTGTTCGACTCCGGCAGCAACATTTCCATTGTTGCCCGCCGCTTTGTGCAACGCAACAGTGGCTAAAATTTAAGACCGGTATAACCTGTGTCCACGGAGACATCCGCTGGTACAGGTCCGCCGCTGTGTCATCAGTTACGGAGGGTCAGTTAGTAAACTCACCGTAGCGTCCTACCTGATCCTCCACACCCGGTGATACTAGGCGGGACTGGTCTAAAATCAAAGCGGTGAGACACATACCACTCCGGGGTTAATTTGGGCCTCGTTATGGGCGGAGATAACCCGTCTCAAGCTGCCTCCACGCCGTGTAATCAGCCGGCAGAGAGAGCGAAGCGTCGCCCTGACTGGCGTGGCAACTCCGGGCGTCGCGGGCTAACCGTCATCCACCAGCGGCGGCGGCGGGAGAAACCACGCCCATTGAGGTCGGCGCTGACCCTCTCTCCGTGTTGCGGTTCCAATTTAAAAGCGCCGGCTTCTTTTAGAAGGAGCAATGGAATGATGACTCCCTGAAGTTTGTAAAAATGCAGTGGTCCTTGTCAATGGCCAGCGCACTAATCAGTCGATGCCACAGGGCCCCTAATTTGTGCTAGATAATGACCTCCTTTACCGTGTAGCAATGCATGGCGGGCAGGAGGCGAGGCTGCTGCTAGTGCAGCGTACCTTCGGCGGCAGGTCTGCGAGCTAGCACCGCCCACCTCCTAGGTGGCCACCTGGGCACCGAAAAACTCTGGAGCGGATCAAGCTCCGTTTCTACTGGCCAGGAATTAATGAGGAGGTTAGTGCTTTGCGCTTCCTGCCGGAGTGTCAACTGCGACAAATTCCTAGGAGGGACCGTGCTCCTCTGTTCCTATTCCACTGATTGGCGTTCCCTTCCACAGAATGGGTCGACCTGGTGGGACCCTGGAGCCCTCAGCCGAGGACACAAGTACATTTTAGTCCTCGTGGATTACGCTACGATACCCGAAGCTGTTCCGTTGCGCTCAGCTACCTCTAAAGCCATCGCGCGGGAATTACTAGGGGTATTGGCGTGGGGATCCCCAAAGAAGTCTTGACAGACCAGGGGACCCCTTCACCTCGGAAGCGTTCAAGGAGACTGCCAGATTACTGAAAATAAAGCATTTAAAGACCTCGGTGTATCATCCTCAAACCGGCGGATTAGTAGAGAGGTTTAATCAAACTCTCAAGCAAATGCTGCGTAAGGTGGTCAGCGAGGATGGAAGGAACTGGGATCAGCTCCTCCCCCTCGTCCTTTTTGCCTATCGGGAAGTCCCACAAGCCTCCACGGGGTTCTCCCCTTTTGAACTACTATGCAGGCGACAACCTCGGGGCATATTAGATATTTTGAAAGAAGGCTGGGAAGAAGAGGCTCTTCCCTCCACAAACATACTGGAGTATATCGCGCAGTTCTGCGATAGATTTGGAAAGATTGGCCTGTCCTTAAAAGTCACATGGAGGAGGCTCAAGCAGCACAGGCCGGTACTACAACGCGCACGTCTCTTGGGAGTTCCGCCCGGAGATCGGGTCATGGTCCTAGTGCCTACCTCCCACTCTAAATTGCTTGCCCACTGGCAGGGCCCCTCTGAAGTTAAGGAGAGGAAGGGACTGGTGACTATTTGGTGAGTCAACCCAATGCGTCGGCCAAAGGGCGGTTTATCATGTGAACCTGCTGAAACCGTGGAAGGACAGGGACCCGATCCCTCCTCCGGCCAGCCCGCTCACTCTTCGCTCACACACACGACCTTAACCCGGCACGGACTTAAGTCCCAGACAGCGGCAGGAGCTGGAAACAGTTATCCGGACCGTTGGAGGTAGTCAGTGAGAACCCGGAAGGACCTCTCTGATTGAGCACAACATCGTGACAGAGCCGGGGTTGTTGTCGAGAGCGCCCGTATCGTCTTCCCGAGGCAAAAAAGGCTGAAGTGGAGCTTGAGATCAAGCGCATGCTGGAGCTAGGTGTGATTGAGGAAAGTTATAGTCCCTGGTCCAGCCCCATTGTGCTCGTCGGTAAGCCTGGCGGAAGTTGGAGGTTCTGCAATGACTTCCGTCGGCAATCAAGTCTCCCAATTTGATGCTTATCCAATGCCCGCGCGTGGGCGACCTCCTCGAGAGGCTTGGACAGGCTCAATACCTGACCACACTTGACATGACGAAAGGGTACTGGCAGGTTCCTTTAGCGGACTCCGAAGGGAAAAACGCGTTTAGTACCCCTAGCGGACACTGGCAGTATCGTGTCCTTCCATTTGGGTTACGGGGCTCCAGCAACCTTTCAGCGTCTGGTGGACAAAGTGCTTGACCTCATAACTCATACAGTGCTGCCTACCTGGATGGCGTGGTCATCTATTCCAGCACATGGAAGGAACACCTACAGCATGTCCAAGCGGTATTACGGACACTTGGTGAGGCGGGCTCGGATTAATCCCAGAAATGCTTCTTGGATTAAGCGAGGCCAAATATTTAGGCTACCTGGTGGGTGGGTACCGTAAGGCCACAGTGCTCCAAAATTGATGCCATTCTGAAATGGCCCGTCCATGAACCAAGCGGCAGGTCCAAGCCTTTCGGGTTAGCGGGTACTACCGCCGGTTTGTACCCGGTTTTGGAGAAGCGGCGCCCTTGACTGATTTAACAAAGAAGAGGGCCCGAACATTGTGGTATGGACTGAAAAACAGGCTGCATTTGGTGACTTAAAGCAGGCCCTTACGTCCACACCTGTTTTGATGGCACCTAACTTTTCTTTGCCTTTCATCCTCCAGGCGGACGCGGACACAGGCCTGGGCGCCGTGCTGAGCCAAAGCGTCGATGGTGTGGAGCACCCCATCATGTTCCTGAGCGGAAACTGTTGGACGGGAGACCAGGTATGCTGCGGTGGAGAGGGAGGCTCTGGCGATTAAATGGCGATTACTCAGCTGAGGTACTACCTGTTGGGCGGGAATTCACCCTTGTCACGGACCATGCACCCCTACAGTGGATGGCCCTCCACAAGGAGTGAATCAGCGGGTCACCCGGTGGTTTCTTGACCTGCAGCCGTACAAGTTTTGCTCGTTCATCGTCGCGCTCTCCGCCAGCGCTGATGCTCTTTCTCGGGTTCACGACCTCTCGGTTAGGTCGCCCGACCCGTCGGGTCTGGGCTAAGGGGGCCTTGTCACACTGCGTGCGCATGGGAGGCAGCTAAAGGGCTTGAGTGAAGGCAGTTGGAGGCATGCGGGGTGTGGCAGAGTGCACTGACTCTTTTCTCCTTGCCTGTAGACCATCCCGGGGATTTCACCTGGATCTCCTGACATCACTTCGGGACTGAGCCAATGGAAGTCGGCCACACCAGCTCCAGTCCCTCTGATGTCACCTCCGACTCTGAGCCAATGGTGGAAGACCACGTGCCAGATCCATCGACCTCACTTCCTGTCTCCCCTTTAAAACCTGCCCCTTTCCTTTGTTTCCTCAGTCTTGTTTTGGACTCGGTTGTATGCACTTCAGTGCTCTGTATTTTACAAGAAAACGACTTTGCAGCCAGGATACCACAATATACGGGTGGCTGCCCCAACTCTTTATCTGTCCATGTCTCGTTCTTGTGACAATATATATATATATATATATATATATATATATATATACGTTATTTTAAAAATTTTTCCTTTTCTTTTTCATAACTTCTTTTACACACTACTTCTCCGCTGTGAAGCGCGGGTATTCTGCTATATATATATATATATATATGCCAGCAACACTCATGACAATGATAAAACAATTAAATTGTCAATCATGTTACGTTATTATTAAAATGTTTTCTTTTCTTTTTACTTCTCCGCTGCCAAGCGCTGGTATTTGCTATATATATATATATTTATATATAGATATAGATGTATATATGTGTATATATATATATATATATATATATATATATATATATATATATATATATAGATAGATATTTATATGTATATAGATATGACAACAACATTCATATCAGTGACAAAACAATTACATTAACAATCATGTTACGTTATTTTTAAAATTTTTCCTTTTCTTTTTCATAACTTCTTTAAACACTACTTCTCCGCTGCGAAGCGCGGGTATTCTGCTAGTATACTATATACTCAATCCACTTAATCCAATACTGAGTCAAAGGGGATGGAGTCTGTCCCAGCACCTTAGGCAGTACAGGCTGAGCAGAAGCCAAACTGGTAATGTTGGTCATTTCATTACAGGATCCATTAATGCACACACCCATACTCACACTGGGTCATTTTAGAATTGCCAATTAACCCAACATACCATACATTTATTTGGATTGTGGAAGGACAACCAAAGAGCCCTTGAGACAAAAGAAAAGTTAATCGCTTGACCAACCCAGACAAACATACAATAAAAACAAAGATCTAAACAAAAACACAACAACAATAAACCAGCCAATGCTGGCCTCTGAGTGATAACACATAAGAGAGTACATGTTAGAGCAATGCATGGCTATGTCCCCACAGCAAACCCACATATCCCAGCATCATAAAATAATAATCTCATTGATTTTCAGTGTGACCACTGCCGCAAAAATGTACCTGTTTATATAAACAAAATAAACCCAAGATTAATAAACAAAGAAATAATTACAAAACAGCTTCCTTGAACTGACAGAAGTCCAATTCTCTAAACGCACATTTGTGTTGACTGATGTCAGTGAGAATCTGAAATTGTGAGTTTCCCACACTTTTGACATGTTTTGTAATGTACTGGGGCCTCATGTATAAACGGTGCATACACACAGAAATGTTGCGTAAGAACATTTCCTCTTTCAAATCGCCGTGTATAAAACCTAAACTTGGCATAAGGCCACGCACATTTGCAAGGTAGCTTATACCCTGTCGTACACATGTTCTGTGCTTGGTTTTGCAGACTAGCAGCACCCAGCGTCAAAGCAATGCTACTGTTCCTGTGTGGTTTGCCTTTCTTTTTCAGATCCACATTCCTGACGCGGCTTTATAAACACACTGAAATTAACCGCATATTGTTTATTAGTTTAATGCATCTGATTGTAATTAACATTTAACAATATAATGGTCCACAGAATGGTCAAACTATTCTAAATACAATAGATGCTTTAGCGTTGTAACTCTCACTGCACCTTCTTCTTCTTCTTTCAGCTGCTCCCCTTAGTTGTTGTCACATCGGATCATCTTTTTCCATATTACTCTCACTGCACCACTCAGAGTATTTATATCACTGTATCTCAGTGTAAATCACAGGAGTACAGCAGCTGATTGGAAAGAGAATTATCAATATACAGCATCAAGCACACACTACCTCAGCCATTTGCTATTTGAACTGGTCTCATCCGACAAGCGCTTCAGAGCCTTTCCTGTTCGGACCTCGTGGTTCACAAACAGTTTCATCCCAAGAACTATACACACACTCAATCAGTCCATCAAGTGCTCCTTGTAGAACTGTTTACACTTGCAAATTTACAGTGAGGTAATTGTACTTAATATACAGTTATAATATTGCACAACCTGAGCCACTTTATAAAGTACATATGGTGACGATATCATTTTTAAGTTGAAATGCAGCAAAATATATTTATTATATTATACAGATAAAACTTTAGCTACATGGTGCTGCAGTACTAGCGAGTAATTTGAGCATTGTTCACGGTTTGTTCCTGCCTCGTGCTCTGTTCTTGCTGTGGCTGGCGTGACACTGGAAGGATAGATGGATAGAATAATTAAACATTACGAAGATATTTCAATGTTCCTTAAAAGTTTTGAAGAATCAGCGTTCTAAGCTTAAAGATGGCTTAACATCTGTTACAGAGCTGATTGTGTGGCGATTGGGTATTTGGAGAAAGAAAAGTAAGGACAGGAATTGGGGGTTAGTACCTTTGAAAATGACAGTACTGCTGCAATAAAGTATTTCATCGAAGGTCGCACATGGCGCAGCAAGCATCTTGTGTAAGACATGAACAATCACTGCGCCACCGTGTTCCCATGTTTAATAACATGCTTTAACTCCTATCATCATGAAAATGATATCACGTATACATCTCAGTATTTTAATTATTCAGAGAACTGTAATATCACGAATGTAATGGATTCTGTGTCCAGATGGAGGAAGAGAAAGAACGGAAGCACGTAGTGATTCACACACATAGAGCACATAGAAGATCAAATACAACACAAAGCATTTAACATGATACTTTAGTTATGATGGGATTTGAGAAAATAGTAAATTAAATGATTTTAAAATGAAGTTTATGAGATTAAAGTTGACATTTTGTGCTTTTTTCACACTGTGTGCCTTTTTTTTTCTCTGTACCCTAATAAGCTTTCATATGACACTCAGACAGTGGGCTACGACTTGCCTTTTCATGGTGACTTTGATATGTGACAACTTCTTTTTTTATTTCTGCCACTGTGCGACTTTGTGAACTTGAGCTTTTGAGTTTCTCCGACACGCTATGTCACTCGATCAACTTCCTTTTGTTGTTTATACCACTGTTTAAACCAAAAAATAGTACGTTTTTCTTTGCCTCCATTTGGTATTCGCTGAAATTCTTCTATTTTCCCTTGTACTTTTGCCATTACCTTTTCACAGAACACTGAGCTTAAAGGCTATTTATATTGATTTGCATATTCAAAGAGGCGTAATTCTGGGAGCAGTTGGGGTGGGGCAGCAAGTGCGTGCACGAGCGTTAATTTCCACGCTGACCGGGATTTATGTAGCAGAAGAATGTGGAAGTTGACGAACACACAGATTTATGCATCTGGATTTTTTTGTGCTAAAGTACATTTCCGCTTTTGTGCTTACATCATGTTATAGTGCGAATTCTACGCACGCCGTTATGCATGAGGCCCCTGGTCTTTAATAAGATTGGAAATGCAGTGGAAGAGACATTGTTACACTTACAACAAAGACATTATGAGATAAAATACAGCAAAGGGGTTAGGGTGAAAAGTATTTCAGCATTATGTTTCTGATATCTTGACACTAATATTTCTTGAAAAATGTGTGGATGTTCTCTGCTGTATTGTCTGTTTAAGTTAAAGTCTGTTTTGGAAAAGCAATTTTTATTTCACAGAATTTTTCTATGGACAGAAATTGTTAGGTCAAAGCCAATATTAGCATTATTTTTAAGTGAGCTGGCTGAGCATAAAAAAAGGAAACAAGTACACAAGTAAAAATTTGAGCATCTTGTGGTTTAGCCAAAAGTTTGAAGTGTGCCATTGTGATCTGTGAGGTTTATTCCAGACATTATTTTGTTTAAAAAGGGTAATTGATGCCAGAAATAAATATAACTGAAGCCATGCAAACAAGCTGACAGGGAGAAACATGACTGCCATGTATACAACGTGACAGGCAGATGCGAAGAGACAAGTGGAGGCAACTCAGGCAGGCTATTAAAAGAGAGAAGGGGTATCCCATGGTTTAACAGTTTATGGACAACGGTTGCTGTGTGCTACTTCCTTTTACCTTATGCCGGCAAAAGATTGTAGCATATGTTTGGCAAATGCATGCTTGTGTTTTGGAACCAAAGACAGTAAGACTGCACTGAACATTAGAGCTCACCTACGGACAGATGGAAGACATCAGTACTGCCCATACCTAAGAAACATGTACTCTCGAAGCAGGCCAGAGCCGACTACAGGAAACCCACTGCAGCACACTTTTGCCAGTACCTCTCCTTCGAATATTGTATTATTGTGAGTGTCCAGCTGGTATTAAAAGAAGCCGTGTACAGTTGTGCTTGAAAGTTTGTTAACCCTTTAGGATTTTCTATATTTCTGCATGAATATGACCTAAAACATCATCAGATTTTTACTCAAGACCTAAAAGTAGATAAAGACAAACCAGTTAAAAAAATGAGACAAAAATATTATACTTGGTCATTTATTTATTAAGGAAAATGATCAAATATTACATATTTGTGAGTGGCAAAAGTATGTGAACCTTTGCTTTCAGTATCTGGTGTGACCCCCCTTTGCAGCAATAACTGCAACTAAATGTTTCCAGGACTCTTTTGATCATTCCTGCACACCGGCTTGGTGGAATTTTAGCCCATTCCTCTGTACAGAACAGCTTCAACTCTGGGATGTTGGTGGGTTTCCTCACAATAACTGCTTGCATCAGCTCCTTCCACAAAATTTCGATTGGATTAAGGTCAGCACTTTGACTTGGCCATTCCAAAACGTTAACTTTATTCTTCTTTAACCATTCTTTGGTAGAACGACTTGTGTGCTTAGGGTCGTTGTCTTGCTGCATGACCCACCTTATCTTGAGATTCAGTTCATGGACAGATGTCCTGACATTTTCCTTTATAATTCTCTGATATAATTCAGAATTCATTGTTCCATCAATGAAGGCAAGCCATCCTGGCCCAGATGCAGCAAAACAGGCCCAAACCATGATACTACCACCACAATGTTTCACAGATGGGATAAGGTTCTTATGTTGGAATGCAGTGATTTCCTTTCTCCAAGCATAATGCTTTTCATTTAAACCAAAAAGTTCTATTTTGGTCTCATCCATCCACAAAACATTCTTCCAATAGCCTTCTGGTTTGTTTACGTGATCTTTAGCAAACTGCAGACGAGCAGCAATGTTTTTTTTTTGGTGAGCAGTGGCTCTCATTGCAACCCTGCCATGCACACTATTGTTGGTCAGTGTACTCCTGATGGTGGACTCATGAACATGAATATTAGCCAATGTGAGAGAGGCCTTCATTTACTTAGAAGTTACCCTGGGGTCCTTTGTGACCTCGCCGACTATTACGTGCCTTGCTCTTGGAATGATCTTTGTTGGTCGACCACTCCTGGGGAGGGTAACAATGGTCTTGAATTTCCTCCATTTGTACACAATCTGTCTAACTGTGAATTGGTGGAGTCCAAACTCTTTAGAGATGATTTTGTAACCTTTTCCAGCCTGATGAGCATCAACAACTCTTTTTCTGAGGTCCTCAGAAATGTCATTTGTTCTTGCCATGATACACTTCCACAATCAGGTGTTGTGAAGAGCAAAATTTGATAGATCCCTGTTCTTTAAATAACACAGGGTGCCCACTCACACCTGATTGTCATCCCATTGATTGAAAACACCTGACTCTAATTTCACCGTCAGACTAACTGCTAATCCTAGAGGTTCACATACTTTTGCCACTCACAAATATGTAATATTCGATCATTTTCCTCAATAAATAAATGACCAAGTATAATATTTTTGTTTCATTTGTTTAACTGGTTTCTCTTTATCTACTTTAAGGACTTGAGTGAAAATCTGATGATGTTTTAGGTCATATTTATGCAGAAATATAGAAAATTCTAAAGGGTTCACAAACTTTCAAGCACAACTGTATATCTCTTCTTTAGTCTTATTTGTTTTTTTCTTCATCATAGAATTACCACCGTATGACTAGGGAATAAAAAAATAATACAAAATCTAAAACAGATATTTAAAGTTTACATTTGATTTCATTTGCTATTGTTATTAAGGTTTAGGAGAGGTGCATAATTGTAAGAATATACATAAGTAAATAAAAATGCATAATTTCACTTCTAGATTGCAGCATTAAAAATGTTGCCAGAAATTCATCCTTAAGTAAATTCATATAACCTGAGTCTTTTTGATTCTGTGAAACTTTGCACTCCTGGAATCCACGTTTTATCAGAACCTCCACACTGTCTTTGGCTGCCAGAGAATGTCTCATACCACTGCAAAATTGAGACAATATGTCTTTAAAGTTGAAAAAAGGTCCAGCCAAAATCTTTGGTGTTTTACAAAAACATCTTGAGTCTTCATTGAGCAGTTTTTATGAGACATATGTGTTTCACACTTGTCAGTAAAGTTATTGAGATGAGAACATCTCAATAGATGTGCTAATTTATAACTGTATTGTCATATGCAAAGAGGGAATTAGACTAAATAAAACTATACACATAGCCCACAAGAGCTGAGTCTTAGAAATACAGATGGCTTTTTCAGCAAATAGACTGAACTTAAGAAAGGAGTTCAGATGAAACAGAAACATAATTTTGAAATATGTGACTTGCATTATTAAATGTCCACTTATTAACCATCAGATGACTTATGAGATGGGTTAAAAGGAAAATGACCATGGAACAGTAGTTAAGAGTGGAATGGAGGCATATCACTGAAACATCAGCATTGCACCTTTGGTGTAGTCCATCAAACTCATGAGCAATAACTATTTATATAAAAGAGAATGCTTAAGTATAAAGTATGTACTATGTATATTATATATATATTGTGATGCATGTGGTGTAGAAAGCTAGGGATGGTTTAGTTACAAAGAAAATACACTTACTTACAAATAAATCAAAAAAGTTGCAGAATCAGATGCATGTTCAACTGCTTTAATGCACAAGTCTCATATCTCACAGTAATTCAAATTTTTATAATATTTATAAGATCTTTATAACAGTGCACACAAACAAGTACGTAAATGACCAGTACATAAATCCATAAAGAATGGTCCTCCACAGTGTTTGTATTTTTAATCCTATAGAGTGTGAATCATAGAAACAAATAGACACAGATGATCACAATCCTTTTTAGCATCTTTTGGCTCCCTTTTCAAGAAAGCACTTAATCATCCCTCTTCCCAGGAACCTTTATGCCACTAATGAAGCTGCCCAAAGGTGCAATACTACTGGGCTGCTGGGATATGTAGGCCATTTAAGTAGCACTGCGACAACTGCTTGATTCTCTAATGCAAACACCCTTTCCCTGGCCAGGGCGCTTCTGTCTTTCAGGTTCATATCAAGGGTACCGTCCCCACTCCTTTCCAGGAGAGCAGATCTAAAAAAGTTGCTTTTCAAATGTATAGCTTTGAGAATCCAGAAACTGTGACATGTTTTGATTGATAACTGATTAAACATTCTTCTCCAATTTAGCTGTTGTTGAAAGACTCTAATGGTGTTACTTCAATTGCCAGAATAAAGAGAGAGAGAGAGAGAGAGAGAGGTTAGGAGCATGCGCTTATACAGTGTATTGTCGCACCTACCACATGACAAACCAACTCAGGATCCCAGATTTGGACCAGCCATGCAGCAGGTGACACCTCAGCACCACAATAGTTCAGATGGAATTGAAGCGTGTAAGGTTTTGTACTGTGGCTGGAGTGGCAATTCTGCCACCAACCCCCAGGTTTTTTTTTTCCTGCAGGTTGGAGGGCCCACATACAGGGCTGGATGCAGATTAACATCATACTCAGAATGGAGCAATTGCAAGTTAAGGGCCTTGCTCAAGGGTCCAATGAAGTAAGAGTCACTTTTGGTGTTTATGGGATTCAAACCAGCAACCTTCCGGTTGCCAGTGCAGATCCCTAGCCTCAGAGCCACCACTCCGTCAGAATAAAGTGTGTTTGAAAAAAAAATTCTCCTTCTCTCTCGCTCTCTTTTTTCTTGCTCTCCCTGTACTGTATATATACGTATATATTATTTGAGTAGTGTTATTTGCTTTATTGCTTGGTATTTATGTTTTTCAATTAAATGTTGTTTTGTGTTTCAGTTTAACATGTTACTCTAATGGCGCTTTTCCACTGCATAGTACGGCACGACACGGTTCAGTTCAGCTCACTTTTGGGGGGTTTTCCACTGGGAACAGTACCTGGTACCTGGTCCTTTTTTTAGTACCACCTCAGCCGAGGTTCCAAGCGCGCAGAACCGTTACCAAAATGTGACGTGTAAACTCTGCTGGTCACTGCATGGCCGGAGAAAATCGTCATTACTGCGTCACTGAACTTGCGACACGAGACACAACAGACCCGCTAGATTTTTAGCACAGCCAGCGAAGGTTCGGACGCACCATTTTGTTTTAACCAAAAATGGCTGTTTCGTGGTCTATTGAGGAAGTACAGATGTTGGTAGCCGAGGAGCGGATCCAGCGAGAGCTGGATGGGGCGACGCGGTGCAACTATAACGACACGTGAATAATCCCGCCCACTCTAAAGCGGTACTAAACTGCAGTCGAAACGCAAACCGAGCCGAACTGAGCCGAACCAAGGTGAGCTGTACTGAACCGTGCTGTGCCGTACTATGCAGTGGAAAAGCGCCATAAGTTAAATATTGGAAATGTGCTAAATATAAGTAAGTTTCCTTTATTGTAACATGCAGTTTTTATGTCAAACAATAAGCATGTAATGTTACATTTTGAATAACTTACATAAAGTTAGTAGAGGGAATTAAGTCAGGAGCCTTCTGTTGCAAAGGCCAGTTCCTTAAACGCAAGACCACACTGATAATGTTAATTGAGCAATACATTCTCTTGTAATAACTCAGTCTTTCAGACATATTGTTTAAGCAGGCTAATTTCTGTACTCAGAATCAACTGAACCTGAACAGAAAAACTTACCTTTAACTATAGGCTCAGTTTTGATGATAAAAGACTTTTATTCCTGACTGGAGAAGCAGTCCTTGCTTCAAGAAGGGATCTACAGCATCTAAACTCTTTGTGACAGAAACAGTCATTCTTTTCCCCATGAAATTGCTGAGGACAAAGAGCCTGAGAAAAGCATAAAAACCTAACAAACAAAGGACCACATTGCAAGATAATGCACTGCAATGCAAGAAGAATCCTTAATTTGAACCCAGATCAACAATAACAAACACTCCAGACAGCATCAGAAATCATCTTCAAAGATTTGGTATTGTAAAACTCTTTATATGTGGCAAGATGAAATAGAACTTAAAACAGCAAGAAAACAGTGAATCTCTTCTGTTTTATATGTTCATGTGTCTTGTCTGTCTTACATTTTGTCAATATACTGTATATGAGAGAGAGGGGTTTGGAGCATGTGCTGATAATATGTTGCCATGCCCGCTACACAATGAACCACCTGGATTGGGACTCGAGTACAGTGGGTGACACCTTAGCACCCCAGTAGAACAGCGTGAGTTTTTTAATGTGCTGGAATGCTGATCCTGCCACCAACCACCAAGTTTTCCTTGTAAGTTGGAGGACCTGCTTGCAGGCTGGATGCAGATTAACGTCATACCTAGGATAAAGCACCAAACAGAGTAGAGTCACTTCAGGCATTTATGGGATTCGAACCGGCAACCTTCTGATTTCTGGCACAGAACTCTAGCTTCAGAGCCACCACTATGCCTCAGTATATATGAACTTATCATATGTCTTCAATCCTGTACTTATCAATAAACTATATTATTCTTTTTAAAATGAGTGTGCTTAAGATACCTCAATATAAGTCTAACAGCATGGAGGCCGCCTCCTACACAAAAACGTAAGAAAAATAAAGAACCTTACTAAATTATTCACTTTCCTATAATATTTTGCCATTTATGGAGGTGGGCAAGTAAAAGTAACTCATTTTCTCACAGACCTTAGAAGAAGTAGCCTGGCTTTAAAGTTAGAAACCAAAAAATCTCTCAGAGGAAAATTCTCTAAGAATAAACATTTTGAAAATCCAATGAAGTTGGACAAAATCTGTTACTAGTCTGAGGAAGTAAAGGTGTAGGATTCAATAAGGGATGTATTTTTTATTGCGTCACATTATTTAAAAAACTCTTACATTAAGCTTCAGGGAAAGTAAAATACCAGTGTATTTAAATTGAATAGCTGTCTTGAACTCCAAAAACAAACTGTTGTACCAGTAACCACCAGGAATAAAATAACATCAAAGCCCTGTTTGACTTTGTTAGTGCAGACAACTCCACCTTCCAATTGTTGATACGAGTTCTGCTGGATGCAGTACCACTGAATATGTGAAGTCTTTATTTTTGTATGGTCAATTCTGATTGCCCAGGAATGATTTTGAGATTTCCTTTTTTTGATATGACAACCCCAAAATCAATTAGGACTCTATTTACAGTCTTTTGAGGAAAAGTGTGTTTTGAATTTTATTAGCAAAATAGTAAAACCGATTCATAGCAGAGATGTGCATATGATACACCTATCTAAACCTACTAGGCGGATTTACTACCCATTCTTTACTGTTATGATTATTATTATTATGTTATTTATAGATTATTTTAGCTTTTTTTTATTTTTGTGTCTCTTTTGGGTTTTTGGAATATAGAGAATCCATATTTCAGGATTATTCTGTGCTAAAAAAACAGTTGTTACAATATTTTGCACTACTGGAGGTCATGTCGCGTAGTGAAGATTTAAAGTTCAGTGTCACACACTACCTGCTAATTCAGAGTTTAGGATTGTTATAATGGTGATGGATGGTGCACTTAAAATCATGGAAATCATGCTGTAAAATATGACTGCATGTATTTAACAATGCTTGAACTTTTTAAAAATACAAAGTAACACATTTTGAAAGAAGGATATTTTTCTTTTATGAAAAATTATCATTTTAGGACTTTAAATATCCCTTAAACTTGATGATGGATATCTCCTTTATATTTTGAACTTAGTAAAAGAAAATATCAGTCAACTCAATTAATTAAATTGAAAAGTAAATTAAATTTGAATGTTTGCCAGCACTTACGCATATGGAAAAGTTTCAATGACCACTGGCACTCTGGAGAGAAGCACTTCTCCAGTTAGGTGCTTGATTTAATTTTCTGCAGCAAATGGATAAAATATTAGTTTTGTTTTAATTACTATGAAACATTAAACTGAAGTACCCTATGAAACACATATTGAATTTCTCTCAAAATATGAGGTATTAGACAAAGAAATTTTGAACTATAAAACTACATTAATAGAAACTAAGTAGAAAATGTTAATAGAATACAATTTTGGTCACGGGCTAATGACTTCCACAAGGGTATGTGAGGGGGAAGCTCAAGCCCCACTTGAATGTTTGCTTGCACACATGACTTAATTTGAATGTGTTAATGCGTACATTTGAGAAAAACTGCTATTTTATGGAGGCATCAAATGACAAAAATATTGGACAATATTTATTTTTAGAGCTTTCAGTTTTGCAGTTGACTGATAATATTTCCTTCTCAACAAACATTTAACAAAATAATAAAATGAACCACATTTTTCAAAGAATAATAATTTTGTTATACTGTCTGACTTACTTCTCTCACTGTTTATGGAAAATTCTTTACTTTTGCAAACCAAAGCAGGACTCTTTGCCAGGATTCCACACTAGGCTCTTCTTGCTTATTTTTAATTGCAGAACCACACAGGCTCTTTTCAACTAATAAGACTTATTCTATTGTGACTGCACTAAATCCTGTTATTGAAACTCTGACAAAATTGTTCCAGACCTCCAGCCACAGAGTTTTAGGAATAGACTAAATTCTACAATGTTAAACAACAAAACTGGCATTCTCAGTATAAATCCAGTTACAGCAGAATGGGCCCGTCAAGCAGCTATTGAACCAAACTAGCTAAAATAATAAGGGAATTTTGGTGCACAGCCATTAATCTTCTTAATAACTGGGCAAACTGCTTATCTGCCTAACTAGGCTACACTTTTCTCAACTGTCGGGCAGAGATATCACAGGCTAGAAGCTTTATGTGTGTGTGGTTAGCGACAACTATCTGAAGATGGTTAGAAATAATACAAAGTACAGAACCTAATTGAGCAAACTCTTTTAAATCCTTTAGAAATGTCTAGGTATTCTATTTTATCTGTATTTGGATATTGTAACTTCTTGCTGAAATTATTCTATAGTACCTCACTATGTGCAATTAAGACAGGTTTACTACCTAGAAGAGAATGTTTGTTATGCTTTTAGTAAATAATTTTTTAATTTGTCTGCTGTCTTTACTGTAACAACTAGTTTGTTTTTGTGATCTTTGCAATAACACCACTTCACACTCATTTGGCATTTTTATGGAATCCACTATTTTTCACTGTTTAAGTGACGCTGAGTTCTGTATCTTTAGTTAGAATCATGAAGGGATTGATCAGATGGAGCCATTTAGTCTCCAAGAGAAGTTGAAAGCATATATGCCATTGGGAGAACAAGGGCACTACTAGGGGCAGTAAACAGGGGGCTTTGAAAGAGGTCACATTAATTATTGGCTGACAGAAAGCCATACATGATCACAGGTCAAGAGAATTGCGTTTGTGATGCCCTTTTAAAGGTTAGGCCCAGAAGGCCTGTCAGAAGGCTGACACAGCTCTCCAGCTTTTTAGTTGGAAACACAAAGTCCCTGAATGGGGGTGGCTTGATCATGTTATTTTCTTTTTTAATTTAGGCACTCTAGAAGGTGCCATGAGGATATGACCTCTTTAAGGACTTCACTCCAGCTCAGCAATGCAGCAGTCCTGGGATGTGACTACTAGTGGGTTATAACCTGGTGCATCTATAGTCGAATCCCTAACATCCATTGTAATCCTGTATGATTACAATGAGTGACTCCAGAATACTGGTTAAAGCCATGTCACCCTTGAGGTCATACGTAGTCTGAAATTTAAAGGTCAGTCTAAGGCAAGTGCTAATTGGTGGGAGGTAATAGTGTGGGTCATAAAAGAAGGAGAAGAGGAGAGAGTGTTTTAGGAGAGGTGGGCAAGCAGGCAAACCTCACCTATTCATACAGGAGGACTATTCCTTATGAGAGATTCCAGAGGGTGTTCTCTCCTTTCTTTTTTGTATGAATTCGTTTTTTTGTTTTTTTTTTTTGCTTATTTTTGTGTTTAAGAGAATAAATTCATCATGTTTTTTATACCTTTAGGCTCCTTGATGTTACACCAGAAGTGAAAAGACACTTAAACAAGGTGATCTTCTGTTACAATGCTGATATGTCATTAGATATTAAAATCAATAAAAATTATTTGATTAGGAAAGTCTATTCTTGGTTTTGTTAAAAAAAGAAAAATACATTTTTTTATGCAATGTTTATATGATTCTTTTGGCATTTTTCATTTATTTTTTAGTATCTATATCATACTGTTATATTTTTTATATGTTTCACGGAGCACCATGTTCTTCACTTAGCACATCTCATTTTTTATTTATTCACTGTAGTGATTTTTTTTTGTATCAAATACATTCCCATATGGTGAGTCCTTTAAAAATGATCCCCATTATTACAGAATTCTGTTTTTCCATGATAAAGAATAGATTAAACAAATTGGATAGATTGATGGATGTTCACTGATCCCACGTTTAAAAGCATACCTACTATAATTTTTCAGAAGCTCATTTATTTCCACTTTAAAAAAAGAAATCAGAAGAAAAATGACATACAAAGCGATGGTTGCTGTATTTAACCCTAACCCTAACCCTCACCCATGAATTCATTTTTAGACAACTTTTTTCAATACTATGGCACAGACAATGGAATTTAATCTCAGAGGAAAAGTGTAAGAAAGGAATTAACCTTTGGTAAGAAAGCAGTCTATATAGGCATGTGCTTCTAATCTTTCATACAAGGCTTATTTAGAACTAACTAGGACCCAGAGGAAAAAAAAAATAGTTCATAGTGCAATACGCTAAAGCAAACTTCAGCTTCTTTCTCCATAGGATGCCTATTAATAAAGTTTACTTCAGCATACTGATGATGATGTTTAATTAAGATCTTATTGTTCTCAGCAATAGTTTGATTGGATGAAACTGTGATTACCCATAAACATAAGGTTTAAAGATTCAGTGAAGGTGAAATTATGCAGAAAACACTCTCCTAGGTACATACAGCAAGAGATACCAAATTGAGAAACTCAACTCACATGCATTATGTTTTAGAATTTACCATTCACTAAATAAAAGCATACAAATTCACATATTTGAACTGAGTATGTTGAGAGTTTCAGTTTTTGAAGGTTAAATAAATATGTTAAAAAAATAGTATTCCAAGGTTGATAGTAGGTCAGATTGCCAAACCAAAGGACTAGAAGATGCTTTGCATACATTCACATATAGTATTACCACTGATTTTAGAGTAGGAAAGAGTGAATAAGGAAAAGTTAAATTATGGAATGGTATAGAATAGAAAAAGGCAGGTAAGCCCCACATGTCTTGAGAACAGAGCTTAGCTGGAGACAGAAAAAGAAAGAATGAGAGGGAATATCAAGACTTGACCATATAAGTTGGAATGTTCTGAGCCCTGTGTTGTTGAAACTGCCCTCAAGTGTTGTAATTCAGGGAAATGATTCAAGTTTTCACCAAAAAGGTCAGAATATAATACCTAAAAAACAATTACTATTTAAAATTTGGTGATGGATGGGGTTTCCCAATTTGTCGCATATAGTCGATGTGGGTGTAAAGCCCTAATTTCTCTGTAATTTAAAAACTAACATTTTACTTAGATAAATGTTGGATGCATAACAACATGCCTGTATGCCCATGTTAGTAATTAGCCTTTCATAATCCTACTCTACCCCACCAGGGCGCACATCTTCCAAAGAAGCAAGATGCAACTCCATTAACTTCAATTTTTTTTCCCCAATATTCTGTAGCTCAGGTTGTCGCCAACTCCGGTCCTTGAGGACCACTGTGGCTGCAGGTTTTCATTATAACCCTTTTCTTAATGAGTGACCTGTTTTTGTTGCTAATTAACTTATTTTGAACTAATTTTAATTGAACTAATTTTAATTGACTTGTTCTTGAAGACTCAGACCCCATAATTTTTCCTTTATTAGCAGACAAACAATAATGAGATACAAAATGAGCCAAAACAACTACTGTCTAAAGTAAAATATGTGAAAATAAAGAAAGATGAAGGTCTCAAGTATGTCGATCTGCTCAGGTCCCTAAAACATTTTAACAGAAAATCAACAATTTCAGAAATGTCTGCTAATGCACCACAAGATCAGCAACATGACAAAGAATTAAAGAATGGGTTTAATTAACGACAAGAATTGGCACCTCATTAAGCAGCTGGTTGGAGTGATATTGGTTGGGGTTTGAGGCCTAACTTAGTTGGTCTTCTGTTGGCTCCTTCACTTCAAATTTCATTTCCGTTTGGGTACAATTTAAGGAAAGTAATTAAGCAATTCAGACGAACGATGAAGAAATTCAGGGGAACAAATCTTAAAAAAGCAATTCAGTTAAAATAAATTTACAAAAAGTTAAGTAGCAGCGCAAACAGGGCACTCATTAAAAAAAAGGGTTAGAATGATAACCTGCAGCCAAGGTGGTCCTCCAGGACCGGACTTGGCAACCCCTGCTCTAGCTTATGCTGATAAGAAACTAATTGTAAAATCTTCTATTGCACCTTTAATAGCTGTTCATACGTATGATGGATTACCATATTCGACTAATTAATAATGAACATCACTGATACAGCCACAAAAAAGAATAAGGAGGAATTAATATGAGAATTATACCTTACCCAATGTACTTTGGTTTGTACTGCCTTCAAGTTTTGAAACAAAGTAAACATGTTTAAATTGTTTGAAACCAATTTTTATACATATTTTAAAGGAAAGTATTGTTTTTGTATTGTTGGTGTTGTGTGACTTTCAGTTAACTTATTTTGTGATGCAAGATTTCCTTTTGAAAATTACCATCAGTATCCATTCAGGAAGAACAATCTATAGTCGGTATCAGGTGTGATACATTTACCCTAGTATAGACAATTATATTTACTGTAAATACAAATGGACAAAATCGTTTACAATATTAAAAGAAATCAGAAGTCTTTAAAGTTCATATTAAATACTAAGCAGTATTATCCATCAAGAAGATTTAAACTCAAGAAAAACTGAAATCTAGCAGCACAGTGGATTTGACACCATAACCTCTGGATGAAAAAATACATGCCAAGTCTAAACATCTAAGACCCTCAATATAATCATCTGAATCATTACTAGGTGCTTGATATAAGACATAAGGTTAAATAAAATCACTATGTAGCAGCTATTTTTTAAGTTTCAGGTGCCTCATCACCCGATATCTCTATGCAACACATTGCTCTACTATTTGATGCAATATGATTTGGAGGATGTAAAATGTGTTATGATTATATTATGGGTTTTTAGCACTTGATTTCCGTGCAGAATGCAAAAGTGATTAATGGTTTCTGTCACTGCTAACAAACACTCTGTGGCTAAGGGATATTTTACTGCTTTTAGCAAGCACTGTTTAAAAGTGGTCAGCAGGCTCAGAGAAAAATCTGCTTTACTCTCTTATTCACTTACTGATTTTATACAGAACACTTATAATCTCTCAGTTCTCATTAGAGAAAAGTTTTAAGCAAATACAAAAAAGCATTTTAATGTCGGTGAAAAAAAAGCTCATGAAAAAAAGTGAGCATGGGTAGTTGAACTTTCCTTATACTGACATCATTGCACCTACCCACCTGTGCTGTATGAACCAAGTATAAGGTCTTCCATTCATAATTTAGTTGAAGAACACTCTGCCTGTTTTGCCAGTAAAGGGCTGTTTTTAAGTACTTTCTCTGTTATTCCATACTGAATGTTTTCAGGTTCTGTATTTTGTATAATATAAAAAGTGCCAATGTGTAATAGAGCTACTTAAATTTGCTACAACTCCCAGCAATGCCAGTGGTTTTTCATCATTGGGAAGCTTTAGTGTGGCTGGGGTTGCCTGGAAATAGGTGCTCACTTTAAAAGGAAACCACAAAGATGTCTATATTTGTTTCTAGGCATCACACGCTACTGGATTACAACTACAGCTACCATGGATTACAGTTTCTGCCTGGATGAATGTGCTGTACTGTGCCAGCTTGATTTCATCTTGGATGGATACATCTTCGTCTGCAGAGCACTCCCATTCACACCAAATCTTCACACTATAAACACTACAACTAGAACCTGGTAGAACAAATCTTTAAATTTCATTCAGAGGGCTGTTCACAGGGGTTTTCATTCCTCACACCATCAACATCTGCACTTGCTAGACCAGGCTGCGTTTGGACATTATCGTAAATGTTAATTGTTTAATGAGTAGTGTCTGTTGTTTTGTTCAGTTTCATGTGTGGTTTGTAAATAATATTCGCTGTTAGGGAATTAAGGAGGGCATTTGTGAACACATTGTTGTATTGGATTAAGGGGATTTGAAAATGTTATGTTTTCTCTGATTCTGAAGAATAGTTATCAAGCCATTAAAACTGAAGTTTTCTGATTCAGACTTGTAAATATGTTACTGTGTTAACCTACAAATCATTAAAACTTCTAAAATATTTAAATATGCATGCTCTATGTGTAAGGTGATTGAGGATGGTGATGATTTAGGAATTCAAAGCCGTAGTTTTCTGTCACAGGAACATGAAAGTAGCCAGATCTAAATGGGGCATGTCTCTGTTACAGGGCTTTCACATTCCAATCAATCAATAGCTTTAAGTTAGCTTTTTCAATCAACCAGTTTAATGTCGGTGGAAGAAATTAACTGTACAATACTGCAATGCAAGATAATTTGTTATTGTATGTTTGATTGAATTTTGTGTAAAGAAGTGTAAGGAGTGTTTGAAGTCACAATCAAAGAAACTTGCTTGGGTTTTGAATGTGGGAGGCAAACTCTCATATATGGAGAAAAACCCCACATAGGCACAACGATAACTTACACTGTCCACAAAAACAATTGCAGATTCAAACACAGAATGTTGTCTTTGTGAAACAGCAGCACTGCTATGTGGTGGTATGAAAAGAGTGTATCTATACTAATAAAAGGCAAAACCCTCACTGACTGACTGATTCACTCACTCACTCACTCACTCACTGACTCACTCATCACTAATTCTCCAACTTCCCGTGTAGGTAGAAGGCTGAAATTTGACAGGCTTATTCCTTACAGCTTACTTACAAAAGTTAAGCAGGTTTCATTTTGAAATTCCACACGTAACGGTCATTACAGTCGACAACGTCCCCCATGTTGAACTTTTTTATTTATGGCCCCATCTTCACGAAATTTGGTAGGCGGCTTTCCTGCGCTAACCGAAACCGATGTACGTACTTATTTCAGTGGTATGACGCCACTTTGGCCGCCATATTGAACTTTCCAACGTCACTATTTCTCCAACTTCCCGTGTAGGTAGAAGGCTGAAATTTGGCAGGCTCATTCCTTACAGCTTACTTACAAAAGTTGGGCAGGTTTCATTTTGAAATTCTACGCATAACGGTCGACAACGTCCGCCATGTTTAACTTTCTTGTTTATGGACCCATCTTCAAGAAATTTGGTACGTGGGTTCTCAACGCTAACTGAATCCTACTTACGTACATATATACGCTCATAGCCTGCAGCTCGGTCACCGTGTGAGGTGGCGTTGGGTCCCCCATCCCAACGCCTCCCACGTTGTTGGCTAACTGCCTATATAATGAGGTCTGTCGCTCCGGTCCCTACATTCCCTTCCTTGCTTTGCCACAGGATTCACGTCTCCTGCTGATACCTACAGCCTTTTTATTTAATCTACGGCTTCTCCTCTGTTTTATTGTTCGCTTATTACGATCATAATTATTGTGTAGGTATCTTAGACTTACTTTACATTGTTCAGGTACCCATTTCCTTTATCATTCCAACCGTACCCCCATTAACATGTCTATCGAGGTTATCACCATCGATCAAAGAACTGTCACTTACCGAGTGGTTTCCATGCACGGAGATGGCACCTACCTTTTCCATTCTCTTTGTTACATATTGCACGGCCATATCAGGCTCACTCTTGATATCTGGAGAAACATTGTGTCTTATGTATTGAATGACTGGGACAGGTTCAAGGTGTGGACTGATGATGGTACAGGAGATAATTATACTACAGAGGAGCACTAAAAGATTGAAATGCTTAAGCCCTTCACCTATGGTTCTGCATGTGAGTTGATGGCTGTTGCTGAATTGTGCGGTTGTCGCTTTCAAGTGTACCGAAATGGCCAAATATTTTACACCTTTCAAGAACCGCCAATGCCTCTTAAACATCTTAGATTCACAGGTGACGCTTTCAGTAGAGGACACTTTGATGTTTATGAATGTTTAAACTCTCAAAAGCTGGATGTGAAGTTATCAATGAAACCGGTTGTATGCTTGCAACGCTTGACAGATGGCGAATGTCACTTCAACACAAGTCCTGCAAATACTGTCGTAATTGAAACAAACCATAAAACTCAAACCGATTATGACAGCAGCAATCCAAGCTGTGAGATTTCAGACAAGATTACTGTTCACATGGCCAACTGTACGTTGCATGCTCAAGAGTAAAAGCTCAGCACACAGCTTGGTCATATTACAACCGGAGGGCCAAACTGAAAATGTGGTATACAAAGAGATCCTTAACAAATAATTATTGGTATATTTTCCCTCAGTTTAAAAAGGTTTCATTTTCTTCTTAATAAAAATTTTAAGGAAGTACTTTGCCGCTGCGAAACGCGGGTATTTTGCTAGTTTTTTAATAAAATCAGTACTATTTGTTTCTGCTTTCATGTTTCAGATTGCTGAGTATGAAGCATAAGCATCCATGTGTACTTCTATGTGTCTACATGAGCAATGGTTTAGCAGACAGTGTCTGAAACTCCACATTTAAAACTGATTAAAGAGATGTGATAATTCCTCAACCATTGTAGTTACTGGTAAAATTCTGTTTGATAAGAAAATTGACACAGAAGATTCCTCTGCATTTAAAACTGAGTTTAAAACCCAGTATTTATTCTGTATATACATTTATATATTCAGATTGTAACCAGGCTGCTCACAAATCCCTGTAGACTTTCTAAAAAAAATAGGAATGAAACAAAAAGACAATTGGTCTTTCATTTCCTTTATTTTGCCAATTGGTCTTCAAGCAAAAACACATTTGTACTGTTTATTCTTTGAAAATACAAGTTTATTTATTTCCCAGAGAGCCTTATGTATTTATTTATTTTTTAAATCAAATCTGCAAACATTTTCATCTTCACACAGTTTCTTATTTTATATTTTTCACAGTATTGCATTATTTTATGGTATGTTTTAGATTAAAAAAATGTAAAGAAAGAAGTAAAAAGTTATTATTTCAGAATCCATCCTATAGAAAATAAATGTGTTCTTTAAAGGTATTACCAAAAGTCATCAGTTGTTTTGAGCTGTATCATGCATCATACACATTACCTTTCATGAGCGAATGTTGTGACACCTTAAAAAAGATGTTACAAAAAGAAAAAAAGGTATCTCTTCAGTTTAGGAAATATTTTTCTCTGAATAGCTCTACACACAAAATCATGAGAAATTAATATACAAAATACCGATTTTGAAAAATATGCAGCATTTAATTGCTGCTCTATTGAGTATCACATGAGAGAAACATTTCACTTGACATTTAGAAATGGATGGACAAATGAGATCAAAATGAATGGTGAAAAAATATATCCATTAACTAAATTAAGTGTAAGGATGGAATAAATGTTGAATGAGATGCCAGTCAATCATGGAAAATTTCTTCAAATGCACAATTTGGTGTAGGAAAGGACTCTTCACCAATACAAAAAGAATGGATGTAGGTCTTCAATTCAAAACCTCAAATTTGCTTGAATGAATTTCACTTTTGTGTACTACTTGGTTTTCAGTGACTATCAATTTAACAGTATTTTAGCAAAAAATACAGCGCATGTGTTTTGGATGTTGGGTGAAAGCAACTTGATAACTGGTAGTGAATTATGTGACTTTAGTAACATACTATTTTTTAAATGGTTATTTTAATATTTGTTATCCTGTTATGTCAGAAACTTTGTTATCTTTGTTCTTCATGAAAACACAAGATTCAGTTTTGTTCTCAGCCATCACTAAAGACCCACAGCATAAGTAACAGGATTTTTTCAAGTCAAGTAGGATGGTAGTTATAGATATTGTATGGGTTCTAGGAAAATAATTTGGTTACTGTGCATCCGGAAAGTATTCACAGCGCATCACTTTTTCCCCATTTTGTTATGTTACATCCTTATTCCAAAATGGATTAAATTCATTTTTTTCCTCAGAATTCTACATACAACACCCCATAATGACAACGTGAAAAAAGTTTACTGGAGGTTTTTGCAAATTTATTAAAAATAAAAAATCGAGAAAGCACATGTACATAAGTATTCACAGCCTTTGCCATGAAGCTCAAAATTGAGCTCAGGTGCATCCTGTTTCCCCTGATCATCCTTGAGATGTTTCTGAAGCTTAATTGGAGTCCACCTGTGGTAAATTCAGTTGATTGGACATGATTTGGAAAGGCACACACCTGTCTATATAAGGTCCCACAGTTGACAGTTCATGTCAGAGCACAAACCAAGCATGAAGTCAAAGGAATTGTCTGTAGACCTCCAAGACAGGATTGTCTCGAGGCACAAATCTAAGGAAGGTTACAGAAAAATATCTGCTGCTTTGAAGGTCCCAATGAGCACAGTGGCCTCCATCATCCGTAAGTGGAAGAAGTTCGAAACCACCAGGACTCTTCCTAGAGCTGGCCAGCCATCTAAACTGAGCGATCGGGGGAGAAGGGCCTTAGTCAGGGAGGTGACCAAGAACCCGATTGTCACTCTGTCAGAGCTCCAGAGGTCCTCTGTGGAGAGAGGAGAACCTTCCAGAAGGACAACCATCTCTGCAGCAATCCACCAATCAGGCCTGTATGGTACAGTCGCCAGAAGGAAGCCACTCCTTAGTAAAAGGCACATGGCAGCCCACCTGGAGTTTGCCAAAAGGCATCTGAAGGACTCTCAGACCATGAGAAACAAAATTCTCTGGTCTGATGAGACAAAGATTGAACTCTTTGGTGTGAATGCCAGGCGTCACGTTTGGAGGAAATCAGGCACCGCTCATCACAAGGCCAATACCATCCCTACAGTGAAGCATGGTGGTGGCAGCATCATGCTGTGGGAATGATTTTCAGCAGCAGGAACTGGGAGACTAGTCAGGATAAAAAGAAAGATGACTGCAACAATATACAGAGACATCCTGGATGAAAACCTGCTCCAGAGTGCTCTTGACCTCAGACTGGGGCGACGGTTCATCTTTCAGCAGGACAACGACCCTAAGCACACAGCCAAGATATCAAAGGAGTGATATCAGGTGATAGTGGGTTCCCCCTCAGAGATTGACTCCTCACACCACTCGCCAATCTGCAAACACTACAGGAGAGGAGATATAATGAAAGACACAGACCATTGGTTCATTAAATGTTTGGACTCATCAGGCAAAACATACACTAAGGTATTTTGCTTTTTCAAAAGTTCAGTGAGAATGTTCTGTATATCATTTAGCTCTGCACAGATAGCCTGCACAAGTTCATGCTGCATTTGACACAAAGCATTAATAACCTAAATCAATTCTTTATATATCTACAGTACCTTATCAGTCAAAACACGTTGTATGGGTGTCCCAACATTGACAGAGGTCTGAGCATTGGATGATGGCATATTGTTCTTTCTCTCTCCACAAATTGCAATCTACAAAATGATAAACAAACATGTAAGGGCATATGTTGGTCATGTGTGTTCATTGGCAATTTGCACAATTGTGATGTGCTCCATTTGGCCATAATCAGTGTAGTAGCTTATAGGACCGTGATATTGAACATTGTAAAATGAATTTACTCACCCACATCATCTTGATACATTACATAAGAACCCCATCACAGTCTGGTAGAAGGCCAATGAAGGCTGTTTTCCCTGTGACAGCTGCAACCTGCAGGTCAAAGGGGCTAAGGTCAGGTGTAACGGCACCCCCACAAGTAACACATATTGCGTTCTTCAATTCTTCTTTTCACTCCAACCTTTTATATTGGACCACCTTTTCATCATTTCAGTAACAAAGCCATGACTGATGTTGTAGCATTTACTGCTGCTATCACTTGCTTCCATGCTTCTTTTGTTGGTGACTCACACAAAGAGACTGGCAAACAAAATGTTTTTGCAATTCTCCACTTCAGTCAATGACAAATCAAGTCCTCATTGGTTGGGATTTCTTTTACTGCCTTGTTTCCTTTATTTTATTCATGGTTTGTAGAGTAGATGTTACTTGGAAGCATGGGCAAATTTATATGGTGATTAGGTCATACGTGTTCAAACAGGGTGTTTTTAAACCATACATGGGCACTGACAGGCAGTGATAGGGAGTGCACACAAATTTATAAAGGAACTTGCTGTGGACCTTTAACTATGCACAGTTTTATAAATCCATTGTTTTGTGTATATGCTACTTTTGCCTCTTTTGTGTAAGCAAAATCTTTGTATGAAATCTAGCCAAGGCATTATACATGAGGCCCTAATTTCCAATATAAACACACCATCTCTTTAGCCTGAACATTACAATAGTGAAATTGCAGTTGAAAGTGTCAATTTGTCATTATCAGATTTCACCATAGCAAAACAGCCACATCTGTTAGAGCTGAAAAGAAAAATAACTTGCCCGCTGGTGCTCTGGATATTAGGTTTAAATATTTAACTGATGTGGATGAACTTTGGAAATAAGAGCAAGCTGATGCATTTCTTAAAGTTGTCATGTTCTTGAACATTTACGGTAAACATCTGCCACCTTTGGTTTACATTGAAGGCTTCTGTTCTGTAGTAAGACATTTATTGCACAACTTCCCCAAATTAAAACTTTGGACTTGAATGCTTTCTTGGGCTATCAAATGGTCTCCATATTCAAGTCCTATGTATCTGAGTGTTTTACGTAGGAGTTTAATTTGTAAAGCTTTGAATCACTTGAGTGGAAATGAGTTTAGTGGAAACATTGTGTGAAAGAGTGTCAGAAAACTTTTTATAGGCCATTCCTTTCCTGGGATAATAGCAGCATTTCTTGTGGTTGCATACCCAGTGGACCTTGTGGTTCTCTTACTCCTACTCTGACCTGCATTTGACTGATGCAATGGGAATTTTCAGTAGAATTCAGCAGATGGCATCAAGTTATTTGTCACCAACCAGGTGAACATGTTTGTATTAGTTGTGGTGGATTATTTTAAATGCTCTGTCAATTTGTTACATCTGGAAAATCAGAATTACACCATAGTGGCTTTTAAGTTTAAATATTTCCCCAGGCAGCACTGTAGGCATTCAGAAAATTTGTACTTCTCTATATTATACCCAGTGAGAAGGCATGGCGAAGTAACTACTTTAAGATACTGAATAAATGTGCTTGGTGAGCACATACAGGATAGGTCAATGCTGGTAAATTGGACTCATATTTGCTGCTATTAAACTTGCCTCAATTCTAGTGTCCCTTAGAGTACATGGTTTTCAACTTCCTTTCTTGGGTGTTTATCAGTGAATATCGGCCTGTGGTCCTACCATGAAATGCTCAACAACCAGATACACCGGCATTTTATGCCAATAACCTGACCACAGGTCTGTCATATGCTTTTAGTTAACCAGCTCAAAAGTCTGCCAGCAGTATTACAAGAAAAGGCAGTGCAACAGTCTCACAAGAAAAGTAAATTTATGTTTTGGGTTAGTCTAATGCATCAACTGAACGAGTTGGCACCAAGATAGGAAGGACATTTTGTGGTTTGGAATTCTTGAACAAACAGAATTGTTCCAGTGCCATCTGTGAGATCAGAGACCCAAATAATAAACATTCAAAGACAAGGACACAAATTCTTTTCCATAAGCAACCCAAGGTCTACAAGAGAATGTCTGACAAGGCTGTTGTCAGAGTTAATTTTTTTCTGTTAAATATGATTTTCATTATTTGCTTGTATATTGATTATACTGAATGGCTTATATTGTTGCTAACTTTTAGCTTTTGCCTTTAGCACTATTAAACAGCCTTTTAATTAAAGCCTCATGATGATCTGTGACCCAGCCCCAGTGTTACTTTTGCACAGGGTCATGTATTGATGAGAGCCAGTTCAATCCAGAGTAGCAGTCTTCTGACTCTGAGAGTTCATTTATCAGTAATTTGCAAGGACATGAGAAATACTCACTGATCATGTACTTAGGTAATTAACTGGGTATTTAAGAAGTGTAATGTGCAGTTCAGCCATCTCCTTCTTGCTACTGTGGTGAATCCACTTCAGTGACAATAATAAAAGGTATTTTCATCCTGAAACAGCTCTGTGAATTTGACTTTGACACTGCCAACCATAAGGAGTGACCTGTGTCTTCTGAGACTGAAAATGTCTAAGTTATTGTCTTAAATGTCTTGTCAGGGCCCTGATCCTTCTATCTGCTCCACAAGGCTTATTCTCACCTGGACAAAGCTGGTAGCACTGGGAGAATGATGTTTTTGATTCTCCAGCACATTCAATACCATTCAGCCATCCCTGTTAAGGGGTAAACTCAGAGATATGCAGGTTGACGAGCCTATGGTGTCCTGGATAACTGACTATCTGGTGAGCAGGCCACAGTTTATTAGGCTCAAGGACTGTGTTTCTGATATGGATGTGAGCAACACTGGAGCACCACAAGGACCAGTCCTGTCTCCTTTTCTCTTCACTCTGTATGCCTACGACTACAAATATAACATCAGGTCATGTGGCTTACAGAAATTCTCAGATGATTCTGCACTTATGGAGTGAATAGATAACAGGGATGAGACAGAGTATAGGAGTCAGGTGGAGAACTTTCTTTCTTGGTGTAAACAGATTTGTCTTCAACTTAACATCATCAAAAGCAAGGAATTGGTTAATGACTTTTCCTTTATGTTTGGTCTCTATTCAAGGAGTGGATGTAACGGTGGTTCACTCCTACAAGTACTTTGGGGTCCACATCAATGACATGTTGGACTGGTCTTGGAACACAGAAAAACGATATAAGAAAGGGCAGAACAGGCTCTTTTTCCTTAGGAGAATGTGTTCCTTTAATGTGGGAAGTGGCATTCTTCACATCTTCTATAACTCTGTGATGGTCACTGCAATTTTCCATGCTGTGGTGTGCTGGGCTGGTAACATCACTTCAAGAGAGTCCTACCTCATCAGCAAGCTAATTAAAAGGGCAGGCTCAGTTATGAGATGTGAAAGTAGTAATAGTGGAGAGTTTTAAAAAAAAACTAAGTGCCATTGTGAACAATGCTGTACATCCTCCCCCTGACACACTAACACTGAAGAATTTCAGCCAACAAATTATTAATCAGAAGTGTATCAAGAAACGCTACTGGGGCTCCTTTATTTCAACAGCAATACTCCTGCATAATGCCTCACTATGACTGTGAAAGCCAAATCAAAACTTTTCTTTCTTTTTAATTTTCTTGCTTTATAGGGTGAACCTGAAGAGAGGCATCCGAGAAGCCAAGGCAGCGTACAGAAGGAGGAGAGAGGGCCATCTGAGGAGAACACCGGACAGGTGTGGCAGGGTGTCCAGCACATCACCGGCTACAAATCCAGCAACTCCTCGGCTACTGAGGGAGACGCTTCCCTGGCAGAGGAGCTGAACATCTTCTTTGCCCTCTTTGATGCAAGACCAACAGCAACTCCATCACAGCCGCCTGTTCACAACAGCAACATACTCATGGAGGAAGAGTGTGAGGTGAGGAGGAAGGTGAACCCGAAGAAGGCTGCATAACCTGACAGTTTGTCAGGATGGTTGCTGAAAGACTGTGCGGATTAACCGGCCGGAATCTTTACTAGGATTTTCAACCAGTCCCTATCCCAGGCCACTGTCCCATCCTGCCTCAAGTGCTCCATCATTGTTCCTCTGCCAAAAAAATTCATCATGAACAGTCTGAATGATTTCTGCCCAGTGACACTCACATCTGTCATCAGTGCTTTGAGAAACTGGTGCGGAGTCATATCATCACCTTCCTTCCAGCAGACCTGGACCCATTTCAATTTGCTTACAAAGCAAATAGATCCATGGAGGACGCTGTGGCCACAGCTCTTCATGCTGCCCTGACCCACCTGGAGCAGCAGGTGAGTTACGCCAGACTGTTCTTTGTGGACTTCAGCTTGGCGTTTAACACCATTGTCCCACAATGACTCATGTCCAAACTGGCAGATCTGAGACTTCCATCACTCACTTGCAGTTGGATACTGGACTTCCTGTCTGTTCACTCCCAGAGGATCAGGCTGGCTCCCCACACCTCCACTGCTCTCAGCCTCAATACTGGGACGCCGCAGGGTGTGTGCTCAGCCTGCTCCTCTACATCCTCTACACATGTGACTGTGTCCCCACTCACCATAGCAACAAGATCATAAAGTTTTCAGATAACATGACGGTGGTCATCTCGGGCAAGGAGGGTGAATTGGCATACAGGGACGAGGTGGAGCGGCTTTCAGAGTGGTGCAGAGTCAATAACCTGCTCCTCAACACCACAAAAACGAAAGAGCTTGTTATTGACTTTCGAAAAAAAAAAACTGAAACCTAGCCACTCATTATTGGCGGGGCCTGTGTGGAGAGGGTCCCGGTGTTCAGGTTTCTGGGCATTGACCTGGAGCACCAACACCAAGGAGCTGCTGAAGAAAGCGCAGCAGAGACTCTATTTTCTGAGAATCCTTAGAAAGAACCATCTTCCCAAAAATCTGCTCCTTGCCTTTAATCACTGTTCCATCGAGAGTGTGCTTGCGTACGGACTGTGTGTGTGGTACGGCAGGAAAGTGCTCCACAGGGTCGTCAGGACAGCAGAGAGAACAATTGGTTGTACCCTCCCTACTCTGGAACAAATCTACACCTCCCTATGCTGCTAAAAAAGCAATAGATCTTCCAGATGTTGCCATCTGTACAAGAGATACAGAGCAATGAAAGCCAGGACAAACCGTCTTAAAAACAGCTTTTATCCAAAAGCAATCATGGCCTTGAACTCAGAATAAAACTGCTCCATATCATTCTCCCAATGTGCAATATAGACCTTACTGTTAATTCAACAAGTGCAATTTGTATATTTTGTAAAATACTTTTATTACTATTCGGTTTGTTATTATTTTCTCTCTTCTTGTCTTATTAACTCTTATGCCTCACACTGAGTCGACTGCACCTTTAATTTCGTTGTTCCTTTGTAAAAGTGACAATGACAATTAATATCTATCTATCTATCTATCTATCTATCTATCTATCTATCTATCTATCTATCTATCTATCTATCTATCTATCTATCTTCATTTTGGTGAGTGCTGAGACCAAAGTGCATGTATGCATTTATTTTATTACTTATCTAACTATTTATGTATTGATTAACTGAAAGAGCTTCTGTAAAAAATAAATAAGTTTCCCTCTTGTTTCAAACAAAGCTCTGTCTCCTTCATCCTCTTACCTCACCTTATGTTCTCCTAATGAATTCTAAAACGGCTTTCACTCACAATTACAGCACATGACCCATTGGCTCTTTTCAGACCTGGACCTTTCAAATTGATCACTGTCCTCTTCTGAACACACCACATCTTGGATCCAAAGTTTAGGATATTTCCTTTGATGAATGGTACATAGAAACATAATGTATCATTTGGGTACTCTAATTCATAATGAAAACTTTCAATTTACTATTTTTTACTCTAGGATTGTGATATTTATTATAGTATCTGTTATGGCTATTTATGATGTATTTTACTTATACTTTTGTTTATGAAATGAGGATGTTTCAATTTGTGTCAGAGGTAGATTATAAACTTGTTTTATTGACCTATAATGAAAGATAGTGAGTTAGGAGTATTTCTGCAATACACCTTTTGGTGAGGGAAGGTTTAAAAAGTAAAAAGGAATGAAAGAAGGGTAACATCTCTAGCACAGTGACCCAGCACACACCCTCTGGGTGTATTTTCTGGGCTCTGTCAGAATTGCCTGTTTGTAAATTCTAAACCGCAAAATAAATTATTTCAGCTTTTCAAAAATAAGAAAACACAAGGATACAAAGGCTGCCTTCCACAACTATTACTGTAGGCATACTGGGATGCATGCGTCTAGTAGGCAGACTCTGTGTTGCTTTAGGAGGAACCAGCTGAGTTTCTTCAATAGGCGGTGATGTGTCAGCTTTAAGAAAGCAAAGAAAAAATGACATTGCGCCCTCCTGTTTTTAAAATCATTAATGGAGTGATGATTGTTCCACTTTAAAGTCTCTTTTCAAAACAGTACCACAGGGCACAGTGAGAAACTGAGAAAAAGACAGATTTAAAAACTACAATCAATGGTAGCTATGAAAAGGCGGTTTTATAAAGTGCAGTTACTCACCACACACAGGTCTGCTCCTGGCTGAGACTGTGTCACCTCAAAATCAGATGATACATTGAACTGTGCTTGTGATATGCAGCAGATATTTTTCCTTTCATTTTAGTGCAAAGCTCTGAGTTTTTGAAAGGGAAGAAGAAGCTGTATCTCTACATGTTTCTGTTGTCTGCTCCTCATGTATCAAGGGCTATTTAAACTAAGAAACTGCCATCTAAGAGGATGAACAACATTGATAATTTATTTTGATTTATAATATTCAATAAAATATGTATATAAGAACTGAGATTGAATTTGGTAAACCCAGTCTCTCTGTTTGTCAGGTTTGAGGCCAGGGCAGAGAGCTAGAAATGAGAGGCTTCTTTCCATTCCACCTGTTTTCTAACATACTTATTAAAATTATTGGTTACATTATACTGCAGCCAATCCTTGCTGCACTGACCAGAAAGGAGCAACCAACTCTGGATCAGCAACCTGTCCATGGCTTTGCACAGTAATTCCAGGACAATGTAGATTCAACAATCAACCTTATATATAGTTTGAATTGTGAGCTAGAGTCCCCAAAGAAAAGGTCATGCAGACTCAGGGATTACATGAAGATTCCATGCAGAGTATGACTTGGCCAGAATTTCGGGGGGATTCTCTTAATGATATTTGTTGACTTTTCTGAGAACATTTCACTTTGGGTATAAATAAATGTCAATTTGAAATGTTGATATAGAAACTATTGTAAATATATAGATTTTTGAGTTAATATTCAGGTTCATTTTCAAGTTCAGCAAGTGCTTGGCTTAATTACACAAAATGTGATTTTTAATAATTTGTGTATTTTCAGAATTATTAGCTTCTGTCTCCTTTCTGTGTCTTGCTCTTTTGGTATTTGGAAACCAAAATAACCATTTTAATTATAAATTTGCCATTGTACTTCTATTCAGAACTCTTAATTAACTTAATTGTAGAATGTTTACCAAAATTAAAAATAAAATTTTCTAATGACACCGAGAAGTTGACTTTCCATTATTCAAATGAGCAGCTCAGTGCCAGCTCCAGGGTAGCCTAAAAAAACAGCAAGGCAGCAACAGTGACATTATCTCCAAAGAGTGGTGTTACATTGGTTTTAGGAGCAGGATGAGGAGAATACTTAAAATCCAACTCAGCAAAGTGGCATGTGCCATTGAGATGCTAAATTAATTTGCTGAGCTCTTATGATGATTTGCTAGAGAGTCCTGAGTTTGAGATCTAGAACCTGTAATACTTGTTGTACAGTAGCTTCAGTACAGGAAACAAGGCAGTCTGAGAGATTCCTGTCTGTGCAGCTCCAACTTCGCATCTCTACCTGCTAAGGTTCTTTGATCTGGATGTGCAACTGTTGGCAGAGCTCCAGAAACAAACAGCTTGAATCAACCTATAGAACTGTGGAAAGTATAGCAGATTGATTTATAACTGATCCCGTTTGATAAATACGAGTAAATTGATACTGATCGCATTTGATTAGTATGATGCACGGGCAGCGACACGACTGCACAGCCAAAGGATGAGGCATATCATAGCAGTGTTACAGAGAAGTCAATGAAGGAAAGTCTTGAAGCAGAGATCTGGGAAGTGGATCATAGAATTTTGGTTGCCGAGTTAGTTTAGAAAAGAAGACAGTCAAGATGCCAACTCATCTACCGTTCCACACAAGGAGGTTTGGTTGCCCATATAAAACGGACAATTCACCACACAGAAGTGCAGTGAATAACTTCCCTGCTGCATTGCATGATATTGCACAACTCAACATCCCTGATGTGCCACCTGACAACACAGCGCTCAAAACCCCTGCCATTGTGCCCTCTTCACTGGACACACAACTACACTGCAAGAAACTCCAAGTAGTCACTGGGGATAGCGACTTCAAAGGGAGAGCTATGTCACATTAACAAGATTCACCAACCTGGGGATAGCATTACTGGTGAGACATCAACAGCATGAGTTGGCATTCCATCATTCAAATGAGTAGCTTCAAAGCCAGATGCAAGGGGGTCGATAAATACGGTAAGCCTCCCAAAGTGACACAATCTTCAATAAGTGCAGCAAAAGAAAGTAATATTTTTAAGCAGCGTGAACTACCTACCGAAAGAGCGAGAATCTAATTGGCTGGCACAACACTACAATACAAATGTAATTAAAAGTGTAAATAAGGTACAAAATGGGAAAAAACTTTATTAAAATGTATAATTAGTTTTCATTTAACCTTTAAAGATTAAATTTTTTAGCAATGATTACTTTATGTTAAAGCCTCATATATTATCTCATGGTTTCCAATATAATTTGCTTAAAAGCTGAAATTTATATTTACAGAACTGACTATACTTTGTTTATTTGTTTACATCTTTCTTTTAAAAATTAGGCATCTTAAGCCCATTATAACTGGATGGTTTCATCAACACAGAAACAGAGAAAGTAAGTTTTAGAGCTAGATTAAAAGTATGACTGCCAGTCTTACCCAACAGGACATGCCGATTTTCCTTTTGTTTGAGTTAAAGGTGTCATAGGGTAACATCTTCAAGGATGATTTAAATAAACTAAAACAACTTTAGGAATTATTGAATGTATGGAAAAATGCTAATAATAATATGTTTTCACAATTTCCAGAAAATTGGATTCAGATCGTACCTTGGGCAGTGGTTGTGTAGGGTTTATGTGTTCTTGAGTCTGTTTGGGTTTTCTAACAGACACTCCCACATCCTAGAGACAAGCAGGATATATTAACTGATTTATCTACAGTAAATTGGTCCAAAATAATGTGCATGTGTGTGCTCTCTAAAGTAAATTGGCACCCAGTCTAGTGTTGGGTCTCACTTGTGCCTCTTATGCTGGTGAGATAGGCACCAGCTTAACCCTGTAACCCTGAATTGATTATGCTGGTTAGAAAATGGCTGAATAGAAACTAATAATTGTAATGAACAGTGAACAACAAGAAAAGGGTAAAACCAAGAAAAAAAAAGTAAAATACTATGCAAGAGAAGACAAACAAAATGAACAGAAAGGAAATTACATAACCAAAAAAACAAAAAAGAAAACGCATGTATTCCGAGATTAAGCTAATTTATGTGGCTCAAATACAGTAACAAAAAAGGAGTAAAAAAAAAAGTAAATCATATATTGACACTGCCAAAGACTAACTACTAGCTACTAAGTACTGTAAGAAGAAAATCCTGCATCCTAAACCCAGATTAAGTATAGAATATGAGAACATCTTCCAATATATTGTATCTGACTGTACTAGTAATGAACAAAACTTTTTACAGACACTGCACTTTAGTTTTTTGCTATTTTTTTTCTTTAAATCCAAGACAATAGCAACAATGTCCACAGTCGTAATGGGGTTAAGTATAATGAAGATGTTATATTAACACAAGGTTCATAAAGACAAATTAAATACTATTATTTCAGAGGCAGAAAAAAGTAAGGGCAGAAGAAATGGTACTACAATAGCACTGAATTAATATATAGCCAATAAAATATATTAAAAAACTAAGATATAAAAAATTCCTATTGAAGGTCAGGCCCTCTTTTTTGATGGCTAAGACAAGACAAGACAATGAAACATTTCCAAATATAAACCCTTGTAGGAAGAGAAAAATGGAAGAAATTTGAGAAAGGTAATTCAGAGAGAGACCCCCATTCAGTTAAGTTGGGCATGCAATGTGTCTCAAAAAGTGGGATAAATACAACAAAACAATACAAAATACAAGTCATCCTCTTCATAGAGCTATGACAGTCTATCATTGCCATCTCAGAAATACAATAGTGCAATAGTCACTGAGCTCTCGCACCAGGAAATGTTGCTGAATTAATGATGTTAGCCTTTATGTCATTTGAAGTAATAAATAACAATAATTATGATCACAAAGAATAATTGAGAGATTAAAACATAGCAATGTTTTCTTCATTAATAAACTCCTTAATACTTGATTGTTTCAACACCTTTGCCGAGAGGAGTAATCACGAAAATAAGGTGCACAGTATGTCTTAGAAAATTTGAAAGTATTGCTGAGAATAAGCAATAACACAAAAAATATGACCAGCAGTCATAAATAAATTATTGATTGTGAGATATACTATGGCAAGGGAGTATTATCAGTGCACTATAATGAATAATCAGATTTTATTGATCTGAAATGAAGAAACAAAGTAACATGTGGGTAGCCCATATTTTATTCTCATCTTATTTTTATTTTATTCCCCAAATCATCCATTGATAATGAGTTTTGTATTATTATTTGAATAATGCACATTCCAATTACAAATTTCTGCCTAGTGAAGAAAAATTGAATGAGTAATTAAAACCTCATTAATTCAAACATAATTTGCTTAAATAATAAAAAAAAACCTCACAAAGGAACCAAATCTAGAGAAATGAATTAAATCACAATTGTAGGGTGCCATATGGCATGTGGTATATAATTAGATTATTTTTTTGTATATTTGTGATTTTTGTTCAGATATTTTTACTGGTGAAAAAAAAATAAAAACTGACATTTAAACTGGTCTGAAAAGTTAACAATGTCATTTTATATTTCTCATGTTGAGCTGATGATGATAATATTTCATTTAATACTTAATTTATTAAATCTGACATGCCTAGTGTGAATAGGATAATTCTTTTCTTAGTGAGTCAAATTTAGAAAAGATTTTCATCTCTTATTTGTTCTTGTATTTAAGCAGCCTTGCAGTACTGAACGCCATAAAAGCCAACCCATGATGAGTGGTGTTTTCTTTCCTACTAAATACTGAAACTGTCATGGCAAGCCTTGGCCTAGTCTTCAATATTGTGATATAGACACATTGCTGTTTGCAAGGCAAGTAGTGTTATACCAGCAATAAAACAAATACCATCAAGGGTGGAAACTTCCGTGCCCCTTAATTGAGTCTGTATGTTTTATACTGTAAATGAGTTGCTTCATACTTTGCCCAGGAAACCACCAAGGTTTTCAGAGACAGCTCTCAGTCCTCACTACAATGGTAATTGGCTTAAATGTGCAAGTAACAAACAAGATCAATTACTGATTCTTCACATTTTGGAACCTGTGGTATATTTTTATATATTGGTGGTATATTATATATATATATATATATATATATACAGTATATGAGTTGGATAATGGATGGAGATATTTAATTATATAGGAGCTCAGTGTGTGTATAGTAACTAAAGCCAATTAATTAATTTGTACATTGTAATGAGCATGGTGATTGAACAGACAGTCAGCCACTCACACACATATACATAAACACTGCAGGCACTTGACTCCATTATTGTAATCAGAAATTTGCTGTCTGTCGGACCTTGTTAACAAGAGCAGCATTACTCTTTGCAGTTCAAAATCACAGCCCCTACTTCGAACACCACCATCATGAGGCATTAAATTAGTTTAGAAATGCAACACTCAGTGAGCCATCTACTTGTTCCCATACACTTTTAAATCGAATTCAGTTGTGGTTGCCTCCAGACATTTATCTGGCTCTGAGAGACTAAAGAAAAGTGAGTGGTAAAAAAGATAAGGTAGTTTTTCATTTGAAAAATGCAAAAAAAAATTCTGAAAATCTTGTTAATTTAATTAATTCTGTCAAAAGCTTTTGAAATAATAATTTAAATTAAAATGCCTTGTGAATAGAAACATCCATCCAATATCCAACCCGCTATATCCTCACTACAGGGTCACGGGGGTCTGCTGGAGCCAATCCCAGCCAACACAGGGCGCAAGACAGGAAACAAACCCCGGGCAGGGCGCCAGCCCACCGCCGGAACAGAAACATTACAAAGATTTTTAAACTAAAGACATGTTCTATTGAATTCTTCTTCTTCTTTTGGCTGCTCCCGTTAGGGGTCACCACAGTGGATAATCTTTTTCCATATCTTCTCTGCACATGTCCAAACCAACACAATCTCGCCTCTCTGACTCTGTCTCTCAACCGTCCAACTTGAGCTGACCCTCTAATGTACTCATTTCTAATCCTGTCCATTCTTGTCACACCCAATGCAAATCTTAGCATCTTTAGCTCTGCTACCTCCAGCTCTGTCTCCTGCTTTCTGGTTAGTGCCACCATCTCCAACCCATATAACATAGCTGGTATCTCTACCATCCTGTAGATTTTCCCTTTCACTCTTGCTGATACCCGTCTGTCACAAATTACTCCTGACACTCTTCTCCACCCATTCCACCCTGCCTGCACTCTCTTTTTCACCTCTCTTCCATAATCCGCATTACTCTGTACAGTTGATCCCAAGTATTTGAATGATATAGGGAAAAAATATACTTACTTCTTTCTCTAAATAATCGGCATCCATATCTAGGCTTTGCACCTGTTGCGTAAGGCATTTGGTATCCTTGCAAATATTGTAATATAACTTTACATTTCCAGGGTTAAAAGGAGACAAACAAAGATAAAAATTGAGGCACCACCTTATTGACCGTGTATAACTGAAAGTTTGTAGCACAGAAAACACACAAAACAATTGCAGAAACACCTTCTCAGATGCAAGCTTAAGACACAATTGGAAACAAGATGGTCAGTCCTCAGGTTATATGGTCATGCAGCAGGAAGGGGTGGGTCCAGGCGGATGGACAACGGAAGTGATATAAGCGATGGAGTGGCTGTTAATCTTCTATACCATCATGAGGCTTTTGCAAATACACAAAGCACATGTTCTTAGGATTGGCAAATTCTTAAGACTCATCTAATATCTGTCTTCAAGTAATGAGCTGGAGCACTGTTTTATGGTTTCTCTAGGATCTGAAGCTCAGTTCTCTGAGTCTTTGATTCAATAAAGTACACAGGTTTTCCTAAAAAAGATGAGACTGTGATCTCTTGGTAATTGAATCAGTCCCTGTTGTTCCCTTTTTTAGAAATCAGCATCACATCTCCAGTCTGTCACTACTATTGTTGTGTCCTTGTCTTCCATACAATATTGAAGATACAAAACAATATTCAGTAATTGTAGCATTTTTAAATACCACATTGACCTCCATCACTGAAAGGTACCCCACCCCATTCAATGATTCTGCCCCAAAGATGGTGAAATATTACTCTTAAACTGAGATAAACTGAAGAATACTTTGATTTGGTGAATATGAAATTATGAATTTAATCGTAGAATGAATGCAGTCTGATCAGCAGTATCATCAGGAGGAAACATGTTTGTGCTACCTGGGATCAACTGTGTAAACTACTAATTGTAATGTTAAACTCCGATAATGTGTTGCTGCACAAGGGAGTTACATATTAATGGTTAAAAAAAATAAATAAAGAGATGCTTGCATAAAAGTCAGATTTTAAAATAATTATCAACATATTAAGCTACTGGTTAAAATGTCAAAACAGCAAATTATACATAAATAAAGCAGTTCTGCAGCAGCCTTGACTAAGCATGTCTTTCATTTTATGTGAAATTTAAGATGTTATCCAGCACCAGAGATTTTGGCGGACATTCAGAATATGATAGAAACAATTAATCTTAATTAAATTTATGAGGACGAGACAGACCCCTTCAAAGTCATTAAGAAGAAGCCTCATATTTTTTTCAAGAGCAATACATTTTAAATATGAATACATCTGGCAGTCAGGAAACCAAAACAGCTTTTTTATTATGTATGTACTGAATTGACAACTCGCCCAAGTCTTTGTAGAAGTCATGATTATATACTAGCTACCAGTTTGCATTTGACAATTTTTAAAAAGGTGAATTATACATACAAACATAAAGGTACATTCTACATTATTATAAGTATAGAAAATTTATGATTAAGTGGAAATAATTCATTCTAGGAAGATTTTTTCAGTATTAGCATTGCAGGTAAAAACATTCTTTTTCCTATATTGCAATAGGATGCAAACAATGATAAAGAGTGGGGGATCCACCTTGGTGACCCTGTATTGCTAGAAAGGCTTAAAGAAAAAAGAAAATATGCAGTAATTGTGTAAATGTTTTCAAAGACGTGAGATCATGATAGAACTGACTCAAGATGGCTGATATGAGTTTAAGTGGCAGGAAGGGGAGAGTCCAGCAGATGGACACATGAAGTGATGCGAGAGATTCAGTGGCTATCAATCATTCATTCTGCAGAGGGAGGAGAACAGTAGACATTAGTATAAAGAGCCAACCTCTGGCCCAGCAGGTAATTACCATCACTAAAGTCCTTAAGCATTCTCTCATGCATGACAAAGTGCAATAGGGCATTAAAAAAAAATGTTTTATACTCTGTGTGCATGGGAGTGCCCAAATGACCCTAGACTGCTAAAAACAAGGGCACCACCTGGATAATAAGGACTCTGCTAGATCTTGCAGATGACCTACAGACAACAGACAGATAAATCCACACTTGTAGAAACAGAGGTTCTGCAGATGCCAGTAGGGGAAGAATGGGGCTAATTAGGAGGTGGTACATCCTTTTTATGTGCCTTTAAAGGCATTAGACTGAAACGTCAGCAAGAATGCTGCTTTGACCAGGGTGGAATTTGTAATGATTCCTTATGATATTAGAGGTAAGGAAGTCCTGCAGTGTGCAGGGATGTCAGAACAAGTAGCTGAAAAGAGAGTAAGGCCAGGAAGAAAATTTCAGAGTTGGCAAAGACTCTTGGGGACATGCTGCCATTCTAAAATGGCAGGAAGATGGAGAGCTTTCCTTTTGAGGACAATGGAAGGTTCAGCAGAGCAGAGATGTCAAGAGCCATAATTGTGGTTGGGTCTCCTTTGAGCAAACAGAAAGCAGTTCCTGATCTGTCAAAGAGATTCTTTGGTTTAGCCTAACTTCTCCTGGACCAGGCTTAATGATGCCTTACAGCCAGAATCCCATGAGTGCAGAGTATGGAAGAGAGTGAACAAAATACCATCTGGAAGGAGGTTGAGAGCAGCATCTAGACAGAAGTACAATGAGAATGTGACAGGCGGTGAAGACAATGCTTTTGTGGTGTATAACAAGTGCTAACAAGTGGGTAAACTATCTCACTTCGAATTCAGGGATTCAGGACTCATTTAGGTAGGCAGGGGTTTCTGTTTTTCTGCTTTGTCAGTTACCTTTTTGTGTTTCTTCTTGCTGTATATTTTGATAATAAAAATTCATGTTCATTTCTGGCCTTCGTGTTGTTTATTTACATACAGAGGCCTGCCATGAAAGTTCTCTCCAATCAGACAGTATAAGAATACAATATGTAACCCTTCTTAGAAATTCTTTAAAAGGGCTAAATCTTCCCTGAATGCTTTCAGAAGTTTTGATGGTGACTCTACGTGACTGTGCCTTGTGAAGGGCTGTTTTAAGGTTGAGAATTGTGTTCTGTTGATGCTAATGACATACCCCCAAGACTCAGTAAGCCTAGCCAAGATTGCATGAGTCTAACGATGGATAACAGGATAAATACATACTAGCACATCTGCTACAGTATGCAATCATTTTAATTTAGTATATCTTTTCGCAGCTCTAAATTAAACCAAACATTTCTTAGATAGATAGATAGATAGATAGATAGATAGATAGATAGATAGATAGATAGATACTTTATTAATCCCAAGGGGAAATTTACATACTCCAGCAGCAGCATACTGATACAAAAGCAATATTAAATTAAAGAGTAATAAAAATGCAGGTAAAAACAGACAATAACATTGAATAATGTTAACGTTTACCCCCCCGGGTAGAACTGAAGAGTTGCATAGTGTGGGGGAGGAAAGATCTCCTCAGTCTGTCAGTGGAGCAGGACAGTGACAAAAGTCTGTCACTGAAGCTACTCCTCTGTCTGGAGATGACACTGTTTAGTGGATGCAGTGGATTCTCCATAATTGATAGGAGCCTGCTGAGCACCCATCACTCTGCCACGGATGTCAAACTCTCCTGCTCCATGTCTACAATAGAGCCTGCCTTCCTCACTAGTTTGTCCAGGCGTGAGGCGTCCTTCTTCTTTATGCTGCCTCCCCAGCACACCACCGCGTAGAAGAGGGCACTCGCTACAACCGTCTGAAAGAACATCTGCAGCATCTTATTGCAGATGTTGAAGGATGTCAGTTTTCTAAGGAAGTATAGTCGGCTCTGTCCTCTCTTGCAAACAGCATCATCCAACTGAACTCCCAGGTATTTAGAGGTCTGTACCCTCTGCACACAGTCTCCTCTGATAATCACGGGGTCCAGAAGGGGCCTGGGTCTCCTAAAATCCACCACCAGTTCCTTGGTTTTGCTGGTATTCAGGTGTAAGTGGTTTGAGTTGCACCATTTAGATAGATAGATAGATACAGACAGACGGACAACGGTTTCTCACCCAACACACCCATTTATTATATTTACAATATTTACAGTTCAGTGCACTTCCCAGTGCCTCCAGCACCGATCCCCCAAAGTCCAAGCCTCACAGTCAAAATGCCTTTCTCCTGGCTGCCTCCAGTCCTCTCTCCAGCTCTGTCCTTCTTCCCCCCAACTTCTGCTACTGCTACTCCAGCTGCTTCCTGGTATTCCTCCTCAGACACGCCCCAGTGTGGCGGAAGTGCCGGCTGCACACCCGGAAGCCCTTTGGGTGTCCCTGTTCCTCTTCCCCCCAGCACTTCCTGGTGTGGTGGAAGTGCTGAGGTCCAGGGTTGTTCAGGCAACGGGGCGCCGCCTGGCTGTGGCCACGGGCCCCTACAGGGTTGGGCTTCCAAGCCCTCTACCCGTGGCCCCCAATACAACCAGGGCGGTCGATTCCTCGCGGTCTGGAGGAGGTACAAGCCCTCCTCTTGTCCTCCTGGGCGTCCAGGCTGGGCTCCACCCTCAGCCACCTGCGACAATAGATAGATAGAACTTTATTTGTCCACAGGGGGAAATCTGGCTTTTTACAGAAGCTCTTTAAATAAATTAATGCATATCCACTCCATGAATAGTGGTTGGGTATAGAGACTCTTTGGTGCAGCAAAAGTCAATAACCAGTTTCTTGGTTTTGCTGATGTTAAGATGCAGATAATTCTCTTTGCAAAAAAACTTCTCCACCTGAAAATCGCTCACTATCACAGAGTTATAGAAGAGGTGATGGATGTCACTTCCCATATTAAAGGAATGCAGTCTTTTAAGATAAAAGAGCTCTACCCTTTTTTATATAGTTTCTCTGTGTTCCAAAGCCAGTCACCAGTCTAACCTGTTATTAATGTGCCCCCCCCTCTCAAGTACTTGTAGGAGAGAATCACCTCTACATTCACTCCTTAAATAGTGACCAGACATAGAGGCTTGATGGTGTGGCAAAAGTCTATAACCAGTTCCTTGGTTTTGCTGATGTTAAGATGCAGACAGTTTTCTTTGCACCAAGGAACAATGTTCTTTACCTGACTCCTATACTTTGTCTCATCCCCTTTATCAATACAACCCATAAGTGAAAAATCATCTGAGAATTTCTGCATGTGACAGAACCTGCTGTTATATTTATAATGTGAGGTGTATAGAGTGAAAGGAAAAGGAGACAGGGCTGTTCTTGGCGGTGCTCAAGGGTTATTATCATAGACACAGTCTATAAGTCTCACAAACTGTTGTCTACCAGACAGACAGTCCATTGTACAGGACACTAGACCCATCTACCTGCATGTCTCTGAGTTTATCGCTTAATAGGGATGGCTGGATGGTATTGAAGGGGCTGGGGAAATCAAAAACATAATCCTCACAGTACTGCCAGCTTTATCCAGGTGAGAGTAAACCTTGTGGAGCAGATAGATAATTGCATCCTCAACTCGTCTTTGTCCGGGTCTACCACAAGAGGACTCATATAGTCCAGAACCAGTCTCACGTCTTCATGACGTGAGACATAAGTGTCACTGGTCTGTAGTCATTAGATAAAGAGGCACCTGCCTTCTTTGGTACAGGAACAATGCAGGGTATTTTCCACAGCAGTGGCACTTTCTGAAGTCTTCGAGACAGACTGAACAGGTGACAGAGGACATCACACAGTTGGTCAGCATAGGCCTTAAGAACTCAAGGACTGACTCCATCTGGTCCCACAGCTTTTCCTCTGTGTAGCTTCCTCAGTTGTGTCCTTACTTCAATAATGGAGAGTCCACACTGGGTCAGAGGTGGTCTTGTCACTGGCCATTCCAGTTGACATGGTAGGAGATGTTGATATAGTAGGGATGGTATGGGGAGACAGGTAATTGGAAGAAGGTGGCAGTGAGAGGGAAATCTATTAAGGAAGGGAAAATCTATTAAAAATTGTTTCTGGGCCTTAGCTTTATGTATAAAGTAGAGTGCCTTATGTTTTCTTTTAAAATATTCTGGTATGACTCTCAATTTATACTTCCCTTAACCACAGTAAGTACATTTTCTGAGGCCATAGACAGGAAAATAGCCTCAAATCAAGACATTCCCTTTTCCAAGTTATTGTATTATGTTACATTTTCACCAAATTTAGATTTTTATGGAGCAAAAAGATGTCACACACTTATCTCTACCCAAAGACCATTTTACCTAAGAATCTACAGAGTCATCTAGATTATCTGAAGCAAACTTAATATCAGCAGTAATGCTGATTTTTGAGAGAGCAGGTTTTATTCTACCCTTCCATAATGCTTCTATTTGTGCTTTAATGCTTGTCTCATATTTTTCAGGAATGGACATAGCAGTCTGGAGATTATTGGATGTATTCAAGCTCTTTTGGATATTGTAATAAGGATGGATTTTTTGACTTTGAACAATTGTTTGTTGTGTCTGCTTTCATATTACAGTATATTTTATTTGCATTCTTGTAGTGATAATAAATGCTACACAAAAACTTTAAGGTTTTGGAAGAAAATATTTCACTGTAACTATTTAGTTAATAAATAATATGAACTTACTTGCATGCTCTGCTCACCACATAAACAGTAAGAATCAGCTAAAAAAGACCTTGGGGTCATCTGAACAGGCACATTAAGCACAGGTTGGGGACTATATAAATTACATGTTTTCCTTAGCCCAGGACCATGGGTTGAACACTAATTGGTAGACGGTTCAGAAACCTAGGTCATGACTAGCCAGGACTGTTCAATGGCATGAGGCCTGCACAAGAGAGGTGAGTTAGCCTTTAAACCATGACGCCCCATTGGCCCAAGGGTACAGTAAGTAAGCATAAGAATTACATAAACAAAGGGCATGCCAGAAGCTGTAGGCCTCTCCTTCCATTGATTCCATCGAGAGACCATGTAGGATTAAATAACTATTGGAATACTCAGGTCTACATAGAAAGTCCTAAACCAAGGATAGCATCACCATTGGGTCCTTCCATAGCAAAACACAAATACTGTTAGGGATGTCTTATTACTCTTTTGGGATAATTTTGAAGGTTATGCATATCTATACAGTGTCAGTTTGGTCTATACTTTAACTATTTCTTGACTATCGGTCTTACAGTATATTTCTAATTCTAAAATGTGAATGTTTAAACCTCCTCAATCTGATGATCACATACAGCACTCTTCCAGAGGTTTCTGGTTGTCTCTTTAGATCATGTTCTATTACAACAACTTGTATAAGTAACACCACATCATATTAACTTGATTCATTACACAGTAGACTGACTCTTTCATTGGTCCTTTTTGACTTACGTGGTTTACTTGTTTTTCCAAAAGAACTAATTCATTTGAACTTTTTTACTGCATTTATCTGTTCTACTAAATAATACATAAAATTATTTTGGTCAGCAACGTTTTCATGAAAAAAATCTATTTTTAAAAGCTCTGTTACAATTTCATAAAATTTTATGCTGCATTCTAAAATGTAAAGCATTAGTATGTTTTAGATAAGGCATTTGGCATACATGAAATGGAGCAAAATAATTAATAGATAAGAAAAACATTATCTGTGGGTTGTACCCTACAATACAACAACATAATATATAACTATTTCTATATATAAAAAGTATATTGGATCCAGAAATGAACACTGCATTGTAATGGTCGTCTGGAATATGTGTGTGTCCCTGTAAGTTTGAACCTTATCCCATTCCTGTTTTTAGTGGAATGCCTTAATTTGTAAGGCCGGCCCATTGTACAGGGGGAGGGAAGCACCTTGCTTGGATGGGGAGGAGCTATCAGTATGTAAATGGGTGGCGGGAAAAAAGGAAGAAAAAAAAAGCACAGAGCCAGGAGAGAGGTGAACACCATCACAGGAAAAGGCAAGAGATAAACGATTGACACCTCATGGATATCGTCAGGTGAACCCGGGTTCATTTCCAGACAAATTGTTTTTACTTTTGGGTGGAAAGTATTCGGGAGAGAACCTGACGGGCCAGCACAAGGAATTGTTAATCTATACGTTTCCCAGAATAAGAGGTATGGTTGGTGCCTCATTCACCACTTCAGACTGAGCTCAACGATTCCGTACAGATAAGATTTAAAGGACTATAAATCCATTGGTTTTTTTGTTTTGTTTCCCTTGCTCAAATCTATATTAGTAATGTATGTTTTCAAATGTTTTGTGCGTGATTTGCGGGAGGGAAGTGCAGCACCGTGATATTACATATATAAGGTTTTTTTTTTGTTACAGTGAGCATGTGTATCGTTTTACTATAATCATTTTCTACTTGACCCTGCTTTCACTGGTGTGTCTCTATACTTGAAGTGGTGTAGTAGTAAAGTAGTGTTGGTCACTCTCACCCCGGATTATTAATTTTCTTTTTCCTTTGCTGCCTCTCAAGGAGGGCAGCACGTATTATAATCGTGCCGGATCTGAGAGCAGTACAGCATGTCTGTGCCGAATATAACATTCATTGTTATACAACGAAGCCCCTCACCATTGTGTGGTAAGTAATGATGCATTTGAAGAAAATTTAATGAATCTAAATAACACAGAATTCTAAAATTGATCCACAAGTTATTTATTTATTTAAGTTTGAGCATCATACAATATTACTAATTCTAAACCTCAGAATTAAGTTGTTTCTTTAACAAACCAAAATTTTCCTTGTCTTTATCTTTAGAGTGTATTTGACATATTGTAAGCATTCTATATGCATAATTACTTTAGGTCATTGGAATTGGATTAACTGAATGGTTTTAATTACTACAGCAGATATTTTGCTTATGGTGTCGCCACAGGCAAATGGACAAATAATAAGTTGCTACATTGATTTTTTTAATGTTTACACACAGACTTTCAGAATGTTAGAGATAAAATATCCTTAACAGAATGTCTTAGGTTAACTTAATAAAGTTATAAGGAGAAACATTTTACAGACATCTATTGTTGAAATATTTATTGAGACAAATACAATACACTGCATACTTGCAGACTCCTCCTTGTTTATAAGTCATAGTCAACCATCTATTTTCTAGCATGCTTTGTCTTATTTGGGGAGTTGGATTCCAACGCTTGTCTTTTTATCAAAAGATGAAAGATAGTAGACCCATTTTAGTCCATCACAAGTCACTTATCCATATCAGGGAAATCTGTATTTTATATTTAAACCAGCAGAGAGTTTTTGAAATGTGTGTGATAAGCAAATAAATCATGTAATGATGAGAGTAATGGCAGAAGAAACACTGTACATTTTTTCTGTTTCACTGCCAGTCAACTTGTATGTTGTATATAGTGGTGGAAACTTCTACAAGTGCTTGGATGTGTCCTAATCTGGTGATCATGCTAATGACAATATTGAATAACTTATATGCATTATTTTAATAGGGACTTTGATCAAGGTTCCATGTTAAAGGTTGACTTTTTTTTGTCATTCAAAAACCATACTTAGCAGAATGAAATTACATTACCTGGCCCGCTTATGTGCAAGATTTGCAAGATTAGTTTTGCAAAAAAATAACAAGAATAAACAAAAATAAACAGCAGAATGAGCAACGTACATATATACGTACATACAGACACCTTACGCAGCATAATCCACCAAGTACATTTAATTTAACAAACAATAACAGAAATTTCACAGATGGGTTGTATATTGCATTGTACTAACAGATTAACCCTGTATTATCAGACTTATAATTATTTAAGAGTCTAATGGCTTGTGGGGCAAGGCTTTTATGAAATCTGTAAGTTCTGCATAATAAGCTTTGTTAATCAGGTTGAAAACAACAACAACAACATTTATTTATATAGCACATATTCATACAAAAAAATGTAGCTCAAAGTGCTTTACAAAATGAATAGAAAAATAGAAGACACAATAAAAAATAAACATAAGTCAACATTAATTAACATAGAATAAGTAAGGTCCGATGGCCAGGGTGGACAGAAAAAACAAAAAAAAAACTCCAAAAGCTGGAGAAAAAAAAATAAAACCTGTAGGGGTTCCAGACCACGAGACTGCCCAGTCCCCTCTGGGCAATCTACCTAACATAAGTCAAACAGTCCTCTTTGTATTTAGGGTTTTCATGGAAAGACCTGATGATGATGGTCACGTAGACGTCTGGCTTTCAGTCCATCAATGTTGGTGCATCATGATGCTTTGAAAGAAACCAGAAAAAGAAACAGAAGAGAGAGTTGGGGTCAGTACGGATTTTGGAGCCACTGTGAATAGTTATTATGAAGAATTGAACATACAGAGTATCAGTATTAAGTTAAAGTGAAGTTATAAAAAGGCCATGTTAAAGTAATGTGTTTTCAGCAGTGTTTTAAACTGCTCCACTGTATAAGCCTGGTGAATTCCTATTGGCAGGCTATTCCAGATTTTAGGTGCATAACAGCAGAAGGCCACCTCACCACTTCTTTTAAGTTTAGGTTTTGGAATTGTAAGGAGACACTCATTTGAGGATCTAAGGTTACAATTTGGAATATAATGTGTCAGGCATTCCGATATATAAGATGGAGCGAGATTATTTAAGGCTTTATAAACCATAAGCAGTATTTTAAAGTCAATTCTGAAAGACACAGGTAACCAGTGTAGTGACATCAAAACTGGAGAAATGAGTTCGGATTTTCTTTTCCCAGTTAGGATTCTAGCAGCTGCATTCTGCACTCGTTGCAAGTGATTTATGTCTTTTTTGGGTAGTCCTGAGAGGAGTGCGTTACAGTAATCTAGTCTACTGAAAACAAAAGCGTGAATTAATTTCTCAGCATCTTTCAATGATATAAGAGGTCTAACTTTTGCTATGTTTCTTAAGTGAAAAAATGCTGTCCTAGTGGTCTGATGAATATGCGATTTAAAATTCAGATTACAGTCAACGGTTACCCCTAAGTTTTTTACTTCCGTCTTAACTTTTAATCCTAGTGCATCAAGTTTATTTCTGATAACCTCATTGAATCCATTATTGCCAATTACTAAGATTTCAGTTTTCTCTTTATTTAGTTTGAGAAAATTACTATTCATCCATTCAGAAATACCAGTAAGACATTGTGTTAGTGTATCGAAAGAGTCGGAGTCATCAGGTGCTATTGATAAGTACAGCTGTGTGTCATCAGCATAGCTGTGATAGCTCACGTTGTAACCTGAGATAATCTGACCTAACGGAAGCATGTAGATTGAGAAAAGCAGCAGACCCAGGATAGAGCCTTGTGGAACACCATATCGGATATAATGTGTCTTTGAGATGTGATTACCACAACTCACAAAGAATTTTCTACCTGCCAGGTAGGATTCAAACCAATTTAAGACACTGCCAGAGAGGCCCACCCATTGACTAAGGTGATTTCTAAGAATATTGTGATCAATGGTGTCAAATGCAGCACTCAGATCTAAGAGGATAAGAACCTGAGACAGGACAGCCCCCAAACCAAATGCAGTTGCGCATGTCTACAGAATGAATTCCTTAGAAAAGTCAGGATTATTTTAAACTGGGTATGATGACAATGCAGTCTTCAAATCATAGAAGGATCTTTCACAATAATTGGACCTGACCAGCATTTTGCTCGGCCCTTCGTAATATCAGTTTGAGGAGCAGTTCTATTTAAAAAATTTGGGATGAATCTCCTATAATAACCAGCAAGTCCCAAGAAGACACAAACCTTCTTTTGAGTTTCCCGATGGGGACATGCAAGCACCTCACCTACCTTCTTCAGATGAGGTCTAATCAAACCCTTCTTCATAGAATAGCTCAAATAGTGCATTTCAGACATACCCAATTTAAATTTCTTAGGTTTAGCTGTCAATCCAGCCTGCCTTAAGCTGTCAAGCACAGCCGGTAGGCATTCCAGATATGTCTGCCAATCATTCCTGAAAATGATGGCATTGTCAAGATACACCCCAGAATATTCGTATTGGGGCGGAAAATCTGATCCATCATATGCTGGAAAGTTTAGAGGGGTGCCATGCAGTTTTACTAGTAATTCATCAATATGTGGCACATGATGAGCATCAAATTCGGAAACCTTATTTAAGTGTCTAAAATCAATACAGAACCAAACAGAACCATCCAGTGTTGGGACTAATATGATCAGGCTCCGGCAATCGCTTTCATTCTTATAAATTATGCCTAATTCTAGCAACTGTTTCACCTCATCGTGTACCACATTCTTCTTTGTTTGCAGTATCCGATACAGCCGCATTTGCACTTTAACACCAGACGCCTGCCTAACAGTAACTTAAATAGAATTAAGCTAGTAGAAGCCTGAAAGGATTCTCAAACCATGAACATGAGGAACAGCAACACAGAGTCCCAGGAAATTGGGCCATCTTGGGCCTCACGCCTGATCATTTGCTTTAAAGTCTTGTTAAATCGCTCCATCAGTCCCTCTGCCATACCTTTTCATTTACACAGTCATTTTTTGTGAATGGTAAAAGTGGTGTTATAAAGTCGCTGGAAGAAAGAGAATTTGAAATGCTGCTCATTCAATCAGAAAGTTTGTTTTTAATTGGATTATTCCGTAATTGTGTCCTTAGTATATTCATCTATATATAAAGTTTGTAAATGCTTCCTTTGTGATGTTTAATAATAATAATACAACAATTTAATTGTACAATTTAATCTGCCAACAGAAACTTTCCAATGAGGTCACAGGTAGTGTATCTCAAAGAGTGACAGTGAAAGAAAACTTTTATGTTATATTGAGTAAAGTACAGTGAAAGAATTAATGTGCTGCAATAACCCTGTTTAACATGTATCAAATCTAGGCTTCGTTGGGAAAAAAAAACACAATGCAACCGGTGCTCCTTCCTTTGTCTGACTGCAAAATAATGAGTCTTTTCTGTGGCAACAACAACAACAACATTTATTTATAGAGCACATTTTCATACAAATGATGTAGTTCAAAGTGCTTTACAGGATGAAGTAAGACAAAAAAGGCGAAATATAAAAATCCAATTTTGGCAATATTAATTAACATAGAATAAAAGTAAGGTCCATTGGCCAAGGGGGTCAGAAAAGTAGTTTTCTGACTGTTGAATGGGAAGTGACATAGCCAGTGGTCACTGGTCTTCATCTACGTCTTTTTCTTTGGCTGTGAGGACAAAAGAGGAAAATAGGTAAGTGGCCATGTAGTATTTAAATCCTTCTCTTGTCCACTATTCAATGCAGTACCCAAAAGAGAAACACCATACCCTCATGTGTGATAGTTAATATACTAGACCACTGAACATAAGAAATGTGACAAGCAAGAGGTGGCCATTTATTCCATCAAGCTTGTTTGTTTAGCTAATAGCTAAGATGTCCCGATATCTCATGCAGATTCTTCTTAAACATTGTCAAGGTTTCTGCTGTAACTACAGGTCTCAGTAATATGTTCCAGATTTGCACAACTCTTTGCATAAAGAAGTGCTTTCAGACTTCAGTCCTAAATGCACTTTCCCTTAATTTCTACTGATGTCCTCAAGTATGTGACCCACCCCTAATCTAAAAAAAAATTTTTGGATCTTCTTTTAAATACCTTTAAGGATTTTGAAGACCTGGATTAGGTTCCCACACAGACTCCTCTGCTCGTGACTAAAAAAATTTAATTGTCTGTGACTGATTTAAATACATGTAAGTAATGAAAATCGAGGCATTTCAAAATCTTCAGTCTGGTAATGTGACATTGAAGTGTTGCAGAATTTATTCTGAATAATGACAAAAGCAGTCAATGACCTTTGAGCTTCAAAGCTGACTTTGCAATGCCGGAATGTTAGCCAAAGATGACAATCTTTCATTCAAGTATTAACAACTGTTAAGATTTTTGAACTTTACTGATTTTGTAATATTTGCATTTGGAAGACTAGATAGCTCTTATGAGAAAATAAATAACATGATGAACTGTTTATTACAGATAAATAATGCAAATATGCCAGCAAAAGTTACAGAATTCATGAACTGCTGCTACAAAGTCCTTCATCACCTTTCATTCCCATAATATTACATATAGTGATGAGTAAATGGTAAATTATTTTCCTAAAGATAATTAAGAATATTAACAAAATTTGACAATATGCACTACACAAACCTATAAAATTTAACCAAGATATTGTAAATTCCAAAAGCAAGGTTGACATTATTTAATGGCTATATCTGCCAGTAAATACGCCAAGGGCTAAGCTTCTGTTTTTGAGGAAATGCTAAATTGGGATCATTATTTGAAAAAGTGTAAAGTTTTAATATTGTTGCTCAGGGGCAACAGACGATTGATGCCAAATAACTGCACTAGAATACATTGTGACAAAACGTTGGCACTGCTACTATTAGGGAAAATTCTCTGTAAATAAAGAAATAGTCATGTTTCACTGTTAATAAATGAATCCATGGGTAACATCTTTTACTGCAAAACGTTTGAGGAAGTTAGCCACGTCCACTAATCAGTTTATGTGACCAGACAGACTAGTCTAACAAAGAAGCATTCTGAAATTAGGTTAATTATATAACACAACCAAGAAGCATTAAAGTTTATGCTGAATAAGCATACAAATAAATGGTTTAATCTAATAATGCATATATGTCTTAATATTATCTGAAGTTCTCAAAATAGTTAACATATTAGAAGTCACATGTTTATCTCTACAGAGAAGCATCTTATTTATAAATGTTTAAACGTATTTAATTCTGATTATTTCATGATAAGCATATCATTCCTTGGTAACTGTTCAGGACTCAGTAGGTACAGAATATCTTAGTTATGCAGGAAAGGCACAACCAAAACACTTGTAAATTCACAAAAAATAAAAATAAAACAAGGATACGCCATTGGGTTTGCTATGGCTACTTCAAAACATTATGGATTTTTACTTATTTCTAGACTTGTTCACCATCTATGAGGATAACATACCTCTCTCTTTTCACTGAGTTTTTTTCAAGTTATTAAGTTTACTTCAACTTTCCAAACATGATGAGACTGTGATGTGTAATCTAAATTATACTGTGCCATTAAACTGGCCTGGTATGGAAGTGTGCCCATCAGAGTGGGCTCCTGCCTTGCACCTAATACCAGGATGGGCTGCAGCTGCCTGAGATCATGTCAGTGAAAAAGAGGGTCCAGAAAGTGGATTGATGTATGAACAGTTTACAGTTGGAATGCACAGTTTACAGTTTAACAGACCACATATGACAGAACATACACTTGAAAACAAACTTAAAAAGTGCTTCCATGTAGTTATTATATGCATTTAGCAGAAAAAAAAGAGTACAGAGAAAAAAAAATGCATGATTCATATGCATGAAATGAAGCCCAACAATTGCACTTCCATTGAGTAGGTGCAGAAACAGAAAATGAGTAAGGTTACAAAGACTTATTTTTTAAAAAAGTGAAAAAATATTAATTGAATTGTTAGACACTTGTTTCGACTTGTAAAACCTCAAAAGGCAAAAAGTTTAATTTATTTTTGTTTCTACTGTTCTTTTATTGCTTTAGCTAGGAATTAACCTTTAGCTTTTTTATTTGCTTTTCAGATGCATGCTGATAAAAAAATAGTTCCTTTTGTTGATTGCAGTCTAAAGACAGTGAAGTTTTGCCTTAGATTCCTTCTCACACAGATTACAATGAACACCACACACAAAATGGTAACATCTTATCTCAGTACATTAATCAGACAAGCCTTGTTTTTAGTTGCAATGTGGAAAAGAAGAACAATAGAAGGGCAATTTGCATGGCAGGTTTTATATTAAAATTAATTTCTCTTCCAGTGAATAGATTACAATTTAACTATATAACATAACTCCATGTACTTTATACTAGATACTAAAACAGAACTTGTGAACTGAAAGAAATTCTGGGTGCGAATAAACCAAATCACAATCCATTATCTTAATTATTTTATATATGATAATTGAACTGACTCTGAATTGACTGCAGATGAGATCACTTCTAAAGCAGCACTATATAAAGCTTACTGTCCATATTAAGTGCCAGCTGCAGGGGAGCCTATGAAGTTTGGAAGCCAGCCATAGTCACATGATCACCATTCTATTGTGGCTAAACTGAGCCATTCTTCTAAGATACTAAGCCCTTGATAGTGGGCCAAGAGTATGTCCTGTAAATGAGCCTGCATTCTACATGATGGACCTTCTTAATCAGGATTTGAATCTCTGTGTCCACCAAGTTATATCAGTCACTTACTTGCATGCCAATCAAGGACTGAGCAAATACTCCATTTGTAATTCTTTCGCTTTCTGGCTCTGTTATAGAGTGCTGTCCAGTTCCTCTCACCAGTGATCTCTGCCCTAACTCAGGTGCAAGGTACTTCTTGACTCTGTAGGCTAGAAATGTACAACCAACCTCCTGTCTGTTTTACCCTTAAATGGCAATACACTTATACATATCAGAATGCCACAGTAGGATGAGACCACCGCCAATCAAGAAAGTTGTTCCAGAATCCATGCTCTGCATGAAGGTGATACCAGCTATATCTACCTGGTACTTCTGCACCTCCTATACCAGTTCAGGCTCCTTCCCCACCAGAGAGGTAATGTTCCAAGTTCCCAAAGCCATTGCTAGAATCGAGTTTATCTAAGTCTTTCCTGCTTATGCCTACCAGTAAACTGGCATCACATCAGAATCTCACCCTTCATCTTGCAGGTGGTTATGTGGGTTCCAACTACTAGCGCTCTCTGGTGAACACCACCGCCAGGCCTGACTCCAGGAATTGGTCCCTGTAACCCTGTCTCTGTTTTCAAACTTGATTTGTTTAAACAGATGAGCAAACTAAGTGGTTCAAAGCTGATTAACATAAATGGAACCTAACAATGTTCATTAATTGAATGTTGAAATATGACCAGTTGACAAAACGCTAGTCAGCAACATCTATAGAGAAAATAAATCTCTGAGGGGTCCATGATTAATTTTAATGGACAAAGTCAAAGACAGAGCCAGACATGGTCACAGTTTTGCAGACCTAGGTCAACTGGCTACCCACCCCATCCTTGGTAATCACAGACTAAATGTCTATCTAAATGTGTTATACAAAATATTAAAATCAACAGAGGCAATCAAAGATAAAACAATCAAACTCTTAAACCACAAAACATAGGAACATTAGACTAGATTCTTTTGCAAGAGCAGAATGCACAATGCTTCAGCAAAGACCTTTACTCAGGCTCACAGTTTATTTCCAGTGTTGTTACCTTGTGACTCCCACACAATGACCACTACACAGCAGTAGACACTGACAAGGGAAGCCAGGGGCAAAAAGAAAGTAAAAGGAGGGGCAGGGGTAGAGGTATTCAAACCTGTGTGCCATCTCCTTTAAAATCCTTCTAACCCACTAAGACAACTCTTTGACATTTATACATAGTGTCAGGAATTTCCAGCACCTGCAGGGTCGTGTCCCCTTGAGACTTCTTTACTTTTTCCCACACTGAATATAGATATTGCTGCCCGTTCCCTTTTTGGACAATACAGTGCTATAACTGGATTTAACACCCACTAATGCAGGCCAATTTACATTCTCACAGCCAGTTCATGTTTTTCACTCTTGCTAAATTCTGCCCCTTCTTTTGCTACTCTTTCTTCCCTGCCAAGCCATTGACAACCAAGGAAAATTTCTCAATGTGCACCACAGGCTTAAAAATGAAGAAATAAATCTTGACTATCAAACCATCCTTCAGACAATATAATACATTAGGTACTCAATTGTGCTTAAACTGAACAGTTTCCTAAATTGTTAAAAATGTAAAAATATCCATTATTATTTAATGAGGTCTGCTTATGAAGCAGTTTTTGTGTTTGAAACATTATCTTCCATTAAAAAATAAATTCCAAAATAGAAATAGGTTAAATGATTAAATCATTAAATTCACTGTAGCAAGTAGAGCATAATGTTGTACTCATAGTAAGTTGATTAAATATGCATAATTTAGTTTGGTTTTATTTCATTGACTCTTTCAATATATTTTGGACGTCTTTATTTCTACAAAACTAGAAATGTTAATGTTAAAGGTTTATTAAACATAAAATCATTTAATCATTAAGGTTTAGGCTCCCTGCTTGGCTTTCTTAGTCTCTAGAGGTCTCTCTGTTACCATTCTGTTCCAGCAGAAGTAGATAGTCGTGCAGAATGATTTCCCAGTACAGTGCTTCAGACATATATCTTAACCCCTTTTTACTATGGACACCTCCACTGCCATTCTTAATTTACATTTCATCTCTCAAAAGGACAAGTGAATGGCCTCCTTCATTTCCTTAGTGCAGCATGAGATAGTAGGTGCAAGCTTAACTTAGAACATACATAAGAATATAAGACATTCGACTAATGAGAGGGGACCTTTCAGTCCATCAGGCTCATTTGTTTAGCTAATAGCTAGCTGTGCCAATATCTCATCCCGATACTTGTTAAAAGTTATCAAATATTCTTCTTCAGCTACTTAAAGTGCTTTCTCTCTTTATAGAGGATTTAAAACTTTTATTAATGTAATCTCCATCCAAAATTTAAAATGGAAGATGTTGTATTAGCTAGCCTCAGGTTGTGAAAGAGTTAAACCATTAAAGGCTCATGCCTTTATTTTTTCCTTTTCTTAATGCATGGAGAAGTCACCTTTATGTACCAGTAGTAAGTCAGGAATGTGAGAAGTGATTTAGTGGACATAGAAGGACGGTCACTCCTAGGGATGGGTGGTAACTATATTTTGGTTTTAAGAATAATGCTGGCAAAGTAAAGGGGCAGAAAAGTAATTATTTCCGATACTCATAAGAAAATATTGGTGGTATGGATAGGAATGAAGGATTTGTGTTTTTGGATGCAGATAATGATGTTAAAGTATAAAAGAGATACTAATAAGAATTGTTAGAAATGAAAGATTTGCCCAAAAAAAGGCGCTCACATTGAACTGAGACAGCTGTTGCACATCTTTGCAATAAAGTCCATTGTGGTTGTCCAGCTCCAGACTCTAGGTGAGTCCATTCTCTGCAACATACACCTCCCCTTAATTTCTACTGGTGTCCTCAAATATATGATTTGCCATTTAGTTGTTAGAATACCTCTGGATCTGCTTTATCAGTGCCTTTGAGAATTTTGAAGACCATATGGAATAGTGGGTCTGTGGCTTAACAGATGATGGACAAATAAATAAATAATTAAATAGCTGCTTGTGCAGCTACAAGAAGTCGGTAGGGTGATTGAGACCAAGCAAGCCTGTATGTGAGGATGTGGTCTGTCTTGATTGCTCCGTTGGCTTTTAATGGTCTAAGAAATAGGCGCTGCCACCCCTCGGAGGCTTATAAGGGATGAACTGACACGATAAAGGGAAAAACAGAAGAAAGGAAAAAAGGAGGAAAATGAGACTGGCCAGCAAGTGAAAGACAGACAAAGCACAGGTAGAGTTTAATGGATTGATTGCACTGCAGTATTTGGATACTTTAATTTTGATTGTTTGGATTTTTAATAAAAGCACTGTTAAACTTTTACACCTAACCCTTGCTATTACGTATCTGTCCTCATCTGCTAGGCTAGTCCTCAATTTTAGTATCGATGGTGGCAGGTTCAAGGGGCTCCTAGGATACCACAAGAACATTGAGCCAACCCACACTGTCACACACCTCTAATCAAGACTAAACTGGTTTGATTCTCTGAGTCTTTCAAAGTACAACATGTCTTACAGAACTGGGATGCACTTACTCTGACCTCAAGGTATAGACAAAACTCAAAATTCAAACCTTAAACTAGCTGGATATGTCAAAAGCATCATTTCAAATGTTCTCCTCTATTAAGAATTAAGTCAACGTCAAAGTATACTTGGTAAAATATATTTACTCTAAATAAAATCAAATTGTATTTGTATCAGTCTTGGGGAGCTGCAAGGTTATAGTAGACAATGATTTTACTTTCTGTGACCTCTAAAGCCTTTGTGTTATTCAGGTACAATGCTGCAACAAAACCAAATAGTCACAGTGCACTCTAAGGACATTCTGAGGGCATTCCTGAATCTGAAAATAAATCAAAATATCCAAAAAATACAGGTTCTTTAGAATAAAAGTGAGGAAGTGATGAGCAAAGAAAATACATCAGCATACCAAATGCCAAACAATATGAAAACTGCCTCATTGAAAATTCCTTAAATAATTTGTGTGTCCCTGTGTCACCATTGGGGTGGCTGCCCATTTACTCAAATAAGTATCTTATGAAGCACTCTCAATACCCAACGGTGTTTCTCCCTCTGTCTCTAACTATCTCCAGGTCTATGCCTGTATTTATCCTGTCAATTCAGCTTTTACCAAAAATTTGCATCTCATCTCCAAGGTCAACTAAAGACTGGAGGTGGGTAGACTTTATCCTGCCACCCTAAGACCACTTCCAGGGCAGCCACATAAACTACTTCTCAGATCAATAACACAGTGCAGAAACCCAGAGTCCATATGCCCAGAGTTCCCACAAATAAGATTTAAAGTACAGACAACTCTATTCTCTCTGTTAAAACAATAAATAAAACCACACATGCCTATGCTTTCCTCTAATGTAATGGAGGACTTCTAAGGTAATTCTCCATTAACCAATTTGTGTTGTGTCCCTATACACACTTTATCTTGGCACTGGCACAATGGTGACCCTTCTTACTGCCGTATTCCATTTTTCTACACTGATTATATGGTAGTGAGCCAAAATAGTTGAAATACAGGTCACAGTACTTACACCATACTAACAGAAATTAAAAAGGTGTATGAATTTATGTATTACTCAGAAAACAAATTTTAACAGTAAGCAATAATAAAGAAATATAAATTTAATTATATATAAGCAGCAATGCTCAATTATAAATCAAAACCAGTCATCATTAGGAGAAAGAAACATATGACAGTATGTACAGTATGCCATATAGGATTTTTGATGATTAATAATCAATGAGACACCCACTCAGGGACAGCAAATTAATGCAAGTAATGGTGTGTTCGATCTCTGTTTTACGTTCCAGCTGGGATACCAGAAATATGAAGAGATCTGTACAATTTATGAACAAAGTTCATAAATCGGTAAAAGTCTAAATTAACACATTTACTTTCTTTGTTGTGATTTGAAACATAAATATGTTATTAATAAACATATACATCCATCCATTATCCTAGGCAGCCCACCACAGTATATATATATATATATATATATATATATATATATATATATATATATATATATATATATATATACTGTCAGAGGTGGCTGGGGTGGCGACCCGGGCAGGACGCCCAGGACGACCGGAGGAGGGCTTGCGCGTTCCCCGGACCATCTGGGGGCGACTGCCCTGGTTCCTTTGGAGCACTGGACCTCAGTACTTCCACCACACCAGGAAGTGCTGGGGGAAAGAGGAGCAGGGACACCCGGAGTGCTTCCGGGGTTGCAGCTGGCACTTCCGCCACACGGAGGTGTGTCCATGGAAGATTGCCGGAACCCACCTAGAGCACATCCGGGTGATAATAAAAGGGGCCGCCTCCCTTCATTCAGGGCAAGAGTCGGGAGTGGAGTGGACTGAGCTGGAGAAGAGAGAAGGAGGCGGTATGAAGAAGGCATTGTGTGGCTAGGACTGTGGGGACTTTGGGGGTTTGTGGTGCACTTGGAACTGTATATATTTGTAAATAAACGTGTTTGTGGGTGACATGAATGTGTCTGCCTGTCTGTGTCCGGGCCAGCCTCCACAATATATATATATATATATATATAAATATATATAAATATATATATATATATATATATATACATGTATATATATGTATATAGACAAAAGACACCATCAGCACAAAACATTAAATAAAAGTTTAGTTTAACATTTTCTATCCTACTAGGAGGTTCCCCCCGCTCGCTTCGCTTGCCAGCCACTTCACGTCTCTGCCTCTATGAAGAGTGGGGCTGAACACACCCCAAGGAGAGACGCGGGTGCTCCTCCGAAACCCCCTCTTAAACAGTGATACAATGGGAAACAAATAGTTTTTTTTTACCTTCTCTTTGCTCGATCAGCTGGTGTCTTTGAACATTTAAAAGCCTGTACAGCAGCTGTCCTATTCTTTGTGTTTTATTTCCGGCCCTGGGCATGGTTAACTCTTTTGGCACAAATTCCCATCTTGCGAGTGAGTTCTTGATATTTTTTTAGTTTATAATTTAAAAACTGAATAAGAATCTGAAAATCTAACATCACATTAAAGTTCGATAAATTCTGAAAAGAAGAAAAGAAAGCAAACATATATATGTAAGTTTTAAAATAAGCCTGATTTAAAGCATGACAAAAAACGGGACATAAAAACGTCACTGTTGCACTTTTAGGCTTAGGATTTTATATATACAGAGTAGATAGAAAAAGGCACATAGCTTAGATAAAACTTTCCTCTCCAATTGGAAAAGGCACACAACTTACGAATCTAGAATTTCCAATTCAAGACTTTAAAATGGATAAGTTCTCTGGGTGGTTATGAGGTTTATGTTGCTGGCAAGTGGCCTTCATTTGCTCACAACAGTCTGTGTGTGTGAGTGGTTGTATGTGTGAGGTGTTGCTCAGTCCTTTACTTTTGGATTTAGGCTGAGAATCTTATAACACCCAGAAGGTATCGTTCACAAGATTATTATCTGTAGCTACAGATGGCACCAATAACATTGTTCATTACCTGGCTCTGTCTTGTCTATTAAATTTCACTTAACTGATCTCAGCATCTAAGTATACTTATGGTTTGAGGCAAGCGATGTTTGGTTCCTTTCCTGGTTGGCTTTCTACAGACACATAGAAAGATTTTTCATCTTGCTTTCTTTACCTTGTAAAGGAGGTGTCCTTCTTTGCCTTTAGTCGCACCATCTGGTTGCGGGTGGTACTTCAGTCTTATCTTTGAAGGTTATAAACAAATTGTCCTTTGATGCTAGCAAAGTCATACATGCCAAAATAACTAGCGATCAGTGAGAGACCGTTGTTTGCAAGGCAAGTGCATGGTTTACATACAGTCTCCTTCTCTTGCTCTTGTCCCTGCTGTCCCTCAGCAAGGCTGGACTAATGGCACACTCATCCCAACTCCAGAACAGATGAGTATTCAACTTTTCACTCAAGCACAGTTGCCCTCTGTAGTAATGGTATTGCTTCAACCTCTGTTGCAGCCACACCCTATCAGCTATGGGATTTGGCTACAAGCAGCCAAATTATGGATAGGTGAAGCTGTAGCATAGTAAGAGAAGCGCATTTCGTTAGAGTGTTATAAGGGTTTTCATAAGAAGGAATAGAGGTTGTGTCGTTGGCTTCTTTGGTGCACATAAGCCCATCCTCTTGATTGACCACTGGTTCTGGGTTTATGATCCTTGGTTCAGAACTCGAGTTCATTTCAAACCTGAAAGAGACATGTTCTGGAATAATGGAATCAACCATCTGATCAAATAAGGATGCAGATTGTGCATTCCAAAGGGATGTCCAGTCAGGCAAATGAGACCTTTGGCTGGCGATAAGAGTGTCTGGCAACAGTTTCCTAAGGCAGGACTCAGGTTCCAACATTGTAAAATGGATAATGCCAGTCTGTCGTACAACATTAAGCATCAAAATCTACATTTTGATTACTACATTTTAGTCATGTGCACCTTTATCATGTATAAGTATGAAAATACTGTGCTGTTTTTTTTTTATATAAACAATGCATGACTGGTAGGATTCTAAAGAGTTTTAATTGCTGAACCACTCAAGAATTCATTGGTACATTTTCTTATCTGCTTAATTTAAACCAGGGTCACTAAAGGCAAGCACAACAGGCCTAAAGGGGGAATTAACTGTAAAAAGGTGCCATTCCACTAGAGAGCACACCCATGCACTGATCACACCTATGAACTGTACACATGGGGCCATTTTAGATTCAGCAGTTATCTTAACATGTCTGTCTTTAGTATAAAGAAAGTGGTACCTGGAGAAAAAACCACACAGATGTGAGGAGAGTGGGAATGTGTAACCTCTATAGCAATAAACAAACCAAACAAGGAAGGAAATACATTTTATACAAACCTGCCAAAATAGGATAGCAAGAAATTATACTTAAGAAAACTCTGTTTCAAAAGTAAAAAGACTTCCAGCACAATGAGTTTCTAAAGGAACTTTGGTCAAAACATAAACTGCATCTACAGTAATCCCTCCTCGATCGTGGGGGTTGCGTTCCAGAATCCCCCACGATAGGTGAAAATCTGTGAAGTAGAAACCATATGTTTGTATGGTTATTTTTATATATTTTAAGCCCTTAGAAACTCTTCCACACTGTTTATAAATATTCTCCGCACAGTTATACAGTAAACCCTTATTTATCGCGATTAATCTGCTCCAGACAGATAAATGAATTTCCACGAAGTAGGATTCTATATTTATAAATCTAATATTTTCATAATTAGAGCATTGAAAACCTATTTACGACCTTCTAAATACGTTTTTTAACATTATCAGAGCCCTCTAGACATGAAATAACACCCTTTAGTCAAAAGTTTAAACTGTGCTCCATGGCAAGACAGAGATGACAGTTCTTTCTCACAATTAAAAGAATGCAAACATATCTTCCTCTTCAAAGGAGTGCACGTAGCAGAGAATGTCAGAGAGAGAGAGAGACAAAGAGAGAAAAGCAAACAATCAAAAATCAATAGGGCTGTTGGGCTTTTATGTATGCGAAGCACCGCGATAAAGCGGCAGCAATGAAGGGATCAATGTGAAGGTAGTCTTTCAGCATTTTTTTACAGGAGTGTCCGTATCTTCTAAGCAAACAGCCACTGTGCAAACAGCCCCACTGCACACACCCCCTCTGTCAGGAGCAGAGAATGTCAGAGAGAATGAGAGAGACAGAGAAAAGCAAACAATCAAAAATCAATACGGGCTGTTAGAGTTTTGAAGTGTGCAAAGCACCGAGCGGGAAGCATAATGTATATTATGGAGGAGTTTTATTTAATATGTAATACGTGCTCTGATTGGGTAGCTTCTCAGCCATCCGCCAATAGCGTCCCTTGTATGAAATCAACTGGGCAAACAAACTGAGGAAGCATGTGCCATAAATTAAAAGACCCATTGTCTGCAGAAATCCGCGAACCAGCGAAAAATCCATGATATATATTTACATATGCTTACATTTAAAATCCATGAAGGAGTGAAGCCGTGAAAGTCGAAGCGCGATATAGCGAGGGATCACTGTACTACCACTCATATGAGGACACTGCTAAAAAAGCATACTGTATATTTATTTGCTAATAAAAAAAAAATAAATCAGTAATATCCATCCATTATCCAACCCGCTATATCCTAACTACAAGGTCACCGGGGTCTGCCAACACAGGGCGCAAGGCAGGAAACAAACCCTGGGCAGGGCACCGGCCCACCGCAGGGCACACACACACACACACACCAAGCACAATTTAGGATAGCCAATGCACCTAACCTGCATGTCTTTGGACTGTGGGAGGAAACCGGAGTACCTGGAGGAAACCCACGCAGACACGGGGAGAGCATGCAAAATCCATGCAGGGAGGACCCAGGAAGTGAACCTGGGTCTCCTAACTGCAAGGCAGCAGCGCTACCCACTGCACCACCATGCCGCCCTGAAAAAAAAAAAAAAGTTTATTATATGTTAGAGGAATCCAGAGTTCCCACAGAAAATCATCATGGATAGAAGAAGAATACTGAACCTTCTCAAAATCAATGACTATGAATAAATGCTATGTACTTGGAGCTATAAATTTATGGAGCAGTGCTCAGCATTGCATTCACAGCTTAATTCTGGCTTTATAAACAATGTTAAAGTATTAAGCACTTATATTTATGGATTTGCTTTTTTACCCTTGGAAAAATTGAATACATGCTCAAATTTCACCAACAGTTTGTCAAATACAGTCAGTCGGTAGTTGTGATATCTGATAATGCCACTGGCTGGTGAGACAGGGCATGATTGGAAGTTTCCAATAGCTCTTTAAATAAAATATGATTTCACATTATTATATTTTAAAGGATGCTATGGTGGCTTGAGATGGGCATTTTAAGACTCTGAGCTTCCTGTTGCTATACATGACCCTAATTTTTAAAGTAGCAATCTGCTTTTGAAACATAGACTGTTTTATTTTCACTGATTTTAGTGCTAGGAAGTAACATACTTCACATTGTTTTTGAGGCTAGAAATAAAATAATTCTACCTCATCTTTCATAGCCTGCTCTTCTACATCTTTGCTAATACTCATTTACCTGCCTACAGCCACCCTATCCTTGGCTTTATCCCATATTTTAGGTTATCTTCCAGGACAATTATGGGATAGTCATGTGATTTGCAAGATATGTATTTAGGCAGGCATTCTTCATCAGTCTTTCCTTGTCGTGTCCTTAAAGTTTAAGCTCTGAGTGGTGTTTTCACATTATTCAATTCAAGTCAGTTTATTAAGCACACTTCATCTGATTAGCCCAGGGTTCTAGAAAATAATTGCAAAAACACATATTATTTAAGCACAAAACACAATGAAACAAACAGAGAAACATCATGCACTGTCTCTCTTCTTCTTTGCACGTAATAGTCCTATAAATAGTCTGGGCCAATAGTAGGAGCCTTATGTCTTGACCAGAGGTACTGCACTTTGAATATCATTTATAGTTCATTCCCAGATATCATCCAATCAAAGTGATATTCCGTAAAGGATCACTCAGTAGTTAGAGTTTAAAACAGATCCATGTTCACGTACACTAGCAAGAACTTCTCTTTAGGTTACAACAAGTGATTTATGCAATCATATAAATGGCCTTATCTCTTAAATATGGAAGTAAGTAACCTTGATTCAGGACTGGATGTAATAATATTTGCGTAAGAACATAAAAAATATTGTAACATCTCTGGAGTATCTTTGAATAATTTTTTTTCCTTTTTTTACCAAAACTGGTCATTTTATGGCTTTCACCAGCACCACCTACAGGTGTGTATGACACCTACCCTGCTGACAGAGATAAAACAGGTTGAGGAGATGGGTGACTGAAGCAGTTACTCAGTTTGTTGAATACATTGATCTACTTTAAAAGTATCTCAAATTAGAAGCAAAAACATGTATTACTCCAAAGCAAAAGTATTTAAAGCTGGAAAGGAAAACATGGCAGAAGTTTCAAGGGCTAAAAAATTACACTTTCCTCTTTTGGATCCTTCACTACTTGAACTTGAACTTAAACTCAGTTTTGTAGTTGCTTTTTCTTCAAGTGAAAAACATGAGGAACATCAGGGGAAGATAATCAGTATTTTTTTTACCTTATATACTGTTTACCATCATTGTAATTGTGAGAAAATATATAAAAAAGAACAGTCCAAACTATGAATTTATCTCTTAGGTATAAAAATGAAATGGAACCAATAACCCAGACTATGGCTGACTCAAGTACTGTACTGTTTTAATATGTGAAGTAACCACTACTAATTAATGCAAATGAACAAAACCCCTCTAGCATTTTTACAGTGTTTCCTGGAAAACATATACATTTTACCATCTTATTGCAATAGTATTTTAAATGTTGGCAGATGTTGTTATTGTGGAATGTTCCTGTCACCGATTGCTATGGTTTCCATCCCAAAATGCTTTAACAGGGTCCTGACTAGTTTCTGATCTACGACTATGATTTTTGTTGAACATTATTGGATTTACAAATTTAATTCATCTCCTGACTCTGTGTTGACTCTATCCTGACTTCCTTGCTGTATAGTTTCTAAATCAGAAATTTACAGAAATTTACTGAAATTTTCTCTGTACTTACATTAAGAGCATCATGACATACGTAAGTATTAGTTAGTCTGTTTCTCTGGTGGTCAATAAGTTAAAATCTGTTTTGAATGCTGATCTTTTTTATATACCTCAGTGATATACATTGTTTTTTTTATTTTCATTACTAGTTTTAATACTTAATTTCAGCAATAATTTCAGATTTGTTTCTCTTTTGATTTATTTTTGCATGAAGCATAAGAAATCATTTGTTGCCTTGTGTATATGTTTCCTGAAGTGTTCTAATTGATATCTTTGGAGAAGTGCTAGTTTCACCAAAAAGTCAATTTGTGTGGAAATAAATGTAACACATCTTAAATCTGCTATTAATAAAGCACACCGTCTGTATTTGCACGTTCTAATAATAATATTTAAAGTTTAGAGCTCCAGGGCAAGAGGACTGTGGTGAATATGGGAATATATGTGATACAATGAAGAAAAGAAAGAATAGTGTCTCAGACACAGGTAAAGAAACTTTCTTGACTACTACAGCTATGCTCCTTAAAAACACATGAAACTGTTAACACTAGAATTACCAAAGGTTACAAAAAAACTCGTAAATCTGGCCCACCTTAAATCTGCTTGCACCTCCCCGTCAGCATCATTTGTCTTATAAATGTGTTTATAAGCCCAAGCAGCAAGCAGCCTACTATCCCATCCTCCCACCACTGCAGAAAGTGCAAAAACCTCTTCCAGCTCAAGTCTGGTTTATCATGGAGTGAAGTAGTACCTAGAGCTGTATAGGATAAAAAAATATATCATTATTTGGATCATATGCATTTCAACAACAACAACAACATTTGTTTATATAGCACATTTTTATATCATACAAAAAAATGTAGCTCAAAGTGCTTTACATAATGAAGAATAGAAAAATAAAAGACACAGTAAGAAAATAAAATAAGTCAACATTAATTAACATAGAATAAGAGTAAGGTCCAATGGCCAGTTTGGACAGAAAAACAAAAAAAAAAAAAGAAAATCTGTAGGGATTCCAGACCATGAGACCACCCAGTCCCCTCTGAGCAATCTACCTTACATAAATGAAACAGTCCTCTTTGTATTTAGGGTTCTTACGGAAGGACTTGATGATGGTCACATGGACTTCTGGCTTTTAGTCCATCAGTGTTGGAGCATCATGATGCTTTGAGTAGGTGGTGGTGGCGCAGGCCATTTTTTCACATGTGTTCCGTGTTTACAAAGATCTATGTAAGTGTAGGATGACAAGAAATTCAAGAAATGTTGAACACATACCTAAAAGACCAACTTTTCCGTGTTTTAGTACTAATGACAAAATGTAAACATGAAGTGTATAATGTGTGAAGACTGAAGTCAAAATATCAAATAAGCACTTTCACAAAATGTATAAATATAACAGAACAAGTGCACTTTTATTCAAGACTATAACCAAAGGACAAGAAATCGGGTTAGTGTTGTTCATTGTAGCAACTTCTTTGGTAGTACAGCAGTAAGAACTGCTAACTCCTATTTAAAGGGTCGCTGGTTCGAACCTCCCCGCTTCTCAAAATAAACGTTTTTAGTAGTGAGCTGCTCTTATTGTTACTATTATACCATAAAAACATACATTGGATTTGAGTCTGTGACAGCTGGTATAAATGTATGGTACTTGTAAAGGTTAGCTTTTTTTTTTTTAATTCAGTTTTATTCTCTCAGTCACATTCATGCTCAATCCGATCTGACATTGCTGTTTTCAAATAAAGACATGCTATAACAGAGGTAAACTCGGATGAGGATGAAGGTTCTACATCGGAGAAAGAGAACAGAAGCCCTCCCCGCAAGAAACATTCACTCACATATAAGAACAACGCAGCTGCACCAGGCATAAAGGCAAGAGATTGCACAGTTTGGATGTACCAAGAGGTCGGGCATCATCCTGCCAGTCAGTCTGCCCCACACCTGTCCTCCAACAAAGCAGCACGGCTTACAGAGTTGGCCAACATATTGTGCAAAGTCCTGTTTGTGATAATGTTTTGTGATTGTCTCTCTATTATAAAAAAATTCTGGAAAGGAAAAGCAGTGCAACGATACATGATCTTCTCGGAAGTTCTCGGAAGACATTTAAAAGACCTGTGAGACGCTCTCCCAGGGCCGTCTCGCGAGGACGTGGAACATAAGATTCTTGCAAGACACGCCCTACATACAAAAGATATCATATCATATAAGAGCACACCCATAAAAAACACTCAGTCGAGTAAAAGCACGTAGCACAAACAGACCCTGTGCTTTCAGCACATATAAAGCGTATTAGGACAATACGGAGAATAGAGACCCAAAGGCGTTGGAGAGAAAAAAAGGCAGATAAGAGATTATGAAAGCAGTGGAATTTAAAAGGCTCAAACAAACGATGGCGTGATACACATGCAGAGAAAGGTACAGACTATGAAAGCAGTAAAATTCGAAAGTACTGTAGCGTCTCAGCCAGGTTGAAGCCTTTTGGGTTTTAAGTGACTATTAGGTCTGATTGAGGGAGGGCGGAGTACAGCACGGAAGACTGATAGCGGGGCATTGATTGATGCGGTAAGGGGGGGCGAGACCCGGGGGAGGAGGGGTTGGAGAGGGTGCTAGAAAGTTGTGTTTGGAGTTACGAAGTCGGCGATTTATCAAGTAAACCTTTTGTGACACTTTATCACATCAGTCACTACAGTATCAAAGACAAGATAGTAAAGATCGCATTTACCGCAAACAAAAGGTGATTAATCATCAGAACCAGGTGTAATTTAAAAAACAGCAGGACAAATCGAGGTCAGAAATAAAAGGCAAAGAGTAGACAACAAAGTCATTTCGCATTTGCATCATTCAATGCACAAAACGTGGATTTACACAATAATGGACCACACACTATGAGAATCTGTGGTTCCGCAACAGTTAAGGCAACGACAAGTTTAATTTCAAAGAAAACACAATTCGGTCAGTTGTATGTTTATGATGTATATATTCCACAAATAACATTAGATACCAAAGGAGATCGTGATATGCCATTCATATTAAAATGTTTACAGTTTACTGTGAGAATAGCTTTTGCTATGACAATCAATAAATCACAGGAACAAACATTAGAAAAAGTCAGATTATTTATTAGAGAAACAGAAACAATATTCACTAATGGGCAGTTATACGTTGCGTTGTCACGTGTCTCCAAAAAGTATTGTTTTTACTGAAGCTTTAAAGTAAAAGTGCAAATAATGAAATTGAAACAATTCCAAAGAAAAAAAATTTCAAAATTGTATATCCGATTAACCAAACACTGGGGTTGGCGAGCAAAGCGAGCAGGGGGCAGAGCCCCCTAGTTTTTATATAAAAAAATGTTACTTATATAAAAGCCAGATCGAATGTTGGTTATCTTGATTTATTTACTTATCTTCCTACACCGTACAGTCACATGTAGACTGCAGAGCTCCACTGTTTGATCGACAAGGGCATTCTCACAAATTACACGTGTAATGCCACGAAAAATGCCTGCTGACACTTCAGTATGCAATCAATGGTACGGGAATGTAGTCAGACTTCTTTTTTGGGCACATGCACCGTCCAGATCTAAACACTAGCGTGGAGAGTTGCTCGCGTACTGAAGATTCTATAGCTGCAGGTATAAGCTGCCATTGGACTTTTGCAGCCACTGTACTTTGTATATAAAAGTCAGATCGAATATTAATTCCTTGATTTATTTACTTATCTTCCTACAGCGTAAAGTCACAAGTAAACTGCAGAGCTTCCTGTGTTTGATCGATACGGACAAGCTGAGAAAAGTCACTCCTGACAATATTTTCACATAGCTTCAATGGCAAATAAGTTACTTGTTCAAAAGACAAGCCTGCTCTGCATCATACAGTAAACAAAATGATGCATTCTTTTGGCTGTGAAGCTACGTAATGTCCAGTACATAAGCAAATAAAGTGTTTTGATTTCCTTGCCTCATTGTCTAAGGATAATAGAATTTGAACTCCTAGAATTTATAAAAGTCATATAAAAATTTTAGAGGGGTACCAATGCTGTCTGTGTTCCTTACACATAGGGGCACTGTGAAAAGAAAAATTTTGAGAAACACTGCTGTATGCTAACAGGAGGGGAAGGGAAGGCATGGAAAAAGAAGAACTGCTCAACAGCTGCCTCTGGGTGTGATCCTCGTGGGAGACAGTCCCATCCAACTTTGAATGCTACAGCACTGAGATGTCACTCTAACTCAAAGTTTGCTTAAGTTGACTGCACAGAAAAGTTTTCCATTAAAAATTATGAGAACCCAGAAAATTTGTTGTGAAAAATGCTGTGAAAAAATGCTGTGGCAAATTTAGCCAAATAACACTATTGAGGATATGGTAATAAAATAACTCAGAACAGCATTTTTTAGTGAATAAACTTACTGATACCAATCCATCCATAAATACATGGGGACGAATATGCAAACTCCATATAGATGTGGGCATTTTGAGGCAGGAATGACAGCTCTGCGCAACCACTCTCCCTATAATAAAGCATCAAAACTAAACTTCTACCTGATTAACACTAAATTTGCGCCTATTGGTTCTTGACACTTGATTGCATGCTGTGTGTGTTCTCAACCTTCTTTTCTCTAAATCACCAAAACATGCATATTCATGATGATAGCAACGGCAGTAGATATGATGATTGCGAAGGTAACTTAACACTATTTTTTTTTTAGTGGCAGAAATAAGTTTTGCATTGCAAAAGACTGTGAGTGAAGGTGTGACTTATTCAGTTATGACTGTGTAGTTCTCTACAGAACAGCAATTCACATCCGGGCATCAACAATAACGCTTGGAGACGGATTTTCAAGTTCACACCATGCTCCTGGCCCTAAAGGGTGCTGCAGAGGAAGACAAACACTGAAGCGAAGATCACAGTCAATTTCCATTTGAAAATGTTTTGTTTTTTCCTTTTTTGCTTTCCTAAAATTTTATGGATGCGCTGGTTTGCAATTTGTGTGCAATTTCAAGATGCAGTTCAAAATTCAGTACTCTTAGCTTATACAGTGGAACCTTGGTTCACGAAGTCAAAACTTTTGCCTCAGTTCACAACCACACACTCGGTATACGAACAAGCCAGTTTCCCTTTAGGTTTGTGCGCACCGATGACTTCCGCACATGTTTTATTGTTCTCGGTCAGACGTGTGTGCTTGCACATGGGTGTGTGCTTTACCTGTGAACTCTTTGTGCTCTACAGTATTTCGTGTACTTTTGCAGTTAACCATGGCTTCTAAGCACTGTAACCTCCTCTCCACCCAGTTCCTCCTCATTTCATGCCATTGATTTGAGATTTTTGTGTTAATGTACTTGGTATTAAGTCAAGACGATTCAATATGAGGTTTAGAGAGTATGTAAGTGGAGCATGAATGTTGTATCTCTGCCTTTTTGAGATGTTGTCCTTTTGGCATCACCAGACTATAATATCATATGACAACTGGTGTAGATTGCATTAGCATGTGATGCAGCCCGGGTGAGAATCAATACAAGCAAACGTATTGTCTACTTCCAGAAAAAAATGGCTTGTTCTCTTAAGGCACGGGTGGCAAACTCCAGGCCTGGGGCCTCAGGCATAACACCATGCTCAGAATTCGCACTCTAACATGACGTAAGCAAAAAAGCCGAAATGTGCTTACGCACAGAAAAATCTAGATGCAGGAATCTGTGCATACTCCAACTTCCACGTTCTTGCGCTACATAAAAGTAAAAAGTGAAAAGTAATGCTCGTGCATGCGCCTTCTGTCCCGCCCCAACTCCTTCCAGAATTACCCCTCTATGAATATGCAAATCAATATAAATAGCCCTTAAGCTCAGCCTTCTGTGAAAAGACAATGGGAAAAGCACGGGGGAAAATATAAGAATTTCAGAGAATACCAAGTGGAGGCAAGGAAAAACATACTATTTGTTGGTTTAAACAGTGGTATAATCAACAAAAGGAAGTTGATCGAGGGACAGAGTGTTGGAGAAATTCGAAAGCTCAAGTCCACAAAGTCGCACAGTACCCGAAATAAAGAAGTTGTCACATATCCAAGTCACCGTGAAAAGGCGAGTCGTAGCCCAGTGTCTGAGTGTTGTATGAAAGCTTATTAGGGTACAGAGAAAAAAAAATAGGCACACAGTGGGGAAAAAAGCAGGAAATGTCAACTTTAATCTTGAAATTTCCACTTTAATCACGTAGTTTATTTTGTCTATAAAGTAGAATATTATAAACTTCATCTTAAAATCAATTAATTTACTAGTTTCTCAAATCCCATCGTAACTAAAGTAACACGTTAAATGCTTTGATTTGTATTTGATCTTCTTTGTGCTCTGTGTGTGAATCACTACGTGGTTCTTAAACCGGCTTTCTCTTCCTCCGACAGGACACAGAATCCATTACATTCGTGATATTACAGCTGTCTGAATAATTAAAATACTGAGATGTATACGTAATATCTTTTCATGATGATAGGAATGAAACCATGTTATTAAACATGGGAACATGGTGGTGGTACTGTCTCTTTCAAACGTACTAACCCCCAATTCCTGTCCTTACTTTTCTTTCTCCAAATACCCAATCGCCACACAATCAGCTCTGTAATAGACGTTAAGCCATCTGTAATCTTACAATGACAATTCTTCAAAACTTTTAAGGAACATCGAAATATCTTTGTAGTACGTGTTTAATTATTCTATCCATCTATCCTTCCAGCATACAGCAATCAATCAGGATCAATCTGTGAACTAGCTAGCGCTGCAGCACAGTGTCCTCATATATTTAACAGATTATTTAAATTAAGTTAGTTTTATCTGTATAATATAATCAACATATTTTGCTGTATTTCATCTTAAAAATGATATCATCATGTGCAATACTATAACAAGTGCAAGTTTACAGTGAGGTAATTGTATTTATAAGTACAAACAGTTGGACAAGAAGCACTTGATGGACTGATTGACTGTGTTTAAAGTTCTTGGAATGAAACTGTTTCTGAACAACGAGGTCCGTACAGGAAAGACTCTGAAGCGTTTTGCCGTGGTTGAGCCAGCGTGTGCTTGGTGCTGTATCCCGATAATTCTCTTTCTGATCAGCTGCTGCTGTGATTCACCACTCAGATACAATGATATAAATACTCCGAGTGGTGCAGTGAGAGTGATATGGAAAAAGATGATCCACTGTGGCAACCCCTAACGAGAGCAGCTGAAAGCAGAAAAAGAAGGTGCAGTGAGAGTAACAACGCTAAAGCAGTTATGGTGTGTGGAATACTGTGGCTATTCCCTGGACCATTATATTGTTACAGGTTAATTACAATTAGATGCATTACACTAATAAACAATATGCAGTTAGTTTCAGTGTATTTATAAAGCCGCGTCAGGAATACGCATTTAAGAAGGAAAGGGTAACCACACAGGAACAGTAGCACTGCTTTGACACTGGGTGCCGCCAGTCTGCAAAACCGAGCGGAGAACGACAGGGTATGAGGTACTGTGGAAATGTGCGTGGCTTTACGCTAAGTTTAGGTTTTATACATCGGAATTTGAACGTGGAAACGTTCTTAGGCAACATTTCTGTGCATACGTACCATTTATACATGAGGCCCCTGGAGTGCGGCATTGGCTACAGGTTTTCATTCTAACCCTTTTCCTAATCAGTGACCAGTTTTCACTGCTAATTAATTTTTTCCCATCACTTTAATAGCCTGTTAGAAGAGTTCAGCCCTCTGAAATGATTCCTTTCTTCATTAAATGACAGCCAAGCAGAAATGAGATGCGAAACGAGCTAACAGATGACCAGTTAAAGTGGGGCTTTAAACTCCAACCAATTTCACTCCAATCACTTTCTTAATGAGAAACAAATTCTTGCTGTTAATTAAACCCATTATTTAATTCCATGGCTTGTTGCTGCTCTCATTCTGCCACAGCACGCATTTCGCAAACTGTTGCTTTTCTGTTCTTTCTAAGAGCAGTGACAAAATGTTGTGGTGACATGAGAGATCAAACTTACCAAGATCATCACCTCTTTTTAATTTCAGATATTGTGTAATGGGCACAGGGGAGCTGGTCATGTGGTGTCTTGTTTTGTGTCTCATTATTGTTTGGCTGCTTATTAAAGAAAAAGTAACAACTATGGGGTCTGCGTCAAGTTAATTAAAAGAAGTAATCAGCAGCAAAAACTGGTCACTAATTAAGAAAATGGTAAGAATGAAAACCTGCAGCCACTGCGGCACTCTGTTCCTGGAGTTCGCCACCCCTGTCTTAAAGCGAGAAGTGCAATGTTCATGAGTTCAGGTATCTCATGATGCCTCCATGTTATCATGAGCAATGGTAGTGGTGATTATGAGATTGACCAAGGAATCTTTGCATCAACACTTGTACAGCACCATGATGATGAAAAGGGAGTGAAGTTCTTAAGCAAAGATTTTGGTTTACCAGTCAGCCTATATCCTTATACTCATCTAAGGTGCCGAGTTTTGGGTAGCAACTGAAAAAGTAAGATGGCAATACATATGACCAAATATACTGTAGGTTTCTGTGCAATATTGCTGGGCTCACTCTCTGTGATAGTGTGAGGACCTGGGAGTAAAACAATGCTTCTCTAGTTTGCGCGGAGCCAGTAAAGTTTGGGTTTAGGAATGTAGTTAGGGTTTACCCAGCAGGGGCATCAGGAAAATGAATCAAGGCAGGCTCAGAACACACTGGAGGAATTTTATCTCTCAACAGGCCTAGGAACATTTGGAAATTTCCTAGGAGGGTTTGAAAGCTGTTGAGAGTTTAGAAAAAGTGAAATGAATTCCTTTAGTCTTTACCACAATGGCTAAGCTTACCTGTGTATCATTTTCTACAGGTGCACTTGCTAAAGTGTGTTACTTCCTACTCAGTTTTGATGGGGAAAGAAAAGTAGTGATGAATATCCATTCTGATGATATTATTATTGTCTGGCTAAAGTGCAAAGTCAAAAACAAATTATTTGTATTGGAATTATTCCTACTACATTGCACTGAATACTATAGATGACCAGTCCCTCTCTCTCTTTTTTGCACTCATTCTTAGAAATTTAAAAAATTAATTAAAAAAAAGACTTTCGCTGCTTGGCAGGTCCTCTTAGTTCATGGCCCAGGTATATACAGTAGATGAACTCATTGCTCTCTATCTTGCTCTGAAAATTCATTCAGATTACATGGATGTCTTGGAAAAATGCAATGGCATAAATCCTTTGCCTACTTGGTTGTGTTGGTTCTGTATTGGGGTCGACATTGGAAGAGTTTTACATAGAAAATGTCCTTGACTTTTTGCTAAATTAGGAGAAACCAATGCATATGAACAGTACCAAAGGAAACAGTAGTATTTTAAAAGAGTACTCAATTATGGAAGTGATGTCAATGCCGGAATAATGTGTCATTACTATATGGCAGATTATCCACCAAATTCAGAGCAGCACATCTATTAAAAACAGTGCATATTAAAGTCAAAGTCACCGTCCTCCCTGTGATAATTATTGATAATAGAACACTTTTTTCTCTTTTTGGTCATGCCACTGGATTTTCACTTATTGCAAAACACCTTGTTGGTAACTCTCTAAGGTATCCATGATGATCAGTTTCAAGTGCTGGAAGGCTGCAATAATCAGTGGCTTTGCTCTACAGCTGGTTGAATCTTAATTAATGAGTTAGAACAGCTTGTGAGGATTTTTGCCAAGAGTCAATCAACAATGTACAATACATCAAATAGAGTTTCTGGAGCCAAAGTGGGTAAGCTGAAAAGGATGATTAGGGGATTTCAGATTTTCTCTAATGAAAGATTTTTTAAATACATACATATTACAATAAGGTAACAATAAAGGCACCCATATGTTCTCCCAAGTCGGCAGAAAATTAGGATACTTGACAGACCTTGATGGAACTATATAAAGAGGACTGTCCTTCTGTTCAAGGCTTATTTAGATCAAATTTTACATTTTTATAGGTGGCAAGGTGGTGCAGTGAGCAATGGGTTCAGTTCTTATCTTATGGCTCCCCTCCAATCCTGAACATGTACTTGATAGCTGAACTGGCACCTCTACATTGGTCAGAGTGACTGTGACTGTGTGCTGAGAGAGCTCTGCAATGGACAGGCATCCCTTAAAAGGTGAGCCTCCAGTTCTGCAATAAGACCCTCTGACTCCCTATGACAAACTATTAAACAACAAATGAAATGCTGTAGTGTAATCAGAAGATATTTGTACCCAAACACTACTGATATCATTTGGATAAAATTTGTTTATATCTCTGGATAACAAGCTGAAGAGAAACTATTTGCATCATACATCCTATTCCCTTGTACTCCTTTTTCCCCTGACAGAATAAATAAAAAAGAAATGCAGCACTGCAGAAGATGCTGTGTAGAAGGCATGCTGGTTGTCAGATTTCATGATGCCTTACTGATGCGGGGAAATAGTTTGCAGTTTGGAAGAAGATTACTCATAGGTCATAGGATAAGAACATAATCAAAATAGTGTTTTAGATAAGCTTCATATGCCTGTCCTGCTGCTATATGGCTGTGACACAGAATTGCTTTTTAAACATGATTCTTAGACATGCCCACAATCCTATAAGCCAACCTTAAATAAAGTTGTTTGCTCCCCTAGGTTGTCATTTGGAGTTATACACAGAAATCAATCGCCTTTTTCTCAGACAGGAGCACTGAGAGCTCCTTGACAAGGTTATTCCTTGGCCCAGTGAGTTTTCTTCCTCCTGACTTGCAACAGAGCAATGCTTTATATTAATATAATCACTTCTGTCATGAAATATTTATCTGCTGAAGCTTAGCTGATTGAAACAAGTAAGAGGAAAAAAGCAAAACAAAAAAGAGAGACAGAGAGACAAACAAAATACATGGTGTGATGAAATCTGGCACACAGAAATTCAATATATAGACTTTATCAAGACTTTAGAGAATATTTCAGAAATAAATATTTGGAGAATGAAGGTTGAAGCATACCTATTTTCAATATTTACAGCAGTAGTGTTTTCACAAATGTATTTTGTAAGAAAAACATATATAATCTGTGCTATTGGCATTACTGTTGTGTAGTATATATTAATGCTGCAACAAAGTCATTGGCTTTAGAAATGTGTGATCTGTTGTAACAGCTTTGTTGTGGGATTTTATGTCTACTTTGAGAATCATTAGTTGGAATAATCAAAATTCTTATAAATCCATAATTACTTTTACTTACTCAATAGTACTGTCCTGTTCTCTTCTTTTAACATTCTGAAAAACAAAATCTCCAACAACTATAGAAAGAAATCTCACCTTATTCTGTCCAATTGGGACTTTGCTCAATGGAACGCTTAACACTGTTAATTGGTATTGCAAACATAATGGCAATATGCAGGTGAACAGCACTGTTTGCTTTTTCAAAAATGCAATGCTATGCATTGACAAAAATGTAGTGCAATCAGTTTATCTCAGATTTGTTGTCATATGCGACACATCCCTTGGGTCTCATGTATAAACAGTGCGTACGCACAGAAATGTTGCGTAAGAACTTTTCCAAGTCCAAATTGCGATGTATAAAACCTACACTTGGCGTAAAGCCACGCACTTTTCCACGGTACCTCATACCTTGTCGTACGCAAGTTCTCCGGTCGGTTTTGCAGACTGGCGGCACCCAGCGTCAAAGCAGTGCTACTGTTTCTGTATTGTTACTCCTTATTTTCCTGACGCAGCTTTATAAATACACTGAAACTAACCGCATATTGTTTATTAGTGTAATGCATCTGATTGTAATTAACTTGTAACAATATAATAATCCAGGGAATAGCCATAGTATTCCAAATACCATAACTGCTTTAGTGTTGTTAATCTCACTGCACCTTCTTCTTCTTCTTTCAGCTGCTCCCGTTAGGGTTGCCACAGCGGATCATCTTTTTTCATATTACTCTCACTGCACCACTCAGAATATTTATATAACTGTATCTGAGCGTGAATCACAGCAGCAGCTGATCGGAAAGAGAATTATCGGTATACAGCATCAAGCACACGCTACCTCAGCCACGGCAAAAACGTTTGAAAGCCTTTCCTGTACGGACCACGCGGTTCAGAAACAGTTTCATCCCAAGAACTATAAAACGCACTCAATCAATTGCTCCTTGTAGAACTGTTTGTACTTATAAGTACAATTACCTCACTGTAAACTTGCACTACAGTTATAATATTGCACAACCTGCGCCACTTTATAAAGCGCATATTTACATATGATGATGATATCATTTTTAAGATGAAATGCAGCAAAATATGTTTATTATATTATACAGGTAAAACTTTAACTTCATTTAATTAACCCATATTCTTCACTAGGGCTGGCGTGAAGGATAGAATAATTAAACATGTACTACGAAGATATTTCAATGTTCCTTAAACGTTTTGAAGAATCAGCAGATGGCTTAACATCTATTACAGAGCTGATTGTGTGGCGATCAGTTACTTGGAGAAAGAAAGGCAAGGACTGCAGGGGCGGCCATGCCAATATATATTGAATATGAAACAGAAAGAGAAAATAACGACACAGCTAAAAACGCAGCGACAAATTCCGACACAAGTTAAACGCTTGTGTCATGAGCACGAGGCGGCTATGCAGTGTCCGCAACGGATGTGGCCATCCACCGTGCATAAGATACCATATTGACATTGGCGGGCAAAGGGGCCACCGATTCTTTCTCTGCCTAGAGCCGCCCATGAGTACTGCTGCAATAAATAATTTCATCGAAGGTCGCACACAATCACTGCGCCGTGAAACTCATGTTTAATAACGTACTTTAACTCTTATTATCATGAAAATGATATCACGTATACATCTCAGTATTTCAATTATTCAGAGAGCTGTAATATCACGAATGTAATGGATTCTGTGTCCAGTCGGAGGAAGAGAGCCGGTTTAAGAAGCAAGTAGTGATTCACACACATCTCACACACATAGAGCGTATAGAAGATCACATATAAAACAAAGCATTTAACGTGCTACTTTAACTACGATGTGATTTGAGAAACTGGTTAATTAAACAATTTTAAGATGACGTTTATGATGTTCTGCTTTAATGACAAAATAAAATACATGATTAAAGTGGAAATTTCGAGATTAAAGTTGACATTTCGTGGTTTTTTCCCACTGTGTGCCTATTTGTTTTTGTCTGTACCCTAATAAGCTTTCATATGACACTCAGACAGTGGGCTACGACTCACCTTTTATATGTGACTTCTTTTTTATTTTGGCATTGTGTGACTTTGTGAACTTGAGCTTTCAAGTTTCTCCAACACGCTATGTCACTCGATCAACTTCCTTTTGTTGATTATACCATGGTTTAATTAAACGAATAGTATGTTTTTCCTTTGCCTCCACTTGGTATTTGCTTTTCCCATTGTCTTTTCACAGAAGGCTGAGCTTAAGGGCGATTTATATTGATTTGCAGATTCAAAGAGGCATAATTCTGGGAGGAGTTGGGGCGGGACAAAAGGCACGTGCACGTACGTTAGTTTTCACACTGACCGTGATTTATGTAGCGGAAGAACGTGGAAGTTGGAGTGCACACAGATTCCTGCATCTGGATTTTTCTGTGCGTAAGCACATTTTGGCTTTTGTGCTTACGCCATGTTATAGTGCGAATTCTACGCACGGCGTTATACATGAGGCCCCTGGTCTGCCAAAGTGGTCAGCAATACTGCGAAATATTTTTCCCCTGTTTCTAACCCACACAGGATGATGGGAATTGTAGTCCCCACTTTGTCATTTGCATAAAGTTGCAGATAAAATGAAGGGAGTGGTGGGGTAATATATATTAAAAGCTTTTCTTACTGGATCAGTTATCTGAAATTGACTACTTTCACAGCTACAGCACCTGGCAAGCACTTGCTAAAACCACCCTCTTTGAGCTGTGCTTCTGCAGATGGCCCACATTTGCCTAAACCAGCATGGCCCATGCAGTGTGTTAGAATGTTCCACTTGCTAGAGGGTTAATAATGACAATTAAATCAAATTCATCAAGGTATTTTTGAGATTTTGAAGTATTTAGTTTTTCTGTAGTGGTTTTTTAATCTTAAATATTGATATATCAAAATGTTTTTTCTTAGTGGACACCTACTGCCCAAGATGCCCCCTCCCCCTATCAAATTTCAGCTTTTTAAACAGGAAATAGTGTTTTTGTTGATGAGTGAGTAACTTCTACGGGTACACACTGGCTGTATCACATTCTGGTACAGCACATTAGGGTCAAGAAGCACCATAGAGGGTTGGTGATGATAGCAGAGAACATTTACAGCAACTAGTTGCCTTCTGTTCAGGATATCTAAAACATTCATTGTCTTAGAAAAGCAATCAATATTATTAAAGACCACCACCATCCTACATAGTTGCTTTTTTCACTTCTTCTTTCTGGCAAATACTACGAAACTGTTGGCAGTGACACCAGGAGATTCAGGGAAAGAGTCTATACACAAGTCGTACAGCTGCTGAAAAGTGAATCATAATTTTAAATACTGTATATATACATATACATATATATCTATTATAAAAGAAAATCTTGAGATGAGACTATTGCCAAGAGATTTTTTCAAGCCCTGCCTCCTCTCAACCACTTTTCAACTTCACCCACAGTTTTCTCACCTTTCTTTCGTGTGAACGCTTTTATCAGACACAGTTCCTGTGCTCTCAGCTCTTATAAATTTTTACGATTTCCTCACTTTAAGTTCCCAATAAAAAAAGAATTATTATGTCCAAATCTTATTGAAGAATTTCATCCCAAAAGCTTATCAACACAAGAAATGAGTACACAGGCTATCATAGCACCGAGAATCGCCGAATTCAAATAAAATAATGCAAAAATTGTTGATTGGTTACACAGTAAATAAATTAAATGCGTATCAATAGACTATGCTGAAACATTTGGTGGTGATGGTGTGGAAGATGAAGACATCAACTTACAATATCCTATAGAATATCTACAACTGTTAACACTGTCCGGTCTTCCACTGGTTGATTTACTGTTAGAAAAAGGATATATCGTAATGTTATTATGTAATTTATGTTTGAGTGATAGGCTGTACAATAGGAAAAGATTAGTTGTATTCAAAATTGGTCAAACAATTCTGACATGTAAAATTTTAACAGACGACAAAAAAGATAATGTACTACATCTTCTGCGGATAACAATAGACACCAAAGGAGATCCTGATATGCCATTCGTATTAAAATGTTTACAGTTTCCCGTTAGAATAGCTTTTGCTATGACATTTAACAAATCACAGGAGCAAGCATTTGATATTCACTAGAAATAGTAATATGTTGTGTTGTCGCGATGTAAGTTCAAGCACGGAATCAAAATTCAATGCGATATTGACAAAAAGTTAATTCAAAAAATAGTTTTTACTAAAGTTTTACAGTAAAAGTGTAAGATTAAAAAGTATTTGTGTGTTAATTTCATAGCCAAACAAAACAAAAACGTGTAATGTAATGAATACCTCTACGCAACATGAAACATAATTTTCTTTCAACTTATTATGCTTTACTATCTTTTACTATGGTTAATTACTCGCTGTTTTGTAAAATAGTTCTATTATGCAAATGTAAGAATTCGCATGAAAATAACAATCTGTTTAAATTGTACATCTGCTTCCCCATACACGAGCGGCAGATTTGCAAAGTGGCTAATGCACACTTGGGACTGTGTTGTGCCTGTGGGGATTGCGGGGAAGAAGTGCCCCACAGGTGAAGAAAAATAAAAGTCTCTTTATATTATACGTGCTTCCAGTGTGAATCTGTTTCAGGTTGGGCACATATATAGCGTCTGTGTATTATATACATATACTGTATATATATACAGTATATAACTACAGGGTCACGGGGGTCTGCTGGAGCCAATCCCAGCCAACACAGGGCGCAAGGCAGGAAACAAACCCTTGGCAGGGCGCCAACAGAATATATATATATATATATACAGTGGAACCTCGGTTCACGACCATAATTCGTTCGGTCGTAAACCGAGTTGGTTGTGAACCGAAGCAGTTTCCCCCATAGGATTGAATGTAAATACAATTAATCCGTTCCAGACCGTACAAACTATATGTAAATATGTCAAAATATGTAAAGATTAAGCACAAATATAGTTAATTACACCATAGAATCCACAGCGTAATAGTAAACTAATGTAAAAACATTGAATAACACTGACACAACACCCAGGCTCCCTGATCAGCTACACGAGCAGGCTCGCTTGTGCTCTCTCTCTCTCTCTGTAGCACACACACCACCAAAGCCCCTCCCTCCCTACCTCCCTACCTCAGCTACAGGAGCAGGCTGGCTCACGCGCTCTCTCTCTCTGTGTAGCGCGAGCGCGTGCACACACACACACACACACACACACCTCTCCTCCCCCCATCCCTTCCCTGTCAGCTGCCTGTGCTCTCTCTGCGCTTGCTCGCTCGCGCTCTCTAATCTCTCTGTAGCACGTGATCGCGCAGCATTTTTTTAAAAATGAGTTTTAAGCACAGCAGAAAAAAAGGAACAACAAATCCGAAGCGCTTGAAAAAACTAACTCACAAGCAAACAAAAAAGTAAGATTGGAGGAGATCATGCTATTAAACCTAAAGCCTGATTGCTGTAAACAATGTTTCTAAAATTAGTTTTAAGCACAGCAGAAAAAAAAGGAACAACAAATCCGAAGCGCTTGCAAAAACCAACTCACAAGCAAACAAAAAAGTAACATTGCAACAAATCACACGATGAAGTCCTCCATGTAAACAATTTTTTTAATGAGTTTTAAGCACAAGAAAAAAAGCGAACATTTGAAAAAAGAGAAATGTAACATCACACCTAATCGCGCTATGAAAAACTCCATCTGTAAACACTTTCATGAGTTTTAAGCACAAGGAAAAAAGGGAACATTTGAAAAAAGAGAAAAATAACATTGCAACAAATCGCATTATGAACTAAAAAATTTAATTTTTGAAAAATCCATAATACAAAAACCACCAAGAAAACTAACCTTGCATGAAACGAGTTCTGGCATGAAGTGTTTTCCTTCAGGTGTTTTCTCTCTTGTGATTTCTTGGGTTTCTGGTGCTTTTAGCTGTTTAGCTGGTGGGAGTGAAAGCCGCATGCAGCCATCCCAAAAACAAACTCCTTGTGACCCAATCCTTCATGTTTGCGCCCCACATTACTGGCAATTTGGCTTTGTTTACATTATGCTGCTTGAAAGCACGAGGGTTCTCAAATTGGTAAATGAGTAAACTGGTAAACAGTTTTTCCACCTTTTGTAATTTCTTTCTTTACTTCGATTTCAATTTTCTTGAAAACTTACTTCTGACCACTCTCCACTTGCTTAGAAGCCATAGATAACTGCAAAAGCACACGAAATACTGTAGAGCACAAAGAGAGTGCACGTCTTATTGAAAACAATGAACAAGAAGCGGCTTTGCTTAAATGAAAAAGCATGACAGCTCTCTTTCTCTCTCAGCTGCCTGTGGTGGGGGTTGTGGTTTGCTTGCACTACAGCCTACAGATAGGCAGGCAAACACATGCAGCAATCTCCTCCTCCCCAGCAGGCATGTGCTCGCTCGCTCGCTCTCTCTCTCTCTTTCTCTCAGCTCAGGAGGCAAGGGAAACTGGCTTGTTCAGCAAACACGTGAAGCAATCTCCTCCCCCCCTAAGCAGGCATGTGCTCGCTTGCTCTTGCTCTGTCTCTTTCTCTCTCTTTCTCTCTCAGCTCAGCTCAGACAGGCAAGGGAAACTGGCTTGTTCGTATACCGAGTGTGTGGTTGTGAACCGAGGCAAAAGTTTGGCGAGCTTTTTGGTCGTGAACCGAGTTGTACGTGAACCGAGACATTCGTGAACCGAGGTTCCACTGTATATATATAAATATATATATATATTTGAGATTTTTGAACTCTTTTGGGACCCTACCCACCAACAGGACGACCCACTGAAGTGTGCCCTGAAGTGCGATTGCTTTGTCTGTAGAAGATTGCTTGGCCAATGCCAGGGCAACAGCAGGCTCACAGCGCTGCAGTGGAGCACCACGGAAGCAACTCCGAGCTGATCGCGGTTGGGCTATAAGGGCATGTTGTTGATGGGTGAAAGAACATTATAAATGCAGGGAACAGTATTACTTGGCCCCTAACCTGGACATAACCATGCCTGACTGCTGTGTCTGTGTATAGGAAAATAGTAGTTCCCGCTGCAATAAATAACCATGCTGTTTCTGTTTCAAGCTGAATAAAGCAGGTTTTGCTAAAGTACTGAGACTCAGCCTCGTGTTTTGGGGCACAATACAGGGACTTATGCGTCACAAAATATACACATATACAACTCCAATCACAAGTATCTGGAAATTAAAATAATTCAAAGGCATTCTCTTTAGCAATATGGAGCTGTAGAGGTACAGGCGCACAAGCTCCATGAATAGTCTGCAACATAGAACACCAAGCTTGGGAGTGAACTGTTTGAATTAAAAAATCAGTTATATTTTGTTACCTTGGGATATAATTCTTGTGTAAAACTGCAGGTGATCCTGCATTTACTAAACCATCATCTATCTGAAAGCATTTTCTCTGTAAGCAAATTAGTTCTAAAAAGTGAATGCACAGACTGGTGAATTGAAGTGCAATGTGGAGTATCTTCTGCCTTGAAAGAACCATATAAATCTTCAAAATCAATAGAACTGGAGGAGAGAGAGTCAATTACCACTCCCACATTGTCCCTCTCTAACTCTCCCGAGGATGCTCTAGAAACCCACAAGTTCTCTGATGCCTCATTGATGCCCCCAAATTATCTGACACTGTAAAACTGTAATGGTATGCCTGCTTTTTTTACAAAACAGTATCTTCACCTGAGCCAGCTTGTGGAATGGGGTAAGTGTAACTGTTACCTCTCATTTAGTTAGTCATGAAATAAGTAAAAGTGTTACATATATATTATTCAGTATGACCTGGGAGAAATATAGTATGTTATATATAAGACAGATTTTATTTTGAAATACTTTATGAATCAAAATCAAATCAAAAGTAATTTAGTATTTGAATTTAAGTATTATATTTTGCATAGGGCAAGCTCTAAAAATGTTAAATCACAGGAAATATGAAAGCTATTAAAACTTTGTATATAATTCACATTATTAAAAGAATTCTGTCATTGTATCAATGGCTACTTGGGTAATGCTAATTCTATTACCATATATTTAAATTAATTCATTTTTGTCTGAGTTTTTAAATGTGGGTTGAAATTTTAAGCAACCTATAGTCTATTCAAGTTTTTATTTCTGTTCACTTAGCTTAAAAAGCTCAGAATTAGTCTTCCTGCTTAAGTCTGTGCCCACTGATCTCTGCCACTGGATGATTTTAGACAGCATAATTCTTTTTCATTGGGTTATGTTACAGCAGATTACAGTGTGTTATGTTACAGGGATTGTTCTTTGGTTTATGTACTTTTTTATTGTTGTTGTTTTTGTATTATTTATGTTTTTGTTATTATGTATATTTTGTTATTTATTGTTCTTATTTATTGTTTATGTAGTGTGTATTTTCTTCTGTTCCTTGTGTTTTGTGGGTAGTACCCCAAGAGGTGGGTCTACTATTACTTTACTGTTGAAGGACCACCTGCAGCCCTTATATTTTAGGCTGGAGAGTATTGGTCTTTGGGTTTTCTGGGTTTTTGATTACTTTTGCTTTGTCTTTGGGTTCTGAGTATAGGATATCAGACTGGAATTGCTAGCTTTTCAGAAAAACAATTTGTGTCTCATTTTTGACTTATTGTATGCTTCTTTTGGGTTATAAAAATCCTTTAAATGCATTTATAATTTTTCTTATCTCTCAAGCTAGAACATTGATTTTGTATCCTCCTTCTTGAAGGGAATTTTTTAGTTTTTTTGGGACATTTAAATTTATTTTAATCTGTAAAAGCTAGTTCCCCATTTTAGGACTGTGAAGGTCAAGTCCTGCCTGTAGAGTTTAGGTTCAGGCTGCCTGGGGTGAGGCCTTTCTTTAGGCACTAGCTTGGTCTGACGGTCCTTCATTCTTTCTGACATTTTGTGTTGCATATGACCATAGTATAAACATAACTTATGTATTTAACTCCTATCACTAAAATTTTCAACATTTTTATTATTTAGACTCATCGACAGTGTTACTGTAGACTCTACAGAAAATTAAAAGAACTAGGCACGAAACACTTTCAATCAAATAAGAGGTCACACTACAGGAATAGGATATTATTATGATTTGAAGTCAAAACCATAGTAAGAGAGAGTGTGAGGCCTTTTAAAGACAAAGTCAAGTCAGGTCTCCTTTGCCTGCCTTGAATAGGCCTCACCTCTTACAGCTGAATACAAATTCTACTGGAATGCATCAGGCCTTGCAGGGCTTAAAAGGGAAAGAAGTCTCAAAAAATAAACTTAGATCTCCCAAAAATATCAAAACTGCCACTTACAGAAAGAAAATTGTAAAAACCTTTGGTTGAAGGGAATCTTTAAAAATCAAAAATACTTATTTAACAAAACTGCCGTAATTCAGAGTGTTTATAAGAAATATAGTTATTTACTTCATAAGGCAGAAGTACATAATAAATTGTGTTAAATATAGACAGACTGTTGGGTCAGTTGCAGTGTACCTGAGATTGCATTGTACTAGATGCGGATCAAGACCAGACTATGTAGTACGGTACTTAGAGGTGATGGTGCTCAGATCTAAGTGCTATTACAGTGAATAGTGGAATAAGATCAATACCAAGTTCAACTAATCTGCAGCTATTCTTAATTTTGTTTTCTGTTTCACCTCAATTTGCTCAGTTGGTTGTCTGATTGTCCATTAACACTGGCATGCTGGCAATTAATGTCTTGCACTTTCTCAATTATGGTCATCCTGCTACACATTCCCCTCCATTTAAAGTGACAAATCGCTGGGAAAATGTATGTACTTATGTAAACTAATTAAAAATAACTGCTGTTGTTAAGCTACATCAGATTGAAATGAGGGTAGCTGTTGTTATTTTAAATGTTATTCACCTTGAATGTCTGAAACGGCAGTGAAAACTCAATATGGAAAGTAATAACGATGAAAGGTAAACGTAAGTAGAATCAGATTTGAAGTATAATTGTCTCCCTGTAACTCATGGGCAGATCTACCATCGGGGTGACCTTGGTGCGTGCCCTGGTCGACTGGGCACCAATGAACTTGGGTAAAAAGTAATGCTGACATTTTTCTGTTTCGGTGATACGTTGTGCTCTTCCACACAATACAGCTGCAGACATTACTCGTATGTTATATTGCTGCCCCTTCTTCTAATGTACTAGTGGTATATGTGTTTTTTTGTATATGATGTGATTCTTATTACTTACTGGACTCTCTTCCTCAGTTTCTTCTTCTTTCTGCTATTATTGCAATTCTTTATTTCCTGCTGAGGCTCTCTTTATATTTGTGGGAGCAAGTAATTGGAAACTGGCTGAACTGATGGTGTCTGTATGTTAATACGTGATCAACCAATTTCTCCATTAAACGCTATGCATGGCTTTGCAGCCGCATGTGCCCACACCTGCATCCACTGAGTCTGGACCTCACCAGTTTTATTTAAAAAAAACTCTGCACTGCTATGGATTCCTAATGAAAGAAAAGAATAAGAAAGTTGCAAAATAATAATAATAATTATTATTATTATAATAACAAGCAGAGAGGATTGATCCTTCTAGTCTGTGGTCTATGTAAATGGCAGCAGTGGGCAAAGCAGGGAAAAACAAAGAAAACATTCTTCAAATATATCCAGGGATCTCTAAATGTGTCAGTATGTGTGTTGCTATGAACGTGAGTGTCTAAGGCTTAGCAAACAGTATTTCATTTTGGAAGGAACAGAATAAAAATACAAGCTTCTAGGAATCAGGAATTATGCATTGTGACCAATCTGTGCTCCTTCACTTGCCCTGTTTATTAAATTCAAGCTTTCTTAGGGATTTATTAAGAGGCTCAATTTAGAAAACTGAACTGGCCCTTGGAGCTTTTTCATATTTATTTTTTATTATCTGCATAGATGTTTGAATTGTGAAGTAGTAGCAAAATGTAACATAACTAGGGCATATCAAAAGCATAGTTCCTAGATAATTGGTCTCTGTTACAAGCCAATGCAATTATATACATATGACGACTTCCAAGTGAAAGGCAAAAGAGTAAAGCTGTGGAGAGGATGTTTTTTATGAGTTGTACTGCATATAAATACTTGTTTTGCTTAAATACAATCAGTTTTCTTAATTTTTTGGTCTATTTTATTTCTCAGTTTAATTTTAAAACAAGATCAATGCTGCATTGAAATCAGCATATTGCTTTTTATGTTTTGGTAATCAATGATGCAGATTTAAAAACTACAAAAAAAATGAAAAGGGCATTGGCCACTCATGTAAAAAAATAATTTGCCTGTGAACCTTTTCCAGCCTAACAACTGTTACAATTTATGAGATTGCTGTAATGGCAAACAGGATGGCAGTAAGGGTTACAGGATGGTACACATGCTATATGGTATGCTACTGGCTGGACGAAAGGTTAGGGTGGAGGCGGGACCACAGGGCGGCTGGGGTGGGCACTGCCCCTCCAAAGAAAAGGCGTGCCCAGCCTGTGAAATGCTCTGTCTGTCCAATGAAAACTCTGGAGAAGAATAACATTTGATTTTCAAAACTGAGTTGCTTTCCAATTGGCCCATTTGAATTTGGGGCGTATCCGTCAGTGCCTCCTCCACTAGACAGACACCGGACTGCTCACAGTTCACTTCACCGCACATTTTAAACCTGTTGACCGCATTCTTTAATCAAAACGGCGTATACGTTCCATTCTTTTATTTTCTGGTTGGTAACACCAAAAGCTATGCATAGGTGGCTTATTAAAAAGCAGACATCTTCAGCCTCTGTCCCTCCGCAAGCTGCTGGCTCCACGGTTGAGACCAGCACCGCTGCTACCAACACGGAGCACAGCACACCCACATCAGGAACTGAAACTCCAAAAGATGTAGATAATTCTACACAATCCTCCAGCTCTGCGCCAGTGTCTGGTACTCTAAACCTCTGCCTTCAACAAAACATACAGTCCGGTCTGCCTGACTTAAATATGGACAGCCCAACCCAGCCCATTTTAATTAATTATCCCAAGCGCGCATTCGGAAAGACACTCAGATGTTTTAGTGCAAGCTAGTATCAATCTCGACCATGACTTGAATATTCTGTTGCCCGTGATGTCAGCTTTTGCTTTGCCTGCTGCAAATTTAGTATTTCCAATTCGGACCGCGAGGACATATTCACCAAACATGGCTGCACTAGTTGGAAAAAAGCTCTAGAAAAAGACGGTGGCAGCTTCCACAAACACGCGTCTAATATCCCGCACATCAGAGCCATGTCTGCATGGCAAGAGTATAAGCGTCGGGCAGAGACGGGTGAAAGCATAGTTCAATTACTGGGTCCAACCCAGATAGAAAAGAATAGATATTATGTGAAAAACATTGGGGAGACTGTTCAGTTCCTTGCAGTCAATGAACTGGCTCTGTGTGGTCACAATCACAATGGTGGGGAGGAGGGACGTTTCCTTAAGTTCTTTGATTACACAATCAAAAAAGATGCCAAACTTTTAGAAATTGTAAAATACATCCCAGACAAAGCAAAAAGCACATACAATGTAAGTCTAAATGAAATAATTGAGACTCTTGCCAAAATGGTGGTAAAAAATATCCGGAACAAATATGAAAAACCTGACTCTCCTGGACTTTGCATTAAAAGTGATGGTACCAGGGATCGCTGTAACATTGAGAATTTCTCTGTAGTGATTAGATTTGTCTAGAACTCCGTCCCTGAAGAACACCTGATTGGCTTAATTGAACTGAATCAGCTTGATGCTGAATATATTTGTAACCAAATTCTGCCACATCTCTCTCAGCTAGGTTACAGCCCAGACAATTTAGTGCGTCAGTGTTTTGATGGTACTTCTGTCATGTCTGAGGCAAGGGGTGGTGTCCAGGCTTTGTTACAAAACAAAGTTGTTATGTACATTCCATATGTACACTGCCACAACCACCAGCTCCATTTAGCAGTGATACAAGCAATGGAATCAGAACATCTGACTAAGACGTTCTTTGAATGGTCAAATTCATTGAACACATTTTGTCACAGACATTATGTTTCACACATATACAATACACCCATAATGAAAAGACTTCTAGAAATATGATGGACCAGTCATTATGATGTCACAAAGTCCATTGTCAACAACGAGTAAACTATAAGGGGGCTTCTCTCTGTGCTAGCAGAGGCTGACACTGCCCCTTTTGACATTTGCATAGATGCATGTGGTCTTTTGACCCAATTAAAAAAGCAGAATTTCTTCAATACATGGAAATTCCTCCATCATGTGCTTGGTGTGCTGAAACTAGCCAATGCAATTCTACAGGCACATGCAGTGGATTTGTGCACTGCTGGAGAGTTGGTGACAGCTTCACTGGCCACATTGAAGGCGATGAGATGCCACTCATTCTGGGAGGAGTATTTCTCTCAGTGTGAAAGTAGGCCTACCAATTCGCTCAAAAGGAAACGGAAAGTTAATTCACAGCTTGATACTGTTGTGTCTACGCTTGGGCATGGTGACTCTGATGAACAAATTACTCCTAATCAGACTTTTAAAAGGGCTATGTTCAGCATTCTTGATAGAGCTATTATGGAAATGGAGACAAGATTCTGTCAGAGAAATATTGAATTATTGAAGGCCACATTGCTTCTTCTGCCAAAATCAGAATTATGATTTGATTTCTCGTCATTCTCTCCTGAAACCACTTCAGGCACTTGCAGGCACAGAGCAAAATAGCATGAGCTTGCAAAATGAAATTGCTGTGGCAAAAGCAATGTTGATTAATAAACTGCCAGCTGATGGTAATCTATCTGAAGCATGCAAATGCATTCAGCAGTTCGAAGAGGCCTTCCCTATTTTGCATTCACTATATGTCACAACACTTATTGGTGTGTCTTCAGCTGCATTCGAAACCTGTTTCTCTACTCTGAATCTCATTCTCACTCCACTCCGCCGAACAATGCTGCATTCAAGGAAGAGAAATTTAGTCGCTCTGGCACATGAGAAAAACATTACAGAAAATCTAGACATAAATAAATTTATTTCAGAATTTGCCAAGAGTAACCATAGACTGGTTCTATAGATAATATCCAGGATAAAGACTGGAAACTGATATCCTATAGCCTCCCTAATGACTACATGTTGTATACATCTGACTTTATTGATATTTACCTTGTAGATGTAGTTCTATATTTGTTCACAAAAAATAATAATACAAGTTCCATTGCCTCTGTTAATTTTATTAAGCAATAGGTTATGATTTATGCCACAATTTTTGCTTTTATATGTTATATAAAACTATGTTGTTATTATTATTTGACCGCCCTACAGAAATGGGGATGGATGGATGGATATTTTTTGCCCCCCCAGACAAGCCAAATGCCCACCCACACATGATGTTCTGATCACACCTCTGGGTTAGGGTAATTGATCCTTAGCTGGGGATGTGCTATAAAAGCCAGGCCACTAGTTGGCAGCAGCAGTAGCCTGCTTTACTGATCCACTCTCCAGCAAAGACTCCTGAAACTTATAATGTTTGCTGACACCCAGTGGTACTTCCTGTTAGAGTGGAATGATGCTACAATTGCTCCTGGGCTATTTCTTGTAATGGCCTCTACTACCTCAATTAGTCAAGCTTGGTGTCAGGAAATAAGCAGAGGCAGTGGCTATGCTGGTGAGAAGGAAGAGGAAGGCTAGGAATCAAAAAGGAACATTTTTGTGATACTCAGGTAAAGAGCACAGATGACTAAAATAAGACTCAAGAGGTGCAAAGAGTTTGTTATTTTGTTTTCTGTTTTTACTGTGTGTGTACCTTCACCCACTCTTGTCTATTTTATGTTAGTTAATGGAATACTCCTCCTAACCATTAGTTAGACTAGAGGTCTTCAAGTTTGGTCCTGGGACCTCTTGTGGCTGCAAGTTTTCTTTCCAATCAATTTCACCATTAGTCATTTTTAGCTTCAGTTGATCTCATTGTTTAATTAGCCTTTTGTCTCATTTTTGTTTTTAGATAACTGTAGCAGTACCTTTAAATGCTTAACTCTGTTTTTTCATGTTGTTTTTAATTCACATTTTGTGTTCCTAAGAATTACTTATGAATAGTTTGAAGTCACTTCTGTTTTTTTTCCCAATGCCTCCTGTCTCACTGGTACTAGTAAACCCACATGTATGATATATCATTCAACTCATCTTGATGTCTAATTATTTAAGGGATTTTGAGGTTTCCCTCCTATTTTTGATCCTCTGGACCTGAAAATCCTAATTTTTAGATTATTTTTAGACAATATTTTATGCAGGAAATTACAATCTTATGAATGAAAAGGTGTGTTCAGAAAAAAATGATCGGAACAGCTTGATGTAGAGCATGCCACATGTACTGACCCCAGGGTTTCACCCCCAATAGGATACGAGGGGTCAAAATCCAGGGGAACAGTAGTATAGGCTTGTGTGATGAGTGTAATTTTAATCACAAATATGCTAATTTTGATATCCTCTAAATACCACTTCCAGAATGGGTCAAATGACAAATTTACAACATAAGTATGTGGGCTATCATTTTAGGCGATTTCAAGGTCAGTGATTACGAATATGATTTTATTTTTGGGATCTAGCCCTCTATGGACCTCTACCAGAGGGTGAAAAATTACATATGTCTATTATAATGGGACATATTTATTGTAGACTTTAAACATTTTAACTGAAACTCACATTTTAATATTTAAATCATTAAAATTCTTATGCACACCTCAAATAATGGGGGCTTATGCTAATTCAGACTTTTTCAGTTAAATTTACTCTCTGAATTCTATCTAAAAATCGACAATTAACAATACACAGAGCAGACACAAGTATAAATGACACTGAATGCTAAAAGAGTGGTAGCTACTTGTCATCCATTTATGGATTTACCTGCAAATAATAATTTATTGTTAACATTAACAAAGAACAAACTATTAAACAGCAAGGTGAAAAACATTCACTCATTCTGATATAACACTCATAAATGCTTGCCTCATCCAAAAATGATTTAGTATGACCAGCTTGCAGTTTCTGGAAACTAGGAAATGGCAGCTTGCTTAATTAATGGAGAAGTCAAATGACATGAAAGAATTAGTTAGGATGAAAACCTGCAGCCACTGGAAGGCCCCAAGACTGAGTTTGGAAACCCTCTTCATCCTAGGGTACTCAATTACAGTCCTGGAGGTCAACAGTTTCTGTAGGTTTTCATTTTAACCAGTTTCTTAATTAGAACCTATTTATTTACCATTGAAGCACAATTATTGGGGGCTTAGTTTTAGTTTTGTGCTTGTTACAATTCAGAACCCTTAATTGCTTATTTCAGTTTTAAACTGCTGCATTTAGTCTTTAATTGTTGCCTCTTTTCTTTCCAGACATCGTTAATAAAAAGGTGCAAATGACAAGGGAACGAATAGCTCTTCAGTTAACACGTTTCCATTTAGACCTGTATGCGTGCATCATGAAGGATCTGCATTAATAAAATGTTTTGAAGTAAATGAATGAGAAGGGAAGGACCACAAAACATATGCATAAAGTTCCCAGAAAACAAAATAAAAACGTATAGTTTTTATCTTGGAAATATCAAAACTCTATTAAACCTATAATTAAATATGTAGTTTAATTATCTGTTAGGCCTGACTTCTAATTACAAAACTGGGTGGAATGAAAACCTGCTGCCACTGTACACCTCCAAAACCATAACTGAGTACCCCTGCTTTATACTGTGCCAGCATCTCTCTACATATGGAGTGTACTCCATCTGGTCATGACTTCTGTTGAATCCTCCGATTTTTCATAGAAAAGTTGCAGGGGCTTGAAAGGGATGCTTTACATTGCTTTACTTCATTGTTTTGTCCCTCTGATAAGGTTTTAATAGATTGCTTTGGGACTGCCAGCTGAAACTGGCTGGTGTAGGAATGTGCAAAACACAAGTCAAGATTGGATGTTAACCTTTTTCCACTTCTTGCAGAGCTAATTGGTAGATTAAAAATCAATGTAATGAGATCATGACCGAAAAGATCAAAAATAGTGAGCAACAATCTGAGATATGAAAGCACCATATATTTTATTTGTCCACTGCAATAACATGCCGTTCTCATTGTCAGCTTACTGGGCACTAAAGTGCAAAAAATGTATATTACAGTAACAAACTGTATTGGGGAGGCATTTTATGGTTTGTTATCCGTTTTTTGGAGAGCAATAAGTAGACTGGAAGTGTGTGCTTCCACAATATGATAGAGAGACTGTGTGTGTGATCACAGTATGTTAGACTAGGCAAAACACAACACAGTGTCTCTGCAGTCTCATAGTATCTCCAAGTGGAGAGCTTAATTTGAAATACTAGTGAAAGGCATATTGACAAGAAAGGCAGTCCATTAAGATCTTTAAATTTAAACTGCTCTTTAAAGTGTTTGTAATCTTGTTTATTTTCTGACAGATGTAATGAACCTTTCAGTAGTCAGGCAAGTCTAAATTGTACACAGATCTTTCAATAGTGAAAATCAAAATAACAAAGCCTGCCAATGTTTTGCATGTCCCATTGGTCTTATTACTCTAATTAGAAGTGTTACTTAGAGCTGTTCATATTGCTTTTTTATAACTAGTTATCATTTTGAATTACTATGAAATATTTCATAATCTCTTTTCATTCTTGTGTGTCTTATGAAAATAAATTGAACTGAAATAACATTAATTTGTATAGTGGTTCTGTAGTTAGTGCTAATATCTCATAGATTCAATTTTTTGGGTTTAAATGCAAATGTAAAAATTGTAATTTGACTTTTGTTTTTCTTTTTTGCATTTTTCCATTTTGTGTGATATGGCTGATTAGATTGTGTTTGAAATAATTGAATAACACAGATTTTAGATTATTGTTTTATTGGCACTTGCATCAATAAAGGACAGCTTTTGTTTTTGCATCTCAATTCTTGTCTCTCACTTACTGCTGGTTTCTAGTTGGTCATGAACTACAAGAAGCCCAGGTTTTAATACATCCAGGAGTTCAGAAGTAAGTCTTTTTATTCATAGCGACCACTTTGTGTTATATTTTTGTTAAATCTTTTGTTTATATATATATATATATATATATATATATATATATATATATATATATATATATATATATATATATATATATATATATATATATTTGCAGCTGGAGATCCACAAAGGGAGAAAATGAATCACATATCAAAAGTAGGTTTATATTTCTGAGTTTTCAACCCTTGCCAGGGATCTTCATCAGAGGATAATGCTTAGACTTACAAGAATCAAAGGCAATACTTAGACACACACATAATTTTTTTGCTAAGTCAGTGTAGTGGGGGAGGGGTTATTGGGTGTAAAGTCTTGATTATTATGAATATGTTCTTCTCAAGTTTGCATATGCTGGATTTATGTCCAAGTGTCTGTTCATGGTGTTCTCATTTGATAACCAGGTTTCGGCCAGCTCTCTGGCACTTTTAGTATTGGCTTTAAATTTTACTTGTACATTGTCCCAGTTAAATGTAGGTCCTGTTGATTTAGTGTGCGTATAGATCAATGATAGTGATGAAGACCCCTGGCAGGGGTTGAAAGCTCAGGAATAAAAACCTACTTTTTGATACGTGATTCTTTTTTTCCCTTTTTGCATCTCCAGCTGTAAATATGCAAACTGTATCACAGGCCTTCTCTTCGATTCGTACAACCTTCGGGCATGAAGCCCTCCATTGTATTAGACAATGGGAAACTTCGGCAATCCGTGAAGCACACACCTATGAAAAACTCTTCTTCCTCCATAGTTGCATCAGGCATGATGTAACTCGGAAATGTTTATGATTCAAACCACCAATGAACACCCCGAAGATGTCAACCATCATGCAACAATTTACAAAAAGAGTTTTATATGAGCTTATTACGGAAACACACCGCCAACAAAGCTTTTACAGATCTGAAACTATGAAGCAACGTTCAAAACTCATCACAACATGCGGACAAACGATTACAGATGAATGGACCAAACGGATCTAGGACACAGCTTCCAAAAACCGTATTTCTAAATGACATACACTCAACAAAAAATGGAACAAACTCACTGGAAATCAACATACTAACAAACCCCAATCCGGAATACACAACCTATCCAAAAGGCAGCTCTCCACCACAGAACACAATATTATCTCCAGAGGATTAAAATTCAACTACAAAGGCGCATCTGACATGAACTTTCTAGGTTCCTTGGAACACATCTTATTAAAAATACAGACAGAAAATGCACAAGAAAAAAGATGCAATGTCGCCAGCCAGCTACACACAGGACAACTTACCACACATATTTCGGCAAGTGAACAAAAAGCTCTATGATCGCTATGGAAGGACAACAGCATCATCATCACACCAGCCGACAAAGGAAGCGCAACTGTCATCTTAGACAAAGAACAATACACCACAGCTATGGAAGAAAAGCTTTCTGACACTAACACTTATCAACAGCTGAGTAATGACCCAATGAAACTACACTTAATAGAATAAACAATACTCTGACCAAACTCCGAAATAACAACCACCTGGATGCACAGAATTATTACAAAATGAAATCCAACAATGCTAACTGCCCTCAATTTTATGGACTCCCAAAAATACATAAAACACCACTGAAATTCAGACCAGTGGTCAGCCTAATAGGCGGACCATTTTACAACTTGTCAAAAAGACTTTTCCAGTTACTCAAACATTTAACTTATGACTCAGAATATTTGGTGAACAGCACTGAGTTGGCATTACAGCACTTGAAAGATGTATCCATCGGCGAAGGACGAAATCATGGTCTCGTTTGACGTTGTGTCGCTATACACCATGATTCCCGATTCATCTGGCTACTGAAGCGCTATTAATGAGACTGGAAAGCAACCCCACCATAGAGACAAAAACCAAACTGTCCATTAAAGACATAATGCACCTAATATCACTCTGCCAAAAAACTCACTTACATTTCAATGGCAAATACTACACTCAGAAAGAAGGCATGCCAATGGGATCGCCGTTATCAGGACTTCTAGCGGAACTGGTAATGCAGCGATTTGAAAACGTGGCTCTGTCCCAGTTCACATCCAAAATTCGGATACTCTACGTATACAACATATTTGTTATACTAAAAAATGATCAGCTAAATGAATTATACAACCAAATCAACACAATATTCCCTGCAAACCAATTCACAATGGAAAAAGAAATTAACTGACACATCAGCTTCCTGGACATCTACATTGAAAGAAGTAATGACGCCACCCTGACTACTAGTGTTTACCGTAAAGAATGATACGCAGACAAGATATTACACTTCGCCAGCAACCACCCGATATCTCATAAACGGAGCTGTGTTAAAACTCTATTCAGAAGAGTCCACACCCATTGTAATACAAAGGAAACAAAAATGAATGAGAGATGCTATCTCTTCCATCTTTTCACTTCAAATGGATACTCAAAAACATTCATTGATCGAAGCCTACACAGAAGACGCAAAAAACTCAGCAAACAATTGACTTGAATCAGAAACCCCCACCCCACCTGGCATTCACTCCCTTATCACCACAATGTGTCTGAAGGTGCAGTGCGCATCCTGGCCAAGTCAGGCATCAGAATAGCACACAAATCCACAAACAATCTGCGCACGGTCCTCTTTAATGCTAAAAACAGGAAATCGACAGCAGAAACATGAAACACAGTGTACAGCATTCCATGCAGTTCGTGCTCAGTGGTATACATTGGACAAACTTCAAAAAGAATCGCAACACGTATACATTAACACCGCAACGCCGTCAGAAGAAAGGACTCACTATCATTGATCTATACGCACACTAAATCAATGGGACATACATTTAACTGGGACAATGTACAAGTAAAATTTTAAGCCAGTACTAAAAGTGCCAGCGAGCTGGCCGAATCCTGGTTATCAAATGAGAACGCCATCAACAGACACTTGGACATAAATCCAACATATGCGAACCTAAGAAGAACGTATTTATAATAAACAAGACTTTACACCCAATACCCCCCACTCACTTAGCCACCCACCCCCATATATATATGTCTGCCTTTTTTTTTGAGGCTTAACAGTGTTGTAGCTAAGTAAACACATTCAGAATGTTTATTCTTACCTTTTCGTTTGGATTTACTTTCATCTGACCTGGGGTCTTCACCTACCCCTCCTAATCAGCCTTTCTGCAGCAGAGAGTACCTATTTCAATAGAACAAACATATCTACCACCCTATTTCTCAGTGAATCTCAGCACTATTATTAACTGTGTAACTTGTTATAACAGTTGTGTAACCTGTAAAGAACGAAAAAGGGGAAAAAGAGGTGGTATTCGAGAAAGACTGAAAAAAACTGCATGTTTTAACCCCCTTTACCAACTGATATAATGAGAAATATTCAGTCTCTCTGAAATAAGATAGATGAACTTCAAGCGTGTGCATGCTTTCAGACCAATTACCGAGATGTGTGGGTTATGGCATTTACAGAAACCTGGCTAAATGGAAACGATTCGGATGACCATTTGACTACTGATGGATTTGGTGTACTGCTTCATTTGGACAGAGACATCAACGGCAAGTCACACAGTGTCTGCCTTTATATAAATAAACAATGGTGTAAAATGGTGATGGTTAGAGAAAAAATGTGCATGAAAGATGTGGAATTTCTGTCTGTCTTGGGTGCACCCATTTACCTACCCAGAGAATTTCCACAGATTTTCATCATGGTCTTGTATATTCACTTGAGGGCAGTGAGCGAGGACATTAACACCATCTCCAGAGTGATACAGAGGCTTGAATCATTGTCACCCAACTGTCCAAATTTTATTCTGGGAGACTTTAACTGGTGTTCACTGAACAAAACACTTCGCAATTTTTACCAATATGTCACTTGCCCAACTCGTCATAACCGAGTGCTTGATCAGTGTTACAGGAACATTATAGGTGCTTATGAATCGAAAGCAGAACTGCCTCTGGGCTCAAGAGATCAATACTGTGTCCAGACACTATAAGCTGTTATATGCAGTTCTGTGAGGACACCATAATACCCATGAAATCAGCCAAAATATGCCCAAACAGCAACCATGGGTTATCAGGGATCTAAAAGAATTGATAAATCTCCCTCAGGTTACAAATACATTAATAAACCTCGCTCCTCTGGTGGTAACCTCTGATGTTATTTACAGATTTCTTAATGCCGAGACTATGGAGAAATGAGCCAATTGGTTCAGCAGCTCTCACTGCTGCCCATACATTTTTCTGCTGCCCTCTAATTATTAGAGATAGTGTGTAATTAAAAATATACTTCACATTTACTATGACACACATGTGTGCTTCAGGATTACACAATCCACTGCAAAGATTATTATAACATATCGTATGTAAACTGACAGCAATATATAAATACTCACACACCTTTCCTCTGCCAGCATTTGTGTAAGGTCAATCAATCAATCATTTATTTATAAAGCACTTTAAAACAACAGAGTTGAGGCCAAAGTGCTGAACAAGGACGATTACCAATAAATATAAAAATAATGACAGGAACAAATACAAAAATTGATAGTCTGTTTTTATATGCATATTTATTACTGTTTAATTTTTTTTTTGTATCAGTATACTGCTGCTGGATTATGTGAATTTCCCCTTGGGATTATTAAAGTATCTATCTATCTATCTATCTATCTATCTATCTATCTATCTATCTATCTATCTATCTATCTATCTATCTATCTATCTATCAAGGTGAATTAAAAGCCAAACAATACAAATGAACTCTGAGACAAGATTTAAACTTAAGTAAATGATGGAGCCGTCCTAATATTTAAAGGTAACTCGTTCCATAATTTCAGAGCCAGGAGAGAAAACACCTGGTTGACTCAGTTTTAGTTTGGCCCTTTGTGTTGCCAGCAAGATCTGGTCAGCAGATCTCAGAGAACTAGCAGAAATGTAGGTGGTAATCAGGTCAGATAAATTACCAAGGGGCCAAACCTTTTAAAATTTTAAAAGTAATTGGAATAATCTTAACATTAATCATATGCTTAATAGAAAGCCAATGCAATGCCTTGAATATTGGGATAATATGATCATGTGTTTTAGACTCCGTTAATAGATGAGCAGTGGCATTATGAACCGATTGGAGGTGGGAGTGAGAAGCCTTACTAACTCCAAAATAAAAGGCATTATAATAGTCAAGGCGTGATGACATAAAAGTATGTATGACATTCTTAAAATCCTCGAAAGACAAAAAAGCCTTTGCCTTGGATAGGAATCTCAGCTGGAACAAAATCCCCATCCATAATTAGTCCCAGGTTCTTAATAGACGTCTTCACAAAAGGTTCCAATGGGTCAAAACTACAAGGAGGAACACTGAAAGTCACAATTGGCAGAAATATCAGAACCTCTGTTTTATTCCCATTTAATAAATATATGTCCATCCATGCTTTAATATCCTCCAAACAATCTAACAATTTTACCTGATTATTGTTTTTGCAGTTTATAAGCAAGTAAATTTTAGTATTGTCGGCACAGCAGTGAAAAGAAATGCCATGTTTACTTAAAATGGACCCTAAAGGGGGAATATATAAAAAAAAGAGGAGAGGGTCCAAAACGGAACCCTGAGAAATGGCCACAAATAAATGGTCCTGAGGACAATGTACAATCACCAATGGTAACAGAAAAAACTTCTGTTACCCAGCTATATTTTAAACCAGTCTAGTGCAGAGCCCTTAAGGCCAATATAATGCTCCAAATGAGAGATCAATATGCTATGATCAACCATATCAAAGGCTGCTGTTAGGTCTAAAAGAACTACTGTAGAATCACAGAATCACCAGAGTCAGTAATTAAAAGAAGATCATTAAAAACTTTTAAAAGGGCAGACTCTTTACTATGAAGAGGTTTAAAGTCCAAATGAAGTGGTTCAAGGATGCAGTGGATATCTAAAAAAGATTGCAGCCAATTCTTCTAAAAGTTTTGAGAGAAATGGAAGTTTAGAAGTAGGTCTAAAATTGGAAGGATATATCCAAGTTAGGTTTTTTAATAATTGGTTGTACTAATGCATGCTTAAACCGATTAGGAACAGGCACAGAAGTCAAAATGCTATTCTTTTATAACTTGAATTCTTGGACCAATAGTCTCAAAACTATCTATAATAAGACAAGGAGGAACATCAGTAGTACTATCAGTTACTTTCAAATGACTAATTACACTATAAATAAAGGAGAGAGACATTGGCTCAAACCTTGTAAACAAAGCTTAAGGAGAGACAGGAATTGATGGATCATAAGAGGAAGGTATAATATGCGCTCTAATCACTTTAGCCTTATTCACCAAATAGTGCAAGAATTCCTTACAGGTGTCAGTGGATGGTTCTTGCTTATGAATCTAAGCAGAATTAAGGGCAGAACTGAAAGTGTTAAAGAGTTTAACAGGGTTATGGCAGTTCTTAGTAACAATAATGGAAAAGACTTTTCTGCCATAAAAGTTGACTGGTACCTGACCCAGCTCCCTTTCAACATGTCAAAAAAATATGTGAAGCCTAGCCATCTTCCATTTCTTTTCGGCTCTCCTGCATTCATATCAAAGGGTTCAAAGTTTAACTTAGGTGGCAAGAGTTCCTCAGTATTATGAGAAGATGGATCCAGCAACAAGGTAGCATCTTCAAAAGCAGCTCTACAATCCATAGCCATGGAGAAGTAATTCTCCGCTGGCAACATGCAGGGGCCAGCAAATTTAGGCAAATAATGATTCATAGAAACAGGCACATGATCAGAAAACATTGCATCACTTAAATCCATATTAGAAACGGACAGACCATATGAAAGAACTAAATCGAGTGGATAGCCCGATTTATGCCTAGGACCAATAACAAATTGAACTAAACTAAAAGAATAGATAAGCTTTAAAAAGTTGCTAATCAATGGCTTATTAGGACAACACACATAAACATTGAAATCCCCCACAAAAAGGACACAAACATATTTTAACATAAGACCAGATAAAACTCATTAAAATCCTTATGATGTTTAGGTAGGTGGTAAATCACGCACAAACTGTAGGTTCAGTTATTCCCAGCTCAAGAATATTTAGTTCAAAGCAGGAATACATATCCCAAGACTACTGTTGGCATTTAAGGTTTTTTCTGAAGATGGAGGCAATTCCACCTCCTCGACCCAATGTTCTTGATGTATTACAATAAAAATAGCATTCAGGTCTCAGTCATACAAAGTAAATCCTGCTCGCGGGACATAAAAAAGTAATTCAAAATAACGATCACAATCTTTGTTGTAACCGGGCTGCTTGCTGAGCAGGGAGCATGACCAGGGAGTTTGTGGTGATTCACCCTGCCATACTAATGTCAGGGTTATAAACACCAGATACACATTGACTGCAGTTGTAATAAGGTTCCAAGGAATGATACAGAAAGCACCACTGACAAGGCAGATTTCAATCCAACCAACAGGCTGCTATGCTTTCTTTGGTGGCAGCGATGGCCCTGATGTTTCGTCCAGAATGTCACTGATGAAAACTGTGATGAATACTGTACCCCTGGATTAAACTTAGTTAAACTTTTCATGGTAATTACAATAGAAAGTAAAGTTTAGCAATCATAGACAAATACAGAGTTGATGCTTCACATAGTATGCAATAAAAACCAGAAAAGAACAAACAACAGAGTTGATGCTTCACATAGTATGCAATAAAAACCAGAAAAGAACAAACAACAACAACAGAGACCGAAGGCAAGCCACACACACTGGCGCCATCTTGTTCATTGAAGGTAAGGTGCATTATAGGAGTCTGTTTCTATAGCAACACCAGTAAACAAATGAAGACTTTCATGTCGTCATACTGAATGAGCTGTCCCGCATTAGGAGTCTTCATGCTCTGCAAGTGAATGCACATGCACCCCCCCAGTTTTGGTGGCATAAGGGAGATAAGGGAGATATACACAATGTTGTACGGCTAATTGGTATATCTATACTAATAAAAGGCAAAGCCCTCACTGACTCACTCACTGACTGACTGACTGACTAACTCACTCACTAACTCATCACTAATTCTCCAACTTCCCGTGTAGGTAGAAAGCTGAAATTTGGCAGGTTCATTCCTTACAGCTTCCTTACAAAAGTTGGGCAGGTTTCATTTCGAAATTCTACGCGTAATGGTCATAACTGGAAGCTATTTTTCTCCATTTACTGTAATGGAGTTGAGCTCGAAAGCCATGGGGGCGGAGTTTCGTGTGACATCATCACACCTCCCACGTAATCACGCAGTACGTAGAAAACCAGGAAGAGCTCCAAAAAGCGCTGAAGAAAACATGCATTATATAGGCAGCGAAACAATAAGAAGCAAGCGAGTGACATATACAACCATATTCAAGAGTGCTGCTATTTCAGAAACAAATTAAGTTCATAGACAGGCTGCCGCTGGCGTTTGTAATTTAGTGCCTGCCCATATAAGGCCGTCCGTCAGCGGCAATCTAATAGAACCACTGCCGCTAAATATTCACAGATGAAGGACTGTGCTTATGCAAAGAAAGATGAGATGGTCAGGGTGGTGTTTGGCACAAACTCAGCGGAACTGCGAGAGAAAGTTTTAAGTGCCGGGTCTTAGCTAACATTAAATACAGCCGTGGACATAGCGACATGGCACCAGCACAGCTGGGAAACTTCGATGCATGTACACCGAGTGGCTCACGTGAACTGACGCAGTGCACAGACAAAAAGCAACAGTTCCAAAGAGTGCTGAACAAAAACCGAATTACACAATTGAGAAGGCAGCAAAAAAATATGAAGCGTCTGATACATACAAGCATATTCATAAGTGCAGCTACTGCGGAAACAAAGCACACGGTGGAAAAATTCAATGTCCCACTAAAGGAAGACAGTGTAAAAAAAAACCCGTGCATGCAGTGTGTCACGTCTCAGATAAAGAGGAAGACGAGCTGTTTATTGATGCAGTAAGAAACGAATCGATGAATGAAACCTCTTATCTTTACAACGATTGACAAACACGGAATGTAACTTGAACACAACACATCGTACAAATACGACCCTGATTGAAACAAATAATGATAATCAAATCCTTCATGACAGCAACACTCACAAAACAATTACTGTATATTGACAATCATGTTACGTTATTTTTAAAATGTTCCCTTTTCTTTTTCATAACTTCTTTAACACACTACTTCTCCGCTGCGAAACGCGGATATCTATACTAATAAAAGGCAAAGCCCTCACTCACTCACTCACTCACTCACTCACTCACTCGTTCACTGACTCATCACTAATTCTCCAACTTCCCGTGTAGGTCGAAGGCTGAAATTTGGCAGGCTTATTCCTTACAGCTTACTTACAAAAGTTAAGCAGGTTCCATTTCGAAATTCTACGCGTAATGGTCATAACTGGAAGCTATTTTTCTCCATTTACTGTAATGGAGTTGAGCTCGAAAGCCATGGGGGCGGAGTTTCGTGTGACATCATCACACCTCCATATATACGTCCATAGCCTGCAGCTCAGTCACCGTGTGGGTCCCCCATCCCAACGCCTCCCACGTTGTTGGCTGCCTGCCTATATAAGGCCGTCCGTCGCTCCAGTCTCTACATTCCCTTCCTTGCTTCGCCACGGGATTCACGTCTCCCTGCTGATAACTACAGCCTTTTTATTTAATCCATGGCTTCTCCGCTGTTTTATTGTTCATTTATTATGATTATAGTTATTGTGTAGGTATTTTAGACTTACTTTACATTGTTCAGTTACCCATTTCCTTTATCATTCAAACCGTACCCGCATTAACATGTCTATCGAGGTGATCACCATCGATCAAAGAACTGTCGCTTACCGAGTGGTTTCCATGCCCGGAGATGGCACCTATCTTTTCCTTTCTCTTTGTTACATATTGCACGGCCATATCAGGCTCACTCTTGATATCTGGAGAAACATTGTGTCTTATGTATTGAATGACTGGGACAGGTTCAAGGTGTGGACTGTACAGGAGATAATTATACTACACAGGAGCACTTTAAGAGTGAAATGCTTAAGCCCTTCACCTATGCATCTGCATGTGAGTTGATGGCTGCCGCTGAATTGTTCGGTTGTCGCTTTCAAGTGTACCGAAATGGCCAAATATTTTACACCTTTGGACAACTGCCAATGCCTCTTAAAAATCTTAGATTCACAGGTGACGATTTCAGTACTGGACACTTTGATGTTTATGAATGTTTAAACTCTCAAAAGCTGGATGTGAAGTTATCGATGAAACTGGTTGTATACTTACAACGGCTGACAGATGCCGAATGTCACTTCAACACAAGTCCTACAAATACTGTTTCATTACTATTACTACTCGTAATTGAAACAAACCATGAAACTCAAACCAATTAGGACAGCAGCAATCCAAGCTGTGAGATTTGAAACAAGATTACTGTTCACATGGCCAACTGTACGTTGCATGCTTAAGAGTAAGCTCAGCGAACAGCTTGGTCATATTACAACCGGAGGGCCGAACTCAAAATGTGGTATACAAAGAGATCCATAACAAATAATTATTGGTATATTTTCCCTCAGTTTAAAAAGGTTGAATTTTCTTCTTAATAAAACTTTTAAGGCAGTACTTCAAGCTTTGCGATATATATATATATATATATATATATATATATATATATATATATATATATATATATATATATATATATATATATATATATATATATATATATATATATAAACTGCTCGAAAAAATTAAAGGAACACTTTGAAAACACATCAGATCTCAATGGGAAAAAGAAATCCTCCTGGATATCTATACTGATATAGACTGGGTAATGTGTTAGAAACGAAAGGATGCCACATCATTTGATGGAAATGATAATGATCAACCTACAGAGCCCTGAATTCAAAGACGCCACAAAAATCAGAGTGAAAAAATTATGTGGAAGGCTAGTCCATTTTTCCAAAATTTAATTGCAGCAACTCAAAATTGTACGCAGCACTTTGTATGGCCCCTGTGTTCTTGTATACATGCCTGACAACATCAGTGCATGCTTCTAATGAGATGACAGATGGTGTTGTGGGGATCTCCTCCCAGATCTGGACCAGGGCATCACTGAGCTCCTGGACAGTCTGAGGTGCAACCTGGTGGCATTGGATGGACCAAAACATAATGTCCCAGAGGTGTTCTATTGGATTTAGGTCAGGAAAGTGTGGTGGCCAGTCAATGGTATCAATTCCTTCATCCTCCAGGAACTGCCTGCATACTCTCACCACATGAGGCCAGGAATTGTCGTGCACCAGGAGCCACTGTACCAGCATAGGGTCTGACAATGGGTCAAGGATTTCATCCTGATACCTAATGGCAGCCAAGGTGCCTTTGTCAAGCCTGTAGCGGTCTGTGTGACCCTCCATGGATATGCCTCCCCAGACAATCATTAACCCACCACCAAACTGCTCATGCTGAATGATGTTACAGGCAGCATAATGTTCTCCATGGCTTCTCCAGACCCTTTCACTTCTGTCACGTGCTCAGGGTGAACCTGCTCTCATCTGTAAAAAGCACAGGGCACCAGTGGTGCATCTGCCAATTCTGGTATTCTATGGCGAATGCCAATCGAGCTGCATGCTGCTGGGCAGTGAGCTCAGGGCCCATTAGAGGACATGGGGCCCTTGGGTCACCCTCATGAAGTCTTTCTGGTTGTTTGGTCAGAGACATTCACACCAGTGGCCTGCTGGAGGTCATTTTGTAGGGCTCTGGCAGTGCTCATCCTGTTCCTCCTTGCCCAAAGGAGCAGATACTGGTCCTGCTGATGGGTTATGGACCTTCTATGGCCCTCTCCAGCTCCCCTAGAGTAACTGCTTGTCTCCTAGAATCTCCTCCATGCCCTTGAGACTGTGCAGGGAGACACAGCAAACCTTCTGGCAATGACACGTATTGATGTGCCATCCTGGAGAAGTTGGACTACCTGTGCAACCTCTGTAGGGTCCAGGTATCGCCTCATGCTACCAGTAGTGACACTGACTGTAGCCAAATGCAAAACTAGTGAAGAAACAGTCAGAAAAGATGAGGAGGGAAAAATGTCAGTGGCCTCCACCTGTTAAACCATTCCTGTTTTGGGGGTCATCTCATTGTTGCCCCTCTAGTGCATCTGTTGTTAATTTCATTAACACCACAGCAGCTGAAACTGATTAACAACCCCCTCTGCTACTTAACTGACCAGATTAATATCCCATAAGTTTCATTGACTTTATGCTATACTCTGATTAAAAAGTGTTCCTTTAATTCTTTTGAGCAGTATATATATATAAATATTGTAATAAATAAAGAGTCCTTTCAAAATAGAAAAAGGTTTGGGGGTTGTCCCCATATATTGTCATCCAGACAGAAATGAAAAGAAGATGATTCAAAATGACTTTTCAGTACAAAGTGAATAATTTATTGCAACAAAATGGCGTTTATATAACAGATGGGATGATGGGAGAGGAAATGGTTGGCAGGAAATGACGATTGGAGGCCGGACCACGGAACCAACATCATCATGAGTAGACCGGAGTAATTGATTGTGGAACCGGAAGTGACGTCATTGCGGCCATTTTGGAATTGAATCTAGAAGTGTTTATTTTTCTTCCGGTTTTCTGTAGATAGAAAGAGATTCAGGTAAGCACCACGTGATAAACCCTTGTCTCGCGAGATTTCACTCACCTTTAGGCTCTTTAACTGCCTCCAAATCGCACGTGTGTGACAATATATAGATATATATATATATTATGTGGGTGTATGCATGTACAGTATGTATGTATGTATATATATATACTCAGCAAAAAAAGAAACTTCCCTTTTTCAGGACAATAATGTTTTAAAAATCCAAATAACTTTACAGATCTTCATTGTAAAGGGTTTAAACAATGTTTTCCATGCATGTTCAATTAACCATAATCAATTAATTAACATGCACCTGTGGAATGGTCGTTAAGACCTTAACAGCTTACAGAAAGTAGGCATTTAAGGTCACAGTTCTAAAACGCAGGACACTAAAGAGACTTGTCTACCGACTGTGAAAAACACCCAAAGAAAGATGCCCAGGGTCCCTGCTCATCTGGTGAACGTGCATTAGGCATGCTGCAGGGAGGCATGAGGACTGCTGATGTGGCTAGGGCAATAAATTGCCATGTCCGCACTGTGAGACGCCTAAGACAGTGCTACAGGGAGACAGGAAGGACAGCTGATCATCCTCGCAGTGGAAGACCACGTGTAACAACACCTGCACAGGATCGGTACATCCGAATATCACACCTGCGTGACAGGTACAGGATGGCCACAACAACTGCCCGAGTCACACCAGGAACACACAATCCCTCCATCAGTGCTCAGACTGTCCGCAATAGGCTGAGAGAGGCTGGACTGAGGGCTTGTAGGCCTGTTGTAAGGCAGGTCCTTACCAGACATCACCAGCAACAATGCCGCCTATGGGCACAAACTCACCTTCGCTGGACCAGACAGGAGTGGCAAAAAGTGCTCTTCAATGATGAGTCACGGTTTTGTCTCACTAGGGGTGATGGACGGATTCGTGTTTATTGTCGAAGGAATTGAGCACGTCTGGGACCTGTTGGATCGCAGGGTGAGGGCTAGGGCCATTCCCCCCAGAAATGTCCAGGAACTTGCAGGTGCCTTGGTGGAAGAGTGGGGTAACATCTCACAGCAAGAACTGACAAATCTGGTCCAGTCCATGAGGAGGAGATGCACTGCAGTACTTCAAGCAGCTGATGGCCACACCAGATACTGACTGGTACTTTTGATTTTGATCCTCCCTTCATTCAGGGACACATTGTGAAACATTTTTAGTTTATGTCTTATGGTGTTGACTCTTTTAGTGTTTTTACAAACATTTACACATTAAGTTTACTGAAAGTAAAAACAGTTGAAAGTCAGAGGACGTTTCTTTTTTTGCTGAGTATATATACAGTATATAGAGAGAGATATAGATATATATATATAGTGTCACGCACGCGCAAGTAGGAGACCGCGGACTGACCTTAAACTGCTTCGAAAGACGTTCGCCGGAAGGAGTGGTGGGGTACTAACCTTTCTCCTTTAATGTCTTCCTGGAAAAGAGACGCTCAAGCCCAAAGGGTAAGACCCGATCTGCCTACTCCAACGGCCTCGCCTCTGGTACCCATGACAGAGGCGGATGACATCGAGTCTTACCTGGGCATTTTCGAACGGACGGCCACCCGGTATAAGTGGCAGCGGTCCGAGTGGGCGTCCATTCTGGCGCCCTACCTGAAGGGGCTTATTATGACCTCCCAGAGGAGGAGGCCGTGAGTTACCTCCTAGGCGCCCACCTCGGGGCCGAAAAAACAGTGGAGAGAATCAACCTCCGCTTTTACTGGCCCGGGATCAACGAGGAGGTCTGGCGCTTCTGTCAATCCTGTCCGAAATGTCAGATTCGCCAGATTCCTAGGAGGGACTGCGCTCCTCTCGTCCCAATACCCCTTATAGAAATCCCGTTTGATAGAATAGGGGTTGGATTTTGTAGGACCCCTGGAACCCTCTAACCGTGGCCATAAATACATATTGGTCATGGTGGATTACGCGACCCGATACCCAGAGGCGGTTCCCCTGCGCTCTGCTAATACCAAGAATATCGCACAGGAATTAGTCAACTTATTTTCCAGAGTGGGTATCCCCAAAGAAGTCCTCACGGACCAGGGTACTCCCTTCACCTCAGATACGTTCAGGGAGGTTGCCAGATTACTGCTAATAAAGCACCTGAAGACGTCTGTCTACCACCCCCAAACAGACGGGTTGGTGGAGCGCTTTAGCCAGACGCTTAAACAGATGCTCCGCAAGGTAGTCAGCGCCGATGTCTGGAATTGGGACCAGCTCTTACCGCTTGTACTTTTTGCCTACCGGGAGGTGCCCCAGGCCTCTACGGCTTTTCCCCTTTTGAATTATTGTACGGGCGACAACCCCGGGGACTTTTAGACATACTAAAAGAGGGCTGGGAGGCTGAGGCCCTTCCCTCCTCCAATATATTGGAGTATGTGGCGCAACTGCGCGACAGGCTCGCTAAAATCAGGCCACTCCTAAATGACCCCGTGACTCGTGTGCAGGCAGCACAGGCCCGGTGTTACAACCGCAACTCCGTCCTCCGGGAGTTCCACACGGGGGATCGAGTGATGGTGCTCGTTCCTACCTCCCACTCCAAGTTGCTAGCTCACTGGCAGGGGCCATACGAGGTTAAGGAAAGAAAGGGGCTCGTCGACTATTTAGTTAAGCAACCTAATCGTCGACCGAGCGAGAGGATCTACCATGTCAATTTGTTGAAACCTTGGAAGGACAAGGAGGAGTCTCCTGACACTCGTAGATCCCTCTCCCTATTCGCTAGCACGTCTGCCCTTAACCTCGGTGATAAGCTGACACCCTTACAGCGGCGAGAGATAACCCAGGCTATCCACGCCATCCCCAAAGTAGTGAGCGAGTCACCGGGCCGGACCTCGCTGATTGCGCACAATATAGTCACGGACCCCAGAGTAATCGTCCGGGAGAGGCCCTATAGAGTCCCGGAGGCAAAACACGCCGAAGTGGAACTGGATGTGCAACGAATGTTGGATTTAGACATTATCGAGGAAAGCCATAGCCCTTGGTCCAGTCCAATCGTCCTCGTTTCCAAGCCGGACGGCTCCTGGAGATTCTGCAGTGACTTTAGACGTCTGAATCAGGTCTCCAAGTTCGACGCCTACCCGATGCCCCGCATTGACGACCTACTTGAGCGGCTGGGTGCAGCTCGATACTTGACTACCCTTGACATGACAAAAGGGTATTGGCAAATTCCCTTAACGGCATCTGCAAAAGAAAAAACGGCCTTTAGCACCCCTAGTGGACATTGGCAATACAAGGTCCTCCCATTTGGGCTGCACGGGGTCCCAGCGACCTTTCAACATCTGGTGGATAGAGTGCTGAAGCCCCACCAGTCCTATAGTGCCGCCTACCTGGATGACGTTGTCATCTATTCCGGCACCTGGGAAGAGCATCTATTGCAGGTCTCTGCTGTCCTCGCGACACTGGCTAAGGCCGGCCTCCGCATCAACCCCCATAAGTGTTTCTTTGGCTTAAAGGAGGCCAAGTATTTAGGCTACCTTGTGGGACGAGGACAGGTGAGACCCCAATGTTCCAAAATCAAAGACATCCTGGAATGGCCCCGTCCGAATACCAAGAGACAGGTGCAGGCTTTCTTGGGGCTAGCGGGGTATTACCGACGGTTCGTACCCCGTTTCTCCGAGAGGGCAGCACCCTTGACTAATTTAACAAAGAAGGGCGCTTCCCTACATGTGGTATGGAACGACAAGGCGGAACACGCATTCAGTGACCTTAAAAAGGCCCTAACGTCGGCACCTGTACTAAGGACCCCTGATTTTGGGCTGCCTTTTATCCTCCAGACTGACGCTTCGGACACAGGCCTGGGTGCCGTTTTGAGCCGAACACCCCGTAATGTACCTAAGCCGGAAACTGCTGGACCAAGAGACCAGGTATGCGGCAGTCAAGAGGGAAGCCCTGGCAATTTAGTGGGCGGTAACTTATCTCCGGTACTACCTGTTGGGTCGCGAGTTCACTCTAGTGACTGATCACGCTGCGCTTCAGTGGATGTCCCTACACAAAGAGTCGAATCCAGGTGTCAAGGGTCTCCAGGTGGTTTCTGGACTTGCAGCCCTATAAGTTCACGGTCACTTATCGTCGCGGCGGGCTTCAGGCCAATGCCGATGCCCTCTCTTGCATCCATGACCTCTCGGTTAGGTCCGCTCGACCTGACGGTCTTGGGCTAAGGGGGGGATCATGTCACGCATGCGCGAGTAGGAGACTGCGGACTGACCTTAAACCGATTCGAAAGACGTTCGCCGGCAGGGAGTGGCGGGGTACTAACCTTTCTCCTTTAATGTCTTCCAGGAAAAGAGACGCTCCTCCATCATAAGCCTTCCCGCAGTACATCTACTTCCGCCCTTCCTCCGCCATCTTTCACGACGTCAGCAGTCCCATCCTCCCTCACGGTTCCTTCCCAGCATTCCTCCACTTCCGGCTCCTCCCCTATAAAATGGCCACGGACACCTCTTTGTATCTTTTACAATAGATATCAGATATATATATATATACTGTATATATAATGTGTGTGTATGTATGTATGTATATATATATATATATATATATGACAGCAACACTCATAACAGTGACAAAACAATTACATTGATGATCATGTTACATTATTTTCAAGATGTTTCCTTTTCTTTTCATTACTTCTTTAACACACTACTTCTCATTTCTGAATCGCGTGGTATTTTACTAGTATATATATATATATATATATATGTATATATACCCGATCTACATACTCTCAAATAGACAAGCTACGCGCGTGGCTAATTGTAGAGGCTTAAGCCTCTAAGCGCCAACATCTGAGGTTCGATTCCCGAGAGGGATGCACCGAGTATGTACGCCGCTTCCTGATTCATTTTACCCTCGCATCCCCTTGGTTTGAGACGTATGAAAAAATATGCGGTTAACGCAGAATCATGTTACGTTATTTTTAAAATGTTGCCTTTTCTTAGCACAAGCACAGCTGAGAAACTTCGATGCATGTACTCCATAACGCGTTAAAAAAAATAACGCATTTAATCACACTTTCAATTCCAAGCAAAGGGAACTTTTGTCAATGCATGATTTCCTGGTACATCAATTAGATTGATGCACACATCAGAGCTACAAAAATGTTAGAGTCGAATAAAGCGCATTCCTACGACTGATCGGAGGAAAATTTCATTTCGAAAGACTACCCGACGGAAGCCTTGATAAAAGCATGGTTTTGTGCACACTGAAAAGCAAGCAAAATGAAATGCATTACAGAAAGCGGACTTTGTGGCTCTTACTGGGGATCATTGGACTTCCGTGACCGTTAGTAATTCTAATTACATCTAATTACAAAATGTTAAATGATCACACTGTTTTAGCCTAATGTACAAAATAATTTTGGGTAAGGTTACTCAGAGTTTAAAGATTAAGCTGGTCAAATTACCTTTTATGTTTCTGACTTATTTTTTTAAGAAGAAAAACTGCACTTTATGTTGAAATTTTGGTTATTATTATTTAAAGACAATACCATTCTGAAAATGTACTTAAAGTAATTAAAATACCACTTTATTTTTAAGTCTGCCCAATTTTAGCCAGGGATTATATTTTTGTTTCTGTTTTGAATTGAAATGCAGTTTAAAAACATTTTTTTTTCAGAAATTAAAAGAGCTTGAGTTTACAATATTCATGTCCATGTCTATTATTTGATTCTGTCGCCCACTAAAACCCTTTTAAATTAAAAAAATAAAAATTGGGGCAAATATATATGTAGATATATACTGTATGTAGATTTGTATATATATGTGTATATACAGTATATATGTAGATATGTATATGTATATATATGTGTATATATATATGTCTATATTTGTATATGTGTATATGTATATATGTATGTATATGTATTGTCACGCGCTGTAGTAGGAGGCATGGGGATTTGAACGCACCTGGGAACATATTCGCCGGCAGGGAATGGTGGGGTACTAACTTTCTCCCTCTGTTTTCTCATAGGAAAAAGGACCTCCCTCCATCTTAAGCCGGGTTTTGACCGCAGTGCGGCACTTCCCCCTTCCTCCGCCATCTTGCCCTGATGTCACCAATCCCAGCCTCCCTCACGGTCCTTCCCAGCATTCCTCCACTTCCGGCTCCTCCCCAATAAAATGGCCGCGACGCCATGGTTCGGCGTCGCGTTATGAACGATTTTTGTTTATGATTTTGACCTGTTTAATAACATAATTTCTGCACAATATACGGGGCTGGCGGACCCCAAAACTTTATGCTGTCTCCTCTTGCGTATTTTACAGTATATATATATGATGTATATATATATGTTTATATATGTGTGTGTGTGTGTATATATATATATATATATATATATATATATATATATATATATATATAATATGCCAGCAACACTCATGACAATGACAACACAATTACATTGACAATAATGTTACGTTATTTTCAAAATGTTTCCTTTTCTTTTTCATTACTTAACACACTACTTTTTAGATGCGGCGCGGGTATTTTGCTATATATATATATATATATATATATACACATATATACATATAGATATATATATATATATATACATATGACAACAACACTCATATCAATGACAAAAAAATTACATTAAAAATCATGTTACATTATTTTTAAAATTTTTCCTTTTCTTTTTCATAACTTCTTTAACACACTACTTCTCCGCTGCGAAGCGCGGGTATTCTGCTAGTATATTTATATTTGTATATACTGTATATAGTTACAGTATATATATTTATAGTTAATTTTGTAATCAGACACTTAGTTTTATACTTTTTATTCTATTAGTTGTTATGGCTTGTAGCACTGTGGTATTACTGTGAAAAGTGTGCTATAAATATTATTATGCTCAACTGAAGTCAATTTTCTTTATGATCTTAGCACAGATCCTAAAACCTCAGTTGGTTTTACATCCTTCAAGATCTAAACGTTAAATATGAAAAATGAGTAAAATACAAATACATTATTAATTTAGTAGGTTCCTGGATTATATTTTTCATTCTGTGTTTCACAGCCTATGTCTCTGGCTTATATATACATTATAGTAAAATTGTTTGATTAGTAACTTTAACATATGTTTGTAAAAAAGTTAGCCTTGCTTACATTAATACTACATAATGTACTATTGAGATTTGCAGCTAAAAGAAATTGTAAGTGTCAGGTATAATTCCTCTTGACATTAGTAACAATGGATTTTATGGATTTACTTAGTAGCAAATTACACAATATAGGATTTCAGGCTGACACCTCAGCCTTCACTGCTAATCCTATTACGTTGCAATACTCTTTTGCACATTCTGTACTGCTTTTGTAACATTAAAGCAACTATAGCAAAAGGAATTTTAATACCAATTCTGAACAGAACAGGGAATTTTACTACTAATTCCCAACTGTCACTTTGACTCAACAAAAGCACAACTGATGAAAAAGTCAGTTCTTCGTTTGTTCATTATTAAAGTAATGCATAGCTATCAGTTAATACTGATACTTATTTTATATAAATACTGCAAGATTAGCTTAAAATAATTCATATACACATTTTAATGTTGCTAAAACTTAAAGACCAATTTCAGATATGTCTTTAGTCTATAAAGTATTAGTATAAAAAATGACATGACAGACAACATAAAATAAGTTTCATCTTGAATCCAAAGCAAAAGGTGCAAGAATATTTAACCTACATTTTATTTCACAGAGCTGCAGTTTGTTGAGAAATACAGTATATAAGCCTGTGAAATACTATTTTGACCCAGAAAGCATCATATTGGTGGCCAGGGTGCATCACAATGGGATCTTAATGATCAATGTGAGCTTATGGAACCTGAATCTACACTATTTAAAATAAGCAGTCTATAAGAAAATCACACAACCAGTATTCTTCTACTGTGCCTCAGTGATTCACTCAAACATGCTCTATCCAGTTTGTAGTCCTTACTCTGCTAAGATCCTCTGCACTAGCTTCACAAAACTACAAGATGAGTTCATCAGTTTCATAGTACACTTGTAAAGGTTAGGCATCCACCCATACCTGCATCCATTTTCCCTCACTACTTGATACATTACAGAGTAGAAAACGCTGTGATAACCTCACTTCTCAAAAAACCAACACCCTTTCCAGGTTAACAACTATAGGCCTGTCTCTCTCCTGTTCTTTCTTTCCAAAACAATTGAACAGGCTATTTCTAACCAGATCTATTCCTTCCTTGTACAGAATGAATTGCTTGAGACTAACCAGTCTAGCTTCAAGAGGAGCTGCTCAACTGAGACAGCTCTACTGACTGTGGTCGACAAGTTTCACCTTGGTAGAGCTACCAACATGTCTTCAGTCCCGATTCTGCTAGATCTCTCTTCTGGCTTTGACATGGTCAACCACAACATCCTTCTTGCCACCCTCTCTTACCTTGCAATCACTGGGACTGCTCTCAGATGGTCTGAGTTCTACATCTCGAGCAGATTGTACAGTGTGTCCTGGCGAAGGGAGTTGTCTAAGGCACACCAGACGTGCACTGGTGTACCCCAAGGATTGGTGCTGATCCTTTACTCTTCTTTCCGTACACTATCTTGCTGGGCTCCATCATCCAATTCCATGGGTTCTCTTATCAGTGCTATGCTGAATATACACAGCTATACCTGTCGTTCCGACCGGAGTATAATGCGGTATCACCTGGATGAAGGACCACCATCTACAGCTCAACCTGACAAAAACTGAGCTTCTTGTGATCCCGGCCAGCCAGTCTACTCATCCCCCCCATCTCTGTACAGCTTGGCTCACTGTTTCTAACACCTGCCAAGCCAGTATGCAACCTTGGCGTGGTGACTGATGAGCAGCTACCTTTTTTTTATTTAGACCACATTTCTTCCGTTTCTCATTTATGCAGGTTCATGCTGTGCAGCACCTTCAAGATCAGACCTTATCTAACAGAGTATGCAGCACAACTTCTGGTCCAGGCTTTGGTCTTGTCACGTCTGGGCTACTGCAACTTGCTTTTGGCAGAAGCACCCACATGTGCTATTAAGCTGTAGAGTAAAGAAGAGCGTAAAGTAAATAGGAACTGTGGGTAAAGATTCCTATTTAAAGATAATCATTATACTCCCAATTTCACTGAATGTTGTAATTATGCTTAAGTTTTCAATTTATTTTATTAATTTAAACAACATTGTATATATTTTGGCAAAAATAATTATATGTAGAATGTCACCATCATGAAAAGGCGCACATTTAGCTGGTAGTTTAAATAAAAAACTATGAAAATTAATCATAGTTTTAGCAACAACATAAATGTGTCTTTCTTTATTTTCTTTAGAGAAATATTAAAAGCACTAAGTAAGACTACTAATACAGCCCGACTGCTACTTGTTTTCTTATATGGCACCCCTCAAGAGCATATTTTTTTGATACAGCATTATGTTGCTATAACTCAACATTCTCAAATTGTGAATTTGAGGTCCTAAATATTTTGCAGTGATGATTCTCTCAAAGCAAAGGTAGAATTTACAACTTCTCCTAGGGCAGCAATAATACTAGAACCAGCTCTGCCTGTCTATATGTCATTTGTGAAATCAGAAAAGGTACTGACCATGTATCTTATGAGAGGATGAGACTAGGATATAGCCCTCTCTGCTTTATTATACAAGGCTTCTTAAATTTTTTTTTTCTTTGCTTGCTAATCAAATTTTGATGTTATCTGCTTATTTCAGAACTTTACTTAGTGCATCATAATGCCCAACCATAGGTATAGCATATCTATTTTTAAGCCACCTTAACCCAAGTCAGGGTTTATGAGTGCCAGTGGCTGTACCACCAAAATAAGGCTCATAGTGAGACCCAAAATTCATTGGACATTACAGGGCAGAATCAATGTCATTAATTAATTAGTATAAACTTGAAGTAAAGGTTCTAACACTGAACCCTGAGGAACTTACCTGATAGCTTTTGTTGTCAACCAAGGGAAAATGTTGGGACAGCAACTTTGTCGCTCCTTTAAATTCCAAAAAAAAAAACATAAAAAATGCTCACATCACATGTGATGAAGACCATGGAGTGGCTGCTGCTTCACCACCTGATGCCACAGGTCCGCCACACCCTCGACCCTCTGCAGTTCGCATACCAGGAGAAGGTGGGAGCGGAGGATGCTATCATCTATATGTTACACCATTCACTCTCCCACTTGGACAGAGGCAGTGGTTGTGGTATGTTTCTGAACTTCTCTAGCATCTTCAACACCATCCAACCTCTGCTCCTTAGGGACAAGCTGACAGAGATGGGAGTAGATTCATACCTGGTGGCATGGATCGTGGACTCTTTTACAGACAGACCTGAGTATGTGCATCTCGGGAACTGCAGGTCTGACATTGTGGTCAGCAACACAGGAGCGCCGCAGGGGACTGTACTTTCTCCGGTCCTGTTCAGCCTATATGTATCGGACTTCCAATACAACTCGGAGTCCTGCCACATGCAAAAGTTCACTGATGACACTGCTATCGTGGGCTGCATCAGGAGTGGGCAGGAGGAGGAGTATAGGAACCTAATCAAGGACTTTGTTAAATGGTGCGACTCAAACTACTTACACCTGAACACCAGCAAAACCAAGGAGCTGGTGGTGGATTTTAGCAGACCCAGGTCACTCCTGGACCCTGTGATTATCAGAGGTGACTGTGTGCAGAGAGCGCAGACCTATAAATACCTGGGAGTTCAGCTGGATGATAAATTGGACTGGACTGCCAATACTGATGCTCTGTGCAAGAGAGGACAGAGCCGACTATACTTCCTTAGAAGGCTGGCGTCCTTCAACATCTGCAATAAGATGCTGCAGATGTTCTATCAGGCGGTTATGGTGAGTGCCCTCTTTTACGCAGTTGTGTGCTAGGAAGGCAGCATAAAGAAGAAAGACGCCCCATGCCTGGACAAACTGGTGAGGAAGGCAGGCTCTATTGTAGGCATGGAGCTGGACAGTTTGACATCCGTGGCAGAGCGACGGGTGCTGAGCAGGCTCCTGTCAATCATAAAGAATCCAATGCATCCACTGAACAGTATCATCTCCAGACAGAGAAGCAGCTTCAGTGACAGACTGCTGTCACCATCCTGCTCCACTGACAAACCGAGGAGATCGTTTCTCCCCCACACGATGCGACTCTTTAATTCCACTCCGGGGGGTAAACGTTAACATTATACAAAGTTATTGTCTGTTATACCTGCATTTTTATCACTATTAATTTATTATTGTTTTTAATCCATATGCTGCTGCTGCTGGAGTATGTGAATTTCCCCTTGGGATTAATAAAGTATCTCTATCTATCTCAATGGCACAGAGAATAATGAAAGAATGTAAAAATAAGAAATGAAACTAATCAGCCAGGATCAAGGCTCTGTGGAGTGGTCAGTACTTGGGCAGGAGGTCCATTCTGCGGTCTGCTCTAACTAGAATGAGATGCTCCGCACCAAGAGTTCCATCATTTTTGGGTGGAGGATTATTTTGACCTGCTAAACTCCAGCTCTACATAATCTTATAATGGAATAAGTAGATTCAGAAATGTATGCATGTATTATAAGATAAGTACCTTCAAAATACATGACTGTATTTCTTACACAAATTGATTCAGGAGTCCTAGGGTAAAAAGATAACATAATGCTATTTTTATTACATTTTTAATATGAATTTGTAAAATTGAAATGGTTACCAAATACAGAATGTATTTTTAAAGTACGTTGTCTTTTAAACCAAATAAAGCTACCCTTTATTCATTACTAGCAAAATACCTGCGCTTCGCAGCGGAGAAGTAGTGTGTTAAAGAAGTAATGAAAAAGAAAAGGAAACATTTTGAAAATAACGTAACATGATTGTTAATGTAATTGTTTTGTCATTGATATGAGTGTTGTTCTTATATGTATATATATATATATATATATATATATATTTATTATATATATATATATTTATTATATATATATATATATTTATTATATATATATAGCAAAATACCTGCGCTTGGCAGCGGAGAAGTAAAAAGCAAAGGAAAGTTTTGACTTTTTATATTCTGACGCCGACTTTATATATTCACAAAATCAATGTATTTGCCTGTTTGGCACCCCATAGTATATGTGTGTGTTGTGGACGCGGCCCGGACACATACAGGCGAACATGCTGTTTCTTAACCACCACACGTTTATTTACAATATTTACAATTGTTTATACCGGTCACACAGACCCAATAATGGTCACTAAGATCCCAGATTAGTGCACAAACCCCAAACACACACAGTCCTGGCCACAATATGCCTTTCTTCGGGTCGCCTCCACTCTCTTCTGCCTTGTCCTCCTTCCACCCGACTCTAGCCCTGAATGAATGGAGACGGCCCCTTTTAAGCAGTCCCCAGATGAGCCCCAGGTGTTCCCGGTATTCCTCCTCTGGCCACGCCCCAGCGTGGAAGTGCCGGCAGTCCTCCCGGCAGCTCTCTGGGTGCCATCCTAAATCTTCCCCCCAGCACTTCCTGGTGTGGCAGAAGTGCTGGGGTAACAGGTCCCCAAGGCATTGGGGTGCCTCCTGGCGGTGACCACGGGCCCCTACAGGGTGGAGCTTCCATGCTCTGTACCCGTGGCCCCCAGAGCAACCAGGAAGGCGGCCCCCACGTGAACAAGGTGGGCTCTGACCCTCTTCCAGTCCCTCACGTAACATGCTTGACAATGTCATTGCTTTGTCGTTGTCATGAGTGTTGCTGGCATATATATATATATATATACTCAGCAAAAAAAGAAACGTCCTCTGACTTTCAACTGTTTTTACTTTCAGTAAACTTAATGTGTAAATATTTGTATGAACACTAAAAGAGTCAACACCATAAGACATAAACTAAAAATGTTTCACAATGTGTCCCTGAATGAAGGGAGGCTCAAAATCAAAAGTACCAGTCAGTATCTGGTGTGGCCACCAGCTGCTTGAAGTACTGCAGTGCATCTCCTCCTCATGGACTGGACCAGATTTGTCAGTTCTTGCTGTGAGATGTTACCCCACTCTTCTACCAAGGCACCTGCAAGTTTCTGGACATTTCTGGGGGGAATGGCCCTAGCCATCGATCCAAATTGATCCCGCTCCAGGGTACAGGCCTCGGTGTAACGCTCATTCCTTCGACGATAAACACGAATACGTCCATCACCCCTGGTGAGACAAAACTGTGACTCATCAGTGAAGAGCACTTTTTGCCACTCCTGTCTGGTCCAGTGAAGGTGGGTTTGTGCCCATAGGCGGCGTTGTTGCTGGTGATGTCTGGTAAGGACCTGCCTTACAACAGGCCTACAAGCCCTTAGTCCAGCCTCTCTCAGCCTATTGCGGACAGTCTGAGCACTGATGGAGGGATTGTGTGTTCCTGGTGTGACTCGGGCAGTTGTTGTGGCCATCCTGTACCTGTCACGCAGGTGTGATATTCGGATGTACCGATCCTGTGCAGGTGTTGTTAAACGTGGTCTTCCACTGCGAGGATGATCAGCTGTCCTTCCTGTCACCCTGTAGCGCTGTCTTAGGCGTCTCACAGTGCGGACATGGCAATTTATTGCCCTAGCCACATCAGCAGTCCTCATGCCTCCCTGCAGCATGCCTAATGCACGTTCACGCAGATGAGCAGGGACCCTGGGCATCTTTCTTTGGGTGTTTTTCACAGTCGGTAGACAAGTCTCTTTAGTGTCCTGCATTTTTAGAACTATGACCTTAAATGCCTACTTTCTGTAAGCTGTTAAGGTCTTAACGACCATTCCACAGGTGCATGTTAATTAATTGATTATGGTTAATTGAACATGCATGGAAAACATTGTTTAAACCCTTTACAATGAAGATCTGTAAAGTTATTTGGAATTTTAAAACAGTATTGTTGAAATACACAGTCCTGAAAAAGGGAAGTTTCTTTTTTTGCTGAGTATATATATATATATATATATATATATATATATATATATATATATATATATATATATATATACACAAATATATATATATATATATATATATCTATACTAATAAAAGGCAAAGCCCTCACTCACTACTCACTCACTCACTGACTCATCACTAATTCTCCAACTTCCCGTGTGGGTGGAAGGCTGAAATTTGGCAGGTTCATTCCTTACAGCTTCCTTACAAAAGTTGGGCAGGTTTTATATCGAAATTCTACGCGTAATGGTCATAACTGGAAGCTGTTTTCTCCATTTACTGTAATGGAGATGAGCTTGAACGCCGTGGGGCGGAGTTTCGTGTGACATCATCACGCCTCCGTAATCACGCAGTACATAGAAAACCAGGAAGACCTCAAAAGCCTGAAGAAAACATGCATTATATAATTGAGAAGGCAGCGAAACAATAAGAAGCGGCGAGTGACATATACAACCATATTCATGAGTTCTGCTACTTGGAAACAAAGCACGATGTAAACCTACACTTTAAATTAAGTTCATAGACAGGCTGCGCTGGCGTTTGTAATTTAGTGCCTGCCCATATAAGGCCGTCCGTCAGCGGCAATCCAATAGCAAACTCCACTAAATATTCACGGGTGAAGGACTGTGCTTATGCAGAGGAAGATGAGATGGTCAGGGTGGTGTTTGACACAAACTCAGCAAACTGCGAGAGAAAGTTTTAAGTGCCAGGACTAAGGTAACATTAAATACAGCCATGGACATAGCACGAGATGGCACCAGCACAGCTGGGAAACTTCGATGCATGTACACCGGCGGCTCACGTGAACTGACGCAGTGCACAGATAAAAGCAACAGTTCCAAAAGCGCTGAACAAAACCGAATTACACAATTGAAAAGGCAGCAAAAATATGAAGCGTCTGATACATACAAGCATATTCATAAATCCAGCTACTGCGGAAACAAAGCACACGTGGAAAAAGTCAATGTCCCGCTAAAGGAAGACAGTGTAAAAAACCCGTGCATGCAGTGTGTCAGGTCTCAGATAAAGAAGAAGACGAGCTGTTTATTGATGCAGTAAGAAACGAATCGATGAATGAAACCTGTCATCTTTACAGCGATTGACAAACACGGAATGTAACTTGAACACAACACATCCTACAAATACGAACCTGATTGAAAGAAATAATGATAATCAAATCCTTGATGACAGCAACACTCAGTAACACTCACAAAACAAATACTGTATATTGACAGTCATGTTACGTTATTTTTAAAATGTTCCCTTTTCTTTTCTAGCTTTTTAACACACTACTTCTCGCTGCGATACTGGGTATATATATATGTATATATATATATCCCGATCTACATACTCGAATAATGGATACTTTATTCGCCATCAATGATTGTTTTGGTAAAGCCATACTCAGTGTATTCATTAGATGAGCGGTAAAAAGTAAGAGCGAGGGAGGATGACTTATTGAGGCATGCAGGCTGTAGCGCGTCAACTCTATCTGAATTGCGCGATCACATTTGAAAAAACATATCTTTTCAAGTTCTATTTAGTCCATATGTGTCAAACTCAAGGGACGCGGGCCACATCCGGCCCGGTGTAATTATATCCGCCCGAGATCATTTTATATACTGTATTATTGTTATTAATGGCCGGGTATATGAAGCGCTGGTAACACAATAAACTACAGATCCCATAATGCAGCGCTTCAGCTGCCTTGCCAACACTTACGCGTTAATCAAGTCTAGCTTATGATGCTGCAAGTTATTGCGAAGCTAGCTCACACGATGCTGAAGAGAAAAGTTGATTCTGAAAATAGAGCCTTTAAAACCGATGGGAGGCTGAGTATATGTTTACTGAACCCGTGTGTCTCATTTGTGGAGCTAATGTGGCTGTAATTACAGAATTTAATCTAAGACGGCACTATGAGACAAAACATCAGGGTAACCTGAATGCAATGCAGAAGATACAGAAAGCAGAAGAATTAAATAAGAATCTGACACTTCAGCGGACGTTTTACCCGTGCACAATCACAAAGTGATTTCAAGTGAAGCTGCTTTTATGGGAGACACAAATGCACCAGTGCAATTTGCCCCACTTTCCCTGTTGCCAAGTAATGTTAAACCAAGTCGTCACTACGGTGTTCCCAAATCGCACTTTGCTGATAAACTGGCGCACTGAGTTTGCACGGCGCTTTGGTGACTTTGAAGAACAAAAAGTCCGTCTACATGCGGCTCGAACCTTGTGCATGTTTGGTAGCACATATCTGTGTGAGAAGCTCTTCTCAGTGATAAAGACTAACAAAACAGCACACAGGAGTCGCCTCACTGATGAGCACCTGCAATCCATCCTGAGAATCTCCACAACACAGAACCTCACACCAAACAGAAACGAACTTGTTGCCAAAAAAAGATGCCAGGCGTCCAGCTCTAAAATGACATATGAGCAAAGACAACTGAATGATTTGATTTGTTATTGCTGAAAGGAACACATTTTATTTATATTTCCAGGTTTTGTTATGCAGCATGTTCATATTTGAATTTGTATAATTTTGACAGGATATATTTTTATGGAGAGCAAAATCTTTTGGGATATTTAAAATCTAAGTTTATTTTTTATATAAAATTACATAAGAGTAAAGAAATTTGAATGTTTGTTCTTTTAACGTTTACTTTATTTCTAACTTGTATAATTTAGACAGGATATATTTTTATGGAGAGCAAAATATTATAAGTTGTTTAAGGTTTGAGTTGATTTATTCACGAATAATATTCCTGTCTGTTTTTACCATTCCTACCAAAGATATTTCTGTCGACTAAATAAAAATTCCTTCTATTTAAAATTTAAATAGAACTTGAACAAATCGATAGTTCATAATATCCACGCAGACTTGCACGTAAGAGCGGGAGTTATCCGTTTTAACAAGCAGCGTATTGCACTGATACGAAATAGCTGTGTGTGTATATATGTAGATATATATATGTATGTATATATGTGTGTGTGTGTATATATATGTGTATATGTATAGATATGTATATATATATATGTTTATATGTGTGTGTGTAAATATATATATATATATACATATGACAGCAACACTCATCACTTACAACAGTAACAAAACAATTACATTGACAATCATGTTACGTTATTTTCAAAATGTTTCCTTTTCTTTTTAATTGCTTCTTTAACACACTACTTCTCCGCTGCGAAGCGCGGGTATTTTGCTAGTATATACATACATGTGTACATATATACACACACACATATACTATGGGGTGCCAAACAGGCAAATATATTGATTTTGTGAATATATAAAGTCGGCGTCAGAATATATAAAGTCAAAACTTGAATATATAAAGTCATTCCCGAATATATAAAGTCAAAACTTGAATATATAAAGTCACTGTCGGAATATATGAAGTCAAAACTTGAATATATAAAGTCAGCGTCGGTATACATAAAGTCAAAACTTTTTTCTGAATATAGTCAAGTTTTGACTTTATATATACCGACGCTGACTTTATATATTCAAGTTTTGACTTTATTTATTCTGACAGTGACTTTATATAATCAAGGTTTGACTTTATATATTCTGGAAAACTTTTGACTTTATATAGTTAAATTTAGTCATCATTGCATAACTTTTTCTTTACCATAGCAATTTAAAGACTAAATTCAACTTCCATTCCTAACAAAGATACTTCTGGCGACGAAATAGAACCTACTTATATCCAAATTCGAGCTATTTAGCCGTCACGTGCCTGCCTGAATAAGTCACCCTCGCTTCGCTCTTACTTTTTTACCGTTCATTTAATCATGGCTAGTGTCGGAAAAATTATAAAATGGAAAGAGGATTACACTGAGTATGGCTTTACCAAAACAATTATTGATGGCGAATAGATTATTCATAAAGCTTCAATTGGTGATCTGTTTTTCTCATCGAAGCTTCTCAGCTGTGCTTGTGCTAAGAAAAGGAAACATTTTAAAAATAAACTAACACGATTGTCAATGTAACCTTTTGTAGGTAGTGCCTGGAGGATTCAGTGTGGAGAAACTGTAGAGACAGCGTGTGTATTAACTTGTGGATTTTTCTGTATTTGGTGGCAGCGTCACAAAGTCGCTTCCGTAACACTGCGTGCGTTAGCTGTGGAGCTCAGCTCAGAGCGAAATGAGGTGAATGGGAGGGGAGATGATGACGTGACTCCCCCACCCGCCTTAACTGTCAATCCCCCACAAACACAGTCTATGGAATTTGCATAAGCACAGCCCTTCACATGCAATTTTAACTTAGTTACAAAGTGATCAAAACTCGTTTATATCCTGCGTCCTTTCATTAAACTTGTATCCCGCATTACCCGTGGGCATTAAAACGCCAGTGGCAGCCTGTCTATGAGCTTAATTTAAACTTTTTACACCTTGCTTTGTTTCCGAAGTAGCAGCACCTCATGAATATGGTTGTATATGTCACTCGCTCGCTTCTTATTGTTTCGCTGCCTTCTCCATTCTATAATGCATGTTTTCTTCAGCGCTTTTTGGAGCTCTTCCTAGTTTTCTACGCACTGCGTTGACAGTCAGTTCACGTGATTACGTGGGATGCATGATGATGTCACACGAAACTCCGCCCTCCACGGCTTTCGAGCTCAACTCCATTACAGTAAATGGAGAAAAATAGCTTCCGGTTATGACCATTACGCGTAGAATTTCTAAATGAAACCTGGCCAGCATTTGTAAGGAAGCTGTAAGGAATGAGCCTGCCAAATTTCAGCCTTCTACCTACACGGGAAGTTGGAGAATTAGTGATGAGTCAGTGAGTGAGTGAGTCAGTCAGTCAGTCAGTCAGTGAGGGCTTTGCCTTTTATTAGCATATATATATATATATATATATATGCAGAGGAGGAATGCCGGGAACACCTGGGGCTCATCTGGGGACTGTTTAAAAGGGGTAGTCTCCATTCATTCAGGGCTAGAGTGTCGGGTGGAAGGAGGACAAGGCAGAAGAGAGTAGCCACAATAAATGCCTTTATTAAATAGACAAACCAGGGGTGAACAAGTTCCTTTCTACTGCACCCACAGCCGCGACACACATAAAAAACATCAATAATAACTCATAAACTTGCAATATTATTTAGGAAAATCGCAACATTTTACTCACCAAAAATTTGGATAATTTGTGAACAAAATCCATCCTCCTCTCTTTCCTCAAAAACAGTTCAATTACTCTGTCGTACGGATTATCCATGCGCTTCAGTTCCATCAAAATGTCCCTTTCTATCGCCATCGAAGCTAATGCTGAAAGGTGAACCACCCTATGGTATTTCTGGCATAGGTTTGAATTCGCTTTATGGCTGAAAATGTCCGCTCGACAGAAGCAGTGTACAAGGGAATGCTCACCGCCAAATATACCAATGTGAACAGCTGCCCCATGCTCTCATCCAGATTTTTCTGATGCAGGAAGTCAAGGAGATCAGTGGGAGATTTTCCTGCAAAATCATCCATGGCATACATTACAGTCAGTTCTGTTTTTAGCCGAGACAGATCAAAAGCTCCGTGGCTCTTGTGTTAAACTGGAGAAGGCTGCATGCGTGAAATTTTTCCTGTATTCCCGCAACTTCTGGGGCTCGAGGAGCGTGACAAACATCAGGGTTTCGTGGTCTTGAAATCTGGTCTGTGTCTGGCAAATAATATTGTCCAGAATCCTGCCATGGAACTTGCCGTAGTGCGCGTGACGATCTTTTGCTCGGAGTGTTTGCGATGCGTTCAGTGGCCTTGTAGAGTTCCTCATATCGGCTTCTATCCAATCAATGGGTCTGAATACGATGACGTTGCCGTACGCCTGCTAGAGGGCCCTACTGACACCAATTCAAAATCTGATTGGTTGAAGCAACAGGTTAATCGACATTTATTCTTTGTTAGAGTGCCTGCACAACAGATTTTGAAAACCTCTCTGCCTGGCAACAAAAGATGGCTGAAATGTGATTGGTTAAATGCTTTAATACGAAACTCCGCCTCCCAAGGCTATCGAGCTGCAGTCTATTCTCTCTACCTGGCAACAAATGATGGCTGAAATGTGATTGGTTAAATGCTTGAATACAAAACTCCGCCTCCCACCGCTATCGAGCTGCAGTCTATTACAGTATAAGGACAAAAATACGTTCTAGTTATGACCATTACGCATAGAATTTCGAATTGAAACCTGCCCAACATTTGTAAGTAAGCTATAAGGAATTCGCCTGCCAAATTTCAGCCTTCTACCTACACGGGAAGTTGGAGAATTAGTGATAAATGAGTGAGTGAGTGAGTGAGTCAGTCAGTCAGTCAATCAGTCAGTAAGGGCTTTCCCTTTTATTAGTATACAGTAGATTATATTCAGATCATGATTAAATTATTATTTGTTTGTTTATTGTACATGATCCCTAAGCATAAAAGTCTTTCTCCAATTGTATCAGTTTGCTAGCATTTACTGTTCAAATTGCTAATTCAGTTCCACTGTTTCTTGTTATACTCCTTTATTCTTAGTGTCTTTTTAATTTCCTCTTTTCCATTTGTCATCAGAAGTGTTTCATTTCATTTTTTGCAATGAAAATGAAACACTTTGTCTCTGTCAAAACACGTAAATGCCATAAGCAGGTATAGTATTTGATGAGCTGGTAAAAATTAAACTATGTGGCCGCTATGCCTGACTCAAAAAAAAAAATTGCAGGCTGTCCTTATGTAATCCTGCCTCTATATGCGTTAGCAAGTTAAACAAACATAAAATCAATATTGAATAATCTAATTGCAATTAATAATTCAAAGGATTTTTATAACCTCAGAAATATAATAGTATAAAATAAGCATTGCTGTGCTTGAAAGGGCTGATTATGCTTTCCCTTCCAACCTCTTCAGTTATGATGTATTAGTAGCCATTGGATTTTTATTAGCTTTGCCAGACTATAAATCTCTACTTTAAAATATTAACAACTTCAGGTTGTCATCAAAGCATGACTAGTGTGTATCTCTAGAGAGACATACAGTCTACTGTCAGTTTCTTTAAAGAGTTACACTTTTTATCTCTTATAATATCATTATCTCAGATTGGATACTATTGTTTTAAAAACCTTCTTAAATTGGTTTCAAAAATCTGAATATAACTATGAAATGCAAGAATAACATAATAATGGAATATTAAGTCTATACTATAAAATAAGGAAATCTGTTTTTTTTTTTTACTTTAACAACAAGCATTATTGGCCTGTGTCTAAGTGATTTAATGAATATATTTAACTATTTAACTTTCTCTTTTAATGGTATAGTGTAAGCTGGAGTCACTGGTAAGAACTCCCAGTATTTGTTTCTAGAGCTTTATGGGGTCACCTCATCTTTCCATTATGCAATGTAGAGAAACACCTGGTTGAGACTGGACTAAGGCTATAAATCATCCACTTAATTATTGTACTCTGCAGGCAATGATCAACACAGTAGTCCTATCAATGTAGTCAAGCCTTCACCACAGGGTTATTGAAACGAAATAAGTTGCCTGTTACTAATACAAAATAAGTTAGCAGTAGGTTTATAGTGCTACACGTTGCATCCTATTACCTATTATTAGAAGATGATCATCTGGATGTTGCCTGATTTTTTAAAGCTTTTGACTTGAAAGCCCGCCTCCCCCCTTATTCATTGGTCAAGAGTGCTGTCCTCAATTCAAAATTCACTTCATATTCATGTACTACTCTGATTTTCAAGAAGTAATAACTTTATAGTATTTTAACAAAAAAATGTATGCGTTTGGGGCTTTGTAAGTATAGGAATGGAAAACTGATGTATTTTATGCAACATGAATTTTCTTCTTGAACATTCTCCCTCATTAAAGTCAGCTGTATCAGAAACTTTGTTATCTTTATTCTACTATGTGTCAGATAATGTTTTCCTATTGTTTATTTGTTGGATTTTGTTTTGTTATGTAAAATAAGTTTCTGAAGGTTATTTATTGGAGAAAACCTAGCGATATCATTATTTAATGGCCATGTCTTATCTGGAGAAATGTCAATTTTATGTTTTTTAATTACCACTCTGCTCTTGGTTTTCGTGTGCTGCATCATTTTAAGATCTCATTACTAAGATTAAATATTCCTTTGTTGGGGTGAAAATTGCATTTTAAAGTCACTACTGCAACACTTTAAATGCAGACACCACATGTTATATGGCATCCATGATTGCTTTTTTACTTTCCAAATAGTCACAATTATTCCTCCATCTAGTTGTGATTTTGGAAAAATATCTTTTCTTTCAGTTTTTGATTTTAATTTTGGGCTAACATTTTGATCACAACAAAAAGATTATTAATTTTTCTTTTTGATCCCTTATAGCATTTTGATACATGGTTATCTCCTGGTCCCAATATCTTCTCTAGTGGCATGCCACTGTCATTTCATACAAGGCATTACATGTGAAAATATGGGATTATGTATGGGTATGTAACAGACGAAAGGAAATCATTTTTGGGCTGAGTACTCCATTAAAATGGCAGGATGCAATAACATAACTTATGTGTCATTTACCAAGTATGAGCACCGAATAAACAACACGGCTGCTGCCATCAAAACAAACCGAAATGTGGTGGCACCTCTGGCAAATCAAATACAAAATGGCACTGTGATAACTGTCGTAATGATAAAGTAAAGAAAGCAATGGAAATAAATGCGTAAAATTTTCAGAAACTTAAAGAGAGAGGTCGCAAGTTAGGATACAAGTGGATGCATTTCAAGTGGAGATGAGTTGATAGTGGACAAAGATTCAGTGGCAGAAGAAAGGCCTAAGCTTGGTGGAAAAGGAGCTGAAGTCTTATTTTACATTATTATCAGGAAGCTATGTGTGATAGACAACCTGTGAGGCAGACAGGAGATTCAAGCCCTGTCAGGATTTACATTGTATGTACTGTATTTTATTTAATCCCTTATTTTAATCCTTATGTGGTACACTTCAAGGTTTTTTTAATCAAATCAGTCATCAGCTGAGAAAATGAGACACGATTAGTCTTGTTACAGTATAGACTCTGTGAGCTTATTAAAATTAATATTCTGTCTGTGAGTCCCTCACAGCAGCTATCATTTTGGGAACTGGTGGTCACATTGGTGTTTTAAAGGATGTATTAACTTGATTAAACCTGCAGTGCATTTGTCGAGCACTTGTATGCATAGTAAGGTTAGACATAGTTTGACATTTTGACATATTTCTTCAGTAAATGCCATGAGAAAAAAATGCAACTTTACATATTCAGAATTCAAAGCAACACCACAATGCTATGCAGATTAGCATTCTGGAGTTAGAAGCCTTAACTGAAAATAGAAAGAATACTGAGAAATGCACTTCGCATGAAAACATCAGAAACAAAATATTGGATATAATTATTAAAAAAATAATAATAAAGTAAATAATAATAATAATAAAAAGACATTAATTTACAAAAGAGTACACTTGTCATTATGAAGCAGCAATACCTGTTTTGTCCATTCTTGCTGATACTTGGTACACTAAAGTGTGTTATTAGAAAGTTATGTTAAACTGAGGACAGCTTCTTAGGGGAGTGTATAATCCTAATGTAATTATGACACAAATGGAAATATTACACATTACATTGTAAATCCAGGCAGCACAATGCTGCAGTTGTCAGATAGCCTGCTTCACAGCCCCAGCAGCCAGGATTCAATTTCATGTCCAGTCACAATCAATGTGGAGTCTGTACATTAACTCCATGTCCTCTTGTACATTCTACACATACTCTTGTTTTGTTTCTTTTAAAGACTTGAATGTTAGGTTAACTGATACCATTAAATATGTCAAATATGAGTAGGTATGGGTGTGTGATATAGACTGGTTTCAAGCACAGATCTCACATTGACCTCAATGCTCTAAGAATGCATTTTGCTTTAAACAGCCATAAAAGATAAAGCAGACTCAGACTGAAACTGAAACCAGAAAACTCTTTTTTTTAAAATGTCTTATTATTTCCATTAACATCTATGAGTTTCCACTTAGCACTAATATTCTAGTATGTCAACATTAAGCTTGATCCCATCACTAATAAACTTCTATGCAGCCTTCATGTAGCAAGCAAAGCAGATTTGTAGGCTTCAAAGTGTGAGTGCTCTATGCAAAAAATGGAAAGCTGGATTTTACTGTTGACAATTGCTAGACACACTTCTGCTCAGAATTTATAAATGTTTGCCTGGATTTGAGCATGAAAATAAATGCATGACAAATAAACAGGAAAATGCATTCGACACATAAAAAAAAAGGTTTGTAAAGCCAGGAATATGCAAACTTCTGCACAATACACTGCTTATAAATCACAATCACATTGTGAATATGCATGTGTATCTATGCACCCCATCAACACTGCACTTAAACATTTCATCATGGCTTCCAATACAGTAGCCATGATGAAATGAAACATGTCTGAGATATTTTTGACCTGTTAGACTGTTCCCTGGCAGCCGAAGTAAACAAACAAAAAAGCAAAAAAATTGTTCAGTGCACATATGCAACTAAAATACAGTCTGTACATCACAATTACTTCCAAGGTATTCAAATGTTTGTCACATCAACGCACAAGTTGATAATGGCTTGATGATAGGATTTTTTTTTTAACCGCTCAAGTCATTATTTAGCTGGTTTGCTGCGTTTCCTGCTTGATCAAGGGTGTGGTCATTTTCCAGTTTCTCCAAAAAGGTGTGTACATATTGGCCGTATATATTTTCCCTATCATGCTTTCTTTTATAAATCCAATAACCATGCCAACGGGCTTACCTCAGTATCTTTACCTACATTAAACCTTTGGCATAGTGTGCATTTTCGGCAGAATTGTTTAGCATATACAGAGAACCCTGTGCTTTCCCAATGCCGCTCGACATCCTGAGTCATAGCATTTTTTCCTGCATGATCCAGGCCGTGTGCGATTTTTGCCATTCCTGGAAAAGAAGCCTTTGGGAGGAAAGGTTTGTTAGTTTGCTTATGGGTCCAGACCCCAGCAGAGAGGGATCCTTCTCAGGACCACTTTATCCTTTCTCGGTCAGTGGCGGCGCTCTGTAAAGAAATAATTTGATTATCAGGGTCTTTGTCATCCTTCTGTTGGAATAAATAGACTAGTGTGTTATTATAGGTGGCCAGTTTAGCAAAGTGGTCAGACATTTCATTTCCTTGGCTGACTACATCTTGTTTCCCAGTATGGGCTTGGCATTTAACTATTGCCAGTTTCGAGGGTTTTGTTATAGCTTCAAGAAGGGATTCCACTAATATCTGATGTTGTATGGGCTTACCAGTACTGGTTTTGAATCCTCTTAACTTCCATAATGCCCCATGATCATGGCAGACTCCATAGGCATACCTGGAATTGGTGTAAATAGTGACTTTTTTCCCTTCAGCCAGCTGACAGGCATGGGTGAGCGCTATAATTTCTGCTGCCTGTGCGCTTAGAACGGATGAAATGCGGTTTGCTTCAAGCAGGCAGTTTTCTTTGACTATAGCGTAGCTGGCAGACAACGTCCCGTCTTCTCAGCGCAGTGAAGACCCCATCTACAAATAATATATTCCCTTTTTTCCAAAGGTACATCCTGTAAGTTGGATCTGAGTGTCAATATTTTTGTGATTTCGTCATGACAATTGTGTGGCTCTTCTTCTTCTTCCAGAGGCTTTGTTTAACGTAGAATATCGTTCAATTGTAACAATCAAGATAGTGCACAGTACATTTTGATAGTGTATTGCTCGCACAGTAGTAAAATGTGATGTTTTCGCTTGAATTAAGATAGAACGAACTGCATGTGGTACTTATACCATTAAGGGGCTCAACTCATCCTACTGCAATTTTCTTAACAGATCTATCTGGGGTGGACCAAATATTAGGTCACACATACTCCCAATCCTCCTATTACTAACATCCATCCATCCATTTTTTAACCCGCTGAATCCGAATACAGGGTCACGGGGGTCTGCTGGAGCCAATCCCAGCCAACACAGGGCACAAGGCAGGAACCAATCCAGAGCAGGGTGCCAACCCACCTATTACTAACATGCTAATACCCATTGTCTTACATCATACCACTGAAAGCGAACAGATTTATCAATGGGGATATGTGGGATAGAACCACTCCAGAAGAAAAGCAGTTGTTGTGATGTAAAATAGACTGCTGCTTCAGCCAGTTCTGCTGAGATATAACAGTTCACTTTGCAAATAATCTCTTTTCTGACAGCAGCAGCTAAAAGGTCAGAGAGCCAGACTTCACCATAATGCAGTCCAAAAATCATGCAATACATTGGAAAGATTTTGAATACTGTAATCCAAGAGGAACCCAGGACAGCAGAGATATTTGCTGTTTTGAGAAAAACATGAACATTCAAGGCAGCATATGAGCATGTAATGGTGGTGGTCAGTGCAAGGGTGGTGTGTTGTTCTGATGTAACCTTCACTCCCTTTTTCGTAGCTGAGATGCAAAGGTACAGGCGGGCCTTCAAGTCTTGTCCAAACAAGTTCACTTGGCATTAGAGGGCTGATATATGTTGCATTTATTTGTTCTTGTAACTGTCCACTAAACAGTGAATTGGCATCTATCAACCCCCTGTCGTCCCAGAGTCTTAGTCAATTGCCCTTTCACATCATTTCAGCTTGGACTTTCCTTCTAAGGACCTGAATCCATTCTGCATTTGGCTTATACATATCTAACTGTTTCTCCGCCGTCATGAACTGGTTCAGCAATTCCTGCACCACCTCTTTAATTCTTGCATTATCAAGAACAACTTTTCTTTTTCTGCTATAAGTTTCATTTGGTTTTGCCATCCCTCATAACACTTCTGCATCACTTTCAGGGCTCTGTCTTTAATCATCAATTTCCATCTATCAAACATTTCCATTTTATATGGCCCTCGATTACAGCACCCTTGTGTATTTCTATATACAATCTTCCTTACTTCCTGTATTTCACTCATATCACCGTTTACATTATTTTTAAATCTAACCCTGTTTTCTGTTCTATGTAGCGTCTTGGAAAGTCACCTTTTTTTTCCCTTGGTACATTTTCCGAAAACAATCCTCAAAACAAAGGCTCCTCATTCACACCCTGTTTTTTCAATTTTTTTCTTTAGCAAATCCCAGGCTGGGAGGTACTTTCCCTTTTTATTAAACTTCCACCTCTCCCATCTAATTACAAATCTACTTAAGACTCTGTCTCATTCCAAGAGGTGCTCTTATCATTATGTCCCTAGTACCTCTCCCGGACAGTAAAGCAGTTGTGCTCGCTGGTCACCGCTCTTACTCCTGTTTGCAATTCGAACCTTCACTTGTGTTCTCCGGTGCCAAATAAACAGTGGAAGTAACACCTGAGGAAGACAAGAATTGTTCAATCAATTAGTCTTTATTCAGTCACAGATGAGTACGTGGATTCATGTTTTGCAAAGCAGAGGAGCCAAGTGTTCCGGTTTCAGTCAGCTTTAATATTCAATTTCCTCCCCCTTACTTGGATTTTGTGATATCTGAAAATAATCCTTCCAACAATGGCTTTTGGTTTCCACAAGGAGTTTTAAATCCTCATGGTCAGTGAGTTCAGGATATAATCAGATGGTTACAGCAAAGAGTCTTGCCCTCCCGCAACAGTGCTTTTCCCCCATCATGCAATATTCGGTTATTTATCTATTCTTCCCAGTCCCTTCCTTTATTTTGCTTTTAAGCCTCTAAGAGACTTCTTCTGTTTTATTTTCGAGAGGTTATCTATATCTTTCAGTCCGCTCACTGCCTGGTTTCTTTTTCCCGGTTGGACTCCCTCGGTCTACTCACCAAGAATTTTTCCCTCCCATCTGGAAGATCCCAGTTCACTCGACTTTCAGGAAAAATCAGAGGAGGACAAGGAGTCCCCACGCAGGACTCACCAGAGGCAGGCCATTCATCACTTTTTCCGGAGCTGGGGCCTCATACACCATGCGTAGAACTCACACTATAACATGAAGTAAGCACAAAAGCCGAAATGTGCTTACGCACTGAAAAATCCAGATGCAGGAATCTGTGCATTCGCCAACTTCCGTGTTCTTCTGCTACATAAATCCCGGTCATTGTGAAAAGTAACGCTTGTGCATGCGCCTTCTGTCCCGCCCCAACTCCTCCCAGAATTACGCCACTTTGAATATGCAAATCTATATAAATAGCCCTTAAGCTCAGCCTTCTGTGAAAAGACAATGGGAAAAGCACGGGGGAAAATATAAGAATTTCAGCGAATACCAAGTGGAGGGAAAGAATAAACATACTATTTGTTGATTTAAACAGTGGTATAATCAACAAAAGGAAGTTGATCGAGTGATATTGCGTGTTGGAGAAACTTGAAAGCTCAAGTTCACAAAGTCGCACAGTGCCGGAAATAAAAAAGAAATTGTCACATATCAAAGTTGCAGTGAAAAGCCGAGTCATAGCCCACCATCTGAGTGTCATATGAAAACTTATTAGGGTACAGAGAAAAAAAAGGCACACAATGGGAAAAAACACAAAATTACCACTTTAATCATGTAGTTTATTTTGTCATTAAAGTAGAACATCATAAACTTCATCTTAAAATCATTTAATTAACCAGTTTCTCAAATCACATCATAATTAAAGTAGCACATTAAATGCTTTGTTTTGTATGTGATCTTCTATGTGCTCTATGTGTGTGAATCAGTACGTGCTTCTTAAACTGGCTCTCTTCCTCCAACTGGACACAAAATCCATTACATTTGTGATATTACAGCTTTCTGAATAACTAAAATACTGAGATGTATACGTGATATCATTTTCATGATGATAGGAGTTAACACTAGAATTACCAGAGCCTACGAAAAAACTCGTAAATCCGTCCCACCTTTAATCTCACTGTCACTTGATTTTCTTTTTATTCAGTTTTATTGAGTGTTCCTGCCAGTCCCCGCATGTTGCTGTATGCTGTTTCTTTTGTACTTTAGGACATGCAGAGGAGAGAATGGTAAAGAGCAGTAACTTCTGCGCTATATGCAATCATCAGACACTCTCCATCTACCCGTGTCGTTCAAACACAGGAACATATATTGGTGTAAAAGTATAACAAAAGTGCACTTTTATTCAAGTGAACTTTTTCCATTGCCTTTTCCTGTAAGAAGCAATGTACACACTTCTCTCTATGCTGTGGTTTCTATTATACACCTGAAAAAAAGAGACAATATATGTAAAAACATCATCGCACTAATGCAATATTATTTTAAAACTAACAGCGTCAGATTGGGTGTGAATTTATGCAGGAACTGGAAATTCTCTGATGTGGGATCAGTTCTGTATGGTTGTGGGCGTGGGTGTGAGTGGTGGACATAACTGGGAATTACTGTGAATGTGCATGGTGTTTTGAGCTAATGAATAGCGCTGCAAATTACAAGGAATTCTCAGATCTGACGCTGTTCGTTTTCAAATAATATTGCATGTACTGAACTATTTTAGAATAAAAACATACATTTGATTTCAGTCAGTCTGTAAGAGCCAGTGTAAATGCATGATAATTGTAAAGGTTAGCTTTTTTTTTTAATTTAGGTCCATTCTCTCATTCGCGTTCCTGATCCCCCCCTCACATCTAACAATGCTGTTTTCACAAATAAGACGCGCTATAACTCAAATGTGATTTATTTGGAGACGCTATACTCGAATGTGATTTATTTGGAGACGCGCTATACTCGAATGTTATTTATATAGGGAAAAAAGTACAATGTCAGCTGCTCATTCAGTGTAATAGGAACCATTGCACAGAGAGATGTGTACACTGCAACAAGTACACATGTCGTGAATGTAGGAAGGGTGTGTGGGAATTGTTAATATTTGAATGTGATGATTTTATATAGCACAGATCGGAAATCCGCAGTTCTTAGCATTACACCACGCAAGCTGTCGTATCAACCGCCTACTGTAACTTGCTTTATTTTTTCTTCACTTATAGTCTAGATTAAAGTGCACTTGTTTTGTTAAACTTGTACACCAACATATGTTCCTGTGTTTGAGCGACACGGGCATGCTCAAAAAAATAGACGTGTAATGCCACGAAAAGTGCACGCAGGCACTTTAGTTCGCAAGCATTGGTACGAGAATGCAGTCACGAGTATGCTTTATGTGAAAACAGCATTCTCAGATGGGGGGAGGGATAGGGAAGGATCCTGAACACGACTGAGAGAATGAAAAGTGAATAAAAAAACCTAAACTTTACAAGTATCATAAATTACATCGGCTGGTTACATACTGAAATCAAATGCATGTTTTTATTCTAAAATAGAATAAGAGCAGTTTACTTCTCAAAACTGAATTGTGTGGGATCGAACTCATACCCTTTTGAATACTAGTCAGCGGCTGATACCATTATGCTACCATGGCAGCTGTAGTAAATGTCTGTCAATGTGGCATGCTAAGGCGGCTTTTTTCTGCAGTTATATTTTTGAATAAAAGCAGGCTTATTCTGTTATATTTGTACCTTTTGTGAAAGTGTTTGATATTTGGACTTCAGGCTTCATACATTATATAGTTTATGCTTACATTTTGTCATTTACTACTACAATATGAAAAACGTTTCTGTTTTAAAAATGTGTTTACACGGATTACTGTAGAAACGGAACACACGTGAAATGTTTGTATTCCAAATAATGATCTATTATTTCCACTCTAAAACTCCACTTCACTCCCAGATAATCAATCAAGGCATGAGCTGGGAGAAGTTTGTGCACGTTCTAAGTTGGTGGGGGGATGGAATAGCCGGCTACTTGCAGCTTTTCTTTAATCAGCACATTTAGATGACAAAAGACACTGGCGGAGAGGTGAGAACGGTTTTAAGAAGCGATTTAAGGTGGGACGGACCTACGAGTTTTTTCGTAGGCTCTGGTAATTCTAGTGTTAAAGCACATTATTAAACATGGGTTTCAAGGCGCAGTGATTGTGCGCGACCTTCGATGAAATAATTTATTGCAGCAGTACTCAGGGGCAGCTTTAGGCTTGTGGCGGCCCTGGGCAGAGAAAGAATCGGTGGCTCCTCCGCCCGCCAATGTCAATATGGTATCTTATGCACGGCGGATGGCCACGTCCTTTGCAGACACTGCATAGCCACCTCGTGCTCAGGACACAAGAGTTTAACTTTTGTCAAAATTTGCCGCTGCGTTTTTAGCTGTGTTGTTATTTTATCTTTCTGTTTTATATTCAATATATATTGGCGTGGCCGCCCCTGCAGTACTGTCTCTTTCAAAACATACTAACCTCCAATTCATGTCCTTCCTTTTCTTTCTCCAAGTAACCGATCGCCACATAATCAGCTCTGTAATGGACGTTAAGCCATCTGTAATCATATAACACAGATTCTCCAAAACTTTTAAGGAACATTGAAATATCTTCGTAGTACATGTTTAATTATTCTATCCTTCACGCCAGTCCCAGTGAAGCATACAGTACGAGGCAGGAACAACTTTTAATTATTAACAATATAGATTATTTAAATGAAGTTAAAGTTTTATCTGTATAATATAATACACATATTTTGCTGCATTTCATCTTAAAAGTGATATCATCATCATATGTAAATATGTGCTTTATAAAGTGGATTAGGTTGTGCAATATTATAACTGTAGTGCAAGTTTACAGCGAGGTAATTCTACTTATTAGTACAGATGGTTCTACAAGGAGCACTTGATTGAGTGCGTTTAGAATTCTTGGGATGAAACTCTTTCTGAACCACGATGTCCATACAGGAAAGGTTTGAAATGTTTGCCGTGTGAGAAACAGTTCAAATAGGAAGCATGGCTGAGGCAGTGTGTGCTTGATGCTGTATACCGATAATTCTCTTTCCGATCAGCAGCTCCAAGTGGTGCAGTGAGAGTAACATGGAAAAAGGTGATCTGCTGTGGCAACCCCTAACGGGAGCAGCTGAAAGAAGTAAAATAAGGTGCAGTGAGAGTAACAACGCTAAATCAGCTATGGTATTTGGAATAGTTTGACCATTCTGTGGACCATTATATTGTTACTGGTTAATTACAATCAGATGCATTAAACTAATAAACAATATGCAGTTAATTTCAGTATAAGCCGCACCAGGAAAAGAAAGGATAACCACACAGAAATAGTAGCACTGCTTTGATGCTGGGTGCTGCCAGTCTGCAAAACCGAGCGGATAACTTGTGTACGACAGGGTATGAGGTACCGTGGAAATGTGCGTGGCTTTACGCCAAGTGTAGGTTTTATACATCGCGATTTGAACGTGGAAACGTTCTTACGCAACATTTCTGTGCGTACGCACCATTTATACGTGAGGCCCCTGGTCCTCCGATCTGGCCGGAATCGGTCCTTTCACTGGTCCTCTGGACGATCCCACTCAAGGAGTCGCTTGGCCGTCTCTGTCCCTGTACGGGCCACCAAAAAACTGTGGACGCTGAAGTCGAAAACAACGGAAGACAAAAAACAATTTATAATAAAAAGCAATTTCTTTTATTCTTGGTGAGAGGAGGCTACAGGACCTGTCACATTCTAGTGTGCTACAGACCTTTAGCCTGCCAGCAGCCTAGAAGATACTTCCTTTAATACTCAAGTTCATTGACAAGAAAGAAAAAGAGGAAACTTAGCAGTTCATCTTGAGGTCATTACATGGATTGCTAAAGCCCCTGGTCACATCCTAAATTTGTATGTGTTTTTTTACAGATAAAGAGTTGTCAGCACAGTTTTAGGAAATACACTTCTGCTAGCTTCCATGTACATAAGTCCAGTTACAGCAAGTTTTTCTCTAATGGTTATAGGATGTATGGAACTCAGCGGTTGCTTATAAAATATCAAGGGTTAAATAAAGGTTAGTTCCGTACATTACATTTGTAGCGGTCAGAAGCCACTAAGATTCACACCATCGTGTGTGACGGTGATTTATTTATTTTACTCGAGGATTACCAGGGACAACCCCAGCCTTGGCAAGACACACACACACTACAGAGACAACAAAGAAAAACACGCTGGGAATTTAAACGATAAAAAAGTATAATGAAATTAAATTAACTAAATGAAAACAATAATACCACCCCTGATCCCTTCGACGATATTACAATTAACAGATAAGCACGACAACCATGCAGTAAAGTCCATGGATGAAATGAGCAGCGGTGAAGTTAAGTCCAGAGATTTGCATGAAGAGAGGGAAATGGAAAAACACTGTCCTACCGGTAATTGTTGAAGTATGATGACAGATGAATGGTTCAGGAGCGCTCCTTCTTCCGGGTAAGCCAATTAATCCAGACACCATCCTCAGTAAACAGTAGACAGGTAGACAAATGATTCCAGACCCCAACAAACAATACAATCCAGGACACAAAGATGTATGGCAGAAAAACGGCAGGCAATTCAACAGATAAATACAAGCACCAAACAAATAAAACAAACTTTTTTCTTCTCCCTTCGACCCCTGCCCTCCTTTTAAACCCCTCTGGCCACCTTTGACCCCCAACAGCCCCTGAAAGGACTGCTGGGAGATGCAGTTCTAACTAATGGTAGCAGTGCTACACATTAGTTATAAAGAAATTACATTCTTATAACTTTAGTATCTGCATTAGATTACATTTATTCAGTTAGCTTAGCACATTCTTATTTAATACATAAGTGTCACGCTTCTTATAGTTCTATTAGCATCATACTTTTATTATTTGGAAAGACTGAAGCACCTTAATACTAAATATTTCTTCCTCACACGTCATCTGCAGAAATTCTGTACTGATAAAAGGAATGAGACAGAGTATAGAAGTAAGGTGGAGAACTTTGTTTCTTGGCGCAAAGAGAATTGTCTGCATCTTAACATCAGCAAAACTCAAGAACTGGTTATTGACTTTCACCTCACCTCACCAGAGCCTCTATGCCCAGTCATTATTCAAGGAATGGATGTTGAGGCGGCCCACTCCTATAAATACTTGGGGGTCCACATTAATGATATGTTGGATTGGTGTCAGAACACAGATAAGCTATATAAGAAAGAGCAAAAGAGCAGAGCAGACTCTTTTACCTTAGGAAAATGTGTTCCTTTAATGTGGGAAGAGACATCATTCACATCTTCTCTAACTCTGTTATGGTCACTGCAATTTTCAATGGTGTTGTGTGCTGACTGGTAACATCACTTCAAGAGACACCCACTGAATCAACAGGCTGATTGAAAGGGCAAGCTCAGTTAGAGGATGCAATCAGGACCTCCTGGAGGTAGTAGCGAAGGAGAGAATTGAAGCAAAACTGAATGTCATTATGAACAATTCTGCACATCATCTGTCTGACACACTAACACTGAGGACTTTCAGCCAAAGAATCATTCAGAACAAGTGTATCAAGAAACACTACTGGGGCTCCTTTTTACCAACAGCAAAATGTCTGCATAATGCCTCACTGAGACTGTGAACGCCAAATCAGAACTTTTCGTTCTTAATAATTTTCTTGCTTTATAGTCAATCTGGTGTTTGTTCAGACCAAACTGTTTATGCATATTTATTTATTTAATTATTTACCTATCTGTTTATGTATTCATTAATTCAGAGAGTTTCTGTAAAAAAGCAAATTTCCCCCTGGGGACAAATAAAGTAAATATTGAAGTAAAGTTCAATGAAGACAATGTTTCAGTATCCCCAGCTGAGGTAAAATATAGTGGGAGATATTTTTTATGATGATGCAGACTTGAAACAATGATTGAATTGCCCACTGATATAATTATTTTTATAAGATTATCCTTGTATCAAATTTCTATTTATTCTAGCAATGTTTCCTGCTTTTGAATTTACTTCATAGTGCTTGCTTTAAAATCATTCTCTACCAAAACCATGTTCAATGGTGCAGGACTGACACAATTTTATTTGAGAAGATATTAAAGTCTTTGGTTTATTGTTATCATGATATTACATTTTGCCACTTTTTGTCCAAACACATTAAGAGTTGCACTAATTTAGAGATTATTATACTGTTATAGCGTAAGTTGTTTTCTACAGAGGCTCCTAATCACCAAAATCTCCTTCTGTTGATACTCACCTTTAAAAGATCAAAGTATTTACTGTATATTTTGTGTATGCTCTGTATTGCAAATGTTACAAACCCAATAGTGGTGTTTTAGACAAAGAAGTGAATAATAATAGCAGAACACATGCATTCTTATATAAGTAATTTTAAATGGAGTCACCATAAATGGTGTATATACACATCCTAACCTTTTACATTGTGTGACATGATTAGAAAGTAAAACGCAAGTAATGTTTCCCTTACTATGTGGTCTGTTAGCCCAGTAACTCCCTGTAGTGAATGGAATTACTTCAAATCCTTAAGTTTTCAGTACTGCCAACTCTGGAAAAAGAAAAATAATTCTCTTAGAAAAATCTACTGGGGTTTAAATTTAATCCAATAAAATCTCCCTTCATAATCCTGAAGAGGAAGATAACCTGTGAACAAAGCCTAATAGGATTTTAGTGTTGTATTTAGGAAAGTATTAACCTGGCAGCCCCAAGCCTTTTATTATACCACAAGTTGAACATTCTCCACCATACCAATAATAACCTTTGACCTTCATCAATGGATACTGGAATCCATCTAGGTCTCATAAATTGGACAGGAAAGAATGAAGTATGGCATTGCATTGTTTAAGGTTAAAAATCTCTTTATTAATGATAGAATGAAACAGAAATAGGAGTAAAATATTGTTTTAGCTGGGTGCCAAAAGGACAGGAGCTGACCATTCAGTTGGCAGCTTTACTAAATTATGCATCATGGAGAGTGTTCATTGTCCTTATTAAATTTCAGGATTTATGTTCAGTTTAGTTTTCAAGCTATATGTTTAATTACTCTATGGAGATGTTCAGAGGTTCAGAAGACATAATTGACTCTAGTTCAGGTTCTGTTTTCTCTTTCAGTTTCTTGTCTATTCCCCTGGCTGTTTCAAATGATCTCTTTTTACATCCATAATTTAAGAAAAATCTGTCTTGTTTCTATTAAACTTTACTCTTCGCTTTATATGATGTCACTTACCAATCTTCTTGACTATTCATTGACAGGAAAATGGTTCAAACTTCATACTGATACCTCTAATACATTTTATGCCATCTTTGATGCCAGTCAGTGAATTTTCTACTAAGCCAAGTTTGAAACCACTTTGGAAAAGCGGTCTGTTAAATCTGGTCTTCTTTTGAGTCATCAGCTAAACAGTTTAAAATAGTGTTGAATTCAGGGATATGCACATAATGCAGGAACTCTGGGAAATATGCAAATGCAAAGCAAACCTTACGAAAAGTGTTACTATTAGAGTGTTTATGATAAGTTCAGTGAAACTAACCAGTGGGTATATGTTTGTAAAATGGGGGCTTTGGTGAACTTTATTGTTTAACTTGTAATTAGCTTAAAATAACTTCAGGCTGACAGAAGAGCAAGACCAATGGCATACTTCAGTTAACCAGCTTTAACGTACTAAAAGCAGCCATCAATACACAGTATAAAAGAAAGCACTTCTTGACATGATGCAAATGGAATACATGGAAGGGATAACACACACCTTTTAACACCAGAATTACCAGAGCCTACGAAAAAACTCGTAAATCCGTCCCACCTTAAATCGCTTCTTAAAAGCGTTCTCATCTCTCCGCCAGCGTCTTTTGTTAATCTAAATGTGCTAATAAAAGAAAAGCTGCAAGTAGCCGGCTATTCCATCCCCCCACCGACTTAGAACGTGCACAAACTTCTTCCAACTCATGCCTTGATTGATTTTCTGGGAGTGAAGTGGAGTTTTAGAGTGGAAATAATAGATCGTTGTTTGCAACACACGCATTTCAAGTCTGTTCCGTTTCTACAGTAATCTGTGTAAACACTGTTAAAACAGAAACGTTTTTTATATTCTGCTAGTAGATGACAAAATGTAGGCATAAACTATATAATGTATGAAGCCTGAAGTCCAAATATCAAAGAAATATTTTGACAGAAGGTACAAACCTAACACAATTGCGCTTTTATTCAAGTATATAACTGCAGAAACAAAAAGCTGCTTTAACATGCGACATTGACAGCCTTTTATTAGATTATCTCCATGGCGTAATAGAATCAGCAGCCAACTGGGACTCAGAAGGTCCCGAGTTCGATCCAGCCCCACTCCTTTTTGAGAAGTAAACTGCTCTTAGTCTTACTATTTTAGAATAAAAACATACATTTGATTTCAGTCTGTAACAGCCAGTGTAATTTATGATACTTGTAAAGGTTAGCTTTGTTTTTTTTTAGTCAGTTTTATTATCTCAGCCGCGTTCACGAGCCCAAACACACCACACCCCCACATCTTTTCACATAGATGCGCTGTAACAGAGGTAAACTCAGCTCCCTTCTACGTCGGAGCAAGAATGCACATACTATTGCTTGCATACTAAAGTGTCAGCAGGCACTTTTCGTGGCATTACACATGTATTTTTGAGCATGCCCTTTGCACACTACTTGTGACTTTAGGCTTTAGGAAGTAAGTAAATAAATAAAGGTAAATCGTGTCATAAAATGATTTCTTCAAAACGTCGAATGTTATTTATTTGGCACGGACATGCTCAAAAAATACATGTGTAATGCCACGAAAAGTGCCTGCTGACACTTTAGTATGCAAGCAATGGTATGTGCATTCTAACCTTTACAAGAATCATAAATTACACTGGCTGTTACAGACTGAAATCAAATGTATGTTTTTATTTTAAAATAGTAAGACTAAGAGCAGTTTACTTCTCAAAAAGGAGTGGTGCAGGATTGAACTCGGGACCTTCTGAGTCCCAGTCGGCTACTGATTCTATTACGCCACGAAGACAATCATAATAAATGGCTGTCAATGTCGCATGTTAAGGCGGCTTTTTGTTTCTGCAGTTATATTTTTGAATAAAAGCGCAATTGTTGTGTTAGATTTGTACCTTCTGTGAAAATATTTCTTTCATATTTGGACTTCAGGCTTCATACATTATATAGTTTATGCCTACATTTTGTCATTTACTAGTAGAATATAAAAAACGTTTCTGTTTTAACAATGTGTTTACACAGATTACTGTAGAAACGGAACAGACATGAAATGCGTGTGTTCCAAACAATGATCTATTATTTCCACTCTAAAACTCCACTTCACTCTCAGAAAATCAATCAAGGCATGAGTTGGGAGAAGTTTGTGCACGTTCCAAGTCAGTGGGGGGATGGAATAGCCGGCTACTTGCAGCCTGATTTTTATCAGCACATTTAGATGACAAAAGACGCTGGTGTAGAGCTGTGAACGATTTTAAGAAGCGATTTAAGGTGGGACAGATTTATGAGTTTTTTCGTAGGCTCTGGTAATTCTAGTGTTAATATGAGAATGCAGCATTGAGACAGAGAAAGAAAGTGTAGTCAGCTCTGAAGCCCCACCAAAGTAACCTGCTGTCCAAGGACTAAGCACTGAGCTCCCTACAAAATGAAAATGCACCCCAACAAAGGAGAGGACAACAAAGGCTGCTCCATGGTGGCAGGTAATTAAATAATACCATAGTTAGATAAAGAAGAATCGACTCTTTCAAGTATATGGACATCTCTTTCCTTGTTATAAGCGGGGATTGCTTGCATGGCTATTGATCTGAATCATTCATGCAGTATGTTTTCTTCTACTTCTTTTCTGTAAATACACACAAGTACTGATTGTCATGTATTAGGCTGAAGTTATGCATATTTTATTTTTTTTAATTTTGAACAATTATTTCAAATTATTACTTTATGCTAATTCTTTTGGTTTTATATGTGCTGTTAGAATTATATTCTGACTCTTTAAATGTACTGATCTTTGATGTTCTTTGTGGCTGGAGCCCCACGAGGTGGGACCACCCTGATATCACCACTCCTGAGCCCTTTCTCAGGCTATTTAATCTAAATGCAAAGGCCCGGGAATGAGAACCATTGTTTAAAGCAGTTTCTTGTATTGCTTTCTGTGTTCATTTTTTACATTTTTTTATTCTTCTTACTCTGTTCTTAGATTCTGATTATTGGTGTGTGATTTGGACTTACTTTTTTTTAGGATTCTAAGATATTGAAAGTAAGATAGCCAGCCCAGGTCCTTATGATATGATAAAAAAAATTGTAGAGGTTAAAGTACATTAGAACACTTTCACATGACAAAAAAAAAACACCTTGATGAAGGCTATACAGCTCAAACTGTTATGTCACGATGAGGGTAAGCTTTACCTTTTTCCATACTGTTCACTATGAAACATCCTCTGTCAGCAGCGGTGCAGCTAGAGTTCATGCCACTCGGGGTGGTGTGGTTCTTCAATTTGTCGCCTTCCAACATATCAGAATATGTTAACCTATTTAAATAGAAAATTAAAATGATGTATAGAGAAAAATTAAGATACAGTTTACATAGATGTATTCATATATAGATAAACAGAAATCATTTTTCACATATAATTATTTAAAAGCATCAACTAGACAAGAATATAGTATAGACGCACTGATAAGCCATGTTCAGATTATTAGTTTAATATAATTATGCTGCAAAAACCAGAACCAGTGCAGTGTACAAGTGATAGGTGGTGATGTTTTCTGCGCAGAGCAAGAATGCATTCAGACTGATAATGAAACAAAATTATAAATTGTAAATTAGTTGTTTATCTTCCTAGAAATTAGTATCGGTGTAATGTTTATGCTTATTTTTTTTTATTTTTGTTATTGCCTCATAAGGGTGGAGTGGTGGCTCTGAGGCTAAGGATCTGCGCTGGTATTCCGAAGGTTGCTGGTTCGAATCCCCATCACTGCCAAAAGAGATACTACTCTGCTGGGCCCTTGAGCAAGGCCCTTAATCTTCAATTGCTCCAGGGGCACTGTACAATGTCTGACCCCAAGGGGTATGTTAAACTAAGAAATTCCTAATATGAGAAATTGTATAATGCAAAATAAGGAACAAAAAAAAAGATCAACTGCTGTTTCTGATGCCATCACAGAAGGACAGGCTGGAAACAGATTTTGAAGCATTTGTGGATAAAAATCAGAGAATTTAACTTTTTTCATTCACGAGTAATATGTTTCTGAACCCTGCTGCTTACACGCGAATTGTACTGAGCTTTTTGGCCAATAACGTTATCCCCAAAAATGTGCTGCCCGGGGCGAACTGCCCCCTCCGCCCACCCCTAGCTACACCACTGCTGCCATGTATGGTGAGCACACTTATTGTTAATACAGATAGATGATCAGCAGTCACATCTAGTTTCTAAGCATTAAGCATTGATTGGCATACATATTTTTGCTCAAGTATATACTGTAGAACACAGGCTGCTGTGTATCTGTTTTGACACTTAATGATGTTGATTGTTAATGATGTTGACTGAAGAGTATTGTTATTTATGTATAGTATCTCATTTAAAACATTAATGAATGTGTAGATATTGTGAATTGACCACATTAGGCATTGATGTTATACTTACCTCACATGTTATTAATTTTTATTTTTATGTGTAATATATAATATTGCACTAACTGCATTAGCATATATGTTTGTCTCATGATTTCTTCTCTAGAATAGACTCCACCTTCTCAGTAAATTAATTTTATGAGGTGCCCAGGGCACTAAAGGGTCCATCCAAGTGCAGATTTTTTCCAAGTGGTGGCCGAATTGCATTGGGATACTGAAAACCTTTTCTAAGGAACATCAGGTAGATGCCTCAAAATTAGGTTACAGTAGAGTGACAGTGATGAAGAGAAAAGAATCATATAAAAAGCACATGCACACTACATCCACTTTACAATACTAACTAGAAAATGATGCTCTTTTTGAGTTGGTATTTCTTTTCAATCTCAGAACCCCACAGCAATGAAAAAATGAAAATAAAAATGACAGCAATGAGTGAATCAGAGCATACAAACACACATCTGTATAATTACTTTGACAGATAAGTGTTAAACTGCCTCCTGGTAGAAAGCACCCAATTGCTAGTGGTATTATAGACGGTTTAAATATAGAAAATATGAGAATCTCAAATAAATTATTTAATGAATCCAGATTTAGGCCTTTATTATTAAATTAATATTCTATATTGGTCAATACTTAGTTGTAAGCATCAGGGAACTTTCATATCTATACAACTAAGAAGGGTTTATAACAGTAAAAAAAAATACTCTATTCCTAATAAAAATCAAGCTTTTTCAGTATTTATGTTAAAGTCAGCAGCTTTGTTGCAAAATTATTTTTGTAATGCATTAATACAACTTGCCAGCTGATACTGTGGTGTGACTGGTGTTTTGCCATGGATAAATTCTCTTTGTGGCTCTGTTACAACTACAGCATTCAGCAATAATATTTCTCAGAAACTTAATCCACAAAGCAAAAAGTAATTTTAAAAAAATCAGTTGCATAATCCTTAAATTGTGTTAAGAACATCTTTGTCAGTAAAAGCTTTGTTAGATTATTGTCAGCACATCTGGTGAATTCAAGGCTTCCAGAAACTTTAATCTGCTTTAGTTTCAGCACCTGATATTGTAGGAAGCCCACTCTGTGTTGGTGGGTGGTGGACCAGTGAGGTGAACCTGTTAATCCTCTTTCAGGAGAAAAACTAAAGCTTCAACGAGCCAGATGAACCCAAGGGCAGTTCAGGGAGGTGATGTGAAGCTCTCAGACTTTCATCTACTTCTGAGGGTCTGGCGCAATGTTGTGTGGAGTGTGACTAGTGTGTTCTGTATTAGCAGAAAAGCTTGACAGATATAATCATGTTAGTGTTACTATTTAATAATACCAGTTGTGTTTAATGCGTGTTTTTTTTTTTTTAACACTGCTATAATATCCATCCATCCATCCATTTTCCAACCCACTGAATCCAAACACAGGGTCACGGAGGTCTGCTGGAGCCAATCCCAGCCAACACAGGGCACAAGGCAGGGTGCCAACCCACCGCAGGACACACACAAACACACCCACATACCAAGCACACACTAGGACCAATTTAGAATCGCCAATCCACCTAACCTGCATGTCTTTGGACTGTGGGAGGAAACCACTGCTATACTAAAAACAGTAAAACAAGTATATACTGTACCTGAAGCTATAAGAGGATTGAGAAGCATTCTGCGCAAAAAATGTAAGCCAATGTTCGTGACGGAAGAAGGCCGCTTGCTCTGCAGAGCCAGGTCCGTAAAAGGTGAAAGGGACGGACGCATAGCAGATTAGCCACGCGGTCGCAGGAAGGTAAACAGAGAGCCCTTAAAGCGGTGGCGTCGGGACAGAGGCAAGGCAGACAGAACGATTCAATCAATAAGGTTTATAAAATGAAATATCAAACAATACAAGAAAAAACATTAAATAACTATATACAATAAATAGAACATGAAATAACTACTAGAAATCAAACACTTATGAAAAAAAGAACATGACATAACTATATACATGAAAAAAATACAAAATAACTATATACATACACTAAAAAAATGTAATGAAAAAACTATATACATAGAATAAAAAATATTGCCATAACCTGTAGATGAAGCCCAAAATTAAAAAGACAATTGAGAGGGAGGCCTGCCAACATATAAAGTGCCAGTTCTTTGCATAGATTGCAAAAAAAAAGTAAAAACAGCTTGAAAAATGAAATGAAGCAGGCCTCCCTTTCTGCCAACAAATAAAGTGCCAGGCAGTTATTAAAAAAAAAAAAAAGAAAAAATAAGCAATGTATGGGCTCCATCTACAGATTAATAAAACAAAAATTAGTTAGTGGCCACCCCCCCCGGCACGTTTTTGCTTTTCCCTTCTCTTTTCCTCCAGCCACTCCTCGATGGTTTTGCCGGCTGACGTGGGGCAAAAGAATTCCTCCCCAAATTGGCTGTGGCCAAACTCTTTGGTTTTTTGATGGCCACAGCTCTCACATATGTAAGTCTCTATCTTTTTCCTTTGTTTGAGGGGGATTCCTTGCTGTTGTGCCAGCTCGTCCGCCTCCTGCTTTTTCTTCCGCTGCCAGGCAGTGGTGCGGGGTACTGAGGATCCTGCCTGCGGCGGTGGAAGCGGAGGACTGGCAGTGTCAGCCGGCGGGGAGAGTGGCTGGGTGGCGGGGGCTTCATGTGGCACGGGGGGGTGCCAAATGATGGCTGGCGCCACATCCATGGGGCCCCGACGTCGCTGCGTCAGTCAGGCGGGTCAGGGAAGTGCAGTGGTTGTGCAGCGGACTGCTCGGAGCCCGTGGGTTGTGGACGTGCGGCAGGGGTGGGCTCTGAAGCAAGGGCCGAGCTGGTTGGCAGGGGCACGACCATCTCTAGATCCCGCTGTAGAAGCTCCCTGGTGCGAGCGTAGTGCCTACAGGGACAGAAAGTAAAGTAAGTCACGGTGGGAGGGAGGAGAGCAGCATGGTGGATGGTACTTGTCCAGTGTGTACTTACCATTGTGCCAGTGTGCGCTGATTGAGGGAGAATAACTGGATTCGAGTCTGGGCCAGGAGTACCGAGTTTGTGAGTATGTTTTCCCGGATGCAGGTGTAATCCCGCATCACAGCTGCCCAGCGATTCACCCTCACGCCGCAGATGGTGGATCCTTCGGGGTGAATCCTGGACAGCTCTACACAAGTCTTTCCTGGTAGCGTGGCGGAAAGAGAACTGGGGCCTTGTCGCCCTCCGGCAATCGTTCCCAGAGGGTGACGATGTCCGCCACTTGCTACTGCGTCACGTAGGCGTGGTGATGCAGCTTGACGAGACTCAAGGCCAGGTTGTCCACGTGCTGGTAACCTGGGCCAGTGTCAGTTCCAAGGCTATGCTGTCGGGGAAAAGAGAGCGAAAGTGAGAAAGGGGAGCACTCATCAGATATTCCACAGGTATAGCACAACTCGTCGGGAGACACTTACCGGCTTGTGGGACCCGCTTTGAGTGGCCTCGTCTCCAGGGGAGGTCTCCTGGTCGGCTGGCCCAGACTGTGAGGCGCCGATGGCAGGGTGCGACTGGGACTTGACAGACGACAACGGTTGTCGGGCGAAGTCCTCCTCAAGGCCGAAGAGGGTGTTGTCGACAGGTTCCTCTTCCGGGCCCTCGACCTCTTGGAAGCCCTCGTCGACACTGTCATCGTCGTCGTCCGTGTCGGTCCCATCCAGAGCGTCGGGATACCTGCCCATCACTTCCTCCAGCACTCGACCGGTCTGTGAAAACAGGTATTGGATACCAATGAGCTCACATGTGAAAAGGAGGCAACTGTTTTAAAATGAAAAGGTGGGAGGAAGGGAAAGACAGATAGACAGACAGAGGGCTCGACGCCCGCCTCACCAGTGTACTTCGCAGGCCGGGTGTAATCGTCAACGAGCTTCCTGTGATAAACAATGTCGCTCAGCTCGTTGGCGGAGTGCTGGAGTTGGCCACTGTAGCAGACCACATCACGGTCTGCTCCCTCCACTGCTTGTGCCGCACGGTCCTCGTTCCACCGCGCCAGGCCTTCCAGCAGGTAGGCCTGAAAGTGGGCCGCACTGGCTGAAGTGCCTGAAAGACACGGTGAGGGTGAGAGCAATAAAAATGCAATGCCACCCACTCCCTCGCACAACACAGGTCAAAAGTACAAGTTTCTGGGCACCCTTACCAGGTATGAAGCGGTCCAGATGCAGGTGGAACGACTCCAACGAAGTTGAACCTCGCGCACACCTGAACACCGGCAGCGTGATCCCCCCTTTGACCAGCTGCCCGGTCTGCATGTACAGGTGCACGCCAGGTGGGTCCTGGATGCAGTGGAGGTGGCGCCTCTGAGTTTTCCAGATTTCCTGGATCTTGTCGCGGTCCAAAAGCGGGACACCCATGTTGTCAGTGGCGTCCCCGAAGGCCTCCAGCATCTCGTCAATGAGCCGGCCAGTCTCCTGCACCCCGCGCAAGATCAACGGGATCTTTCCATAGCCGGAGCCTCGGGGATCATTCCCCGCCTCACCAGCCCTGGCCTGTCGCAGCCGGGCGACGTCTCCCTGGTCCCACTCAAAGACGCAGAACGAGAGATGCGCCATGAAGAGGCTGTATAGTGGGTGGCTTTCCGTGGTGACACTGGCCGCAAAGCGTCGCATCAGGTGCCACACGTCGAGCCACACCACCAGCAGCAGTCTTGGTCCACGTAGAGGACCAGAGGCGGGGACACTCTGGCATCACGGTATCGCCGCATCAGACCGATGGCCATGGGGTGCAGGCCAGCGTCCTCAGCTGCAGTGCGGACACTGATCAGGACCTGGCTCTGCTCATTCCTCACGTTGGTCACCCAGGCTGCCGTTCCTGCCGCGGCACCGGCGAGTTTCTGGTCACCTGAATGATGAAAGAAAGAGCGATAGTAAGCTGGAAGGAAAGAAGGAAGAAAGGAGAGAGGGAGGGGATGGCAATATCGCTCACCTACTTGGTTGAGTCCATCTTCAGGATTGAGCCAAAGATGGAGGTGCTCCGGACGGTCCTGTAGAGTCCGGCTCCCGCCAACCTGTGGCTGCACGCCGTGCAGGACAACTTGTAGCCCCACATGCGGTACGGCATCCACAGGAAGAACGGGCGCTGAAAAAAGGTGTCGGGCGATGTCGGGGGCTGGAGGTGCACGTTGCGGGGGCCGGGAGGAAACCACCAAAGGCGAAGGTTGGAGGTCAGCACAGGCTTTCCGTCCTTGCCCCTGGTGAAAAGGGCCCGGCTTACCCACTTGTGCTGTTCCTTGGGTAATGAACTCCTCCAGCCCTCGGGCAAAGGTAGCTGTGTGTGTGTGAGAGAGGGAAAGAGAGAGAGAGACAGAGGGTTAGACAGACAGAGACAGAGAGCATGAGCAACAGAAAAACAAACAAAAAGAATCAGACAGGGCCTCGTCCTTTCCCGGCAATGCAATTCAAACAAACGCATCCTTTTAACTCACCTCTCTCCTGGCTACGGATAGCGTTTGCGAAGGCTGCTTTCCCGGATCAGCCGTCGGTTGGGAGCGCTGGGATGGCACTGGCCCTCTACTGGTTGCAGACTGGGAGGTAGATGCTGGGGAAGGTTGTTTACAAATTCAAACAAATAGGTTAAACAGAAAAAGTGAAGGAGCCACCACCAGTTCCATGAGTGATTGTCACTTACCAGCCTCCAGCTCCATGCTGGCCGACAGCAGCACGTCATCCGGAATCTCGACGACGGAGGCTGCTGCAGAGAGAGAGGTGCTGGGGGCAACGGTGGTGGTTTTGGGAAGGGAGGAGGTTGCTGCTGCCTTTGCCTCGTCTCTCCGCCGCACATACAGCTGGAGCGCATGCATCTTGGTCCCGACTTTGGTGGTCTGGCGGCGGAGCCATTTGATGTAACTGCATTGGGGTACAACAGCGCAAATGCTAACACTTGAACAAATGGAAGCAGGGTCCCACTACCTTGCTGGGCCCTTCTCCTCAGACCCCACCCAAAAGTCTTTTTCTCACCTCTTGGCCTCCGGATCTGCTGTATTGTAAAGGGCCTCAAACGTCAGGTGTCCGTGTTGGCCGAAGCCGACGAGCCTCTTGCCCTTGTTAGGAGCCCCGGCCGACCCGTCTCTCCCCCGTCGAAGGCGGATGGCCGTCTTCACTTTGGGAAAGAGCCAGGCATAGGACTCCAGGGCGTTCTTATTGCCCGCCAGCGGGCTATCTGACACCTGGCCATCTTCACACTCCCTCAGGTGGGTTGCCAACACCATGACGGCATAGCCGAGGTCATGGGTCAGCAACCATTTAAAGGTCTGGCCCCGGTACTGTCCAAACTGGAGCTCGCTGGCGCTGCGCACCAGCTTGGAGTCCCCGGGGTCACCACCTGCGGCCCGCACGCGTCTCCTGGCCTGCTCCCTGACCGTCTCGGCCGACTTCACCTTGAACGGCACAGAGCCGCTCAGGCGGAGGCCTTGAGGGTCAGTTCGCCAGAGGTCTCACGGCGGAACTGTGGCACAGGGTTCAAGCTGGAAAAATCAGATAAACCAAGAGAAAGTTGCAGTTCCATTCCAAAGTTTTACAACACCTGTTTTTCTTCAAATTTAACCAGCTGGAATGCAACGAGCGACCTGAAACGGATCCCCAGGAAACTGGCAGACATTTGACATTTAAAGTTTAGGTTACCAAAAACTGAAATTAAAAGAAATTTCAGAATATTACAAATTGGCCTTCAGGGAACAACTAATAGGTTGAAACCTCCATTTAGTGTGCACCAAGCGACGTTGCCACCACCACCTTTGAACAAATTCTATATTCATGTCAACACCGCAGGTGATGTTGGGTCTATTAAAACAATGCAATCAACCAGTACGTCAGTTAAAGAAAGAATCCATTGCTTTGACAGGAACATTGCTACTACAAACAAAGACTCACGTAGGAAGACTAGTGGCAGCCATGGTAACAGATACCAAAAAAGAGTTAATTCTCAATTCTGAAAGAGTAAAAGGGAAAAAACAAAAAATTAAATATAATGGTTAGTAATACTAATACACAGTTTTTTTAAGGCCTTTAATAATATTACAACTACCTTGGTTACACTGCATTTTCCTTTTGTTAGCATTATTATTATTATTATTATTTATTAACAGACATCATTATAACGCAATTCTGTCCAGACTATTTACAGATATGTATATTACTGAAACCAGTTTACTAAAATACAAAAAAAAAGAATACTTTTATTAATATGTACAAAACAAATAAATTCTCATTACATTCAACTACTGTACATCTGTTTTATTTCACTTCACTATAATCCTTGTGCACTAAGAGTAACATCAATAGCACCGTTTCAATAGTATCAGCGGGCCCCACTTTAAGATGAGACTTGAAACTTGAAACATGACATCGCCGCTTTTACACGGGTAGGCGGGTCTTTCCCAACAAAACTTGAAACGCATCTCTTTCTCAGCCAATAAAAGTTTACAAAATACTTGGCACAAGAGTGCCTCGACCAATTGCTGCACGCTGTTGCACGCTTCTGCTTGTCAATCATCCCATAACTCGGCACAAACTCGGCACAGAGTAGCCGAGAAGATTGGAATTCTTTAGGGTCAACTAATATATGTAAAGAAAAGAAAATAAGTACGCCTACTACACAAACAACATTCACTGTTTCTTTGACAGGTAATGCTACATATAGTGGTATTTTGTATAGGAAAGATTAAGATGTAAATTCATATAGTGGAGATCCCAGATTTTAAACACTTTTTGAAAACTGGACCAAGCTAAATCATAGAACAAATACAGCATAACCCAAAAATACGACTGATCTCATGCAAAGTTAGCAACCAACTTTTTCTGGAATATGTTGCAAATCCTAAAAGGCAAGTATGGACACCCAAAGGGAAATCTGCGAATTGTAGTCCCATGGAGCTGCAGGGGATTGGAAGGGTTTCCACTGTGCAATGCTGTGGTTCTGGAAGTAGTTCTGGGTCCAAAACAAAAGAAAACAATTTTCCTGCATGAGTAGTCAGCGTAGGGAGGAGAGCGGATTAAGTGGGAGGAGTCAAAAGAATATATTGTATTATGCTTTTGGGGAAAAGGTTTTGGAGGTCTGTGAAGGTATTGTAAAATAAAAATGTCTTCTGTTTGAATGAAGGACTGTACCGTGTATTTGCGTCACTGGGTTTATGGGCTCAGTGGCCCTCCTGCTAGTTACACCTTACATTCAATAATATAAATACAAAATAAAATGTTAATTAAAATTTGAATTTATTACATTACCTTGGTTGCACATTCAAGTAAAAAAAAGTATGTGAGAGTTACATACATTAATAAATAAGATGAACATATGAACACAACATTGCCAAACAGTTTTTTTGGTATAACAAATGAAAAAAAATCCTTGGAAATGAGTAGTGCATAGCTTAATTTTCATGGAGTGTAAATGTGAATATTGGCAGAGTTTCTTTGCAGCCTTTGTCGATTTTTGTAAAGCATCCAACTCAATTGATTGAGCTGCCCTGTGGGACATCCTGAGGGTTCATGGGATCCCCTCAAGGATGCTGGATATCATGAGCGGCCTGTACATTGTGAGTGCTGTGCAGAGTGGAGGCAGAACCTCTGTGTTTTTCCCAGTTGATTCTGGGGTTCGTCAAGGGTGTGTTCTTGCTTCTACTCTGTTCAATGCTTGCATGGACTGGATGTTGGGCAAAGTCGTGGGATCCAGCAGCTGTGGGTCATCTCTTGACAAAGAAAGATTTACTCATCTTGACTTTGCTGACAATGCTGTGATCTTTGTAGTGTCAAAGGGGACTCTGATTGGGGCTATCGTGAGACTGTGTGAGCAGTCTGAGTGTCTGGGCTTGAGAGTATCCTGGGTAAAAACCAAGATACAGGCCTTTAATGACCTCTTGGGCACAGTCATCAGCAGTGTGTCTGTCTGCAGAGAGAGTGTCGACCTTGTCTGTAGCTTTATGTACCTTGGCAGTGACATTTATGTCTCTGGTGACTCTTCCTGTGAAGTCAATAGATAGATTGGGAGAGCATGGGGTCGCTGGAAAGGGGTGTGTGGTGCTCTTGATATCTATGCAAAAGGACAAAGGTCTAAGTCTTTAGAGTCCTGGTGTTTCCTGTCTTGCTATATGGTTGTGAGACATGGATGCTATCCAGTAACCTGAGACAAAGACTGGACTCCTTTGGTACTGTGTCTCTCCGGAAAATCCTTGGGTACCATTGGTTTGAATTTGTATTAAATGAGTGGTTGTTAATGGAGTCCTGAATGAGGCACATTACCTCCATCGTGAGAGAGTGTCAGTTATGGCACTATGGCCATGTGACGCGATTCCCCAAGGGTAAACCATCTTGTAGGATCTTCAATGTTGGGGACCCGAGTGGCTGGACGAGGCCAAGGGGTTGCCCGTGTAACACCTGGCTGCGGCAGGTAAAGGGTCATTTCCAAAGGGTGGGACTGGACCGCGTGTCTGCCTGGGGGGTTGCCAACCGGGATCCCGAGCTGGTTCATCATGTGGTGTGTGCAGCAACACACTTTACCAGTGCATGCTCCCCAACTTGACTTGACTTGATAGCTTAATTTTGACAAAATAAAATGCTTCTCGATTAATTATTTTAAAAAATCAAATCTATTACAAATCAGGTATCTTATAATGTAAAACTATAATCAAACATACTCATACTGTACTTCTAACATAACTTTTAATTTCTTTAGGTTAACATTATTAGTTTTTATTGTAATCAGTGCACCCTGGGATTGGCTCCAGCAGACCCCCATGACCCTGAAGTTAGGATATACAGTAGTGGGTTGGATAATGGATGAATGGATGGAAGGATGTAATCAGTATTACTGAAGTAAGGATTCCAGTTATAAATTTATTTCACAAAAAAAAAGCTTAACTGTTCTACATCATTAGAAAAAAATATTCAGAACATATTTAGGTTCCCTGACATGTAGAAATTAGCAGATTGTGTTAAAGTATAAGTATTTAATAACAAGGGTTGTCTTCATTATTTAAATAAAAAACGGTGAAGATGATATTTAAGAATCAACATTGTGTTAAATTTAATTTCTAAGTCAGTCTGAGTTTACAGTTAATCTATTCTTTATTTAATCTTTTTAGACTTATCAAGCATTTCCTTGGAAAGTAAAATTAGATGGAAGAAATATAAAAAAAAACAGGCACAGTGCTAAAAATCAAAATACCAAGGCTGTATGATCAATGAGTCCTCCAACATTGGGTATGTTTTATAGAATACTTTGCCTTTGTAAAATTTAAACGTGTTTGGGGTGGAATCACAATGGGCTTTGATTAATTCAGCTGGCATCTCATCAAAACAAATCATAACTGTCTAAAAAAAGCATCACTACAGAAGTTTCTTCAGTTTTATTATTTTAAGGTGAGTACAAAAGGCATCTTTTTCATGTTACGACTTAATAATTGTCTGCTAAGCTGTAACTAGTAATGAACAAGTACTGTATTAACTAGAAAATGCACAAGTTACTGAATGACACTCTGGCAAATGTTCAATATCTAGGTGACAACCAAACTAATTAGGAGAAGGCACATAAATAAGAGGAGACAAAAACAAAAGACTAACATTTTTAAAAGACATAAATGACAGAACAGGAAAACACAGGAGCCTCAAAGTACCACAAAACTATAAGTGGTTTCACTTGCTTTGTCAATACTGCAGTTGTGAAAAAGAAGTTTAGGTTTCAGCGTACAGATAGCTCTACAGATGAACATTGTTGTGTACCTTTATGTTAAGATTCCAATAAGTACAACAAGATACTTATTTTTCATACAATTCCCTCCAATGTGGAAACCCAATCTAAATGGATTGTCTCTATCCGGAGAGAGAACTTTAAACTTAGTCCCCATACCCAAGTTTGTAGGCGGCATTTTAAAAAAGATGATTTTGCTAGCCAGCATCCGAGACAGGGAGGTGACTGTTGTAAAACAGAGTTTTAAGTTCTTGTGTGTGGGGTGGAGCAATTTCTCCATTCTACTTTCAAGACTGGTGGTTTGGGAGAGCAGAAAATGACTAATGGAGTATGAGACACCGGGTGAGGAGGAGGAGGATAAAATATCTGAGGACCACAATTTTTCCAATCTAATTCTCTAGTGAGGCATGGAGGTACAAATAACAGAAGAAATAATCAATTTTTTCTTTTATGATTTTGATGATTTCCATGTCTTGGAGAATTGTCTAAATAAACATGGCTTCCTGTATGCATACAACAAAGTCATACCAGTCAAGTCAAGAAATCAACACCTTGCCCTATATCTGCCAAAAGTAAGAGTGGGTTTTTTTCAGTGTGTGTGTGTGGATCAAATAATTGACTTTGTTTTATTATAATTATTTATTTTATTATAACTTTTACAGGTGTAAAATTCCTGTAGTGTCACAGGCTAGCTAGACATTTTTATTTCCCTGAGTTTGACAAAGAATGTGGTAAAATACATTAAGGAATGTGCAGAGTGTCAAAAAGTAGGACCTGTAAAAAGGGGAGATAGGGTGCCCTTAATACCACTGCCAGTAGTGGAAGAGCTGTTCCAGGATTGCAGTCGATGTAGTCAGGCCTTTAGAGTGGAGGTGCACAGGTTATAAGTACATTTTGGTAGTGTGTGATTATACAACACGGCTCCCTGAAGCTTTTCCCCTTAAGAAGACCAATTAAAGCAGTAATGCTAGGATGCTCATACAGCTGTTCTCCAGGGTAGGGATTCCCAGGGCGCTTTTAACTGATCAGGGATCTTATCTAACTTCCAAACTGATGAAACAAGTTTGTGAGGAATCAGGGGATTAAGGACCACACTCTATCCTCCGCAAACTGATGGGCTTGTAGTGAGGTACAATGCTACATTGAAGCAGATGCTGCGCAAATTTGTGAATGAGACAGGTTCTGATTGGGACCAATGGTTACCCTACCTGCTTTTTGTATATCGAAAGGATCTGCAGTCATCAATGGGATTCTCCCCATTCAAACTACTGCATTGTCGACAGAGCAGAATCAAAGAATTTGCTAACTTTGTGCTCAAGTTGCAGGAGAAGTTTCCTTACCTATCCCAGATGGTGAAAGAGAATATAAAAAAGGCATGAACTAAACAAAAGTCATGGTATGACAAAGCCGCAAGAGAATGTAATCTCGCTGTGTGACAAAAGGTATTTTTGTTGCTTCCTACTTCTGAGAGTAGCTTACTAGCTAATTGGCAGGGGCCTTATACAGTGAGAGCACAGGAGGGACCAGTCACTTATGAGATTGAGATGTCTGACCATCCACGGAAGCCAAAACAGATATTTCACATAAATATGTTAAAGGCTTGGCATGAGAATACTAACCCTTCCTTTCAGTTTCTCATCCGAAGTGTCTTGGTGGAAGATGAGGCAGAGGAACAGTATTTGCCCTCCAGACCAGATGCTGGAGTGTTTCCCTCATTGGAACACCTGAGTGACAAACAGAGAGAGGATATTCAACGTATTATTATTCCAGAGGTTTTGTTTCGAGCTCTGCCTGTTATGACATACTGTAACAGCATGAAATAAGATTTACCTCCCCATGTGTGGTAAGAATTCATTTGAATGGGATTTTTTTGTTTTTTTGCTGGACACTTATGGGGCTCCACAATTAACTTAAAGATTCTGAAAAATATCAAGATGACTGTTTGAGGAAAGAAAAGCATTCCCAAGCATTGTACGAATGGAGGATCTTCATCTACTGGAAGCATTGACATATTTTAAAAAACGTCAAATTATAATAGTAAGTTACATTTGGAAACAAAGGCATGTTTAGAAAAATACTTTAAGTCCAAAAAATTGGTATTATAACCCTTTTAAACTAAAACATTAGTAATAAAATCAAGCACAATATAAAACCAGGACCTACAACAACAGAGCAAAAAGTAATAGCTTAAAACCTAATAAAGACTGCAGGACAAGCAAAACAAGGAAAATGTGTAGAGAAGAGTAACAAGTGGTAAATAATGAGAAACATTTCCAATTTAAGGAAATTACATTTCAGAGGTGGCTTATTTAATGTCTGGACAAATATGCCAGTCAATCAGGTTGACTATGAAAATCTTGTGAACTACAATTTTCAATGCCACCACATTCTGTGTTTGATGTGTAGATAACACGCGTTTTATTAATTGTGTGATTTTGGGCAATACAAACATAAATTGTTGTTCTATAGAACTAACTAGCTGATGATCAAACTGACAAGATAAGCTACTGTATCTGCTTTTGTAAGCTTTGCAATAATGTCCATACAAAATATAAACAGTGTTGCCATTTGATTCTTAAATTTGTAACTCTATTATTAAATTATTAAATTTGTAACTCTAAAGTTTAATGTCTCTTTTGCTTTTGATTAGCTTAGAAAGTGTGTGTAGTTAACAAAATATTCTCCTGAGTCCACACTGGTTGAGTATGGACATGATCTTGTGTATTTATGTGTCTATTTTTCTTGAATTTAAATTTTTTAATGATTAAACATTTAATTTAATCTTTCTAAATCTGAATTCCAACCAAGGCTTTCTTCATTTTTTCCTACCAAATGTTTTCTAAATACTGAAAGCAAAGGCAGCTCATATTATCCATTGCAGACTGCAATTCCAAATTCTAAAGAATATTCTGAGATATTAGGAAAACCTTTATGAATTTATTTTATCATAACTAGCATCAAACATACAATCTATCCAGTATTCTTTATCTAAGTGAAACGTCTCCCATAGTGCATTTAATTCATGTATCTCTACTACTTAGCTACTGTATGCTGAACTTAAAGTGCCTTGATGAGCATAGCAGCAAATTGCTGTCTGGATTGAGACATATGACACATTGACATCAGATATAATGGACACCATGTACAGTTATGAAATGTAGCCTGACATTCTTAATGGCCTAGTTTGAAATTACACAAGTTTTCCATTCCATTTTCTGTTTACTTTAGTAATAATCGACACTTTCATTTGGACATATAGTGCAAAAGATTACCAAAGAATGTTAAGAACTTACATTAATTAAACTGACATGCTTCAAAAACTTTGATTAGCTATACACTCGCTTAAATGTAGAGTTCAAAAAAAATATGTTAGACATACTTATGCTTTCTGAAAGCTTTTGCAAGCATAGACTCTTTGCTGCCTAATCCTTTTTATCAAAAAGAAAGACACACTTGTTATTACTGCTTAAGGTGGAGGCAGTTCTTCTGATTAAAAGATCTTTCTCATATGAACACACTCCCTAGTACATTCATGAGAGGTTTTTCCGAAGGCAGTTTATTTAACAATACTTTAGCCGAAATACATGTGTTTGTAACCTTGTAAGCATATGATTGCATATCTGGCATAAGAGAATTGAGATTTACTTCATGGACATCTTGATATTGTTCTCTGTTTTCTCAGCATTGATACCCAAAGAAGCCTATTGTGTGAAAAACTTGGTTGCCTCCATTCTCCATAAGAATAGGAAAACAATATGAGATTAACAATTTATTGGCCAATATTACAAAACATCATGATGTAAGTAACAAATGAAAAAAATACAATTTTAGAAAAATTATAATACTCCACTATAATACCTACAACTTTGCTCTCTCTATGTGACTTGAATTACAATTGCCAGTGACTAGATCAAGACACATTAGACATTCTGGCGGTTCTACAATTTATGTATTGTATTTCACACGTTTATGATTTTTTTTCCTTTAAAAAATGACTTCACAAAAATAGTTTTCTAGTAACACATAGACACATACATACTTAAAAATACTTTAAGACAGGAAATAAAAATGTAGAAGCAACTATTTGGGGGCACATCTGGCTGAATAAAACACAATCATATCAATTTCCTGTAGGGTTTATAAACTTCACAAAAAACACTTCAGGAACATGTAAGTGATTTACTGCTCTCTGACACTTTGAGGGGCCTGAAATGGTGTTTCATAATCTAGAAGTTTCAGTCAACTAACTTGACAGATTGCTTCATCAATAAAATGTTCTGGTAGCAGCAACAGGAAAAAAAATCTCTTACTTTCACAAAGACAAGTGTGTATCTGAATATTACTCTGCATACCTGTAAACTAACCGTTCATTTTTATTTAAATAAAAATCTTGACATCATAATTGTTAATAATAATAATAATTTAAAAAAGCTGCATGCAGAACTGTATGAAATTATTAAACATTTTGTAATTTTTGAATTAATTACAATTGGCATATAAATTATTTATAATTATATATATAATTTTCTGTCAAGAGTACAGGTATAATAAGTTTTAATATTACTTCAGTACTTCATCTAATCTATACTTTAGAGTCATGAGCCTTCTTTGTAAATGAACTCCAACATGGACATCTTTTATATACACCAACTGGTGAAGTCCCACATGCTTTGTTTAATGCAGCGTGGCCGAATCAAAAAATTCTAACAGAAAAAATTCCTTTAATTAGCTAGATTTATTTAGATATAGTGACTATGAAGCATCTTAATTAAACCAGTCAGAATTCAGATAAACAATAATAAAACAATGTATTTTATTTATATAATGGTGCACACTTCAATTTTTAAATGGTACAAATATCTATTATGCCACTAAGTAGTACGTAAAGTCACAGAATAGTTAATCATTAAAAGTCATGGGTGAATACCTGATTCATAAAAAATAAGATTTCTTATCCGAGAAAAAGATATAAAGTTAAATATTAAATATGGTCTCATTTTCTAATTTAAATATACTGGTAAATATGTCAAGTTGTCCTAGATGTCCTAGTTAAACAGGCAGCCATTTTCAAATTTTTTTTTTTTTTCCTTTTCTCTTACAATAGGGAAAAACGTTAAAGCTTATGTCTACACTGAAAAGGGAAGAAGATTAATCACACAATGTGTATGCCCTTCATCGGGCACAGCTAGAAATAACCTTTTAACACTTTTTTATACTTTGCAAGTGCAACTAACTTGTGTTTTGTGCGTACACACCGTTTATACATGAGGTCCCTGGAGTTTCCTCCAGAGCAAAAAATGGCTAGGAAGCAGGCCAGAAGACTATTAACTTCTGCTAGGCCCCAATGCAACCTGCTGGTTTTAGCTATCACAGGCCCAAAATGAGGGGTTTCTAAAACAACTATAATATTTCCAATAAATATCACAGAAGCCTTACAAGTTGAAAGGTGGCCATTAAACTCTGACTTATTATTAAAAGGCTAACTAGGAATCTTGATAAATAAAAAGACTTATTAATCAAAAATAACAAAAGCAAAGAAAAATTCAAAAAGCACCAAAAGCACCGATAGACTTGTCTAAAAATAGACAAACCAGAAGTAAACAATGTTCCATGCATAATCCAATAGAAAGGTCAAAATTAAAATTAAGCAATAGCAGGAACACTGAGAGCAGTCACCAACACCTAACTTAAACAATGAATTCCATTGAACTGCCTGTCCTAGATGGAGATGTACAGGTGGCCCCGCCTCTTAGGGAATCACCCACAAAACACAAGGAAAATGTGAAACTACACACAACAGCATACTTTTTTATTTGGCTGTTAGAGACTGATATATAATAAAGCATGTGGAACGAGCCCTGGACACAGACAGACGGACATCGTTTTGTCACCCAACACACACATTTATTTACACTAATATATTTACAATTAAGTGCACAACCCAGTGCTCCAGCACCAATCCCCCAAAGTCCAGAACACTCTCTTCAGTGCCTCTCTTCTTCAGACCGCCTCTACTCCTCTCTAACAAGACTTTGTCTACTCCTCACCCGACTCCAGCCATCGAATGAAGGAAGGCTGCCCCTTTTATACGTGCCCGAATGGGCTCCAGCTGCTTCCCGACACTCCTCTAGTGACACTCCCCTGTGTGGTGGAAGTGCCGGCTAAACACCCAGAAGCACTCCGGGTGTCCCCGGTCTTCTTCCCTCCAAGCACTTCCGAGTGTGGTGGAAGTGCTGAGGTCTAGGGCTCTCCAGGCACCAGGGCGCCCCCTGGTGGCGACCACGAGCCCCTACTGGGTTGAGCTTCAAAGCTTTGCACTCGTGGTCCCCAACGCAACCAGGGCGGTCTCCCCCTTGTGGTCTGGAGGACGCGCAAGCCCTCCTCCAGTCCTCTTTGGCGTCCCGGCTGGGTACCACCCCCAGCCACATGGCACAAGTGCTATAACTTTCTTTATTTCTTTTAACTACACTAACCTTGACATTTAACAAAAGTAAAGCCTATTTAAGAAAATCTTGTATGGAATTTTTAGTTAATATACAGATCTATTACCAGATCTATTACAATCTATACTAATAAAAGGCAAAGCCCTCACTCATCACTAATTCTCCAACTTCCCGTGTAGGTAGAAGGCTGAAATTTGGCAGGCTCATTCCTTACAGCTTACTTAAAAATGTTGGGCAGGTTTCATTTCGAAATTCTACGCATAATGGTCATAATTGCAACCTATTTTTCTCCATATACTGTAATGGACTTTAGCTCGATGGCCGTGGGGGAACGGAGCTGCATGTCACATCATCACGCCTCCCACGTAATCATGTGAACTGACTGTGAACGCTGTACATAGAAAAGAAGGAAGAGCTCCCAAAGAGCGCTGAAGAAAAACCCATACAAGCTTATTCATGAGTGTGGCTACTGCAGAAACAAAGCACAGTGTAAACAGTAAGTTTAAATTAAGTTTATGGACACGATCCCGCTGCTGTTTGTCATGCCGTTGTCGAATACTTTATTCGTGAGATACAAGTTTAATGAGAAGACACGAGGTATAAACGAGACTTTGGATCACTTTGTAACGGAGTTAAAATTTCTGTAGCAAGAAACTTTTAAGTGCCAGGTCTTAGCTAACATTAAATAAAGCAGTGGACATTGCAACATCACACAAGCGAGCAGCTCACATGAACTGACTGAACGCAGTACGAGTGATCACTTCCATGCATCAAACCTGTTCAAAAAACGCATTGCACAATTGACAAGGTGGGAAAAGAATGTGCTCTGAGCTGAGCTCCACAGCTAACGCGGTCTTGCGGAAGCAACTTCGTCACGCTGCCACCAAATACTCACAGAAAAATCCACAAGTTAATACACACGCTGTCTCTAGAGTTTCTCCACACTCAATGTATTCCTCGCATCCCCATTATACCCTCTGATCTCCCATTCCAATTCAGATGCCTCCACTTTTCAGTAAGGCTCTGCTGCGCGATGACAAGTAATAAGTCTCAGAAACAGACCCTATAAAAGGTTGCCATTGATTTCAGGCAAGATTGCTTTTCTCCTGGACAACTATACGTTGCATTCTCAAGAGTGAGCTCGTGCAGCTTTGTCATATTACAACCGGAGTGCTGAACTGACAACATGCTATACAAAGAGAACTATAACAATCGTAATAAACGAACAATAAAACAGCGGAGAATCCGTGGATTAAATAAAAAGGCAGCTTCCTTGGCGAACAAAGGAAAAAGGATGGCCTTATATGTCGTTCGTTTATAAAACAGCGGAGAAGCTGTGTAAAGGCTGCTTCACAAAAAACCAGCGGAGCGCCTTATATGAGCAGGCAGTCAGCTAAAGAAGGGAATCAATAAATATCTATAATCATTATAAACGAACAAAAAATAGCATACAAGCCGCGGATTAAATAAAGGAAATGGGTACCTGAACAGTAAAGTAAGTCTCAAATAGCTCCACACAAACTATAGCAATACAGAACCGCGAAGCCAGGAGAAACGACGGCCTTATATGGCATTCGTTTATAAAGCAGCGGGGAAGCTGTGTGAAGGTAGCTACACAAAAAAACAGCAGAGCGCCACACTCTGAATGTATTCCTCGCATCACCGTTATACCCTCTGATCTCCCATTTCAATTCAAATGCCTCAAATTTCCAGTAAGGCTCTGCTTCGCGATGACAATTAATAAGTCTCAGGGACAGACCCTACAAAAGGTTGCCATTGATTTGAGGCAACATTGCTTTTCTCCTGGACAACTATACGTTGCATTCTCAAAAGTAAGCTGAGTGCACAGCTTGGTCATATTACAATCAGAGTGCTGAACTGACAACGTGGTATACAAAGAAATCCTTAACAGATAGTTATTGGTATATTTTCTCTCAGTTTAAAAAGGTTTTATTTTCTTCTTAATAAAAATTTAAAAGCAGAAGCGCGGGGATTTTGCTATATACAGTATATATATATGCTATATATGTATATATATGTATGTATGTATGTATGTATGTGGGGCGGCACAGTGGCGCAGTGGTAGCGCTGCTGCCTCGCAGTTAGTAGACCTTGGTTCGCTTCCCAGGTCCTCCCTGCGTGGAGTTTGCATGTTCTCTCCATGTCTGCGTGGGTTTCCTCCGGGTGCTCCGGTTTCCTCCCACAGTCCAAAGACATGCAGGTTAGGTGGATTGGCGATTCTAAATTGCCCCTAGTGTGTGCTTGGTGTGTGGGTGTGTTTGTGTGTGTCCTGCGGTAGGTTGGCACCCTGCCCAGGATTGGTTCCTGCCTTGTGCCCTGTGTTGGCTGGGATTGGCTCCAGCGGACCCCCGTGACCCTGTATTTGGATTCAGCAGGTTAGAAAATGGATGGATGTATGTATGTGTGTGTATATATATATATAAGTAGATATGTATATATGTGTGTATACAGTAATCCCTCGCTATATCGAGCTTCGAATTTCGCGGCTTCACTCTATCGTGGATTTTATATGAAAGCATAATTAAATATATAACGCGGAAAATGTGTCTTTTTACTTCCTGTACATGCTTCCTCAGTTGGTTTGCCCAGTTGATTTCATACAAGGGACGCTATTGGCGGATGACTGAGAAGCTAACCAATCAGAGCACGCAGTTAAGTTCTCCTGACTGAGAAGCTAACCAATCAGAGCACGCAGTTAAGTTCCTGTGTGCTGAATGCAGTGTTAACCAGGAAGTCTCGTCTCGCTCATTCAGCATCAACGTGTTTCGCTGTGTAAAGAGTTGTGCTCTTTTGGGTTTATCTTTGTGCATAGTCAAGCCCTTCATTATGGCTCCAAAATGATCTGCTACTACTTCAGTGGCCGTGCCCAAGCGCAAATGGAAGATGTTAACGATTGCCGAAAAGGAAAACGTTTTGGATTTGTTGAAGGCTACGATTCTTTTTATTTAAAAAGTAGGAAAGGAATATAAGATCTACGGCCGCAGTGTCCTTTTAACCAGGGTGCAAAACGAGTTGTAAGTGGATGTAATAAGGCAGTAGTCTGGATGGAATCTGCTTTAGGGATTTGGATTGAAGACTGCCAGAAGAAGAACAACGGCAGTGCTTCACAATTGCCTGAAGTGGCTCCTTTGGAAGAGCTGTAACGCTCTCCTTTGTTGTGCAGTAAAATTAAACTCATTGTTGGTGAGTAACCATAATTCATTTTCTACTTACAGTACTTAGTACACGTACGTACGTTTAGTGTCACTGTACACACATTTACTGTATACTATTTTTCTTGCATTGTACGTATTTATTGCTGGCGGCATGTCTGTCGTAATGGCTGTAACATATGTGATATCGGAGACACTCAATATCTTTAAAATAATATTTAGGTTTTACTGTATATAAACAGTGTGTTTATATACATAATTTCAATGAATCTTACCTAATATCTAAGAGAATACAAAGGGATTATGCTGTATAACTCTGCAGGGAATATTTATAAACAGTGTGGGAGAGTTTATAAGGGCTTAAAATATATAAAAATAACCATACAAACATATGGTTTCTACTTCGTGGATTTTCACCTATCGCGGGGGGGTGTGGAACGCAACCCCTGCGATCGAGAAGGGATTACTGTATATATATATATGTGGATATGTATATATATATGTGTTGTGGTCCTCGGCCGGGGCTGGAGCCTGGCCGGGACGCCCAGGAGGACCAGAGGAGGGTTTGTGCCTCCTCCAGACCGCGAGGGGGCGTCCGTCCTGGTTATGTTGGGGGCCTCAGGTACAGGGCTTGGAAGCCCAGCCCTGTAGGGACCTGTGGCCACCGCCAGGCGGTGCCCCGATGCCGGAGTATCCCGTGTGGGACCCGGTCGGGGCTGGAGCCCGGCCGGGACGCCCAGGAGGACCAGAGGAGGGCTTGTGCCTCCTCCAGACCGCGAGGGGGCGTCCGTCCTGGTTATGTTGGGGGCCTCGGGTAGAGGGCTTGGAAGCCCAACCCTTTAGGGGCCCATGGCCACCGCCAGGCGGCGCCCTGGTGCCTGAGGAACCCTGGAGCCCAGCACTTCCGCCACACCAGGAAGTGCTGGGGGGAAGAGAACAGGGGACACCCGGACGGCTTCGGTGCGCAGCCGGCACTTCCGCCACACTGGGGTGTGGCCATGACTGATTGCCGGGAAGCAGCTGGAGCCCATCCGGGTTCCCATATAAGGGCCGTCTCCTCCAGTCAGCAGTGGATGTCGGGTGGAAGTGGACAGAGCTGGAGAGAGGACTGGAGGCGGCCAGGAGAAAGGCATTGGAACTGTGAGGCCTGGACTTTGGGAAATTGGTGCAAGAAGCACTGGAGTTTGTGTTGCACGTGAACTTGTGTAAATAGTGTAAGTAAACAGTGTGTGGTGAAACTATGTTGTCCGTCTGCCTGTGTCCGGGTCCCAGTCCACAGTGTGTATATATGTAGATATGTATATATGTGTAGATCTGTATGTTTATGTATATATATGTGTCTGTGTGTGTATATTTATATATGTGTGTGTGTATGTATGTATGTGTATATGTATATGTGTGTGACAAAACAATTACATTGACAATCATGTTACGTTATTTTTGAAATGTTTCCTTTTCTTTTTCATAACTTCTTTAACACACTACTTCTCCACTGCGAAACGCGGGTATTTTGCTAGTCTATATATATCTATATATATATATATATATATATATATATATATATATATATATATATATATATATATATATATATATATATATACATGAAGCTACAATAATTAATAATTCTACATAAAAAAGGGATTGAACATAACTCAAAGCTTAATTAAATATAACTTAAAGCTTAAGCACATGAGGTCTATGCCTCATCTTACAGAAAGTAACAATGTAATTTTCCAAGGCTAGAATGAGGTAAATGAGTAATGGACAACCCTCCAGAAAGCGCGGATAAACTGATGGGGAAGCTCATACACCCCTCCTATGAAGTGCTAAGATCAAATGGAAATTCAACAAAACACCCCTCTTAACAAAAAGTTATCAAAAAGAGTAAAGGGAGAATCAACATGAGCCAAAGACTACTGGTTTCGTTTGTTGATTGGAAGAGATGATAAAGTTCTGTATAATAAGAGTCAGATGATGTGATGTATTATTTAAGGTGATGTAATTAGAATAAGTATAAAAGCAGATGAATTGTTTAATTGATGGCTCAATCCATGGACTGAGACATTTGTGCATAACCGTGCAAATAAAAAAATGTTCTGCATTTTCATCTGGGGCCTCATGCATAATGCCATGCGTAGAATTCACACTAAAACATGACGTACGTACAAAAGCAGAAATGTTCGTACTCACAAGAAAATCCAGATGCATAAATCTGTGCGTACGCCAACTTCCACATTCTTCCGCTACATAAAGCCATAAAGCTACATAAGCCTGGTCAGCGTGAAAAGTAACGCACGTGCACATGCCTGCTGCCACTCCCCAACTCCTCCCAGAATTATGCCTCTTTGAATATGCAAATCAATAAAAATAGCCCTTAAGTTCAGCGTTCTGTAGAAAGGCAATGGCAAAAGCACGGGGGAAAATAGAAGAGTTTCAGTGAATACCAAGTGGAGGCAAGGAAGCACGTACTATTTGTTGGTTTAAACAGTGGTATAAACAACAAAAGGAAGTTGATCGAGTAACATAGCATGTCGGAGAAACTCGAAAGCTCAAATTCACAAAGTTGCACAGTGCCCGAAATAAAAAAGAAGTTGTCAGATATTAAAGTAGCTGTAAAAAAGGTGAGTCATAGCCCACCATCTGAGTGTCATATGGAAGCCTTATTAGGGTATAGAGAAAAGAAAAAAAATAGGGACACAGTGGGGAAAAAAGCTCAAAATGTCATCTTTAATCTCGAAATGTCCACTTTAATCATATAGTTTATTTTGTCATTAAAATAGAACATCACAAACTTCATCTTAAAATCGTTTAATTTACTAGTTTCTCAAATTCCATCGTAACTAAAGTAGCACGTTAAATGCTTTGATTTGTATGTGTTCTTCTATGTGCTCTATTTGGCAGGAACAATCCCTGAATGGGGCTCCAGCTCCTTGCTAGCGCTGCGACACCATGTCCTCACATATTTAATTATTAAAAAGATTATTTAAATGATGTTATCATTTTATCTGTATAATGTAATAAACATATTTTGCTGCATTTCATTTTAAAAATTATATCGTCATCATATGTAAATACACACTTTATAAAGTATAAAGTGGCTCAGGTTGTGTAATATTATAACTGCATTGCAAGTTTACAATGAGAGAATTGTACTTATAAGTACAATACAAACAGTTCTACAAGGAGCACTTGATGGACTGATTGATTGCGTTTATAGTTCTTGGGATGAAACTGTTTCTGAACTGCGACATCAGTACAGGAAAGGCTCTGAAGCACTTGCCGTATGGGAGCAGTTCAAATTGGCAGCATGGCTGAGGCAGCGTGTGCTGGATGCTGCATAATGATAATTCTCTTTCCAATCAGCTGCTGTCGAGCTGTGATTCCACACTCAGATACAGTGATGTAAGTACTCCGAGTGGTGCAGTGAGAGTAATATGGAAAAAGATGACCCACTGTTGCAACCCCCAATGGGAGCAGCTGAAAGAAGAAGAAGAAGAAGGTGCCGTGAGAGTAACAATGCTAAAGCAGCTATGGTATTTGGAATAGTTTGGGCATTCCATGGACCATTATATTGTTACAGGTTAATTACAATCAGATGCCTTAAACTAATAAACAATATTTTGTTAATTTCAGTGTATATGATAAAGCCACGTCAGGGATGTGGATCTAAAAAAGAAAGGGAAACCATACTGGAACAAAAGCACTGCTTTGACGCTGAGTGCTGCCAGTTTGCAAAACCGAGAGGAGAACTTGCATATGCCAGGGTTTGATCTAGCGTGAAAATATGCATGGCTTTACGCCAAGCTTAGGTTTTAGATATCGCAATTTGAGCGTGGAAACGGGAGTATGCAACATTTTTGTGTGTACGCAGCATTTATACATGAGGCCTCAGGACTCTGTACTTGCCTTCTTTGAAGATAGGGGAAAGTTTTTTTCTATGATTCTTGTTTCTAGCGAAACACAAAACCACAGATTTTATTGCTTTGATTTTTGCAAAGCATTTCCACAATGATATTACCATACAGTTATGTATTAAATAAATAGTGATTTATCATGTACACAGCATGGCAGTCAAAGCTTCTAATACAGGTAACAATATATTCTGCCCTTCATACAATAATCACAGTCAAAAGTTGGAAAGAACACTAAAATTCATAGCTACTTAAGCTTAGCCTCCTTGTATAATCTGTACTTGTAATGTGTTTTAGAACAGGGTTGAAATTTGAGAATCAGGTTGATGCTGCCTCTGTCCAATTTTAATACCCAATGGCATATGCTTAACATATGTTTGAGGATTTTGGTGATGGAATACAGGGCAATCTCTTATAAAATCCTCACTAGCACATCTGTCATATTTATTTTTAATTGTATTTTTCTATGTTTCCAATTCAAAAATTGTTAAAAAAGATGATCATCAAATATGGTCTCATAAAAATGAAAATGTAGACAGATGGCTGTTCTGCACCTGCACCAGAGAGAAAAATATGGCATCAGTCTCCATTCTTGGAAATATAGGAAATATAAGTTAAATATTAGCAATATTCCATTCGAATTGTTTCACTTTTACAGAATCCAGTTTGTTATATAAGATATGGCTGAATTATAGGTGAGCATACTGCTCAAATAAATATTATAAAAAGTGAAGCAGAGAGATCTTTTAGTGTAGCAAAGATCTCTGTTTAGCATATATTATTCATAGGTTTTTCAATTTCATTTTGTTATTTATTGTGCCTTTGAGGATATCAGAGACAATTTACAGCCTCAAGCTCAAGGAAGACATTTATTTCTAGAGGTAGTAAAGGTGACAGCACTGCTTATCTAACAGGGCAATGACATCATTCAAACAGAGACATAAGAACTGTGCTAATCGGCTAAAATAGTTTTTTTCCTTTGTGTAGGGAGTTCTACTTAAACTTAAACAAGGTCACAGATTCAGATCCCACCTCTGGCTCAGTGAATAACTGCATAAACCACTCAATGTATTACAGCTTTAGGAATATGGTTGTGTACATGTAGAAAAGTACTTTTATTAAACACAAAGTACTGCTGAAGTATACAATCTACTTTATAGTTTGCATTATATTATCAGTTAAAGTACTGCAATATAAAATACATAGCCTATATGAATTAAGTTAAAACCATCTTTGTCTGTCCATCTTTTCTTTTATTACCATCGTATACAAAACTAGTTTTCACAGATTTGTATGAAGTTTCAGATAATGTTTGGAATGGTAATACTTACAAAATTCAAATTTTATCTTACACCGAAATGCACAATGTATTAAAAAAATGGCAAGCTCTTTTAGTAGGGTTTGGAAAAAGAAAATCTATAAACTAGCAGAAAACATCAGGTAACTTTGAATTTAACATGTATTGAGGAATCAACAAAGGCCACTGAGAGAAGGAGTAGAAACTGAATCTTATCCTATTCCACAAACTGCAGACATATCTTCAAAACTTTTCAACAATAAAGCCAAAAGCATTACATAGATGTGGTAAAGGGGTAATGGCAATCATCATTTGAATTCTCTTTATATAAGTATTTCTTTATATACTACATTGGTGGTTGAGGGTAAACATATGACTGTGTATTGTGTTCATCAGACCACTCTAAATCTCAGAACTCCAATATCTCAAAATAATTGACATTATAATATTTACATAAATTAATTTTTTAAATATCTTTTAAGAAACCAAATTCCAAATTGTACCTCAAGTAATTGTATAATGAAGTGTTAAATGAATGTTCATAATTTTCAGTGGGGTCTGTAAACTATAGATGTACAATAGCTATGCATTAATGTTTATTTCCGCTCAGGATAGAACGACCTGGTGCCTATTCATTGGATGTAATGAAGAAACCAGGCCTGAACAGGTGCCAGTCCATAAAATCACATTAACTTACATACCCACACTTTTTCTTATTGGCTAAAAAATCTACATGTTTTTGGGATGTGGGAAGAAAATGCGAGTACGTGGATATATCCACTGTCCAGAAACCTTAACAGTGCAGGAGTAAAAATATCACAATCTAATGTTCATAGTAGGTGTCAACATTATAACTACTTATGTCACAAGGCAAGAGATAAAATTTTCATTAGCTCCAACAATATAAAACTGAGATTAGAATTTGCTAAAACATACATGGATGGAGCAGGAAAGTTTAGGGAAAAAGTGGTATTGATACATTGAATTAAACTTAAGATAAACCTCAAGTGATAGCAAGAAAAAAGTATGAAAAAAGGACGAGCTAGAAGTGATGTAAACCACTTCATCTGCAAAAAATTCTAAATGTAGCATCCTGCCTTAGGCATGCATAGAAACAGTCACACTCATCTTTATTGGTAATATAATAGCTAATGATCACTACAGATTCAGGAGTGTTTAAAAATAGCATGTCTGGCCATGTAAAGTATTTTTTCTAGACTCACTGAGCAGCAGATTTTATGACACCAGGACAGTTATCAAAATAACTTAACAAAGTAACCAAAGAATTTATCAAGCAGTAGTACAAGTATTTGATTGGTCAAGGTAGATTACAGATTTCAGTCAAGCCTGGATTTTACTTTCAAAAACGGCAAATAAATAAAAATAGCTCCTAGGTAAAGTAGCTATAAACAGCTGCATCAAAGAATTTACTGATGACAGCATTTAACGTGGAAAGGATTTGCAACTAAATACTGTTCTATATAGCTTTTTTTTAACATGTCCTAATACTTACAGTATACCCACTCAAAATGGGAGGAACAACAAAAGTGAAATTACTCCAAATCTTAAAAACAAACACAAACTCAGAAAAATTTCTGAATTGACCAGTGCTCCCTCTCTCGAGTGCATTCCCATAAAGCTTGCTTCAAAGATTTTGTTATTATTTTTGAGGCTCTTTTTTCTCTCCTACAGTCTGGTTTTATATTCTTTATCTTTGAAATCGACTCTCTCAGTTTTATCCTTTGCCTTTTCTCCTGTTAGCGCTAACACTAGCACTTGCACTTCCTTATCCAAGAAAGAAAGATGCCAAACTGACTAATCACACCAAGCTGAAACTGAATAATCAGATTGCTCTGAGGAACTGAACACAGACCCTAGTAGATCAATGTGTCTTCCTTTCAACTCACAAAACCATCCGTCTATTATTCTGAAATGTTTAATCCAATTTTATATTCTGATCCTGAAAAAATTGGTGGTAAAGGCCGAAGTGGAATGCAGATTAGGGTTAAACGTTATTATTAATGTTGATCCCATAGTTACAATTTAGGATTTTTGAGATGCTAAAAAAATCCACCATACATCCATTTTTCGCATTCCAATTATTTTGCCATCAACATTCTTAAGCATTCAATATTTTCTAGGTCAAATTTATTTGTTCACAATTATGCCATATAATAATTTGTCACATAAAATTGTATTCTAATGTGTTTTTTTTGTACATTTATATTTTTTTTTATAAAATTTTAAAATATTGTACTTGTTATCACAGTGTAAAATGAGTTTCAACGGGCACAAGTCCACACATAATCACAAAAGCCTTAAAACTGTTAATGAAAGAGAACTGCACAAACAAAAGTAGTAAAATATGCAGCCTGAACCTACACTGAAGTTACACTGGTTATTAATGTTGCACGTGTGGAAAATAATTGAACCCCACCCATAATAACTGCTATTAGCAGACAAACAGGAAATGTATCGTTACCTCAACAATAGTACCAACAATATATGATACATTTATTTACTTTAATTTTGATTTTGTTGTCACAAGCATGTATGTTTTCTTAAAGCAAATCCTACACTGCTTCAAAGTGTGTACATTCAGTAAGATTTAGGGCTTTTGTTTTCACATTTGGACTCATGACCCTTAAACTTAATTTAAATATACAAGAACAAGCAAGGTATTTTTTTCAAATGTATTAAGAAATGCTTCTGTTTACACCATAATTGTAGTTTTGATTAAATAACTTTGACTTGAAAAATACCAAAACGATCCTTTAATAAGGAACCAAGTATACAGCTTTTATTGTGACTTTTATTTTATTACAATTAGTTGGTATATTTTTGACTCATCTAACCACAGCAACGTTATAATACACTATTTATACCATATATGTACCTTTTCTGTTACTATTCTCCACCTTTCTTATTAACATTCATTTAGCATATAGTTAGTTTTGTTAATTTTACTAAAGAAATTCCTCAGATCTGTCTCTGATTTGAGGAATATTCATTATTTATGTATTGATTCTGCAAATGTAAGCCCTCCATTAGAGTGTCATTTAAATTGGTTTTATTTCTTTGCCGGTTTGAATATTTGTGTTATTAACCACTTAACCAATTACGATAAAGAAATCTTGTATTTCACTCCTAATTAGTTAAGTGCTATGATATGCCACAAATATTGCTGAAAATGGAGAAAAAATATCCTGGCCCCAAAAGAAAACTTAACTATAATGAAAGTTAATTTATTAATTTCATTAGGAAAGCAAAATATAAGTAAGCCAAAATCTATATTTCAAAATTCAGTGTACAAAATAAAGGAAAAAACGCAAAGCAAAATCTATACAGAAAGTTCAAACTTCAAAGTACAAAAATCCATAAAGAAAGCAAAAAATAAATTTAGGAAATAAAAAAAAATACTAAACATAGAAAATAATCATTAAACTTATAACAAAACCAAAGAATGAGAAATTCCAAATGTCATTCTTAAACAAGAGAATCCAAAAATGAGTGAAAAACAACACTAGGTTAGGCAATGGCAGCAGGTGACTCTTACAGATCCCACATATTGTTGAAAAGACCTAATAGCAGCAACAGAGTTCAATTTACGGTATCTGGGTTCTTATCCAACAAAGTACCATAACGTGAACACTATCAGTAGCTTTGATAACCAGCTTTGGATCATTAAAGATGTCATTAGGTGAGGTATCTATGAACTTGATCTGCCTGCTACTATAAGAGATGCCCCTTCAGTCTCAGCTTTCAAATCCCGGCTGAAGACTCACTACTTTAGTTTAGTATATCCTGACTAGAGCTGCTGATTAAATGTACATACGCTATCTCTGTTGTTAGTTATTAGCACTAAAACATAAGTAATATGATAGTTATAATTTGTTACTAATCCTTACATATTTTGTTTCTCTTCTCTGTACTCAAGTGTGGCACTTGGTGCCACTGCCCACATGCCATGTTGTTTTGCCTGCCTAAGGTAAAGTTATCTCTGATAGAGGATTGCAGGAATCGTTGGGTAGAGGGATCCTTTCATTGGATTGGCTGGCCCAGCACTGTCTCAGCTGTGGAATGGCCAATAGGGGGATGCAGCTTGATGGCTGAGGTCTCCAGTACTCTGGACAAATCCAAAAAATATTATGTAATATCATCTGCTGTTAAATTCTGCTCTATACTTGTAATATGTTTATTTTACTATTATATTGTATTGAGGATTACTTGTGTTCTGTTCTGTGCATTGTATTGTATTTACCCCCTTCCTTTTGACACCCACTGCATGCCCAAACTACCTGGAAAAGGGTCTCTCTTTGAACTGCCTTTCCCAAGGTTTATTCCATTTTTTCCCAACTAGGGTTTTTTTTTTGGCAGTTTTCCTCAAAAGGCAAGGCCTATTAAAGCCCATTGTGGCACTTCTTGTGTGATTTTGGGCCATACAAAATTAAATTGTATTATATTGTATTGTATTGTAATTTGAGATAAGTGGGAAAGAAGAGGAAGAGATAAAGTTTCATCTCTTGAGTTCTTCTAATGGCCTGTGACATTGCTTTACAGGAGGACACATTACAAAAGGTATAATTGCTACAAATATTGGGTATGCTGACATCAAAAACAAACCAGAAGATTTTCAAACTTCCTGGAAGGATATTTGGATAATTGGAAATTGGTGGACTCATCCAATTGGAATCAGTGTTGGCATACACTCTATAACAGGGGTTGCGAACTCCAGTCCTGGAGTGTCGCAGTGGCTACAGGTTTGCATTCTGACCCTTTTCCTAATCAATGACCAGTTTTCGCTGCTAATTAACTTTTTCCCCATCACTTTAATAGCCCTGTTAGAAGTGTTCAGCCCTCTAAATTGATTCCTTTCTTCATTAAATATCAGCCAAGCAGAAAAGAGATATGAAACGAGCTAACAGATGACCAGCTAAACTGGGGCTTCAATCTCCATCCAATTTCACTCCACTCACTTTCTTAATGCTGTTAATTAAACTCGTTATTTAATTCCATGGCTTGTTGCTGCTCTCATTCTGTTACAGCATTTCGAAAACTGTTGTTTTTCTGTTCTTTCTAAGACAGGGGTGGTGAACTCCAGGCCTAGAGGGGTGGCGAACTCCAGGCCTAGAATACTGCAGTAGCTGCAGGTTTTCATTCTAGATAGATAGATAGATACTTTATTAATCCCAATTTTTACCATCTTCTTAATTAGTGACCAGTTTCTGCTGCTGATTACTTATTTTAATTAACTTTCTTTTACTTTAATTAGCAGCCAAACAATAATAAGACACAAAACAAGCCACTACATTACCAGCTCCCCTGTGCCCATTACACTATATCTGAAATTAAAGAGAGGTGATGGTCATGGTAAGATTGATCTCTCATGTCACCAAAACATTTTGACGGTGCTCTTAGAAAGAACAGAAAAACAACAGTTTTCAAAATGTGTGCTGTGGCAGAATGACAGCAGCAACAAGCAATGGAATTAAATAATGTGTTTAATTAAGAGCAAGAATTGGCTTCTTATTAAGAAAGTGATTGGAGTGAAATTGGTTGGAGTTTGAAGCCCCAGTTTAGCTGGTCATCTGTTAGCTCGTTTCACATCTCATTTCTGCTTGGCTGTCATTTAATGAAGAAAGGAATCAATTTAGAGGACTGAACTCTTCTGAAAGGGCTATTAAAGTGATGGGGAAAAATTTAATTAGCAGTGAAAACTGGTCACTGATTAGGAAAAGGGTTAGAATGAAAACCTGTAGCCACTGTGGCACTCCAGGCCTGGAGTTCGACAGCTCTGCTCTATAACATCACTCCACAATAGGTAAAAATTCACGATGATGTACGACTTTAGCAGGCCTCAGCTATTTCAGGGAATCCAGGGGTATTCCACCTTCCACTATGTTGATATTATCTATTTTGTTCCAATTCTGTAGGTCCTTTGATTTGAAAAATAAAGTAGCAACTTGGTTTTCCAGCATTCAAATTTGCTGGTAACGTCAGTTGATTGTCACTGGTTCAGCTATTTAGAAAGGTTTATTTAAAGGCTTAGTTAGTACTTACATCATAGTCAGTTTAACAGTATGACTACCATCTATATTAACTAACCAATTACTATTTTGTGATCTTCTTCTAATTGCAGTAGAGTCATTTTGCTTAAGCAACCATTTGAAGCCATGGAAGTATTCCTATACTCAACATGACAAATGTTAAATCATATTCAAAATTGTATCATTTACATGCTGTAGCCTTACTACATTGGACAGTTTCAGACTAGAATTTGTTATTTTGCCCTGGAAGTGTATAAGGGCAAACTGGCCCGTTATAACTGTGATGCTGGTGTACTCCTCGTTGAACCCAGGTCAACGATAAACATAGATCAAAATGGACTAGGATGAGTGAGGATATGAAAAAACAAGGGATGGTGTAAGTGCATTGTGCAAATATTTGTAGCAAAAATCTGGTGTCCATCAAAGTACAGTCCATTTTCTTCAATAATAAACAAATAAATAATAAAAACAGTGTATTTTACAGCAGTTAAAATCCAATAAGTAAATTCCATCATTAAAAAAAATCAAGCTTCATTACATCCTTTTTAAACATCGTCTCCTCTGCTCATCCTTTAAGGTCTCCTCAGCAGATTTAGATACACACTTGTATGCGTGAATTGTGCTCTCACTGTCATCCCTCAGTGTCGGTGGGGACCCCATGAGCCATGCTTCCTTCTCACACTGCTATCTCTTGACATCTGTGATACTTTTCTGGGCGATGTGTTACTCCTACTCCGATCCATTGCTCAGTAGTTTTTTTCCTAAATAGTGACTTACTCATACTGATATTGCTCACTTATTCTGAGCAATAGTAACTGATAGTAGACTAGCTGTTGGAACAAGTTGCCCACCGAAAGGCCTTCTGTGTGGTCCCTGGAACTGGGTAATATGTTAGTGCGAAATGATGCTATAGGAAGCCAAAATTTGTTTCGAGACTCAGGATTTCAGATATGTCCTATCTTTATTAATGCTTTTTTTTTCTTATTTTTGTCATTTTTCTCCTGTACACTTGCTTTTGGTTTATCCTTGTTTTATTTCTGTTGAGCTGGGATAGATAGTACGGAGGAATATTTTGAACAAATTTATATTAAATTATACTGAAATAAATGTATTTTGAATTGTAACAAAATATAAATGAAAACACAATGATATATGAGCATAAATAGTTAAATGTGTTGTGTATATGTCTTTGCTGCTCATTTCTTAATGTATTTGTTTTTTCATTTATTTATTTCAGTCACAGTGCATGCCATATAAAATATGTTTTGAGATGAAAACTGTCATTTCCACCCATGAAAAGTGAGAGGAGTAGCGCTGTTTTTTCATTGGTAAGTCATCGGAATGTGCGTAACTACGGCTAATAGTTGCTACATATATAGGCTGACACCTTAGCTGCAAAGTCCTGAAAGGATGATGAATTCATGGCTTCTTGAATTAAAGCAGATGCTTCATGCGTTAAATATGGACAGCTTTTTTTGCACATAGTCACAGCTTCGAGGATGTGCTTTGTTTGCATTGGGAATATTATAGCTATTAGCTATGTGCCAAGTTGTTAATTAGCTTATTTCTTATTTGTTTCTGTTTAGGGAAAGGTTTCTGCTTCTTTTCTAATTTAGTTATTATTTGAAGTATTTTGTTTTATAATTATCTTAATTCATAATGTAATTATTAATTTATTATATAAAAAAGCAGAAGTAACATAAAATCCAGTTTTATAACTCAGTACCTTTAAATGTGATTGTAATTTTGGTTATGATTGTTTCCAGCTTGGACAGAATAATAATCAAAATAAAAAACACCAATGCTACAGCCAAAAAAATATAAATTAGCCTATTTTTGATAATTACATAAAGAGACAACTAAGTTTCTTGTAGAATTCTGAAATTAGATGTAGTCATTTCTCTTCAAAAACAGAGCAGAGGCAAACAGTGTAGCCTTTGTGTTGCCATCGAAGCAATGATGTCAGTCTTTATCTGATTCATGGTTTGTCATGGGTATGGTGATCAAGGCTCGAAGTACATGATTCATGTTGGAAAATATGCCAGTAGGACATGTGTCAAGTACTTTAAAAGTGAAGAAAAGCTCCTGTCCACACTAACCTTCTTTTCAGTTGCAGTACAAACACTCTGTGTTCTGTATCTTCCACAGTAATAGAGTACTAGGGTGTTGTACCATGTTAGCCATTATGGATGTAATGAGAAGTCAAACAAAATGACACCTATTATTGGCTAACTAAAAAGACTACAATATGCAAGCTGCCTGAAGAAGGAGCCTGAGTTGCCTTGAAAGCTTGCATATTGTACACTTTTTAGTTAGCCAATAAAAGGTGTCATTTTGCTTGACTTCTCACCGCAATAATAGAGAAATGTGTTCAAGCTACATTAATTATTGGCTATATTAATTAATTAATTATTGGCTATATTAATATCTTATTACCAAAGGTAGTTGAGTGACGCGAACAGTCAGCAGGCGCATTCATACACACATATGTGTCTTCCTTAAAGCAAGTCTTCAGTTCCATGATCTGTCAGTCTAGTGTGACAGGTGTCTGGTCACACTTACAGGTAATCTAACTTAGACACCATTTAAATATCCGACTACGCCACCCAGTTTTATTAAGAGACTGGGAACTCCTGAAATTTATCAATAATAGCACGCAGGTTTCTTTAAATTGGGCGGTGAGTAAACACACAATGAAACACACAACAGCAACTTCAGGAAAAGCAACAGTAACTTCTATTAAACAAGACAATATAAAGTACATTAAAAAGATAAATGAACATAAACAAAATCTAACAGTATCAGGAAGAACATTGTTTTTCTTAGAAAGGAAAGCACACAGTCCACACTCTAAAAGTCCATTAAAAACAAGAATTGGATGATACAACCTTTAGTAGTGCAGAGTCCAGTTTGTTCTCTGTGTTACCCAACACTTAATTGTTCAACTGTCCACGGATGCACTCTGTTCACCGGACACTCGTTTCCCAACAGACGTTTTGTCAAAATCGTGGAATCCCTGTCAGCATCTTTTCGTCATTCTTGTTTTCCACTCTGGGCTCCTTGTGTTGCTGTGACCTAGGCATACCTTATTTCTTGTCTGCCAGCTTTGCTCGGTCCTTTCATGCGGCTTCCCTCTCTCACTGGACCCACAACTGGCGTCTCCTTGTGGAGCTGTCTCTTCCTCCCTAGATGTAGGTGTTGCCATCCTTGTGCCTCACATCATGCCAGCCAGGTACCCTCGTCTGCCTATGAGCCTCTCTGCTCTGTCCGAGTGTCTTGGCAGCGTTCTCAGTGGACCATCCCTCCTTTTGCCTTCTCCTGGCCAGAGCTTAAATCTCCTTCAGTCCCTGCAATTATAAGTTCTGGACAATCAGATTAAACAATGGCACATCTAAATTTCCTGGGTTTAACAAATAATGAAAACATAAGTTAACAAAATGTAGTGTTACCAACCATTAATGAGTACAGATCTGCTGTTTAGAAACCAATATTGTCAAACATGTTAATTGCCAAGTCAGGTAAATAAAGACATCCACCAAGAAAGGAGCAGTTCTGTTATCATAATTTTGTATTCTTTGTAATATCAACAAGCCAAAAACTTCAAAGTGGTGACTCTTTTGCAAGACAGTAAATACCAATATCCTGTAGACAGCCATCACAATAATCAGTTGTAGGATAAGAAATTTGCCTTGGGTGCCTATTGTCTGTTCACCTGCTGGGCTTTAAATGTAATATTTACATGTTTCTTTTCCTAAGAGAGAAATGGAATGACCCAGTATAAAAAATTGTCCCCTTCTGACTCTAGTATGTCATTCCATATGTACTTTAGGTGAGAAGTGTCCCTTACAGGTAATGTTTTGCCAAAGCATTACTGCATTTGAGTATAATCATCTGCCACCCTAATTTGCAACTTCCTTTTTTAAATAGGAGAAAAAGTTTGTATGTAAATGTTTACATTTGGATGCCTTGGATTCTTTCAAAGACAGAATTTTCCTATCCACCAGCTCCTAGACAACAACAGCATTTATTTATGTAGCACATTTTCTTACAAACAATGTGGCTCAAAGTACTTTACAAGATGGTAAAAAGAAAGGTACAAGAAAATAAAAAACAAATAAGATTAGGTAAGAATATTAATCCATAAGTAACAAAGAAAAAAATAAATCCATACGATCTTATAAAACATAGATATATAATTAGTATAAGGTTAGAGTCCTTATATACAACATCATCATCATTATCAGGAGGCCAGAAAAAACAAATTAATATTTTAGACACTATAGTTTTCAATCTAACATAGCAGTAAACCCCAGGCCCACTGAGCTGAAAATTTTTCAAGAATCGGATTGTATACACTTAAAACAGGAGTAGTTGATTGCACATTTCATAGTTCATTTTGATTTAAAATTGCATAAAGATTACACTTTCTACCTCAACGGGTTGCTATTTCTTGTTATTATTTTGGGAGTAAGGCAAATCTCGAACCCACACCTGTGTGTACCTCACTGAGTTGTGAGGAACAGAACCGGCACTCATGCCCATGGAAAACTATAGTGTTCATGTGTAAAAACATGCTCTTTCTAGCAAGTTGAAGTCTGTTACACTCATTAGGCTGCATAGCCAATTTGTGAAAAAGTATGGACAGCCAACTGTAGGCTACAGCCAACTGGTTTATTTGAAAGGCAGAAACAACATATTTTATTTCTACTTATTTCTACAATTATCAAGTGTGGTGTTTTAATTTCGGTTTAGTTTTCATTTTTTTCACTCAGTTTTTAGTTTCATTTTCATTTAGGAATCATTTTTTTGGCGTTTTAGTTATTAGTTATAATAAATAATTAGTTTATCTCCACAGAACAAATAAATGCTATTAGGTTGAGTGGGGATTCTAAAGTAGCAACTCATGAGGAATTGTGCTTATAGGCCTGGATCAGTGCCACTTCAATGATTAACTCCTGCTTTGCTATGGTCGGGATTGGGATCAGCTTGTCTTGAAACAGATCAGCATATTCACAGAAAAAATGTAATATATTGTCACACCAGCGCATCTGATGATCATTTGAGGAGCATTTGGGATACAACATGGATTCAACAGATATACATGTACTTTGCTTCTAAATGACATTTCAAAAAATAGGTTTCTGGCGTACTGCATAAATAACATGCCACAGTTTAATTTGTTTCTTTTCAGTTCTGCAAAACCACTTGTTGCCAGGTGATCATTTTTAATCCTGTGCTTACTTTCACCCGGAGATACTTTCAACTGCTCCCTTCCCAATCCACCATATAGTTTTCCAATGATCTGGCCTCCAAAATAAAAAAAAATAATAATGGAAGTAATGAAAATAAATCTGCTGTATTTCTCTTGCAAAAAATACTTTGTAGATAAAGAAGTGTTCTCGAGCCTTCGTTATAAATAAACTCCAACATAGATATCCTTTATTTACACCAACTGAAGGAGCCCCATATGCTTTGTTCAATGCAGTATAACAGACTGGAGAAATATAGCATAGCAGTATCTTTTAATTAAGGTGCATTTAGAAAACACATTTAAATGTATTTCAATTTACGCCAATCAGTATACAGATAAATGGTATTTTCTAGAAAAGCTCCCTATATCATTAGCCATTATGTCCAACATTAGTTAAACATATTAAAAGACCTTAGTAAATATCTTGTCACAAACTTGACACAGAGTCATACAAAGGTTTGGGGAAGCCACTCGTATATTTGGTTTCCTGGCTGCGAAGTTGCTTATATTGATACAGCACTGATGTGCACAAAAACCGAGTCCAAAACAGAACTGAGGGAATAGGTAAAAGGTGGAGGCTTTTAAAGGGGAAGACAGGAAGTGAAGTCAAAGGGGTCGGGCTCTTGTAGGTCTTCTGTCATTGGTGACATCACAGGGGCCGGAGCCGGCAAGGTCTCCTTCCATTGGCTCGGTCACCGGACGTGACGTCAAGAGGACCAGGTGGAATCTCCCGTGAATGCACATCCCGGTTTGTCTTGGAACTGTCCTTACTCAAGCCCTTTAGCTGCCTCCCATCCGCACGTGTGTGACAATCTGGTTAAAAGAAATAAGACTTCTTAAGTGTAAACTGTTATCAAAGACCAGAATATAAAGTTACAATATTATACGTGATCTCATTTTCTATTTTAAATGTGCTGGTACAAATGAAGTCAGGTTTTTCTAGATAAGCACTTTTTTCTTTTTCCTTACAATTACATAAATGTGTTAACATAGGTTTGAGCAACTATACAAAGCCTTTACCAGCTGGAAAATAACAGGACACTCATCACTAACACACAAGGTCAATACATTTCTTTCTTACTTCTTACTTAATGCTAGCAGGGAGAAAATCTTGCTTCTGCCTGAAAAGCAATTTAGTTTGGCTGGTGAGCATTAAAAAACATTGCAGTAAGCTTCAAGATTCTGATTTCTCTAGACTGTACTTTGTCATATCTGTCACAGCTCGGAGAACTCAACTTAAGACATTATGATCTGATTTTAATACGTAAACAAGACACAATATAATGGTTCTTGTTCATTATCTTAGCATGAAACATTTCTACTGGATAATACATACATATTTGTATTCATTCATTTTAACAATGCTTCTGCTAGTCATTGTACTTCAGGAATATTCCAATTAAATTTAATTAATTTAATCAAAACTGGCTGAGGATTCTCAAGATTTAAAGTTTACTGTTTTATTATATTGACTTTTGGTTTTTAGTAAAAACAAAAAAAAATTGATCATGGAAGTTGCAAGTTTTATTGTGACAGTTTGTCAGTCAAAGGTTGAATTTTGTCCCCTTTTGAACTTTTTGTATGAGAGTACATTTTCTTATTTATAAGCAATGACAGAAAAGTTTAAATGTTCTTGTTGGCTATTTTTTTCATGTCTAATGATATTTCAGTTAAACATTTAGTACACCTGACTATTCATGAAGTTAAGTTGATGTGGCTGTTATAAATTCTTTTATAATAGGAGTATTTTGCTCAATAAACACACCCAGGTGCAAATAATAAGTCCTACAAAAGAAGCCACTCATTACTCTTCACTCATAAAGAGGCCCCTTCAAAGGAAATTGCCTGCAGTTTATGGAATAAAATAATAGCAAAATACTAATGAGGCAGCAAAAGAGTGAATGCACCCTTGAGGGCAAATGTGTCACAACATCAATATATGGCTTTATTAATGTTCATAATAGAAGATAATACTGAATTTAGATAAACATGAAAACAAGAAGTCATTCTAAGAAGAAGTTCATTTACCCCATATAAAAAAAGGATTTAAACATAGCTGGCAAGTTTGTGTACAAACGCTGGAATTTGCATATTAAATTAAGAAACATATCACTGTATGGATGGTTTAGTCATGTTGAATTGTTAACTTGATGTGTTCATTTACATTTTGAAATAGTTTTGTATATAAAAATCAATGTATAAAATAGACTTTTAGTAGGTTTTGAGTTGCATACAAATGTTTAATATGTCTGATTCCTCTTATAGTATGATACTTTGATAAAGTGTTGAATGTCACTGATGTATTGTGACTTTATTACTAAAGCAGTCCACCTGTTATGAGGTTTGTAAGTTTATTGCAAAATCTGATCTTCTCTCAGATTTTTACCCACTTTGTGGCCTGCTTTCTTTTGGATAACTGTATTGATGAATGAATGTATTTTTACCTAAGGTAACAATGTGCTGTATTTTCTGTCTCATTGTTGCTTGTTTTTGTTTTGTTTTATACATTATGTCCAGCTTAACATATATATACAGTATCTCACAAAAGTGAGTACATCTCTCACATTTCTGTAAGTATTTTATTATATTCTTTTATGGGACAACACTGAAGATACAGTATGACACTTTGATAGAATGTAATGTAGTCAGTGTACAGCTTGTATAAAAGTGTAAATTTGCTGTCCCCTCAAAATAACTCAACACACAGTCATTAATGTCTAAACCGTTGGCAAGAAAAGTGAGTACACCTCTAAGTGAAAAATGTTCAAAGTAGTCTGTTGTTGAAGACCAGGGCACCCCTGCCACTCCAACCTGACATAAACAGGCAATGACACCAGTTCAGTCCAACACAAAGCCTTTTATTCAGGGAAAGGCACCTGACCCGAAGTAGTCTCCAAGGACTGATGCCAACAGTCACAAGCACAGTAAACTGTCCCTTTCCTCCATAGCCTTGCAGCCACAGTCTCAGTCATCTTCTTGTTCTACTTCTTCTTCTTCCTTGACAGACACGCTTCACAAGCGTTGTCCTATGACTCTGGCTTTTCTCTGTGAGGCAGCTGGCTCCTTTTTAAACCACAAGCTGGAGCACTCTTGGTGGTTGGTTAGGGAGGTCTGGAATTGCTCTAATATGTGGCTGAAGCCTAAAGTAGGGCTCTGTAGCTCTCACAGCTCCTCCTGGTGGCATCTATGGAACCCAACGGGATGGGGACAGCAAACAGTAAATCCTGTATACACCGCTGTGAGAATCCGAGGTGCAGTTGCAACCCAGTGGAACTGCCAAGTAATAGTTCAGGAGTCATAGCTCCCTTTGGAAGTCCTTTCGCCATGTCCTTCCATTTTGGAGGCACCCTGGCCGGGTAATGGCACCAGCCACAATCTGTCACAATGTATATAGTATCATTACATTGGCAATCACACCCTTGATCAATACTGTAATTTTACTGAATAGCAATTTCTGAATGTTTGTCTTCTGTGATATTTTTTTTTATTTCAAAACACTGAAAATGCAAGATAGTTTTTTTTTTTTAATGTGACATGGAATGGAAAATATGAGAACTGTAAACTCCCAGCCAAAAATCAAACATGTCCAAATTTTAAGGCATTCATCCTATAATTACACAGTGTTGTTACAAGGATGCTATCCTGGTGTGGGCAACTAAATGCCAAACTAAGCTAAAACTGTATTTCTGCTGATTTTTGTTAGGTGGGTGGGCAGTCATTTGTCCAGACCCTGCCCACTAGTAGCCATACCCCTGTAATTGCAACTCCTGTTTTTGTGTCACTCTCATTTTAAAAGGAGGCCTGGCAGGAAGGTGTTTGAGATATTAGTGATGTTATCATTGTTAATGATAATAAGCTGTCACTGACAGCAGACACCATACCTCAGTGCTAGGTGTGTAGCCATCATGATACCATGTGGCACCAGTGTTACATGAGGATACTTACTAGTTGACAGTGAGAAATATGCCTAAAGTACTTTAGGTGCCATACATCTCCCCATCCCCAATTATGATGACCACGGCCCATATATATCAAACTCTCAGAATAACTCAGAATTTTACTAAACGTCACACTAGGGTACAAAATTTGTCAAACCTCAGAGTAGGACATAAGAAGTATTTACAAAGCATCCTGGTCCCATCCAAGCTAATAGTAAGAATTCAAATCTGAAAATAAAAAACATCACAATTTTACACGCTAGTGTTTAGATCTGGATGGTGTATGTGCCCAAAAAAAAAAGTCTAACTGCATTCTTGTACCATTGCTCGTGTACTAAAGTATTGGCGGGCATTTTTCATGGCATTACACATGTAATTTGTGAGCATGCCCTTGTCGATCAAACAAAGGAAGCTCTACAGTCTACTTGTGACTTTACCCTGAAGGAAGATAAGTAAATAAATCAAGATAAGTAACATTCAATCTTGCTTTTATATAAGTAACATATAACTGATTCTTATGTAAAGACCATCACAAAACATAATCACAGACAGGAGTTTGCACGATACGTTGGTGAGCTCTGTAAACCGTGCTGTTTCTTTCAAGAACAGGTGATTGGCAGGATGACGCCGGACTTGATCCTGTATCCAAACAGTGCCATCTTTCGCCTTTACGCCTGGTGCAGCTGTGTTGTTCTTATATGTGAGTGGACACTTCTTACGGGAAGGGCTTCTGTTCTCTTTCTCCAATCTGAGTTCACCTTTGTTATAGCGTGTCTTTATTTGAAAACATCCATGTCAGATCGGGGCGAGTATGAACTCAACTGAGAGAATAAAACTGAATAAAAAAAAACGCTACCTTTACAAGTACCATACATTTGCACTGTCTGTTACAGACTCAAATCAAATGCATGTTTTTATTGTATAATAGTAACAATAAGAGCAGCTCACTAAAAACGTTTGTTTTGGGACACATTAAGACTCAAACCCAGGATCTTCTGAATAGGAGTCAGCAGCTCTAACCCGCTGTACTACCCAAGAAGTCAGGATAGCAAGCAACACTAACCTGATTTCCTTTTCTTAGGTTATAGTCTTGGGGGGAAAAAAAGCACATTTGTTCTGTTATACTTGTATCTTTTGTGAAAGTGTTTATTTGAACTTTAGTCTTCACACATTTTTCACTTCATGTCTGCATTTTGTCGTTAGTACTAAAAAATGGAAAAAGTTTGTCTTTTAGGTACGTGTTCAACATTTCCTGTCATCCTACACTTACATAGATCTTTGTAGACACGAAACACACATAAAATGCATGTGTTCTGAATACCGATATATTTTTTTAGCCTAGGTACCTGACTCCCTGATAAATAAGGCTACAGTTGGGAGAGGTTTTTTGCACTTTTTTGCAGCTGTGGCAGGGATGGTATAGCAGGCTACTTGCTGCTTGGGATTATCGACACATTTACAAGACAAAAGACGCTGAATGGAGTTGTGCGAGTGGATTTAGGGTTTTCTCGTAAGCTTTGGTAAATCTAGTTTTAAGCAAGTGTAGCGTGTGGCCGGGGCTTTTGCCCAGCTGGGATGCCTCCACGCTGAGAAGACCGGTGTGTGGCCAAAGCGTTACCTTTCCTGGGACACTAGATGACAACTCCCCGGGTTGCAGCAGTGCCTCAGACTCCCGCAGGGTTGCATGGGAGTTGGAGTGTGATGCCGCCCTGTTGGGATCCACAGGCAACGCCAGAGGGTGCTGCAGCAGGAGCTGCTGAGCCCTTATGGGCAGTTCTGCAACACCCGGAAGTGCTGCCGGAAACGAGTAATCAAGCACCTGGAGCACTTCCAGGTGCATTATAAAAGGAGTCAGCAGCCACTACTTGGGGAGCCAGAGTCGGGAGGAGGAGCAACAAAGCTTGACACGAGGAGTGAAGGTGGAGAAAGAAAAAGAGAAGGAAGGGACATATGGGCTTGTGCTGGTACTGTGTTATACTTGTGGGGAATGGAGAAGCCGTTTCCCACAAGGGAAAAAGAGAAAATAAACCTAGTGTGCATTGAACTTGTGTGCCACGCGTGCCTGTGCTGGGTTCAGCTGGCGGTGCCAGCCTAGTGGGCCACAGTAGGTTAGAAAATGACATGACATACTAATAATAATAATAATATTCAAAGTCGTAGGAGAATAAGAAAGATATCATAATAAGCTAGGATACTGTGCTAAGCTGCATGTAATTGTTGTCACTTCATTGCAACAATATCAAGAATAATACTGAAATGAGCATCGAGATGTAAAGACCAAGACACACACACAGAGCAAGTGTTAAGCCTGATAGCCAGCTTGTTTATTTAATAGTGAATGATCCACAGCCATGCTTTCAAAAGAATCACCTTCATGCTTATGGCCATGGGCAGTCCCTCGTAAAGTAACAGTTATTGAAACCAGTGTTCTGTTCATGTTCCATAGTCACATGTTTTGTCCCTCTCTGTGAATACACCTTATCTTCTGAGAGGCTGTATTTATCTAATGCCCCAGAGGCTCTGCCTACTTTCTCTAACCTTCCTTTGATTGTAAAATGTAACACAAATGTTTCAGGGGTTTGTGGAATGCAAAGCTCAGTGTACCTTTGTGACATTTTGCTGTCATTGCCTATCCAGCCCCACTTATCTTCAGGGAAATATGTTGGCTACTACAGTATAGTTTGAATACTTGAACACCTAGGCACTAATATTATGATATGATTTGCAATTCACAAATGCATCCTCATCCACACTTTGGAAAATGATCTATAGTGTGTACCAGTTATATAAATTCAGCTTGCTTTAATATTAACTGAAGCTGAATAGTGGCAGCGTATTACCTAACATGTTGTGAAGGCGTTCAAAGTTTGGTGCAAAATTCGAAAAAAGGGTTGGTTGTGACATACACAAATCATCGCTGTTGTAAAACTGTATTTTCTCTATGGCTTCACCAACACTTTCATTTGGGCTGACACTGCATGGCTTCTTCTTGTAGATGGATCGATTGTGTAACAAACAAGATTTATTATGAATATTATTCTATCTCTGTCAGATATACATCTTCTTACTAGTTCATTATTTCCAGTATTTCCAAAACATTTGGCCTTTTGTGGAATGTGCATGCCAATCTCTTCCTGATCGCCATGGTCTGGCATCTCCTTGCAAGTAAAAATAGCTCACAAGTTCTCGTAAATCCTTGTTACATCAGGAGTAGTTTCCTAAACTCGTAAAAATTGATAAAATACTGTTATTTCTACTCCTAAGAGTAGGACCACATTTGTGTCACTCTGATGATTTTGAGCCTTTGTGGACCATTTTTCTAGTCTAAGATGCTTCATAAATGCATTCACAGGTGTCCAGGAGACATAACAGAAGGCTTAGGTCTGGAATTGCAGGGATGTCTAGGGCTGTTAGGGGGAGCTCCACAAGATGACCTCAGGGGCTCCGTCGCCCATTTTGACCCTGGAAGTAATAGCTGCTGTTCCTTCATAATTGGTTGTAAAAAGGGACTTTTAATCACTATACTTTGGGATTAGGCCCACACCACTTGAAATTCACAGCTGACTTTTGTTTTATGTGGCATATTAATTCACTCTTTTTCTGCCTTTGATTCTGTGTTTTTGCACATACTCATAATAAGGCATATCCTTAAAAATAAGCAGAATCCATCTGTACAAATGTATCCCCGGCTTTATGTTCTTCCCAAAAGTACACATAAAAAGACACATTCTTCTGGGCAAGGTGTGCCAGTATAATGCTAAAAAGTGGAGCATTTGTTAAATTGCCAGCTACATTATTTTTCTCCTCTTTTCCCAGCCTTTGTCAGCATTTAATATCTACAGGGAGCCTTCATTTAATATAATATTACAACAGCTATTTAAGATTAGTTTTAACTATGCTTGCCATCTGTTGCTCAGCCTTCTCTGTTGTGTGATCCATCTTCCTAAAACCCATATGAGAGTCTGGCATAATTTGAAATCTCATTTTGATGAGGAAAAAAAAAGCCATTTTCCCCTTTAACCACATTCATGCTGGATTTTGGATTGAACAGCTGTAAGGCGTCATGTTGTTGTACGTGTTTATCAGAGAAATTAATTTGAAAAGACTGAACAAAACAATATTTTGGAGAGCAAAAGCTCCATTTGTGGATTGGTGTGCCAAAACACCTGTGAACGGGCGCTGTGCCTTTAGTTTAAGAGAGCTGCATAATTGAGCCTTTATGCTTCACAGGTGGCTCTTATGAAAGTTACAAAGGGCACAGCTGCTGAATTAATAGGTCCCATAAGGCAGGCAAAAAAAGCGCCATCCAGTGGCTTTAAATATGTATTGCAGTACATAAGACCCTTTACAGCAATAAGGAAATTTTTCCTTAACATTAAGTTTTAGTTCACATGAAGCATCGTTTCATATGTGACGACAGTGTGTGGAAAAAATGCATATAACATAGTAGAAACAAATTACACAGTAGTCACCTTTAACAAGAGACATAAATAGATAAATAGATATGGTAAAACATGATATATAAAAACTAAAACAAAACAGTACAACTAAAACAATACAACTTGAACAAAAACTCCTTCATTCAAGGGAACAGTTGGTAGGGTGTCATCCTTACATTCAATGTGCCAGACACGTATCCTTCAAAGAAAAAGTAGCGCTTACAAAGCTCAGCAATGTATCATGCAAAGTCTTATTTTTGATTATGTTCTCTGATATTCTTTATATGAAAAACATTTATATGTTACTTATATAAAAGCCAGATGGACTGTTACTTACCTACTTACCTTGATTTATTTACTTATCTTCCAACAGTGAAAAGTCATAAGTACACTGCAGAGCTTCCTGTGTGCTGTCATATTAAGAGTGTGTCAATGTTACACCCTAACACGAGTTCTTTTTCTGCAGTTATATTCTTGAATAAAAGCGCACTTTTTTTGTTATACTTGTACCTTTTGATGAAAGTGTTTATTTGATATTTGGACTTCAGGCTTCACACATTATACATTTCATGTCTACATTTTGTCAGTTATTACTAAAACATGAAAAATGTTTCTATTTTAACCATGTGTTTACATAGATTGTTTTAGACATGGAACACACATGAAATGCACGTATTCCAAATAACGATATATCATTTACCCTATACAGCTTTTGGCAACTCACACGCAGGTAAACAGACTTCAGCTGAGAGAACTTTCTGCCCTTTCTACATTGGGAGGCGGGGTGGGGGTGGGATTGCAGGCTGCTTATCGATACATTTACAACACAAAAGATGCTGATGGACAGGTGTTAAGGGATTTAAGGTGGGCCTGGATTACTAGTTTTTTCATAGGCTTTGTTAACTCTAGTATTAAGTTTGCACAGGTAGTCCAGATCCTCCATGATAGCAAATACATGCGTGCTGTAAGATGAACCTTTGCTGTGTCTCCCAGCACAGTCTCCAGAGCATGGAGGAGATACCAGGAGATGGGCTGTTACACAAGTATATCTGGGGGACATGCAGTCCAGTCAATGGAATCAATGCTTCCTAACTGGGCATATTGATATTGTGATGCGTGAGTCACTGTTCTGAACCCGAAAGAAGACTATGAGTCCAAAGGCTTCAAGAAAGCCAACTTTATTCCAGTCAAAACAGGAACAGTCAGGGTATTTATGCAAATGGGAGCTACCACTTCATAACACACAGACACAGCAAACAAGCAGTGATGTGGCTAGGTCAATGGCCAGGTTGTAATGTTCCCTGCATCACACATCAGGCAACTGATGTTTTACGCTAGAAGGCTGTGAACTTGTAGTTCCCTTTGTGGCACTGCGAACCTGCAGTTGCCTCAGCAATGGACAAGCAACTCTTGATAGACGTGTCAACTGCTTTTCGGGGTACAGCACTGTTCAGGAGGGTCTCAAAAGACTTAAAAAATGTCACAGTATCCTTGAAGCTTAATTGACTTGGTGTTAGACTGTGATGAGTAAGTGTTCCCTTAATTTTTGGAGTAGTATGCGTGTGTGTGTGTGTATATATATATATATATATATATATATATATATATATATATATATATATAGTGGGGTACAGCCTGGACACAGACAGGCAGACATGTTGGTTCACCACAAACATTTTATTTACAATACTACAGTATTTACAGAATTAAAGTGCACACTCCCAGTGCCTCGGCACCAATCACCCCTCTTAAGTCCTGGCCGCACAACAGCGCCTTTCAGTCTTCAGACCGCCTCCACTACTCTCCTCCAAGCTCTGTCCTCTTTCACCCGACTCTCGCCCTCGAATGGAGGGAGGTGGCCCCTTTTATGCACCCCCGGATGGGCTCCAGGTGCTTCCTGAGGAGCCTCCGCCGACACACCCCCGTATGGCAGAAGTACCAGCTGTGCAGCCGGAAGTCTCCGGGTGTCCCTGTTCCTCTTCCCCCCAGCACTTCCTGGTGTGGCGGAAGTGCTGAGGTCCAGGGCTCCCAAGGCATTGGGGCGCCCCCTGGCGGTGCCCCTACAGGGTTGGGCTTCCAAGCCCTCTACCCATGGCTCCCAACACAACCAGGGTGGTCAACCCCTCATGGTCTGGAGGAGGCACAAGCCCTCCTCCGGTCATCCTGGGTGTCCCAGCTGGGTACAACCCCCAGCCGCGTGCCACAATATATAATATGAATATAAGTTATGTTAATAAATTTATCTGGTCTTGTAGTCAACTTGATTGTTTCACTCTGTACTAAATAAAACAAGTACAGAAAATGAATGTGTGTGTTAGTGTATAGGCACATTTCGTGGGTGGCAATTTGCACCAGAATGGATAGGCTTATGTGTGGATGAATGCAGCATGCAATAAAGTAGCATCTCTAGCTAAATTAATGAATGGATGGACTTATGTGTGCATCACTCAGCAATATGATGGATTGGCGTCTACACCTATCTTTTGTTGTAATAATCTTGTTTTATTTCATAGCTTATAAAAGCAGTTATGAAGATAAAAAATGGCTCTTTTTTTCTTCTCTTGAGTACAATTCCTCAGAGAAACTGAAAACTGAAGATTGCAATTGTTACTTTAATATAAAAAAGAAAGCACAATCTTACCTTTATGTCATATCAGTACTGCTGTGTTGTTCTTTTTATTGAGGGTTATAATCATTTTAATAAAAGACAATATTCTCCCTTATTAGCTGGAAGGTACTTTATGGTAATAAAACTTATTGTGCTTTGCTAAAACACAACAGGCTTTCCACAGTGCCTCTTTAGTCACATTTATTCTCACCCACTCCATTTTTCTGGCCTTAAACTTTTTAGCTCTTGTTTATAATATTATATTTTCATCTAGGTTGGTATCTACAAGTGAACTTTGTTACAACTTTTACAAATTTATGCCACATCTGATGTGTTACTGTTTCTGTTGGTATGGATCCCTCTCAATGACACTTGGGCTTTTAGGAACTTTCCTTTTACTTAAATTCAAGTCCAGTACTTTATGATCAACTTGCCAGGCTAAGTCAGCTAAGTGGTTTGGGAGTTGTTTTTTTTATAATTTCCCATATTTTTATAGACTGTTGTAGATTTCTCTTAAATTGTTATTGGTGTCTCTCTCTCTCACTCTCTCTTTAATGTTGTAGATCAGGTCGTTCCAATTACACAACTTCCCCTGTTCCACACGTTTAAATTATACATACAGTACAATGTGTAGTGAAATACTTACTCAAAAAAAATACACATATTAAATTTTGGCTTGAATAAGAGAGCTGCTGCTGCCAATTACAGGCTTGTAGGTGGGAGTAAGATGAGGTCAGATCTGTTCAGTTGTTCTGCAGGTTTACATTTAAAGGCATTGACATTGGAATAGAGCAAGTCTAACTTTAAGTGCCTACACATCCAACATGCTAAGTGATGTTAGTTCATTTTAATGTCCTCCTGGTTAAGATATCAGCATTCTGGGGTCAGAATAATTCATTCATTATAATGTTAGTACAAAGTGAATCATGTCTGTTCCCAAGCTAATAAACATGAACCAGCATGATATATCTTATCTCCTTAGGCAGTAATATGGGCAAATTCAGTTTGTACTATAATGACTTGATAACACATTGCAGTTTTAATTGTAATGTGCTCATTTTTTTCCCATTGCTCATTCACTCATTCCTTTACCCCTGCTTCTTCCTCTCTGACTGTTCATGTCAGGTGAACACTATCCAGCATTAAAATAGTATATGAAATAAGAAGTTTAAGCTGGTTCTCCAAAATGCCACCTAATCTTGTCATGACTCACCATGTCATGTAAAAACTCATCCAACTTATTTAAAAGCGATCAAACAATCCTCATTTATGGAGACAGGCTAGTTCTTAGTATTCTCCACATAAATTTTATCTTTGGATGAGCTGTTCCTGTGATAAGCTGTGACAGGCAGCAGTGATAACACTGCTACAAACTGAAAACGATAACATTTAATCTGTTCCATTTTACATTCTCTTACATTCTCCAATTTTATAGATGTAGGTAGCCATCTGATTCTTCCAATTTTCTTCACTTATCCTTTGATAACATTAAAGTTCCCAGCTTGTCCAAAAGGCAGTTGATATAGGACAGCCACTCGAGTCTGCATCTGAGATGACAGTAGCATATCTTCGATGTAAAAATACATTTAGGATTAATAGTAACAATCACAGAGGCAAAATCTTAATCTTAATTATAAATAAATACATTGGTTAATAATCATAAAAAAGAAAGGTCTCCCAAAACAATAATGAAGACAGAGCTCCTGTTAAAGGCAGCTGCCAGCACGGCCTCTGGAAGTTAAGTCTTGGATCTAGTCAACAATTCTCTGTAAATTTTGGGTCTTTTAAATTCATATAGCTTATTATTATTCATTTTATATAGAGCAGCAACAATAAGTGAGCAAGTACATCAGAGGAAATAAAAAAAACTGTCTTTTCACTTTAACAGAGGTGAGTACTTGCTATGGAATTTGTGCAGGCCAGGCCTCAGGGAATTCCTGCTTCCTGCGCCTGTTGCCATTGTCGGCAAGAAATTTTCTTGTTCTAAAATTTTATTCGATTTATTTTATCTTAGTAAGGCACAGTGGCCCAGTGGTTAACACAGCTCCCACATTTGGCCGCAATAATCAGTCCCACATAGTTGGTAAATGCTACACCAGGGACACTTAAAAGATCATTACATCATTGTAATTCCCTCAAGCTAGTTCAGTTTCCTGTTCCCCATTAATTTTAATACCTTTCACCGAGTTTGTCAAAATTCACGAACAATATGTAATTTTGGTGAAGGCAAAGCAAATTCAGCAGGGTTCACCCATTAACGTTGCTATCTTTGATATTTTGAATTTTGGTATTTCTATGTAGAGCAAGAGGCTGCTAGTTGAGGTGGATGCCCCAAAGAATGATATAAAAACTGGTAAATCAGATCTGCATACTTTAAAAGAAAGTCTCTCCATTTCAATTTTTCACAATTTGTGAACACAAGACATGGTGTCAGAATAGAGGACAGTCATGGATTTTGTTGGAGTTCTCTCGCCACAAATTGACTGGGATTCTCTTAACCTGCTGGGAGAATGGAAAAAGTTCCAACAGCATGTGGAGCTGATGTTTTCTGGCCTGCTAAAAGTCAAAGACGAGAGTGAGAAATGCAGCTACCTGCTCCTGTGGACTGGGGAAAAAGGAAAAGACATTTTTAACACATTGACTCTCACCCAAGAGTAAGCCAAGGTACTGAAAACTTATTATGACCACTTTGAGGCATTTGTCATGCCTAAGACGAATATGATATTCATGAGATACAAGTTTAATGAGAAGACACAGGGTATAAATGAGACTTTTGATCACTTTGTAACAGAATTAAAATTGCTGGTGAAGGACTGTGCTTATGCAAACGAAGATGAGATGGTCAGGGATAGAATAGTGTTTGGCACAAACTCAGCGAAAGTGCGAGAGAAACTTTTAAGTGCCGGGTCTGAGATAACATTAAATAAAGCCGTGGACATCGCAAGATCGCATGAGATAGCACAAGCACAGCTGAGAACCTTCGATACATGTACTCCGAGCAGCTCACGTGAACTGATTGTGAACACAGTATGCAGACAACAAGCAAAAGCTCCAAAGAGCGCTGAACGAAAACCGCATTACACAATTGAGAAGGCAGCAAAAGAATATGAAGCGGGTGACGCATACAAGCATATTCATAAGTGCAGCTACTGTGGAAACAAAGCACACGGTGGAAAAAGTCAATGTTCAGCTAAAGGAAGACAGTGTAAAAAATGTGGTAAATTGAACCACTTCGCTAAAGTTTGCAGGACTGGGAAAGGTAAACCCGTGCATGCAGTGTGTCATGTCTCAAATAAAGAGGAAGACGAGCTGTTTATTGATGCAGTAAGAAAGGAACAACCCTCTGAAGCTGAACAAGCCTTTGTAGACATATCAATAGGAAAGCAAGGTGTAAAGCTTAAGTTTAAATTAAGTTCATAGACACGCTGCTGCTAAATATTCGCAGGCAAATCCACAACTTGTTAAACATCTTAGATTCACAAATACTGATTTGGGTCGTGAACACTTCGATGAATGAAACCTGTTATCTTTACAATGGTTGACAAATTTGGAATATAACTTGAACGCAACACATCCTCCAAATATGAACCTGATCGAAAGAAATAATGATAATCAAATCCGTGATGACAGCAACGTTCATAACAGTCACAAAACAATTACATTGACAATCATGTTACGTTATTTTTAAAATGTTTCCTTTCCTTTTTCATAACTTCTTTAACACACTACTTCTCCACTGCGAAGCGCGGGTATTTTGCTAGTATGCTGATAAAATTTAGGAAATTAACCATGTCTTTATCACACATTATTTGGTAGAAATAACAGCAAAAATGAACGTCCGTGAACTTGAACTATTTACAATTGCCTATAATTCTCTCTTTGTTCTGGCCCTGAGAGACGCCATTAAAGAAAAACCAAAAAAGAAAACGCGACTTCGTAATTCAACAACACCTTCCTTCTCGAACCCTCTCCTCTCGAGCCCTAACCCTGCTTACGTCCCCTCCATTCCAGGTGCAACCCCCTTTCCGCATCAATACCCCCGCTGTCAGTCCTCCACGCTGTACTCTGCCCTCCCTCAAGTGGACCCAACAGTCACTCCCAAGGGCCTTCAACCTGGCAGGGACATTACAATATAGTTACAAATTCCTTTTTTAAGAAACTGAATGCAATTTTAACTTTGTTAATTTTGAACACAAACAGGGTACAGATAAAAAAAAAAAAAAAAGACTTCAAAGGTCTTAGGTATAGGGGGCACAGCACTACCTCTATGTTCTGCTGCTTGACTGTAAATGTTACGTTATAGACTATGGAATACATCAGACAGAACTGAACTTGTAACCTCTTGGTTAGCCATGGAGAAAAAATCCTGCACTAATTCCTCCCCTTGTGCTTTGCTTTGTGCATCAGTTATCATTAATTACTGTCAGCTATATAGAAATCCAGTTGTTCAACACTCACTTAAGAATGCATTTCCAGGGAAGGAGGCACTTGAAGGCTGAGATATTGATGTCAATTGAATCTTTAAAAGTCAAATATATTTTCCATCATAATATTAAATATACTGTATGGGAGTTCAGACATTCAGGGATTTGTATTTTGACGATCTATTTGCATCTGTTAAACAATCGTGTGCCAGTCCTGTCAAAGAAATAAACCTTGAGATGACTAATGGAGTTAAAAAAACAAAGTAATGATAATGCAAAGTTACATGAAAACATTTCTGTTTAGAAAACAAAGCCAAAAACATAACCAACTTTCTTAGTTCTGTCTGCTACACAGATTATACATTTTAGCTCCATTTAAGATATATGAAATATTACCTCCAAAAGTTTCAAAAGACTGGACACTAAATAATCTAAAATATTACTAAGAATAACACCATTTAATTAGATTTTCAAATAATTATTGACACTCACCTCTAAATAAAATACCATCTTCTTCAGTCTATATAAAATATGGTCTAGCTCAGCACTCCTAAAAAAATTAGCGGGTCACAGAATATTTGATCAAATGAGAACTTCAGTAAGGGTTACAAATCATGCATTTCTTGAGAAGGCAACTAAATAGACACAATTAGAATTTTGAGGTTATATTACCAGTTGGTAGTATGGTGGAGGAAGGACTAGAGAGCAGCCTGAAAGTTCATTTGCAGATGCCTCTTAAACATGTGACTATATAAGTATAAAAACTTTACTTGTAGTTTCTCATATCATCTGGCAGCTGTGTGGTGCACAACCACAACACTAGATAGATGACAATGGGCAATAAAATAAACATTTTTAGATCTTCTGATAATTAAAAAAATATTATTTATAATAAAACTAATCTTAATTAGGGTCTGATGGTGTTAGATTTATTAAAGAAAGACATAACAGGAAAAGGTGGTAATGTGATGGTCCCAAGTGTACCAGGAAATACTAAAAACACATAAGAAACACATCAAATAAAACTGTTTTTGGTATTTGATTACTAGTTTATGAACTTGGATTTGCAAATCTTTGGGGCTAGCCTTTTTAAGCAACCATTTTGACATCTTTTTGTTCTTGCATTTTGTACAAACTCTTTAATAGTTAAGGGACTTTGTTTTGTTATTTGTCCCAGGGATCTTCTGTGGTTTCCTCACTCCCTTTGGAAATGTAAAGTATAAACTTTGGCTTCCTTTGCTCACTGTGGGCTGCACAGCCCAAGTTTCGAGTTTGAGACTAGGCTCATTTAGGTAGGTTAGGCCTACATCTTTAGATCAGGCCAGTGTCGCGGTACCAGTCTGATTTTCCTTTTGAAAAATGTATTCCTACCTCCATTTTGAGCTTTTGTGAGTTGAATATATCAATACAGATCAGGTACATTTGCCAATAACACAAAATCTAGTCCGTCACAAGTATTACAGACTTTGCCCTTGTTATGTGGGCATTCGCCAATCAATGCATATGAAGGAACATGGCATTCTTTTGTTTAAAGACTTCTTTTGAGTTTGCCATACAATAATATTTTGGACTCCTACAGTTAACCAAGCAATATATAACAAGAGATTGCAGAGTGAGTTATAATGAAAACCGTGGAAGTATAAGTTTTAAACAGATCAGAATAAAGAAAGTGTGTGGATGGTGCAGAGAAACCCTGGGAAGGTGACTTATTTTTGATAGAATAAAGATTTTCATGTTAAGAAATGTAGCATAGTCACTTCATAGTTAATGTAAAACACAAGAATACAGAATAAAATGTATAACATTAACAGGCCATACCTAACATAGGATTTATCTAGACTGTATTCCAGCTGGTGTCTTTTGTAATTTTAAGACGTCTACTTTGTGCAGTATTCAAGGAGGAGTTTCTCTCTGCCATCAAGTTTCAGTGCATATCATTAAAACAACACCTGGCAGGCTGTTAGCAGAGCCAATCTGATGAGGCCTGTGAGATTTAAAGACAGGAAGTTAATAAGAACAATTCAGCACAACTGTAGCAATGCAGCATGATTGTTTGCAATTGTGACCGTAGTGCATTATCAGAATCATTCATCTGAAGTAATTACAGGTAAATTAGCATATGATCTTCCGCTGAATTAATTTTTTATGAAATTGCAAACATCTGTTAATGGTACACACCAGATTTATTAATATTAAATAAGCTGCATATAAGATGTTAGAATACGTCCTCATTTTTGTTAGCTAAATCATATTTCACTGCTGCAAAAATGTACAGAAATGAAATATGACAGCAATTACCTAATTAGAACAAAGGATTGAGTTTTTGACTTTCTAATCCAATCAGTCATGTTGTATAAAGGGTCTTTAGTGGCAGACAAAAAGTATTTTCTTTACTGAGAATACATTTTTAACACATGAGGGAATTACTTATTTGATTTTATGGGTAAAACATGAACTTTATGGCTTGATAATTTAATCACAGTTTAGCTGTATAAATGTATAAATCATTATAGGATCAAACATACCTGCAAATAATATATGCTGTAAAGATAAAGGGTATAAAAATTAACAACCAGGGGATATAATGCATGTACTTAGTGCTTTTGGTTTTTATTGAGCTAACATGGTGGCACAGTGATTAGCTCTGACAGAGTTTACTTGATCTTCCCAGATTTATAGGGTTTTCCTTTCACATATTAAAGTTATGGGTTCTAGTCTAGGCTATGTTGTTCCCAAATGTGTGAGAGTATGTGCCCTACCCAGAGCTGCTTCCTACCATGTGCCTTGGGTTGTGGGTATAAGCTACACCTTCCTGCATTAATGATGAGTAGGTGACAAAATGGATGAACTGAACAATGGTTTCATATTATAAAATAATAGAATGAAATAAGGTAAGATAACAATATTTGTCTAATCTCAGATGATATAAAATATTTAAGTCACAAATTTACTGATGGATTACAATTATGTTTCCAGCGCACATTTTTTATTTTGTTGTTATTTTTTTTTGTCATTTCAGATAGTGGTTGCAGTTTGAGACTTCTAACATGAAATTTACAGTTTGTATGGAAACTGTTTTTCAATAAGGTCTACAGCTAAGCAGTTTACTCATGTTGTATGTTATGTCTAGTATGGGCTATTGCTAGTATCATTTTATCCTAGCATTAGTATTCTTTCTCAGTCTGTTTATTCATTCTTGGATTTAAAAATCCTGTTTAAATCCTTTCCTTACGTGGGTCCATTTTGAATGTCAGTTTTTCCTAATTTGAGTCAAGTTGCACATTATTTAGAAACCCTGACCTAAGCTAAACCTGTTTAACTTACTTGTGGGGGCAAAAAACTGATCTTGTTCTTGTCCTTTGCTGTCAAGTAAGGTAAACATACACATTTATATGCACATTAAAATACAGCCAAATCATACTGTAATATCCCAGGAAAGCTAAAAGTTATATTTTCTGTAGTGGTCCAGTGATTTACTGTTTCACGCAGTTGATTTTGTGTCATTGCCCTAATCTTTAAACATTGCCTTGTACTCTGTCCTTGCTGTACAATCATTTATTTTATATTGTATTGAAAATAATGTACAGTAAATAAAAAAAATGAACTGATGTTTAATTTCTAAGTGAGCTATAATCAACTTTTAACTCTATGTATAGAAGATATTGCTATAGTGGAAAACGATTAAGCAGCAGATGATAGTGCAGCTTGCAAATTCTTTTGTGTGCTATTTAGGATAAAGGATGCCATATACAGTGCGAGGATGCTAAAATATAAAATAGCATATATTTAAACTATGGTAACCTAATGTAATTAGTGATTGAATGTCTTGAATGTCTATGTGCAATAATGCACATAGTGAAATATCTGCATTAGTTAATTGAATGAGCAATGAGTAATGTGTAAAATACAAAATAAAGAAAAAAATTTTCGAAGTAGGGTGAGACACTTTTTGGACTGATATGTGGATAACTGGCCACTTAGTTATATATGGACATACATGGTCAGTGTAATTTACCAGTAAACAATGACAATTGACCATAAAATGAGAAGCCATTGATATTTTTTTTCATTTTGCAAAAACCCTATTTCAAAGAAGATATTAAGTAAAAAAAAAAATAAAAACAATCAATAAACCTTACAATCCATACATCAATTTATCCAAATTCAGAATCACATAGCATTGGAGCTGGCAGTGTCACCTATAATGCAATAACCAACTCTAAATGTCTTACCTATATACTGAAAAGAATTCTCACAAACTCATGCCCACTCTCACTTATATGGTGCCAATTTAAATTAATTGATTATCCTATCAAACATATCTTTGTGATACCGATAATGAGAGAATATACTAACCCTATACAGGCAGTGATTAGACTGGAATTTAAAATCAGTCTAGTAAAGCTGACAGAAAGCAATGATAACCACAGTATCACCATGGTAGTAAAATAAATACAGTAATGGCACAATCGCTTACAATCCGAGGGTAACCAATGTCAAATTCAGTTATTCTTTTGAAATCTATGACTCTTAATGAGGATAACTAAAATTCTTTAACTGGAGCTGCCCAGGGCTAACATCAGATAAGAAGAAATAATTATTATGCGTCATAATTCAAATTTGACGTTTCCTAAATACCATATAAAGATCTTTTTTCCATTTTCTTATACAAATGTATTTTGTACCTTATGCAGCCTGAAGTACAAGCAGGAAATACACTTGGGTTTCACTGATTTTCACAAAACATACTTTTCCTGTGTTTCAAATACCTGTGATCAGTGAAAGCTAATCCATTCCTGAAAATCCAATCACAGACGGTGAATTTTCATAACACAGACATATAATTACCAATAATTTACACCCTAGCATATGAACACAGCATTAACTGTCAGGATTAACAAGGACTCATCAATATCCATTCATACCCCAAAATCCTGGTACAAGGTTTACTTGGACTGACTTCAGAGATGATTTGGTATTAGCACTAGTAGTGAATCCCAGAGTCGAACTTTGTAACTGTGAAAATTCAGTTTTGTTGTTCTTCATACCAACTCTGCCATGGCTATGCTCAAGTCTGAATGAGAAAAGAGGAGGGTTGGGCAAGAGGACAGCTACCCCTCTCCATAAAACCTTGCAAGCTACAAAAACATCAACAAGAGACATTCAAAATATTTTATCTTTGGAAGAGGTGGTTCATGCCTTTGTTTCATCCAGGCTGGATTACTGTAATGCACTCCTCATCGGGATCCCCAGCAAGAGCCTTCAAAAGCTCCAACAAATTCAAAATAGTGCTGCAAGAATCCTGATGAGGGAGCGGATATATGAACACATTGCACCAATCCTTCCGTCACTTCATTGGCTCCCTATCCACCTCCGTATTGAATACAAACTGTTTGTTTACTCACCATTGTATCCATGGAAATGCTCCACAGTATTTGAAGGAACTCCTTATACTACAAACCACTGCAAGAAACCTCCGTTTTGCAAATACCTACTGCCTTTGCCCCGACTGTGACCAAACTTCATACAATGGGTGACCGAGCCTTTGCAGCCGGTGCTCCACGGCTCTGGAATGCCCTACCAGAGAGAGTAAGAACACAGCAGGCTGTGGGCTGTTTTAAAAAACAGCTAAAGACTTTTCTACTTAGGAAAGCTTATTAACAAGAATGCTATAATTATTGTTGTTTTATCTGTTTTTAGCTTTTCTTGCCTTTGTTTAAACTTTTTATGTAGCACTTTCAGATTTACTGCTAATGTAAAGTGCCCTATAAATAAAATGCATTATTATTATTATTACATTTAGCAAGAGGACATATGTCCAATGCAGCACAGGGAGCATACATTGTATGGGATGCTCTGGGTCCTAGGATTATCAGGGATGCTTTCAGGGCCAACAAAAGGAGGATCAACATGAGGAACAAGAATGAAGTGAAGAAAAGGAGCAGTTGCAGAACATACTGCAAACCTTCATTCATTGATATTCACAAAGAGACATCACCACTCTTATGGAAGACTTCAATACCAAGATCGCATTAATAAGGTCATAGGATAGAGAGTTCTTGGCCAGATGAATGATAATGGGAAAGGGTTGCAGATATGTGTATCACAAAAAGCCTGTTCATTAGTGGAATCTTTTTCCGTCATAAAAGAATAGCAAGGTGACTTGGTTATCACCAGACCCATCTACTGAGAACCAGATAGACCTGGTTGCCTGGCTAAAGCTGATGTTGAGAAGGAACCAGACAGGGGATATAAATCAGCACCAGAGTTTCAACACTGCACTTGATAGAGATGGGTCCAAACTGGGAAATTACAGACTCTCTCTCACCAACAAGTTGTAAGTCCAACTGGAGTTGTTAGAGGAGGGGACCAATGAGGACAAGTGGAAGGTGGTGAAAGAAGCATTGACAACAAGTGCAGGGTCTCAAGAAGCACAGTTACAAGGAGTTGCTCTTAGGAAAAATATTGAAAAAGATCGAGGAGAGGAAAGAGAAAATGGTAATGGTTAACAACTGCCATATATGAGCCAACAGGAGTGTGAAGAAGATAATCAAGGATGACAACAGAAATTATATAGAGGTTCTTGCAACAGAAGCAGCAGAAGCAACTCGACATTAGAACATGAAGGACCTCTAGTTCACCACCAAGAGCCAAACCAGAGACACCCATGAGGGACAAGGAAGGCTAGCCAATGTCAGGAAAAGACTATCAAGCTGTAAGGGAAGAGAGCTGTGGTGGACAATGACACAAGTTTTCAGACTTTGCAGAATGACAGTGAATGCAAATAAAAGAATTAAGAGGGGTCTTTCTTTGTGCAAATTGAAGGACCAATGTTATGTGTTGCTTTTTATTTATTCAGTCCTATCTGTATCATAAGAATAACTGACAATAGAAATACACTCCACACTAGAAAGCAAAAGGAAATTCTTTCACATCATCAGAGACTTAGCAGTTTGTGTTTATTTGTTTACATTTGTTTAAGCTTTTTCTTTTTATTTATACCACTTTTAAAAGATTATGTTGAGGGCTTCACTTAATTTTGTTGAGGAACATTTGCACATACATGTGTGCGCATGACATCACAGCTACTACCTTTAGCCTTCTTGGAATTTTGTTTATCCCAGGAAAAATGAGCCATAAACATTGAAATTGTTTCAAGAAAAATTGTTATTATGTGTAACAGAAACATGTAAATGCTTAAATGGCAAAATAAATACAGGAAAAGAGTTATGTCTAGTGTCCACTCCTGTACTGGTGCAGATGTAGTTTGCATCCTTTGTGTGATATATTTTGAAACAGTCACCAGCACACAGCCTGATGTTGCAATCTGTACAGTATTAGCGTGTTTCTTTGTGCACTTTTCTTATTTTTTTCCTGTTGCTTCTACATGAGAGGGTAGAATATCAGTGCCTTGATTGCTTGATCAATATACCCCTTGTGTTATTGCAGACTACCACAGCATAAGGCTTAGTGACTTCCACCTTTCCCTGACACGAACATTGACAGTTCCTGTATTCAAAACAGTGCTAAGGGAGCTAAATGTCTTGTTTGTCCTTGCACTTAATCACAATTATTTTTGCCTTTTTGTCATTCGGCTAGTGTTGTACCCCGGTAAAGCTTTACACAACTGAATTCACTGGGTATATCATGATGTTTCTGTTGTACTGTGCATTATGCATCAGTTTTACTTTCAACATCTGATGACTAATTCTCATTTTCATTACCATTGCTTAATTTGAATGGTTCAGTTTCAGTTTGTTCTAGGACTGCCTTATGGCTTCTTGTTTGATGCTCCACCTCACTCATGAATATTAATGAGTTACCATAAAGTTGCAGGAAGCAAAGGTACAGTATATTCATTTTTTTTTGGCAACATGATGTTATTTCATCCACTAGATGGCAGCAGTGTTCTTCAGGCATAACACTATAAAGAGTGTCATTACACATCACCCTGTGCCTGACTCTGGTATAAGCATAATTGCATAGCATTCTGAGGCGGTCATGTTCGGGATTAACGTTAAGAAATTTAAAAAACTAAGATATAGATCTTTACTGTTGCACTTTTTTTTCCTCAAAGACTCATCAGCACAAAATTAGTTTTTCTGAGCAGTGTAATTAGTTTCGGGGTTGATATTTCCTGTTTAAAAAAGAATTCTTGTAATGCCTTTTGGTTTTGGTCACTTAGTGAATTTACTGTTTACTAACCAAAGCTACCTGACTTCTCTCTTTCATGGCTCTTTGAAAGCATCTAATCACTTAAAATTATGCTGCACGCTTGCACTTTAGTTGAACCCTCACGTTCTTTTATAGCAGAGTTGCAGTTAAAAGCAGAGCCTACCTGATCTTTAGACAATAACATTGAAAAAAGGTTTAACAAAATAAGATTCTTCTAATTCCTTTGTGCATCAAAATACACTATGCTATGCATTATTCTTTATATTGTGGTGTATTTCAATTGAAAATAAAGTAACATTTTATGAACTATATTACAAAATCAATTATTGCAAACACACCCTTTTATTTGAACAGTATAGTTTGATTAAACATATAAAGCACTCAGCACACTAAAATGATTCCTGTGGGCATTTTAGAAATTCATTAACTAAGTCGTTAATGCAGGAAAATCTTTAGCATAACAATCTTTTTCAATTATTTGGCAAACCTTCTTTCCCCTAGAGCTATCCCATTTTACCTTTGATGCTGATGTTGGAAAATTTTTTAAAGAAATTAAACTCTTAAAAAGAAGAGATGAATACTATCCAGGTTTACTGTGAGCACATTGTCTGATTTACTGTAAGTATGCATGTCGTGTTACCTCCTGCATATAGTCATTTTCTTAAAGGCCTTGTTGAATATCCTGGGTTGTAACACATTCAACAGATACAACTATAGGTGTATATTCTGTGAAAAAGTGGGGGATTATTTATTTAATTTTTTTGCTACTAAAACAAAATCTGCATTTTTTCATGGAAAAATGTGATTTATGTGAAATAAAATGATTTACAGACTTAAAGGTTATCCCATAATACCTCACACAGGTTGTCATTCTGTCTGTGCTGTGCCTTTTGATGACTTTTATTGTAGGTAGTCTTTTTTTTTAACGCACCCCCCAAACACATGGTGGTTGGGTAGTCTGGCAGTTGCAAATTGATCCAGTGTAATTAAGAATGTAGATGTTTGCTTGACTGGGCAGTGCAACGGACTGGCTCCATGTCCAGGACTGCTTAGTGTTAGTGGAAGAATCTCTAGCCCTCTCACATTCTCAACTAAATTTAGTAGGTTTGAGAATGTTATGTTTATTATTTTTCAAGCAAACTAGATAAATACAAGGAAAAATATCCTAAAAATTAACTATTCAATACTGCGCATTAATTTAGAAAATGGATAGTAACCATGGGTATTACAGCCCAGGTTGTATTATGGGAATAAAAGCAGTGATAAAGACAAGAATGCAATGCAATTGTTCAGTGTAGGTGTGTTCAGAATGGAGTTCAGAATAATTTTAGAATATGTAGATCCTGCTTCACTAATATAGTCCTTTTTATGATGAAGTTGCAAGGAATATAATAACATTAGAGCTTACAGTATTATCCACCATAATTTCTGGTTGCAATACTTGTTTGCCTGGATTAGGAGTAAAGTAAGGAGAAAAGAATCCACACAGCTGGTGTGAACTCTCTGTTTCGACTAATGTTACAAAGTGTGTAGACCTTTTCACTTTACTCTAACAAAAATTGGAGAAAAGCTTTTTTTTTTTTATTTTAATATTTTATTGCTCTGTTATAAATTAAAGGTGAAGCACCTCATCAAAAAAAGTAAACTGCTCACTTCGTTATGTGTATTGTGGAGTAGGTCTGTGGCTTTTGTATTAAGGTTTTGTTTTTGTTGTCATAATTGTTATAATTCTTCTGATTAAGGTAAGCACTTTTACACTGTACTGTTGGTATTTTTGTTTTAATTGTAAGGCTTTAAATTTTCTTTGTGCTACATTTTTTTTCTCATTTATTCCTCGCCTATACCCACACAGCCAGGATTCAAGCTGTGGTATGAAGAAGATAGGTTAAGAAAAGTTGTAAATAAATAAAATAAGGTTATGGTTGATCCTGAGGTCCTGCAAGAATTAGTGCTGGGGCTGCTGATCTTTTTAATTTATATTATTGACTAGGTAAAAATGTTAAAAATGTTACTAAGCTATTTGGATTCTCAGATAGTCTGGAATCAACAAAATATCTATAGGACATGTACTTGGAAAAAGCCTGAAGGAACTGATATGCACAAATTAAATTTGCTGTAAATGTAAATGTGAGATACACATACAAAATCAGTGTGTTAAGCTAGAAAGTGCTGTTTGAAGAAGATTCTGCACTCTTCACATCCAGACATTGTACAAAGGCTAATTTGATACATGTTTATAAAATATTCTGTATGGCAATTACGTTTAAACTTTATAACCCCATTATGAGGTCATATTTGAAATAAAGGATCAACCATGGAGTGCTCCATTACTTAAAATCACATTGTAATTGGTGTTCATGTACTACGTAAAGCTCCTTAACCAGCAGCACAAATAATGATTAGAATGAAAGCCCACTGTCATTTTTGATATATCAAAAAATCAATTACACACCTCATTTAAGAGTTGCATTCAGCCATTTTATTATTCCAATATTAATCCATATTGTTCTTTTTCATTAAAGAGATATTAAAAATACAAAATGTTTTGTAATTGATAATCTGTTATGTATTAATGAATATTTAGATGTGGGTAGTGGGAATCGCACCATGACTTGGTTTGCGTTTATTGGAGTTTCTTAAGTATCACCTTTGCTGTTTGGTTTTACTGTTTTTTAGATTATTTTCTTGCCTTTTAGACTCTGCCTCTGGACTGTGTTCTAAGACTTGTTTGCTATGGATTGTCTTTTAGGCAGTTCCTTTTCTTCTTGTTTCTTTTTTTTCTGTTGAGTTTTTTCCTTGTATTTTTCTCTTTTTGTGAAATACATCATTCTTTGTTAGCTTTAGTATATATTTTTATTTATTTATTTACTTTCCCCAGTTCTCCATTTTGGGGCCTATTGCAGTTGAAGGCAGCAGGTGCCTCAGAAGCCTGGCTGACATCTGGTGAGCCTCTTCTGGGCAGACCAGGTAAGATTCTGGCCTACTTTCTGTAGCTTGTTTGAAGGCCTCACCCTATTTTATTTGAAGGAAACTCCATTTCGTAACATGATCTGCCAATGAAATAGAAACACTCAGTATAAAAATTGGCTACTATGGTATGAGTGTTGAGGATTTGCATAAAGATATTTGTGGTTAAAATCAATACATAAAAATTTATTTTGTTTTCAATGATCCTGTAGGAGCATCCATGACATACTCATTCATTTGAAATTCAGATGAATGAGGGAACTTTAATTATACATTACAAATATCTCACAAGTGCTCTCCTTTGTCTTTTTGAGTCATGATAGATGTTCTTGATAAGTATTTCTTTAGGTTGCTTAAATCATTTATTAATAATTGTTTATTGTTTAAAACTATCTTCTGTTAATGATAAACTCTTTGTGATTGTGGAACCAGTTTAGCCATGAGTGTAAAATAAGGTTTATTCAAGCAAGACTTTTTAAACTAAGTCTCAATTTCATAAGCATGCTTTGTTATATAACCTCATGATATGACAAAAGTAAAATTCTTGGTGCCAGATGTTGTGGTTTAATGTTCTTTGAAACAGTTGCCCTCCTAGAATTTTTTCCACTAGTGTCTGAAAAGGTAAGCAGAGCAATAATCAAAATGAAATGTAATACAAAGTGAACATCATCTAAATGCCACAGCAAACCTAAACATTGTTGTTGACCATGTGCTTATATTTTTAGCCATATTTAAGTTGGTAGTTCAGACAAGATAATGCATTGTGTCACAAAGGATGCATCACATTTTCAGACATAATAGAGACTTCATTATGGTGGTATGGAGTCAGCTTTGACCTTGTAGAGCAGGAATGTCAAACTCACTACTATTGGTGGGCCGCTTCGACTGCCATACGTGCGTCAGTGGGCCGCACTGTAACAAATACTATTATACAAAGTTACTGTAGCTTTCTTTCCAATACTGAAAACTTTAAAAAATGTAACACTTAAAGTTTAAAGAAAAGCTATTTATTTCCATACAAGCTCTGTACAACAGCGTACAATTAATAATAATAATAATACATTTTATTTATATAGCGCCTTTCCCATGCTCAAGGCACTTACAGAACATAAGAAAGAACGGCAGGGTATACAGTATATAGCATAGTACAAAGCAAATTAATAAATAAGAAGATTAAGACAGTAAACTCAGAGAAAGCCTAACAGACAACAGAATTGATGGTCTGCACACACACACACACACACAGGTTACATGAGCATCTTGACAGAGAGGTAAACTGAGAGAAGGGGAATGAAGTCAAATAGAGCTAAAAGCCTTCCTGAACAGATGAGTTTTAAGTTGTTTTTTAAAAGAATTCATGGAGTCAGCTGACCTGATTAATTTCGGTAGGTCATTCCAGAGTCTGGGCGCTATACAGCTGAAGGCCCTGTCACCCATGGAGTGAAGATTAGTGTGGGGCACAACAAGATTGCCAGAATCAGAGGACCTTAGTGGACGGGCAGGCACATAGTGATGGAGAAGGTCACTGATGTAGTTTGGCGCGAGGTTATTTAAGGCTTTGTAGGTTATTAGTAGGATTTTATATTCGATTCTGTAAGACACAGGGAGCCAGCACTCTTATTTTTTTGGGTTTTTCCCGAGCGGGTTTAACCAACCCTTCCCAAAGGGGAAAAATTTTGGGCCCAAAAACCCAAATAAGGCCTTGGGTCCAGGAATTTTTAAAGTAGGGGGAAAGTTTATTATTTAAGGCTTTGTAGGGTTTTAAAATTTTTTTAAAAATTTTTTTTGCAAAAGGACAAAAGGGGGGTGGGGGTGCGGTTTCAAAAAATTTTGCATTTTGAAAATTACGATATAATTGGGGGCCCCTTTAAAATTTAAATTTGGGTTTGGGAAAGACGGGTCCCACATGGGGAAAGAAGGGTTTTAAAAGGGGGTGGGGGGTTTTTAATGTGTTTTAAGGTAGTAAAAAAGGGGGAAAAAATGACACAAGTTCTCCCGGGGGACAAAAACCCCCCAAAAAAGGGCTGGAAACCCCAAAAAGTTTTTTTAAACCCCAATTTGGGGATTCTTTTTTAAAAGTTTTAAAATTCCCGGGCTCCATTTTTTAATTTCATGGGGGTTGTGGCGGGGAAAATTTTAACCCCCAAAAAATGGTGAGGGTTTCTGAAAAATAAAGCCATGCAAATAAATGGGGGGGGCAAAAACGGAGAAGGGGGGGGCCCCAAAAGAACCCTTTTTGGGGGGGCATGGTTAAAAGCAAACAAATTTTGCCACCGCCAATAAATTTTTGCCCGGGGGCATTTTAATCCCGCGTTTCCTTTAAATTTTGGGTTTTGGAGGTCCTTTTTTTAGGGGTTTTTTTGGGCGGTTTTAAAAGGGCTGTTTTAAAACGGAAAACCCGAGTTTAAATTTTTTGGGCTCCCCCAAAACCGACTGGGGTTCCATCAAAAATTACTAATAAATTGGGGGGGGAAATTGCCCTATTTTAAAAGGAAGGGGGAAAATTGAAATTGATTTCCAGACAAAAATTTTTAAAATTGGGGACAAAAGGTTTAAAGTAACGCCAACCGTGCAATGAAATTGGAAAACGGAATAAGGGGGTTTTTTTTGGGGGTTTTGGGGGGGGTAAAAAAGGTTTGGCCCACAAAAAAGGGTAAAAAATAATTAGGGAAAGCCCAGAGAAGGAGGGGGGGAAAACGGGAAGTTAAAAAATGAGGTTTCCCAAAAAATTTTTTTACAATTTTAAAAAGGGGGAAAAAGGGGAGAAATTAAATTCAAAAGGGGGGGGCCCCAGACTTCGATTTTTAAATCGAAAAACCTTTGGGTTTTTGGGCCATTTTCAAAATTTTTAATGGGCCCCCGGGGGGGTTTCCCGGGTTGGAAGGGGGAAAGGGTGTAAAAGGGTTCGGGAAAAATTTCCCCCAAGTTTTTCCCCGGAAATTTGATTATACCGGGGGGAATTTTAAAAAAAATTTTGTTTAAAGGTTTTTAATTAAGAAAGGGGAGTTATAGGGGCAAGGAATTTTGGTTTTTTGGGAATAAGGAAAAAAAAAAAGGGGCCAAAAAAAAGGGGGGGAACGTTTTTTAAAGGGGAAAGAAAAATTTTTCAGGGGGTTTATTTCCACAGAATGTAAATTTGGCACACTGACACTTGTATTTCCAGAGCCATGAGAAGGAATGCTTATTCCTGAGCAAATGCTGCCGGTTGTCTTTTCATTCGCACCCCGGCGGTGGCGGCGACCTGACCCGCGATGTATATATTTCGGGCGCTGCAAAATACCGGCGTCTTTTAGGATGTTCCAATCAGACCATTTGCTCTGGACAAACTGTTTAATAAGAAGGAGTTTGTCATGAGAGTATTTTAGCATGATACTTGGCAATACTTATCTGAAAAGCAGTGGAGAAGCAGCACAGCATAGCGGAACCATTTGGATTAGATGAGATGAACGGCGATAGCAAAGCAGCAGAAAGCATAGCAGGAGGAGGTAGCAGGATTTGCAGGTTCCAATACACAGGCACAAACAGTAACGCTTGGTAATTTCATGCGTGATCGCCCCGGAGCCATAAGCCAGGTTAATATGAGCATCAGATCAGATCCCAGTCGTACAGTACTGTAAAATGAATCGGGAGCAGATCAGCATAGCGAATATAATCACGGAGAAAGATTATCCCGAGGTCATAGATCGCCAGGTACAAAGAAATGTTCGTAGGTCTCGTCCCGCGATCCACAGACTCAGCTGTTCCCAGTCAAAGTAGAGTCCATAAAATCTGTAAATATTAAGCCAAATCCATGCAATTCAGGTCGGCTGTATCCACGAACTATACGTACAGTAAAAGAAATAAAACAAGCGTGAGAAAGTGTAGAATAAAGGCGAATTTTGCGAAAAGTGTTGTTAACAGGGGGGAGCGGCAGCAACTTAGCTAGGTCCTTATATTCATTATATTATATAGGAGTCTTACAGTGTGAGATCTATTTCTTGTTAGTGACCAGTTCGTCAATATCAGGCTTGAAATCTTCTGCAGATGCAACTTTTATGAGGGATGAAAGGTGCTCGACAGGAAGCTTTCATTAACGAAAACAATTTCTCACAAAGGTAAGTGCTTCTGAACATAGACAGTACTCTCAATGCCAACTTACAGATCTGCACATATGAGAGTGGCAGGTAAGCATACAAGCCTGGCACACCAATTTTGTTGTATTTTGCCTTCAGAAGAGAATCTGACTGCAGTTCAATCTATTCCATTTGGATATTCTCAGGCACATTCTCAACGTTGTAAGAGAACAGCACAAAGTCCTGTTCGTGTGAACTGAAATCACGAAAACTCTCACTGAATTCATTGTTCAGTAATTCAAGTTGGAAAATAAATCCTCCAAAAATCAAATTTTACTTCACTAAGTTTACTTCAAAGTTTATATTGTAAAATAAGCTGATATGCAAAAAGCCACCTGACCTACACTAATTTTACAAACTCAAAATCACAAAAATATGTTAATAAACAACTCAACTTCTTGCGTCCACTTCAGATCTTCAGGTGTAGTCTGCACTGTTTGTTACAATACTAGCACAAAATTACATAAAACTAGAGCAAAAAAAATTTGAAAATATGCAGGCTATTACTACTCGTAATGGTCAGTTCTACCCAATGGCCAATCTCAGCCGCCCAGTCAGTAATGTAGCCTGTGCAGGGGCTGCCCTTGGCAGAGAAATAATCAGTGGCTCCTTCGCCCGCCAATATCAATATGGTATCTTATGCACGGCGGATGGCCACGTCCGTTGCGGACACTGCATAGCCGCCTCATGCTCATGACACACTTCTATATGCGCGTGTCCGTAACTTGGTGGCGGCCCATGATATTCTCATTACGGCAGAACGTTATAATACTACATATACTGTAGCATACTGCTCTGACACAAATGACATTAGTAAATACAGCATACTAATTAACAAGAAACACAATGTTTTTCGGCCACATTGCCGTCAGCTGTTTCGTTTTTTTCTCTTTCTGTTTTATATTCAATATATATTGGCGTCGCGGCCCTTGGCAGTTGGCATCCCTGTGCAGGTGCACCTGTGCCCCCTGCTGCAGCCTAGCACTTCAGTTGTGATGTTGTGGTTCATTAACTTTGGTCAAGGCTTGTGGCTATACCTCAGATGACGTTTCCAGTACCGTAATGCCATGGCAAAACGCACCTTTGTCAGAAGGCAGAAGTAAGAAAAGTCAATAAGTAACGCTAAAGATGCAGAATGATTCAATCACAAATGATAGTAATCATTTTGTACAAGTTCAGTGCTAACTAGGATCTGTCATGTGGGCTGCAAAGATTTCTGTTGCGGGCCTCATGCGGTCCAGGGTCCGCGTGTTTGACATGCCTGTTGTAGAGTAATGAGCAGTTTGAGGAATGGATGAATCAAGAAACATATTTAAAACACAGAGTAATCAGTGTACTTTACTTGGACATCAAAAAGTTGAACTTTATGTTTACTCTTTTAAGCAATGTCTTGTTGACTCATTGCACTCACCAGAAAGAATGAAGGAAACAAGGAATATTTTCTTGAGAGACAGTTTGTTGGCAGTCTGCTTTATTTTGTTCATGTATCAGGTAATTAGGAATAAAGATTTTTGTTAATTACAAAACCTAAGGACTGAAGTATGCAAACACTCTGACTTTTCTAATTCCTAGCTTTCCTTTCCCAGGGGAGGCAATGATAGCAGTGAATGCAATTTAGAGATAATAACGGTAACATTTTCTATAATTTAACAGCCCATGGTTGAAGTAATCATAATTCCCTCTTAGTGTTACTAAGAGCTGGTAGAGAAAGATAAGGACCAAAAGAAGCAAAACGTAGTGATTTCTAGATGCTTGGCTGTGTGTTATTGGTCATATTTGCTGCTTTGCATATTTGCATACATACAGTTCAATAATAACTCTCTGAGCAGAACAGCAAAGAATATTTCTGCTTACTATTTGGAAGTCCAGTATATGAGCTAAATCTACAGCAGACTGTGTTTTCCACCTATGCCAACTGACTCTGAAATTTCCTCAAATAAAAATGAAAAGTATAAAACGAACATGACAATCAGGCAGAACTAAGGAAAGTCATACAAAAATTCTTTCTGTATAGGAGGAAAGCAGCTTTTGTACTGCCCTGTTTATTGGGATACTGCAAAACAGAGTACATATAACATTTTTTGTGTTTTATATACTGTATATTGTAAATATGTGTTGTATTTCTAACCCTGCACAAACCTGCAAAGCAGTCATGACCACCATTTACCTTACTCTCCAAAGGCCTCAGTGATTTAGTCTTCTCTCTCTAGAATTCATCCCCTTAATTTGTCTGTGACACACTCAATTAGAATTTTATTTTTAAATTTTTATATCAAGTTTTTAAAATGCACCACTATACAGGTACCAATTTTAATATGACAATAAGTCTTTCCTTCAAGTTATTCTATCAAGTAATTAACACAAATCCCTAATTTTGTCCAATAAATGATAAGCCTGGAACTAGAAGAAAAATATCTCAAATTTACCATTGCCCTGGGAGACAAACACACAAAGAACAAAGAAAGAAAAGCTTCCATATTGTATGGAATAATTGGCTTGAACAATTTGAAGCTTTCCTATTTCAAACAAAAAAACACACCTATGAAATGGAGAGTGGAAATTTCCATCAATTATAAATTTAAATCAAGTATAAGTTCCATCGTCTTCTTTCATGCAACAGTTTCTAGGAACTGCTCCTGCAGTATTAAGTCTGTGAAATTCATTCTGTCGTGTTATCATACGCTATCATTTCTCTCACTTCATAATTTCTCTCTTCTTGGATTTCAGTTTTTGCAAATGCTGAATTGCTACCTGTACTTTTGCTACAGTCTACATTTTTATTGCACTAATGTATTTGAAAGTTTTACTGTCAGGTAAACTTATGTGTTCTAAAAAGAGTTATGTGATGTTTATGTATCCAGATTCTAATGAAGTAATCCTCTGGCAGGATGAATACTCATAAGAGGAGCACCTAATGGCAAGGAAGCTGACTACACTAAATGAACATATGTTATGCTGTTAATGACACTACAGTTTATAAAATGAAAATCTAAAATACAGGTGGCACAGTGGTAGCGCTGCTGCCTCGCAGTAAGGAGACCTGGGTTCGCTTACCGGGTCCTCCCAGCGTAGAGTTTGCTTGTTCTCACCGTGTGTGCGTGGGTTTCCTCCCACAGTTTAAAGACTTGCAGGTTAGGTGCTTTGGTGACCCTATATTGTCCCTAGTGTATGCTTGGTGTGTGGGTGTGTGTGCCCTGTGGTGGGTTGGCACCCTGCCCGGGGTTTGTTTAATGCCTTGTGCCATGTGTTGGCTGGGTTTGGCTCCAGCAGACCCCCGTGACCCTGTAGTTAGGATATAGCGGGTTGGATAATGGATGGATGCAAATATAAAATACAGATTGCATTAGTATTTCTTTTAATTGTATGATACTGAATATTGTGGTTTCATTTTTTATTCACTGTGTTAGCCTTGTCAGTGTGGCTTTTCTGTTCTAATTCATTATTTCTAGTGTCATGTGTGTAAGTATGTTGCTCCCTTACATGAGAAATAGCTGCATCTTTACTCCACTGTGATGTTATATATATGAATATGAGTATGCTTGGGTGCATACTTTTCCAAGCCCATTTACACTTTCTCTACTTGTCTAGCTTCTGTTTCATATCTATTCTACACCAGGTGGGCATTTCATGAAGTGTGCTTATTAAATTGAGACTTGGCTGATTAAGACTTGCGTAAATAAGCCTAGTTTTCCAATTAAGGCTCAGTCCTTTACACAAACACAAAGTGTTCCTTGTTAACTCAAGACTGACTTAGGCGACCCACATAACCATTAGATTTAGGCAACCCTGGGAACTGATTATTGATAACATCAATCATAGTTTAAAAAGCACAGATGAGAATGTGGCATATACAGATTGGATACCAGTGACTTTAAATGTGAAACTGATGGGATGTGTGGCATATTATGGGCACAACTAAGAATGCAGCAACATAAGATATGCTAAAAAAAACCTGTCATTGACAAAAAAGCTGGTAATGAATGAGATAACTTAAATGTCATTTCTTTTCAATGGATAGTTCACATTATAATGCATTACCCTTTTTATTGAACATGTAGGATTAATTTAAACAAGAATTCTGCAACTTCAAATATACTAAAAAATTAATCCCTGGAACCTTTTGCTGAGATTTTGTATCTTATCAGTTGTGAATTTCGTGCACTCTCAATTTGTAACACTTATATAAGTTTAATCTTTAGCCTGGTATGGAGCAGTCTAAGAGGTGATGGCTAGTAGCCCCAGTTACCAAGTGTTAAGCCTGGTATGTCAGTTTAAGTGGATCTTACTCATTTAGTGTGTGCTTCGTGGAATACCCACCAGGTATCATTGTACAAAGTGCCAAGTTATCCCCTAATACCTGCATTAATATTTACAAGCAGCCTTGAGAGCAATAACAACTGTGGGTCTTACTCATGTTTAGAGGATAACATTCTTCACTCCTTTTTCTAAAGTTATATAAGCTAGCGTGAAATTTGCTGGTGATACCAATTTAAGTTCTTACTTGACAAAAGTTTACTATTAGCTTCCAGTTAATACTTCTTTGTCATTCTGTGCAATGTGTACGCACGAATAATCTGTCACTGTCACTGCAATCCTGAGGCATGGCTCATCTCGACTGCCTTTTGGGCAAATCATGGGCAGAACTAACAGTATCTGAAGGTAACACCTGAAAATCTTGCAGACATTGAGAAACATTAAATGGGATTTTATAAATATTCCCATAATCTGCAACTGACACTTTGATCCTAAGAGTGTAAATAGCTCAATTTCACACTAAAAGAGGGGCTGTTGATCTGAAGATTGAGAGAGTGAAGAACTGGAGCAAAAATAAAAACAAGGCAGAAAGGGTTCAGAACCGGCTTTTCATCCGCTGTAATGGGGGTGTGTTTGATCGCCATCAACTAAAATGAATGAACTCCATGGTGTGTTCTGTTGTTTTACACAATGGGGTTTTTCTGTAGCTTATATTTATTTTCTGTTTTGTTTTGACATTTTTGTCATTTTTAAATTTTTAACTTTCATATATTACAGTCATTTCTGTTAGTTATGTTGGTTTGTTTAAAATGTATGTACTGTGTTTTTAAATGTTATTCCATTCCATGCACTTTGTGGATGGAGCTCAGGGAGACGGGACCACCCTGATGTAACTGCTGCTGAATCCTTCTTCCTTTATCTGGAGGTTAAAGCAATAAACCTATTCAGTGGATCATTGAGAACTGTTTGTTGGAATTCCATTTGTACTATTTTTTATATTTTCTGGTTCTGGATTTTCATTTTTAGGATTTCTTTTGTGTATTTAATGGTTGTATTTATTTTATTTTTGTGCTTGAGAGCACTTTATTACATTTTTGTATTTTTTGTAACATATATTTATCTTTATAAAGATTCTTTGTGGGACTTTTCTGTATTATTGAAACATTTTATGGTTGCTCTTTCCAACATTTTTTTTATTGTGGGACTTTTATAGTCTTTTTGAACTTTCAATATCAGCTTCCCATTTTAAGGCCTGCTAGGCCAAAAGCCAGTTGGTAGATGTCAGGGGAAAGCTGGTCTGAAGTGAAACTCTGCTGATCTGTCAAGTGAAGGCTCTGGCCTGTTTTTTGGTCATTATTGAGGTCTCTAACCCTTTTTTGCCATGTTTACATCTCCAGTTCACAACATGCTAAAGTAACTAAGGTAAAGCTGAAGAGACTGATATTCCAGACACCATTTTAATGCTGAGCTGCTTTCATCAGATACGATAAGACAGAGATACAGTACAATATTAAAAAGGGAAGAAGGGGGACTGTTCATGTATGTGAAATGGTGTAAAAGGGAGAATGTTACATTTAAAACTACGATTTATAATCTAGACAGTGAAATATTGTCTATAGGAATTTGTCATTGTCCACATTGTGTGCTTAGAAAGAGAAGTTACATTGTGCTTATTAATGTTTATATTCCTTCTTCCATAAATGGTGAGTCAGCAATAGAAATTATTCATTGTGTTGCCAACATTGTAACTACAAATATTACAACCCTCTAATTATAATATTTTGCAACTTCAGCCATGTAATTTTGAAAAGAACAATGACAGACTTCCATCAGCATGTGTAATGTTCTACTTTTGTACACAAATAGCTAGAACTGCCTTATTTAAATGTTAAGTTGTTGTGGAAAAAATGTTCCTCTATTTTAAAAGAAGTCATTCTCAGAGACTAGATGAAAATGCAGAACAATTCTTTATTTGTACACAGGTATGCAGAAATGTCTCAGTCCATGGAGTAAGCAATTCATAGAACAATTCATCAGATTTTATGCTTTTCTGTTATATTACCTCATCTAATACATCATGTCATCTGACTCTTAATATGTATAATATGCAGAGCTTCATCCAATCAACTATGTCACAAGTATTTTCTGACTCCTTTTGACTTTCCAATGAATCTGAATATTGCCTTGTGATAGAAGTGAGCTGCTGATTCTTCTATTGATATTAGCACCACTTCATAGGAGGGGTATTTGGGTTTTCCAAATAGTTTATTCCAACTTTCTAGAGGGGTGTTTGTTACTCATCTACTTCATTTGAACCTTAGCAACTATCTTGGCTCTTCTAAGATGAGCATCTGCCTCACATGTCTGCGCTTAAAATAACATTTAGTTAAACTTTAGTTACATTCAACTATTATCCATATGTTTAATAATTTACTGTTATAACTTCATATAAGTATATACTCATATTAAATTGTAAGATTATATCATATATTAATTAAACTAATTGATAAAAATTATATAAAAGAAGCTTTTAAATGTAACCTGTGGAACCATTGGGAAGATCAGACCACAATCTGATAATATAACCCCACCTTCAAGCTTGCTATTAGGTGGTAACCAGCTTTCTAAACAACAAGCCCTCAATTACTAAGGAACTAAAAATTCTCCCAAGTCATAATAAGAGAGATTTCACATCTGGAGATAAAATAGCTTTGAAGGACATACGGACAGTACTGGATGAAAAATCTGAATGAAAGGAAAGAGGCTTACAGAGTTAAATAGAAAACAAATTCAACCAAAGTGGCAGGAAAGAGGTTTTGAATGGACAGAGCATAATTATGGACTGAAGCTAACGTGGACAAAGCTAACATCCTGGACCAATTTTTTAGGATATATTTTCCATTCCACCACAACTTTCTTTTAGTGGCCTGTACTCCCACACCACCTCTACCTGAGGAGGCTACACTGAGGAAAAGCTGCGGGACAAGACAGAGAAAGTCCACAGGGTACTTGAGACCTATGCTTTCCAACTTTGTGGTATCCTTTGCTACCTTTTGAGTCTATAACTAAGGCTTCAGAAAGTGCTGTTACTGTGGAAAACATCCTCCATTCTTCCTGTTTCAAATTAAGCAGGTGCCTCTTCACCTAATAACTGCAGACTGGTGGCACTAATGTCCCGCATCATGAAGGCTAGTCCTCACCTACATAAATCTTCTTGTGAAAGACCATTTGGGCTGACTGCAGTCTTCCTAACAGACAAAGTTTGGAGTGTAAGATGCAATCTATCTGCTTCACAAAGCTTTTTTCCTATCTGCACAAACTTGGCAACACTGTGAAGATTATGTTTTTGTTATTTCTCCAGGCCCTTCAATACAATTCAGCCATTCCTGATAATTGTTAAACCGAGGGACATGTAGGCATATAAACCTGTACATAATTAACTATCTGACCATTAGACCTCAGTTTGTGAGGCTGAAGGACTGTGTATCAGATGTGGACCTGAGTAACACAGGAGCACCAAAAAAAACTGTCCTGTCCTGAATATAAATGACTATACATGGGTCATGTCACATACAGAAATTATTCAACGATTCTGGACTAATTAAGTTTATTGACAAGAGTGATGAGATAGAGTGCAGGAAGTGGATAATTTTGTTCCACGGAGCAAATAGAATTGTCTTCTACACAGCATCAGCAAAACCAAGCAACTTGTTATTGACTTTCACAGCAACAAAAAGCCTCAATGTCCAGGGGCCTCATGTATAAACGGTGCGTACGCTCAGAAATGTTGCGTAAGAACTTTTCCACATTCAAATCGCGATATATAAAACCTACACTTGGCGTAAAGCCACGCACTATTCCACGGTACCTCATGTCTTGTCGTACGCAAGTTCTCCGCTCGGTTTTGCAAACTGGCGCCCAGCGCCAAAGTAGTGCTACTGTTCTTGTGTGATTACTCATTATTTTCATGACGCGGCTTTATAAATACACAGAAACTAACCGCATATTGTTTATTAGTGTAATGCATCTGATTGTAATTAACTCGTAACAATATAATGGTCCAGGGAACAGCCATAGTATTCCAAATGCCATAACTGCTTTAGCGTTGTTACTCTCTCTTCTTCTTCTTCTTCTTCTTCTTTCAGCTCCTCCCGTTAGGAGTTGCCACAGCGGATCATCTTTTTCCATATTTCTCTCACTGCACCACTCGGAGTATTTATATCACTGTATCTGAGTGTGAATCACAGCAGCAGCTGATCGGAAAGAGAATTATCGGTATACGGCATTAAGGACACGCTGTCTCAGCCACGGCAAAACGTTTCAAAGCCTTTCCTGTACGGACCTCGCGGTTCAAAACAGTTTAATCCCAAGAACTTCAAATGCAGCCAATCAAGTGCTCCTTGTAGAACTGTTTGTACTTATAAGTACAATCACCCCACTGTAAACTTGCACTATAGTTATAATATCTCACAACCTGAGCCACTTTATATATTTACATATGATGACGATATCATTTTTAAGGTGAAATGCAGCAAAATATGTTTGTTAAATTATACAGATAAAACTTTAACTTCATTTAAATAATCTATATTCTTCACTGGGAGTGTCTTTAAGGATAGACTAATTAAACATGTACTACGAAGATATTTCAATGTTCTTTAAACGTTTTGAAGAATCGGCGCTAAGCTTACAGATGGCTTAACGTCTATTACAGAGCTGATTGTATGGCGATCGGTAACTTGGGGAAAGAAAAGCACTGACTGCAGTGACGGCTACGCCAATATATATTGAATATAAAACAGAAAGATAAAATAACAACACAGCTAAAAACGCAGACAAATTTCGGCAAAAGTGAAATGCTTGTGTCATGAGCACAAACGTTCTTTAACTTCTATCATCATGAAAATGACATCACGTATACATCTCAGTATTTTAGTTATTCAGAGAGCTGTAATATTACGAATGTAATGGACTCTGTGTCCAGTTGGAGGAAGAGAGCCGGTTTAAGAAGCAAGTAGTGATTCACACATAGAGCACATAGAAAATCAAATACAAAACAAAGCATTTAACGTGCTACTTTAATTACGATGTGATTTTAGAAACTGGTTAATTAAACAATTTTAAGATGAATTTTATGATGTTCTACTTTAATGACAAAATAAACTACGTGATTAAAGTGGAAATGTCGAGATTGAAGTGGACATTTCGTGCTTTTTCCCCACCGTGTGGCTTTTTTCTCTGTACCCTAATAAGCTTTCATATGACACTCAGACAGTGGGCTTACAACTCGGCTTTCCACGGCGACTTTGATATGCGATTTCTTTTTTATTTCCGGCACTGTGCGATTTTGTGAATGTGAGCTTTCAAGTTTCTCCAACACGCTACGTCACTTGATCAACTTCCTTTTGTTGATTATACCACGGTTTATTTGAACAAATAGTATGTTTTTCCTTTGCCTCCACTTGGTATTCGCTGAAATTCTTATATTTTCCCCGTGCTTTTTCCATTGTCTTTTCACAGAAGGCTGCGCTTAAGGGCGATTTATATTGATTTGCATATTCAAATAGGCGTAATTCTGGGAGGATTTGGGGCGTTACATAATGCGCGTGCACGAGTGTTAGTTTTCACGCTGATCGGGATTTATGTAGCAGAAGAACGTGGAAGTTGGAGTACGCACAGATTCCTGCATCTGGATTTTTCTGTGCGTAAGCACATTTCGGCTTTTGTGCTTACGCCATGTTATAGTGCGAGTTCTACGCACGGCATTATACATGAGGCCCCAGGTCTGGTATACAAAAAATGGCACAACAGACTCTGCTTTTTTTTTTTTTTTTTAGGAAACTGAATTCCTTTAACAGTAGTGGCATTTCTTTGCATGTTCTATAATTCTGTGATGACCTGAGCAATTTTATCTGCTGTAGTATGCTGGGTTAACATCTAGAGGTACTACCTGAGGAGAGAATGAAGACAAAACTGATGGCCATTATGAAAAATGCTGTTCCACTATCATTAAGTACTTTCAGCCAAAGAATTATTCAGTGGAAGTGTGTTAAGAAACAGCACTTGGGCTCTATCATGTCTATGACCATACAGCTTCATTGTGACTTCTCTCTTATCAGAAAGAGAAACTTTTCCTTCTTTTTTGTAATTCTTGTACATGTTTAAAGGGAAGTGTTATTCTTTGTTTACAAATTTTTCTAGAGCTCCTGTAAAAGTTACATTTCCCTTTGGGACAAATAAAATTCTATCTATCTATCTATTTCACTAACTAGATGAGCCTTTTATATTTGTCTTCTTTTCTTTGTTGCACTAAATGGTTTATTTTTATGCTAGTTGTTTTTTTTAATCAATGTCTATGTTATGTAAATTAGCTAGATGCTAGGAAATGCAGTAACAGTATTTCAAATGAATGTATAATTGTATCCGCTACCAAATAGCACACTTTTACAAAAATGTGTCTATTGTCCATTGATTAAATTTAAACACTCAATACTCTCATGAAGGAATGGTGGCAGCTTTTTTATGTTTTATATGTTAACTAAAGATATGAACATGCAATTGAAACTGCTTTCTAAACAAATCCCTCTTGCAAAGCAGACAAAGCAGAAGGCACATAGTGGAGGGTTTACAGTTTAATAAGACAGATGTGTTTATGAGCAGCTGTTGTACAGTTATTTTTATTTTATGCACATAGACTCTGTCTAAGTTGTGTTTGTGGATCATTCTATTGATCTTAACACCTCTTCATAGGAGAGGTGTTTGGGCTTTCACATTAGTTTATCCTCACTTTCTAAAGGGGTGTTCATTACTCATTTACCTCATTCTTGCCTTGGAAAGTGCTGTTGATGTTTTCTCTAAAATGAGGCAGAGACCTCATGTGCTTAACCTTTAAGCTACATTTAGTTGAGCCTTGAGTTACATTCAGTCATTTTTCTTTTGTTTAATATTTCATTAATTAACTGTAAAAGATTATCATATATTTAAAATTCCATAAAATATGAAACAAAGGATAATGGTGAGGGGGGACTTTTTCAGAATTAGATAATACTAATAGTGGTGTTCCTTAGGGATCAGTGCTAGGTTTGCTGCTCTTTTTAATATAAATAAATGATCCAGATAAGAATATAATCAGCAAACTGTGTTTGTAGATGATACCAAACTAGGTAGAACAGCAGATAATAATCAGAAAAATTGTTTCAAAGGAAGCCAGACTAAATACAGGCTTGAGCATATCCACAGCAGATGTAATTTAATGTAAGTAAATGTAAAGTATTACACTTAGGATGTAGAAATGTTAGATTTGAATGCACAAACTTGAAAGTACCCCTTATGAAAAAGCAGACCCATCACAATCTACATCACAAGACTAACAGAATATTAGGTTATACATGTATACCATGATGTGTGACTTACAACTCAAGGGAGGTTATGCTTAAGACACATAATGCACTATAAAGACCTCACCTGCAGTGCAGCATTTTGGTCTCCTTGTTACAAAAAAGACATAGCAGTGCTGCCGAAAGTCTAAGCAGAGCGACTAGACTGATTCTGGGACTGTGAAGTAAGAGCTATGAGGAGAAACTGAAAAAGTTGAACCTTTTCAGAAAATAGGGATTACGAGGTGATGGAAGTCTTAAAATTGTGAGGAGAATTAGTACAGTGAATACTAGTAGGTACTTTAAAATAAATTCTTCAACAATAATGTGGGGAAAATGGTTGGAAACTTCTTAAAGCCAAATTTCACAGAAATTAGGTATATAGCTTGGCCAGGGCCAACTTTGGGCAGCTCGGCAAGACAGTCACTCCTCTATAGGAAGACAATGAGCTCTTACTATAGTATGTGTAAATATAGAAAAGTGACCAGGACCATCAACTGGATTCAATATGGATGTCTATTGTACTACTGTAGCAATTACTGACTTAAATCTTCAATAAGAAGCAATCAAAATCAATACAGAAAATATTCAACAAATTAAAACCCAGCAGCTCCTGACAACTTTTGTGGTTTAAGGATGCTGCAAGAAAATTAAAAAAGCAAAAAAAGGTAGTCTTATTGATTAGGTGAGAGAGTTAATGTTTTGAATCTGTTTCGAGATATACTGAATTTGCTTTTAAACACTTTCTCTTCAGGGATTTTCCTACTAATTCTGCATGGGCCAAGCTTTGATATAAATCCAGCTTTCCTATTTCAGCATTATACGGCTGTTTCTGATCCACACAATCCCTCAATTCACAGATGTATGCTTAAGTGCTAGAATTTATTGATAATGGATCTAACATAAAAGGAGAATTGAAGCAGTGTATTATCCTTTGAAACTGAGAGGCGTTCAGCAATAATGAACTCAGACCTTTTTACTTATGCTAACAAAGTATAAATGATTTTAAAAATATAATTTCCTTTATATAGGACCTTTCAGTAGCATAAATATCATTTGATGGGCCCTCGTGCAAAAACAAATAAAAAAATTAGACTCCTGATCATGTTAAATAAACTGAAATGCAATGAAAAACTCAGCAATGTCAGTGAATTATGTTAAATGTATCCTGTACATCGAAGGTCAGTTGTCATAATTAAGCTTTATTCAGTTGTGGGAATGATCACACCATTAACCTTTCCATTCTGATACCAAGTAGGCAAGCATGTTAATAATGAATAAGTCTTTCAAAACAACAACCACGAAGTCACAGTGGGCCCCCAGCACCTTTGGCTCTGACTCAACTGCCCTGCTCATACTGCCTATTTATGCAACATTCGTAGAAATCAGAAATAGTGTACAAACTACCTTATAAACCAAAATAACATAGCTAAAGTCAAATTAAACATTCTTTACATATCCTTTATTTAATAAATTGCAAAGGTAAAGAGACATACTGTACATCAAAAGGGTTCAGATATTACAAAAGGAGAAAATATTTTAAAAAATATCACTTTTAAAATAAAAGAAATAGAGATATATACTTAGCCTTTGTTTCAACATTAATACAGAAAGAATTTCATTGATAGACATAAACTGAGAGTTTTATAGGTTGTAGCCAGAGCTTATTTCAGTTATGCTTTGGAAACTTACAATGGCTGACTTCATCTTTTTAGGTTATTTGCTGTTTCCAACCCTATATTAGCATATGTAGCATTTTGTTTTTCGGAAACTGTTAAATGCAATGATAAGAATGTAGGATGCCAGAGACTATCACAACAGCAATGGACATGATGGGGTATCAAGCCATAAGGATATAAAGTAAAGTATCCAACTTTGTTTTATATTTCACCCTTTATTGTGAATACTATCCCAGGCACATTTCAAAGCAGAGCACTACTTAAACTGACAAGATAAAGTATCAGGATCCAAGCAAATAAATAAACTAAATAGCAAATTTAGTATAGATTGGGGTGTTCATCTCCAGTTCTAGAGTAGTAGTGGCTGCAGTAGTAGCTGCAGGTTTTCATTCTAACCCTTCTCTTAATTAGTGACCAGTTTTTGCTGGTAATTATATTGATTTGCTATTTAAGTGTCAAGCCCCTTAATACTAGAATTACCAAAGCCTACGAAAAAACCTGTAAATCCGTCCCACCTTAAATTACTTCGCACCTCTCCGTCAGCGTCACTTTGTGAAAGTGTTTATTTGATATTTGGACTTCAGGCTTCACACATCATGTCAATATTTTGTCAATTATTACTAAAACATGAACGTTTCTGTTTTAACGATGTGTTTACACAGATTGTTGTAGACACAGAACACACATGAAATGCATTTTAAAATCCTAATTAACGATATAGTATTTACTCTATACAACTCTAAGCAATTGACACGCAGATAAACAGACTTGAGCTGAAAAAACTTTGTGTGGCGGTGGGGGGATGTGATAGCAGGCTGCTTGCAGCTTATTGAAATATTTACAGGACAAAAGACGCTGAGGCAGAGGTGCGAAGGGATTTAAGTTGGGATGAATTTATGAGTTTTTTCATAGGCTTTGGCAATTCTAGTGTTAATTGCTTCTTTTTTCCTTAATTAGAAGCCAAACAAGAGATATAAATGAGCTAATGCATAACTAGTTAACCAGTGCTCATCATACAATATCTAAAAATAAAATAAAATAAAAGTGAAGGTCTTTGGGACAGTCTGTAGCAGTGCCACATAAAGGGAGCAAAGGCGAACAGGTTTTACAGTAGTGGATCAAACAAAATGGATTAATGTACTTCAATGTGTTTGCTGAGTAAAATGCACAACAGCATCCCAACAGTGACTTTGAACAGTTTGTGTGTGTTCTTCAAATGCTTCAGTGCTGACTCAAGGGAGGCATAGTTATGGTTCCCAGGTGAGTTCATTTCAGTTATGGTTAAGTGCTGTTAATTTACCTTTTAGTCCATTCTTCAAACTTCAAAATTGTAACAGGCAAAACCTATTTTCTTAATTTCAAGGAACAATGTTCAAACAGAGATGTGGAAGTCCCAGATATGCAGCTCAGATTGCCATCTTCTATGATGAATTTGAATCTTGGGATTTGAATTCTACTGGCTCTCCATTACTAAGGATCTGCTTCAAAAGCTTTGAAAGCCTGCTGTGCATATTATTTGGAAGTACATACAGCTGCAAGCAGGTCTTTTCACAAATGAAAATTACTAAAAACAAATACAGAAGCATATTAATGCATACAAATCTTTGTAATGAATTACTTGTTGTGATGTCTAGCATCTCAGTTGCTATTAAGCAGTTTCAGTGTTCATGACTTGAATAGTGACACAGCAAAATTACTCTCTTAATGATGTTTGAACATCGCTTTTAATAGCCTTCAGTACAATATTTTATAATTAAACCATTTATTGGAGCAACTTTTCTTAAAGTAAATGTTAGTTATTAAAACATGTGCTATGTTGCCGGGGTTTATATGGCCCACTGTATGACTCATTATTGACAATTTGGCCTGCCACCAAAAAAAGTTTGCCCGCCGTAACTTTCTATGAACCTTGTAGGATTCCTGCCTGAATACAGGCCACAAAGAATCAACCGAATGCAGTGTAAATCCAATGAATGCTTTGCCAGAGATCATGTCATGTGACTACCCTGAACAATTTCACACATTTTTTGTCTGTTTGATGCTTTTTTGGTCAACTGAGCTCCTCGATTTATGATCATTTTGTGGTAAAACTTTTAAAACTCTGTTGCGCAAAGCAAATGATAGCTGCTCTTACTTCTCATTAGAGATAATCCAACGTTACTGCCATGCTTTTCTCTTTTTACAGTTTCAGAATTTCCTTTTACAATGCTTTTTCAACACTGGTGAAGCCATATTTTGCTGACTCTGCCACACATTTTCACACTTACCTGCATACAGTTTCTGGTGTAACAGTGTGTTTTACTGCCTGTGTACTCATTGACTGCTATTTTTGTGCATTCTGCTTAGCATTTTGTAATTTAAAAACAATGACACAGACATAAGAAAAATGTAAACATTCAGATTCTTGTAAACTTACATCTTTTTCCTGAATCATTCACCACCCATGTGCAGAAATAAAGTAATATCCTGCACCACATATTATTAAGTTGGTTAGCACAGGCACGCCAGTCTGTATATCATAGCACTCTTCCCCCCATCACTGGTTCTGTCCCCCTGTATTACAAAATTATATTTTGGCTCATACATTTTGAGCATCACTCTAATTGCATGTCTCTGACCTCTTGATCCTCCACCCACCCCTTACCATAGATGTTGTTCTTTGGTCCATACATTATGCACATTGTTAGTTTGTTCTTTTACTAAAACTTACATGAGTTGTCCCTTCATTTGAGAATTTAAACTTTCCTTCATCAGATTTCATCAACACAGTTTTCTACACAGCTCATTCTGTTAATCTTCTTTTTAGACTCTGGCATCATTTCTGCTGTTTTTTTTTGTATCATTAAACATCCTCTCTGCGGTGGGCTGGCGGCCTGCCTGGAGTTTGTTTCCTGCCTTGCGCCCTGTGTTGGTTAAGATTGGCTCAAGCCCAGTGACCCTATAGTTAGAATATTGTGGGTTGGATAATGGATGGATGGATAAACATCCTTTTCCTTTGTATAGCATTTCTTTAAACTCACTGCTTCTTCTAAAATGGTTCCAGCATTCTGGATTAAAATTACATGGCCATTTCTCATTTACAGTGGAATGTAGAGGAATGGTGGAATGTAGAGGAATGGTCCGAAATACCTTCAACCACAATCCAGACTCTCATTGGAAACTACAGGAAGCGTTTAGAGGCTGTAATTTCTGCAAAAGGCGGATCTACTAAATATTGATTTCATTTCTTTTTTGTGGTGCCCAAATTTATGCACCTGCCTGATTTAGTTTGAACAATTATTGCACACTTTATGTAAATCCAATAAACTTCATTTCACTTCTCAAATATCACTGTGTGTGTCTCCTATATGATATATTTAACTGACATTTTTTATCGTAACAACCAACGATTTATAGAGGAAAATAATGACCATTAACAAGGTTGCCCAAACTTTTGCATCCCACTGTATATGATGTTTACAGATTTTTCACTTTGTCGGCATGCGTTTTCCTTTGGTTGTTACACTTTACTTCCCACATCTCCAAAGACTTGACAGTTATGTTGATGGTGCTGTCTGATAGATCCACTGTCTTGGGTTTAAATACCATGCCTGGACATTGTATTTTTAAAATTACAGAGTAACTCATCTAGGAACTTCCTATTCCTGTGATCTCTATTGTTTCATACACATATATATATATATATATATATATATATATATATATATAGAGAGAGAGAGAGAGAGAGAGAGAGAGAGAGAGAGAGAGAGAGAGAGAGAGAGAGAGAGAGAGAGAGAGAGAGTATTTGGTAAGGATAAATTATATTTTATTAAAGCCTTATTCTTGCAAATTTATTCAGGGACATGGGTCTAGTCTGCTGCTGTTTTTTTTTTTTGTATTCACCAGTATTGTTATATTCCATTCACAAACTGATGGCTTGCAATATTAATGAAAATATGTACTTGCTGAATGTACAATTACCTAGCTTCTTATGGGAAAACAGCCTGCTACTTTTTATTTTTTGAATGCTAATTTATTTACAACTATGGCAAATAATCTAGCACAGCAAAACTGATTGAGTGTTCTGTATCATTATTTATGTAACCGCAGTACAATCTACCTGCCATCAAGAAAAAGAAGACATTGCATTTATATAGTGCTTTTCAATAAACTCAATGAGTTTTACATTGAGAGGGTGGAGCTACTGCAAACACTACTTATGGGCAGCATCCACCTGGATGATGCAACAACAGTTATTATGCTCAGCACACTGTAGTTATTAGGTGGTGAAGAAGTGAGATAATTAGTTAGTTAAAGACGGGGGATGATTAGGAGGCCACAATGACCAGGCTGTGATGGGCAATTTAGCAAGGACATTGTGGTATGCCATACTCTTTACAAAACATGCCTGGGTTCTTTTTTTTAAGCATTTTATTGATTTTATTAAAATCAAATAACATTCCATACAAGCAAGGCAAGTTTTACAAAACTAGGTTCAAAACAAATAATCCCCACCCATGAGAAAGTGAGTTAGACCAACAGAGTAAAACTTTAAAGTAGTAAAAATAAGAAAATAGATAAATGAATGAAAATAAACAGAATAAAAAAGTAGGGAGAGAATCCGCTTCCTCAATTTAAATGCTGATTCTAAAATGTTATTGATTAGATCCTGCCAGGTTTTGAAAAAGGTTTGTACAGATCATCTAAGTAAGAATTAGATTTTTTCCAAAATCAGATAATATATAACATCAGTTACCCACTGACTTAAAAGAGGTGAGTTAGGATTCTTCCAGTTAAGCAAGATACGTCTACGTGCCAATAGTGTAGTTAAGGCAATTACAGTTTGTCCTTCTTCACTTTAAGCCCATCTGGGAGTACACCAAACACAGTTAATGGATTAAGAGAGATTGTGACACCAAGGCTGTCTGAGAGGCATTTAAAGAATTTGGTCCAAAATGATGTTAATTTAGTGCACGCCCAAAACATTTGGCCCAGTGAGGCTGGAACTTGATGGCAACATTAACAGGTTGGATCTTGCACTGGAAACATCTTGGACAATTTTATGCCTGGGTTCTGTTATGACCACAGAGAGTCTGGACCTCGGTTTTATGTCTCATCCAAAGGATGGCACCATTTTAGACCCGGTTTCTCCATTACTGTGCTTGGGCATTGGGATCCACACTCAGACCACGGGGTAAGTCCCCCTGCTAGCCTCACCAACACTTTTTCCAGCAGCAAACCAAGCATTTCCTACATGGTATCCCATTCAAGTATTACCTGACCCCAAATATGTTTAGCTTCAGGAGGATTACCTGTTCTGTAGCGTATGTGGAATGGCTGCCGGTACACACAATTAATAACTTATCATGTATTTCCTCCTTCACTGGCATAGTCTTTTAACCTTTTTCAAATTCACCACATTATGAATGATAGACACTTAAAACATTGATAAGGCGTATGCATTATCTGAACATTTCTTTTATAAACACAATCCAAAAAAACGCTTTTCTCACTAAACAAAAAATCAATGGACAAGTCTCTCTTACATCAATCAAAATTTTTGGAAACAAGTCCTGATCATTACATTCTTTTATAATGAATTTAAACATGAATAATCCACTTCTCCTCATGCTGAGCTGTAGATAGGGAAAAGCAGTTTGAAACTAAAACTTTATTATATTTTCTCCAAGTTCAGAGTCTCAGATCTAAACACCTCAATGGGTTGCATATTCCAGCTTCACTCCCTTCTGGTACAATAATGGACCATCATTTCTTCTCTCAATTAGTATAAGTGAATGCACTTGGTATCTCAATAGTTTATTTTTTTCATTTTCATACTGAGAAATATTATTCCCCTCCTCGAACCGCCACCTTATTGTGGTGGAGGGGTTTTCATGTCCCAGTGATCCTAGGAGCTCTGTTGTCCGGGGCTTTATGCCCCTGGTAGGGCCACCAAAGGCAAACTGGTCCTAGGTGAGGGATGAGACAAAGAAAGGTTCAGCAGACCTTCTGTGATGAATAAAAAATTTGGACAGTGTTTTCCCTCGCCCGGACGCGGGTCACCAGGGCCCCCCTCTGGAGCCAGGTCTGGAGGTGGGGCTCGTTGGTGAGCGCCTGGTGGCCGGGCCTGTGGAAGCAGAGCCTGGGGACTTGGAAGTGGGCTCCCCCATCTCTGGGACTGAGGTCACCGAGGTGGTCAAAAACCTCCTTGGTGGCAGGGCCCCCGGAGGTGGATGAGATATGCCCGGAGTTCCTCAAGGCTCTGGATGTTGTAGGACTCTCTTGGTTAACACGTCTCTGCAACATCGCATGGACATCGGGGACAGTGCCTCTGGATTGGCAGACCGGGGTGGTGGTCCCCCTCTTTAAGAAGGGGGACCGGAGGGTGTGTTCCAACTACAGAGGGATCACACTCCTCAGCCTACCTGAAAAATTCTGTTCAGGTTCTGGAGAGGAGGGTCCATCAGATAGTCGAACCTCGGATTCAGGAGGAACAGTGTAGTTTTCGTCCTGGTCGCGGAACAGTGGACCAGCTCTACACCCTTAGCAGAGTCCTGGAGGGTGCATAGGAGTTTGCCCAACCAGTCTACATGTGTTTTGTGAACTTGGAAAAGGCGTTTGACTGTGTCCCTCGGGGAATCCTGTGGGAGGTGCTCCGGGAGTATGGGGTACTGGACACCAGTGTCAGAGCTTGGTCCGCATTGCCGGCAGTAAGTCGAACCCGTTTCCAGTGAGAGTTGGACTCCGCCAGGGCTGCCCTTTGTCACCGATTCTGTTCATAACTTTTATATGACAGAATTTCTAGGTGCAGCCAGGGTGTTGAGGGGGTCCGGTTCGGTGGACTCTTTTTGCAGATGGAGTTGTCCTGTTTGCTTCATCAGGCCATGATCTTCAGCTTTCTCTGGATCGGTTCACAGCTGAGTGTGAAGCAACTGGGATGGGAATCAGCACCTCCAAATCCGAGACCATGGTCCTCAGCCGGAAAAGGATGGAGTGCCCTCTCAGGGTTGGAGGCGAGATCCTGCCCCAAGTGGAGGAGTTCAAGTATCTCGGGGTCTTGTTCACGAGTGAGGGAAGAATGGAGTGTGAGATCGACAGGCGGATTGGTGCAGCGTCCGCAGTGATGAGGGCTCTGCATTGGTCTGTTGTGGTGAAAAAGGAGCTGAGCCGTAAGGCAAAGCTCTCAATTTACCAGTCGATCTACGTTCCTACCCTCACCTATGGTCATAAGCTATGGGTAGTGACCGAAAGAACGAGATTGCGAATACAAGCGTCTGAAGTGAGTTTCCTCCGCAGGGTGTCTGGGCTTTCCATTAAAGATAAGGTGAGAAACTCTGTTATCCGGTAGGGGCTCAGAGTAGAGCCGCTGCTCCTCCGCATCGAGAGGAGTCAGATGAGGTGGCTTGGGCATCTGATCCGGATGCCTCCTGAACGCCTCCCTGCTGAGGTGTTCCAGGCACGTCCAACCGGGAGGAGGCCCTGGGGAAGACCCAGGACACGCTGGAGGGACTCCTGGCTGGCCTGGGAACGCCTCTGGATTCTCCCGGAAAAGCTAGAAGAAGTGGCCGGGGAGAGGGAAGTCTGGGCATCTCTGCTCAAGCTGCTGCCCCCGCGACCCAACCTCGGATAAGCGGAAGAGGATGGATGGATGGATGAAATATCGTTACACCTTGTTGTATAATACTTCAACATGGTTTAATATGTCCATAACTTAAGTGGAAAGAAACCACTTTCCTCGAGTCGTAATCTTATGTCAGTCAGTCATTTTCCAACCCACTATATCTTAACACAGGATCACAGGGGTCTGCTGGAGCCAATCCCAGCCAGCACAGGGCAGGAACAAATCCCGGGCAGGGCACCGCAGGACACAAACACACACACCAAGCACATACTAGGGACAATTTAGGATCGCCAATGCACCTAACCTGCATGTCTTTGGACTGTGGGAGGAAATAGGAGCACAACACACAAGGAGAACATGCAAACTCCATTCAGGGAGGACCTGAGGAGCGAACCCAGGTCTCCTAACTGCCAGGAAGCAGCGCTACCATTGCACCACCATGCTACCCCTTAATCTTATGTAGTTGCAGTTATTTATAGTACACCATTTTATTTCACACAGTTTAAAGTAGTCTGCTTCACCATTAACCTTTCACTGACTTTAAAGGCTGGAAAAAAAACACAATTTACTTAGCATGAGGTAGTTCTGGGAAGGAATCAATGCATTTTGTTTATTATTATTATTCCTTTTTTCGTGTTTAACTATTAACTTGAATATTGTCTCTTTATTATTCTTATTATGGAAGCAGTGTATTCACAAACGGATGGAAAAATGATATACTGTATATATACAGTGATTTTAAACGTACTGTAAACTACTGTAACATTCTGCAATGGCTCAATAAAAAAGATTACATTTAAAAAAAAAGATCTTGGAAATAGAAAATTTGCCAAAACATTAAAACAAAACATTAAACAGAAACCAGATTAAAATGTTCATAAATTTTAACTAAATTACCAAAATTTATTATTTTTCTAGTAATTTATTTTTGCATTTTATTATTAATTATTATTATTATTTCAAAGTTCGAACACTTCCTCTGTGCACATGTTTTAAAGTGCCAACTCCTTACATTGCATGTGACGTGACTGTGGGTGCTATTGCTACAAACAATATGGCAGTGTCCATGGAAAAAAAAATATACAAAATTTCAGCACACATTGAACAATTTGTCAGTAGTCATTGAACAAAATGGTGGTGCAATAAAATATCACATAAATAAATATTATAAACAACAAATAATACAAATGGTGAAAAACAGACAAATGGAAATAATAAAAATATTAAAGCGATTCTGACATTTACAAGCTCACTATATGATTTTAGCATACAGATGCATCCAAACAATTATTATAAGTTCCCAAGACAGAAGTATTTTTTGCTGAATTTCCTGTACAGCTTAAGAAGCTGAACTTGTTGAATACTGGAAGCTGCCAAAACATTCCATTATCCTCCTCATGTTGAACTCAACTGTGAATGTTTGAGTTGTAGCAATGATTGAATTTTATCACTAATGAAACATCACTGAAATCTTTGTTCATAAAGTAAAAGTGGTCTTTTTTGATGTCCATTGTACAAAAGTAACATTTTGTAAATTTTATTTTTGTATTAGGCAACATTTGCTGCTCACAGCATGGTTTCCTAAACTGGGATGTGATGATCCTTTGGCAGCACTCCAAGTCCTCTTCATAACATAACAGAACATCAAGCCTTTTTAGTTAAAAATCTGGCTTCACAGTCCTGCATACGCTTGCCTGCAGGGTCTTTGATGTTGACTCTGTAACAACACAGACTGCGCACCATCTGAGCCTCTTACATTTTCTATAGATGAAATCCCACTGCAACCTCTCCTGGCCAGTAGTCACTTCCCATCATCCAAATGTTTGTAAATTACCTGTTATAATCTGTCCTTGACAGGAATGCAAGTTAGTTCAAAGCATACTCGAGACCTTCAAAATTATAATGGCATCTACTTAGCCTAGAAGGTTGTTATGCTTTTATTTTCAGGTAAAGTGACATTACTACAGTAACAGCTCCAATGCACACAATATCTGAAAATGTCTGAGCTTGTTACATCTTTGATATTGAACTCTTATTTAGATAATGCTGAAAATGCTAAATTTCCCTTACAGTGTTATAAGTAAAATAAGATCTTGAAAGCAGATACATTGGTAAACCTTTAAGAGAAGTTCAACATCTTAATTAGCCGTGCTCTTCAGCAAACTGTCATAGCTAATATTGCTATTTTGCACCTGCTTTATTTTGGTTTTGAATATTACAGTTCCACTTAGGATCATGAAAGCCATTGTCATGCCTTTGGCATTTCATGTTTAAAGGACTTAAATTGTTTTTTGTATTTCTACCTTTCAAATTTTAATAACTGATGACAAGTTCAAAATCCACCTGTTAGAGTCCTGACTCAGCCCAGAGGCAATGTTCATCTTAATCATTCATACAACCACAGTGGCTTTTATTAATATACAGTACAGGTACAAATGCAGGTATAAAACTCTGAAAATTGTTAAGAAATCTTTGAATGTCAATGTTGCACAACACCTATCTACACAATTTCACCTGTATAAACTCATAAGATGACTGGGATTTTGCAGCACCAGCCTTCTGATTATTACAAAGCCTCATTTTATATTATACAGTAGATGTAACTCTTTCAAATGTAACTCTTTCCTCCGCAGTGTGTCTGGGCTTTCCCTTAAAGATAAGGTGAGAAGCTCAGTCATCCGGGAGGGGCTCAGAGTAGAGCCGCTGCTCCTCCACATTGAGAGGAGTCAGATGAGGTGGCTCAGGCATCTGATCAGGATGCCTCCTGGACACCTCCCAGGTGAGGTGTTCTAGGCACGTCCAACCGGGAGAAGGCCCTGGGGAAAGACCCAGGACACGCTGGCCTGGGAACGCCTCGAGATTCCCCGAGAAGAGCTAGAAGAAGTGGCAAAGGAGAGGGAATTCTGGGCATCTCTGTTCAAGCTGCTGCCCCCACGTCCCAATCTTGGATAAGTGGAAGAGGATGGATGGATGTAACTCTTATTTTTGCACCTGTGTTTAGATGTATTCATGATTTGTATTTATTTGTATATTTGTATTCATTTACAATATTTAACTATTGTAGAGGTGCTCAGCGATAGATTGGCACCCTGGCCAGGGTTTGTTCCTGCCTTGTGCCCTATGCTAACTGGGATAGGTTCCAGCCACCCACCTCCACTCCAGCAACTCTAGTCCAGATTGTGCAGGTCAGAAAATGAAATGAAATAATGTATTGGGTGAAATCCACTTCTTCTTCCTTATGTTTATGTTTTTATGTTCTTTACATTGAACCTTACGTGCTTTGCTGTACTCTCAATGGGTTTCACTTGGTGTTTGGCCACCTCGCAAGTATGCTCCAGAAAATTTGGGCACACTTATCTATATTTATTTCTTTTGTGCTTGAAAAAGGTTCTAACACAATTTTTACACTCCATATACCTTATGTTCAATTACAAATTAAAGAAGAATCCAAACTTTTACAGCCTTATTGTTGTTGATATTCATAAAGTACGATTAGAAAATGATTAGTGACAGAGCCAAATTCAAATCCTTCTTTCAATTTAGATATAACTGAAGAACATTTAATGTGAAATTAATATTCTTTTAGAACAATATGATTTGTAAAAATGGCTAAATAAATAAAGCAATTATTGGCAACTGTTTTGCCATGATATATTGTGAACATTAAACATTGGCAGCACGAATGACTACTCATTTTGCACCAAAATGTCTTGCCAAACCATATTTGGAAATATTAACAGTGAGAATGAACATTCAGTGAATGTCAGTTTTTTGTATATAGCTCTTTATTTTTTTTTCTTTATTTAGAAGATGACAAAATGGCTTACAATATCACGATAACATTGAATATATTAGAATTCTTACACTATACAACAGGCCTATTCAAATGGTGGCCCACACATGTGGCCCAGAACCAACCACTGAGTGGCCCAGCCTGTGGTCCCACCAGAGCTCCAGACTGCAACTAAAATTGATCGCAGATGCAACCAAAAATAGGCTTTGGTGATTATCATTTCTATTTAGCTCACCATTTGGGAATGAAATCATTGAAACTTTAAACAAATTATATTGTAACAGATTCAATGACCATTTTTTGTTAACATATGTGTCAGTATGGGCTTTTCCTTGCATATCCCTGAGCCACATAAAGACTAGTTTATATCCTGCGCTGGGAGTGAGGGAGTTGTGGCAAAAATAATGTCTTGGACAAGCACGCAGGAAAATATTTCTAAGTACATGGTGCTGCTGATGGATGGCCATGTATTCCAAATGGTGAATTTCAATGAGAGGTTGGTTACGCTTGTGCCAGAATAATGAACGAAGGGCTGAATATAACGCAACCAGTCATAAAAACAAAAAGTAGGCATGCAAAACATTTTAAATTCCTCTGCCTATTATATAGGTTCCTTGTTATGAAGATATCTGTGCCCTGTGGAATTCAGTAGTCCCTTCTGATTTCATGCAGTCACACTAAGGTGCGATTGTCACTGATCTCCTTGTGTTCGCACATCTTTGCATGCTGTTTCTCTTTTGATTTAAAGCATACTCCATGCAAAATGCCAGTTTGTCCATCAGTAAACATGTGTGAGTAGTCACCTGCCTAATGTTTTGTCACACACAGCAATGTGATGAAGTCAGCTTTTTAAGGTTGCAAGTGTATTACAGTCATTTTATCAAAAATGTCACTTTGTTAGTTGTTACTTCAGTTGTTTTGGTGTATGTACTATATGTTCTGTTACCAATAAATTCTTCAATGGGAGCTTATCAACCTGCTGTCATCTGTGAAAAGCACAGGGCGCCAGTGGTGGACCTGCCAACTCTGGTATTCTATGGCAAAGGCCAATCCAGCTCCATGGTGCCAGGCAGTGCTCACTAGAGGACGTCGGGCCCTCAGGCCACCCTCATGAAGTCTGTTTCTGATTGTTTGGTCAGAGACATTCACACCAGTGGCCCGCTGGAGGTCATTTTGTACACCTCTGGTAGTGCTCATCCTGATCCTCCTTGTCCAAAGGACCAGATACCGGTCCTGCTGAAGGGTTATGGACTTTTTACAGCCCTGTTCAGCTCTCCTAAAGTAACTGCCTGCCTCCTGAAATCTCCTCCATGCCCTTGAGACTATGCTGGGAGACACAGCAAACCTTCTGACAGTGGCATGTTTTGATGTGCCATCCTAGAGAAGTGGGACTACCTGTGCAACCTCTGTAGGGTCCAGGTATCGCCTCATGCTACAAGTAGTGACACTGACTGTAGCCAAATGCAAAACTAGTGAAAAAACAGTCAGAAAAGATGAGGAGGAAAAAAATGTCAGTGGCCTCCACCTGTTAAACCATTCCAGTTTTGGGGGTTGTCTGATTGTTGCCCCTCTAGTGCATCTGTTGTTAATTTCTAGTGCATCTGTTGCTAATTTCATTAACACCAAAGCAGCTGAAACTGATTAACAACCCCCTCTACTACTTAAATGACCAGATCAATATCCCAGACATTTTATTGACTTGATGCTATACTCTGATTAAAAAGTGTTACTTTACTATTTTTGAGCAATATATAACAACTATATATATAAAGTGCTCCAAAGATTATTCAGATTTTAAAAAAATATACTAGTTATACAAGCCAAGGACAAAGTGATTTTTACATGTTGTAGCCAAACAGAAAATAAAATACAATTCAGATAAACATTTATTATAGGAGCTGCTGTATGCATCTAGTCCACAAAAGAGCAAAATATCTACTGGATGCCTTAATAAATTCCCAAACAAGTTTACATTGATAGAGGGAGAACTTTACCAGGAAATCACTGGTGCTAGTAAGGTCAAATGCATAGAAAGAGCTGATCCCATGTGAACTACATAGTTCCCCTCAGTTGACACACTTCAACAACATGTATTTATATAGCAAATTTTAATACAAATGGGCGGCACGGTGGTGCAGTGGTAGCCCAGTTAGGAGACCCAGGTTCGCTTCCCGGGTCCTCCCTGCGTGGAGTTTGCATGTTCTCCCCGTGTCTGCATGGGTTTCCTCCGGGTACTCCGGTTTCCAGTCCAAAGACATGCAGGTTAGGTGGATTGGCAATTCTAAGTTGTACCTTGTGGGTGTGTGTGTCTTGCGGTGGGGTGGCACCCTGCCCGGGATAGGTTCCTCTGTTGGCCTGGATTGGCTCCGGCAGACCCCTGTGACCCTGTGTTCGGATTCAACGGGTTGTGAAATGGATGGATGGATTTTCATACAAACAATGTAGCTCAAAGTTCTTTACAAGATGTCAAAGAGAAAGTTATTAGAAAAGAAAAAAACTAAGATAAGGTAATATTTTTAAAGAAGAAAGAAAAAAACCAAATGAATCTTAACAATCTTAAAACATAAATATCAACTAGAAGAGCAGCATCCTTATATACTCATATATACAGTATATAAGTTCAGGTGAGATGAAGGTTAAATGTCCAGAGGGACAGATAAAACAAAAAAAAAAACACACACTCTGGTTAGGCTGGAGAAAAAAAAACATCTGCAGGGGTTCCAAGGCCAAAAGACCACCCAGTCCCCATTGGGTATTCTATTTGACATAAATGTTCATAATTCATTCCTCTTTGTTTTTAGGCTTCCTGGGATAGGGTTTGATGTAGTTGTTCTCGTTAACAGCTGGGACAGCAGAGAAAAGTAGAGAGTCAAACTCTTTTCCTTACACAATTTCATGGTTATACAATTACATATCATAGCACTGTGTGGTGCTTGCCATTGATGACCCAATGGATTTTTATCGCTCTTTTAGGTAGCTCACTATCCTTCGATGTACTGCTTGCTAATGCCACATTATGATGGTCACTGTCTGACTATAGCAGGCTAGACCTTTTCATAGGATGCCCTGCAGATGTCGCTGAATCTTCTCATCTGAATGAAGGAGTTCAGGCTCTTACTGCTTATGACTCAGCATTGAAGTTATCTTCACCCAATTCTAGGGTCAGAACCATTATTATATGTATTTTTGACAATAATGCTGCTTTTTCTCCCTTACATTCTTCTTGATATTTTGAGGGCTATTAGTTTTATCTTGGTGGTACATGCTTGAAGCACAAATGTATCCTCTACAGGAGTCATAAGGAGCATGTTTCTTATAACTTTTAAAAGTATTTATCCATTATACTTTTTGATAAAAAAATTAATAAAGCATATAAATATCACTGAAATGTGACCTATATATAAATCATACTAGCATTATTTCTCACTTAATTAGTGACAAGTGTCTCAATTTTGATGGAGTAAAATATTTTTTTATTCCCATGACTTTGTTTGTATTGCTGTTACAGTTTTGTTAGATTGTTTAGGAACCCTGAATTGGCCTGATTGAAGTGCATGCCACTGGCATCATGCCCTGAGGTCTGACATTCTGTTTCATAGTGGTTTCTGCCTTGCTCCTGATATTGTTCTGATAAGCACTACCTTCCCATGACACTGTCACTGACTTAGTGTTGATTAAAAGGAAAAAGATTAAAGCATGTGTCACACATGTGCGGTTAGGAGGCAGTCAACAAGCCTGGAGGTAAGACAGAGGGTCAATCTATGATACTAACGCTTCTCTCTCTCTTTCTTCAGACAAAAAAAAGAAAAATGAAACTGACCTTACTTCTGGGTTTCAAGATGGCCACCAAAACTTCACCTCCAGCATCGTCTGATGACATAATTTCCGGCTCCAAACTATAATGATACTTTCGGTCTCCAATCGATGACATCACTCCACCCATACTTCACTTCTGGTCACTTCTGATGACGTCACATCCGTCTGCCAGTTTCAACATCTTTTCCTGCTAACTCATTTCCACCTACCATCTTTGATCTGTATATAAACCACCATTTTGTATATGCTGATGTGATGTACTCTAAAGTAATTTTGATCACCATATTTTGCCTTTTTCATTTTTCTTTGTCCTGTGGACATTATATAGGGATGGTTCCCAACTCTTTTTCTAGTTGTGGAACTCTTTTCATATCATACATGCTAAGCTGACTATTATTTCCTTGTGGAGTCGTATTCTTGTGTTATTAATGTGTTATTTTTGCACTTTTTCACTGATTTTAACAAGTATTGGCAACAGAGCTCATTTCAAAAACACAAATTTGTTTTGATATATTAAAATTAGTTAGTCAGCTACACTAACCAGGCATAAGCAGCGTGACTCTACAAATAGCTGATATTGCTCTTTTCAGAATATTTTTATCTGAAATTTTTTGATGTTTTGTTTTTTTATTAATTGTTATTGTACCTGTGTTTTTTAAAGGGTTTCTGAAGCTATATAATGATTATGACAAATGATACAAGAAATGTAATGTAAATTTGTTTTTAAATAAAAGCAAAGATGAAAAAAAATTAGGAGAACATTTCATAACACATACATATACAAGAAATGCTTTTTCTTCTATGAGATCTTAGAATTCTATATCTACAGTATGCTGTATTTTGTGATGTTGCTTACATTCCATTCCATTGTACGATTTATAAAAAAAATCAGAAACCTATTATACTGTGCACAGCAGAATTTTTACAATATGACAGGCTGGAATGTCCCATTTACAAATTAGATTATAGGTGAGATACACTAGGATAATAATAAAAATAATAATACATTTTATTTATATAGCGCCTTTCCCATGCTCAAGGCACTTACAGAATATAAGAAAGAATGGCAGGGTATACAGTGTATAGCATTGTACAAACCAAATAAATAAATAAAGAAGATTTAGACAGTAAATTCAGAGAAAGCCTAACAGACAACAGAATTGATGGTCTAGCATACACACACAGGTTACATGAGTATCTTGACAGAGAGGTAAACTGAGAGAAGGGGAATGAAGAGCTAAAAGCCTTCCAGAACAGATGAGTTTTGAGTTGTTTTTTAAAAGAATTCATGGAGTCAGCTGATCTGATTAATTTTGGTAGGTCATTCTAGAGTCTGGGCGCTATACAGCTGAAGGCCCTGTCACCCATGGAGTGTAGATTAGTGTGGGGCACAACAAGATTGCCAGAATCGTAGGCACATAGTGATGGAGAAGGTCACTGATGTAGTTTAGGATGTCAATAATAACAGTTTAAGCTCATTTATTTTACTATATATTCCAAAGTCAGATGGTGATGCTTACAAATGGCTTAAACCATGAAACATATTGTCTGAAAGTTTGATTAACCAGTTTATTTATTTTTCTGTATGAGTACGCTTTATATTTTCCTTATTTTGGCATTTCAGCTATTTCTTAGTTATTATCCAGCTATTGTGATAATGTCTTGTGTGCATATGCCTAGCTAAGTAATAAAATTGCAGAGATTCCTAGTGATGTAGCTGAATTGTATTCAGGTGATATATGTTCAAAAACAAGAGGATAGGAATGATGTTACTCAGACATATAGAAACAACACAGAGTAAAGACCAGATAGAATAGCCTTGTATATAATTTAGGGCTGCCCCTATCTGCCAACCAGAGGACAGTGAGATGCAAGGAATAAGTAAACAGCCAGAAAACAATTTTAAGCTTTCAACAGGGATAGATAGATAGATAGATAGATAGATAGATAGATAGATAGATATGAAGGCACTATATGATAGATATAGATAGATAGATAGATAGATAGATAGATAGATAGATAGATAGATAGATAGATAGATAGATAGATAGATATGAAGGCACTATATGATAGATAGATAGATAGATAGATAGATAGATAGATAGATAGATAGATAGATAGATCTATATTTATTTCCAAGGATGTACAAGAATGGGAAGCTACACCTATAAGAGATGATAAGGCAGCTGGAAATTAAGGATTACATGTGGAAACTATATTCTCAAGTAGAGTATGTCATTACGTTTTGATATTAGAAATTAGGCAGCTATACATAGAGGTCCATTTTCTTTGGTATATGCTATAAAGATATACTAACAACTAATTGCAAGAGTTCTTGATCTTAATGTCTACTTGGTGAACTTATTTTTCCTTGGGCACACTGTATGTGGAATGTTAGTGTCACTTTATTTCATGTGTGAAGAGCTGGGCGCTCACCTAAGCTAATGTCAATTTAAAGCATGGTATTGTACTGTTTGTTTTATAGCTCTCTGAGTAGTTTGGTTGCTTTTATCTTTAGTGTGTTTATAGTGTGTGTTTATTGCTTTTATCTTTAGTGTGTTTATAGTGCGTGTTTAATAAAGTGAATACCCTTTCAGCTTTGTTACTTGCCTGTTTTATTCTGTGTACTCTGTGAGTCAATCATTCCCTTAAGCAGTCACACAATAACAAGTTGCTGATTGTGTTTGTTGCCAAGCAGAAGTCAGGCTGGCCAGCCCCTCCATGTTTTAATAAAGAATATGTACTGACCAGATGCTCCTTATAAGCAATTCACATTTCTAGTTATATTTACTAACAGACTGAAAATGTGCACTTTTTAAACACACATTAGTTTCATAAAAATTCAGATCAAGTCAGGAATAATACAAAAATAAGTCCTATCATTTTATCAAATATGTTGTACAGCGTTCAAAACATATTGTTTTCATTGTCTTTTTTTTCTGCCTTAAAAATCAGGCAGAAAAAAATCTGATGTAATTCATTGTGATTTCTTACCATGTACACTGACATTAACTTTACAGAACATTTCAGATGCTGCCTCTGCATCTTCATGAAGCCCTCAAGCTTTTTACAGATACTGTATACTAACAGCAGTGCTGTCCTTTTTCTTTGATGACAAAAGTAAAAGCTTAACTAGTTTTAAAATTAATTTTCATATAATCTTGCAATATGACAAGCAACATCAGTAGAAGCAGAAAATATTTGCTTTAATGAGCAGCTTTGTACAATGACTCACCGCCTCTGAGTGGCATAAATTATTCTATTTGCCAAATGCATGAACATCCACTTTAATGGATATTTTCCTTATGAGAAGGTGGGTATTTATGTGGAGAGCAAGCTCCACACACACAGTATGTCATCTCAAACACTGGTCGTACCAACCTAGCTATCGTTAACAACAGAAAAGGTAAATACACTTACTCCAATTGTGATGACACACGAAGCCTTATTCAAAATGTGCTTATCAACCATTTCTTTTTTTGTAATTCCCATGTTCCTTCTTTTTAACTGTTAAGTAATTGTGACAAGGTCTTCATTTCACTCAATAAACTATTTTCATATTTTGGATATCAGTTAAACTATTCAAGTTGGGTAGTATGGTGGCTAGTGCTGCTGGGTATGGTATGGTTGGGTAGTGCTGCTGCCTTGTAGTAAATAGACCAGTGTGTTACATTCTGTGTCCTCTCTACACGTGAAGGTAAGGTGATGCGAAATAGACCCTAGTGTGCATTTGGTGCGTGTGTGGCTGCTCCGCATCAGATTACGACAGTCCAGGATTTGTTCCTGCCTTGCGCCCTGTGCTAGCTGGGATAGGCACCAGTAACTCCCCCAACCTTGGTCTGGATAAAGTGGGTTAGAAAGTGACATGACATAATTTTTCAAGTTAAAAACCCATTTCAATGAGCCTATATTACTAAGCGCATCCTAGGTTTAAAAGAGCCCGAAGCTGGATGTAGCTGTAGAAACTTACATCCAGTATATTACATTGAAGTGAACACTGAAGTGTTAAATTGTTTAGTATGGAGGACTGTGGGCAGATGTGTTCTTTACCTTACAAGAAAATAAAACTGTGATGATAAAATTCATTGTAAAATTATAATGTGAGTGCAGTCAATGAAAATAAAACATGTTTATCTTTCTTAAATCTGTAAACCATTACACAGTCTTGAAAAAAATGTAGCATATTATGGTGTGCTTGAATAAAGAATATCTGAATATTAATGCTATCCAACATACTGTACCTGGCTATCTTTAAAATTACCCTCAATTAATTACTTTAGAGGTTATATTTTTGGAATTACTAAATTAATCTACATGGATTAATCAAATTAATATAAAATAAGTATATTTAGTAAATACAACATGTAATTTTTAAATACAATGTACAAGGTGTTAAAATTTAATTCCCGGAATCGCCGTGTAGGCTTATGCGTGCTACAAAGTACTAGTGAAATGCTGAAGCTGTTGAAGGTGGCATATGGTGAGGATGCTATGAAAAAGTCAAGTGTCTTTGTGTGGCATAAGATATTCGAGAAGACATAAATAACAACACTAAAAGTGGATCATTTATCATGACAATGCCATAATGCATTCAGTGTTCATTTCAATTACCAAACTGGATGCTCCTTCCTATTCACCTAATTCCTTGCTCTTCCCAATAATAAAAACTGCCACGAAAGTTACAAACATTTTCTGGCACTTCTGACATCAAGCATAATGTGACACTGGAACTCTAAGGTATTCCAGAAACAGAGTTCCAGGTATGTTTCCAGAAATGGCAATGTCATCTAACTCAATGCATAGCGGCAGCAGGAGTTTACTTCAAAGACGACAGTAGCTGCTAGTGAACAGATATGCACACATTTTTTCTACACATTCATTCTGGGAATTAGATTGTCACATCTTGTACTTTATTCAGTTAAGTAGAAAAAACTAAACACAAAGATGTCTTTTTTTGAATGCATAAGAAACTAGATCCTATGAATGCAAGTGGCAAATTAGTAGTTGGTGGAAAGCCAAATAGGTCAAGAAGCTCTAACAAATACAGTGGTGTGAAAAACTATTTGCTCCCTTCCTGATTTCTTATTCTTTTGCATGTTTGTCACACAAAATGTTTCTGATCATCAACCACATTTAACCATTAGTCAAATATAACACAAGTAAACACAAAATGCAGTTTTTAAATGATGGTTTTTATTATTTAGGGAGAAAAAACATCCAAACCTACATGGCCCTGTGTGAAAAAGTAATTGCCCCCTGAACCTAATAACTGGTTGGGCCACCCTTAGCAGCAATAACTGCAATCAAGCGTTTGTGATAACTTGCAATGAGTCTTTTACAGCGCTCTGGAGGAATTTTGGCCCACTCATCTTTGCAGAATTGTTGTAATTCAGCTTTATTTGAGGGTTTTCTAGCATGAACGCCTTTTTAAGGTCATGCCATAGCATCTCAATTGGATTCAGGTCAGGACTTTGACTAGGCCACTCCAAAGTCTTCATTTTGTTTTTCTTCAGCCATTCAGAGGTGGATTTGCTGGTGTGTTTTGGGTCATTGTCCTGTTGCAGCACCCAAGATCGCTTCAGCTTGAGTTGACGAACAGATGGCGGACATTCTCCTTCAGGATTTTTTGGAAGACAGTAGAATTCATGGTTCAATCTATCACAGCAAGCCTTCCAGGTCCTGAAGCAGCAAAACAACCCCAGACCATCACACTACCACCACCATATTTTACTGTTGGCATGATGTTCTTTTTCTGAAATGCTGTGTTCCTTTTACGTCAGATGTAACGGGACATTTGCCTTCCAAAAAGTTCAACTTTTGTCTCATCAGTCCACAAAGTATTTTCCCAAAAGTCTTGGCAACCATTGAGATGTTTCTTAGCAAAATTGAGACGAGCCCTAATGTTCTTTTGCTTAACAGTGGTTTGCGTCTTGGAAATCTGCCATGCAGGCCGTATTTGCCCAGTCTCTTTCTTATGGTGGAGTCGTGAACACTGACCTTAATTGAGGCAAGTGAGGCCTGCAGTTCTTTAGACATTGTCCTGGGGTCTTTTGTGACCTCTCTGATGAGTTTTGGTCGGCCGGCCACTCCTGGGAAGGATCACCATTGTTCCTTGTTTTTGCCATTTGTGGATAATGGCTCTCACTGTGGTTCACTGGAGTCCCAAAGCTTTAGAAATGGCTTTATAACCTTTACCAGACTGATAGATCTCAATTACTTCTGTTCTCATTTGTTCCTGAATTTCTTTGGATCTTGGCATGATGTCTAGCTTTTGAGGTGCTTTTGGTCTACTTCTCTGTGTCAGGCAGCTCCTATTGAAGTGATTTCTTGATTGAAACAGGTGTGGCAGTAATCAGGCCTGGGGGTGGCAACGGAAATTGAACTCAGGTGTGATACACCACAGTTAGGTGATTTTTAACAAGGGGGCAATTACTTTTTCACACAGGGCCATGTAGGTTTAGATTTTTTTTCTCCCTAAATAATAAAAACCATCATTTAAAAACTGCATTTTGTGTTTACTTGTGTTATATTTGACTAATGGTTAAATGTGTTTGATGATCAGAAACATTTTGTGTGACAAACATGGAAAAGAATAAGAAATCAGGAAGGGGGCAAATAGTTTTTCACACCACTGTACATTCAAATACACAAATTCACAACAATTTGGTATGGTCATTTAGTCTGTCTGTACGTTTTAGACTTTTTGCAGTACTAGGGTGTTGTACCGTGTTAGCCATTATGAATGTAGAGAAAAGCCAAGCAAAATGACACCTTTTATTGGCTAACTAAAAATATTACAATATGCAAGCTTTTGAGGCAACTCAGGCCCCTTCTTCAGGCAAGATGTAATACAGAAACTGAAGTTCCCTGTGTTTATATACACACACTAGGACAAGAAATAATATTGGTAAATCTTTAAATGAAAAATCTTAAATGTAAAAAATTAATAGGTTCATTCAGGCTAAGATTAATTTAACAGGAGATAGAAGAACAATGTATGGTCAAGATCTTTGGATAAGATAACTGTCCAAAAGTCCTTTGAAGTTTGTGATGAGTTTTTCAAAACAATATGAGTCTGTAGACAGGTTATCTGTGTCAGTCTGAGAGATGCAAACAATCCTCATACCTGGCCATAAAATTCTTTTCTCTATTCAAACCATGTTGTAATGTATTAAATTTTAACACGAGTTTAACTTCCCAATCTTTTCTCTCTTGCTGTGTTTTTAAAGTCCCTCTCACAGTGTCCATGGCTGTTGAAGTGGGCCGCTACAGGAACATCTGTGTTGCCATGTTTAATGTGGAACCTGTGTAAATTCATTCTCTGGCAGAGTGTTTGTCCAGTTTCTCCCACATAGAGTGCAGTGTCAGGACATTTAATGCAGAGAATTAGGTAGACCACATTAGATGATCTGCAGGAAAATGATTTCTTTATGTGATGCTCAAGTCGGCAGTGTGGTATAACTATATAGTCTGTATTGTAGATGTGGGCACACATTTTACATCTTTTCTGTTGTCAGGTAGATGTGCCATTTTCTGTCGGTTCATTTAGGGAGCTTCGGACAATTAGTTGCTGAAGGTTTGGTGGTTGTCTGTATTCCAGGAGGGGAGGTTCAGGAAATACATTTTTCAGTGTTTGGTCATTGTTTAGCATTGGCTGAAGTTCTTTTATAATTTTTCAAAGTGTTTCAAGATGTGGGTTGTAGGTGACAACAAGGGGGATGCAGTTCTTGTTGTCTTTGTTTTTATATTCCTGAAGGTTGTCTCTGGGTATGGCAGTAGCTCTTCTTATTTGAGTGTCTGTCATTTTGGGGGTATGACCTTGTCTGATGAAATCTTGTCTGAGCTCCTACAGTTGTTGATCTCGGTCTGTCGGGTCTGAGCAAATATGATTGTACCGTATTGCTTGGCAGAAAATAATGGAGCACCTTATATGTCTGGGGTGGAAGGTATCACTTAGGTAGGTCCATCTGTCTGTTGGTTTGTGAAAAACAGAAGTTACAAGGGTGTTGTCTTTCAGTTGAACGGTGGTGTCAAGGAAGCTGACTTCTGTCTTTGAGTAATTCAGCTTCAGCTTTATGTTGGGGTGAAAAGAATTATATTCATTATGAAAATGGAGGAGGTCCTTCTTACTGGCAGTCCAGATTATGAAGATGTCATCTATAACATTGGTTTTAAGATGCACATTGACATGAAATCTTCCTCCAATTTTGCCATAAATAGGTTTGCATAGTGAGGTGCAAACCGACAGCCCATTGCAGTCCCCATTTGTTGCAAATAGCAATCTTGTCCAAAAGAGAATAGATTATGTGTCAGAGTGAATTGTATCATTTCTATTACTGACTTTGTGGGTAAATCATGTTGTCTGATGCCATCATCATGGGGGATGTTTGTGTACAGTGCCTCAACATACATTGTGGCCAGTAAGGTTCCATCAGGTGAGGTGCCTAAAGCAGACAGTTTTTTTAAGAAGTCAGTGGTGTCCTGGATGTAGCTGGTTGTGTTGCGGACGAAGGGTTTATGGATGTACTCCACCCGACCTGAAACCTTTTCTGTAAGGGAGCCAATTCCTGAGATGATAGGCCTTCCTGGGTTCCCTTCTTTGTGGATTTTAGGAAGCATGTAGAAATAACCCATTTTGGGTTCTCAGGAATTAAACTGTTTAAATGATCCCTGATGTCAAGAGGAAATCTACTTACTATTTTTTTAGTTCCTTTTTGTAGAGATCTGTTGGGTCTTCTTGCAGTTTGTAATAATGCATAGTATTGGACAATTGTCTTTGTGCCTCCTGTATATAATCTGACAAGTATGAGTGCTGTAGTTAAGTTTTGAGATACTGGGAAACCCAAATCACAATAGCACTCCAGTACTTTGGCTCCACCATTTTTTGGTAAAGTTAAAGTATATGCAGATTTGTGGGAAAGTACCAGAAATAAGGTCAGTGGGAGGGTATGGTCCAGACAGGAAGTTAAAACCGGTTTAGCTGGGCTTTGCTTCTAATGATCTGCAGAGGAGAAAAAAAGACTTTAGTTCACTACATCAACCCCCAAGCTGTAAATATATTTCTAATGGGGCTATTGACATGAAATTTTCACCAGACCTTGGTAACAACCCAAGTAATCCACCCATACAAAGAAATCAAAACAAATAAGTCCACAAATTAAGTTATGTATAATAAAGTGGAATGACATAGGGAATAAGTATTGAACACACTTACTGAAATTTACTTAATACTTAGTAGAAAAGCCTTTGTTGGTAATGACATCTTCAAGACACCTCCTGTATGGAGAAACTAGTCGCATGCATTGCTCAGGTGTGATTTTGGCCCATTCTTCCACACAAACTCTACAAATCTCCAAAAGGTTTTCTGGGGTTTTTCTATGAACTCCAATCTTCAGGTCTTTCCATAGATTTTCAATTGGATTCAAATCGAGTGATTGACTGGGCCATTCTAGCAGCTTTATTTTCTTTCTCTGAAACCAATTGAGAGTTTCCTTGGATGTGTATTTGGGATCATTGTCTTGCTTAAATGTCTACCCTTGTTTCATCTTCAGCAATCTGGTAGATAGCAGCAAACTTTTATCACGAATGTCCCGGTACCATATGCTGAAAAACAGCCCAATACCATGATGTTCCCACCTCCAAACTTTACTGTTGGTATGGTCTTTTTGTTGTGATGTGTAGTGCCATTTCACCTCCAAACATGGTGTGTGCAATGACATCCAAAGCATTCAATTTTGGTCTCATCTGACCAGACTATATTCTCCCAGTATTTCATTTGATGTCCAAATGTTATGCAGAAAACATGCTTTTTCTTCAGCAGTGGAGTCTTGTGCGGTGAACCTGCATACAGGCCATGGAGGCTCAGTGCATTACTTATTGTTTTCTTTGAAACAACTGTACTTGGTAACTCCAGGTCTTTCTGAAGCTCTCTATGAGTGGTCCTTGGCTATTGGACAACTCTTCTGATTATTCTTTTGACTCATCAGTCAGAAATCTTGCGAGGAGCACCTGGTTAGGGCCAGTTTATGGTGAAATGATGTTCCTTCCAATTCCACATTATAGCCCCAACGATGTTTGCTGGAACATTCGGAAGTTTAGAAATGTTTATGTAACCAATGCAATCAGTATGTTTTGCAACAATAAGGTTGCAAAGGTCTTGAGAGAGCTCTTTGCTTTTACCCATCATGAGACTCTTCTTGTGTGAAACCTTGGTAATGAGAAACCTTTTTATAGGCCATCACTTAGGACTAAACCAGTTGATATTAACTTGCACTGATAGGGGGCAGGATTGCTTTCTAAATACTGACAGATTCCAGCTGATTTCTTGGCTTCCATGCCTTTTTGCTCCTCCTTTGCTTCATGTGTTCAATATTTTTTCCCTGTGTCATTCTACATTATTACACATAAATTATGGACTTATGTGTTTTGATTTCTTTGTATGTGTGGATCAATTGGGTTGTTATGGACATTTTGTGAAAATCTCATATCAATAGCTCCATTAGAAATATATTTACTGAAAGCTGACGCATTCAATACTTTCCCCGCCGTATCTAGCATGCTGCCAGTCTACATCTGGGAAAATGTCAGAGGTGAATGCAGGCTGAATTTGACGTAGGCTAATTTAAAGCAGAAGGACATAAATGAGGTGGTCTTGGAAATTTTTGCCCATACACTTGTCTGTGGTATTTTTGCTTGGAAAGACACCAGTCCAGTAATACAGCATATTAGTGCATGCATCATTGAAGAGATCTGAAATCTAAACATGTGTTAAACATATGGCTCAGATTGTAGAATATCATAGAGGAGCACCTGTTTGAACAGATGGGATCAGCAACACTGAGCTGTCTACATCTAAACCAGAGATGCCCTGTTTTACTGGAAAGCAACCAGGCAAACACATTTTGTTTATAAAGCACATTTGAAATCAACATTGTGTCAAACAAAGTGCTATACATATAAAAACAAAAGGCAAGGAAAAGGACACCAATGTTCCAAACCATATAAATTAGCACAGACGCATTAAGACAAAAAACAAAAACACAACAAAAAAAAAACCTAAGGTCAGTTGATGTGGTATGCACAACTGTAAGTCTTTCTGATAATGTCTGCTGCAGACATCTATTGGTGTACTCTTTACCATAAGATTGCAATTTCCTGCACAAAGTATGGTCCAAAATGACCTAAAAAGTAGGGTTTTTGAGTCTGGATAGGCAAAAAGTTTGATGTCTTCCATAACTAAACATCAAGACAAGTCAAATGGCATATAAAATATGGGGGTTTTCTCTCACCGGAGAGTCAGGAAGCACCAGAAAAAGAAAACTAACCATAATTGCAAAACATTTATAAATAACTCTGATGAACACAAAATACGCATCTACATAGACTTGAAAGCTATTGAAAACGTGTGTTTTGAGTCTATAGTTAAAAACAGTAATAAAAGGAGCAGCTCTAACAATCTTGGGACAGCTACCGCAAAGCCACAATTCCCTTTACATTTTCATCAGGATCTAATTAATAGCTGACATGAAGATCTTAATGACTTGGTAGTAGGGTGGGGACAAAACAAGTCAACAATATCAGGTGGGGCCAAGCCATTTAAAGATTTGAAAACAAAAAGTAGTAGTTTGAAATGAATCCTAAAATGAACTGGGCGCCAATGAAGGAAAGCTAAAACTGGAGTGATGTGACTTCTTTTGTTAGTGCCAGCTAATAATCTCGCTGCAGGCCTCCATACCAGAGTGATACACACATACAAACAAATGCAACAATCTAAATGGGAAGATGTCAATGCAGTTGATCACTCTAAATCAGGATATGAGCATAATGGTTTCACCTTAGAGATCATTCTAAACTAAAAAAAACCTACCCTTGATGACCAAGTTTACTTGTTTGTCAAATATGATGTCCTGTAACCTGTGATTTCACTTCTATTGCAAGTACTCTAGGCTGTTAGAGAGTGTTGCAATACTTTTGGGCAGACCAAACAAGATCACCTTAGGTTTGCTTTCATTTAGCTTGGATGAAATTATTGGCCAACCAGCCTTTAAATTACGTGAGCAGTCACAAAAGATATTCAAACAGCATACATTGTTAGGTTTCATAGGCAAATGAAACTGTATGACACCAGCATAAAAGTAAAAAGAAATGTTGCGTTTCATAATGATCTGCCCAAAAGGTGGCATATAAAGTTAAAAAGAGAACTGGCCCTAAAATAGAGCCATGTGGGACTCCATATGAGACAACAGCACATGAGGAGAACTGATTTACAATACTAATAGAAAAGGCCCTGTGATTAAGGTAGAACACAACACAGTCTGGTGTTGTACCCCACATGCCAGATCAATTTTCAAGCCAGTTATGGTATACACTGAACCCTCGTTTATCACGGTTAATCCGTTCCAGACTCTACTGTGATAAATGAATTTTCGCGAAGTAGTATTCTTTATTTATAAATCGAATATTTTCGCAGTTAGAGTATAGAAAACCTGTTTACAACCTTCTAAATACTTTTTTTTAATATTATTAGAGCCCTCTAGACATGAAATAACACCCTTTAGTCACCATTACACTCGTATTACCCAATATATTAGACAAAATAAGACATATTAGACGTTACAAATATCATATTACTAGGCGCACTCGCACTTTAAGGTGAATTACTTTTATCCTCAATTTCTGTGCGCTCCATGTGTACATCAGGCATGTAAGTTTAGGGAATGAGAACATCAAAGTACCCATTCATAACATCTCCCGAAACCTAAGTTTTTTTTTATCCCTTCAAGTGCCTGTCCAAAGTCGTACAATGTCAGCCCAAATCTGTACCGCTAAAGATGGAGTTTCATGCACTAAATAAGCTATAGATGAGAATAAGCAAGCACCATCTCCCCTGATATTTACTACGCGGTGAGGCATTTGTACTCCATCAACATTAATTATTTCAAGAGACATAATTTTGTCTATTTTTCCAGCGCATCGCACACAAAAGCAAGGGAACGATGACAGCACCAGAACTCTGCTCACATCGCGTCGCTTCGTACCTCCAGCCGCAAGTAGTAAGTCTGTAATAAGCGGAATACCGCTATGCTTTGCACTCACGGGACGGAAGGGCAATCCCGAAGGCTTTTATATAGTGGATTATTGTACTGTACATTTAATTGCACACAACCACTAACCTATGAAGGAACGACCTCAGTAGGAGAGTCTTCAGAGGTGGTGCAGTATCTTCAGCAGGTGTGTTGTTGTCTTCAGTGAAGAAGTACTAGGAGTAGGCAGTGGGTGTCTGAGTGCGCAGCTGAAGAACATCTTGATAGGCATCTTTAATCATATCCAAGAGTTTCACCTTCTCCTGGATAGTAAGCATCTTCCTCCGGCGCTTAGTTTTATTGTCAGAAGACTTAAAAAAGCAGCACGTTTAGGAGCCATCGTAGGGCTTAGATAAAAGTTCTCAGAAAGCGCATGCATAGTGACGTAAGCGTGTATGAGAAAAAAATAGCGAAAGAGTGAAGCCGCGAAAGTCGAAGCGTGATATAGCGAGGGATCACTGTAGTATGATTTACTGAACCGAAAGCAGAAGTTAAATCTAGTAAAGTCAAAAATGGCACAATGGCCAAAACCAGCAGAAATTAAACAGTCATTTGGAACCTTTCAAAAGAGCGGATTTGGATTTTCATAAAAATCATTATTACCAAAAAAAAAAGACAACAGCTGAGAAAAAAGAACTTCCATGAACTTTAGAGAGGATTGATAATTTAGAAATAGGATGGAAATTTTTAAAGTAACTTGGATCTAGTCCATGCTTTTTAACCTTAGGCTGGAAAACTGCATGTAAGAGAAGTATAAAGCATAAGGCGTTTTTGCAGTAAATTACAGGGTTAAGGTAAGAAAAGCAAAAACATCTACATAATATTAACAAAAATATAGAAACAGTGTTAACAATAAGATATGGGAATATCAGTCTGCAACTATTAAAAAGTAATTAAGATGTGTCAAAATTCTGAGGAATAATATTACCGATAATGCAAAAGTGGTTTGGGCAGTAAGAAGATGTTAAAGGAGCTACATGATGTGTATTGATAAAAGAAACAGGAGATAAAATAAAGTAAAAAACAAAACAGCAAATACAGGAAACTCTTATTTTCCCAAGTTTCTAAAATTGAAGAAATCACCAACATTTCAGTAAATGAAGATATATTTGGGGCATATTCATTAATTTAGAAATCTAGCACCAGCATATTCCCTGAACCCTCTGGATTTTCCCGGGTTACTTTGGTTTTTATCTTTCATCCCATACGGGGTGGTCAAGATCTAATTATGCAGATCCAGATCGTCTGGATGACTTTGAATTATGTGGAGATGATTCCAGTTCGGCGCGAAGACGATTCTTCATGTTGTCAGTTCGCACACTTCTCAATGGTATGGGATTTTTCAGGTGATTTTCTATGTAATAAACAATAAATTATGGCGTAATAAAAATTGCATAATTAGATCTTGACCACCCTATAGATGTTCATATTATATTATTGGCCAACTCCAAACTGGCCCTGTCTGAGTGACTGTGGGCCTGAGTGTGCCCTGCAACAGACTGGCAACCTATCCAAGACTGGTTTCCACCTTGTGTTTAATTCTAGCAGGAAAGGGACCAGTTTTCTGTGACACTGCACAGGATTGGTAGATTAAATAAAAACTGATGGACTGTGAGGGGTGTGCTGCAAACATTAAACAGACTAAAAATTAATAAATAGTTGAAGAATCTAGTGTTTTATTAACACTGACTCTCTGCAAAACTCTGCATAACTGAGAAATTCCTTATGCATGTGTTTTGTTATTTTACAGAAGAGTCTAGCTTCGCTACCCTAAATCTAAGTAATCATTGTAGACTTCAGTCTATTCAGCATTAATGTTTCCAGTGCACCATCTATTGAAATGCATTTTCTAAATCATGTAGTAATAAAATGCGTTGCATTTGTCAGTCCAACAGATGGCACATCCCAAACATTTGTAGTAATGCAAATGCAATGGATATGCCTCTTATATGTCATTTGGTATGGGATTCGTAAAAACAGTTTTAATATTTGAGATGCCCCATCTGTTGGAAAGACAAAACCAATGCATTTTATTACTACATACAGTATGTTTGTGATTTGCAATCTGTTGGAATGACAGTGACAACCAGACAGACACACAGACGCTTATCATTTTATTAAAATAGATTGTGTCAGTCTATATAATTAACCATTACAATTTTGAGTAATTTGTATCATATGAACAGTTTGGCTCATAAAAGTGTCTTGCAGTCTTGCACACTGTACATTTAAAGATTTTAATGAATGGCAAATTGTTTCTTATAAGCCTTTGTTAATTTTTGTACAGAAGTGGAAAGGAAATGATGGATTATATCACAAAAAACATACGTTTTACAGTCACTTGTGTAGATGTACAAATTTGAAATCACAGCATCACTGGTTTTAAGGTGTTAGTCTTTTAAAAAATTCTATTTTATGTGTACTGTATATAAGTAACCATTGAATTCTGAATTTTTTTAAAGTTTAGAATATAAGGCAATTCATAGTATTTAGAATTATCTATTCGGTGATGATATAGTCAACAACTCTTAGTTTTCCATTTTGATTTGTGTAATTTTTAAGTCTTTTCTTAACTGTAAGTAGAGAAAAGCCAAGCAAAATGACACCTTTTATTGGCTAACTAAAAAGATTACAATATGCAAGTTTTCAAGGCAACTCAGGCCTAAGAAATGTCTGTGTCTTGTTGTTTCATGTGAGGCTTCTTCTGTTTTTTTTTTTTTGCTTGTCTCTGTTCTTTTTCTTAAGATGTTCTGTTCCATGTAGGGCCATATGGAATCCGTTTTATTTTTTCACAAATTCCGTTTTTTTTTTTTTTTTTGATTTTCGGTTTTCACCATTTTATTTTTCCTTGATTCAGATTTTCGTTTTTTACGTTTTTTTTTTTTTGTTTTTTTTTACTGTAAATAGAAACAGCTACAACAAAACAAACAATAATGAAATGGCACTTTACATTCCTTTTAATGAAACAGAACACTAGCACAAGTAAACCTTATTTTGCAGTTCCATTCATCAGGTAGGAGCCTAGATCCTCCATGATGCTGTATCCTGAGACTGCAGTAGATTTGTAAGAGCTGTTACTAGTTTGATGCATCCTTCTGAGATGAAGGTTAACTTCACTTTTAGGGTCTAGGATATTTGTTACAGCCTGAACTGCACTGTTCTCTGCTAGAAAGAACTTTTTGTAGAGGTGAATTTTTTCAGCAAGGTACCCTACTGATTCGAAGGAGCTTTTCCGCCTGGTGTTTCCTGCCTTGGGGGTTCCTGGCAGGCTTTTTGAAGAATACAGACTTTACCTACATCACTAGTCATGCAGCCTCACTAAAGTATGTATAGTGCTGCCAGGTGTCTCCCACCAAAATGATGACATGACACACGCAGGTTGAATGAACACTGTTAGGCATAACCCCTTCCTGGTATGCTTTCATACAGTATGATGCATTGTCTGTAGCCATTGCTAAATGTCTGGTTGTTGTGAAGGGACTGAAGTACTGCCTGTGAAAAGGTGCTCTCCATTAAGATAACATCTGCCAAAAAGTACTGGACTTCAGGACCTGTAATTGTAATTATGTAAATTATTTCTAATAATTCTTAAACTTTAAATGTTTAAAGATTGAAAACATGCATCATTACATCTGTAGTTTCATCTACTGCATATCTTAAAATAATTCATTACAAAGTAAAAGCAAGCTAATCTGCAAGATGCTAAATCCAGGAATTAAACAGGAAAAAAAGAGAGACCCACTTTTAAGGGCTCGTTGCATTTGAGGAGAAGCCTGCTCTTCTCTTCTACCCAATGTGATGGACAGCCGGGTCCCATGCCCGGCTGGGACGCCCCTGCTGCATATGTTCCGGGGGAGCCACCATGGGCAGCTCAATACCTCCCCCGGGATGCTTGGTGGCAGCCTCCCTGGCCGATGTTCGTTTCCCAGTCTTCTGCATGGCTCCATGGGACATGGAGTCCTCCACAACCTGGGAGGGAGCTGGGGTGGCCTCTAGGGGGTGCTGCAGAGACTCGAGAACCTGGCTGGATGAGTCATCAGCCCCACCTGGAGGTGCAAGTGCGACCAGGTGGTCAAGCACCTGGATCACTTCCAGGTGGGCTATAAAATGGGCCAGCCTCCACCACTGAAGGGCCAGAATTAGGAGGAAGAGAACGAGGTTGCCTGAAGAGGAGTGGTGGTACAAGGTGGAGAGTTGTTGTGCTGGTAAAGTGCTTTTGGGACTGTGTTGGGCCTGTGGGACATGGGGAAGACGTGCCCTACGGCTGAAGAACTAATAAAAAGCCTGTGTGACTTTTACACGTGCCTCTGCGTAGTCTGTGCCGGGTCGGGCGCTATATAGAGTCGTTCACACCAAGTTTGTTGGTTCTGAGTTTATAACGAAAGAGTCAAATGTGAACCTTGCATGCCTTGTCACTGAGGGACAAAACATTTATTAAATCCAAAAATATTGTTGTTAATTTTTAAAAGGGAACCCGTTAACAACCAGTGCTGTTCATTAATAACATTTTTCTACAGGAAAGACTGTTAGTACAAGTTAAATACCTATATAATTTAATCGGTTAAATTATTCACAGTAAATACATCATGTACAATTAGAACTGCTTACATAAAATAATTACCATACAGCCAAATGTTTACTCACATATCACTATGTTGAGAACTATGTGGTCTTAGCTATCAGTGGTTTCATTAACTAAAACATAATTTTTTTGCCACAAATCTTTCAAAAAACGGCATCCGTATGTTGTTCAAAGACAGGAGACAAATGGGTTTGACGAAAAACTGCTCTCATTTTCCGCGTCTCCTTGTTTACAATGCTTAATAAAGAAAGGATGCATCTTTGTCATTTTTTCAAGCAGTACATCTGACTCACATGACTACAAAGTCCTCCACAAACTGGCATCTTGCATCTAAAAATTTTGTTGTTTCCTCTATTGTTACCTGAAGGGGAACACTTTTTGATCGTAATTTCTCCTTATTCTTGAGATGGCTTTTAGATTTGATGTGGTCATTGCAAGTATCTTTTCATGTCCAGTCTATCGTATGCTGGCAAAACTTGTGGTCCAGATTTGTAAAAGTCGACGGGATATTGTTGTGTCCTCAATTTTGTACTTAAGCTTGTTTTTCTTAGTTTTTTTTTTACCTTAGTTGGGGTATCTGATACTGCTTGCATCAAAATTTCTGTCTCATGCAGCTAGGTAATTTGTGTGCCATTAATGAGAAAACATACAGAAAACATGCTCACAAACAGACAGAGATATGACTGAATTTCTACAAAGAATTGTATTCACTTGAAAAACAGCAAACTAGAAAATAGTTTCTGAATGAAAGAACTACAGATTATTCTAGCGTTTAATTAATTGGGAAGTTTTGTAACAGTCATCCATTCAGTCTCTAACTTCCACATATTTCCGTTTTTAAATATAAAATCCATTTTTATGCGTTAATTCCGTGATTCCGTCCGTGTTATCCGCATCATGGAAATCATAGGGTCCTATAATTGGTTAAAATTGCTGATTGCTATCTTTTTAAACTTTTGTTAGTTTTATTCCCTTTCCCTTTTGTTTTAGTTATATGATTAATTTCAGTTCTTGTCATGTTTCAATCAAAGTACTTCCCCTGGCAAGGGTTCAAATGGCATTTTTATGTCTGTTTTGTTAATTTTTTTATTCTTTTACCTATGTTTATATTGTTGTTCTTTTAGGTTCTATATATCTGTGTATATTCCTTTATGTTCCATCATTTGTTTTGTGGGAGGTTCTCCAAGAGGCAGGACCACCAGGACATCACTATCTAGGGGCTGCCCTATACAGGCTGGCAATCACATTCCCTTATGGTTTATAATGAATGTGCTTATGGTGGTCCTCTAGAGATTATTGTTTGCCATGTGGGGGATTGGTGGTCTTTTGCCCTGTGAACCCCTGCAGATTTTGGTTTTTTTTTCTCCAGCTTAACTGGAGTTTTATTTCATTTTTTTTTTGTTGTTTTTTTTCTGTCCTCCCAGCCATCTGATCTCATTACTGGACTCATCTTATATCATGCCATTGAAATTTATCTGTTTTTAAGATTGTATAGATTTATTTGTTTTTTTTTTCTTTAATATTATTGCCTAATATTATTTGTTTTTCTTTTCTTGTAACTTAATCTTTGACATATTGTAAAGTACTTTGAGCTACATTGTATGAAAATGTACTATATAAATAAATGTTGTTATTGTGTTTTTGTGATTTACTGGATTTTTCAGCCTTTGCTTTGTTTTTTGTCTTTGCCTCTTGGATATCAGATTGGGACCTTGTTCACTTTTGGGATTGCCTTTTAAAGGTATTGTCTTCTATGCCTTTTATGCTCTTCAGAGCTTATTTTTGCCACAAAGCATTTTTGTGAAAATGAATATTTTTATTTATAAAGATTGTATATCGCACTTTTCATTACCAGCTGGGATTTTGTGGCTATTTACCCCTCTAGTGGGCATTTTGAGTTATTTTAAGGACTTTGTGTGCTCCTGAACTCTCAAAATCATAACATTTCTGTTCAGATGTTTATTCACTGCCTTCCTCACGGTGAGCACTGAATGGCTAACTCAGATAAGTTCTCTTTTAGTCGTTGTTGTGGTTGATTTAATATCTACATAGATATTCTTAGATATTAGCTTGCACACATTTTCTGTTTTGAGTTCATGTTTTTTCGCACTTAATATTTTTTATTCTTGTTTACTTCTTTTTATTCTAATAAAAAGGTTGTGTTTCGTTTGTTAATCTTGCTCTGTGATGAACTGGTACCCAGCCTATGTGCCAGATACCTGCCGGGATTGGCTCCAGCTGCCCCAAGACTCTGACCTGAATAGGCAGGTTGGGAAGATGGAGAAATGTATTAATCAATCATTTGGTGTTTAATATTCAGTATTAGTTTGTGACCTGATATATTCCATTCATTCCACCAATTTAATTAACTGGCTTATCCAAGATAGTATTGCTACTAGATCCTGGAGTCTGTCCCAGCAAGCATTTGGCACAGCGTACAATGACCACACACACACCATGGCAATTTTAGAACTGCCATGTCTTTGAAATGTGGCACTCAAAGGAAAGCCTATGAAAACCCAGGAAGAACATGCAAAGTTCACATTGGAGCACCAGGGACATGAACCTAGGCTTCCTTTTTGGGAAGCTACTGTTGCACCATCATCCAACTCCCAGATATATTAATTTTTTCTGTCTTGCTATTCCTTTCATAACCTTTGAATAATTATGAAGTGCTTTGATCATAGGAAAGGTGTTATACAAATGTGTTATTACTGTTATTACATCACAAGTAATTCTACCAACATGCATGCCATTTGTGAAACATGTTTTTACAAATAGAGGCTCTGGTAAAAACTGTTAATTCTAGCAGTATTAATCTTAATCTGTAAGTTTGTTGATTGGGTCGTCACTTTATTGAGTAAAGACACATTATTGTAACTACTTAATAACAAGACTTATTAATACATTGTGTGATCATGTCAATCAAAAAAATTAACAGTAATAATAATAGAACAGTTGAACTGAAAAACTGCAGAGAGAAAATCAGTTTAGTAAACAAACTGATCAGGAAATACACAAGTTGAAACATCAAAAATGTCAAATGTCCATTCTAATATTTTATTTAAATACAAAATAAAATAAATGTAATGTAACTAACATATTGTAATAAAGAATAACTTAAAAAAGCGTATAACACAGTTATGTATGATATTTTGACAGAGATTTGACATCTACTGGCTAAATATGTAATAGATATGCTAACAATTTCAAATATACAGTACTTAGGAATATTAGGCAATAACAGAAAGGCTTGTCCTTTAGTATTTACATCAATAATTAATCAAATATACTTAATGCACTCAGTAACATTTAATAACACTCAGAAATAACACATAATTAAAGGCAAAAGATACGATAAAACTGTCATACTTATGAAGTGGGACAAGGATGGATTCCAGGGTTCAAGTGTCTCAATGATGCTGCCCTTGGGCTTCCTTTTGTTAAAACAAATTCTTCTCTCCCATTATTAAAAAACAAACACATCAGACAAAAAAAAAAACAAACTTCTGCATTAGTCTTTTGAAAGCACAACTCCTGATCTTGTATTGTTTGTCATAGTGCATGCAGAGAGCAAGACTTCAGACCTTGATGCCAGGCAGGAGAATGGACCCAATACTGCTTTCGAGCAGCTCCATTCACAGCTGTATTAAGGGACTGAGGACACTAACTCTGCTCTTGATGTTGTGGTTGGCCTTGTGAGCTTTGCTTGTCAGGACTGTTACCCAGGAATGAAGTGCCTAGAGTAGATTTTAAGCAAGACAAGAACAGTTGTAGCTGGCTGTCTCCTAAATAGTAATACTGTTCAACATGAAGCAGTACTTTCACTCATGGATTCTGGCCTTTTCCTGGAACATCATTATCTATGTCTGCTCCATGTTTCTCTGTAGTGCCCATGTGTTCAGGTGTGTTGCAGTATGAATAGGTGCTGCTGGCGTCTCTACTTCTGTTGGTGACAGCTGTATCAATTCATCTGCATACGGGACATTGCAGTCATATGTGAATAAATATTAAAAATCAGACTTCTCAAGAATAGCCACTTGGAGCAATAGTAATGCCTTGGCTATATTTTTAAATCAGTTTTATAATTTTATAAAAAAAAACCAAATCAGTTTCTATCAAAACTTACAATCTTTTGAATGCTAGTGTACCTGAATATCATACGGGTATCTTTAATAACAGTAACTGTTTAAACCAGCCAAAATAATTACTTAAAGTTAGAGAAGTTAAATGGATTTCCTAATTTTATTATAATTATCTTGACATTTTGTAGCAGTGAGGAAAAAATTGGCAGGTTTCAGAGGAAAACTGTCAACATTTACTAATTCATAAACCAATTAAAAAGTAACCCACAACTAACTGCAGAACAATGTTAAATGTTGTCAGTTTTGTGAGTGTGAGTCTGCAGATCTGTGTAGATCAATCAACTTAATTGACATTTTAAAAAAAAAATTCTAAATGTTGAATTTTAGGTAATCAGTTATAGCAAGAATTTATTGGATTAGTCTCTGCATCTGGCTAGCACTTTTATCTTCAAAGCATGTGTTTGCTTAGAAGTCAAAGTAAATATTCACTTGATTAATTATATGTAGTCATTTCCACAAAGAGCTTGGCAAAGCAAGACACAAAACATTGAATATATTTTCCACTTCAGACCTGCTGGAGCTGTTTACTTTTCAAAAGAGTCATGCAAATCCATCTAGGTTGCTATATTTTTCCTTTCTCTTTCTCTCCAATTAACAAAAAAGACATTATCCTCACTCAACTAAGATAGCAGTGGTTTATGAGTTATGATGACCCGTCAATAATATGACTTTTGAAGTTTCAGTTGAATTAAACCTGTCTCACAATCTTTCCCTCTTTTAATTTTTTTCTGCCTTTTTAATTTTTTTTATTCATTCAATGGCCTCTAAAATTTTGTAGATGCTATGCACTACACATGCAGCATTTGGGGGAATATGCATATGACATTAATCGATAAAGTTGCACAATTCAGCCTAATACTGAAAAATTTATTCTATAATACTTGAAAGCAAAATACACAGAGGTAAATAGAAAAAAAGATGAGAAACCTCCGTCATAGAGGCTGATAAAGTAATGAAATTGCAATGATTACTAAAAGAAAGTTTCCCAAAGTTGGCTAAGGTGGGAAATTTGGTAAAGGTTAATTCATCTATGTATTATTATGAATTAATGATTCCTTCAGATATTTAAGGTGCCAATTAATTACTTTCCCAAAAGTTAAAATGTCCTGAGGAAGGCAAACAATTTGAGTCATGTGATGATGCAGGTTTCGCTCCAAGCTTCCATCTTTCTTCTGGGAGCTCTGAACCCAACACTGTCGGTAATGTCACCGATGAGCTGGACAGTGAGGCACAACAAAACAAAAGGGATGGTGCAAAAACTGCAACGTGCTTTTATTAAAACAGCAACAAAATCAAACAGTGTTCAAATAAATAGTGCAGTGCTTCAAAAATCTTCAAATAAATAATCCAATAAAAACAGGTGAAAGATGGAGGTTAAAATCCAATAGAAAAAAAAAAAAAATTTTAAAACTGATGAGGTTAAAACAATGGCTGGGAGCCATCATTTTAAAAACAAAGCCCAGTGCCTTCTTTCTACTGGTGACTTCCCTGCTTCTCCTGTCCAGACTATGCACCAGGGGAGTCACCCTACCTGCAGCTGACCTTCTCTCTGCTGTGTTCTTCTGGTTTGTTCACCTCGCCGATCCCTGGCTCTGATGGGCTTCACCAGACCGTGACATGGGCTCCCCAGCAACCAGGGTGCTCACGCTGGCAGGTTCATTTCCCAAGTCCCAACTCCTGCTGCCTTCTTCGCCTTATGCGGCGAGCCATCCTCCCTCTGGTCACTCCTGCTCCTCACTAATGCTCAGCGGGAGCGACCACTACCATCTGCTCCCGGGGTGCCAGCCAAACACCCAATGTGAGCTCACTGTTCAGCTGCCTTTCTCTCTCTACAGAGAGCAGATTCGTTCGCTCATGCACCGACTTTCTCCTTCCTGCTTCCTGCCTTCTTCTTCTCCTGTAACCTACATTCGTCTTTTTCTTCCTTCTTTTTCTCTCCCTTTCCCTAGCCACCTCGTGCTTCTATTATTTATCACGGGGACATGGATCAGGTGTGGCAATTAGCAGCTCCTGGCATCAATTACGGATGCGGACGACTCCTCACCTGTGCACTTAAGTGATGTCCGTCCATATCACGAATTTAGCCAGAAACCTTCTCCAGCCACACTACCATGCCACCTATCTAAGCTGTAAGTGCGGCGACTATTTATTTAAAAAGTGGCCTTTTTGACTTGAGCTGTGGACCCGCTACACCACAAGTCATCCTGGTGCCTGATAAATCAGCACTATCTAAAGCCAGCGTTTGTAATTTTTTTACCTAATTCTAAACTAACTTTGAGTACCTCAGGTATATCTTTGACTGTTCTGCAGCAGTAAACTGTATCAGCAACCATAACATGCTGTTTTAACAGAGCTACTTTAATAAAGATGAGTCAATGTTTTATATAAGTTTTCTTTTCACATATTTCACTGGATCTAAATATGAGAAGAGTGGATGTGAAAGAAAGAGCTGCCTTCCAAATAAATTGTATTTGGAGCTGTTTACCAACTGAGTTACCTGACATTGTCTAAGTGAGAATGTGGAAAGGTTAAACTGCAATTACAAATGATACAATTATACTACTTTGTTGCATTCAGTACATAACAATTATTAGCATTAGAATGCTTCTTTGTATACAAATCAACCTTAAGTTTTTAAAGAACATTAAAACTGAAAATTGTCAAAAACATTTATAGACCTTCAAATACAAAAGAGAAGCTGTGCTGGACAGGTTTAAGTGGTAAAGTAATGCCTTCTGAGAAATCAAGCAATGAAACACAAATCAAAAAACAACCTAAGGTCAAGACCATGAATAAGTCCTATCTTTTGTCGCAACCAAATTAGTAAACAAAGATGCAAACAAAATATTACTACAAGTGGAATCCCACTATAGCAAAACCCATGGGTCCATAAAAATATTTTGTCTCAATGGAAATTTTGTTATAATGAATATGGGAAAAATACAATATGCTATTGTGACCAGTGTTGCCATCTCTAACAGAAGCGGCACAAGGACAGCTCTGTAGCTGCTCTGCTGCATCTGGTGAACAGTAAGCTAAGGGGAAAATAATTGGTTGTCCTCTGCAGGATCAGGCTTCCTGCGTAACGTGCTTGTCACATAATGTGCTTGTCAATGTTTAGAATATTTAACATCAGGCTTTGAAATGCTGTTCTTCACACTCTCTTCTCCAGAGCAGCTGGTGTTCTTCTAATCTGAAGATGGGAGCTAAAGCAGGATGATTGTCCGTGTCATGGCTCCTAACTACTTCTATTCTGAATGAAGACTTGAATCGATACCTGCCTTCTCTATACAGTAATAAAGTAGCTGTATTTTTCTTGAAAACCTGGACTCACCTTCCTGTTTGTTGTGCAACTCTTTGACCCAAGTTTGGCAATACCTGTATAAAAAAAACCTTACTAAAGACATTAGATATCTTTTTTTTTTAATAGAAATACAGGTATGAAAATGAGGCATTAGATGAAGATGAAGAAACAAATGCTTTTGCCATGTCATTTTTCTTCATTCCTGAATCATCTTTTTCTAGGATTGTTCATTTTTCTTGCAATGTAAACTGATGTCATTTCTCTTTTTTTGTTCATCTCAGAAACTCTGAGAAGCACTATGAAACTTGAACAGTACAGTATCCACACATGACACAACTACCCACCAGGAGGCTAGGTGGAGTACTGACTCTGAATTAAGCTATACCTGTATGATGTCGTGCCTACACTCTCACCGAGTCTCACCAAGACTGCCAGAGACCGGAAATTTCACAACTTTCTTAGAGACAGCCTGTTGCAGGTTTTCCGAGACTTGGTGCTGAAAGTGTAGGCACGGCATTAAGTATTTTTTGCATCACATTATTGTCTTTGGTGGTCATTTTTGGTAGAAAAAATGTTAATTATGCTGAAATTTACATTTCATTGAAACAAAATTCATTTAACATGATGTTGTATGAATGTTTCTTCGGACCCACAAAAAGTATCCGTTATTCTGAAAATTTCATTACCTTATTTAATTCATTTCACTAGAATGGGATTTGACCTGTCTAATCTCTGAAACTAAGAAGACTGAATATCTAATAAAAGCACTATCTACGCAATTTGATAATCATGAACTGCATTATTTTTACCTATAAACCCTTACTATACTGACTTCACTTATTATAACCTCCAGTGGTCCTGCGTGGCTACTTGAAAAAAACAAAATGGTGTTGTGATAAGATCTTAAATATTTTAATGTTTGCTTTTTATAGCTCACCATAAACCTTAATTATGGATTGTCCATATTGCAAACCCCCCAAAGAGACACAAACAACATGAAATCATAAGAGGTGAGAGGTTGTATCTCCCAATTTCAATAAATTGCTTCAGTGAAAATTTGACATCACCTGGGGAGGCTTGGAGCCATGGCAAAATTACAGTAGTGTGGGAAAGGCTAGTTTAAAGAAAAAGTTAAATATAATGAGCAGTAAATAATGTATAAAAACGTAAAGTATTTCTTTTCATTTGAAAGGCAAGCTTGTTAATCGTAACACCACCATCACATCCTGTATAGTACTGTTTCTCAATCTGTAGATCACACTATAGTATTTCTTGCCCCTTTGCTCCAATCTTGAGCTGCTGCCAAAAGTTATACAGTATATCAGAAACCTGACTTACGGTGAGGAGTACCTGTGTGCCAAATTTCAAGTCTATAGCTTAAAAAACAAAAAACAATGCATAAAGAAAAAAGAAACAAACAAAAGAGATGGCTTTTTATAAGTATCAAGATTAGCTGGGGTAAACGCTGTAGGGTTTTCGTTTACTTGTTTTACCGTTATAAATAGTATCTTACATTGGTTTTAATATAGTATGTAATATGTTGAAGATACTGTGTGGAATGCTGGCCCAGTGGATTTTTGATCATTTCAGTTGCTCTTTTCATTTGGTCTCTCGCATTAAAAGAACTGCTCACTTAAGCCCCACTAGATTGCTGACAGCGTGACTGTTGCAGATTCTGCCTTCTTGTAGGTTGACTGGCCACTGAAGCTACTTGAATAATATCAACTCAGCACTGGCTGATGCAAGTGTCAGTGTCATTAAAATTCTTTTGTAAATAACTTGAATCGTCTCAATGAACATTTTATTCCGAATGTTAGTTTAATGGGGTATATTTGGAGGTCTAAAAGGAAAATAATATTTCTAATGGATTCTTTTTCAGTTTTAATCTGATTTGTCCACGTCATTGCGAGTATGATAGTTAAAACACACAATTATACAGTACATTAATTGCAGAAGATATCACCATATTTGTAGAGCTGAAATGTCTGTTGATGATTTGCTGAAAAGCATCTGGCTTTGAAAGAGACATTTTGTAATAATATCAATGGGAAAAGAATTTAGTGTACTGTGGGATTCATATTAAAATATACAGTTTCAATGCAAATAACTGAAACATTGCTACAGTAGGCTCAAATTATGACCTGTACACTTTTTTTTACTGTTTCAAGCTATTACAATATGGGAACAGTTTTCCAATTGCAAAGTGGAGTAGTGAGTAATATACAATATCAGAAGCATATCGGTTTTCTTTAAGGAAAAGCTAACATAGATTAAAAATGAGGACTCAAAGGCATGGGATACATAAACTAAATCATACAATGAGCAACCACTTCAAAATTTTGATTGTGCATTAAGGAGTCAATTAATGATTGCTTATTTAGGCCAAGATTTTTTGTATGATACAAAAATGCATTAGTTGAGAAAATATATAATTTTATATAATATTTCATAGACTGAAAGTGATGAGCTGGCATACTGAAAATTATTTTTGAAACACATTGATAAGGTGGATACAAATACAAAAGTCAAGTTTACTGTGGTTGCGTGAGGAACAACAAGCCCAAGTAAAATATTCAGGTGCCATTTTAATAAAAACAAATTGAAAGCAAAGCATGCTATGTTATGGAGTGGTGTGGAAATGAAAAAAGGCAAAAAACAGAGAGAGCATTAGGACTTAGTGAATCATTCCTTTGGAAAGTCACGAACTAGGAGCTCCGTCCTGCAGTGTGATCTGCTCACAGAGTGACACCTCTTTCCAGCAACCCCATGATTTATAGATGGAAGACAGGAAGGGGTGGAGACAGCTCCCATCACTGGGCATCTTCTTGGAGGTAATGAAGGAAAGATATGATTAACAGCTACATCCTTTCATTCATGAGCAGTACTTCAAATGACCAAAGAGGGTGATCCACTGACGCACATGTGTGACACTACACACTTGGTATAGTTTTCGTTTTAAATTAATTTATTGTAAACAATGATATTGAAGTGTCATTTTTAAGAACAATCATTAAAAGTATATTTTAAAAATGTTTAATGTCTTGATTGCATTAGTGTACTCCCCTTTGGTTTACCTTGAGGAACTTGAAGAAAATTAGATCTTATGCACCTAATGACCTCTGAAGGCTGATTTTGGTGTTGTAGCAGGCTGAACTCAATACTCGGGACAACATACCGTTTTTGAAATAGTGAAAATTGTTGCATTAAAAAAGCAGAAATGTTAGTAACACAATTAGCACAAAGGAGAAAAGAATACTGGATGAGAAAGTCTCGACAAAGCTTTTGCACATGATGCCTGGTGTGCCACTCTCAAACATACATAAAGATTGTAATCATTGTGCATAAAGGTCAAGAGCTGCTAAAACATCTTTTTATGTACTTATACTTTGTTATCTCATTTTAAACATAACAGCTGTGTGCTAAGGTAGATCACAAAATATAAAGTATTACATTTTTGGCTCTTGTGGGTTATCACAACTGGTGCCTTTCTTCCTTTCACACATAGTGATGTAGACAACTGTCTCCTAAAGGGCTCACTATTGGTACTTCTCAGCCTCAGTGCTATTTCTATTTTCTATCTGTTTCATATTAAATAACACATTTTGAATGCCTTTGAAATAGAACATCCGTTTCCGTGCTGTCAGCTACTACACACAGGTCATCTGGGCCATCTTACATGTGTGCTTATGTGATGTTTCTCTGTAGTGCCCTTCCCACTAATAATAAAATGTGGTTACAGTAGATCTGTGACAGTTTACTTTTCAGTGAATTCTACTTTTTTATTTCAACTTCCAATTAGGCCTTTGACAGCATAAATTTTTTAGTGTACAAAAATATAATTAATGTGAAGGATTTTTTTAAATATTACTTATGCATTGAAACTGTTTAAGTATAATGTGGTTGAGTGAAAGGACTGCAAGACCCAGGAATAAATGTTGGAGCATGAACCCGGTCATCTCCATTTAATCCAACTAATGAAAAATCTGGAAAAATGACCACTAAGGGCCTAAACATATACCAAATTGAAAAGAAAAGCCATCAGGCTGGTTATTTTGGTCTATTTTGGTCACTAGATAGGAGCTACATTCTGCAGTATGTTTTGGTGAAATTGTAATGCCTCCTTCCAGTGGCCATTGGATTTATAGGTGGGGGATTGGAAAAGGTGGAGTCAATTGCCCTCACTGGGCATCTCCTCTGTACTGCAGAGGAAACAGAAGAGGAGAAGGTTAGCACCAGCACAACCCTTTCAACCCAAGGTGGTAGTACATACCTCAGATGAGTTTGGGGAGCGATACACAGACATGCATGCATGATAATATGTATAACTTTGAGTTACAAATTATATATCTGTTTACAAAGTTTTTTCCTGTCTTTCATATATAGCAAGGAAAAATTGGCTTTCTTTTTCTACAAAATATATTAATTAGGATTAGGATAGGATGGACTGAAATCTGTTATATCTAGCCACTTGATTTTTAGAGGTGAAAACTTAAGAACAATATATATGTATATTGTAGATACCACGTGGGCTGGACTGGCATTGAAGCCAGAAGAGGGAATGTTTCCCTACCCAAACAGAAGGCAGGCAGGCATCCCAGTCAGGGAAGAGAAAGGGGCCAGACCCGGAAGAGGGGCCCAGAACAGGTGGATGGACAGCCTGCTGGAAGTGGAAGAGGTGGCTGAGGACCTTCTATTCTCCCCTGATACTAGCTAGCAGCAGCCCTCCATGAAGGCACCCATTTGGGAATTAGCAGAGAATGCTTGGAGATGTAGTCTGTCAATACAGCCCTGCTGTGGATGATGGGTGCCACAAGGAAGGCACTGTAGGGTGACGTGCTCCCCAATTTATGGGACTTCCTTGTGATCAGGAATTACTTCCATCCACATCCTGGCGAGCAGGAGTTAGGAGGATATGGAGCAACACTGAACTGGATGAGTGCTGTGAGGTGGTGAGAATAAGAGAGGTATTATGGAGAGAGAGAGAGAACCTGTGTATTTGTGCTTGTGTTACTTTTGGAGAATTTTGATAAATAAACATTCCATTTTTTAAACCTGGGACCCGGTGTGATCGTGTCTGGGGCTCGCTGATGCCCCTGGTTCCATTGCAATATACTGTATGTATTGAAAATTCTACTACTACTTTTAAAAAAGCAGTAGGCATTTCATAAGATTAATTAGTTGATTGTGTAGTGTGTTATTTTTATCTATTGTCTCAAGAACTCTAAGTTTGGGGAATATATTTTCTTATATCTGTATTCTAAAGCCAAGTTAATGTCCTGTTTACAGTTCTAGTCCAGGGTGTGTTACTATGAAAAATATATTAGGACTAATTACTCATTTCTCTAATTAACAAATAATAATATTTTATGGAAGAATCATTTATATCCTATTTTTGTTTATTACCCATTGTGACAGGCGGCCGGGTCCCACGCCCCTGGCGCATATTTTCCGGGGGAGCAACCATGGGCAGCTCAATACCTCCCCGGGACGCTTGGTGGCAGCCTCCCTGGCCGACGGAGATTCCCCAACCTCCCTCAGGGCTCCATGGGAGATGGACTCCTCCACAGCCTGGTTGGGAGCTGGGGTGGCCGCTAGGGGGTGCTGCCTGGATTCAACAGCCCGGCTGGATGAGTCTTCAGCCTCACCTGGGAGTGCAATTGGGACCAGGTGGTCAAGCACCTGGAACACTTCCGAGTGGGCTATAAAAGCGGCCAACCACCACTTGACGGCCAGAATCGAGAGGAAGAGGATGAGGTTGCCTGGGAGGAGTGGTGGTGGTGCCAAAGTGGAGAGTTGTGTGTCTTGTTTAAGTGCTTTTGGGACTGTGTTGTGGCCGGAGGGAGTACGGGGAAGACATGCCATCCAGCTGAAGTAAAATAAAGTCTGTTGGATTTTACACGTGACTCTGTGTCAGTCTGTGCGCTATATCGTGCCTTTTACACTATACAGCTATTTATTCCAAGTTACACAGCATTAGTAGCCAAGCCAAATGCAGTTTAGAGGTGTGTGTATATGTGTATGTGGGAGTTTCTAGGCTAGCATTAGGCTGAAAATGTTTTTCACAGCAAGTGTGTCAACTGCAAAATACCCCGTTTAACAAGTTTGTAGTATGTCGTAATTACATAAACATCCACTTTACATTATGCACTGATTTGTTAGGCACTAAAATGAACCTGTTAATTAAATTCTAGTTTAGAACATCCAATATTAACTCTGAAATTTAACAACTATGCTACATTAACATTGCATTACATTACACAGCAAAAATGTTTCTAAAAAATAAGATCTACATACATTAAAAGAAACTGGGTTATAAAGCATGCAAAACTGTGTGAATAAAAATTACCTAAAATAAGGCAAATTTTATTTATACCAAGAGAGCCATACAATTTTAAAACAAGTGCATTCATTTGATATGTAAGTGGGTCAATATTGAATAATTCTGTCTTAATAATGTAGTGAAAACAATGAATAATTGTCAAAAACCACACAGGAAAAGGCTTTGTTTCCACTAACTTTTTCTTTTGTTTTTTAAGTGTTTTTTTTTAATTGGTATTGATTTTTATGAATCATATTACAATGAATGGAATACAAATCAATTAAAGAAACAATATGATATTACATCCTATACATTTATGTTTTATTTTATATAATGTTAGTAGAGATACAGTATGTGTGTGAAATGTATTTTAACTGCATTACACCACACTTTAGACAAGGTAATTAAAATAAGAATATGATACAAATGCCCAGTGGAAACTTAAACAACATAAAAATTGTAAATATGCTGCATTTACTGTATTAAGCATCCATTTTTATAACATTCTTTGCAATTGTAGTGGGTTTTCTGCTGGGTCAAAAATACTAATTTTCATACCCTGCTTTGTTTAATATAAGGCTGTTTTGTGCAAAGGCACTAAGCCAGGGTTGTCAGACTCCAGTGGCTGCAGGTTTTCATTCTAACCTTTTTTTTAATTAGTGACCTGTTTTTTTTTTCTTCTAATTAACTTCTTTTGAATTAATTAAATTTGTCCTGTTTTTAAAGATTTGTTTCCCTGAATTTCTTCATCGTTCCTCTGAATTGCTTAATTTCTTTCCTTAAATGGAACCCAAACAGAAATGAAATATGAAGTGAGTGAGCCAGCCGATGATCATCAAACTCAGGGGCTCAAACACCAACCCATGCCACTCTAAGCAGTTGTTTAATTAGACTCTGTTGTTGTTAATTAACCCCGTTCTTTAATTCCATGGCTTGTTGCTGCTATCATTGTGCAATAGCATACATTTCTGAAATTGTTCTGGTAAAATGTTTTGGTGACCTGAGCAGATCAACATTCCTGAGACCTTCATTATTTTCAGATATTGTATGATGGTCCAAGTTTGCTGGTCATGTTTTGGCTCATTTTGTATCTCTCTGTTGTTTCGGGGCTAATTAAGGAAAAATAAACAATTAAGGGGTCTGAGTCTTCAAGAGCAAATCAATTGCAATTGATACAAAAGAAGTTAATTAGCAGCAAAAACAGGTTAATAATTAAGAAAAGGGTTAGAATGAAAACCTGCAGCCATTGCGGCTCTCCAGAACTGGAGTTTGAGAACCCTGCTCTAAGCAGACAAAATTAAGCAACAGACATGAATCAACACTGGAAGGGACATCAGTACATCACAGAGCTCACGATTAAACTAATAAACTGACCAAATAAACTTACTTATTAGCCTAACATTTACTGTATCTCTTTCTGATATCCTAAGACAACTATCCTGAAAATACTTATAAGCCAGGCACAGAGAACATGCAAACCATATGTGGAGAGTTACTAAGCAGAATTCAAACGCAGATCCCTGTAGCTTTGGGACAATGATATTCACCTTTTTGTTATTTCAAATAATAACATTTCCCAGTTGTAGAAAATTACCACAGTAGTTTAGATTGTTATCTCATAAGTAGAGCTTTCAAGAGAATGAGAAATGGGAAAAAATTATGGTATATCATGCATTGTTCCTGTTTCAAAGAAGTAAGGCACCTCTTCACCTAATGACTAGAGACCAGTGGCACTTACGTCTTGCATCATGAAGACCTTTGAGAGACTGGTCCTAGACTATATGAGTCCTCTTGTAGTAGACCAGAAAGTGGAGGATGCAATTTTCTATCTGTTCCACAAGGCTTATGCTAACCTGGCAGCACTATGCATTATGTTTTTTTTGTTTTCTCCAGTGCTTTCAATGCCATCCAGCCATCCCTTTTAAGAAGTAAACTCACTGGATATGCAGGTGGATGAGCCTGTGGTGTCCTGGATAATGAACTATCTGGCGAGCAGGCCCCAGTTTGTTAGACTCAAGGACTGTGTTTCTGATATGAATATGAGCAACACTGGAGTACCACAAGGAATAGTTTTAACTCCTTTTCTTTTGACTCTGTACACCCCCAAATGTAAATATAACACCAGGTCATCACTTACAGAAATTCTAAGATGATTCTGCATTTATGAGTTGTATTGATAAAGGAAATGAGACAGAGTATATTTTGGAGAAGTTGGGTTCTTGGTGCAAAGAGAATTGTCTGCATGTTTATATCAACAAAATCAAGGAACTGGTTGTCTTTTGCCGTACCAAGAAGCCTCTATGTCCAGTCACTATTCAAGGAGTGGTTGTAGAGGAGGTCCACTACTGCAAGTACTTGGGGGTCCAAATTGATAACAGGTTGGACTGATTTTATAACACAGATGAACTACTTAAGAAAGGGCAGAGTAGGCTCTTTTTTTCCTCAGGAGAATGTGTTCCTTTAAAATGGGAAGTGACATCCTTCATATCTTCTACAACTCTGTGATGGCCAGTGTGATTTTCTACACTGTGGTATGCTTGATTTTTAAGATCATTTCAAGAGAGGCCCACAAAATTAACAAGCTAATTAAATGGGCAAACTCAGTAATAGGAAACACTCTGGACCCCCCTGGAGGTAGTAGCTAAGGTGAGTATTAAAACGAACTGAGTACCATTATGAATAATGCAGTTCATGTTCAATGCACATCCACTCTTTGATATATTAACACTGAGGACTTTCACCCAATGAATTATTCAGCAGAAGTATGTCAAGAAACACTGCTGGCTTGTCTTTATAACAACAGCAATACGTCTGCATAATGTGTCACTGTGAATGTAACAGCCAAGTCCGAACTTTCCTTTCTTTTTAATTTTCTTCGTTGTTCAGAGCAAAGTGTTTGTGTGTATTTATTTATTTACTTACTTATCTACCTATTTATGCATTTATTTGTTTAAAGAGCTACTGTAAAGAGTCAAATTTTCCTGGGGGCAAACAAAGTTCTTTCTATCTATCTATGGTAAAACAACATTTATTTCCATAACACATTTTCATACATAGGATTAGTTCAAAGTGCTGTGCAAGAATAACGGCTAATTTTGGTAACAAAAGAAAGTAAAAATGAAAGGACTGTTATTTATAATAGTAGAGAATCTGTATGTCCCGCTACTAACATAAATTATGGTCAGATGGCCAGGGAGGACAGGAAACTAAACATTCCAGTTCGTGGGATGTTGGAGAAAATAAACCTGTGGGGGTTCCAAAACCAAAAGACCACACAGCCCCCTCTGGGCATTTTAATTTTTGTGAATTTCCCCTTGGGATTAATAAAGTATCTATCTATCTATCTATCTATCTATCTATCTATCTATCTATCTATCTATCTATCTATCTATCTATCTATCTATCTATCTATCTATCTATCTATAGTCATTGAAAGTGCTACCATTAACAGAATACTCTTGTGGAGCTCTCTTCAACGTCCCACAGTTTCAGGAGGCTGCATGCAGTTAGGCCAGGAGGCATTGGGGCATAGTGCCACAAAAATCAAAAAAAAAAAAAAGTGATTTATGACTGGCCTATAATATTGAAAATGGACTGCATTTTATGAAAAAAACTATTTCTTCCTTATTTTAGTATGAAGGAATGTAAATGATGATAGTAATTTCTTAACTCAGATTAAAGAGGGGTTTTTAGTAGTTTTTTTACCATACCATACCATATTTATTTATTGAGCGCTTAAAAACACAGCATTACAACTGACGGAAGCGCTGTACAGTTACAACAAGCAGGACTAAAAGCAAAATATTAAAAACAAACAGAAAGAGAGAATTAAAACAGAGATACTAAAAACAGGTCAGGGGACCAAATAAAATAGAGAAAATAGCAAAAGGCAAGTGGAAAATAAAACAGGTTAAGAATTAAAAGCCAATGTGAAGAAGTGCGTTTTTAGGCGAGATTTGAATGTTTAACTGTTTGAAATGTTTAACTGTACTTGCCCAAATGGTAAACACTTCCAGATTTTTGGTGCATTGTACTAGAAAGCTGCCTCTCCAGTTCTTTTATGCTTTATATACAATTGAAATTATTTTAAAATCAATCTTAAAAGACACAGGCAACCAATGCAATGATGCTTAGACTGGTGAGATATGCTCCGATCTTCTACTTTTTATTAAAATAGTCCATTTTGGACTAATGGCAGCCAATTTATCTCATTTTTAGGTAATTCTGCAAAGAGTCCATTACAATAATCTACATCAGGGGTGCCCAATGCGTCGATCGCGATCGACCGGTAGATTGCAAAGGCAGTGCAGGTAGATCGCGTTGCATTCCAAATACATTTTTTTAAACATTAGTCTATCATATATCCTCCCTATGGCATTTGCCACTTGATTGACATACAGGGCGGCCAGTCTGAGATCTCTTTTCTTCTAAGACACTGGTCATCCCGCACGCACGGTCAAATGCATGAGCTACTGCAAAACTCTGGCTGTGATCTAGTTAGCCTTCCAATTTATATCAACTAAAGAAGGGGTTTAGAAAAGAAATTATTTGAGGAGGGTATAGGCTTGATGTGGAATTGGAAGAGGATTTGTTTTCTCACAATGTCACAATCGAAGTGCGTTTGTCTGATCTGTCAATCTATCATTACTATTCCAAAGAAGGAAAATGTGGAAAGGCACTTTCAGACTGTTCATAAAAACTATGAAGCTGATTTCCTTCCAAAAAGCTATCTGAGAAAGAGAAAGGAGAGGGAATTAAATCGCAGTTAATCGGACAGCCGTCATTTTTCACTCAGCTAAATTCAAAAGCTCCTTGACTGCATTATTTGGCTGTACTTATTTATGTGAGTCAGCCTTTTCCCACATGAAGATTATTAAATCCAAATACTGTAGTGACCATAAATGTATTGAATTGTTATTGTGTCATAAAGGTTATTCAGTTATGCAAGGTACAACAGCCTATATTTTACGTATAAAGTATACTCAGCTATATATATATAGCATTTTTAATGTAGGTAGATTATTTTGACCTGAACATTTTAAAAGTAGCTCACAAGCCGAAAAAGTGTGGGCTCCCTTGTTCTACATGGCTAAAGACAAATGCATGTTTTAACTGTCTAGCATCTTGCAGAGATCTAACTTGTACAATTTTTCTTAAACATAAGTACTGTATGCGATTTGAAGTTTAGCTCAGATATTTAAAATGACAAGTAGATTTTTTTTTTTACCTTTGGTTTTATACAGGGTGGCGCACGAAAAAAACGAACCATCTCCATCTCCAACGTCAACATACATTTCTTAGTCCTTACACGAGACGAAAGATATGCAATACAGAAATTTGTACTTACTGGTTAGAGGAGGTGCTGGAAATGATTTCTTTGTGTGTCAATACACTTTACTGCATGCCGCACCATATTGTCATAGATGCAACGCACCTCAGCCACTTCAGTTTTTCCAATTTCACTCCAAATATTGTCCTTCAGGTCCTCTAATGTCTTTGGATTATTGACATACACTTTTCCCTTCAGATTGCCCCACAGGTAAAAGTCACAAGTGGATAGGTCCAGTGATCTTGGTGGCCACAAATCTTTGCTGACAGTTCGTTCCTCTGTGAAGACGTTGTGAATTCGAGAAAGTGACTCACGAGAAGTGTGACATGTTGCTCCATGCATGTCATGACGGCACCCGCCTATATAATAGCTCAAGCCAGCCAGTCGGTGACAGTTCGGTTTTTCGTGCGCCACCCTTTATTTGCTAGATGGCCTAGTTTACTTCTAAGGTCTTTAATTTTTGTTTGCAAATAATTAAACGTTCTGTTTTTTCCTTGTGAAGTTAAAGGAAAGTGTTGTTAATCCATTAGATGATGTTTGTAAGAATTTGGGTCAGAGGATTTAGAACCTCAGGGTCATCCAATGCTATCAACAAATATAACTGTGTGTTGCCTGCATGGCTGTGGTCATTAATTTACTTTAATGCCTACTTATGGAAGCATGTAGATTGAGAATAGACCCAAAGATTGTGACCTTGTAAAACTGTAAAACATATATAAATGCTAACAAATTTGTATTAATACTGTTTATTCATTTTAGAGTGACACAGTTGTTAGCGCTGCTACAGCTCATATCTAATATCCTGAGCTTGAATCATTGGATATTCCTGTGACATTTCCATGTTCTCTCCATGCCTGGTAGTCAGGCTTTTCCTAACAAGTCCCCAAAGATGTTCACGTTAGGCTAGGCTGTGTGTTTAAGAGGATATCGTAAGGTGTCTGATGCTACAGAGTTAGGCTCCATCCACTATGACCCTGAACTAGACTTCACCAGGTTTGAGAATTTTCTGTTGTCAAATCATTTTATAACACACCCGTACTATTATCATAATTAATGAAATGGCATATTAAAAATGAAGCCAGATAGAAAAGGAGCATCTCATATGTAGCTTTCAATGGTTAATAAATCTGACCTTTCTGTAACATGCTATATTCCAATTTATGTATTAAAAAATAAAAATAAATAGAGGAGTGCAATGTTAATGTTAATATATATATATATATATATATATATATATATATTGTGGACCCGGCCCAGACACAGACAGGCAGACATATTATTTTCTACCACCACATGTTTATTTACAACCCTATTTACAAGTAATCAAGTGCAACACAAACCCCAAATGTCCCCAAAGTCCTGGCCAACACTAAATGCCTTTCTTCGGGCCGCCTCCACTTCCTTTTGTGCCTCGTCCTTCTTCCACCCGACTCCAGCCTTGAATGAAGGGAGACGGCCCCTTTTATTCATATCCCAGATGAGCTCCAGGTGCTCCCAACACACGCCCATTGGCCACGCCACAGCGTGGAGGAAATGCCGGATGTTCTCCCGGCAGCTCACCGGGTGTCCTTTTAAATCTTCCCCCCAGCACTTCCGGGTGTGGCAGAAGTGCTGAGGTAACAGGTCCCAAGACAGCCCTCTACCCGTGGCCCCCAAAGCAACCAGTGCGGTGGCCCCCACATGATCCAGGGTGGGCGCTGACCCAAAGCAACCAGTGCGGTGGTCCCACCCCGAAGACCATGATCCAGGGTGGGCGCTCCAGGACCGCCAAGGTCCGTCCTGCCTGATAGGGGCGGAGATGCGCCTGAGCACCACCACTTGGTGCCCTCCTGTGCCTCACACAGGTTGCGCTCCCCCCTCTTATCGGCACCCTCTCCGAGGCCTCCGCGCCCCTTTGCTCTGAGCCACTCGCTCCCTTGCAGCCTCCTCCAGCCGTGGTGGCACCCGCACATCAGCGGAGAGATCTTTCGACAGACGGTCCGACTCCTGAGGGCAGGTGCCCGACAAAGTGGGCCCTACTGCTTGTCCGGGGTCCATCCCTGTAACAAAGAGAAACACAGGGGCAGAACCGCTGCCTGGGCATACTTCCTGTGCCACGCACTGGCAGTGTTCCCCCCTCCATTCTGCACCCCGGCACTTGCCTGTTCGGCACCCTATCCGCAGATTCTATGTCTCTCCTGGTGTTGGAACCGCCGGCACCGCCTGCACTCTTTTCCTCTCCACGCTCAGGGATTCCCTCTGCCCAGGGCATCCAGCATGCACCCAGCATCACGTCCCAACATATCGGAGGAACCGGCACTCAGCCTCCAATTCCTCCTGTCGCTCTGGGACGCCCTGATGGTCTGAGTCTCCTTATGGAAAAGAAAGAGACTCCTTCCCGTCTGTGTCCCTGTAGAGCAGCGCGAGACTGCCGCCGGCTTGGGGTGGAGGGCGCTAGGACCTGGGGCACTCAACAGCCCATGTCCTGCCAGCCCCCTCGCTGTCTCTCTCCTCACCGCATGTGCAACCCATAGCACCGCTTCCACTATCGGAGGACTGCTTACTTGGAACTGATTGTTAGCATCACAGCCGTTTTCAGCAGACCCTCCTTCATGCTGTACGGGGACGGCGAAACTTACCTTCCCCGCCGTACACCTCCGGCTGAAGAATCCAGCATCGCGCCGTCTGATCGCCTTAAGAAACTCTTCGAAAGACGCGACTGCCTTCATCTCCAGTACCTGCAACTCTGCCCGAAAAGCACGTAGCACCTGCGACAAATGCTGCTCTGTGGGCTGAAGGCACGCCTCCAGCTCCGACAGAGCAGCCGGCAAAGACAGGAAGTTAACCAACGCGGAGCCTACCTGTCCGTCAGCCCCAGACGCCGGCAACTTCCTGTGGGCCTCATCCTCTGGCCCAATCGGGTCTCCCCCCTGCACGTGATGGACATTCCTTGGTCCCACCTCTATACAGTCATTGGCGGGCGCGCAAGACACACCATCCAATCGCGTACCGGTCAGGGGGAGGGACTTCTGGTCCACGGCCATCTTGCCTCCCCTTCTGCGGTGGTGACGTGCTTGCTGGCAGCCTTGCTGTTGCCAGCGCATCTCGAGCTGCAGTGTCTCCTTCTCTGCAGCTCCCACAGCTGCCACCGCGCTGTCGAAGCCCCGCAGACCGGCATGCGCCCGCCACTGACGCGGATCCGGGAAGTCCCTGCCTGAAAAAGAGAAAACACGCTCGGCTTCCGATAAGGCAGGGAACTCACCTCCCGTGTCCCGTACAACCGAGGAAACGTCCTCGGCGTGGCCTCTCTGGACGCAATGTCGTCCCGGGCGCCTCCAGCAACAGCGTGCTCCTCGGAGACTGCTGTACACATGGCTTGCACGCCACCAGCCCGCGATAGGGGAAAATGGCTCTCCTGCGGACCCCTGGTGGTCCGTGGGATTCTTTTACCCCAAGGGCCTGTGTGCACGCTGCTCCTGCGGCACGTGGGTGGGATCCCCTGCTGCGCCGGGCCGTCCACAACAAGATTAAATAAATCAGGTCCCCGCCTTGAAACAGGTGGAGCATCCTGCCGGCTACGCCAGATGTGGACCCGGCCCGGACACAGACAGGCGGACATGTTGTTTTCCACCACCACAAGTTTATTTACAACCCTATTTACAAGTAATCAAGTGCAACACAAACCCCAAATGTCCCCAAAGTCCTGGCCAACACTAAATGCCTTTCTTCGGGCCGCCTCCACTTTCCTCTCGTGCCTCGTCCTTCTTCCACCCGACTCCAGCCTTGAATGAAGGGAGATGGCCCCTTTTATTCATATCCTGGATGAGCTCCAGGTGTTCCCAACATTCCCCCGTTGGCCACGCCCCAGCGTGGTAGAAGTGCCGGCTGTTCTCCCAGCAGCTCACCAGGTGTCCTTTTAAATCTTCCCCCCAGCACTTCCGGGTGTGGCAGAAGTGCTGAGGTAACAGGTCCCCAAGGCATTGGGGCGTACCCTGGTGGTGACCACGGGTCCCTACAGGGTTGGGCTTCCAAGCCCTCTACCAGTGGCCCCCAAAGCAACCAGGGTGGTGGCCCCCACGTGATCCAGGGTGGGCGCAGACTCACATCCGGTCCCTCATGACGTCCCGGCCGGGTCGTTGCCCCTGGCATCCCTGACTATATATATATATATATATATATATATATATATATATATATATATATATATATATATATTAAACACATTTGAATTACTGGATATAGAAGCATGCAAGTGATAATTAGAATGGCTAATCACTTGTTTAGGAGAGTTTGCTGTCACAGCCATATTTGAAACATTTATTGTTTTAAGCAGATAGTGGTAAGATCTTCTAGATTCTGTGAACATTTTGTAGATTTTGGTGTACATGTAATAAAATCAGCTGTACATGTCCCCTAATAGGCTTTATGGTTCTGTTCTTGTAATTGTTCATAATCTTGTTATAATAATTGAAGGAATCTTTTTAATTAGCTATTACCACATCTTTCCCTTTTTTCTCTTCTTGGTCCCTTGTAAAGGCTCTTAAACTCATTTACATTTTCGTTAAGTGATTCCTCTTGGTGTTGGAATAGGACCGTGAAGTGGATAAGTTATCATTTATGAAGGATTGACTGTCCCAGTGATATACTATTTCATTTTAGCAGAGGTGATGGATAGCCATGGACAGTTGAAATCTGGGGTGACGATTTTGTTTTTCTGCTCTCTGTTGTCATTTGGGTGCTTTCATAACCTAATCAGCTGCTAAAAAATCTATACATAAAACTATGTATATTTTTCCTGCAGTTTTTGCAACTAACACTTTGCTTTTTGAATTTTATTTTCTGCATATTTAATGTTATATTTTAAGTATGATGCATTTACAACAGTTCTTTGTGTTTATATGTGGAAGTGCATTTAATAAGAATTAACTGACTGAACCTGGAAATGAGTAATTTTTCTTTAGTCTTAGATTTTTAACACTTATTATTTTATTCTGATTTCCTATGTATTAGATACTGTATAAAGTATCTTTGGTTTTGAGAAAGGTGATATATTAATACAAATAATAAAAAAACAACTCAACATCTATTAAAATAGTTGGTCAAAATTCATATTTATTTTAACAATAAGCTGTACATTATTATTTAAAAAATAGCTAAACTAATCAGGTAGCACAGTGTGACAGTGGTTAGTGCTTAATACAGGGCCATGTTCAAATTCTGTGCTCAGTGTTTGTGTGGCTTTTGCATGTTCTTCCCAGTATGTTTTTCCACATGGATACCAGTTTTTGCTCACACATCCCTAAAGCCATGCATGATATTAATGGCTGATTCTAAATTGGCTGCACATGAGTGTATGTGCGTGAGTCCAGCAAATGACAATTCATTAAATTCTGTTCTCTTGCACTGTTTTGTGGTTCTCCTCAATCTCTCTCTCTCTAATTCATCTCGTTCCCTGTGGAGCATAGGCCCACACAGCTATGCCATACTTTTTGATCTGCAGCCATCATCTGAGCGTTTTCCCATGATGTCCCCAACAACTTTAAATCATTGTTTATTGTTTGTTTCCAATTTTTTCTTGGTCTTTCCCTCTTTTGCTTCATATTTCTGACAGCTCCCAGCTCATCACTTGCTTGGCTATTTGTGGTTCATCCAAGCCATCTGAACCATTTTTGCTGGATCTTGTCCTCCAACATTGTTGCTCCTTTCATTACTTCATTAATTGGTTACTCTATCTTTCCAGCTGATACCAATAATTCTTTGTCGTCATCCGTGTTGTGCCACCTCTAGGCGCTTCCAATTCTCAACTGTCATATTCCACCTTTCTGATGCGTAAAGTATTGTTCATAGAATAAGGCTTTTGTAAAGTTAAATGTTTGTGTCACACGTATCTTTTTGCTCAACTTGCCAAAGTTTCCGTTTGCTTGCCAATGCTTACAGCAATGTCTTTATCATAGCTACTACTGCTTTACATTCAACTGCCAAGATAACAGAAATTCTCAACAGTTGCCACTTGCTGTCCCTGGATTGTTACAGTTCCAATGCTGCGATCTCTGATTTCCCTGATTTTAGTCTTGTCAGCATTAATGGTGATTCCTGTCATTGTAGCTACCTCCTGTACCCGTGTTGTTATCTCTGTCAAATATTGCAATATCATCAGCAAAGTCAAGATCTATGAGTCTGTTGCCATTTACCTGTTGTATTTCACAGATGATACAATTCATTGCTGGTTTCTTATTTTAGTCAATTAGTAAGGCAAACAAGGTCAGTGATAAAACACATCCTTAATATTCTCCTGTTTCGATGTGGTACCACTCTCCTACTACTCCATCCACTCGGACTGCAGCTGTGCTGTCCTTGTAGAGGTTGATAATAAGATTAATTATCTTTATAGTTATCCAATGGCCGGACAGAATTTGCCAGAATGCTGGTCTAAGTACACTGTCAAAAGTGCTTCTGAAGTCTATAAAATTTACAAGAACTGGTATATTGAACACACTCGCTTTTTCTACTCTTTGTCATAATTTGTATATCTGGTTGCAACATGATTGGCCAGCTCTGAAGCCAGCATGCTCTTCTCTTAGCAGTTTATCTACTGTGTCATTCATTCTATTCAAAATTACACTTGCTATGACCCTGCCTGGCACAGATAATGGAGTGATGCCCCTCCAGTTGTTGCATCTGCTGAGATCTTGGGTAATGGTATAATGATTCCATTTTTCCACTCATTTGGTATGTCCTCACTTTCCCATACATTGTTGAAAATTTATGTTAGATGTTTTACTGAGGGCGGCACGGTGGCGCAGTGGTAGCACTGCTGACTTGCAGTTAGGAGACCCAGGTTTGCTTCCCGGGTCCTCCCTGCGTGGAGTCTGCATGTTCTCCCCGTGTCTGCGTGGGTTTCCTCCCACAGTCCAAAGACATGCAGGTTAGGTGGATTGGTGATTCTAAATTGGCCCTAGTGTGTGCTGGGTGTGTTTGTGTGTGTCCTGCGGTAGGTTGGCACCCTGCCCGGGATTGGTTCCTGCCTTGTGCACTGTGTTGGCTGGGATTGGCTCCATTAGACCCCTGTGTTCGGATTCAGCGGGTTGGAAAATGGATGGATGGATGGATGTTTTACTGACTCCAGATCCTCATATTTCTGCATTTCAACTGTGATTTCATCAATTCCTGAAGAGTTTCCATTTTTGAGACAATTTGCTGCCTGCTATTCGTCCTGTTCGGTTATTGGTCCAGTTGGTACTGTATGTCTAGGTCTGTCTGACTACTACTGACATTGCACACTATTATGCTTGGTTTGGGGCAGTTTAGTACTTCCATGAAGGGTTCTTGTTGCTCTTGTTGTTGAGTCATCAGTTCCTTTCCTTGCTTGTCCATGATTGACAATTTCTGTGTTTTTATTCCTGACAGCTCTTTAACAATTTTGTACAATTTTCTGGAGCTGTTGTAGCTTGCTGCTGTTGCAGTTTTATTCTGTTTTAAGCTCAATAGGCCATCTTTTGTCTTGCCTGCAACTCTTTATCACTTCTTTGTCTTTGGATTTGTATATCTCAATGACTTTGTAACTATACTGCCCTTTACTGTATGCTTCCTCGTTTCTTGCCTTTGTTTATCAATGAGCTTCCACTTGTCATTTGCTATCCACTGCTCCTTATGTCTGCTTCTTCTGTAGCCTAATATATCTCTGGCTGTTTGTGTGACTTTGTCTCTCCATTCATTCCACTGCTTTCCTAAAGATGGCTTGTGTTCCTCTTCAGTAAATTCAACTGCAGTCTTCTAAAATGTCAGGAAGCAATTGGTCAGTTCTAGTGTGAATTCCTTTTTCACATCATCCTGTAGTAGTTTTTCTACTGCTAGCTTTGGGACTTTCTTTATTCTTTGGATTTTCTTTAACTTCAGTTTCATCTGTGCTATTACCAAATACTGATCAGATGCTATGTCAGATCTTTGATATGTTCTGACATCTCTTAATGCAGATGCCCTCCTTTTAGAGATACAGATGTGGTTGTTCTGACTTGTGACTGTGCCATCAGGTGATCTTCATGTAAGTTTGTGTATCATCTTTTGCTTGAACAGGCTGCCTCCAATTTTCAAGCTGTTTATACTTCACAAGCTTAGGAGTTACACAACCTTCTTCATATGCTCCAATTACATCTTCCCATCTATTTTAATTAGGTCCAGTCTGCAAATTGAAGTCTCCAATGACCACGTATGTATCCTGGGTAGGTAACTCTTCTAGGATTCCTTGTAGAGTTTCATAGAACGTGTCCTTGTCTTCATCTGCTGCTGTGTTAGTGTGTGCATAGACCTGTACCAATGTTACTTTAATATATTGTATTTTGTCTGGAGCCATGCTGCTATTATTCTGTCATTTATCAGTTCCCATGAGATTAGTGAGTTTGCCGTTTCTTTGTCAAGTAGTAAACCAACTCCCCTTTTGAGTTGGCTGCCTCCTGAATGCAGAACTGTAATTTCCTCTGAGATCATCTTTCCACTGTCCGTTCACAGCATTTCACTTACCCCTAGAATACTGAGCTTGCAATTCTTCATCTCTCTTACTACTTGGGCTAATCTTCTAGTACCAGCCGGTGTTTTTACATTCCAGGTGCCATTTTTTTAAATTTTCTTTGTAGAGAGGATTTGACTCCTTGGAGTTCTGATTGCCTTGTGGCTTTTATCAGTGCTCATCATAAATGAACCATCCTTTCCTCGTCTAACATTTTTGGAATCTCCACAAACTTGTGTTCTAAAGTTTTGCTTTTGCTGAGTCATTTCTATAGAAATAACAGATCCATTAAATGGGTTGCTAACCCTTTACAGCTTCACCGCCTGTGTTAACCACCATTTTTCAGGGTTCTTGTTGGGTCTGTCCACCTCGCATAATGCCCTAGGTGATATTCATCTGCTGCCTTCATCACTGATGGCATAGCCCCAGTAAGCTGTCCCCTACTCCTGGTGATCAGCCCCTGGCCACTGTGAGGTACAGGTTGGACTTTGAGAGGATTTCTTCTCACAGACACAGAAAAAATGCACATGCTACATTGATAATGATTGTGCTAAGATTCCAGATCAAGACCCTGGTCTCATAAATCAGAAACACTCACCAAGTTTTCATATACAAAATTATCCTCTGCAGTTGTTCAAGTCTGTAGTCTGAGTGGCAGATTGGCACATAGGATAGTGGTTCTGCCTCATAGATCCAGTGTCCGGAGTTTAATACCTACACCTGAATCTGGTCCAAAGCTGACTCCTACCTTGTGCCCATTGCTTCCATGATTGGCACAACCCTCAATTAAGTTAAACTGGTTTAAGAAAAATATGTTATATGATTTCTAACAAGACTTGTAATAAATGTATCACTTTTCCCAAAAACCTCCTCATTAATATAAACTTGGGTTCAGAATGTCTATGAATATTAGTTTTTTTTTGTTTTTTTTTTAACTCAGATATTGTAGTGCAGAGTGTAGAAATTAAATGTACACAAAAATTAAAAATGGTTTTGTCAAAGACAAACTTTAATACAAAAAAATGAACATTTGTAGAAACACTATTGCATGCAATTTCCTAATATATTAATTATGAATTCCATTTTAGGCAAGTAAGGTGAGCTGCACAAAAGCTTACTTTCTAAGAGGCTGATAACAGGCTACTGCAATTCAGAGATCCTGAGATATAATTCAATTACAGAACAAAGTTGAAAGGGTTAGTTAAAGGCAGAAGGGTATTAACTGGGGAGAAGATAAGGTTAGGTTAAAGATAGTAGTATTCCCATGAAACATAAATCAGAGAAAAGAAGAATGTTCAGAACTCAAGGGACATACATTCCTCTCAATGTAATAATAAAATTGAACCAGGGAAGATGAGGATGAGGCTCAGGTCAGAGGACTGCTGAAGTGGATTATCATCTGCAATGAAAATAAAGTGCAGATTTATCATACAAAGCAGAAAGAATAGAAGCATAAAAGAAGAATGAAATGTTAGCAAAAAACAATTTGGAGAGCATTTAATTACCTGAATAATTTTAACATACAATGCTGAACGTTTCGGTGGTCATTAAGGATAGATAGATAGATAGATAGATATCAAATGTTTCTAAAACTCTTATCCACCGTGAACATTATCCCAAAGTGTTTCATAAGTGTATATCTAGATTTCATTTTTTTAAATGTATTTTTTATAATTGGACCACAAGTAGATTTAGTAACTTTCTCTGTTTCTAACAGGGAATCATTGTTGAGAACTGAACCTGCAACACTCTTTCCCCATGACCATATCTATCTATCTATCTATCTATCTATCTATCTATCTATCTATCTATCTATCTATCTATCTATCTATCTATCTATCTATCTATCTTGTTATCAACATGGAACAAGTTAAACATTTACACATGCTCTTCATGCAAAATGTCTTAGTCTATAGTAGGATGTATCAATGAACGTGTAAATCTAAATAATTACTTTGGTTATACAAAACAGCCACAGAAAGGCTTGATTTAAAGCTTTATCACAAAGTAATTAAATTGCAAAAAATCCATCCATCCATCCATCCATCCTCTTCTGCTTATCCAAAGTCGGGTCGCGGGGGAAGCAGCTTAAGCAGAGATGCCCAGACTTCCCTCTCCCCGGCCACTTCTTCCAGCTCTTCCGGGAGAATCCCAAGGTGTTCCCAGGCCAGCCGGGAGACATAGTCCCTCCAGCATGTCCTGGGTCTTCCCCGGGGTCTCCTCCCAGTTGGACATGCCCGGAACATCTCACCAGGGAGGCGTCCAGGAGGCATCCTGATCAGATGCCCGAGCCACCTTATCTGACTCCTCTCGATGCGGAGGAGCAGCGGCTCTACTCTGAGCCCCTCCTGGATGATTGAGCTTCTCACCCTATCTTTAAGGGAAAGCCCAGACACCCTGCGGAGGAAACTCATTTCAGCCGCTTGTATTCGCGATCTCGTTCTTTCGGTCACTACCAATAGCTCATGACCATAGGTGAGGGTAGGAACGTAGATCGACTGGTAAATTGAGAGCTTTGTCTTACGGCTCAGCTCCTTTTTCACCACGACAGACCGATGCAGAGCCCGCATCACTGCGGATGTCGCACCAATCCGCCTGTCAAACCCCGAGATACTTGAACTCCTCCACTTGGGGCTGGATCTCACCCCCAACCCTGAAAGGGCACTCCACCCTTTTCTGGCTGAGGACCATGGTCTCAGATTTGGAGGTGCTGATTCTCATCCCAGCCGCTTCACACTCAGCTGCGAACCGATCCAGAGAGAGCTGAAGATCACGGCCTGATGAAGCAAACAGGACAACATCATCTGCAAAAGCAGTGACCCAATCCTGAGTCCACCAAACCGACCCCTTCAACACCCTGGTTGCGCTTAGAAATTCTGTCCATAAAAGTTATGAACAGAATCGGTGACAAAGGGCAGCCCTGGCGGAGTCCAACTCTCACTGGAAACGGGCTCAACTTACTGCCGGCAATGCGGACCAAGCTCTGACACCGGTTGTACAGGGACCGAACAGCTCTTATCAGGGGTCCGTACCCCATACTCCCGAGCACCCCCACAGGATTCCCGAGGGACACGGTCAATGCCTTTTCCAAGTCCACAAAACACATGTAGACTGGTGGGCAAACTCCCATGCACCCTCCAGGACCTGCTAAGGGTGAAGAGCTGGTCCACTGTTCGCCACCAGGACGAAAACCACACTGTTCCTCCTGAATCCGAGGTTCGACTATCCGATGGACCCTCCTCTCCAGAACTCCCGAATAGACTTTTCCAGGGAGGCTGAGGAGTGTGATCCCTCTATAGTTGGAACACACCCTCCGGTCCCCTTTTTAAAGAGGGGGACCACCACCCCGGTCTGCCAATCCAGAGGCACTGTCCCCGATGTCCATGCGATGTTGCAGAGACGTGTCAACCAAGACAGTCCTACAACATCCAGAGCCTTAAGGAACTCTGGGGTATCTCATCCACCCCGGGCCCTGCCACCAAGGAGTTTTTGACCACCTCGGTGACTTCAGTCCCAGAGATGGGAGAGCCCACCTCAGAGTCCCCAGGCTCTGCTTCCTCATTGGAAGGCATGTTAGTGGGATTGAGGAGGTCTTCAAGTACTCCCCCACCGACCCACAACGTCGAAGTCGAGGTCAGCAGGCACCATCCCCACCATATATGGTGTTGACACTGCACTGCTTCCCCTCCTGAGACGCCGGACGGTGGACCAGAATCTCCTCGAAGCCGTCCGAAAGTCGTTCTCCATGGCTTCTCCAAACTCCTCCCATGCCCGAAGTTTTGCCTCAGCAACAACCAAGCCGATTCCGCTTGGCCTGCGGTACCTATCAGCTGCCTCCAGAGACCCACAGGACAAAAAGTCCTATAGGACTCCTTCTTCAGCTTGACGGCATCCTCACGCGGTGTCCACCAACGGGTTGGGGATTGCCGCCACGACAGGCACCACCACCTTGCGGCCACAGCTCCGTCAGCGCCTCAACAATAGAGGCACGGAACATGGCCCATTCGACTCAATGTCCCCACCTCCCTCGGGACGGGTTGAAGTTCTGCGGAGGTGGGAGTTGAAGCTACTTCTGACAGGGGACTCTGCCAGCCGTTCCCAGCAGACCCTCACAACACGCTTGGGCCTACCAGGTCTGACCGCATCTTCCCCACCATCGGCCAACTCACCACCAGGTGGTGATCAGTTGACAGCTCCCCCTCTCTTCACCCGAAAGTGTCCAAGACATATGGCGCAAGTCCACGACACCACCACAAAGTCGATCATCGACCTGAGGCCTAGGGTGTCCTGGTGCCAAGTGCACATATGAACACCCTTATGCTTGAATCATGGTGTTCGTTATGGACAATCCGTGATGAGCACAGAAGTCCAATAACAAAACACCACGGGTTCAGATCGGGGCCATTCCTCCCAATCACGCCCTTCCAGGTCTCACTGTCATTGCCCACGTGAGCATTGAAGTCTCCCAGCAAAACGAGGGAATCCCAGAAGGTATGCCCTCTAGCACCCCTCCAGAGACTCCAAAAGGGTGGATACTCCAAACTGCTGTTCGGGCGATACGCACAAACAACAGTCAGGACCCTTCCCCACCCCAATGCGGAGGGAGGCCACCCTCTCGTCCACCGGCGTAAACCCCAATGCACAGGCTCCAAGTCGGGGGACAATAACTATGCCCACATCTGCTCGGCGCCTCTCACCGGTGGCAACTCCAGAGTGGTAGAGAGTCCAGCCCCTCTCAAGGAGATTGGTTCCAGAGTCCAAGCTGTGCGTCGAGCCAGTTTCTGTAGCCGAGGATCAGACCGCCAAGGTCCCCGCCTTCGGCCACCACCCAACTCACACTGCACCCAACCTCCTTGGCCCCTCCCATAGGTGGTGAGCCCATGGGAAGGAGGACCCACATTACCTCTTTGGGCTGTGCCCGCCAAGCCCCATGGGTGCAGGCCCGGCCACCAGGCGCTCGCCATCGAGCCCCACCTCCAGGCCTGGCTCCAGAGGGGGGCCCCGGTGACCCGCGTCCAGGCAAAGAAAAACATCGTCCAAGGTTTTTGTTCTTCATCGGAGGTTTGTTGAACCGCTCTTTGTCTCATCCCTCACCTAGGACCAGTTTGCCTTGGGTGGCCCTACCAGGGCATAAAGCCCCGGACAACATTGCAAAAAATGTTCATCGTAAAATCTAAAAAAATATATATTTTTTTAATAAAATCAGAAGAGCAGACTCCAGTTTATATCTCAAAGACAGTCAGTACAGTCAGCTGGATGGGTAATACTAATTTGCTGCACTGTGTCTGTAAAGGTGCCTGAGTCGACATATAAAACAATGGTGACTGGTCAAGGACTAATACTTGTATTGCACCATCTTTGTGTATATTACATAAATAAGCAGAAATCTGTGAAGTAAAGAGCATACTGAATTAATGTCAGCATAGAATTGTGTTCTGTTATATACAGATACTGTATGTTATGAGTGTTTCTTATAATGTGACCTGAATAATTTCAAAGAATTTCATAAGATACTGCCACATAACAGCTCTAGAAATTTGTGATGTTTCATATATATTATTTCAGATGAGCAATTCACAGCTACCAAATGAGTGTATCTGTCTCTTGGATTATTGCTTTAAGCAACTGGAGATTTCCAACCTAAACAGAAAGCAGTCTGACAAAGCTGTAATAGTTTCATTTCTAAAACTCGCAGGCCCGCGCATTCTTAAAGAAGTACAATCTGGGAAGAGCCTATCTTTAACATTTTGTCTTCAGATTTTCTTCTAGGGACCCCTCCTTCAGTAAGTTCTATGGTTACCCACTTTTTTTTAAATCCATGTTTTCCAGGCTACCTAATCTTCTCTATATAACACAGATTCACCATGCTTCTTTTCACATTCAAATAACAGAATTAGAGTAAATAGTCTGGCATCCCTCAAGTTTTCCTTAGCTCTTCTGTCTTTGTTTTGGCTCCTGCTTCCATAGGTCTCTCTACCATCTAGGACTACAATCCTCTAGCTACACTACACACATGCTCGAAACAAACAAATCCTCTTCTTAGCCTGTCAAGTACAACAAAGAACTGGGATCTCTAATGATATCCCCTGATTTGTTCCATTTACCAGGTCTTCTTTGCCCTGTTATGATCATGCTACTTTTTTAGTCACCTGTAGGCCCTTTTCTGTTTTTGATCTGTGAAGCAATGCATTAGGTTCCAATTATACTTTGCTGAAGGAATAAAAAATATGGTGAGTTTACCATTCAGTCTTTGATAATACAATTCGTTATTTTATATTTGCAAAAATAAATTAAAATAAAGTATCAGCGGACCCCAGGAAAGTCATCAGCTGTAAAGGTTTGTCAAAAACTTATTTAAAGTGTATCAAATGTGCATTAAACCATGCCACAGCATAAACTTGAGATGAAGATTTCAGGCTTCTTTCCAACTTGGTCAATGGTGGCTCTCATCAATGCATTTGCAGCTGAGAGCAGTTGGAGGACACCTTTCCTTTAGCTATAATTCTTCAATTATTATGAATTAATTCAAAATAAACTCCTGGGTATCTCAAACTGTAATATTATTTAGAAAGACTGTAAAGGGTTGTCACTAGGGGACACTCAAGTGTAGAGGTAACAAAACATTATTATCTGGATTTGCTCTTTATTATTTGGTGGGGGGAGATGCCAGTTTCTTCGGTTGGCTTTGGCGCACTGATAAACTTCCTGGTGGGGATATACTGTAGTGTTGGAAGCGATGCTGTGTTAGGATAAAAAAATAAAGTCGCTTGCTGGAAACCTGCTGGTGTCTTTCAACATTTGGCTTGCTGGAGGATACTACATTGGTGAAGAGGAAATCGGACTTAATGGGAAATCATTTTGAAAAGATAGCAGAAGAATTGGAGAAAAGGAAGTGTCCGTCATCATGACTTCAATGGTAGGATCTATAACTGCTTTTGACAGTCACATTAAGATGTGGGAGGAATATTGTGAAGTACTGTCTCATTTTTTTGAAGAAATTGAGATAACATTGGCAGCTCAGACATGTGCGATTCTGCTCAGCTCAGTAGGAAGTCAAACATACTGTCTAATGAGGAGTTTTCTAACCCCTGAAAAGCTGGGGAATAAAACCTATGAGGAATTATAGAACTATTAAAAATCATTATAACCCAAAGCCCAGTGAAACTGTGTTCAGTTTAGGTTCAGTTCTAGGAATAAGAAGGCAAATGACAGTGTAACAGAGAACATGGCAGTTCAATTAAGGTTAACGTTTCAATTAAGGAGATAAGCTAAAAGAAATATTACGGAATCCGCTGGTTTGTGGCATAGAAGACGATCACATTCAATGTCGTTAGTTAGCAGAGCTTGAATTAACTTTTGAGAAAGCTCTAAAAGTGGCGCAAGCAATGGAAATGGCCAACAAAAATGTGTTGGACTTGTGAGGATAGTTAAAAGCAAATGAGGGGGCTTATGCAAAGCATACAAATCAGCTGGCAGTGTACAAGTTGGTCTCAAAGTAGACATCGGGGACTAGGGATAATCTGAAAACATGTTATACATGTGGAAGCAAACACAGGACATCAGAATGTCTGTTCTTAGATGTAAAATGCAACGAATGTGGCAGGAAGAACCATATTAGCAAAGTGTGCAGGGCCAAATCAGCTGTTGATACAGTTAAGACTTTTGGGTGAGAAAGGCAGAAGCAGAGCAAGACAGAAGAACAACATAAAGGATGTCACATTAGTGAAACAAACAACTGAAATGGGCTCCAGTAATGCAGAGGATATATTTACCATGTATAAGCTAAAGGAATCCAAATCCCAAACATTTCATCATTTGCTTTCAAATTAAAATTGAACAGTGTCCCTGTTATTTTTGAAGTGGGCACTGGATATATTGTAACTATAATGACTTGGGATGAGTATTCAAAATTCATAGGAATGGCCTAGCACACCATGGCAAAGACTGTGTATTGACTATTGTGGAAGATGAATGTTCTCTTCGTTCCCTTGTACTAATTCATGTCTGAGAAGTAAGTTTTACAAAACCCTGTAAAAGCATGCTTTGTTTTAGCAAACAGAAAAATATTTGTGCACTCAAGGTCTAAGCATTCCACACATGAGTCTGCCTTATCACGTTTTTCCTTAGCTTACATCTGAACGCCATAACAAAAGGAGCCAAGAAATCAAGTTTTACAAAGGACGTTAAAGGGGCTCAAGGTTTGTGTATAATAAATGTGTTGACTGTTACATTTTATAATGATATTAAATCACGCATTCTAGGGGTATAAAACTGGACTTCACCCAACAGACGGGGTTCAGAAGAGCCCTGACGCTGTTGTGTACATTTGATTGTCTGCTTTTCTGAAACTCTTCTCACCGTGACTCTGAAAAGTAAAGCTGCTTTATAACCGCAACTGCTGTCTGGTCTGAGTTTTCGTCCAAAGTTTTGGCGCCCAACGTGGGGCAGGAGACAGCAGACGGCTCCTCGTGCAGGATCATCCAGAGGACCGTGGTGGAGCCGATTCGGGCCGGGTCGGGTCCAGCTTCGGTAAATGTAGGATTGGCCTGCCTTGGGCGTTTCCTGTGTGGGAGTCCCTGACCTCCTCCTAGCCGATACGAGGCACGACTTGACGGGCATTTCCAGGCAGGTGGATGGAGTCACGGTGAGTAGATCAGGGGATTCCTGTTAGTTGAGTTTGACTGGTGTGCTAGAAGTAATACGAATATAGAAAGAAAAAGAAAACAAAAGCATATGCAAAATAAAGAATAAGAGAGCATACTGTATCAGACCCATAGGAGGGTTCTAGGGACTCACGGAAGGTGACTTTGGGACTCTACGGAAAACGGCACAGTGTGAATGTTAGCTAGTCACCCCTGTAAAGTGGATTAGAAAGGGGCGAGTGGCACGCTCCTATAATAATTTGAGGAATGGGGGTGAAAGGGCGTATTTAGAGAATATGTGTCTAAATAAACGGGAGGTCGAGTTTTTCATCCGCTGTCTGGTCATACTCTTGTCTCAACGGGTTGCTAAGGTGACGGAAACAATACCCTGGCAGATTGACGCATACAAACCGTCTGATAAAGGGATCGGGGTTAAAAACCTCCATATCCCGGACTCTACGGGGCGTATTGATGTAGGATTCTGCTGATGCGAATAAATGGACACAAAGTCACCTGAAGCTGTAATCCGGGGATAGGAGCGCACGGCGGGTGGAACGGGGTTTATCGAGGGCTGAGTCATTTTCTGCTGAGATCCTGCCGCTTACTATGGGAAAAAACAATCAGCAAGCCAGTCAAACAGTCCCCCAAGAGTCCTAAGAACCTAACGTTAGAAGGATTATTTTCGGGGGATCGCCAGGCTCCTAGTGCGCTGTCGGGATTGAAAGGCGGGTCCCCTAGAAAGCTCATTGAAAAGAAGACAGGATTAGATATTAAAAAAAGGCATGTAGAAAGTAGAATAAGGACAGTGCAGGTAGATGGTGTAGTGGAATGAACCGGAGATATGAATGAGATACAGGACATTAGAAAAATACTGTGCAGAAATACACAGGGTTGTTGTAATGGAGGTCCTTATCGGATGGATATGTATGACAGATGGGAATTGGTTATTAAAGACCGTACGTTGGAAGCGGCACAAAAACGGAATGAGCTTTAAGTTGTTGAACTTAAGAATAGAAAGGAAAAGGAAGAGCTGCTTATAGCTTTACAGAAAGTGCAGGCTGATAGGGACCCCAGTCTGAAGGAAGGAGGAAAAGGAGTGATAAAAAAGACAATTTATATCCTGTGCTCTCTTCCCCAACACTTTACCCACAACCCCTTCCACCGCCACATTCACCCCTTGCCCCAACGGCTCCTGTGCTTACCGATGCCCAAGTTACTGATGATTTCTTTGATGAACAATATCAGTGCAACCCCTCCTCACTTACAGATTACTGCTTTTCTAGTCTGCCTCGAACGATACAATGACTGTGCTTATTGCTTCTGGACAACCACATGTTTTGCTGGTGTCTAAACCTCTTCGGGTTCAGCTTCATTTCAGTGGTTCCACTTTGATGCACCAGTTTTTTATTAAATCACCTCTGCCCTGTTAATCTGTTAGGAAGGGATCTGATCACTAAGCTCACCCTCTCTATTTCTCTAACCAAACGATGGTTTTACTGTTCTATTCCTAAACTGTACCAAACCTCCCCCCACACTAAGCCCTCTTTTGCAGCCTGGACCCTGAACATCTCCTCACACACCATTCTCCTTAAAGCCCTACACTCTTTTCTTTCATGTCTTTTTCCCCACTTGCAAGTCCCCAAAACCCTCCACTGCACTGCCCAGTACTTCCCTGCTGAAGTGGACACACCTTGGTTAGAATCTTTTCTCTCTTCAGGTAATAGCCCAGAGACCCTCCATATCCCTTACATGTTTTTCTCATCCAACACAGCTGCTGCTGTCAGTGCACTTCACATATTCACAAAGCATTTTCTATTTAGGAGATTCAGTTCCCCATGTTTTCTTTAGCCAATTCTAGCACCGTTCACTGAGTTGAAATTGGGGAATGGGTGGAACAATGTTTCGATAGGACGGACTGGCTACACGTTGCTCCGGGTATTTTTGATACCTCAGATCATTTGATAACTAAAGTTGTGCTTCAAAATTATTTTTTAGTACCTCGTGCATTGTGCCGTCCTTCCCTTTCTGCTTTTTCATTGCAAACCACCTCTCCCTCTTGGCTTTCCTCACTTCCCGATGCACTGTTGGTCCCAGGGGAAAATGATTATGGAAGGATAGCACACTGTGAGCCACTGGTGATTTTTCCAAAATCATCCTTCCGCCCGCATCGCGCCCAGTATCCTCTGTCTCCAGCAGCAGAGGCTGGCATCTCCGCCGTACATTCCGATCTCGTGAAATGTGGAGCAATCATTCAAATTAAATACTCTCCAGTCAACTCCCCCATTTTACCTGTTTAAAAGGCTGATGGTTCATGGCGTTTTTGTTCAAGATCTTCGACACGTTAATTCTGCAGTTTTTCCTCCACTATTCTTTCTACGATACCCCCGTCCGCCCGTTATTTCTCTGTTATTGACCTTGCTAACGCTTATTTTTGTATTCCTTTGCACCCCGACTCTCAATTCTGGTTTGCCTTTACTTTCCAAAACCGCCGTTGGATATGGACCGTTATGCCTCAGGGATATACTGAAGCCCTTGTGTATTGGACAAGCTCTTGCTCAAAATTTAAAAGGCCAGATAAAGACAGTGTATTGATACAGTATGTAGATGATATAATGTGTAGTACTACAGAAGAAGATTGTGGACATGATACTCAGAAATTGTTATTATTTTTAGCAGAAAATGGCCATAAAGTTTCTAAAACAAAACTGCAGTTAATTCAAACAACTGTGAAATATTCAGGTCATGACATTTCTTGTGAAACAAGAGCTCTCTCTCTCTAGCGATCGGATAAACACCATTCAAAATCTTCCTAGACCTGTTACAAAACAACAGGTTATGTCTGTATTAGGCATTCTAGGATACTGCTGGCAATGGCTTTTAAACTTCACTGAAAGAGCACAGCTTTTGCAAACTTTAGCGGTCACCCCTGATCTCCCCCTTTCTGGTCAGGTGGCATGCAATGATCAAGCTGAGAAGGCTCTATGTGACTTAAAAAAAAAAAAGTGCCCTACTGTTTGCATGCGTTGGGACTGTTGACTATCTCGTCCATTCACTCTGTTCGTGGACGAAAAGGGGGGATATATGAATGCAGTTCTTACACAATTCCATGGAGAAAAAACAAAGGCTTAGCCTATTTTTAAAAAAAAATTGGATCCAGTGGCTGCGGGACTTCCAACCTGTCTCAGAGCTGTAGCAGCCACAACAGAGGCAGTGCTAGCCAGTACAGATATAGTGCTCATGAGCCCTCTAGTGGTAAAAGTGCCTCACGCTGTACACTCCATTTTAGTACAGGCTAAAACTTCACATCTCACTACTGCTAGGGCAATACACTATCATAATGTACTCGGTACCATAGAAAGGTGCTCCACCTTAAATCCAGCTACTCTTCTACAACTGTCATGATGAAATAACTAAGGTTATAAAACCTAGACCAGACCTACAGGAAACAACCGACCAGTCGGCATGGTCATAGGTAATGTTACACTGGATACTGTGGACAATGATCTTCTTTCCAGTCTTACAGGTCTCCAAGCTTCTCTCAAGGAAGTCCACAAGCAGGTGAATCAGGCCTGGAGAACTAGTCCTCCATCAAAGGAACCTGGATTCTGGTTAGAGATACTCGAAGGAAATATTGGCATCACCCTCGGTGGAGAGGCCCGGTCCAAGTTCTGCTGTCGACACCACACCCTGTTAAAGTTGAGGGACTGCCTGCTTGGATTCACATCTCACATTGCAAAAGATGGCACCCTTGATTGCGGTATCCTTGTTTGCTGCCATATCCTGAAGATGTAAAAACTGGGTTAACTGGATAATTTACTTTTGCCTGGTGTTTCTTATGGACATGTGAACGAGTGTGCCCTGTGATAGGATGGCATCCAGTTCAAGGGTTCCAGTGCCCACAAATTTGACAGGTGCCAGATGACCTTGACCCTGAACTGAAGCGGGTTAGAAAATGGATGGACTGATAAATGTATGAAAGACGCTATATAAAGCACGGCTTGAAAGAAAGCTGGCTTTTTGTTCTTCCTACAGACTATTTTCTAGAACATAATAGTAAAAATTGTATGCACTTTCAGCTATATTTGGACATTTTAGGGTGATTTATTTCCAAGTCACCGGGGACTCCTTGTGCTTTGTTCCTGTTTGCAGGTTTCTGGTGGCTCATTTAGCTTAGCTTTAGCCACTGTTGTGGGTCCTGAGTCAGAACACACCTCCACTCAACCTCTTTAAAGGGCTTAAGTAAGTTTTCATCTCTCTTACGGTTGCTTTAACACTAGAATTACCAGAGCCTACGAAAAAACTCGTAATTCCGTCCCACCTTAAATCGCTTCTTAAAATCGTTCACAGCTCTCCACCAGCGTCTTTTGTCATCTAAATGTGCTGATAAAAATCAGGCTGCAAGCAGCCGGCTATTCCATCCCCCCACCGACTTAGAACATGCACAAACTTCTCCCAGCTCATGCCTTGATTGATTATCTGGGAGTGAAGTGGAGTTTTAGAGTGGAAATAATAGATCATTATTTGGAACACACGCATTTCACGTGTGTTCCGTTTCTACAGTAATCCGTGTAAACACATTTTTAAAACAGAAACGTTTTTCATATTGTAGTAGTAAATGACAAAATGTAAGCATAAACTATATAATGTATGAAGCCTGAAGTCCAAATATCAAACACTTTCACAAAAGGTACAAATATAACAGAACAAGTATACTTTTATTCAAAAATATAACTGCAGAAAAAAGCCACCTTAGCATGCCATATTCACACATACTTACTACAGTTACCACGGTAGCATGATGGTATCAGCCGCTGACTAGTATCCAAAAGTTCATGAGTTCGATCCCACATGGTTCAGTTTTGAGAAGTAAACTGCTCTTATTCTTACTATTTTAGAATAAAAACATGCATTTGATTTCAGTGTGTAACAGCCAGTAATTTATGATACTTGTAAAGGTTAGTTTTTTTTATTCACTTTTCATTCTCAGTCTCAGTCGTGTTCAGGATCCTTCCCTACCCCCATCTGAGAATGCTGTTTTCACATAAAGATGCGCTGTAGCTCTGCAGCGTACTTGTGACTGCATTCTCGTACCAATGCTTGCAAACTGAAGTGCTGCGTGCACTTTTCGTGGCATTACACGTCTATTTTTTTGAGCATGCCCGTGTCGCTCAAACACAGGAACATATGTTGGTGTACAAGAATAAAAAACAAGTGCACTTTTATTCTAGACTATAAGTGAAGAAAAATAAAGCAAGTTACAGTAGGCGGTTGATACGACAGCTTGTGTGGTGCAATGCCAAGAACTGCTGATTTCCGATCCGTGCTATATAAAAGTTTCTAAAACAAAACTGCAGTTAATTCACACAACTGTGAAATATTCAGGTCATGACATTTCTTGTGAAACAAGAGCTCTCTCTCTAGCGATCGGATAAACACCATTCAAAATCTTCCTAGACCTGTTACAAAACAACAGGTTATGTCTGTATTAGGCATTCTAGGATACTGCTGGCAATGGCTTTTAAACTTCACTGAAAGAGCACAGCTTTTGCAAACTTTACGGTCACCCCTGATCTCCCCTTTCTGGTCAGGTGGCATGCAATGATCAAGCTGAGAAAGCTCTATGTGACTTAAAAAAAAAAAAAAGTGCCCTACTGTTTGCGCATGCGTTGGGATTGTTGACTATCTCGTCCATTCACTCTGTTCGTGGACGAAAAGGGGGGATATATGAATGCAGTTCTTACACAATTCCATGGAGAAAAAACAAAGGCTTAGCCTATTTTTCAAAAAAATTGGATCCAGTGGCTGCGGACTTCCAACCTGTCTCAGAGCTGTAGCAGCCACAACAGAGGCAGTGCTAGCCAGTACAGATATAGTGCTCATGAGCCCTCTAGTGGTAAAAGTGCCTCACGCTGTACACTCCATTTTAGTACAGGCTAAAACTTCACATCTCACTACTGCTAGGGCAATACACTATCATAATGTACTCGGTACCATAGAAAGGTGCTCCACCTTAAATCCAGCTACTCTTCTACAACTGTCATGATGAAATAACTAAGGTTATAAAACCTAGACCAGACCTACAGGAAACAACCGACCAGTCGGCATGGTCATAGGTAATGTTACACTGGATACTGTGGACAATGATCTTCTTTCCAGTCTTACAGGTCTCCAAGCTTCTCTCAAGGAAGTCCACAAGCAGGTGAATCAGGCCTGGAGAACTAGTCCTCCATCAAAGGAACCTGGATTCTGGTTAGAGATACTCGAAGGAAACATTGGCATCACCCTCGGTGGAGAGGCCCGGTCCAAGTTCTGCTGTCGACACCACACCCTGTTAAAGTTGAGGGACTGCCTGCTTGGATTCACATCTCACATTGCAAAAGATGGCACCCTTGATTGCGGTATCCTTGTTTGCTGCCATATCCTGAAGATGTAAAACTGGGTTAACTGGATAATTTACTTTTGCCTGGTGTTTCTTATGGACTTGTGAACGAGTGTGCCCTGTGATAGGATGGCATCCAGTTCAAGGGTTCCAGTGCCCACAAATTTGACAGGTGCCAGATGACCTTGACCCTGAACTGAAGCGGGTTAGAAAATGGATGGACTGATAAATGTATGAAAGACGCTATATAAAGCACGGCTTGAAAGAAAGCTGGCTTTTTGTTCTTCCTACAGACTATTTTCTAGAACATAATAGTAAAAATTGTATGCACTTTCAGCTATATTTGGACATTTTAGGGTGATTTATTTCCAAGTCACGGGGATCCTTGTGCTTTGTTCCTGTTTGCAGGTTTCTGGTGGCTCATTTAGCTTAGCTTTAGCCACTGTTGTGGGTCCTGAGTCAGAACACACCTCCACTCAACCTCTTTAAAGGGCTTAAGTAAGTTTTCATCTCTCTTACGGTTGCTTTAACACTAGAATTACCAGAGCCTACGAAAAACTCGTAATTCCTCCCACCTTAAATCAGCTTCTTAAAATCGTTCACAGCTCTCCACCAGCGTCTTTTGTCATCTAAATGTGCTGATAAAAATCAGGCTGCAAGCAGCCGGCTATTCCATCCCCCCACCGACTTAGAACATGCACAAACTTCTCCCAGCTCATGCCTTGATTGATTATCTGGGAGTGAAGTGGAGTTTAGAGTGAAATAATAGATCATTATTTGGAACACACGATTTCACGGTGTTCCGCTTTCTAGTAATCCGTGTAAACACATTTTTAAAACAGAAACGTTTTTCATATTGTAGTAGTAAATGACAAAATGTAAGCATAAACTATATAATGTATGAAGCCTGAAGTCCAAATATCAAACACTTTCACAAAAGGTACAAATATAACAGAACAAGTATACTTTTATTCAAAAATATAACTGCAGAAAAAGCCACCTTAGCATGCCACATTTGACACACATACTACACGAGCGGTAGCATAATGGTATCAGCCACTGACTAGTATCCAAAGGTCATGAGTTCGATCCCACATGGTTCAGTTTTGAGAAGTAAACTGCTCTTATTCTTACTATTTTAGAATAAAAACATGCATTTGATTTCAGTGTAACAGCCAATGTAATTTATGATACTTGTAAAGGTTAGTTTTTTTTTTTATTCACTTTTCATTCTCAGTCTCAGTCGTGTTCAGGATCCTTCCCTACCCCCCATCTGAGAATGCTGTTTTCACATAAAGATGCGCTGTAGCTCTGCAGCGTGCTGACTACTCTCGTCAATGCTTTGTAACTGAAGTGCTCATGCACTTTTCGTGGCATTACACGCCTATTTTTGAGCATGCCCGTGTCGCTCAAACACAGGAACATATGTTGGTGTACAAGAATAAAAAACAAGTGCACTTTTATTCTAGACTATAAGTGAAGAAAAAATAAAGCAAGTTACAGTAGGCGGTTGATACAACAGCTTGTGTGGTGCAATGCCAAGAACTGCTGATTTCCGATCCGTGCTATATAAAATCATCACATTCAAATATTAACAATTTCCACACACCCTTCCTACATTCACGACATGTGTACTTGTTGCAGTGTACACATCTCTCTGTGCTATGGTTCCTATTACACTGAATGAGCACCTGACATTGTACTTTCTTCCCTATATAAATAATATTTGAGTATAGAGCGTCTCCAAATAAATCACATTTGAGTATAGTGCGTCTCCAAATAAATCACATTTGAGTTATAGCGCGTCTTTATGTGAAAACAGCATTGTCAGATTGGGGGGAATCGTGAACGTGACTGAGAGAATGGAACTGAATAAAAAAAAAGACTGAAATCAAATGTATGTTTTTACTCTAAAATAGTTAAGTACATGCAATATTATTTGAAAACGAACAGCGTCAGATCGGGTTTGAATACACACTCTGACGCTGAACTCCCTGTCTATCTACATAGTAATAACAGTAATTTTATTATTATATAGGAGCTTCCCTGTCTGCCTATCATAAAATGCCTTTCCTTCCTACCTATCTATATATCTATCCCCTTAGCTGTTTTTTATATATCTATTATACAGTGCCTTCCCTGTTTATTTATATATCTAGTGCCTTCTCTGCCTGTTTGTCTGTCTGATTGCATATAGCGCTGAACTTACTGCTCTGTACTATTCTGTCCTCTGCATGTCCTGGAGTACAAAAGAAACAGCACCATACAGCAACATGTGCGAACTGGCAAGATCGGGGAAAAAACACGCGGTCACTGATGTCACTGTGTTTGAGCGACACGGGCATGCTCAAAAAAATAGACGTGTAATGCCATGAAAAGTGCACGCAGGCACTTCAGTTATAAAGCATTGGTACGAGAATGCAGTCACAAATGCAGCTGCAGAGCTACAGCGCATCTTTATGTGAAAACAGCATTCTCAGATGGGGGGTAGGGAAGGATCCTGAACACGACTGAGACTGAGAATGAAAAGTGAATAAAAAAAAAAAACTAACCTTTACAAGTATCATAAATTACTGGCTGTTACACACTGAAATCAAATGCATGTTTTATTCTAAAATAGTAAGAATAAGAGCAGTTTACTTCTCAAAACTGAACCATGTGGGATTGAACTCATGACCTTTTGGATACTAGTCAGCGGCTGATACCATTATGCTACCGTGGTAACTGTAGTAAGTATGTGTGAATATGGCATGCTAAGGTGGCTTGTTCTGCAGTTATATTTTGAATAAGCATAAATGTATTCTGTTATATTTGTACCTTTTGTGAAAGTGTTTGATATTTGGACTTCAGGCTTCATACATTATATAGTTTATGCTTACATTTTGTCATTTACTACTACAATATAGTAGATATAGATTCAAATGTTAACAGTTCCCATACACCCAAGAACCATTCCTCCTGCATTTACAATCTGTACCTGTGAATGTTCTCTTCGTTCCCTTGTACTAATTCATGTCTGAGAATTAAGTTTTACAAAACCCTGTAAAAGCATGCTGTGTTTTAGCAAACAGAAAAATATTTGTGCAAAGGACTCAAGGTCTAAGCATTCCACACATGAGTCTGCCTTATCACGTTTTCCCTTAGCTTACATCTGAACGCCATAACAAAAGGAGCCAAGAAATCAAGTTTTACAAGGGACGTTAAAGGGGCTCAAGGTTTGTGTATAATAAATGTGTTGACTGTTACATTTTATAATGATATTAAATTACGCATTCTAGGGGTATAAAACTGGACCCCACCCAACAGACGGGGTTCAGAAGAGCCCTGACGCTGTCATGTACATTTGATTGTCTGCTTTTATGAAACTCTTCTCACTGTGACTCTAAAAAATAAAGCTGCTTTATAATCGCACCTGCTGTCTGGTCTGAGTTTTCGTCCACACTATGCAGGACCACTTATGGGCCACATGTTCCTAGTGGTCATAGATGGATGGATGTGTATCCTGCATCTTCTTCCAATGCAAGTGTTACTATTAACACTAGAATTACCAGAGCCTATAATAAAAATCGTAAATCCAGCCCACCTTAAATCCCTTCGCATCTCTCCGTCAGTGTCTTTTGTCTTGTAAATGTGTCGATAAGCCCAAGCAGCAAGCAGCCTGCTATACCATCCCTCCACCACTGCAGAACGGGCAAGAAGTTCTCCCAGTTCCTGCCTTGAATATCTGGGAGTGAGCTACCTAGAGTTGTAAGGGGAAATAATTTCATGTGTGTTCTGTGTATGCAACAATCTTTGTAAACACATCATTAAAACAGAAATGTTTTTTTAATGTATTAGTAATAAATGACAAAATGTAGACATGAACTGTATAATGTGTGAAGGCTGTTGGCCAAATATCAAATAAACACTTTCACAATTGGTGCAAGTACAATGCAACAGCTTCCATGGTGAAGTGGTAAACACTGCTAACTTATGTTTGAAACCAGCTCCCCTGCAAATTTACCATTTTGAGTAGTGAGCAGCTCTTATTGTTAATATTATACAATAAAAACATACATTTGATTTGTGTTTGTAACAGCCAGAGTAAATGTATAGTATTAGTAAAAGTTAGCATTTTTGTAAACTTTTATTCTCTCAGTCACGATCACGATACAATACCTACCCCTAAAGATCTGAAGCGGTTACTTTTTATCTGAAACTGAGAATAACTGCACATGTGAGTGGTGTTTTGTGACAATGGAACTGGAAATTCTCTGATCTGGATGGATAAAAGCTGACACACAAACTGGTGAATCTCATTGAATTTTTTTTTTGTTTAGTTTTATTTAGTGTTCCTGCTCACGCTGAAGTAGTTTGCACCTTATGGTCCATGATGTTAAAGCTGCACTGACAAAAAAACAGAACCATAGGTACATATGATATTTGGAATAATTCATTTTATGACCTGTATAAGTACATTTTGGAAAACATTGTGGCATGGATGCAACATTATTCATATTATTCATATGCATTTGCAGGCCTTCTTGCAGTTGTAATCAGCGAGCACTTTTTTTTTTTTTTTCGATCTTGCCCATTTTCCACTTTTTCAAGCATGGTGGTGTTTCTTTTGTACTCCATAGATTCAAATGTTAACAGTTCCCATACACCCAAGAACCATTCCTCCTGCATTTACAATCTGTGTACCTGTTGCAATGTACACACTTCTTTCTGTGCTGTGGTTCCTAATGCACTGAAGGGGCTGAATAAGGCGATGGAAAAAAGAAAAAGAGGATGCAACATTGACAAGCTTCTGTTCCAAGACTACTGCTTCCCCCAGGAAAGCAAACTCAGTCAGTGTCAGGTGCCCCTTTAATGTAATAGGAATCACAGCACAGAGAGAGGTGTGTACATTGCAACAGGTACACATGTCGTAAATGTAGAAAGGACTTGGGTGTGTGGGAACTGTTAAAATTTGAATTTGACGATTCCATATAGCGTGGAACTGACCTCTCTGTACTGTTCTTTCCTCTTCATGTCCTGGAGTACAAAAGAAACACCACCATGCACCAAAATGTGGAGAGTGGGAAAAAAATACACGGTCACTGATTACAAGTGAATGAATATGAATAATATGAATAATGTTGCACCAGTGCCACAATATTTTCCAAAATGTACTATACAGGTCATAAAATGAATTATTCCAAACATCATAAATACTGTACCTATGTCTCTGTTTTTTGTCAGTGCGGCTTTGACATCATGGACCATAAGGTGCATACTAATTGTGTGTGAGCAGGAACACTCAATAAAACTGAATAAATAAAAATTCAAGTGATAGTGAGATATGAAGAAGGCAGATTCACCAGCGTTTGTGTGTCAGCTTTTATCCCCCAGATCAGAGAATTTTCAGTTCCATTGTCTCAAAACCCCATTCACATCTACAGTTATCCCCAGTTTCAAATAAAAACTAACAGCATCAGATCTAGGGAGGGGTTGTATCGGGATCGTGACTGAGAGAATAAAAGTGAAAAAAACACACTAACTTTTAATAGTACTATAAATTTACACCAACTGTTACAGATGCAAATCAAATGTATGTTTTTATTGTATAATATTAACAATAAGAACAGCTCACTATTCAAAATGGTAAACTTGCACAGCACCCAGGATCAAACCCGCTGCCTTTTGATTACAAGTCAGCAGTTCTTACCGCTACACCATGGAAGCTGTTGTATTGCATTTGCACCTTTTGTGAAAGTGTTCTGCAGCATTCACAAATTATGCAATTATGCTGATATTTTGTCATTTTTTACTAAAACATGAAAAACATTTGTGTTTCAACGATGTGTTTACATAGATTGCTGTAGACACGGAACACACATGAAATGTATGTATTCCAAATAACGATATAGTATTTCCCTTTTAAAACTCCAGCACTTCACTCCAAGATAATCAAGGCTTGAGCTGGGAGAACTTCTTGCCCTTTCTGTGGTGGTGGGGAGGCTGCTTGCTGCTTGTGATTATCAACACATTTAGAAGGAAAAAGACATTGATGGAGATGTGCAAAGGGATTTAAGGTGGACTGGATTTACAAGTTTTTTCGTAGGCTTTGGTAATTAGAGTGTTAAGTGTATTGAATACCTAGAATTGAAATTGTAAAGAAAGGCGAGAAAGAAGTGGAATCAGAAAGCAAATATGCTGTGTTCACATTGAGACAAGAGGGTAGGGAAACCTAGCAAATGTCTAGGCGGGAGGAATATTAAGGTCAAAGAGGGTTGGCAGTAGGTGGAAACTTTTCTAGCCAACAGAAGGGAAACACACATTGTCTCACTATATTGTCCTTTTAAATGTATAGGATAGTCAATACCCTTGACCTGTTAGGTGGAATCTCATAGTCCTTGTGAAAAATGAGTCTATACAACACTAATGAGTCTATACAACACTATACAGCAAGTCATTCCTGAAGCAACATAACAGACCTGACCTTTTTAAAGTCTGCCAAAGGTGCAAGTGTGCACTAATGTATAGAGCCATTAACTGTGATATAGAAGCACTACCACTGCACCACCATGCTGTTCTAATTTAAAATCAATTTTCAAATAAGAACATGGAGAAAAAGAAGCTGACTAAGGATATATATCACAGAGGTTTGGAAAAGTATTTCTGTAAACAGAAAATTAAATACATTTTGAAAGAAGTGCACATGGGATTAGCAGCATGAGAACCTTAAAATTCCAACTTGGAAATGTTCTTCATGCCATTTAAAAACAAATAAGAAATTTAAGCAATCACACAATTTTGAGGTCATGTCATCAAATGTCACAATGTCTAATTAGCAGTTTTAAAAACGGGTAAGAAAACCGTCTGTTTTAGCAAAAAATAATCTCCTGCTAACATTTTGATTACAAAAAGGACATTATTATTGATGCTATTACTAACACAAAGCAAGGGTTATTTACTCACAAATCTTCTTATTCAACATTTTGTTTTTACTGATAATGCTAACCCTGGCAAAAAATAATTGCTATGAAGAAATATTTGTTGCTTATATTACAATAAAGTTGTTTTTTTTTTTGAGCCTGCAAGCAAAAGCTGGTTAAACATAAAACATTTTATAAAAATATGCTGATAGTTAAAGATAGACTACTACTAACTATTTTTGCCTTTGAAATCGGTCATTTTCCAGAATTAGTCACTGCACTGATAATCCTTATTGACTGTCCCAACCTCATTTTTTCAGATTAAGTGTGAAATTTAGGGCATTAACTTGGTTGCCTCTTTACCTGCTTGCAAAATTCCCAAAAAGAACAGGCACTTGATGATGCAAAAAATGCAAACAGACAAATTAGCTCAACTGGGCTGAGGACAATTCAAAGTCCCATAATGTGGTCATGTTTCAGAAGGAAGCTTTGTCCTGTGCTCTGTTTTCCCCAGAATGAGACGATCCCTGCTAGGAGTGCCTTAGCTTTATAGCGGCTTGGTTTTGAAGGGGCGGAGTCAGCTGCCCTCATTATGGTGGTTTCTCAGGTTTAGCAAACATTAAAACAAATCTTAAATGATGAACGCAGGCAAAAATACGGCATGAAGTCCTGTTAATATAATTCCTTAACTATGGTTAGTTTATAATGGAGAGGAGGAAACAAAAACTGACAGCATTCATGGAAAAAAACAATGCCTGAGTCTATGGTGAGTTTTGACAGGCAAAAGTCATGCTGGCCACTAGTCCCCTGCTGAGCATTACACATTAACCTCGGCACCTAGTGAGGTCTAACATGGTACAAATTGAAGTAATTTATAAGGTCTGGCATTGCCGCAGTAGTATTTGAATCCCAAAGCCCCCAGTATTTCTGATAGAAGCTTTACAATGTAGCAGTAGCATCAAGTGCCATAGCAGGATAGCGAGAAAGGGGAACAGAAGAGAGAAGGGTCAGTGAAAGTTCAAAAGTAATTGTGCAACTTTAAATTTTGAGCAAAAAGGTAAAAAAATTAGACTGCAATATGAGCAGCCTGGTCATTAGCTCTAATCATGGCATGCAAGACTAAAGTAGAAAGTCTTACATCCTGTATTTAAATAGATTTATAAGATATATGAAAAAGATGATAGTCTGTGTAAAAACTAGCGGACGATTGTTAAAACACAAATTCAAATCCCTTGCCACTAATTAAATGTACAAATAAGAATTTCCCAAAATCTTTCTTATACTACTGTGCTACTGGTAATTCACATTTTATCTGTGGAACGCCACAATTACATTAGCTCTGCATTCTCTTATACTGCTCAGATAATAAAAATTAGGTCTTTACTTATCAGAATGAATGAATAAATCATTCTAAAGCACCTTACTACTCACACATTTCTAGAATTTTAAAATAACCCAAAAATGTAGATCACTGCAAATAGTGGCTTTTGAAAACATGAATAACTTATGAATAATTTATGGAAACACAGATGAGCTCAAGGGCTACAATAAGAAGATTAACAACGTATACTGAAAAAAAACAAGCAGATCTCAAATGATCCCTGATATGATTTGTGCCATATTTAGCCATACTTAATAAGATGTAAAAAATATGTAACATTTTGCTGAAAGGTATATAATAATTAGGTGAATTTATTTCAATATACCTTTTTAATATTAATTATTCATCAGTTATTGAAACAGCTTAATCAGTGTGCACAGTCTAAGGGCCCAGAGCCCATTCAGGCAGCTTTGAGTAAAATGCAGGAACCATCTTTGGACAGGGGTGCCAATCTAATGAAGGACACACATACTCCGACAGAAATATATACAGGTACACCCACATTCGCACAGGCCCAGTTTAGAATTGCCAATTACCTTAAAATGCAAAAGTGGAAATGAAAATTGGAAAATCCACAGGAAAAATATTGACACACATGAAACATCAGGCAGAATTCAAACCCAAGACTCTACACCACTGTCCTGCCCTCTGTTTAAAATAATGACAGAGAGAGTTAATGGTGGCATAGGCCTTAGGCTCACCAGTTACTTGTACTTTTTCTGACTATTCTTCATCAATTGCACAAAGATTTTGTATATATTTCAATCTTATATGTATCACAACTGTTTGCTAGTTTTTGGATTTTCACAACATAACTTTCTGAAAAACCTTCCCAGGTCTATCCTTATTTTCAATGGGTTACCTCCAACAGTCATGAAGTGTGACATCCCCAGCAACTCAGTCCAACTAGTCTGTGACTCGCCATGACAAAATCAAGCAGGTGTCTTTGTTTAATTATATGCAGAACAGATGTGGAGCAACACGTTTCTGACCATTAGGATTAGTGACGTCTAAGTGAAATGCCGGCCACAACCTAGTCATTCTGGTCCCTTAATCATCCCCTGTCTTTAACTGCTATCTCTCTCAATACTTCACCACCTAACAACTAATGTGTGCTGAGTGTACTGGCACAAACATGACTACCGTTGCATCATCTAGGTGAATGCTACATACAGTATTAGTGGTGGTTGAAGTGGCTCCCCACTCACTGAAGCACTTTGAGTAGTGGGGAAAGCTCTATATAAAATGTAAAGAATTATTACTATTATTAATGTAGGATTCATAACTTGAATTAGGTGTATTATTTTCCTAAAGATATCATAATAGATCTTTTCAGAAAAGAATCAAGTTATGTTTTGGTTCACTGTATACACTGAAATGAAAATGCATTGCAATTGTTTTTAAAGTTGCATTTGTAAATTAATTTACAGCCATTCTTAAAGACTTCATTTTCTTTTGAAATGACCACAAGGTACAGTGAATAGCACTCCTACTTCACAGCTTTAGGAGCCACAGTTCATTTGTCTGTGTGGAGATTAAAACTTGCTATGTGTTTAAGTCGGTTTTCTCTCAATATTCTGGTCTCTTCCTGCATAGTAAGGACATGCATATAAAGTTAACTGGAGATTTAAAGTGGAACTGTGTGAGTGCATAGGTGTGTGTGAAGAGTATGATGCAGTCAACTGGTGTCCTGTTGTGAGCCAGTTGATTTCTATCAGTTTTGAGTATACGGAATTGAAACATTTGCCAATTTTTTTTTTTTATAATTAAAAAAGATTTCTTTCCGACGCACTTCCATTTGTAAGCATTTCCAATAATTACAAAAACAAGTAGCACGCTCTTTTTATTCCAAACATTTTTCCATAGACTTTTGCTATAACCCCTAAAAGAGCTGTTGCTTATTTAATATAATATGACCGCATCTCACTGCAAACCAAGTTAAGTAGATTCTTTAGTTTCACAAGAAATGATAACAGCAGGAATTTTCAGCTTTGAAGTAGAACAAGGAGACTGGATAGGATTCCATAAAAACTCATATCTGCATTTTTTGATCAGTTGGGATGACTAGATAGATAGTGGGGAGGATGGCCGGCCGTTTATCCCGGCCAATACCCCCAAACCGCCAGGTGGAGCCCTCCTTGCAGCCGGGAGGTCCCCAGAAGACCAGCAGGGCATCATGGACAATGGAGTTTTTATGCACCGCCCTGCTGGATGCCATGGGGACCACAAGAGGGAGCTGCAGGGAGGACCGACGATTTCTTCATGCCCTATGACCCGGAAGTTTGTCATAGGAAGAGCGAAGGGCTTCCATGGTTGAAAAAAATAACTTTTACCTGACCCGGAAGTGATTGAGAATCACATGGACTGGGGATTGGGAACACTTCCGGGTCAGGAGATATAAAAGGACTGTGGGAGCTCCCAGACGGCGAGCTGAGCTGGGTGGAAGGGTGGCAACGCGTCTGGGAGCTGGAGGATTGTTTATTGGTGATTATTGTAGTATTTGTGAATATTTATATTAGTATTGTGGAGGAGAGGGTGTTTTGTACGCTGTGGCTGAAGAATAAAGTCGAATTGTGGACTTTTGCCTGGTGTTTGGAGTCGTGGACAGGGGTTCAAGGGAGTGAGAGCGCCCCCTATTTACCACGATAGATAGATAGATAGATAGATAGATAGATAGATAGATAGATAGATAGATAGATAGATAGATAGATAGATAGATAGATACTTTATTAATCCCAAGGGGAAATTCACATAACCAGCAGCAGTATACTGATACAAATAAAAAAAACAATATTAAATTAAAGAGTAATAAAAATGCATATAAAAACAGACAATAACTTTGAATAATGTTAGCGTTTACCCCCCCGGGTGGAATTGAAGAGTGGCATAGTGTGGGGGAGGAACGATCCCATCAGTCTGTCAGTGTAGCAGGACAGTGACAGCAGTCTGTCACTGAAGCTACTCCTCTGCCTGGAGATGACACTGTTCAGTGGATGCAGTGGATTCTCCAAGATTGACAGGAGTTTGCTTAGCGCCCATTGCTCTGCCACAGATGTTAAACTGTCCAGCTTTATTCCTACAATAGAGCTTGCCTTACTAATAAGTTCCTTCATCTTTATGATGCCTCCCCAGCACGCCACCGCGTAGAAGAGGGCACTCGCCACAACCATCTGGTAGAACATCTGCAGCATCTTATTGCAGATGTTGAAGGATGCTAACCTTCTAAGGAAGTATAGTCGGCTCTGGCCTTTCTAACACTGAGCATCAGTATTGGCAGTCCAGTCCAATTTGTCATCCAGCTGCACTCCCAGATATTTATAGGTTTGCACCCTCTGCACACAGTCTCCTCTGATGATCACGGGTCCATGAGGGGCCTGGGCCTCCTAAAATCCACTACCAGTTCCTTGGTCTTGCTGGTGTTCAGGTGTAAGTGGTTTGAGTCACACCATTTAACAAAGTCTTTGATTAGCTTCCTATACTCCTCCTCCTGCCCACTCCTGATGCAGCCCACGATAGCAGTGTCATCAGCTAACTTTTGCACGTGGCAGGACTCTGAGTCGTATTGGAAGTCTGATGTACATTGCCTGAACAGGACCAGAGAAAGTACAGTCCCCTGCAACGCCCCTGTGTTGCTGACCAGAATGTCAGACCTGCAGTTCCCGAGATGCACATACTGAGGTCTGTTTGGAAGATAGTCCACGATCCATGCCACCAGGTGTGAATCTACTCCCATCTCTGTCAATTTGTCCCTAAGGAGCAGAGGTTGAATGGTGTTGAAGGTGCTAGAGAAGTCCAAAAACATAATTCTTACAGCACCACTGCCTCTGTCCAAGTGGGAGAGGGATCGGTGTAGCATATAGATGATGGCATCCTCACTCCCACCTTCTCCTGGTATGCGAACTGCAGAGGGTCGAGGGCATGGCGGACCTGTGGCCTCAGGTGGTGAAGCAGCAGCCGCTCCATGGTCTTCATCAGATGTGACGTCAGAGCAACAGGCCGGAAGTCATTCAGCTCACTAGGACGTGATACCTTTGGGACTGGGGTGATACAAGATGTTTTCCAAAGCCTCGGGACTCTCCCATGTTCCAGGCTCAGGTTGAAGATGAGCTGTAGAGGACTCCTCAGTTCCAGAGCGCAGGCCTTCAGCAGTCGTGGCGATACTCCATCTGGACCCGCTGTTTTGCTGGCATGAAGTCTCCTCAGCTCTCTGCTCACCTGCGCTGCTGTAATTGTGGGTGGGGATGTCTCTGCAATGCTGGTATCAGCAGAAGGATGGTTGGAGAATGCCGTACTCTGAGGTAAGAGTGGGTTAGGGAGGTCAAACCTGTTAAAGAAGTTGTTCATTTGGTTTGCTCTCTTCACGTCTCTCTTGATAGTAGCACCCCACTTCGAGCTGCAGCCAGTGATGATCTTCATCCCATCCAACACTTCCTTTATGCTGTTATTCTGCAACTTCTGCTCCAGCTTTCTCCTGTACTGCTCCTTTGCCGTGAGTCCGTGAGCTGGACTCGGAGTTCCTTCTGCATGCGCTTGAGCTCATGCTGATCACTGCCTTTAAAAGCCCTTTCTTCTGGTTGAAAAGGCCCTTGATGTCACTTGTAATCCATGGCTTGTTGTTAGCATAGCAGCGTACTGTTCTTACTGGAACTACAATGTCCATACAGAACTTGATGTAATCAGTTGTGCAGTCAACAGCCTCTTCAATGTTCTTACTATATGACCCCTACAGGATATCCCAGTCAGTAGTTCCAAAGCAGTCTCTCAGAGCCTGCTCTGCCTCAGGGGACCACTTCCTGAATGATCGTGTGGTTGTAGGTAGCGCCTTCACTCTTGGTGTTTAGTGAGGCTGAAGCAGAACCAGGTTATGATCTGCTTTCCCAAGCATAGGCAGCGGGGTGGCGCTGTATGCGTCTTTAACGTTTGCATACAGTAGGTCAATAGTCCTATTTCCCCGAGTGTTAGAGTCCACATACTGGGAGAAGGCAGGTAATGTTTTGTCCAGCGTCACTTGGTTAAAGTCTCCAGAGATTAGCACGAGCGCCTCAGGGTGCTGCGTTTGTAACTTAGCAACTGTGGAAAGGATGACGTCACTCGCTATCTTCTCTGTATTAATAATGCTTCCTGCATGCAACAGAAACATGGCCATAATTATTGCCCTTAAGATATTCATTTGTCCAAATTTTAAGCAGTCTTCCACATAATCAGAAATAATTTAACATAAATAAATTGACTTTGATTGGACCTGCCTTATGTCCATCCATTGATTTTCTGAGCCCACCTATTTCATTATGGAGTGTAAGAGGCTAAGGTGGCAGCCATGACTGCAGATGACTGTATAAGCCAGCTTTGGATGTCAAAGGAGTCCATCGGAGGGCACACTCGCACATACACAAACCCACATTCAGCCAAACTCCAGTCAACCGAGACACCAAGTACCTGGTACTGGAAAATACCTGAGTAAGACACACGTGAACCACAGGAAGACATTTTCAAGAAAGAAGATGAAGCAGAACTTTCCTAAATTAATGCCTACCCCAACTCCAGGCCTGAGAGACAAGATGACTAGCCCTGGAAAATGCAGAAAGGAAAGGCAACACTTTAAACTAGAAGGATCCCATCCAGTCACGCATCAGCAAAACCAAGGATGACCATTTCTTAATACTGAACCTGGGCAGCCTAATAGTTCACAACACAGAGGCCTTAAGGAGAATCCAGTTAAAAAGAGGACTTTCAAAGTTATTTGTTGAAACAATCCTGAGATTTCCAGCGAGAGGTCAGGAACAATATGGCAGCAGTATTACTGAGGAAGAGTTGCTCCCGGAGAAAGGTAAGTGGAAGAGAAACTAAAGAAGAAGAAAAATATGAGGTGAGAGTGGAATTTCAGTAGGGAGAACTGAAGATAGAGAGAAAGAAATAAAGAGCCATAAGGAGAGAATAATTGTTAAAATTAAAAAAGTGATAAAAATGGTGAATGGATAGCCCCAGAGTAAAGGGCTGTAAGATAGATATAGTGTACAAATATAAATTAGATGTGTTCGTGATTTAGCTCTTTGGAGGCTAGAGTGATTTATAGGTGGCTTTGTGCAGGAAGGAACTGAAATTGGTTTAGACCACAGAGAAAATGATTGAGAAATATGAAAAAGAGGATGAAAAAGTAAAAGGAGGACAGTGGTCAGTCAGTCAGTCATTGTCCAACCCGCTATATCCTAAAACAGGGTCACGGGGGGTCTGCTGGAGCCAATCCTAGCCAGCACCGAGCGCAAGGCAGGAACAAACCCCGAGCAGGGTGCCATCCCACCACAGGGAGGACAGTGATATCCCACCTAATTTTTGAAAGTGACGGAATCAATAACAAAAACTGTAACTGTCAGAAATGGATTATTGTGCCATGAAAATTAAATAATTAAAAGCATTCTATAGTTAACTTCATATATAAAAGGTGTTTAGAAACAGTGACTAAAAATCAGTAATATAAAGCACAGTAACTAAAAAAATCAGAACTTTTCATTATTCAGTATTGCACAAATCCCCAAAGTCTCATTCTTAAGTAAGTAAAAAATAATAGTGTTGAACGTCAAACTGTTCCTAGGGTTTTTAGTGGTATGCAGCTCCTCTATTAATTCCAACTTTCTTTTTCCATTTAAATGTATAAATTGAGAGACAACTATCTTCTCCATGTATGAGAAGACCACCTACCAAAGTCAAGAATCCTGTCAAATCACTCCAGTTCCACAGCTTTCTCAATACACGCTCACAGCTAAGTCACAAGATGAATCCAGTCTCTATTTGACCAACTCTGAATTCCAGGATGTCATTCAATGGACTCAAACTCGCCTCTGTCCTCCTCCTCTGGGACAAGCACTGACAATTTTATGTTAATGAAGCACTTTACATTACTTGGCACATGCCCTCCCCACTCTAAAATTACCCTAAGGCCTTTGCCCTTTAGCATATACTCCAGTCCCCTCAAACATACTTCACTGACTGCACACCCCATGCTAATGCCAGCATATAGCATATATTCTTTCCTGGATGGAATTCTGTGCCAGCTACTCTAAAGTGGCACATCCAAATTATATGGCAATTGCCCAGATTTTATTAGCATGAAGTCAGCATGTGCCTAGAATTAATCTGTGTTCGAGAACCCATCAAGCCAGGAGACGCCACCATTTTCACACCTGCTGCAGATACTCGAACCTTCCCACATGGTACCTAGGGAGAATAGTGAAAGTAAAACCCAGTGAGTGCATTTTTCCTTCTGAAACACAGCTGCTGTTTTATATGTTATAATACTGAAATATTAGTGAGGGAGAGGTAATTGTAAACCTTTAGTTGTGAAATACTCCTTAAAAGGACTAATTTTAGCTAAAGAAAAAGAAACAAAGAAGAAAGGAGAGGAAAAAACTTGAAGCCCACAGAAATGATCTAAGACCGGAATCCTTGAAGTGGTCCCCAAGTGAAACATAGCCTTGACAAGACCCAGTGGAGTTTCAAAGTAGAAATGGGTGTGCATTAATGCCACTTTTGGCAGTTACCTAGATGACATACAAAAAAAGACATCATTTCGGGGAAATAGTTTTCATTTTTTTTTTAATTTTTTAAATTACATAAAGTGGCACAGTGGTGCAATGGTAGCACTGCTGCCTCAAAGTTAGGAAACCTGGGTTTGCTTCCCTGGTCCTCCCTGTGTGGAGTTTGCATGTTCTCCCCGTGTGAGTTTCCTCCGGGTGCTCCAGTTTTCACCCACAGTTCAAAGACATGCAGGTTTGGTGCATTGGCAATCCTAAATTGTCCCTAGTGTGTGCTTGGTGTGTGTGTGTGCTCTGCGGTGGGCTGGCGCCCTGCCTGGGGTTTGTTCCTGCCTTGCACCCTGTGTTGGCTGGGATTGGCTCAAGCAGATCCCCGTGAACCTGTGTTAGGATATAGCGGGTTGGATAATGGATGGATGGAAATCACATAAATAGTAGTGTTATACATGTTTTTATGCTCCAGCCTATTTTAAAATATAATACCTTGACATTTGTCAGTTTCACATTTTTTTATATCCAAACTATACAATATTGCCCACTTTCCCAATGCAGATACGAATGTCTGTGTCTTTGGTGTTACAGCAAACGTTACTGAATTGTAACAAATGTTGGACAGCAGTTTGCTTAGTTTTGAATTGGTTTCATTTTACCATTTTTGATGTATACAACCTTCACTTCAAGGGCAATCAAGCCATAGCAAACCATGCTTTTAATACAAAAAAGAAAAATGATGAAAAGAGAAACAAATTCCACACATATGCTGATGAGATTTTCTGGATTAATGGAAAGGAGATGTACATTATCCCCTTTCTTTTTATCTTAGAAGTTATTTCCAAGAAAATAGTGTGATTAGGCTAAATGTGGGAATCATAGCCTTTATATATGAATCTTTCAGATTGGTATTTTGAGCATTAAGCCTATCTGCTAATGCATCTAGTTTCTTCAATATGAACCTTTAAATTAAAGTAATGTGTTTTAGGTTTACGTATTAATGCATACAGCTGAATTCCAAAGATAACCAGATGCATTTTATTAGAAAGGTTTGTTTAATCGTATGTGTTATGTCCTAATTGAGTGCACTCATCCCTGTTAGGTCTACATATTGCATATGGTTTAACATATGTATTAACAAAATTTGGGTCAGACATATGTTGGTCATGTGACATGCACTTTTGTGAAAGATTCACTCTAATTAAGTAAATGTATTAAAATAATGTTTTATTTTGCAGTGTAATACTCTTTCTAATTTACATTTAATGCAATGCAAAAGGCTAATAATAGTTTTTGAGGGCAGGAAAAAAGAACAGCAGTTATTGTGGCATTAATATGCTGGTTGGGGTTGTTTTTTCCCCCCCACATCTGTTATATATGGATTTCCTCTAGGTGAATTGACACAAAAAGCCCTGAGCTATATACGTGAGTGTGTCCTCTCCATTTCTCTACCTAGGAAGCAACCTCCAAATGTAACAGCAAAGTCAAACATTTGAGAGCAACAGCTTCTTCTGTTACATTGTGTTGAACTTTGCAGGCACTTCATGTTGTTTGTGATGGAAACCGGGGTGTCAGCAAGCCCCAAACCCCAACATGAACACACAAACAGTCACAGGTTCAAATAAAGGTTGTATTAGTCACCCAATTGCCTATAAAAGTAACACAAGCACACACACAAGTACAAATAATCTTTCTCTCTCTCCAGAATTCCTCTCACCATCGCACTGCCCTCCTCTAGTTGAGTGTTGCTCCACTTCCTCCCAGCTCCGACTCACCTGGATAGGGGACTGCGGTTCCTTTTATTAATAACGACCTGGGAGTACTTCCAGTGCCAGGGCTCCTGCCCGATGGAAGCACTTTAGGATCATACATAATTCCCAAATTTTGAGGAGCACATTTCCCAGGAGCGCCCCCTTACAGCATCCCGCGAACTCCAGCAGGGCTGTGCTGCCGAACTACAACTCCCAGCATTCCCTGCTGGTTCCTGAATGGGCACCGATAGGGAAGGCTGCTGCCATCTAGAGCCTAGGGGGAATGAACATTCTCCTGAGACAGTCCTTCCTTGTCCTTTTCTTTCCTGGCAAGGGAAGGTGTAAAGTCCGATCGGGGTGACTTTATGTTTCCTTGGGTCCTCCTGTCCAGGTAAGGGATCTTTCTGACTCCTGGTTGGGACACCCATCCATCCTGTGTGCTTCTTACACACACATTTACAGGAATGAGGTGTGCAGGCACTAAGATGTTTAGAAAGACTAAAATGGCCAATTTAACCTGCTAAGAGACCAAATCTCTTGCATTGAATAATATTTCCTAAGAAGGTTCTTTGAACAGGAATTATTAAGGGGGAATTATAACCACATCTCTCTATATAAATATTATCAGTCAGCCATAAGTCAGTTTCTTTCCCACTTTATCATGATCAGGGCAACAGGGTGTGCCAGAGCCTACTCCAGCAAGCATAGGGCACAAGGCAGGAACAAACCCTGGGCAGGGTGCCAGTCTATTGCATGACAAACACACACAGAACCCTAACCCCAACCCCTAACCACACACTTGGGCTAGTTTAATATTTACCATGCCCCTAATATGAATGTCTTTAGACTGTGGCAGGAAACTGGAGCACCCAGTGGAAACCCACACAGACATTGGGAGACGATGCAAACTCCACACAGGGAGGACCCGAGACACACCAACCTGGTCTCTTACTGTGAGGCAGCAGTGCTACCACTGTGCCATCCTAAGAATATTGCAACTTGATGTAAGCATTTGGTTCTTTGGTGAGCATTAATGTTATACTTTTATGTAATATTTGTTGTTTTGCCACTAAACCATTTGTTCATGGTATTTGGACATTGTTCTTCCATTCTGTGGTTTGTTTTCATTAGCAAAGGCTGCCATTGCTTTCCTGTGATGGTCAATGATGTCAGCATGTTGATACTATTTAAGCTGGCATTGTGTGATGTTGTTCTTCCAAATTTTAAAACAAATTTGTGAGTATCTATTTGATGGATAATTTAGGAAAGAAGGACTTTTTACATGTTCTTCATCCAAGATTTCTGTTTTTCATTTTTATTGGTTTTCTTTGTTTATATGGCTTTCAAACCCTGCTCATTTAGGACTTTGATTAACATTTCTCAAATGCTTTATGTCCTTGCTTTAAATGCTGCAATTTATATATTGTTTTTAATCTTTGTGTTATGAATAAATTGTTATACTTTGCTTATAAAAGCAAGGTTATGTTTGGGCTATTTGCTGCAAAAGCATCTGACATCTGTTTGGTTCACAAAACAGAGAAAGTAAAGGTGATTTAGGTGCTCCTTTCCAGATTTTAAAATTGGCATTGATAAATAGATCCTGCTGAATTCTTTCCACTAAAAGGCAAATTGCATACTCGAGGACATAAGTGGAAGTTCAGGCTAATTTCAGGGGAAGAGTATTTAGGACTGAAGCCAGGAAGAACTTCTTTATACAAAGAGTTGTGGGTATCTGGAACAAACTGCTGGGACATGTTGTTGAAGCAGAAACCTTGACAATCTTTAAGAAGTGTTTGAGGTATTGGGACAGCTTAGATACTAGCTAAACAAACTAGCTTGATGGACTGAATGGTCTCCTCTCATTTGTGAAATTTGTTATGTTCTTTAAATTATGAGCAAAGTTCATACAGCAAAACTCATCTCTCTTCCTGCACCTGGACGTTGTTGATATTGCTGATATACATAGTCATGTACACACAAGAAAACATGAAATACACCTTCTCAGTTGCAGCCAACAGACAGAAATGAAATACAACAAACAAAAATAGACAAAACATTCTAAAAATGTTTATATTATTTGAAAGTCATATTTTTTTTTTGTTGAAACTCAATTCTAGAAGCTTGATAGCACATTTAACCTAAAATGGATACATGATACATAAGAAACTCTGTACTTCTGGAATTATCTATGATAGTTGAGATAGTTTCCAGTTGCTTCAATATTATTGTCTGAGACACTGTCATGCACGTGCGAGAAGGAGGACGTTGTATGGACCAAGCAAAGGTAATTCCACGCCAGGCCAGGGGGGTGGCAGGGTGCACTAAACCTTCGTCTGTTATCTCTGCAGACCTGCTGCGGGAAAACCTGTTTGACTCATCGCTGAAGACGTCTTTTCCAGTTCCAGCGCCTAGGCTGACGTCAGAAGAAGGTCACTTCCGGTCTTGTCAGTTAAAACCGCCATCTTCTCAAACCTCAAGCAGTTCATGTCTAGATTCCATCAGAGTCACTTCTGTCTGCAAAAACCAAACACGTTGCAGCCAGGGATAATATACGGGTGGCTTCCCCAAACCTTTTTAAGTGTGTTGAGTCTGATGCTTTCACAACACACTTACCAAATCGTCTACGTAAACCCCAAATTGTTTTAACTGCATTGTAGCCGCAGGAGTGTAGGGCAAGTTCAAGGACGGGAAAAACATGTGCTGAAAGAAATCTCACAATCCAAAAGTTTGTTTTGAAATATTTAGTGAAAATTCAAAGCAAGCAATCCACACAAGAATAAAGAAAAAAGTTGTTACACAAGTAGAATAAAATGCAAAAAAAAGAAAAAAATGTATCTTCTTTAAACTTAGCTTTTCATATAAGACTTTAGTTGTTTCTATACTTAAAGATTTTTAATTCCTTCTTCTATGCGCTTTAAATGTATGGCACAGCACTTTCAATTAAGTGCTTTGTCTAACATGTTTCTTAGCACACAAAACACGCACACATGAAAGGCACGATTTAAAACCACACATGGCAAGGTTGATCACTAACTAAGAATAATGTTTTGTCAGATAAGCTAGAAATAGCTAGAATATACCCATTCAATTCAACTGATGGGGGTTATAGAAACCTCCCGTAGATCATGCACTATTATTTAGTAAAACATTTATGATTCTTATGTAACTAGGAAATGGCTCGTACATGCACGTTTGGACGATCTTCTGGAGCTTTTTTATATTTTGATTTTTCAGACTACTAAACCAGCAAATGAAGCTGAAAGTGATGAGAGAATGAAACACACAAGGACAACCTGAGTTCCTTGTCACTTTAAAGTCTCAGATTACAGAGAAGAAATAAGTTCTGATCACATTTAAAAAAATTTTTTTTGTATTTGTATTCCAGTTAAGATTGTTATGTAGGGTAGCTCCTAAGTATTTATATTCAGTCACTATTTCTAACTCTAACCCAAAACAATGATGGTTGAACAAAGATTTTGCTCTGTTGAAGTCAAGTATAGTTTCTTTGGTCTTTTTGACATTCAGAGTAAGTTGATTGTTATTGCGCTTGTTTACCAAACAGTCTACTTAATTTAAATAATGGTTTACATCTTCCCAGAAATGCATTCTATCAGCATTGTGCCATCCACGTACTTGATAATAGACCAGTGGTCATTGTTCTTTCTCAAGTCACTTGTGCATAGAATAAAAAGTAAAGGTGGTAAACACAAAGGGCCTGTCTGTGTTTGAATGACTGACATTTGCAAAAGTGTATAGCACTTTGACGGTCTGTGAACAATTCAAAAGAAAGTCCTGATGAAGATTTCGATCCTGTGCAATTTGGCATTGTCCACTTCCATGTTAGGAAACTGAAGGATTTTTTACTAGCAAAGGGGTAGCATAATCCCCTTTGCTATCATTTTTACAGATGATAAAGTAGATACTGACGTGTTATTAGTCTTTTTCGGAATTGTGCATATTACATGGAGATTAAGAAAGCAGTGTCAATATAAACTCCATAATTCTTTTTGTAAATTTCTGTCCTCTTGGATTTAAAATTAATATAGACTTGTCACATTCATGCAGCATTTTGTCCGAATTATTAATTCTTTGCTCTTCCAAGCATTTACCTGAAAAATCGATTGGCCTGTTTTTCCTGCCATCTCAATATTAGCAGATCCTCCCGCAATTTTAGATCTCATATCATAATCACATTTACTTTGTTCCTTTAGTTTTAATTAGTACTGTTTTTATTAGAAGAAGGTGACACATGGCATAGGCCTCACCCAGAATGCACCTTAGGAGGAGAAGATTATTTGTATATTATTTTGGGTTTTACTTCAATAAGATTCATCACTAGGCACACACAATACTTTATAATGTCCTTTGCCGTCACTTGGATGAACTGCATTCTCTGTTGTTTTTTTTTTTCTATGAAGGGTAAGACAGCCAGAATTCACCTCAACTGCTGTACTCTAACTCACAGGTTGTATTTTGCAAATGCTAAGAATTCTAAGACACTGGACATTGCAATATTAGAAAAAAAATGACAAGAAAAGGCCATTCAGCCAATCAAAGCTCACAAGTCCAATCCACTTAATTGCTCCAAAACAACATCGATGAGTTTTGAAGGTCCCTAAAGTTCCACTGTTCACCGCTACTTAGTAATTTATTCTATGTATCTGTGGTTCTCTGTGTGAAGAAAAACCTAACTTCTCACTTCATTTTAGGTTATCTGTGAGTCCACCTGGCTTGGGGTCTTTTGCAAACTTAACTAGTTTGTTATTTATATTCCTGTCTAAAAAATTTATAGACTCAGCCCACCGTAATTGAGGGTTAGGGATCTGTGGATCCAACCAATTGGATTGCAAATATTAAAAAAAAAGTTGTAGAAAAACTCTAGAAAAACAAAACATGAATTTTTCTGAAGAGCACTGTGCTGAATTAATACGAATGAAATGATGTGTAGGCATGCCATGCTCCCAGCAATTCACAAATCTTCAGACTCTGTCCAGCAATTGCTGTTTGAGCATTGTTTGCCTCACATCTCGTTCGTTCGCTGCTTGTGTTGTGAGTGTGTGTGTGGGGCTGGTTAACTTAATGTTCAATCATTTGGAGATGGGTTGGTAAATGATTTCTATTAAGAAACCTTGTGCTTGCTTGTTCTCCCAACCTCCTTCTCTCTCCCATGCCCTGTAGATGCAAAACAGTTTGCAGCATGCTGCTGAATCTGGCTGTTACTGTTTTCTTTTTAGGTGAGCTGAACTTTCGTTTATCTTGTTTTCTAAAACTGCTTGTTTATTTTTTAATATGTAGCTATTATTATTTAATGTTTTAAGGATCAGTGTTGTAGATACAAAGGAAATCATACTCACTGCTGATTCTAGCTATTACTGTTTGAATTTTTGCCTCTTGAGCATAATTACAAATTGAAATGGAAAAGTTTAAAGGGGCCTTGAATGGTGATCTGTGGTTGACTTTATTTAACCAGAGCACAAAGAGCACACCATTTGCACTTTACGCGCACATGTTCTTGCCTCTTAAGACGGCAGAGAGCAGGTATTGAGAGGCCATATAAAAGGGGAGTTACATGTGCATTCTTTGTTTTCGGTGAGAAAAAAATTATCCTAAAAAGGAATTAAGTGATCAAAGCAATACTTCAAAGAATAAGAGAAAGCATTAAATGCTATCTCCTGACAAAAAATGTAAATATATCAAAAAGTGGCATGTTGCTTTATTTAATTTAAAGTATACGTGAAGATGTGTGTAGGTTCCATGCAAATCCTACTTCATTTTATATAAGGAACGAGCATCCTCAGGTAGTCCTGGAACCAATCCCCCACAGATAAGGAGGGCCGACTGTAAATAATAAAAATAGCAAAGACCCCAGCAAAGACCTGAGGGACTCCAATCTTAACATCACCCAATTCTGATAGGGTTTCTAAAACCTAACCCTCTGCTTGCTGTGTTTTAGACAGTTCTGCACCCCTCTACACAATACAAGCTGAACTCCAGCTTCCATTTGTTTCATGCTCAACTGTCATTTGGGACCTTATTAAACATGTGCTAAAAATGCAAGGTAAATAATATTATATGCACCAGTCTGCTTCCTCATAGAATTCCAGCATGTTCTTACAACATGATCCCATGCTGACTTTTTAGTAAAACTCCTCTAATTGCTATGTGTTACTCAATCTTTTCCTTACTAATTCCATTAATTTACCAGTGTTGAATGTTAAGCTTGCTGGATTACAGTTACTTGCATCTGCCTGTTCTCCTTTTTTATATCACAGAATAATATTTGTCAATTACCAGTCCTTAGGAATTTCCCCAGTGCTCAGTGACTTCCTAAAAATATGTATCAAGGGTTTATATATATGCTCGCTAACTTATTTAAGCACTCAAGGATAAATGTTTTCTGGTCCTGGTTATTTGTAAGATTTCAACCCATTTAAGCAGTAGTTTTCCCTCTACAATTTCCGAATCCTTCAGTACCTTCTTAGTAGTCCCTGTTACCCCTGGGAGGTTATTCACTACTTCACATGTTAAAACTTCAGAGTAATGCAACTTTAGAGCATTTGCTTCTTCACTGTCTGTATTTTTTTAATTCCAACTTACTATTCTTGATACGCTTCACCTCCTCCTTAACTGTACTTTTACTAATAAAATACTAAAGGAATTTCTTTGGGTCATCTTTCACCTTATCTACTATATTCTTCTCCAACTGCCTATTAGCTTCCCTAATGTTCTGCTTAATAGTTGCCGTCATGCTTTCATATAATATTGAAGTTAACAGTCTTTTATGCCTTATACAGATGTATTTTTCCTTTGCAGGTTTTTCTTTTTTATCTCTGCATTTACCCACAATAGAGTTTTTTTTTTTAATTGGATGTACAGTATATGGCCTGCATTACATGTAAATTGTTTTAAACCTGTTCCACTGCTCCTTACACACGCCACAGTTAAAATCTTGCCCCAGTTTATATCTTTTAGACTTTACTGCATCTGTTCAAAATTTGAACAGTTTTAGTCTTTGTGTGCACACTCTTCCCAAACACTGAGAATTGTATTATACTACTAGCTGATTACCCAGTGGCTTCGCTCACTGAGAGCGAGGGAAAAAAATAAAATGTAGTATATAAATTATTAAACAGTAAAATATTAACATTTAAGAAGTAAAGATACATTGAGCACTACTGGAGTGCTTTCGGGAAAAGTACATTTTAAAGGCGCTATAACAGAACAGGTAAGTAGTACTAACAGCAACTTAAATGTATTTGGATCATCTCTCGGTAGTAAGAAAGGTGCTACACGACCGCTGTGGTATAGAAATAACATTTTCTATGTGATCCTCCAAATTTCTGCCTGACAACATTGGACTACATGCCTGTGATTTAAGAGAAGAATTATTCTAAGAAATATGGACGCTACCCTTCCGTGCTTAACGGGCAGAAGGTCCAAACAATTCCGAAGTCCAATACTTTACATGAAGAGATCGGTACATTTTCTTAGATGTAAACCCTCCATGTTCTTAAAAGAATTCATCACAAAAGCAACCTTGAATGTTGTGGGGTTTTAGTGACCCAAACTCACTTTAAGGGACAGTAAGTAGTCGTGCAGCTCAATTTACAAAGACAGTCTTGCTTCGATGACGCCGATTACACTCATTCGCAAACATTTCCACTCTCCAAGGAGCCGACGGGGCACTCGATGTGTCACAAACAGTGTGAGAAGAGAGGACGCTGCCCGAAACTGAGAAGCTCTCGACCCAGTGGAGAAGCCCGACAATCCGCACCTCCCAGTGTCCACTTTGTTCTCATGATCCCTTGCCGCTGAAGGCGGTCTCATCTTCACATTGTTTTCAGCTCGGCGCTGGAGTCCAGAGAGGGCAACGTGGGGCACACTTCTATGGGATAGATCGGCGTGTTTGTATTTACTTCTTTTCAATATCAGTAAAATAACTCTCACACAAATAACAATTTGTAAAGACGATATAAAAATGGCACAAACGAAGTGATTAGGTCCTGTATTATAATATGTTCTGTGGTCATACGTAATTTCCGTTTCGCATGGTCATACATAATTTCTGTTTCAAACGCGAAAAGAATTTTATATACTGTACAGTATATAGATAGTCACTTGGCCCTAGTGGTTTAATTGCCGCCACACCATCCCTTCTATCTTTCTTATTATAAAAGATATGCATCCCCACCATAATGTGTTAAAATAAAAAACTCCTGCTCTTGTAGTCCATTATGTAAAGCTAGCCAAGTTAATATTTGGGTAATTAAAGTCCCCCATGATTATACTGTAATATCCCACTCTAAACTTGTTTGACTACACAAAAGAGGAAACTCCTAAACCTTAACAAAAAAACCAGAGACCCCCTGGATCTTGATACCACTCTTTTCTGTTTTCATGTGTCTTCTTTCTTATTATGACTGACAAGGAAAAACTTGAATTTTTGCCTTAGATGGTTGCCAATGCATAAAAAAATAAATACAATTGGTTTCACATCAGAGGTGTTTCTCCAGAAAGATCCCCTCACAAAATCGCATTAGCCCATGTTTATACTAAAGGAATTGCACGTTTTATTTCTGTTCTCAAGATGAATTAGAGAGCTGTGAGAAGGATTCTGTGTATACACACTGTTTTACATATGTCACCTTTGGTTACTCATCTGTGACTGACAATACCTTATCTTACTCTGGGGAGCTTGGTCAGTTACAAGGTTTGTCTGTTTGTAAAACAGAGTATAAGTTCAGTGTAAAATAAATGCTATGGTCTTCTGCTTCCAGTGCTTTAGGCAAGCCACTATAGAGCCACACACCCATATTTCCAGATTGAAATCATACACCATAGTAGGAAGATTTTTTCTCTAATTGAAACAGAAGCTGCATTTTATTTGTAGGTAAGTGCCTTGGTTTGCAAGACACAATTCTTTACAGACACCCTGCACAATTGGCATCGTGTCTTAGTTTCTGTATGACAATGCAAATGATTAAAGAATATGTTTGCATCACCTCAGTCCCTCCTACGTTCAAAAAAGGAATGTATGATTTGGCTTTTTTTTCCTCTTTATCATGTTTGTATTGTGTTTGTCAAACACACAAAAAAATACACATTTTTTTCCCCATCGTTTATAACAATCTGTGTCAACAACCCACCTGGCATATTATGCTTGTCAAACCAATTTGCATGCTTCTCCATGCACACTTTGTACAAATCGATGCACTCTACCTGTGGTTAAAATTAAAAATACATAAATAAAAGAACTCTAATGAATGCTGTTAATGATTTCCTTGAGGAATAAATCATATTGCTTATATTTAAATAACTGTTTCACCATACAGCAATTTGATAGAAGTTTAATTTGAAAAGGTGCAAAATACAAATTAAACATCAAAAATTTATAGGACTTTCATGAAATGCATTCATGCAATATAAAATATTTATAATTACCGGATATTGTAAACTGCAGAATTGCACATATCACATTTTGCTTGTGATAAACAAACATACAAACAAATAAATAACACAGAACCACTACACAAAGTTAGAACTCCAAATTCTATTTAATACAATGAGGTTCTGGGAAAAAAAGTGTGGAAGAAAAATTGCTTGTGTGTTGGTCTTACTTTGGTACATACTGTGCTTGCATGTAGGTAGACTGTGTGTTCAGTTATATTGCTTATTGCAATTCTGATGACAGCTATTATGTGAAAGTCTCTGCCTGGTAGCTATTGTTTATGGTTGCTCTTCTTGCATCATCTCCTGAGGTTCCAAGAACACATTCTGAGCAAACTTGATACAACTAAATGTTGAGTGGATGATCACATGAGCAGTGTCAATTTGTAACAGATGGAACATTTTTCATATCACTAACCAAGAAAAGAGAAGTCTTACCTATAATGTCATCTGTGAGACATGCAATATTGGTCAAATGGAGATAGCTGAGATAGCTGACACTGGCACATGAATAGCACACATGGTAAACTGTTATAAACATCATTGTTGGTGAGAAAATAAAACCACTTAATGCCTAATATCTTTCACTGACAGTGTAGATGAAAGAATTCAAGGTGTTTCCAATTATGTTTTATGTGTGTGTTTCAGCCAAGTACAGAAGCACAGATAGAATGTGGATTGAATATATCTGGAATGTAGTACCGAGGCTCATATATTTCTAGTGCCAGATATCAACCAAATTTGCATTTGCAGAAGTAGACAGAGCTATAAAGTACATCATTTCATCATGAGAGTTGAAGTCTAACCACAGAAAGAGGAAATGCTAGCAGTGGCAACAGAGCAAGGGCTAAAATAACAAAAATGAAACAAAAAAATCTATCTTGCCATCTGGTGTATAGAGAAAAATGGAGACAGCTTCTAATAGAAGAAGCAAAACACAATAGCAGTCAGTCCTGGGTGCAGACAGATCAATAGACCCAACTGCAAGTGCACTGCAATGATGGGCTGGGTCTCCTTCCAGACCAGATCCATGCAAGAATAAGAGAACAGGTTTTGGAGTAGAGGACATGTAATAATACATTTTATTTGTTCGTAGGCGCCATTCTAAACACTCAAGGACACTGAACAATAGGTAAAATATACATTATAAACAAAACTAAAAATTCAAAAATTAAAAATCAGGCAGAGCAAATTTAATCAAAGAAAAAAAGCAGTCTTAAACAGATGAGTTTTAAGTTTACATTTGAACAGTGAGAATGAATCAATATTTCTAAGCTTGAATGGTAATGAGTTCAAGAGCTGGGGAGCACAGCATTCAGTTGGTGGTAAGATGGGAGAAGGGGACAGTCAACTGGATGGAAGAAAAGGCCGTTTCTGTACTATGGAGGGGGCGAAAACCAGACTGGAACTGTTCATAGAGATTATTTTGAGCTAAATAAGAATGACGTTGAATAGCCACTATATTTACAAAATTTTTAGGATCGGCACCAGGTTTTTTCAGTATTGGGGTTGTTGCAGCAGTTTTAAAAGATGAAGGAACAGTTCTAGTGGTGACAGAGGAGTGAATTATAGCAATTATAGCAAGAGGGACCAAAGAAGGGAGGCAGGCTTTGAGCAGAACTGTGGGAATGGGATCCAGAAGACAGGTGAATGGCTTAGACTTACAGATGAAATCTGAGATTTCTGAGAAAGTAGGAAGCTGAAAAGTGGAAAATGAGTAAGTAGGAGGATGAAATTCAAATGAAGTACTAGAGGAATCCGTACCTAGAAACTGGTGTGTATTCTCTGGATTTTTTCATTAAAAAAGGACATAGAGGAATTGCAAAAATCAGTTGAATAAAGGTGAGAAGGTAGAGAATCCGAAGGTCGCATGACATTATTAAACAGTGAAAAGAGTGACTTGGTGTTACCTTTATTGGAATAAATTATGTGAGAATAATAGTTAGATTTGGGTTGAACAATACAGTCCTTGTAATACAGTATAGTGTATGGTTTTTATACATCTCTTTATGAACAAAGAGTCCAGTTTTTTTTTATACAACTGCTCAAGTTGCTGGCCTTTGGCTTTAAAAGCCATAGTTCAGGTGTGAACCAGGGAGCAGAAGAAGAGAAAGAAACTGATCTAGTTTTTAACGGAGCAAGGGAGTTAAGAATACCATAGAGTTCAGTATTATAGTGTGAAACCAGTTCTTCAGGAGTGGATAAATTATGAATGTACATAAGGGAATCAATACTAGAAGAAAGAAAATCCAAGCTAATATTCTTAATATTACAGAAACACATAGATGGGGAAGCTTAGTAATAGAAAGAACAAGTTTAACATTGAATGAAAGAAGAAAATGATCAGTTATGGGGAGTTCATCTGCAGTACAATCAGGAGAGTAACTCCAGAGCAGCAGATCAAATCCAAGATATATCCTTCAGAGTGAGCAGGAACATCAGTATGCTGCTGGAATACAAAACCCTCAAGGCAAGATGTAAAGTCTTTAGTAATAGGGACATTGACATTATCCATTTGTATATTAAAATCCCCCAGAAGTATTATGTTTGATGAAACAGTAGATAGGTGTGTAAGAAAAACAGCAAAATCATTCAAAAAGTCATTATTTGATTTAGCGGGGTGGTAAACAGTTGCAATTATAGTAGGAATAGGTCCAGTCAATTGACACACAATGGATTCAAAACAGCTGAAGGCAGGAACAGACAATGTCAGGACTTTCCACTTCTCGCGATAAATTATTGCGAGACCTCCTCCCCAGCCATAGCCACAGGGTTGACAGATATAAACAAATGCCGGGAGAGAGGATTCATTAACTTGGAAAAAGTCATGAGGTTGTTGCCATGTCTTGGTTAGACAAAAAAAGACAAACTTACGAATATTGAGGAGATCCTGGATGAGATACCCTTTCCCCGTAAGTGAGCAGATGTTCAACAAACTGAAGTTGACAATGGTGTTATCACATTTGGCAACACTGTTAGCTGACCGAGCAAGGCTGGCTAACACACTGTGGACAGCAACCTTACCTATTTTGTGTGGAGGACGTTGAGAGTTGGACCAGATGGAGTTTATTATTTTTTAGGTGTCAGCCTGAAGACTCTGGTGGGTCCCACAATGGATGTATCTTTGACAGGGGAGGAATACAATGTACGGGTAGAGATACAGTGCAGTTAGCAGAGGCTCGGATAGGTGAAAGCGCAGTCGTAGGAGCTCGGCAGCTGAGTACTGAAGCAGGCCCATCGCAGGCTGGATAGTGAGCGACAGGAGGGATCAAACAAACACAAACCAAATAAATATCCTAACGGTCCACATTACAATACAATACAATAACAATAGTTTATTTTTGTATAGCCCAAAATCACACAGGAAGTGCCACAATGGGCTTTAACAGGCCCTGCCACTTGACAGCCCCCCAGTATATGTATATATATGTTTATATGTGTGTGTGTATATATATATATATATGACAGCAACACTCATGACAATGACAACACAATTACATTGACAATCATGTTACGTTATTTTCAAAATGTTTCCTTTTCTTTTTCATTACTTCTTTAACACACTACTTCTCCGCTGCAAAGCGCGGGTATTTTGCTAGTCGTAATATAACTAGTAATTTACTGGAGGGGGTGGCACGGTGGCGCAGTGGTAGCACTGCTGCTTCGCAGTTAGGAGACCTTGGTTCGCTTCCCGGGTCCTCCCTGCATGGAGTTTGCATGTTCTCCCCGTGTCTGCGTGGGTTTCCTCCCACATTCCAAAGACATGCAGGCTAGGTGGATTGGCGATTCTAAATTGGCCCTAGTGTGTGCTTGGTGTGTGGGTGTATTTGTGTGTGTCCTGCGGTGGGTTGGCACCCTGCCCAGGATTGGTTCCTGCCTTGTGCCCTGTGTTGGCTGGGATTGGCTCCAGCAGACCCCCGTAACCCTGTATTCGGATTCAGCGGGTTAGAAAATGGATGGATGGATGGAATTTACTGGAGTAATTTCTAGTCATAAACATTACATGAAGAGTTTAATGTATCAAATGTCAAAATGAAAGGACTAGTATTTTATGAAAAAAAATGCATGCATATACAGTATATGAATATCCCATACACATATACTACGTATAATTACAGTTGAGGTGGCAGTTTTCTAAAGGTTTGCTTACATTTGAAATAACAACAAAAACAATCAATAAAACCAAGAGGATAATAATTATTGTACTTATGGAAAGGATATTTCTCTGTTTGCAAAATGGCAGAACAGTTTAAATACACGGTAAAATTTAAAATCCTTTTGAAAGTCTTCAGCTTCTTGGACTTTGAAGAATAATAAGTTTGTTCTCTCATTCACAACTTGAAGCCTTGCCAGATACACCAATGATAACCTTATCCTACTCTTAAAAAACTTAGTCTTCCTTGTGCTGAACTGCATCATGTGTCATAAGCCAGGACAGGTTATAACTGTTATTCTTAATGAAATGTTGATTCTCTTTGACTCAGTGAAGTCAAGCACACACTATCTGTCACAACAGCCTCAGCTGAGCACTCATTTCCAAGGCTGGAACTGGTGAAATCAAAATTACACAACAGCTGTGGTTAGAAGAGGCTTTCTGACCTCCTCCTCCTATCCGCTGAAAAAGACCTTGTCATATCATCAATCTAAAGTTATTGACATATACAAACAGACACCCACAAGGAGAATTTTGTTATAAATACAGAAACTGTTTAAAAAATGAACAGAAAAGAAAAAATATTTTTTTTGCATTACGTAGGGTACGTAACAATTTGCTTTAAATTTTATAAGTTTACATTTTTTTCACTTTTAAGTTAGAGACAGCTTTTTTAGTTTTCAAAAAATATTACCATTCGATGCCTTGCAAAATAAGAATAAACAGTTTACTATCAAGATTTTTGCATTAGCTCATTAATATTATTTCCGAGTACTGACTACTACGTTGACCGAATGACAAGATACAAATATAATTACATTATAGTCCAAGAAAATGTTTTAGTATAGACTTTAGTTAAATTTCCAGAAAGTGCCCAAGAGTATTGCTCTGTTTCTCTTTAACTGTCTGCACATTCTTACGTGTGAATGTTTTTTTTTTGGTTATACTCCCACTATTATGAATGGAGTTTATCTTTAATTTTGTGAAGTTTTCTGGAGCTATAATAATCATCTAGGTATTGTTTCTGGGGTTTTATACTCTGCAAATTAAATTCATTGGTCATTTTTTTGATTGGTGTCTTCATTTTAATGTTGAGTTTTATTTAACATCTTTTCAAATTCTATTTTATGATGAGAATGAGTGCCAACATTTTATGAATTCCATCATAAGAATGTGGATCCTGGTTGCTAGGGGCCTGGCCCTTGAGGTTGCAACATTGTTGCTCAATTGGTTTACAATCGGCCCTCTTAACAGCCATTTTGTATCTGAGATCGGAAATAACTCTCCAACTTGCAGTTCTTCTGATTTTTGATTACTGGTTTTGAATTTTTGGTTTATGGTTTAGTTTTTTTTCCCTGATCCTTGCTCTAAATTGTTTGGATTATCTGGCTTTTTTGTAGTTAATACATTCAGTTGCCAAAGACTTGTTGGTTTGAGTAACTTGATGGCCATGGCTATATCGGCCAGGTATGAGTATGAGCATGTGCCTTAGTTTGCTTTGCAATCAACACATGCATTTTGTAAGACTGGTTTCTGCCTTGTGCTTGATACTGCTGGGATGGGAGATGAATCAGAATCAGCTGATTCACAAAACTATTGGATGAATTGGTAGATTTTTTGCATTTTATCAGTGTAAATTTAGGATTTATGCAATAAACATATGTCTGCATGAAAAGAAGAGCAATTTGATGAAAGTACATGGATGGTACATAAGTATAACCATTGAAAGTATAAAGATATCCAAATTAACATACAATATCTGGAAAACAATGACTTGCAGACTAGATCATTTTGTACAAGCACTCATTAAGACTCAGAGTATCTAGTGCATTAAACGCATTCCGATTATAATCTAGTAGGACCTGCTGGATCAGTTGACATAAATTATTTTCTGAAACTTTTGCTGTACTATATGTTTGGTGAAAAAAATAAAAGGTGAGAGCTTTAGAATCTCATTGTAGAAAATAAATCTCAATACAATTAACAGGAAGGATAAAAATAGAGGGAATTCTGTTTAAATGTATTGTAAAGAAAAAGTACTTTTTCTCCTTTATCTTAATTACAACTGCCGGATATCAGGGGATATATATATATTTGAGAAATAAGCCATTAAGAGAGCAGTTATATTCTAGTAGACATTAAAATGTGTACAGCTGATATTAGATCTCTTCACTGCCACTTTGTAATACTATCATCTACACAGAAATACAATCATCAATCATCTGTGTTGCATGAAAATCACCTGTCCTCCCCTCCTCACAAGCTTCGTCTCCTACCTCCCAACTCTGCCTCTTCTACAGGAGGGAGGCGGCCCCTTTTATCATGACCCGGATCAGCCCCAGGTGCTCCACCTGATGTCATATCCTGGTGTGGCGGAAGTGTCAGGAGAGCACCTGGAAGCACTGCAGGTGCCCCTGGGATTGCTTCCGGCAGCACTTCCTGGTGTGGCGGAAATGCTGCCATCCAGGATTCCCTAACTGTCCGGGCGCCCCCTGGCGGTGGCCACGTCCTCCTGTAGGGGTGAGCGTCCCAGCTCCATTCCCGTGGCCCCCAAACAGACCCGGGTGGCTGCCCTCTCGTGGCCCAAGGGAGGTATCGTCCAACTTGGGAACTGTCCAGACATCCCGGCTGGGCAGGGTCCCCATTCATCTGTGACACTGCCACCTCACCAGCTGAAGCCCGTCCGCCAAAGCAGCCCGTCCCGCGAGGGGTAGATGTTTCCCACGGCAGGGTGCCAGCATACCATCGTCCAAGGTCCTGCCCTGCAAAATAAGAAGCAACAGGTACAGAGACATCGGCCCGACGCAGCCTAAGGGCATCCTCCGTCAGGGCGTACGGACAACGTCTCCAAAGATGATCGGCTCCATGGCACTTGTAACACCGGCGAACCCGCTTTCTTTCCGGTGCCCTCTGAACCTGAAAACAGGACGGGAACATCCATGCCTGTATCTCCTCAGCCTGGTTTGGGGCTGCTCTCCATCACCCTGGAGAGGGCTCTCTCACCACACGCGAGCTCTCTGTGTCACGTTTCCTCCTGTCGGAAGACCCCCCCCTCTTTCTCCGGGGCCTCCCGGTGCTGCAACAGCCTGGATACCCTTATGGAACAAAGAGGGACCCTCTTTGCACTCCTCTCGATCGGGTTACGAGCGCCACAGCTTCCTGGCACGGGGTGGTCTGGGTACCGACACATACAAGCTGGCACCTTCCCCCCGTCTCTGCTCCCACTGCATGCTCAGTACTCATCCTCCGATCTACTGTACTGTCGGAATCCCTGCTACTTGAATCCGTTCCTTTACATCCTGGTTCTTTTCGCTAGGGTTTCCGTTATTATGTCCGGTACTGGTATCACTCACCTGTACCCAGACATCGGACTGGCTGGAGAATCCCACGTCACGCCGCCTCAACCACCCGAGTACTGCTCTCAGGGGTGCATCCACAGTCCCCTCCAGCGTCTTGATTATGCCCTTCAAATCGCACATAGCATGTAAAAGAGGCTGTACAGGACGAAAGACTTTCTCCAGCTCCTGTACAGCCAACAACAAGTCACTTAAGCCAGCCGACTGGGAGCCATGGAGCTCCTGCGAACGCTCTGTTGGGTCTTTGACCGTCCCAGGATTGACGTTCGTTAGTCCCGCCTCCGACCACTCACCGGCGGGTACACAACACACACCGTTCAATCCTGTGCTTGTCTCTGGGAGGGACTTCCGGTCTTCCTAAGCTCTCTCCACCCTATGGACGAACTCAGTTGGGGAAGAGTCTTCTGGGCAGTTTCCGCCCCGCAGCCCTTCTGCAGTCAGCAGCGGCTCCTATTTGTCTCCCATCACCGTCTCGCCATCACTCCATGGGTTGGCGTGCTTCAGCCACAGACGCGGATTTGGGCAGTCCCCTGCTAAAAAGCAAGACCAGTAGACAGCAAGGTAAGCCCCGCCAAATGTATCACCGTCATACACGAGACCTACCTCCTGGATCCTGTCTGCTTGAGCATGTTGCTGCTGGGTGGCCTCTTCCGCTACCCCGCCGACCCTTGCATCCACGAAGACAATGCTGGGTAGAGACGTCGCTACCTTCAGGGCACGTTTGCCCTTCTTCTTCCCCATTATGCTGGACGTCTGTTAGGTGTGGTTTTCGGCGAGCGTTTCTCGAAGCATTGGCCCAGGAATGCGTGCCGCGGTAGAAGTACGCCGTCTGCTGTGCGGGCTGCCTCCACAAAATTATTTTTTAAAATGGGGTCCCCCCCTTTTAGCAGGAGGAGGGCCGCACATTGGTCTCCCCCGGACACAGACAGACACCAGAATGTCCAAAACACACTTCTTTATTTTCCTTACAGCACCACAATGCTTTCATCCCTCAACTCTCTTTCTTTCTCTTTCTCCTCTTCTTTCTCTTCTTCCTTCTCCCTTGACCTCCCCTCCTCACAAGTTTCGTCTCCTACCTTCCAACTCTGGCTCTTCTACTGGAGGGAGGCGGCCCCTTTTATTATGACCCGGATGAGCCCCAGGTGCACCACCTGACGTCATTTCCTGGTGTGGCGGAAGTGTCTGGAGAGCACCTGGAAGCACTCTGGGTGCCCCTGTAGTTGCTTCCGGCAGCACTTCCTGGTGTGGCGGAAGTGCTGCCATCCAGGATTCCCTAACTGTCTGGCTCCCCCTGGCGGTGGCCATGTCCTCCCGTAGGGGTTAGCGTCCCAGCTCCATTCCCATGGCCCCCAAACAGACCCAGGTGGCTGCTCTCTCGTGGCCCAGGGGAGGTATCGTCCAACTCGGGGACTGTCCAAGCATCCCGGCTGGGCAGGGTCCCCGTTCATCTGTGACAATAGATAGATAGATAGATAGATAGATAGATAGATAGATAGATAGATAGATAGATAGATAGATAGATAGATAGATAGATAGATAGATAGATACTTTATTATTCCCAAGAGGAAATTCACATAATCCAGCAGCAGCAAACTGATACAAAAAAGAATATTAAATTAAAGAGTAATAAAAATGCAGGTAAAAACAGGCAATAACTTTGAATAATGTTAGCGTTTACTTCCCCGGGTGGAACTGAAGAGTCACATAGTGTGGGGGAGGAACGATCTCAAGCTGCTTCTCTGCCTGGAGATGACACTGTTCAGTGGGTGCAGTGGATTCGCCATGATGGACAGGAGCTTGCCCAGTGCCCGTCTCTCTTCCATAGATGTTTAGCTGTCCAGCTTCATTTCTACAGTACAGCCTGCCTTCCTCAAAAGTTTGTCCAGGTGTGAGGCATCCCTCTTCTTTATGCTGCCTCCCCAGCACACCACCGTGTAGAAGAGGGCACTTGCCACAACCGTCTGGTAGAACATCTGCAGCACCTTCTAAGGAAGTATAGTCGGCTATGACCTTTCTTACACAGAGCATCAGAATTGGTAGTCCAGTCCAATTTATCATCCAACTGCACTCCCAGGTATTTATAGGTCTGTACCCACTGCACACCGTCTCCTCTGATGATCATGGGGTTCATGAAGGGCCTGGGCCTCCTAAAATCCACCACCAGTTCCTTGGTCTTGCTGGTGTACAGGTGTAAGTGGTTTGAGTCGCACCATTTAACAAACTCTTTAATTAGCTTCCTATACTCTTCCTCCTGCCCACTCCTGATGCAGCCCACAATAGCAGTGTCATCAGCAAACTTTTTCATGTGGCAGGACTCTGAATCGTATTGGAAGTCTGATGTATATAGGCTGAACAGGATCGGAGAAAGTACAGTCCCCTGCGGCACTCCTGTGTTGCTGACCACAATGTTAGACCTGCAGTTCCCGAAAAGCACATACTGAGGTCTGTCTGTAACATAGTCCATGATCCATGCCACCAGGTGTGATTCTACTCCCATATCTGTCAGCTTGTCCCTAAGGAGCAGAGGTTGGATGGTATTGAAGGTGCTAGAGAAGTCCAAAAACATAATTCTAACAGCACCACTGCCTCTGTCCAAGTGGGAGAGGGATGGTGTAGCATATAGATGATGGCATCCTCTGCTCCCACCTTCTCCTGGTATGCGAACTGCAGAGGGTCGAGGGCGTGGCGGACCTGTGGCCTCAGGTGGTGAAGCAGCAGCCGCTCCATGGTCTTCATCACATGTGACGTCAGAGCAACAGGCCGGAAGTCATTCAGCTCACTAGGACGTGATACCTTTGGGACTGGGGTGATACAAGATGTTTTCCAAAGCCTTGGGACTCTCCCCTGTTCCAGGCTCAGGTTGAAGATGGGCTGTAGAGGACTCCCCAGTTCCAGCGCACAGGCCTTCAGCAGTCATCGCGATACTCCATCTGGACCCGCTGCTTTGCTGGCACGAAGTCTCCTCAGCTCTCTATTCAGCTGCGCTGCTGTAATTGTGAGTGGGGATGTTTCTCCTATGCTGGTATCAGCAGAAGGATGGTTGGAGGATGCAGTACTCCAAGGTGAGAGTGGGTTAGGGTGGTCAAACCTGTTAAAGAAGTTGTTCATTTGGTTTGCTCTCTTCACGTCTCTCTTGATAGTAGCACCCCACTTCGAGCTGCAGCCAGTGATGATCTTCATCCCATCCAACACTTCCTTTATGCTGTTATTCTGCAACTTCTGCTCCAGCTTTCTTCTGTACTTCTCCTTCGCCGCCCTGAGCTAGACTCAGAGTTCCTTCTGCACGCGCTTGAGCTCATGCTGATCACTGCCTTTAAAAGCCCTTTTCTTCTGGTTCAAAAGGTCCTTGATGTCACTTGTAATCCATGGCTTGTTGTTAGCATAGCAGCGTACTGTTCTTACTGGAACTACAATGTCTATACAGAAGTTGATGTAATCAGTTTTGTAGTCAACAACCTCCTCAATGTTCTCACTGTGTGATCCCTGCAGGATATCCCAGTCTGTAGTTTGAAAGCAGTCTCTCAGAGCCTGCTCTGCCTCAGGGGACCACTTCCTGAATGAGTATGTGGTTGTAGGTAGCTCCCTCCCTCACTCTTGGTTTGTAGTAAGGCTAAAGCAGAACCAGGTTATGATCTGCTTTCCCAAGTGCAGGCAGCAGGGTGGCGCTGTATGCGTTGTTAACATTTGCATACAGTAGGTTAATAGTCCTATTTCCCCAGGTGTTAGAGTCCACATACTGGGAGAAGGCAGGTAATGTTTTGTCCAGTGTTACATGGTTAAAGTCTCCAGAGATTAGCACAAGCACCTCAGGGTGCTGCGTTTGTAATTTAGCAACTGTGGAATGGATGACATCACTTGCTATCTCCGCGTTCGCTCGAGGGGGGATGTAAACAATAACAACATTGACGTGTCCAAACTCTCTGGGCAAGTAATAGGATAGCAAACTTACGGCCAACAGTTCGATGTCCGTGCAGCAAGTGGAGATTTTAACGTTTACATGTCCAGAGTTGCACCATCTTGTATTGACATATAGAGCGACACCCCCTCCTTTCTGCTTCCTGCTGGTACTTGCGTCTCTGTCCTCTCTAACTGTTCTAAACCCGGGAAGCTCCACGTTAGCATCTGGGATGTTAGTTGATAGCCACGTTTCACTAAAACACATTTTTCCCCAGTGCAGCCAGTTTGTTGATCTTATTTGGTAGTAAGTTCACATTTCCCAGGATCACAGAAGGCACCGAAGGTTTGTAGCACCACTTTCTTGCTAGATGCGTGGCTTTTATCTTAGCACCAGCTCTGCTGCCCCAATTCTGCCTTTTTACCTCGTCAGATAAATAGGGAACCACTCCGGCGTGCGCATTTGTTCTCAGCGCTTGAAGTTGACTACTTGAATAGATGAGTCTCGATGTGTAAAAATCCATCTCCAAGTAGTAAAAACTGTCCATGGAACGAGTCCACAGCAAAGAAAATGGTAGGAGTTAACAGTGAAATAAAAAAAAATTGAGAAAAGGTATAAAGATCCATCCATCCATCCATTTTCCAACCCGCTGAATCTGAACACAGGGTCACGGATGAAGACTTTAATGATAAAGTCATACACAGAGCTGCTGGAAAGGCTGCCACTCGGGTCAGCGCCTGAGACATATTGATTAAAGAATAGACAAACATCATAGGGGAGCACGACCCCCAACAGGAGCAGAGAATGACTGGTTGAGGAGAGAGAAACTAATAAATCAGCCAAAAAGGACAGGTAGTGTTCAGGCTTTTAGGTAAGTGTAGCATCATGCGAGAAGCATATCACGCGACAGAGCAGCCACAAAGAAGCCCATCAAGTAAGGGAGCAATGTGAAGATAATCTATCAGAGTTTTTTAAGAGGGGGTTTTTGAGAAGCGTCTGTGTCTTCTAGGGGTGCGTTCAGCCCCCCTGCTTACAAGTGGTTGCCGCTAAGATTCACACTGTCGAGAAGATGGTAATTTATTTATTTTTATGGTGGAGATTCCAGGAACGCACCCAGCCTTGACCCGACCCACGCACCCTCACAAACAGAGACAAAAACGAAGCAAACTGGTAATCAAACAGCAAATAAAGAATGTAATGAAAACAAATGAAATAAGAAAACAACAATACCACCCCTGTTCCTGTTATACATTAAATACAACAAAGCACAAACAAAACACACAAAATAAATCATGAAAAAGTTCATGAAAAACGGCAATGGATGAAATGTAATGATGAAAATAGATAGACAGAGATCCACACATTGAATGGGAATGTACAGATAGCCCTACCGGTAGTTCCTGAAATGGTGAAGACGGGTGGATGGGTTCAGGAGCACTCCTTTCTTTGCAGGATGGCCATGAATCCACTTACAGTCCTCATGTACACAGGCAGACGGCAGACAATCCAGACGCTCAAAACGATCCAGTACAAAATAAATAAGTACAGTTAACCCAACAGAAGGCAGACAGACAGGAACTTGAAACACAAATTACAAAAACTTTTTTTTTTTGCTTTTGGTCACCGGCCCCCTTTTTAAAAGCCGCGCTGACATCCTTTGACCTCAACATCTCCAGCACCCTCAGCAGAAGACCAATCAGAGCCACTGCAGGGACTGCTGGGAGTTGCAGTTTTAAATTCTGTTGGCTACTCTCACCATCCCAAGTTGTGGTTTTCTCTACAATTGCTTCCTGTTCTCTCTACAGTACAGTATTGCCACGAAAAAAGTCACAAAAACTGTGGAGGATATTTGCGTTTTACGCTAACAATTATTAGTTAGGTTCTAAGGAAAAATCCGCGAATGACTGAGGCTGCGAACTCTGAACCATGACTTTACGGGGGTCTACTGTATAATAAAAATTAAAACAAGCAGTATAGCGATCAGTGTGCTGTGTCAGAAAGACAGAGGTCAGGATGCCAGTAAAGCTATGTACCTAAGTATATCACCAAAGTCTGTCACCAAAGTATGTCCCTTAACTTTTACAAGTCTGGTACAAATACTACTTATAGATAACAGAATCTATGAAGAATACAGGATGATATTGAGGTTGTTACAGGCTAAAGTACTGTATACCATATCAGCTTTAAAAATTTGAACTGTAAAAATATGAGAGAGGCTGTTGAGTGAAGGAATGAAATAATAGATGACAAAAATCCCCCAAAATTGTCTGTTGCATCATACTGTATAATTTTAAAGAAAGTTTCAGATAATTAATTCACATGTATCTTTAAATTGTAGCCTTGTTTATCATAAATGAACAAATGTTATAGCATATACTGTATTTTCTATGTATTACAAAGCAGTACCTATAGGAAGCTGAAAAATTGCTTCTAGAAAAGGTTTACATCACCTTTATTTCTCACAAGCATTCAACTCAAGCACAGTGTGGTGTCTGTGTATTTTAAAGTTCAAACAAAAGTAATACACCAGAAGTTGAAATTCCATTTATTCAAATCATTGCAGTACATAGTAACTCACTCTACGTTTGCCATTGTAGATGCCACATGGGCTGGGTGGGCATCTCGGCCAAAAGAGGGGATGGTTCCTTACCCAGACAGAAGAACCCTAACAGGCAGATAGGCATTCCAGCTGGGTAGGAGAAAGAGATCAGACCTGGAAGGAAACACCAGAAGGAACGGATGGACAGCCCACTTCAAAGGGAAGATGACACTAATCCCCCTCAGCAAAATAGATGGCAGCATCCCTGGATATAAGTACCTAATAGGAAGCCAACAGGGCATGCTGGAAGATTTAGTCCAGCTGAGTAGCCCTGCTGAGGTCACTAGGTGCCGCAAGAGGGCGCTGCAGGTAGCTTCCTCTTATAATGAACCTTCACATGACCAGGAAGTGCTTCCATCAGGCAGTTGGCCTGGCACCGGAAGTACTCCTGGGTCCTTAATAAAATAAAAAAATAAGCTGGGAGGATGTGGAGCAACACTCAACTGGAGGAGGGCAGTGCGGTGGTGAGAGGAATTGGGCAGAAGAATTGGTTTGTGCTTTTGTTAACTTGTGGATTGTGTATTGCGGTGTAATAAACACATCTTTATTTGAACCCGGGACTCTGTGTGTGTTTGTGCTCGGGGTTTGGGGCTCGCTGATCACACCATCTTTATTTTTATAGCAATCATATTATGCCACCTGCTGGATACATCGTGCAGTTATTGTGTAACAGCATATTAAGTCATACAAGGGGTGTAATGGGTGCATGTAAGGACATTATGAATTTTTTTTTACTGTCAGGAAATTGATATTTTGTGATGTTTTTTTTTTTGTTTTTTGTTTTTTGATGATTTTTTTGATATTTTTATCATACTGTTGATTTGCTACATTTTTGTTTTGGAATCAAATTTGCATTGCATGTGCTGCCATTTATTTATTTATAGTACCAGTCACATGAGCATGATTTGTGATGTCATGACATCAATCAATCAATCAATCAACATGTATTTATATAGCACATATTCATACAAAAAAATGTAGCTCAAAGTGCTTTACAAAATGAATAGAAAAATAGAAGACACAATAAAAAATAAACATAAGTCAACATTAATTAACATAGAATAAGAGTAAGGTCCGATGGCCAGGGTGGACAGAAAAACAAAAAACTCCAAAGGCTGGAGAAAAAATAAAATCTGTAGGGTTCCAGACCAAGAGACCGCCCAGTCCCCTCTGGGCAATCTACCTAACATAAATCAAACAGTCCTCTTTGTATTTAGGGTTTTCATGGAAGGACCTGATGATGATGATGGTCACGTAGACTTCTGGCTTTCAGTCCATCAATGTTGGTGCATCATGATGCTTTGAGTAGGTGGTGGTGGCGCAGGCCGCCACCACAAAGAAACCGGAAAAAGAAACAGAAGAGAGAGTTGGGGTCAGTACAGATTTTAGAGCCACTATGAATAGTTATTATGATGAATTGAACATACAGAGTATCAGTATTAAGTTAAAGTGATGTTATGAGAAGGCCATGTTAAAGTAATGTGTTTTCAGCAGTGTTTTAAAGTGCTCTACTGTATTTGCCTGGCGAATTCCTATTGGCAGGCTATTCCAGATTTTAGGTGCATAACAGCAGAAGGCCGCCTCACCACTTCTTTTAAGTTTAGCTTTTGGAATTCTAAGGAGACACTCATTTGAGGATCTAAGGTTACGATTTGGAATATAAGGTGTCAGACATTCCGATATATAAGATGGAGCGAGATTATTTAAGGCTTTATAAACCATAAGCAGAATTTTAAAGTCAATCCTGAATGACACAGGCAACCAGTGTAGTGACATCAAAACTGGAGAAATGTGTTCGGATTTTCTTTTCCCAGTTAGGATTCTAGCAGCTGCATTCTGCACTCGTTGCAAGTGATTTATGTCTTTTTTGGGTAGTCCTGAGAGGAGTGCGTTACAGTAATCTAGTCTACTGAAAACAAAAGTGTGAATTAATTTCTCAGCATCTTTCAATGATATAAGAGGTCTAACTTTTGCTATGTTTCTTAAGTGAAAAAAGCTGTCCTAGTGGTCTGATGAATATGCGATTTAAAATTCAGATTACAGTCAACGGTTACCCCTAAGTTTTTTACTTCCGTCTTAACTTTTAATCCTAGTGCATCAAGTTTATTTCTGATAACCTCATTGAATCCATTATTGCCAATTACTAAAATTTCAGTTTTCTCTTTATTTAGTTTGAGAAAATTACTATTCATCCATTCAGAAATACCAGTAAGACATTGTGTTAGTGTATCGAAAGAGTCGGAGTCATCAGGTGCTATTGATAAGTACAGCTGTGTGTCATCAGCATAGCTGTGGTAGCTCACGTTGTGCCCTGAGATAATCTGACCTAACGGAAGCATGTAGATTGAGAAGAGCAGCGGACCCAGGATAGAGCCTTGTGGAACACCATATCGGATATCATGTGTCTTTGAGTTGTGATTACCACAACTAACAAAGAATTTTCTCCTGCCAGGTAGGATTCAAACCAATTTAAGACACTGCCAGAGAGGCCCACCCATTGACTAAGGCGATTTCTAAGAATATTGTGATCAATGGTGTCAAATGCAGCACTCAGATCTAAGAGGATGAGAACAGATAAATGGCCTCTGTCTGCATTTACCCACAAGTCATTTACTACTTTAACGAGTGCAGTTTCTGTGCTGTGATTTGTTCTGAAACCTGACTGAAATTTATCAAGAATAGCATGTTTATTGAGGTGGTCATTTAATTGCAAAATGACTGCCTTCTCTAGAATTTTACTTAAGAAGGGCAGGTTGGAGATGGGTCTAAAATTTTCAAAGGCAGAGGGGTCAAGATTATTTTTCTTCAGCAGGGGTTTAACTACAGCAGTCTTAAGACAGTCTGGAAAGACCCCCGTATCTAATGACGAATTTACTATGTCCAGAATATTGTCAATTAGCACGCCTGATACTTCTTTGAAAAACCTTGTTGGTATTGGGTCAAGGACGCAGGTGGAGGGTTTCAGTTGAGAGATTATACTATGTAATTCAGGTAAATCTATCCTGGTGAAAGCATTTAATTTGTTTATAATAAAGTACCGGGGCTTTGGAGGTTCTGCAGTGTTGGGGAGATATACTATGTTATCTCTAATATCATTAATTTTTTGATTGAAAAATACAGCAATGTTCTCACAGGTTTCACTGGAAGTATTCTGGGGGCATTCCTTTGAGTTACCTGGGTTTAACAGACGATCAATTGTAGAAAATAAGACTCTGGGATTACTAGCATTGTTATTTATAATATTAGAGAAATAGCAGCGCCTCTCAAGACGGACAGTGTTATTGTATTCTGTTATTTTAGCCTTCAATATCTCTCATATCTATCAACATAAAAGATGGCAGTGTACACTGCTTTTGCATTATCTTAGGATTGTTACAAAAAAAATTGAATTAGCAATATTTATAGAATGGATTATTAGTTTAGTGTCGGAAATGTTTATTTGCTTTGTGAAACACACTTTTTTTAGTTATCATTTTACTCCACAATACTCTCCTTAAATGTTTTGACCTCTTAACTATTTTTATTACTCTTCCATTTTGCTCTTAAGTGCATCATCCTCTGGTCTATCAGAAAACTTAGTTTTTTCCCTGACTTGCCATTCAATAACTTTACCATAACAGAAAATATACTCTGCCACAGTATGAAGACAGATAGTCATATATAAATTGTTATATTTAAACATGCCACTAAAATAGGGTTACTTTTCATCTGGGTTTATCCGGAAATTTTTTAAGGCACCTATCCAGGCAGATTTTACAGGACTGTTGGTTTTTCCAGGTTTTTCAAACAGCGGCTGATTGTTCCATACCTCCTTCTTTAAAGTATTACAGTACCTACCGTATTGTGCTAAACAAACATCAGACGAACCCACAACAGCAATGCTCTAGATGAGTAGTTCTCAAACGGTGCATATTACGGAAGTAAATGCAAATGTGGAAAAAAAACTTCAAGGGGTACGACAACAACCCCCCAGTTCTAACAGTGTAAGTTTCATGTCGAAATCTTAAGCTGGGTTTTCTTGATCAAAATCATCATACACATTAAATCTGATATATTAAAAGATGATTGTAAACAACTCTTTTTGCCTTCACATTAGAATCCTTGAAGCCTACAAAAAAACTCATAATCCCGGCCCACCTTAAATTCCTTTGCACCTCTCCATCAGCGTCTTTTGTTTTATAAATGAGTCGATCGGTGCCTGAAGTTGTATAGGGTAAGTAATTCAGTATATCGTTATTTGGAATATATGCACTTCATGTATGTTCCATGTCTAGTTTATGCCATTTATCTCTATTCTTTTCATAAGAGTAGCAAGACCACAGTTGGTGCTGTGACTGATGCCTGTTCAGAACTATTTGTTGTACCAGCAATCAAACATACGATGTCCCATGACCACTATCAGACTGGACAAAGGTAGGAACGTAGCAACAGACAGCTTCTTCACAGTATTTTTGCTGGCTAATAGTCTGCTGCACCGTGACACAACTCTGCTTGGTGCCATAAGTAAAATGGGACTTCCACCTGCAGCTAAAGTCACTTCAGTATGGTAGAAATTCACCACACTAGTGTTTAGATCTGGCAGTGTTATGCTGACGGTGTATGCACCCAAGAAGAAGAAGCCTTTGATTTCAGTCTGTAACAGCTGGTGTAAAGTTTTGGTACCTCCGTAACTATGGAAAAACATAAACCTGCTTTCTTTCCTTTCAGTTTTGACTGCGGTCCGTCTATTAAACAAGTACAGGTTTGGTCAGAAGAGGTTATAGAAGAGACAAACAGACAGGTTTTCTTCTGCTTATTGGCTTACCACAAATGTTATTCACTTTTGTAAAGAAATGGCAAAACAATTAAGTGATATCCAAATGATAAACTCTGGTTTAAAAAATAAATAAAAGAGGTGAATTCACACAAATTGTAAAGCATCCTTCATGGAATAGATAAGCAAATACAAGCAAATTCATATATTTCTTAAGAAAAATAAAACAGCTTACAATGACTATAACACCGAAGTAGAAAACTTCTTTTGCAATGGAAAAATTTCCTACTTCTGGCTTTGTCTATCTGTTTTAACAGGAAACAATAACATTCAGCAGAAAGCAGAGAGTAATACAACAGATGGAACTAATGTGTTTAAGAACTGAATAAATTCTACTACCGGTTTGATGATGTAAGTCCAACATTTGATTATGACTTAATTAGCTGTGTGTGGCTTCGGGACAAAAAACAACCGGAAGACTCCCTAGCAGTTATGCTATTATACTATTTTCATGAACTTGGAGAGGCATCAGTTAACTCTTAAGAATTACCCAGGGCAGAGGACGTGGACCCACCTGTGCTTGATGCCTCACTGGCTTTCGTATGAAGACACGGGCGATACCATATCTAAACGGTATTGCTGGCATATGAGTTCTATTAATCTTTGTCTTGAGAAAATACCTCCAGATAGACAATGTTTTTAATGAAAACTTCAAGCTTTGCTCTCCGTTGCTGAGGTGTTTCACATGCACGTGCCTGGTCTGCGGTGTTTGATTTCTTTCGAAGTTGTGTCTGTTCATCTGTGTCATTAGTACACCGTCATTACTGCATGGTGACGTGTTTGTAAGTGCTGTGGAGCATGAGCAGAATGGACTGCTCCATACACACACACACAGGTCTTTCATTCTTATATGTCTATTTGTCTAATAGGTGGCACGGCGCAGTGGTAGCGCTGCTGCCTCACAGTAAGGAGACCTGGGTTTGCTTCCTGGTTCCTCCCTGCGTGGAATTTGCTTGTTCTCCCTGTGTCTGCGTGGGTTTCGTCTGGGTGCTCCAGTTTCCTCCCACAGTCCAAAGACATGCAAGTTAGGTGCTCTTGGCAATTCTAAATTGTCCCTTGTATGCGGTTGGTGTGTGTGCCCTGCGGTGGGCTGGCGTGTTGTTCCTGCCTTGCACCCTGTGCTGGCTTGGATTGGCTCCAGCAGACCCTGTGACCCTGTGCTAGGATGTAATGGGTTGGACAATGACTGACTGACTATATGTCTAATGAGGGATTTGCAATTACATCTCCTGGGAAGCAGCATGTTATGAACAAGGAGGTCCAAAGCAAGTAAATCACAAAAAGCTGCAAAAGCATGTCCAATAATGTCCATTAGAGGGAGATTTATCACCAAATCTTGGCTAGAAAAAATGGCAAACAGAAATATTATAAACACGATAAAGGTTTTATTTCCACAAAAGATGCTCTGTGATACTGTGATGTTCCAAAGAATATAGTGGCAAAAAGGAGTTGCCTAAAACACAAGAAAAATCCAAACAAGCAAAGTCAAAAATCACAAATATAGTGAATGGTCAAAAACAGAGCAAAAAAGTAAACAATGCAGAAAAATTACAAAAAAATCACAAAAGCATAGTGAAATGCAAGAACTAACCAAAACTCAGTGAAACATTTGAATAAAAAACCAGGAACTGTGTTTAGACCCTTCAGACTTATAGGGCAGAGTTCCTGGCAGTGATTGGCTGGTGGCCCCAACTTTTGGGGTACCACTCACAAAACACATGGGGCATAACACAGGTAGCTTTAAACTCAAAAACAAGGAACAATGCACATAATCATCAAAAGCAACACTAACATAAATAAATGACACAAAAATGAACAAAAAAGATATGAAAAAGGAATTTGAACCCTTTTGAACTATTAAACACAGTTGTCCAGTTCCTTTCACTGAAGGGGAGGTGGGGGATGTTCTGATGAAAGTGAAGCCTTGCAATGCTTCAAGAAGTGATCGAAAACAAAGAAAGAGTCTTTAAAAATTGTTGTGTGATAGCTTTCAGGAATTTTGTGTCAGCTTTTCAATTGCTAAAGAGCACAAAGTGCCAAAACATTACAATAGCTCTGAAATCCTGTCAATTCCTAAAAATCACTGTCCAATCAAAGGGTCCAGTGGCCCTTACATCACTCATGGCAAAATGTCTGCAGAGGCTGGTTCTTGCTTACATTACTTTACAGGCTGGCATGTCTTTGGATCCACTGCAGTTTGCATGCTAACAGAACCATACTGTGGAGGATGTGGTCATGACTATTCTTTATACTAGTTATACACATTTGGAGAAACCATAGTGTTTTGAGTGAATACAGTTTATTGACTTTACTTCAGGCTTTAACTGCATGGAACCTGATATCCCCTACAATAAATTACAGAGGTTACAGGCATCCCTATCTCACCCTATGGATTATGGACTTTCTTCTAAAAAGAAGCAGATTGTTAAAGTTGACAATTATATGTCTGCAGTTCATCATACATGAATAGGAGCTCCACAAGGCCCAGTGATGGTCCTTATACTGTTCTCTGTCTATATGAACAGCCTGAGAGGACCTGACAATGTCAAGTTTGTAGATGATACAGCATGGATTAACACCTCTAGCAATGTGGTACATTTTGAGGAAGAGGCCAAGAGGATACAGAGGTGGTTCCAGGAGCTGAACATCCAAATAAATGTGAAGAAGACAAAAGGGCTGCTCATGGATTTTAGGAAGAATGCTGAACCAGTTCAACCACTGGCCTTCAAGAAAGAGTAAGTTGAGATAGTTAGTTCCTTTAAGTAACTTGGGAAAGATGTTGGATAATAATTTGAACTTTTCATTTCTTTTTTTTTTTTTTAATTTTTATTTATTAATTTTATTACAATCAATACATAGCAATCAAGTTTTTACAAAAAAAAGAATTATGTTAAGAACAGATCGATCCCCACCCTTGAGAGAGAGAGCAAGCCAAACGGTGTAAAATTTAAGGCTTGTAAAAATACCTAAATTAATAAATTCTCTGTGCTTTATAAACTTATTTTAAAATATTACTGATTAGATCCTGCCATGTTTTGAAAAAAGTCTGCACAGATCCTCTAACTGAGTATTTGATTTTTTCCAATTTTAAATAATATAACACATCAGTTTCCCACTGACTTAAAAGAGGAGAGTTTGGGTTCTTCCAGTTTATCAGAATAAGTCTGCGTGCCAACAGTGTAGTGAATGCAATCAATAATTTGAACTTTAAGGAAAACATGCAATACGTTTACAGAAAAAGCCTAACAGTGCAGTTATCTGGTAATATGGCGGAGGATAATTAGCATTTCAACTAGCATTCTGTCATGCATGATATATTGAGAGCATGCTGACTTTTTAATTCCTGGTCTAAAATGGTGGTTTGTCTGTGACTAACAAAAATAAACTAAGGAACATGATCCAGTTAGGGTCTGCTCTCTGTTGACTTCAGGGATTAAATAACAAAAGAGGAAAAAGTAGAGTGGATAAAATTCTAAAAGACCAGACACATAGCTTGAATAAATGTTTCAAACTTTTACCTTCTAGAAAGCGATACTTGCTTCTAAATTTAAAAATAAAAATAGGAGTAGAAATAGTTTGAGAAATAAAACTTTTAAATAGGCCAAATTCAATTTTGTTGAAATAACAATGACAAAATTCTGTTTTTATCAGTAAAAATATGTTGTTTTTTTACTTAATGTATGTATGTATATAGGAATGTGTTTTACTATGTTGCTGACTGAATCAATGCAAATTTCTTCCATTGGACAATGAAGGAAAATTAAACTAAACTAAACTGTACTACACTACTGAGGTAGACACATTTTTTATTCAGTGTATGACTGCATTCTCCTTGCATTCCCCCTCCGTGATGGTGCAGCTGCCCTCCTTACTTTCATTTTATAAAGTAAACTGACTAAAATAGTAAGTGATGTGCAAGATTCAGTGGTTACTTTTTTTTAGCTGCTGCTGAGCTAAGGTCAAGTCAGCAGGAGGCTGTCACCTGGAATTGCATCACTTGTGGTGAAATTCACAGAATTCAGCAAAGTTGTGTCAAAGCCAAGCAAAAGCAGTTTTTTTAAGTTCTTTAACTTTCTCCTGGTACTGCTATGTTCAGACAGATCAATGTACCTACCCTTTTTCACTGCTGTGCTAGATGTGAACTCACCATAAAAATGTTGTCTTACAATCTATTTCTTTCATTAAAAGGGCATTAAATGGTGCAGGGTTTCTACTTTGTGACAATGCCCTAATAGCTTGTAGCTGACTCCAGTTCTTTAACTGCTGCTGCTCCCTCTTATCACATATTTTTTACTCCATTCAGTCCATTTTTTATTAATTATTACTATAGCTGATTAATGTTATTTTTTTTTTGCTTGCCACTTACATTATTTTGCAAATAACTTACATGCCTCACAAGATAGCTATTCAAACTTTCAGATTATGGCATTTGAAATGTTACAGTTGCTCAAGAAGTACAACTGCCATGTTTATACTGTATTCATATAACTTGTCAAAGGTCAGTGGAGCCAGTCGACCTACTCTTTATGGGCATGCCAAACTGGCAACCTACTCTATATGGGCATCATGATGGGCATGCCAAACTGGTCAACCTACTCTTTATGGGCATTAGATGTGCATGCCAAACAGCTGTGAATTTAAGCCCAGCTTATTCTTATTTAACATTTTTTAAATCATTCTAAAAATATGGGCAGAACCGTTATTTTGTATTTTTCAAACAAAATATATAGTTTAGATACATTTTTCTCAAAGAATACTTGGAATTGCATTGTTATACAGTTAAAGTTGCCATTGGACAGGGATACAGCATTAATGTTTATTACTTATTATTCTTCTTCTGTTCAAAGAAGGATATCATCATTGACCACTCTCTACACCATCAAATACTACAGGTTGTTGTGTTAGGAAGTGACCAGAAATTCATTCTTTGAGTCACTGAGCTGCTTGTTGGATGTCAGTCATTAGCCTTAAGTGAGTTATCTAGTGTTAAACTCATTTGACATCTTTTAGTCATGTGTTGATTTACCTTTTTTATATAGTTATAGCACTATCACATAATGTATATTCCAATTTGTCTTTTGTCTCTCTGTGTCATCCTCAATGTAAACCCTGTTTCCACACAAATACATATATAAAAGTGGAACGGAAAAAAAACAGGCACGTTCAGCAGATGGCAAATAGAAGGACCTTTGTGAGGTACAGTCAGTTGCAATGATTTGCGGGAGGTTGCTATGGTAATAGATACTAATTTACAATTAAAAAAGATCCCCAAAAGGTAGAAGAAAGAGCGATACTGTACATAAGCTTTGTGGTGGAGGATAGAGGCGTGGACTATTCAAGGCCAGTTAGGAGATTGCCTCATTTGAAGGTGGAAGCCATTTCCAGTTTGGAGGTACAGAAAGAAACGGATGGGACACTCCCGAGATTGGGTGAGCTGAAAGCAATCTTTACTATTCTGGAAAAAAGAGAAAGAAAAAAGATTGCTATTTCATTTAAGAAGCAAAAGAACTGTGTGGACAATGTGTGTTGTCAAGATTTTTTCCTTTCATGTACTTTGTATACTGTGTGCGTTGGAGTGGTGGGCTGTGCAGTTACAGACCCAATTGCTGCCATTTATTGTTATTTGTACATAATTTATTACATTTGTTCTCTGCTTTGTCTGTTGTGCTGGATCGTTTCCTTTATATTAATGTAATTACCTTATTTAATCCATCAATATCACAGGAAGGGGTCCAACAGAGGTTTAGGGTTGACCAGCTATCCGTATCAAATACATCACCAAAAGCATGGAGACTTATAATGGTGTCCTCCAGGATAGGATGAAGCCTTATAATGAGAAATTGATTAATGAAGTGCCCTTTTTTAAAGCTTTACTTAACACATTTTCAGACTGTTGCTTCTATGAGATTGATGGAAGTATAATGCTTTGAAATTCTCAAAGAATCATATTTAAAATATGATAATTAAAAGATATCAGTTTTTCAGCAAAATGTACTCCAGTCCAGCAGTGGTGCTTAACTCTAACATTGATAGCTTTTTTTGTGGTGTCTGTGAGAGATTCAGCTCCCTCCTTGCCTACTTCCACACCTTCCTGTAAAGATATCACCCTTGTTGCCTACATTCCTTCTCCTCTTCCATGACTACTTATTTGGGCCAAACAAGTGAAAAGACAGCTGAAGAATCTCTGCAAAGTCAAATCATTTGGGGCTGATGGTGTGGATGAAGGTTTCAGACCAGACAGTAGGTGCGGTTATAAAGCAGCTTTATTTTCAGAGTCACGGTGAGAAGAGTTTCAAAAAAGCAGACAATCAAATATACATGACAGCGTCAGGGCTCTTCTGAACCCCGTCTGTTGGGTGGGGTCCAGTTTTATACCCCTAGAATGCGTAATTTAATATCATTATAAAATGTAACAGTCAACACTTTATTATACACAATCCTTGAGCCCCTTCAATGTCCCTTATGCAACTTGATTTCTTGGCTCCTTTTGTTATGGCGTTCAGATGTAAGCTAAGGGAAAACGTGATAAGGCAGACTCATGTGTGGAATGCTCAGACCTTGAGTCCTTTGCACAAATATTTTTCTGTTTGCTAAAACAAAGCATGCTGTTACTTGGTTTCGTAAAGCTTACTACTCAGACATGAATTAGTACAAGGGAACGAAGAGAACATTCGTCTTCCACAATGGCGACTGTCCGTGGGTGCTCAAAACTCAATGTTCCACATGGCTTTGGGAGTTCTGTAGCATCCTTATCTAATGCTGTAGGAAGGAGCACAACTGTAGAAGACACTCTGCATTGTCCCAATGCCTAAAAGGGGGCACTTCAGTGCATTACACATCAAAAGATATTAGAATATACATTATGAAGACCACTGAGAGGCTGGGGTGATTCTGAAACATCTGTAACTTCTGGTTACTGACTATCTGTTAGCCCTGCAGTTTGTCTACTAAGTACATACAAGAGTTGATGATGCTCTCATTTGAATGCTCCACAGAGTGTGCTCTTATCTGGACAAAGTGGTCACTGTGTTTAATCTTTTTTTTTTTTGATTTCCCCAATGCTTTTAACACTATCCATCTTCTTTGTTAGAAAATCAAGGTGATGCATGTGAATTGCTTTGTTCCTGTTAACAGGAGTCATAGGAAAGGGTCCTCATTACAGCTTTCTGCTACCAGAAATAAAACTGGGGAAGCTCAAAGAAAATATAAATGATACCATACCAGTAACGTTGTACTGCACGATAACATGCAGCGAATACACTTGACTTGACCATACTCTGCGCCTGTATGCTCGCACCACACGGCTGCCCTGCTGACCGCTGCCGAGAGTTGATTCTACAATAAAACAAAATAAAAGTAAAAACAGTAATAATTTCAAAACTGTTCACTTTTAATTTAAAGCTGTAATGCAGAGTGTCAGTATACAGTAGTATATGTGTACCAAATTTCAGGCTACAGGTTATTTGATTTTTGACCTTAACCTTCCTGTGTTGATCTTTGACCTTGGAGGTCAATCATCACCCCAAAAGTGGACAGCAGATGTCATGTAGTATATGTGTACCAAATGTAACATCAATAGGTCAAACAGTTTGCGAGCTACAGGTGATTTAAAATCCTGGACAGACAAACAGACAGCCATGGTACTGCATTATATAATACACAGTATAGAGTTATCAAAGTTGTAAAGTTAAGAAAGAAGTACTGGAGATGACAACAGACTTACCCCAACAGAATGCCTAAAGAAGACTAAAAGTAGTTAGAAATGAAAAAAAAAATGTTTTGTAACAAACTTGTACTAAAAGATCCAACCTAAATTTGACAGCAAAATTGACAAGGCAGGTAATTCATTCTGAAGACAGAAAAAATACCACAATCCGAGTCAGTGCTACTGAGTTATTGCAGGACCATTCTTTTTCTTTGTTACTTATTATAAGTATATTATAGCCATTAAATGTTAGGTAGGAAATGAGTATTATATATTTTAAATTGTATTTTGCCTGGTGATTTTACAAATAAGATATACTTTTTAATATTAATTCAGCCTAGATTTTTATATTGTCCCACACCTTATGTTTCATCTGAAACTCTGTGGTCACTCTATATCTATCGTCCACAAACCGCTTGACAGATGTGTTCTCCATCCTCAAGTTTTTCCAAACCAACTTCCCGACTGACTAAGATATTCAGACACAATAGGCATGGATGGCTTTAGAAGTGATAGTTGAAAATTGAAATAAAACATGGTTGATATCTATGCCAGCAAATGATGACATTCCAAAAGATAAGAGACAAAGCATGTTGTGTGCAAATTCTGCCATAGGCAGCAGATCTGCCCAGAATGACTGACATGAGTCAACTGTACTTCACAGGTATTTCTCAAGTTTATCTTTAATTCCCTCAGTTTGGCCGTTCTGATCATAATGGTAACTTGAGGTTAGTTTGACATTTTAGTTAGCTTTTGCACAAAAAAATTCCTTGATTAGAAATTACAGATGATGGGAAACTATGTAATCAATATATCTCACTAATAAAGATGTCAGTGAGCACCCTTGCTATAAGGCGTTATCTGTAATAGGAAAAAAAATATGAATACTTAGAGAAACGAACAGTGATTACCAAAACAGTTACATTACCCCAGGAACTGGTAGTTCCGTTAAAAAAATTATAGATATTGCTTCCCAGAGATGACTTGGAGGAGGAATTTGCTGTAATAAACCAATAGGTAGACCCCAGGCTGACTTTGCTCAATTGCATGCATACCAACTAAAATCTTGTACATCTTAAGCAGGGTTGGCAGATTTCCAAAATCACAAAAGCTACCATTTCGAGAACCAACAAAAAGATTAAGGAACTAAGGAAGACATAGAAATATAATAACTGCTGTCACACACGTGCGAGTAGGGGGATGTTGTGTGGACCAAGTAAAGGTAATTCCACGCCTGGCTTTGGGGCAGAGTGCACTAAACCTTCTCCTGTTATCTCTTCAGACCAGCCGCGGGAAAACCTATCTGAACCAAGAACGTCACTTCCTGTTCCGGTGCCCAGAAGAACGCCACTTCCGGTGTCCATACATCACTTCCTGTATGACCACTTAAAATCTTTTACAACCTTGATCAGTTCCGTTTTGGACTCTGTACTATCATCATCTCAATTTGAACTTAAAGAATCCTTTTCAGCTAGGAATATTATACGGGTGGCTGCCCAAACCTTTTTCTACATGTGTCGAGTCTCTTCATTTTACAGTGGCGTAGTCTGCAGGATGATGGCCTCCTGGAAAGAACGGAGGGTAAACCTTAACCTAGGCTCGACACATGCTCATAATCCAACAAAATATCAGATGGGTAAGTACCGCTCCTGAGTTGCCGAGTGGGCGTCAGTTGGGTCATGTCGGGGAAAGCTTGAGTATGCTTCGACCCATCATCCTGTTAAAGGTCTGGGGGAAAATAGCCCCAGGAACCACAGACTAGAGCCAAGTGCGTCAGGGGACACCCTGGGTTCTTATTATGGCCTCCTGGGTGTGGGGACTGCCCCATCATATCCCAGATAGGGCAAGCCCTTTAATAAAGATGGGAGAAGCCCAGGCTGGCTGGTGAGAAACATAATGGCCTGGACATTTAACCCTTAGGCAACCAAGAAACAGGCAGTGGCTTTATGGGCTAAGGTGGTTGGTTGGCTACAACCCCATGAAAAATCCAGCCACCAAATAGCGGAGCAGGTGGCCTGCGCTTTACTGCTCCGAAGCCTACCCAGGAAAATCGCCCAGCCAGCCTGGGAATATACTGATATTGTCTCTCTAATCGAGACAATAGATCACATGAAGGTGGAAACCAGCTTGGGAGGGTCAGAACGGGACTTGGGTGAACCTGAGTGTGCTTGCGTTCCTAATACAGAGTCATATAATGCGAAGCATATTCGAGTGGACCCTGAGACGCCCCAGCAGGCACTGCGAAGCAACGAAGGGGTCTGAGGAGTGATGTGGGAGGAGGTACGATGCGCTCTCGCTAATCCACTGGCTTGTTCACATACGGGAGAAGTGCTAGTAAATGGAATTAAAGTAATCGCTTTATTTGATTCCGGCAGTAACATTTCTATTGTTACCTGCCATCTAATATTACCGCGACAATGGTGTAAGAATAAGACCCGCAGTACCAGTATTCACGGGGACGTCCGGTATTACCGATCTGCCAACTGTTATATATGTCAGGATGGCATAGTGAAAAGATTGACGGTGGCAGTGACGAATAATCCTCCCTTTCCCGTGATACTTGGAAGAGATTGGGCCGACAAAAAAAGTGGCAATACAGTCACTTCTTCTCCTCAATCACTAGGTCTAAGTCACGGATGCGGATTCAGTGACCTCAACTTCCTCCACGCTGTGTATACAGCCGGCTGAGGAGCGGAGTTCAACCTCTAGTGATGACGAAGAAACACCAGGGACGTTGCAACCCGAGACATCATTAGCACGCGCTCAGACAGCTTGGGATGAAACCCCGCCCCTTGAGGTCAAATCCGATCCTCTCTCACGCCTGCAGTTTAAATTCAGGCAGACGCCAGCTTCATTTAAAAGGGAGTAATGGAATGATGACTCCCTTAAATTTGCAAAGAATGCAGTCATTCTGATAGATGGCCAGCGCACCTCACATCCGATGCCACAGGGTCCTCACTTTGTGCTCAATAATGATCTGTTATACCGAGTGGCAGAGCATGAGGGGCAGATGAGGTCGCTGTTGTTAGTACCACGGACTTACTGGTGACAGGTCTGTGAACTAGCACATACCCATCTGCTGGGAGCCCACACTTGAAAGAATTAAACTTTGGTTTTTTTTGGCCTGGGATTAACGAGGAGGTTCACCGCTTTTGCACTTCTTGTCCAGAATGTCAATTGAGGCAAATTCCTAGGAGGGACTGTGCTCCTCTAGTTCCCTTACCCTTAATAGATATCCCTTTTGAACTTACCGGGGTTGACCTGGTGGGACCCCTACAGCCCTCAGCCAGAGATCATAAATATATAATGGTCCTAGTAGATTATGCTACCCGGTTTCCAGAGGCTGTTCCGCTGCGAAGCAAAAAAGGCTGAAGTGGAGTTGGAGATCAGACGAATGCTGGAACTAGGTGTGATTAAGGAAAGTTATAGTCCCTGGTCCCGTCCTATCATTATGGTCAGTAAGCCCGATGGAAGTTGGAGATTTTGCAATGACTTCTGTCAGCTTAACCAAGTCTCCCAATTTGACGCCTATGCGATGCCGTGAGTGGACAACCTCCTCGAGTGGATAGGACATGCCAAATTCTTGACTACTTTAGATATGACTAAAGGGAACTGGCAGGTTCCCTTAACGGACTCCGCTAAGGAAAAGACAGCGTTCAGCACCCCTAGCGGTCACTGGCAGTATCGTGCCCTCCCATTTGGATTATCCCAACGTCTGGTGGATAAAATGCTCCGTCCTCATAATTCATATAGTGCTGCCTACTTGGATGACATTGTCATCTATTCCAACACCTGGGAGGAACACATACAGCAGGTTGGAACTGTATTGCGGACACTGGCACAAGCTGGGCTTCGTATCACCCCAAAAAAGTGTTTCTTTGGAGCCGTGCTGAGCCAAAGCGTTGATGGAGTTGAACACCCTATTATGTACCTGAGCCGGAAACTGTTGGATCGGGAAACTAGGTACGCGGCAGTGGAGCGGGAGGCTTTGGTTATTAAATAGGTGATTACTCAGCTGAGATATTACCTCTTGGGGCGTGAATTCACTCTTGTGATGGACCATGCGCCCTTACAGTGGATGGCCTTGCATAAGGAGTCCAATCCACGTGTCACAAGGTGGTTTTTGGATCTACAGCCATATAAGTATTCGGTCGTTTATCGCCAAGGTGTTCTGCAAGCCAATGCCAATGCCCTTTCTAGATGCCATGACTTCTCGGACCGGTATGCCCGAAGGGGTCTGAGGAGTGATGTGGGAGGAGGTACGATGCGCTCCCGCTAATCCACTGGCTTGTTCACATACGGGAGAAGTGCTAGTAAATGGAATTAAAGTAATCGCTTTATTTGATTCCGGCAGTAACATTTCTATTGTTACCTGCCATCTAATATTACCGCGACAATGGTGTAAGAATAAGACCCGCAGTACCAGTATTCACGGGGACGTCGGTATTACCGATCTGCCAACTGTTATATATGTCAGGATGGCATAGTGAAAAGATTGACGGTGGCAGTGACGAATAATCCTCCCTTTCCCGTGATACTTGGAAGAGATTGGGCCGACAAAAAAAGTGGCAATACAGTCACTTCTTCTCCTCAATCACTAGGTCTAAGTCACTTCCAATTTCAAAATCAGTGCCTTCTCATATGTTTTGTCCAGCACGTTGTCATTCGTTCAACTACAGCACTTTATTTGGACTAATATCCATATAGCACCTTCAACAAAAAGGGACTACTGAAAAGATATCAGTTCAATTCTGATCTATAACTTTGTTATCAGCTAAAATCGAGGCTGAGATTGGTACAAACAATAGTTCAGCCACTTAATTTGAACTGTAAGTGGGGGTTTGGTGGAGCTGGATGTCTGCATACCTGTTAAATCTGCTGTCTTAAAAGGTAGAAAGGGGCTAATACCTACTTTGAACTACAAGCAGGAGAAGGTAATGCATTTTCTACACTGTTAAAAGCACCTGCCCACTATCCTTGGCAGAAAGACTATCAACCAAAAAATATGTTGGGTTTATATTTCACAGTCATTTCAAGAAATGTTTTCATAAAGGATCATGAGGTATTTGAAGCCTATGATGTTGTTGCAAAAAACAATAGTTAAGAGTCCCTTGCAATTTTTGCACCAATTTGTTGAACTTATTCCCCTTAATGTCACCAGTCAATCTCTGCTCTGTAGCAGTAGAGTAATTGTTTGCAAAATACTGCCCAAGAAAATGATTTTGTTTATTATATTATTATTATTATTATATTATATCAAGTGATGAAATTTGAAACAAACTACCTGTAATTAATTTCTGGTGTGATGGTTTGTTTAGTGTACATGGGGGTTGAAGGAAGGAAAGAGTGACACAAAAAGGGTGCTGAGAAACACAAACAAGTTTCTCCTGGCATTGATGCCAGAATGAATTTTTCATGTTAGTGCATGGGGAAATAAGCCTTTCATGTGTAAAAGATGCCCCAAGAGTGGTTAGAAATATTGACACTGTTATTATTCTGTATTTTTGTCAATTTTTGAGGCTTTAGAAATTGTCTAACACTTGATCTTTTTTACTTACATTTTATATCATATAGATAGTTTTCTTGCACATTACCATTTTTCATTTTTACTTCAAGACTAGTGTTGACTAGCAAATTTCATTATTCGGAGTGAATTTGTTGTGTTCGCATTCACCCTTGTTCATCAAATTAGTTACTGGTAATTTGGCGGGTTTAGGAGAATTTTTTTTTGCCAGTGCCCCATAATGTAACATTGGATGAGGCTGCCCCCCGGATATATAATGCTGATCATTTGCTTTACAGACTCTTTGGGACTTAGTAATAGAGATAAACGTAAACAAGTGAGAGAGAGAGAGAGAGAGAGAAGGAAAGAAGGACTTATTGCTGTTGGGATTTAGTTTTTCTTCTGTGTTTTTTTTTTCGTTAATTGTTATTTTTAGGCCATTTATTGTATTTTATTTGTGGTTATTATTCTGTCCATGTCTTTTGTTATTGAAAGCATGTGCATGTGTGTATGCGGCAGTGAGGCGGCTTTTTGTGTGGCATTGTGGAGGTATAAAAAGCCATAGTATTTGTCCTCCTCTTGTTTTGTGTGTTTGTGTATTTTATATTTTTACCCCCAAAAAACTATTCAATTCCCATGAATGCTGGAGGAAAGAGAGCTGGTCGTGTCCGTGGTTGAGGAGTTGATTGAGGGCACAGTACAACTAACCCATCCACATCCTCTCAGCCACCTGTGGCAATGCTTGTGGAGACAGCCAGCAAACAACTGTGTAGCCAGGGCTCCAGATCTTTAAAATGTCCCCCTTAAGAAGAATCCTCCCTGCTCTTTGATCACACCTTCGGGGATCTCTTGGAAGAAGTCCAAAAGGAGGAAAAGTGACAGGTAGGAACCTTTGGGGGAGGTGCTAGGCACATCTCAGGAGGAAGACAGTGAGGACTCAGAGCTTCCACCAGCTACAGCCACACAATGGGGCACCCTGAAAGTAAAGGAGGAGCAGCTGCATGTTCCTCTTATAGGTGTCTCTGTTGACCTGGGGTGTGACTCGGTGGAAGAGGTAGAGGGTGAAAGTGACAGATCCTGGGTGCCACCTACTTAGTCAAAGAGCAGCAGCTCTGGCACTGAGGTGGAGTGGCACCAGCATCAGTGGCAGCAAGGGGGGAGCAGGACCACTACAGAGCCCAGTCCTAGGCACTCTCCTGTATTGGTAGGTAGTGCCTCTGGCAGGCAGTAGCCAACAGCAGACACCCAGATCCATGATGTGCTGCATGTTGCCACTACCAGACAGCCAGGGTGGTGAAACGCATGTTGCCTGTTTGAGCCTATTTAACATATTAACAGAAGATCAGGCCAATGCTTTGCTCAACCTCTGGCAGAAGGTACACAACAGGCAGGGTGGTTCCCATATGTCTACTACCTCCCTCATCAACCATATGCATAACCACCACAGGCTACTGCGGAATCAGTATCAGAGTTTCATAGGGCAGGGCAGACAGGTCTCTGTCGGTTCATCTTCGGTTTGTGTTACCCACTCCCATTTCCCACCACCCATTGTATCAGAGCCTGCCAGTGGAAGCCAGTCCTCAGAGGCAGAAGCTCACACCCAGAGGTGGCCACTGTGCAGATCTTCCTCTTTCACACCCTCCTCTGTCCCTACTGTTAACATACAGCAAAAGTCCACCATCACCCAGGTGCTGGAGTGTAAGAAGCCCTAGAAAAACTGTTAGCTGTGCACCTTCTGCCCTACTGGCTGGTGGACAAGGCACCCTTCTGCTAGAATCAACACCTGGCAGATTCCCAGTCGCCATTATTTTGCCAGAAAGGCTGTCCCAGCCCTCCAGCAGCATATGGCACAGAATGTAGTTCTGTCACACGACCATGATGTCCAGGGTCCACTTTACCACCAACACGTGAACAAGTAGACATAAGGAGGGGCAAGTATGTATCATTTACTGCCCATTGGTTCTCCTTCTAGGGGCTGGGGAGGGTGGCATTAGGGGGGCACCATTAGAGTTGGTGGTGCCATCCTGGGGGATCGGGGGAACCAGACCCATTCCCCTCCTCTGTCACTTCCACCTCCTCCTATTGCATAACCGCCTCCAACCCAAACACTGAGCCATCCAGCAAAAATCCCTGAAGCTTTGCTATGGTGCTGCACAGATGGTGCCTGGCTGTTCTGGAAATGGTGTGTTTAGGTGAGAGGAGCCATACTGGGCCTGCAATCCTGGCTGCCTTCCAGGGTGAGGTGCTGAGGTGGATGACACCCTGGCAGCTCCAGGCTGGCAGTGTGGTGTCAGCCAACAAAACCTTCCTCCTGGTCACCCTGTGACTAGGTAAATTGACCCACATGACATGTTTTGCTCACATGCTCAACCTTGTCATGTAGAGATTCTTCCGAACTTACCTGTGGTAGGGTGAGCTTCTCAGCAAGGAATGATGGGTTTGCAGCCATTTTTGCTGATTCCCTACTGCCAGTGTGTTGCTTTCAAAAAAGCAGCAGCAGCACCACCTGCCCCCAGAAGTTAGTTTCCGATGTAGCAACGTGGTGGTACTCCACCCTGTTCTTGGTGGAATGGCTGTGGGAACAGAGCAGGGTAGTGATCCAGGTGTACCAGGGGCCAAGCTCCTTTCAAGTAGGCCACTAAGTTTGTCAGATGGAAGAACACTGGCTGGAATGATGTGCTCCAACTTGTGTTCCTACTGGACAGGACACTAGGTGGAAGACTATAAAGGGTGCCAAGGATGAGGACATGCCCGGCAGGCAGCCCAGCAGGGCGTGTCAGAGAAGGAGGAGGATGAAGAGGAGGAGGAGGCAGGGGTCTCACAGCAGTAGGATGAGCAGGCACAGAGGGAAGTACCTATTGATTAGGGGATGGGGGGACACTGAGCAGCAGGAGGATGAAGGAGATAGTCAGAAAGTGGTGGGCAGGGGGAACCTCTACAACATGGCTGCTCATATGTTGCAATGCCTTAAGAAGGACCCCAGGATTAAAACTGTAAAACAGTGGGATGATTACTGGGTGGCCACCCTACTAGACCCCCGGTACAAATCCAAGATGGGGGAGTTTATGAACCCCAGTCAGTAGGAACATTCTGTCCTTACCAGCAAGCTGCTTGAGGTGAAACCCCAACCTTGCCTCCCCACTACCTCTCCACATGTCCATCAGAGAACTGTCAGTAGTGGCAACAGAAGCAGCAATCGTGGTGGTGCCAATCTGATGGATGTGTGGAGAGTGTTTTTCCAGCCTTAATGACCCAGTCTGAGACAGGGTGCCAATAGCAACAGTCACCACCAGTGGCTGGACCTCATGGTGAGTGATTATCTGGGATTCATCGGTTCAAATGATTCTATGCATACTGATGACCCCATGGAATTCTGGGATTTGTGTCTGGATTTAAGCCAGGCCCTTGCTCAGTATGTGCAGGAAGTGCTGTAGGTGCAGTACCCTGTTGACCTTTATAAAATTAATGAGTCCTGGATCAGCAGTGATTTCCAGCTCCCTTCTGCTGATTCTGGGGTCTAGATGGGTTTCCTTGTCTATCACTCTCTATTGCTCTCCTTCTGTATTTTTTGTAAACCTTATGTGCACCGGGCTTGTGGAATTCACACCACTATGAATTCATGCTAACAGTTGCCACTGGGTAAGAAAAACAAAAGAGCACCTGAACTTCTCCAATTATATGTAAAAAAATAAAAATCAGCTACAAAAAATGTCATGAAAGAAGCAGGGTTGTTTTCAATCTGCCTTGATTCTGTGATCTATAGCAGTAGACTTTCCAATTCCAGCAGTTCATGTTTTGCAGAACAGTACACACTATATCATAGAACTGAATAGGTGTCCAGCTTGCTTCAGAAACTGTTTGCTAAATCCAGATGTTGTTGATGCAATCAGCAGCCAACTCCGTCTGATTTTGATCTAGCAGAAACTTGTGAATGGCTGAGTGCAACATTAATACCCTTGTCACCCCTGCTGCAAGAATGAGCCATCTGACATCAGAATTAAAATTGGTGCAGTATACACAGTTTCTGTAATATAACACTGAGAAAGTATCATGAAATTGGCCAAGTTCAATATGGCATCCATAAGGCCAGGAAGGTCAGGACCTGATTCTTTTGTATAACCGTTTCCTAATGTAATAACATGATTCATCCTCAACATAAAAGGTGCAACATCTTCTGTTAGTGCTAGCAAACTGATTTTTTAAGCTTTTACAACATTAATATAAATAGGAACATACTGTACTTTGTGATATATCATTGTCTCTAAAAAATCAATCACTTTGAAAATATTTTAACCTTCAATGCATTCTGGAAGCTTTTTGCAAAACAACAAAAAAGTAATTTAAGAATTTTTAGAAATATCTTATGATTCCTTTAAATGCATTGAAGATTTCCGTGCTACTTTGAGTGTTTTGGAAAACTGATGTATTTGACAAAGACACAAACTTCAGTATTTTCCAACATTCCACTTCAGTCATTAATATGGGCATGTCCCCTCACTGGTAGGCAATATCAGTCTCTCTGATTATGAATATGCTGCTGTGCATAAAAGCAATGAAAACGTAATTAGAAGGTTTAAGGGCATTCTGGTGTAACTACATGTTCCTTCAGTTTTCTCGAAAGCCACAGAATGTAGAAAACTCTCAAGACAATGCATTCAGCTGTCAAATATTCAAGCCTCAAAAACAAAATTATAAGCAAAGCACCTCACATATGTAAGCAAGCAATTGAAAGTAAAAAAAATGTACATATATCCAGAATTGTACAATATATGCATACACACAGTGAAGGTGATTAATGACAAAATATTAGAGAACCACGTCAAGTTACATAATGTGTGATTTATGTAATTCCTGAATAATGTGAATTATTCTAAAATGTTAGTAGCAATAATTGAGAGAGATTGACATTTTGAGTTCTGTGTTACATAGCCTGTCCCCTTTAGTCTTGCTTTGCACTTGCTACTGAAAGGTTTCTCTCTTTTTATTGCCCCTTGCAACATCTTACTTCTCTATCAAGCAACTACATCATTTGTAACCCACCACAAAAATGCTGCCTACAGGGACCTACTAGAAATAATGTTAAGTACAGTTTTTCTAATACATCTTAAATAACATCTTAAACATTTTCATTAACGTAATGCTGTGATATATTGTTCTTTACCCAATGGGTTGTGATTTATCATTAAATGGTAGGGTCTTCTCAAATTGTCTAATGACTGCAGTAGTTAAATCCCTGCTCAAGAAAACTAATCAACGACTCATAGTACAGAAACTGGATTGCCTAAAGTGGTAAACAACTTAAACTGGTTAATGCAGACATGGGCCACGTATTTGACATCATAGACCACAGTATTCTTAAAAAATGCCTAAGACAATGGCAGTATCTTAAATTGGTTTCAGTCTTATTTAGCAGGTAGATAATTCTTAGTTGTGGTGATTGCAGCTTGAAGAGCTATGATATTGTACACGATGTACCACAAGGATCTTTTCTGGACTGACTGTTATTTTAAAGTACATGCTCCCAATTAAGCCAGATTATGACAAACCACCAGGTTAACTACCACAGTTATGCAGACGACAAGAAGATGACACGCAGCTTTAATTATCTATAGCATCTGATGACCCTGATTGTCTTGGCTCTCTGATCTTTTGTCTAACTTGTATCTCTGAATGAATGTAGTAGACTTTTCAAGTTAAAGAATGAAAAAAACAGAAATCTTAGTGGCTGGCAAAATGGAGATAGTGAAAGTCTTAGAAATAAACTTGATCCCTTAGCATTAAAAGTCAAGGTGGAAGTATAAAATATAGGTGTAATCAGGGACTATGACGTAATGCACATTACTACATAACTAGGACTGCATTTGTTCATCTAAAGAACATTGTGAAAGTTAGACCTCTTATAACAGCAAGACGCTTGGAAATGAAATCATTCTTTTGTTTTTAGTGGACAAGATTTCTGTAATGAACTCCTAACTGGACTGCCTAATAAAGACATCACTCGAAAGCAATTACTCCAGAATGCAACAACAAGAATTTTAACCAGAATAAGAAGTAAGCACATCTCACCAACTTTACTGTTGTTACACTAGTTATCCATGTCCTTAAGAACTGACTTTGAAGTACTACTAAAGGTATATTAATCTTTAAATAATTTTGCTCCTTCCTATATTTTAATGCCTGTCCCCCTACATTCCATACATGCAGAGAATTATTATATTCTTCATGGATTTGCAATCATTACTAATTTCTAATTGGATGGGTGGATCTAAGCAACACTGTACATTGTCTTTTTCTCCCATAAAATACCACATATATTAAAATAAATAACGTAAATGAAAATACATAATAAAGTATATGTATTCTATATATTATATTTATTCATATACCTGTATGTATATACATTATATATATATATTTTATGTATTTATATATTACTAGCCAACCCGCAGTGTACCATACGCCGCATAATCAGGCGGTTTTTTAATGATTTTTAAGCACAGGGAGAAAATTAACATTTGAAAAATCGGTAATGTAATAAATCAGCAAGAAAAGCAACATTGTAACAATGCACAGAATGAACCAACACACAGCGTTGTGTGTTTTAACCTCAGTTGTAAAGAATTGTTTTAAGGATCCCATGAGATACCCCTCGCAAACCGTTTTACACGCTGCATATGGCGATTCACCTCTGCGAGAAACATGCCTCTATGAACAGTCAACGTGGCTTGGAGGTGCCAGGAGTTTGTGGGCGTAGCTCCTTCTTGCGTGCGCCATAGGTGTCTTACTTGTCGGGGGCTCAGTGAATCCACTCCCCTTCCGGCGTGCTTTCCATGGTTGTCTTGCCTTAGTGAATTATATATATAGATATTGTGACGTGTGAGTCCCTGTCTTGCACCCCAAAACACGAGGCTGAGTCTCAGTACTTTAGCAAAACCAGCTTTATTCAGCTTGAAACTGCAACAACACCGTTATTTATTGTAGTGGGATCTACCACACTCCTATACACAGACACAGCAGTCAGGCAGGGTTGAGGCCTGGATAGTGGCCAAGTAATATTGTTCCCTGCATTTATAATGTTCCTTGCATCACCCATTAACGGCATGTGCTCATAGTGCGGCCGCGATCTTTTTGGATTTGTGTTCGCAGCGAGCTGCTACAGCGATGGGAGCCCGTAGTCGCCCCAGCAACCGACAGGCTATCTTCCATAGATGCAGCGATCACATTTTGGGATGCTCCTTGGCGTGTCACCCCATTGTAGGGAGTTCCAAAAGAGTTTAGAAACCTTACAATATGCATTCATAATAAAGTATATGTATTCCATATATTACTTAGACCACCTCCTAAAACAAGACCAACAATTTCACCCTCAGTTGTAAAAGTTTTTCACTATTTTGCAACATTTAAAGTAATAAGACAATACGATAATATAAAATGTAATTAAAGCACAGTTGCGTACTCCTCAGCAGGTTTACTTTGGAGTTTGACAGTTGTTCTGTCAGTGACTGCAAGCTGCAAATATGCTAACAGAGAAAAAATGATGAGAAAAAAATTAAGCCAAATTTTTACATGCTTATACATCACATCAGCAATCTGTTTACCCACAATTCTAAGTGTACCAATTACATCTCATTTTACATATTTTTTCATCACTAACTTTCCCTTTTCCTTCTTTCTATTTATTGGATCTTGATAAGCAGTATTTTTAACTGTCTCATTGCCTTTCCCTCCTCTTACCTGTAAATGACAAATTTCTTACAGAAACCTTAAAAATATCTGTCCCTCTATCCTTTCTGAATCCATTTCTGATCTTTTACTGTCTGCACATATTCCAACAACACAGCCCTTCATTCAGCATTAGATAAAACAGCTCCTGTAAAACATAAGGAGGTTTCCTTTAAACGTTCAGCTCCTTGGTATAATTCAGAATTGCGATCTATGAAAGCAGCTGGCCGACGCCTTGAGAGAATGTCACGTTAGACTGGCCTCACCATGCACATCCAGGCTTTCTCTGACCACCAAAGAGCTTACAGAGAAGCACTAACTGCTGCTAAGAACACCCACTATGGCAGAATAATAAAAAGTGACCACAATAACCCAAGGGTTTTGTTCTCTGTAGTTAATAAACTACTCAAACTCACATCTGGCCCAACTACCTGTTCTACTGAAGTATGTGAGGAATTCCTCCACTTTTTCCGTAACAAAATTAAAGATCTAAATAATTCAACTAACATAATTACATCATCTGTTTATATCTCTCCCTGTTTTCCCACTCCATTCAGCTTCTTCTCTAAGTTCTCACCAGTCACATCTGCGTTTGTTAATAACCTGCTCTGTAAGATGAGGCCGACTACTTGTCTACTGGACCCCATCCCCAGCACACTACTTAAATCCTGCCTTTATGCCATAATCCCGACTGCTACAACAATAATAAACTCATCCCTTGACACTGGCTCTGTGCAGCTCACTTTTAAAATCACTTCTGTAACCTCAATGTTAAAAAAATCTGGTCTTGAAGCTGACAGTCTTAACAATTTCCGGCCTATTTCCCACTTACCTTTCCTCTCAAAACTCTTGAGCGTGTTGTAGCCTCCCAACTCACCAATTACTTAACCACTAATAACTTGGTGGAACCCTTCAATCTGGTTTTAGGGCGTGGCACAGCTGTGAAACTCCTCTGCTACGGGTAACCAATGATTTGCTTATGGCAGCAGACTCCGGACAAACCAGCATATTAATTCTATTAGACCTCAGTGCAGCATTTGACACTGTCAGACATGACATTCTACTCTCCAGAATGGAGAACATGCTTGGTATCTCTGGCACTGCCCTCCAGTGGTTCAAGTCCTATCTGACTGATAGGCAAGAGTTTGTTAGTCTTGGCAACAGGAGATCCATCTTGGTGCCAGTCACACAAGGAGTTCCACAGGGCTCTGTCCTTGGCCCTCTACTCTTCTGTATTTATAAAATCCTACTAATAACCTACAAAGCCTTAAATAACCTCGCGCTAAACTACATCAGTGATCTTCTCCATCACTATGTGCCTGCCCGCACACTAAGGTCCTCTGATTAAGGCAATCTTGTTGTGCCCCACACTAATCTACACTCCATGGATGACAGGGCCTTCAGCTGTATAGCACCATGACTCTGGAATAACCTACCAAAATTAATCAGATCAGCTGACTCCATGAATTCTTTTAAAAAACAACTTAAAACTCATCTGTTCAGGAAGGCTTTTAGCTCTGCTTGACTTTATTACCCTTCTCTCAAGATGCTCATGTAACCTGTATGTGTGTGCTAGACCATCAATTGTGTTGTCTGTTAGGCTTTTCTCTGAATTTACTGTCTTAATCTTCTTTATTTATTTATCTGGTTTAGTACAATGCTATATACTGTATACCCTGCCGTTCTGGATTATGTTGGTAAATGGCAGGCAGCATGATGGACTGAGTATATTTCTGTGCACATCACCACATTTCACATTGCTTGTGAAAGGCTTACAGATCACATTAACAGTCACATGGTGCTTCCCTGGCAATCAAGTATGATCTTTCTTCAAACAGGTAATAGGTTCTAGTATATACAGTATATTTGTTACATCTGCTGCAAAATTTGATTCCAGACTTATATATTTCAATATAGCTGTATTCAGATCATCAATGGCATCTCATTTATAGGCAAGTAACATGTTGCATTGGCCCTTCAGTTTTTACAAAGAAATTGTTATTATTTGTAATTTATTCTTGCATTTGCATTTATTGTTAGTTTGTAGTGTCTGAAAACTTTGCTAGAGTGGCGCCATCCAACATAAACAATGTTCGTTAATGTCTGTAATAGTGGTAGGAGAGAATCTATCTATGTAAAATAGATATAAAAATGTGGTCAAAGGTGAGCCAGAAGAGAGAAACAGCAATTCACCATGAGTACAAATGTTCAGTGCATGTTACTTGTGCTGGTAATAGGGGGTCTTTCAAGTACAGAATGTAACAACATAGGCATTTGAGGTGCAGCAAATTAGGAAAAGTCAAAGAAGGACTGAATCATGACATGTAATAAAGATTTAAAAACATAATGCCAATAGGTGTTGACTGTGGTGTTCCCAGTATTAAATATCTTAGACTAACAATTCACTGCTGTATAATTTTTGGGCTGTGGTAAATACTGTACTTTTAAGCTTCTTGCAGGATTAGCTATGGCATTTCTTTTGACTTGGTGATTGCATTTTTGTTCATTTCTCTGTTTTAGTGATCCCACACAACTTCCAATACATTGATATCAGGGATTTTTCATGAGAACTGAGTTTTGCTCTGTAGTCTTAAGTATACATAACAAAGCCATATGTTTTGTTGGCAACTGTTTTTTTTTTTTTTTGTTCTCTAGGCATTAAACATTCACTGATCGGTATGTTATTCTTTTTGAAAATACTACTTTCTTTTGTCCTGTGTTACCCCAACCTTAAAAAAAAAATGTAGAATTTACATCGAGAGTTTTGCATAATCAACACTATATACCGCAGTCTGTCTTTGTATGGCATAAGGCTGAAAAGTTCCCTAGGCTTTAAAGTTTTACCATTCGCTTTTATTCTTTTTGACAATGCTACTTTTTTTTGTCCTGCTTTGCCTTAACCTTAAAAAAGTGTAGAATTTGCATGGCGAGTTCTGCATAATCAGCACTATATACAGAAGTCTGCTTTTGTATGGCATAAGGGCTGAAAAGTATCAAAATCAAAAAACAGCCGGTGAAATATGCAGAATTCACAAAAGTAACAGAAACACGGAAAGAATGAATATGAAATGAAAGTGTCCTTAAAACATAACAGACTTCTGGAATCACAGAGGTAGGTTGACACAAAGGACAAAAACTGTATAAAATTTGCGAAAATCATTATTTCCACCTACTTCAGAAGTGAGATGTTGACTTGCATTTGTGCTTATCTAACTGAAAAGGAAGAGTGAAAGCACAGAGGCTGTGACATTAACATTTAGTGTGGGAGGTGCAAAAACAGAAAAAAAGAGCTTACAACATATTAGAAGATTTCACACAGGCTGAGTATTTAGATTCAACTCAGGCTTAAACTGGTTTAATTTACCAATTAAAACATACAATTCACTAAAGCCCATTCTCTCAGGTTTGACAAGCAAAAGTGACAGTTGTAAATTGAAACTGGCCAAGGATAGGTGTGCCATGCTTGTGGCATCATATTCAAAAAGACTTGAGGCTGCATCGACAAAGTATTGAGCAAAGGCTGTGAATACTTGTTTACATGTGCTTTCTCAATTTTTTTATTTTTAATAAATTGGCAAAAATCTTAAGTAAACTTTTTTCACGTTGTCATTATGGGGTGTTGTGTGTAGAATTCTGAGGTAAAAAATGAATTTAATCCATTTTGGAATAAGGCTGTAACATAACAAAATGTGGAAAAAGTGATGCGCTGTGAATACTTTCCGGATGCACTGTATATAGTAATGTGTAGGTCACAGACTTGCACAAGAGAGAAGGAGGTGAGTCCAGGTTTCCAAGAAAATCTGTTTTATTGATGTGAAGACAGGAACAGTCTCATGCATTTTATTCAAAGGGGAGCTGTCACTTCAGCACACACAAACATAGTAGTCAAGCATTGAAATTGTCAGTCATTCTGCATTTACTCCCTTTGTCAGGTTAAAGGAATAGATAACCTCTTTCATCAAGCAGGTTCCTTCTGGTAGTACTGGTAGCCAACAGGGTGCTGGTGAAAATTGGAAGGAGAAGAATAGGGGGGAGACGTGTCCGGAGGCAAGAGGAGAGGAGGAAGGTAAAGATAGTGGAAGTGAGGGTAGGAACTTTGAATGTTGGCAGTATGACTGGTAAGGGGAGAGAGTCAGCTAATATGATGGTTGATATATTGTGTGTGCAAGAGACTAAATGGAAGGGGAGTAAGGCCAGGTGGATCGGAGGTGGATTCAAATTGTTTTATCATGGTGTGGATAGGAGGAGAAATGAAGTAGGGGTTATTCTGAAGGAACAGTATGTCAAGAGTGTTTTGGAGGTGAAAAGAGTGTCAAAGAGAATAATGATTATGAAGCTGGAAATTGGAGGTGTGATGATGAATGTTGTTCGTGCATATGCCCCGCAAGTTGGGTGTGCAATGGATGAGAAAGAAGTTTTTGGAGTGATGACCTGATGAACAGTGAACCCAAGGGACAGAAAGTGGTAATTGGAGCGGATTTCAGTGGACATGTTGATGAAGGGAACAGAGGAGACAAGGAAGTGATGGGTAGGTATGGTGTCAAGGAGAGGAATTAAGAAGGTCAGAGGATAGTGGATTTTGCCAAAAGGATGGACATGACTGTGGTGAAAACATATTTTAAGAAGAGGGAGGAACATAGGGTTACAAACAAGAGTGGAGGAAGATGCACACAGGTAGATTACATCCTATGCAGAAGAGTCCATCTGAAGGAGATTGAAGACTGCAAAGTGGTGGCAGGGGAAAGTGTAGTGAAGCAGCATAGGATGGTGGTCTGTAGGATAATGTTGGAGATTAAGAAGATGAAGAGAGTGAGGGCAGACCCAAGGATCAAATGGTGGAAGTTGAAAAAGGAAGACTGCAAGGTTGAGTTTAGAGAAGGTGAGACAGGCACTTTGTGGCAGTGAAGAACTAACAGACAATTGGAAAACTACAGCAGATGTAATAAGGGTGACAGCAAGAAGGGTTCTTGGTGTGACAATTGGACTGAGGAAGGAGGAAACGGAAACCTGGTGGTGGAATGGGGAAGTACAGGAGAGTATACAGAGGAAGATGGTGGTAAAAAAGAAGTGGGATAGACAGAAAGATGCAGAAAGTAGAGAAGAGTACAAGGAGATAAGGTGCAAGGTAAAGAGAGAGGTGGTGAAGGCTAAAGAAAAGGCATATAATGAGTTGTATGAGAGGTTGGACACTAAGGAGGGAAAAAAGGACCTGTACCGATTGGCTAGACAGTGGGACTGAGCTGGGAAAGATGTGCAGCGGGTTAGGGTAATAAAGGATAAAGATGGAAACGTACTCACAAGCAAGGAGAGTGTGTTGAGCAGATGGAAAGAGAACTTTGAGTGGCTGATGAATGAAGAGAAGAGTGACAGAAGAGGTTGGATGATGTGGAGATAGTGAATCAGGAAGTGCAATGGGTTAGCAAGAAGGAAGTAAGGACAACTATGAAGAGAATGAAGAATGGAAAGGCTGTTGGTTCAGATGATATACCTGTAGAAGCATGGAGGTGTTTAGGAGAGATGGCAGTGGAGTTTTTAACCAGATTGTTTAATGGAATCTTGGAAAGTGAGAGGATGCCTGAGGAGTGGAGAAAAAGTATACTGGTGCTGATATTTAAGAATAAGGGGGATGTGCAGGACTGTAGTAACTACAGGGGGATAAAATTGATGAGCCACAGCATATTATGGGAAAGACCAGTGGAAGCTAAATTAAGAAGTGAGATGATGATTAGTGAGCAGCAGTATGGTTTCATGCCAAGAAAGAGCACCACAGATGCGACGTTAGGTCTGAAGGTGTTGATGGAGAAGTATAGAGAAGGCCAGAAGGAGTTGCATTGCATCTTTGTAGACCAGGAGAAAGCATATGAGAGGGTGCCTCGAGAGGAGTTGTGGTATTGTTTGAGGAAGTTGGGAGTGGCAGAGAAGTATGTTTAGAGTTGTACAGAATATATATGAGGGTAGTGTGACCGTGGTGAGGTCTATCGTATGTGATGGATGCATGCAAGGTGGAGGTGGGATTACATCAGGGATTGGCTCTGGGCCACTTTCTTACTTGCAATGGTGATAGACAGGTTGACAGATGAGATTAGACAGGAGTCTCCATGGACTATGATGTTTGCTGATGACATTGGGATCTATAGCGATAGTAGGGAGCAGGTTGAGGAGACCCTGGAGAAGTGGAGATATGCCCTAGAGAGGAGAGGAATGAAGGTCAGTAGGAACAAGACAGAATACATGTGTGTAAATGAGAGGGAAGACAGGGAATGGATGCAAGGAGTAGAGTTGGTGAAGGTGGATAAGTTTAAATACTTGGGATCAACAGTACAGAGTAATAGGGATTGTGAACGAGAGGTGAAAAAGAGAGTGCAGGCAGGGTGGAATGGGTGAAGAAGACTGTCAGGAGTGATTTGTGACAGACGGATATCAGCAAGAGTAAAAGGGAAGGTCTACAGGACAGTAGTGAGACCAGCTATTTTATATGGGTTGCAGACGGTGGCACTGGCCAGAAAGCAGGAGAAAGAGCCGCAGGTAGCAGAGTTAAAGATGCTAAGACTTGCATTTGGTGTGACAAAGATGGATAGGATTAGAAATGAGTACATTAGAGGGTCAGCTCAAGTTAGACGGTTGGGAGACAAAGTCAGAGAGTCGAGATTGTGTTGGTTTGGACATGTGCAGAGGAGAGATGCTGAGTATATTGGGAGAAGGATGCTAAGGATAGAGCTGCCAGGAAAGAGAAAAAGAGGAATGCCTAAGAGAAGGTTTATGGATGTGATGAGAGAGGACATGCAGTTGATGGGTGTAACAGAACAAGATACAGAGGACAGAAAGATATGGAAGAAGATGATCCGCTGTGGTGACCCCAAATAGGAGCAGCCAAAAGAAGAAGAAGATATATATATATTTAATGAATATCTTTTTTGAATTCTTTATTTTATTTTTTATTGGATTCTTATGACAGGGAGTGATATTTGTTAGGTTTTTGATGTTTTTGCATTTCTGTAGGATTGGCACTATTATGTATAGTGATGACGTCCACTGCTAGTCATGTAATCGAAACTGCACTGCACTGTTGTGCAGTGTAAGTTATCTGGATAAATTTTAAAAAGAAAATAGAAACTTTCATTATATGTTATTACATCTTTTCACATGCGGCAATCAACCTTTTGTTACCTGTCTTATTACACTTGCTGAACAAACAGGCCCTAGCCTAATTTTACTCAATTATGTTTACCTCTTTTGCAAATTGCTTTGGATAAAACTGTATGCCAAGGAAATAAATGTAAATGTGAACATTTGAGATAGTTATTGACAAAGCATCCTAGTTTGTTTAAGGTCATTTTTAATTTTTTGCATGACTTTGACCTGTCTTCTGTGTATTGGGCCTTGACGTTCGGTTTTGTTGTTGTTGTCACAGTTTCCTGACCCTAGCCTTTGATTCTTTAGTAAATTTTTGCTGTCTCCATTCCATAGTCTTAATTGTGGCTATTATTAAACATCTCTATTTGATCCTCATTTTGTTTGGTATTTATAAAATGTGCAATGCACCTTATTCCATGCATCTTGGTTCTTTGTGTGAAGAAAAGCTTTCTAACACTTGTGCAAAACTTTGCCATTAACTAATATTGTTGAAATCATTTATAAGTAGCTCAATATCCATGGATTGTTCCTGCATAGTACCCTATGCTGGCTGGGATATGCTATATACCATCATCCCATGACCCTGATCAGGATTGAGTGGGTTAGAAAATTACATGTCATTCATAACTACTATAACAGCATGAATTAAGTACATAAAATATAATGAGGTGCAATTGACAGTTTTAGTAGCATTGGAGAAAAATAACAAACAGAATACCAACATATCACAGTATATGCTCATTGTGCTCACCTGAAACCTGCATTCTTGTGTTCTCTTTAATACAATGAAAAGTCAAAGCTGTTTGTACCTTGCAGTGGAATATGGAACAAGCAGAACAGGGACAGAGAGAGAAAGGGATGGAACGAGACAGGTAGTGCTCAGCGTGTACTTTGTGAAAGAGAATTGTTTAAAAAGAAAAACACATAGTTGATAGGTACTAACACATTTGTGAACAGTTGCAGTCAAAAGTTTGAAATAAAGTAACCATACTTGGTATCCCCAGAAAGTGATTCACTGTCACATGGTTATTTTTTAAAATAACACTTAAAAATAAGACCATAACAGTATTAAAAATGAGACAAGAAGTGTTAATGTGTAATTAAATTGCCTCAAAAAGGCATGACATTATTACAGTATGCCTTAAAAATGATATGAGGTAACACTCCAACATAATGCATATTTACATATTTGCATATTCACATGCATTATTACATATTTTGTGACTGTGAAAGGAAAGATTCACCACAGGGAAACAAAGAGAATACTGGATCTGTAAATACAAAAGTGTACAGTACATAAATACAAGATATCTTTTAATTGTTTAGAAAAAATGTTCCTATTTCATCCATCCATCCATCCATTTTCCAACCCGCTGAATCCGAACACAGGGTCACGGGGGTCTGCTGGAGCCAATCCCAGCCAACACAGGGCACAAGGCAGGAATCCAATCCCGGGCAGGGTGCCAACCCACAGCAGTCCTATTTCATAAGTCTAAAAATAATTCAAATAAAATTATTGTACACTTATTTATAAATTGCCCTAGTGTGTGCTTGGTGTGTGGGTGTGTTTGTGTGTGTCCTGCGGTGGGTTGGCACCCTGCCCAGGATTGGTTCCTGCCTTGTGCCCTGTGTTGGCTGGGATTGGCTCCAGCAGACCCCCGTGACCCTATTCGGATTCAGCGGGTTAGAAAATGGATGGATGGATGGATGGATTATTTACCATAAATAATGGAAACTAATGGTAAACTTTATCCAGTGAATATATACTTTGTAACAATATAACAAAAAGTGTACAGTATTTTACTTTACCTAACCATGATATGTTACTAGTATGTCATACCTTCGAAATAACTGGAAGCACATTGTCCCAATGTGTGTTATACAGTATATTGTTACCAAGGAAGTGGAATGCAAGGACTAAATAATTCCTCATGAAAGTCAGTATGTAGTAGTCTATGTGGGTCTAGCAAATTACCACTGCCGGTTTGTACTTCGTTTTAGTGAGAGAGCAACACTCTTGTCAGATTTAACAAAGAAGTGGGCCCCTAACAACATGGTAGGGGATGATAAAGCGGATGCTGAATTTTATGACCTGAAGCAGGTCCTAACATCAGCATCTGCAATTAAAACTACTAACTTTTCTTGTCCTTTCATTTTCCAGAACAACACTTCTGACACAGGACTTGGAGTTGTGTTGAGCCAGTGTCAATGTTGTTGAACACCCCATCATGCTCTTGAGCTGGAAACTGTTAGACCCGGAAACAAGGTATGTGGTGATAAAATGAGAAGCGATTAAATGGGCAGTGACGCAACTGAGGTATTACCTCCTAGACAGTGAATTTATCCTAGTCACCGACCATGCCACTCTGCAGTGGAAGCATGATGGTGCGGGTCCTGCTCCACACTCCCTCTTCCAGATTTGGGAGCCCTCAAACTCAACACTGTCGGTAATGTACCCAGATGAAATGGTCTCATGGGGACAAATCAGACTGAGCAAAGGGATGGTGCAAAAGGTTCAAGTGCTTTTATTAACAAACCAAAATCAAAACCAATGTCTAAATAAGGTGCAGTGCTCAAAAACGTGTTCTTGGGAGGCAGTCAAAGAGTTCAAATCAAGGTATTGACAAGCCGGACCAAGGGTTGGCGGTGAGCACTAATGCCTCTTCTTCTCTCCACACAGACCTTCAGTTGAGAAAACCACCTGATTGCATCACTTCCACCTTTGATTCCTAACCTCACTTCTGGCACTTACTGATGACCTCATTCCACTTCCTGTCCTGCAAGCATGCTCTTCCTGCCCTCTGTCTATAAAAGTAGTCAACGTTGGGCAGGGCTAACATATTGGCTCTGTACTTGAAGGGCGAGGTGCAGCAGGCTTACTATGATCTCCCCGAGGAACAGGTCGCTAATTGCAACACATTAAATGCAGAGGTCCAAAAATGGTATGGTGTGACCACAGAAAAGCAGGTGAGGGAATGGCATGACTGGCGATTTCACCCCAAGCGGCCCACCACAGTGCAAGCTTTTCAAATATAGGGAAAAAGGGCACTGGCTAAGGCTAGATATCAATGTTGAGAGGAGTGCCAGCTGTGACAGAGTCCTAGGAGGATTATGCTACCTGGTACTCCAAGGCTGTGCCTTTGCATTCAGCTAATACAAACACAATCGCATGGGAACTTGTAGGGGTCTTTGCGCAGGTTGGCATCCCCGAAGAGATGTTAACAGATCAGGGGACGCCGTTTACTTATGACATTCAGGGAAGTGGCCAAGTTATTCAGAGTAAAACATCTAAAGACCTGTGTCTACCACCCCCAGACAGATGGCTTTGTTGAAAGTTTCAATAAGATGCTTAAGCATATATTTTGCACAGTGGTCAGCGAGGATTGAAGAAACTGGGATTAATTACTTCCCCCTGTGTTATTTTCTATTGGGAAGTTCCTCAAAACTCCACAAGCTTCTGCCCTTTCAAACTATTATACAGTACAGATGACAACCCCGCGGGACATATTAGATATCCTAAAGGAAGGTTAGGAGGAAGAGGCCCGCCCTTCCTCTAATATTTTAGAGTATACTGTGCAGTTACGTGATAGATTTGACAGAATCCAACTCATACTACAAGAACACACCGGAAAAAGCTCTGTCAACACAGGCCCACTATTATAACCATGGCATGAATCTCCAGGAATTCCACCCAGGGGACTGAGTCATGGTTCTCGTATCCACCTCCACTTCCAAATTACTGGCCCAATGGCAGGGCCCATACAACATTAAGGAAAGTAAGGGGCTTTGCGATTAATTCATTGGCTGATCGAATGGGTTTACCATGTGAACTTCAGAAGACCTTAAGAGCTTCCACCTCCGTTACTGACCTTACTTCTGGTACCCACTGATGACCTCATTGCAATTTCTGTCCTGCAATCACTCAATTCCTACCATCCCACTATAAAAGCAGTCAATGTCCACAGACAACCAGTCAATACATGTTTTATATAAGCTCAGTCTAAAGTGATTACTCTTTTTATCCCAAACAGTTTCTTTCATAGCTTTTCAAAAACTATTTTGACCTTTGTGAACAAAATCAGCACTCACTATGGACCTGTCACCTCAACCCTTCATTTTTGTTTTGCTTCCAAAATGCTATACTCCATTGCGATTTAAACTTGAAAATAACACTGTTAGTATGTATTATCCATCACATTTTTAGTAGTAAAATGAAATAAATGCATTATTGTGCTTTACATTTCAACTGCAAATATCATCTTTGTGGAATCCACAGTACTAACTAGAGAAGAGGTGACAGTGTTTTTTTCATTTAAATAATTTATAAAGGAGTTCTTGTAAAATAAGATGGTGCATGCAGTGAAAGAAATATAATTTTGTTAATAACAGGCGAGTCACTCTGTTTTGACTGAATCATTCTGCAAATTTCATGCCTTCTAAAGAACTGAAGTAATTAAGTAAAACAAATCTTCACACAAGTGTTGTTAAACATTGCTGACAGCTAGCTCCAAAGAATCAATTGTTTTGATTTTGGCATCCAGTTACAGTTTTTTTATCTTTTTGTCTTGTTACAGAATACTGCTCTCTGAGGGCATGTTTACATGCTAAATGCATTTTACAGGTGACATTGAAAATATAGACCAAGTCTTGAGCTCTGCAGTGCTATTTAAACACACAGTGAAAATTGCCTTGTCTCAATGCATTTGCCGTCTGCTGGTGTGTGCTTATATTTTCATAGGGGGGCAAATATTTTACCCTGATTACATCAGAGTATTTATTGTATAAATGTACTATGAGAGGTCACTTAGATAAAATTTAAATCTGGCCAGTAGCTGCCCACTTATACCATTAAGTTTTTCCAATCTGATCAAAAATATATTATGTCCTGCAGTATCAAATGTGGTAATGCAGTCTAATAATACAAGCAGATAAAAGTAACTATTGTCAGTAGAAAGATATACATCATGAAGTACTTTGACTAAAACACACTCTATACTATGGTGTTGTCTAAAACCTGACTAAAAAACTTCTAAGGCATTAGCTTTTACAAAAATATACGTAACTGTTTAGTTACTGCTTTCTGTGAGATTTTAAAGATCAAAGGAATGATTTCATATGGGTCCATAAGTTGACAAATTAATAGGGTCAAGATTTGGTTTCTTAAGGAGAGGTTTAATAATAGTCACTTTAGGTACAACTGCAAGATTAAATGATGAATTCATAATACTTAAAGATTGATTCACTAATACTAGGTACATTCAGCAGGAAAAAGATCAGGCAGGCAGATAGTTGACTTTCATGCTGTAAGTAACACATCAAATACTGAATGTTCAGTTTGGGCAAAGAATTCTAATTTCTCAGTGTATTCAACAGCAGACTCATTTGCCATTGCCTCAAAGATTGATAAAGAAGACTGAGATTTACTATAAACGTAACTTGAGATTTTAACCTCACCCTAGATTTTATTGCCTTCTTTTTAAAAACGCTCATTAAATCATCACTACTAAACCCAATACATACCCCTGGGTTAATACATTCATGATTTAATTTGGAAACTGCACCAAATAGAAATTTGAGATCATTTTTGTTGTTTTCAACAAAGAACTAGTTAAAGCACGCTTGTAATTCAAAAGACTGTCTTCCAACCTTTACAAAAAATCTCTAACTCAGTAGAGCGCCAATATGCATTTCAATGTACAAGTGGTTTGTTTGAGTGTGCCGGTATGCCTTGTGTACCTTGGTGTGAATTTTTTCTAATTAACTTTTTTCTTCAATGATGGTAACAAATCTGCTGCATCTCGTAAAGTAGTTTCTGGATTTTCAATGTTTTTGGTTGGTCAATATGTAAGTGTGAGGGAGGGAACTTTTTTCTGAAATCTGTAAAAGCAAGTAGAAGTAAAAGCACAACCTAAATAATAGCCTGAAGAACAAAACATGTTGGATCAGCTGTAATTTATAACAAACACAAGAGAGTCCGACAAAAAAGATTATGGGGGAAAATGGTTACATTTTCAACAGAACTAGAAAAGTATAATATCAAATCTAAAGAGTGATTGCCAATATCCAACATTCTGTGTAACACCAACATAGTCAAAAATAGATACAAAATCTGTCCTGAAAGGATCACACTCTATTCCACATGAATATTAAAATCTCCTATAATCACAGGCTTATCAGTAGCCAGAATAATAAATCTGAAAATGCTTTTATAAAATCATGGGGTCAATATAACATAATTAGTGTAAGTGAAAAGGATGAACGTTTTTTTTCCACCTAAGTCCTTAATATTCAAATCAAGAACTTCAAAAGAAAAAGAAAACCTTCAAAAGAATTGCATTTCTAACAAGGTTCCTGAAATATGCTGAGTCACTTGCAGAAGTAAGGATACTAAGCGGAGATGATCCTCAGGTCTAAGTGCTGTTGCAGTGAACAGCGGAACAAGATCATCATCACGTTCAACTAATATGCAGATAACCTTGTTGTTGTTTCATTTTTCTTATTGCTTTGCTCAGCTGGACATCTGAATGCACCTTAACAGCTGCTTGTTGGCAATTAATGTCTTGCTCTCTCTCACATTCCTCTCAATTCCTCTCAATTTAAAGGGTCAGAGTACAGGGAAAAAGGATGTCCTCATTTAAGCTTAACAAAAATAATTGCAATCGTTAAGCTTCATTAGATCGAAATGAGTGTTGCTGCCATTATGACAAATTTTATTCGCACCAAGCATCTGAAAAGGCCATGAAATCAATTTTTAAGTAAATACAAAGTAGTGACAATGAAAGGTTAATGTTAGGTGGATGACAATCAACAATCAGGGTGACCCACTTGTGCACCCTGGCATATGTGAGAAAAAAGGAATGAAGGTGCTGTACCAAACTCAACCAAACCCCTGCCAACAAATCATCACCATCAATTCACATACACACACGTCACCCAAGTCAAGAGGTATTATTTTATCTTTCTTAAGTAAATATGTACATGCTATTGATTAATTCTGTCACACTATTAGGACAGCCTGTACCAATCGTAAGATAGATAATATTTATATTATGCTTGATACTGCAATCAGTGTTAGGTAATATTATTCAACTGTAACTGCAATGGTATTTTAGGATGTTGATATCACCTCTGCCAAAATAATCCTACCCTCCTCCAGACTGGAAGGTCAGCTTCATTTTAGATTTCATATGCTGTCACCAACTGACCTGAAATATCACTCCTACCTAAAAGTAGCTATTTCAACTCCTTTTGTGAAATTTATAATGTTTTGCCCTCTCTCAATAACACCAGCATTTTTTTGTTTGATCGGTACTTCACACGTATGCAGTTACCTGTACATTTTATTGCCATCCCTTCATCTAATGTATGAATGACCGCTGGTTTAAATCTCTCGCTAGTTCATTTTATTTTTTTATGTAATGTTCAGAGAGTGTAAATATATACATGCCATACCGTGCAGCCTGTGGGAGACTTAATCTGGTAATGCTATAACTCATTTTCTCAGTTATACAGACAGGGCCGGATTAAGACGAAATTGGGCCTGATGCTGCAGCGCAAAATAGGCCTATTTTTTCTCGCCATTGGTATATGTACATTCGACACTTCCCATACATGTACAGTCAGACTGACCAAGGAGCCTTAATTTCATTCTAAGAATTATTTTGAGGTTAATATAGCAAAGGAAAACTGTTCAGCTTCCGGAAAATTCTCGTCTGTTTTCACCTGGGCCTATTTTTAGGAATGGTCCTAATGCTGCAGCATCAATAGCACCCACCTTAATCCGGCCCTGTATATAGATAATATGGAAGAGTTAATTCTTGTTATTCATTATGCATCCAACTTTTGGTAATAATTGAATTAATCCAGCAGCCACCAAAGTGTATAAAATGCCTAGTCAGAGGCTGGAAATCCTCATTGAAGTACAAACTTCACAGTAGAGTACAGGTACTATATAATACATAAAGTGGGAGATCACATATCATATCTAAAGAACACTCGCAAAGATACCTCCTCAACACTCTGAAGGAATCTAGCATAGAGGAAACTAGCAGCATTTTTTAATGTACACTTTTCAATAGCATAAAACAACTCTCCACATAAATATTTTAGCGATTCCTATTTTTTCACAAGTTTTGTAAAAAGGAGTACATTGACTTCTTGTATCCCATTAGGTATGAACCCCTACCTTCTGATTATTTTTTCTAAAGAGACCTATTGGTTTATGCTTTATCATAAGGGTGTAATTTCTTGTACAAGGAACAGTATGGCCAAAAAGGATTTTTGGGGCATCAGGGGCAACAATAGGGTAGTCAACCCAAAAAGCTTGATGTCTTGTATAACTAGACATTGAGATATGAGTCGAATGGTATATCATACGTTGAGGTTTTGTTATACCAGTGATTTAGGCACCAGACCAAAAAAAAAACAACCTAAAATGATTTCAAAGCATTCATAATGTTTATGAGCACAAAAGTTAAATCACTGACTGAAATAATGTTTGATGTTGGAGTAATGTATAATATTTTCACAAATAAATACATTGTTTTTCTCCTTCTATGCACATTTGAATTAAAACAATACTTATTTTAGCAAACAGGAGATTACAAAGGACATAAAAGACCTCCACCTTTGGTGCAGAGTGATTTGCAATCATCTATGGTGGTGGTGTGCTTTATATAAGTAATACAAAGGTAATAAAATTAAAACCTTAATAAAAAATACACTAAAATAAATTCTTACACTAAGCACTTTTGCTTTTATAAAGGTCATGCACAGTTCTCCCAAACAACATAGCGGGTAATATTTATGGTGAGTCTTATAAATGATTACTATTGAGTAGGTTAACCAATTATAAGTTCTGCAATATGTTATTTCACTTTGTTTCAGTACTCTACAGAACTGGTTCTCCTGCTTATTACTTTAAAATTAGGTGGAACTTCTTTCTTTCCCTATTAGTGGTGTTCACCAATGGATTGATGATGGAAAGGAACTTATGCCAACTAGTTTATAGAACTTCAGTAAAGTCTTCATTTTCCATTGGGAACATATAAAGCATTATCTGTCTACATATCCATCTAAAGTGTGGAAAAACAGATGAGGAAAAATTGGCACAAACATGATTCACTTGCTCACGGGGCTCTGTCATCTGAAGTTTTGGAAAAGACCCTTCTTGAAGACCTTGATCGGATATCTATTGAGACACACACAGGCATTTATTCAGCAAAAACAAATGAAATCAATAAGTAAGCTTACTCTAATGAAAGTTACCCATTTTGTTCTTCTGGCTTTGGTCGCTTCTTCTAGTTTAATGTTAGAAAGCGAAAAAATGCCTCCAGAACTCTCTGATTGCTGAAAATTTGTCCTCATCAGTTACGTAAATGGTATCCTTGGTTCACAAAGAGGGCTCACCATGTTCCACTCTCAGCAACAGAGGCACTTGACCTCAGTGGACATCACTTCACAGTTTCTACATATGCACTACCATTCACCACTTGTCCATAACCTCACTGTAGTCTTAGGCTGCATGTTTTCCTCTTTTTGTCTTGCACATTCTGTTTCTCTTTTCTGCCTTTCCTCTTCAATCTGTATGAGTTGCTCATTAATATATTCTGGCTGGTACAAATACAGTTCAATAATTATGCTAAATGTATTCTCATCTTCATACTCAGACATATTGATATTTCAAAATGACAGCTCATTTGTCTAAAGCCTGTGTAATGAAAATGAGCAGCACATAAAAATGTTTGAGGTACCCAGAGATATGCCCCATTTAATAAAGAGAAAAGTAAAGGTTTTCAACAAAATAATAATAACAATAGACCAAGAACAAGCAGGGTCTCTGGTAAGTGGCTAGGTAGGGATCGATACTTGAAGTAAAAGAGCAGAAAAAGGTAGCATTGAGGTAGCATTTCCCATTTCATAGTCCTGCAATTCCTCCCTACTTGCATTTGTCTGACACATCAAACAAAATTAGCAGTCAACCTGTTCTCAAAACAAAAATGGTGTGTGCAGTTTTTTACAAAATAACCAAGAGGAAACAATGACCCTAGAGATGAAAGGTTACTGCAGAGGTATGGTTAAGTGCAGAGCCTTCACTTTATAAAATGGCTGAATCTCACGATTTTTTTTTCTTTTTCTGAAAATGATATGCTGTTTTACAGTGTGTGTATTTCAATTTCAAGATGGCAATCAAAAATCCATAACAATCTGGACATAGTGGATGTCAAATTTTCTTCTCCCCTTGGCTTTAGTTTGGTATCTCTATGCTGGTAGATATATTTTGTGAGTCAAGGCTAGAACTGTTCCTTTCTCTTTGGTCTAGGTATTCTACACCTTCTATTTTCTACTTATTCTGTTTGCAGCTGAGGTCTGCATTCTGGACATGTGGAGTCCCCATCTCTTTGCCTCTAACAAATGTTTGGCTAACACATTTTTCCCATTCCTCTGCTTTGTAATGGCAAAGAATCTTTCAAAGTTTTACAAATTGTTCTAAACTCCTAATCACAAGCACACACAATTTAAATGGGTCCATAGACTGTATCCTATTTCCTAGAGATGACATCTAATAGAATTAGAACTAGATCCCTTACATCTATGTTTCTCAACCTGTGTGTGCATCTTGTGTTGGTGTTTATGTTAAAAAAAACAAAGTAATTTCATGGCTGAGTATCTCACTCAATAACCCCCACCAACTCCATCTCTTCAATGTGATGTATACAGATGTATACCAATGTATTCAAAACTCCCAGAGGATTCCATCACCACCCCTTTTTGATTGTGTTAAACATTGTGACCAGCACAAAAAGTCAACAAAACACATAAAGAATTGTATTTCTTCAATGTACATTGTTATTAACACTAGAATCCCTGAAGCCTACGAAAAAACCCGTAATCCAGGGCCACCTTAAATTCCTTCACACATTTCCATTAGCGCCTTTTGTGTTGCAGATGTGTCAATCAGCACAAGCAGCAAGCAGCTATCCCCTCACCAACTCAGCTCAAATCACACAGAAGATTCCCAGAGCTCAAGTCTGTTTATCTGGATGTAAAGTGCCTGGAATTGCAGAGGGTAAATAATATATCATCATTTGGAATACATACATTTCATGTGTACTGTCTACCACGATCTATGCAAATGGCAGGAATTGTTGAACACATAAGTAAAAAGAAAAGGTTTTCATGTTTTAGTAATAATTGACAAAATGTAGACATGAAGTGTAAAGACTGAAGTCCAAATATCAGATAAACACTTTCACAAAAGGTACAAGTATAACAAAACAAGTGAGGTTTTATTCAAGAATATAACCAAAGAAAAAGAAGTCGGCTTAGGGTACAAGGTAGATACAGTATGTCTGCTTGGTTGGTGCAGCAGTAACATCTGCTGTCTCCTAATCAAGAGATCGTGGATTTGATTCCTGTGTTCTTCAATTACCATTTTGAGTAGTGTGCTGCTATTTTTATTATTATTATATAATAAAAACATAGATTTGGTTTGAATGTGTAACAGTCAGAGTAGTTCTAGTGTTAAATGTTTTAGAAGAAAATCCTGTCATGGGTCATCACCATCCAAAAACAGATAAAACTGCGACTAGAGGCAAAAAGGGGGAGAACCAGTAGTCTGTATCATTTTTGGCAACTTCCTCCATGTGTTCTGGGAATGTCCTCTGGCTGTGACTCTGTGGTGCTACATGGCCAAATTCTTCTACATGATTCTCTTTTTCCTCATTCCTCTGTATCCTCAAATTCAGTTTTTTCAGTTTTTTCTCTCTCCCAGTGGAGGCTTTAAGTGACTGCTACCATTGCAACTAAGTTGATTTTGGCCCCATTGCTGGAAATCTCTTTCCCAGGTCTCTTGTGCCATCAGGAAGTCTTTATTTTATATTCTTACCCTTCTTTAAATATCTGCATTTCAAATCAACAACTTTTCCTGTTATTTTAGCATATGTGTTAGATGAAAATGCAGGGTTTCCCCTATGGAGATACCATGCTGTCGATTCACAATGCAGAACAGGAGCAAGAAGTACTGGGCTGTACTGAAGATCAGGGGCTGGCAGCCTAAGTCCATTAGTCGGGTTGGGGGAGGACATTCATAGATCAGACATTGGACACATGAGATCAAGGACTAAAGCCCCAGATGACACTGTCCCTAATGATGCCACGGCTTCCATCCAGCTCTTCAATTATTCAAAAGCTGGTTGGGAGTTGCCCCATTAAGCAGTTTTTCTTTTCCACCTTTCCTAGTTTTTTTCATTTCTTTGCTGCCTGATCCTGGGGTGTGTGTGTGCTGGTTTAGTGTTCTTATATATTTAGTCATGTCAGGTTGTGCCGATAAAGGGGTGTTTTTGTTTCTGTTCTTGCATTGCCCACATATCAGTTATTGATGAGCTCTGTAACAGTCTGGGTCAGCTCCACACACCAAGATCACTTCTGGGAACCACTTGAACCTGGAACCATCGATAACATACCTGAGAATGAGCCAGGCAAAGGAGGACACACACAGTCAGCAAAGGGTTGATGCAAAGTAATTCAGTGCTTTTATTTAAAACAGTGTCCAAATGTGCAGTGCTTCAAAATATCAGTCGATAAATAATCGAAAAAATCATGTAAAAAATCAAAGAAATCCGTAAAAACAAGGCTAAAACACAAAGCAGGAAAAGGTTCTAAAAACTGAATCCCAGATGTATCCTTTTAAAAACCAACGTCTCTTCTGCTTAACCTAGATGGGATTTTGCAACCAGAGGAGGTGTCTTTCCTACAGGTAAAGACAAACTTTTTAAATGGGTTTGGCCCCTGCTGCCTTCAGAAGCTTCACTCATCTGACTCCTGGTGTCACTCCTCGACCTTACCTGAGAGCAATGGATCACTCCAGCTACCCCAAGATGCTCAGCTGAAGTGACACTCTTCAGCCCCCTCAAGTGTCAGCCATATGCTCTCTAACTGGCTGCCTGCCTCCTCTCTACTGAATGCTGGCGTCTCTCGATCCTACTGTTTCCATCATTCTTACTTTAACCTCCATCTCTGTCTCTCTCTTTCATTTTCTTTCTTTTTTCTCTTTCTGCCATGCAGGCTCCCTTTATAGACTCACTTGGGGCTGTCCTCCACTTGCTCTGAAGTGTGAATGAAGCACCTGACAAACCTGCACAATTTGCGTGTGTATACGTAATCAGCCAAGTACCCCAATCAACCTATGAGCGCTTGCACCCGCTTGGAGCCTGCATGTGCCAGGACTCTTGATTATTTATTAAAATTGTGCTTGGCCACTGAATTCTAATCGCAGATTCTGTTTACTGTACTTCTTCATATTTGTTAAGTTTGTATGGCTTTTTTTTGGACTAGTACTCCTTGAGCTACACTTTAAAATGCAAGCAAGACAACATATTTAAAATGTATTAAAAAATGCTTAACTTTAAAACACAATTTCATGTGGCAAATTAATATATGTCATGATTTTGAAGAAATAACTTTGATTTGAGAAATGCCAAGCTTATCCTTTTGCCACCCAAATACAACATGTGAAATCTATTACATTAATGAAGGTTCAAACCCTAACCACACAGTTTTACTGAAAAGGTAGGCCCCAATCTAGCATCTATTATGGAACATACTCATGCATGCATCTGCACTCACTCATGCAAAGCCAAATCAGATTTACCAAGTAACCGCCATTAACACACCTATTAGATCTTTCACAAATCTTTTTCCTTCCTTCGTCTCTCTGTCTCTTTTCAGTCATAACCTCACACCCAATGTCTCACAGCATCCTCATTAAAGGCAAAATAACATGTACTTGTCCTTTACAATAAACACCTATATACACAGATAACTACAGTATGTGAATACTGGACAAGGTTCTAATTAATTACTTTTCTATGTAAGTATTTGCAATATAAATGTATTAATCTCTAATATATATGATTTATACTTGCACATCTCATGCTGGCATATTCCATTTGTATAACATTCAACTTTCTGTTTTGTTAACAGCAGGTGAGTGAAGTAGAATTTTTTTGTAAGAACTAATGGATAGAGAAGCATTTGCAATGAATTCAGTAATGCATAATGTGAACTGATTTTATATCTTGAAATGTTTGTCTTCAAAGACAATTTTTTTACTTTATTCAGAATGGTCATGATAACAGGTGAATCTATGAGTTACATTTTTTCAGTTGGTTGGCAACGTGCTGATCAAGCAAGTGTAAAATGAACCCAGCCAGCCTGCTGTGGCTCCATTGAAGTGCTTTATTTCACTGACATTGCCTGGAGACAAAATCCTCTGAAACAAACTGCTGCTTGACCCTCTTTTGGTCAGTGCTTTTTTGGGAAGAGAAAAAGAGCAATCTGTGAGCAAGTTCACATCCGTTAAAGGTGAGATAACATGTCTAGTCCAATAAAAGCCTATTTTAAAGGTACTTAGAATATCTGCTGCAAGGTCTTTCATTTGTACATTGAACCGGTGAAAGGTGATTGTCCAGGCCAGAAACAGCTCAATCAGCACAACCTACCGGTGATCTCTAAGGAAATGGCATCAACTGGTTTTCTGTCCCAGTTTCAAAATGTCTAAAAGAAAAATGGTGCCCTTTATTGTTGTGCTAAATTGCTTATACTGCAAGTATTCTATTTGTGGAAGTATTTTGTTATTCATTAATTAAGTGTAAGCTGCTTTGGATTAAAATATCAGATAAATATGCTAAAGATTTATATCCTGAATGAACTGAATACATTTCATGAGTAGATGGAAGGGACTTTTTCACAAGCTGTTAAAATCAAGGCCATGTAAAACTTTAACATTTTTAAGTATCAAGCTACCTCACAGCTTATTCAATAGTTAGTTTCCTGGATAGTAGTTTAAAATACATACATACAAATGACATTTAAAATAACAAATAAAGGAAAAATAGATGATGGATCCCATAAGCAAAAGAAAAACTTTGGTTTTCTTATTTAAAAGTTCACAAACTATTATAAAAAGTTCAATTTCTGTAATCATTATTCATTTTAACAGATTAGCACCATCTGTAGGATTAAAAGATGGCTGCCAAATTGTCGTTCATTGGGACACATTTGGTGTTGTTCCATGCTCCCTTGTACACTTGGTAGTGCTCCTTAAAATGCTATAGAGTGTTGAGAAAAAGAAGAACTCTATTTGGTTCAATTGTTTTAGATATGAGGACAACACTAAGAACCATATATCCATCAGGAAGTTGTCAAATTTCATCAGTCTAAAATCAGATGATAATCAATGTGTGACAGATTTTCTTTTGTCATTATTTATAAAATGAAATACAGTAATCCCTCCTCGATTGCGGGGTTGCATTCCAGAACCCCCCGTGACAGGTGAAAATCCGCGAAGTAGAAACCGTATGTTTGTATGGTTATTTTTATATATTTTAAGCCCTTAGAAACTCTCCCACACTGTTTATAAATATTCTCTGCACAGTTATACAGTAAACCCTTGTTTATCGTGGTTAATCCACTCCAGACAGATAAAAGAATTGCCACGAAGTAGGATTCTTTATTTATAAATCTTTATTTATAAATATTTTCGCAGTTAGAGCATAGAAAACCTGTTTACGACCTTCTAAATAGTTTTTTAACATTATTAGAGCCCTCTAGACATGAAATAACACCCTTTAGTCAAAAGTTTAAACTGTGCTCCATGACAGGACAGAGATGACAGTTCTTTTTCACAGTTAAAAGAAGGCAAACATATCTTCCTCTTCAAAGGACTGCGCACGTCTGGAGCAGAGAATGTCAGAGAGAGAGAAAAGTAAACAAGCAAAAATCAATAGGGCTGCTGGGCTTTTAAGTAAACGAAGCACCGCGATAAAGCCACCACAATGAAGGGATCAATGTGAAGGTAGTCTATTCAGCATTTTTTAGAGGAGCGTCCGTATCTTCTAAGCAAACAGCCTCTGTGCAAACAGCCCCTCTGCTCACACCCCCTCGTCAGGAGCAGAGAATGTCAGAGACAGAGGCAGAGAAAAGCAAACAATCAAAAATCAATACGGGCTGTTAGAGCTTTGAAATGTGCGAAGCACCGCGCAGGAAGCATATCGTATATCATTGAGGAGTTTTATTTAATATGTAATACATGCTCTGATTGGGTAGCTTCTCAGCCACCCGCAAATAGCGTCCCTTGTATGAAATCAACTGGGCAAACAAACTGAGGAAGCGTGTACCATAGATTAAAAGACCCATTGTCCGCAGAAATCCGCGAACCAGCTTAAAATCTGTGATATATATTTACAGTAGACATGCTTACATTTAAAATCCGCGATGGAGTGAAGCCGCGAAAGTTGAAACGCGATATAGCGAGGGATCACTGTATTCCAATGTGCAGGCTTATTGCTTTTATATAACAACAGAAACCACATTTATTTCTTTAGCTTTACAAAAACCTTTAGAGAAGGTGATTGCAGTAAGGTGCTGCTAATGACATGCCTTTCAGGGAGAGTTGCCACATCCATATTAAAAGGACGAGGTTGAAAGCATGCGCTGATAGTGTGTTGCCACACCCACCACACGACGAACTGCCTGGATTGGGTCCCGAGTGCAGTAGGTGATACCTCAGCACTACACTGGAACAGTGTGAGTTTTTTTACGGTGACTGGAGTGCCAATTCTGCGACCGACCTGTAAGTTGGAGGACCTGCTCACAGGGCTGGAGGAAGATTAACGTCATATCCAGAATGAAGCAATTGCAGGTTAAGGGCCTTGCTCAAAGGCCCAACAGAGTAGATTCACTTCTGGCATTTAACACTAGAATTACCAACGCTTACGAAAATACTCATAAATCCCTTCGCACTTCTCAGTCAGCGTCTTTTGTCTTGTAAATATGCCGATCAAGACAAGCAACAAACAGCCTACTATTCCATCCCCCCATCGCCGCAGAATGGCCACAAAGTTCTCCCTGTTACAGCCTTCATTATCTGGGAGTGAAGTGCTGGAGTTTTAGAATGGAAATAATAGATCATTATCTGGAACATCTGCATTTCATGTGTGTTCTGTTTCTACAATAATCTTTGTAAGTGTTAAGGGATTTGAACCGTCAACCATCTGATTGCTGATGCAGATCCCTAGCTTCAACATAAGTACAATGTAGGTTTTGGCAGTTTCATTTGGTGTTCCAAGTTTGTAGTAACACCAAGATAAAGGTAGTGATCACAGAGCAGCAAATTTCCTTGTGCAAAATTCTGGGAAGGGTTATAAATCAGTTTCCAAACTAGACAAATTCTGTCAGTGAGAAAGATAATTTACAGATGCAGCAAATTCACCCAACATTCAAATGGTGAAATTCTGTAAGAAATAAAAAAAGAACCAAAACCAATTCTACATTTACCAGAAAAACAATGAACATGTAGGGCTAGTAGGTTATCCAGGAGCAAGTTATTTTTCTGAAAGCAGGTGATAAGAACCTCTTAAGTTTGTAAAGATGCATTGAAATTAACCACAAGACTTCAAGAACAATATTCTTTGGAGAGAAGAAACCAAAGTTGAATTATTTTACTGTTATGCTCAATGCCGTCTTTGGTGAAAACTAAACACACCACATCATCATAAGAACATAACACAAATCATCCAGAACAGTAGAGGAGGAGAGATGATTGTGGCATAGTTCTGCAGCCACAGGACCAGGGTGCCTCGCTGTGAACTTTACATTATGCCAGATTATTCTATAGTAAAATATGAACTGATCTGTTTGACACCTAAGGGTTGGAAGAAACTGGTCCATATAAATAAGACAAAAATCTGCAGTGTACTAGTCTACATTAGAAAAGCTAAAGAAATAAAAGTTTTGGGATAGCCAAGTCAAAATCCAGACCTCAACCTTATTAAGGTACTGGGGCAGAACCTTAAGAGAGCCATACATAGGCTAATGTCCTCCAAAGACAATGAATTGAAGCAATTTTCTAAGGGTGAGTAAGCCATAATTTCTCTAACACAAAATACTATAAAAGGCTCAAATAGAAAACTATTACTTCAGCTTATTGCTATTGATGATGACTCTACAAGCTAACATATCATGTTGCTTACTTTTTCATGTTTTACTTCTGAATGTTATTTTTATAGAAAATGACCAAATAAAATTTGCTATGCATTGTTTGTTACTTTCAGTTTTAAATTTGTTTAATTTCATGACTTGGTGTGCTGCATTGAGCTGCCCCTTTGGTATTTTTACTTGCATTGTACTGTATATCTACTTTTGAGAGTTGCTAAGGGAGAAATTACTTGATTTCAAAATGCTTTCCTCGAACTTGAGCAACAAATATAAACTACATTATATTACTGAACATTCAGGCACTCTCGTAATGAAATGAGTTCCGACAAAAAGAACTAATAGATGAGAAAACTAAATTGAAATGCCAATGTTTCTAGGACTGTAATTACATTACTAAAGTCAACCCTAGCCTTTCTGTTTAATAAAGAAGATGTGGAGATGATTATGTTATTGATGGGAGTTTCAAACCCTGACATTTTATTTCTGATCAAGCTAAAATATTATTAAGAAATACGCACGGAATGAATAATGAGCTTAAGGGCTAGGTTTTTGCTATCTGTAAGTCTCTTATGTTGTAACAAGTTATTGAATGTGGCAGGTGTATAGAGTATAATTTTTGCTATAACTTTGAAACACTTGCATATATTTTAACTATTTCTACAGTATCTCATTCAGGTGTTCATTAGATGTCAAAATCCTCATTGTAATTTGAAAGTTCCTCTTGTATAGAAAATAGTTAAACTTTTCTCAGAATATACACAGACACGATTTGACAAATAACTAATTGAAATAATTTAAATATCTCAGATTTCTGGAAGGAATGTGTACCTAAACACATTTCCCATTTGTGTATATGGTCAGGTCTTATTCCAGTGTGCTGCATTTTTCTTAGTCGTAAGTAGGCAAAGGTTTTGTACCTCATGCTGTTGGGACAGGGCTCAGTTCTCAGAATCCTAAAATTGGATTAAAGGGGTTTCTTATATAAAATGATGGATTGGATGTAGTTGTGTGAGTTACAATCAAAACTGATTTTTCCGTCTCAACATGTGTATTTCAACAACAAACAGAACAAAGGTAAAGGTCCTATTGTTTTCAGTGTCAATACATGTAGAATATTGTGTCAGTAAAAAAATATACAAGTATACAATTCATATTTTTATTTTTTCAAACCACGTACCATAATTAAGTTATTTCATGCCATTCCCAAACATGATTGATCAAAGTCAGGGTCACGAGAAGCAGAGACAGGAGCCAACCGTAGACAAGGTGCCAATCCATCATGGGGCCCATTCTCTCACACAACCATATTTAAACTCATACTGGGGCCAATTTGGAGTAGCAAGTCAACCTAACCTCAACATCTTTGGGGATCTGGGATAAAAACCAGAATGGCTGGAGGAAAAACCCAACAGAAGTGGCAAACCATGCAGATTCCATATGAACAAGATGATGGCTTGGGATTCAAACACAGGGCACTGGATCCATGAAGCAACAACAGAAAAAAACCTCCATGCTGCCCATTATTGTTATTGTCAATATATCATTGTGTAAGATAAAAAGAACATATCTGCAAAAATCATAGCTTTGTGTGTTTATCAGACCTTCTTTCCTTACATGTTTAATTGAAACGAGGGCATCATAAACACACTATATTCTTTAACTTCAGCAGATAACTCCAAGAAAAAATATGTATGCTTGTTACTAAAGATTCATCATCTGAAGCACAAACCTGGCTACTAGGAATCATTTGACTGTGAACTAAATAAAAGGTAAATGAAAATTTACACTAGAGTGAACTAGGTTTTAAAATCTATGTCAAATGGATCAATTTCCTTTCACTAATGTGAAAGCAATTAGTCAAGCTCAATTAAAGAACTACTGATGTGAAAACTTGAATGGAGGATGGCTGTGCCACATAGCCTTGGAAAATCTTTAACTTAACAGAGATATGAATCTGTAGTGATTAAGTGTATGTTCAGCAGTACTTGTGGTTTCAAGCAAACTGTTTTCAGAATTTAAAGAATTTATTCATTTCATTTCTAAAAAGTAAAACAGAATAGCGTGCAGACTGCTGGGTGATCTGTTCTGGCTACATCAGTGTATCAGATTATAATCACACTTTATGTTAAAATTGTATTGGTGAAACAAAGAGCCCTCATACAATTCAAATGTTATTATAGTTCATTTTATCTAACAAAATTATGAAAACTACAAAATAGAATAATAAAAGCATAGAATTTGTGAAAATAAGCACTGCCTTTTTACACAGTTTTTTCTTTCAGAAACTTTTCCAGTACTCTGCTGTAAACAATTTCTAAGATTTTAAAAATTCCAACTATTTTTCCTTACTTTTTTCCAGCTTAGTCCACACATAGGCTGCTTAAATAGTACACACATACTTGAGGGAAATGCTCAGAATATGTGGATGGAGTCTGATGTCAGCATCTCGAAGAATATTAGCTAATTTTTATTTGATTTAAATCTTGCAATTTTATCCTTTTTCATTCTTTTTTTTTTACCTTTTGGCACTTGCAGTGTATTATGAAAACAATATAATCTGAAAGCATTATGGCTCCACCAGTGGTGCTACGGTATTTTACATGTTTAGCATGCTATTCATTGGGTTTCTTCAATGGATCTGTGCTGTTGTTGATCTGTGGGTTTGACATTGTATGTTGCTTACAAGCTAAGGAGATATATGGAAGAAATTGTGAAATTGTGCACCATGAAGAAAAAGCCATGAACAAAGAAATAAAATTAGCACCAGGATGAAAGTAAGAACAAAGAAAAGCTACTGTATGAAGAAAACGATCTAGTGTATTGAAAGAAAAAATAAAATCTACAGTAACAAAGAAAAAAAGAACAGCATTCAGTCCAAGTTAAAAGAAAATAAAAAAGTTTTGGGTTTTTTGTTTTAATTCTGATCTTGGTTTTTCTTTTGTTATGAGCTTATATTCTCTTTCTGGATTAATTATTTTGGAAAGTTTGTTGGCTTTTGGGCTAATTTTAAGTTTTCACGATATGTTTGCATAGGGGATAGGTTCTTAACTTTTTCCATTAAATAAGAATTACAGATGGCTCAAATTTAAAATAGCTTTTTTTTCTTTTTCAAATTGCCCACATTGTAACAAAAACATCTGACATAGAGAAGGATGACCTGGCTTTGTGTTCAGTGGCTTTCACTAAACGTAGCTTCTCTCACTTCACAAGTGAATTTCTTTAAGAGGAGGTGCCGGAGCAAATTCCTGCAGTGAGATAACTGAGTGCAGTCTGAGGAGACCAGATCATCGGTATCTCCCTCTGTCGCAACAAAGGAGTCAAAAATTTTGTCTCCGGGTTTTAGGAACCTGTCTTCATACAAAGTGTTTCTGATGTTTGAACTCTAGCTATTTTTCCCATTATAATATATTTAATATGATCTTACTATATATGTGCACATAGGGAAGTACTGCTATGTTTGACAGTAGTCACCATAGTGGAAATAATATACTTCCCCATTATCATTATCACAAATGGGTTATTGGCTGGATTTACACAGGTTAGCTTGTTGACCCCCACCTATGTTTCCTCCAACTTTATAGTCCTGGGTATTCTTTGCAGTGAGGCACATACTTTTCACATCATCTGACTTCACCTCCAACCACATTTTCTTCTGCCTCCCTCAGGGCCTCATCTCCTCCATCACCAATCTTTGTGCATCTCTTCACTAAATTATCCTCTTCTTGCTTCACAGGCACAAAACCTCCACACAAAGTCTGTCTCTCTTGACTTGGCATACATCTTCCCACAGTTTCTTAAATACCTTTGGGTCACAAACAGTCATGACTCACCATTGTATTTAATTGGTATGGGTCACATATGGTTTGTGAAGTGTCTGGCTATGGGTGTTTGCAGGTTTTAAGCAATCAACATTGCTCAACTATGACTATTGCCAGTGATTCTTCAAGTGGAACCCACCCCCTCACCCCAACCAATGATCTGATAGTCGACAAGGACTGTGTCTTGAAAATATGAACAAGGGAAAGTTTGGGTGGCAAATATAAAAAGGGTTTAAGAACCCCCTCCATATTCCTCTGACTGTGTGGCATTCCCTACTATCCCTCACCTTGGCAACCACTTCTTCACATTTCTATGTACACTCAGAATGTAACCTAAATAGTAGAACTTTCTTAATCTCTCTAAGAAACTCTATTAATAATATCTAAACTAATACTTACTACATCAGTAGTATACATCCCCTCACATGCTTTCTATACATTTTGCACTTGCTGCCTTCAGACTACCCTGTACACTGCTACATTTTTATGCACTCACTTCTGACAACATGTGCATTGGACTGAGTTTTTCCCGACTCACAAACCAGGCTTCCTCTGCATGTTGTTTAACTGTGTTCTTCAACTTGCTGTTTGACATAGACAAGTAGGGTACTCATGGTATACTATGAAATCTGCCCCGTGCATGTTTTCATCTATACTAATAAAAGGCAAAGCCCTCACTGACTGACTGACTCACTCAATCACTCACTCACTGACTCGTCACTAATTCTCCAACTTCCCGTGTAGGTAGAAGGCTGAAATTTGGCAGGCTCTTTCCTTACAGCTTACTTACAAAAGTTAAGCAGGTTTCATTTCGAAATTCTACGCGTAACAGTCATAACGGTCAACAATGTCCACCATGTTGAACTTTCTTATTCATGGCCCCATCTTCACGAAATTTGGTAGGCGGATTCCCTGCGCTAACCGAAACCAATGTACGTATTTATTTGACAGATGCCGAATGTCTCTTCAACACAAGTCCTACAAATACTGCTGTAATTGAAACAAACCATGAAACTCAAACCGATTATGACAGCAGCAATCCAAGCTGTGAGATTTGAAACAAGATTACTGTTCACATGGCCAACTGTACGTTACATGCTCAAGAGTAAGCTCAGTGCACAGCTACAGTTTGGTCATATTACAACTGGAGGGCCGAACTCACAATGTGGCATACAAAGAGATCCTTAACAAATAATTATTGGTATATTTTCCCTCAGTTTAAAAAGGTTTAATTTTCTTCTTAATAAAAATTTTAAGGCAGTACTTCGCCGCTGCGAAGCGCGGGTATTTTGATAGTCTATAATAAAGGTCTGTTGGAAAAAACATTTTTAAAGCTAGGTGACCATCCTGATGCCAGCTTCTTTTAGTCACCTTTTATGACATTTAAGGGTGGTAACTGTATTCTCACCCCAAGTCAAACAAATAGAGGAAAGAATAATAGCAATAATAATAGTGGACACAATATACAGTGCATAATTTTGACCAAACTTTGAGGCTCCTAAGAGGAACCTGGTAGCTACTATCTGTTTTAGGTATTATATAAGGCAGTAGTTCAATCAGGGAATTCATTATAGATTTCAAAATCTTTCCAGCAGAATAGAAATGAGACTTCTGCAAGCTGGACTGAAGAACACCTTCAACAAATCCAACGTTTTTTTGCACTTGCGAAAACTGCTTGAATTTTATATTGATTTATTCTGTATTGCTTTACTTACAGCTGCATGAAGACTAATCAGCCAAAAAATTATGATCATCTTCCTAACATGCTGTTGCTCTTCCATGGGCCACCAAAACAGCTCTAACAATCCAAGACATGAACTCTAGAAGACCCCCTGAATGTATACTGTTGTATCTGGCTTCATGACATTAGCATCGGATCTTTAAATTCCCATAAGTTGTGAGGTGGAGCAGGTGACCTTCATCCCTTGATCCACAGATCAGTATCAACGCTCCCATGTCCATTGTGTGTGCTCCCATATGCAGCAGAGTTTGAGACACTGTGTCTTGTGACACATATTTCTCATGAGCATCTTTTTATTACAATTTATGTCACAGAAGCCATTCCACTGCTTTATACCAGACAGGATTTTACATCGATGAGTCTTTGACATCCAACACCCTATCAGAGGATCATGGTGCTCTATTCCTCAGACCGTTGGATCAATGGTTGACCATGAACACTCAACAAGCCTTGCCATTCCAGAAATGCTCTGAACCAGATGTCTGTCCATAAGGATTTGGCCATTATGAAAGTCATTCAGGTCTTTAGACTTACCCATATCTTCTGCTTTCAACACCTCAACTATGAGTACCTACCATATTTCCCCAAAAATAAGACCTACTCCAAAAATATGCCCTAGCTTGGTTTTCAGGCTGTTCTGTAATATAAGCCCTACCCCAAAAACAATGGACTCGTGTGCCCAACACATCCATTTAAATCCGATGACACCTTGCCACAATATCTCTGAAAAGGATGTTTAATGATTACATCCATCAATTCGGGGATGCGCCCATTCCAGCAGCATCGGCGCAAGACTGAAACAAAATCTCTGGACAGGGCATCAGTTCATCGCAAGGTGAACACAATCACACACATACACTGGCATCATTGTAGCTTCACCAAATCCCCAAACCTTCATGTCTTTGGATGGAAAACTGAGCACACTGTGGAAACCCACCAGGAAAACATGCAAACTCCAGGCAGATCTCAAGGGAAGTGACTCCCTGCGAGACAGCAACGCTACCGCTCTGCCACCGTGCTATCCCATATGTGTAACTATTAACAGTATTCATTATTTAAACAAAGTTAACAATTTATCTGTAAAATGTAATATGCATATTTTAATGCATTTCATCATGAAAGTGATGTCAGGTATAAATCTAAGAATTCTAAATGTGCAGAGAGCTGGAATTTTATAAATTTAATGTGATCTGTGTGGCAATGCTGCTTGCTGTTGCTGTCAGGTCAGGAAGAAGCCCCAGAAGTGCATAGGAATTTAACAACTGGGAAGATGTTTACGACGGTCTGCTTTAATGATAAAATAAGCTACATGAATACATTTGTATGTCGGCATTTTGCTTCACCACATTGAACCATTTATCAAACATCAAAGCTCGCACATCGATCCTGGAGGATCCTAAAAGCGGCTGATGTAGCAAGAAATTCAGGCTGGAATTCAGGGTTTGAACGTGGAGAGTTATGACGATTATCCAGAAAATGACATGACTGTATTAGGATAAATGTATATTGTTGTACATGAATAAATATGACATCCCCTGAAAATAAGTTCTAGTGCATCTTTTGGAGCAGAAATTAATATAAGATCCTGTCTTATTTTCAGGGAAACACAGTATATTGTCAGTTTATCATCTAAAATATCCATGACATATCCAACATCATTTGCGTCATATTTGAGTGGCCATAATATTCTAGCTCATTATTGTAAGTGATAAGTCTTTACTAAAGTCTTACTTTTCTTTTCATATAGCCCCATTATGAAAAGTACATCTGATAGGAGTCAAAAGGAGGAATTCTCTTACCATCACCAACCACTAACTAAGTTTGTTTATAATGGGGGTGGTGGGGTCTGGAATGTGAAGTATGTCAAGCTTTAAAAAAATGGGGGGTGTGCTTCCCTCGACTTTCTCGTACACTGTGATAGAGGAAAAGCTCTTCAGTACCACTTCCAATTGCGCACTATTTTTCAAATATAATTTCTCTTTGTTTCTCATTATAACTAATTGATAATATTGATACACAATTATTTATCTATACTTATAATCAAACTGTATATTTAAATTATATTTTTGCACTTAGAGAGGTCGAAAACGGTGGTGGAATTTTTTCATGATTACATATGCATTACCTAGATCATGTGCAAAGTAAAAAGAGCTAGATTAGGGATTCTCAAAGTCGGCCCTGGGGACCCACTGTGGCTTCAAGTTTTTGTTCCAACCAGATTTATAATCAGTGACAACTGCTAACACTGATCTCAATTAATTAGCTAGTATTTTTTTTCTCTTCTCTTATTCTACATTAAAAAAGCACAGAGGCATGATTTTTACATTTAGAAATATTTATGCTTTTGCTATAGATTTAAATGCTTAACTCATTTTTGTTGCTTTCATTATATTTCACCCTTTCTCTGTGCAGTTTGCTTCTTTCATTGTATCCTATTAATGACAATTAAAAACAAGCAGAGCAGACACCCAGGCAAACGACACTGAATCATGAAAGGCTGTAACTACTTTAGCGTCAGACTAACTAATTAGTAAATAATGTATTCATTAAACAATTAGAACACCTGAAAAAGTAGAATGAAAATCAAGATGGACATATGGCTAAAAAGAAAAAAAACCACATTATTCCTATATAAGTGCCTAGTACAATTTAATATACTATATATATATATATATATATATATATATATATATATATATATATATATATAATAGCAAAATACCCGAGCTTCGCAGTGGAGAAGTAGTGTGTTAAAGAAGTAATGAAAAATTAAAGGAAACATTTTGAAAATAACGTAACATGATTGTCAATGTAATTGTTTTGTCACTTTTATGAGTGTTGCTGTCATATATATATATATATATATATATATATATATATATATATATATATACACATACATACATACACACACATTATATATATAGTATATATATCTATATCTATCTATAATAATAAAAGGCAAAGCCCTCACTGACTGACTCACTGACTCACTGACTCATCACTAATTCTCCAACTTCCCATGTAGGTAGAAAGCTGAAATTTGGCAGGCTTATTTCTTACAGCTTACTTACAAAAGTTAAGCAGGTTTCATTTCGAAATTCTACACGTAACGGTCATAACGGTCAACAACATCCGCCATGTTGAACTTTCTTATTCATGGCCCCATCTTCATGAAATTTGGTAGGCGGCTTCCCTGCGCTAACCGAAACCGATGTACTTACTTATTTCGATGGTATGACGCCACTGTCGGCCACCATATTGAACTTTCCAACGTCACCAATTTTCAAACTTCCCGTGTAGGTAGAAGGCTGACCCCTTCTTAACGAAATTTGGTAGGTGGTTTCCCTGCACTAACCAAAACTGATGTACGTACTTATTTCGGTGGTATGACACTACTGTCGGCCGCCATATTGAATTTTCCAAACATCACTAATTCTCCAACTTCCCGTGTAGGTAGAAGGCTGAAATTTGACAGGCTCATTCCTTACAGCTTACTTACAACAGTTAAGCAGGTTTCATTTCAAAATTCTACGCGTAACGGTCATGACGGTCAACAACGTCCGCCATGTTGAACTTTCTTATTTACGGTCCCATCTTCACGAAATTTGGTAGGTGGCTTCCCTGAGCTAACCGAAACCAATGCACGTACTTGTTTCGGTGGTATGACGCCACTGTCAGCCGCCATATTGAACTTTTCAACAGTCTTTGTTACTTATGGGCCCATCTTCAACAAATTTGGCACACGGGTTCCCAACGCTAACTGAATCCTACTTACGTACATACATACGTCCATAGCCTGCACCTCGGTCACCGTGTGAGGTGGCGTTCGATCCCCCATCTCTATATATATATACACATACATACCGTACATACATACACACACACACATTATACAGTATATATATATATATATCTATATCTATCTATCTATCTGTATATCTATCTATATATATATATACACATACACACATTATATCTATATATCTATTCATCTATATATAAATATATATATATATATATATATATATACATATGCACACACACACATTATATCTATATCTATATATATATATATAGCAAAATACCAGTGCTTCGCAGTGGCAAAGTACTGCCTTAAAAGTTTTATTAAGAAGAAAATTAAATCTTTTTAAACTGAGGGAAAATATACCAATAATTATTTGTTAAGGATCTCTTTGTATACCACATTGTGAGTTCGGCCCTCCGGTTGTAATATGACCAAGCTGGGCGCTGAGCTTACTCTTAAGCATGCAACGTACAGTTGGCCATGCGAACAGTAATCTTGTTTCAAATCTCACAGCTTGGATTGCTGCTGTCATAATCGATTTGAGTTTCATGGTTTGTTTCAATTACGACAGTATTTGTAGGACTTGTGTTGAAGTGACATTCGGCATCTGTCAAGCGTTGTAAGTATACAACCAGTTTCATCGATAACTTCACTTCCAGCTTTTGAGAGTTTAAACATTCATAAACATCAAAGTGTCCACTACTGAAATTGTCACCTGTGAATCTAAGATGTTTAAGAGGCATTGGCGGTTGTCCAAAGGTGTAAAATATTTGGCCATTTCGGTACACTTGAAAGCGACAACCGAACAATTCAGCGGCAGCCATCAACTCACATGCAGAACCATAGGTGAAGGGCTTAAGCATTTCACTCTTATAGTGCTCCTGTGTAGTATAATTATCTCCTGTACCGTCATCACTCCACACCATGAACCTGTCCCATTTATTCAATACATAAGACACAATGTTTCTCCAGATATCAAGAGTGAGCCTGATATGGCCGTGCAATATGTAACACAGAGAATGGAAAAGATAGGTGCCATCTCCGGGCATGGAAACCACTCAGTAAGTGACAGTTCTTTGATCGATGGTGATCACCTCGATAGACATGTTAATGCGGGTACGGTTGGAATAAAAAAGGAAATGGGTACCTGAACAATGTAAAGTAAGTCTAAAATACCTACACAATAACTATAATCGTAATAAACAAACAATAAAACAGCGGAGAAGCCATGGATTAAATAAAAAGGCTGTAGTTATCACTAGGGAGACGTGAATCCCGTTGCGAAGCAAGGAAGGGAATAAAGAGACTGGAGCGACGGACGGCCTTATATAGGCAGGCAGCCAACAACGTGAGAGGCGTTGGGATGGGGGACCCAACGCCGCCTCACACGGTGACTGAGCTGCAGGCTATGGATATATATATGTACGTAAGTAGGATTCAGTTAGCGTTGGGAACCTGCATACCAAATTTCTTGAAGATGGGCCCATAAGTAACAAAGAATGTTGAAAAGTTCAATATGGCGGCCGACAGTGGCATCATACCACGAAATAAGTACCAAATTTCAGTCTTCTACCTACACAGGAATTTGGAGAATTAGTGACGTTGAAAAGTTCAATATGGCGGCCGACAGTGGCGTCATACCACCGAAATAAGTACGTACATTGCTTTCGGTTAGCGCAGGGAAGCCGCCTACCAAATTTCGTGAAGATGGGGCCATGAATAAGAAAGTTCAACATGGCGGACGTTGTTGACCGTTATGACCATTATGCGTAGAATTTCGAAATAAAACCTGCTTAACTTTTGTAAGTAAGCTGTAAGGAATGAGCCTGCCAAATTTCAGCCTTCAGCCTGAGTATATATATATATGTACATATATACACACACACATATACTATAAGGTGCCAAACAGGCAAACACATTGATTTTGTGAATATATAAAGTCGGCGTCAGAATATATAAAGTCAAAACTTGAATATATAAAGTCATTCCCGAATATATAAAGTCAAAACTTGAATATATAAAGTCACTGTTGGAATATATAGTCAAAACTTGAATATATAAAGTCAACGCTGGAATATATAAAGTCAAAACTTGAATATATAAAGTCAGCGTCGGAATTTATAAAGTCATTCCTGATTATATAAAGTCAACATCGGAGTATATAAAGTCACTCCTGAATACATAAAGTGAAAGTCAAAATCTATTGATTGAAACGACTCTGAACTGAACTAAGTTAACAAAAACGTATTCAGAAAAATAAATTAAAAAAACACTGTTCGGTTAATGTTTTGAAAATGATGCATGTGCCCTGCCCAGGATTGGTTCCTGCCTTGCGCCCAGTGTTGGCTGGGATTGTCTCCAGCAGACCCCCGTGACCCTGTGGTCAGATTCAACGTGTTGGGGAAATGGATGAATATTCCAGTGCTGACTTTGTATATTCCGACGCTGACCTTATATATTGCAGCGCTTACTTTATAGCCTGTATTCCGACGCTGACTTTATATATTCAAGATTTGACTTTATAGATTCCAACGCTGACTTTATATATTCCGATGCTGACTTTATATATTTAAGTTTTGACTTTATATATTCCAGCGTTGACTTTATATATTCAAGTTTTGACTTTATATATTCAGAAACAAGTATTGACTTTATATATACCGACGTTGACTTTATATATTAAAGTTTTGACTTTTTTTATTCCGACAGTGATTTTATATAATCAAGGTTTAACTTTATATATTCGGGAATGACTTTATATATAAAACTTTTGACTTTATATAGTTAAATGTAGTCATCATTGCATAACTTTTTCTTTACCATAGAAATTTAAAGACTAAATTCAACTTCCATTCCTAACAAAGATATTTCTGGCGACTTAATAGAACCTACTTATATCCAAATTCGAGCTATTGAGCTGTCACCTGCCTGCCTGAATAAGTCACCCTCGCTTCACTCTTACTTTTTTACCGTTCATTTAATCATGGCTAGTGGCGGAAAAATTATAAAATGGAAGGAGGATTACACTGAGTATGGCTTTACCAAAACAATTATTGATGGCGAATCGATTATTCATTAAGCTTCAATTGGTGATCTGTTTTTCTGTGTTAACCTCATATTTTTTCATACTTCTTCTCAAACCAAGGGGTGCGAGGCTAAAATGAATCGGGAAGCGCTGATCAATGTAATCGGTGTACCAGGAAATCATGCATTGACAGAAGTTCCCCTTTGCTTGTGATTAAATGCGTGATTTTTAATGCGTTATGGAGCACATGCATCGAAGCTTCTCAGCTGTGCTTGTGCTAAGAAAAGGAACTATTTTAAAAATAACATGATTGTCAATGTAACCTTTTGTAAGTAGTGCCTAGAGGTTTCAGTGTGGAGAAACTCTACACACAGCGTGTGTATTAACTTGTGGATTTTTCTGTGAGTATTTGGTGGCAGCGTCACAAAGTCGTAACACTGCGTTAGCTGCGGACCGCAGCTCAGAGCGAAATGAGATGAATGGGAGGGGAGATGATGACGTGACTCCCCCACCCGCCTTAACTGTCAATCCCCCACAAACACAATCTCTCGGAATTTGCATAAGCACAGCCCCTTTACCTGCAATTTTAACTTAGTTATAAAGTGATCAAAACTCTCGTTTATATCCTGCGTCCTCTCATTAAACTTGTATTCCGCATTACCCATGGGCATGACAAACGCCAGCGGCAGCCTGTCTATGAACTTAATTTAAAGTTTAGGTTTACACCGTGCTTTCTTTCCGAGGTAGCAGCACTCATGAATATGGTTGTGTATGTCACTCGCTTGCTTCTTATTGTTTCACTGCCTTCTGAATTACATAATGCATGTGTTCTTCAGCGCTTTTTGGAGCTCTTTCTGGTTTTCTACATACTGCGTTGACAGTCAGTTCACGTGATTACGTGGGAGGCGTGATGATGTCACATGAAACTCCGCCCCCCCCACGGCTTTCGAACTCAACTCCATTACAGTATATGTAGAAAAATAGCTTCCAGTTATGACCATTACACGTAGAATTTCGAAATGAAACCTACCCATCTTTTGTAAGTAAGCTGTAAGGAATGAGCCTGCCAAATTTCAGCCTTCTACCTACACGGAAAGTTGGAGAATTAGTGATGAGTCAGTGAGTGAGTGAGTGAGTGAGTGAGTGAATCAGTGAGGGCTTTGCCTTTTATTAGTATAGATAAAGATGGCGGAAATAAAAAACATATAAAATGAAATGTATTACTTGGAACACGATAGGCATGTAACAGCTTATTGTTACCATTACTTCTTTATATTTACATGGTATGTTCAATATTTACACATTATTGTTAAACTGAAGATGTATAAATTAAAATAAAAATAATAATATTTATTGAAAGATTGTTCATTACATTGAGTACAATTTTAATATTGTGTACACATTAATATTTCCATGATACAAAAAATTCAGTTTGTTTAAATAAAATACTACTTGGATTGAGTAATTTTTCTCAAATTTCATATCTGTTTGCTTTTTATCATTACAAATATCTATATATAAAATTTGAATCATCTATCTGTAATTATAACCATAGTTTACTTGAAAATTCAAGAAAGCAGAGTGGCTCAAAACCTGATAGGATTCCTTATTTTTGATATAAAACAGATGTCTTTGACATAGGTCAGAGCATTTCCGAGTTATCGTGTTTACACACAGACACACAGATATAATGACAGACATAATTTCAAAAATGGTATTTTTGTACTCAGGAATGTCTAAAATGTCAAGATTCATCAAAATCTCGAGGTTGAATTTTTTCATGATTCATATACTCTCTCTATACTATGTATTCAAGAAAGTAAAAAAGTTGAAAGTAAAATAAAATAATACAAACTGAAAACAATCCCACTATGGTCCACTTTCCCTGCACCCGTAAACTACTTCTACCTTGATCATCTCACTATCTCCATATGATTTGACCTCTTCTCTACACCCTGGCTAAAGTGCAGTCTTTAACCCCATTCCCGTGTCACTTCCAGCCACGTCATGGAATCACTTCGGGGGAGGTGGGAGGGGAGGTCCACAATATTTATAGTAAGGTAGAGCTCAACACATTGGCAAACGCTTTGGAATGTCCCCACACTGTTTGTGAGACCAAAAGGGAAAGATTGCCATGGCGATACCTTTCTCTTTGTGTCATCTTGGGGCTGCATGCTTCCCTCTGGCATCCTGGAGGAGTGTTATTTGCTTTCTCCCTTGCCACCTCTGTGTCTCTACCAGAGCATCCCATTAAGCCAGAAGTCATATCCTTCCTTGGTGATGCTTTTTGCTGGCATAACTAGTGACAAATCCCCATGTTATCTGAGGATTTTGCTCTTCTTTGTCCTCATCAGCTGCCACCTTTTCTAAGTTGTACTCCTTTCACAGATCTGGCCACTCATTACAAAATATACAGTAGTGTACAAAGAAAAATTATGTTTAAAAAATACTGATATTATTGAAGATTTGTCTAGTAAGTATTGCGGTACTTTTCCAAAGAATAAATTAATAATTAAGAGACAATTGAGATTTAAGTAACAAGAGACAAGGATACATAAAAGATTCTCTTTCATCTTTCTCAGAGAAAATATTGGTATAGATAGAATTCAATAATTCTGTGCCTTTTTCAATGTTTTGAACTAGTCTTTAAAGTTTTTTATCTGGCATTAACAATCTTTGTAAGGTGACCACTGCTAAACCTTCAAATCACCTTCCATTAAAATTGTAATTATTGACTTAATGTTCACATTATGCTTATAAATAGCACACATTGATCCTCATTTATGAAATGAACAAGAACACATACTTTATATCCATTTAATGAATTGTTTATCAAAAAGGAATGCACTATTGAATTTTGTGCAATTGGCCATGAGATAATAAATCTCATTTTTTATAAACCATGCAAACTTTACTTGTGAAACTGACATACTGTACCAATGCTGTTTCAGATATAGTTGGTCACAATGTACTCAAATCCTCATTATTAGTTCTTTTGCAATCTTTTAGCAATTATAAAAGCTTTACCAGAATTCATGATAATTTAGAAATCAAGAAAAATTGTACAATTTGTAAGTAAATCTCCCCTGTATATTGAACATCCATCCATTATCCAACCCACTATATCTTAACTACAGGGTCACAGGGGTCTGCTGGAGCCAATCCCAGCCAACACAGAGCGCAAGGCAGGAAACAAACCCCGGGCAGGGCGCCAGCCCACCACTGGGCACACACACACACACCAAGCACACACTAGGGACAATTTAGGATCGCCAATGCACCTAACCTGCATGACTTTGGACTGTGGGAGGAAATTGGTGCACCCAAAGGAAACCCATGCAGACACGGGGAGAACATACAAACTTCACACAGGGAGGATCCGGGAAGTGAACCCAGGTCTCCTTACTGTGCCACCCATATTGAACATTACGTTTGAAATGTAACATACAGTATCATTTATATATAAATTTTGTGATTTGGAAAGCAACAAACATACCACTAAAAACAATAATTGATTTAAAAATATTAAAATATTATTCATGAAAAAATTCTGGTTGCATGTTAGCCTCATCTTCTGAACAGCTTTTTCTGTAGAGGGTTGCAGTGACAGTAGGCCAAGCAGGTCAGCCCAGATTTCCCAGTCCCCAGTTACAGATTTCAGCTCTTCCTGGGAAATACACAGATATTCACAAGCCAGCTGAGAAATTTAATCCCAGCATGTCCTGGGTCTGCCACAGGATCTCCATCCAGTGAAATGTGTTCAGAGCAACTCTAGGTGGTGCCGCCCAGGGGGCATCCTTATGACCTGCTAAACCATCTCAACTGATTCCTCTCATTCTGGAAGAACAGCGACTTTTGTCTGAGGCTCCCCTGAAACAGTGAGCTTCGTATGTTCATAAAATCCAAAACACATGTATGTTTTGCTTAATTATTATTAACTAAAGCCTTCCAGAAAATGAAATTTAAGAATGTGAAGAATGTTCAACCATGTTATTTGGAGCTTTAGAACTGAAGACCCATCTCCCCTCTTATTCATTGGTCAATACAAGTATATAAACTTTTAATTTTACATAGAACAACATTTAGAGTTATAGTTTATAAAAAATCTTATTAGTATTACATCTATCCATCCATTATCCAACCCGCCAAATCATAACCACAGGGTCACGGGGGTCTGCTGGAGCCAATCCCAGCCAACACAGGGCACAAGGCAGGAAACAAACCTCGGGCAGGGTGCCAGCCCACCGCAGCTAGTGTTACAGTTAACACTAATTATTTTTTACTGTTGTTCCAGCAATTCACACTAATAGCAAGTGTAAAAAAAAGTGCAGGAATCTTTGTCTGGTAGCAACATAGCTTAAACACCAGCACAAATAATTGATTATCCTTAATAAAGTGCCCAAAATTATAAGATGCCCACAATTAAAGGATTCTTTTATTTTCTGCTTTGAAAATAGGACTGATGCCTGTATGATTAGGTTTGCAGTCTTTTGATCTTTAATAGAGATATTGTTGAATGCTACATGCAACATTTTGGAGAAAATGCATTACTTTTAGGTGACCTTATTGTCCCAATGGGAACATTGTTCTCTGCAGAAATGTGCAATATTGTTCCACAGATACAGAGAATAATCCAAGGGAAAAAAAAATGCCCATTTTTGCAATCAGAACACATACCTAAAATTCTCACTTATATGAATATGAAATCATAACAGTACTTTAATTACTTAGAGCTCATCTGGGCCTTATAGCCACTAGAATTCAAAATAGGCATAGTACTGGAAATAAAGAAATTCTTACATTTTTTGCTGTGGAGTCTTGGAAATCTAAAAATGCAGCCTGATGATAACAATTGAAACTTTCAGAACAGATGAGGGCTACTGCCTGACAGCCTCCTGCCAACTTGTTTATGATATAGCTTAGTGAGAAAGGACTGCTGTAGAGCATACGCTTACTATTAATCTTGATAATACTGTTGAGACAGCTTTTGTTCATAATACTAAGATTTCCAAATCAACATATAAAAACAAATGTAATAACAATTTCAATAAAAGTGGCATTATGGTTTTGTCACAGCTGTTTCAAACATAATGATTTGTACAATATTCAGATAAAAGATCAGCTTGTTATCGATGATTGCTCTCAAATTCTAGTAGACCACCATCATTCTATAGTGTGCCCTTTAATTATTAATTAGTATTATTTAGAGTGGGAAACAATGAGGGCATTGAAAACTCTATAGCTGCACTGTGTTTAAAAACAGGTACATGTCTGCCCTCCTTTTCTCGTAAAACACTATCAATGGCAGAATTATCTGCATATTTTCAGAAATGTTTCTCCACAGTCATCTGAATACAGAATAAACTGGAGACAGACAGCAGCCTTCAGCTGACAAATGATGGAAGCTCATCCGGGAACCAGCCATCCACACACATTAACTTTTTAGTTAAAAAAAATCTAAGGTCCATCCAATGAAGTTAGATTCTGAACAGAAATGTTCAGTTAATTTTTTCAGCTAAACTATGAGGCTAGGTAGCATTAAAAGCAGAATGACAATGAATAAATACTATACTGGCATGGATTTTGAAACTTATTTACACATGCTTTCAAGGAATAGAATTTAGTAACATCTTCACTTTCTCTCTAATTTAAATAATTTCATCACCTTGACTAAGAGCTATTGAATGCTTTCTGAATTGTCACCAAAACAACATGCAGAAAGGAGAAGTGAATCCTATATTGCACCCAAAGGGGAAAACATAATTAAAAATAGGTGCAAAAAATGTGAAATCAGTTTGAAACGTGTATTGTTTTCTTTTTTTTTTACAGTGCACAAAATTAAAAATAAGTATGGCATCGTCTATATAGGACTTTCATGTAAATTTCACTTTACTTAATACCACAGGAAATCACTGAACAGAAGAGTTTACAATTTAATACAATTGATTGTACTGTATAATAAATTTATAATCAAGTACATTAACTTTTATTTATTATGCACACAACCAAATGCAGCATGAAATAAACATGAAATTGAATGAAGTGAGCAATCTAAATAACATTTTACTTTGAAACTATACAACAGGTCAAATGAAGTAAACAAGCTGCTCAGATGGACCAGATTGCTCCAGAGTGGCTTAATGCCTCGCTGTATGTCAGCCTTTACAGAATTAAATGTGTGTGTTTGTGAGTGTGTGTGTTTCTGTGGTGTCTTAATCTTCATCTTCCTGTATGTACACTGGTAGGGCAAGCAAGTTGTCAGTTACAGTATTTTCACTTCTAAATTTTTTTAAGTGTGTGAGTGCATGTGCATTTTTGCACATGCTTGCTTATGTGTACATATATATTTATATAAATTATGCATTTCAAAATCTAGTTTGTTTATCAATAGGCATGTTCCTATGACTAAATGGAGCAGACTGCAAAAATCCTAGTTAAATTAAACAATTTCTTGTAACAGTTATCAGACCATTTTTGAAATATTTAGAGACCAAACTGGACAAAATACAATAAGCCTCTAACAAGACAAACATGATGCAGTGAAGACATACAGGCATCATGTTAAAATCAAATTTTCTCAACCTTTTAAACACCAAAGAATCAGAATTTAACTTCTCTTGTTAGGAATATTTCACCAAATTTTCATTTACATGAAAGTGAACTCTGTGTGCAAATAATGCAGTATGAATTTAAGAAAAAAAATGAACATAAAAAATTATCTGAAAAAGCAGGCATGAAATAAACATCGAAAATGGGTGTATGAATTTAACATCAAAAAGTGAGTTCATAAAATTAAAAATAGTGGATTAAACTAAGTGTATTAAATTATAATTATGAAGAAACAACACCTGAAATAAACATTAAAAAATGTGTCTGAGAAATTAACATCAAAAAATGAGTGCATGAAATTAACATCAAAAAATGAGCGCATGAAATTAACATCAAAAAGTGAGCGCATGAAGCTTCAAAAAATGATAGTTAACCAAAATTCACAACAAACTGGATTTCAAAATGCAAATTTTGTCTTGAAGATGGAAATGAATACAGAGGAGCCCCAGTTCCTGGAAATTACCAGTGAACTGTCTTATTAGATTGATTTTGTGTTAAAAAGGATCGTGATATGATTTTTTGGAAAGATCGCCCACCCCTAATTTGACTAATCAAGTGTTCAAATTTATATAGAATTCATTAACCCTTTGGTGAGCTACTTGGAATGGGGTTGCAAGCTACTGGTAGCTCATGAGCAACGTGTTGGAGACCACTGCCTTAGGTGCTACAAAATTGACCTAATCAGTTAGCTAATTAAGAGTCTCAGTCCACCCACATCGAACACAATAAAACAGCATGAGTGTGTTGGAAAAAAAAGATTGTGTATGGAGAGATGTGGGGCAACGAAAGGGTGTGGGAGGGGTAGTGCAAGATTTATTGTTAGAAGGAACATAGGCAAACTATCAAAAATATTTCCTAGCAACATTTAGACTTTACAAAGGTTTTATGATTTTATTCAACAATTAGGATGTATATTTTATAGTTGTGATGTCAAAAGGATGATATGTGGTGTCATCCCACCTAGCAATAGGTAACAAAATGGCCATGGCCATAAATAAATATTGCTGAAACGTTCAAAAATACATTAATAATACAAATCAAGTAATTCTGCAGGAAAAATTGAAATACATTACATAATATGTAACTATCATGACAGAAACAATCGATAGAATTCACTAAAGATTAAGCAGACCCTATTAACTTAACAGAAAGAACTAAAGATCAGTCTGGGCTCTATTTTCAGAAAACATTAACGGTGAGTTGGTCACATCATTGTTTTGATTTGGGGCAGATCATTGGTCATTTTTTATATAACTTTTAATAGTATGTCTACAAATATTGCATTGAGCTAAACTGGCCTACTTTCATTTTAATTATCATTAAAAAAGCATTAAAAAATGAAAATAACTGCACCATAAACAATATAAATATAATGGTATATTACAATAGTTGTAGGCTTTAAATTCTTTGAAAACTCATTGAAAACAATAGCTATATTTGTTTTTATTTAATTCAAGTATCTATTACAATTCTCATTTAAAACAAAATCTGCCCAATTTTCCTCACCTCCCACCAACTTCTATTCCAGAAGAAATACTGATTAGTCTGGAGGACTCAGGCAGCATTTCTATAATATACAAAAACATTTTAAAATCCGTTCCTTTCAAAGATCTCACAGTATAGTGGGAAAATGATCTCTTACTCAACATTTCAGAAAAGCAGTAGAAGGCAGCCATGCCCAGAATTCACTCCTAGTCCATATGCGCAAAGCAAGCAATTATTCAATTTAAAATCTTTTATCGAGCACATCTGTCTTGTTTAAAATTGTCCAAAATGTTTCTAGGGCAAGATCCAACCTGAGAATTTTGCAATCGAGCTCCAGCCTCATTTGGCCACATGTTTTAGATGTGCACCAAATTGAAATCATTCTGGACCAAAATCGTAAAATTCCTTTCAGACAGCCTTGGTGTCACAATCACTCCTAATTCATTAAGAGCTGTGTTTGGTGAACTCCCAGTTGGGCTTAAAGTTGAGAAGGACAAACAAACTGTAATTTCCTTTACTTCACTATTAGCACTTACAGTAGACTTATCTTGCTCAACTAAAAGAATCATAGCCTATTTCTTTTAAGTCAGTGGGTAACTGATGTTATATACTATTTGAAATTGAAACAAAAAACAAATTCTCACTTAAAGGATCTGTTCAAAACTCTTTTTAAAGCCTGTGAGGATCTAATTAATAATATTTTAGAATAAGCATTTATAATGGGATAAAGGATTCTCTCCCCTTTTTCTGTTCTTAAAGTTTTACTCTGGCTGTTGGCCTTCTTCTCTTTCTCATGGGTGGGGGTTGAATTGAATTTAGTTTTGTAAAGTTTGACTTGCTTGTATGGAATTTTACTTGTTTTTAATAAATTTAATAAAATGGAAAAAAAAGAATAGACTGAATGAGTAATACACTGAAGAACTGAAAAGAAAATTTCAGAAGCTATCACATCAGGACACTGTTATAGTACAACATAAGATAATATTAAAAGCAGACATTGTATATCAATACTAGATTATTAGTATTTAAAATAGAATAATCAAAGTTGTCAGCATAAAATGAAGGCAAGTAACATATCAGGAGCTTTTGTGGTGGTGCTAAGTGTATACTAATGGCAATCAATGCAGAAAAACAGACATAGTCAAAGCAGCACTGTATAAAAGAAATCAATATGGAAAGTACAGACACATTCAAATCAGTGCTTAAAGAAATCATTTCAGAGCATCATAATCAGTCAGATGAGTAATACATTACTTGAAATGAATATATAATATCTAAACCAGTCATACTGCATTAGAAAAAATCAATGCAGAATACAGGAAGCAGTGTGATCGGTACAATATGGAGCATAAGGACTTATATTAGCATTTTGTTAATTGCAATTAAATAAAGAAAATGAGATGCAGCCATATTAGTACTGAATTAAAGAAACTGATGTATAATTTCAAAGCAAACAGATCAGTCCTATAATCAGATAATGAATGCATAATAACAAAGTAAGTTAGACTATTAGTCCACTGGACAATTTGGAATTAATGCAGAACATCAATCCGGAGGGCCATGATGAATAGCTTGTGGTCTCAGAGAATCATGTTGTAAATCAATAATGTCTTACAGTGACAGGATAAGATGTGTCTTACACAGTTACTTGTCTTAGGGAGAATGCCCTCAACCCTATACACAAAGCATTAAAATAAAGAGTCTACTTAATAAATATTAATGCTTAAATGTAGAAAATACAGTTATCCTATCAAAGCATAACACATTTCTAAACAGGGCTGCAGTTCAGGATTGTCTTTCTCTAATGATGCAGCGCAGAACAAAGTTTATGATACTGTGAAAATGTACAGTCATGCAAATCAACAGTTTAGCTAGGAAGAAGTTCATCCACTTTCTAAACCTATTGAAGATTATGCAGGCAATAGCAGCCATTTTAATAAAAAAAGAAAATCTCTACAAAGAACATACAATAGTATATGGAGTACTCTGGAATTAAGTACCGTCTGTGCTACTGCAACAAGTCTATTTAAATTTTTCAAGGCAAAGCAGATACAGCGTAAGCTAGCTACACAATGGTGACAGTTGTTTATGTTCTGTATGACTGAACACTGACTTGCCAGAAATTAATGTGTGCAGCTGTACAAATTCATTTAACAGCTTTTAATCTGATTGTGAAAAATGACCTTTCAGGATTCATTCCTTGCATTTTTTTTTGTTTTTGTTTTTAAACAATAGGAAACATATACTGAAGACCTATGCACCTGTTTTTTAAAGTTTGTTGACTTTCTATAACATACTTTCTGACTGAATCATTTTGATTGCCTTCAGCCTTAATAGATTCAGTAGTGGTTGGTTCCTTTCATCTTTCAATGTTTGACATCCCTTTTTGCATAATTGAGTTGTAAAGTTGGGAACTGGCAGCTTCAATCAATCCTTGTCAGCAGAAATCAAGATTTGAAATGAAAAAGGTGGAGAAACATAAAATCACGGATTTTGGCACTAATTTAAGAAAAGAATGTTTGCTGATTGTATTAATTGGAGATCCATCATCCATTATTACATATACTTAACCTGATCAGTCCAATTCAATGTTCATCCTATGCTTGCTGCATAGTAGATACCAACCATGGATGGCATGTACACACTCATTTCAGGCCAATTTAGAGTTGTGACTTGGCATTTTCAGGATGTGAGAGGAAAACACCTTACAGACCCTGGGAGAATGTGCAAAGTCCACACAGATGGAGACTGTTTCCTTGAGTTATGAAGCAGCAGTGCTACCATGCCAACCAGAAGCATTATACTTCTGTAAAATATCTAAATTTTCAGAAGAAGCTGTCCTCCAGTGTGGTGCTGGCAAAGGTCAGGACTCACTGATCTTTTAGAATTTGATGGCAATGACACTTTAAGCAGCATCAATTTTGTGAAGGAGGTTAAGTTCATGAGTGATTTGGCTTAATTCTGAGCCCCAAATCATCTCATTAGTTAACAATTCCCAGAATCCCATAAAAATGTGCTACTGTGCACAAGATAGTAGGTAATAGTGTACAAAGTGATTGCAGGAGTGATTACTGGATTACTGATTCATTTCTTTGTTATGTAAAATCTAAATGCGCTTGTGACCCTCATTGGGAGAATGAGATTACACAAGAAACCTGAAGTCATTTATTTATTTAAATAACACAATTTCTAATTCAAATGGATTGTTAAAGAGCTAAAAAAGAGTACAATACTGAACAGAACATAAACAATGATGGCATGACATAAGCTTTTTACAATGCACTTTATTTACACTGCATAATCCACTCATTTTAAATGTGTGGCACTTTTTGTAGGACTATAATAAAGTGCTAAAGCATCACAACCGTGAATTATTTTAGCATATCATTTTCTTGTAAGAACCACTGAGGCTGTTTATTTTGCTGCCTTACTATTCATAACTTTTAATGCAACTGTAGTTCCTGTTTATTTTAAGCAGAAAAGTTGTTAATCTTTTGTCTCCCTATCCTTTGTTGCCATCTGATCATATTGTTTTGGCTAGATCTACTTTTAGAAAAGCTTTAGTTATATTTAATGATACTTTATGGATCCCTGTATTTTTGTTTAAGTAGCTATATTCCAGTGTTTATATTTTGAATGGTCATTTACCTTTCTGCTGGTCTTTTATACAAAATATGCTCAAATGAACTGGCCTGAATCAACCTGAAGAAAATATGTATAAACAGGGATGTTCATCGGAGGTTCAGAATGCACAATGGAGAACAAATTAATAAGTCAAATGCTTAGCCAACTAACTTCAAGTTTTACATGATGGAGACTGTCAGATCATTGTATCTACAGACGTAGTCACTTTATAAGCAGCCATATAAAACTACTGTATATTGACATGTTTTACATATTTATATAATGACTTTTTTCTGCTTTACATACTTCATTATAATTTGGTGGTATGCCTTATGGAATAGGTGTTGTAAATAAATGAGAGGAAGACAGAAAAAGGGTTGGCATCCCATAGGATGCTCAGTTTAACGTCCAGGTATTTAAAAGAAAATTTAAAAAGAAAAAAAAAGTTTTCAGTTAGCCAGCCAGATGCACTTATACTTGGAAGAGTTTGGTGCTTCTTCCAGCAGGTCTGACCTCCATGGAAGCAGATTCATCAATGAATGGAAGCAGATTCATCAATGAATGCAGAGTTCTGGTGGGTTGTGGGTTTATATGGGATTGGCACCCGAAGGGGCTTGCCAAGACTAAGTGCTGTCAGTTTTCATCTAGAAACTAGAGAAATGGAAAGAATGATCAACACTAGAATTACCGAAGCCAACAAAAAAATGTGTTATCCCGGCCCACCTTAAATCCATTCCCACTTCTCCATCAGCGTCTTTTGTTTTATAACTGTGTAGATCAGCACAAGCAGCAATCAGCCTGCTGTCCCATCCCTGCAGCATGTAAATAGAATAGTTTTTTTCTTTGGTTATATTCTTGAATAAAAGTGCATGTGTTTATTTGATATTTGGACTAAAGTCTTTACACATTATACACTTCATGTCATTATTAGTATAACATGGAAAAGGTTTCTTCCTTAGGTATGTGTTCAGCATTTCCTTTCGTCCTACACTTACTCAGAACTTTGTAGACACAGAACACACATTAAATGCATGTATTCAGAATAATGATATACTGTATTATTTATCCTATACAACTCCAGGAATCTCACACACAGATAAGGAGCCTTGGCTTGAGCGGAGAGAGTTGAGCTCCGTCAAACAGGGGTGGGTGGGATGGTTTCAGCAGGCTGCTTCCTGCTTGTGCTGATCTACACATTAACAAAAAATAAAAGTCGCTGATGGAGAGGTGCAAAGGGATTTAAGGTGGGCCGGGATTACAAGTTTTTTCGTAAGCTTCAGTAATTCTAGTGTTAAAGACTGCACCTCTATAGACCTCCCCAAAACCTCCGTGTGCACATGTGTAACAGTGTGAAAAAGCAGTTTAACACTCTCAATGGCATGTCTGACAGAAGAGTATCACAGAGTGTTCTGGAGATTCTTTTAGTCACCAAGTTCTGCAGTAAGTAACATTTCTTAGAGTTTTTCAACACTTTCAGTTAAATTAAGATATTTTGTTTTTAGGTGAACATGAACTAAAAATTAGAATGATTTACTTTAATTTATAAAGTAGTACATTTTGAAATTTTGTGAACATGGAAATACAGTACCTAAACATAAAATTATACTAATTGAAGCTTGTCATTGCTTAGTTGTATTATAAAAATAAAATCTGAATATTCTGTAGAATATATGGACCTTGTAAAATGTGGAGAGGTGGCCAGCTGGCATGAGCATGACCAGGATATCTTAGGGAAGGGTAACTTGGAAAGAGAAGACAGAATAACACTTGGAAAAGGATACGTTAGGAGCCACTGGGAGGTAGTGAGTCCTCTTATTGACAAGGAAAATTTAATACTAATAGTAAACCTGCTGTTCCACGTGTGCGCGTTGGGGCATCTTAAAAGCTCAGATAATAGTAATTTCCTGCCAGAACACCAGAGGGCACCAGACTAATACTTTATCTCTATCACTGCATACCGGAGGATTGACAACTTTAACACCCTAGACATCACTTCCAGTGCCTGCCTCACTGGACCCACCTCTTCGTGCCAGAAGTCCTTGTTAGGGAATCCACTCCCGGACGGGTTTATCCATTCCTGGGAATTCGGGAATCCTGCATTTCATTCCCGGGAATCCCGAGCTCCCGGGGATGACACAGTGCATGGGCATCTCACATGTGAACGGTTTTAGAACGACACTTATTTTTAATAAAACTACTGCAATATGTTGATACAAATAACAGACTAACCTTAACTACAAGCAGTTCATGCTGTCATACAAGTTTATCTTTAGTTGCAGTAATAAGTGCGTAAAAAGCACAACGTGTCCAGCATGCAGTCATCCAAGCAAGAGCGAACCTTTGTGCAGAGTATGCCTGCCACTGAGAAAGCACGCTCTGCCTCTACTGAAGAAGGCGGCACAGTCATCAGATACTGGTTTACTTGTTCTAAACAAAGCCCGTGCTTGCCTTTGCTTTGAAACACCGCCATTTAAGCTTTTACTGATGCATCCAGTTTCTTGTCATCATTCTGTGATGGCAAGTTTCTTGGCAAAGATAATGCGGATGCAACAGACTGACGTATTGCAATTTCAAGTTGCTGTTCAAAGCTGTTGTCTGATGAAGTGCAAGCTGCAGCAATGGCGCCACCTTCTTCCAGTTTTATGGATGTTGCAGCCGAACTACTGCTGTCAGTCTGTTCAAGTCATGTTACCAGACGACGAATGAATTTTCGGATGATGTCATTAGATGGTACCGAGAATATGTCTGTAGTAGTTGTCTTTCGTGCAGAAGCTGTATGCAGATACTGGAGAACAGCGCCATGTAATCCTCATCTGTCATTTATTCTAGACTCAAGAACATCTGCCAAAATCTTTGCAAGTTCTGAGCTCTGCTTCTGTAGCTGGACAATGCAGAACTTCAGAGCCGCTTCTGCACTGATCAGATTTGTTTCACACCTACACATTGCATTAACTACAAGCTTCAACGGTTCCAAACAGTACACCATTTCACTGATAACTGTGAAGTCTGCGTCAGTTAAGTGTAACTGTTGCCCCAGATCAATCAGTGCCTTCTGTATTCCCGTAATTGCAGAAATCTGCCCAACATATCAACCAGACTGTTCCACCTTGTCGAATTCACTCTTCACATATGGCTGAATTATGCTGTCATTCTTCGTTGGTGATCGTCTAAAAATCTTGACGATTTTACGAACCTTGTTAACAACATTGTCATATAATTCATCTGACAATTCCACAAGAACATTGTAGCTGTCATCAACAACGTCTAGACCTTGTTCACCATCATGACTCTCAAGTATATCATCCTTATCGTCATCGCTGTTGTCAGTGTTGCAATGAGATGGCTCGGGCTCGGTTGTAGTAGTAGTAGCAGGCACAGCACGACCTCTGCGGTGATATAGCACATCTAGCACTGCCAGTTGGATACAATGCGCATAACATAATTGATGCTCAACTTCCAGTAGTCTTCTGACCTTTGTTATGACACTGGCACCGTCTGTACAGATGCCTACTACGTTACTGGTAAGATTGAGCTGAAATTCTGCCAGTTTACTCTGCAGTAAGTCAATGCACTTCTCCGCCGGCATCGAGCCATGAACTCTGATTAATCCAAGGTTCCAATACTTTGGACCTTGTTCACAGACATTCACATTCCAATATCGTTGATTTCTAGTGGAAGTCCATTAATCAAACGTTATACTAAAGCGCTGACCCTGCTTCTTCTTGTTAGCCATCTCATCTGTTACCAGCAATCGGATCGTTTGACCGTGATCCATTACAAAATGTTTCACAGTTTCAGCAGAATTCGGCAAATTTCGGACAGTGCTTTACGTAAATCAGCTGATGAAACGAATATTCGGAACGGAAGTCCATCTCGAGCCGTCATTCGTGCTAATAATGCCTGTAATGTACTTTCGTTCTTGTTCTGCAGATATTTCGTCATTGGCCCCACTGCTCTGCGCTTGGATGTCGTTGGTGTATTGTCATCATCATCTGGTTTTCGTTTAATAACAGTTATTTGACAAACTCTTCTCAGATGCTCATGTAATCCCTTTGTCGAGCCGCCAGCTGTTTTCAAAATAGTTTTACATAGTTTACACTCAGCCGACTGGCCTAGCTTTTCGCGCATAAAATGCTACCAAACTCTGTTGTTTTTAAACTCGACAAACTTGGCCATTTCTATGAGGCTTTTAACACAAACACCTGATGTTCCAACTGCCAACTGAACCCGAGCTCTGCTCCAGTTGGAAAGTTGACTCCAGCCTGTATAGTCAACAGCATGTGCCACAGACATCAATGAAGTCTGCCCCGTAACAGCATTCATGAGCTGCAGAGTGCGGAGTCCTCCCAGTCCACTGTGCTTAGTCAGCTAGGAGACTGACTGCTGCAGGTCTGTTGTTGAATGAATTAATGAGCAATACACTACACTGTGGGCCAAAAAACTGTGCCACTTAATTATTTTCAACTATAAATCTGTTATTTCTTGATCGATTTTTACACTTTTACATGCTATATATGCGAGCTTGGCCGTTCCCGTTTTCCCGAATTACAGCATCAGTGGAAGCACTGCTATCTTCAGACATTCTGTTTGGAGACTTGCATCAACAACAACATTTTCTTTTCTTTTAACACATTTATAACTCAAGTTTTCTTTATATTATGTGGGGTTTGCCAACAAGTGCCCGTCGTTATTGTTACAGCAGTATACATACCTCCTCAGCGCTTGAAAAATTGTTTGACATTATCAGTAAACAACAGAATGCACCCTGATGCAGTTTTTATCATTTCTGTGGATTTTAATCAAGCGAATCTTAAGGATGTATTCCTCATATTTTATCAGCATGTACATTGTAAAACCAGAGGGGAAAACACCTTAGATCACATCCATACAAACATAAAAGACACCTATAAGGTCATTCCACGCCCCCACCTAAGCAAATCATCTCTCTTTGTCTCTTGTTACAGTGCACAAAGCAATTATCAGCAGTACTAATCAAGACTGTTAAAGTTTGGCCTGAAACAGCCATTTACCAGCTTCAGGACTGCTTTGAACAAACAGACTGGAATATATTTTTTCATCAGACAAACTTAGAGACATATATTTCATCTGTGCTGTCATATATTAATTACTGTGTGGACAATGTCACTGCCAACAAAAGGATTAAATTCTACCCAAATGAGAAACCATAGTGAAGTCAAACAGCTGCTCAGGGAAAGGGACAAAGCCTTTAAATTAGGAGACACCTCAGCCTATAGAGCTGCCAAAGCTAACCTCAAGAAGGGCATCAAGTCTGCTAAAGTAATGTACAAACAACGAATTGAGGAGGACATTGACAGTAACTCAAACTCACAGCGGATGTGGCAAGGCAACCGATTAATCACGGATTACAAAAAGGAAAATGAAGTACAATACACACTGGCCAATAACAATGCCAACCTAGCAGAGGAACTTAACAATTTCTTTGCACGGTTTGACAAGGACAATAATCAGCCTCCAGTCAGCTTTGAGCTGACCGGAGACTCACAGCCTTTGGTCATACATATACATGATGTGCGGTGGGCACTCGAAAACATCAATACAAGGAAGGCAGCAGGTCCTGATAATGTGCAAGGACGTGTGCTCCAGGCCTGCGCTGACCAATTAGCGGAGGTATTTACACACATATTCAACCTCTATCTCTCCTTAGGTGTAGTCCCCTTGTGCCTGAAATCCACAACCATTGTAACTGTTCCCAAAAAACCGAGGATAACCTGTCTTAATGACTATCGACCAGTTGCTCTCACCCCTGTCATCACAAAGTGCTTTGAATGACTGGTAATCACCCACATCAAAGCCTCCATCCCAGGTGATCTAGACCAGCACCAGTTTGCCGATCGGTCAAACAGGTCAACTGAGGACGCCACCTGTGCGGCTCTACATGCTGCTCTCTCGCACCTGGAAAAGCCCAACACACCTATGTTAGGATGCTCTTCATTGACTACAGCTCTGCATTTAATACCATCATACCTAACCAGCTGATCCAAAAAGTCTATGCACTAGGACTTGCTCCGTCCATATGCAACTGGTTACAGGATTTTCTCAACAACTGCCCCCAGTCTGTTAGGATGGGCAAACACACATCCTCCACCCTTACCCTGAGCACTGGTGTGTTGCAAGGGTGTGTACTAAGTCCCCTTCTCTATGCACTCTTCACCCATGACTGTCAACCCATCCCCCAATCAAACATTATTGTTAAATTTGCAGATGATACGAATGTCATTGGGCTTGTAACAGAGAACAATGAAGTTGCATATAGGGAAGAGGTTCAGAATCTGACAGCATGGTGCAACACCAACAACCTGGTCTTAAATACCAAAAAAGACCAAAGAAGTTATTCTGGACTTTAGGACCACTAAAAAGACCAATCATAGTCCGATAACAATCAATGCAGATGCTGTGGAGAGAGTTTCTAGCTTTAAGTTTCTAGGAATCACCATCTCAGAGGACCTGTCCTGGGCTGACAACAACTTGGCTATAATAGGCAAAGCACAACAATGCCTCTATTTTCTCAGGAAGCTAAGGAGAGCTGACCTCCCCCAGAAGCCCCTGGTTCATTTCTATAGATGTACTATAGAGGGCATCTTAACTAACTGCATGATGGCCTGCAGGTACAACAGCTGCACCAAGGCTGCTAAAGAAGCCCTGCAGCGGGTCGTGAAAACAGCAGAGGCCATTATTAAGAATGAACTGCCATCACTCGAACTCTTATATAAGACTCACTGTGTGAGAAGGGCCAAAAACATTCTCAAGGACAAAACTCATCCATGTGCAATATACTCATGTAATACATTATATAATATGTAATGTACTATTCATTAACAGGTGCAATAACAATTTATGCTGCTGTACTTGAGCAATAATAATTTGCTCTGGTTACTTGATCAGTTAACACTGTATACAACATATTTGGAATTATTTGACTTCTTTAAATGCAGCTTGGGGCTGTCACAAAAAGTAATTTTGTTGAGTTACACAATGACAATAAAGTGCTTGAACTTGAACTTGAACTCTTCATAATTGTGTGTGTTCTTTCTTACGATGCACATACGTGTATATCAAAATCAGTAAGATCAGAGAGAACATTTTGACACATCTTGATAATCTTTGCATTAAACATTTAATATAAATAGATTTTAGTATATGTCCTTTCCTCAAACAATTTTTAAGCTCTTATATGTTGCAAAAGAGATAAATTATGACCACTTTTCAGAACAGAACTGTAAGTTCCTAATTCTTTTTGCATACAAAGAGTATTGTACAACCTGGTCTGGCACAACAGATATTTTAAACTCTTATTTCATTCTTTCTTTTTCTTTTGCAACCAGAACATTCTTTATACATGAACTAAAAGTGATAACGCTGTGTGTAGTCATGGAAACTTTACAATGTATATCTTAAAGTCATTTTTTCATGGTCATGGTGTTAATCCATATGTAGAAAGAATTTACAGAGCTCACTTCTGTTAATGTATTTCCTGCAGTTTGTCTGGCTGGCAAAGGATTGACAAGGCAAAAGGCCTGAAGCTCCCTTAGCAGGGGCCTGTGGGGTATTTCTCTTATATATAGAGCCAGAACTTATTAGCTATAAAAAGATGAATTTCATTTTAAGGAATTTCATAAATTGGAAAAACCACACACAAATTAATCTTCACTTACTCAATTTGTAGTTTGAACATGTCGATTTTTCAGCAAATAACCTAAACATACTTGCTGTACAGTAGAGGAGAGCAGGCAGAATACATTAGTGTCATGAAATGGAGTCTTTCATGTGGTGAAAGAGAAGTAAGGACTCCAAAATACTTCACTGGTGAGACTAGATTACCTCTACCTGCGTATAAAATGCCTCATCTGAATGGACTTAATCCAAACTACACTCAGGAGTAGTAATGTCAGGGTAGCACTGCCTCCTAGTGCTCCACCATAAGGAACAGGGAACAAAAGCACACTTAAGGGGATAGAATACAATGATAGACTTACAATTCAAACCAACAGAAATAACAACAAAAATGTATTTCTTGTATAGCCCAGAATTGCACAAGGAATGCATCATTGGGCTTTAACAGCCCTGATTTTAGGCAGCTACACCCCCCACCCCCAAGCTCTGGCTTCCTAAGAAGACAAGAAAAAAAAAAAAAATAAAACACCTTGTAGGGAAAAAAATGGAAGAAATCTTGGGAAAGGCAATTCAGGGTGAGACCCCCTTATAGGTAAATTGGGGGTGGTATGGGTGACAAAAAATGATTTACAGTGGTGCTTGAAAGTTTGTGAACCCTTTAGAATTTTCTAGATTTCTGCATAAATATGACCTAAAACATCATCAGATTTTCACTCAGGTCATAAAAGTAGATAAAGAGAAACCAGTTAAACAAATGAGACAAAAATATTAGACTTGATCATTTATTTATTGAGGAAAATGATCGAATATTACATATTTGTGAGAAATATGGAAAAAGTATGTGAACCTCTAGGATTAGCAGTTAGTTTGAAGGTGAAATTAGAGTCAGGTGTTTTCAATCAATGGTATGACAATCAGGTGTGAGTGGGCACCCTGTGTTATTTAAAGAACAGGGATCTATCAAAGTCTGCTCTTCACAACACGTTTGTGGAAGTATATCATGGCACGATCAAAGGAGATTTCTGAGGACCTCAGAAAAAGAGTTGTTGATGCTCATCAGGCTGGAAAAGGTTACAAAACCATCTCTAAAGAGTCTGGATTCCACCAATCCACAGTCAGACAGATTGTGTACAAATGGAGGAAATTCAAGACCATTGTTTGCCTTCCCAGAAGTGGTCGACCAACAAAGACCACTCCAAGAGCAAGGCATGTAATAGTTGGTGAGGTCACAAAGAACCCCAGGGTAACTTCTAAGCAACTGAAGGCCTCTCTCACATTGGCTAATGTTCATGTTCAATATGAGTCCACCGTCAGGAGAACACTGAACAATAATGGTGTGCATGGCAGGGTTGCAAGGAGAAAGCCACTGCTCGCCAAAAGAAACATTGCTGCTTGTCTGCAGTTTGCTAAAGATCTTGTGGACAAACCAGAAGGCTATTGGAAGAATGTTTTGTGGAGGGATGAGACCAAAATAGAATTTTTTGGTTTAAATGAAAAGTGTTATGTTTGGAGAAAGGAAAACAGTGCATTCCAGGATAAGAACCTTATCCCATTTGTGAAACATGCTGGTAGCATCATGGCTTGGGCCTGTTTTGCTGCATCTGGGCCAGGACAGCTTACCTTCATTGATGGAACAATGAATTCTGAATCATATCAGAGAATTCTTAAGGAAAATGTGAGGACATCTGTCCATGAACTGAATCTCAAGAGAAGGTGGGTCATGCAGCAAGACAACGACCCTAAGCACACAAGTCGTTCTACCAAAGAATGGTTAAAGAAGAATAAAGTTAATGTTTTGGAATGGCCAAGTCAAAGTCCTGACCTTAATCCAATTGAAATGTTGTTGAATGACTGAAGCAAGCAGTTAATGTAAGGAAACCCACCAACATCCCAGAGTTGAAGCTGTTCTGTACGGAGGAATGGGCTAAAATTCCTCCAAGCCGGTGTGCAGGAATGATCAAAAGTTACCAGAAACATTTAGTTGCAGTTATTGCTGCAAAAGGGGGTCACACCAGATACTGAAAGCAAAGGTTCACATAATTTTGCCACTCACAAATATGTAATATTCGATAATTTTCCTTAATAAATAAATGACCAAGTATAATATTTTTGTCTCATTTGTTTAACTGGTTTCTCTTTATCTACTTTTAGGACTTGAGTGAAAATCTGATGATGTTTTAGGTCATATTTATGCAGAAATCTAGAAAATTCTAAAGGGTTCACAAACTTTCAAGCACCACTGTATATACAAAATATAAATCAAAACCCAATAAATCCTCATCACAATGCTAGATGGTCAATCTATTATTGTCTCCTAAGAAATACAATAGTATAAACTGCTTTGTTCTTACGCAGTCCTTCTCACCAAGGGCAGGCATAGAGTAACATGACAACTCTCAAAGCAAGAACAGTACCATTCACTAAATACAGAACTATCACATATGAGGATAAAGATTTGTTCAAATACATCTAAGTCAATGTAGAAACTAATTAACAAAACTAATAAACAACAATATCTGAACATCAGCTGATTTTAGAAACACTGTCAGATTGTAGAAAGACCGAGTCAGAGTCCTGGAGACCTTGGCCAACAAGCTGCCTCCATCCTCTTGGCTATTCTGCAGTCAGTGCTGGGCCAGCCAATTTGATAAAAGAACAGTCCTACCCAATGAGTCTAGTATTCTTTTATTAGAGATTACTTTTCCATTTACTGTAGTGCTAATGACTAACAACAGAGATACAATAGGCACAGCTAATCAGCAGCTCTACTCAAGGTAGGCTAAACTGACATAGGGAATCTTCAGCCTGGATTTAAAAACTGAATCTTAAAGGGCACCCCTTATAGTAACAGGCAGAACATTCCACAGCTTCAGGGCCCTGTAATGTGGAAACTGAATGTTCTCTTCGTTCCCTTGTACTAATTCATGTCTGAGAAGTAGGCTTTACAAAACCATGTAAAAGCATGCTTTGTTTTAGCAAACAGAAAAATATTTGTGCGAAGGACTCAAGGTCTATGCATTCCACACATGAGTCTGCCTTATCACATTTTCCCTTAGCTTACATCTGAATGCCATAACAAAAGGAGCCAAGAAATCAAGTTTTACAAGGGACGTTAAAGGGGCTCAAGGATTGTGTATAATAAATGTGTTGACTGTTGCATTTTCTAATGATATTAAATCACGCATTCTAGGGGTATAAAACTGGACCCCACCCAACAGACGGGGTTCAGAAGAGCCCTGACGCTGTCATGTATATTGATTGTCTGCTTTTCTGAAACTTTTCTCACTGTGACACTGAAAAATAAAGCTGCTTTATAATTCCACCTGCTGTCTGGTCTGAAAACTTCATCCACAGTAACTAAAAGCTTGACCTCTCACTGTTATTTTATTTTTCCTTGGAATCAAAATCAGATCTGCATTTTGAGATCCTAATGTAATGCTCTGGTTTGTAAGTAATGATAACTTCAGTTAAGTAAGTAGGGACTTGGCCATTTAAGGTTTTATATGTTAAAAGGAAGATTCTGAGATATACCCTAAACTTAACTGGGAGCCAGTGTAAGGACTTAAGTGTAAGTAAATAACATAATACTGTAACTAAAAAATAACAGAAACAACAGTAATACTTAAAATATACATACTGTACATTCATATTAATACATAACAGAAAGAATCCCACCCAGGATAGCTCCTTTTAATAGTTTCTTTAGCAGTAAGCTTTAGTAAAAACAAGCACAGTGCATAATAGTATTCTCTCTTGGCTGAGACCCTCCTTGGTCATCATCTAGTTAGGTAATCGACCACCAGGTTTGTGAATAGTTGAGTTTTTAAGCTGGAGTGATGTAAGGGTTAGAGTGAGGTGTTCTCTTCCAGAAACTGACTCTTGTCTTTGAGGGTGAAAAATTTCTTGCTGTCCATCCTCATTTTACTCAGTAAACCATTCCTGGGCAAAGACACAGCAGGTCAATGTTATATTATTTATAACATAACAATAATAAAAGATGCATACATGTATAGACACACAACAATAAATGAAAACTTAAAGCTAAGTTAGCTTGGTATTATTTCTTTCTCCTATAAATGGGACATCAACAAATTACTTATATTTTTCTCTCTAAATTCTTGTCTAAAGAATTGTCCAAGTAAATACTAATCATTCAGGAGTTTAAATAGTTTGGTATTCTGGCGTAGTAGCCGGTTAAATGGATTAATCTTTTCTAGGTATAAGTTTCTCAGTGCCTTTATACTTTGATACAGTTGTGTTAATTTTTCTCACCGCTTGTTTGGAATCACCCCCTTTTCCCCTCCACACCCCCACTAGGAAGTGGTGTGTAGTTAGGTCACATAGTGTTTGAAGCTCCTACAAAGCTGAGTTGGCAACAACAATTCAAATGGAAGGAGGTCTGTCAATCCTTTTTAGCTTTCCTGTTAAATTTAGAAGGTGAAACTTAACCAACACAGGATCATCGAAGAGTATTGGTCAAAGAAATGTGTGCTAATTCAGGCACAAATTCAACAATCCTTCTTGTTCCCCAGACATGCCATTCATTTTAAAAGCCCTCACAGAGATAAACTTATAAGAAATTTGCAGTTTTTACATCCATCGCTGTCCTTTATTGCAGCACCCAAGCTCAACTTGGTTACCCCTTGAAGTTAGTAGGATTGGTCCAGCATTTTGTTGTGGGAACACCCTGGGCAAAGTAGGTTCTGTTGTAATGCAGAAGCTGAACTTAGGTTTATCTTACACATGGAGTATGCCGCTAGTGGTCATGCTTACTGTAAAGGAAGAATTGGAAGGTTTGCCTTTGGTTTCTTGGTGACATATAAACTCAATAATTACTATACAAAGTTTTGTCAAACATTGGCTCATGGTTGAATAATGTTTCTCACTGAATATGGCAAGTAATTCAGTACAACAAGCAAACTTCTCCAAGTTGGGATATAGCAGCAAATGTGCCATTTGACTGTGACTGATACTGACCTATCAGATGGAAAGATCTAGATGCAGCATGCAGAGAGACCACTCTGTAGCAGTGTTACAAAAATGTTACAAAAATTGTCTTGCTACATTTCAGTCAAAGTCAGCTGAAGTCTCATGTGCCATTCCAAAGAATACAGAACAATGCCACTTTGTTCTACTGACCTACTGCTGAAATTTAAAACCAATTGTTATTCATTCTCAGCATTCTTGTTAGTTTTTTCATTGATAGAATACTATTTTCCTGAAGCACTTATATTTTTTTCTTGTTTCCTAAACTATTCTGGTTTTGCTTTCACTTTCATTTGATAGTGTCATTTTGTTTTTATAAAACATTATGTGACAGGTGTCTGGTCACATTTACAGGTAATCTAACCTAGACACCGTTAAAATATCCGATTACACCACCCAGTTTTATTAAGAAACTGGGAACTCTTGAAATTTGCCGATAATAGCACACAAATTTCTTTAAATTGGGTGGTGAGTAAACACACAATGAAAGACACAACAGTAATTTCAGGAAAAGCAATACTAACGTCTATTACACAAGACAATATAAAGTACATTAAAAAGATAAAAGAACATAACAAAATCTAAAAATATCAGGAATGAAATTCCTTTTTTTAAAAGGAAAACACACAGTCCACACTCTAAAAGTCCATTAAAAACAAGAAATGGAGGATACAACCTTTAGTACTGCAGAGTACAGTTTGTGCACTTTGTTGCCCCAACAATTAATCGTCCAACTGTCCACTGATGCACTCTATTCACCACACACTTGTTTACCAACAGAAGTTTTGTCAAATCGTTGAATCCCTGTCAGCGTCTCTTCATCGTTCCTTTTTTTCCACTCTGGGCTCCTTGTGTTGCTGAGACCTAGGCACGCCTCACTTCTTGTCCGCCAGCTTTGCTCGGTCCTTTCATGCAGCTTCCCTCTCTCGCTGGACTCACAACCATCTTCATGTGGAGCTGTCTCTTCCTACCTCAGGGTAAGTGTTGCCGTCCTTGTCCCTCACATCGCAACCAGCCACGTGCCCCAGTCTGCCAGCGAGCCCCTGCGCTCTGTGCCCAGAAGTTTAAATCTCCTTCAGTCCCTGTCATTGTCAGTCCTGGACAATCGGTTTAAACAATGGCACATCTAAATTTCCTGGGTTTAACGTTAACAAAATGTATTGTTATCAACTATCAATGAGTACACATATGCTGATTAGAAACCAATATTTTCAGACTTGTTAATTTCCAAGTCAGGTAAATACAAACATTTTCCAAGGAAGGAGCAGTTCTTTTATTACAATGTTGTATTATTTGTATGTTTAAGCAATTAAAACTTCAAAGCGGTGATTCTTTTGCAAGACAGCAAATACCTATATCCTGTAGACAGCCACACAATAATCAGTAACAGGATTACCAAGGAAATGTGCCTTTTAACTTCTCACCACAGTCCAATCAATGGGTGCCTATTGCATCTTCATCTTCTGTGTTTTAAATGTAATATTTACATGTTCCTTTGAGAGAGAAAAGGAACCACCCAGTGTATAAAAAATGCAACCCTCTGACAATTAAATTTAACATTAAATTTTTGCTTTAACGGGACATCATTGAATTTTTCTAAGGACATCACTATTTCCTTCCTGGTCACTAGGAGGCAGTCATCAAGAACGTGCTCCTAGAAGTTGCATTGCATTACATCATTATTTAAAATATCAGCATATCTTAGTAAGCCTTCAAGACTGTGAATATAAAGTAAAAACTACTTTTCTCACTTTGTGGTATAATTTGGGGCTTTCTGGTTCATCAACAATATTTTGACCATACATTTTGATTACAGATTTTGTTCAGGCTTTTGTCAATGATTTTCCTTCTTTGACTTTGAGTTTTCTCTTGCATTCATTTTAACTCATAAGTTCATGTTCTGGTCCTTTATTTCAGGATCACCATTCTGTTTTATTCCGTTATGGCAAAACACCAATACTGCAATGCTGGAGAGTGTGGAAAGATAGGGACTGCAGGAGAGCAATGGGCTCTGTCAGCATGAATGGTGCTCCACAGTAAATGGAGGCATAGTTCATGACAGCCTGTGAAGAATTATCCTAGAATGAAAGGGGGCAATAGGTAAGCCCAGCAAAGAATTAGTGGAGTTTTTGAGAAGGCAGAAGGCAAGCGACCTAAAAAAATGGTTAAGGCATTAAAAAAAGGTAGTATGACACTTTGAAGCATTGATTTCCCGGGACATCTTCCCAAAATAGTATGCAGTGGAAGTCTACAGCTGCTAATGTTGCTCTTTCTCTCACTACAGAGGGTCACTTTTGCAGCTGACCCTAACCCTACGCCATTTTCTTGACACCTCTGTGACTCTTACAAATTAATCAATCATATGTACAGCTTTAAAAAATAGTAACTGAACTTGTACAGATGAGGGTTGCTACCTAGTTTGAAAATTTTTAAGATGACTAAATGGTTAATTTCATTTAAAATAACCACCACTGGTCATAATTTTACTGTCTCGAAATTCTGGAACATCATGGGGCCAAAAGAATTGAAATTATATGCTGCTCAGTTCAATTATATAAAATAATTTATGTCTGTATATTGTATTCCATGTTGATATAAATTGTTTTTGATGTTACACACCATGAAAGGTGCCATATAAAATAACGATTGTTTACCTTTTGTAACTCCATTGCTTATCACAGTATACACCTTGTAGCAGATAATTCCTGTTGCCTATCTCTTATACAGCATCTTTTTCTTTTAAGTTTTTCCTTTTTTCTCTAATCAGCTTTTGGTCAGAGTTTTCTTTTTTGTGTATGCTTCCTGATAAAATGGTAATTGTTTTTCAGATATAACATGCTTTTTCTTTGTTATCTGATCTCTCTTTCTACAAAACAAAAAAGTGGCTTATGAAGAAAATGTCTGTTATAACAGTATGTTTAAATTTGATTAGTTCTGTCTTCGTCACAAAGAAGATGAGATTATGATGAACTACACTATTTCAAGTGTTTTTCAATGCAGTCAGAGTTAGCACAGTAATATATTACTGCCTCACAGCTAACTTAAGAATCCAGTTTTCGATTGTTTGAAATTAATTGCGCAACTTGTCTGCTGTAAGAGGAGACCTCAGATTTAGAGGTGTAATTCTCAATCTCAAAATCTGTAGCCATGGTCGTCTACTAGGAATGAGTAAATTGTTCTCTTTAGAAAATAGTGAGTTGCTGCTCCAAATGGAGTACTTCACATACCTTGGGGATGTGTTTATAAGTGTGGGTAGAGGTGATAGACCAATGAACTAGAAGATTGTATCAGATGATGGTGTTGAAATGGGAGCTAAATACTTTGATGTAGATCTCAGTTTTACTGTCCATATCTCCATCTTCACATATGGTCATAATGTCTGGGTGATAACTGAGGAAACAGGATCAGGAGCAGAAGTAGTTTATTGAGTATCCTGTGATTATTGGCCATGAGAGGGTAAGTTCAATGATAGGGGAATGTCTTGGGTCAGAAAAGATTCTTCTCAGGAAACTGTTACAGACAGGATGCCACCCAGGGCACCTCCTTTAGAAGAAGACCCATGGGAAGAGCCAGAACATTATCTTTATGCTGGCCTGGGTGTATCTGAACACACACAGGAGGTGTAGGAAGAAGATGCTGAGGATAGGGTTGCCTGGTCTGCCCACTTCAGTCTGTTTCCAACAGAGGTTTCACCAAGGCAAGCAGATTGAAAGTGATTAAATTGAATTGACCTGGTGTTATAAACCTGTTTAAAGTTATGTGTATTTTATGTTGTATTGCTGTTTTTGGTAATTCTGATTTATTATCTTTCATATCTATATGTTATTTTTGTATGTTATATGAGATTGTGAAAAGGTGTACTGTCACTTGTTGTATGTAGTTATGTTCCTTGTTCTTTGTGGGTGAAGCCCCAGGAGATGGGGCCACCATGATGTCACTCTTGAGCCCTCCCTAAGGCTGTTTATGTGGGCTAACTTTGAATGTTGGCAGTATGACTGGTAAAGGGAGAGTTAGCTGATATGCTGGAGAGAAGGAAGGTTGCTATATTGTGTGTGCAAGAGACCAGATGGAAGAGGAGTATGGCCAGGTGTATTGGAGGCAGGTTCAAATGGTTCTGCCATGGTGTGAATGGGAGGAGAAATGGGGTTATCTAGAAGGAGCAGTATGTCAAGAGTGTTGGACAGTGTGATGATTATGAATCTGGAAATTGAAAGTGTGATGATGAATGTTGTTAATGCATATGCCACGCAAGGTGGGTGTTCAATGGATGAGAAAGAATATTTTTGGAGTGAGTTGGATGAAGTGATGGAGAGTGTACCCAAGGGAGAGAGAATGGTGATTGGAGCATATTTCAATGGACATGTTGGTGAAGGGAATAGAGGGAATGAGGAGATGATGAGTTGGTACAGTGTCAAGGAGAGGAATGAAGAAGATCAGATGCTAGTGGATTTTGTGAAAAGGTTGGAAATGGCTGTGGTTAATACATATTTTAAGAAGGGGGAGAAACACAGGGTGGTGTACTATGCAGGAGGATCAGTCTGAAGGAGATTGGAGACTGCAAGTGGTGGCAAGGGAAAGCATTGTTAGGCAGCATAGGATGGTGGACTGCAGGATGATGTTGGATATTAAGAAGAAGAGTGGAGTGAGGGCAGAGCCAAGGATCAAATGGTGGAAGCTAAAAAATGAAGACTGAAAGTGGAGTGCAGGGAGGAGGTAAGACAGGCACTGGGTGGCAGTGAGTGAGTTGGAGACAGTGGCACTGACAAAAAAAAAACAGGATAAAGAGCTGGAGGTGGCAGTGTTAAAGATGTTAAGATTTGCATTGGGTGTGACAAGGATGGACAGGATTAGAAATGAGTACATTAGAAGGTCACATACATAGTGTAAACTTTCTCTATGTAGTTTCAATCATAAATGGCTGTTAGCCCAGTCTTGTCAGTCTACACCAGTGTTTCCCAAACTCGGTCCTGGTGGACCCCTGTGACTGCAGGTTTTTGTTCCAACCAGATTCCTAATCAGTGACAACACCTGATAGCACTGATCTCATTTAATTAGCTGGTATTTTTTTTTCTTTTATTCGACATTCAGAAAAGCTTAGCAGCATGATTTTTACATTTATAAGACATTTATAAATATTTCTGCTTTTGCTATAGATTTAAATGCTTAACTCTCTTTTGTTGATTTCAAAGTATAGCCCTTTCTCTGTGCAGTTTTTCCCCCTTCATTGTATCTTATTAATGACAATTTAAAACGAGCAGATCAGACACCCAGGCAAACAACACTGAATAATCAAAGGCTGCAACTACTTTCGAGTCAGACCCACTAATTAGTAAAAATTGAATTAATTAAACAATTAGAAGACCTAGAAAAGTAGAATGAAAATCAAGATGAAAATACTGTTAAATAGAAAAAAATGCATTATTCCTATATAACTGCTTGGTACATTTTAATATTTTTTATTTAGCAAACTTAGTTTTCTAATTTCTATATTGTTCCCTAAACACAGAACTTGGGAATATCAGTTCATTTAATTAGCCCAGGAGTCCAATTAAAAACAGAAGCTGGTTGGAACAAAAACCTGCAGCCACTGGGGTTCACCAGGACTGAGTTTGGGAAACACTGGTCTGCACTGGTCTAAACATATTTAGAGATGTTTACAAATGTTATTTCCAAAGATATTTTAATGGCAGGGGTGGGCAGAGTCAGTCCTGGAGGGCAGGTTTTTTTCCAATCCAGTTGCTTAATTAGAACACAATCCTTGCTATTAATTTAATTTCATGGCTTGTCAGTGCTTTAAATCTGCCCAGACAGGTTATTCTTATATCCTAGATTTTTTTTTTCCTTTCTAAGGATATCATCCAAATAATCTGAAGTGTAAAACGGATGAGTAATTCACTTTTTTCTCTTCACTTTCCTTCTGAGTATTTGATTAAACCAAACAGGTGTACATGGAAACAAGCTAAATGGAGAAATGCTGGTTTCTTTTGTCATTTGCATCTTATTGCTAAAATACAGCTGTTTAAGACTAAAATAAGCAATAAGGGTTCAAAATCTTAATGAGAGAGACAACTAAAATGAAGCAGAAGTGTTAACTTGAGCAATAAGTGCTACTTATTAAGCAATTGGGTTGGAAAAAAAAACACTGCGGCCCTTCAGGAACAACTTTGCCCGCCTCGTTGTAGACGTTTTATATCAATTCTTTAGTCTGTGTCATTGATGACGGCTCCATCTGTCTGAAATTGCACTGACATCCTGGCCCGCGATTTCTGTATTCTTCAGGCAGATGCAGAGGCCAAACTCTTGGCAAGCATGTACCCCGGAGCTGACTAGCTGACTTGTACCAGATTCTATTTTGAGATATCAAGACAGCATCATCAGCTAAGAGTATGTTCCTGATCAGTATCTGATGCATTTTAGTCTTTGCCCTGATTTATGCAAGGTTGAAAAGCTTGCCATCGGACCTAGTAGGTAGGTACACTATGTCGTCAAATGTCCTAAAAGCATATGACAGAATGAGAGAGAAGAAAATTCTGAAGAGTGTCGGGGCGAGGACCCAGCCCTACTTTACTCCAATTTGCTAGGAAATGGCTCAGAGGATGAGCCATCATTAGAGTCTGTATTATTAGAGGTATAATAAAAAGACACCCTGTGCACGCAAGTAAAAAATACATGAAAACAAAAACTTTCAAACCATTTCAAGTTAGCATTTTTATTAAAACCGACAAACCTTGCATTACAAGAATATATTAAGGGTTTAAAGAGTTCTTTCATTCACAAGTAAAATTTGATACTATTATCCAAACCAATAAGACTCCAACATTAAGCATAATGTAGCAATGGGCTATCTCTACAATGATTTTAGTGTATGTTATGATTAAACATGAAGGTCATTAACTTTTTTTTATTTTTCATGTGGCTCTTGTTATTTAGAGTGTGCTAAAATGTCTAATTTCTTTATAAACAAAATGGTGCTGTGTGATGGCTTCAGAATTCCAATCTTTACTAAAAAGACTTCCACATTGCTTTTCTCCTAATTGTTTTTAATTCATACAGTGAATATGCCGATTTCCTTACTGTATTAAGAAAACCTTTATAAAAATAATAGCTTGTAAATACACTCACTGCCTTATGGTCAGTAGATTGAGTTTATGAAATGCTCCTTACAATGTTTTATTGCAACAGTCATGCAATTACTGTACATTTTATTTCAAAGCCTTTCTGTTTTTCAGCATTGTTCCTGTGTGATTTAAGTGAGCTTGCTTGAAAGTGTAAAACACCTACAAAAATAAATTAAAAAAAACAAAATGAGTAAATAATAGACTGAGCTGTCATTGCTACTGTGTCAATTAAACAACATCTTTACTTTCAAAAGGAAATTCTTTACCTAGCATATTGGTAAAACACAATTGGCATGTTCGCTTATATATGAATGGATTGCACATAATATGACAATTGCAATACTTCTAAAAATGTCATCTCTTAAAGTTTTTTGTACTCTTTCTTGTAAGCAGTAATTACCACTGTTTTGCAAAATGTAGTTTAAAAAACATGGAGCATTCTAAAAAAACATATAGGGAGGTGAACGGTAAAAGGTTTTCTGTTTTTTTCCCCATTTACTAGAGGACCATCTTAACAGCTTTAACTAACAACAAAATTACCGTAATTTGTGTGTTTGCTTTTATTTATTTGTTTATTTTTTTTCAAAGCAATGAAAGTGCTTACAAAGACCCATGAGAGAAGTCCCAATCAAAAAAGACACAAGTTAACAAGTCTGTGATGAGATAGAATCTCTTATCCTTAGATTTTTCCTGATGCTTTATGGATGGCTCTTAGACTCCTATACTTGACAATAAATGGACGGACGGATGGATGATTTGTGGCAAACAATAAGCTCATGGTGGGAGTTAGAGATCACAGTTAGCACAGCAAACTCCATAATGTATAATCTGTGTCAGAAATGCCTACATAAATATTTTTTATTTGTACGAGAGGAGAAGGTGGATTATTACACTCATCCTGGTACATCATTGCAGATGTTTCTAAAATTCACTGTAAAAATTTTTGTTTTGGTCAGTAGTATGTTTTTCAATTCAGAGGATAGCATTTTTGTTCTCCTATGTTAGTTTTATTTTCTGCTACCACTGGCTTAATCCAGGAATACACAATATTTTCTTTCTATCAGAAAACAAGGTTGCGTAATATAAAAATTACCAGAACAATGGCCAAGGTCAGGTGAAATATTTTTGCCCCAAATCAAAGTTAATGTGAGTGAACAGAATCGGGCCACGTTTAGCTCGAAAGGGGTAGTAAGGCAATGCAAGGCAAAGACAAATCAAACAAATGTGACTCAAAATGAAATTTTAGCAGTAACAGAAATATCCAACCTGATCCACTACATGTGTACAACAGACCTTTTTCACTATTGGAAACAGCTTTATTGGCAAAACCCAGAAATTCTTGCAAATACAGGATTATATGAGTCCTTTTGTGGTAGACCACCGGGAGCCGAACTGACAAACATTGGAGTTAGGGATGTAATTATCTATATGGTAATTATATATATGATATATAAAGAGAGAGAGACAGAACACAAAAAACATTTAACACAGACTACACTAAAATACAAAATATTCCTGCATTAAACTGAAGAATTGACTCTCAATATTGGCTAGTTGCCTTAAAATGAAAGTCTCGGCAGGCATTTGGCTAGAATGAACAGATTCTAAATTAAACCAAGAATAAACCTACCCGTATCTGTTGAAAAAGTGATTCCATAGCAAAGCCCTTGTCAGATGTTCTGAAGAATGCTTCTCGTATTCTGACTAGTTTTACTTCTTTTTGACAGCAAAAAGATCTGTCATGTCTTCATTCTCATTAAAACACAGTGCCAGTACTCCTTTTGGTGAATGGCATACATTCAAACCTTAAATCACTACATTTTAGCTCACTGCACCTTCTGTTCTGTGCATCTTCTTTTCATTAGTGTCTCTTCTTGTCTTTTAAATTGACCAAGAGTGAAATACCTCTATTATATCCAGGATCTTTCTCAGCAGACACACACTGCAATTATGCAGGGCACAACATGCATGAAGGCGCAGTCACTATTTACATGTAAAACAGCACAGTTAATTAAGGAGGCAAATGAAATGTTGGCTTGGATGATACACTGTGCAGAATATGATTCATCAAGAAGTATTATTCTAAAACTTTATCGCATACTTATTACATATCTGGAAAATTGCAATTTCTGTTCCATATTGCAAGAAAGTCTAAGCAGAGCAACAAAAGATCTAGGAAAGAGCTAGTAGATGGATTCCTAGACTGGGTGGTATGAGCTGGGAAGTAAAATTAGTAAAACTAGAAATAAGTAGGAAATGTGAGGTGCAAAATCTTGTAGTTATTTTAGATTCAGAAATTAATTTTGAATATCACATTAGTTTTGTCACCAGAACTGTATTCTTTCATTTAAAAAATATATCACGTCTAGTCTTTTCAGTCCTTAGAGGATGCAAAAAAGCTGATACCTGACTTTGTCTTTAGCCTTTCAGATTACCAAAATGCACTCCTGTCTGCCAAAAAAGATTTCTATCGATTACATTTGGTTCAGAATGCAGCTGCAAGAATCCTGACTGAAAAGATCAAATCTGAACACATTACATTAATATTACCTTATTTACACTGGCTGCCTGTGTCTTTCAGAATCAATTTTAAAGTACTGCAGCTTGTAAGGCTTGAATAATCTTGGAACCTTATATGTCCTGTAATGTTTGTCTCCTTGCATTCCCAATTATACCTTTCTCAAATTCTGCTTTACTGAGAGTAAAACATAAAAGAGGTGAGACTGCATTTAGCTTCTATGCTCCAAAAATATGGAATAATTTACCTATGGAAGTATCTCAAGATGACACTGTAAAGTAGTTTAAATAGCATCTTGAGACTTACTTTTTTAATAAGGTTTTTTGTTAAATTTGTGACTTATCAATATGTTTGTCTTTTGTTTTCTCTTTTCTTTATCTGTGCTGCTCCCTTTCTGGATGAAATTCCCTGAGGCTGATTGAAAGAATAACAACACTATATAAATAAAATTTGTTGTTGTTGTTGTAAACACCTACTTGCAGAAGGTCATCTGCCGACTTAGGTATTGTGCTTTTGCTTTGTGTTTTTATCTTTTGCTTAATTACTTTGCCTTCTTCGTGCAAAACTATAAACCTGTGATCATCTGCGTGATTCCCAAAATGTTGCTCGAGTAATAAACCTATGATTATTTTTCTTCTTTTAATTTGCATCGTTTCTTTACTTTTCACCTTCATCAGATGAACTCATCAACCAAGGTACGCACAGTCAGCACAAATTTTATAAGATAGTTCAGGCACTGTGAATGTGTCTCCTTTGGTAGGCACATTTGATTGATGTACACCTGACAGACAGAAGGTGACAGGAGGAATACCTTTACAAAACTGGTTGGTGAAAAAGTGGGTGAGGAACAGTTTTTCTCAGGTGGGGTCGTGGTTGTAGAATCTTCTTATATAATATGCTACCGTGGCTGTTCATTTGTCTGTCCAGGATTTTAAATCACTTGTAGCTTGCAAACCGTTTTACCTATTGACCTGATATTTGGTACACATATACTACTTGACGTATACTATCCGCTTTCAGGGTGATGATTTTTATTACTCTTTTTATTTTTATTTTATTTTATTGTAGAACCAACTCTCGGCAGTGTGCAGCAGGGCACTTTGTGGCGTATGCGTACAGGCGCCATTCTCATTCCCTACCACCTTCATGGTCACTTCCCCTACCTCTTCATATCTTAAATCATTCTTGAGGCAAATTGAAGACTTAAGTGTCAGCTTAAGTGAAAAATTAAGAAAACCGTACTAAGTAATTGCAACACAGAAACTAACTTAATCAGTTTTAAAGCGAAAAGATGCCGCTGAAAGAAGAGAAGCAGCGGGCCGCTAGGGTGGAGAAAAGAAGAGCTGCTCAGGAGTCAGCAAGCGCATCAACCTCTCAGCAAACGAATGCTAAATGTACAGTGAAAGAGTATGAAAACTAGGAATGCTCAAGTCAAGTGTATTCACTGCACGTTATCGTGCAGTATGCCGTTACTGTTCACATTATAATTTGAATTGAATTTTACCAAGTTTTAAATGGAGACATGGAATTTCTCTAAGGAAAGTATTAAGTCTACATTTTAATCAGTGGTTAATGTGATTTACTTTGCATTATAAAACACCATATATCCTACAGTTGACTGACACCCTGTCCACTGCTGAACCAAAGAGTTATGCAAAAAACTCTGTTTTTAACACAGTACTCCAAATTACTTCTGTCCACAATTGTAGTTTATTTTTTTAATACATTATAATAAATGAAGAGGCCAGATGAAAGTTTGAATGCACATCTACTGCACAGAGCCACTGTTACAATGTTCTGCGTGGTTAGACTATGTTTTACAAAAGACAAAAATATAAAACCTTGCTTTAAGAAGATAAGATGAAACTGCAGGAAGTGATGACCTATCTTGACAGAGAAGCCACCAGAAAGTCAAAGATCATTAACATACGTGCCGCAGCCCGAATGAAGGGAGTGATGATTGGATTGAAGCAGCTGGAGGGAATGGAGAGAATCACTTAATTGGGTAGTTTGATCAACAAAGATGCAAACGCAGAAGCAGATGTCAAATGCTGCAGGAAGGCGACAGCAGTCATCTGGAGGATGAACAAGATCTCCTCCTCATCATACATCACCCTGAAGATCAAGCTTCACCTGTTTACATCTACTACGATACCTACAGCCATTTATTCCATGGAAACCTGAAAGACATTAGCAAGTATTAACAAGAAACTTAATTTCTTTTAGCTACCTACACTGAATTCTCAAGATTCGATACTACAATCACATCACCAGTAGAGGTTCTATGAATAAGTGGCTTGTGAAATCTCCACTTCACTGTTGCATGCAGAACACTCCAACTGGCTGGCCACGTTCTTCGAATGGAGAACCATCAGTTCCCAAAGACATCAATGACATGGTTATGTCCCAACGGTAAATGACCAAAAGGACACCCGCGGAAAACACTTCTAGAAGAACAATTGTACATAACCTGAAGGTGTTGAACATCATGTGGGACAAAGCCGAGACCTTTACCTAAGATTTGAGAATGCTTGTTGCATGATATTATACGTAACATAGAAGGATCAAAAAATCTATGGATCTAAGGAAAGATTAGATACTAATGCTTATTTTATTATATGCTGTCAGAAACTCCACACAGAGCCATAGCTCTTACACAGCACTGATGTGCACAAAACCGAGTCCAAAACAGAACTGAGGGAATAAGGAGAAGGTGGAGGCTTTTAAAGGGGAAGACAGGAAGTGAAGACAGAGGGGTAGGGCTCATAAGGGTCTTCAGCCATAGGCTCGAGCCCGGACGTAACATCAAAGGGGCCAGAGCCGACAAGGTCTTCCTCCATAGGCTTAGACCCGGAAGTGACGTCAGCAGGGCCAGGTGGAATCTACCGTGGATGGTCTGTAGGCCAAAAAGAAAAAGAATCAGTGCACTCTGCCACATCCCAATCTGACTCGGAATTGCATTCACTCAAGCCCTTTAGCTGCCTCCCATGCGCACGTGTGTGACAATGCATTTGGTACAAAGTTTTGAGTTTCCATAAGTCTGGTATAGTTTTTTATATAGCTGAAAAGTAGCAAAATACTCAGTAAACCTTCTAAGAATATGAGTATCATAGGCTTTACACAAAAAGAGCCTTCACATATCATTTGAAAAAATAAACAACGGCCAAAGGTTGAAACAGTTTTAATAAGTTAATAGTTTGTTTTTAAAATGCAGTATTGTTTATAAATGTAAATTGTGAACCAGTGTGATTCATTTTTGCTTCACCTAAAGGCCACCTTCTCCACAAAGCATCCTTTCCCTCATCAATATAACCCAGTCTGGCAGAACTAACTTTAAAATGGTTTAATTCATATTCAAGTCAAATTTTGCTCAACTTTTTTTTTCTAAACATTTACATTTAATTAGGTGTTTATTTAAATGAAAATAGATAGAAGCTTCATTTCTAGAAGTGTTAATTATTCAGTAAATTACATGGCTGTCTTAATGTGTATTAACATTTTATCTTAATTGTTGTTACTGCACAAAAGTTCTGTTTGATTGCATTTTCACATGGTGTTCTTGAGCTAATTGGTGTTCATCTCCTATAATATAATACATTGATTAAAATATATATTTTTTAAATATAGTTTTGGCTACAGAGCTATGGACTCTGGTTTACTTTTCTGACCTGAAAGTGTTTGTTCTGTGATTCCTGCATTCCTGAGGATCTTTCTGTAGACCTAGATGGTTTTCTTATATATTCCAAAGCATTCTGTCTGACAGATAAGCTACTCTAAACTTGCTTTTTACGTTAGCATTAAAACACTGACACGATATGAACCTGCATCCAATCCAAACTGGCCTCAATACTAAAATGAAAGTCTCAGCAGCCATTTGGCCAAAATGAGCAGATTCTAAATTAAATAAAGAATTAACCTACTAATAACAGACTATGGCAAAAATAACATAATTTTAGAAAATGCATTTCCTTGGGTTTGATCTGTTGCTGAAGAATATAAAAGTTAAAAAGTGGCTGTATTGATCAAAAAAATGCGTGAGGTACCAACCATTAGTGCAAGAGCTCATATATACAGGGAACCCAATACTCATTTTTGAGTATATCTTTCAGTGCAATGATATACATAAAATAAAACAAAATAAAGAAAATAATTAATAAAAATACATGTAGGTATACATGTTTGAGAATGATCCCTTTGTAGCTTAGCCAGCTGCTACAAACGGCTAACAAGGCAACACAAAAACAGTGCTGTTGATAGATTGTCAGCTTAATATTTAGAAATTAATACACATCACTGCAGATAATGTAAAACTGCACCAACACTAACAAATGGTTTTGCAAAGTTAAAACGCACCTTTACAAAGGTATAGATTAAATCACTGAACTTATCGTTAGGAGAGTTGAACATGACCCAGTCATATAATCACAATAGCAGTGAACTGTCAGATTTTCCTTTTTTAGCCAAACAGCAAAATATTTCACTTTATTTTCATTATGTAAAAATATATATTAAAATTTATATACATTATAAAATACATTCACATGGGGTGGCAAGCACGGGTACCACATTTAGTTCTGCTGCAGTTACATGAGTTCAATACCTTCTTTAATATTCCTTGTATTTTCCTGTTAACATGTAGGTTAGGTCAACAGGCAATGCTAAACTTTGCCTCTTGGTTTGCCTCATGAATGTACACTTTGATAGAATTCTATTCTGTCCATTGTTAATTCCCATCTTAAGCGAAATACAGTTCAACTTATGCGAGTCCTGAAATATAAAAACAGGTTCATAAAATCTTAAAATAATTTACATTAATTAATTTACAGTTTATAAACATGGGATGCCACATAATCCGTGGTTGATTCAGGTTTTGTACTTGATTGTGCTGGGATATCCTGTAGCCTACTCCACTCAGTTTAGAAAAAGAAAGATAACAAACAGATGAAAGAAAATATTCATATTTATATAATCATGTTTGTTTATTATAAATACTGTAGGTAAAATGTAACAAAAATGATTATAGGAACAGTAAGCAGTAAAAATCTAGTGTGTTAGGTTAAGATGGGAATGGGTAAGATCATCACTTTGTGTCAGTGAATTTGGACATGGATTGCAGCAAGTACAGGCAGGTTTGGGCACAACTTCTGTATGCTTGAGTATATTTGGGTTACTTTTTAACCTGTATTAAAGTCTGCTTTAAAGCAGATGGGTATTCATGATCAGTATAGTTGGGACCCAAGTTTTAGGAGCGTTTTTATTTCAAAAAGTATATAGAGAAGTAAGACATGACAGATAAAGTAATTACAGTAACTGCTTCAAAGTGCTACATTTAAAGAGTGCTGATATCCCTTTCTTTTTAAAGGAGGTGGATAGCTTAGTTTCTTCTCAAACTTTCAATTCTTGTTGCATCCTTTTCTTTTTTAAAATCTGCCTCCTCACCTTTAGTATGTGATGTAGGGAGGCATTTGACATGTGGGTATAGCAACCAATAACCCACAAATAGTGCAAAACATTATATATACTGCTCTGGATGGAAAAGAAACACAACAGATTCTTAGTGATTCTTGCCCCATTGGGGATTGAGGCTAAATGATTAGTAATCCCAAGGAGCAGTTAGGTGACTCCTGGATGAAGAACATAATTTTGACAAGAACAGTCCATTCAACCCAACAGACTTACCTAGCTTAATTATCTTCTTCTTTCTGCTTATCCTGTGCTCTGCAGACTTGCAAGTCTCACTCTGTTTCTCACGATCTGGAGCACATTCCGGGCTGCCTTGTGTTTGCCTTGTGAGCTGGGTCAAAAGACAATCTTTACCACTGAATGGTTGTTGCTTTGGATAATGTGGCCATCCCATTGTCACATGCCAGTTCTGCCAAGCTGCATTTATATGTGCTTGTGCGTCACTAGTGAAATCACCTGGGAGCCGGGAGCCAAGGTATTTGAAGCTGGTAATATTCTTGATGTCTTGGCTGGCAACTTTTATGATACCATCCATTTGAATGTCACATTTCAGGTACTCCGTCTTCCTTAGATTGAGATGAAGAACATTTTCCTTTAGCCCTGAATTCTACTGCTGAGTGTGATATTCCAAGGCTGGGTGTGAGTCACCTGCAAGGTAAACGTCATTGACATATAAAAGGATCCGCAGGTGTGGCGTCTGGATGTCTGAGGTGACCAGGTCCATATTCATGTTGAATAATGGTGTTGACAATGCTGAACCTTCATGGACTCCAACTGTACTGGCGAAAGGGGGTGAAATTCCAGCTGCTTAACAAACTGCACTTGCGATGTCTTTGTAGAGGAGCTTGGTCCATCGGACATACTCTTCTGGGACACTTGATCTAAAGCATTCTCCAGGTCTAAGTTTTTCTAATAGTGTACATGCGTTGTGTATATGGCATTTGCTGTGCCCTATCCTTGGATGAAGCTGCATTGATTTTTCATGAAGATGACAATGAATTAGATACAGCACATGAGGACTTGAAGGTCACAATAAGCAAATTGGTCAATAGTTTGCATAATTGCTGATGTCATCTTTGCCTTTCCAGTGATGGTGGTCGTTCAGCCAGTCAGTGCCTTGTTTTCCTTAATGATCTTGTTGTAGACCGTTGACAGGAACTTAGCACCAGCTATCCAAGCAACCTCTAAAGCTTGGTTGGGATGTTTGTCAGAGTCTGTTCTTACTCATCTAATAATTCCAAAATAACTTGGAAACTGCTCTGAGGTATAACTCAAAAAACTGAAAATCAGGCTTCAAAACAAAAGTTACCTCACAAGCAATGAGGAAAGCCTGCTCTTCAAACTCAGACACTCAAAGGGAGTAAAGGCCAATTAAATCCCAAAACTGGAAATTAGAACTATTGAAAAACTGACTCAAAGAGCAAAACAGAACTTCTTAATAATAATAAACTTTATTTAAACAAAATTCAAAAATATAAATCAGAAAAAAAGCCTTCTTGATCGATTTTGTATATAGTCAGGATGTAGACAGTGAAGAGTCCACTATGACTTCTCCGTCCTTTTCATAAGGTGTAATTTCAGGTTTCAAACCTCCTATTATTAATAGCTAACATGTTTACTTCCTACATGTAATGCTTTACATTTATCTACAGTAAACATCATCTGCCTCAAATCTGCCTAAATCTGAATTCAGTTTATACTCTTCTATAATAATTTGGTTCATTCAACATGTTATGCCATTCCACCTAGTTTAGTACCATCTGCTGACTAAACCGCTGTGTTTTTATATTCTTATCCAGATCATTTATTTATAATAGAATGACTGGCGTCCCCAGAACTGATCCCTGATCAATGTCATGTAACTCAGAAAAAGTTTCTTTGCCATAGCATTTTGTGTTGCGTGTTTAAAACTTTTTGTACCCTTTTACATTGTGCTTTGCCAGTGTACCAACTTCTCATGTGGTACCTTATCAAAACTTTTCAAAAAACAAGATAAACATTATATCAGCATCTCTGATTATATGCTTTCATTGCTTCCTCACCAAATACCAAAATTTAAGGGTTGTCGGGCCCCTACCAGGAAGCAAGGACTGTTGTTGCTTTTGTAATATTTTGTGTTCATATTGGCACATTTTGTTCTTGTCACATGGAAAACAAAAATGATAAAAAACAGAAAATATTGGAAATGGCTACTTAATTTATGAGCATGGTCAGGTTGAGAATGTGGCCATGTAATAACAGGTTTCAAAACTGAACCCTTCAAATCCACGAAAGTTCATTCACTCAATAGAGTGAATGGCAGACATTTACTTTAATTAAAATAGACTTGCCTTATTTAATGTGCAAATCTGCGGCCTAATGCAAGTTTTTAATCAGATTCATAACTAAAGTTACAAACGAAAGAAAGAACTGATTTATTTATTATTTGATTGACTATGTCTTTTGTCATGAATGTAAATCTTGTTACTTGCTGCACAGAGTACTTACTGCTAGAAGGTAAATGGCTTTTATCACTAAGACCTTTCAAGAAGCTCTGGAGGCCATGCTTAATTAACCTTGAAATTTCCTTTTCCATATTAACCTCAAAACGGAAGCAGAAAATACTTTTTGATTTGAATGTCAGCAGCTTGAATCTGAATTGCCAAGTTCACTCACTGAGTGCAGACCCTTTGGGTAGTATAGAGGGCTTGTTGTTCTGTCTCTGTTAAGTCAGGCACCATTATGTCAACAGAGACAGCTACTATTTCCACAAGAAGGCTGACAGGATTTAAATGAGACCTTTGTCACTCGTTTTAAGCAGGTATTCTATTCAGCCACATCATTGTGACATCTGTATATATTGGTTAACTTTTCCGTCATTCTGTATTACATTTCACTGCACAGCATGGTCATGGATTAAAAACCAGCCAAGCAAATGGCCACATTCAAAACGGAACAGCAAATGAAATCCACAGCAATTATTAAGATAAAAAATAACATCAATATTATTAGATTAAATATTATAAGGTGCATTAAATTAAATATGATCTAGTCAAATCTGGTCCTACTTCTGTAAAATCACACACGCAAAACACTTCTTTATCCTGTGTTTCTTGTAAAATATTGTCATCAATTTACCAAAGCAAAATGGTTAGGGATAACTTGCAGATTACTGCAGGGGAAGTGTCAGAGATTTCCAGATAAAATATTTTTTCGACTGCGGTGTGCTGGCGCCAGGGCCAGATTAAGACAAAATTGGGCCTGATGCTGCAGCACAAAAAAGGCTATTTTTTCTCACCTTTGGTGCATGTGCATTCGACACTCACTGTACATGCACACTCAGACCGACCAAGGAGCCTTAATTGCTTGCGACGCAACCATCCAGTCTTTATTGAACATGAATAATAATAACGACGTAGTCCAAAAGTCGGAACTCCAAATTTTATTCTAAGAATTATTTTGAGGTAATATAGCAAAGGAAAACTGTTCAGCTTCCGGAAAATTCTCATCTGTTTTCATCTGGGCCTATTTTAGGAATAGGTCTAATGCTAGGATAGATTTACCTGATTTACAAAAAATAATCTCTCAATTAAAACCCTCCACCTGCGTCCTTGACCCGATACCAACAAGGTTTTTCAAAGAAGTATCAGGTGTGCTAATTGATAATGTTCTTGACATAGTAAATTCGTCACTAGATACTGGGGTCTTCCCAGACTGTCTTAAGACTGCTGTAGTTAAACCCCTACTTAAGAAACATAATCTTGACCCTCGGCTCTTGAAAATTTTAGACCCATCTCTAACTTGCCCTTCTTAAGTAAAGTTCTAGAGAAGGCAGTCATTATGCAGTTAAATGACCACCTAAATAAACATGCTATTCTTGATAAATTTCAGTCAGGTTTTAGAACATATCACAGCACAGAAACTGCACTTGTTAAAGTATTAAATGACTTGCGGGTAAATGCAGACAGAGGCCATTTATCTGTTCTCATCCTCTTAGATCTGAGTGCTGCATTTGACACCATTGATCACAACATTCTTAGAAACCGCCTTAGTCAATGGGTGGGCCTCTCTGGCAGTGTCTTAAATTGGTTTGAATCCTACCTGACAGGGAGAAAATATTTTGTTAGTTGTGGGAATTACAACTCGAAGACACATGATATCCAATATGGTGTTCCACAAGGCTCTATCCTGGGTCCGCTGTTATTCTCAATCTACATGCTTCCGTTAGGTCAGATTATCTCAGGGCACAACGTGAGCTACCACAGCTATGCTGATGACACACAGCTGTACTTATCAATAGCACCTGATGACCCCGATTCTATTGATTCACTAGCACAATGTCTGACTAGTATCTCAGAATGGATGAATAGTAATTTTCTCAAGTTAAATAAAGAGAAAACTGAAATTTTAGTGATCAGCAATAATGGATACAATGAGGCTATTAGAAATAAACTGGATACATTAGGATTAAAAGTCAAGACGGAGGTAAAAAGCTTAGGGGTGATTGTTGACTGTAATCTGAACTTTAAATCGCATATTAATCAGATCATTAGGACAGCATTTTTCACTTAAGAAACATAAGTAAAGTTAGACCTCTTTTATCACTGAAAGATGCTGAGAAATTAGTTCACGCGTTTGTTTTCAGTCGACTAGATTACTGTAACGCACTCCTCTCAGGACTACCCAAAAAAGATATAAATCGTTTGCAACTAGTGCAGAATGCAGCTGCTAGAATCCTAACTAGGAAAAGAAAATCAGAACACATTACTCCAGTTTTGATGTCACTACACTGGTTACCTGTGTCATTCAGAATTGACTTTAAAATTCTGCTTATGGTTTATAAAGCCTTAAATAATCTCGCCCCATCTTATATATCGGAATGTCTGACACCTTATATTCCAAATCGTAACCTCAGATCCTCAAATGAGTGTCTCCTTAGAATTCCAAGAACAAAACTTAAAAGAAGTGGTGAGGCGGCCTTCTGCTGCTATGCACCTAAAATCTGGAATAGCCTGCCAATAGGAATTCGCCAGGCTGATACAGTAGAGCACTTTAAAACACTGCTGAAAACACATTACTTTAACATGGCCTTTTATAACTTCATTTTAATCGTAATTTAACTTAATCCTGATACTCTGTATGTTCAATTCATCATAACAACTATTCATGGTGGCTCTAAAATCGGTACTGACCCCTACTCTCTTTCTGTTTCTTTTTCCGGTTTCTTTGTGGTGGTGGCCTGCGCCACCTCCACCTACTCAAAGCTTCATGATGCTCTAGCGATGATGGACGGATTAAAAGGAAGAAGTCTACGTGACCATCATCATCATCAAGCCCTTCCGTGAGAACCCTAAATCCAAAGAGGACTGTTTCATTTATGTTAGGTAGAATGCCCAGAGGGGACTGGGCGGTCTCATGGTCTGGAATCCCTACAGATTTTATTTTTCTCCAGCCGTCTGAGTTTTTGTTTTTCTGTCCCCTGGCCATTGAACCTTACTCTTATTCGATGTTAATGTTGATTTATTTTTTATAATTATGTCTTTCATTTTTCTATTCTTTAATATGTAAAGCACTTTGAGCTACTGTTTGTATGAAAATGTGCTATAGAAATAAATGTTGTTGTTGTTGTTGTTGCTACAGCATCAACAGCTCCCACCTTAATCCGGCCATGGCTGACGCACTGCCCGGGGTTTGTTTCCTGCCTTGCGCCCTGTGTTGGCTGAGATTGGCTCCTGCAGACCCCCGAGACCCTGTAGTTAGGATATAGCGGGTTGGATAATGGATGGATGGATGGATGGATATATATTTCTTTGATTCCACTGCTTTGCATTTTCCCTTTTCATTGCTATCCAACTGTTAGGTTGTCACTCTGCCCACTGAGGCTGCTCTAGACCCATTCTCGACCAGTGGAATGCGTATACCACATGAACTTGCTGAAACCGTGAATGGGCAGAGACCCCTACCCCTACTCCCACCAGCCTTGTTACTTCTTTGCCCATAAGATGACCCTTAATTTCGGCAGGAATTTGACACCCAAACAACAAGAGCTTGAAGGAGCTATCTTCTCTTTCCTGGAAATGGTGAATGAACGACCCAGGAGGACCTCATCACAGAGCCAGTGGTTGGTATCCGAGAATGCCCATACCACCTCCCAGAGGCAAAGTGAACAGAAGTGGAGCTTTGGATCAGGAGAATGCTAGATCTTGGTGTAATTGAATAAAGTTTTAGTCCCTGGTCTAGTCCCATCATCATGGTCCCAATTCCAAATGGCAGCTGGTGCTTTTGCAATGACTTTCACCAACTTAACACTAGAATTCTTGAAGCCTACGAGAAAACTTGTAATCGTGGCCCATCTTAAATCCCTTCACACCTTTATCATCCGCCTCTTTTGTTCTGTAAATGCTTCGATCAGCACAAGCAGCAAACAGCCTGCTATTCCATCCCCCTACTATCATAACTTAACTCGGGCAAAAAGTTCTCCCAGCTCAAGTCTTGTTTATCTGGGTGTGAGGTGCCTGAAGTTGTATAGAGTAAATAATATATCATTATGTGAAACATATGCATTTCATGTGTGTTCTGTGTCTACAATGATCTGTGTAAGTGCAAGATGAAAGGAAATGTGAGGCAAGAAATGCTGAATACATACCTAAAGCAGAAACGTTTTCTATTTTATACTAATAATGACATGAAGTGTATAATGTGTGAAGACTTCTGTCCAAATATCAAATAAACACATATGCTTTTATTCAAGAATATAACGTAAAAAAAAATCATTCAACTTACATGTTGCTGTCAATGAATTACAAACCCAAGCTCAAATGTTAATCGACAGAAAGCTGATAGTATTCCTGGATGGTGCAGAGGTAAGAACTACTGCCTTATAACCAAAAGACTCTGGGTTCGAGTCCAGGCACTCCACATTTTGAGTAGTGAGCTGTTGTTATTAATACTATAATATAATAAAAACATACATTTGATTTGAGTCTGTAACACCTAGTAAAGGTAGCGCTCTTTTTTTATTATTCAGTTTTATTATTTAGCTTCTTTTTGGGCGCATACACCATCAGCATGACACTGCCAGATCTAAACACTGGCGTGGCTAATTGCTTGTGTACTAAAGTGACTTTAGCTATAGGTGGAAGTCCCATTTTACTTATGGTGCCAGGCAGGGTTGTGTTGCGGTGCAGGAGTCTATTAGCCAATGAAAGTGATGTGAAGAAGCTCTCTGTTGTTACGGTTCTGCCTTTATCCAGTCTGATAGCAGTAATGGGACATTGTATTTTTGATTGCTGGTACAACAAATAGTTCTGAGCAGGCATCAACCACAGCACTAACTGTGGTCATCGCTGCTCTTATGAAAAGAATGGTGATAAACATTAACACAGAGAGGGAGAAGCAAGTTCATTGTAGCATGTGTACATCACTGATAGCATAAAACTGAATAATAAAAAAAGTACTAACTTTTACAAGTACCCAAAATTTACACCATGCAGACACGTAACACACATGATATACATGTATTTCAAATGATGATATACTGTATTATTTACCCTATATAATTCTAGGCAAGTCACTCCCAGATTAACCACTTGAGCACGGAGAATCTTCTTTGCGATTTGAGCTGCAGCGGTAGGGTGGGGTATGGGATAGCAGGCTGCTTACTGCTTGTGCTGATCGACACATTTACAGCAGAAAAGACGCTGACAGAGAGGTTCAAAGGGATTTAAGGTGGGCTGGGATTACGAGTTTTTTTGTAGGCTTTGGTAATTCTAGTGTTAAAGGTAACCCAGTTCCTTCTTCTCCATTGACTTCAAAATATCTCAAAGTTTGGTGAAGCTCATGGAAGTTTTCTGTGATTTATTATTTTTTTTGCTCTTTATTTCACCTTATACAATTTCTTGTATTAGGAATTTATTAGTTTTTGCATACCCCTTGAGGTCAGAGCACAGGGTCAGCCATTGTACAGCGCCCCTGGAGCAATTACAGGTTAAGGATCTTGCTCAAGGACCCACCAGAGTAGGATCTTTTTTGGCAGTGACGGGGATTTGAACCGACAACCTTCGGGATACCAGCACAGATCCTTAGCCTCAGAGCCACCACTCTGCCCCTAGATTTTGCCACACTCGTGGCAATGCAAACTCCACAATATTCTCCAATGGGGTATTAGTTAACCTACCTACCAAAACAATGCTAAATATAAACTTTGACAAGAATGACTTCCTACCTGCTGATCCGTGTGTTTTAGAAATTATGTTTTATAGGATGATCCGACGACCTTTAAGAATCAGATAGGATAGGTAGGTTGTGTATTTTTCAAATAAATATTGAAAGTTAGAAGGTCTTATTTAAGATAATGGGATAAATAGTGGAAAGTTTGTAAATCCAGAAGTCTTCATGACATAGAAGTTGGTTATTGAAGTTTCTTTGTCATGGGTGGATGATATCTGACAATTTATAGAACAATGTATTTTAAATCAGAGATGGATCGATTTGCCATTTTAAAGTGTCAAGAAACTGGATATTTAATTGATTGAGTCTTAATGTTACCCTTGTGTTTAGTTGTTTTGTGTTGGATGGAATGTATTGTTTTCCCAATGTACATTGGTGGACAGTCAATCAATCAATCAATCAACATTTATTTATATAGCACATATTCACACAAAAAAATGTAGCTCAAAGTGCTTTACAAAATGAATAGAAAAATAGAAGACACAATAAAAAATAAACATAAGTCAACATTAATTAACATAGAATAAGAGTAAGGTCCGATGGCCAGGGTGGACAGAAAAACAAAAAACTCCAAAGGCTGGAGAAAAAAATAAAATCTGTAGGGGTTCCAGACCAAGAGACCGCCCAGTCCCCTCTGGGCAATCTACCTAACATAAATCAAACAGTCCTCTTTGTATTTAGGGTTCTCACGGAAGGACCTGATGATGATGGTCACATAGACTTCTGGCTTTCAGTCCATCAATGTTGGTGCATCATGATGCTTTGAGTAGGTGGTGGTGGCGCAGGCCGCCACCACAAAGAAACCGGAAAAAGAAACAGAAGAGAGAGGGGTCAGTATGGATTTTAGAGCCACATGAATAGTTATTATGAAGAATTGAACATACAGAGTATCAGTATTAAGTTAAAGTGAAGTTATAAAAAGGCCATGTTAAAGTAATGTGTTTTCAGCAGTGTTTTAAAGTGCTCTACTGTATTTGCCTGGCGAATTCCTATTGGCAGGCTATTCCAGATTTTAGGTGCATAACAGCAGAAGGCCGCCTCACCACTTCTTTTAAGTTTAGCTTTTGGAACTATAAGGAGACACTCATTTGAAGATCTAAGGTTACGATTTGGAATATAACGTGTCAGGCATTCCGATATATAAGATGGAGCGAGATTATTTAAGGCTTTATAAACCATAAGCAGTATTTTAAAGTCAATCCTGAATGACACAGGCAACCAGTGTAGTGACATCAAAACTGGAGAAATGTGTTCGGATTTTCTTTTCCCAGTTAGGATTCTAGCAGCTGCATTCTGCACTCGTTGCAAATGATTTATGTCTTTTTTGGGTAGTCCTGAGAGGAGTGTGTTACAGTAATCTAGTCTACTGAAAACAAAAGCGTGAATTAATTTCTCAGCATCTTTCAATGATATAAGAGGTCTAACTTTAGCTATGTTTCTTAAGTGAAAAAATGCTGTCCTAGTGGTCTGATGAATATGCGATTTAAAATTCAGATTACAGTCAACGGTTACCCCTAAATTTTTACTTCCGTCTTAACTTTTAATCCTAGTGCATCAAGTTTATTTCTGATAACCTCATTGAATCCATTATTGCCAATTACTAAAATTTCAGTTTCTCTTTATTTAGTTTGAGAAAATTACTATTCATCCATTCAGAAATACCAGTAAGACATTGTGTTAGTGTATCGAAAGAGTCGGAGTCATCAGGTGCTATAGATAAGTACAGCTGTGTGTCATCAGCATAGCTGTGGTAGCTCACGTTGTAACCTGAGATAATCTGACCTAACGGAAGCATATAGATTGAGAAAGCAGCGGACCCAGGATAGAGCCTTGTGGAACACCATATCGGATATCATGTGTCTTTGAGATTTGATTACCACAACTCACAAAGAATTTTCTCCTGCCAGGTAGGATTCAAACCAATTTAAGACACTGCCAGAGAGGCCCACCCATTGACTAAGGCGATTTCTAAGAATATTGTGATCAATGGTGTCAAATGCAGCACTCAGATCTAAGAGGATGAGAACAGATAAATGGCCTCTGTCTGCATTTACCCAAGTCATTTACTACTTTAACGAGTGCAGTTTCTGTACTGTGATTTGTTCTGAAGCCTGACTGAAAGTATCAAGAATAGCATGTTTATTGAGGTGGTCATTTAACTGCATAATGACTGCCTTCTACTTAAGAAGGGCAGGTTAGAGATGGGTCTAAAATTTTCAAAGGCAGAGGGGTCAAGATTATTTTCTTGAGCAGGGGTTTAACTACAGCAGTCTTAAGACAGTCTGGAAAGACCCCCGTATCTAATGACGAATTAACTATGTCCAGAATATTGTCAATTAGCACGCCTGATATTTCTTTGAAAAACCTGGTTGGTATTGGGTCAAGGACGCAGGTGGAGGGTTTCAGTTGAGAGATTATACTATGTAATTCAGGTAAATCTATCCTGGTGAAAGCATTTAATTTGTTTATAATGGAGTACCGGGGCTTTGGAGGTTCTGCAGTGTTGGGGAGATATACTATGTTATCTCTAATATCATTAATTTTTTGATTGAAAAATACAGCAATGTTCTCACAGGTTTCACTGGAAGTATTCTGGGGCATTCCTTTGTGTTACCTGGGTTTAACAGACGATCAATTGTTGAAAATAAGACTCTGGGATTACTAGCATTGTTATTTATAATATTAGAGAAATAGCAGCGCCTCTCAAGACGGACAGTGTTATTGTATTCTGTTATTTTAGCCTTCAATATCTCATAATGGATAGTTAGTTTAGTTTTCCTCCATTTACGCTCAGCTCTACGACATGTTCTTTTTAAATCAGACACTCTTTGGGTCTTCCATGGAATAACAATACTAGAGGATTTTTTAACTGTCTTTTCAGGTGCAACTATGTCAACAGCAGTTCTTACTTTAGAATTAAAGTTTTCCACTTTACTATTTACATTATCCTCGCTATTATAGTTGGCATTATAAACGGACTGATTGCTTAGAATAGTTGTAAGCTTTAAAGCTGCTGATGAGTCAAAGAAGCGTTTTTTAACAAAATGCTTCTCATGAGCGTTTTCTATCTTTATTTCTATATTAAATAGTAGAAGGAAATGGTCTGATAGACCGATATCAATGACCTGCTTTATATCAACTTTAAGTCCTTTAGTAATCACTAAGTCTAACGTATGACCTGCTTTATGTGTAGGCTGATTTTCGAGCTGCCTCAAATCAAAAGAGTCCAGGAGGTTCATGAATTCCTTTACCTTTTGGTCACACTGATTGTCGACATGAAAGTTAAAGTCGCCGACTATTAAGAGTGTGTCATAGTTTGTAACTAAAATTGACATTAAGTCAGAGAATTCCTCAAGGAAAGACGCGTTATATTTAGGAGGTCTATACACGGATAATAGAACGTGAGAATCTCCATGAATAACAACGGCGAGATACTCAAAGGACTTAAATTTACCAAAACTAACATCTTTACATTTTAATCGGCTCGAGTAAATGTTTGCCAATCCATCCCCCTTTTTCCCCTGGCGGTCTGCACGAGTAAAACTGTAATCCCGAGGCGCAGATTCGATTAAAACTGCCGCCCATTGAGTTAAGCCATGTTTCATTTAGCACAATAAAATCAATCTTTCTATCACTAATAAGATCGTTTATAAAAAATGTCTTGTTAGTTAAAGCTCTAACATTTAATAGTGCCATATTTAATGTTTCTGAAGGGCAGAGCTGAATTTTATGCGTGTTATTGGTAATCAGAAACAAAAATTAAGTTATTTTTGTTAACGCCGCTCTGTGTGTACATATTAATATCAATTATTATACATATTAATGCATATTAATAATTATACTACCCCTTTTGAACTGCAATTTGAATGATGAATAACTACAACATTACTACTTGCTGTATTATATTTTTGTCATGGTTTAAGGATTTAACATAATTTTTTAAATTGACTTTCTTTGGATGTATTTATGGCATATCTAAATGTGTAATTCGAGGCACTAGTGACATTGCAAGTTAATGTCACATTACACAACTTTTCCAGGGATTTTTAGTGTTTGCCTTAATTTACATAATCTTAACGAATTGGAGGTAGTCAGTGGTGCTCTGCCATGAGTCTCTCATGTAATGTGACATGTCCAGTTATTCACTAGAATAAAATCAAACAGGTTTGATTTTGTCTTTAGTTGTTGGTGTAGGCTCTGCATACATGAAAGCTGATAAACAATGAGTGCTCATCGGAAAGTACAAAGTGTATAATGTAGTAAAGTGGAATAACGAATACATTTGTTTTGTACCTCACATAAAGAAAAGAAGCTAATTTTTCTGATGTCTTGTGTTTTACATATCATGGCAGAATGGAAAAAATAAAAAATAAAGGACTATTATTGTAGCTGAACTCTCCATACAGCTTTATTATAGCACCGGCTCCATCAGGCAGGATGTAATTGGCTGTCACAAAAATGGGCGAGCACAACTGTACTAGAAGGCTGATACTTAGTAAATTGGACATGGGAAGAGATGTATATATATAAAACTGGCAATGTATGAAAAGCAAGTATTGTATAGAATGCCTAGGTATTGTTTCCCTATGTATTCTACAGAATGCGTGACGTTTTTAGGCAAAGCTAATATGCTATACACTTTCCCTAGGCAATTAACAGAACAACTTGCCCGTTTACCTTTTGGCATTGCATAGAATACCTAGGAAATGTTTGAAATTTTTATTGTTTCATACTTTAACGTCCCATTTTTGACATTTTATAGATTTCCTTGGCATTCTACACAATGTCTAATTTCACACATTGACAGTAACATATATAAACTTTTATAAACAGAATAAACAGGTTAAAATGGTGTGATGAGACATACATTGCCTTTGGGACCAAAAGGCAGCATGTAGATATTGTAGGTAAAGTGTGCAAATTAATTATAGTTGATATTTTTCTGTGTAAATGTACTGCAGTGTTTTCTCATGATGGCATTAGAAAGCCAGGAAGGGAGGGGGCACAATTGTGGATATGGAAACAACCTGACAGAGGTGTAGTGTCACACCCCAAACATCATAGACTGACCTTTTTAGTGCTTTTTGTTGTCTTTGTCTAGATGCAGCTATACACTGAAGCTTTCAGTACCGTTCACAATGACACTGTATTGAAGGAAAAAATGTTCTGTCTTTCTCTATATTTTTTTGTTTCCTGTTAAACATCCAGGAGACACTTCTTGTAATAGCAGTGGGATATTAATAGCGTGAGAATACATTTTACTTGGGTAATACTTAAAATGTACTTTTACCTGATCAAACTGCTAAGAACAATTCAGCATGCTTTTACTGCTATTATGCTCACACAAGGGTGAGAGTGATCATTTAAATGGATAACTAGAGAAGGTGTATTGTGGATTCCCTTTACGTTACCTTTGAGAAAAGACCTAGGCAAGAACAATGTATGAAAGAGAAGGAAGACTCATTATAATGTATTAAAAAATAAAAGAATTGAGTTTTTTTTTTTGCTATGCAACATATTTATCATGTTAATTTAAAGAAAAATTACCATAGATTTTGATTTGCATTACACATATATTTTTTATTTTTTAGATGGAGGGATAGAGATATTCTGGGTATGACGTTAAACTGCATCCAGCCCTGCAAGCAGTCCTCCAACATGCAGGGAAATCATGGGGGTTAGTGGCAGGATTAGCACTCCAGGCACCTTAAAATAAATTCATGCAGCTCTGAGATGACAGAGAGGACTCCTTTATGCTCTCCGTGGAAGTAGCTCTGCTGCAGCCGCCCATAGAAAGGCTGCTCACATTATGAAGGGAATGGGGAAACTCCTCAGGAGCCCCATCCCTGTAAGAGTCCAAACGGTCAGATAGCTAATCGGGGCAGGCCAGTCTGGGATCAGAACTGGTGTGGTGCTGAGGTGTTGCCTGCTGCATGGCAGCACTCAGGTCCCAATTGGAGGGGACCCATCTGGATAGGCATGATCACCTTCCTCTACTGTTGGAGGAGCTACATAGACTCCGCATTTCAGTGGCAGCACTCTTTGAGGTGCGCAGACCTGAGACTGGACAGATCTCTGTAGGTGGATACACCTTTTATTGGTCTGGTCACTCTGATGGCTGTCATACTTAGGGAGTAGCTGTTGCTGTAGCGGATCAGCTTTTTCTGATGGTGTCCGATGTCACTCCTTTCAACAAGAGTATTATGAGAAACAGATTATGGCACTCTCTGCATGCCTTGTCTTTGACTCGGTGTATGCTCTGACCATGGTCAGTGAGGGAGACATTTTATTTTCAGCTTCCCTCGATGGTTGATGGGTGCCCGTGAGGTGACACTCCTCTGGTCATGGGTGACTTTAATGTAACCATTGGCACTGCCAGAGCTGGCTATGAGGATTGTCTTGGTCCCCATGGGTCTGGTGACCGTGGTGAAAATGGCTCCATGTTCCTTGACTTTGCAAAATGCCAGGGGATGTGAATTGCTGATTTCTGGTTCCATTGCCCTGAGCTGCATTGTTGGACTTGGTTCTTCAATACTGGTAGTGTGGTGAAGGAGATTGATCACATCCTCGTGGGCAGACGACTTACAAACCTGTAGGGTCTACAGAAATGCACAGTTTGTGAATTCTGACCACAGACTTGTTGTTGCTACTCTGAAGATCCAGCTTAGGTCCAGGTGGTTACCACCTACTAGGGAAATGAGGCTGGGCCTGGTCAGACTCCAAGATCGTTTCTAACGAGTTTGCATGCAGTTTGTGTGAGGAACTTACGGATTTGGGTGCGACTACCAATCCTAATGTGATGTTGGAGACCTTCTGTGACAAGATCCTGAAGGTTGCTGAGTTTGTGTTGGTGTTACCAGTGTTCCCAGAAGGAGATGTTTAATCTCACAGAGCACTCTGGATATCATCGAGAGGAGTCACAGCACATGGCTTGATGGCAGTGCCAGTCTGTACCAGGAACTGAGAAGGATGGCTGTGAGGGCTCTGAGGGCAGATAAGGAGGTGTTTGTTAGAGGAATCTGTGACACACCATCTATGGTCTAGTGACCCATGTCCTGCTTACAGAGGAATCGAAGCATTGTGCACATCTGAATCTGTTTCTTGGAGAGTTGCAGTCAGGGTGACTTATGGAATGTTCCTTACAGATGATGTTGGGCTGGCTACTTTGAGCTGCTGTTTAAAACTGATCCTCCGGGTTGGACGTTGAATATCTGGGTCTACGGTTCTTGAGACCGATCCTTCAATTAGCTGTGAACCGCCCAGTCTCACTGAGATTGCACGTGATGAACCAGCTGAGGGTAGCGAAGGATGCAGGGATCTGTCGTATCTGGGGTGAACTTCTCCAGGCTGGTGGTAAGGCTATCCTTCTGGCATTGCAAGCAATCTTTGCTTCCATTTGATATCATCCCAACTGACTGGAAAATGGGACTTGTTTTCCGTATCTGGAAATGGAAGGGTGATGGCCTGGATTGCTGCAACTACAGTGGGATAACACTGCTGTCAGTGCAGTGATTGGAGAGGTAGGGTTTTACGCCTACGAAGTTAACCATTGACTGCATCCTTACACTGAGGGTTCTAATGGAGTGCAAACACGAATATCGACGGAGTTTCTTTGCAGCCTGTGTCAATTTTCGTAAAGTGTTCAACTATACTGGTACTGTGAGTGCTGTGTAGAGTGGAGGCAGAACCTCTGTGTTTTTCCCATTTGATTCTGGGTTTTGTCAGGGGTGTGTTCTTGCTCCTACTCTGTTCAATACTTGCATGGACTGAATATTGGGCAGGGTCGTGGGGTCCAGCAGCTGTGGGACATCTGTTAATGAAGAAGAATTCACTGATCTTGACTTTGCCAACAATGTTGTGATCTTTGAGGAGTCAATAGAAGCTCTGACTGGGGCTCTTTTAAGTGACTGAGAAGTCTGAGTGTGTGGGCTTGCTAGTTTCCTAGATAAAAACCAAGAACCAGACCTTTAATGACCACTTAGGCACAGCCATCAGCAGTGTGTCTGTCTGTAGAGAGACTGTCAACCTTGTTGAGAGGTTTACTTACCTTGGCAGTGACTTTGATGTCTCTGGTGACTCTTCCTATGAAGTCAGCATGGTGGGTCATGAGGTCGCTGGAAGGGGTGTGTGGCACTCCCGATATGTATGCAAAAGGATGAAGGTCCAAGTCTTTATAGTGCTGGTACTTGATGAGACATGGATGCTATTCAGTGACCTGAGATGAAGACTGGACTCCTTTGGTGCTGTGTCTCTTCTGAGAATCCTTGGGTACCATTGGTTTGAGCGGTTGCTCATGGAGTCCCGAATGAGGCACATTATCTGCAAAGTGAGAGAGCGTTGGTTACAGCACAATGGCCATGTGGAGCAATTCCCCAAGGTTGATCCAGCTCGCAGGATCCTCATTGTTGAGGATCTTAACACCTGGCTTTGGCAGATAGAGGGTCATTTCCGGAGGGTGGGACTGAACCGTGTGTCTGCCAAAAGGATTTCCAACCAGGATCCTGAGCTGTTTCGTTGTGTGGTGGATGTGGCAATGTGCTGTACAAAGGCATGCTCCCCAACCTGACCTGACCTGATAGAGATACCCCTGAGACAAGATGGTTTAATCTTTACATCTCATTGGTGCAAGGACTTCATAATATAAAATTCTATTCTAACCTCAGCCAGTGGTGGTGAAGCTTTTAAAATAATCTTTTTGTTTTATGACATTTATATTTGTAGATAAATGTAATCAAGTAATTCATTTCATAATTTTAATTCAATTTTATTTCAAAACAAAGATATAGCAAAAATCTATTTAAAGAAACACTTGACACCAATATGACAGTGCACCCATTGTGTTTCAAGAAATAAAAAAACAAGCAAGAAAATCTCATCAAACTAAAGAAAGCACACATGTTTTTGTGTTCACTTGTTCTGCTGGTCCCAATTATAAGTGAGCTGTGCCATCTAGGGCTATGGTGACACTGTAGCTAAATATGACTCAACTCCTATCTTTGGTGTGATTTGGGTATAAAATAGCGCTTTGACAATTTTAGAATGTTGAGCAGGACATTCGATTACCTATGGCAATGTCTCTCAGAGAACGATTAATTTAAGGTACATCACTTCAGTCAGAAAGCACGTAGCAATTAAGCTGTATGAATTCTTGTTAAGCTCATTTTCTTGTTTCCTGTCCTTTGGCAGAAGCATCTATACTGTAATCCATCTTGATTTTCAACACAGGCCTATGATAAAGGTTGCATAAACATTTATATAAAATGATGCAAATTTCCAGACAATCACAGTTCAAGCATTCATGCTGCAAATGCCTATAGTGCATGTAGTACCATATACGAAAGTTTCCGAAATCAAATCTGAAAAGTTTTGATTCCATATGTTTCATATACCTGCGGTGGGCTGGCACCCTGCCTGGGGTTGGTTTCCTGCCTTGCGCCCTGTGTTGGCTGGGATTGGCTCCAGCAGACCCCCGTGACCCTGTAGTAAGGATATAGCGAGTTGGATAATGGATGGATGGATGAATGTTTCATATATAAGTAAACTGGCAGGACACCATTTTTATATTATGCCTGATTCATTAGATGGCAGTAAGAAGTCTCTGGATTACGGAAATTAATGACTGCTTACAAACACAGCACCTAGTAGCTGTTTTTTATGCCTGAATTTTTATTGAATATAGAAGAAGAGCTCGACAGGAGCTCCAAACCGGTTTTAAAGACTAGGTGTGTGCCAGGGTTTCAGTGAGGTACGTGGGTAGATTTTTGGAGAGAAGTGGCAAGCGTTGCGAGAAGTCCTAACACTTGGTTAGAGTGCACATATGGCCTGTTTTGTTTGTTTTAGGTGTTGCTTTGGTTTAGATTAATAAACAACTTGTGATATTCTTGGACTTCTCCTTGGGACTTTATATACAAGTTGGCATGGGAAGTGTTTCAATATAAAATGCACAATACATTTTCTTACTGTATATCGCAATCAAGAAGCTATAGATGTTTTTGCATGCACTGTTTGAAAAGCACCAACAATTGAACTTCAATACCTAAGAAATATGAACAACATGGCAAGTTCCTCCCAGCCAGCCTTAATACTTCTGGCAATGCTGGATAAGCTACTGCAACTTCACAGCTCTTAACCTCAAGGTGAAAGAAGATGCACTATGATGTACTATGGTACCATCAAAACTGAGAAACTGTCAAGAGGTTGCCAGAAATAAGTTTTTCAGGGAAAAATGTAGAAATTGTAAAAGATAATCCAGATTTCCATGTTGTTCTTAGCTGAACCTCCTTTTTTGGATAAACCTGAGACAAAGTATAAGGCTGAATTGTATTGACTACTGACAATTACTCTAGTGAAATCACCATCCTGAACCTTTCTGTGTTTCTATTTTACATCTGTCAAGCCAACTACTGGGACACCTGCTAAGATAACTGATAATCTCCATGACATCCTTGGCAAGTATCAATGTTTTCTGGAGTCAGTACTCAAAACAGGTTTGAACGGAGTGTCAAGAATGACTTGCCTTGAACTTTTAGTGCTTGTCCAGAACACTGTTAGCTCTAGTTTAAATTGTCTGCTTTCTGTTAAAGAAAGCCATGTGTAACCAGGTTCTCTTTGCAGGGTTGATGCTCCCTTCACAAACTGTCCTCACAGGGCACTTAGAGTACAAATGTGGGTTTTCACTCCACATGGAGAGCAGAAAGCAAGACAAATACCATCATCTCAAGTGACTAATCAGACTGTGAAGGTGTATTTTTGAAATAGCGGGCTCATTCCATCTCTTTTGCAATATTAAGTATGAATTGAGTTCATCCTTAACTACTCCTGTAGTTCTTCCCCAACTTGAGTTTGATCCTGAGCCTTGCACTTATAACCCTACTAAGCCAAACATACAAATGCCATACCTAATGTTCATAATTGTTATCAAATGCAGTGTAAGTTCTCTCATCATGTTCATATCAACAAACTTTTATACTTCATTGTTAGCCAGAATATCAATTTTGAAAAACTATTTTAAATACCGAGCTGTTAATTAAAGAAATATAGAGTAAACTTTGTTTACAAAAATCACTATATGGACTTAAGCGTTTGGATTTTTCCCTCCTTTGGAATAATGCTGAGAAGTTTGCAGGTAGTCAAGGAAGACTTTTATTTCATATTATTGCAGTAGAAACTCTTTTTTTCCGTTTAATAATGTCTTTCATTAAAAATGCTAAAATTATGTCAAGTTGGCTCATTTGTATTCCATTAAAGAATGACAGACAAGAGAACTTACACTCAACTCTCTAAAAACATTTCAGATGTTTTTTTACGCAGATTGCTCAGCAAAACTGTTTTTTTTCAAAGTACAGGAGAGGGGTTCTCAAGTGTGAAATTTCATCTACATAAGAATTACTGCAAAATGACATGTGCATTCTAAAGATAAGGGCAAGCACTGGGAACTACTTCATTTCCACTTTCAAAATTACACTTCTTTAGATTTGCTTTTCTACACGAAACCTTCCTTTTTATTTACCATGGCTTATAATAATATTTTGTTTTCAAGATACCGGTATTTAATTATTTGATTATTCCATTTTGCATATTTATTTAATGGGTTGGCACAATGGCACAGTGGTTACTGCCACTGCCTCACAGCTTAAGGGATATGACTTTTAATCCTTTCTGCGTGAAGTTGGCTTGCTTTCTACGTCTCTGCATAGGTTTTTTTAGGATTCTGTAGTTTGCAAACTGAGAATTGGCAGTGTGAACCTAATTGTATTCGCAATTAAGCACTAAAATAGTGACTACTTAGTTAAGCTTTTTATGAACTGTTTTCTGCTTTAGTTCCACCTAAACCATTATATATTCTATTGTAATCAAAACGGGATTTATGATCCTTTGTATGTTAATTAAATCCTGTCAGGGAAGTAAAAAAGCTCTGTACATGTTCAATACAGACACAACCTTGGATACGCCTAACTACACAATACTCATTTGCTAGCACCATACCATTTTCTTTCTTTCAACAGTTACAGACTGCTTTTGTTTAATGATCTGGAAGAGAAATACAAAATATTTAAAATACAAGTAGATATAGAAAATATAAATAGAGAAAATATACATTTACTCTCTGCCACAGGCACACAGTGTTAACACTCCAATTGCAGATGTTGACACTTTGGAGAATGCTCAATAATATTAACAATCCCTGGGGTAAGACGTGGAGGAATGGAATTAGTCTCTTCACAATGATTGCTAGTGAAAGGCCCCAAAAAGGACCATTTAGTTTCTTCAGCGCTGTGTCTGCCATGCCTCTCAGGTCTTCAGCAGCACCACACACTCCCAGCTGCTTTGTCCCTTTGTAACCTAATGCACGTCACCCAGCTCCACCTGACTATGTAGGTCACAGGCAAGCTAAATGCCACATGGTTCTCCCAGCTCTCTGTGAGCCAAAGCAAGCCCAGGTCCAAATCCAAGTCTTGCTGGCAACCAAGCATATAGCTGTTTATTTTATTCTGGTATCATGTTACGCATACTGTGAATCCACTGTGCTGTCTATTTCATTGAGAATTTAATTTAATTTTTAATTGTATTTAAACTGAAAGACATTTACTGTAGAAATATACATATGTTTTAATATGTTCTTTTTGATGATGATTCTAATATTGTTTACCATGTAAGACACTAAATAAAATTGAAGTTAAGGTCACCAACCACCTTTCAGATTCATCTGTTATCTCCAGGCAAGTTATCTACAGGATAAATTGCCTTAAGTGTGTCTAACTGTGGGCAATAATAGCAACAACAGAAATATTAAACTGCTGTCAATTGTCGTGAGTTAATGAGAAACAGCTAAAGGCATGCTAAGAAGCCCTGTTTCAGGCATCCCTCATTATCTGGTACTCTTCTGCCTGCATTTGTCAGTATTGATTGCTCTGCCAGTTTGAAAATGTCTCGAGTTGCATTCATTTCCAAACATGATGTCCTTAAATTGCTTTCCTATTTGGACACATTTTTCTCTCCCTCATTCTCTTTCTGTCTTTCTCTTCATTTGTGGCGTGTTGTGCGATCTTCTTGTTTCCTACTTCAGTTTAATAAACTTGAAATGACGAAGCTACAGTCTTGGTAATGAAAACAAGAAAAAAAGAAATGGCATATTTCTTAAACTGACATTATATTAATAATATTGTAGCAATAACTCTGAATCAGTTAAACTTGTTTATTTTGATAGAACTAGGCCTAATGTTTTCTAAGTAAATTCAGCTTTGATGTTTTTCCAGTCTTTGCAGTGTTGTAATACTGCATCTAATTATAAATGCAGCATATGGCAAAATCAACAATAATAAAAATATGGATTAGTTATAATCTAAAAGTTCCAATTCACAATTTTATACCACCAGGGCCACATAACATATGTATACTTTAAAATTCATTTAAATATATTTAAATATATCATAACTTAGCAAATAAAGGTGTTTTGACTATAAACAAAGATATGTAATTTATTGATGTGATCTCTGATAATCATAGCAGAAAAGATCATATGTGTTTTGTTGAAAAATGTGCCCGGACACAGACAGACACATCACAGAAGTCCCAAAGCACACATGTTTTTGATTTCTTTTCCGGAACACAGTATACAAATCATCACAAATAGCACAGTCATTCTTATCTTTTCTTTTCTCTCTCTTTCTCTTCTGCCACCTCCACTCCTCACCCACAAGCTCTGTCGTCCACCTCTTGACTCCGGTTCCCTGAATGGAGTGAGGTGGCTCCTTTTATATTGCACCCGAAAGTGCTCTAGGTGTGCTTTCATTAGCGTCTGGCAGCACTCCCGGGTGTGGCAGAAGTGCTGCATGGACTACCAGAAGTACTCCAGGTGACCCCAGATCTTCTTCTGGCATCACGTCTGTGTGTAGCGGAAGTGCTGCTGTCCAGGGCTGCGCAATTGTCCAGGCGTCCCCTGGAGGCGGCCATGGGCACCAGCAAGGTTGAGTTTCCAAGCTCCAATCCCATGGCCCCGATACAAACCATATACCCTCATATGTCCAGGGGGAGGTGCCGTCTCCTTCCCAGTTCTTCTATAAGAAAGGCGTCCTAGCTGGGAAAGGGCCCCAACTGTCCGTTGCAGTTTGCATTATGATAGAATAAAGAGGCTGGCAAAGTGGAAGTGGTCAGTGTTTCCCTCACACTGCTTTTAACTAATGGATCAGTCAAGTTCTGTCAGTGAAGGACAAATCATCAAAAACTGCCAAAGAGCGATGATATATTAACACAGAAAATCACATCATTCTTTACTGAAATATACTTTCTATTTAAAAAATCCCATGTTGTCATTGCATGCTATGAACTTCTCTTTTATCCAGGGAAAGACATGAGGTTTGATTTTGCAGTGAGAGCATGCTGTCCTTCTATCCTTGTAAAGTAAAGGACAACAAGGCTTTGTTGTGAATTCAGAATCCATGTAGAGACTGATATATTTCCCATCAGACACTCTACCCTAGAGGAAATGCCAGAGACTACAGCTGGTTGGATTTGGTATAAAATTATTCTGTTCTCGTGTCATGTCAATCATTTAAATTTCCCAGATAGAAATTGAACATTACATATTCAAACTATTCTGAGATACTCTAAGATGTTAAATGTCTAATTTAATCTTAATGGATAACAAAGGGGATTCATCTTAGACAAGTTAAAACAAAGAAAGAAAGAAAGAAAGAAAAATAATTGTAACAAGCTTACATCCCTCGTGATATTCAAAAAGGCTAAAAGAAGTGAAAATATAACTGTAGAAGTAAAAATCTGATGGCACACCATTGGTAATACCAATTTCTGTTTTCTAGTGGAATATCAGATTTTCCTAATTAGTATCTTGTGATTCTCTAATTCCTTTTGTCTTAAATCATGATCATTAATTAGTAGATTGGCTCCATCCCAAGATGATGTTTGTTTAGTACCTACCAGATGTTCCACTGAGGCAAGAGGAATGCTTGTTAACGATTTTATTTTTAATCTGTTGTTGATTTTTTTTCCTTTCAGCACATTGTGAGAATTTGTTTCCTAGCTTGGAAAAGCAACACTACATCTCCATATTACACTTTGTATTTGCTAAGTTGTATATTTTCAACATGATGACTGTACTCTTATTAATCTGAGTAAACTCCTTAAATACACAACTAAAAATAATTCAGCTATCTTTTTAAAAACTTTTCTATTATAAAGGCTAGGTAGTAAAAGGCTAACAAGGTTAGACTTGTTGCTCTCCTTACACAGGCATTCATTGTTTTTGGAGACCCTTAGATGTTCTCAGATTTTCCAAGAGGTATGATCCCTCCTAGGCTCTTGCCAAGCTTTACTCTTATATTCTGATTTGGATACTTATAATATAAGGACCAGGCAATATTTATCCTCATCAGCTTAAGAAAGTTAGTGAGCACATATATAAACCCTTGTCGATTACTGTCTTGAGAGAAGAGGACAAACTGGCTCTAACAAGGACACTAGTATTAGACTTGTACTATTTAAGAAAGCAGTCATTCCATTATTTGGCACTCCACAGCTTATGGCTCTTCCTCTCCAGTATTCTTCTTTATTCTTAAAATTTTTAGGACAGGATATTCTGTTTGCAGTAAATTTTATAGACTGTAGGCATTCATATACTCTGTTATGTATAGGGGTTCAAGATAATCGACAGCACTATAATGTAAGTTAATAAGAGGAATCTGAAATGCAAAACATAAATGGAAGCCAAAATCAAAACTTAAGAAGCGATGTGGTTGACGTTTTGAGATCAAGTAAATGTTTTATGGTAGAATTTTGAATTTTCTGTAGGCTGAAAATAGAACAATTTGAGCGGCCATTGAGTAAAACATGGAATGAATGCAAAGTCCAGATTTTCTGTATCCTGCACATTAAGACACCACCTTCATTTTCCAATACTTCTGGAAAGCAAAGATCTTGAATAATTTAGTAATGTAACTACTAAAAAGATCAGTGTGAAATATTATGACAAAGTAAGAAAATAAATTGTTTCAGAGAAAGTGGTTATGCTCCACAGTCCTGGTAAGATTAAGATCAGAGAATTGCTTTAAAACCTCAAAAAAGAAACAGGAACATTTTGAAAGTGTTTCATTCAAAAGCATTTTTTAATTTTAATTGATGTTTTGAATTTTATTTAATACACTAGCAAAATATCCACGCTTCGCAGCGGCGAAGTACTGCCATAAAATTTTTATTAAGAAGAAAATTAAACCTTTTTAAACTGAGGGAAAATATACCAATAATTATTTTTTAAGGATCTCTTTGTATGCCACATTGTGAGTTCGGCCCTCCGGTTGTATTATGACCAAGCTGTGCGCTGAGCTTACTCTTAAGCATGCAACGTACAGTTGGCCATGTGAACTGTAATCTTGTTTCAAATCTCACAGCTTGGTTTGCTGCTGTCATAATCGGTTTGAGTGTCATGGTTTGTTTAAATTATGACAGTATTTGTAGGACTTGTGTTGAAGAGACATTCGGCATCTTTCAAATAAGTACAGTGGAACCTCGGTTCACGAACGTCCCGGTTCACGTACAACTCGGTTCACGACCAAAAAGATCGCCAAACTTTTGCCTCGGTTCACAACCACATACTCGGTATACGAACAAGCCAGTTTCCCTTGCCTGTCTGAGCTGAGCTGAAAGAGAGAGAGAGAGAGAGAGAGAGAGCAAGAGCGAGCGAGCACATGCCTGCTGGGAAGGGGAGGAGGAGATTGCTGCACGTGTTTGCCTGCCTATCTGTAGGCTGTAGTGCAAGCGAAACCATCCCCCTCCCCCCACAGGCAGCCTGAGAGAGAAAGAGAGCTGCCATGCTTTTTCATTTAAGCAAAGCCGCTACTTGTTCATTGTTTTCAATAAGACGTGCACTCTCTTTGTGCTCTATAGTATTTTGTGTGCTTTTGCAGTTAACTATGGCTTCTAAGCAAGTGGAGAGTGGTCAGAAGAAAGTTTTGAAGAAAATTGAAATCGAAGTAAAGAAAGAAATTACAAGAGGTGGAAAAACTGTTTACCAGTTTACTCATTTACCAATCTGAGAACCCTCGTGCTTTCAAGCAGCATAATGTAAACAAAGCCAGACTGCCAGTAATGTGGAGGGTCACAAGAACTTTCTTTTTGGAATGGCTGCATGAGGCTTTCACTCCCAATAGCTAAACAGCTAAAAGTACCAGAAACCCAAGAAATCACCTGAAGGAAAACACTTCATGCCAGAACTCGTTTCATGCAAGGTTAGTTTTCTTGGTGGTTTTTGTATTACGAATTTTTCAAAAGTAAATTTTTTAGTTCATCATGCGATTTGTTGCAATGTTATTTTTCTCTTTTTTCAAATGTTCGCTTTTTTCCTTGTGCTTAAAACTCATTAAAAATTGTTTACATGGAAGACTTCATCGTGTGATTTGTTGCAATGTTACTTTTTTGTTTGCTTGTGAGTTGGTTTTTGCAAGCGCTTCGGATTTTTTTTTCTGCGTGCTTAAAAGTCATTTTAAAAAAAATGCTGCGAGCACGTGCTACAGAGAGATTAGAGAGCACGGGCAGCTGACAGGGAAGGGGGGACGGATAGGTGTGTGTGTGTGTGTTTGTGCGCTCGCGATACACAGAGAGAGAGCGCGTGAGCCAGCCTGCTCCTGTAGCTGAGGTAGGGAGGGGCTTTGGTGGTGTGTGTGCTACAGAGAGAGAGCGCAAGCGAGCCAGCTCGTGTAGCTGATCAGGGAGCCTGGGTGTTTTGTGTCAGTGTTATTCAATGTTTTTACATTAGTTTACTATTACACTGTGGATTCTATGGTGTAATTAACTATATTTGTGCTTAATCTTTACATATTTTTACATATTTACATACAGTTTGTACGGTCTGGAACGGATTAATTGTATTTACATACAATCCTATGGGGGAAACTGCTTCGGTTCACAACCAACTCGGTTTACGACCAAAGTTCTGGAACGAATTATGGTCGTGAACCGAGGTTCCACTGTACGTAACATTGGTTTTGGTTAGCGCAGGGAAGCCGCCTACCAAATTTCGTGAAGATGGGGCCATGAATAAGAAAGTTCAACATGGCGGATGTTGTTGACCGTTATGACCGTTACGTGTAGAATTTTGAAATGAAACCTGCTTAACTTTTTTATGTAAGCTGTAAGGAATGAGCCTGCCAAATTTCAGCCTTCTACCTACACAGGAAGTTGGAGAATTAGTGACATTGGAAACTTCAATATGGCGGCCGACAGTGGCATCATACCACTGAAATAAGTACGTACATCGGTTTTGGTTAGCGCAGGGAAGCCGCCTACCACATTTCGTGAAGATGGGGTCATGAATAAGAAAGTTCAACATGGCGGACATTGTTGACCGTTATGACCGTTACGCATAGAAATTCAAAATGAAACCTGCTTAACTTTTGTAAGTAAGATGTAAGGAATGAGCCTGCCAAATTTCAGCCCTCTACCGACACGGGAAGTTGGAAAATTAGTGATATTTGGAAAATTAAATATGGCGGCTGACAGTAGCGCCATACCACCGAAATAAGCATGTACATCGGTTTTGGTTAGCGCACGGAAGCCACCTACCAAATTTCGTGAAGATGGGGTCAGCCTTCTACCTACACGAGAAGTTGGAAAATTAGTGACGTTGGAAAGTTCAATATGGCGGCCGACAGTGGCGTCATACCATCGAAATAAGTACATACATCGGTTTCGGTTAGCGTAGGGAAGCCGCCTACCAAATTTCGTGAAGATGGGGCCATAAATAAGAAAATTCAACATGGCAGTCGTTGTCGACCGTTATGACCGTTACGTGTAGAATTTTGAAATGAAACCTGCCTAACTTTTTTATGTAAGCTGTAAGGAATGAGCCTGCCAAATTTCAGCCTTCTACCTACACAGGAAGTTGGAGAATTAGTGATGTTTGGAAAATTCAATATGGCGGCCGACAGTGGCATCATACCACCGAAATAAGCACGTACATCGGTTTTGGTTAGCACAGGGAAGCCACCTACCAAATTTCGTGAAGATGGGGTCAGCCTTCTACCTACACGGGAAGTTGGAAAATCAGTGACGTTGGAAAGTTCAATATGGTGGCCGACAGTGGTGTTATACCATCTAAATAAGTACATACATCGGTTTCGGTTAGCGCAGGGAAGCCGCCTACCAGATTTCGTGAAGATGGGGCCATAAATAAGAAAGTTCAACATGGTGGACGTTGTTGACCATTATCGACTGTTATGACCGTTACGTGTAGAATTTCGAAATGAGTGCCGGCAGAAGTTCATTGGGAGGCACCTGGAGCACGTCCGGGTGATGATAAAAGGGGCTGCCTCCCTCCATTCAATGACTGGAGTTGGGTGGAAGAGGACAGAGCTTGGAGGAGACGAGAGGAGGTGGTCAGAAGGAGAGGTATGTGCTCTCCACCGCATCAGGGGCTTCGAAGGGAAGATGGCCAAGAACTAGAAGTCCCTCCCTGAGGCAGGCAATGATGATTGGTCGAAGGCGGGACCAACGAATGTCCATGCTGAGCCAGGGAAGGACCCGACTGGGCCGCAGAGATGGCTACACAGCACGCAGCCAGCATGTAGGGCTGATCAACAGGTCTGTCCACTGCCGGCTGATGAACTGTGCTTGCTGGCAGGTCTGCGCGAGCTGGAGGAGTGCCTTCAGCCCTCAGAGTCGCACTTTCAGGTGATACACGTTCTCCGTAAAGGATTGAAGGAGCTGGATGGGGAAGGTGGCCGCATCCATGAAGACGCTGAGACAGTGGGCAGATAGACGCAATGCTGGAATCTTCGGCCAGAGCAGCGTGGCGGTGCGGGTGAGTAAAACCGGCACTGTAAAGGAAAAGGGAGGCCCCAGCGAAAAGAATCGCGACGTGGGTGATTGCATTCAAGTAGTGGGGGCTTTGATAGTGGATGCAGCAGTAAGAGATGAGCACGTGGTGAGGGCGAAAAAAATGAGAGGGCAGTCAGGACACCAGCTGATGTGTGCCAGGTGTCCAAGGGCCCAAATGCCCTGAGCCAGCCTCAGTTTCACGTCGCTCTACAGGGACACAGACAGGACTGGGTCTATACCTTTCCCATTGGGAGACCCAAACCATCATGGCGTCCCAGAGAAAGAGGAGGAACCGAAGAAAGAGAGCTGGCTCCTCCGATAAGAAAGGATGTTAGCCAGGGAGCTCATATCCGGAGAAGGGCCACCCTCTGTGGAAGCAGAGGGAAAACCCAAAGTCAGCTGAGCATACAAAGCTCATACACTCGTACAACCAAGTTAGGGTCAATGTGGAATTGTCAGTTGACTAAACTTGCATGACTTTAAGGATGTGAAAGCAAAGTGGGAGTTCTTGCAGGGGAAATCCACATGGGTGTAAGGAGGATGTGTAATCTCTACACAGATAGCCACTTGGTGCAAATGCAGAATGACGGTTCTTTGAGGTATCTTAAAATTTTCAACTAATGGACCTTTGGCTGGGTGTAGCGGCGGTGCTGCACAGAATGGTGTAGGCTTAGTGAGAGCAAGTTCAGCTGACATCACTTGGAAAAGTATTCAATTGCAATGCTTACAGACAGTCACAGCAAACCCAGGCTTAGAGGTTGTTGTATTAGTTCATATGACAAAGAAACTGCTTTTGAGTGCCTTGTTACTGCAGACGTCATGGTGTCATGGCTGACCACAAGCAGATACCACAGTGCAAAATGTGTAACCTGAGATGGTTCATGTTGTGAATACACAACAAAACTCTAGGTCATTTATTTTTTAGATATTGTACCCAACTGATATTTTCTTCATTAGTTGCTATAGACTGAATGCATTGACACGTTGTAAAGAAAAATACATCTTTTACTGTGTCTTTTCTGTTGTATGTGCCTTGTACAAGTAGTAGGTTCTGAAAAGGTGCAAATGACTTCCTTTCAGCAACACTTCCAGTAGCTTCAGAAATATGAACAGATAGTACACTTTCTGTTTTTCAGCACAGAACTGTTAGATTTTTGTGAGGCTGGCACATTCATTTAAAAAGATTTTCAGATTAAATGTTTAAGGATGCCGAGAAGCTTTTTGTTGTGTTGTATGAATTGCATGAATTGCACAGATCTAGATATGACATAGCATCTTATACATATTTAACATCTCATACTGTATTGAAATAGCATCTCAGTTTGACAAATTAAAGGCATATTGACAGCTGTGTAAAGAGAAAGAATGAGCCACGTTTGTGTGATGAGTGCTTAAATTTGACTCCACTGTGCAGTGTGGCATATGACTGTTTCAAATATTTTAGAACGTACACCTCTGTGAAAGGTGTTGTAGGAAGATAATAAGAGAGTCTGGTGTTAGCTGAAACAAATTAAATTATCAGGTTGAATGATATTTTTCATACAATGCAAGCACATCAGTTCAAAAAGCAGAGAACCAATGTCAAATATAGTTCCTTTAATACTGAAACTGTGCCAAAGCATTATACATGTTTGGTACAGTAGGAAGATAACACATAGAGTTGAATACTCCTAGAAGACTGTGACTTTTGTCATTAAGCACTTCTTTCACTCTTTGCAAATCCTGTGCTTTTGCATTACAGGTTTATAGAGATATCTGGGGCTGAGAAACCACTTATACAGGAAAATGTAAATTAAAGTTACAACTGGAGAAAAATCAATAGGTTATATGGAAAAGTACAGTTGAGTGCTTCCATTGTTATGTTTTTCCACTTTATCACTTGATGATTGCATATAGAAAGGGACCAGTTTGGGTCTTGGCATTGTATTTTGAGGAATTCCATATATAACATCTGTTGTGATGTGAGATTTTGCGTATAACTTGATAAATATTTTGTATGTCTTTATTTGTAATTTAGGCAAAGCAATGTAATTTAGTGTTACTTTAGTGAGAAGCATTCATGTTTAACCTCCCTCCCCACCCCCTTATGACTGAGTCTCTTTGTAATTTTACAACAGAGTTGTGGGGATGTGCCTTAAACCAGTTTGGTGAGTGTTTCTCTGCTAAAGTCTTTCAACCCCCATAAAAAAGCCAGGTTGCCAAACTGGCAAACTTTAGCTCAACAAATGGTTTTGGGGGGATGGCAGGTGTTAAGATGTTCTATTTCCCCATTGGTCTGAGGTATGGCTGTTTAGAATTGGCTTGTCTCAGAGAAATTTAAGTACTTTGATGCCCTATTGGCTCTAGGGGTTGGACAGAACATCTATAAATTTAATTTGTTTAACCTCACACTATCTCTCTTACTAACCTCTGATGATGAAGAAGTATCTCTCTTACTAACCTCTGATGATGAAGGAGCATCTCTCTCTCTTACTAACATCTGATGAAGAAGACAACACAATGAAGTGCACAGCTCGGCAGCCATATTGAACAGGCTTGCAGCCTGTTCTGAAGAAAGCTGAGCACCAATGATGCCTTAACTAGAGACATTTTAAATAACTAACAAGTCTGTGTGCCGCCTGAAACTACACATCACCATTTAATCAGGTTGTATGGTTTCCGATATTCAAATGTACTTTGCATATTGTTATTACATTATTTATGAATATTAGCAATAATACATTATTTTATGTGAAACTTAACTCCTGCTTGTCTTTTTACTATACCTAATTGCCTGAGGTTATAGATTTAGAAGGGAAGGTGGGGAGAAGTTATATACTATAATACCTTATAAACAGTGGTAAGTCTGTGAGATTAGGCATTCTGAGAAAAGGCTACTTATTAATAATACAATAGGGGAAAGTTGAGCAATATATTACTCTACCAAGATAAAACAACCTCAGAATATAATCTTATCAGATTGAAAATTATAGGATAACTATGAATTAAACAATTTAGGAGAGGTGCGTGATGGTTCAATTTAATTGTCAAATGCATGACCAACAGAATCAAAAACCTACGATCTATACCTACTAATACAATGACTAGAGAATGTGACACTCTGGAGCATAATACATAATTCTGGACATAGTTAATTCGTCATTAGATACGGGGGTCTTTCCAGACTGTCTTAAGACTGCTGTAGTTAAACCCCTGCTCAAGAAAAATAATCTTGACCCCTCTGCCTTTGAAAATTTTAGACCCATTTCTAACCTGCCCTTCTTAAGTAAAATTCTAGAGAAGGCAGTCATTATGCAGTTAAATGACCACCTCAATAAACATGCTATTCTTGATACATTTCAGTCAGGCTTCAGAACAAATCACAGTACAGAAACTGCACTCGTTAAAGTAGTAAATGATTTGCGAGTGAATGCAGACAGAGGCCATTTATCTGTTCTCATCCTCTTAAATCTGAGTGCTGCATTTGACACCATTGATCATAATATTCTTAGAAATCGCCTTAGTCAATGGGTGGGCCTCTCTGGCAGTGTCTTAAATTGGTTTGAATCCTACCTGGCAGGGAGAAAATTCTTTGTGAGTTGTTTTAATCAAATCTCAAAGACACATGATATCCGATATGGTGTTCCACAAGGCTCTATCCTGGGTCTGCTGCTCTTCTTAATCTATATGCTTCCGTTAGGTCAGATTATCTCAGGTTACAACGTGAGTTACCACAGCTATGCGGATGACACACAACTGTACTTATCTATAGCACCTGATGACTCCGACTCTTTCGATACACTAACACAATGTCTTACTGGTATTTCTGAATGGATGAATAGTAATTTTCTCAAACTAAATAAAGAGAAAACTGAAATTTTAGTAATTGGCAATAATGGATTCAGCGAGGTTATCAGAAATAAACTTGATGCACTAGGATTAAAAGTTAAGACGGAAGTAAAAAATTTAGGGTAACCGTTGACTGTAATCTGAATTTTAAATCGCATATTCATCAGACCACTAGGACAGCATTTTTTCACTTAAGAAACATAGCAAAAGTTAGACCTCTTATATCATTGAAAGACGCTAAGAAATTAATTCACGCTTTTGTTTTCAGTCGACTAGATTACTGTAACGCACTGCTCTCAGGACTACCCAAAAAAGACATAAATCATTTGCAACGAGTGCAGAATGCAGCTGCTAGAATCCTAACTGGGAAAAGAAAATCCGAACACATTTCTCCAGTTTTGTTGTCACTACACTGGTTGCCTGTGTCATTCAGGATTGACTTTAAAATACTGCTTATGGTTTATAAAGCCTTAAATAATCTCGCGCCATCTTATATATCGGAATGCCTGACACGTTATATTCCAAATCGTAACCTTAGATCTTCAAATGAGTGTCTCCTTATAATTCCAAAAGCTAAACTTAAAAGAAGTGGTGAGGCGGCCTTCTGCTGTTATGCACCTAAAATCTGGAATAGCCTGCCAATAGGAATTAGCCAGGCTGATACGGTGGAGCACTTTAAAACACTGCTGAAAACATATTACTTTAACATGGCCTTTTTATAACTTCACTTTAACTTAATACTGATACTCTACATGTTCAATTCTTCATAATAACTATTCACAGTGGCTCCAAAATCCATACTGACCCCTACTCTCTCTTCTGTTTCTTTTTCCGGTTTCTTTGTGGTGGCGGCCTGCGCCACCACCACCTACTCAAAGCATCAGGATGCACCAACATTAATGGACTGAAAGCCAGAAGTCTACGTGACCATCATCATCAGGTCCTTCCATGAAAACCCTAAATACAAAGAGGACTGTTTGACTTATGTTAGGTAGATTGCCCAGAGGGGACTGGGCGGTCTCTTGGTCTGGAACCCTACAGATTTTATTTTTTTCTCCAGCCTTTGGAGTTGTTTTTGTTTTTTCTGTCCACCCTGGCCATCGGACCTTACTCTTATTCTATGTTAATTAATGTTGACTTATGTTTATCTTTTATTGTGTCTTCTATTTCTCTATTCATTTTGTAAAGCACTTTGAGCTACATTTTTTTGTATGAATATGTGCTATATAAATAAATGTTGATTGATTGATTGATTGAATACATAATTGCTAACTAGTGATAAACGAAACCAGTTGAATTTGCTTCACCTTGAGTTCTGTGAAATCACAGAAATGTTTGCAAACTTTGAACCGAGCAAACTGGAGTCAATGGAGAAGGAGGAACCAAAATGTGTGTATTATAATGGTGTAATGGTCCTTTAAGTGTTCTTGAGGGCTAGAGGAAAGTTTTCAAATTATGCTGGACCAATTATTGCGTTCAAATATGTGACATGAACTGTGAGACAGCAGTGCTAACCACTGCTCCACCATGCCTCAAACAACAAAAGATGCAGTCAGAATGAATGCTACAAACAAAATACAGCAAACTGCCACAAAATAGCAATAAGTAAATAAAATAAAGGTCATTGCATTCACATAGTTCCAGTCTAGGGGCACACTTTGCCCATGTCACAAAGTGGTGGCAAAGGCCTAGCCAGTTTCATTGGTTGAAGTCACAGCTACAGGTAGAGTTTCATTTTTGTTTCCCTTGTACCTGTCCAGATGCTTGGCACTTTCTTCATCTAACAAGAAGAAAGAAACACCTTGTAAATAGTAATGTATCTTGTTTTTTATTATTTTGCAGTGTATTGTGTGTTTTCTGATGTGGGGCGGTGGAAAGGGAGGGCTCCTTTAAGGCTTGTTTTGAGTTCATTACTGGGTACATGGCTAATCTGCATGGATAGTTGTCCATGCGGTGCTGCCGCAAAGGGATCATTGTTATTTCTTATTTTTGTACCTATAAGATGGAAATCTGTCAGTGTTTCTCAGCCTTTGTGGCTTTGGGACCCATTTTAATGATTTTAAGGTCACTGACAACCCACATACAGACATGGAAGGAAAAATCTTGTCAAAGAAGGTCTCCAGCAAACACAGCATATTCGCTACGAGAAACACTTTGGCAAATTTTGCCAATCAACACTTTTGTTAGCAATATATTTTAAGGCTGGTTCTGTTAAGGGAATGTGGCGAAAGCAGGATAAAACTTTTTAAATTTAAATGTGAATTTCCCCTTGGGATTAATAAAGTATCTATCTATCTATCTATCTATCTATCTATCTATCTATCTATCTATCTATCTATCTATCTATCTATCTATCTATCTATCTATGCTATAGCATTTAAAATGAGATTCCAAGTCTTTTTTTGCCTGGAGGAAGAAGGCATGTTTGAAATTATTAAGAAATTCTTGTCCATGTCAAATCTGATAAAGGACTGGCAATTTGAAGTTTGCAGGTGGAATATGAAAGTGGAAAAAATTTGCAGGAAAATTACAGAAGGATATATAAAAAGCTTTTTTGACATTTTCTGTTGTTCTCAATAAAAGCTGAGAAATAATACAAATAATAAAACACATGCAGAGATATACTTGTGTTTTTTTCTGCTACAGTTTCTCCCCTTTGCTCTCTCAGAACAACTAATCAAAGCATTTAACTAAGTTTTTTCACATCATCATAAACATCACATGATTTGTCCTAAGTCTTAGTTAGAAAAAAACAGTTAATTAAATATAGTTCATCTTCTTGACATAAAAACAACCATAATAAGAATATCAACTGCTGTTATGAGCAAGTCCTGCCACCATCTAAAAATACAATTGTGACAACTGTTATAGAATTCTGATTTCATATAAAAGGAGGTTATCATTATCATTCATGGTGGTTCTAATATCCGTACTAACCCATACTTTCTCTGCTGTTCTTTTTCCGGTTTTCTGTGGTGGTGATATATGCCACCACCACCTAATCAAAGCACTGTGATGTCCCTACATTGATGGATTAAAGGTCAGAAGTCCACAGACCATCATCATCAAGTTCTTCCATGTGAACCCTGAATGCCATGAGGACTGATTGAGGTCATCTATGTTAGGTAGAATGCCTAGAGGGGGCTGGGCGGTCTTGTGGCCTTGGAACCCCTGCAGATTTAATTTTTTTCTCCAGCCGTCTGGAATTTTTTTTTCTTTTTTCTGTTCTCCCTGGCCATCAGACCTTACTTTTATTCTATGTTAATTAGTATTGCCTAATTTTATTTTTTTATATATTTTGTCTTTTTTCTCATTCTTCATCCTGTAAAGCACTTTGAGCTACATCATTTGTATGAAAATGTGCTATTTAAATAAATGTTGTTGTTGTTGTACCCTAATCAGGAAATGGTATTATATTTGGAGTTTGAATCCTTTTTGTCCTCTTTCTTCTGTAATGGAGTGCCTGTAGGAAATATGGACTGAACCTTTAGGATAAGCTGAAATACTAAGTCCCACATAACCCTTTGAGGCAAACCTGGACAACTATTTAAGCTGCAGACAAGGTACCATTAAAGTGCAACTGGGGTTGGGCAGTGCTAAAAGAGTCCTTCTTAGCGTTTTGGTAATTCTGGAAGAGCTTGTAAAAAAGGTAACATTGGCTTGTTCGTGCAGTTATATTAAAATAGGCTGATTAGTTTTCAAAGAAGTCCCACCAACTACAAGTTAAAGGACTACTTTTTCTACTTAAACCATGTCTTTTTCTAATTGTATAATCGTGTGTGATAGTGGTAATAATTAGATTTTTCCCTTCTATAAATCTCAGAAATTTGTTCCATAAATTAAGAAGTCGTGACAGTGGCAATTAAACATTGCCAACTACTTGACTGATACCATGACTTATCATGGGTACGAGTAACGGTTTAATTTCCTTCTTATGCTATAAAAAGTGTTATATTATTTTAGCAAAAAAAATAACTATTCCTGCATTTCATCATAACCAGATCATTTAGTAGTGCCACTGGTAGTGACAGACACAGCTGTAGCATTTATTTACCAACTTCAAAGTTTACTAGTTTACAGTATGTTGCTAATGAAATGTATATAAGAATGACTAGAGACAGAGTCCTAATACAAACAAAATGCTTACATCCATAAAGTTGCTCTGATTTTTATCCAGCTGTGGGCTGTGCTAGGCCCTCACAGTTGTTTTCTACTGAAGATAGGCAGTATGCATGCTAAACAGTAGGTGTCAATCCTCCCTTCAGAAGACACCATCACTGCTCTCATTAACTCTTTTAGGGAGGATGTCAAAGAAATTCAGTGGTAGAAGATGATAATTGGCTGTAAATGGCGACAAAACTCGCTGTTATGTTTTAATTCGACTCTCATTGCTAGAAGGAAAGATGGTTTGGTTGATTTGACCTCGATTACCTGCACATGAATGAGAAGCAAAGAGCAAAGAAACTCTGAAATGGCATTGACATCTGGCAAAAGACCAAAGTGAACGCACAAAGCAAAATACTCTGTGGACGACATTTTGCATATTGCCGTTGAATTGGACTCTGACTTGTAGGACTCCGATTTTGATGCAAGTGATCTGGTAATGGAGATCAAAAATGAAACTGAGGTAGTGGCATCAACTGATCTGTCCTCAGCTGATTGTGGTGCTGAACATGCTCGTGTAGCTAATGCGCCTATGGCAACATTCACCTGGGAGGACCGTCACTTACAATGACAAGAGTTACAAACCAGATTGCGATACACTGTGGCTGCTACCACCATGTGAAAACAGCCAGGCAGCATATAACAGCGAATAGGCGGCAACAGCTGCCTCAGAACAAAGCATTATGTTGATTTATGTGTGAAACCATTGTTTTGTGTGCTTTTCAGTAAACTGAGTTGTTTGGAAAAAAAATATTCAGCCCTCAAAGACTTTTCAGTCATTTTTGAATTGAAACAGCTCAAGCTCCTTACCAATGTTAAAAAACGTCTGCCACCAGCTGGGATCATTGGTTTGTATCTGGGTTTTCTATTCACACACTGCAGACTCACAACCATTCTTTGCATAAGTCACTCTGTTTATCTTTTGCCCAATTATTACTTTGTTTGGCTACTTTCTATAATACTTAGGCCCAAGAAACCCTAACATTAATTATCAATTGTGTATTGCTACAAACAGCTGTTAAATTAAATTATATATACAGTATTTATTTATATTAATGAAATTAGAAACTAGGTCCTGTGTGCCCCTATTCCCAAAACACTATTATTTACCATCTGATAAGTTTGCTATCACTCCACTTAGTTATCAAATTTCTCTTAATTTTGTGTTCTTAATATTCTACACTATACTCTGTAATATTAAAATCAACAACCACTAATGCTTTGATTGGACTGGCCTTAACTGGTATATAGATCTGCTAGTGTCTTATAATTCTGACATTAAATGAAGGAGCTTCCCTTGATAATGTGCTAATTTCATTAATAGTCATTAATGTAGTACTACATGTAGTAATTGCCATGTGTTACATTCTGATTAACCATAAAAGGTGGGTAGTGGGCATAGATCACATTACATACAACCATTTATTGATAAAAGAAACATTGTAGTCCACTCACTTCAAGTGTCAGTGAGCTTAGAATATTCTATAAATATTTACTCTTACATATTGTTTTTGCCCAAAGTGTTGGCCATGTTATTTTGCTAACCATATTTTCTAAACTCATAACTACTATGTTATATCTCTCTACAGCAGATGTGGTTGTGGACTATTTAGTATCTTAGCATAGCCAACCCCCTTCGGGATCGTGTCTGTCATGTCATTCTTCTTAGGCCCTGGATAGATCAGACTAATGTCATCTCCTTTCCAGCCTCAGGAGAGACACCCTTCACAGTCATCATTTGAACTTAACTTTGCTAGGACCCAGCTCCCCCAGTGGAAATGCGAGCTGAGGCATCACCTTGATGCCAAACCTGGGCACACAGCATTATTAGCACACAATATAATCACTCCACTTGGACCTGTGGTTCGTGAGCAGCCTAGTCACCTCCTAGAATTGAAGCAGGCCGAAACTAAGTACAAGATCAGGTAGACTTTGGACCTTGATGTTATTGAAGAAAGTCATAACCCTTGGTCAAGTCAATTCATCCTGGTCATAAAATCCAACAGATGTTGGTGCATTTGCAATGACTTCCATCAGTTTGATCTGGTTTCCAGTTTTGCTGTCTATCCCATGCCCAGGGAGGATGATATCCTAGAGCACAAAGGCAACACCCAGTACCTGGCCACCCTGAGCATGATGAAAGGGCATTGGCAGATTCCGTTGGCAGAATCAGCCTAAGCGAAAACAGCGTATAGCACTCTCAGTGTACACTGGCAGTATTGCATCCTATCCTTTTGTCTGTTCAAACCCCACAACGCCTATAGTGCTACCTACTTGGAAGCTGCAATTAGTTATTCCAATATGTTGAATGACTATGTACAATATTTTTTTGAAGTTCTCTGCACCAACTGAAAAAACGACTTCCAGATCAACCTCAAGAAGTGGGGGTGGGATGGGGGTACTTGGACTATGCAGTTGCAGGAGGACAGGTGAAACCCCAGTGTTTGAAAGTTGATGCCATTTGAGGCTGGACCAAGCAACAAACCAAAAGGCAAATACAAACCTTTATAAGCATTTCAGGCCGTTAGCTAAGGTTTGTACACTGCTTCTTTGAAAGGGCTGATCCTTTACCAAACTTTACTAGGCAGAATGCTCCGAGTGCACAGTGGCATGGAGTCCCCCTTTTGCATTTCATGACCTCAAAATGGCCCTAATGTCCACTCCTGAATGCATCAGTGATAACTTTTCCCTTCCTTTTCTCTTCCAGAGAGATGCTTCAGACACTGACATGGGTGTCGTATTGAGCCAAGTGATCAACTGAGTCAAAAACCCAGTCAAGCACCTCAGCCATAAACTGCTGGACTGTGCTGCAAGGTATGCGCTGATGGAGCAGATGGTCTTCACCATGACATGGGCAATAATTCAGCTCTGGTACTGCCTACTGGGGAGGCAGTTCATTTTGATCACAGACCATGCACCTCTCCAATGGTTGTGTTTGAATAGGAACTCCAAGCTCAGGGTGATGCACTGGTTCTTGACCTTGCAGCCCCATAAATTTATAATTCAACATCGATTTTGCCCTCTCTCAGGTTCACAATGACACAGCTATGTCTGCCCGGCCAATGGTGGTCGAGCTGAGGGAGGGGAAGTGTCAAGCATTTACATTTGGGAACCATCTTCCTTGCTCTGAAGAAGTAAGCAGTTCCACTCCAATCCCAACCATTTTTTGGAGTACACTGGTTTCTCATTGGTCACATTACAGCATAAAAAAACATTCTCATACTCAGATTTCTTTGAACCCCTTTAATCACTTGCAACATTTTCCTTCAGAAATTCTACCTTGTAAAACAATGAAAGCAGCATTTTATCCTTTCAAACTTTCTCTCAGTCTCATTTGCCCATGTGTTCTCGCTGTATATAAAGTGCTTAGCAAGTTGTGTTGGATACTTCACTGAGTGCAATAGAGATCTTTATAAAGGAACTGCTATTTCCTATAATTGCTTATTTTACTTAACAAAACACACACATGCCACCATCACCTTCATGTTAGTTCAGCTTCCTTGTTGCTTTTTTAATTAATTTTATTATTTCACCTAATGACAGCTGGCAAAAGCAATTCTAACTGCCCACATTGTGATGAGACTGAGTAACTGGGTTGATTGTGAGTGGTGAAAGGACCCAAAGATAATAATATGAACCAGATTCAGAGTCATTGCCAGGCAAGGTCAAGACCAGGGGCCTCATGCATAACGCCGTGCATAGAATTCACACTAAAACATGGTGTATGGACAAAAGCGGAAATGTTCGTACACAGAAAAAATCCAGATGCATAAATCTGTGTGTTTGCCAGCTTCCACATTCTTACGCTCCATAAATCACAGTCAGCGTGAAAAGTAACGCACATGCCTGCTGCCACTCCCCAAACTCCTCCCAGAATTATGCCTCTTTGAATATGCAAATCAATATAAATAGCCCTTAAACTCAGTGTTCTGTGAAAAGGCAATGGCAAAAGCATGGGGGAAAATAGAAGAATTTCAGGAAACACCAAGTGGAGTCAAGGAAAAACTTACTATTTGTTGATTTAAATAGTAGTATAAACATCAAAAGGAAGTTGATTGAGTGACATAGAGTGTCGGAGAAACTCGAAAGGTCAAGTTCACAAAGTCACATAGTGCCCAAAATAAAAAAGAAGTTGTCAGATGTCAAAGTCGCCATGAAAAAGTGAGTCGTAGCCCACCGTCTGAGTGTCATATGAAAGCTTCTTAGGGTACAGAGAAAAGAAAAAAAATAGGGACACAGTGGGAAAAAAACTCAAAATGTTAACTTTAATCTCCACTTTAATTTCCACTTTAATCACGTAGTTTATTTTGTCATTAAAGAAGAACATCATAAACTTCATGTTAAAATCTTTTAATTTACTAGTTTCTCAAATCCCATCGTAACAGAAGTAGCATGTTAAATGCTTTGTTTTGTATGTGTTCTTCTATGTGCTCTATGTGTGTGAATCACTATGTGCTTCTTAAATGGGCTTTCTCTTCCTTCAACAGCACACAGAATCCATTACATTCATGATATTACAGCTCTCTGAATAATTTAAATACCTAAATGTATACTTGATATCATTTGCATGATGATAGGAATTAAAGCATTTTATTAAACATGGGAACACAGTGGCGCAGTGATTGTTCATGCCTCATGCAAGATGCTTGCTGCACCATGTGCGACCTTCGATGAAATATTTTATTGCAGCAGTACTGTCTTTTTCAAACACACTAACCCCCAATTCCTGTCCTTGCTTTTCTTTCTCCAAATACCCAGTCACCACACAATCAGCTCTGTAATAGATGTTAAGCCATCTGTAAGCTGATGTAAGAATACAGTATGTAAGATTCTTCAAAACTTTGAAGGAACATTGAAATATCTTTGTAGCACATGTTTAATTATTCTGTCCATCTATCCTTCCAGTGTCATGCCAGCCCCAGTAAGAATACAGCGCGAGGCAGGAACAATCTGTGAATGGAACGCCAGCTCCTTGCTAGCACTGCGACACCGTCTCCTCACATGTTTAATTTTTAACAATATAGATTATTTAAATGAAGTTAAAGTTTTATCTGTATAATATAATAAACATATTTTACTCCATTTCATCTTAAAAATGATATCATCATCATATGTAAATACGTGCTTTATAAAGTGGCTCAGGTTGTCCATCCATCCATTATCCAACCCGCTATATCTTAACACAGGGTCACGGGGGTCTGCTGGAGCCAATCCCAGCCAACACAGGGCGCAAGGCAGGAACAAATCCTGGGCAGGGTGCCATCCCCACGCACCCACACATCTAGCACACACTAGGGAAAATTTAGGATCGCCAATGCACCTAACCTGCATGTCTTTGGACACAGACACGGGGAGAACATACAAACTCCACGCAGGGAGGACCCGGGAAGCAAACCCAGGTCTCCTTACTGTGAGGTAGCAGCGCTACCACTGTGCCACCATGCCGCCCCAGCTCAGGTTGTGCAATATTATAACTATATCGCAAGTTTACACTGAGGTAATTGTACTTATAAGTACAAACAGTTCTACAATGAGCACTTGATGGACAGATTAAGTGTGTTTAGAGTTCTTGGGATGAAACTGTTTCTGAACCACGAGGTCAGTACAGGAAAGGCTATGAAGCTTTTGTCGCATGAGAGCAGTTCAAATAGGCAGCATGGCTGAGGCAGCATGTGCTAGATGCTGTATACTGATAATTCTCTTTCCAATCAGCTGCTGTAGAGCTGTGATTCCACACTCAGGTACAGTGATATAAATACTCCAAGTGGTGCAGTGAGAAAAATATGGAAAAAGATGATCCAATGTGGCAACCCCTAACAGGAGCAGCTGAAAGGAAAAGAAGAAGGTGCAGTGAGAGTAGCAATGCTAAAGCAGCTATGGTATTTGGAATAGTTTGGCTATTCTGTGGACCATTATACTGTATTGTTACAGGTTAATTACAATAAAATGCCTTAAACTAATAAACAATATGCGGTTAATTTCAGTGTATATGATAAAGCCGAGTCAGGGATGTGCATCTAAAAAAGAAAAGGAAACCACACTGGAACAAAAGCACTGCTTTGACGCTGGGTGCCGCCAGTTTGCAAAACCAAGCAGAGAACTTGCATATGCCAGAGTTTGAACTATTGTAAAAATGTGCATGGCTTTATGGCAAGTTTAGGTTTTATACATTGCGATTTGAGTGTGGAAACAGGAGTACGCAACATTTTTGTGCATATGCACCATTTATACATGAGGCCCCAGGAGATCAAAAATATATTGTGCAACCAAAGCACTCCGGCAGACCAAAACTCAAAGGCAAAGAATAAATTGAAACTGAGACAAGCCTAGCACTTCGCCTAATTAGAACTGCAACTGTCACTAAAGATTGTTATTTATTTTGTATTCACTTGAAAGATAATCTCAACTTGTGCCATATCCATATTTATAGTGGAACTTTTAGTTACATTACAAGTGAAACAATCGCAGCCACTTGAACTGTAATTCGCGTTGTGCAAATAAGCAGGAAAAGTAAAAATAAATTAAAATAATTTCCAAACAAGTTCCAAGCAATAACAACTATTAAAAATAATGTGTGTTATAACAAATATGAAACAGAATCCATTTCAATTATGAGAAGGGTAGTAATAACTTGGAAGACACAGCTGCAGTCTTTGAGAGTCACACTCTCCTACCTTAGCCTATAATAAGACCAAATTTCTTTTATCATTTATTTTTAATTTTAAAAGTCCATCTCTGCAACTCTTTAGCCACCCTCAGTGCACTACTGGTAGAAGGTCTAACCCTCTACTCTTTTATTTTTTTCTTGTCTTGCCTTTATAATTTTAAAGCATATTTTCGGTCTTTGTATTTTACTGGGGTGTCCATCCTCCTCTTTTTTTATCATTTTTAGGAAGCAGTAAGTAAAGAATTAGAAGCAAAATAGTATACTGCATTTGTTTTCTTTTTTTTTCCTTTGTGAGTACTCTGCACTGGTTGTTTTTCAGAGGTGAAACATCTGCCACTTCCTTACTACTGAGGCCTTTTATGCTTAGCCCAAAGTGACATCTTGGAGGTTCTCCTAGATCAGTTCTGGAGCATTAGTGTGGTTGTGGGTTTTCATTCAACCCTTTTCTTAATTAATGACCAGTTTTTGCTACTAATTAACTTTTTTCCCTTCATTTTAATTGACTTTTTTGTTAACACTCTGATCTCTGGATTGCTTATTTTTTCCCTTTAACAGCACCCAGGCAAAATGAGATATAAAGGGAGCCAACAGATGACCAGTTAAGCTGGAGCCTCAAACTCCAAACAAATTCACTCAAACCAGTTTTTTAATTAGAAGCCAATTCCTGTTGTTAATTAAACCCATTATTTAATTGCCGTGCTGGTGCTGTCATTATGCCACAGCAGACATTTTTAAAACTGTTGATTTTCTTTTTTCTAAAAGCACTGTCAAAGTGTTTTGTGGACCTGAGCTGATCAACATTACTGAGACCTTCACCTTTCTTTGTTTTTAGATATTGTATGATGGACACAAGTTAGCTGATCATGTGTTAGTGAGTTTTGTCCAGTATATTATTATTGTTTGGCTGCTAATAAAGGAACACAGGAACATAGTGGTCTAAATCTTAAATAGCAAGTTGATTAAAATTAAAGCAAAAGAGGCAATTAGCGGCAAATAAAGGGTTAAAATGAAAACCTGATACCATAGTAGAGCTCTTAGACGATAACAGGAGACCACTGTCCTGGACAATAGTGCCCACTAACCAGTGAGTCCTGGGTTTAGTGATGGTAACAAAACACACAGGTGCTCCCTGCAATTTTCCCAAAAGCAGTGTCTTCACACAGTGCTGGCATACAGGCCTAGAAGAGGCCATGGTCATGAATCTTAGGCAAAGCAACAGACAGGTAGGGATAACTCTCCCAGACGACCACCCAAATCTTATCATTTCAAGGTCAATTCTATGGTCCAAATGCCACATAGTGAGGAGCCACTTGGTACTTTTTTGTACTCACCAGTAACCTCTGGTGTGTCATGGTGAATTCCTAAGATGGTGTAAGCTCTCTTTTAGGCAGACAAGAATCTATTATGTTTTATTTTACCTCAATCAGACAGGGGCTCAAACCTCACTTGGGAAAAACAGTCAGGAACTCCAACCCCAACGTAATTCCCTCTCTAAAATCCTATCTATCGTAATGGACTATTGCTATGAAATCTGTTTCAGCATCTTCCTGTTGCTTCCTGCTCTTTACCCATAAAAAACAATACAAAACACAGTAGACACTTTTCTCCCTGTCTGAACGGCTTCTGTACTACCCTGGAGAGCTGCACCATTTCTATGACCTAGGCCAAAGCACATAATTCTGTGCCCCCTCCCCCCTCTCAAAAAGTTGATTTATAATTTTCAATTCAATATGTAATACAGGGCTGCGGTGGGTTGGCACCCTGCCCAGGATTGGTTCCTGCCTTGTGCCCTGTGTTGGCTGGGATTGGCTCCAGCAGACCCCCGTGACCCTGTATTCGGATTCAGCGGGTTAGAAAATGGATGGATGGATGGATGGATGTAATACAGGGTGGGCCATTTATATGGATACACCTTAATAAAATGGGAATGGTTGGTGATATTAACTTCCTGTTTGTGGCACATTAGTATATGTGAGGGGGGAAACTTTTCAAGATGGGTGGTGACCATGGTGGCCATTTGAAGTCGGCCATTTTGGATCCAACTTTTGTTTTTTCAATAGGAAGAGGGTCATGTGACACATCAAACTTATTGGGAATTTCACAAGAAAAACAATGGTGTGCTTGGTTTTAACGTAACTTTATTCTTTCATGAGTTATTTACAAGTTTCTCTTTGTTTACAGCCATTGACATGTCGCAGAGGTTAACACGTGAGGAGCGGATAGAAATTGTGTTGATGTCTGGTGAATGCAGTAACCGGGTCATTGCAGCAGATTTCAATGCAAGACACCCTACGAGACCACCCATCTCCCATGCTACAGTTAGCAAACTGCTTGCTAAGTTTCGTGAAACTGGTTCAGTGTTGGATTTGCCAAAATGTGGACGCATGAAAACTGTCACTAATGAAGAAACATCAGTGGCTGTCCTAGCTTCATTCAGCAAGAGCCCACAGCGTAGCACTCGCCGCATGTCACTGGAGAGTGGCATTAGTCGAACATCCCTTCAGCGGATATTAGCTACTCACAAATGGCACCCTTACAAACTCCAGCTACTGCAGCATCTCAACGAGGATGACCCAGATCGGCACACTGAATTTGCAGAATGGGCAAAACAAAATTGGAACAGGACCCTCAGTTTACACAAAAGATTTTGTTCAGTGATGAGGCAAACTTTTATGTGAATGGTGAAGTTAACAAACAAAACCACCGCTATTGGTCTGACACTAACCCACATTGGATAGATCCCTCCAAGACTGTTGGAACAAAAAATTGATGGTATGGTGTGGTATATGGGGTACAAAGATAGTGGGGCCATTCTTCATCAATGGAAACCTCAAGGCCACTGGATATGCAAAATTGCTACATGATGATGTGTTTCCCTCTTTATGCACTGAAGCTGGCACGTTCCCTGAGTTTTTCCAGCAAGATGGTGCACCACCACATTATGGGTGTCAGGTCCGAGCATTCCTAGATGAACAGTTTCCTGGAAAGTGGATTGGTCGTCGTGGGCCAGTTGAATGGCCGCCAAAGTCTCCCGATCTGACCCCCTTAGACTTTTATCTTTGGGGTCATCTGAAGGCAACTGTCTATGCTGTGAAGATACAAGATGTGCAGCACCTGAAACTACGGATACTGGAAGCCTGTGCTAGCATTTCTCCTGCGGTGTTGCTATCAGTGTGTGAAGAGTGGGAGAAGACAATCCAACACAATGGGCAGCACATTGAACACATTTTATAAGTGGTCAGAAACTTGTAAATAACTCACGAAAGAATAAAATTACGTTAAAACCACCATTGTTATTCTTGTGAAATTCCCAATAAGTTTGATGTGTCACATGACCCTCTTCCTATTGAAAAAACAAAAGTTGGATCCAAAATGGCCGACTTCAAAATGGCCACCATGATCACCACCCATCTTGAAAAGTTTTCTTCCTCACATATACTAATGTGCCACAAACAGGAAGTTAATATCACCAACCATTCCCATTTTATTAAGGTGTATCCATATAAATGACCCACCCTGTAGTTTATTTTTGAAACATATAAGCACTTAGTATAATCTTTATAATATTTGAACCACATTATATTTTTAATTCAAAACTACACTACTACTCTACTTATGAAATTGCATAACATTAACACCTACAAAAAAACTTTCCATCAAATTGTTCAGGTCGTCTTAAATACCTACTAGAATTTCTTCCTTCACGCTTTTCATTGAAGTCAACAGATCTTGTTAAATCTGCTTCAATGCAAAGAAATGCAAGGCCATTCAGCTTATTTTGCTGCATCGTAGATATGGCATAAAATGTCAACGTTTGGATAAACTGTTTGTAGTCCTTTTTCTCATAGCCACTTGCAAAGTGCTAAGGGGTTTTTAGTCCCAATGTTGCAATCAGTTATGTGAGATTTCAGATGGACAAGTTCATCACATAGAGCGAGTTCCAGATCATCTTTGAAAATCAAAAGCAGTTTTCTTCCCTCTTCATCAAGTTCAGGAGAAGTCAGCGACCAGAATTTTGTAATAGCACCAAATCTTTCGCCAATCTCTTTGTAAGCAACTGACCTTTTCTCATGTTCTACTTTAAGGTTGTCAGCTATCATTAGAAATGTATTGATTCGGAAGTTGTCACGCCAGCTTAAATGAACTTCACCATCACGTGTCTCATCAGATTGAGGTTTCCTGAGAATCAAATACTTTTCATCACGCTCATATACTTTCTTTTCAGAACTGTGGAGAGCTTTTCCTCATATAACTTAAACTATTCTTGCAAGTCCAAATCTGGAATTTTCCTTTAACATGTGGTTTACGCTGAGTGTGTGAGAGAGAAATAGCAAATGCTTTTTGCCTGTGACTGAGCAAGACAGCGCAAGCTGTAGAGATGGGCAACATACTGCTCAATTTATTTAATGTATATGGATGTACACTCACCTAAAGGATTATTAGGAACACCATACTAATACGGTGTTTGACCCCCCTTCGCCTTCAGAACTGCCTTAATTCTACATGGCATTGATTCAACAAGGTGCTGAAAGCATTCTTTAGAAATGTTGGCCCATATTGATAGGATAGCATCTTGCAGTTGATGGAGATTTGTGGGATGCACATCCAGGGCACGAAGCTCCCGTTCCACCACATCCCACATCTCTATTGGGTTGAGATCTGGTGACTGTGGGGGCCATTTTAGTACAGTGAACTGATTGTCATGTTCAAGAAACCAATTTGAAATGATTCGAGCTTTGTGACATGGTGCATTATCCTGCTGGAAGTAGCCATCAGAGGATGGGAACATGGTGGTCATGAAGGGATGGACATGGTCAGAAACAATGCTCAGGTAGCCCCTGGCATTTAAACGATGCCCAATTGGCACTAAGGGGCCTAAAGTGTGCCAAGAAAACATCCCCCACACCATTACACCATCACCACCAGCCTGCACAGTGGTATCAAGGCATTATGGATCCATGTTCTCATTCTGTTTACTCCAAATTCTGACTCTACCATTTGAATGTCTCAATAGAAATCGAGACTGATCAGACCAGGCAACATTTTTCCAGTCTTCAACTGTCCAATTTTGGTGAGCTTGTGCAAATTGTAGCCTCTTTTTCCTATTTGTAGTGGAGATGAGTGGTACCCGGTGGGGTCTTCTGCTGTTGTAGCCCATCCGCCTCAAGGTTGTGCGTGTTGTGGCTTCACAAAATGCTTTGCTGCATACCTCGGTTGTAACGAGTGGTTATTTCAGTCAAAGTTGCTCTTCTGTCAGCTTGAATCAGTCGGCCCATTCTCCTCTGACCTCTAGCATCAACAAGGCATTTTCGCCCACAGGACTGCCGCATACTGGATGTTTTTCCCTTTTTACACCATTCTTTGTAAACCCTAGAAATGGTTGTGTGTGAAAATCCTAGTAACTGAGGAGATTGTGAAATACTCAGACCGGCCCTTCTGGCACCAACAACCATGCCACGCTCAAAATTGCTTAAATCACCTTTCTTTCCCATTCTGACATTCAGTTTGGAGTTCAGGAGATTGTCATGACCAGGACCACACCCCTAAATGCATTGAAGCAACTGCCATGTGATTGGTTGATTAGATAATTGCATTAATGAGAAATTGAACAGGTGTTCCTAATAATCCTTTAGGTGAGTGTAAATTTAAAAAACAGCATTTTATATGGCCCTTTCAAAATAATACAGAAAAATTTGTAAATATTTGGTTGTTATTTCTTCTGTATATACACCCCCCTGACTGCTGCGCCCTAGGCCATGGCCTAGGTTGGCCTTATGGGAAATCCGACCCTGGCACCAATGCTGCAACCCATCTCATGATCTATACTCTTTACCTTATTTCTTGATTTGTTCCAAATTTCATTCTTAACATAAATTCCCATATACAGAAGTAGGCTCTAATAGCAAAGTAAAAGTGGCTCCTGTTGAAGACATTTACATAAAAATAATATGATCGTTGTAAGTAAAACTGTCATTGAAAAATAAAATTAAAAAGGTGTGTATTAAGCCAAAACCCTAAAGTATAGCATCAAAAGTCTGTACAACATAATCAAAATCATTAAAATTATGTGTATTCATAAGATGCTCATAAGTCAGTACCAAAAGTAAAGAGTAGAGCTGAAATCAGTATTGAAAATATACAGTAATAGATTATAAATATGAGAGAGTACAAAAAAAAAAAGATCCTAAATTCAGTCTTAGCTAGGGTAAGTAGAAACTTACTCAATGACAGTGTATTGAACAAGCATCAGAATCCATTTTAAATAATTATTCCAATTAACTGAAATTAGCCTCAGGTTGTAATGAATGCTCCTAAGTAATGAGAGTATTGGGTGTTGTTGTGAAAGTAACATGATAAGAATTACCCATCCATGCATAATTGAACCTGCCTAATTCAGTTCTGAATATCAGGGGATGGAACATAATATTGGGCACAAGATAGGAACCAATCAGAGTTGAAATGCCAGCCTATCATTTAGCATACTTTTACATACAACACACCCACAACATAGCAGGACAATTTAGAGTAGCTAAGTAACAAACTGGCATGTTTTTAAAATGTTGGAGGAAAAACTACTGATTCACAGGCAGTGCTTAGGTCAAGATCTGAACCTAGAACTGATGTGTTTTGAGGCAGAGGCATAATAAATGTGCCACTAAATGAAAATTATTTGTGGTTTCCATATATTCTAAATATTTATGTTAGTAATAGATAACAATTATATTTAAAGCTGGTGTTCTACATATTTGTAAGTAAAGAGATAACTAAACAATTATCATACCAATGTGCTTAAGGTCGACCTGAACCACGTAGAATAATTTCTAACCTGAAACCATCCATCTGCATCCTTGACTAAGTAGCAACAGGCTTTTTTAAAGAAGTCTCCAATGCTAATTGAAACTTTACCTGACATAGTGAACTCATCATTAGATAAGAAGGTCTACCCTGACTATTTAAAGACTGTTAACCTCCTGCTCAAGAGAAATAATCTTGACTCTTCTATGTTTGACAATTTTAGACCAATTTCTAACTTACCTTTCTTAAGTAAAATACTAGGCAGCTATTAAGCAGCTTAATGATTACTTGAACAAGCATTCTATTCTTGATAAGATTTCAGTCAGGTTTTAGAACAAACCATAGTACAGAAACTGTTCTGGTTAAAGTAGTAAATGACATGTATGTTAATGAAGACAGAGGCCATATCTTTTCTTGTTCTCAACTTGAGTGCAGAATTTGCCACCATGGACCAGAATATTTGCCTTAGACAAAGGCAAAGGCCTTAGTAGCAAAAGAACAGTCAAAGAAGAGGTGAAGTGCATTAGAAATTGTAAAGGGGAATTACAAGATACAGACAATGAAATAGTGGATGCCATAAACTTACATTTTTCTGAGATCTTAACAAGTGAGCAAAATGCATAACCTCCATGGGATTACTGGGATGGGATTAATAAAAAGGAACTGAGGGATTTGGAAATTGTAGAGGGAGAAGTACTGCTCAGATTAAACAAATCACCAGGACAGATGATATTTACCCTTGAGTTCTTAAGGAGGCTAGTTAGTACATATATAAACCCTTGACATATATTTTTAGAAAGTCACTTCACTCTGGAGAGATTCCGAAGGAGTGGAAAATGGTGAATATCATCCCATTATATAAAAAGGATGACCGGGCAGATCCAAGCAGCTATAGTCCAGTAAGCTTAACATGCATCACAGGAAAATTAATGGAAGGAATTATGAAGGATAAGATTGAGCAACACCTGGCAAGGACAGGAGTTATTAGAAACAGTCAGCATGGGTTCAGAAGAGAAAGGTCGTGTTTTACTAACATGCTGGAATTCAATGAGGAGGCAACAAAAGGATATGATCAAAGTGGAGCATATCATATTATTTATCTTGACTTTCAGAATGCATTTGATAAGGTGCCACATGTCAGGTTGGGCATCAAATTAAATGAAGTGGGAGTTCAGGGTGATGTTTTTAGATGGGTGCAGAATTGGCTCAGACAAAGGAATCAGAGAGTGATGGTGCGAGGAACCTCATCAGAATTGGCTGATGTTAAGAGTGGTGTTCCACAGGGGTCAGTGCTAGGGCCGCTGCTATTTTTAATATATATAAATGACTTAGATAGGAATATAAGTAACAAGCTGGTTATGTTTGCAGATGATACCAAGATAGTTGGATTAGCAGATAATTTGAAATCTGTTATATCATTACAGAAGGACTTGGATAGCATACAGGCTTGGGCAGATTTGTGGCAAATGAAATTTAATGTCAGTAAATGTAAAGTATTACACATAGGAAGTAAAAATGTTAGGTTTGAATACACAATGGGCAGTCGTTAGTGTTAGGTTATATAGCACTATGTGTGGAGTACAAGTCCAAGGAGGTTCTGCTCAAGCTTTATAATGCACTGGTGAGGCCTCATCTTAAGTACTGTGAGCAGTTTTGGTCTCCAGGCTACAAAAAGGACATAGCAGCACTAGAAAATGTCAATTAAAGATTGACTAAGGTGATTCCAGGACTACAGGGGTTGAATTATAAGGAAAGATTAAAAGAGCTGAGCCTATACAGTTTAAGCAAAAGAAGATTAAGAGGTGACATGATTGAAGTGTTTAAGGGAATTAGTACAGTGGATCGAGACTGTTATTTTAAAATTAGTTCATCAAGAACACATGGACACAGTTGGAAACTTGTTAAGGTTAAATCAAGCACAAATTTTAAGAAGTTTTTCTTTCCACAAGGAACGATACACAATTGGAATATTCTACCCAGTAGTGTGGTAGACAGTAAGATTTCAGGGACTTTTAAAATTGGACTTGATGTTTTGTTGGAAGAAATATGTGGATAGGACTGGTGAGTTTTGTTGGGCTGAATGGCCTGTTCTCATCTTGATTGTTCTAATGTTCTAGTCAATGGGTTGGCCTCTCTGGCAGTGTCTTAAATTGGTTTCGGTCTTACTTAACAGTTAGAAAACTCTTTGATAGTTGTGATGATTGTACTTCAGAGACACATGATATTGTATATGATGTTCCACAAGGACCTCTTCTGGTTCCACTGCTCTTTTCAATCTATATGCCTCCGTTAGTTCAGATCATTGCAAAGCACAAGGTGAGTTACCACAGCCATGGAGACGACACACAGATTTATTTATCTATAACGCCTGATGACCCTGATGCTCTTGGCCCTCTGATCCAATTTCTTAGCAGTATTTCCGAATTGATAAGTACTAACTTTCTCAAACTGAATAAGGAAAAAAAAATAAATCTTATTGATTGGTAAACATGGGTATTGTAACGGTGTTAGAAATAAACTCGATCCCTTAGGTTTAAAAATCTCATCTAGAGGTAAAAAATTTATGGGTATTCATTAACTCTGACTTAAAGTTGAAATCACATATTAACCAGATTATAAGGACTGCATTTTTTCACTTAATAAATATAGCAAAGGTTAGACCTCTTGTAACTTTACAAGACACTGAAATAGATTACTGTAATGCACTACTTACAGGACTACCTAAGAAAGACATCATTTGGTTGGATTTGGGGATTTTCTGTGATTCATCTCTGCAGATCCTTTTAAGTTCTGGCAGTTTGGATGGAAACTGTCAGTTGACAGCTATTTGAATGTCTCTCCAGTAATGTTTGGTAGGGTTTAAGCCTGGGCTCTAGCTGTGCTACTCAGGAACATTCATAGAGTTATATGTAATCAACTCCTGTGTTCTACTTAGCGACATTGTCTTGTTGGAAGATGAACATATGACCCAGTGTGAGGTGCAGAGCATTTTGGTGCAGGTTTTCATTAATGATATCTCAGTACTTTGCTCCATTCGGCTTATCCTCAACCCTGTCTAGTCTCCCAGTCCCTACTGCTGAAAAATAACCCCACTGCATGATGCTGCCACTACCGTACATCACCACTGGATTGTTATCGAGCAGGTGGCAAGCAGTGCCAGGTTTTCTTCAGACATGATATTAATTTTGGTTTCATCAGAAAAAACAGTCTTATTTCTCACAGTCTAAGAGTCCTTTAGGTGCATTGCTAAAAACTTCAAATGGGCTTCTATGCCTCTTTTACAGAGGAGAGGCTTCTGTGTAGTCACTTTTTAAGAACCCCAGATTGATGCAATGTTGCAGTGATGGTTGTCTTTCTGGAAGTTTCTACCATGTCCACACAGGTTCTCTGGAGCTCAGCCAGAGTGACCATCGAGACCTTGGTAACTGCTCTTACCATGGCCTATCTCCCAGAATTATTCAAGTATGGCTGGGTTTCCAGTTATAAGAAGAGTCATGGTTGTTTCAGACTTCTTCCATTTAAATATTATGAAGGCATACATGCTCTTGGTAACCTTCACTGCTGGAGGATTTTTGTAGTCTTTCCTAGATCTGAGCCTTGAAACAATCCTGTCTCTAAGCTCTGATGTTCCTTTGAACTCATGACTTGGTTTTTGCTCTGATACACATTGTCATCTCTGGGAACTTCTATAATCCAAGCAGTAAAGTGACCCCAGGTAGACTCCAAACAAGGTGTAGAAATATCCTAATAATAAATTCAATGGAATGTACCTGATCCAAGCTTCAAATGTTATACTTAAGGGCTTTTAATGCTTGTGTCAATGTGATATTTCACTTATTTTCAAGAAATTTGCAAGAATGTCTAAAATTCTAAGAGGATTTATTTGAGCAGAGGTTGTGAAACCTGCTGAAATTCAATGAAGGATGTTGGCTCAGTAGTAAAGTGAAAACATCAAGAATCAATGAAAAGTTTATGAATGGGTAGAAAAGCAGGAAGAACAAGTGCCACTGATGAAGCCTGATCTGGTCAACCATCAACATCTACCACACAAGCTCACATTGACTTGGTGAATGCTTATGTGGTCCATGGTTGCTGCTCATTCAAATAGTAGGTATGGATCTGTACGTACATTATGACTTGGGATATCATAAAGTCTGTGCAAGATGGGTACCCAAAGAGATTACTGATCTACACAACCCAATATCCTTCAGTGAATTTCAGTCGGTTTCATTCCCTCTGCTCTCACTATGACATGTTGTTCAAAAATTGTGCTATCCCATAGTGGATTGTCCATGTTTATTTAATTTTGGCTTCAATTAGACTAATGGTAGTGTACTGGGCTGTGCATGTTCAAATTACCCATAAGCCATTACGAATGTGTTGTATTGCGTCAGCTTCTATCCAATGTGGATACTGTATAATTTTGAAATTGCCATTACTTTTAGATTTACCCTTGTGTATGTGTGTGTATAGTAAATATTAAACAAAAACAACACCATTCCCACCAAACACACATAAGAACTTTTGGCTGGGATAATGAAGACCTACAGCTAGCTATCAATAACATGCTTGCAGATGGCAGTAAAATGGGGAGACCAGATGGACCACAGGTGTACATAAGGATGAATTCAGACTGTATTTTAAAGTCTGGATCGTCCATTTAAACTTTAATTGTAATGTGTTTGTGTTTTTAGCATATCTTGTTTACATAAGTCAGCTGTAACTTGTCCAGCATTAAATAGCATCTGAAATATTAGGTTTAAATTGATTCTCTGCCGTATTTAAAAAACCTAAATACCTAAACTCGCCATAGCATTAAGCTTAAGAAGTGATCAAGGCTGGCGAGTTTTGAATCATTATAACCTTATGTTTTTCCTCGCTCAGGGTCTTTGCTCTTGCCATCCTAGGTCAAGCTGTTGCTCTCATATGATACACATACACACACATATGTGTGTGTGTGTCATTCTTAGTGAAACAAGAAATACAAAAAATCTAAAGAAAAATTGTCCTTGTGTTCTGTTTACTGCTGTGAAAATTGTGTGGTATAGTGGTACAGTGATTGGCATGGCTACCTCAACTAATTTTGATTTCTGGCCAAGCTATTGACTGTGTGGAGTTTAAAAGTTCTCTCCATCTGTACACAGATTTGTTTCTGGTATTTCAAACAAAAGCTTGAATTGACTGGCAAACCAAATTTAGACAAGTGTGAGTGAGTGTGCCCAGTGACAATGCCACATCTAGGATTAGCTCCTGTTATTTCTCCTGTTGCTACCAGGATAGTCTCTGTTCATGTGAAAAACCTGTTTAAGTAGGTTCAAAAAAATAAATGACTAAAATAGCTTGAAAATGGCCTGAAATACAGAAATACAGTATCCTGAACATAGTAGGGAAATTGTTTTTTTTCTGTGCTGTATCTGTTTTTGGTTGGATCATGAAGTAAACTGCATTTCTACTTCAGATAAAGTTTTAAAAAATTCATTGCAATGTAATCTTTAAAACCTTTCCTTACTCAATCATAGTCTTAAATGTTAAACTTATGTTTATCACACTATCTGTGTATAAATGTTATAAATTATTGGATGAACCTGAACAAGAAACACATGGTGTGATAAGATGGATATCGCAATTCAAAAGCTGTTCATCTCAAGTTTTCTGCATTCTCTGTCTGGAAAAAGGGTTAATAAAAGCTTAATCTTATTCATAGATTTTTTTTTTTACTTTTGCAATTGAAGACACTATATATCCAACTCTGTCTCCCAAAAGGAATACAGATTTATTTATTGTAGAAATGAGAAACGCTGCCCTACTTTTCAAAACTGATAGGTAAGTTCTTATCTGTAATTACTGTGATATATATCCCTAAGGGTGCCATGGCCTTTTTTTGCAGAGGAGTACATTGCAAACTAATGGAGCCCTTAAGGTTTGTTTTCCTGTTAATTTGTGATGTGGACTTTTGATTCTGCTTGCAATACCACAGGAGAAATGTCCTCTTACACCAACACCCAAGGGACATCTGGTAAGATGTCCATGCTAACTTTAGGCAATCGATTTCAAGGAAATTTGTACTTGGGAAGTTTGAGAAGTTGTTAAAGTGATCTTTGCCAAGCCATCAGTGTTAAAAAGAAGTTGTCTTTGTTACAGATATTATGAGATAAAGAGTGAAATGCCTTTAGCTCACAGACGTGTTTCAACATTGTTTTGAATTTTGGTCTGTGTTGACCTGCAGTAATGTCATTGTGCCTTGTTTATTTGGTTACATTTCTTTCAATGCTGAACAATAATGCCATCCTGGGAGAAAGGCTTAGGTTATTGGTTCACGTGATTAACAGGTAGACATTTTAATTGTAGACCTTTATTATTACTGGAAAATGACATGTACTGTTTGATCTTGAAAAAATGGTTAGGAAGGTCCAGTTTAAAATATTTTATAAAAGTAAATTGTGTGATTTCTAAGCATCAAGTCACCTTATGAAAATCAGGAAGTCTGCCTTCATTGTAATTCTTTAGGTTGCAAGATATGCTATATCATGTTATTTCACAATGTTTATTTTAGTAAAGTGTAATTAAATGGATGCTACATTATGATGTGCCTCCCTGTTTTTATGACTCTAGAGACCTTTCTCCTGCATTGTTTCTGAGATTGACAATTAATGTTATCCATAATTCTATTTTAACACATATTTCAGGTTTAATTTATCTTATGACAAATCAAAAGGTCTTAAATTAATAGTTCAGTCAAAAAACAAATGTGTTTAACGTCTTGTTTCACAAATCCACCAAAACAATTATATATATACGTATTCTTCAGCCTTATTTTTATAAGAAGCCACAACAGAATATAAAAAAGTGACTGTAACACTTTTTTGGATAGCACTTTAGTTTAGGGCTACCATAGTGCATTTATTAATCACCTACTGGTATAAATCAAGAAGACTTGTAAAAAACCAATACATTAGATTTTAATCTTACTCAGCAACATGTCTAACTTATTTTTAGCAAATACAAATAAGCCTTTTGTTTAGAATGTATGCTGTAAAATAGTGTGCTATTGTTCTAAATATATATAAAAACCAACTAGTTTGTCAATTTTTAGAGACAATATCTTCATTAGTAGTGTACAGATTCCTAATTAATTCTTATTAAGTATCAGGAAGCTATCTATTGTAGCAAGATTTAGAATGTATAGGGCACGATAAAGGGAATGTGGAAGTGGTGCCAAGAACGGAAGACATAGTGGCCATTGTTGAGAGAAACAAGGTAAATCTGTAATTTCCTTCTCTCACATGTGCAACAACAGACAAAATCTACAAGTCTAAAGAGAAAAAAATTCTGCATGAAAAAGACTGGCTGCATACTTAAACAGCAAAATTTATAATATAATATATATATATATAGTGGAAGGATGCCCTGGACACAGACAGACAGACCCAGAATGTCCCCAAACTCACACTTTTTATTTTTTTTTCTGCGCACACAATACCAATACAAATCTCCTCAATAACTCATTGCTTATCTTTTTGTCTTTCTTTTTTCTTCACCGCCTCTGCTCCTCTCCTACAAGCTCCATCTTCTTCCACCCGACTCTGGCTCCCCAGGGGAGTGAGGCGGCCATTTTTATACCACACTCGGAAGTACTCCAGGTGTTCCTGAATCAAGTTTGGTGGAAGTGCTGCATTGGAATCTGGCTCCTCTTCTGGCAGCAGTCCCAGGTGAGGTGAAAATGCTGCAGACCATGGCTCTGGAATTGTCCAATCGCCCCCTGGTGGTGGCCACAGACCCCAACAGGCTTGAGCTTCAAAGCCTCATGCCCGTAACCCCGATGCAAGCCGACGTGAATGTCCTTTCACATCCCAGGGAATGGCTTGCCCTTTTTCTCAGTCCTCTGCTCTTCCAGGCATCCTGGCCATCCATCACAATATATATGATGTACTGTTCTCGTCTTTGGCGTTTGAACCAGAAACTAAACAGCAGCCAAACTCTATTTCACAAAAGATTCACAGGTGATAGTGCCCTGCTAAAATTTTATTTCAATTTTATGAACTTATAGTGAAACTGAAAAGAAGCTAATTACAAATAATTACCAATTTAAAATAAAATAAACAATATAACTTCACTATATACTTATCCTTAAGGGGGTAAACGATAATATTATACAAAGTTATTGTCTGTTATACCTGCATTTTTATTACTCTTTAATTTAATATTGTTTTTTTTGTAACAGTATGCGGCTGCTGGATTATGTGAATTACCCCTTGAGATTAATAAAGAATCTATCTATCTATCTATCTATCTATCTATCTATCTATCTATCTATCTATCTATCTATCTATCTATCTATCTATCTATCTATCTATTTATCTATCTATCTATCTATCTATCCAATTAACTTAAAATAATACTTACAGGATTTGCTTCAAAGGGATTAACAAACACTGACTAATCGTGAAACTTGCTGTCTAACTACCTACTTCCTGTACTTCTATTTCCACTTCCTTACAATATTTACATGAATATTCATAAAGTTATGTCAACATTCCTTTGAATAACAAACAGCAATTCTGTGAGGCAGAACTATATATATACGTTTGCCTTTTACGAGAATGCAGATCTTCACAACTGTATAGATCTTTATTGCATCTACTATTGAAATGTCTGGTGCCAGTTGTTGCCAGTCTATTAAGACTGTCTGGAGTCATCATTACTTGAAGTTTAAGCAAATTAGTGTGGTACTCTTGTTATGGCGATACAGTGACATTCGATTCCTGAAGAGGTGCTGGTACTCACTGGTTCAATAAGAAAAGTTGTCAGTTTGGTGAAATGTTGATCATCAAAACACAATGGCAGTCATTCGAAGTGCAGAGGTGGGGGTCCCTGGTGAAGATTCTTCAAGAGGTGTTGGTACTCACTGGTACCCTAAGAAAAGTTGCCAGATTGGTTAAACTTAGATTGTTGAATCCTTACAATACAATGAGAGTAGGGTTCCACATAAAAATAAATGAAGGCATGTCGATACTCCATGTTAAAACTGAAAGAGATGACAGAACAGCGTATGGTGAGTACCAACCCCATTAAAGCACTGGGTATTGTGCTTTGGAGAGGTAGGTGTGAGGTGTGTGTGTGTCTTTCTTTAGCCAGTTTTAGCTTTGAGAAACTGCATTCTCCTCTTATTACTGAGATGGTAAGTCTGACACTAAACTCTATGATGAACTTTTTTTCAAAAGTCATTTGTTACTTGTACTTCCTTATACTTGTTCTTGTCATTTGTATTCAGCATCAGTATTAGCATCAGTATCAGCGAGGTGAGGCAGTAAGTGGTAGCTAAAACTAGCAAGTCTGTAAGTAAATATTTGGCATCACAGCAAAAAATAGTTAAAAGGTAACAGTGATTCCTTAGCAGGAAAAAGTCAAGGCATATAAAGAATAACTAAATAGAGCACAATATAGTACTTGTACAGTTAAGCATTAATGCTAATAGAAAGTGAGGGCATATGTGTTCATAAGTAAAAAAAACATTTATTTTATTTTATGTGCCGCCGGCTTGGCGGAATGTAGACAGTCATCTAGCGAGTAAGCACTGACCACACAATGGCTCTAGAAAAAGACAAGAGAAATTTTTTCTCTCTTTCAGGCCCCACCTCTTCTGAGCAGCATCAAACAGAAGCACAGAGCAGTGGTGTCTCCCAAACACACATAGCTCTTCACAAACACCCGAGTAAGTCCAACTAGAGTAAAGCTGACATCTGACAAGGAGAAGTCAAAGGCGACGGTCTCCTAGTGATTCAGCTGAATATAGAAAGCACCGACAGCATCGAATTTACTGCAGAAACAGAGTAGATGATATCAGCGCTAAACGAAAACTCCATCTGTTCTCTGCCCGTCGAGGGCATGTTTATATGTTGTGTGTCCTGTAGGATGTACAGTTCAGGTTTTCCAGCCAAAAATGTAGACAGCGTTACCACCCAAAAGTGTTTAGTTAATTTAGAGTTGGTCAGGAAAATACACAAATTGGAGGTCCGCATTAGGAACCTAATGGCAATTATGCAAACTAAAAATTGGATTGACTCGGTTTGTTTAGATAATTCAACCACTTCTTATTCGGCTTCAGTCTTTCCAGGTCTTACTGTAGTCAGTGTGCGGCAAAATTAGCAGCATCAATTCAGCCACAGGGTGAGAGGGTAACAGTAAGATGGGGGTTTTAGAAACCAAAACAGTCCTTCGGCACCCTGGTCACCAATTCGGACCCAGAACAGATTCTCAGCACTCTGCAGTGCGCCTGTGCATCCTGAGAACAAAAAAGTGCTCAAAATTGTCAATTCCATAGTGCGGAATGTTAGAATTTCAAACTATGTTAAACCAGCAGTTAATGTTTAATGCCTCCCAGCAGTGAAGATGTCTGACATAGAGACCGCATTGGATCATATTACCAACGATGAAGTATCTACTTTATTGTTGCATGTCAGCACTAATGATATTTATCTACAACAATCTGAGGTATTAAAGAGGAACTTAATCTCTCTATGCACCAAAGCTAAAAGAATATGTCAGAATTTAATTGTACCTGGCCTCTTACCAAAATAATATAGAGGGGATGTGATTTATAAGAGATTACATTCCCTTCACTGCTGGCTAGAAACCTGGTGTGCAAATAAAAGCATGGCCTTTTTTGGGAAAGGCCTGTATTTTTCAAGAGAGATGGTCTTCATCCTAATTGGAGGGGATCTTTTGTATTATCCAAAAATATGGCAGCAAAACTGCCTGGCTGACTGATTACAGCTCCATCCAGGCCACAGTCATGTGATCTTAAATCACAGGCTGTTGTTTATCCCACCTGTTATTATCCTGAAGCTGTTACACATAAACTCTGTTGTGGGGAATGCAGTAAATTTAGTCATGATGCAGATCTTAAATTACTTGATAACCAAAAAATAAGGTGTATAATTAGACCAAGAGATAAAACCAGACCCTTCACCAGGGAGACCTCTAATAGAAACTTAGTTCAAATTAAAACAAAAAATATATCACCAGTTCAAAAAGAAGTATGCAGTTTTAAATGCAACTTATTGAACATTCGCTCTCTTGAAAGTAAAGCTATTTTGGTAAGTGATATTATAGTAACACTAGAATTACCAGAGCCTACGAAAAAACTTGTAGATATGAAGTAATATGTGAAGCCTGAATTCCAAATAGCAAATAAACACTTTCACAAAAGGTACACATATAACAGAACAAATGCACTTCCATTCAAGAATATAACTGCAGAAAAACTTTATGGAGATGCAGATTTAATTTTTCAGCAGGACCTCGCACCTGCACAAAGTGCCAAAACTACCAGTACCTGGTTTAAGGACCATGGTATCCCTGTTCTTGATTGGCCAGCAAACTAGTCTGACCTTAACCCCATAGAAAATCTATCGGGTATTGTGAAGAGGAAGATGCAATATGCCAGATCCAACAATTCAGAAGAGCTGAAGGCCACTATCAGAGCAACATGGGCTCTCATAACACCTGAGCAGTGCCACAGACTGATCGACTCCATCCCACGCCGCATTGCTGCAGTAATCCAGGCCAAAGGAGCCCCAACTAAATATTGAGTGCTGTACATGCTCATACTTTTCATGTCAATACCTTTCAGTTGGCCAAAATTCTAAAAATCCTTTTTTTGCATTGGTCTTAATTGATATTCTAATTTTCCGCGATACTGAATTTGGGACTTTTATTAGTTGTCAGTTATAATCATCAAAATTAAAAGAAATAAACATTTGAAATACATCAGTCTGTGTGTAATGAATGAATCTAATATACAAGTTTCACTTTTTGAATGGAATTACTGAAATAAATAAACTTTGTCAAGATATTCTAATTTTATGACCGGCACCTGTATACTTACTTCCTACAGCGTAAATTCATTTTGAATGAATTAACTGAACAGTGTTTTTTTTTTTTACATATTTTTCTGAAGATGTTTTTGTTAACTTACTTCATTACGTTGTAGTAGGAACTCATTGAGTTTACTAAAAATGTGCCTGAGTCCTTTCAATCAATATCAATATAATCTGACTTTAAATTTATATATTCAGGAATGAGGTTATATATTCTGACGCTGACTTTATATATTCGGTAATGACTTTATATATTCTGACACTGACTTTATACAATCAGTCTTTGACTTTACATATTCGGGAGTGACTTTATATATTCTAACTCTGACTTTATATATTCAGAAATGACTTTATATATTCTGATGACGATTTTATATATTCAGGAATGACTTTATATATTCCAAAAATCATTGTAATTGTCTGCTTGGCACTCCATATGGCACTGTATAATAGATATATAAAAAAACAGCTAAGGGGATAGATATATAGATAGATAGGAAGGAAAGGCACTATATGATAGGCAGACAGGGAAGCTACTATATAATAATAAAATTACTGTTATTACTATATAGATAGACAGGGAGTTCAGGCAGGCAGAATGGCGAAGGTTAAAAAAAAAAACATTTTCTCCTAAGTGGGGAATCAGACTCGGGTCTCTGAGGTACGGCAAGTCTACTGCGCTCTGAGTGATGAAATCTGTTGTGACATTCTTGAACCTTTTGTGAAAATGTTTATTTGATCTTTGGCCTTCAGGCTTTGCTCATTTTATAGTTTATGCCTACATTTTGTAACCTTTATTACTAAAATATGAAAAAGTTTCTGTTTTAACAATGTGTTTACACAGATTACTGTAGAAACGGAACACACATGAAATAAGTGTGTTCCAAATAACAATCTATTATTTCCACTCTAAAACTCCACTTCACTCCCAAATAATCAATCAAGGCATGAGCTGGGAGAAGTTTGTGCACATTCTAAGTCGGTGGGGGGATGGAATAGCCGGCTGCTTGCAGCTTGTGTTTATCAGCACATTTAGATGAACAAAAGACGCTGCTGGAGAGGTGAGAACGGTTTTAAGAAGCGATTTAAGGTTGGACGGATCTACAAGTTTTTTCGTGGGCTCTGGAAATTCTAATGTTAATAGTTCATTATTGCATGGCACAGTACCTAATGCACTCAAATTTTCAGTCAACAACCATTACTTAAAAAATCACACCTAGATCCCTGTGTAATTAATAATTATAGACCCAATTCAATTTACCCTTTCTCTCTAAAATACTTGAAATAGTAGTTGCCAATCAGCTTCAGTCACACCTTATGCATCACAATTTATTTGAGAAATTCCAGTTTGGTTTCTGCATTGGTCATATTACTGAAACAGCACTTACATTAGTTCTTATGTATCAAATCGATTCCAGAAATGTGCTGACAGTACTCCATCATTATACACAGAATTGAGATATGTCCCGCAAGGGACTGTTTTCACTTTACATGCTTTCACTTGGAACTATTTTTAAAAAACATGTTAATTTTCACTGATATGCAGATGACACCCATTTATACCTTTTTTTTAGACCAAGCAAAGTTTGATTTTGCAAGAAGATACAGTAGATAGAACTTTATTTGTCCCCAGGGATGAAATGTGGCTTTTGACAGAAGCCCAGTTATATCTTTCTTTTAGACCAAGCAAAGTTTCACTGATGTTGTCTTTAGTTGCGTTAATGAATTAAAGGAGTGGAAGGATGAGAACTACCTATCTTTAAACACAACAAAACAGAAATGATAATTATTTGAGGGAATGATGCTGATTGCAACAATATTTTGTCATCATTTAACTCAGTTGGAATCGCCATTAATTTTACTGAATCAGCCTGCAATTTAGGAGCTATCTTTGACTCTAGCATGTCTTTTTTTAAAAAAAACATTTTATTGATTTTATTAAAATGAAATAACATTCCATACAAGCACGTCAAGTTTAACAAAACTAGGTTTAAAACAAATCAACCCCTACCAATGAGAAATAGTAAAACTTTAAACTAGTAAAAATAAGTAAATAGATAAATTAATAAATGAATAAAAATAAATAGAATAAAAAAGAGGGGGGAGAATCCGCTTCCTCAATTTAAATGCTTATTTTACATTTTTGCAGTGTAGTAGGACGTGTTATCCGGCTGCAAGAGGCAACTGCTTGGCAGGGAATACTGTGTTGTGCGTGGTTTGCAACAATCTTTAGGTAGTTGGTACGTGTCAAAATATCATCCAAATGAATGCTAGGACCCAATGTTTCACAGCAGGACATTGCCTAGAGCATCACACTGATTCCATTGGCTTGCCTTCTTCCCACAGCGCATCCTGCTGCCATCTCTTCCCCAGGTGCACGATGTACACAGACTTGGCCATCTACATGATATAAAAGAAAACGTGATTCATCAGACCAAACCACCTTCTTCAATCACTCCATGGTCAAGTTCTGACGTTCGCATGCTCAATGTGGGTGTTTTCAGGGGTGGGCAGGGGTCAGAATGGGCACTTTGACTGAACCGTGTGTTCAGACATCTTTCTGTCATGGCCAGCATTACGTTTTTTCCGCAGTAACTCTTCTGTGAAATAGGACCAATAACTGTACCAGAGAACATATCCACCAAAGCTAGCCAAAACTAGTGCCATGTGGAAGCCTTCCACGATGCACTATCTGTCATTTGGAAATTGGTTTTGGCTCAGTATGTTGACAAACAGGTACATTGTAATTTCTACTAAGAAAATAATCAATGTAGCTAAAGAAAAGTTGACACAAACCTAATAAAAACAAAACTACAAAAACTAACAATATGGAAATTATATAAAAAAGCAGGTTCAGTCTAGACAGAATGATACATACATTTTATGTTAACTGTTAATGCTTGCCTTTTTTATCATTGTTGAAGGAGTCACTGAATTAGTACCTGCCAAGCTGAAACTTAAGCAGCTGCTTTATTTTTAGTGATAAATGATGACTACATGTTGCAGCCTTATTGTATTGTTAGCTTTGAACATTTATAAATAGATACTGTGAAAAACAGGATGATCACAATGTACAGGCATAGCTGTAACAAAGACAGGTAAGTGTGGACTGTGGAAATGGTGGAACTATGCTTTTTGCAAGTGCTATATAATTTTCAGATATTTTATTCTGTTCTTTAAATATGTTCAAGGGTGTCTATAAACAATATTCGCCCCTTTGGAAGTTTTCATATTTTATTGTTATGCAACATTGAATCAAAGTGGATTTAATTTGACTGTTTTCACACTGAAAAAGACTTTTTAATATCTAAATGAAATCAGATCCCAGCAAAATAATTCAAATGAATTACACATATAAAACAGAAAATAATTGTTTGCATAAATAACATTATAATAATAATATAATATGACTCACCTAAATCATCACTGGGACAGCCATTTGGTTTTAGAAGTCACATAATTAGTGAAATGGTAATCACCTGTCTGTATTCAAAGATTTTCAATTAATTGTAGTACAATGTCCTACTTTTGGTGCCTGATCTATACAATGAAAACAAAAGAACACTCCAAGCAATTCCATGAAAATCTACTAAAAAGCACAAGTCAGGAGCTGGAAAAGCAAATAAGTCAATAAATAGCCCTTAGATTAAAGTTAAATCGGTCATTACAAAATGGAGAGTGTGGCAGAGCTGTATATCTGTCTAGTACAGACCATTCAGAAAAAAACTGAGTGATTGTGCAAGAAGATACAGTAGATAGAACTTTATTTGTCCCCAGAGAGAAATGTGGCTTTTTACAGAAGCTCTTTATCCATCCATCCATCCATCCATCCATTTTCTAACCCGCTGAATCCGAATACAGGGTCACGGGGGTCACTCTTTAAATAGATAAATACATAAATAAGTAAATAAATAAACACACACAATAAAGTCTGAACACACACCAGAATGACTAAAAGGAAGACAATTAAAAAGAAAGAAAATGTCTGACGGGTAGGTGCAAAAAGTGCTTTTATTTAAAACAAGTCAGCAAACAGTGTCCATATAAATAGTGCAGTGCAACATGTTCAATAAATAAATAATCTATTAAAATAAAAAGTGGTAGTGGAGGTTTAAAACCCGATAAATAAATCCTTGAAAACAAGGTTAAAAAAATAACTGTTCAGGAAACAGTCCATTAAAACACGAGCCCTGGTGCAATCCACTCAGACTGATGTCTCCTCAGCTTCTCATGACCAGACCTTGCAGCTAAGGAGATGCCTACTGAGAGTCATGGCCAGCACTCTTCCATAGGTGCTGGTCCCTGCTGGTTCCATGGCTACAGTAGGCCTCCCAATCTGGACCCAAGGCTTAGGTCCCCCATTGGCCATGGTGCACACAAATGGTCTCCCAGACAGAGCCTCGACTCTGTCCATATCCCACTGCCTTCCTGGACTAAGCAAGCACTTGGTCAGTCCAGCTTCCTGTGAGGCTCAGATGGAGAGATCCACTTCAGGCCCGAGCAAAGACCGCATGCTTGCCCAAGAGCTCTCCTTCCCGGTTGCCTGCTTCCTCTGCAACTTGAGGTTGCTCTCTCCCACTTGCTCATTTCCTGCCTGCTTTACTCTTCTTCATTTAACCTCCTTTTTCAAAGCACGGCTGAGGCACAGCTACGGCAATCACAGCTCCAGCACTAATTATAGTTGCGGGCGCTCCTACACATGTGCACAAAGTGCAGGGCCGAATGCGCCCACATCCCGTGCTGGAACCGCTCCTACCACACTAACCACGTCCCACCTGAAGACACAAGTGTAAATGAGTATTTATTTACAATGGGTTCCTAAATCTTAAGCCGTGAACCTGCCCTTCTACATCTCTCCTTTGCTTCTACCTCTAGGGTGTCCACAGTGTGTCCTATAACTGAGTCTGCCCTTTTAATTAGTCTGTTGATTCAGTTGGCTGCTCTTGGAGTGATGTACCAGCCTAGTACACTACAATTTCACAGAGTTATAGAAAATGTGAAGGATGTTACTTCTCACAATAAAGGAATGCAGTCTCCTAAGTAAAAAGAACCTGCTCTGCCCTTATATACTTCCTTGGTGTCCTGACACCAGTCCAACCTGTCATTAATGTGGACCCCCAAGTACTTGTAGGAGTGGACCACCTCTGCATTAACTCCCTGAATAAGTGAATGGACAAAGAGGCTCTTTGGTGTGGTGAAAGTCAATAACCAGTTCCTTGGATTTACTGAAGTTAAATTGTAGACAATTCTCTTTGCACCAAGAAACAAACTTCTCCACTTGACTCCTATACTCCATCTTAGCCGCTAATCAATACACCCCGTAAGTCCATAATCACCTGAGAATTTCTGCAAATGACATGACCTCCTGCTAGATTTATAGTCTGAAGAGTGAAGAGAAAAGGAGGACCGTTCCTTGTGGTGCTCCAGTGTTGCTCAGAAACACAGTCCTCATGTCTCACAAACAGCAGGCTGTAAGACAGGCAATCTATTATCTAGGACACCACAGGCTCACCCACCTGCATATCTCTGAGTTTACCCTTAACAGGAATGGTTGGATGGTACCGAAGGCAATAAAGAAATCAAAAAACATAATCCTCACAGTGCTGTCAGCTTTGTCCAGGTGAGAATAAGCCTTGTGGAGCAGATAGACAATTGTATCCTCCACTCCAGTCTTTGTCCAATAGGCAAACTGCATTGGGTCTGGGTGGTCTAACACAAGAGGATTCACATAGTCTAGGACCTGTCTCTCAAAGGTTTTCATGATGTGAGACATTATGTGCCTGTAATCATTAGCTGAGGTCGCCAACTACCTATGAGAACTCTGAAGGAGTTGCCTGGGTGCTTCACCATTTGCAGCTTTGTGGGAGAGTGGCAAAGGAAAAGCCACTATTAAAAATGATAAACATAACATCTCAGCAGAAGGAACATATGAGACTCAGCTGGAAGAGGGAGTCCATGGTCCGATAATGCCAAAATTGAGCTTTTTGTGTGTCAGACTAAACACCAAAGAGCACGTTATCAAAAACACACCATCTCCATCATAAAGCATGGTAGTGGCAGCATCATGCTGTGGGGATGCTTCTCTGCAGCAGACCCTGAAAGGCTTGTAAGAGTAGACGTTAAAATGAATGCAGCAAAATGCTGGAAAATCCTGGAAAAAAACCTGATGTAGTTTGTACCAAACCTGCAGCTTGGGAGAAAATATTTTTCCAGCCAGACAATGACCCTAAACATAAAGCCAAAGCTACATAAGAAAATCTTAAAAACAACAATGTTAATGTCCTGGTGTGGCTTAGCCACAGTCCAGAGTTCGTATTTATCAAGCATCTCAGAATTATTCCTATTAATTACACTAAAAATCACACAAAGAATATAATTTGTCCTATGTCAGAGTAGGGCATAAAATTATTGACAAAGTGTCCAAATCCTAGACTCAGCTAGGACTGAAACCTTCTGTTTGAGAATGAAAGATGTCATCCCTTCATGTCACCAATTGTAGCTAATTATGACGATTTCTAGTTTTGATACTAATGCTATGGCTGCCCCACAAATAATAATAATAATAATAGTAGTAATAATAATAATAAGAAGAAGAATATTCAAAGTAGTTATAAGAAGATGAAGGAAAATATAGTAAGGTAGTACATTGTACTAAGCTACATGTAATCGTTGCCACTTTTCCAACACAGAATAATACTAAAATGTGCGATAGATGAAAATCCGCAAAGTAGAAACCATATGTTTGTTTATTTTTATATATTTTAAGCCCTTATAAACTCTCCCACACTGTTAACATTATTAGAGCCCTCTAGACATGAAATAACACCCTTTAGTCAAAAGTTTAAACTGTGCTCCATGACAAGACAGAGATGACAGTTGTTTCTCACAATTAAAAGAATGCAAACATATCTTCCTCTTCAAAGAATGCGTGTCAGGAGCAGAGAATGTCAGAGAGAGAGAGAGCGGGTGACAGAAAAGCAAACAATCAAAACATCAATATGTGTTTTTGGGCTTTTAAGTTTGCCGAAGCACCGCGATAAAGCGGCATTTTTTAGGAGCGTCAGTATCTTCTAAGCAAACAGCCTCTGTGTAAACAGCCCCTCTGCTCACACTCCTCCGTCAGGCGCTGAGAATGTCAGAGAGGGTGAGAGAGAGAGAAAAGCAATCAAGCACCGCGCGGGAAGCATATCTTATATCATTGAGGAGTTTTAGTTAATATGTAATACATGCTCTGATTGGGTAGCTTCTAAGCCATCCGCCAATAGCGTCCCTTGTATGAAATCAACTGGGCAAACAAACTGTGGAAGCATGTACCATAAATTAAAAGACCCATTGTCCACAGAAATCCGCGAACCAGCAAAAAATCCGTGATATATATTTAGATATGCTTACATTTAAAATCCGCGATAGATTGAAGCCGCGAAAGTCGAAGCGCGATATAGCGAGGGATTACTGTATTGCTATTTATTAATGTAGAATAGTATTCTGAGTGAGCTTTAAAGAGGGTTTTTTTTATATTTATTAACACTCTCTGTCCATGCAATTTGAAAGACATGTAGCTTTGTTGTTCTCCATCTGCCCTCCAGTTTTCGACACTCTAATTTAAGAGCTTGAGTGTTTTCATTAAACCAAGGAGAGTTTCTATGTGCTTTGATCACTTTTGTTTTAAGGGGAGCCACTGTGTCCAGAGCATCTCTCAAGAAGAATGCACCCTCTATGGCATTTTGCCAAGGAGTCATTAAAAGATACCATAAATAGGTTTTCTCCTGCCTGAAAACTGGTTTTTCCTATTAGGAGATGTTTCTTTTTTTAATGAGATGTTAAATTTCTACCACAATTTGATACATCGAAATCATCACTATGGTAAAGCTGCATTTTACACACCATGTTACCAACACACATTTTGGTTCACAGCACATGGCTTCTCCACATAGATGGGGTGATCAAGTAATATACAAGATTTGTTACAAATATTATTCCATCTCTGTCAAATCAATATTTTTATTGTGTTCATTATTGTCCAGCTTTTTCAAAACATTCTGTTTTTTCTAACATGTACATTCCCATTTCTGCCTGAATACCATCTTTTGGCTGCTCTTAGCGAGTTAGAACAGCTCACACAATCTCTTAAATCCTGGTGAAATTACGAAGAGTTTCCCAAATTAGAAAGATTGATAAAACATTTTTTACTCCTACTCCTAAAAGTAGAACCAAGTTTGCATCACTGAGAACTTTGGAATGTCTTGTCTCTCTGCCATGATGATCATCTTCCTTTGTAGTCGGAGGATCTTCGTAAACTCTGCGTTTCAGTGGCAGAATTCTCTGAGGTGCCAGACCTGGGTTTGGCCAGATCTCTGTAGGTGGGCACACCTTTTTTTGGCCTGGTCGCTCTGATTGCTGTCATACTCAGGGAGTAGCTATTGCTGTGGCAGATCGGCTCCTTGCAATGGTGCTTGATGTCAGTCTTTTCAATGAGCGTATTATGAGACTCAGATTAAGGCACTCTCTGGGTGTCTCAGTGTGTGCTCTGAATGCGGTGAGTGATGTCTCGGTGAGGGACATAGGTGACTTCAATGCGGCCACTGGCACTGACAGGGCTGGCTATGAGGATTGTGTTGGGCTCCATGGGTCTGGCGACTGTGGTGAAATTGGCTCAGTGGATGCGGATTGCTGGATTTCGTCAGAGGTGTGTTCTGGCCCCTACTCATTTCAGTGCTTGAATGGACTGATTGGTGGACAGAGTCGTGGGGTCTAGCAGCTGTGGGACATCTGTTAGTGAAGAAGGATTCACTGATCTTGACTTTGCCGACAATGTTGTGATTTTTGAGGAGTCAATAGAAGCTCTGACTGGGGCTCTTGAGGTGAGCGAGGAGTCTGAGTGTGTGGGCTTGCTAGTGTCCTAGATAAACAACAAGATCCAGGCCTTCAATGACCTCCTGGGCACAGCTGTCAGCAGTGTGTATGTCTGTGAAGAGAGTGTTGACCTCGTTGAGAGGTTTACATACCTCGGCAGTGACATTCATGTCTCTGGTAACTCTTCCTATGAAGTCAGTAGACAGATTGGGAGAGCATGGGGTGTCATGAGGTTCCTGGAAAGGGGTGCGTAGTGCTGTTGATTTCTGTGCAAAAAGACAAAGGTCAAAGTCTTCAGAGTATTGGTGCTTTCTGTTTTGCTATATGGCTGTGAGACATACTATAGATGCTATTCAGTGATCTGAGGTGAAGACTGAACTCCTTTGGTACTGCATCTCTTTGGAGGTACAGCTGGTTTGACTTTGTGTGGAGCAAGCGGTTGCTGATGGAGTCTCAAATGAAACACATTACCTGCATTGTGAGGACGCATCAGATACGGCACTATGGTCATGTGTTGTGATTCCAAAAGGGTGATTCGTCTTACTGGTTCCTTATTGTTGAGGACCTGAGCGGCTGGACCAGGCCAAGGGGACGCTCACTTACTACCTGGCTGTGGCAGATAGAAGGTAATTTCGGGAGGGTGGATTGGGTCTGTCTTGGGGGTTGCCAATCAGGATCCCGATCTGTCTTGTTGTGTGGTGGGTGCAGCAATGCACTGTAAAAGTGCATGTTCCGCAATCTGACCTGACCTGAGTTAGCGCCATTTTCCTAATCTAAGATGCTTGATAAATACAGGAAAAGATCTCAATCCAATGGGATATTGTGGCTGGACTTAAAATGCTGTTCACTTACTATCCCTGTGCAACCTGACAGAGTTTGTGCAGTTTTGCAGAGAAGAATGAGGAAAAATTTAAGTGTTCAGATGAGGCTTCAAGGCTATCATGGCTGCCAAAGGTAAATCAACTAAATGCTAACTTGAAGGGGGTGAATACTATTGAGATAATTTATTTAGTTTTATAGTTGTAATTGATTACATATTTAGTTTAGATGGCTTTACAGAGATCTATTTTTACTATGATACAGACTCACCACAAGCAGGACCTTCCACATAGAGGTGCATTAATACTATTAAATGAAACCCCTTGATAAGGTACTAGTTATATGACTTCTAAAAGCAGTTGGCTGCACCAGCGATGATCAGGTGTGTCATATTAATGCAAATAATGTGAATATTTATGCAACCAAGTATTTTGTATTTTGTAATTGTAATTAATTTAGACCACTTTGATATTAAAGAGTATTTTTCTGTTGATTAGTATAAAAAAAATGATTCAATACTGTGTAATAATAATATGTGAAAACTTCCAAAGGGGTGAATACTTTGTTTAGACACTGTAAAGAACAGAATGACATTCTGATATTGATGGAAACTGAGGTTTACAGGAGGCTGATTTTTTATTTGCTTTACTAGTAACTGGTGTATTATATTATGTTCACTGGTTATTGTTCTCCTTATTAAATATCGAATATGCATATTTCTGTGCAGTGTTCATTGACACTTTTTTTTAACCCATTCAGTTCTCCTTATGTTTTGTTAATCTGTGGAGTCAATTCCAACACATTCATTTCTAAAAGAAAAAATGTAAAAAGTTTAAGCAAAAATAATTAATGATTGCATAAAGTTTTATAAAACTGTTTAAACCACTTAGCATTTAAAAGCCATCAGGAGATAGCGTTCTTTACATAATATAACGTTCTCAAGCCCAATTAGTCCAATTCTGAGTCGCGGGGGACTGAGTTATTTCCACACCATTCTTCGCTGTTTAAAAATAGCAAGGTTACAACACTCCATATTGTTCTGTTTTTCAGCTTGATATAAATGATTACAGGAGCCAATATTTAAAAATTATAAAAGGTCCAATTAGATACATAAGAATCTAGCAAAGCATAAAACAATTTATGCAAAATAAATATGTAAAAATATTCCACTTTTAAAAGAGAAAAAAAGTTGACAAGTCTTAGTCTTGTGCCAAATTGTGAAATTAATCAAGTTTTTTTTTTTCATTGCATGCAAGCAACCAATCAACTGATTAACTCTTTACTAACTATATTCATTCATTTCCTGAAGCAGTTTTTTTTACAGGGTACTGGACGGCTAGCACCTACATAAGAGGATCAAGATAGAAATCAGCTGTGGATGTGATCCTAGATTATCACAGGACACACTCACACTAACTACAGCAGGGCAAACTAGAAATGGCAGTTAAATTTAGGGAAATTGGAGCACCCTGAGAAAACATACTTGAATGCTGAGATTGTGAAACTACACATGTATACTGACTGAGCTAGGAAATGAAACCAGTCACACAAAGTAGTATGTTTAACAGCTGTGCCACTATGCTAACCCACTAACCATAATTATAACCAGAATCTCATAATTCTCATGTATATGCTTAGCATTTGGTGGAATGAATGGCAATGCACTCTAGTGAAATTATAGTCTTAGTTTTTTATTATAAATACTGTAAATTTTTTGGATGCTATCCCAAGGCAACTTGCAAGTTCTACACAAGTTGCAGCTCTTTGCAGATATTTCTATGCACTTGAAGCACCAGTGGGAACAGAACCAGCAGCCTTGTTTTCAGTCTAATGCCTTTGACAATACAACACAGTGCACTGTTGATTCTTTTTTAATTTGTTCCAAAACAAAGTATTATAGATGAAGTTATCTTATCTGATAATCAAACAAAGGTTTCAGTAAAATAAAAGATTTAAAGAAGTCATGCAATTCATCCCGCATATCACAGAAACTGTGCTAAAATCCCTACTCTCACCACACACACAACAGGGAGCTAATTAGAAATTAAAAAAGAAGCGCACTGTGGTTTACTGTACAAGCTCTTATAAGGTAAAACCATAGGAATTTGGCAGACACCTAGATAGGAGTTCAGTAAACTAATTTTAGGATACCATTAATGAAATCTTGCCTAATTCTAAAGAAGCTCTGCACAGTTCCATGGCAGAGAAATTTTATTTTTTAACTAGTTTCAGATAAAATAATATATAATTTTCCTATTGAGGTATGGAGGGTGCATTCACATTCCTCTAATTGAACAGAATTAGTCAATGCATTAACAACGTAGTAAATAAAATAGTGGTAAGTTTACCATCAGATAGTCTATGTTCATCTGAAAACACTCAGAAGACTGCTGGAAAAGGATTTGTAGTGGTTGTACAGCCTATACTATCTAATGGATAAGAAAAAATCCTTTCTAGAAAGTGTTTTACTTTTGGACAGCCTCAAAGCATAGCTTAAGCAAGGCTCGGGTTACCTAGTATTATTCACAATCAGGAGTCAATCCCAGATATATTTTAGATAATTTTATTTACAGTAGGCGTGTTTGTGAATTACAGTGTTTTTGTGCACAAATGGAATAAGAATGAATTTTGTGAATTATTGACTTCAACTCCTTGTCTAAGACATTAATTGCGACATCTCTTTCCTGCATTGCCTAAGGTCGTCCAGCAGTGAGCTCTGTGACATTAATTGATAAAGTCAGATAATGCTGCCAATATTCTTCTCCTCTTTAAGGGAGAAGTAAAACTCTTGTAGTGGGATAGATTAGTTTAGAAGCCAGATAACCAAGACCAAATATCAAAGCAAGTCTTTACAAACAATAGAGTAAAATTTGTTTATTTTTTTCACACTAAGTCAATCTGTAGTATTTTCTCAGATGGTTTTCTTTGCTACTCAGCACAACAAGGTATTGCCAGAAATGAAAACAGTTCTAGGTTTTTTGTTTTCACACAGACCAGTAGATGATTAAAGGTCTAAATCCACAAAAATGTCAATGACCACAAAGTTAAAATAAACATAAAAACTAACCAAAAATCATAGCCAGAAGAGATCCCTAAAGTTTTCAGTACCAGAGAATAATCACATGCACAAATCACTTTCTACAATCTTGGATGATTCTCTTTCTATGATACTGGCTAATAAAGCAACTAGAAGTTGTGTCCTAACAATGAAAACCCCAAAATGGCTGCACACATAAACAAAACAAATATCAATAAATAAATTTGTAAACATAAAACATAATGACATAATGCTACTAAAGTAATCTCCATCCATCCATTATCCAACCCGCTATATCCTAACTACAGGGTCATGGGGGTCTGCTGGAGCCAATCTCAGCCAACACAGGGTGCAAGGCAGGAAACAAACCCCAGGCAGGGCACACACACATCCACACACCAAGCACAATTTAGAATCGGCAATGCACCTAACCTGCATGTCTTTGAACTGTGGGGGAAACCGGAGCACCCAGAGGAAACCCACGCAGACACAGGGAGAACATGCAAACTCCACACAGGTAGGACCCGGGAAGCGAACCCAGGTCTCCTTACTGTGAGGCAGCAGCGCTACAACTACAAAACTGTGCCGCCCATCTAAAGTAATATTTGATATTCAATACCATGAACAATGTAAATGGAGAGCTAATAAAAACTTTGTTATTTGCATAATAATTGTTTAGTGTTTCAGTTATAACACTACATGTTTTTGCAATGTACTGTATTTTTCATGACAACTGTAATTCTGAAACGCCCTGTGGATTGTAATTATGTTATGTGTGTGGATTTGACTGTACCATAAATATATTCTTGTGCACTAGTTACCCTGGTAGTCCTATTGTCAGTTGCATTAGTAAATATAGGTATTGTAGTTCTAATATGAGTAGTAGTGTCTGGCTGTATCATTCATGCTATGATACTCATTGCATAACATTTCTCCTGAAATGCCAATATTCTGAGAACCACCTCATGCAATAAATACAAAGTATATATTCTCCTTACTTGACTCTGACTAAATCATAATTAGTGGCAACGTGGAACAGGAGCATTGACCCCCTTTGGGTGCATGATCATCCTCAATCAATTCAAATAACCATCATCAACTTAAGGTGGCTTGTTCTGTCTTGTTCCTTGTGTTTTGTGAGTGATTTCCCAAGAAGCAGGCCAACCTGTCAATCTCCAAGCACTTTAAAGCCTCATGGAAATTGAACTCCCTTGCAACACATTTTATGCACTTGGTGTTGGTGAGTTCTCCTTTTATTGTTCTATTGCTAGATCTCTGTATTTTCTGGCTTTGGAGGAAATGCTAATTATAACCCAATTATGACCTTAAACCAAAGGATAACAGACACAAAAGAAAAGTCCAAATCAAATATATCAAGGGAGAGCAAAACAACAAAAGCAAAACTAACACCACAGTGCAGCTCATGAGTTTCACCAAACATAAACAGGCCCTATGGGATGGTCCCACAGCAGCAATGTCTAGTGGCCATGCCACCTTACATTCAACATAAACAAAACAAGGTACATAAAACATAGAACTAACACAATCAGCACAATGAAGCAATAAAATTTAATAAAAATAATATTCATAGACGAAAATCCAATACAAATAGAAACTAACACACAGAGGTAGCAGTTCTTTGTGATCTTTACTTTTTTAATAATAACACCCTTTTTTATAACTTTGGCCTCCTTGTCGTTGTTGTGAAAAAAACTTCCCTCTATTTTCAAAGAAGTCATTCTCAGAGATCAGATGAAAATGCAGAACAATTCCCTATATGCACATAGATATCCACAAATGTCTCAATTCATGGAGTGAGCAATCAATAATACCATTCATTCCCTTTTATACATTTCTATTACCATTACCTTATCTAACACATCACGTCATTTGACTCTTAATATGCAGAATTCTATCATCTTAGCCAATCGACTACAGCTACCAGTAACTTCATATACATGTTGATTCTTCCATTAACGTCACTTCGTTAATAGGGGTGTCCTATGGGTTTTCCCATTGATCTTATCTCTGCTTCATAATAGAGGTGTTTGGAATTTCTCACTAGTTTGTTCTCACTTTTTAAGGGGGTGTTCATTACTCATTTACTTCATTTTAACCTTAGTAATTACTTTGGTAATTCCTCTAAGATGAGGCCGCCCTCTATATTATTCGAACAGGGACCACTGATAATGTGTGATACCCTTTGCAAACAGGCAAAAACCTAGTTTGTCACATCTTTCAAGTTTTTGGCAAATTGAGAAAATGATGTTGCCCCTATAATTAACAATCTCTAGATTTCATTTTTCCTGAGCTTCATGTACACAATATTGTTCTTTTTCATGAATTAACAGCACCTGCCATTTAAATCACACAGCAGCAGTATTTAAATCACATGATCATAATCCAACATTTTCATTGGTAGGCAGTCTTTCCTCATTGATCAGTGGAGTTGCTAGGTTTTTGTCTTGCAGTATGTAAAATATTTTGTACAAACTAGATTCTTCCATCATGCTATCACCGGAATAAAGACATATTTCGCCATCATCACTATCTTCTAAGATCAAGAAAGACCTAGTAACTTTTCTGGATTAAAAAAACCTCAAATTTGAAAAAAATGGAAATTACTAGGCAACAAAACACCAACTGAGCTAAAACTAAATTAAAAAGTCAACTGAGAAACTTTTTCTGACTCTTTTTGAAAAACATTTAACAAAAGGAGGCCTCACCCCACTTCTTGTCCCAATTAAGTGATCTCAAAACATGGGAAAACAATATCACAAGCTCAGGGTCGAATTTCATGGGGACCAAAGCCTGCATGAATCTGAAAACAGACTGGCAATACAAGTCTTGCTCAGACTGACAAGTTTTTCATGTCTTGGTCATTTACCAAACATCCCTGATACTCAATCTTACAGATTTGACAATAAAGTAGCCGTCCTAATATCAGATTGATTAAATATTGGGATGGCAGAGATTTCTTTAAACAGAAGGCACACTCATGTTTTTTTACAGGAAAAGTCTAATGCACTATGAGATATTGAACTGGCACCCTATCAGAGGGAAAGAAAAGCAGAGAAATGCTTAATTATTAGAAAATTAAACACCAAATTTTTCCATAGATGTCAATGCTCGAGACAGAGCCCTTTAGGTTTTTCAACATTCCATCTGAGTTGAAACACATACTGTACATTAAGTGCACCTTAATATAAAATGGCTAAAATAATGTCTCACACAAAATGCATTAGTGCTCATGTCTTAGCTGCAATTGTGACCCATCTAACAGTCATCAAAGTAATGCCCAGAAAGCAAAATATAAACAAAAAGCAAAATAATTCTTTGAAAAAATAGTAAGTGTAAACTAAAAATAGTACCCTGACAATGCCATTAGATCCTAGCAAACAACAACAGGGCGGTGAATGTGATCTCTTTTTTAAATGTTAACCCATCCAGGACTGCTTGAAATTTATTGTTCTACATCTGTACCTGCAATGTCTATGAACAGTGTTCACCCCTTAGAAGTTTTACATTTAATTGTTATACAACATTGAATCACAGTGGATTTAATTTGCATCTTTTCATACTGATCAACAAAATAGGACTATTTATTATCAAAGTGAAAAAAGATCTTTGTAAAGTCTTCTAAATTAAGTACAAGTACTAAACACAAAATAAATCATTGCATTAGTATTCAATATGACATACCTAAATCATTACTGCTGCAGCCTATTGGCTTTAGGAGACACATAATTAGTTAAATGGTGATCACTTGTCTCTAGTTTAGGGGTTTCCATTGACTGTAGTATAAATGGACCTGATCTGGAAGGTCCAAATTCTGGTGAGTCAGTATTGGGGACTAACCTAAACAATGAAGATAAAGGAACATAAACTGAGTGATGGTTCAAGAGGACTAGTGAGAGAGTTTAGAGGAATGTCATTTTATAATGCTATATTGCAAATTCTTTAAATTATTAACAAGGAATATCGATAATACTTCTTTACGTTGTAAACTGGAAGTTCTTCTCTTTACTTGAACTTCTAATCTCTTCAGCAGCTTGTCTAACCACAGAAAAAGAAAATGTTAGTAGAGACAGCAGCAGACTGCAGAAACTAGCAAAAATGTAACTTTAAAAACAGCAGTGTAACAAGATGAAAATAATGAGAACTTCAAGTTGTCTTTCAAAATGACATTGGACCAGCTTAAAGTGTATATTGAATTGAAAAGAGGGAGAACCAAGGAGATCATAGTCACTAAGAAGACTCAACAATGTAACCTTAACAGCCTGAACACCAGACACATATGGTTGTGCAAGCCAGAATCATCTGCAGTATGACAGCTCCAGAAATAATCAGATTGTATGGTGATTTGCTTTAACATTAGGAATATTTAAAATGTTAAATACTATAATGACTGAATAAGAGTTTATTACCAACCCCCCTAGCTTGCATTTAATATTTGCTCTATCCTGCTTCCTGGGGTATAAATGAATAAAGAGAAGATGTCCTCTAATAAGATAAGCGAAGTACATTAGTGAGGCACTAATGCAGAATGGACCCATTAGTCCCAGTTCCAAATGGACTGTGGCTGTGTCTCTTTCCAGGCCAGGTAAACACAATGTTTAAAGACTAAGAGTTAGGGAGTAGGACATACACAACATTGCCAAAAGTACTGGGACACCCCTCCAAATAAAATCACAGAGCGGGTACATACTGCGCATACTGAGGTGCACAGTGTGCAGAAGTCATCAACTTTCTGTACAGTCAATGTCTACAGTCCTCCAAACGTCATATGGCTTTCAGATTAGGTCAAGAATAGCGCATAGAGAGCTTCATGAAATGGGTTGCCATGGCCGAGCAGCTGCATCCAAACCTTACACCACCAAGTGCAATGCAAAGCGTCAGATGCAGTGGTGTAAAGCACACTGCCACTGGACTCTAGAGCAGTGGAGATGTGTCCTCTGGAGTGACAAATCACACTTCTCTGTCTGGCAATCCGATGGATGAGTCTGGGTTTGGTGGTTGCCTGGAGAAGGATACTTGCCTGACTGCATTGTGTCAACACAAATGTAAAGTTTGGTAGAGGGGGGATTATGGTATGGGGTTGTTTTTCTGGGGTTGGGCTTGGCACCATAGTTCCAGTGAAAGGAACTCTTAACACTTCAGCATACAAAGCAATTTTGGACAATTTCATGCTGCAACTCTGTGCAAACAGTTTGGGGATGGCCCCTTACTGTTCCAACATGACTGCGCACCAGTACAAAAAGCAAGGTCTATAAAGAAATGGATGAGCGAGTTTGGTGTGGAGAAACTTGACTGGCCCTCCCAGAGCCCTAACCTTAACCAGATAGAACACCTTTGGGATGAATTAGCGAGGAGACTGAGAGCCAGGCCTTCTTGTCAGATATCAGTGCCTGACCTCACAAATGCTCTCCTGGAAGAATGGTTAAAAATCCCTACAAACACACTGCTAAACCTTGTTGAAAGCCTTCCCAGAAGAGAAGAAGCTGTTATAGCTGCAAAGGGTGGGCCAACCCCATAATAAAGCCTATGTATAAAGAATGGAATGTCATTAAAGTTCATGTGTGTGTAAAGGCTGACATCCCAATAGTTTTGGTAATATACTGTATCTGTAGAACTGTACACAACAAAAGTAGGACAGAGTCACCCCAAAACCCTTCCACAATAAATCAGGGAGGCTACCAAGGGATTGATGACAACTCTGAAGAAGGTACAAGCTATAGTGGCTGAGATTAGAGAGACTATGCATATAAATACTGTTGCCAGGGTGTTTCACCTGTGGAAGCTTTATGGGAATGGCAAAGAGAAAGTCTCTGTAAAAAAACACATACAGTACATGACATCTCAGCTAGAGTTTGCCAGAAAGAGCATGAGGTACTCATGAATGAGCTGGAAGGTTCAGAAGTTTCTATGGTCTGATCAGGATCAGACCAAAATTTATGTTTCTGACTCGGGTTAAACATAGTGCATTATGAAAAACTCACCATTCCCACCATGAAGCATGGGGTGGCAGCATCATACTTTGGGGTTGCTTCTCTGCAGCAGATCTTGAAAGTCTTGTAGATGGTAAAATAAATGCTGAAAAATGCAGTCAAATCCTGGATTAAAACCTGATGCAACTTGCATTTTGGAAGATTTGTTTCTGTAGCAAAACAGCAACCCTAGGTATAAAATCAAAGCTACACTGGAATGGCTTAGAAACAACAATATCAACATTCTGGAGCTACTAAGTCCAAATCCAAATCTCAATCCAATTAAAAATTTGAGCCTGGACTTTTCATAGGCACTGAACTTCTTCTTGTATATATGATGTTGATTAACATGTGTGGAACAAACACTCGCAGACGCTGACCCAACACAGACTGACACCAGAGGCACATAAAAAATAACAAAAAAATGTATTTTTTCACCTTTTCTTCAAAACCACACACAAAACAAAAACTACATAACAAAACACTTTTCTTTCTCCTCCACTCCCTTAAGGCAGCTTTGTCCTCCTCCTCCTCCTGACTCTGGTGCCCGGAATAGAGTGAAGCGGCCCCTTTTATACAGTACCCGGATGTGCTCTAGATGCTGTATGAGCACCCGGAAACACACCGGGTGTATCTGTCTTCAGGTTTGGCAGCACTTCCAGTTGTGGTGGAAGTGCTGCAGTCCATGTTTCCTGGAATGTTAGGGCGCCCCCTGGCTACATCCCCAACAGGGTAGAGCATCCCAGCTCTGATCTTGTGACTCCCCTGCACCCCAGGGTGGCCTCCCTTTTGCGTCCCGGGGAAGGTATTAGCACTCTCCTGGTCCTTCCACATCCCAGGCATCCTGATTGTGCAGCCGTCTATCACACATTACATTAACTTTATAGCATAGTATATCATAGAATCCTCAAGACAGTTTAAATTAATTCAAGGCATCATGTTCACAGCATATCCCAGTAGCACTTGTTCCAAGTTAAGAATCACCTCTGGATAGGACACCATTCTGTCACAAGGCACATTAATTATACTATAACAAATATTTATGAATATGAATATTTTCATCTTAACCAAAGGAAAGTCAAAATCTCCTGCTTTAGTTGTTTTCAACACAGCATGTAGCGGGAATCCGGCTACTCACATTTATATATACACTGTATATAGAAACTTACAACCTTAGCTTTAGTTTAACTGGTTTCAAATTGTTGAGAACTGCTCTACAGTATTTGCATTTTCATTCAGCCCCCATGTTCACTACAAGAGTGCATGAGACCTGAAAGCTTATAAAAGGCTCCAAAAGATGCTGACCATGAAATGGAATTTGATTTTCTTGTCATCTGCCATTATGCTTGTAGAGAAACAAGCCTTAAATTTGGCGAGGAAACTGAAGGGGAGAAATAAATGAATTTGGTCCAAATAGAAGGCAACTTGTCAGTTTATTCCAAGATCCAGCAAAATGCAATTTATATTTTGTTTTGCTATTCAACACCTGAGTGAGTATTCTTGGGAGTTTATTCTATTTTATCTGCAACTCTTCTGAAGTGCTTATATCACTAAATTTCAAACTGATACATTTAGACTCAGTTACATTTCTACAGATCTGTGTGTGGCAATAATACTTACTTATCCTGGCTTTGCTAACTTTCCTGCAGCAAACTAAATCATATATTTTATGAAAAATCCAGCATCCCATTTGCTGTATTGTCAGTTGGTTTTTGACTGTCTCAGATAAACAGATATATGTTCCTAAAGACATTTTTGAGATAAAATAAACATTTTAATGCAATCAAATGTGGGAGCACGTTTGAAAACATTGTAGGCATTACACTGTAGTTCAAATCCTGACATAAACATAAATGTTTTTGTAGTATTGTGGACTGTGCCCGGCAGTTTATCCCGGCCAAGTCCCCCAAGCTGCCAGATGGAGCCCTCCCTGCAGTATGGAGGTGCCCCTAAGACCAGCAGGGAGTCATGGACTATGTAGTTTTTATTCTCAGCCCTGCTGGATACCACAGGGGCTGCAAGAGGGAGCTGCAGGGAGGACCAAAGACTTATTTGTACACTATGACCCGGAAGTTCGTCATAGGAAGAGTGGCGGACTTCCGGGATGAAGAAAAGTACTTTTTACCTGACCCGGAAGAGATACAAGATCACATGGACTGGGGACTGGGAATACTTCCGGGTCAGGGAATATAAAAGGACTGAGGGAACTCCCAGACGGCGAGCTGAGCTGGGTGGTAGGAGGGCAACGCGTCTGGGAGTGGAGGATTGTTGATTTATTATTGTTATTGTGGTTCATGAATATAGTGGAGTGGAGGGTGCTTGGTGCACATTATTATAATAAAAAGAATAATTGTAGCACTTTTACCAGGTGTTTGGCGTGGTACCTGAGGGTTCAAGGGAGCACTACTGCCCCCTACTGCGACACTGGCGTAGCCGGCAGGATTCTCTGGCCGTCCGTTGGCAGGGGACCTGCATTTAAAACAAATTTTGTGTACGCAGACGACCCTAAGAAGGTCCCGCTCGAACGTCCGACGGTAGAAACGCTACCCTCTACAAAGAGCACTGCATTAGAAAGCCTGTCTAGACCTCGGTACGCCATGGGGAAAAAATCTGGGAGGAAGAATGAGGATCGCCCAAAAGAACAGCCCCTAGATGATGCCGCGAGTACGTGGACCTACCTGACGGGAAGCGAGGAAGACCGGGCAATGATTGAAGCCGAAAGGGCACGTGCGTTACGGCAGCGGGATGGCTGCTGGACATCGGACACAAAGGACTACCTATATGAACTGAAAAACCGTAGTCAAGGTTCAGAGGTAGGTGCTGAAGAAACGCCCACTGCGCCGGGGATTTATTCCTGTTTTTCAGAGGCCTGTCTTTTCGTTTCTGACGATGAGTCGGAGAAATACTTCCCACCTAGGCAAGATGGCCACGATGACGAAGTGGCTAGCCCATCTAGGAGTCGACAACAAGGGATCCTATTTGACGAAAAAAGTCATGTGATCTATCCCGGAGCTGGCTGGGTGCAACTAAAGGACTACAGTCGATCATATGACCAGGAGGGTCACCTTTCATTTGCCGAAAAGGGGCACGTGATTTATCCAAACGGATTATGGGAAGGAGAAGGTCGGCAACAGTCCAGAGGTGAGGTCAGCATTTCCGCGATGGATTTAAGCTCCCTGAAGGGGAAGGGGGAGGCAGGCGAAGCAGCGCCAGCTATTCGGGAAAGTAAAGAGGGACGGGATGTGACTGAACGATCCGACGATAAAATAGAAAAGGCGGATCGCAGTCGGCCAGTAGCGCCACCCCGGCCCTCTAAAAGAAACTCCAATTCCCAAGAGCCTTTGCAAGACCCAGCCGAGCACGTCCCAGGAGCGGACGTGCTCATTGGCTCCCGGCCGAAAGGTAAGATGAATAATGAAAGTAGCTTGCCTTTGGCCGAAATAAATGACATTGTGGGACTGCGGGATCTCGAGAATTTGCTCGAGCCCGCATATGTTTTCTTACAGACATTGGCAGATGTTAAGAAACAGATGGATGAGTTGGGAGCAACGGCAGCAGCACCGTTGGAGGCTCTGATGGGATTCGTGCAGCGGCTGCGCCGAGAAGCTCCAGAGATGATCGATGCGGGAGCGCAGGTAAGTCCCTCCCGTATCGTAGAGTATAAAGGGATGCAGTGCGAACTGGCCCCGCGTCTAATAAGTACCGGGTGCCAAGTCACTGCAAACCCAACAAGGGATTGTTGCGTGATGACCGAAGGAGGGGAGGAAGCGCCGATCGGAACGGAGCAGCTGAAAAGTGCTGTCTCTCGCGACGCTGCGGTGCTAAAGATGCCACCTCCGTCAATAAATAAATTAAAGGGCGAGAAAGCAGTGAAAGGGGTCTCTCTTTCCCATAGAGAGACTCAAACTGCAGATAAGCCCAAGAATAAAAAGGAGATCCCTAAAATAAAACGGGGGTCTCCTGGCAAGTTGGAAAATGTAAGAGCGGCTGATAATCCCGTCCCAGCGGAGAGATGGAGTGAGCCAGGAGTACCAAGGTGCTTCCAGTATCACGGAGGAGGGCGACCAGGAGGACAGCGGATCTGCTATAACTGTCGTCGGAGGGGTCATGTGTGGCGATGCTGTCCTTGGAGGACAAGGGATCAGAGGCATGCCCGTTATAACGTTCCCCCAAGGTTCTCCAGGGAGGCTAGACAACATTGCCAGGACCCGACCTTCGGATCTTCCTGGAGGTAGACTTCCCTCGCGGAGCAGGACGCTCAAAATTATAATTTTTCGCTGGGGCAGAAGTATTGTGGACTGTGCCCGGCAGTTTATCCCGGCCAAGTCCCCCAAGCCGCCAGATGGAGCCCTCCCTGCAGTATGGAGGTGCCCCTAAGACCAGCAGGGAGTCATGGACTATGTAGTTTTTATTCTCAGCCCTGCTGGATACCACAGGGGCCGCAAGAGGGAGCTGCAGGGAGGACCAAAGACTTATTTGTACACTATGACCCGGAAGTTCATCATAGGAAGAGCGACGGACTTCCGGGATGAAGAAAAGTACTTTTTACCTGACCCGGAAGTGATACAAGATCACATGGACTGGGGACTGGGAATACTTCCGGGTCAGGGAATATAAAAGGACTGAGGGAACTCCCAGACGGCGAGCTGAGCTGGGTGGTAGGAGGGCAACGCGTCTGGGAGTGGAGGATTGTTGATTTATTATTGTTATTGTGGTTCATGAATATAGTGGAGTGGAGGGTGCTTGGTGCACATTATTATAATAAAAAGAATAATTGTAGCACTTTTACCAGGTGTTTGGCGTGGTACCTGAGGGTTCAAGGGAGCACTACTGCCCCCTACTGCGATAACATGTACGAAGTGCAGTCTGTTAGTTTCTGACGTATGTAATAAATATTGTAAATAATGTCTAACATACAATACTTAATGTTTAGGAATAATTGGTAAAATCTGAAAAAAACTTTTCTTTCCTGAGGTATTTGTTTATTCTATTACAATGAATATCAATCAATAACTCAAAAGTTTTTGAAAATGATTAAAATAGTAGAAAACTAAAATGTGCAATATTCTACCCCACTTTTAAATGACATTAAAAGGAAAATGGGCAATACTTTAAATGTCTAGGAGGTAAAAATCATTGTTTAAAACTTTACATAATTTATGATGCATACAAAAAAGTACACTTTAAAAATACAGATTAAAAATAAAGTTATGTATTCAGAATGTCATAAAAAGTAATGATGTTGTAGGGTTTTTCAAAGAAAACCGTTACAGTGGATGAATGTGATTAGCTGTCTAATATGCATTGCAACCCACATAAATGCAGTCAAATGTGTAGCATGAAATAAAGATTAATAGTTGCTTATCTTTGCTCTAATGCTTAGACAGTAGTAGCAAGTTGGATGGTAAAAATGATTGAAAACTGTCTTCCGATTGCATTTGTCACATTCTGCATCTGAGGTAGGAGGGTACCATTTTGTTTAATGGCACAAAAAAAAGTAAATGGCTTTTAATTGGAGCCAGAAAATGATGGAAGACTTTGTTGAAGAATAGATGTTGTTCTAGCAGAGGTAGAATAGAGTTTTGCCAGAGGAAGGATGGTTTTTGTCACAGGGAGGAGGAAATCTGGACAATGCACTGTAATCCCTTTAATTTATGTTAGGATCAATAAATATGTGATTAGACAGGAAAATGGTATAACCGTGTGGATGGAACATATGTGGCTATGGTTCAACGGCTTTAATTTTCATTTATGTTAGCTTGTTTTTTCACCCCCAATTCATATCATTTTCTGATTTTGCTAGTAATTTTCTTTAATTTTTAAATAAATTGCCAATGACTGTGAATAACAGAAATGTGCCTAAAAAGAAGCAAAAACATTTATGCTAAATACTTCATGAAAAATGGAACAAATTAACGTAATGTTGCTGCAGAATTTACTGTTCATTGTATATGTTGTATTGTTTTGTCAAAGCTAGTAGTATTTAGCTGTCCCTTTCTGCAGGAGAACAGCACACTGTTTTAGCATCAGTGTAAAAAGTCCATTAGAAGGACTTTATTTAAACTGGCAATTACTGAAACCAGAGTCTATTGTACAAAGAAAATTGGGATGTTTAGTTAATAGATTTCTATTCTTTCCTTTTTTGAAGTTGCATTCTAAGGATCCAAAGATAGCCAATTAATTTGCAATGATTTGATTGAACATTCATTATATTGTTTTGGAATGCAGGGTTGTGTCAGTGTGTATCTGCAAAAGAAAAAAGTTTTAAAGATTATTTTGAAAATTTAAAGATTATCCATCCATCCAGCTATATCCTAACTACAGGGTCACGGGGGTCTGCTGGAGCCAATCCCGGCCAACACAGGAAACAAACCCCAGGCAGGTCGCCAGCACACTGCAGGGCAAACACACACACCAAGGACATTTAGAATCACCAATGCACCTAACCTGCATGTCTTTGGATTGTGGGAGGAAACCGGAGTACCCGAAGGAAACCCACGCAGACACGGGGAGAACATGCAAACTCTATGCAGGGAGGACCCGGGAAGTGAACCCGGGTCTCCTAACTGCAAGGCAGCAGCGCTACCCACTGCGCCACCATGCTGCCTTTAAAGATTATTTTAACGATTATTTCGATGCTCAAAAAGAAGGTTGAAGACACAATATTTTGCCTGTATTGCCTTCATCGTGTGTGCAAATGAAAAGGAAAGAGCAGGTAACATGTATAAGAGGAAGAACAAAGTCAGGAGAATAGGAGAAAAGGTAAGAGTAGTTGAGAAAAAGATATCATTATGAAATTTTTAGTTAATATATAGTCATCTTTTACAATTTATTACAAGTGTATATATATACTGTATATATATATATAGAAAGCCATAACAGAATGAATTATTAAACACAAGAAAAAGGACCGAATGTAACTTAAGGGTTGACTAAATGTAACTTAGAGCTGAAAGTACAAAAGGTTGTTGCCTCATCTTACAGAAACTACAGACTAAATTTTCCAAGGTTAGAATGAGGTAAATGAGTAACAAACAACCCTACAGAAACTGGGAATAAACTGACTGAGTGATTCAAACAGCCTTGTGATCTCAGCAAGGCAGGCAAAACAACTTGTTGGGCACCACCTTCTGGTGGTTTCAGCAGGGCAGACAGGACAGCTGGCTGGGTACAACCCTCTGGTGATCTCTGAAGGACTGACAGGATAGGCGGGTATGGGATAGGCAGCAGGCACCATCTCCTGTTGGTCTCAAATGGACAGAAGTGATTGGCAGCTGTACAGCACCTTCTGGTGGTCTCAGCAGAGCAGACAGGACAGCTGGTCTCAGCAGCAACAGTGGGACATCTGTTAACTAGGATAACAAGTTCTTGACCATAACCAGAGTGTAGTTCCATCTCCTGTGATGGTATTGCTATCCTGTGATAGTAATACTGGCAGGGTGACTCCTCCAGGGGTCATCGCGGTCAGCAACACGAGTAGGGTAGCTTTTCCTGGGGTTATCACAGGAAGCTGGACATCTCCAGGCAGGGATGACTTAACTAAAACACAAAGGCTAAGAGATGAGTGTTTGCGGGTTTTACTTGCCTCTAATGTTTCTGAAATACCAGACTGTAATGAAATGCTGATCTCCTCCTTGCTGAACTCTAGGAGCAACATCGTCTGGAGTAGGTTACAGGCAGCAGCATCCTCTTTTACATTCATAGCTGCCCAATCCATGCTTTCATTTTCTGTTGAAGGAGTCCACTAAACGTTTTCAGCTTCACTACCTTCATCCTCCTCAAGACACCGCTTGACAGCCTCTGAGCTCCTTGTGTGCTCCAAAGGGACTTTGGCGCAGTAAGCGATGCTTGTTGAGATAATTGGCTCTTTAACGCAAAGCATTGAGACAGGCGATTCAAAAAACTCTGCAACAAATATTGGAATGAGAGGCTCAAAACATTAAATAGCAAATACAGGGCACTAAACAGGTGCAGGATGACTAGTCTGAGCTTTAGACAAAATCACGGGTGGCTCATTTGAAAAACTGGTATGGTGTGGCTAAGGCAATTCAAAAACCTCTGCAAAAAAAAAAAAACAAAAACAGGAGTAGCAGGCTCAAAACATTCTATAGTGAAGACTGGGGACATAAAAGGTACATGATGACTTGCCAAAACTTTGTACAAAACCACTGAGGGCTTGATTATAGAAGTGGTGTTCTGTGGCTTAGGAAATTCAAAAATCTCAGCAAAAAAAAAAAAAAAACAGGAGTAGATGGCTGAAAGCATTCAATGGTAAAAACATGGACCTTGACGTTTGTTTCTTCCTGGGATATATGCTCTGCTCTGACCACAGGCTTGACTTGAGCTACCGGGGAAGGTAATGGCGGCATGCTTAGCATTTGCAACTGCTGCGTTTCTGTGGCTCTCCACAGTATGGATAGTCTACCAATTTAGCAGGCAAACAATTTATCCTAAGCGTAAGCCACACCATTGTTCAGATCATAAAAAACATTGTCCTCCTCCAAAATGTTAAGTCTAGCTAAGAATGTCACGGCCTCTGACAATTGATCTTCTATTTCCTTTATTTCATTATATTTTCTGAGCCAAAGTAATGGTGATAGGCCTGTACTCCGGGCCTCATAATAAGAGTGAAAATGCTGATCTACTATGGTTAGTGAAACCTTGAGATGCTGGAGCTCTATCTGCACATTACAGTTGCTAAGCAGACTTAATTTTGTAGGTGGTTCATTCTGTTATGAAACTGAGGGAGTCCCTAAAGCACCAGTTCAAAAAACACTTTGAAATGTTGGCCACTAGTGGGAGAAAGCACCGATGAAAACCCCAACTCGAAAGCGCCTAAAACAAATATTTATAAAAATATATATATTTTTTTCTTTCCAAAAGGTTCTAAAATACACAAGGCATTGCCTGAAAAGCAAGGCAATCCACAGTGAACAAAGGCCCCAACACAGAAAACAAATATGGTGGTCAAAACAGAGCAGGGATTCAAAATATCAGTAATCACAGTTCAAAAACAGAATCCAAAGACAAAGTTGAAACACAGAGCACCAGGGTTGAAATACCAGAAAATCAAGAAGCAAAAACACAAACCACAAAAAAATATTATAACACTCCACACAGTTCATTCTCAATGAACTATAGGAGGCCCTCCCTTAAATAGGGTGGAGGGCCATTCCTGGCGGTGATTTGCAGGTGGTCCTGCCCTTTGGGAAGCCACCCGCAACACACAATGAACACAACCGAAGGCCACATTCATTTAAAATGAACACAAAGAAAAATGTAAATAATAAACAGAAGAAACATAAATACAAATAAATGACATGAAATTAGACATTGTAAACAAAAAAAACATAACTGCGATTCCCAGCCAAAAGCAAAATACCAACTGAAATATGACACTGATGGGAAAGCCCATACACCCCTCCTACGACACAGTCGAGACTCAGCCACGAGATCCTTTCGGCCCATCTCCGTCTTGGCTGCCTCCAGGCATCACAGCCAGACTGTCCGAGGTCGGCTCTCCTCCCTTCTTCCTTCGCACTCACGTGGTCGCACCTCGGAAGCCTAGTGAGGGCACCTTCCTTGCTTGCCACACTCCACCCGAATGTTCAATGGGGCGAATTAGCCCCTAGAGCGCCACAGCTAACCCTTATTCATGGGGTCCTAGCTCGCACTGCTTCCTCCTTCGAGGTGGAGGTGGATTGTCATTCGAAAGACTTCCTTTCATGTTTTTTAAACTCTTTTCTCCTTTTCTTTGATTCCCCTTCTTTTTTTTGTGCCGACCCGTATATATACACTCCCATCTCCGTGGGCCTTCATCACATAGGAAGCCAATGAACCAATTGAAAATGATTGCACCCACATGTGCAAGTGCGACTTGCTCCAACTACCTCATTAACTCCCTGCTGTCATGAAATTGCTTTATGGATTTGAAACTGGCCTTTTTTTTTTTTTGAAGCCACGGATCCGCTACACCACAAAGTGAATATACAGTACTAGCAGAATACCCGCGCTTCGCAGCGGAGAAGTAGTGTGTTAAAGAAAGTACGAAAAAGAAAAGGAAAAATTTTAAAAATAACGTAACATGATTGTTAATGTAATTGTTTTGTCATTGATATGAATGTTGTTCTCAGATCTATCTATATATATATATATCTCTATCTATCTATCTATATATATATATATATATCTCTATCTATCTATATATATATATGTTGTTCTCATATCTATCTATATATATATATATATATCTATATAGCAAAATACCCGCGCTTGGCAGCGGAGAAGTAGTGTGTTAAAGAAGGAAAGAGAAAGAAAAGGAAACATTTTGAAAATAACGTAACATGATTGTCAAAGTAATTGTTTTGTGTATTTGGCGGCAGCGTCACAAAGTTGTTTTCGGTAGCTGCATCAGAAAATGTACCACGACGTCTGACACGCCTCCTTTTTACTGTTTTCTCACAGCTTGGATTGCTGCTGTCATATATACACACACACACACACACACACACACACATACATACATATATATATATATACATATATATATACACATACATATCTTCATATCTACATATCTATATACATATCTACATATACACACACATATATATATACATATCTATCTACATCATATATACACACACATACATACATACATACACACACACAAATTATATATATGTGTGTATGTATGTATGTATGTATGTATGTATGTATGTGTGTGTATATATATATATATATATATATATATATATATATATATATAATCTAGATAGGGGTGTGTGTGTGTGTATATATTGTGAACGGCACCCGGGCACAGACAGGCGGACATGTTGTTATCAAACCACCACACGTTTATTAACCACAATATTTACAATACTTAGGTCACACCGACCCAGTCACGTGCACAAACCCCAAAACAGTCACTCAGTCCTGGCCACAATGCCTTCTTCTCGGGCCGCCTCCACAACTCCTCTTGCCTCGTCCTTCTTCCACCCGACTCTAGCTTCGAATGAAGGGAGACGGCCCCTTTTATACAGGACCCGGATGAGCCCCAGGTGTTCCCGGCATTCCTCCTCTAGCCACGCCCCAGCGTGGCGGAAGTGCCGGCTGTTCTCCCGGCAGCTCTCCGGGATCCTCAAAGTCTTCCCCAGCACTTCCTGGTGTGGCGGGAGTGCTGGGGAAACAAGTCCCCAAGGCATTGGGGCGCCTCCTGGCGGTGACCACGGGCCCCTACAGGGAAGGGCTTCCATGCCCTTGACCCGTGGCCCCCAAAGCAACCCGGAAGGCAAACCCCACGTGGTCCAGGCAGGGCTCTGACCCTCTTCCGTCCCTCCTGGCGCCCCGGCCGGGTCATGGCCCCTGGCATCCCTGACAGTGCCCCACAGCCAGCGAAGACCACTCGTGGGTAAGAGCGACCCGCCCGCGAGGGCAGCAGAGCCCCGAAACGGGTCCCACTCGAGGATAGCCGGGGTCCGGCCCCGCACTCCTAGCAGGGACAGGGGCGGAGACACAATCTGAGCACCAACCCATGGTGCATCCCTGTGCCTCGCACAGGTTGTGCTCCCCCCTTTTACCGGCACCCCGGGGCCTCCTCGATCGGCACCCTCCGAGACCTCCACGCCTTTGTCCCGAGCCACTCGTTCCCCCGTAGGCTCCTCCAGCTGTGAGCGCACCTGCGCACCAGCAGAGAGATCATTCCGCAGACGGCCCGACATCAGAGGGCTATTCCACCACGAAGAGGTTCCTTCAACTCGCCCGGGGTCCGTCCCTACAAAAGAGAATACAGGGGCAGAACCGCTGCCAAAGCACCCAGCTCGTGCCACGACGGGCAGCGTTCCCCTCCAACCGCACCCCGCACTTGCCTGATCGGCACCCTCTCCGCGCTTCCGTGTCCTCTCGATAGTGGAACTGTCGGCACCGCCTGCTCTCTCACCGCCGGCCTCAGGGATTCCCTCTGCTCCCTCAGAGGGCGGCCAGCCGCACGCGTGCACCCAGCAACGCTGTCTCACTGTATTGGAGGAGGCGGCACCCAGCCGCTTAATCCTCTCCTTCGCTCGGACGCCTTTGACGATATGCGACTCGTGATTAAGCAACACGAGCCCCTTTCCGCTCTGCGTCCGCAACATATCGGAGGTATCGGCACCCAGCCTCTTATTCCTCCGTTCACTCTGGGACGCCATGACGGTTTGAGACTCCTTATGGAAATGAAGCGCCTCTTTCCGCTCTGCGCCCCTATAGTGCGGCGCAAGACCGCAGCCACTCGGGCGGAGGGCGCTAGGACCCGGGCACTTAGCAGCCCGTGTCCAGTCAGCGCCCTCGGACTCCCCTCGCCGCGATACAGCCGCGGCGCCGCACTCCTGTCGGAGGGCTGCTTACTCGAACTGATCGTTATCATCACAGCCTTTTTCAACAGACCCTCCCGCATGCTGTACGGAGTCGGCTGTACTCACCGCCTCCGCCGTACCTCTCCGGCTGGAGATTCCAGCGCGCGCCCGTCCCGTTGTCGATCGAAACGTTTGCAGCGCCGCGAGCGCCTTCCTCTCCAGTTCCAGCACCTCAGCCCGGAGGGCACGTAGCATCTGTAAGACACGCTGCTCCACGGGCTGAAGGGACGCCTCCAGCTCCGCCAGAGCAGCCGGCAAAGACAGGAAGTTAACCGACGCGGAGCCTACCTGTCTGTCAGCCTCCGACGCCGCCACTTCCTGTGGGCCTTTTCCTCCGCCCAATCGGGTCTCCCCTGCCCGTGATGGACATTCCTTGGTCCCGCCTCTGCAGTCATCGGCGGGCACACAAGACACACCGCCCAATCGCGTGCCTGTCAGGGGGAGGGACTTCTGGTCCGCGGCCATCTTGGCTCCCCTTCTGCGGCGGCGACGGGCTTGCCGGCAGCCTTGTTGTTGCCGGCACCTTTTGAGCTGCAGCGTCTCCTCCTCCGCAGCCCTCGCGGCTGCCGCTGTGCTGCCGGAGCCCCGCAGACCAGCATGCGCCTGCCACTGACGTGGATCCGGGAAGTCCCTGTCTGCAATAAAGAAAACACGCCCGCCCCATGGGCCGCTGCCGCTAGGCAGGGAACTCACCTCCCCGGACTCGCCAAACCGAGGACACCTCCTCGGCGTGGCCTTTCTTGGACGCCATGCCGCCCCAGGCGCCTCCAGCAACGGCGGCGCTCGTTGGAGACCGCTGCACTCCCTGCACGCCGCCTGCCCGCATCAGGGAATAACGGCCTTCCTGCGGACCCCTGGCGGTCCGTGGGGTTCCTTTACCCCGCGGTGCTGTGTGCACGCAGCCCCACGGCGTGGTGGGGTCCCGCTGCGCCGGGCCGTCCACAACAAATTTGTTATATACAGGTCTCCGCCTTGAAACAGGCGGAGCATCCTGCCGGCTACGCCAGATGTGAACGGCACCCGGGCACAGACAGGCGGACATGTTGTTATCAAACCACCACACGTTTATTAACCACAATATTTACAATACTTAGGTCACACCGACCCAGTCACGTGCACAAACCCCAAAACAGTCACTCAGTCCTGGCCACAATGCCTTCTTCTCGGGCCGCCTCCACAACTCCTCTTGCCTCGTCCTTCTTCCACCCGACTCTAGCTTCGAATGAAGGGAGACGGCCCCTTTTATACAGGACCCGGATGAGCCCCAGGTGTTCCCGGCATTCCTCCTCTAGCCACGCCCAGCGTGGCGGAAGTGCCGCTGTTCTCCGCAGCTCTCCGGGTATCCTCCAAAGTCTTCCCCAGCACTTCCTGGTGTGGCGGGAGTGCTGGGGAAACAAGTCCCAAGGCATTGGGCGCCTCCTGGCGGTGACCACGGGCCCCTACAGGGAAGGGCTTCCATGCCCTTGACCCGTGGCCCCCAAAGCAACCCGGAAGGCAAACCCCACGTGGTCCAGGCAGGGCTCTGACCCTCTTCCGGTCCCTCCTGGCGTCCCGGCCGGGTCATGGCCCCTGGCATCCCTGACAATATATATTTACACATACATACATATATATACACATACATATACTTGTGTGTATGTTTGTATGTGTCTATATGTGTGTGTATAGCTTTGGTCACTGAGTGCAAGGGAAAAATAATAAAATATAGTCTATAAGTTATTAAACAGTAAAACATTAACGTTTTAAGAAGTACAGGTACATTGAGCACTACTGGAGTGTTTGCGGGTAAACTACATTTTAAAGACTGTGTAACACAAGTAGAACTAACATCAGCTAAAATGTATATGGATCATCCCTCGGTAGTAGATCCCTTTTGAAAGGCGCTACACGACGGCTGTGGTATAGAAATTACATTTTCTATGTGAACGTTTAAATTTGTGCCTCTGGTAATGTGCCTTACCGGCAATTAAAGAAAATTATTTTTGTGTCCTCTGCACTGTTAAGAGAGAAAGGCTTTGGTTTGGGATAAAAGGAAAAAAAGTGTAAAGAAAGGAAAGTTGCCTTTTTCTTTTATATAGTATAGAGAGATGTGTTCGCTGACATTATGATCGCCTTTTGGGGACAGTCGCGGTGGGTCTTGTGTAGACTGGTGAGACGTCCCGCCATTAATCGGCTGTGATGGCACTGTCAGTCCTCCACTCGTGTGTGTGTCTTCATAATCCGAGCTGAGGACCTGATAATCGTATACGTGCAAAAGAAAGTGTGAATCGCCTTAATATTATTTTGCCGTGGTGTAGAAAAGGGGTCCCGTGTTTGCACTTGTCTGGGCTATAGCGCAGGGGGAGGAAGAAAAAAATTAAAAGTGCTCACTTTGATTTAAGGCAGAAGCACAGTCAGCGTCTCAAAGGCCGGCACAGCTATGCACGCGCGCTGGCTGCTCGACTTTTGCTGGACAGGAGACCCCAATTTTTGCAGACACGTTCATGATATCAAAAGTCTCAGCGCTCTTTGGAGGCAATTCATATATTATATATATATAGCAAAATACCCGCGCCTCGCAGAGGAGAAGTAGTGTGTTAAAGAAGTAATGAAAAAGAAAAGGAAATATTTTAATAATAACGTAACATGATTGACATTGTCATGAGTGTTGCTGTCATATATATTCCTGCCTAAATAAGTCACCCTCGCTTCGCTCTTACTTTTTTACCGTTCATTTAATCATGGCTAGTGGCGGAAAAATTATAAAATGGAAGGAGGATGGCTTTACCAAAACAATTATTGATGGCGAATCGATTATTCATAAAGCTTGAATTGGTGATCTGTTTTTCTGTGTTAACCTCATATTTTATCAAACTTCTTCTCAAACTAAGGTGGTGCGAGGGTAAAATGAATCGGGATGCACTGATCAAAGTAATCAGTGTACCAGGAAATCATGCATTGACAAAAGCTCCCCTTTGATTTTATTGCAATGTGTGATTAAATGCATTATTTTTTACGTTATGGAGCACATGCATCGAAGCTTCTCAGCTGTGCTTGTGCTAAGAAAAGGAAAGATTTTAAAAATAACGTAACACGATTGTCAATGTAACCTTTTGTAAGTAGTGCCTGGAGGATTAAGTGTTTAGAAACTGTAGAGACAGCGTGTGTATTAACTTGTGGATTTTTCTGTGAGTATTTGGTTTTAGTGTGACGAAGTTGCTTCGGAAGACGGCGTTAGCCGCAGAGCTCAGCTCAGAGCTAAATGAGGTAAATGGGAGGGGAGATGATGACGTGACTCCCCAACCCGCCTTAACTGTCAATCCCCCACAAACACAGTCTCTTGGATTTTGCATAAGCACACCCCTTCACCTACAATTTTAACTTAGTTACAAAGTGATCCAAACTCTCGTTTATATCCTGCGTCCTCTCATTAAACTTGTATCCCGCATTACCTGTGGGCATGTGAAATGCCAGCGGTAGCCTGTCTATGAACTTAATTTAAAGTTTAGGTTTACATCTTGCTTTCTTTCCGAGGTAGCAGCACTCATGAATATGGTAGTATATGTCACTCGCTCGCTTCTTATTGTTTCGCTTCCTTCTCAATTATATAATGCATGTTTTCTTAAGCGCTTTTTGGAGGTCTTCCTGGTTTTCTACGCACTGCGTTGACAGTCAGTTCACGTGATTACGTGGGAGGCGTGATGATGTCACACGAAACTCCGCCGCCCCCACGTCTTTCCAGCTCAACTCCATTACAGTTAATGGAGAAAAATACCTTCCAGTTATGACCATTAGGCGTAGAATTTCGAAATGAAACCTGCCCAACTTTTGTAAGTAAGCTGTAAGGAATGGGCCTGCCAAATTTAAGCCTTCTACCTACACAGGAAGTTGGAGAATTAGTGATGAGTGAGTGAGTGAGTGAGGGCTTTGCCTTTTATTAGTATAGATTATACCGTCAGTGTATAGTATATCTTGTCACTGTTAAGTAGTTTGCACTGTTCAAACATACATGTTACCTAATCGGCTTCAAAAGGTTTGTTGTGAAAAACTGAGATTTGGAACTTTGTGTTATTTGTGCATCTTTATTTTGTAAAGATGTTATTTATTTTTACTCATTTTTTTATTTTATTATTTGGAAATAGCAGAATTTGCACATTACTTTATATTTTTGTCTGTCTTATTACAACATTTCTGAAAAATAAATAATTTATTATGTTCAAACAATTACTCAGTACTTGTGTAGTCTTTTCATTAAATACTTTTTTACTATTACTGGAGTAATTTACAATTAATTAATTCTACTTGAGTAATATTATTTTGAAGTAACGCTACTCTTACTTGAGTACTATTTTTGGCTACTCTACCCATCTATGTCTAGGGACATTTTCAAACATGCATTGCTAACACTAACCTGATTAAATTTACAGTCAGCTGGCAAAATGAAGCGGGTAGTGTATATAACTCTCTCTCTCTCTCTCTCTCTCTATATATATATATAGTTAGGTCCATACATATTTGGACAGTGACACAGTGACAAAATTTTCATAATTTTGACTGTTCACCACTACAATGGATTTGAAATAAAGCCATCATTATATGAGACGTTCTGCTTTGATTTAAGGGGTTTATCAAAAATATTGTATGAGCTATTTAGGAATGAGGGAAATTGTTCTGCTTAGCCCCCCATTTCCAGGTGCTCAAAATTATTTAGACATTTAACACACAAGCTCTTCCACAGCCACAAGGATGCAATTCCCTCATTATTTCTATATATTCTTTCTTATAACTACTAAAAGGTCTGGAATTGACTCCAAGTGTGGAAATTTCATTTGGAAGCAATCACTGTGAACTCTGAATATGAGGTCCAAAGAGTTGTCCATGCAAGTAAAAACAGTCCATCATTATCCAGAGAAAACAAAACAAAGGGTCTAGAGAGACAACAGAAACATGAGTAGTGGTCAAATAAACCATCTGGTACATTCTTAATGAAAAGGATGTGGCATGTGGTCTGTGGTGCTGCAGTGATTTTAAATAAATAAATAACTGGACACACTCGCGCTGGGGACTGGAGCAGGTGTGAAGAATTGTCTAATAAGACGGCTTGTCTCTGGGTTGGTGCAAGGTGGTCAGCTGGCCGTGTGTTACCTTGCCAGCATGCCGGTCTGGTTGTCTCATTATCAACCCGAGGTAGCAATCAGATGAGTGCATGTGCAACTACTCCCCAGCATATAAAAGAGGAGCACAAGGGGAAGATGATAGGAGCAGACAGAATAGGTTTAGCAAAGAAAACAGAGGCAGACAGGAAGATGGGAGAGATAATTAGTGTGAGTGTGAGCAAGAGGGAGAGCGAGTGAAGCAGGAGGCAGGCAGCTGTGAGGGCAGCCCGTTCAGGGAGCGAGTGGCCACAGCTCAGGGGCTGTCATGGAGGATCGCACCAACTGAGCAGCTCAGGGAGCTGGAGTGACCAGGTGGTGTAGGCGGCTCACTGCAGAAGTCCATGAAGGCAGCAGGTGTCAGTGACCCTTGGACTGGGAGTCCCATTGTGAACACCATGGCCTTTGGGGACCTGAACCCTGGGTCTAGATTGGGGAGCCCTGTTATAGCCATAGAGTGGCAAGGACCCAAACTTGTAGAAGAATGGTAGGCGCCGGTTAGACAGCTGTCTCCTTGGCTGCAAGGTCCAGTCAGGATAAGCTGAGGAGACGGCTGTTTTAAAGGAGTACACTCGGGCTCATGTTTTTAAAGACAATTTCCTGTGTTTTAATCTCGTTTTAATGGATTTTCTATTTATATAATTTTTTAACCTCCACAGAACACTTTATTTTATTAGATTACTTGTTTATTGAAGACTTCACACTGCACTGTTTGAACTGTTTTGTTTGATTGTTTTAATAAAAGCACTAAAGCACATTTTCACCATCCCCTTACTTTGTGTGTGTTTGTCCTAATCTGCCAAGCTCACCCCGGGCATGACTATCAATGGTGTCGCGTTCAAGAGGCTACCAAAGGTGAAGCGGGAGCATGGAGCCGACCTGTATCATCACAGAGGAACACACTGGTGAACTCATTGACCAGAAGATCAATCTGTCTATCTAATCCTGGACGCTCCAGACGTTTATTTTCTCCAGGGATGTTGATAACTGGTATTTTTGTTTCCCCCTCTTCCAATGTCAACTGGCCACGTTTCACCAATTATGTTAATGGGAAGATATTGTTAGGTTCTGTGGACGATTTTTCTTTCTATTCATTATTTCCCGGACAGAGTAGGAGTCTCACACCAGATAAAATTAATCAGTAATATACACTTTATTGCACCTAGACTAGAGAAGCCCTCGTACAGGAAATTCTTTGCTCTTTTATAGCTTACAGAGTTGAGCAAAATGACATTATTATACCAAAAATAGAGGCGGTACATATTTCTTAAAAAATCAGCTTATTTGGAACTAAAAACAGGAACTATAATAAAAAGACTGGTTACTGAGCAGATTCTGAGACTAACAGGAACTATAATAAAAGACTGGTTACTGAGCAGATTCTGAGACTAACAGGAACTATAATAAAGACTGGTTGCTGGGCAGATTCCTTTGAACTGCTCACCCAGCACCCCGTACTCTGTACACAAGGGTATACATAGAAATGTCACATACACATTTTGTAACTGCTACATGTCACAGGGACAAGCTGTATTTTTCCATTCCACATTCGACCCCTTTGAGCAGAAAAAGGAATCTGGCAGGTCAAACTTCAGAATCACTTTCAGGGGCCAGAAGAAGAACCTGTTCTTGACGTAGGAGGTAAGCTTTAGATAGAGCAGAATGGAACACACGAGCAATTAGACAGCGGACAAGAGGAAGTAAGCAGCAAGAGGCAAGAAGGAGTAGAACAACTCCAACAGCAAGGGAGACAAAAATAGATCTGAACCATTGCCCCCAGGAGCCGAACATAGAGGTGAACCAAGAATGGAGAAGGAGGGAAAAGACAGAAGAGAGGGGAGCAGGAGGAATTGAGAAATGGAAGGAGTATTAAAAAGGGAAAGTAAGCAAGGAAGAGAGTTGGAGGAGTTATGGGACAAAGGGAAGGGGTGGTTGCGAGATGGGGACGAGCAGTGGCACACACATAACAGTCGGATTGATTGAGCTGACGAGCTGAATACAGGACCCATTGCAGCCAACGGTTCCGATCACCGTACCCAGTTTCAACCTCGAAGGTGGATTCTATGGAAAGGACGGACAGAGAGGAGAATGGAGAAGTAGTATTGGAAGAAGAAGAAGCGTTAACAGGAGAAGATAAAGAGGAAGAGGTGGGGGAATTGGAGTACACCTCAATCTTGAACTTTCCCAACAGATCTGTACCAGAGACATAGGCACCAAGAATGTAGATGCCAGAATCATGTAAAGAAGCATTCTTAATAGTAACTACTAAAAGATTGCATAAAATAGGATTATTGCCTTTACAGGTTTCAGCATACGGGTGTCCTTTTATAATTGAAAACGAGTCTTTAGACCATGTTGCGTAGCTTGTCTAGGGTTATACCCCCAGTCCTGGTTTCCGGTGTTAGCGAACACGTCGCTCCATGAGCTACATTCTGGGACACAAACGTATTTTTGTGAGGAAGTCCAATCACGTGGAGAACCAGTACAGGACGCAACAGAACAAAAGTCCAGGGTAAAAGAATGAGTAGTACCCTGAAGAACGCGGAATCCTTGTGGTTCTCGGTGCGAACAGGGATAGATAGAACAAAACGGAAAAGGATCAAAAGACAGAGGAATGGTGCCATCTTTACAATGAGATGCGTGGATCCAGGCAGGTAGTCCTTCAACTTTCACAGCGTGAGGGGTTGACAGAAGAACTTGAACGGTCCTCGCCACCTGGGTTGGTGCCAGTGTTTCCTGCGGGTGTCACGAACCAGGATCCAGGTTCTTAATGGGATAGGCGAATCCTCAGAGGGAGGGGTGGATCTCCAGGCTTGCTTCACTTGTTCATGGACCTCCTTCAGAGAGGCTCGGAGACCTGAAAGACTAGAGAGAAGATCATTGTCCACAGTATGTAGGTTCACATTCCCTATAACCATACCAACTGGCATGGATCTACCGGTAAGAATCTCAAACGGCGATAGCCCCAATTGTCAGTGTGTCGCCCTCGTAGCCCCATCAGGGCCAGTGGAAGGGCATCAGGCCAGGAAAGATTTGTCTGCTCACAAATTTTTGCTAATTTTGACTTCAAAGTGCCATTGCATCTTTCAACTATACCTCCACTCTGTGGGTGATACGTACAGTAGTGGTGAACATTAATTTGGAGCCATGTGGTTAGTTCATTTATGACTGAATTCACAAAATGAGTCCCATTATCAGTCTGCAGTTTCTGAGGTATACCCCATCGTGGATAATTTCCTTTATTAACGCTTTAGCCACAGTTTTGGCATCATTATGCTTAGAAGGGAATGCTTCTACCCATCGGAGAACACATCGACAATTACTAAACAGTACCGATATCCCTTTGATGGCGTTAATTGATGAAATCCATTTGGAGATGCTCAAATGGTCCCATTGGATTCGGGTAACGGCGGGACTTACCTGCGTGCCTTTTCCCACATTAAACCTTTGGCACAGCGCACATCTCTTACAGAATTGATCTGCATAACTAGAAAACCCTACTGCTTCCCAATGCTTCTCAACATCCTGAATCATAGCATCTCTTCCGCATGGTCCAGTCCGTGGGCTATTTTCGCCATTCCTGGAAAGGAAGCTTTGGAAGAAAAGGCTTATTAGTCTGACGGTGGGTCCAAACACCTTCAATCAAGGAGCCTTCCTTGGACCATTTCTTCTTCTCAAGATCCGTTGCTGAGCTCTGTAAAGAAATCATCTGGTTATCTAGAACCGACTCCGAACTCTGTTGGAAAAGAGAAACTGGAACATTATTATGAGCAGCTCTTTTAGCAAAGTAATCAGCCAATTCATTTCCTTTACTAACAGGATCCTGTTTGCCAGTGTGTGCCTGGCACTTTACAATAGCCAATTTAGATGGTTTAGTTATGGCATCCAACAGAGATTCAATTAACTTCTGATGTTGAATGGGCTTGCCAGTACTGGTCTTAAAACCCCTTAATTTCCATAATGCCCCGTGATCATGGCAGACTCCAAAAGCATAGCGAGAGTCTGTGTAAATAGTTATGTCTTTTCCTTCTGACAGCTGACATGCTCAAGTTAGGGCTATTAGTTCAGCTGCTTGTGCACTGAGGCTAGAGGTAATTCGGTTAGCTTCCAGTAGGTGGTCCCCTTGGACCACAGCATAACTGGTCGAGAGCTCCATTTTCTAATCTTAACGAACAGTCATCTACAAATATGATTTCACCTGTTTCTAATGGAGTTTCCTGCAAATCAAATCGCGCTTAACTTCTCGAGCAATCACTTCCTGACAATCATGCGGTTCTCCCTCCTCACTAGTCGGGAGTAGAGTAGCGGATTGAGGGTAGAACACCTTTCAATTGTGACATTTGAGAGAGTGCAAAGAACGTTCTGATAATGGATGGCTCTTGCTGTGGTTAGATGAGAAGTTTTTGCTTGTACTAAAATGGAATGAACTGCATGCGGAACTTTAACTGTCAGTGGACTCATGAGTACTATATCGGTGCTAGCTAAGACTGCTTCTGTGGCAGCAGCAACTGCTCTTAGACAGGGAGAAAGAGCAGCTGCAACTGGGTCTAATTTTTTCGAAAAATATGCAACAGGCCTTTGTTTGTCTCCATGTATTTGAGTCAACACGGCATTCATATATCCCCCCTTTTCGTCCACAAACAATGTGAATGGACGAGAATAATCAGGTAAACCGAGGGCGGGGGCAGAAAGGAGGGCAGTCTTTAGGTCAGAAAATGCGGTCTCAGCATCAGGAGTCCAGGAACGTGGCCAGATAAGGGAAGGCCGGAGTGTTGGCCAGATCTTGCAGTGGCTGAGCACGTGCGAAAAGTTAAGGATCCATTGTCGACAATATCCAAGAATGCCTAGGACAGACATAACCTGTTGTTTAGTGACCGGTCTAGGAAGATTCTGAATGGTTGTAATGCGACTAGTGGAGAGAGCTCTTGTGCCATTAGTAATGTCATGACCTACATATTTAACAGTTGTTTGTACCAATTGTAATTTAGCTTTGGACACTTTATGGCCATTTTCAGCCAAGAAAAGAAGTAATTTCTTTGTGTCCGTTTCACATGATTCCTGCGAATCACTGCAGAGCATGATATCATCAACATATTGAATTAACGTGGAACCACGGTCTGGCCAAAAACCCTCAAGATTTTGAGCAAGCGCTTGTCCATACACACAAGGAGACTCAGTGTAGCCCTGAGGCATAACAGTCCAAGTCCAACGGCGGTTTTGAAAAGTAAAAGCACGGAAGGAGGATTTTGGGTAGATCACCAGAGGTTCACAATGGGCTATTCTGCCAAAATCGTTTTTATCCTGAGACCATAGGCAGGATGGGATATCTGCGAGCCAAGGCAATGGAGGAAATGTAACTTGTAAGGGAAAAACAGAACATGACGGGAAGGTGTGCAGAGACTACGATTGACTAAAAATCAGTTTGGAGAACAACCTTTGTAATTAAATGGTCAGAGGTGTCGAAGACACCAGGGCAACATATCGCCAATCTGTCCGGTCAAGACAGTGTTGAACCCAAGGTCCAATTTGCACCCACTGGGTGTCATGCGATTTGGCAAGAGAAATATGAGGGACAGAGTCACCCAAATAGTAAATTTGCTGGGAAGGGGTGAGATGGACAGATGTAGCAGCTTTGGTGGAGGACAGGAATAAACAGGGAACAAGTATAATTTGCGGTGTGGGAGCTGAGGAAAGAAAAGATTTCAACCAAGGGGTATCAACTTCAGCAGGGAAGTATTGGGCAGTACAGTGAAGGGTGTCAGGGACCTGGAGATGGGGAAACAAGCAGGAAGGGAATGAACTAAGGGCTTTTAATAAAATGGTGTGTGGGGAAATGGAAAGAGTCCAAGCTGCAAAGGAAGGTGTTGGGTGAGAGGATTGAAAAAGAATCATAGGGGTGGAACAGTTAAAGCCTTTGGGGGTCATAGTAATCGATAGGGAAAGTTTAGTCATGAGGTCACGTCCCAAGAGGTTAACAGGGCAAAGTGAATTAAGGAGGAAACGGTGTAGTATGGATGGACCAGAAGGAGAATTTTGGACAGGGAGTGGGAGTGAAACTTTAAGGCAATGTGGTTGTCCAGAGGCTGTCAGAACAGTAATTGTGTCATCCGAGGCAGGGACCTTAGCCAGAGAAAGAGTAGAGCGGTAGCGCCAGTGTCAACTAGAAAAATAGTCTTTTGTCCATTAACATGCAGAGATAAAAGAGGATCATCCTCAGGATCCACAGTCAAGAAGGGAAACATGGAGTGGCTAGAGGTCCCTGAAAATTCCTAGGGCCAGCCTTGGTTTTCGGGAAACCGGTGTAAATTCATCTCCGGGGGTAGTCAAAAGAGGCTTAATCTGACGATTTGGACAGTCTCTTTTATAATGGCCTGGCTGACCACAATTATAGCAATAGTAAGGAGTGGGGAGCTGTTGTTGTTGAGAAGGGTCTTGCAAAGAGGTAAAACCACCTCGACCCCGGCCGCGTCCTCTTCCTCGGGAGCCTCCCCGGGCACCGCGTGGACCGGTGAAGCCTCCTCGTCCACCAGTGTAGTAATTTAGTTGCGCAGCCAGCAACTTAGCCTGATTCTGTTCTTGCTTTTGTGAGGTCTGCCTTTCAGCATGTTCAGCATGTCGCTTGACCTCTTCAAAGGTAGCAGATTCCCAGCCAATACATGAGATACGGACTTTAGATTGAATGTCTGGAGACCGGAGACGAAGGAGGCACGGCGCACGAGTCGGTCCTCAGCCCGCTCTATGCCCGAATAGGTAGCCATCAAATCTTGAATTCTAAGCCCCACTCATCCACAGTCTCATCTTTTCTGTTTTGCAGCAGAAATCAAAGCCCAGTCAGTGCCCTTTTTATACTTGTCATCTAAATTCGCTTTCAGTAGACGCCACTGAGTTTGAAAATCTGCATCTCCATTCTGACCATCTCCTCGATGGAAGGTCTCACGCCAAGTCCACGGTTGTCCATTATTATCAGTGCCATGATTAACAGAAGCCCAAGTTGGACCCAATTTACGACGAAGGACCTGTGTCCATTCAGCAGCGTTTGGTTTATACATGCTGTCCAACTGTTCTAATTGTTCAATAAATTTCAGTCCCCCCTCCTTTTTAGGGTCAACTAAGGAGCTGACCACCTCTTTTAGCTCACTTAAGTCCCAAATATGGGAAATGGAAATTGTCAAGGGATTCTGGTCACCAGTAGGTTGATTGGGATTATGCCGGGGATTAGGGATCTGCATTAATGGGAAAGAAGTAGATGGAGGGAACTCGGGGTCAGGGGCAGTGGGGGAAAGTGGAACAGAGGATTTAAACACATGGGGTCGGTCATCGTGTAAGGGATTGAAAGGTGCCTGTGTCTTAGCCTGTCTTGGTGGTAACTCCCTTGTGTCCGATAAGGGGCTCGGGTTTTATTTCTAGTGGTTCTCCTCTACCTCCTCTTCCCCTTCTGAACCTCCTGGAGAATCATAGGGTGGAGGTTCGGGAGCCTGAGTCCCAGAACCATAGAATATAGGGTATAGACGTTTCTTTTCTTTTTAGAATGGGTGTCAGGTGGTTGGGCTGTTTGTAAAACTAAAAGCAATTCATCTTTTTCTTTTCTGGCCTTAACTTCATTGGCTCTCAGAACCTCATTCTGTCTAGTGATCGCCTCTAAATTTCGATCTTTTATAACCAATTCCCATCTATCAAACATATCCATGCGATACGGACCTCCCTTGCAACAACCAATATTTTCCTTATTTCCTGAATCTCAGGTGCCTTCTAATCACCGGTGCCTTCTAATGGCCAACGCCCACCGCTCTGTTTATTCCACTTCTTACATGCCTTTTTAAAATCTAAGCCTGTCTTTTTCTCAATTAGTTTCCTTGGTGACCCATTTTTCCGCGACGTCTGTTGATCCTCCGAAAACAGTCCTTCCAGTATAAACTTAGACCCATCAGACCCCTGCTTAACTTTTTTACTACTAGCGGAACCCATTTTCTTTTATTGTCCTAGTTTCTTCCCCTGAAACTATATCTTTTATTTTCTAGTTTCTTTTCCTGAAACTATATTCAGTGTACACTGTTCTTTTCCTACTCGATTTCCTTTTCTCTTGAATTTCCTAACTGTTAACCGTCGTTGTCCGTTACTGACCTTTGACGGGCAATGGGCTCTTTTCCTTAGGTGTGCCACGCACCTTGTAACCGTCCCAATGCCTATCCCACTAATATCCCAGTTCGGACTCCTACATCCTTTCCCAACAGTTAATTAATAAACCTCGAGTAGATACTTACTATTCCGGGCCGCTAGTTTCATTTTTTTCTCAATTATTTATCACTCTTATTATACCCACTACCAAGGAAACCCCCGACGGTACTTACCCTAGTCTAGGCATTTAGTCTGGTGCTAACGCAGAGTACTCCACTCGAGTCAGGAGGAGACCGGGACTTCTCACTCAGAAGCCGCCCTAGGACAGGACAGTCCTAACTTTTATCGGAGCTGTTTACTCTGCTGCCGGTGCACACATTAGCGGCAGTCTGCTTCAAAGAAGACAGATCCATAAGGCGGGTACCGATCAAGGAGTCAGCCGATCGTCTCCTGCCCCACGTTGGGCGCCAAAAAACTGTGGACGATTTTTCTTTCTATTCATTATTTCCCGGACAGAGTAGGAGTCTCACACCAGATAAAATTAATCAGTAATATACACTTTATTGCACCTAGACTAGAGAAGCCCTCATACAGGAAATTCTTTGCTCTTTTATAGCTTACAGAGTTGAGCAAAATGACATTATTATACCAAAAATAGAGGCGGTACATATTTCTTAAAAAAATCAGCTTATTTGGAACTAAAAAAACAGGAACTATAATAAAAGACTGGTTACTGAGCAGATTCTGAGACTAACAGGAACTATAATAAAAGACTGGTTACTGAGCAGATTCTGAGACTAACAGGAACTATAATAAAAGACTGGTTGCTGGGCAGATTCCTTTGAACTGCTCACCCAGCACCCCCGTACTTCCGTACACAAGGTTACACACAGACATGTCACATACACATTTTGTAGCTGCTACATGTCACGTAGACAAGCTGTATTTTTCCATTCCACAGTTCCATTTATGTTAATCAGTTTGGAGCTGTTTCTTTGTATTTAAGTAAATAAGTTTATTTATGTGAATTTAAAGTGTAATTGGTAAAACTGCATTTTTAACTGAATTTATCTGTGAATTTGTTACACCACTCAGAGCCTGTCTTAGTGTAAAGTGCTAAGCAAAACTGAACTGAATTAAATATAGAAATAAATATAAAAATATGGAATAAATACTTCTCTGGGATAAAAGAATTTATGCTGTGACATTTTGCCAGCATTCATCTAAAAATCTAGTATCTTTGCAGTGAAGTCTTGATATATAAAGACATTTCTTGGCAAGCGGTATTGCTTCCTTTGGAAGAAAGTGAGCACAGTAATTAAAAGTATGAGTGAATCATTAAGCAAGAAAATTAAAACCTCAAATTGGACAAGGATTTAATTACATTATCTGATTTCTTGAAGTCAACTAGGTTTCCATCAGAGTTATTTCCATCCTACTGTAAAGAACAAGACCCAGTTCACAGCCTTCACAAGAGGCTCTCACCATGAAGAGATGCATAATTCATCACACAGAATTGCTTGTAAATTAACTACTTTACTATATGGAAAATAATTTAAATAATGATTGTAAGATAAGTGTGTACAAATTCTCTTTTATTGACCATTTAGTTAAAATCCCAAATAAGTTTCTCTTTTAGAACACTGAACATCACCAATAAGTCTACTATGTCTACACATGTATAAGAATGACATTTACACCATCACTACAGGTACAGCTACGTGCAGTGCAAACAGTGACATTTTCAGTAATATAACTTGTCTTATTAGTGTGCAAACAAAGAGAAGGGGAAAATCAAATAAATGTGAAAAATAACTGCTCACAACAAAGAATACAAAAGTGTGCACTTGTTTCCATGTCCTGACTTTGTATTATTGGAAGAAGGTGAAAAATGAGAAATAATGAATAGCCCTTTATAATATGAAATAGAAAAAAATCCCTCCCTTATTCTAGGCGAGAAAGGCAGCCAAACACAGTTTTAAATGCGACACAGATTACTTTTAGAGGAATAAAAATGGTGAAAAAAGTAGCAGGACCATGAACTGAAACACTATAGTTATGCAGTATATAAGCACGTTGAAAAACCTCATGAACCAAAGTTGAAAGTCACTAAAATTGGGAATAAGACAACACCAGTAATTTATTTAAAAACAAAAGCACTACTGTATATGCTTATGTTTAAGTCGGGTCACAAAAAATCAATCATAAAATCAGAACCCGACTTATATGCCTGTTCAAAAATGCAACGCTCAATATATATTTTTTTTTACATCTTCTTGTCTCCTCCAATCTTGCACCAGGTTCTCAGATGCATCGAATTTTGTTGTAGCAGCGCAGTTACAAATTTCCTTCGCTACTTCAATGACTTTTAATTTAAAACCAGCTTCATATTTTCTTCTGATCGAACTCTTACGATAAAGGTGTATGATGGTGTGAGATACAAAAACCACAAATAAGTGCAAACATTGCTTCGGAATAGTTCAGGTATTACCATGTGGTCACTTAGGCACAACAGAGAGAGAGAGAGGTTAGGAGCACCCACTGATACACACCCACATTGGAAAAAAAGGCAGTGGTTACTCTCGCAGGTAGCTGTTAGCATATCATAATCCCTTGTACCAATAGCATAAGTTTTCCGCAATCGAATTATATAAGCGACATTATAAAATACCAAAAATTAAACTTAAAATCAAGTCCCAACTTATCCGCAGGAGAACATATACGGCAGTAAGAATCTTTCCTTTATTTTACTAAAACAAATTTCATACAATCTTTCTAATGCATGACCATACTTATAACAGTGCCTGCTATGTCACCATATGCTGTACCACCTAGAAATGTCTTATTAGGAAAAATACAAGCCAAATTTATCTAGAAAATCTGAATAATTCAAAAATGATGAACATATATAAAAAGAAAGGTAGACATAAATACCACCAATTACAACTGAATTAAATTCTGTGTGCTACCCATAGCTGGGTTCAGCATGTGTGTCCCCACAGCTTACTAACTGCAAAAATCTTTCTGCTAGTAGAAGATGGCAGCAAGTTAATACTGTCTCAATTTCATTCTATCATTATGAGACACCACTTGTGATGTCTCAGTGTCCCACATCATTCTTTGCAAACATGCTTCTGGCTGGTGTTTCAGGAAAAAGCAGATCGAAAGAAACATATTTTAGCTGAAATACTCTCTCTCCACGAACCTACACTGAATAAAGTGAGGTAGAAAATTTATGGATAATCTGGTTTCTTTCATTTAGAATTTTGACTACAGTATAAAAAGCAAACACACAAAAAACAAAACAGACGCCGTATTTTCATTTGAAAGTTTTGAATTTTACATTCAATAGTAGAACTCTTTGCTTTTGTCCTTAGCAATCCTGTACTGTAGAAACTGAATCCAGAAACGAATACAATCTTTTTGGAAATAATTCATATCACTTATATCAGCATCAGTTAACCACATACTTTTATCCTGTTATCAGATCACCAGTGACATACACCTAACACAAAAGGTACCAACTAGCATCTTACATTCTTTTCTTAAGGGGGAATAGGAAGAAATGGCAAAAACAACTATGTACTTGTTACCTGTAACCTATTACATGTCTCATTGTCTGTTTTGCATCCAAAGGGTTTCACCGTCTTATGTCAGGCTGTTAAATGACGGGGGCTATCTGTAGTTTTGCTTTTTTTTACTTCAACCCAATTTACCAGCAATAGAGGGCTTTACAAAAACATCCTCTGTGCCCTTAACGGACCACAGTTAGACAAGAAAGCTTCACAGCTGGTCTAGTAACAATCAGACAGAGATCCTTTGATTTAATCTTTCACTTAAAACTTATATTTATTAGTATTGAAAGCAATGATGACAAATATAAGCAATACATTCTGGGTCAGTTCATGCAGTGTAGTTTTCACCTAGATGACAATACCCAGATGGTTTCTTTACTCTAGTGGCAAATTTTATATCCTTAACTGAAAATTGAAAAAGAAAGATTTTTATGCCTGAGAAAGAACTCTTTTCCTAGTGTCCAGTAACTAAGAGATAGATTTCCTCTGAAAGGAAGAAGAAGAGAGGAAATTCCCATGAGAAATTACAATAAATTGATTTGATATTTTGTGGGACATTCTTTAAAGGCTAAATAAATGGGTTGGAAGAACAAATAAAGTACCTGTTAAAATTACTGTAAAAAATAAAGAAAAGGAGAAAGTAAATATTGTATGTTATGCATATGGACAGTTAGGGGCATATGAAACCACATTGTTCTGTTATCAGGTAAAGTTATCAGTTCAACAAACCTTGTTAGAAGCCAAAGCCAGATTACATTTGAATAAACAGATTTTGAGCAACATGTAATCACCTTGAACACTACAACAATACACAAGGTTGAAAACCCCAATATAAAACAATTCAAAGCCTGAAGTTAAAGACTAAGGAAAATCACTAATATTGATAAAAAAAGAAATGCTCTAAAATTAAGACATTAAGATATAAAATTATCAAACAAAACAAATATAAGGATTACTAATGTTAATAAAACTTAATAACCTCCAAGGATCTTCCCTGTGGTAGCCATTTGAAAACAAAAGGAACTCTTAAACAACTTATTAAGGACATTTGAAAAAAGCTACAGCTAGAATTGAAATAACCTGTCAAATATAAGTAAGGCATATACACAATAATTGAAAGGCACAAAAGGTTGAGAACACGAAATACAGAACAAAAGAAATTCAATATAACTTTAAGATCCCTACAAAACATATTTTTAAACTAACTACACTAATGTTAAGATACTTTAAAGCAAAACAAATGGCAATACTATTACTTTGTTCAAACAAACAGAAATGCATCATCTTCCACAAAAATAATCTGGACCCAAAATAATCCTATAGAAAAAGAAAAAATATGCTTAATCACAATTAAAGTAAACACAGTTTAATATCACTAGATAAATGAAAGTCATTGTGAAGAAGGGATTATACCAACAAACCTTATAATAACCCTAATCTTAAAAATAATTGAAGAAACAATATTCTTCTAATTATTTAATTAAAAAAACAAATATTGCTTAACATTGAAGGAAATAATGTAAACAATACAACATCAAGATTGTTAACTCCAATATATATTTATATTATTCAGTGAGAAAAATGAAAATTAAAACAAACTTACAGATGAGAAATTAAATATTAACAAAAACATACACAAATTTAAAAAGGAAATCTAATAGATAGACAGATAAATTCTTTATTAATCCTAAGGGGAAATTCACATACTCCAGCAGCAACATACTGATAAAGAACAATATTAAATTAAAGAGTGATAAAAATGAAGGTATAACAGACAGACAATAACTTTGTATAATGTTAATGTTTACCATTGGTGGAACTGAAGATTTGCATAGTGTGGGGGAGTAATGATCTCCTCAGTCTGTCAGTGGAGCTACTTCTCTGTCTGGAGATGATACTGTTCAGTGGATGCATTGGATTCTCCATTATTGACAAGAGCCTGCTCAGTGCCCGTCGCTCTGCCACGGATCTCAAACTGTCCAGCTCTGAGCTTACAATAGAGCCTGCCTTCCTCACCAGTTTTTCCAGGTGTGAGGCGTCCCTCGTCTTTATGCTGCCTCCCCAATACACCACCGCGAAGAAGAGGGCACTCACCACAACCGTCTGATAGAACATCTGCAGCATCTTACTGCAGATGTTGAAGTACGCCAGCCTTCTAAGGAAGTATAGTCGGCTCTGTCCTTTCTTACACAGAGCATCAGTATTGGCAATCCAGTCCAATTTAGCATCCAGCTGCACTCCCAGGTATTTATAGGTCTGCAGCCTCTGTACACAGTCCCCACTGATGATCACGGAGTCCATGAGGGGCATGGTCCTAATAAAATCCACCACCAGCTCCTTGGTTTTGCTGGTGTTCAGTTGTAGGTGGTTTGAGTCGCACCATTTAACAAAGTCCTTGATTAGGTTCCTATACTCTTCCTCCTGCCCACTCCTGGTGCAGCCCACAATAGCAGTGTCATCAGCAAACTTTTGCACGTGGCAGGACTCCAAGTTGTATTGGTAGTCCGATGTATATAGGCTGAACAGGACCAGAGAAAGTACAGTCCCCTGCGACGCTCCTGTGTTGCTGACCACAATGTCAGACTTGCAGTTCCTGAGACACACATACTGAGGTCTGTTTGTAAGATAGTCCACGATCCATGCCACCAGGTATGAATTTAATCCCATCACTGTCAGCTTGTCTCTAAGGAGCAGAGGTTGGATGGTGTTGAAGGTGCTAGAGGTCCAGAAACATAATTCTTATAGCACCACTGCCTTTGTCCAAGTGGGAGAGGGATCAATGTAGCATATAGATGATGGCATCCTCCGTTACCACCTTCTCCTTGTATGCGAACTGCAGAGGGTCGAGGGTGTGGCGGACCTGTGGCCTCAGGTGGTGAAGCAGCAGCCGCTCCATGGTCTTCATCACATGTGATGTCAGAACGACAGGCTAGAAGTTGTTCAGCTCACTAGGATGTGATACATTTGGGACTGGAGTGATGCAAGATGTTTTCCAAAGCCTCGGGGACTCTTACCTGTTTCAGGCTCAGGTTGAAGATGCGCTGTAGAGGACTTCCCAGCTCCAACGCACAGGCCTTCAGCAGTTGTGGCAATACTCCATCTGGACCCGCTGCTTTGCTGGCACAAAGTCTCCTCAGCTCTCTGCTTTCCTGGGCTGCTGTAATTGTGGGTTGGGGGAAACTCTCTTCTATGCTGGTATCAGCAGAAGGATGCATTGAGGGTGCGGAACTCTGAGGTGAGAGTGGGTTAGGGTGGTCAAACCTGTTGAAGAAGTTGTTCATCTGGATTGCTCTCTCCACATCGCTCTTGATGGTGGCACACCGCTTTGAGCTAAAGCCAGTGATGATCTTCATCCCATCCCACACTTCCTTTATGCTGTTATTCTGCAACTTCTGCTCCAGCTTTCTCCTGTACTGCTCCTTCACCACCCTGAACTAGCCTTGGAGTTCCTTCTGCACACGCTTGAGCTCATGCTGAAAAGCCCTTTTCTTCTGGTTCAAAAGGCCCTTGATGTCACTTGTAATCCATGGCTTGTTGTTAGCATAGCAGCGTACTGTTCTTACTGGAACTACAATGTCCATACAGAAGTTGATGTAGTCAGTAGTGCAGTCAACAACCTCCTCAATGTTCTCACTATATGATCCCTGCAGGATATCCCAGTCCATAGTTCCAAAGCAAGACTATTAATATATGCATTCAATAAAAAGATTTAAAGAAGTTAAAATATAAAAGATAAAGGGAGACAAGAAATAGAAACAAAAAGAAAAATATACTTAGAAGGTCATGGAATTCAATGATCTTTTTATTAGAAAGAAAAAAGGCTATATGATAAATTTATTTAAAAGGATTAGCAGATTAAAAACCATAAAGACAATGTGACAAAAATTTGAATTTGAATAAGAATAAAAGCAAACTTGTGGATTTGTATATTTTAACAAAAATTTAGAACTTTACTAAGAGCATCGTTTTCACAAAAAGAAAAAGACTCACTAATCTTTCTTTAATATAAAATAAAAGACCTACAAGGCCAAAAAAAAAAAAACTTTCAAAATTTGAATTAAAATAAAGGATGAAAGGATGAAATCTTATTGGCTCATGAACAGAAGACAAACTGTTCTCAGACACATTATCAATTGCATGCAAACAGAGAATAGTGAAGGACGAAATCAAAGAATAATAAGACAAAAATATATACTTCTTAGACTACAAACAAATAGAACAAAATAGGACAGGAAGATACGGAACAAGATGATCCGCTGTGGCAACCCTTAACAGGAGCAGCTGAAAGAAGAAGTATAAGAGGTTAGAAAAGAATAGAGGAAAAGCAATGAATGGCAGAGGAGCATGCATAGATCCATGTGAGTGGGAAGAAGCAAGACAAATTGTTTCATTAAATAATTAAATAATAATAATAAAACTAAAATAAATAAAAGTTGGGTGGACAGTGTGATCTGTCATGATAAATGAGTATCAAGGAGAAGCATTCTAGTAGCTTAATCTTCAAAGGCAAAAAAAACCTTAACCTTAACTCTAACCCTATTGAATTGTAGAGCACATATTTTACTGGCTAAAAAACAGGATATACTTTGGAAAAATAATTCTGTCTTCTCCACAAGAGACTAACATTTGTTTGGACAAAAATGCCAAATGATTTCTGGTAAGTAAAATAATTCTGTTTCATTGTTTATGTATTTATAATGATCACATATTCCCATAAAGATAATTTTTTATATTTTTTTTAAATATTCACTTTTTTCTTAATTTTTTGTGTATCTATTATTATGCATAGGTTTAATACATCTAATCATTGTTCAGGTTTAAAATATTTGGAACATAACAAGATTGAACCAGATTCACAGCATTTGGAAAAAATGGTCTTGGATGGGATAAGAGATATTTTAAATTTCTCCAAGCAATACATCATTTCAAGATAGTTCACAACTGTCTCAAATTAAACCAAATTCCAGCTGGCATGATAAAACTTTCTCAAAAAATAACTAATTTTACCAATCCAGCTTGCCCAAATGAAAATGCTATCCATAAAATTAAAATTAATACTAAAAATTAGCTTAAAAGTAATTTGCAAGTTCTTATGGATTACTATACAGAATTAATTTATGAATTCATGATTGTTTTTCCAAGGGAGGCGAAGTACATCGAGTCTGAATGGGCCATGTTCCGAGCCTCCATTGTCGAAGCAGCAGAACGGAGCTGTGGCCGCAAGGTTGTCGGTGCCTCTCGTGGCGGCTATCCACGAACCCGGTGGTGGACACCTAAGATCAAGAGATTGTCAAGCTGAAGAAAGAGTCCTATCGGGTCTGGTTGACCAGTGGTACTCCAGAGGCAGCTGAGGGGTACCGAGGGGCCAAATGTGTGGCAGTATCAGCTGTTGCACAGGCAAAAACTAGGGCACGGGAGGAGTTTGAGGAAGCCATGGAAAATGACTTTCGGTTGGCACCTTGAAGGTTCTGGCAAACCGTCAGGTGCCTCAGGAGGGGAAAGCGGTGCTCCACCAGCACTGTGTACAGTGGAGATGGGGCCCTGCTGACTTCAACTGCAGATGTTATTGGCCGGTGGAAAGAATACTTCGAGGATCTTCTCAATTCCACCAGAATGTCTTCCTTAGAGGAAGCAGAGCTGGAGGACTCCGGGGGAGGCCCTTCCATAACAGGGGCTGAGGTTGCCGAGGTAGTTAAAAAGCTCAGAGGTGGCGGGGCCCCTGGGGTGGACGAGGTTCACCCTGGGTTCCTCAAGGCTCTGGATGTTGTGGGGCTGTCCTGGTTGACATGGAGGAACAATGCAGATTCCGTTGCAGCCGTGGAACACTAGACCAGCTCTACACCCTGGCCAAGATCCTGGAGGGGGCATGGGAGTTTGCCCAACCAGTCCACATGTGTTTTGTGGATTTGGAGAAGGCATTCGACCGTGTCCATCGAAGCTTCCTGTGGGGTGTGCTCCAAGAGTACGGGGTACAAGGCTTGTTGTTACGAGCCATTCAGTCCCTGTACAGAAGGAGCAGGAGCTTGGTCTGCATTTCTGGTAATAAGTCGGACTCATTTCCTGTTGAGGTTGGACTCTGCCTGGACTACCCCTTTGTCACTGACTCTGTTCATAAGTTATATGGACAGAATTTCTAGGCGCAGCCAATGGAGCAGAAGGGGTCTGGTTCGGTAATCTCAGAATGACGTGGTTCTGTTGGCTTCCTCGGACAGTGACCTCCAGTTCTCACTGGAGCGGTTCGCAGCCGAGTGTGAAGCGGCAGGGATGAGAGACAGCACCTCTAAATCCGAGGCCATGGTTCTCAGCTGGAAAAGGGTGGAATGCTCTCTTCGGGTTGGGAACACATTACTGCCTCAAGTGGAGAACTTCAAGTATCTCAGGGTCTTGTTTCACGAGTGAGGGGAGAATGGAGCAGTAGGTTAACAGACGGATAGGTGCGGCATCTGCAGTAATGCGGGCTCTGCAACGGTCCGTTTTGGTGAAGAGAGAACTGAGCCAAAAGGCGAGGCTGTCAATTTACCAGTCGATCTATGTTCCTACCCTCACCTATGGCCACGAGCTTTGGGTAGTGACCGAAAGAGAAAGATCGCGGATACAAGCGGCCGAAATGAGTTTTCTCCGCAAGTTGGCTGGACTTCCCTTTAGAGATAGGGTGAGGAGTTTAGTTATCTGGGAGAGACTTGGAGTAGAATCGGTGCTCCTCCGCATTGAGAGGAGTCAGTTGAGGTGGTTTGGGCATCTGGTTAGGATGCCCCCTGGACGCCTCCCTGTGGGGATGTTCGGGGCATACCCCACTGGGAGAAGGCCACTGGGCAGACCCAGGACACGCTGGAGGGATTATATCTCCCGGCTGACCTTGGAACGCCTCGGGGTCCTCCCAGAGGAGCTGAAGGAGGTGGCCGGGAAAGGAAGGTCTGGGCTTTTCTGCTTAGGCTGCTGCCCCTGCGACCAGACCTCGGATAAGCGATGGATAATGGATGGATGGATGATTGTTTTTCATTGGATCAGAATTACATAAACAATGTCCAGTTTGCAAAAGTCAGATATTGCTTGAAACTATCACAATTATCAATTGAAATGTTTAATTTCCTTAATACGGGCGGCACGGTGGCGCAGTGGTAGCGCTGCTGCCTCACAGTTAGGAGACCCGGGTTCGCTTCCCGGGTCCTCCCTGTGTGGAGTTTGCATGTTCTCCCCGTGTCTGCGTGGGTTTCCTCCGGGCGCTCCGGTTTCCTCCCACAGTCCAAGGACATGCTGGTTAGGTGGATTGGCGATTCTAAATTGGCCCTAGTGTGTGGGTGTGTTTGTGTGTGTGTCCTGCGGTGGGTTGGCACCCTACCCAGGATTGGTTCCTGCCCTGTGTTGGCTGGGATTGGCTCCAGCAGACCCCCGTGACCCTGTGTTCGGATTCAGCGGGTTAGAAAATGGATGGAATTTCCTTAATCTTAATACACATGAATAGGATCAACATGGACATTGTGAACCTCTGAATGGATGGAAAGAAGTACTGTAGTGAGATCCAAAAGGAAAAAGGTGGGTCGAATTGTACATCCCAAGCTGTCAAAAAACAATTCTTTATTACAAAGAGATCCCTCTTCTTTTGTTTCTAACACTTGCATATCTCCTCAAAACATATTTTTTCTCCAAAGCCCTGTGTTTCTTCTACTTCTGAACTTTAAAATACTGATAAAAAATCTTTACACTCTTCTTTATCTTTAAATACCAATTCTAAACTTGGTTATTTGCCAGATACTACTGCAGATATTCAAAGACAATTAAATCCTGCATCTCTTACATGTCTTACAAAAAAGGTTACCAAAGATGCTCTGTTCCTTTAGCTGATTCTGTATTTCCTTAACATTCTTCTTCTCCATCTTTATAACATAATAATAAAAATTCAGATCTGAAAATATCTTCTGTTCTTTCTTCCTATAGTGTTCTACTTCTTTAGCTGAATATTTGCCCTTTTCTTCATCCTCTCCACCTTTACAACTGAACAAATAAAATAAAAATTCAAGTCAGATAATACTTACTTGTCTTCTTCTCCTTCTAAATTTCCTCCTGCATCTATGATGGATCTATCTTCAGTAGATTATGCTTCTTTTTCTTCTTCTTCTGACGCTTCAGCTTCAGTTTTTCTTCTAAAAACCCTATCTCACATAAAAAGTCAGGATCTTTATAAATAGAAAAATGACTATTGGAACTTCATAATTCTCCTCTAAAAATAATTTCTGGTTCTTCTCCTTATTTTTTTAAGATGTTTACTCCACTTCAAAAATGCTTCTAAGATTCCTCTTTTTCCTTTAACACCCATACATAGCCTTACTAATCAAATTTCTTCCTCAAAACATAGTCCTTTTTGTGCCTGGGATAATCTTTGATAGGAGACAGAACAACTAGGGACTACAGGTATTTATGAGTCCCATTCACAATATAATTTTTGCCAAATTTCTCCATCACATGAGAGGGAAGAGATGACAAAGGACTAATCAATTGAAAACAAAAAGTGTTCGATTGGGTCCATATTTGATTAATTTCTTCCTTCACAGTCAAATCCAAATGAAACTGAAATTGTTTGTCAACCAATAATTCATAATAGAACTACAAGCAAAAACAGAATGTTCAGTAACTCCAGAAAAAAAACTTTTGGGGATTCCAGCCTAGCTAGAATCCCTTGCTTCCATAATTGTTCACTGGAAATTAATAGCTACCTTGGGGCCAGGGTTAGTAATTTGAATAGTAATCTGGAAAAATTATATCCTAACAATACAATTCAAAAGTTACATTTTCAGTTGGTATTAATAATTGCAGTGCAAATAATAAATTTGAAACTGTACATCACAAGTTAAGAATGTGGTAAGAAAGGCTAAAATTACATTACAAATTTTAATAGCAAAAATCCCTTTTTCAGATTCACAATCTCCACAGTTAGAAGAGTCAATTATGACAGTTAATAACTATCTAAGCTACCACATTGTTTAGAATCTCCTCTGGACTTAAATCAATTGGCCCCTGTGTATGACATACATTGTTCACCAGATTCAGCATTTTTAGTTTTGGATAGGTGGCTGGAACAATTAAACTTTTTGATGGGTTAAGGGAAACCAATTCCACTCTAGAAGTTATTCTTTATAACCTATCTGCTCTTTTAAACTTACAGAATCCAATATTTCTCTTTTGTAGAAGGGCATGAAATTCATTCATTCTCACACCATCCTCTGTGAACATGGAGGAACTAAGGGGAGATATTCATCAATACCATAGAAAATGTAAGGTACTTGATTTTTATGATTAAATCATATATAATCTACCACAGTTATTCAGAGACCCTTCTACTTGGGTTGCTGAATCATCTAAAATAAGTCAACCAATACTGTATTTAATTAAAAAAAAATTATATTTCATAGACCAAATTAATTATTACACTATGATATATGATAATTTAACTGAACAGAAGAAGGCATCATTAAAACATCTGCTGAATAATAAAAATGTAATTATTAAACCTGTAGACAAAGGATCAATGATGGTGATCATAGATACAATCATAATAACTTTATGAGACATACCACCAGTTAAATACATCTCATTGCCTACTACTCTAATGCTCACTATAAATAAAAACGAAACAAAGTTTCTTTAATTGTGTCTAAATTCTTAGAAGAGGGATACATAGATCTCAAACAAAGGAAATATTTTTGCAGCCATACAAGACCATCAACGACAAAATTTTATTTACTACATAAAATTTACAAATAACTGGAATCTTAAACAATCCCATTTGAGATACCTTCAGGTAGGCCTATCATATCAGACTGTTCTTTGGAATCATATCACATATCAGAATACATGATCATTTAATCAGTTATCACAGAGACCTAATAATTATGTTAGGGACGTTTCTCACTTTTTGCATATCATAAAAAATATTAAATTCTCTCTTCTTCCTTCATGTTTAAATTGAATGTGGAATCCTTATATGCTAACATAGAAACTCAACTTAGCTTAAATCCCATTTGCAACATTTTTAGATTTCTGGAACCAGAAAGGCCTGATGGACCACTTTTGGATTTACTGGAGTTAAGCTTAACCCACAATGATTTTGAGTTTGTTGCCAAAATATTTTTACAAGTCCACGTTATGGCCATGAGAAAAAGATTCACACCATTTACGCTAACATTTACATGGCTGAGTGGGAGGAGAGTGTTTTTCTTAAATGCCCCTGCCTCCCTCTGATTTATCTTAGATTTCTTGATGATATATTTCTTTACATGATTTTTTCTCATTACAGAATGTGGATTTTTCCTTTTTAACTATCTATGAATTCTTGTTTTCGGACTCTGCTTCATTTTATAGTTGATGCTCCTTCTGATACTTTTGAGGACGCAGCTGGTTTGAACTGAACTACTTTTTTACTATTGTTCTTCTTGGGTGGAAGTTTATTTATATAGATTCCAAATTTCTTCTTCTGTTTGTTTTTCTTATTATAATTTACAAACTGATTTGTTTACTACTTTTTACCAATTTTCTTTTATTTTTGCCATTTTGGGATGTTGACTTGATCTTCATAAATAAACAGTTTGATGACCCCGGGGATTGTTTATCTAATGCCTCTATCTACGGTCATTTCAATTCCTATTTTTACCTTAATAGGAATAGTCTAATCTACTTCCCCTTTTGATTAATCAGAAAATAAATTGTAGTCCTAATCTTAAAAGTAAATCTTTATTAAAATTTGATTTTATCTCTCTCTCTTAATCAATTCAATAAAGATCTGTGAATGTTTTTATTACATCTCCAAAATCTGCTCAGGTTAGATTAGATCTGGGTACTCAGTATTGGGAGGGAAAGTTATATAACTCTGCTGCAATTGCCCTACATTCCTCCTCTCAAACAAATTTACTAAACAAATATTAATAACATACAAATAACTAAACTTCCTATGGTCTTTACCTATTCTAACCAGGCACAGCAAACAGTTGGAATTCTACATTATCACTTTTTACAACTGCAAAATAATTTACAACCTTTACAGTCCTTTTAAATTGATTAACACTTAGCATAAAAAGAAAAAATTAAAAGATGTTCTAGGTATGTGCATCCTGTACTGTAAAAAGCAAAAATAACTATGCCTGGGATATTTCATTTACTTCTAAGAAAATAATCTACAATAAATATTCAAAAATCCAATTTTCCAAAGCTTTAAACTGCATTTAGTGTGTATGGGAGCATTTACATTAGGAAAACTGAAAATTCATTAAAGGCAAAATTTATTTAACATCTTAGACTTACAGAAAATTAAAAAACAGTCTATACTTTACAAGCATTTCTCAAAAAATAATCAACCGATTAGGTTTGGACTTGAATAAAGAGACATTTGGACAAAAACACATTTAAAAGGGGGAAGATTTTGGATACATTTTCTTTCTAGGGGTTTAAATGATAATAATACACTGGTAAAGTGAATTGCCCCGAATAACTTTCTGAGTTTAGTTTTTAGGATTTTATTCACTTTTGATTTTCTAAAATTTGTTAGTTTAACACTTCTGAGTTGGTTTGTCGTGTGGTGGGTGCGGCATGCACTGTATCAGCGTATGCTCCTAACCTCTTCCTCCTTTTTGTCAATTTTACCAAACATATTATATTTATATTTTAAATTGGGCGTCAGAGTGCCTGAGCCCAGTAAACAATTTGTACACGAATATAGACATTAAACACGGCTTACAGATAGTAAAATACTGGTTACAATACTACCCAGATAACAAGAGACTGGATAAATTCATTTTAAAACTACTGGCCCTTTGCCTTAGCAGAAATGACTTCATATTCGATGATCAGTATGTTCTAAAGATTAAAGGAAAAGCAATGTGCAAAAAATTTGCCTCAGCGTACGCAAACCTTTTTTTTATCTAAATGGGAGCTTGAAATTGAAAAGAACCTAAAATGTAAACCCTCAGCTTACTACAGATACTTAGACAACATTTTTGGTATCTGGGAACATGGCCTGTATACATTCAAAGAATATCTTCATAAATTAAATAATCATTTGCCAAAAATAAAGTTGAAAGCTAAAAAAAGTAATAATTCAGTTAAGTTCCTAGACACTGAAGTATATAAATCAGGAGAAAACTTGCATATTAGAGTTTACTTTAAAGAAACAGACACCCATGACCCACCTATATAGAGACAGCTTCCAACCATCCCACAGCCATAAAGGTATCATTAAATTACAACATCTTAGATATAACAGAATTAGCTCCACGCCCAGAGACTTTTTCAGATATACAAAGATATTGTTTCAGGCTCTAAGAAGAAGGGGATACACTAGAACCCTTCTCAGAAATAGCCTTAATGACTTATAATCATCAGTGATAGCCTGTTTACAGTGGAGGAACTGGGAAAAGAAGTATTTGCCCATCCAAACAATTGTGCTACGTGAACTTCAGCTGAAGGTTCAAAGTCACCACACTTGGAAGAAACTGGGACAAAATATAGCAACATTACATCAACCAGACTAACACAGACAACACACTAACAAGACAGAGAAAAGAACAGATTACAGATACTGCTAACCAGACCCCAACCAGAGAACACATAGAGTAGTGAACACAGAGGACCAAAGGAACAGTAGATTCAAATGACTACAGAAAGTAGAGACACCACTTACCCCCATATACAAGAGAGGAACAAAGGACATCATTGGGAATAAACTAATGGGAAGGTGGCTCATTATTAAATCACTGAGGTTTCCATGATATGAAAATGAAGATATCCACAAGTGACACTGTGAGGAGGACCAGTGCTGGACAACAGAAGCAGAATGAATAGGGAGTTCAGACAAAGACACACAGACTATGCAGAATAAAGAACAACCTTAGCCCCGGGAACAGTACAGGGAAACCCCAACTGCAATAGAAGAGCAGTACATCCAGGAGGAGACTAGAGAAGGAGAACAACAGAGGCTGCAACCGCATCACCACAACAGCCCGTCAAGACAGTCAGACCAACCAGACATTGTACATCCCAGTGGAAAATATGGACTGGTAGTTGAAAGTTAAGAAAAAAATACTGATCCTGGAAGGCCCCAGAGCGCCTCTCCATTCCCGTGTGCCTATCAATACCAGGAAAACTAAAAACAATTGATTAAATACATCAGGGAATCCCTGCCGTACATCTCTCCATTTTCCTCCCAGGACTTTGAGGTAAAGATTGTGGTACCCGGATGGGGGTGGTACCAAGCCAGGACGCCCAAGAATACTGGAGGAGGGCTTGCGCCTCCTCCAGACCTCGAATAGGTGACTGCCCTGTACACGGGTACAGAGCTGGGAAGCTCGACCCTGTAGGGGCCCATGGTTACCGCCAGGGGGCACACCAATACTTGGACCTCAGCACTTCCGCCACACCCCGAAGTGCTGGGAGGAAGAAAAGCAGGGACACCTGGAGTGCTTCCAGGGATACAGCCGGCACTTCCACCACACGGGGGTGCGTCGGTGGGAAATTGCCGGGAACACACCTGGAGCACAACTGGATGATTATACAGATGGAGCCACGTCAAATAGCCGCGGCCGTGTGAATGGCGTGCGAATGGCGTATGGCTGCCCTATGCACGCCGTGATCCCCCCCTCCCTCTACTGACAGAAGGCGTGTCAAGATTTCACAGTAAACACGCCCTTTCATGCCCTATTTATTCATTTACCTGGTTCCACCACTAGATGGCGCTTTGTTCTTCCGAACACGTTAACACACGCCAGCAATTTAGCTGCGCTGAGTTGCAATCACGTGATTTTAACATTATATTTTATTATTATAACTAGCAGAATACCCGCGCTTCGTAGCGGAGAAGTAGTGTGTTAAAGAAGGTACGAAAAAGAAAAGGAAAAATTTTAGAAATAACGTAACATGGTTGTTAATGTAATTGTTTTGTCATTGATATGAGTGTTGTTCTCATATCTATCTATATATATATACATCTATCTATCTATATATATATTTACCCGCGCTTGGCAGCGGAGAAGTAGTGTGTTAAAGAAGGAAAGAGAAAGAAAAGGAAACATTTTGAAAATAACGTAACATGATTGTCAATGTAATTGTTTTGTCACTGTGATATATATATATAGCAAAATACCCGCACTTCGCAGCGATGTCATGTGTTAAAGAAGTTATGAAAAAGAAAAGGAAACATTTTAAAAATAATGTAACATGATTGTCAAAGTAATTGTTTTGTGTATTTGGCGGCAGCGTCACGAAGTTGTTTTCGGTAGCTGCATCAGAAAATGTACCACGACGCCTGACACGCCTCCTTTTTACTGTTTTCTCACAGCTTGGATTGCTGCTGTCATATATATATACACACACACACACACACACACACACATACATACATACATACATATATATATACACATATATACACACATACATATCTTCATATCTACATATCTATATACATATCTATATATATATATATATATATATATATATATATATATACATACATACCTATCTACATCATATATACACACACATACATACATACACACACACAAATTATATATATGTGTGTGTATGTATGTATGTGTGTGTGTGTTTGTATAGGTTTGGTCACTGAGTGCAAGGGAAAAATAATAAATTATAGTCTATAAGTTATTAAACAGTAAAACATTAACGTTTTAAGAAGTACAGGTACATTGAAATTACATTTTCTATGTGAACGTTCAAATTTGTGCCTCTGGTAATGTGCCTTACCGACATTTAAAGAAAATTAGTTTTGTGTCCTCTGCAGTGTTAAGAGAGAAAGGCTTTGGTTTGGGATAAAAGGAAAAAAGGTGTAAAGAAAGGAAAGTTGCCTTTTTCTTTTATATAGTATAGAGAGATGTGTTCGCTGACGTTATGATCGCCTTTTGGGGACAGTCGCGGTGGGTCTTGTGTAGACTGGTGAGACGTTCCCGCCATTAATCGGCTGTGATGGCACTGTCAGTCCTCCACTCCTGTGCGTGTCTTCATAATCCGAGCTGAGGACCTCATAATCGTATACATGCAAAAGAAAGTGTGAATCGCCTTAATATTATTTTGCCGTGGTGTAGAAAATGGGTCCCGTGTTTGCACTTGTCTGGGCTATAGCGCAGGGGGAGGATGAAAAAAATTAAAAGTGCTCACTTTGACTTAAGGCAGAAGCACAGTCAGCGTCTCAAAGGCCGGCACAGCTATGCGTGCGCTGGCTGCTCGACTTTTGCTGGGCAGGAGACCCCAGTTTTTGCAGACACGTTCATGATATCAAAAGTCTCAGCGCTCTTTGGAGGTCATTCATATATATATATATAGCAAAATACCCGCCCCTCGCAGCGGAGAAGTAGTGTGTTAAAGAAGTAATGAAAAAGAAAAGGAAACATTTTAATAATAACGTAACATGATTGACATTGTCATGAGTGTTGCTGTCATATATATGCCTGCCTAAATAAGTCACCCTCGCTTTGCTCTTACTTTTTACCGTTCATTTAATCATGGCTAGTGGCGGAAAAATTATAAAATGGAAGGAGGATGGCTTTACCAAAACAATTATTGATGGCGAATCGATTATTCATAAAGCTTGAATTGGTGATCTGTTTTTCTGTGTTAACCTCATATTTTTTCATACTTCTTCTCAAACTAAGGTGGTGCGAGGGTAAAATGAATCGGGATGCGCTGATCAATGTAATCGGTGTACCAGGAAATCATGCATTGACAAAAGCTCCCCTTTGCTTGTAATGCAAAGTGTGATTAAATGCATTATTTTTTAACGTGTTATGGAGCACATGCATCGAAGCTTCTCAGCTGTGCTTGTGCTAAGAAAAGGAAAGATTTTAAAAATAACGTAACACGATTGTCAATGTGACCTTTTGTAAGTAGTGCCTGGAGGATTCAGTGTGGAGAAACTCTAGAGACAGCGTGTGTATTAACTTGTGGATTTTTCTGTGAGTATTTGGTGGCAGTCTGACGAAGTTGCTTCGGAAGACGGCGTTAGCCGCGGAGCTCAGCTCAGAGCGAAATAAGATGAATGGGAGGGAGATGATGACGTGACTCCCCCAACCGCCTTAACTGTCAATCCCCCACAAACACAGTCTCGGAATTTGCATAAGCACACCCTTTCACCTACAATTTTAACTTAGTTACAAAGTGATCAAAACTCTCGTTTATATCCTGCATCCTCTCATTAAACTTGTATCCCGCATTACCTGTGGGCATGTGAAACGCCAGCGGTAGCCTGTCTATGAACTTAATTTAAAGTTTAGGTTTACACCGTGCTTTCTTTCCGAGGTAGCAGCAATCATGAATATGGTAGTATATGTCACTCGCTCGCTTCTTATTGTTTCGCTGCCTTCTCAATTATATAATGCATGTTTTCTTAAGCGCTTTTGGAGGTCTTCCTGGTTTTCTACGCACTGCGTTGACAGTCAGTTCACGTGATTACGTGGGAGGCGTGATGATGTCACACGAAACTCCGCCCCCCACGTCTTTCCAGCTCAACTCTATTACAGTTAATGGAGAAAAATACCTTCCAGTTATGACCATTAGGCGTAGAATTTCGAAATGAAACCTGCCCAACTTTTGTAAGTAAGCTGTAAGGAATGAGCCTGCCAAATTTCAGCCTTCTACCTACACGGGAAGTTGGAGAATTAGTGATGAGTCAGTGAGTGAGTGAGTGAGTGAGGGCTTTGCCTTTTATTAGTATAGATTATAACATTATATTATATTATTATATAGGAGCTTCCCTGTCTGCCTATCATATAGTGCCTTTCCTTCCTACCTGTCTATATATCTATCCCCTTAGATGTTTTTTATATATTTATTATACAGTGCCTTACCTGTTTATTTATATATCTAGTGCCTTCTCTGCCTGTCTGTCTGATTGCATATAGCGCTGAACTTACTGCTCTGTACTATTCTGTCCCAGGCATGAGCTGGGAGAAGTTTGTGCACATTCTAAGTCGGTGGGGGGATGGAATAGCCGGCTACTTGCAGCTTTTCTTTTATCAGCACATTTAGATTAACAAAAGACACTGGCGGAGAGATGAGAACAGTTTTAAGAAGTGATTGACTTGTTTTGGAAGAATACATTTTATTTCTAAAGTGTGTGCGTGTTTTAATTGTTGGGGGATTGTTTGGGTATTTAAAAAAAACATTTACTTGAACCAACTACTTACAGTAAATGGGCAAAAAATGGGAGACGCCTTTGTTTAAAATAGTCAAAGAGTTGGGCTAATAATAATAATTATTGTTATTAATATTATTACTGGTCATAGAAACAAATGAAAACAACAGTTAAACACTTGATCACGTGTATCTGTGCTAATTTGTGATTATGTGACCCATAATATTTTTTTCTCAGTATAAATAATTTTTTGGGTTTTAAGAACTCCATCAAAAGAGCAAACACAAACTTAGAAGGAGTGGAAGGTGAGAAACCTCAGTGGAGAATCCTGACTATGACATGGTGCTAATTGCTCTGTGTGTGTTTTTGGCGGGGAGGGTTCTTTAGACCTGTCTGCGCAAATGTGTTTGTGTTAAAGCCAACGGAGAAATGCAGGAGCGCACACACACACATACCTCTCATCCACAAATGCTTTAACTGTTGTCTTGTAAATCGTTGATTAAACCTATGAACACAGCTGTTCAGCAGTCCTAAACACAAGCGCATGGTCTATTTTAGTCCTTAATTAAAAGACATCAATACGTTAATAATTAACACAAAGATAACATTCTTTATTTTGCTGAATAAGGTAATAAGCTATATTTAAAATAAAACAAACCAGGAAGTAAGTGTTTTATACATTAAAGTGCTCTGTATAACCAAGTGCCCTAACAAACAGCAACAGTGTACAGTACAGACAAAGAGTGTGTGTGCTGGTGGGGATTGGAAGGTGAATTAGGATACCTCATTTACAAGACAAAAGACGGTCTGAGGTGTGAATGCGCATCTCCGCTTTGCTCTTCGGTGTGTGTGTGTGTGTTTTTTAGGTTACTAGGGGTGCATTCTTAAATTCAGTCTGTCTGAATCTTTATAAGCGCCAAGTTGGAAAATCATATTTGAGAAAATGACAACAACAATTAAAATCTTGATCATTTGCGTCCGTGCTATTTCGTGCTTAAGTGACCCAAAATATTTTTCTTAGAACTTCATTAAAAGACAAACTTAGGAGAAGTGGAATGTGAGAAATCTCAACGGAGAATGTACTGACTTCTCCTTATTACTGACTGTTAGATGGTGCTAAAATGTTTTTTTCGTCCTGCCGGTGTGCAAATGTGTTTGTGTTAAAGCCAGCTCAGACAAACCTGACGAATGCCGGAGCGCGCGCACACACACACACACACACACACACACACTGGTGGCACTTTAGCCGTTAGTGCTTCAATGTTAAACGAAGCCCCGTAAACTTGATCCTGAACAGCCACGGACTGACTTTAACAATAATAGTTGATTGTTTTTATATTTATGTTTTTGTATATATTTTTAAATGTTCAAATGAACGTTTCAGAGTATATAATCTGTTGTGTCATCTGTTTACAGTGTTGGCTGATTTTGTGATTGAAAAACATTGAAATGTTTTTTATTATTAGTAGTAAGCCAGGCTTTAACCGTGGACAAATCACAATATAAGCCCTCTCTCGCACAAGCGCTCTCTCTCTCACTCTTTCTTGCACACACACATACACACACACAAATATATGAAATCGCGTAAAACCAAATGAAACTATGGCAAAAATATATAAGCAGTGAAAAATACAGTAGTATCCTGTAGGTGATTCCTGTCCTGCGATAACAGGCGATAACCCTCTGGAACTGTTTAGTTCTGTTAGTATTGTTTTCAAGTGTAAATGTTTATGGGGATTTAATCTGTCTCTGCTGCCGCATCTATTCACAGTTGTGATAAGTGATTAATGGCCCATCAGATCTTTGATGGGGGAACGTTATGCTGGTTAAATGACTAAAGAAATACTGATCCGTATGGACAGATATTTGTTCCAGATATTATGCGCCATTAATTGATTTGTTATGCCATTTTTTGACTATCAGCGAAAAAAACATCAGCGAAAACATCAAAAATATAACAAAATCAAACCCAAGTAGTTTCATTAATTAATTAATTAAAAATAGCATGAGCATCATGGGTTGTGTATTGAGTGATTTAAATCTGTTTCATTAATCGTTTTTCCCTTTTTTACCACATCATCTATTTATGAAACTATGTTAACGTAAGTTATTTTAATTATTGAACTTAGTAACCGTCTGCTTGGACACTGCTGAACATTACAAAACTGCCATGTCCCACAATACAGTGCATCTTTAATAAGACATGTTTACAATAGAACAAACCAGGACATACGTGTTTGATGTATTTCAGTACTCTTTATTAACTGTGTACAAACATAGCTATAGTGTACAGTTTGTGCACTGGTGGGGATTTGAAGATTGTTCATTTTCCACTGTGCCCCCCATTGTTTTTCACTATCATTCTCAGTACATTATGAAGTCCGGTGATTAATGTACTGCAGAAGTCTTGGGTAACTTTTGTCTCCCAAAATACCTCAATGGCATGAATGAGCTCTTCTTTTGTGCCCGGTTTTGCCTCTTTTTGGATGAAGTCTTTCATGGAGTGCCAGACAAGCTATTTGTTTGAGCATGCCCGTGTCGCTCAAACACAGGAACATATGTTGGTGTACAAGAATAAAAAACAAGTGCACTTTTATTCTAGACTATAAGTGAAGAAAAAATAAAGCAAGTTACAGTAGGCGGTTGATACGACAGCTTGCGTGGTGCAATGCTAAAAACTGCTGATTTCCGATCCGTGCTATATAAAATCATCACATTCAAATATTAACAATTCCCACACACCCTTCCTATATTAACGATTTTTTTTTCTTCCCTAAATAATAAAAACCATCATTTAAAAACTGCATTTTGTGTTTACTTGTGTTATATTTGACTAATGGTTAAATGTGTTTGATGATCAGAAACATTTTGTGTGACAAACATGCAAAAAAATAAGAAATCAGGAAGGGGGCAAATAGTTTTTCACACCACTGTATTGTCTCTTTCATTCATCTTGCGGTTTGTAATCAGTGACCGCGTGTTTTTTCCCCAATCTTGCCAGTTCGCACATGTTGCTGTATGGTGCTGTTTTTTTTGTACTTCAGGATATGCAGAGGACAGAATAGTACAGAGCAGTAAGTTCAGCGCTATATGCAATCAGACAGACAGACAGGCAGAGAAGGCACTAGATATATAAATAAACAGGGAAGGCACTGTATAATAGATATATAAAAAACAGCTAAGGGGATAGATATATAGATAGGTAGGAAGGAAAGGCACTATATGATAGGCAGACAGGGAAGCTCCTATATAATAATAAAATTACTGTTATTACTATATAGATAGACAGGGAGTTCAGGCAGGCAGAACGGCGAAGGTTAAAAATAAATAAATTTTCTCCCCAGCGGGGAATCTTTACAAGTATCATAAATTACACCGGCTGTTGCAGACTGAAATCAAATGTATGTTTTTATTCTAAAATAGTAAGACTAAGAGCAGTTTACTTCTCGAAACGGAGTGGTGCAGGATTGAACTCGCTACCTTTTGATTCCCAGTCGGGAGCTGATCCTATTGCGCTACGGAGGCAGTCATAATAAACGGGTGTCAATGTCGCATGTTAAGGCGGCTTTTTGTTTCTGCAGTTATATTTTTGAATAAAAGCGCAATTGTGTTAGATTTGTATCTTTTGTGAAATTATTTCTTTGATACTTCAGGCTTCATACATTATATAGTTTATGCCTACATTTTGTCATCTACTAGTAGAATATAAAAAACGTTTCTGTTTTAACAATGTGTTTACACAGATTACTGTAGAAACGGAACAGACATGAAATGCGTGTGTTCCAAACAACGATCTATTATTTCCACTCTAAAACTCCACTTCACTCCCACACTGCAGTTAACTGAAGCACATGGGGGCGTTTATGGGGCGGGGCATCGTTAACTGCGTCATCGCGGGGGATCACATTCCGTGCACGGAATGGACCTGTCATGCTCCAGGTGGCTGTTTGACGTGGCTCCCACTGTATAAAGGGGCTGCCTCTCTTCAGAGGATGACTTGAGTCGGGTGGAAGAAGGATGAGGTCTCTGGAGGAGAAAAGGAGGAGGTCTGAAGAAGAGAGTGAGAAGGCACTGTGTATTGGCCTGGACTGTGGGGTATTGGGGTTTGTGAGAGCATTTCTAAGAGATGGAAGACCTCAATAAACATGTGTGGGGTAATGTAAACGTGTCTGCCTGTCTGTGTTCGGGTCATATTCCACAAGATCCACTAGTAAATTTAAAACTAGGAGCACCTACAAACATCAATAGAAACCGAAAGAACACAAAATCAAACATTGTGAATAGCCATCATGTGCCCGTTATATTTAAAGATTATGCTTTTTGTTAAACGGGTGACCCAGCTGGCACCCCAGGGTTTATTGGGATCAGTTCTCATATCTTGTACGACCACTGTATATTAGGAATTTACAACAATCTAGACGAGAAGCTCACCAGTCCAAATATATACAATGTCTATAAAGGACATATATTTGTATGTATATATGTATACACACAGTTATTTGCAAATATATATTTATACAGAGTGCTTTTTATCTTACAGTATTTGTTATTATTAATTGACTGTTCAATAACCTTATGACTTGTAGGTATAAACTCTCTCTTTGAATCCACTGGTGCAAGTGCCAGTGGTGTAGTACCATTTGCCAGAAGGGAGGTGTAAGAAAAGCAGCTCTGTAGGATGTCTTTAATTAAACTTTTGCCTTTCTAAGAAAGTGAGTGTTGTCTATGTCCTGAAGAGAAAGTAGCTGCATGGCAGTAATATTGAGTGCCACTTTAACCACCTTCTGCAGTGATTCACAATCTTGAGTTGAACATATGACATACCAGGATGTGATGGAAGCAGTGAGGAAAAACTCCACTGTGCACCCCTAGGAGTGCATGAGAACAGATGGAGAAATGAAGAAATGCAAGTTTGTCTAAAACAGATGAGAGAATAGAGGCACTGGTGAGCTATTTTGACAAGGAACGAAATGTGGTGTACCCACTTAATTTCATCAGTGGTAATCAGTCCAAGAAATTTATAGATGCATGGCATCATGTGTCATCATTGGCCAGCAAGGACAAGTACCGATCTTTTGCCATGTCTCCTTGGCCTTGCTTTGATCTCAAGAAGAGGGTCAGACACACCAGGGCCATACTGGGTTACATCACCTCTAGTGTCCTGCTAAAGTCTGTAATGCTCCTAATTTGAAATAGAATTAATGTATGAAGTAAGAATGATATTTCTTCTAAATTAAGCAAAATCTATTTTATTTTAAATTATTGAACATAGAATCACCAAAACAAAATCACAACTGATCTTCATTTTGCAGTCTCTAGGCATTTCATATATTCAAACATCACTATTCATTGTGCTTAACATATGCAGTTAAAGTTTAATCTGTTTTTTCTTCTCAGCACCTCCACTAATGTAATAAAAAAACAAAAATGCATAGCAGAGTATGACACCACAGCTAACACCATATACTTGCCCATCAATGTTACAGCAGCACTCACTAAATGCTATAACCTCCCTTAATCTGACAGGTCCTTCCTTATTACTTGACAAAACTGAAAAAAATGCCACTACAAAGGCAAAGTTCCTAATACAGTCGGCCCTCGTTTATTGCGGTTAATCAGTTCCAGACTCTACCGCAATAAATGAATTTCCGCAAAGTAGGATTCTTTATTTATAAATTGAATATTATCGCAGTTAGAGCATAGAAAACCTTCTACGACCTTCTAAATACATTTTTTAACATTATTAGAGCCCTCTAGACATGAAGGTGAAAATCCGTGAAGTAAAAACCATACGTTTATATTGTTATTTTTATATTGACACGTTTGGGTCACAGATTTGCACAGAAACACAGGAGGTTGTAGAGACAGGGACTTTAAAACACTGCAAACAAACATTTGTCTCTTTTTCAAAAGTTTAAACTGTGCTCCATGACAAGACAGAGATGACAGTTCTGTCTCACAATTAAAAGAATGCAAACATATCTTTCTCTTCAAAGGAGTGTGCGTCAGGAGCAGAGAATGTCAGAGAGAGTGAAAGAGAGACAGATAGAGAGAAAAGCAAACAACCAAAAATCAATAGGGCTGTTCTGGATATTAAGTATGCAAAGCACCGCCCAACAAAGCAGCTGCAAGGAAGGGAGCAATGTGAAGGTAGTCTTTCAGCATTTTTTAGAGGAGCGTCTGTATCCTCTAGGCCAGTGTGCAAACAGCCCCTCTGCTCACACCCCCTCCGTCAGGAGCAGAGAATGTCAGAGAGAGTGAGAGAGACAGAGAAAAGCAAACAATCAAAAATCAATACGTGCTGTTTGGGCTTTCAAGTATGCGAAGCACCCCGTGGGAAGCATATGGTATATCATTGAGAAGTTTTATTTAATACGTAATACGTGCTCTGACTGGGTAGCTTCTCAGCCATCCGCCAATAGCGTCCCTTGTATGAAATCAACTGGGCAAACCAACTGAGGAAGTATGTACCATAAATTAAAAGACCAAATGTCCGAAGAAATCCGTGAACCAGCGAAAAATCCATGATATATATTTAGATATGCTTACATATAAAATCCGCGATGGAGTGAAGCCGCAGAAGTCGAAGCGCAATATAGCGAGGGATCACTGTATGTGGAAAAATAAGACATCTTTAATGTATAGTATAAGTACTTTATAAATCAGAACAGATCTATTCATGGTTATTTTTGTAGCCTGTTACAATTCCTTCGGGAACTTTCATGTGGATGGGTCTTTAGGGAACCAAATATTTTCCAAATGACATTAAACTGAAGAACTAATTTGGCACTTTTATTTTTAGCAATGTACCATACAAGGCAATGCAGTGATCCCTCGCTATATTGTGCTTCAACTTTCGCGGCTTCACTCCATCGCGGATATTAAATGTAAGCATATCTAAATATATATCATGGATTTTTCGCTGGTTCGCGGATTTCTGCGGTCAATGGGTCTTTTAATTTATGGTACATGCTTCCTCAGTTTGTTTGCCCAGTTGATTTCATACAAGGGGCGCTATTGGCGGATGGCTGAGAAGCTATCCAATCAGAGCACGTATTACGTATTAAATAAAACTCCTCAATGATATACGATATGCTTCCCGTGCGGTGCTTCGCACACTTAAAAGCTCAAGCAGCACGTATTGATTTTTGATTGTTTGCTTTTCTCTGTCTCTCTCACTCTCTCTGACATTCTCTGCTCCTGACGGAGGGGGTGTGAGCAGAGGGGCTGTTTGCACAGAGGCTGTTTGCCTATAGGATATGGACACTCCTCTCAAAAATGCTGAAAGACTACCTTCACATTGCTCCCTTTTTCTTGCAGCCAATTTATTGCGGTGCTTCCATTACTTAAAAGCCCAACAGCTCGTATTGATTTTTGATTGTTTGCTTTTACCTCTCTGTCTCTCTGTCTGACATTCTCTGCTCCTAATGTGGACTCCTTTGAAGAGGAAGATATGTTTGCATTCTTTTAATTGAGAGAAAGAACTGTCATCTCTGTCTTGCCATGGAGCACAGTTTAAACTTTTGACTAAAGGGTGTTCTTTCATGTCTAGAGGGCTCTAATAATGTTAAAAAACTTATTTAGAAGGTAAAAGGGTTTTCTATGCTCTAACTGCGAAAATATTAGATTTATAAATAAAGAATCCTACTTCGTGGAAATTCATTTATCGTGGTAGAGTCTGGAACGGATTAACCGTGATAAACGAGGGTTTACTGTATAACTGTGCGGAGAATATTTATAAACAGTGTGGGAGAGTTTATAAAGGCTTAAAATACTGTATATAAAAATAACCATACAAACATATGGTTTCTACTTCGCGGATTTTCACCTATCGCGGGAGGTTCTGGAACGCAACCCCCGCGATCGAGGAGGGATTACTGTAATCTCAATACAAACTATTTCCCCCACTATATCAAGAAATAATTTGACTGAAACATATTTGAACAAAAACACAACTGACGTTAATGTAATAAATGTCTTCTGAATTCTTTATAAGCACCACGTGGTTTTAGGGCCAACTGAAGGTCTTTCTCTTGCTAACAAAAGATTTGTTCTGGTTTATCCTTCACAATGTGTCACCTCTTCTTTTGCTAAGGATGATATTGCTGCCTCTTTTCAACACCAGTGGGTGTCATGTACAAAATTAAAGCTATCGTTAACCCTGTCTCATGGACCATGGGCTTAGGCTTTGCATAGAGTTTAATGATTCTCACTCAGCCTTGCTGAATATTATCTTTGACCTAAGGTCATAACATGACACACTTAACTACCTCTTTACCTTGTCCTCATAATGATTGCACAAGATCCTTTCAGATTGTAAAGCTTCAAGCCTCACTACTTAATGGACACCATCATCTGCCTCTTTTTCAGTTCATGCATGCCAACAAATCTAAGTAAAAAGATGTTCAGGAAAACAAATTAACAATATTATTGCATACAGTAATTATTAGTCTTGAAAATGTTTGGAGATGCATGCATAAAACCCACTATATCAATTTAATTTATTAAAACATACTTTCATAATAATATTTTAATGCTATAATTTTAATTTGCTTAAAAGGACCAGATGAGTCTGATTAAATATCTGTTGGTCAAGTGCGGCATGACTGTAGTAATTGTAACAAAATAACAAGAAGCTGGAGAGCCAAGTTACTCTGACATTGCCAGGGCTTTGCAACATCAGGTGCCTTTTTATCCTGTTTATTTGATAAATGAACCTCTGAGCTAAACTAGAAGGTATTATAATTTGTTTTCATGGTCCAGCTGCCAGAAAAGACATTCATTCTGTGTAACACAATCCTCCATATTAATTTCTTGCTCATCCAGTTCAACATGAAATAGCAGGGGCATCACCAGAAAACAGCATTCATAAATCTGCTTAGTGATTAGGCTGCTAAATGCAATTAGCTTTGTTGTTCCAAATATGAGAGGAAGACAATAAGATGATTCACAGGAACTGGAAAGTTTTTTGGAATGACAGTGAAAGAACGATTTCTTCTATTTAAACTTTCTTCTTAGGATTCTGTAACTGTACCTGATTTCATTTAAACAATTCATAAAATTCACACTTTAGAAGCCGTTCTGACCCGTCAGTTATTGTTGCATTGTCTTCTTCTGGAGGGAGAAATGGTTTATTTTTATTTCTCACCCATGATGCCCTTAAGAACAGTAGTTTGAGTTTTTTTAAGCAAAGCAAAGGTATCCTTTACAGTAAAAATGTGTGACCTTTGGAGACCTCGTAGTGACTGGTTTCAGCTCTGAGGGCATTTATATCTTTAAATTATTGGACACTCTGTTTATTTTTCAGAGTAAAATCCTCCAGGGTACAGGGGTCAATTCAGTAAAAGACATTGAAAGCTAGGTGGCCCTAGACTTAGTCTTTTGAAATAGTCCCTTATACAGATGGTATGAGGACTAATGCTGAAACGGGTCAAAATTAGGTTTGGGTATTTAGGAGGTATATGTCAGCTAAAGGCTCTGTCACAGTACAAGATTTGTTTGGCAATTTTAAGTTGCAGACTCGTTTAAAGTATATAATCCTAGTGAGTCCGGGGCAGTTGCAGTGCACTGCAGTGAGCACCACTTGTGACTCAGTCCATACAACCAATCAATGCTCAACCAGAAGTGCCGTGCAGCTGCAAGTAGACAGGGGAAGCACATGTTTTGGATCTTATTGATAAAAGAGAGGTATCTAGCTGATGTCTCATGTTTTACATACCATGAGAGAATGAAAAAAAAAAAAATGCATCTGAAGTCACTATAGCTGAAAAACATTTGCACAGCACCATCACACTCTGGCAGCAAAATATTGGTTGGAAGCAAAATCAAAAAGCTTGCAATACTTTGGAAATTTGAAACTATAATGGAAAGTGTCACAGAGTAATACAATTTATTATCCGCTGCATAATTTAGTTTTATAATTTGATGAGATTAGTAGCCAAAGCGATGTGACCAGTAGTACAGGCAGAGGCAGATGTGTGCTTCCATTAAATTGATTAACTTCAGGCACATGGTAGCAGTGACAGCAATAGTCACGAGTCTGTGTTACTCTTTATGTAATAACAGGCAGCAATACCAACTTGCATTCTGTGCATTTCTTATCTGAACTAGTCAGACATTTTCCATCAATGTCATTAAACCTAAAGAAACCGCCATCTTCACAATTTTATTTTGTGATTCATCCATCCAATATCTGTAACAGACCTTAATGTGATGACTACTTCAGTATACTGTGTAAAAAATGGCATTATAACACAGCACACTAGTACTCACTAACTCCATAACAATAAGTAAAGCAAATAATAGCTAGGTGATCTCTCCCATTGCCGTAGAAGCTGATGAGCTGTAAATACAATTTATCCACTAAACACTAATACAAAACTAAACCAAATGAACAATACTAAGGACATAAGATGCAAGACATTGCCATCTTTATAAAGATATGCTGAATTGATAATCAAAAGAAGCATGCAACATAAAATGTTTCTCTACAACATACTAGCCACAGTACCTGTCAAAGAAAGGTAATAAAATAGTTTAAACCTATTCACTATCTCTTGCCCTACATGTACTTTCAGCGCCTTTCCTCAATACTTGTTTTTTTGTCCGACTCTCTCTTCTTCAGTGCTACTTTTCTTCGTCCTTGTGCATCGCACTCACACTTCCTCATTCGTTGTGTCACCGAAGCCAAACCGACTAATCAGATTGCTCTTAGGGACTGGACACACAGACCTTAGTGTTTATTAATGTAGTTGATATCAAAAATCTTTCCTAACTACATCAAACATTTAATTGGCAAGATCAACTTCTGTTCCTACATAATTTAGGGTTGTTTTGGTGAGCCCATTGCTTCCTGGAAAACAGACATCTGCCATTTTTTTCTGTCTGGAAAACTTTGTGGCACCTGAAATCTTTTATAGCAGAACCTCTGCTTATTGAAATCTCTTTAACACATCAATCTCTTCAGATCTATGGAATCTATTACTTAAAACTCTCCCTAATGTTTGCTCATGAATTTGTTTGTGAAAAGCCCAGTTTTTTTTTCACTGTCATTGACATTTTCAAATATTTTATTTATTTTCACTTGGATTAGTGTTACTGATTTACATGTTCTGTGTTTTTCTGTCCCTTTGCTGATTGGCTGTTAAAGATGGATTTATTGTAATAAACGCAGAATATAAGAAATACATATGGCTATTTTTCTTAAATGTCCATATTTTCATTATTTATTTTTTGTTTGTGTCAGCATGGTGAAAAATAGATAACATTTAACATTGCATCCTCACAGTTGTGTAAATATAATGTAACATCCATCTTTCTGTGGCGTCTTTGTTTTACTTTGTTATTCACTTTTCTTTTTTTAAGACGGTTTTGGTTTGTGAGATTTGCACTTTGGAAGACTTTACCATATCATTTTTTTTAACATGATCAAGTTTACTTCAGTATGTCACGCAATCCAGCACCTTTTTCCTCAGATAATCCCTCTTTGTTTTTTTTTTGTTTCAGTATATGAAGCAAGTAGAGTCTGTGGTAGGTCCCTTTATAATGTCATTACATTTGTGAGGCACTTCACTGTGAGAGTTTATCTTTTATAGGGGTAAATTTCATCACATCATTAGCCATTTAGATTTCTGCAATGCATTCCCAACAGGTCTGACAAAAGAGAACCGAACTGATTACAGTTGGATCAAAATGCAGTTGCAAGAATCAATCCTATCTAAAAAAAAGAAATTGAACTACATTGCATTGGTACCAGCGTTTTTACAATGTTAGCCTGTGTCTTTCAGAATCAATTTTAAAATACTGCTGTTTATAAGGCTTTGAATAATCTTGCATCTCCGTATATTACGGAATCTTTGTCCCTTTACATTCCTGATCATAACTTCAGATCTTCAAATTCTGGTTTACAATCACAATGTAAAAGGAGTTGTGAGACTGCTTTAAATTTCTGTGCTCTAAAAATATGGAATAATCTAGAGATATGGCAGGCTGGCACAATAGACTTGATTAATCTATGTCTTAAAACTTACATTTTAATCTGTCTTTTTGTTAAATTTGTAACTAATCACTTTGCCTGTCCTTCATTTTCTCTTCTTAGTATCTGGCGTCAGCCCTGTTGGCTCACCTTCTGGGCTAATTTCCCTAAGTTGTTGGAAATAAGAAGAATACTGAGGCCCTGTCTTTAATGACATTTTCACTGGCTTACTCTTTTATTCTTTTTTTGAATCTCAGATATGTGATCGTATGTCAAGCAGAGCCTGGATGGAATTTTGGTTGTGGAACTCCAGAGTTTTTTCTACACTGGACTTTTTTCTTCTTCCCTCTGACCAGTTGACCTTTAGTAATCTTTTTTCCCACTTTCTACCATCTGCAAAGCACCATGAATTATACTTTGTATTGGAAGGCACTCTATAAATATATACTGTTTTTGTACTAAAATTTGTTGTCAAGTGGAATTTTCTCATGTATCTATCAAGATATTCCCTGCTTCCATTACAGTAATTTTTTGTTAATACAACAACCACAAAAACGTTTATTTACATAGCAAATTTTCATACAAGTGGTGTAGCTCAAAGTGCTTAACATGATAAAGAAAAGATAAATAAAAGACAAAGTAAGAATTAGAATAAGACAACACTAATTAACATAGAATAAGAGTAAGGTCCGATGGCCAGGGAGGACAGAAAAAAACAAAAAAAACTCCAGACGGCTGGAGAGAAAAAATAAAATCTGCAGGGGTTCCAGGCCACGAGACCGCCCAGCCCCCACTTGGCATTCTACCTAACATAAATGATCTCAATCTTGGTTTTCAGGTTTCATGTGAAAGAATTATATGATGATGGTCATGTGGACTTCTGGCCTTCAATCCATCAATGTAGGGACTGCACGGTGTCATGATCGGGTAGTGGTGGCACAGATCTCCAACCACAGAAAAAAACTGTGCTGTCTTTTTCAGCTAAACCTTTATTTTATTTATGGAATTTTTACCTGTTGAATAATGGCATTTCTTGCCATTATTGTTAGTGGAAGTAATTTGCCTGACTTTGTGTGTACGTTTGTCCATACCCTACTGTGGTCTGGAGTCTTGACAAAGACTCGTTCCTGCTTTACTTCATTTTATTCCTACGTGGGGCCTGGCTGTTTTCAACCTTAAGTTGCAGATAAAGAGAAATAATGGACGGATGCTATATTGACTTGTTAGATCTTGATAGTTTTATAAAGTATAATATCAATATGCCGACAATGAGCAGGGTTACATGAAACAAAGATTATCTGAAGGTTGCGTTATTGAGACATTTCTATATACTGTACCACTAATGGCATTATTGTATCTATAATTGAAGAAAAGGGAGAAGTACTGGTTCATTAACACATGACTAATAATTTGCTTTAAATTTCATTATACAGAGTTTCAGAGAGTGCTGAATAAAGAATATCATATTCTTTAGAAATAAGAACATCTGATGTCTTTTGAAAGGTCTTTCATATTTTTGATTCATTTGTCCTTTTTCAGTCATTCTTATGTACTCTCTGCCTTTTGAAGTTTCTGGTTTCCATAATTCATCCGTGATAAAGATCTATTCATCAGGTTATGTAATGTAAATTATTTTTTAGACTGTTATATAAAAAAAAAATCTGTTTCTTCACCTTGACTGTAATTATTGGCATGTAACAAGAACTGCTTTTGGGTCTTAACAGATGGACTTCAGGATTGATGGTCTTATTTCAAAAAGAGGGTCTTATTTTAAAAATCCACATAATTAAAGTTTATGAGAACTTAATCCTGGCAGTGTAATGTCCAACCAAATTCAGAACAGCATGAGTGCACCAGGCACCAGTCGATTGTTGGATGAAATAAAACTTCTGATAGAGGTGCCATAGAAAGGAATTTGCTTAATTTCTAACAAAGAAAATAAACATGTTTTATTGACAATGGCAGATAGGCATTTTATTATAGGTTATGTAATTAGGAAACAGAAGCAACCATAATTAACCTTGTAACAATTGTGAACCTGCAATCATCTCATGCTATCATACATCCACTGGGGCTGCTTTATTATGTACACATATCTAATTGCGTATTGCTCCCCTGGTTGTTATCAGAATAGTCTTAATGTGCCAAGGCGTGACTGCAGCATGCTATAAAAACATATCTCCAATGAAATTACTTATGTTAACTATAATGCATCTGACAGTTGTTACAAATTAGCTGACTGACAGGTGTCCCCATTCAAAATTAGTTCCTGCCTTGTATTGGATGCTACTGAGATGAGTATCCTGCAAACTCTCAGTGAGATTAAGGAGGTTCATGAATGTCATGTTATGTTAGAATCTTCACTGCATGTAGCTACTTCCATCTCAGCTGACATATTTTTGACTGGACAGAAAACTACTGAATGGGGAGGCACTTGCAATAAGATGAATTCACTGTAATGTTACTGGAAACATTGGGCAGCCTTTTTACAACAATAACACTCTCCACATCATCACACCACCAGCAACAATATTTTTTCCACCCCTCCAAGTTTCAGTGTTTGAGTTACTTTTTTGCCCACATCAGCTGGTTTTCCCCTGAAAAGAGTGACTAAAAGAGGCACATAAGTTATATATTCAGACATCTTTCACTATGGCCCCTCTGAATCTTATTAGTCTCTAAAGTATTTAATAACAATGTTTCTGACCAAAAGAGTATGAGTTGGATGTTCTGTAGGAAGTGTTTAATTCTTAAATTACTCATAATTATGTCATGCTAGAAAATGACAGCAGGGATGCCGTTTTTGCTATAATTAGTAATGTAGTACTGTGAAATATTCAACTTAAACCATAAGTCTCACCCACTCTGCCTCTGAATTGAATCCAAACACAATCTGTTCTTACCTGCCTACCTAATTTATATTGGCTTGCAGTCACTTATGTGGGGCAGACAGATCTATCCAATAACATAGCAAATGAGAGATAAGGTATATAAAAAACTTCTTCTTCTTCTAATTTATTCAAGGAAATACAGCTGCTAAGATATATAGTTGTGTATTTCCAAGTATACACAGAAACCTTAACATTAATATTCTATTTGTTCATTACTTAGAAAATTGTTTTGACGCTGATGTTTCTTACAAAACTATATGTAGATTCATCAGAAATTATCATTGTCACTACATGCTAGGTATGTTTGCTGTGGATAGGCAAATGAAGATTTGGGGATCTGACCAGCAATACTCTGAAATCACAAAAATGGTCAAGTCAGAAAGGTAGTTTTCTCCTCAGTGATTAATACAGTGTACCAAATACTAAAAATAAAACAAAAAGAAATTAGACTTAAAGGACAAACCACAAGTAAATAGCAGTTTCTGCTCTTTTAAGGTTAAGGATAGAGTATTAGTGCCGTCTTGTGGAAAAAAAGTAGAATCACAAGAGCAGTTGTCTGCCCAGGCTCTTCTGTTTAAATAACGCCCTGCTTAGTGACGTTGCACTTTTTACTCTGGTTAAGTGGAAGAGGTGGGACTTGAGGAGGATATAACGTCAGGTGTCTTTCAGTTGGTCTTCTTCCACTCTAAGGAGGGAAATGAATATTGTGAGGAAAATTGTTTCACCTGTCTGGTAGATACATCACCCCCGCGCGTTGCCTTGAGAAACGTCTGTGTAAAGGACTTCTGACGCCTGCATGTGCAACACTGCTGAGATGTGATAAGTTATTATATTTTTGCGTCTTAATGATTAATATTGATTTATAAATTTCAGGACGTAGCTCACATAAAACAGATATTCGTGTGGAAGAATAGTGTTGAGACTTGAAAAATTAAATACTGTACATGGAGCTTCTGATTTCATTTAGTAAACATTTGAGCTGTGTTTCATACAAAGTATTTGTTTTGTGATATTCTGCAAAACATAGCTCAATTACTTTAATCCAACGAATTGTTTATGTATTTATTTATTTTAACTGAACTTTGCACAGATCAGATCATTTACTCTCAGTTTTATAAAAACGGTGAATTCCAGCTGTGAGTCAGATTAATTATGTAGGCTAACAAGATTGAAGACAGAGTTGCGTCTTGTTTAAGTAACTTAATTAAAGGGAGAATATATTAATTTATTTGAACTTTGGTGATCCTGATATACACCTGGATAAATATCAAAGGCTGCTGTGTTTAGAAGTGCACAAACTACAGGTGGTGTCAATTAACTTCTTTTTATAAAGTGTGGCTATTTAATCAAAAAAAACATGTTTTTGAAGATTTGTGTGTATCAATTATTTAAAGGTTTAAATATTTATTTATATAAGTTGCTTTACATAAGGAACAATATTTTAAAATTAGACTGTTGTGCTCTCAGAAGCTTGATTTGACATTTATGTTATTCACTGATGTCTTTGTTTCCCAAGTAAGGGCCTGAGAATTTATTGGGGATAAACTGTTCAAGCTATTGTCACCATAAATAGGAATCTGAAATAAAATGAAGTAGGTTTATTTATATTATTTATTTTAAAAAGTAAAAAGTGAAAGTCCATGACTAATAGTTCATCTCAAATGTGCAATTCTGTTTTTTCTTTTATTCTGAACATAGTGTTGAATTGTCTCATTCAATTTAATCATCTTTTTTCCAAATAGTCATAACAGTTTTATCGTTTTCAGCTTTCAGGAAGATGTTATCAGAAGGGTTTTGGTCTGAAGAATGTTTGATTGAAAATGAAGGTATACGTTATTAAATTAAATATACTTTTGTACAGGAGATAAGTTACTGTGCATGGAACTTTTGAATAATAATATTTGTCCTATTTCCTTGACACTTTGAATGTGAGCTACAGTATGAGGTAATTCGTATCTCATTGAGCCTGTTAAGGTGCGACATATGAGAGAAGTCGTATCTCAGCCACTATAGACATACTCAGGGGCTGGCGATTTTTACTGCCCTATCTCATTTACCTGCTACTGTACTGGCCTCTCGTGGACAGCCATAGATTTCACAGAAAATAATGTTATAATTAGGCTTTCCATACTTGTGTTGTTATGAAAACTAGATTTATTGCAAGATGAATATTTTAATAATGAGAGTGATCAAGACATTGACAATCTATTGGATGATATTGAACGTGTAGGCTCTGGTAATTAAGTGGATAGCTGCTCCAAAGGAAATTCTACATCACAAGGCACCTGACTACATGAACATTCTGCAGCCCAATTACTGCAAACAGTCACTAACTATCAAATGTGTTGTGTGCAACAAGCATGGGCAGGGCAAAGTAACATGTTATATTTACACGACATGTGCTTCAAATCTTGCACTCTGCATGGTGCCATGCTTCTAGGACTCTCATTCAAATGGAGACATTACATTACAAAATAAACTAACAGTTTCTTTACATTTTTGACAGAGTTACTGTCGATAATAAAAACAATTGCTTTCTAATACATTTATTAACATTTTTAATAGAGTTCATTATTTGATATGTATGCATAGACCTGTACTGCAGCACCCTGGTAATAAATGGTCCAGCAGTCAATGTGTTAAAATCCCTTAACAGCAAGACTATGACTGTCCAGGTTTTCTTCCACATCTCACAGATGTTGTGGTTAAATTGATTAATACTCTGACCTGGCCCATTATAAGTAAGGGCATGTGAGAATGGATGGATGTGAGAATCTGTAAGCACCTTCTGTTAGATTGACATCCAGTAAATCAAAGGGTGCATACACACACAATTGTCCCTAGTTTCTGCATGATGTGTAGACCCAATGGTACACTTTTCTACATTTTTGAATATTTCTGTATATTTGGTGTAATTAATTCTTTGGCATAGTCAATTCATTAATTACTTTTAATTCTATTTCTAGCCATAGCATATTCCTTTATTGAAACTCCTCTGCAAGTTTACTTCATGTTTCTTAGCTACTGCACAGTAATAAATTGCTGTCTTTGGTTCATATGTTTCAATTTTTAGACTGCAGTATGAAATGACAAACATGTTTGGTCAGGTCATTCAGCAGTGAAACTCAGGTATGCTTCCTGTACACAGTAGTTTTAGGATAGAAAATGCTTTAAGACTAGTTCTTAGCAAATATAAGTCAGATAAGAGGTATCATTGCTAAGCAAAAAAATGCAGTGACATAATACCGCATGATATATTGCCTGAAGACAATAGATGCTAGAAAAAAATCTGGTATGTCATATTTGATTTGCTAATGGTGACACTACATACCCAGCTAAAAAGGAATGTTGCAACTTTTATATTCTGTTCTGACATACAGTATGTACAGAAACTGAAATGTAGTATATATTCAAACTTTAAAATAAACAGTACTGCTTGTGTAGAATCTTGTTTCAGAATTTGACAAAAGCGTATTCAACTGTAAATGGATTCTCCACACTTGACACACGGGTACATGCTTGAGTTCACATGTAATTTATATTCACCTAATGCTCTGCCTCTTGAGTATGTGCCTCTTACCATGAAACAATTCTGAAAACTTTCTCTCTATCTTTTCCCATAGGACAAAATTACACGGGAGCAATATCACCAGCAAATGTTAAAGAGTGTATATCCAGAGAATAGGTCTAAGGTGAGAATCAAATCTGAAAGATGTGGTAGTACATCTCTAGACAAAGAAATACTGTACATTTGTAAAATAATACAATCATAATTGTGAAATAAGGCACTCTAAAAATAAATAAATGGTGGGTTATAATCTTCTATAGTATTAACCTCTGTAATGTTATGTTTTTTCTCCCAAAAAATTGTCATTTTTCAATGCAATGCTTTTTACATTTTTATTATATCTTTCTACTATAAAACGTGCAAAACACTAACTACAAAGTCAGAAGTGTAAAAAAGTATAGTGATACAAGTAATATGGTGTATCTTTGAATTAAAATGAGAGGGTGCTGGTTTATTTGAAGCAGGGTCTACACAAACCCAAAAGCATCACTTTCGATTTCACTGTCTGTTTCACTTTCACTGCCCGGAGACAGATTCACTTCATCATCACTGCTGATGAAAGGTTTCTCAAAATCACTGTCAACAGCATGCAACACCTGGGCTGCTGAAAAATGTTTCTTATGAGAAGCTATTACGAGACTAGAAGAAGAAGCGCCTACACCATTGCCCAGGTAACACTCAGGCCTGACTCTTACATAAGACATGCCTATGCAGTTGCCCAAGTTATGCTTGGGACTAACAGGGTTAGTACTTTTATAGCCCGAGTAATGCTCGGGCTTGACGTTTTGAACTAACATATTTAACACTGTTTTCACAGCATGAGTGATCTTCAGGTCTAACGTTACAGAGGCTAAAGAAATAATAAACAATATAATAAGATCAATTAAAAGAGACTTCACAATAAATCCATGCATTTACTGTACTAGGATTATACAGAAGGCAGTTCACCGTATGAGCTGTTGGAAGTACAAAAACTACATAAATTACATTTACAGAATAAGAAGCCATGATTTATGAGTTGTCAATGAGGCAATACATAGCAAGGAAAAATTCAAATATTGCAGAAAATGCAACAAACTCAACAGCTGTACTGTACATTGTCTGAGTCAAATGTTAAATGTAAAGTACAAAATAACAGCAAAAAAATCTTCTTACACTAGTTGCATTTCATAGTCAATGCTGAGGTTTAATTATTTGCCAACACTCCCAAAAATGAGCTGTGTTTGCTGTGGAACACTCTGTAAGGAAATATGAATATGACCATGGAGACAAAACACATGAAGACTATAGGAGCAAAATGCTATTAACCAAATGTAACCAACTTACCTATTGTATTGCGAAAACCTGGTATTATAGTTACATTTGCAATAGTATTTTTTAATTCTTTTAAGTATTAGAATGAAAAAGTTGTTTTACCAAAATTAATTAATTAATACTATTACCATTAGCCTTTTTAAGCAGAAACACTGTTTATAATAAATGGTAAATCATTTTACTAGTTCGCTCAGACCATGATAGATCAGAACTAGTGGTCTGATGTTTATATTTCAGTGCAAAAGTTTAATCTAATTCAAATGTGTTAACCGGGGTAGGTTACATTGATCCCCTTCTACATGCTGTTCTAAGCAATATCTGACCACAAATACTAAAGCTGGTCCATTCTCTCAAGGTACAGCAATTTTAGGACACATAGAGGCAGAAAAGATGGACATGGCTATGGTGAATACGTATTTTAAGAGGGAGGGACAAAGGGTAACATACAAAAGTGGGAGGAGATGCACACGTTAGATTTTATCCTATGCCGAAGACTTGAAAGTGGTGGTAGGGTAAATTGTAGTTAGGCAGCTTAGGATGGTAATAAGTAGGATGACGGAGATCATGACAAGGAGGAGAGTGAGGGCAGAGCCAAGGATCTAATGGTAGAAGTTGAAAAAGGAAGACTGCAAAGTTGAGTTCAGGGAGGAGGTAAGATAAGCACTGGGTGTCAGACAAGAGTTATCAGATTGCTTGGCAACTATGGCACAAATAGTAAGGGTGACAGCAAGAAGTGTGCTTGGCATAACATCTAGACAGGAAGGAGGAAAAGGAAACCTGGTAGTGGAATGGGGCGGTACAGGAGAGTATACAGAGGAAGAGGTTAGCAAAGAAGAAGTAGGATAGTCAGAGATACAGTATGTAGAAAGTAAACAAGAGTATAAGGAGCTAAGGCGTTAGGTGAAGAGAGAGGTGGCAAAGGCTAAAGAAAAGGGTTAGGGTATGATGAGTTGTATGAGAGGTTGGACACTAAGGAGGGAGAAAAGGACCTGTACTGATTGGCAAGAAAGAGGGACCAAATTGAGAAAGATGTGCAGCAGATTAGGGTGATAAAGGATAAAGATGGAAATGTACTCACAAGCGAGGAGAGCATGTTGAACAGATGGAAAGAGTACTTTGAGAGGCTGATGAATGAAGAGAATGAGAGAGAGAGAGGTTGGATGATGTGGAGATAGTGGATCAACAAGTGCAACGGATTAGCAAGGAGGAAGAACAGCTATGAAGAGGATGAAGAATGGAAAGGTTGTTTGTCCAGATGACATATCTGTGGAAGCATGGAGGTGTTTATTAGAAATGGCAGTGGAGTTTTTATGCAAATTGTTTAATGGAATCTTGGAAAGTGAGAGGATACCTGAGGACTGGAGAAGTGCACTGGTACTGATTTTTAACACTAGAATCCCTGAAGCCTATAAAAAAACTTTTAATCCTGGCCCAACTTAAATTCCTTCGCACCTCTCCTTGTCAGCGTCTTTTGTTTTGCTAATATTTTGATCAGCACAAGCAGCAAGCAGCCTGCTATCCCATCCATCCACCGCCGGAGTTCAAGTCGCAGAGAAGATTTCAGAGCTAAAGTCTGTTTATCTGGCAGTGAGGTGCCTGGAGTTATGTAGGGTAAATAATATATTGTTATTTGGAATACACACAGATCATGTATAATCTGTGTCTACAATAATCTGTTTGACTGTAGGATGGCAGGAAATGAAAGACAAAAAATAATGCTGAAGCAGAAACTTTTTCCATGTTATACTAATAATTATGTGAAGTATATAATGTATGAACACTTTAGTCCAAATATCAAATAAACACATACACTTTTATTCAAGAATATAACCAAAAAAAAAATTATTAGATTTTCATGTTGGTGTCAATGAGTTAAAAACCCAAGCTCAATTGTCAATTGACAGGAAGTTAATATGTATTCTTGAATGGTGTAGAGGTAAGAACTGCTGCCTTATAACCCAAAGGTACCGGGTTTGAGGCCGGGTGCTCTGTGTTTTGAGTAGTGAGCTGCTATTATTATTACTATCTACTCTATATATAAAATCTTAAGCCTAAAAGTGCAACGATTTTATGTCACTTTTTTGTCACGCTTTAAATCTGGCTTATTTTAAAACCTACATATATATGTTTGGTATCATTCTTCTCAGAATTCATCAACTTTAATATATGCTGTTAGATTTTCATATTCTTATTCCATTTTTAAATTATAAACTAAAATATCAAGAAAGTTGTGGCTTTTATTTTTGATCGAGTAAACTTTCTTTCACAGGAACAAACTATTACCTATTCATACCACCAATGTTTGTATTTCAGTGATTTAGTTAGCTGAAGGTGGAGTTATGATGACCCACTGCATACCGCTTTAGTTTTCACATGCTTTTTCCTGTTATTTAAATGAGTCATTTTTTTAAATTTTCTTTTTTTTAATCTAGAAGAATGTCAGTTAAAACAAATAAATTATTTATTTAGTCTCTTGCAAATATTCATCGAGAATAGTGGACCTAATGGGAATTCCCCAATCAGTAACAGAGCAAATATTCTATTCTCATTTCATTAATTTTTACTCCGTTAAATAATACATTTTTCTTTTACATATTTATAGAATTTTGTGATTTTGACTCCAATAAATACACATTTTTGTTTTGTACATTTACAGATTTTACTAATATTCTGGCAGCAACTGGGGGTTGGGCTCTCAAGGCGCCTAAGGGAGGCTTGCCCGCCTATTAATACAATAAAAGAACACATTTGATTTGAGTCTGTAACACCCGGTGTAAATTTTGGTTACTAGTAAAATTTAGCTGTTTTTTTTTTATTATTCACTTTTATTCTGTCAGTGACATTGTTACATGATACAACAAACTTGGCTATCCATCTCTAAGTTGATGACATTTATCTCCATTCCATAAGAGCAGTGATAACGACAGTTGGTGATGTGGTTGATGCCTGCTCAGAACTATTTGTTGTACAGTACTGACAATCAAAGATTCGATGTCCCGTGACTGTTACCAGACCACCATGTGGCATCTGTGCTTTGACAACAAAAGGACCCGTGTCTTTCTCTGGAAAAACTGAATAAACTTTGTCAGCTGGCTTCTGGCTTCTCATCTGAAAATTTATGAAAATAGAATATTCACAACAGAGTTCATTGGCATCACAGTAATGCAAATACTGTAATTAACTTCTTAATTTGGTAATGCAAATTCTGTTAAATTTTTCGGAGTTTCTTATATTTGTTGAACTAGTTTGTTTGTATTCACAGCTGATGGTAACTAGCATGCCATTGTAATCAGTTTGTATGCTGATGCAGAGTTTCATTGACTTTTATAATACATTTTCTTGTGACATCTGCCTCTCATTTCCAAATTTTTGCTTCTTCGGAGTCATTTGCACATTGTAATTATGTGTTGCAATTTATGTGTTTATATCTTTTGTTTGCTTCATCAGTTACATTTATTATATTGTAAACTTTGATTCAGCTTCTCTTACTAAGCTTACCTTTCATTTTTTATTTTGTTAATGTTGAAACATACTTATCTGCAGTGCTTTTTTTACATATCTTATTCGGAGTTGGACACCATTGCTTAACTATGCTGAAAGATTTGAAATCTATTTTCTTTGAATTTCAGCAAAGTTGGTTTTACCAAAAGGCATGCTTCAATTAATTGAAACTGATGAATGAAACAGAAGTTGGCTTATATTATTACAGAATGTAATTTCACTTATGATAACTTATGTTTTGAAATTTAGAAAACAAAGAAAAAATTAATTATGTACCATAGATCCCGTTATATAAGCCAAGAATTTGGTCCTAGATTTTTGGCTTGGAGTTTGGGAGTCTGTTTATACAACGAGTATCGTTTCAGATTCAAAATTTCCAGCACAATGCCGGTTTTGCCGATGAATACGGAAGTAAATAATGACGAAACCACAGAGCCATCTTTCAGATGAAGAAGTAACTTTGCATACCGGTACTTTATTAAGAATTTATTTAAAAAAGTGTTTTAGTTGTTAATTTTATTAATAAAATTTATAATAAATTATCGGGAAGTTTAAAATAAAAATTTTTGTTTTAATTTACGATCAACATCTTGCTTTACGACCTGGATGCGGTCACGTGTATTCGCTTGCGCGATTGTAAACAAACAACTGAGAGCGTTAGTAGCGTCAGTCGGAGCCCAGATACATGTGTTTGTGGATGTAATTTTGGTCATTGCAGTGATTTACCTATATATATAATTCATTAAGACCATGCAAGCAAGACACATAATTGCTAAGGAAGGAAGGAAGAGAAGGTAAAGAAATCGATCACAATCGAAACGAAGATGGAAATTGTGTAGAAATATGCGAGTGCTGTTCGTGTGACCGATCTCACTAATGTGTACAGCATGTCGAAATCCACCATCTCGACAATTTTACAAAGGAAAGATTTGCATAAGGAGGCTCCTTCTAAACAATAACCACCTTCCATTTCATTCTCCTCCTCCTGCCTTCCTGCAGCCCAAAGATGACAAATTAAATAGTGAGTACAGTATGAGATTGTTGTTTCTAGAATAGAATGCCTTTTATTGTCACTATACACATCTACAATGAGATTAAAAGCAGCTCCTTCAGTGCACAAAAAAAGTTCTGTATAGGGCTTGTATGGTTGATTTTTTAGCCTTAGCATAACGCCGGATCTGCGGCCCCGCTTCTGCTTTCTTTCCTTCCTCTGTCTGTGTCGTCTCCTAGACCCGAGAACAATCCATGGAGAGCCCGCTGGTCTCGCTATGTTGTTTGGGATGTTGTGCGTGTGATGAAAAACACTCGAAACAGATGTCTGGCTCTGAACACCGATGTCTATAAGGTTCTGACGGGTGTGGAGGATGTTCGCCGAACCGATCGTGCACAAACAAGGAAAAAAAAAAGTACAAAAACAACAAAAAAGTGCACTGAAAAGGAGAGCCCTGAGCCGCTGCGACCATGCGCGGCGCCATGGTCCTAGCTTAATCTAGCCTACTTCTGGTAGGCTAGGCACTTTTTATAACTTTTTGGTTTGCACATTAGAAAAATTATTGGTGTTTTGGTAAGTTATGCACATTATACAACCCTTTTTTAATATGAAAAGGTTAAGTAAGTGTTGCAGTGGGAGGTTCGGAATGCATTATGGGTTAGCCTTCGCAAACGAATTAAGTTCGTAAGTCAAGGGTCCACTGTATTGCTTATTTAAGTTAATCAAATTTATAACGAGTCTCCAGAAATCCACCCGCCGATGTACCGTATTTGAGTATATAGTTTCAACACAAAGGTTTCATTTTACCAAACTTCTCCGCAATCACTTCCTGGTTTCCATCAAAAATGCCGGCAGTCTCAAATTCTCGCCGATAACCATGATAAATATACCTGAAGAGACATTTTTAAGGAAATTTAGAAAATTTTGCTTGGAGAAGGGGGTCGGCTTAAATACCAGTCATCGGCAAATACATGTAATTTAGTAGGTAGTGAAGGGGGTCGGCTAATATACCGAGTCGGCGTGTATTCCGGGATCTACGGTAGTTTTGTTTACAAAATGCATTCTAAAAACACACCTGACATAATGAAAGAAAAGGTGTTGTAACCTGCAAAGATCTTTAACCAGATTTTTATAAAAGTACACAAGCTAAGATGTATTTTTTTAGTAATTCAATGTTTACATATCATCAGAACCAGAAAATCTGAACACATTATTCCAGATTTCAAGAATTTACACTAGCTCCTAGATAAGCTTAGGTCTGATTTCAAAATTATCCCTTTAATTTATAAAGCCTTAAATAGCCAAGGCCCTGCTTACTTATCTAAGCTCATCAATACAAAAAAAACTGGAGCACACATTGAGATCTTAAGGTGCTGGCCTACTTGTACTTTCAAGATATAATAAAAAAAATTGGAAAGTCGAGCCCTGAGGTTGAAGAATGATTTAACTGCTAATTTAAGAGATGCCTGTTCAGTGTCAACTTTTAAATCCAGGCTGAGGAATGTGTACTTTAGTCAGGCATACCCTGACTAGAGCTGCAGATTATCCATGCATACTGCATTTCTGTATAATATTTTTAAACCTCCTCTATTCTGCTACTCTTCTTGGCATGTTGATGTGGCATTTGGTGTCAATGCTGTATTGCCCGGTTGCTCTTCTCTATATGGAAAACTCATCTCGGATAAAGAAGTGTTGGAATCATTGGATAGAAAGATTCTCTCATCAGATTGGACGGCCATCACAAACTCCACTATAGAAAACCCAGCAGTGAGTAGGCAGCGTCGGCTGAGGTCTCCAGGACAGCGGCTTTATTTTTTGACTTTCTTTTTTACAATTTTAATCTTCATTATTGTCAATTGGCCATAGTTCAACAATGAATTAATAGGTAGATATTGTTGGCTTCCATTTATGTTTAATCAGTTGTTGCCTTGTTCTTTGCATGTTTTAACAAATCAACATTTATATGTTTACCAGTTCAGTATTTAGTCATTAGAAAATTCTGTACTTGTGTTACAACTAAAAATTGTTCACAGCGCTCTGCACTTGAAGTCAGTGTAGAGCTCTTTACAAAAATAAATTGTACTGTATTGTATTAAGTTTTACACAATTTATTATTTTATTGAATTTTCTATTGCACTTGTCACTGGTACACACTCAGATTACTTACACATTTATATAGTCTAAAATACAAAAGCAATAAGTAATTAAATCAAATGGCATTAACTTGTAAATGCTAAAAAATATGGTGAGCAACCCTTAAAATATAATGAATCTCCATTTATCATTGAGTGGAAAAGCTACTACTCTATGAGAAAACAAAACCTCTGCGGGGTTCATGGTCAATTATAATATACAAGCGTTTTTGCATTAAGGGATAGTGGGAGACAGCACCATCAGATGTTATGCAAAATAAGTAATAAGATTCCTTCAGTAATTTAACTTAGTGTTAAAATCTTTGTAGCAATCTTCTGTTTTGTCTTCCTTAAGCAATTACTTTTTCTAATTTTCTGTCATACTGCATGTTGAATGTAATTACTTATCTAGAAAATTATTGTTTCCTGTACTATGTGAAATGTCTTTGTGCTGGGTGTACAAGTCTAATTGAGGGTAAGAATCCTACAGTGTTCCCTGTATTTTTGGGGGTGTATTTTTCTGTGTATCATGAACTTTCCACATGTGTAGAACATGTCAGCGAGGAGATATGAAAACTCTCGTACCATTTGCACCCATTAAGCTAACCACACTAATCTGAAAAGACATTATGCTGCACCTCTTCACTTAGACCCGAAGAGAGCTGTGCTAAAAATGAAAAAGCCACTAAGGAAGCCTACATATGCTCTTTCCATTTCATGGTAAAAGTATCCATGCAGTATGACACTCCTGATTCAAAGATGCACAGAGTTCTGGTGCAGAAAGGACAGGTACCTACTACAATATATGTATAGAATTATTTTTTCAAATATTTATGGCTTTGCAATGACCAGTAAACATCTGGCCACACAGTAGTTCATGCTGCTACGGGACATACAGTTTATAGTTTAAGTTATGCAGCTTGTAGTCTGCATGTTCATATTCATATTCTTGATACTTGTCTACAGTATAGTCAGTTGGTCTGTACCTATATATATTTACACACCTGTGTAAGGTCTCTCGACCACACAGGTCTGCCATTGAACTGTGTCTGATGATGCCACCTCAGCGTAGTAACACATCTTTGTTCAGACTCTTTTGGTGTGTAGCTCCTGGCTGGTGAACAAGCTGTCCACCTCTATTCAAACTTCTGTTTTACTGAATGTGTTTAAGAAGCATTAGAAGACTCATTTTTTCTTAATTTGTGCCTAACCTATTAGCCTTTAGGCCTTTTAAATCTGTGAATTGTAACTAGCTTATATTTTATTTTGAGCTTTCATTTTTGGTAATCTATTTTGTACCTTTGTCCTGTCACACTGGTTCCTAAAAAGCCCCAGACAGATGTTACCATATTATGTTGACCTCTTTTGTAAGTCACTTGGGTCACTTAGCAGAAAGCATCTGCTAAGCAAATAAATATACTGTAAATGTAAATATTAATTTTATTATTGTAGCTTGCTCCTTTTCACCTCAAAGTCTTTTCGATTATAAAGTCAAGGTTTTGCTATTTCAGTTTAGACAGTTCATAAGATTGACCGTCACATTTTTTATAGAGTGTAAATGTGTATGGTTTTAGTTTGTTGCATGATGCTGATGTCAGAGGGTATCACAAAGATCTCATACCAGTTGAGATGCACTATCCATCAGCATTCCATTGTTTGATGAATTTTTAGTCTGCCAAAAAAGGTTGCATGCATTTACATGTTTCACTAGTCTGTAGCAAGAGAGTGACAAGGGACAGATTTTATTAGCTAGTGTCACACATGTGCGCATGGAAGTCAACCAAAGGGACCACGAAACGCCAGTTCCACGACAGGCCAGGGGTCTGTGGGGTGTGCTAAACCTCTCTCTTTTCTCTCTGCAGACCAAACATGAGAAATCCTGCCTGTCCCAGCCCCGAGGACGTCACTTCATGTCTCAGCCCTGAGGATGTCATTTCCTGTGAACCACCAAGAAAACCTCTCTTCCTCCATACTTAAACAGTTCTGTTTTGGACTCTAATCAGTACACATTGTACTTTAAAGCCTGTTGCAGCCAGGGAAACTATACAGGTGGCTGCTCCAAACCTTCGTTGTGTGTCCGGCTGTTTCTTTCACACTAGATAAATTAACGTTTACATTAGAGACATAACACACTTATAAAACCACTCTGGTATGGACCTTCCAGAATTTACACACCAAAACCACCACTGGTTATACTTCCTAGTTATAGAAATTAACAGGAAGAGTTTAAATTAATGGAAATCCGTAAATACTTTTAGAATGGTTTGAGTAGTCGATGAAAAGATCATTGTGACATTTTACATTTTAATGAGTTTGTGACAGAGAGCATTCTAGATGAGTGCATATAAATACACAGTCACTTTGCAAATTCATCATTTCTTCTTGCACAGAACAGCTATTTTGACAGTAGCCTTCTGCATAATCTTATTAAACATGACTAACCCAAGTACTATATGCTGTCCTGATTAGCTCTGCAAATTGCTTAAAAGTAATTAATGTACAGTAAAGTCCTAGATGGCCCTTCCCTTAAATAAGCATGAATTAGAGTTCCTAAAGCTTCTTCCTTCATGCATTTTCCCTTTGTCAAATGAATGTTACGGGTTTTGTTAGATTTTTAACATAATATAGCATAAGAACAGTGTGTATTTGCAGCTTAGTATAATAAAGGTGTCATTTAATAATACAACATTAAATAAAATTGTTTTTTTTTTTGGCATTTAGCTGTGACTTAATTCTTCCGACTGCAGTGTAGAATTATTAGGAGAAGAATTACCAAGGAAATTAATCCATAATATATATATTTACTTTACTATACTATATCTCCCTGTGAGTCAGTGTGTCATCCATTTGACTGTCACAGCTATTATGACCATTCATACTTGTGTGTACAATGCTTTTAAATGTGCTAGTAGGGGGGCATCCATTGAATCCATGCTCATTATTAACTCTTAATGGGCTATACAATTATTTTTCAAGGTACTTTGTTGAATTGAATCTTGATTGATTGCTAAGCTGCTAAGGTCTTTTTGAACGATTCCTGTTCATTCTGAGAACTAGAATAATTTTTATTTAATAGTCTACATTTTTAGATCTACTTCATGGGCTTATTTGCCAGCAGTAGTGCTGAATTTGGTTAGATTTTTTTCATCTGTTTGAGCACATTTGTACATCTGTCCTTGGTCCAGATTGCAACATTGACCTTTAGGTACATCCTTGGTGATCCTGCTGCCTGTATACTACAAACACTCTTCAGGAGATGAACCCTTTAGCTGAGTTCCTTTTCAGTCAACCAGATGAGCTGACAATACAACACCTGACCCCCTCTAACCTCATAGCATTCTTGAATTATATATGTCAAAGCCATAAATTAAATACTGCATTGATAAAAAGAGTATGTAATCCTAGTATCCTGAAACAACTGTGACACCATTAGTTTTAGACCACCCTAAGCAAATCTATTGTAATATGAGGTCCTTTATTGTATACTCCACTTTATTATGTATTCTTTAGTGTACTCCTACTGCAGCAGTATTGATGTTGTCATCATCAGCCACACCATGATAGACATATTCTGCCTCTTAATGCATGTGTCCAATGCGCTTTTTTGCTTTTGTATATCTTTGCTGTTAATTTTCATTTATTTGTTTGTTTCAGGAAAATCAAACATTTTTAGTTTGTTTGTGAGTGCTTAGGGACTTGTCTACTCCCAAGGTAAAATCAAAATATATAATGTTGGAATAGGACAATAAAAACATAAGAAATTTGATAAATGATAGAAGACCATTAATCCATGAAGCTAAACTGTCCCAACATCTTCTCCAGATACTTTGTAAATGTTGTCAAGGCTTCTGCTTCAACTGCATGTCTCAGTAGTTTGTTCCAGAGTCCCACAACTCATTTCATAGAGAAGTGCTTCCTGGATTCAGTCTTAAATGCACTTCCACTTAATTTTACTAATGTTCTTTAATATGTGATTCACCCTTAAGCTGAAAGAATGTTGCTGGATCTGCTTTATTGATCAATGCCTTTGATGATTTTAAATACTTGGATTAGGTCCCCACATAGTCTCCTCTGTTCAAGACAAAACAGGTTTAATACGAATGTCCTATTCATTTAACCAGTGTCAAAAAATAGCAATATCTTTTTTTAGGGGCAAAACCAAGGATGATCATTGTTTAAAGCAAAGATCATTACACAGAGTGCCATTAGAGTGTTTGGCCATACTTTCAGTGACAAAACTAAAGTCAAAGACAACCAGAACCTTTCCCTAAGTCACTTTTGTTTTTCTTTTTATTTATTCAGTGCTCAGTCTTTTCTTCACCGAGTTGATATTTTGGTGCATGCTTACTGTGAACTGCCATCCACATTAATAAAAGGATAAGTGTCTGTGTGTGTGTGTCCGTCTGGTTTCCATATATCTATCATTCCAAAAGATGGCGTATCACAAACATTTTAGCAATGAACTGTATTACGTTTGTCATTCCAGTAGATGGTACATCATAAACGTTAATACTGCTTTTATGAATTCCATACAAAATGATCTATAACAGAATGATAATCATTGCATGGTGCACTGCAAATGTTAATGATGATTTCTAAATTAATTGTTTAGATTTCAACCCATCTTAGATGGGTTGTATATCTAGTTACTTTCTCGTATACATAGTATAGAGAAAGTATAGGAATCGTGAAAAAATCCGACCTTGAGATTTTAATGAATCTTAACGTTTTGGACCTTCCTGAGTCTGAAAATACCGTTTTTGAAATTATGTCTGTCTGTGTGTAAACGCAATAACTCAAAAATGCTTTGACCTTGGTCAGTGAGATTTTGTACACCTGCTTTATGTGAAAAATAAGGAATCCTATCAACTTTTGGGCCATTGCTGGTAACCGGAAATTGGTACTTTAACTGAATATTTTTGCGAGTTTCCAAGTAAACTATGGTTATAATTACAGGTAGATGATTGAAATTTTGTATAGATATTTATAATGATAAAAAGCAAACAAAAATGAAATTTAAGAAAAATTACTCGACCGGAAGTCATATTTTATTTAAACAACCATCCTAATTTTTCGTATCATGGAAATATAAATGTGTACACAATATTAAAAACTGTATTCAATAAAATGCATAGTCTTTCGGTAACTATTAGTTTTAATTTCATTTATACATCATCAGTTTAACAATAACATGTAAACATTGAACATACCGTGTAAATGTAAAGATATAATGGGAACAATAAGCTGCTACATTCCCATTGTGTTAATGGTAATACATTTAATTTTATGATCTTTTTTTATTTTCGCCATTATTATCATATTTAATAGTAGCTAAATGCAGTTTTATCTATAGCAATTTATTACAACATATATTATATAAAATACTTTTTCTGTGTTTTTAGGTGATTATAACTCTTTTTACTTTGTATGTAATCTAGGTAATGCATATGTAATCATGAAAAAATTCCACCAACCTCCCTAAATGTTTTCAACATCCCTAAATGTTAAAAAATCATTTTAATATAAAGTTTGATCACATATATGGATAAAAGATTGTGTATTGATTATTATGTTGAGAAACAAAGAGATATGATATTTGAGAAATAGTACACAACTGGAAGTGATTCTGATGACCTTTTACTCTATCTCCGTATACGAGAAACACGATAGGAGCACACTCCCGATTTTTTTATATATTATAACAGCTATGATCTCAAAGGTTAAATGCCTAGTAACCACATAGCACAGTAGCAAACAGAACTGCAAAATGATAATGCACATGAAATAACAAATACACAACTGGGTGTTATAATAACTTCACTGAAATGATAAAAATATAAAATAATGTGTAATACTGTTCATAAGTTAAACAATACAAAACAAAATGAATTTCAAAAAACTTCTAAAAATTTGAAAATGTACTTGTTTTACTATTTTTTTTTTTTTGGGTGATGTCCTGCAGGTGTCTGTGAGGTGCCAATAAGTATTGGTAAAAGTGAATGTTGGATAACTACATTGTGGGTGCCTCATGTGGAGTAAGGATTTATCTTACGGTAATTAAGTTGAAAAATTAACAAACCATAGAGTCAGAAAGTGTAATCTTTTGTGACTCTTGAGTCACTGTCTTACACCCAAGAGAAGATGTTGAGCACATAGACTTCAGGAAAATCAACTTTAGTATCATTAAAAACAGGCACAGTCAGGGTCTTTATTCAAATGGCAGCTACCACTTTAATAATAAACAGACTTTAATAATAAACAGTAAATAAGCAGTAACAGTGCCATGTTAGTGGCTGGGTTACTCCTAAGGGATTATATATGCATAGACTTAAATTATTCTTTATATATTTACAATCATTATTAATCTCTAGTTTTCTCTGCTTTCTTTTCCATTTCAGTTGTGGTGGCATTTTGTGCCACAACCACCTGATTGAGGTACTGTGCAGCCACCTGTGAGACCATGCTTGAGTGAAAGCAGATACCACAGCTGTCCACGAGACCCATTGCATCAAATCCTCTGGGATGAAGCCTAAAAACCAAATAGGAAAAACTTTTATGCCCAAAGGGGACTGGGTGGTCTTTTGGCCTTGGAACCCCTGCAAATTTTGTTTGTTTCTCCAGCTTATCTGGAATTTCTGCATTTATTCTGTCTTCCCAGCCATCTGACCTTATCAGTAGTCACCTTTAAAGATCTTTATTTTTCTACTAATTAATTGTAATAATAATAATATTAAAATAATAGAATTGATTAAATAAATAAATTAAAATAATAGATTTTATTTATATAGCTCATTTCCCATGCTCAAGCAATGTGTATGTAACATTGGATAAAAATGTTTCCTGAATAGAACAATAAAACAGATAGATACAGGATATACAAAAGCGTTAAATAGAGTAAAAGAAGTAAATGAGAGTAAAATACTAAATTCAATACTGAAAAAAAACTAGCAAATAACATTATTTGTAATATAACACACACACACACACACAAGTTATATTGAGCATCTGGACAGAGAGGGAGACTGAAAGAGGAGACAGAATGTCAGGTTAAGATACAAGCCTTCTTGAACAGATGAGTTTTAAGTTGCTTTTTAAAAGAATGAATGGAGTCTCCTGATCCAATTAATTTCAGGAGGTCATTCCAAAGTCTGGGCCTATACAGCTAAAGGCCCTGTCACCCATAGAGTGCACGAGAGTGTGTGGCATAAAGAGATTGTCAGAATCAGAGTACAGTAATCCCTCCTCGATCGTGGGGGTTGCATTCCAGACCCCCCCCGCGATAGGTGAAAATCCGCGAAGTAGAAACCATATATTTGTATGGTTATTTTTATATATTTTAAGCCTTTATACACTCTCCCACACTGTTTATAAATATTCCCTGCACAGTTATACAGCATAATCCCTTTGTATTCTCTTAGATATTAGGTAAGATTCATTGAAATTATGTATATAAACACACTGTTTATATACAGTAAAACCTAAATATTATTTTAAAGATATCGAGTGTCTCCGATATCCCATATGTTACAGCCATTACGATAGACAGGCCACCAGCAATAAATACGTACAATGCAAGAAAAATAATATACAGTAAATGTGTGTACAGTGACACTAAACGTACGTACATGTACTAAGTACTGTAAGTAGAAAATTAATTATGGTTACTCACCAACAATGACACGATGACTTGTCCAATAACAATGAGTTTAGTTTTACTGCACAACAAAGGAGAGCGTTACAGCCCTTCTAAAGGAGCCTCTACAGGCGATTGTGTAGCACTGCCGTTGTTCTTCTTCTGGCAGTCTTCAATCCAAATCCCTAAAGCAGATTCCATCCAGACTACTGTCTTATTTCATCCACTTACAACTCGTTTTGCACCCTGGTTAAAAGGACACTGCGGCCGTAGATCTTATATTCCTTTCCTACTTTCTAAATAAAAAGAATCATAGCATCATTGATGCTGTAATAGCGTCCTACTGCTTTTCCCTTCCTTCAACAAATCCAAAACGTTTACCTTTTCGACAATCGTTAACATCTTCCATTGGCGCTTGGGCATGACCCCTGAAGCCGTAGCAGGAGCAGATCGTTTTGGAGCCATAATGAAGGGCCTGACTATGCACAAAGATAAACACAAAAGTTAACTCTTTACACAGCGAAACACGTTGATGCTGAATAAGCGAGACGAGACTTCCTGGTTAACATTGCATTCAGCACACAGGAACTTAACTGCGTGCTCTGATTGGTTAGCTTCTCAGTCAGGAGAACTTAACTGCGTGCTCCGATTGGTTAGCTTCTCAGTCATCCGCCAATAGCGTCCCTTGTATGAAATCAACTGGGCAAACCAACTGAGGAAGCATGTACAGGAAGTAAAAAGACACATTGTCTGCAGAACCCGTGAAGCAGCGAAAAATCCATGTTATATATTTAGTTATGCTTACATTTAAAATCCGTGATAGAGTGAAGCCGCGAAAGGTGGAGCGCGATATAGCGAGGGATTACTGTACTTTAGTGGAACAGTGAACAGGAACATACTGACGGAGAAGGCCACTGATGTAGTCCAGTGTGAGGCCATTTAAAGATTTATAGGTTAATAGTAGAATTGTATGTTCAGATCTGGAAAACACAGGGAGCCAGTGAAGGTGGAGCAGGATGAGTCTTAAATGCTCGCTGTTGCTGATCTGTATTAGGACTCTTGCAGCAGAGTTTTGAATGAACTGGAGCTGTGATATAAGGTTAGAAGGTGTACCTGCCAGTAGGGAGTTACTGTATGATGTGGGATGTGATAAAAGCATGGACAAGTTTCTTAGCATTAGAAAAGGAAAGGAATGAGCAAACATGGGATATGTTATGGAGGTAAAAGTATGAAAGTTTCTTAATGTGGTTTATGTGGGTGAAGTAAGAAAGGAAGTAACCAAAAATGACACCAAGATTCCTTGCATCAAAAAAGATTTAATGAGATTACCGTCGAGAGTAACTGAGAAGGAGCTAATTTTCTTAAGTTGTGCTTTAGTTCCAATTTACAGGAGTGCAGTTTTGTTGCAATTAAAATTTAAATAATTCTGCTCCATCCAGGCTTTATTTTCACTGAGGCAGGTTGTGAGCTAAGAAATCCCTGATAGTGTTTCACTTTTAATATTGAAACAAAGTTGAGTATCATCTGCATAAAAATGATAACTCAGTCCATAGCTACAAATGATATGGCCAAGGGGAAGCATATAAATAAAGAAGAGCAATGGGCTAAGGGCCTGAGGAACCCCTTGTTTGACCAACACTGAGATGGATCTGCTTTTGCCAAGGCTAACAAACTCTTGCCTGTCATTCTGTTAGGACTTAAACCACTGGAGGGCAGTGTCAGAGATACCCAGCATGTTCTCCATTCTGCACAGTATCACTGAAAAAAATATTTAGGCCTAATATTAAAAATGTATATATTTTAAATGCATATACAATTTCCATCTATTTGGATTACACAGTAAGTAAGCAAACTAATAAACCTAACGTGAAGTGTATTTATCAATCCAACATAAATGAAACAAGAACAAGTGAGGTTTATGTAATCCATCCATTTTCCAACCTGCTGGTCATGGGAGTCTCCTGGATCCAATCTCAGCCAACACAGGGCAGGGTGCCAGCCCACCGCAGGTCACACACAAACACCAAGCACACACTAGGGCTAATTTAGAATCACCAATTCACCTAACCGGCATGTCTTTGGGAGGAAACCCACGTAGAGAACATGCAAACTCCACGCAGGGAGGACCTGGGAAGTGAACCCGGGTCTCCTAACTGCAAGGCAGCAGCGCTACCACTGCACCACCATGCCGCCCCAGTTTAGATAATTGTACTAATAAACCTAATGCTTTTTAATTATAAAATAGCTAGGCCTATGTATTTATCATGAATTCATACAATGTGTATCAAACCCATTAGTACCAGGTTTACATATTCAATTTGAATAAAGTCTGTTTTTTTAAAATGCATATCCAGATTCATGTTAATAAATCCATTCTATTTACAATTGTGCTTAATAACCAGGTAGACCCATTTTACTGACAATGTATCCAATGTACATACTTTTTGTTAATAAGACCAATGTATTTTAAATTCATAACAAAGGTATTTCAAAATATATTTTTACCATGTTTCACATTTAAGAATTTATTAACACTTATGGTATGTTGCACTGCAAAATCTCAATGGCAGCAATACTGATTTTCTGAACTCTCTTCAAATTTTGAAATTGGGATCAATAGCATTATCACAAGGATCAGGCAAGCAGCTGTGCGCCATTGGCTTTAACACTTTGCTGTTTGCTATATGACAAATAAAATATATACACCCATACACATTAACTCTGTTTCTTATGAATTTCAAAAACAAATTACATCACTTTTCTACTTAGTCACCTTCCTTTGCAATGCAATTTTCCCAGTGTCGTACCAAACTTTTAATGCCCAATTACTACTCCTCCCGCCTTAATCGTTTCCAACAAAAATACAACAGTGCGGAAACATTTTGAGTAATCAGGCTTTTGAGCAGCAATATCATAAAATGTTTTAGGAAATGTGCTTAACAACTGTATAATAAAGCTTAAGGTAGACAGATTAAACCAATTAGATCAACAGTGAAGGCTGTAATGCAGTACACAAGCATTTTAAGGAATCCCTGATATCCATTTTTAAAAATTTCTGACCACCTCTGACAATATAAATCAAGATCTGTAAAGAATACATAGACATTCTCAAAACTAAGCAAATCTGATATACACTTCCAGCAGTAAATATCAGTGTATCAGACCAATTGCTCTCAATCACTGAATAATCCTAATTTTCAGTTTTTATGTGCGTAAATCAGTCCAAAAAACATCATACATCCAAAGGTTACACTACGTAGGTTTTGCAAAACTTCCATGCCTTCAAAGTACAATGCTAACATCTGTAGGCTCCTGTTCAGGACCGGCACCCGCTGCACAAATGATGTAGAAGCCCATTGCTGTGTGTGTAATCCTAGACTCGGGCTTATTGGAAAATAAGTAAAGAAGAATGAGCTGTGCAAGTGTTCTATACATTTACAGTTGACAAGTATCTCATTTAGATTGTATGATCAAAATCCAAATGCTGCATTTTTTTCCTCTTTCAGTGCACCCTGCAAACATGGGCAATGCTAAACTATGATGTCTATAAGACAATTAACGGAATGTAAATACATGTATATCCATAACTTACCTATAATGTAAAGAGAGCAGGTAGATGTACACTTACCATGTATTCTTTGACAAGTCTCTCCATGTCTTCATTGAGTTAGACACTTAAGCTCAACAGGACACAGTCACGCTTGATGTTTATGTATTCATTCTGAAACAAGAATACCAAAAAGCTCCCAAAGAAAATTACATTTGTCAATGTACAGACATAATTTAATTAGTTTAACTAATGCTGAATTCAAAGTTAAATCAATGAAGTATTTTATATTACCCAGGGCTGTATTTGGTGGATCCACTCCCAAGACATGTTTGTAGCCACATTATCCTAATGATTTCGATATAATCATATAATCTCAAATACAATATACAATTTCTGATTTGTATTTAATTTTGCATGAGAGAAATTGTTTGTCATTTGTGTGTATTAAGCTGTTTTAATACAAAGATCAATAAAAGGTCTAAGAATCGCAAGATTCATGAAAACATATAGACAGATATATAACATATATGCAAATATGTTTAACTTTTAGAGAAGGAGATAGAATGGATTAGGAGGAGAAAGTGAAAAAATCCTATGAATTCCAGCAGCTTGTTGCTTGACACAAACAAATACTACATAAAAACACACCTACTGTAGCTGCTGGTGCCATTATGGCATGTATTTTCTGTCCTGCAGATCCTCCTTTGGCATGGAAAACCTTAATTAGGCCTTCAGTGTATCTGTCCAGTTTTCAAATTAATTTTGATATTAGAGGAGCAGTTGTTATACAGGGTGGTCCAGATCTAATTATGCGAACACATCGCACCTGCTGTTAGACTGTCAACCTTCTCCCCACCATTTTGGATTGCAGGGCAGGTGCTGCCATCAATCGGCAACAAAAATAATTTTTTGTGAATTCTCTATGTAATAAGTTATAGCGTAATGAAAATTGCATAATTGGATCTGGACCACCCTATACACATGAACTCCAGATTTACCTGAAGGAGAGGAGAAAAGGCATAACAAGATGTATAACACTGAATGCAGTTACTGTAGTATGAAGATTTGCATCTACATTTCAAACTAAGTTATTAAACTTACTGTACTTCACCAGCTTCAAACAGTGCTGGTCATCTGTTTCGCACCTCCACAATCATTGGCTCCTGAAGAACTTCTTGTCTTCTGTACGATAAGGTACACTGCATCTTTTCCTTGATCACTGCCTCATTATTCTTTTTTTTAACCTCGGTCAAAAGAGCAACCATTTCCATTTTTAGGGTGTCTGTGGTCCCACATCTTGGATGGTTTAGACAGAAATTATAACCTCTGAATTCAGGGGCTTCTTTATGTTTGCAGCTGGTTTTCCCTGACCTTTCCGTTTGCCCTTAAGTGAGTTGGCAAGACCTTCTGGGAGTCCAGCTCGGCCAAGCTTGGTACAGAAATTCATCACTTTGATCTTAATGCAGTGCTTCCATTCACAATACAGCAGGGAAAATAAGTATTTTTCTCAATAAATATATTTCTTATGGGGCTATTGACATGAAATTTTCACCAGATGCCGGTAACAACCCAAGTAATCCACACGTACAAAGAAATCAATACAAATAAGTCCATAAATGAAGTCATGTGTAATAAAGTGGAATGGCACAGGAAATAAGTAATGAACATGCTTACTGAAATTTATTTGATAGTAGAAAAGCTTTTGTTGGTAGTCAGCTTCCTGTAAAGCTGGTCACATGCATTGCTCAGGTGTGATTTTGGCCCATTCTTCCACACAAACTGTCTTCAAATCTTGAAGGTTCCAGTGACCTCTTCTATGAACTCTGATCTTCAGTTCTTTCTATTGATTTTCAATTGGATTCAAGTCAGGTGATTGACTGAGCCATTCTAGCAGCTTTATGTTCTATCTCTGAAACCAATTGAGAGTTTCCTTGGAAGTGTTTTTGGGATCATTGTCTTGCTGAAATGTCCACCCTCATTTCATCTTCAGCATCCTGGTAGATGGCAGCAGATTCTTATCAAGAATGTCCCAGTACATTTCTCCATTCTTCGTTCCTTCAATTATATGAAGTCTGCCAGCACCATATGTTGAAAAACAGCTCCACACCATGATGATGTGTTGGACTAATTTGAACAGACTATACTGTATTCTCCCAGCATTTCATAGGCATATCCAAATGTTGTGCAGCAAACTTCAACAAGCTTTTTCTTCAGCAGTGGAGTCTTGTGCAGTGAGCGTGCATGGAGGCCATGGCGGTTGAGTGCATTACTTATTGTTCTTTTTAAGCTCTCCACGAGTAATCTGTGGAAGTAACCCCCAAGGAAGACAGGAAAGCTTCAATCAATCAGTCTTTATTAAGTCACAGATGAGTGCGTGGATTCATGCTTTGCAAAGCAGAACAGAAAAGTTTTCCATTTCAATCGGCTTTAGTATTCATTACTTATGAAACAGCATCTAAGTATTTCATCAATTCGGCCAACCATTTCTTTTTTGTGTATGTGTCAAACTGGCCCCAGTGAAGGAAAAGTCATCTTTCCTGTGTCTAATGGGCGCGTTCCTACAGGAAATTACCCAAGTTCAGCTTTCTTCATCTTTTCTTATGACAAATGCCTGTATGAATAACCTGCCGTTATAATAAAACAGCTTTTAATCCTTAGTAGCTTGCAAGCAATTACATTTTCTTTCACAGATCCTTGGCTATTGGTTATTCTTTTGACGCTGTAACGATGCGGGTTTGCTCCATGAGCTTTTAATCCTTAGTAGTTTGCAAGCAATTAATTTTCTTTCACATTTCCCTCATTTTTTTTTTTTAAATGTCTGAGGAGTAGTTGAAACATTGTACATCGTCTGTCTGATCTGTATACTCAGGAACCATAGATATAAGAAGGAATTGATATGGGTGATGTGGGAATGGACACAGGGAAGTGCACAACAAAAGAATAGACAGACAATAAGAAAGATATTACCTACCATAATAGCAGACTGAGTAAGGGACACTATCCAGTTGGAAAATAGCGAATGGAACCAGTCAAAAATTGACGTAATTGCTATAAGTACATAAGCAGTAAATTCTTTTTGGAGCGACTATATAAGGGCTGTAGTAAAGGATCAATTAGAGGCAGTGTTGTTAGAAATTTTGCTGAACACAACACACACAATCCTCACTTTTCAGTTAAGGCTTGTACTTCCTGAAATTAAGATACACTTGAAAGGGCTACCGAGAGAATTATGTGCATCCTTAAAAATATAATAAGTGAAAAGGTTATAGGGAAGGGGTACAACTAAGAGATAGTATTTAGCAGTGGCACATGCATAACAAGACTCTGTTCTTAATTGTGTAACAGTAACCTTCAACCACTTATACCCCAGATTATCCTCTAGGAAAGAGGGAATAATCCCTTGACAGAGTCCCAACACAGAAAGTCCAAAAAATAGCAACAACTTGATGATTCAGTCCACTTTTTACAGTGAGAGATGTGCATTCAAGAAAGGAGTCCTTCAACCTTCACGGCATGTGGGGTGCTAAGCAACACCTGGAATGGTCCTCTCCACCTGGGCTGGTGCCAGTTTTTTCATCATGTGTCTCTAATGAGAGCCCAAGTCCCAGTTGGTATAGAAATTTATGTTTCAGGTAATGAGGTAGTTCACTACGTTTCCCTCACTTGTTCATGCACTGTCTGTAAGGCACTACATGGACCTGAAAGAAAAGATACAAGATCATTGTTGACCATGTGGAGAGTAATTTTACGTAGTGGAAAGCACATTAGCATGGGGCGGCCAATAATAATCTCAAACAGAAAGAGCCCTATCTGGCGATGAGTCCTTCCCCGCAGATCAGCCAGAGCCAAAGGCAATGCATCAGACCAAGATAGGCCTATTTGTTCAAAGAGTTTTGCCAATTTAAATTATAAGGTGGAATTTACACGCTCCACTATCCCTCCACTCTGTGGATGGTACTTGCAGTAGTGGCAGACATCAATGTACAGCCACTGAGACAGCTCTTATAACCGAGTATTTACTTGCAATTTCCGAGGCAAACCCCAGCGCGTGATGATTTCTTTAACTAGCGCTTTGACTACCGACTTGGCATCTGCGTGCCAGCATGGGAAAGCCTCCACTCAGGGAGAGAAAATGTTGATGATTACCAAGCAATATTTATACCCATGAGGCGGGGTTAGTTCAATAAAATCCATCTGCAGATGTTCAAAGGGCCATCTGGCATTGGTGTTACAACCAGACTTACCTGCAGTCTTTTTCCTACATTAAATCTTTGACACAGTGCACACCTTTTACAGAACTGGTCAGCAAAGTTGGAAAATCCCGGGGTGTGACAGGATTGTTGCACCTGTGCCATCGTTGCATCCCTGGAAGCGTGGGCCAGAACATGCGTAGCCTTTGCAATACCTGTAAAGGAATCTTTGGGGAGAAAAGGATGTTTAGTTAATGGATGGATCCAAACTCCTTTTGGGTCTTTTTCTGCACCCTCTTTCTGCCACGTCTTTATCTACTTTTCTGTTGTCTACAGTTTGTAGAGATAAAACCGCATCCTCGAGTGACTCTTGTTCTTCCTTCTGTTGTAGGAATAAAGTGGTTAGTGGTGAGGTGGGATCCCAGGCGGCTTTCATAGCCCACATGTTTGCTTGCACATTTCCCTCACTCACTGGACTCGTTTACTCCGTGTGAGCTTCACACTTCATTACCGCAATCGCTGCTGGTGGCTATACGGCATGTACGGCATTCAATCAGCACGTGATGCTGAATCAGTTTTCCAGTACTAGTTTTATAACGCCTTAATTTCCACAATGAGCCATGGTCGTGGCAGACCCTGAAAGCATACAGAGAATTGGTGTAAATGGTCACTTGTTTGTCTTGGAACAGTTGAGGGCATGCAATTCAGCAGCCTGTGATGATATATTTGACTTTAGTCTGCCTGCCTGTAGCAGGTGCATATCCTGAACGATTGCATATAGTAGACAGGCTGTCCAATCTTAAGAAACACCCATCTACAAACACTGTTGCTCATTCTTCTAGCAGGGTCTCTTTTAAATCAGCTATAGGTTTGGTGACTGCTAGTATTTTTTGTTCACAATTATGTGGCTCTCCGTCTATTTTTATTGACAGGAGAGTCACAGGGTTCAATGTATATTACATTGTTCGAGCTAACGTTAGCAAGAGAAAGCAACACATTTTGATAATGAGTTGCCCAAGCAGCTGTCATATGAGATGTTCTTACCTGTGCTAAGCTGGAATGTACAGCATGTGGTACCTTAACAGTTAATGGACTCATGAGAACAACATCTGAGCATGTTAATATGGTCTCTGTTGTTGCAGCAGCTGCTTTCAAACAGGCCAGGATTGTAGCGGCCTTTGGATCCAGTTTTTTTAGAATAGTACCCGACCGGTCTTTGTCTATCTGTATGTTGTTGAGTTAGTACTGCAGTCATATACCCCCTTTTCTCATCCATGAACAGAGTGAAAGGATGAGACTAGTCCGGAAGTCCTAACGCAGTTAATATTAGTTAAAGCCTTCTCAGCCTGCCCTGTTCATGAACTTTTATCAGTTAAGGCCAGATTAGGAGACTTTGCTAAGTCTTGGAGTGACTGTGCTTTTTCAGCAAAATCTTTAACCCATTTCTGGCAATATGCTAACACTCCAAGGACGGACAACCAGCCACCTTATAGTAGGACGAGGTAAAATTGCCTTGATCCTATCATTAGACAGTGCACATTCCCCTGCTGTCAAATCATGACTTGGGTACTGTATTTCATTTTTCTTTCAACCAGTTGCAACTTTTTCCTGGGTCACCTTGTGCCCGTTTCCCGCTAGGAAGGCTACCAAAGCCTTTGTGTCTTTTTCACATTGTTCTTGAGCCTCAGAACATAGCAAATCATCTACATACTGCACCCGAACACTATCCCGAACTACCCGAACACAGTAACCTTCCAAATTTTTTGGTAATGCTTGTCCACATACAAACACACACACACACACACATACACATGCACATACAGAGACTGTATATCCCTTCAGTCTCACAGTCCAGGTCCAGCGCTTCTCTTTAAAAGTGAATACGAACATGAACTGGGATTCAGGGTGAACAGGAATAGAAAAGAAAGCATTTGTGAGATCAATAACAGAAAACCATATAGCATTGGATGGGAATGTAGAGAGAATAGTGGAAGGATTCGGAACTGTAGGAGCCCAAGGGTGTAGCAGGATTGACTCTGCGGAGGTCCTGAACAAACCACCACAACCCATCTGCTTTTCTAACTGGTAGAATAGGATAGTTCACAGGAGAGTATTGGATCGGAATAATAGCACCCTGCTGAACTAAGTCAGCATGAACAATGGTAATACCAGCCTCGGCCTCAGGCGAAAAAGGATATTGTGCACAATGTAAATGGAAGGATGACTTTGTGAAAATGACCAAGGGTTTAACATGAGCTATTCAGCTAAATAATTTTTCCCTTGTGCCCAGAGAGATGAGGGGGAGCGAGTCTAACCAAAAGATCTGAAGGGTAATCAGTATGGGTGTAGGTGGAGAGGTGAAAGATGAATGACAGTGCTTTCGGGTTACTGGTACAACTAGTCCTACTGCAATTTTCTTAATAGATCTATCTGGGGTGGACCAAATATTAGGCCCCACATACTCCCAATCCTCCCCTTCCTGACATGCTAATACTCATTGGACTCACATCATGCCACTGAAAGCGAGCAGATTTAGCAATGGAGACATGTGGGATAGAACCACTCCAGAAGAAAGGCAGTTGTTGTGACAAAAGGGAGACTGCTGCTCCAGTCAATTCTCCTGAGATATACAGTTTGTTTGGCAAATAGTCTCTTTGTTGATAGTGCTGGCTAGAAAGTCTAAGAGCCAGACATCATCATAATACAGTCCAAAAAATAATGCAATACAGTGAAAAGATTTTGAACAATGTAATCCAGGAGTAATCCGGGACAGCAGAGATATTTGTTGTTTTGAGGAAAACATGAACAACCCAGGCAGCATAGGAGCATGTAATGGTGGTGGGAAGTGCAAGGGCAGTGTGTTGTTCTGATGTGACTGTCACTCTCTTTTTCGTAAGTGAGATGCGAAGGCACAGGTGGGCCATCAAGTCTTGTCCTAACAAGTTCACTGGGCATAGAGAGCTGATATATTTTGCGATTATTTGTGCTTGTAACTGTTCACTGAACATTGAACTGGCCACTATCAGCCTCCTGTTGTCCCAGAGTCTCATTCCATTGCCCTCACATCATTTCAGCTTGGACTTAACTTGGACTTAAAGGATCTGAGTCCATTCTGCAACATTTGACTTATACATGTCATCTAGCTGCTTCACCGCCGTCACAAACTTCTGTCCCCCTACTTCTTCTTGGGTTTGGTAATTCCTGCACCACCTCTTTTAATTCTTGCAGGTCCCAGTTTTTATGCACCATCAAGGTGGGACGGTTTTAATCTGAATTAGGCTGTTGTGTATTATATCACAAATTGGGCACTTGTATTAATGGGGCTTGAAATTCCATCCTTTCATATGCATGTTTGACCGTGGGGGTCGGAATCAGGGCTTGTGGGGTGTCCCTTTCCCTGAGCGGTGTCTTTTTGCTGTAGTACTTGTTTGCACCAATCGTAACTGGGGTCGGTGGTGATCTCTACCCTCTCCCTCGTCTTTGCTCCTCTCTGTCTGAAACTCTTCGTCATAGAAATCATCAAGATAATCTTCTTCCTGTCCTTCATTAATTCTTCCAGCTGCTACGAGGGGTGGTGATGCACTTATGTCCTCATAGGGAGGAGGAGCGCATGCGGTCGCTAATTTAGAGTACAGTCTATTCTTTTTTTGATTTATATTATTTTTATTTACTTATTCTTCCTTCTTTTGTCCTGACATTTGAGATGGTTATTGCATTACCAAAAACAGCTTTTCTTTTCTGCCATGAGTTTCATTTCGCTTTGCAGTCCCTTATTGTGTTTTTGCATCTCTTTCAGGGCTCTATCTTTCATTTTCAATTCCCATCTATCAAACACTTCCATTCTATATGGCCCTCGACTACAGCACCCTCGTTTATTTCTACATACAATCTTCCTAACCTCCTATATTTCACTTATATCACTAGAACCTTTTACTGGCCACCTGCCCCTGCTCTGTTTATTCCATTCTTCTTTAAAATCTAACCCTGTTTTCTGTTCTACATAGCGTCTTGGAGAGCCACCTTTCTTTCACTTACATTTTCCGAAAATAATCCTCCTAACAGAGGCTCCTCATTCACACCCTGTTGTTTCGATTTTTTTCTTAATACATTCCCCATCGTGACTTCCCCACTGTCGCTTCACTCCAAATCCCTTCCTTTCCCTGGATCGCAGTCTGTCGTTTCCTCCTTTAGCAAACTAACAGTTAAGCAGGTTATTGCTCATGGTTTCCACGACAGACTTAACCCGTTGAGTCAGGAATATAACCAGACTATCAGAGTGAAGAATCTCACCCTCCCACGTAACAGTGCTTTCCTCGACCGTGAGGTGCTTACCACCTATCTGTTCTTCCCACTCCCACCCTGTTTTATTTTATTCCGAGCCTCTAAAAAGTCTCGTTCCAAGGAGTGTACTAACCCAGCATTCCCAGCACCTCATTAATCATTTCACACTTCACACTGCTCAGTGTCCTTTTACTTCAGTGATTCCCCAACCGGGAGGTACTTTCCCTTTTTACTAAACTTCCATCTCTACCTTCTTATTACGAGTCTACCTCATCTCGATCCAAGAGGCGCTCTTATCGTAACGTCCCCAGTACCTCCCTCAGACAGTAAAGCAGTTGTACTCACTGATCACCGATCTTGTGCCTGTCTGCAATTCACACTTTCACTTGGGTTCTCTGACAGGAGGAGAACTGAGGCTCACAGTTCCCAGCTCAGGGACGAGCCAGTCCTAACTTTTTTCCCGGAGCTGGTCTCACCAGTTGTAACTATCTCGCTGGTCCTCTGTGCATCCTAGAATTGGATGTGAACCAGGAACCTGTAGCCGGCAACTGCCCCACGTTGGGCACCAACTAAACTGTGGACGTAACACCCAAGGAAGACAGGAATAGTGCAATCAATCAGTCTTTATTCAGTCACAGATGAGTACGTGGATTCCTGCTTTTGCAAAGCAGAAGAGCAAAGTTTTCCGGTTTCAATCAGCTTTAATATTAATTTTCCTCCCTCCCCTTACTTATGAAACAGCATCTAAGTATTTCATCAATTCGGCCAGCCATTTCTTTTTTGTGTACGTGTCAAAAGGGGCCCCAAAGAAGGAAAAGTCATCTTTCCTGTGTCTAACGGATGCATTCAGTTCAGTTACTTCACCTTATCTTATGACAGACTCTTGTGTGAATAACCTGAGGAAGGCCTACAGTAAGCGAAGGTTTATGGATGTGTTGAGAGAGGATATGCAGGTGATGGGTGTAACAGAACACGATGCAGAGGACAGAATGATATGGAAGAATATGATCCGCTGTGGTGACCCCTAATGGGAGCAGCCAAAAGAAGAAGAAGATAATAAAACAGCTTTTAATCCTTAGTAGCTTGCAAGCAATTAAATTTTCTTTTACAGATCCTTGGCTATTGGACAACTCTTCTGATTATTCTTTTGACTCTGTGACAATGCAGGTTCGCACCACGCTCTCATTCAGCTTCTGGGAGCCCTCGAACCCGACACAGTTGGTAATGTCACCAATGAGCTGTACAGTGAGGCACAAACAATGAAGCAAAGGAAGGTGCAAAACTGCCAATTGCTTTTATTTAGTGTTATAAAGTGTTCAAATAAATAAGTAAAGTGCATCAGTAAAAGTCTTCATTAAATAAATAAACCATTAAAAAGAATGAAGTAGTGGAGGTTAAAATCCGTTAGAAAAAAATCTTTTAAAAACAACGAGGTTAAAACAATGGCATGAAGCAGTCTCTTTAAAAATTCCAAAGCATGGTGCGACTTCTCTACCCAACCGGCAAAATGCAGCTCCCTCAATGCAGGTCCAGTAGCCCTCTGATCCCTTGCTACTGTTTGTCGGGCTCCATCCGGACTGAGACTTGGGTTCTTACCCCAGCGGCCAGGGCGCTTATGCTGGAACTCAACTAGCCCAAAGCCTCCACGACTGCCGCTGCCTTTTGACGGCCAGTCGTCTTTATCACCGGTCACTCCAGCTTATTGATCGCTCAGCTGGAGCGACCGCTTCCTTCAGCCCCACCTAGTGTTGGCCTAATACTCTTTCTCGGGGCTCTCCTTCCAGCTGCCTTCAACAGAGTGAAGCTGCAGACCGCAATACCTCTGACATTAGACACAGAACGCCCTCCATATCACAGAACACCCAGCATCAGTCACGGAAAGCCCTTGACAGTACACTCCATGTAATGACGCGATTTATTATAACGCCTTCTGCGAGACAGTATTGACACACTCATTGCACAGTATACTGCAGTTGTACAAATTGCAGCAGTTTCTATTTGGACAAACATAAATGACTTCCAGTCTCATACTTACGTTATCCAACCATTCTAAGCACTTTGCCGATATAGTTTTTTTTTTTTACTATTTTGAATGGTTGTTCATTACGTATTCTCCTGAACCATTAACATTATAGTAAAAGTAACAAATCTTATTACCATTTAGAATTTAAAACAGAATGTACCTTATGAAACTCATAGCTAGAGATTTTCAATCTATAAATGTATTTCATTTAGCAAATCATAATCATGAGAAACGATATTAAGCTTAATGAATTTTTTAAAATTTTGCAAAAACAGCGCTACATATAAAATTGGTTTTAAAATTAACTGGGAAACATTTTAGGAAACAGTCAGTCATTTATTTATTGATTTGATCCATCAACATTTTCATTAATAAAAGTTGTATGTGTGAAATACTTTATGTCATCAACTGAACAATATGTGACAGCCAATAAATTTTTCATTTTTGAATAACATTTGACTTTGAGACAATCGTGATTGTTCTTAAACCTTTTCCGTGCAACATTTAAGTAGATCGCAAACACCCTAACTTAGATCGGCATAAAAACAAACTGTCTTTGAGTTGTCGTCTTTTTCATTTTTGATAAATATCAAATACTATTACTACTACTACTAATGATAATAGTAAATAGTGTCAGTTGCATTGGGCATTCAGCAGGGAAGGTGGTCTCATCATTAAACATACAGTTTTTATTGTCTCGTGCATACAGTATAATTATATTATTACTTGCATGTCTCTCCAGAACAGTGATAATATAACAAAACACAAAACATATACTTAGAATACAATGTACAGTATAGATATATATTCAGTTATATTTCAAATATTTATACATAGTCTTTTACTTACAATGTTTCTTATTACGTTTGGCTCTTCAGTAACTCAACAACTAAAACACTTTTTTCTGAAGCCATACTGAGGACCACTGGTTCTTTACTATTTGCCAGAAGGCAGCAGCAAGAAAAACAGCTGTACAGAATGGCTGAGTGTGTAATAATCATAGCAGAATGTCTTTTAGATACCCTGGACAGAAGGCAGCTGGGTGCCTGTAATATTTTGTGGCTTTCACCACCCTCTGCAGTGACCCAAGCATGAGTGTCCTAACAGGATGTGATGCAACCAGTGAAGATGGACCCCAGACAGCACCTGTGAGACAAATCAGGAATGCATTGGTGAACTTGGCAATAGACAAACCATGCTGTTCCCTCCTCAATTAATTAATGATTATTACCATACAAAATTTAAACAAGTTCACCTTTTCCATAGCACTCCACAAAAACAAACCACAGCGTAATCCATCCTCCGAAGTCTATGACCTGCTTCTTAATTTTTGGACATTAAAGGTCATATTGTCCTGATTCAAGCAGATAGATCTCTTGTCTGCAAGCCATTTAATCATTGGTGCACTGTAAAAAATGTGACTGTCAATTTATAATAAATTACTGGCTACTAGTTGCACTACTTTTATAGTATTTTACTGTATCATATTACAGTACATTACAATAAAATTACCATACCACTCTGTGACTTCACAGTAAACTGGGCAACAAAATTACTGTGATGTAGCAGTTGAATTACAGTAATTAACCATTTTCAATTTACATTAATCTACTTTATTTTTACATGCCAACTGTAAAAGTAATGCAACTCAGTAGTACATTTTTACAGTTGCAAGTTTACAGTTGCAATAACAATATTAAATACTGCAAAGGACGTTAAAACAACCTTGATCACCCAACCTATTCACCAAATTTCCTCAAATTTACATCAAGTTGAGTTCTGAAGGTCTCTAAAGTCCCCTTGTCCACCTCACTACTTGTTCCTTGCATTTGTGGTTTTCTGTATGATGTTTGTACAAAATGTGTTTCCATCAGTGTCCCTGTAGTCAGGATTTGACTTTTATCAGTCACTTTACAACACATATAATCTGTAAATCATTGAAAATTAATAAAGTTAAACAAAAATAAAAACAAAAACACATTATGTGTTTTGCATATTTATTCAGCAGTGTTCCTTCAAAAGTTAAATGCACAGAATTCCTCAAGTACACACTTTTAAATTCAATAAAAGTCTTAACAGGCACAAACATTATGACATAAACCTCACATACAGTAAGTATATGTACAATAAACAAAAACACATTTTTTACTGTATATCTAATATCATCTGAAGTAAACAACTTGCCACATACCACAGTGCCTGCAGTTATTATTGGCAGTTTAGTAGTTATCTAGTAATCAATACTGTATTATTTGTAAATATATGCTACTGTCTCTAGATATACAGACATCTGAAAGGGTCAAGTGCAGAAAATCAATCAATAATTCTGAAACCATGTCTCCTTTTAAAATGTATTTTTTAAGAAATTAAATTAAAGACATTGAACTTCAGTGTTTAACATTTAAACGATAATGTTAAAAAACAAAAATGTAATTACAAAGCAGTCTAACATTTTTAAAGAGAGCAAGATAGAAATTAAACTGAGGCAAAACAGGGGATTAAAAAACTTTAAATCAATTTTGAATGATTAGGAGTCCTTTTAGAAAATAATGTCTACATTGACATCCATTCAAAATCAGTTTCCTCAGAAGTGTACAGACTTGTTGGTTGATGTGTCCACGTTTCTTTTTTGATTTTGAGCCCGACTCTGGGTTAATACCCAAGAAAAACACCTGTAAACAAAATATAGAAGCTATCAGTTTTATTTGAGCTTTTTCACACTGTTTTTCAAAAGACATTAAATGCTGTTCCTTTCTACAGAATACTGATGCCTAACACTCCTCCTAAGTAGGAAAGCCAAACATGATTTCTCTGCCATTTTAACAATGTTGTGGTGATTTACTAGTCTCACTATTACCCTTGCTTCTTTAAAAGAACAACTGTTATCTACAATTTTAGTGTGTTAGTTTACCTTTGGATAAACTCCAATATGGTTGAGGCATCTTCAGGATACTGCAAGTTAAGGTTGTAATAACTTGCGAAGATTGTAGCAATACCATTGACAAAGTCATGATGTTGTCCCATGACCACTTGTCTTTCAATTGACAACATCCAGGCTTTAGGCTTCATTATGTCATCTAAAATAAAAAAAGATATTCGTCATGTACTTATGCAAAGAAGTGGAATTCTTAATAAACAACAGTGTGAAAGGAATGGGTTGCTAACACAGGGTCTTAGATTAAAACTATTAAAGTAATAGAAATAATTATAGTGTATTACTCATAAAAGCAGAAAGGAATCATAGGTCTACACACTGTTCTTCTGATCTTTGCAAAGTAAAGAGCAGCTGCACAGACATTCAAAACATATATGAGAAGGTAATACAGGTTTAGATACTACTATAGTTGCTAACACTATAAACTATAGTATGTGTTGTTAACATTACCTTGTATAATGAAGCGGGGAGTACTTGGTAGCATCATTGTCCTCTGAACATCAGCGCCTGTGGCACATGTCTACAGTAATACATAAGTTTAACATATGCTGGATATATGTACAGTGTATACTGTATATCCCTTAGTGAAGAGTAAAAATTATGGCAGAAGAAAATCCTTTGACCCCAGTGATTCACAATTCTAGATTTAACAATTTGTATTTTACTAAAATTCAGTCGTCAGAGAACTATGTGTCTACATGGGGGATTAAGAGTGTATGAATACAAGTATGAAAGTTAATATACTGTATTGTCAACCCAAGTTCCAACATTGGCACCTGCCTTTTTTACTCTTGGTCAGGTTGAGTTGAGCCGAGCCATCATATTCATCTCATTGTTTCTATCAAACTAGTTCTTCATACAGAATACTGAACATTTACTGCTATATAAAAATCAAGCACACCCAGCACTCCTCAGAATACCATATTAATTTTCTAAAATTTCAAGGCATTAATTTTAGAAAAATATAAAAACTAAAATCAACTCTAAAGCATTTTCAATGCCAGTTGGGTTCCTGGTCTATTGTAAGCAAAATTTACTTTTCTATCTCTAAAATAATTACTTACATCTGTTTGAAGTAGGATTGCATCCTTGGGCTCTTTAAAGTATGCCATCAGAAGGAGAAGGACACATGCAGCCTTAACTGAAACCTCTGGTTCAAACTTAGACAGGACATCCTTAATTCCTGAATGATGGCTTAGTTCCTGGCAGAACTTTATAATTGCACTGCCTTTATTGTCCAGTGCCTCTTGCAGCTTGCTGAGGACAGAGATGTCTGTTAGAAGCCTAAAGTGGGAGTAAAGACATCTTTGAGAGAAAAGGAAAGGCAATTCCTTCTGAACTTGTGCAATGTGTGGTGCAGGCACTCCGTTAAGGTATCGGCGCTGTACGATATATGTCTTCTCCATAAGAGGTTCAGTTTTCTCTGCTCCACTCATCCCTAACTCTGAGAAGATTTTAAGTAGCTGCATTTTCATGTCATCTAAGGATGCCTCCGTTTCTCCAGCTGGCAGTTCTACAGGACACCACCTCACACATCCATACTGATCTACAGGGCCTCTTGCCTCCCCTGCTGCATTAGTGTGGGACCTCTCTCTTGTGTCGCCTTGCAAGAGTATTTTTTCTGTTTTTATATTCCACTCTTGTTTTAATTTGCTGAAGAAGAGAGTGGCAGCCCTCTTCAACCATGTCTCCTTTTTTTCCAACATCCGCAAAACTTTTTGGGTATTCCCTTACAATTCCTCAGAATACACTGTGACACATTGCTCTAGTTGGGTTAAGATCGTGTTCAAGCATCTGATCCACCACTACTTTCACCATATATTTTCTGTCCCCTGGTGATGGTCTTGTTTGATTTGCCACTGCTTTTTGAATTGCTGCTGGCATCCTATTCCAATTGACTTGGAACTCTGCATACCATGGTCTGCCAGGATGTGGGGATGAAGAAGCAGAGGAGTTTGAAGTGCTTTAGGAGTTAGAAGATAGGATGAGTGGAGTGCTCACGGGGCTTGAAGAGAGAGATGAAGAGGCAGTAGCATCCAGTTCACTTTGAACTGTTACAAGTCCTAGAAATGATAGCAAAAAAGATCAGTGGAAGAAAGACAAAAAAGTAGCACACTAAATTAATTTCTGATAAATGACATTGTTCCTGTTCAATATAGTATATTGGTAACCACTGGAAAGAAACAGAATGAAGGACACTAGTAAGAGAAAGACATGATTGTGTTTTTTAGGTCAATGAGTTCGCCCTTCAGTAATCTTTGAACTTCAGTGTTATTTGTTCAGCTTACCAATGGCAGTTATCAAAATATATATTAACCTTCATTTTTAATGCTGTTTAACAGTTTGCAACACTGGATTGGCCTAATGTATTTCTCCAGATCCTTCTCTTGTACAAAAGCAAGGTCTTCCCCAGCTTTTCACATCAAGCTCTTCTAACCATTCAAGAAGAGATGTTAAGGATTCATTTGAGAGGCTTGGCAAGATAGATAGCACCACTTCCCTTATGTCTTGACTCATTTTCTAAAAGAGAGTTTGGAGCAAACAGTCAAATATTAACCAATTAATCCATAAAACCCCTTGATTGTTTGTTTATTATCAGTAATGCGTTCTTTGCTACAGTTTTATGTCTGTATGATTTTATGCTTTATTAAGGCACTAGTGAGTACTCCAAGAAGTGAAAACATTCACAAACTACAGACTATCCCTATCTCAGTTTGATTTCAATTGCATTAGAAAATTTAACTCTTCATTTATAAGTAAATGTGCTGGAATCTTCAAAGGCAATTTCTGGATCATATAGTTACCTTCTACAATACTTTCACCACAATACAAAGATGTTATTTAAAAGACAAAGTCCTATATACATATATGTGTTCTTTACAGAACCTTACAGACTCTTCCTACTCCATTATTTATCTATCCTTTCTACTTACACAATTTCTAAAAAAGAATGATGAAGAACATTTAGCAGTAGGTCACACACATTATAAGCTGGAAGTGGGTAGTAGTCAAGCAAATCATCTTGCTTTATACAAACATAATCCTTTTGGACTACTCCTAATTTACAATAGACACCTATGTCTCTCAACTTCACAAATGTATGCTTCTCTGTAACAAAGTATGCAGAATCATGGACAGTAAGTACAAGAATAATCTTCCCAACATAAAGTTCTTCATCACTACTTCCAAGCATAACAAACATTCCTTTCCTGTATGCTGTGCCTTTCACAGTCACTTCATTGCATGCCACTGTAGACTGTGACTCAAAATTATAACTGACAACAGATTCTCTGATTGTCATTATAATCATTCACAAAAAACTGTGTACCCTTGTGTACCTATGCAACTGGAGGGAACAGGCTGCCTGCACTCAAGTAAGCCTGAAGAAGTTGGTGTCTCTCTGCCAGTGTTTTGCTCAGATTTTTAAAGTTGTGTAGCTTTCTGGCACACGTTTTGAAAAATGTGTGCTTACTTTCAAACCTTAATGTTCAAAGGCGAATAAGTGGACCAAAGTATAAGTTCAGGATAATGGCAACACATAACACACACACAAACGACAATATGTATCTACAAAAAAAAGTTAAACCAGTAAGAAGCCATTAAAATACCATTTGAAGTCAAATTTCTATCAACCCTGCTTAAATCAATACATTTGCTTCCATGTATTACTTTTGCCTGTGGAGTTTATCATAAATTAATATATATATATATATATATATATATATATATATATATATATATATATATATATATATTTATGCTGTTCCTGCAATAACATCTTTTATCACAGTTTAAAACAAAAGTACATAAACTTCATCAAAATGCACAAATTAAAACTGTTTAAAAATACATGAACTAAAACTACATGAAAAAGCTCACATTGGAACAATATGAAAACGCAGACCTGAATCTATAAGATAAGACACAAGTTAAAAACAAAATGCACAAACTGAAACGGTTTGAAAATGCTAGAACTTAAATTTTATGAAAGAAATCACTAATTACATCTGTAAACAAATGCTAGAATTAATATATATTGAAAGGCATGATTTAAAGTAGATTGAGAAATGCACAAACTGAAATGAAAGGAAACTGCATGTACTCAAACAATGTGAGAAAGTACAAACTGAAAGCGCGCAGTATGTAAGTTTCTTATACACTCCGTGGTAAAGTCATAAAATGACTGCATAACTTCCTCTCTAACAATACAAATCAGAAATTGTTATAATGATAATGGGGAAAGGAAACGAATGTTAAGTTAATTACTATTTGTATAAGTAACATGTGCCGAAGTACACTACAGCGCCATTTTATTCTATTTTCTTCCACTCTGTGTGCATGTAATATCCCACAATGTAACGGAGTCTTCTCCAAATACAATTTTACAGTAATTTGCTGTCTTTTGACAGAAGAGGGCGTATCTTGCTGTGATTACAAAAAAATTTCTGAATACAGTATTTTGTTGTGAAAACTTACAGTTAACACCTGTGAAATCCTGGCAATTTTTTACAGTGTGGTGATGTTAATAGCATTTTTAATGATGGAGCTGGTGTGGTGTCTGGACACACAGTCACACTGGGAGATTAGCACACTACCCCATAGTGTGCCTGTGTTGAGAGTGAGCATAGAGGATATGATGCTGGCAATCTGCAAAGCCGAGGTCTGTTCGGTATGAAGTCCAAAATCCAGTTCTTTTGGCACAACAGTGTTGAATGCTAAGCTATTGTCTATAAACATACCTCTGTAAGAGCAGTTTTTACATTACCCAGATGTGCCAAGTTGGACTATAAGACTTAACAGCTGTACCAGTATGCATCATGGAGATGTTGAAGTACATAAGCAAAGTTATGTACTAAGTTAAAGAAGTCTGAGTGAGTGTAGTTAGTTCTAAAATGAGTTCTCACATACAACACACAGACTGTTATGGACATGAAATGGATGAATATGGGTCTTTTGAGTAGGCAAGGTACTATTGAACCAGGTCAGAAAGCCAGTCCATCCCTACCTTTCTTTACAATGGAAATTAAGGTTTACAAAATGAAAACATAACAACCTAATTGGTAGAACAGCAGCAAGTGATGGGTACTTTTTTTTACCCCATATCTCATCAAGATATGAGAGCATATCCTTCATGCAGTCAAAAGTAAATAACAAGGAGGACATGACTTCTTCAATATCTTCATCATCTCCACTTTGGTCTAATTTTCCAATTGTGTGTGTTACTTCATCCTCGTCCATATCCAGAATTCTTGACCTGAGTTTTTGAATGAAGACTTTTTTGTGAAAAAGAAAACAATACAGAGTGTGAAGTATTTTATTAGGAATATCAACACATTAACTCCACTTTTACTCAAAGTACAGTCAAAATGGCTTATGAAATAAACACACCAATATGACCAAAGCTTGTCATAGGAATGCTTAGCTCAATTGATTTTTCTGGCTTTTTGCTGTACTTCCTGTATTCATGATGTAGAGTAAAAAAGAAAAAAAAAAACTCCAGTGTAAAACCATAGCAGTTCATCTTCAAGGGAATGTCATGTCTAGTTAGGAACCATTGGGAAAGTGCACAAATAATTAAAAAGGACTAAGTGCTGTGAAGTGAAAAAAGCATACATTTTTATTTACATTTCAATTCAATCTGTACGTCTACAGGAATTGTACTAGAATTTAGTAACTACACTTTGAAAACCACTAAAACGTTCACCTAAACATACTGCAAATGCTACGTGTAAAATGTTATACGTAATTTAAAGTGTTTACCTAAATGAAACAATCACTCCTTTCTAGATTGACTGATGACAGAATGATATTGAAAAGGAAAAAGAGAATCCTTACCTTTAAAAGATTTCCTGTGTTTAAGCCGTAAGAATCATTTCACTACATACAGTACCTGACAGGGCTGTGCCTTTGTGAGGGCCAAATTTTCCATGCTACAAGGCACAGCAATACCGATTATTAAATATTATGCATTTCTGCAAATCGATTACAATTCACTAACAACTACACATAACCATAAATATTTTGACCTGCAAATTCAGTTAATGCTACCTAATGCCACCAATGAAACTGATCTTTGAAGAACAAGGAAAACAGTCAAAAAGTTACAGTCTTGGCTGGAAGAAAAAAAATTCAGAAATACTGTAAGCTGACAAATTCTGATAAGTGTTCTTCCCTTAAAAAAGCTTAAAAGGTTACACACCTTTAATGTTGGCTTTCCAAAGAAAGAGAAGACACCTAAGAAATGTAAATCAGGAAATTGCAATAAATTCTATGAATAAAAAATAGCATGCCATTTCTTTTAATCAGAACAGACATTATAATAAAAGATACAGCCAATGATGCTTTTAAACATTTGTGAAAATATATGTTGCCAGTCAGTTGTAGGTAATGTAACTCCATGCTTACATTCCTAAAAATTAAAAGTATTTGTACGATGATCTTTGTCATATCCTACTAAATATTTTAAAAGAGAAAATTGTGTTAATAAACAGTCATGAATGAATTAATCTAAAATTAATCAAAGCAAGCTTTTCAAAAGGTGGAAGGTACACAGTATACTATTTTGTCAAATAAAATCTTGTTAAGGTGGAGATCTAGCTGCATTCAATTGTGTTAAAAGTGTCAATTGATCAAAGTTTACAAATTCTGAGAGCTTCACACATTCTTCCATGGACCACCACTGTCGTTTTGTCGCTTTTGTGGCTGATGATGCCTGCATAATCTGTTCTTTTATAGCTAAATAGACAAGCAAACTCCTGAACACCAAACACAACTTTAGGTTCCTCCGTAGACTTAAATATACTTACAGTATGTGTCTCTGGTCAATATGAAATAGATATAAAGTTGTTAAAACTGACAAATATGCACAAGAACAAACGTTTCACTTTATTTAAATTTAAAAAAAAAACTTATAAATCAGTATTTTTGAAGACTGCAGGAGAGGTAAGCATGAGACGTTAAATATTGTTTTAAGAGTTTAAACAAACTATACTATCATTGAAAGAATTTTACAAAATAATACTAATAATAATAATAATAATATATAACTGGTTGTTTTTTCCCCATTGTCTAGATTCTAATTTGAACTTTCTTGAACAGGAGGTAATTGAATATTGCTTTAACACTTGACCTTTGTTTGTAGCTACTTGTTACTATTTTTCTTTATGTACTGTAAATATATACAGAACTATGAAAAAAGATCTAAAGTGACCTAAGTGTATTCAGACTTTTGACTGGTAACATTACTATACGAGAAAAAATAGTATATCCTCTATTAACTGTGTTTGTCTTAGAAACTTGTGCTCTTTTTCCACTTTTCAGTGGAATATCACTTTATATTGGCTCAAACTCTCTTCACTGTCTTTCTGAAATATATTTTGGTATCTAAAATACCAGGTTACAGAAAGGTTTTGCTTCTGATTAACTAGCATACGTGATATACAGGACAATTATAAGGCAGGGAAATTCTAAGTATTTAATCGTGGTTACAGATGTTTGATTATGATCCGTTACACTTAGCTATGGTCAATTATACTCAACAACGGACAATTACATATAATATTAGTTATTATAAAAAATAATCGACATCTGAATCTGTCGATTTACTATTCCGAATTGAGTATTCTGAACAGCCCTGTTGCAATAAGCTACACAAACGGACCTGCTTGTTTTTTAATACTTTCTAAGAGCGCTTAGTATTGCACGGCACCTGAAAGTCGATTCAACTCGCATCTTTAATACACTCTAGTATAATTCGTACCCTACCACTAAAGTATGATATTATCTAATACTAGCCAACCCGCAGCGTAGCATATGCCGCATATAATTATTTATTGATGAGTGAACACTTCCTGAAAGACACAGTTGTCCAAATGGGGAGGGTTTGAGGATACAACTGTCAGTGAATGAAAAGATACATACAATTGTCCGTGAGTGAAAACAGGTTTTGGCAGATACAGGCATATTTTTTTGAAAGTTTGTCCTTGTGCCTTATTAATAGTCATTGCAAATGGCAATCTAACAGGAAATTGTCTACGTGTAAAAGTAAAAGGCAAATTAGATTCTGAAGGGGTCAGGGAAATCCGGGGAATAAGGACAGTTTGTGAGGTAGCAGATGTGATAGTCATATACTCCAGTACATTGTAGTGAATGCTGGTAACAGAAAGTTTAGTGCCATTACAGAGACCTTTTGCTGACATGAGTTTCCTGAGAAGCATGATGACTGAACCAATTTTAATTTTGAAATTCTGCAGAGGCATGCCAGTGGGAGTAAGACTATTAAGAAATTCTTCGGGGAATGCAAGTTGATCTGCAGGATCGTCTGTGATGATGGAGTCAACGCTGGTGAAAGTTACTTCATCATTAGGGATAAGTTTCAGCACCTGTTCATTAAGGTGTAGTGAGTCTTCATTGGTGATGCTTAATATAGCTCGCGTACTGAGTTGTTCCAGAGTGACAGTTGAGAAGTCAATGTCACCATATAATTGCCTCGAGCTATGTTGGTAGCCTGTGGAGGGTGAGAGTTGGTGGGCGGGGCCTTGTCATGCGTTCTTTCGTGCGTAACCCATGGGTGGGGCTCTGTTAGAGTTGGTGGGCGGTGCTCTGTGAGTTGGCGGTCGTGGCTCTCTGTCTTGTGTGTGGTGAAAAGTCAACGTGGCTCAGAGGTGCATGTGGACTTTTGCACAGACGAAAGCGACTGAGGCTGTGTTTGGTGAGTTGTTGCATGTGGGCACATGAGCAGGCAGTGCACATGCCTCGAGAGCGACGCTGGACGTGGGAAGACGGTTACAGTTAACGTGTGTGGCTCTGTCATGCGTATCCCATGACGCAGTAGGAGGGTTAGAGTTGTCGGGCAGGGCTTTGTCGAGCATATCCCATGGTCTTAGAGTTGGTGGGCGGGGCTCGGTGAGTTGGCAGGCGTGGCTTTCTATCTTGCTTGCGCTCACTGTCTTGCGTGCCCTTAGTGAATTATATATATAGATTAATAAAACCTGCAACAAACTCAATGCCATCTTGATTTCAAACTCTGTCTTATTCTTCTTTCTTCAAAAAGCTTTCATAAAGATTTATTCAAAGTCCACCATTCCTTCGAGCGCCGACAAAAACAATGATTGGCGTATCGAAACTGACATCAAAGGGCGTTCCGTGACTGGCGTTAGGGGCATTCCGTGTCTAACATCATAGGTATTGCGGGCTGCAGCTAGACCCATCTCGCTGCCTCTGCTACATTGAGCCTGCTCTCGCTCGCTAACCCGGCTCTCTTGTTATATTTAGAAATATGTCTGCACCCAATGCCATCAGTATGTTTTGCAACAATAAGGTTGCAAAGGTCTTGAGACACCTTGGTAATGAGAATCCTTTTTTAAAGGCCATCAATTAGGACGAAACCCGCTAACATTAATTTGCACTGATAAGGGGCAGGATTGCTTTCTAAATACTGACAGATTTCAGCTGGTTTCTTGGCTTTCCATGACTTTTTGCACCTCCTTTTCTTCATGTATTCAATACTTTTTCCCTATGTCATTCTACTTTATTACACATAACTTATGGACTTATTTGTTTTGATTTCTTTGTATGTGTGGATTACTTTGGTTGTTACCGACATCTGGTGTAAATTTCATTACAATAGAAATAGAAATTAGAAATACATTTATTGAGAAAAACGTGGATGTGTTCAATACTTATTTTACCCTCTGTATATCTGCGTATACACAGGGATGCCAGCATTTACGGCCATAGTGGATATGTTTCAGCCTAAAATGTTTTAGCAAGTCATACCTGGTAGATAATGAAATGTTATACATTTTGAATGGGCACATTTATATATCTGTAAACAAAAAACAGATTTAGTTGTATGATATGCAAATATGATTTATGGCATGCTTTTTATTACAAACTTTGTAAAACTTATTTTAACTAAGCATCAGGAATGTTATGCTTATGTTTATGCTTTTAATTATTGATTCTTCTGAACCTCAAAATGAGCTTCATTGTTATTTACCTGATGAAATCTAATTTCTGGGTTTTATAAATCAAAGTGTTGTATCTTGCATACTGACATAATCTAACAGGTTTCTCTTGTATTCAGTTTGGTGTGGGGAAAAAAACTTTCAAAAGAATTAGGTACGTGTAAAAGACAAATGGTTCTAACTGGACACATAATACATTTAACATCTAATTTTATAATTGTGTGATGTTCTTGCTTATGAAATCACAAAGACAGTATTAATTTGTACAGATTTTTTTTTATTAGTACTCAGTGTTCCCTTAGACCAAAATGTATCCGTTTTATACTGACTGCAGTAGGTCATGCTTCTGAAAAATATAAAATATGGTTGACTGCCACTCCTACCAAACTGACAAGGAAAATGTCTGCACCACCCTTAATGTAAGTTAACATTTGCAAACTATTGACAATATATTTTTCAACTACAGTTGCCATAATTTTTGCACAATTGCTTAATGCCTACTCTGAATTGTAAGGCAGTGATATTCAGGCAATATTTTACAATAAATGAGAAACTTTTCTAAAAACTGAACCAACTGCCATATGCACACAAGGGACATCATGACTATACTAAGCAAAATATCACAGTTATCAGTATTATAGCTGTATTGTTTTTTAGTGTGATGAAAATGTTCAAAAAGTACACAAACTGAAAAAAAAAATCTGTAAATTTCATTTCGTAAACCATAAATAAAATTTGCCGCACTTGCAATTTTTGTTTGTACATATAAACATGATCACTTGTACTTTTTATTAGGTGGGTAGTACATTCGTAAATTTTGGGAACTACTGCTCTTGTTAGCCCATTCCCTTAACACTATAATTTCCAGAGCCTACGAAAAAACACGTAAATCCGTCCCATCTTAAATCGCTTCTTAAATCTCTTCACACCTCTCCGCCAGCGTCCTTTGTCCTCTAAATGTGCTGATAAAGAGAAGCCGGCTATTCCATCCCCCCACCAATTTAGAACGTGCACGAACTTCTCTCAGCTCATGCCTTGATTGAGTATCTGGGAGTGGAGTGAAGTTTTAGAGTGGAAATAATAGATCGTTATTTGGAACACACGCATTTCATGTCTGTTCCGTTTCTACAGTAATCTGTGTAAACACATTGTTAAAACAGAAACGTTTTTATTTTCTAGTAGTAGATGACAAAATGTAGGCATAAACTATATAATGTATGAAGCCTGAAGTCCAAATATCAAAGAAACATTTTCACAAAAGGTACAAATATAACACAATAATTGCGCTTTTATTCAAAAATATAACTGCAGAAACAAAAAGCCGCCTTAACATGTGACATTGAAACCAATTTATTATAACTGCCTCCGTGGTACAATAGAATCAGCTGCCGCCTGGGAATCAAAAGGTTGTGAGCTTGATCCTGCACTACTCCATTTTGAGAAGTAAACTGCTCTTAGTCTTACTATTTTAGAATAAAAGCATACATTTGATTTCAGTCTGTAACAGCCGGTGTAATTTATGATCCTTGTAAAGGTTAGGTTTTTTTTTTTTTTTTGAATTCACTTTTCATTCTCTCAGTCGTGTTCAGAATCAATCCATACAACCCCATCTGACACGGCTGTTTTCACATAAAGACGCGCTATAGCTCTGCAGTGTACCACGATGCATACTAACACACCCCCCACCCCCAAAGTGTTCTGACACACAAACGCTGGCGAAGCTGCCTTCTTCGTATCTCACCATCACTTGATTTTCTTTTTATTCAGTTTTATTGAGTGTTCCTGCCAGTCCCCGCATGTTGCTGTATGCTGTTTCTTTTGTACTCCAGGACATGCAGAGGACAGAATGGTAAAGAGCAGTAACTTCGTCGCTATATGCAATAATCAGACACTCCCCATCTGCCCGTGTCGCTCAAACACAGGAATATATGTTGGTGTAAAAGTAAAACAAAAGTGCACTTTTATTCAAGTGCATTTTTTCCATCGCCTTTTCCTGTAAGAAGCAATGTACACACTTCTCTCTATGCTGTGGTTTCTATTACACACCTGAAAGAAAGAGACAATATATGTGAAAACATCATCGCACTAATGCAATATTATTTGAAAACGAACAGCGTCAGATCGGGTGTGAATTTATGCAGGAACTGGAAATTCTCTGATGTGGGACCTTCCCCCAGGGAAGAAAGTACAGTGTCAGGTGCTCATTCAGTGTAATAGGAACCATGGTGTGTACACTGCAACAAGTACACGTGTCGTAAATGTAGGAAGGGCGGTCCTTGGGTGTGTGGGAACTGTTAATATTTGAATGTGATGATTTTATATAGCACGGAATGGAAATCAGCACTTCTTAGCATTGCACAATGCAAGCTGTCGTATCAACCGCCTACTGTAACTTGCTTTCTTTTTTCTTCGGTTATACAGGTAGTCTTGAATAAAAGTGCACTTGTTTTGTTATACTTTTACACCAACATATGTTCCTGTGTTTGAGCATGCTCAAATGGGCATGCTCAAAAAATACACGTGTAATGCCACGAAAAGTGCACGCAGACACTTCATTTCGCAAACCAAACAAGTGCACTTTTATTCAAGACTACCTGTATAACCGAAGAAAAAAGAAAGCAAGTTACAGTAGGAGATTGATACGACAGCTTGCATGGTGCAATGCTAAGAAGTGCTGATTTCCATTCCGTGCTATATAAAATCATCACATTCAAATATTAACAGTTCCTATACACCCAAGGACCGTCCTTCCTATATTTACAACACGTGTACTTGTTGCAGTGTACACACCTCTCTGTGCTATGGTTCCTATTACACTGAATGAGCACCTGACACTGTACTTACTTCCCTGGGGGAAGGTCCCACATCAGAGAATTTCCAGTTCCTGCATAAATTCACATCCGATCTGACGCTGTTCGTTTTCAAATAATATTGCATTAGTGCAATGATGTTTTAACATATATTGTCTCTTTCTTTCAGGTTTGTAATAGAAACCACAGCATAGAGAGAAGTGTGTACATTGCTTCTTACAGGAAAAGGCGATAGAAAAAGTGCACTTGAATAAAAGGGGCTCAAAAGTAATTGGACAATTGACTCAAAGGCTATTTCATGGGCTGGTGTGTGGCAAGTCTGTCGTTATGTCATTATCAATTAAGCAGATAAAAGGCCTGGAGTTGATTTGAGTGTGTGGTGTTTGCATGTGGAAGATTTTGCTGTGAACAGACAACATGCGGTCAAAGGAGCTCTCCATGCAGGTGAAAGAAGCCATCCTCCAGCTGCAAAAGCAGAAAAAACCCATCCGAGAAATTGCTACAATATTATGAGTGGCAAAATCTACAGTTTGGTACATCCTGAGAAAGAAAGCAAGCACTTGTGAACTCAGCAACGCAAAAAGACCTGGACGTCCACGGAAGACAACAGTGGTGGATGATCACAGAATCATTTCCATGATGAAGAGAAACCCCTTCACAACAGCCAACCAAGTGAACAACACTCTCCAGGGGGTAGGCGTATCGATATCCAAGCCTACCATAAAGAGAAGACTGCATGAAAGTAAATACAGAGGGTGCACTGCAAGGTGCAAGCCACTCATAAGACTCAAGAATAGAAAGGCTAGTTTGTACTTTGCTATAGAACATCTAAAAAAGCCAGCACAGTTCTGGAAAAACATTCTTTGGACAGATGAAACCAAGATCAACCTCCACCAGAATGATGTCAAGAAAAAAGTATGGAGAAGGCGTGAAACAGCTCATTATCCAAAGCATACCACATCATCTGTAAAACACGGTGGAGGCAGGGTGATGGCTTGGGCATGCATGGCTGCCAGTGGCACTGGGACACTAATGTTTATTGATGATGTGACACAGGACAGAAGCAGCCGAATGAATTCTGAGGTGTTCACAGACATACTGTCTGCTCAAATCCAGCTAAATTCAGTCAAATTGATTAGGCAGCATTTTATGATACAGATGGACAATGACCCAAAACATACAGCCAAAGCAACCCAGGAGTTTATTAAAGCAAAAAAGTGGAAAATTCTTGAATGGCCAAGTCAGTCACCTGATCTTAACCCAAATGAGCAAGCATTTCACTTGTTGAAGACTAAACTTCGGACAGAAAGGCCCACAAACAAACAGCAACTGAAAGCCGCTGCAGTAAAGGCCTGGCAGAGCATTAAAAAGGAGGAAACCCAGCATCTGGTGATGTCCATGAGACTTCAGGCTGTCAATGCCAGCAAAAGGTTTTCAACCAAGTATTAGAAATGAACATTTTATTTCCAGTTATTTAATTTGTCCAATTACTTTTGAGCCCCTGAAATAAAGGGATTGTGTTAAAAAATACTTTAGTTCCCTCAAATTTTTATGCAATCTTTTTGTTCAACCCACTGAATTAAAGCTGAAAGTCGGCACTTCAACTGTATCTGAGTTGTTTCATTTAAAATTCATTATGGTAATGTACAGATCCAAAATTAGAAAAAAGTTGTCTTTGTCCAAATATTTATGGACCTAACTGTACATTAATAAATGGAAGATTAAATACGATAAGAGCAGATGTAACATACCAGTCACAATTAGGTAGCAGTAGAAGCTGCAAGGTTGGATGGCGGCAGGAACTCTTACGTCAGTTCCGCTTCGAAATAATACAATTTTCCAAAATGTATATGTAAACCAATCTCATACATTTTACATACTAATTGAATCTTGCTTGTTTCACTGGTAGACACATTTAAAATATTTCCGTGCATTTTAGCTGATTAAATGTAATTATTTTTACAATTAACAAATTATTTCTGAATTTAAGTAGCTTGAATAAACACATTTTGAAAATCTTAGTATTTAAATAAAATACTTAATAAAAACTATGCCATGATTCTGTTTTTGAGTGTACAGTAGAATGTCACTAAGACCTAACTTCTGCCATAGGCAAATCATTAGTTACCTGAAGCAGAGCAGTTTCACAGCTGTTTTGCACCCAGAAGACAGAGTGAAATGGATCCATCAATTTATTTGAAGTTAAGTAATTGGTGAATTGGGAGGCTACAACACGTACAGAAACTTTTAACAGAAAAGGTAAGTGAGAAATAGGCTGAGGATGGTTAACGTTGTTAGCATCAAGGCCAGTGCCAAGGTATGTATTTATTATTGTCTTAACAGTTGGGATTATGGAATGAAGGCATAATTTAAGAAGTGTTAGGGAAATGGGGTCCAGTACACAGGCAGTGGGCCTCATCTTACAAAGCAGGTCATTAACAAATGCAGATGTGACTGGTGAAAATTTATAAAATGAGCTGGATGGAGTGGGAAGACAAAGAAAGATATAAATGGATGATGAATTTATGTTAGTTGAATTATTTAGATCTTTAATCTTATTACAGAAAAAGTGGAGGAATTTTTAAAAGACTTCAGTAGAGGAGGTAATTGGGCCAGATGCAGGTTGAAGTAGTTTATTAACTACAGAAAACAAAACCTTTGGGTTATCATGGCCACTTTTTACCCTTCTGCCAAAATGTTTCTTGTTGACTGCAGTTAGTGGATCCCTAAGCCCTTTGATGGTCAGAGAAAGCTTGAATATGCATGGTGAGGTCAGCCTTATGTGACATTCTTTTAAGGTGTTGGCCAGCTACTTTTGTAGGCCATAACTCTGAATTGTACCATGCAGCAGAGTGCTTAAAGAAAACCTCCTTATGCTTTATCTAGTACTAAAAGAATGGGTGTGTTATAGTGGTCAACAAGACAAAAAAAGATCAGAAGTGGAAGTAGCAAGAAGGACAGATATTTTTATGGTTTCTGAAAGAAATTTGACGATTACAGTTTAAGAGGATGGAGAGCTAATGAGACAGTGAATTGTAGTGCCTTATGATTAGAGAGTACCAAATCACTACTATAAGTATTGCCAACAAATTCACCAGATGTGCAGATCACGTCCAATATATGACCACAAAACTGAATAGGAAAATCAACATGTCGCATCAAGTCACAACAGTCCAGTAAAGATAGTAATTAATTTCTCAGCTTACACATGTAGTAGTGTCAATATGGATGTTGAAATTCAGTTAGATCAGATAAAAAAGACGAATTGTATTTTGGGGGTCGATGGAGAACAATGAGGACCTGATTTCGTTATTAGCTTAAGAGTAAGACACTTGAAAGACAATGGGCAGTCAATTGGGATTCTTTTGATGTTTAGTTCTGCTCTAACATTTACTGTGACTCCTCCGCTTTGTCTTGAGCTGCTAGGCTCTGCAAAGTAAATGTATTCAGATGTGGTGTTTCCTCCGTGCGAGACATAAAATCTTTGGGTTTTTGACAGGTTTCTGTTGGGTTTAGCATTTTAAGGTTGGAGTCTGTAATGAATTCTGATAGCACCAGTATTTTGCCATTAAGAGTGTGATGATGTGGGTTCTGCTCCACGCTCCCATCTTCCTTATGGGAGCCCTTGAACCCGACACTGTTGATAATGTCACCAATGAGCTAGGCAGTGAGGCACAACACAGCAAGGGGATGGTGCAAAAGTGCCAAGTGCTTTTATTTAAAATCAATAAACAAAACAAGTGTTCAAATAAATAGTGTAGTGCTTTAAATTTTCAATAAATAAATAATCCATAAAATGAGTGAAGTAGTGGAGGTTAAAATCCATTAGAAAAAAATCCTTTGAAATACAACAAGGTTAAAACAATGGCTGGAAGCTGTCCTTTTGAAACAAATCCTGGTGCCTTTCTACTGCTGGTGATTCCCCTGCTTCTCCCGTCCAGGCTATGCACCAGGGGTGCCACCCTATCTGCAGCTGACTTTCTCTCAGTCTTCTCCTGCTGGTTTGTTCACCTCACCGATCCCTGGCTCTGGTAGGTTCCACCAAATTGCCCTGGGAATCCAAGTCCCGACTCCCGCTGCCTTCTCTGCCTTATTCGGCCAGCCATTCTTCTTCCAGTCACTCCCGCTCTTCATAAAATGCTCAGTGGGAGTGACCACATCCGACTGCCCGGGTGCTGACCAAACACCCCCGAGGGCTCACAGCTCACCTGCTCTCTAGTCTGTGCTTGCTCGCTCGCTGTCTCCTGCACCGGCTTTTCTATCCCTGATTCCTGCCTTCTTCTTCTCCTGCAACCTCTGTTTCATTTTTTCTTCCTCTCCCCCTTTTAGCCACCTCGCGTCTATTTATCATGGGGACGTGGATCAGATGTGGCACTTACCAGCTCCCAGCGCCAATTACGGATGCAGATGACTCCTCACCTGTGCACTTAAGCGAGGACCACCTGCATCAGAAATTCACCCAGGAACCGCTTCCGGCCACACATACCATGCCCCTCTCTAAGCTGCGAGTGCGGCGATTATTTATTTAAAAAGTGGTCCAGTTGACTTGAGCTGCGGACCTGCTACACCACATTCCACTCTCTATAAGCCCCAGCTGCATTGAAAGGCTCCATGCCACTGCCAACCCTGTGCAACTGGCGGCCCAGGTCCACAGCTTGGTCACACTACCACTGCACTAAAACAATCAATAAATAAATAAATGTCCATTAAAAAGCTCAATCCTTTAAAATGTCCTCTTCCGGTTTGGGTCAATGGATTCTTTAAAAATTTGGTACCAATCCCACTTGCTGCTCTGTCTCCTTCCCTTCAGTCCTCACTGCCAGCTCATCCCACCACTGCCAACAAATGTGATGATGCGGGTTCGCTCCATGCTCCCATCTTGCTTCTGGGAGCCCTCGAAATGGACACCGCACTACCCACTGCGCCACCATGACGCCCAGAAGAAGCATAGTAGATATTACAAGGTGCACATGAAATTACCAGAATTTGGATGTTCTGTTATACAGCCACATACATATAACCCTTGGTATTATAAGCATGATTGCCCCAGAGCGACAAACCATGTGGGTGTAAAATCAGATCATTTCACAGTCATTAAGTACGTACAGAAGTAATCGAGAACAATTCAGTACAGTGTTTCCCAACCTCGGTCCTGGGGGCACACTGTGGCTGCAGGTTTTTGTTCCAACCAAATTCCTAATCAGTGACAACACCCGATAACACAGATCTCATTTAATTATAATTCAAAGATAAACACATGCTAATCAAATAGTAGTTCACAGACAAAAGTAAAAGTCTTACTTGCATTTCCAATGCCTCTAGAATTTGAAACCAAACCCTCTGGAGTTGAAAGGCAGTAGAGCTAAACAATGTGCAGCTAGGCTAGTCTAAAGGAAACGATACAGTCTATTTGTCCTTACCCTCATGCACACATGTTATTGGTTCTTTTTAAAGAACAGTCTTTTTTCCTAGTGGGAACATATACCTACAAATCCTATATTAAAGATTCTAAGGCAGCCCTTCCATTAGCTAGAGAGACAACTAATTGCCAAGTTTGTCAACATCTTTATTGCTCTTTGTTTGCAGTTTCATGCCTAGCTAACCGCAAATTCTGCCACTTAAGAATACAAGGCAACACCAGCATCAAATACATAACAAGCCTCTTTTAGAGAATAATATGAAAGGTACACCAGAGATAGATACTGGCACAATGCATTCACTCATCCATTTCCCTTTCTCCCAAAAGATCAGAAATCCACAAACCAGCTCACCCCTGGCTCTACACCTTCCTGGCCAGCCACTATAAAGGTGAAGCAGTTTGAAACAAGGTAGCTAGTAACCTGATCTGACAGTGAAGGCATGAGAATGAAATTAGGAAAGAAATCATACTTTGTGGTGGAAATAGCGCCAAACTTTTGTGTTGAATTATTCTGATGTTTCAAACTATAATGGAATGGAAAAAGCTCCAATAACTGGTAACTGATTCTATTATTAATTCATAGCTGATGTTACATGTTTTTAGTATTAGGGATGCAAAGCTATGAAAACATTAGAAAAGAACATACTCAATCTGAAATGAACCAAAAGATTTGAAACTACATCTGTTTTCTGAACCTGTTACATTTTTCATTATAGAGCTCTGAGGAGCCATAGAGTGTCCTGGGAGCAGTAAAATGTGTTGTCACTTTATCTTATTTTGGAGCTTGGTGAGGACTATATTATTGTTAATATCTTGATGTGTACACATGTTCACATGAATTTAGGTAGATTTTTATAGTATAGGTATTTCTGTTTTTTGGGGTTTTTTTTTGGAAACAAAGAGTTGATATGGTGTTCATTTTTATATTTTAAAATATAATGTAATTCAACGTCTTTTTTTTATATACCGTAATTGTTACACTTACACTGCAGTATTGTATTTTGTTTATATAGTATCTGTACATTTCCTCCTTCAGGCTCCTTTAACAACACTGTATTTACAATAACCATCCGCATTGTTCTTAGTTTATCTGGTCATATACTGTATATTAAATGAATTTATACGTTCCATTTTTTTATTCCCACTTAATATGAATTTATACATGATATATTTTTTGTGTGCGATAATCTAATAATAATACAATGACCTTTTCATTTACTGAATTCTTTAGAATAACATTTATATGTGCTAGTTTATATTTATTTTTTATATCTATCTATCTATCTATCTATCTATCTATTCTGTATATATAATAAAAAAAAAAAGTATATTTTTCAGAGCTCGTCATAAAAAAATCCAGGAAAAATGTTTTCACTCTTTAATTGTTAATGTTTGTCCAAGTGGTGCTACAGTATACTTTTTAATTTTTCTGTTTCACAGAGGGCACAAAGGGTTGGCTACAGTGGATAAAGCCCCGTCTCTTTACCTTCATTGGCTCAAATACCCTCTTCTATGTTTAGGAATTAACTGATTACTTTCAAGCACAAGTGTGTGCCTCTTGTTTTTGTAAGAAACAGATGAAAAGTAACACTAAGCTACACACCTTGTTAAAGCTAGGTCACGCTACTGTTATGACTTATCTGGCTCTAACAAAACAGTGAAGGGTAAGGCCTTCACAAATAACCCACAAAACAAGCCTCACTCCCAAGACAAGCATGGCTTCAAGAAAATGAGAGGCTACAGGCCACACTAGGCCACAAAATGGAGGTCAGGATTTTAAATTTGAAAGGGAATAGCAAAAAATTAGGAAAGCTTAAAGTATGTCTCTCCATGGGGATCTCTGGCTGGGGATAGAGAAGACCACAAAAAATCTTTACAAAATTGAAGGTTTATTTAAATAAACTATAAATATAAGAAAATGCTGAAAAGGCAAAAAAGATCTAAAAAGGTATTTCCTAAAAGGCAACCCTCAGCAAACAAGTTCCAATACAAAAACCAGAATCCTTAAAATAAGAAGTCACAAAAAACAGTAGGTACAAAGACTCTACAGAACATGTTTTAGAGCATTTTTTGTTTAAAATTTTATTTTAAAGATTCTTCAGGGTCCTTTTTGTGTCTAGCCAGATTTTTTTGACTTTTCCCCCAATGTGGGCATTTTTTGGAACTGTCATGACTTATGTGTTTTCGGACACTGAGCAATCATAACAACAATTAACAAAATGAAAATCACCAAGCACATTCAGTGAATAACAAGCTACTGCACTTCCAGTCAGCCTTTGTAGGGCTGGAAGCAGTCCCTCAACAATGAAGAACAGGTGGGAACCCATCCACAAAATACAACGAGCATCAAAGAACAAATCTAAGCAGAAAGACAGTCAACAGTAAACCTTTCCCTGTCATTTGTACTGATCTGCCACAGTATCAATTTGTTATGGTAAAAGATTTAAGTGGCAAGATTCTCACAAGCAGAGGATTTTTTCGCAGTCGATCTTTAATTTACAATTGTAGGGAGAGCTTATCATGACAATCTGTGAAACAGACATCCACTTTGAACTTGTGCCGAGGTTGTCACCCTTTTTGTGCCCCTATCAGATGCTAATACGAGTTGCATAATCATAGTTGACTTCCATAATTAACATTTTTCTTTGGAGGCATCACTGATTGACCGAAAGCAACACTGTGACTTCTAGGTCACTAGCAGACTAAATTATACACTTTTACCTGAATGAGCAAAAGCTGAGAGCAGTGGGTCAGTGAAACACAAATTTAGAGGCATAGTTGCTATTCTTATTGAAGTGATAATTTTTAATAAAGCAAAAGCCTGTTATTATATCTTAGTATAGAATAAACACAACACAGTTCACATTAGTATAACATTAATAGCTGCTTAGCTGTCCAGCAGATTCCAATGATGAAGACTGCAAAAGAATGACACAGGAGAAAGGTACAGTTTCAGGTGGGTCATAGAGAAAGAGAAGAAAAGAACACTTTGGTAAATGGAGAGCTACTCTGATTTTTCAGAATCTTGGCATGTTTTCACAATGTTGTTTTGCCAGATTTTCTTGCTATTATTTGTTCATTGCTCTGTAACTTATCTCCCCTAAACGGTGAATGTGCCAATTTTCCCAGAGCTAGCTGTACCTGCAAAGAAAGGGAAAGTTGTAAGATCAGTATAAAATAATCTAATAAACTTTCACTGTCTAAGAAAATTCATAACGACAGTGTAACTTGTCTAAACCTTGTATCCTCACAGTCAGTTAGTGCAGTAGTTCATTTTTTGTTGCACTGTCATATTTTGTTTAACTACCAGTCTCTTCTGCCATTGTCCACCCCTTTGACAGGAAGGTATCTACTATACTAGTGTAAGTAAGTAAGTGTTTATGCTGGAGGTTTAAAATATCACACATAGTGTTTCATTCTACTTTCTTTTCAGTTTTTCTTTTAATATCTGGTACCTAACTATACCGTTTCCTTGTAATACCTACAGTTATATACAGGGCTCTCTTGTTGTAATATATTATGGAGAAGCCACTTGCCTGCATCATCTCTTGATAAACCTCATATCAGTGCCTTTACTCTAGACATTCAAAAATAAGTTAAAAATCTGAGGGAATCTACGGACTTTTTTCTGTTGACCAATGTAAAAAACAAAAAACAAATTAAATCCAAAGATGTACAATAATAAAATGTAAAAACTTTCAAGGGGTGAACACTTTTTATATGCTTTTTAAACAAGCTCATATATTTCAACCCAACTTTTAATTTAACTCTCAGAACTGATGTAGGAGTGTGACTGCATACGACTAGACTGTCAAGGTCTTAAAGAGATTCATGTAGTTTTTTATATATTTTCTAATTGTTATATAGCATAATGTGGGCGTTCAGCTATGAACATACAATATATCTAAATGACTACTATCATTCTTTAAAATGCAGAAGCATGTCCTTGGTGCTCAGCCTTTTTAATTCAGTCTGCAACAGGATCTGCCTCTCCACAATAACATAATAATGTTTGGGGTATACCATGAGCTGTCACAAATGCATTTGCTTCTTTCACTCAAAAGGAATTCTATTGAGCTAACAGGCATTGTTTAAAATGACACACTATGTAAATTTCAAGATTTCACTGTTTGCTTGGCAACTGTAATGCAGGAGATAATGCTTCATTGTGATAAAGTGTGTATGTGTATTCTGAATGTATGGTCATATAATGCCCTTGAGAAAACAAATAACTGTATAAAAATGCCAGCAGTAGTGCTAGCCACATACCCATCAAATTTATTTCTATTTGTTTCAAACTAAAGGCTGTTTAGCAAGTTCCTTTATGTATTGGACAGCCAGTTTAAGCAGATTTCAAACATGTGGGATTGTTTTCCTCTGTCGCTTCAGCTTACTCTTCAGCTTGGCAACATGATGTTTGTCACACAGATGTAACTTATTTATTTCTTTCCCATTTGTAATTTATTTAAAAATAAAAATCATTTAAAGTAATTGCTGGAGAAATGGGATACAAATAGTGTGAAGGGCTCTGTAGACAGTTGTCCTTCAGCTCTTTATTCATTTCAGCTTTGTAGAATTACAAATTAAAAATTCCAACAATCCAACTTCTTGGTCTACCATTGTGCCAGACTATTCTTGTTTCAGAGCTTTTTTTAAAGATAACAAGTCTTGTGGACCAACTGAAAGTAAAACGTTATTAAAGCCTTTGTGAATGAAATGATAGGCATCAGCTGCTCATCAGAATTGTGCTTTCTGAAAGCAGGTGAATACTAAATCAAATTTGGGTTTAAACAGAATGAAGACTTCCCATTCTCAGTAGGTTAATAGGGATCAATGGGATCCTGGAAATTTTACGTTACCACAGAGAATTCTTTGCAGGACAATACCTGTGTATGAAGTTAACATAAAGGTTAACAGCAGCACAAATGCTGGCCAGTGAAAAAGCTCCTTTCCCAGCAGAGCACTACCAAACCCACCTTTTAAAGATTTATAAACAAATTCCTTTAGGAATATAAAGTATTCTCCAAGGTGAACCCAGAATTACTGTGTCATGGTTAATAAAAGATTCGGAGAGGAGTTGTCCCATTGGAATTGACTTCATTCTTTAGTTTTCCTAAACTGGACAATTTTAAGTGAAAGGAATAAAAAAGACAGTGTTGCAATCTACTGATAAATTGTAAAATAAAGCAGCTGATCACCAAATACCATCTGGTTTAACATACTGGTTAAAGTACATAAACAGTGAATTGTTGATAAATAATATGTTCAATTGGAGATGCACATGTGAAGGAGGGTGTTAAATTAAGGGTACACCCTACCCTAAGGTTCAAAATGTTATTGTCTGAGTACTTAATTAAACCACATGGGCCAGCTTCACATCTGAATTGACACAGGTATACTGGTTTTCAGCCTTGGATTGAGGATTCAACATTAGAGTTAGCTGGTATTCGTGAAAAGGATACCCACTGTCTCCCAGCAACTAGCCACTAGCAAATGCACCATCCCTTGCCATCTGACACACTGATGAGTTGGACCAGATATGATCATCATGTATATTATCAGTCTTTGGCCACAATGTCTGTACAAGTCCCTGATGGCTGGTTACATATCACCTGGAAATTCAGTGCTGAGAAAACTTTTCAACAGGTTTGGATGGGATTCAAGAAGATGGGAGTATGAATAGGGATGAGGTTTCGATCCACTCTACCTAAAGTGTCAGGTAAGCCTGCAATGACATGAAAACCAATTTTAGTATTATGCAAAGCATTGTATTATTGTTATTTATTTACTTACTTGGCTTATGCCTTTATCTAAGGCAACTTATATTTGACATACATTTAGTTGCATTTCTTTTGTTTTCCAGTTGGATCACCCAGTGTCAGTAGTGGGATTTAAACTCACAACCTCAGCGTTGTGAATGGTGCAGTAGCAGTCTGGCCACTGAAAGCACACATTTGGACAAAGCAGCTTTGTTGAGGTCATGTGCATCACAGATGTTATGCATGAATCTACCACAGAAATGGAGAGCTGTCGGCAACTGAATAGTGGGCCCGAGGGCAAAATTTCAGACTGCTGTTACTGTATTTTCAACTCATTCTTCACCAGACCAAGGAAGGTTATTATTTCACCCCTTAGCTGTCTGCATTTCTTTATTAATTGTTGAATGCTGAGATGGTCCAAAGGGGATTATGTCTTTCCTAAAAAAACAACATTGAGACCACAACTTGGCTTCTTTGATGGCTTTGTCTCAGATGACGCTTCCATGTGGGTTGCATGATTCCCTGGACAGCTTCCATTATCATTGCTTGTACTAGGGGACAATTAACATTCTCACTTTAAAGGGTGTGACCGGTGAAGCATTGCAAGTTTGATTAGTGAACTCATTATGAACTTGAATTGTCTATAGGTGTTAAAGCTACAAAGATCCCATTTTGCAATTTATTTATAGAGGTTGGGAGTATGCGCCGATTACAGCACGTTGCCGCACCCACCACATGACGAGCTACCTGTATTGGGATTCGAGGGCAGCCATGCAATGGGTGACACCTCAGCACCACACTGAACAGTGTGAGGTTTTTTACAGTGGCTAGAGTGCCAATCTTGCCATCAACCCCCGAGCTTTCCGATTTAAAGTGGAGTACTTGCTTGCAGGGCTGGATTCAGATTAACGGCATACCCAGGACAGAGCAATGGGAGGTTAAGGGCCTTGCTCAAGTGCCCAACGGCGTAGAGTCACTTATGGCATTCACAGGATTTGAACCGTCAACCTTCTGATTGCCAGCACAGATCCCTAGCCTCAGAGCCTCCCCTCTGCCTTTACATGATTCTTTTATCCATTGATTTCCTTTTTTTTAAGGGTAACATAATCTGAAAATTTACTTTTCTGGACTGTTTAGAGATCTGACTTTGATGCTCAGTGAGCTCTGAAGTCATAGGATGCACTCATTTCCTTTTACTGCAATGTAAAATTCTACAAGATTGTCCTGTATTTTAAACACTACATTTGAAGAATCTTTGAGGCCATGGACATTATGCAAATGTTTTAAAATATTTAGTATTTAGGAATATCTGTTTAATAAATCTCTTTATTGAATAGCTTACCATGATTTTGTTTTCATGATTTTAAAAGCCAATTGCAAAGACATTTTCTGTACTCAGAAGGAAGCAATCCCCTTGTTCAGTTATCTTGTAAAACCTCTAACCCTTTCTGTTACCATTTTATGCTGCACCTGCTAGCTTGAATGTACTTGTTAATTAAAGCTTCTTCATTAGACTGCAGAGCCACAATATAGAAGTTTTTCTTTTGTTCTGCTTTCAAAAATTCTACAGCATGCCATAAGATTTTTTTTTTTTTTGTCACTGGAGAATATACCAAGGCAAATGTTGGCTACAACTCTTTCTAGAAGAGTAAAAAATACAATGAATGTAATGAGCTCCCTAAAGTACAGACTGAAATTCGTTTAAACATTCCTGTGTGTTGTGTTTATTCATAAGTTGCTCAGTGTGAGACTTCCAACATTCTGGAAATATCACAGTTGCTGGCAGCAATGCTGGGTGAAGGGCAAAAAGAAAATTTAGAAAACAGTTTGCAGTAGTTTCTCTGGCTATCCAGCACTAACAAAACCCATTCCCAAGCAGAATCAATATACTAAACAGTTTTCCTGAAAGTGGTATGGTGGTACTGTGGTTAGTTTTTTAATTTCAGAATTTTTAATTTCTTAGTTTGGATTCTTGGCCCAAGAGCATTACACCATTGGTACAACTTTGAAGACAGAATGTCACTCTGCCTAAGAAAACTTGAGAATCCTATCCACCTAATTTATCCAAAATAGTGTAACGCATCTAAAGCCCTATTCTCTTTTATAATAGTCTATAATTTATTCAGTGTTTGTATATGTTCGCTTTGTTAAGAAAAACATAATTTGCTGTTAATGAGTTTCCAAATGTGTCCCCGAGTTCTTTTTGAATTTATTGTAAAGTAACAGGTGGGATACATGTTGCTAATTCCTTTCATAATTTTAAAATTTTTACTAATGTCACTTCTTAGTTGCTGATTGATTAACTCATTTAATCTTTCCTCATAACCCATACTTGTAGACCTGGAGTTGGCCTAGTTGCTTTTCTCTGGACTTTTTCTAGCACTGCTAGGTCTCTTTTGTAATATGGAAATTAAAACCACATACAGTACCCCAGGTCAGGGCTTACTAGTGTTATATTAGTTAAGCCTAACATCCCTCCAGTTGTACTTCACATATTGTGATATATAACCTAACATCGGTTTTCTTGATTGCTTTTGTGCACTGTCTAAATGTAGATAGTGATGAGTCCGCTACTACTCCCAGGTCCTTCTCATAAGGTGCACTTTGTAGTAAGTCCTATATATAATACTTTACTCTCCTAAACTTGCATTCTGTCCAAATTTCCCTGTAATGGTTTTGTTGATTCTAGATTATCTACCCTTCCACCTAGTTTTGTATCATCATGCAAAATTGAGCCAGTTGTTATTTATATTCCTATCCAGATCTGTTATATATATTATAATCAAAAGCGACTCCAGCACTGATCCCTGAAGGATACCACATTTAACTTCATCTAATTTTGGTAAGGTTATTGATAACATTGCCATTTTTTTCCTGTGTTTTAGCCTTTTTTCACCCACCTACAGTACACGCTACATCCTAAATTCACAGTTCTGTTTGTTGGATGCTTGGCCTTTTATGTGGAAATATAAACAAGTCCTTTGCAGGGCGCAGCCACACATACATCCTCACAGTTGTATGATGCTGGTCTACAGATGCTAAGTCAATCAATCAGTCATGGCTGTCCGTTAATCCAGTGATGATGCTGCCCATCCATTTGTCACTCTCCCTCCTGTGTGTATGCTGGTGGGAGTGCAGCCCAATTTTTTTGGAAAGTCGGACTCGGAGGTACGATAGGCAAAGAATTGCCCACCAGGCATTTTGGGTTTCTATGGTGAATTTTTGCCACTTTCTTCTCCTCTTGTTGATGGGTCTGTTGTTGTTCGATGTGACAGACTCCTTCAATTATGGTCTGTCTCCAAAGCAAACAATCCCCAGCAAGTGTCTCAAGCTGTCAATGTAGAATGGGGCAGGTCTTGGGAAAACACTTTAAGTAGCACTTCCAGCATTTCTTCGGGCCACTCTTAGTTCGGGATACTTCGGTGAGTTCACTATAAAGGACCATCCGGGGAAACCGAGACTCATCCATGTGCCCAGTCTAGCAGAAGACACAGCTGAGCAGCGTTGCCTCAATATTGGTTGATGAGCAAATATTTTGGAACTTTAATGTGTGGAACTCTGTCCTCCCAAATGATGCCCATGATCTCCTGGAGGCAGCAGATGGAAAGGTTCTAGTCTATGCATTTTCTTGTGGTAAAGGGTCCATAATGGAAAGATGTTATATATACTGTGTGATAGCCCACAACCTTGGTTGCCATGTAGAGATTTTGGTAACAGAAGACATGCTTGGATAAGCAGTTGAATGCAGTTGAGGCTAGTCAGAAGCAGTTTCAAACTCCTCTGTCACAGAGGCATCACTAGATATTATACTTCCAAGATAGGGGAAGGACGTTGTGCATTTCCCAGTGTCTTGTTGTTCATTTGGGGATCTCTAGAGTTGGTAGTTAACCTAATTTATACATTTTTGAAGTACCCCTTACTCTTTCAAAAAGGCATAAAGTCAAGATATGAAGGTCCAAAAATTATTACTATTGAGTAGATGATTTATTCTGTGTATGTCTTCTTAGGAGGGAAATTTAATTATTTAGAGAAATTTAATTGGTGCTTAAAATATTAAGAAGAAGTAGTAACTACTGCACTACTATGCCATCATGAAGAGTTTCTGGTTTAAAAAAAAATTAAATAATTATAACTAATCAACAAATGACAGCAGCGTTTTTTGCCAACCTTTTGATAATGAGAAGTGTTTTGCAGTTTTTGTTATCAAATAAATATTTTTAATAAAGTATAATGATGTATTCTTTGAGTTTTTTTCCTATTATTAGTAGCACTACTCTTGGGATAAATAAAAGAGCTGGCTAATATATTATCAAATTGATCATAAGAGTACATTCTGTACTTATTAGAAATATTTTATTAAGAATAAACTCAAAAATGGCCATACGTCAATGATGAATAAAATATTTAGTAAAATGTTATATTGACCACCTTTAAAAAAGAAAATTACTTGAGTGTTGTTAACATTTTGATATTTTCCAGTTCACAACTGTCAATGCCTTTTCTATTCTAAAGGGCAGGCTGCATGTGCACTCTGGAAAGGATACCTTAGACTAGACCAGGGCATCGTATGGCCTTTGAGCCAAATCTGGCCATTTGGCTGTTCCTGACATGCCTGCGTTAGGTCAATTGGGAAGTTAGGAATCAAACATAATAATCACACATCATGCACGCAATACAACTGCATTGATTTTTATTTTCAAGGCAACTGCTATTTTTTTTACATATTTAATCAATTTACATAGATTTGTTGGTGTGTGTGTGTGTGTATGTGTTGGTGAACAGACATTATCCCTCAAAAATTTCAGTTCACATTAAAGAAAGATTGATAAAGAATGTAGAGTTTTTAACAAGACATGGACTTCTAATCATTTACTTGATTTCAGTTTTGAATTCTTTCACTACTAGGCTTTTATTAAATGTATTGGGTACAAGATTGGTAATCCCTGGCTGTGACTAGTCCATCTCATTTATATACACATCCAAACTCATTCACACACCATGACAGCTACAAAAGGTGCATTAATGCCTCAGGATTGAGCACCCTTGTAAGATTCATAACCTACTGCACAGTTGTTTTTGTTGCAGGTAGGAATCCCCTACTGCTCCCTGTCAGTTAGGGAGAATTCACCTGATTGTCAAACCTTTCCCATCAGCCCCCTCTCTCTCTACTTATCACTTCCAGTTATTTCTGAATGTCATGATTTTGTGGGTAGGATATAGAAAAGAAAAAAAAAATGTTTTATTTGAAGAAAAAGGGAGAAAGGAAACGATCCTGGCTTTCTTTTGTCTGTCTAAAAAAAATTTTTTTTTCTAATTGTAGACTGAATACTATAACCCAGAGTTGAGTAATGTCCCTGGAAAAAATAAATAAGTTTCTGGTTCCTGCAGAGAGTGTGCATTAATATAGAACCCATTTAGTATCTTTGGTGCTAATTTTAATAGATGTTGTCATGCTTGGGTCACAGATTTGCACAGAAACACAGGAGGTTGTAGAAAACAGGAATTTTATTCCAACACTGTAAACAAATATTTGTTTCTTTTTCAAAAGCTTAAACGTGCTCCATGACAAGTCAGAGATGACAGTTCCGCTAGGAGCAGAAAATGTTAGAGAATGCAAAACAATCAATTCCAAAAACTGACAGGCGCTGTACAAGGCTTTTAAGTTAGCGGAGTACCACGCGAGAGGTTTAGCACGTGTTATAGCGCAAGTGAGAAGGGTAAGGAGAAATGTGAAGGTAGACTGTGTTTCAGGGGTTTTCCCAGGGATGTCTGTGTCCTCTGGGGGTGCGATCACCCCTCCAGCTTACACTGTCCTGTCAAAGCCTTTTAGACACTTTAAGGTTTTTTTAATAACCAGCTTTCTTTTTTCTAGTCAAATACACACTGCAAAATATCAGCCACCATGTTTTATTTTATTTTATTCTGTACACCCTGTTGACTCTCACCCAACCAGCAGTCGGCAATATCCTGGTCACTGAACAGATAGCCCATTTTCAACATGTCAGCAGACTACAACATTCCTTATTGATCTCTCTGGCTAGGTTATTCAACTTAGTGTTAGCTGCCTATTGCTGCCAGTCTGTGCCTCCATATTCAATCAGGTGGCCTAATGGCAGACTATTTCGAATTATCTTTCGAATTATCTGACATTTTTATATTTACTTGTAACCGACTCGACTCTGCTTTTTCCTGCGATGTGTAAATAGTTATCATATAGGCACGTTGGGTTAGAACACAAGCTTTTATTTTCCTCTTTCAGTAAACCCCTTTGCAAAACAAAAGGAAAGAAATAAACAGAGGGTCACATACACGTCTTCTTCCCTCTGCCCCTACAGCGTCCACCGCGCTTCTCTTGTTATTATTTATACAAACACATTACATATAAAACTATTTACAAAAAAATTACTCCAATTTTCCAAAGAAAATTATTTACAATACACATAGCTTTATACAAAAAAAATCCTAATTTTATAATTATATATTCTTAACAAATGGAAAGAAAATATATATATTTATATAGCATACCTTTGCAAAACAAAAGGAAAGAAATAAACAGAGTGTCACATACACGTCTTCTTCCCTCTGCCTATTAAATAATAAATTAAATCGATTACAAATTATTAACACAAAGTAAATGAAAAAAATAAAAAATATCGGGAAAAAACTGAAACCACAACCTACCCCTACAGCGTCCACCGCGCTTCTGCCGTTGGAGCCAAAAACGTGGTGCACGCAGGTTGTGAGGTGTGACGCTAATTAACGCTCGTGTTACAACAGATTATATTGTTGGTATACTATAAACTATTTACAGGGATCGACACTTTTGGGGAAGTTCATAACAAAAAAAAAAAGAATAAATAAATAAAATTATAGATAACATTTTACACTTTGCTACATGCTCCTCCCTGAACTTCACCAAAATAGTCAGGCACTAACAGCTGATTACCTCAATATATCCACAATATACAACATATGTGTTACCCACTACACTGGGAAAGTGACTAAAGAAGGTTGCGCAATCCTTCTCAAGTACACTCGCACTCGGGGTGCCCCATACACCCTCTCATCTATTTGACAACATTCCTTCTCAACTTAACAATACTCGTAGCATTATCATCTGTCACTAAAGCAGCATTTAATCATTTATTTTTTCCAAAGGTTACCATCAACACAAACATCTTAATTACAACAATAATGATTTAACAAAACCAGTAACAGCGCTTTTTAAATGGCAGAATTTCTTGAGACATATTCTGAATTAACCGATTAATCGGTTTCACTACTCTGCCCACCCTAGTTTTAAATTCTTGACACTGCATTGTTTCCAATTGAACTTTCAACAACTGAACATCCACTGACATTGTCTAAGCCATTCACCGATCTCTGGTCCAACCCGTCCAACACCTGTCCACCTATCCGACCATGGTCCACGATCTCATCCTTCTTCTCATCTGTCTGGATATTGATCTCTTCTTCAACACTATAAGAACCATTAGGTGGCTCGTTAGAATCAGAGGCGCTCAATACCCAATGCGCCGTTCTGTCGACTGAATTCACTTCGGTCCTCCCCTCTAAAGTATTTGCCAGCATCTCATCTTCAGACTTACAACTAGATTCTGCTGACTCAGCAAATAAGAATTGATGGTCATTGTCTTCAGTCTCCAATGGCAGAAAGTTAGCAAGTAATAGAAGATTCCAGTGCACAACCTTCTCTCGTCCACTACTAATATTTTTAATCCGATAAGTATGACACCTTGGATTTTTTTTAATCACGACATATGGAATAGACTCCCAATTATCTGCTAATTTTCCACGCCCTCGTTCACTCTTGTTCGCCAGTAGGACGCAATCTATCACGGCACAGGAATGCATGGGCCATCTTCGTAAAGTGATCAGGAACAACCAAAACATCCATCGACTTCCCATGTGAATCTTCTGCTGACCAAAAATCTATACAAACTAATTCTAAAGGGCTTGTGGTTCTGATGCTTTCAAGAGGGGCTCTACCCTCCGGTGTCTTGCTTACTGCGCAGCGCTTGCAGGACCTAACATACTCCCTGACATCGCGCTCCATATTTGCCCCAAAAAATCTCTGTCTTGTCAGATACAGGGTTCTATATTGTCCTTGATGTCCAGCTTCATCGTGCACTCCCTGCAGAGCTTGTTTCACCAATGAGGCGGGGACAACGTACTGATGAACTCTCTTTCCAGTCAAAGGATGTTTAATCACTCTATACAATATCCCATCTAGCAACTTGAGTTTTTCCCACTGTCTTAATACCTTCTGAACCTCAAACATCTCCTTCACTCTCTCTCTCCTGGATGGTCTCCTTTCCCGGGCCACATAATAAAAAACCCTTGATAAAACATTATCTTCCTGCTGTCTATCCTGGAGTTCCTTCAGAGAGAATACAGGCAGAGCACACTGTCCTGGTGGGATCAACTGCTGAACATCTTGGACAAGCCAAGAGGATGCTCTCCCTCTTGTTCCCTCATCCCACCCAACCTGACCATCTAGCACTGCTGCGACTTCCTCGTTACTAAGTGAACAGTGTCTCTCTTCCGAAACAAACTCCACTTGTTGTATTTGCTGATGGTTGGCGCTCAGATGGAAGACATTCTGCACGGCATTATCTTCAACCAGTTGTGCTTCATCAATCAGAACCCCATAAGGTTCAGTCAGAAGCCTCTGACCGACTCTGGCTTTTACAAACGGTTGTCTACTGAGAGCATCTGCAACTACATTCTTGGGGCCTGGAATATACTGAATGCCAAAATTATATGGCGCTAACTTGGACACCCAACATTGTTCACAGGCATCTAGCTTGGGTTTGGTGAGAATATAAGTCAATGGGTTGTTATCTGTCCAAACAGTAAAAGGATGACCCTTAAGCCAATGACTAAATTTATCACAGACTGCCCATTTCAATGCTAGAAATTCCAATCGATGGGCAGGGTATTTCATCTGTGCACGAGTCAATGCTTTGCTTGCAAAAGCAATGGGATGTGCCTTACTTCCTCGGTCAGAAACCTAAGAAAGTACTGCTCCCAATCCATCGAGTGAAGCATCAGTTGAGAGAATAAAGGGACGGCCAAAATCAGGGTGAGCCAACACTACTGAATTCAGCAGGGCATCCTTGAGACCACTAAACACTCTGCTATGCTCTGGAGTACAATCACTTTGGCTAAGTTTCCTAAAAACAGCTGCGCCCCTAAACTTACCCTTTTTAACGGTTAACATTGCTGTCAAGGCAAAAAGTGGCTTAGCCACACTGGAGCAATTTTGTATGAACCTCTGGTAGTACATTACCATGCCAAGAAAGGATTTTATTTTCTTCGCTGAAGGGGTGACCTTGTCTTCTGACATAAGGTCTGATTCAGTCAGAGCAGCAATAGCTTGCACCTTTTCTGGGTCAGTGGCAACTCCATTTTCACTGACAATGTGGCCTAAAAACCTAAAACTACGCTGAAGGAAATGGCATTTTCTTGGGGGAATTTTAGGCCGTGCTCATTTAGCCTACTAAAAACCATTTCAAGTCTTTTGATGGCTTCTACTTCACTGGGGGCAAAAATCAGCACATCATCAAGGTAACACAACAATGTCAAAAAATTCTGGTCACCAAAAATATTTACCATCAGACGCATGAAACTGGCTGGACTGTTACACAAACCTTGAGGCATTCTGTTGAATTCGTGGAGACCCACTGGAGTTGTAAAAGCAGTTAATTTCTTATCCTCCTCATGCATTGGAATATTATAACACCCAGATGTCAAATCAATTGTACTGAACACAGCATTACCTCCCAGGGCAGCTAAACAATCAGCCTGGTGCGGAACAGGATGTGCGTCTTTTACTGTGCGTGCATTCAACCACCGGTAGTCAACACAGACACGCAAGTCACCATTCTTTTTCCAAACTAGAACGAGAGGGGAAGCCCACTCACTACAAGACTTCCGAATGATGTCTCTCTCTTCCATTTCAGACAGGACCTCCCTTAACTTTTGATACTGCCCTGGGGGAACACGACAATAGGGTAACCGGAAAGGACGACTATCTGTCAGAAAAATGCGATGAACAAAGTCTTTGGCCTTGCCACAGTCCAACTTATACTTTGAAAATATGTGTTCATACCTCTTCACAAGGTTTACCAATTGACTCTTCCAATAAGCCGATACCTCACATGCATTTACATCGATACCATCCATTCCTAGGCTGTTCAACTCATCTTGCAAACTGGAAGGTAAGGCGGTACTAGCAGTACTGGCTGCATTGCACAAAATGTGTTGTGTTTTGGCCCCTAGCTCTTTAACAGTGTCACAACTCAGCCTCTGGTCAAAATCTTCCAATGCCACGCATGGTGATACATCAGCAATCCTTGTATTTTTCCTGAGCATCACAGGCTTATCACTCAAGTTCACAATCTTCACTGGGACCCATCAATCGCCACTCATTGAAGCTACTACTCTTCCTACCAAGATGGTTTTACAGTGTGACTGACATTTTGGTGATTCTATCAGTATAGCACTTCCACTGGAAATGGGTACTTGCTGAGAGAGCCTTCCCCATACTATATGTTCCTTACTGGGCATTAGCATAACAGCACTAGTCAACTTTGCAGTTCCTATTACATCTGGATTTTAGTCACCTCTCCATCTGGTTATGCCAGACAGCATGCTCAAAAACTGTTCAATATTAGCTTCATCAGCGGAGTCAGGAGTGTTCATTACTTTCCAATAATGTGGATATTGTTTGAACTGACTCGACAGATGCTTTATTACATTAGTACCCAGTATTAACTGGTCACGTTGACTGGGCACCACCAAGACAGGGACACTCATCACTTGGTCATAGACGTTAAGCTCCAATTCATAAACGCACTTCGGACGGACCTGTATCCCACCACATCCCACTAAGATAACATCTGTTGGTGTCTGAACAACCTCTGGCAACAAACTTCCTTCTGAAAGCTTCCTTTCTGCATCCTCACTCATTGTGCATGCCATCGAACCAGTATCCAGTAAGGCCAATAACGGAACTTGACTATTTACTTTCACATCCATGTAGAACAGACTGTCTGCTCTCTCCAATTTATGCAAATTCTGGCATATGACCAGACCTCCCTTTGGGGCCAACCTGCTAATCTCCTCGTAAATGGAAGCCAAATCTTCTTCAAGATTGAAGGTCTGACTTAGTAAGCTCACACTTTGCCCCTCTAAATGCGATCAATTTAGTTTCCCTGGTCGGTCACCTGAGCATCTGGATGAACAGTATGCGGATGTACTTTTGTATAGTCCCTCTTCTGGTGACCAGTCTCCAAACAAACAAAGCACCTTCTTTCCCTCATGCAATGTTCACGCGTAGGGTGTGTCTTATCACCACATATTTTACAGGAAGCCAGAGCCACCCACTGAGTTGGCTGCGGAGGAGGAATGGCTGTCCGTGCCAGAACTTTCTCAAACATGTCTAGAACTCGCTCCAATGCTCCCACCTCTTGATTATTGTGCACATCTACCTTCATCTATCTGACGACTTCTGGCATGCTTGTCGCTCCATAATCACATTTCTCTACTGCAAAATTATTAACAGCAGTAACAGCCGCTGGTGTCCTACCAGCCTTGCTTGTTTTAATAGGTTTCTTCCTTGCCCAGTGCTCCCTCTGATGCTCATCAATAGCCTCCTGAACCTCTGCAGCTGACCATTTACTAATCGGTTTACATTTAAAAACACTGGCAAGATCAGAATCTGAGCAATTTCTTATGAATATCATAGCAATCTCTGTAGATATGTGTTCCATCTTTGCACCTTTCTTCCTCAAGTGTTTGTCAGCCTGCTCAGCAACAGTGTTCAGCCAAACCCAATAATCTACGGGACTCTCATCATCATTTGGCTGTGTGGCATAAAAGTCTGCTACTGGGGAGCAAGACTCCGGACTCTTGCTAAAAAATCTCCTCAATATTTCATATATTACTTTGGGGTGCAAAACACTATTTAGGGTCATACTACTCTTCAATCCAACTTTGACAATATTTCTTGCCTGCCCCAAGAGATAGCTCAGCACCTTGTTCGCTTGTTCTGGGACAGAGACTCCCTTATTATGTAGATACACTTCCATAATATCTATCCATTCTTGCACTGTGTGTTTGTCTGATTCATCTCCTCTGAACACTGGAGGTTCCTTACTGTCTGGCTTTACTACAACATTTAGTTTGGACAGATCAAGAGTATTAGACAGGGGATCAGGTCGGCTAGCAAAAGGAAGAGTCATGAAACTGTCTGGCGTGTCAAAAATCCTACTAGCCAATAACCGACTGGCAACAGAATCACCAATCTGAGTACCTAGCTCTATCGCACTATCGGCAGGTGTTGAGAACCTTGCCTTCACAGAGGGTATATCACTTGCCTCCATGGTGTCCGAATGCTCTCTATAAATTGACTGCCTAACCTGCTCTCCTGTAATCTCCTTTGCATGCAATAATCCTTGACCCCTCCCTACTACTGGGGTCACATCTATAAAATTCAATCTACGCCCCCGATTAGCCATATCACAATTGTTAATACACGAAAAGTAAAAGAAAATATGTATATAACTGACTATAAATACACAATTTTCAGAACAAATGTTACTATATAATTAAACAATTCTTAACATTATATCTAAATGTAAAAACCGTAACCAATACAATACTACAATAACCAATGAAGTGTTCTTTTAACGTCGTTAGCTCTCACATAAACCGATTCCTCCGGCTCACAAGAGAGGACACCTTAGACTTCGCGGCACTTGCTTGACCCCGGCAATCGGCAGCAGCTGACCTGATGGATCCGGGTCACGGCACCATTTCTGTAACCGACTCGACTCTGCTTTTTTCTGCAATGTGTAAATAGTTATCACGTAGGCACGTTGGGTTAGAACACAAGCTTTTATTTTCCTCTTTCAGTAAACCCCTTTGCAAAACAAAAGGAAAGAAATAAACAGAGTGTCACATACACGTCTTCTTCCCTTTGCCCCTACAGCGTCCACCGCGCTTCTCTCATTATTATTAATACAAACATTAAATATAAAACTATTTACAAAAAAATTTCTCCAATTTTCCAAAGAAAACTATTTACAATACACATAGCTTTATACAAAAAAAAAATCCTAATTTTATAATTATATATTCTTAGCAAATGGAAAGAAAATATATATATTTATATAGCATACCTTTGCAAAACAAAAGGAAACAAATAAACAGAGCGTCACATACACGTCTTCTTCCCTCTGCCTATTAAATAATAAGTTAAATCGATTACAAATTATTAACACAAAGTAAATGAAAAAAATTAAAAATATCGGGAAAAAACTGAAACCACAACCTACCCCTACAGTGTCCACTGCGCTTCTGGCGTTGGAGCCAAAAACGTGGTGCACGCAGGTGTGACGCTAATTAACGCTCGTGTTACAACAGATTATATTATTGGTATACTATAAACTATTTACAGGGATCAACACTTTTGGGGAAGTTCATAACAAAAAAAAAAGAATAAATAAATAAAATTATAGATAACATTTTATACTTTGCTACATACTCATGCTTTTTCTTTTCCATTTTTGTGTGTGTCTGGTACTTTTTGTATGTATTTTGCTGTGCTTTTCTCTAAAATTCTTTTAGTGCTTATGCACTTGACTTCTGCCATTCAGAATTTCCAGCAGTCATGAAGGAGAAATGATTGCTTTTGGTTGTTGTTTCTTTTCCCATATGGATTGCAACACCAGGGCACCATGTGGCCACGCTGCCCCTGGCAACTGCATGCCAGCCAAGCAATCTGTTACAGTATAATGTGGTGCTTGTTTTTCCTTTTACTCATCATGTTTAAAATGATGTCTTTTTGTGTGTAATTTGTTGCCCTTGTGAACAATGACAGAAAAGGTAGGAGGCAGTGGAAGGGGGGAATAGAAAGCTGGGTGGATAGGAGGAGTAATTTGATTTTTTCTTTATTCCTCTGGATTCTGTCTAGGCAGTTCAGTGACTTTAATAGGGACTAATTTTATATTACCAGTAGTTAGGCTGTGCATCGTCACAGTCTGAAAATTACATTAATGGATTTAGAAAAATATAAGATAAACAGAAAATTTTATAATATTCACTCTTAGCCAACTTGTCATTGTATTGTATTCTGTTCCTGATCACCTTCATTGAATTATACTTTGTTGCCAGCAGTTCATGACTATTGTTCTGCAGGTATGTGCTTATTTCTGATCTTATATTACCATTTAACAAGCATCCAATTACAGACTGAATATACAAGATCTGTATTAACTTTTATTTATGCTTCAGGTCATATTTGGCACACTCAAAAGCAAAAAATGCCATTTGTCTTGGTTTAACACTGAAAAAAGAAAATTTATCAATACCTTAGATGGTCTTAAAGGGACCCTGCTTAGATTTTCTTCAATTGCTGGTACAACGTAGCAGTATACATTAAGGTGAATTTATTGCCATTAGATCTGAAGAGTACAATTTTTTTTTCTAACATTACTGTGGAAATATGCAGTCAATAGTACAGTACATATTAGAACAACACAATAGACATATGTTAGTAAAAAGAAATGATAAAAATAAATAAATGATACCACTGTATCATACTAAAACAATTACATAAATAAATAAGTATATGTAATCAAAACATGTATCAGACAGAACAAGTAAAATGGCAATGTGCATTATTACATAATGTAGTCTTGGTTACAGGTCAAGAAAATTAATGTATGGTAGATAACAGTTTAATGGCCCTGAAGGAAGAAACTGTCAGAGATTGTGCTGGTGCTGCATTAAATGCTACAATATTACATGTCAAAAAGGACAAATGTTTTGCTGCTAAAGCATGTGAGATCTGTCACAACGAAAAAGGCTTTCCACAGGCATCTATTGTCATAAATGTCCTGCATATAGGGGAGCAAGGCTTCAGTGAGCTGTCTGCTTCAGCGCAATTGCTATACCAGACTTGTGTTACAGTAAGTCAAGGGTCTGTGGCAATGCACAATTTCAACAGTGTGGTACAGACCTGTGGTTACTTGTGCATGTGGAGTGAAAAGCCATATTTTTCTGGAGTGTTTAATAAGGAAATTGTTAATGTACAAGCATAATCAGCACACTCATTCCCCAATGAAACTTTCTATGAAAGCACTTACACCCACAAAGTATATAAGGCATGAGAAAAAGACAGACAGAGAAATAAAGGAAAGAAAAGTATTAGAGAAAAATCAAGAAAGACAGTGGTGGAGTGATCAAAGGAAAAAATTGAGAGATTGAGCCAGTGTAACAGATAGTAGGCAAGGTGGTCAGGTGGCCCCACACAGAGTGAGAGGATCACCTTTGCTGAATATTAGCAGGCACAGCAGTAGCTGAAGACTTTGAGGGTAGTCTCAGAGACTTCAAGGGATGGTGGTGGGATGACAGAGCTGAGTTGTGGGTATCCCAGCACTTTACCAGCTTAGTTGGCTGGGATGAAAGCCATTGATGGTGGACCGTGATTGCGATATCTGCATCTGCAGGGTAAGGGGGTAGGCAGAGGAGACGAGAAAGAGAGATGCACTGGGGCTCAGAATAGTGAAGAGCTCCCACCAGAGCTCTTGCTTTTATAGAATACTAGCTGTGTAATCCCGTTCTGTAAAAAGCCCGGGGTCATAGAAACTATTGAAATTGTCAGAAAGAAAATTGAAATGTGGAGGTGTCAGGTAATTGAAAGCAACTCCTCTGGGCATCTCTCTCCTAGGAGATTTTGTTTTGCTAACATGCTTGCATCGTTTGTGCATTAGCGGCTGTCTTTTTTCGGAGGTTTTGTTTTGCTGATGTGCTCACCTTGCTTGTGTATTAGTGGCAGGAGGAAAAGTAAAAGGGATACCATTTTTGTCTCACTTCTGTATTAGCTGCAAAGTGAATGATTCTTTCTTCAGAGGTTTCATTTTGCCGACGTGCTGGCCTTACTTGTGTATCCTCGAAGGTGGAGCCCTTACCCAGACTCCACCTCTCACTTCCAGGACGGAAAGACACACACACTTCCATATGTAGATGTTTATATATAAGATATATTTATGGAAGAATTTATTTATTGAAGAATTTGCACAAAATACACTGCTTATTATTTAAATAAACTGCACTAAGAACTTTTGAACCGATTTGGTTGTTTGTGTTCTCATTATACTAGTCCATCATCAGCACATGATTATTGATATCCCGGGAGTTAGATGCTGCAGGCACTCAGGGCATCTCAAGACTGTGAAATTGTTTGTCAGTAAATATGTCACTGTTCATTTTTAGACATTATTAAGGATCTGGAAAGACAGGCTGACTTTCCTCAGCCATCTCAATAAGTGAAAAATGTCTTCTTAAAAAGGTTGTTGAGGACGCACAAGAGATCCTCAGAAATATAGGTGAAAAGGCAACAAAATATTGGAATTTTATGAAATCCAAGAATGATGATGAGTGTAGCACATCTAGTAAAAAAAATCACACAAGTAAAAAAGCAATGAAAACTTGTGTTTGTGATTAATCATCAAACACAACTAGACATAGAAACCCTGTTGGTGAAAATGATTAAGCTATAATTGATAGGTATCCTGGACTAGATAATTCTAAAACAAAGATGCACAAATTTGAAATTAAGAATGTATCAGTAGATAAAGAAAAATTATAGATGAAGATGACAAAGTGGCAGTCAGGTTAAAGTAATCCTCACAATTCTCCCTCACCCCCACTGCTCTAACCCAGTTAACAAACTTCAAAATTACATTCTGCGATTTGATAAAGGCCGGCAGTCAACACTGAATCAAGTTCATTCTGTTGCAGGGAATTATGGAGCGATTAGGACAGAAAAGAGGACTCATAACTGAGTTCATTTTTTGAATTAGAGCACTGTTGAGCAAACCAGACAACTGAACAGTTGTAAAATTCAGATATCTCAATAAATATTCCAACAGAATATTTCTTTGTTGTTGATCAGCTGCTTGATCTGCAAAAAAGCCATCAAATATTTGTGCATTATTATTATTATTAAAAAAAATGCATTAAATTACATTTCTCCAAATTTAATACAGCCAGAATAAAGAACACAGATAGCATGACCTGACAAAAGTAAACCAGAGACAACAATTGCCTCTTCTATAATAAGTGTGAATTTACAGTAGCTACAAAATGTTTGATTCATTTTGCAAGCTACTAAATCAGATATGAGTGTGTAAAGATATTTTGAATGTTTTTTTACATAAGTCCACCACCTTACTTTTTTCGTTCGCCTGCTGGTTGTCATTCATTTTAATTCTCAATGCAGAGATATAATCAGTGAAATAAAATAGCATAAAGTGGTCTAACTCATTACATCTTGCCTGAATAGTGGGCCTGAGTTGTCTTGAAAGCTTGCATATTGTAATCTTTTTAGTTAGCCAATAAAAGGTGTCATTTTGCTTGACTTCTCACTACATTCATAATGGCCAACATGGTACAACACCCTAGTACTAAAGACATAAAGAAAAGACATTGCTAGCATGCACTTTCCAGAAGAAACTTCAACAAACAACAAAAAGACATGTTTTCTTCATGCAAACAGAATGAAAAGTTAATACTCTGTTTCTTGAAAAAGAAGATAATTTTTTCTGTTAATTTCTTCACATCTGCAAAATGATATACAGGATTACGCTTAGGGCTTCCTCATAAGTGGACACAAGTTGGGCACTCTTACAAGTGCCATTAAGTTTAAAGTGAGTGTCATTTCATGCTGAACTGGTTGCTGCACATTCACTTTTCTGCTGTTCTTCAAATGTTTTGACTTCCCAACCCTCCCTTTGATTGTTGTTGAGATATAATCACCTCTTTCAGGTATCACACAACTAGATGATAACAATTACACAGAAAGTTATGTATTGACCATGCAGATACATGTAAATGTGTTGCATATTCAGTGAATATAAGCAACATTTTTTATTTTTAAATTTCAAATCAACATAACACAAGGAAAGCCCATACAGAATTTGTATGGAGAGATCAAGCATATTTGAACATAGAGTACAACTAGGATAAAGTATGGACCCTTAAGCTACTGCACCCCAAAGCAGAAAGTACATTAACTGAGATTTGTAATCAGTAATATCATAAAGATACTAACATTATCTTGTTTTTAAAATTTATACGCAGCACACAGGAGTACTTTATAAGGCACTTTAAACTTTATTTTGGTGAAGTTGAGAAAAATCAGAGTCCTGTCACAAATTAAGATTTTTTTGTGTATTTTTTTGTGAAAAAGGATGGATGAGTGGGTGACTCTTTAATGGAGTTATGCTTCTTGTTGAGTTCTTTCTATGACAAGTTTTAGCAAATATTAACTGTACCTAAATCGATGGCTGCTTTTGCTTAGCAACTAGTAACTGGCCATGCGTCACTTTGCTCTCTAATAGACTGGTGAAGTGAGTGCTTAGTACTTTGTGAGAAATTGTAGGGACTCTGATTTTTATGACATCTTCCTTCGGAATTATTCAAAAATCACCACACACTGTAAATTTGGTGGATTCTCCATACGTGATGGGTGAACACATATCTTTTATTTTGCAATTTAGATTTTACAAATGTTCTACCTCTGGATTACATGCATAGTGGTGAAAACTTCCTTGTATGTATTCCGATCGATAGAAGAACATTTGTGCAATTTCACCAAAAAGTATCTGCAGAATGGAGTTCCAAACAAAAATCAACAATGGAAAATGCAGAAGTTTATTCCTAGACAAATTATACATTCATGAAATAATGCAATCACAACTGTAAAATATGCAATGATATAAAAAAAATGACTGGTGGGAATAAGCTTCTGTAGTATCGAGAAAGAAATCTACTTTATAACAAGAACAACAATAAGTGGCTTCACAATAAACCTCATCTCCCTTTTTTACGTAAAACTAAAGTCAAAGAGTGTGAAAATTCAAAAGGAGAAAAAGGGTAAAAATGAAAAAGAAAACATAGTAAACAAATTGGGTTGTCTAGGGTTATTTAAGTAGTAAGAACTGTCACACATGTGCACTTTGGAGGCAGCTAAAGGGCTTGAATGAGAGTAATTCCGAGCCAGATCAGGAGGTAGTAGAGTGCACTCTTTTTTCTCGTTTTTCTATAGACGGTTCACAGGAAATTCCACATGGCCCTGATGACATCATTCCTGGTTCTGGCCCATTTGACGTTACTTCCGGGTGTGAGCCTATGGATGAAGACCCTTCCGGTTCCTGCCCCTTTAATGTCACTTCCTATACTGACCTTTAAAGCCACCACCTTTCCTCCATCCCCTCAGCTTTGTTCTTGACTCCAATCTGTACACATCAGTACAAACCTATAAACCATTTTGCAGCCAGGGAATAATAAACGGGTGGCTGCCCTAAATCTTTCTGGGGCTTTTTTTATTTTTGTGACAGACTATATAAAGTAATTAAATGTAATCAATTACTTTAAAGACTAAGTTATATTATTATAATAAAAGGCTTCAAATGAACTGCAAAATGTACTAGTTCTTTATCATTTTTTCTCATTTAAAGTAGTATAATAAATATATTTCCCATTGTAAACTCCTTTCTGTTGAGTAAAATGAAATAGTAACCCAGTAAATTTATCACAGTAGAGAATTTATGGAGCAAATATGTCTATTTGGCCTCTGAATTTTTACCATTCACTTTTGAAAGAATTTTTAAAGTAAACTGCAGAGATGCTGCTATCAACTCAGCCCTGTGCACTAGCCCGCCTCGGCTGTTTCTTAGATAAGCTGCATACTTAGGAAATGTTACATGGTGAGTGTAAAAGATCTGATTGCTGCTTACATCTGTAACATCTGAGAATGTGGGAGACTCTGAGGAATGTAAAGTGGGATATATTAGACGTTACTGTATTCACCACTGGAAGAAGTGCTATTGGAGAAAGTGTTAATCTGAAAATGAAAAGGACAAATGTCCGTAGCAAGGTTAAAAGTCACAAGATCATCTGGAGATCGAGGAGGTGAAGGTCTGGAGTGAGGAGGAGAATAAGGTGGAAAGGATTCAGACCTGCCCTCCTTTCATGTAAGTTGTTTCAACAGTCATGTCTCTTTAGTTATGGCTAATTCAGGTACTGTTATATTTTGAGTACTGCAGAGAACTGGCTTAAACCTATTATTTTAGATGTTATTTTAATGCTGGATGGGTTTCACTGGAGTGAGTGGGAAAAGCAGGAAGGGGACTGGAGGTTTGTTTGAGTGTGCAATGGCGAAAAGGGGAGTACAGTACAATTAAAGCAAACATTTGTAATCAAGACATTGAAATGCAGAATGAATTCGTTCATGGCATTGCGCAGGAAAGTAAGTTACATAATTCTGGCTGACACAGCAACAGAAATGACCCATTCTATACCGATATATTAATGATGAATTATTCTGAATGCTGGTGACTTCAAAGAAGTAATCAAGTGTCTATTAGTCATGTTCCATTTGTGGATACTACAAGCTAGACCTCTTCTAGCCAAATACTGTATTAGTTAAGTTGGATATAAGTCTGTGGTACAATCTGTACAGGTCTGACCTCATCTTACTGTCATCTACAAGCCTGTTGCTGACAACGTGTGTCTGGGGGTTTGTGGTGTTTTTGTTTGCTTATATTTATTTATTCAATTTTTGGGGAGCTTCTGTAAAATTTTAGTTCCCCCTTGGTGACAATAATATATAATCTATCTATCTATCTATCTATCTATCTATCTATCTATCTATCTATCATACTTCATAAAGGAACTATGCAACCCCTATAAATGCTTGATTAGTAGGGAAAGGTTTAGTTGAGGGCATAGCAATGAATAGTGAGTGCTTGATGCCTCTCATAGGCATTAGTATGTATGAGTCACAAAAAGTGTGTAGAAGAGTCTTTGAGTTCTTTGTTGATCCAACGTAAGCATTTTACATGGCACACTTCCAAGAAAAACGTAATGCATTCAGAACAGGGGCCAAAGACTACCTTCTTCATGGTTCCACAGGGGTCCTCTTTGGAAGGCACTGGTGGTAGCTTTCTTTTTTGTAACTAACAGTCAATGTAAAATGTAATTTGTTGCTGTAAGTTTACAAATATCTTGCAATAGATAATGTTTTGAGTAAACATCTGTTTACAGTTTAGAGCTAGCCTTGCTGAGGAGTATCCATTATCTTACCCTTCATGTCAGATGCCCTTCAAAACTGTGAAATAGCTGCATATACTTACCAATGTCCAAACACAAGAGGTTTGTCCTTGAGAGTTCATAGTCATAGAAAATATAAGTTCCACAACATACTGTCTATGTCTTAACATGATAGGTAAATCTGTATCAGAAGGTGATAAATCATTTCTCAGCTTCAAGATGAAATTCTTCATTAGCACTTTACGTTATACATACTGCTGTTTCACTTTTACATCAGCTGTACACAAAATTGTCACATTTATTCTCCATTTACGCTTTACTGCAGCTTCTCTTTCTAATCTAGGTTTTCATGTTCAAACATTTCAGTTGCCCGAGCTTGATATACTCACTCTGCATTGCATTTTCATTATTTGTATTGAACATTATTGATTGCTTAAATATGTTTGACAATTCAGTCGAAGTGCTAATTTTAAAGGTCTTTTGCTTTAATTTCAGTAAAACTACAATTACCTTGAAACAAGCTTGCTTTAATTGTAGCTGCCAGAAGCACTGAAATCTGCTTATATTATATAGATACAGGATATAACAAGTTTAATTTAGGTTTAGTTAAAAAGGTAAGCTCAGTCATTCTGAACTGCCTGGGAATAGTAACGAAGTAAAGAATAAAATGAAAACGGAGTGCCATTACAAACAATGCTGCATGTCCTGTCTCTCTAACACACTAACTTTCATCCAACTGCTGCTTCACCACCTGAGGCCACATATCCGCCACGCCCTCAACCCTCTGCAGTTCGCATACCAGGAGAAGGTGGGAGCGGAGGATGCTATCTATATGCTACACCGATCCCTCTCCCACTTGGACAGAGGCAGTGGTGCTGTAAGAATTATGTTTCTGGACTTCTCTAGCACCTTCAACACCATCCAACCTCTGCTCCTTAGAGACAAGCTGACAGAGATGGGAGTAATTTCATACCTGGTGGCATGGATCGTGAACTATCTTACAGACAGACCTCAGTATGTGCATCTCGGGAACTGCAGGTCTGACATTGTGGTCAGCAACACAGGAGCACCACAGGGGACTGTACTTTCTCTGGTCCTGTTCAGCCTATATACATCGAACGTCTAATACAGCTCGGAGTCCTGCCACGTGCAAAAGTTCGCTGATGACACTGCTATCGTGGGCTGCATCAGGAGTGGGCAGGAGGAGGAGTATGTGAACCTAATCAAGGACTTTTTTAAATGGAGTGACTCAAGCCACTTACACCTGAACACCAGCAAAACCAAGGAGCTGGTGGCGGATTTTAGGAGATCCAGGCCCCTCCTGGACCCTGTGATTATCAGAGGTGACTGTGTGCAGAGGGTTCAGACCTATAAATTCCTGGGAGTGCAGCTGGATGATAAATTGGACTGGACTGCCAATACTGATACTATGTGCAAGAGAGGACAGAGCCAACTATACTTCCTTAAAAGACTGGCATTCTTCAACATCTGCAATAGGATGCTGCAGATGTTCTATCAGACGGTTGTGATGAGTGCCCTCTTCTACGTGGTGGTGTGCTGGGGAGGCAGCATAAAGAAGAAGGACGCCTCACGCATGGACAAACTGGTGAGGAAGGCAGGCTTTATTGTAGGCACGGAGCTGGCCAGTTTGACATCCGTGGCAGAGCGATGGGCGCTGAGCAGGCTCCTGTCAATCATGGAGAATCCACTGCATCCACTAAACAGTATCATCTCCAGACAGAGGAGCAGCTTCAGCGACAGACTGCTGTCACTGTCCTGTTCCACTGACAGACTGAGGAGATTGTTCCTCCCCCACACTATGCGACTCTTCAATTGCACCCGGGGGGGTAAACGTTAACATTATACAAAGTTATTGTCTGTTATACCTGCATTTTTACCACTCTTTAATTTAATATTGTTTTTTATCAGTATGCTGCTGCTGGAGTATGTGAATTTCCCCTTGGGAGTAATAAAGTATCTATCTATCTATCTATCTATCTATCTATCTATCTATCTATCTATCTATCTATCTATCTATCTAACAAATCATTCAGCAGAAATGTGTCAAGAAACGTTACTGGGGCTTCTTTATACCAACAGCAATACATCTGCATAATTCCTCACTTGGACTGTTACTGCCAGGTCAGAAGTTTTCTTTTAATTTTGTTGTTTTATAGTCATTATGGTGTGTGTTCAGATCACAGTGGGGACTATCTACAGGCAAATCAATACTATTTACAATATACACAAATCTCTCCTCCACACCTCCCAGCAAGCTCTGTCCTATTCCTCTCGACCAGCTCGCCTGCTTGGTCTTCAGCAGTCCCTTATAAAGTCCTTGACCCGGAAATGTTTCTCTTCTTCCATTCACATGACTTGCCAGCACTTCCAGGTCAGACGCAGTATTTTAAATTATACATTATGATATATTATTAAATGGATTAATTTCTCAGCCAGATCACTGTCTTTGTGGGGTCTGCATAGTCTTTCTGTTTTTCCTTCATACTCTCCAGCTACTATATATGTTCACAATGAGTGAGAACAGGTGGTTTCTCCTTCTTTTGTTTTCTACTGATTAATGTATATGGGTGTTAATAAAGGATTTTAATGACTAAAATATGATCAAAATACTTACTGAATTATTACAAGTAGCACATTGATTCATGATGCTACCTCATAGTTCCAAAGGCTCGGAAGTACTTCAGGGTTTCCGTCCTCATGAACCCCCATTGTACTTCGGGCTAGGTGAGAGCTTCGTCTCCCACCATCTCCCCACAGAGTCCCCTGGCGGCACCCACGGTACACAGTAGGGCTGTTTTGCCAAACTCCATATCCCATAGTAATGATTTTTACACACAAATACTTTAAAAAGTCCCCTTCTCTAATAAACATAGCAAGTAAACACTGCAAATGTTTTTTGTTGCTGTATTGTGTATTGTAAATGTACAAAATAAAATACAGTAAAGTATTCTTTTTGTATGAAGAATATTTTTTGAAGCAAAAATAAATAGTTTGTACCTCAGCAGAAAGGAAACACACTAAAAAAAATATTGTACACTTGTTTGCCCCATTGCTGCTTTTAAAATACTGAATCAGCAAGTGCCACATAAGAGAATTTCAGCATTTCAATTTTTTACACATAACCCCAAAACTAATCTGCCATGGCATTTACTTCACTTATAAGCAGTGCCTACTCTCTGTCATTACAGTTAATGACACTTAAGGAAGATGAATTAATATATTTTCAGTTTTTTAAACCTCATGACCTGTGGGCACATTCTGTGCGGAGTTAGTTACACATTAATGTAGTCCTACTCAATGACAGGAGGAAAGACTCTTGGAAGGAGAAACATGTAGACTACTTTTCTCAGAAACACTGAAAACTATTGTCCTGACTTTTGTCAGGTTTCAGTACAGTTTTCAAAACAAAATGTACATTACCATTTATAATCTTTCTAAATCTTGATTTAGTGTGAATAGGGAGTTCAGTGTGCAAGTTACATATTTTATGCAAGACCATATATTAAGTGCAGCAAATCAACATCATATTTGCATTTAACAAAGATTAAGTAATAACAATTTAAATACTAACCAAAAAGTTATAACATGTTTCATTATAACTGGTTGAAAATAATCCAAACTATTTCAAATACTAAAACTACTGCATAAAATAAAAACTGATCCCTGCAACAACAGTGGTGTATGTGTATTTGTTCACCTAGCCACTCAACTAACAATTATGCAATACCCAGTTCTCTAAATGCTAGAATCAGGTGGTATTTTATATTCCATTTTGGAAAGCCTTGCTAAAGAACAAAATCCATTTTTATAATAGTGTTTATGCTTATTAAACTATGCCAATCAAACTTGCCAGGTTTATATCAGGTACAAGGCACAGGTGTTACCTAACTGTTCACTTATTAGGTGATTCAAACACTTAACGGTATGTGAAATCAAGCAATTTCAATCCTTAATTTCAATTAAAATTTTCACTGAACTTCATCCAAATTTGAGAAGAAGAAGCTTTAGCTGATTAATGTTTCTAGTGCTGTTTTTTTCACTTTAGCTGAGCCTTCTAATTACAGTTAAGAAAAGCAGTAAATAAAATGACTGCATGTCAATTTTTTCTGTATTCTGACACTCATAGCATCCAGCAAAATTTGAAACAAACTACCTGAATTCTCAGACTGCTTAAAATTTCCACTTTTAGCAGATGAAGAATTTACCTCTAAAAGGAAAAAAATGCAATCTTTTAAGTCAATGTGTGAATGGTTTCATTTGGAATGTAGTAGAAAACCTGTTTTTTTAAATAAGCCTAAAAAAACAAGTCTGTTGTCTAATACAATACTTTACTATCAGCAAATGGCAAAAAGGGAATTTCAATCTCAAGTGCTGAAATTATTTAGTGTTAACACTTTAAACATGTTAGCCCACAAACATCACAGCTGTGTCCATTTTTGCTGCAGAAAGCTCAAGACTTCCTTTTTATCAGACAGAGAATAGTGTAGTGGTGACTTAGGAAGCAGGATCCACAACTGACATCAAAAAGATCAGAGTTAAGAGATTCATTAAAATGTCTCTTGACAGTGTTTTATTCATATTGGTAAAAATATATGCAAAACAAAATGGAAAATATATACTTTGAGATAAATATTTTTGTAATAGTGTGATTTATAAAAGGTGGTGGATAACATACAGACTAATTGTTAACATGGGTGACCTGAAACCTGTGTGAACAGACACATTGAACCATCATTTAGTTGGATTTTTGTTTTCTTAGAATCATTTTGGTCTTCCACGGGTCTCCTAACTGCAAGGCAGCAGCGCTACCCACTGTGCCACAGTGCCGCCCCTTGACATAATACATGCACCTTAAAAAATTAAAGGGAAGCTCTTTTTGTAGCCTTTTACTATACACATTAAAATGCTATCTAAAACCTTCTTTTTTAGATTAGACACCCTTCCTTTTATCATTGCAGAACAGTTTAAATACCTCGGGGTAAACATCACAAGTAAACATAAAGTTCTATATCAACAAAATTTCGTCGTCTGCATGGAAAAAATTAAACAAGACTTGCATAGATGGTCAACCCTTCATCTCACACTAGCTGGAAGAATTAACACTGTTAAGATGAATATTCTTCCTAAGCTCCTTTTTATTTCAAAACATACCAATATACATTAATAAATCGTTCTTTAAGCAATTAGATTCAACAATAACCTCATTTATTTGGAATTCTAAACATCCATGCATCAAAAGAGCGACCCTACAAAGACAAAAGGCAGAAGGTGGCATGGCTCTACCTAACTTCCAGTTTTATTACTGGGCGGCAAATATACAGTCGATAAGAACCTGGACACAAATAGAAGAACATACACAGGCATGGACCGCAATAGAAGTAAAATCCTGCAGTACTTCTTTGTATTCCTTGCTTTGTGCTCCAATAAACACACGTTATCGGCAATACACTAATAACCCAATTGTGCTCCACTCACTTAGAATCTGGAACCAATGTAGAAAGCATTTTAAGACGGAGAAGCTTCTTTCTGTGGCACCCCTGCAAAAGAACCTCCCTCACAAACATATGCAGTTTTTAATATCTGGAAAAAATTTGGAATTAACTTGCTTAGAGATCTTTATATAGACAACGTCTTTGCATCCTATGAACAATTACATTCCAAATTTAACATTCCAGCTACAAATTTCTTTCACTATCTTCAAATCAGGAACTTTGTTAAACAGAACCTTCCAGATTTTCCTCATCTTGCACCCTCATCCACGCTGGAAAAATTATTGCTCAATTTCAAGGAGTTAGACTCCATCTCTACAATATATAAAATCCTTTTACAATCCCTTCCTTTCAAAGATCCAAGAGGACACTGGGAAAATGACCTCTCAATTAATATATCAGAAAAGGAGTGGAAAGTAGCAATGCAGAGAATTCACTCAAGCTCCATATGCGCAAAGCATACAATTATACAACTCAAAATTATATATCGAGCACATCTGTCTCGACTAAAACTCTCCAAAATGTTTCCAGGGCATGATCCAACCTGCGAACGTTGCAACCAAGCCCCAGCCTCACTAGGTCACATGTTCTGGGCCTGCTCCAAATTAACATTATTCTGGACAAAAATTTTAATTACCTTTCAGATAGCCTTGGACTCACAATCCCTCCTAACCCATTAACAGCTGTGTTTGGGGTTCTTCCAGAGGGTCTTAAAGTGGAGAAAGACAAACAAATTGTGATTGCATTCACTACACTGTTGGCACGCAGACTTATTCTGATAAACTGGAAGAACCCAAACTCTCCTCTTTAAGTCAGTGGGAAACTGATGTGTTATATTATTTAAAATTGGAAAAAATCAAATACTCAGTTAGAGGATTCGTACAGACTTTTTTCAAAACATGGCAGGATCTAATCAGTAATATTTTGAAATGATTTTATAAAGCACAGAGAATTTGTTGATTTAGGTATTTTTACAAGCCTTAAATTTTACACCGTTTGGCTTGCTCTCTCTCTCAGGGGTGGGGATCGATCTGTTCTTAACATAATTCTTTTTTTTGTAAAAACTTGATTGCTATGTATTGATTGTAATAAAATTAATAAAAAATAATAAAAATAAAAAAATAAATAAAATAAATAAAACCTTCTTTTTTCCAACATAAGAAAAATAGAAAAATTAACAAGGTTTGTATACTGTATATGGAGGATATTGAAAAGGCAATTCATGCATTTATTTCTACTACTATTTCAGTGCATTTTACAAATTATTCTATTTGCAACTTTACATTAATTGAAAATACTAGAAATAGGAAGTGTAGCCACCACAACCCCTGTTCTTAAGTGTTTACACTTGCATCTAGTTAAGCTTTGGGTCAATTTTGAAAATCTTTCTACCTACTCTATATACAAAACATTATATGACCTTTTCCTTTTTTTTCATATCTGCACCTATCAATACATATATAGCATGAATTATGTTCTCAAGATGCCAGCCTATTAAGGATCCCCACAATTAATAAAATAACAGATAGAGGTTGAACGTTTAGCTGTAAGGCTATAAAGCTGTGGAATGACCAGTATGTTTATAAAATTTCCCTTAAGATTTTGCATTTAAAAGAAGGCATAAGACCCATTCCTTTAGTCTAGCATATGCGGATTAGAGCTGCTCATTAGCTGTTTTTATTGCATTTTTGTTCCTTATCTATTAAGTAATTTAGACAAAAACATAAAAATAAATAAATATGAAAATAAAATGTACAGTTACTGACCCTTGTCTCTTCTTTTTATCTACTCTGCATGCAACTGTGGTGCAAATGTTATATGCTGTCAAGCTTTTTGTCAAACAGTTACTCCTGCCTGTGGGAAGACACCACAGATACTGAGAGCAGTAGATTCCTAGAATTAAACAGTTTATTAATTTTATTAGACTCCCCCGCATACATTCATATAATATTGTAGAATGCCCAAGAGATGATAGGCAGCCAGTTGGCTTAAATCATTAGAACTAAGAGAGTGCCTGACTTTTTTGTTGACTTTATCTATTATAACTGACCATGGTCCCCCAGAGGTTTATTTTTTAGGTATGTTCCCGGATGGAATTTGTTTGCCTTCTCCTCTATAGTCCACTGGCCATAATCATAATATCAATGACTTGTTTATCTTAATGTATTTGAAATTGTTATTATATTACTTTGTGAATTTAACCAAATCTGTATTTTTATGTACTGTACATTCATGATGTACTGTATTTTGTTTTTCAGCTTTGGGTATTTTGCAGTGCTCTGATCTTGTAATCAGTGATGAGTGCTATACACAAAAAAATTAATATGACTGTGTGGTACAATCACCTACTCAAACTCTCGTGGCGAAAAATTCGTCACCAGAAGGCTTTTTACCTGAAAATGAAGGCTATTAGGACTCAGGATAGATAGACAGAGTTTTAAAGCTTTACTGCAATAAAACAACACAAATAACAACACGGAATCAACCCAATACGGCCAAGTTGAGCTGAGCCTTGAACATTGCATCAATCGAAGTTTATATAACAATTTCTTATCATCTTGACCTTGTTCAGTTAGCTCATTCTGCACCTGTCTATACTGTCTATTGTTCACTCTAGTTTCTGTTTTGCTAATTTTTGATTGGTTCTTCGACTGGGCAGATGTTCCTTATTTCATATTTGGTCTTTCATGGTGTCACTTTCTACTCTAGCCTTTCAAGCTATACTATAATGGTGGCTTAAAGCTAAGCTTTAATTAAAAAGAAATTAATGAAAGGTATATGTTTTCATTAAATCATTTGCTTGGTATGCTTGACTTGCCTTAATTTATATGCTAAAGTTAATTTCTAAAATATTCTTCTATATTTATTGCTAATGCCTGAATATACTAGTGTTTCTTTCATGCATTACATCAGTGTGTGACCTTGCTTACAGCAAAAGCCTTTTGTTGCCTTTCTGCTGATTCATCAATCCAGCTGGTTTCTTTACGTGCCTGTCAGCTCCATCTTCTATCTGTGGTATCGTTCCCTTAGCTTCTCAGCCTTGAACACAGGTGTTCTCAATCTCCTTATCCTGTTCTAAGCTGGTTTCTACACGTCATTTCTGTTCTTTTCTCATTCTAACAATCCTACTTCAAGCTTGAAAAATAATGCAATATGACTTATTTTTAGCTTGACCTATCTTATTTGCTAAACATTTTAATTTATGCTTAATCTAATGTTTTAGAAGCTTTTAATTACTTTTTATGGCTTTTTATGTTAATTTTTGCTATTTTATGCTAATATAAAAATTTTTCCTTCTACAAACCCAGGTTTCCTAAGTTCACTGCCACAGTGGAGTTTAAAACAGCTAATTGATCTTTCTGCAATCATTCAGGTCTTTCCACTCTCCTGTGAACTAGGTGACATGGACCAGCTGCACTAACCAGTACCAGTATTATGTGAGGCAAAGCAGCACAGGAAAGTAAAACAATAAATAAACTTTTGCAATCTGTACAATACTGAAAACTAGAATTAGGATTGGGAATCAAAATTTAACAGGTATACAAAATGTAACAATCTAATATTATGTTTAAGAAGCCTAAGTGTTTGATGTCCTGTCTAAAGTCAAACACTACAAAACGCAAACCTTTTGTCATATAGACATGAAATGTAAGAATTCAGTATTTAAAATATTAAAGCATTTTTGCTCAATTTCCGGTATAGTCTTTTTCATTATACATCATGCACAGTCTGGAATGAGATGTGAAAAGAAAAACATATCTGCAGGTGAGTCCACCATCTAGAGCACAACATAATTATTGCTTAGGGAAATCTATGTGAGATTAAATCAGTTCCTTGCAGAAGTACCTCTTTGGTAACTTTTAAAATTTTTTTTTTTTTTTTACAAAATGTATTTGTAATTGTTTATTTATTACAGAATTTGCTTAGCTTTCCCTTATTATATATGGATACCTAAAAACAAAATCTATATATATAATTCACTAAGACAAGACAACCATGGAAAGCACGCCGGAAAGGGCGTGGATTCACTAAGCCGCTGACAAGTGAGACACCTATGGCACACGCAGGAAGGAGCCACGCCCACCAACTCCAAGACCATTGGATACGACAACAACTCACAGAGCCACGCCCACTAACTCGGACGCGACGACACAGAAAAACCGGCGTCATTTATATTCGTCTGTCGTAGAGGTCACATGCAGCTCCGACCACGCTGACTGTTAATAGAGGCATGTTTCTCGGAGGTGAATCGCCATATGCGGCGTGTAAAACTGTTTGCGAGGGTATCCCATGGGATCCTTAAAATGTTCCTTTACAACTGAGGTTAAAACACAATGAAGTGAGCAGTCTTTAAAAAACGAGTTTTCGGTTACGACGCATGACCGCGTGCACCATGGCAAACTGTTTTACATGCTACATACAGCAATTTGCATCCGCGACAAACATGCGTCTTCCTGCACTTTGTACACCCCCCCCTCCCACCGTGGTCGGGTGTCTTAGTGGATTATATATAGAAAGGCAGCCAAAACCACACAGAGCAATGAAAAGTCTATGTGAGTCACAGGTGCATCTGGACTGTACAAAGACTCGAGTGACGAGTTGGAGGTGGGCACATGAGCAGGAAGTGTATACTGAACGAGAAATCAGCAGACTAACATGACGGAGGGAGCGGAGTGGATGTCCTTCTCCTCTCCTCCCGTTCCACCCTGAGTGCCGCACGGACGATTGTGTGTTGGTTCGTTCCGTGCATTGGTTAAAACCCAATGAAGGAAGCAGTCTTTAAAAACCAATAAGCCCTGTGCCTCTGTTTCATTACCGTCTCACCTGCTTCACCAATGCAGGCCCCGCAACAGGCGATCCGGCGGCGTCATTCCCATGACCCCGGCAGCCAACCGGTAACCAATGTCTTTGGGTTCATGGGGGAGTATGGTTACAAAGCTGAAACTTAAAGGAATTGATGGAAGGGCACCACCAGGTGTAGAGCCTTTCGCTTCATTTGACTCAACGCAGGAAACCTCACCCGGCCCAGACACGCACAAGATTGACAGATTGATAGCTCTTTCTCGATTCTGTGGGTGGTGGTGCATGGCAGTTCTTAGTTGATGGAGCAATTCGGCTGGTTATTTCCGAAAACGAACGAGACTCCCGCCTGCTAAATAGTTACACGACCCAACAGCGGTCGGCGTCCAAATTCTTAGAGGGACAAGTGGCTTTCAGCCATGTGAGATTGAGCATTAACAGGTCTGTGATGCACTTGTATGTCCGGTACTGCACGCGCGCTACACTGAATGGATCAACGTGTGTCTACCCGGCGCGGGGAGGCCGTTGAACCCCATTCGTGATGGAGACCGTGGCTTCCAGTTGTTCCCCACGAGCGAGAAATTCCCAGTATGTGCGGGTCATATGCTCGCACTAATTACGTCCCTGCCCTTTGTAAAGCCCCCCATGGTCGGGTGACTTGGTGGATTATATATAAAAAAAAGCAGCCGGAACCGCAAAGAACAATGAAAAATCAACGTGGAATCCGACTGAGGTGGTGTTTGGAAAATTAACAGTCAACGTGACTCACAGGTGCGTGTGGACTGTACACAGACGAAAGCGACTCAGGTAGGGAGTTGGGGGCGGGCACATAAGCGGGCAGTGCGCTCCTCCAGTTTTCAGTCACGGACAATTGTATGTTGGTTCGTAGCGTGCATTGTTGCAATGTTACTTTTCTTGGTGGTTTATTAAATTACGGATTTTTGTAATGTTTATTTTTTCCTTTGTGCTTAAAAATCATTTAAAAAGCGGCCTGATTATGCGGCGTATGCAACGCCGCAGGTTGGCTAGTGTATTTAAAATTTCCATCTCTACAACAATATCAGCAACATCTCCAATTCCTGTTCCTCCCATGGACATTCATAACCATGAAACTGCACCCATTCACTCAACTATAAATGTTGCAAATTGCCCTGACACCATTATATGATGCCACTTCACAACTGTCAAGATCTACAACTGGGAGGGCACAAGCAGCATGCATGTACTGTGTGACTTGAACTATGGAACATTCAGTCCAGCGATATTAGTCAAAAAGTGCAGAAATGTTTGAGTTATCTCTTTATGATCAACTTTTTTTTGCGAAGGGACATGAGCTAAGTGCCAGTCAAAGAAAGTTCATGTTTAATGTTAAATTCATATAAGTGTTTGCATAATTTCTATAGAAAATCAGTTTCTTATAGCTGCCCAGAATATGATATAGCCTTTTACCTCGTGTAAGTTAACATGAGATAGAAATTTTTCTTGGCTACATCTGTAGAACAGAATGTTAATTAATCCATCCATCCATTGTCTAACCCGCTGAATCCGAACAGGGTCACGGGGGTCTGCTGGAGCCAATCCCAGCCAACACAGGGAAGGCAGGAACCAATCCTGGGCAGGGTGCCAACCCACCTCAGGACACACACAAACACATCCACACACCAAGCACAATAGGGCCAATGGCTACATCAATCCACCTAACCTGCATATGTTAATTAATTCAGTGAGGAAATAGTCCTACTGCTAGCATGGGCTGCAAAATATGATTGCAAATAGAGCAAAAGATGGCATACAGTTTCTTGACAGTGTTTAACATGGCTAGCTAATGTGTTAACTTCCTAATTTGCCTCAAGCACGACTGTATGACCAAACTTAAAGAATGATATAAGATATACAGTATAAGCCTTACACAGAACCTTTCTTTTCTTTTTTCTCGATTTTTGTGTTAATTGTTCTTTCCTTGAAATGTTACTATTTTACTATTATTTTTTAATAGTTACATATTTTTCACATCTTCTCACATCTTTTTCACATTATCTTTGTTTTTTTCTGGCATTTTAAGCATCAATTCTTAACCTTCAAAGGGACAAGGAGCCAACGTTTCACAGGGAAGGGATAAATTGACTGCACCATGTACTTTCCTTCACTCAAGTTTTTGAATAATTAAATAAAAATCTTTGTGTGTTGCTTTTTGTGTTCTTATTTAGCATTTCAAACTTTTTTTTTTCTGACTTCTCAGTATTAGATTTTTTCTGAAATTTTTGACATTTCTTTTCCTGGTCACTTCCATTTGTTTAGTTTAACATCCTTTTACTCAGCAAACTTATAACACATTTGTGAGTAAACACAGGTTGATTAATCAAAGTGTTTTCTGAAATTATTTCTAATATGAATTTAGTCTCAACTATTACATTTTTCATTCAGGTGGTAATAAAAGGATTTTAAAAATCCATACCCTTATAGTTATATGATGAGTTAAGTGAAATTTTAGGAAGCCATCTCTTACTTTCTATCACAGTTCTTGGCAAATGAAATTCTAATTCCTATGTTTGCTAACTGGGTATTCAGTACATAGTAATTTTACTTTCATGAAAATCTTTCTGTTTTAATAATTAAAAGTCACACTGTAATTTTGGGTTGGGACTTTCTTCTTGGGCACTGGCTGACATATGAATTTGGAACTAAAAACATTGCACTTTACTCAAATAATCTGTTTTTCTGACACATTATTTATTTTCACTATAGGTCAAAACTGAAATTACTTCTCCTTCTGTCAGAAAAAAAGCACTAATAGATTATCATAGCTTTATTAGACCATTCTGCATACTGTCTTCCTGGACTACCATAAGTACTTCCTGGAACTGACTACAGGATTTACAGTCTCTAGAATGCTTTTATCTGTCTGAGTGATCAGTCATTCCCCAACACCTATACATCTCATGAAAAGAAACAGTCATGAATATTTTTACCTTTTTGCAGAAAGTTATTAGTCTTCATTGTTACCATTACTGTCCTTGTAAAAAAGTCAAAGCTCTTCATAAATACTGAAAGTTCTTGCATGAATCTCTGCAAGAGGTCATGTCTCATGCACCCTGAAGACAACTTTCTCCCAAGAAAGAAACATTAAAAAATGTTTTATCAGAGGTTATTAGAAGAAAATTGCTAACGGTGGTAATCATTTTACTTAGGTCATCCTTATGCTTTTTTACAGAATAACCTAAGCTGGAAAGAGCTGGAGTAATTTTCCCACAGCATTCTTTCATTCATTGGGAATGAAGTGTCTTTACTTGACTGATCCTGGACCAGAATCTGGGGATAACCTAATGACTGTTGTAAAAGCTAGCCTGGTCACAGACAGACACAACAATGCAGTGTCCACCACACACACGTTTATTTACAGCCAACAATATTTACATGTATTTACAGTTCACAGTTCTTTGTTCTTCTGGTTGCCTCCACTCCTGTCTCGCAAGCTCCGTCCTTCTTCCACCCGACTCTGGCTCTCCGAATGGAGTAAGGCGGCCCCTTTTATCCAGCCCTGGATGTGCTCCAGATGCCTGATGATAGACTTCCAGCAGCACTCCCCAGTGTGGTGGAAGTGCTGCCCTTGCACCCGGAAGCACTCCGGACATAAACCATTCCTGGTCTGTCAGCACTTCCTGGTGTCCCAGAAGTGCTGTCCTCCAGGGATCAAGGACCGGCTGGGTACCCAGGAAAAAGAACCACACTCCCAGTTTCTCCTTCCTCCAGGCATCCCGGCAGGGCAGGATTCCTGGCCCTCTATCACACTGCCCCTTCCCCCAGCTGAAGCCCATAGGGCGAAGCGGGCCATCCTACAAGGGCTGTCCTTCGACAGGTTAGGGCGCCGGCCTGTCCTGGGTCACAGTTCCACCCTGAAAAAGATAAACACGACTAGGGCGGGGAGGCGCATCCCTGACGCCACTCCCTGGTGTCATCTGTCAGTGTATATGGACAGCACCTCCACCTGTGACCACTGTTGTTACAATTAAAGCACCGGAGCTTCCCTCCATGTCCTCTGCAGTGCCCTCCGGACATGGCAGCAGGACGAGTTTGTGTGCTCTGCCTTTTTTCAGGCTGTATTCATGCCATTTGAACACCTTGATATCCTCTTTTGGTGATTGCTAAGATGTGATTGAACTCTTTTAAGTGGCTACTACTGTAGGTTTAACTGTAATTAATGGAATATTGGAATAATGGTATTATTCACATTTACATGAAGGGAGGTACAATAATGAAGTTTATTTATAATGAAATTATGCACTATCTACGAAGAAGGTACTTTTCATTATGTAATGGTTTGTACTTTCCAAGAGAACCTGCTGACTACTGCTGCTCCAGTATGTTTAGGTTTAATTCATTTCATTTAAGTTATTTTCTTGCAATAATTTAGTCCTGAATCAAATTTCCTCAAAACAAGTAAAGTACACAATATATTCAATGAAATGTATTTAAATACAGACATAATTGCACAAAATATACAATTTCTTTGTTATTTTGAAAGATTTGATCATTTTGTTGGCTCTCCTCTCTTTCTCATTGAATTCTTGTTTGTTAAGTTTGACATGATTTTATAGAACATTGTTTTCTTCAAATAAAATCAATAAAAATAATATATTAAAGACTATGTTGCTGTAAATGTCTTTCTCTGTGCACTCATGAAATCCTGTCCTAAAACAGGCACATGTTACCTGCACCTTTGACTCTTTATAAAAAGCTCAGGACTGTTTCAGAAAACCTTTTAGGTTTTGTAAGATTTTAATTTACAGTCAATCCTCGTTTATCGCGGTTAATCCGTTCCAGACTCTGCCGCGATAAATGAATTTCCGCGAAGTAGAAACCATATGTTTGTATGGTTATTTTTATATATTTTAAGCCCTTATAAACTCTCCCACACTGTTAACATTATTAGAGCCCTCTAGACATGAAATAACACCCTTTAGTCAAAAGTTTAAACTGTGCTTCATTACAAGACAGAGATGGCAGTTCTTTCTCACAATTAAAAGGATGCAAACATATCTTATCTTCAAAGGAGCACCGTGAAGAGCAGATAATGTCAGAGAGAGCGCTCGCTAAGAAAAGCAAACAATCAAAAAATCAATACATACTTTTAAGTATACAGAAGCACCGCGATAAAGCAGCATTTTGTAGAGGAGCGTCCTATCTTCTAGGCAAACAGCCACTGTGTAAACAGCCCCCTCTGCTCACACCCCCCTCCGTCAGGCAGAGAGAGAGAGACAGAGAGAAGTAAACAAAACAAGCGCCACGCGGGAAGCATATCTTTTAGCATTGAGGAGTTTTAGTTAATATGCAATACATGCTCTGATTGGGTAGCTTCTAAGCCATCCGCCAATAGCGTCCCTTGTATGAAATCAACTGGGCAATCAAACTGAGGAAGCATGTAACCTAAATTAAAAGACCCATTGTCCGCAGAAAGCGGCGAACCAGCGAAAAATCCGTGATATATATTTAGATGTGCTTACATTTAAAATCCGCGATAGAGTGAAGCCGCGAAAGTCGAAGCGCGATATAGCGAGGGATTACTGTATTTAGTTGTCAATGTCTGATATTGCAGTATAATAGTTTAGTCCTCTGTCACCTACAGCTGTGCATTACAGAAAGTGAGGGCTGAATGTTATGTCCCCTTAAACGTCCAAAAGTATTAAACTTGTAAAATCAAGAAAACTGAGAAAATCTTTAGACAAAGAGTGGCCAGCCTCTTCTGTTATGTGTCTATCTGACCCGTCATGTGGGACATCTTTTAATACACTGTTGTCATGGACAGCCGGGACACCTCTACAGTCCAAGGACCAGGGGAGAGAGCTTATTCAGTGTATTACCTCCCCTGGAGCACTAGGGTTACAGTGGTGCCTCGGACTCCCACAGGGCTCCATGGGAGTTGCACTTTGGAGCAACCCTGTTTGGTTCTATGGGCACCAATAGGGGAGGGCGCAGGTACGGGTGAGCTTTTTGTTGCAGTACTTCCACCACACCCGGAAGTGCTGCCGGAAGAATGTCACTGGACACTGGTCTATAAAAGGAGTGAGCCACCACTACTCTGGGAGCCAGAGTCTGGAGGAAGGGAGATGAAGCTTGCCAGGAAGTGGAGGCAAACAGAGAGGAAGAAGAAGAGAAAGGAAGAGGAAAAGAAGAAAAGAGTGTTTGACTGTGAATTGTTCTGTACAGGTTGGAAACGGGGTAAGGCATTTCCCACAGGCAAAAAATAAAAAGTGTGTGCTGAACTTGTGTCCTGCGAATGTCTGTGTCAGGTTTTGAGCAACAGGAGTGCCTTCTGCAGGCCACACTGTATATAGTTACTACATTTTTATAATTCCTGTTTATCAGTAAATTGAATGGTTCTGTTTATTAAACCATTATGCTTTAGTTACTTTTATATACTGTATGTCTAATAGCTGGAAGCAATACTTACAAACAAAGGAAAGGAAAATAAACTAGGAGGCATATGCAATTTTCTAATTAATTATTAACATTGCCTAATTATTTAATTGATTAATGCCACACTGATAATTGGTTCTTCTCACCCACACTTTCGAATAATGGAATATGGAAACTGGTAGTAACCACAATCACTCCTCTTTGTTGGCTCTGGCTGCTATGTTGTTTCAAGTTGCTGTTGTCTTCCTCCACTGCAGTCTTCCTCACCAAAGCTAACTCCATGTACTGCTGGTTTTTATATGACCTTCTGGCACCAGTTGTGGAGGCCTTCTGTTGTGGGTTTTGCTTTTTCACTAGTGTTGTTTTCCATCTGTAGTATACAACTAATACAAAACAGCAGAAGATGCTTAAAATTGTATCCCATTAAATTATCTTATGGTAATGATTTACTGAAGATATATACTCTATATGTAGCTTTAGTGTTTTTACATTCTGACATAAGCATTTACGATTGTTTAGCGTTTCTCGTATGAGTTTTACATTAAAATGTATCATAGAATAAAAAAATGGTAATTGAATTTCAGAATCATTGAGAGGATTGTCAGGAATGCTGCTAGCACTTCTTATCATAGTCATTAAATGAATTGAGCTATTGTGAATCCTAACAAAGTCATCTCTTAGATGTAATAAAAGAATAACTATACCACCCGCTTTAGAATTTAATAGTAGGTCATTAACAACTTTAAGGAACAAATATTCTCTGCTGTTATTTGTTTAAAAGCATGACTAGAATTTATATTGAATGTTATTGCATTAGTCCATAGGTTTGCTAAAAAACAGTATTTTAAAGATTTTATACTTCATTGACCATTAATTCTTCTTATTTAAGATTTTATCTTCACATTTTTTTGAAAAACACATTGTGTTTAAATATAACTGGCTTTAAATTCTTATTTTGTACATTTCAAAGCACATACATTAAATATGCACAGACACTGCTTATCTACTGTCAATTGCTATCTCATAATGTGGTATCATATTGCATGACCAGCTTGTTTCTGATTCTTTCTTCTGAGAGAACCCTGAGGCAGCAGGTGCTCATGTGAATTATTTCTAATTAAATGGAGAGCCTGACATTTCATTCAACTTCTTTTATTTGATGCATTGTTTCTGTTCTCATAGAAGCAAGAAGTGCCTCATAGTGGGTGTTTTTTCTGTGATAGCTTTTAATGTTTTTTTTTCTCATTAACACTTCATTTTTAAATTAACCATCTTGCAGAGCCCTTACCTATTATCTGATCCTGTTAAGTTTAGGTGAATAGGTGTGGTAGCCACCAGAGCAGCAGTAGCAAAAGTGGGAAGAACACTCAGAACAGTTGGAATGTGTGAGGGAAAAAGGTCAAATACAGAAGGACAATGTTATTTTATGATTTTTAAAAATGAGAGTTTTAGTAAGGAATATAAACTAAACAGAAACAGAAAGGATCCTCAAGTATCAGTTAGATGTATCTCTTCATAAACATATGAACTTAGGGAAGCTTTACATCAATTCATTTGTGCTGCTGTGTTACATGTCACTGTTTGTGAGTGTGCGAGAAGGGTGAAGGTTGGGTACATTCCTGAGGTCCCCGAAATAAACTAACCAAATCAATGTTTTAAATCTGAACATCTTAATACCACTATAAAATGATACATCAAGAAGCGTTTGGGTGATTAAATTAAAAATGAAACAGTAACACAAAGTATTATGTTGCGAAATCTAAAAAATCCAGCCGCTATAGCAAGCCTTTAAAAATTCCCTATTCTAAAATGTTACCAATAGATCTTCACGCAGAGGACCATTACTCAGAATGTGTGAGGGGCAGGAAGAGCAATGGTAGGTATGTTCGGCTCCTTCTAAAACACAAACTAGAACAGAAGAGAAGGGGATTTGCAAGGTTTTAAACAACCATCTATATTTTCAAATAAGCTTGAGTGTTCAAATTCTTTTGAAAAGGAACATTTGCTTTAAATGACGTTTTTTTTTTGTTAACATATAAAGACATCTTTCTTGACCTTTGATTGTATAATTAAATATATAACATTTTAATTTAGTTAATTCCTTAAAATATAGCCTTATTATTTTCAGTTCTTCTTTCTTTGTGCCTGTTTGCACTCCTTAGTTAGTATATGGTGTTGCTGACCTCAGTGTCCTAATTATTGACTGCTTTCTTTGAAAGTGCATTAAGCAAAAGACAAATAACTAGCCCTTTGATTTCTTCTTTGTAAGGTCTTGTGCGTGGCCTGTCTTCTTATCGGCGCCTCAAAAGACATCCATGAAGAACTGATTTACTTTTAAAAAGGCTAATGGCTGCTTTAAATGACAGGTCATCCGGTCTTGTACAAATGTGCAGAGAATTGCATTTGTGTGAATGTATTTTTATTGAATTGATTCAGACAAAAAAGCTTTTTATTTACTTTGTTTTAAGCTTTTCATTTGTAATTTGCAAGTATGTTATACTTGAAGAAATTTTGGAAAAAGATGTGCATGCTGGTAATTCAGGCTCCTTACATAGGAACTGATAGATAAAAAAACTTCTGTTGTTAGATCTGTATATATTTTAGCAAACTAGATTGTTCAGTGCTGTGAAAATTAAAATGATGTCCAGACTCTCTCCTATGTCTCAATGTATCATTCCTTCATTATTCTTTTATATATGAAAAATAAATTTAGAGTCAAAATTGCACTGGCTGTTTTGTACTGTAATGGTTTAACTCTTGGTTAATTTACCATAATCAATGTAAATATTTCACACATTGTAAACCAAACTATTGTAACGAAATGAAACTTTTATCTTTTAACATTTTCAAATATTTAAAATTTAAGGTCAGAAACAGAAGTAAACACGAAAACATTTTCAGAAAATGTATCACTGTTTTAATATAGCAGCACACTTAAGCCTGAAATGAGTCGGGGAGGATGAACCATGAATAAAGATTTAAAAGTTTACTTTGTAAATTGTGCCTAAAAATTGCATGTTCTGCTTATTTTTATTTGGGTTTTCCTCCAGGTGGTCCACTTTACTCCTGTATTACCAAATATAGACTAGTTAGGTTGGCTGAATTTTCCAAAATTGCCCATTGAGTTGGCTCTGTCATGAGTACATATTTATCTGTAGAGAGCTGTTTTCTGTGTTACACACAGTACTAACGTGACTGGTCCTAATTCCCATTACTGAACTTTGAGTTTTATAATATTATGTTTATGTTAGGTAGTCCTGTCTGTTCACCAAATCACATAGATTCTTTTTTCTTTTCTCATCTACCTGCATTCATGAATAGTCCGGGATGCTCTGTTTATCCATTACAGAGTTAATAACCTCTAAAGGTTTGGAACACCTTCATAGGTTAAACATTTTTGGCCTGAAAACTTTAAATAGTTCCTGTTCACATCACTATCCTATGCTACATCCCTAAATCTATTTGTTCAGTCAAAAATTTCAAGAAAGACTCTAAGCTAATGGTCTCATTCACCATCAGGTTTCTAACACTCACATTATGGACAAGAACTTCTATTTTAAGATGTTGGCGATATCCCATCATTCAATTTGAATTAGTATGTCCTTCCTGTTCAATGTTTCTCCAGTCAAGGCCATGCAACATATGCTAGCTAAGAGATAGAAAAGGTCTGATACCATTTGTTTACTTAAAAGTAGCCACAGTAATTAAAAAAAAAGATCAATATTATGAATGTATCATTCACAAAATGTTATGCGGCATCATCATTTTTACCCACAACTATGAAGTGCTTTAGTAAATTAAAAAAGACACTAAGGAAGATTATATGTGTGCACCTTCACATTTGTGTGAAAGAAGACAATACAATTCTCCTGTCTCAAAGAAGTGCAGAATCCTGGTGCAGATGGAGCAGGTGTGTATGTACAAAACTGATTTATTAATTGTTCGCTGGCAACTTGTTGCTTCACAAACACCTGTTTGCATGGTATTTATCACAGCTACTGGACATGAAGTGTACAAGTCCAAGTCATGCAGTGTGTGTAGTCTGCATGTCCCTTCCATGTTATTGTGACTTGTTCTTTTTCATCTCAATGCCACTCAATTCTAAAGTTGCTGTTTTAATTTACACAGTTCACATTAATAGCTTTTCCTGAGCAGTTGGAGGTTGCAAAACTATCGTCTTACTGGAAATCAAGAATGAAAATAATCTTATTAATACCTCCCATAACAAACTTAAATAATATTACAGAATGACAAGAAGGGGGTGGGCTGCCATTTGGCCTAGAGCACAGAGACCTTGATTGTGTTACACTTTTTCTGTGATTTTGTTATATTTGTACCTCGACTCTACGAGAGGTTTATTTTATCCAGGAAAGCTGATAACTGGAGTTTTTGTTTCTTCTCCTCCATTGTGCATAGGCCATTTCACAACTATGTTGTTGATTTACATTTATTGTTATGATTGTTATGTTAACCAAATTGAATTTTCTGTGTTCTACAGTGTGTTTAACCTAATTTGTGCTTTTTAAACATGCAAATGATAAAACCAGCATTATAACCTGCATTATAGATATAGCCTTGTTACAGTACCTTATGCCAATGTTTTGGTGAAGAACACATTAAAAATTTTGAAATGACAGAGTCGGGAGTGGCAGAGAAGCATGTAAGTGTGGTACAGGATATGTATGAGGGAAGTGTGACAGTGGTGAGAACTGCAGTAGGAGTGACAGATGCATTCAACTTGGAGGTGGGATTACATCAGGGATCGGCTCTGAGCAATTTTTTATTTGTAATGGTGATGGATAGGTTTTACAGATTAGACAGGAGTCCCCATGGACTATGATGTTTGCTGATGACATTGTGATTTGTAGCGAGAGTAGGGAGCAGGCAGAGGAGACCCTGGAGAGTTGGAGATATGTTATGGAGAGGAGAGGAATGAAGGTCAGTAAGAACAAGACAGAATACATGTGCGTGAATAAGAGGGAGGGCAGAGGAATGGTGAGGATTCGGGGAAGGAGTGTTGGTGAAGGTGTATGAGTTTAAATACTTGGGATCAACAATTCATAGCAATGAGGATTGTGGAAGAGAGGTGAAAAAGAGTACAGGCAGGGTGGAATGGGTGGAGAAGAGTGTTAGGAGTAATTTGTGAAAGATGGGTATTAGCAAGAGTGAAAGGGAAGGTCTACAGGACGGTAATAAGATCAGCTATAATGGTGGCACTGACCAGAAAGCAGGAGACAGAGCTGGAGGTGGCAGAGTAAAAGATGTTAAGATTTGCACTGGATGTGACAAGGATGGATAGGATTAGAAATGAGTACATTAGAGGGTCAGCGCAAGTTGGAAGGTTGGGAGACAAAGTCGGGGAGGTGAGATTGTACTGGGTTGGGCATGTGCAGAGGAGAGATGCTGGGTAAATTGGGAAAAGGATGTTAATGATAGAGTTGCCAGAAAAGAGGAACGCCTAAGAGGAGGTTTATGGATGTGGTGAGAGAGGACATGCAGGAGGTGGGTGTAACAAAGCAAGAGGGAGAAGACATAAAGAATGGAAAAAGATGATCCTCTGTGGCAACCCCTAACTGGATCAGCCGAAAGAAGAAGAAGACGACTGTCATATGATGGACTGGCTTATGGTACAGGATCCTACCTTGCATCTGTTGCTGTTGAGACAGACTCAACTACCCTTCCACAACACATTCAACAAAACTAGTTTACAAATTGAATAGTTTTCTCTTATTACAAGAATATATTTTATTTACTTCTCAACCCCCACTATCTTCACCATCATCATATGATGGACTGGCTTACAGTCCAGGATCCTACCTTGCATCTGATGCTGTTGAGAAGGACTCTGCTACCCTTCCACACCACATTCAGCAAAACTGATTTACAAAATGAATCGTTTTCTGTTATTACAAGAATATATTTTATTAACTTTTCAACCCCACTATCTTCACCATCATCATACAGAATGATTCCAAGTTTAGCATCCCCAATATTATTTGCACTTTGTTGTTAACTAGTTCATTTACTGGGAGATGTGAAAATTGGCAGAATTTTTCAGATAAAATCAGTTCCAATAGGTATGAGTAGATGCCACTAATTTTAATGATTCTGCTAGCTTTCAAAAGTCGTCATGACTTCTATCTAATCTTGTATCTCCTGGCCTGTTCATTCTGCAGAAAACCCACCCATCACAGTATAAAAAGAGCAAACTATAGCTCAAAAAGATATTTGTATCTTTATTGCATCTATTTGCTGAAGTGTGATGTGTCATTATAGGCAATGCCTCAGAAAGAATAAGAAGATGAAAAAAATTCAAAGTGAAAACTTCTCACAAGCTGGGTGGATCAAGGACTTCATAACAGACAAAAATATCCACAATAATAAGTCTATCCATCAAGTCTGGATTGTGCTGTGCTACAGTGATATGCTTCTACTATTCCTGTGGTTCAAATGTGGTAAAATATCAGTTTACCCCCAGGCTACCAGTGAGAGAAGCAAAAATCAAGGACATAACTGGAAGGCTCAAATTGAAACCTAAGTAAAAAACATCAAAGTCAGTATAAGGGATGAAAAAAGGGGAAAGCAATTTTTGATGTTTCTGGTAATAAAAATATGAAATTCTTCACAGAGGGGATTCACATCACCAGCAAGAACAGGATCTACACTGAAGTGACTGCATGTTTGCCCGAGGGCTGTGTGAGAGTTGGGGATTAGCCTTGACAAAATGATTGGCAGGACTGATTTTTCGACTTCGGTTACACAGCTTGCCTCTTTTGTTTGTACCAATGCCACTATCAAAATAGGAATTAGAATCTGCCGTTTCGGCTTTTTGTTCCACACAATTGGTGAAATCAGTCATAACCTTCACTGTCTGGTATTTACAGTTGCCTGGCTCTTTAAAACTGTCTCATCAACTGAAACTAGCAAGAGAAACACATTTATGAAAGTAAGTTTTACTCTCTCTCTTCCTTCAATGTTCATATTTTGCAGAGTAAAATTCATACTGCTCTTTCTTTATTGCTTTACAGAGAAAATGGTCACTAAACTTTATTCGGAACAGTGCAATTGGAATCAAGCAGATTAAGGGATTTATTCAGTAAGTCAGTAATGAGGATTAAAGCTTCAGCATTTTACTTTAAATTCCAGATCCTTTGGCACTAGGTTACACTGCCTGGCACGTCTGAAGGGATAAGTTGTTGGACATCTCACACTTGTCTCAAGGCAATAATTACATGTTTTATGCCAGTGAAAATATCTTCCAGCAAAGGTTGAATTCAGTCCCTAGGGAGTCGAGCCATATTGTACTAAAACTGAATACAGGCTACAGGCCAGTGAGCAAAGGTTTCAGAATCATTTGCAATAAGCACAAATAAACTAATGCCCCTTTCATAAGCTACTGAATACTTTTTTGTCCTCTGTTATTGCAGTATTTCTTGCTTAAATACCCTTTTACAGTCAAGGATGCAAGTTTTTATTTATTTACCTATTTATTTATTTGTATTGTTATTAACTGTGTGTGTGTGATTCCAGTCACCATACTTCTGTAGTGCTTGACTCAGCATTGCCTTGTCAAATGTGCCTTCCTAAGCAGTGGACACTCGAAGCTTAAACTGCTAGCAGGACTGTAATGATGACCTCCTTGAACTGCTATATGCACAGTGACTGGTCAGCTTACAGGAACTAATGATGGCCACACAAAACTGGTATGTTGAAGATGGTATTGCATCACTTGTAAATGCAGTAATGATGACAACTATGAACTACTGAAAGGGTCCTAAAGAAAAGCTTAACTGTGCTAGTATGGAATAAAGGCCTCTAACTATTCAAGCAATCCATTTTCTTAATCTGATTATTCATTTAATGAATTGAACGAAAATTGTAGCCAAAGGCAATAGGCAAGTCTTAAACTAAGTTTGAACATGATGCCAGCCCAACATAACGTGCACAAGGCGCAGTCCTTTACTATGTGCTATACTGCGCTATACTGTGGGAGATGGTATAAGAGTACAGGGTCCGGGGTCATTGATGTGTGCCATTCTTTTACTGTATTTAAAGCAATAGTTGAATTTCATCTCTTGCCATTTAGTCAAAAACTAAGGACATGAGCATGAGACTCCAATTTCCCTTATTATGGGTACACTGTATATTTGCTGTTTGCGAATGACGCACTCTTAATTTGATTGTGATCTCCACTATTCATTTTGGTAGTTCACAGCCATTTAAGATGCATTTGAGATGAGAATCAGCATCTTCAAACATAAAGTGTCACACACGTGTGCATGGGAGGCAGCTAAAGGGCCCTAAGGAGGATAATTCCATGCCAGACCAGGGGAAGTCGAAGTGCACTAACCCTTTTCCCATTTCCTCTGCAGACCAGGTACTGGAAATTCCGCCTGATTCCATTTCCGCCCCCCAGTGGCATCACTTCCGTTTCTGCCCCTGAAGACATCACTTCCATTTCCACCTCCGATGACATCACTTCTGGTTCTGGCCAAGACGACATCACTTTTTGTTCAGAACTCAATGACATCACTTCCAGCTCCGCCAAAACCTCCCTCGAAGATGACACCACTTCCAGTTCCGGCCAAGAAGACATCACTTCCAGTGCAGGCCCTGCTGACGTCACTTCCTCTGAATCACCATAAAACCGCCATTTTGCTTTATGAAAGCCAGTTCCATTTTGAACTCCTAAAATATTTGTTTCCTTTTGCTGCTACAGCTACCTACAATATACAGGACAACTACACTAAACCTCCTTTAGCTTACTTTTGTCTTTGTTATTGTGACAAAAGTCATAGTTCTCTTCTGGAAAACAGTGCCATGTTTTGTGCAGGTCAAGTAGGGGAGTTTTAGTGCTGCTATGCACTGCTATGATCAAATCAGTTGCTGCCACAATGACTCAAATGGATGTTTGGCACAACTTTGAAGGTGTTTTCATATTCATAGTCTGATTTTTTTTGTTCCAAATCCAGGTAAATTTTGCTACTTTGTTTCAATTTCCAGTTAGTCTGGTTGCATTTTACACTGAAAACTTTCAAGTGAACTAAACACATCAATAAACATTCCACTGACGTGTCGTGGACTCTTTTGTTATTGGGCAGAAACATTTTTTCCCAGCATAAAATATTATGCCGGGTGTTTGCACACCACTGTATTTTCCATAATTATTAACTGGAAGACTACTTAAAAATGACACGCTACTAAGTTTATGTGCAAAATGACTCATTTCAAATAGCTGAGTGTACAGCAGAAGACAAGTTCTGCTGATGGCATACACTGATGTGCTTCAGTATTATGACAGTAAATTTATCACACAATTTTCAGTTAATTGCATGATGTTTTGTATTTACTCTCCCGTAGCCATAATATGAATGTAACCTCAATTTAGTTTATCTCAAATCATCTACTGTTTCAGGTCTTTTACATATTTGTTATTAATATTTATTTTGGAATGCTTGATTAATATGTCAATATTAGTGTGTATCTTGCGCACATAGATTCGGATGTTCGATCTGAGGTCTAACAGAGTACTGCTGTTCATTTCTCTTCACCACTGTATGTGTTCCAATCAACCCAATCACAAGTAAATTTACACCAAAATTTTTATTTTTTTTTTAAAACATTGTCAACTGCTGTTCAATCACGCACATATGCAAATGAGCAAGTGCAAGTGGCTTTAAGACTGAATCAGTTACTGCTCTGATTGAGCGATGAATTGTGTGACTTGTTTTCTACCAGTTGTGTCATATTTGTATATGTGTATTTTTTTCTTTTTATTGTTTTTAATACTTCATGCTAATCTGCTATTCATTATGCTATGAATGGGATTGCCTAATTACTGAAAGCAAACATTCAGCATGACTACCACAACACACAAAATGTCACGCATAATGCACATTATTTCATGTAGTTAAATCAGTCCCATGCTGAATCATATTTTGACCTTCTGTGAACCATTTCAGGGTTTGCTTGGTACATCTGAGAACACTCTTTAGAAAGGGTCTCTGTACAGTTGTTTTGGAATGCAACAGAATGTGAAAGGAATGTACCTAAACAAACCAGACTTTCAGGGAAATCGTGCCAGGGTTTGAAAAAAGTGGTCCAGACAAACTAGGTGTGAAAATGCCTTAAAGCTCACCTTTGAAGTAGTAATCATGTCTGGGATCAGCCTGAGCTACAGAAATGCCAGTCTTGAATTTCCTCTAAGAAAGACCAACAGATCAGTGTAGCAGCCACAGTACTGGGGGTGATGAATGCGATGGCATTTTTATTTTAAGGACCAGTGAGCCTCATAAGTAATAGGCTTCCTCAGTAATTTCGCTTACTATTAGAATGTTTATAACAACTCTTTACACTGCCTTTTTGAGCAATTTTTTCTAATCTTCCATCCAATGGTCACGGTAATTTATATACAGTATATAAAAGTCAATGTATGTGTGTATGTATGTATGTATGTATGTTGCAGCATCACTTCCAAATGGCCGGAGTGATTTTAATGAAACTTGGTATACATTTCTCATTGGTTGACTAAAAATACTGTAGGGTGAAATCAACCCTCACCCACTCTCTTCTGGGTAGGGTTCTGGGTGATCTTGCGGTCTTGTATGCATGTTATCATCCAGTTAACGCTCGGAACTACCACCAGAGGGAGAACTGGAGGTGACTGCCAGCATTCTTTATGTTTGAACATTACTGCGCATCTGTTGTTTTTGAAATTAATCAGAGTTGGCCAGTTCCGAGCATCAACTAGATGGTAACATGCATAGAAGACAGCAAGACAAGCACATTAGTGAGTGTTCATTGTTTGTTAAATTATTTTTTAAGTTTTGTTTTTTAAATTATATTAAACAATAAAAAAAAACCTTTAATTTTCCTCCCAGGCAACGCTGGGCATTTCAGCCAGTCTCTTGTATAAAATAATTTTGCTTTTTGTATTATCTGAAACTCTCTCCATGCCAGGTAATGTAAGCCTGTTTCCTGCTGATGGAACTAACTTTGTTTTCCTTGTAGTATTTTACGTTTACCCTACATTATTTTTGTGTCTCTGCACCCTCAACTTTCCTGTATAGCAATGAGGCTTAAAACCTTGAGCCCTGATTCTCATCCGTAATAAGAGAAGTGCCTTTTTTATTACCTGCATATTTGCATTTCTGGTTATAGTTTTTCCCCGTTAAGGCCATGCAGTGCAAGAGGAACAAGAAGTCCATACCATTTGCTCACTTAAAGGTACCCACAGTAAATTTGAAAAAAAAAAAAAACCCAAAGAGATCAGTATCAGGAATGCAGCAAGCTTGAGTGAGTGTTCAGGCCAGAATGGGGCTGACTGGCATCTCTATTTTCATCCACTGTTGAGGAGGACTGCCTGCCAGTGCTAAATTTGAGAAAGCCAAATTGTGTAAAGAAGCCAGCAATATTACATCCTTGTTTTAAAGATGCACAGGTTACATTTATGAAAATAATGATATTTACAAAATTATTTGATCAGTTGCTTTACAGCTTCATGGAGTCCAGCAAACACCTGGCTGTAGGTTGGTTAATGTTGCTAACACTCCATACTGCTAGTTTTGCTGTGTGTGTAGTCTGCATGATCTTTACATGTTATTGTGACTTATCCCTTTTCACTTCATAGCTGTATAATTCTAAACTTGAGGTGTTGAGGTTTCAATTTAGGCAGGTTATAGTCAACACATTGTCCTCAGGAGTGTGTGGTTATCAGTTTACTTAATGCTTAAATCTATATGTGTGTATTTTGTCAGATGTTGATGATGTCAAAGGGTATCACAATGCCAACCCTAACCCTACATCTCATTGTTTGATTGTTTTTTTCTGACTCAAAGAGTGCTTGACTATGGACATTATACTGAATCATTAGAAAAAGAGAGACAGATAATATTGGACAGGTAAACTGATGTTAACATTAGGGAATTCTGCATACATAGAAGAAAATTCTGATTTGGCCTCCCAAGTTTTAAGCCAAAAACACTACTGGATGTATGACATCCTTAAAGTAGAATTCACATCCTTGCACAAAGGTTTCAATTTTTTGGTCCTTCTGTATTCCCATATTTCCCCCATGATGAACTTTAGGTATTGACCAAAAGCATTAAACTATAAGTACATGAAATGAGTTTCTTGCAAGAGGATTGCTGAGCTAAGTCTCCAAGCAATGCCAAGGGGACCTTTGAGTAAAGCTATCTCTAGATCAGAACTAACTGAAGCTGTTTTGGCATACAATGAAGTTGCCACCCTGGAGAAACTTTACTTATCCGGTATGGACCACTAAAAGAGCACTCATGGGTAGAACATCCTGGTTTAATTATATCTTTAAGCTTAACTTAACAGCACCTAAGAATTCCACACAAAGAGTAAAGCTTAGATGAACTGTTCTTATCATAATCAGTCTGTTGCCACAATGAACCTAATCATGATGGCCAAATGCATGCTATGTTCGATAAATTAAGTTATGTATTTTAATTCATTCTTGTTTTTCATGGCACTGGAGAGTGGTGACTTGTTGCATGTTGGTTAGACAAGTGTTTAAGAATATATATATATATATTGTGAACGCTGGCCCGGACACAGACAGACGGACATCGTTGTTGCACCCAACACACTGTTTATTTACAACTATTTACAATTTCACGTGCACCTTTCAACCCCAGTGCCTCCAGCACCGATTCCCCCAAAGTCCAGGCCACACAGTTCCACTGCCTTTCTCCTGGCCGCCTCTAGTCCTCCCTTCAGCTCTGTCCTCTTCCACCCGACTTCTGCCGATGACTGGAGGGAGGCGGCCCCTTAAATAGGAACATGAATGGGCTCCAGCTGCTTCCCGGCATTCCTCCATAGCCACACCCCAGTGTGGCGGAAGTGCCGGCTGCGCACCAGGAAGCCGTCCTGGTGTCCACTGTCGTCTTCCCCCCAGCACTTCCTGGTGTGGCAGAAGTGCTGGGCTCCTGGGATATTCAGGCACTGGGGTGCCGCCTGGCGGTGGCCACGGATCCCTACAGGGCTGGGCTTCCAAGCCCTTCACCCGAGGCCCCCAACATAACCAGGGCGGACGCCCCCTCGTGGTCTGGAGGAGGCAAAAGCCCTCCTCCGGTCCTCCTGGGCGTCCCGGCCGGGGTACCACAATATATATATATACACATATTGTCACAGATAGCCAGGGTTCTTACCTGGCCGGGATGCCTGGAGGGATCATTTACAGAGAGTCATTAACATCTTCCGGGTCATGAGGGGGCAACCGCCCTGGAGCAGGAGAGGACCACGGGAGAGGAGGAGAGACTTTCCAACTCATTGGGATCTGTGGCCACTGCCAGGGGGCACCTTAAGCCTCCTAGAACCCGGGAAACCTTTACTTCTGCCACACTTGGCAAGATGGCGGAGTAACCTGCCAGGGACACCCGGAGTGCTTCCGGTGCAAAGAGCAGCACTTCCGCCACACCAGAAAGTGCTGCTGGAAGATCTTCACCAGCCACCTGTAACTCATGCGGGCGGGAATAAAAGGCGCCGCCTCCTAACATTCAGAGAGCTAGAGTCGGAAGCGAGAGCAGGACGAAACTCCCAGGAGGAGATTGGCGGCTAAAAGACTGAGAAAGAAGGTTTATTGGGGAAATTTACTTGCTGTGAGCATTGTGTGGTGTTCGAGACTTTATTCCTGTGATTATTTGTGGTGAATAAACGTGTGACTTTTGATAAAGATGTGCTTTCCGACTGGTGCTGTCCGGGCAAGTCAATATACCTATATATATATATCCATCCATTATCCAACACACTATATCCTAACTACAGGGTCACAGGGGTCTGCTGGAGCTAATCCCAGCCAACACAGGGCGCAAGGCAGGAAGCAAACCCCGGGCAGGGCGCGCACACAAACACCCACACACCAAGCACTCACTAGGGACAATTTAGAATCGCCAATGCACGTAACCTGCATATCTTTGGACTGTGGGAGGAAACCGGAGCACCCAGAGGTATTCTGTACACAAGACAAAACTACTGCTATTAATGCATTTTATTTAAGCAGTGGTTCCTTTTTTATTTGTTAATGTCAACATTCTCCTATTTTTGTGATTTTGACCCACCATAGTAAGACGCTGAAAGTAACCAACATAAGACAAACAGGTTGATGTGATTTTCTCAAGATCACTGCAATTCTGTCAATTTGTCTGCCTACTGCTGTGGATTAGCAGAAGGCAAGTGAGGCCTGCCACTCACAGCAAGCAGACAGTGCATCAGTATTTGTTTGTTATCTGGTAAAGATTACTTTTCTCATTACAGCTGCACCCCCAGGAGTGTGCCGATGTATCTTCACTCCATTTGGATGCTGACAAAGTGCCAAAGATCAGTTTGCCACCTGAAGCATCCTAATGCTGTCATTGAACCAATAGTCTTAGATTGCTATTTTGTAAATGTATAGTCACCTGTATACCACAGGAGCCACAGGTATCAAAAGAGGAATGTTATTAGCACACAAATCTCACAGAAGAGCGTTTCATAAACAGAAAGCATGAAGTTATTACACAGCTACAAAGCCTACTGCTCCCATATCTGTCTAGTATAGTGGTTTGTTTCCTCACCAGTACTCTCACGGAACTGTCTCTTCTCAGCTGTCTTCTTTCCTTACCACTCACACAATACTGGTCTCTTCCTCCTAACAGTCACTCTGTCACCTAAGTCTCTTGTTGACTCCAGAATCACAAGTAGTATGCTTGGCCCATTAAATCGTTTGACTGAACCGGCTAATGTGTAATCTGAGCTCAGGTGTGCCATACACATTCATTGGAGGAAGGCTTTTGCTGAATAAAAGTAATAACATGAATGGGTGTTTATTTATTTATCCAATTACATTTTCTGAAATATTTGCCATCTTGACATACTCAAGGCTTTGATAAACAAGTTCCATAATCAAAGTAATTTCATTTGGTCAGTGTGCATTTTTACAATACTTATTCACATATACAGGAACTACTCCTTTTAGTTTGTGTGTTTTAGAACAAATAAAAAGCTACACATGATCCTGATCTCTCTGCTACTTCCCTGTTAGTTGTACTGGAGTTTGTGCTGAAAATCAAAATCTGAAACCGTTTTGAATCACTGCATGTGAAGTTAATAAAATCTGTTACAGAACAGACAGTGTTTCATACCTGGCTCAGATGTCTTTTCTTTTTCTATAGTCTGTGTTTCTTTCAAATAATATTTTACTTTGCTTTATGAATATTATTTTCTTTTTTTATATTATTGAATTAAATATTACAATATAATTATTTTGTCAGGGATGTGTTTCTTATTTTCCTTGTGTTTTATATATTGGGCCCAAGCTACAAACACTGCCTGTAATTAAGGAACTAGCATGCCATAAGTCCAGAGTCCCGGGAAATATCTGAAGATTCCTCTCAGAGTGCCATTTACTCCCTCTGTCCTCTGTCAATTTCAATTTAGCTCTTTCTCCTTCTTGCAGGTCTGCTGTATTAGTTTACTTAGCCCTGTGCCATCCTGGTGCTACCAGTAACCTTCATAATAAATACTTTCTATAAATATACATACATTTAGAGTGATTTAGATATTTAACAGAAGTAAATGAATAGTTTGGTGAGTAGTTTGCAATTATCAAAGATACATTTTTCTACTGATTAAATGTTTGTGATACATCATCTATTGGAATAACAAATGCAATGCATTTTGTTACTAAAATTGTTTTACAATGACAGAGAAATAGTAACCAGGCGGACACACAGACACTTATCCTTTTAATAAGGTGAATGTAAACTTTGCACAAAGGTCTTAATGGATTTCCTCTAAGTACACTGGATTTCCATCCACTACCCCAAAGATACTGTATATGTGTGTGTTCGGTTAACTGGTAACATAGAAATGAGAATGTGTAGGAGTGTGTGTGAATGTATTGCAAAGCACTGGATGTTTGTTTCTGTCTTGTGAACATTGCTGCCAGGATTGGCTCCATTTCCCTGTGACTCAGATTGGGATTAAGCAGGCCTGAGAATGTTTGTTTACTGTTAATGGGGTTATTAGGCTTTATCAAGTATGGAGTGTAAATATCTGCTGAAAGGTATGGTTCTTCAGCTCTTTGTTGTTGAAGACATTCTGTATCTGTACCACTCTGTAATCCAATACAGGATTTTAGAAATGTGGTAAGTGGAAATAAATATGTGCTAGAATTTTTTTAGTATTTCTTAATCGATTATACACTATACATGTATTATTATAATTTTCCTCCAGATCTGAGTTATAATGCCAAAACACATCTAATCCTACTCTAAACACCTGTGCCAATTGCTTAATGGTCTAATATATTTAAAGGTGTCTTGACAAAATGCCAATTTCCAGCCTCAGATATTCACTGTTGGCACACATGGGCACATTTTTAATCTTATTTACTGCTATGGAAAAACACATGTTTTACATTAGTACGCTTACTTAGAGTAACTGCAGAACTCTCTTTAAAGGGAGAATACGAATTTGCCTACATCAGTTCTGTGCTTGTGTCAGTACTTGAGAGCGAGAGCATCAAGAACAGAGAGTGACCAGTAAGATAAATGCAAAGAATATGTATTCAGCACTTTATTTTCTTGCACCAATTCTTAACCTGGTAAGCCTGACTTTTAAAAATATGTTTTATTAACATGGAATTGAAAATGAAAAGTAACTGTAAACTAATATTTTGTAGCTTACAAAGGCATTAGATCATCTGACATTTCCACATCCTGACAAAATTAAAGTAGTATGTGAAACTGGCAGACCACCATCTGGTGGGCAAGTAAGGCAGATACTTTGAGAAAATGCAGTCAAAATTCAGAAATGAAGAATTTACAATTACTCCCATGCAAATTCTTTAAACATTCTTCTTTACTCTGCAGCTAATACCTTAAAAATAAGTTATTCTAATAATTTATGTGAAGTACTCGTTTAGGAATTTCTGCTTCTACAGGTTAAGTATAATTGTTTCTTTTTCTTTTTTATCACTCTTTTATCTTGATTACCATTTTAACTATATTTTCAAGGAGCTTTTAAAAATAATTGAACAAGAAAATGTTTATTAAACATATAAGCGTCTTCACTGAATATATTTAAATTTCTACATGTATCAGTTATAAGTGTACTTTTTATGTGACTCCCCAAAAATGTGAAGAAAAGCTCTTAAGCAGAATTCACATTTTGGAGATATCTTAGAACAGGGGTGCCCACACTTTTTCGACTTTTTAAAAAGCTACTTTTAAAATGAGCAGCTTGAAATGATCTACCTACATTAAAAATTATATATATATATATATAATATATATACTAAGTGTACTTTATACATAAAATGTTTGTTGTTGTACTTTGCAAAACTGAATAATCTTTATGGCACAATAACAATTCAATACATTTATGGACACTACAGTATTTGGATTTAATAATCTTCATGTGGGAAAAGGCTGACTCGCATAAATAAGTAGAGCCGAATAATGCAGTCAAGGAGCTTTTGAATTAAGCCATGTGAAAAATGACGGCTGTCCGATTAACTGCGATTTAGTTCCCTCTCCTTTCTCTTTTGCAGATCGCTTTCGGAAGGAAGTCAGTTTTGTAGTTTTTATGAACAGTTCGAAAGTGCCTTTCCACGTTTCCCTTCTTTGCAATAGCAATGATAGATTGACAGATCAGACAAACGCACTTCGATTGTGACATTGTGAGAAAAAAAATCCTCTTCCATTTCCAAATCCAGCCCATACCCTCCCCAAACAATTTTTTTTAAATCCCTTCTTTAGTCGATATAAATTGGAAGGGTAACTAGATCACAGCCGGAGTTTTGCAGTAGCTCGCGTGTTTGATCTTGCATGTGGGATGACCAGTGTCTTAGAAGAAAAGAGATCTCAGACTGGCTGCCCTGTATGTCAATCAAGTGGCAAATGCCATAGGGAGGATATATGATAGACTAACGTTTAAAAAATTATTTTTTTGAATGCAACGCGATTTACCTGCACTACCTTTGTGATCTACCGGTCGATCGCGATCGACACATTGGGCACCCCTGTCTTAGAAAAACACGCATACTTCAGAATCATTATGAATTCCCAGAAATATGAATAAGAGAAACTAAAAAATGCCACTGCATTTTAAAAATGACTTTACTCTTATGTTTAATCTTTACTACATTATTTTTTGTGTTCTTATTTTGTTTTGTACATGCAAAGGATGTTTTATTTTCTTATAACACGTTGTTATTTGATCTGTAAACTTTATGATAGTTTTCACTTTGAAAGGCAATACATACAATAAACATTAATAGAGGTATTGATTGAAGGAGTTTAGCTAAAGATAAGAGAATGTGTTTGTAACAAAAACACATTCCACCCTCAGAACAAAAATGACCATTCCTAAGTATAGATGGATATCATAGAGCCAGAAAAGAAGTAAGTTCTCTAATGACTTTCACAATTAAAATAATTAAGGCAGACTGAAAGTTTATGTGGAATAGATCTCAACAGACATGAACATTCTAGCAAGAAAATGCCTGGTCCTTTTCGTCAAAGAATTCAGTTTCCACTGACCTCGAAAAAATTATTAGAGCCTAAATTAATGCTTAAGAGGGTGACATTTATGAATATATAATGAATGACCAGGCAGTCTGTCAGTGAAAAAGGTTGAAAATGCAACATGATATTTACTCAAGACCTCTACTTCGGAGAAATGCCAGTCAATACATGTTCATTAGTACATCCTTTGCAGTGGGAGAGCAAAAATAGGTCTCCTTCATTTTCCTATTTCTTGAGGGTAAGTGCTGTTGTTGCCCCCTGTCAGGCTGTCTGCCTAGAAGCTGACCATATCTAATAAGAAAGTAAGTTTCTAGAAAAGGCTGTGGCATTTTAAAGTCACCTGTTACTATAGTAACAGTAAATGCCACTTGATTTTTTATTTATGTACATTTATAAACTAACAGCACTGAGACTATGATGTGCTATGTAAACACCCTGCTGGTATATTATAGTAGGCCATGACAGGCAGATGTCCATCCTATCCAGGTAACACAAAAAAGGAAATAAAAAAAAGAAAATAGCTAACTGTATATAAAGAGCAAGTATAAATAAACTGGTCAAAAAATTAAAGGAACACTTTTTAATCACAGTATAGCATCAAGTCAATGAAACTTCTGGGATATTGATCTGGTCAATTAAGTAGCAGAGAGGATTGTTAATCAGTTTAGCTGCTTTGGTGCTAATGAAATTAACAGCAGGTGCACTAGAGGGGCAACAAAAAGGCAAACCCTAAAACAGGAATGGTTTAACAGGTGGAGGCCACTGACATTTTTTCCTCCTCATCTTTTCTGGATGTTTTCTCCCTAGTTTTCCATTTGGCTATGGTCAGTGTCTCTACTAATGGCACAAGGTCATACCCACAGGTTGTCCAACATCTCCAGGATGGCACATCAATACGTACCATTACCAGAAGGTTTACTGTGTCTCTCAGCATAGTCTCAAGGGTATGGAGGAGATTCCAGGAGACAGGCAGTTACTCTAGGAGATCTGGACAGGGCCGTAGAAGGTCCTTAATCCATGAGGAGGAACGGTATCTGCTCCTTTGGGCAAGGAGGAACAGGATGAGCACTGCCAGAGTCCTACAAAATGACCTCCAGCAGGCCACTGATGTGATTGTCTCTGACTAAACAATCAGAAACAGACTTCATGAGGGTGGCCTGAAGGCATGGTGTCCTCTAGTGGGCCCTGTGCTCACTGCCCAGCACAGATGAGAGAAGGATCACCCTGAGCCCTTGTGACAGATGTGAAAGGGCCTGGAGAAGCCGTGGAGAACATTATGATGCCTGTAACATCATTCAGAATGACAGCTTGGGTGGTGGGTCAGTGATGGTCTGGGAGGCATATTCATGGAGGGACGCACAAACCTCTACAAGCTAGACAACAGCACCTTGACTGCCATTAGGTATTGGGATGAAATCCTTGGACTCATTGTCAGACCCTATGCTAGTGCAGTGGGTCCTAGGATCCTCCTAGTGAACGACAATGCCCGGCCTCATGTGTAAGAGTATGCAGGCAGTTCCTGGAGGATGAAGAAATTGATACCAATGACTGGGCCCTACGCTCAACTGACCTAAATCCTCTGGGACATTATATTTCGGTCCATCTGACGGCGACAGGTTGTACTTCAGACTGTCAAGGAGCTCAGTGATGCCCTGGTCCAGATCTTGGAGGAGATCCCCCAGGACACCATCAGTTACATCATTAGAAGCATGCCTCGACATTGTCAGATGTACGATTTTGAGTTGCTGCAATGAAATTTTGGCAAATGAAATAGCCTGCCGCATCATTTTTTCACATTGATTTTCGGAGTGTCTTTGAATTCAGCCCTCTGTAGGTTGATAATTTTAATTTCCATCAAATGATGTGGCAATCTTTCATTCCTAACACATTACCCAATCCATATTAGTATATATATCCAGCAGGATTTTTTTCCCATTGAGATTTGATGTGTTTTCAAAGTGTTCCTTTAATTTTTTTTGACCAATTTATTTTCTATCTATCTATCTATCTATCTATCTATCTATCTATCTATCTATCTATCTATCTATCTATCTATCTATCTATCTATCTATCTATCTATCTATCTATCTATCCAGAGAGACCAATTAGTGTATGAATTAAATACAGATATCTGAAGTGATGCTGTTGCATTTTATTATATTTGGCCGCTGTCTATCACATATCTTATGGATTCCATTATCCATATTTATGGCTGGCATTCCTGCATGTAGCCAGCATTAAAGTGAAGATTTGTTACAGTGTAAAGGTAAATACAGGTGCTGTTTAATTCCAAGATGCTGTGCCTGACCCATCTACCAAGTTTTATTAGCTAATCAAGGTTTTATTGAGCAATCAGCACCTCAATTAAACCTGAAATAAAAAGCATGTGCTAGGCTTTAGTAAGCAGTGCACACACAGACACACTCATGTGTGTGTGTGTGTGTGAGTAAAAAGTGTGAGATGTCACAGGCTAATCATATTGTATAAACTTTATTTATAGAAGGTAACCAATAATTTTAAAAAATGGCTTCAGAAATTGATGGACTGTAAATAGATATGTGTGAAAATAACTACATAAGTTGATTTGCTCAAAGTTGTGTAATAATCTGGAAGCTGGAACTTGGACTTACAGCGCTGTAGTGTAAAGTGATTTGTTTTAGCCACTTAATTTTCAGACTAACTTTACCTAATTTAGGTTTACAAGGCCCTGAATCTTGTTCTAATGGTGTTGGGTGTAAAGCTAAAACTCCACCTTGATAGAGCTTCAGTCTACAAGGTACGAAATAATTAAATATCTGTGATTTTTGGATTTTGTTGGACACACAGATTATACACAGGTAACATGCAAGTGGAGAAAATATGCAAATTTCACACTGACATATTTCAACCCAGTTTCTAGCAACTTTGAAGCAGTAGGGTTAAGAACAACAATACAGACCATTCACAATGTACTATTGATTTTCATTGTTTTTAAAGTGTTTAAATAAGGATATAGAAGAATGTATATTACAAGATATGGTGCTGAAAGGTTTGTAGACATATGTTATGACTTGGCTTTATAAGGTTTAGTGTTAGAAACACTCTGTCTTCTGAATAATAGTTTTGGTAATATTATGAGACATTTTAAGAAGTGATACTTTAAAATTTCTTCTTTTTTGGGGCCTACTTTCATTTACTTTGAACAGGCAATTCCCAAGCCAGCCGAGAGACTCAGTCATACTTTTGCTATTCAGAGACTACCACATTTTCCATGAGTTGGACACTTGAATCACTGACCATATAGCCAAAAATATTCCTTGCTTTAACATTCATGATGATGCACTTCTATTTTAGACCTTTTAACAATAAAATTACAAGGTATCCTTTTTCCACCTCAGCTAGTTGTTTTGTATGTGATAGGGGTCTAGCCTATGCTGCATGCTGTAAATGTTTGGAAATCTTGACCATTTCCATTTTACTACAAAGAGTACAATAATTTACAGATAATTAAAGATTTATCACTTCACATGAGTGTTGAAAAATTTTGAAAAAGGGAGAGTCACACTCTAACATCGAACATTTTTTGAAAATACTTTATATCCATTAAATAACCATACCAGATTACAAAGGTACTAATTTATTTGAAATGTCAATCCATATCATCTATATAATTAATCTATAGCATAATGACTGATACATAATGATGAAGAATACTGTGAAGGTTTAAGCATTTACATTAACTTAGTTGGGGTTTGGATTTTTTTTTGTTCTTGGTGGTATCCTTTACATTAAAAAATAAGAATTTACACAAATGAAGATAGCAACCTCAAAATAATTTTACTATATATTTCACAATAGGCCTTGACTATATCATATGTTTTATAATCATGTAGAGTTTCCCCATACTGCTGGAACTATGTTTCTAGAAATGCACTTGATTTAAAAACATCTGCAATTGTGCACTGATGAACAGCAACAACAACATTTATTTAATTAGCACATTTTCATACAAATAATGTAGCTCAAAGTGCTTTACAGGATGAAGAATGAGAAAAAAGACAAAATATATAAAAAAATAAAATTAGGCAATACTAATTAACATAGAATAAAAGTAAGGTCCGATGGCCAGGGAGGACAGAAAAAAAAAAAAACTCCAGACGGCTGCAGAGAAAAAATAAAATCTGCAGGGGTTCCAGGCCATGAGACCGCCCAACCCCTTCTAGGCATTCTACCTAACATAAATGATCGTTCCTCATAAACCCATTGCTCATTGTCTCTTTTTAATTGAGTACTTTTTTGTGACATTTTGGCTTCTGATTTGACATTAAATTTTGAATTCATTGCTGCTTATAGTTTCATGGTATTATTAATTTCCTTTTTTGCAGTAGGAAATTGGCACAGTTGATATCAAATTCCATCTAAGTAGGGTATGAGATTACCTATAAGTGGAAGACTAGGTTCTTGTGTGTTTAGTATATAGGCAAATACTGGGACAGTGATAACACTGTCTTTCATTCATTTCTACTATGTATAAAAAGAATTCCGCTTTCATGCCTCAAAACTATTTCATCAACCTGTTGCTGTGACATGATCTGGCCACAGGAACTTTCACCACATCCTTCTGGAGGATAGAAAGTCTATTTCTGCTTTGTCTACCCTTCTCCTCTTGTTCTAAACCAGATCGGCAGTTATCAACATGACCTTGTGCATCAGAAACACTTTTGTTAGCTCTGTGTTTTCTCTTCTACCCTACTTCATAAACATTGGCCTACTGTTAAGTCTCTTATTTCTTCATTGTACAGGGAATCATAAAAGATCATGCATAAAGCATTCTTCTTAGATCTGTGACAGGTTGAAAAGGAGTGTCTCACACTGTAAATTTAAATCATATTGTCCCAGACATATATACTGTATAGTGACTAGTTGGAGAACACAAGGATTCAAAAAGGAATATTGGGGCACCAATTGCCAAAAAAACAAAAGGGTGCACAGAGAACGTAAAAAAATCAGCAGAAATCAGCCTTAAACAATTGAGCAAATAACGCTCCTTCACATGGGGACTCTGTCCTCTGTGAGGTCTGGATACAAATGAAACGCCACCTTCCAGGTACAGAGTGTTTTCATGGAGACCAACAACAACAACAACATTTATTTATATAGCACATTTTCATATAAACAGTAGCTCAAAGTGCTTTACATAATAAAGAATAGAAAAATAAAAGACACAATAAGACCAAGTGGTCATGGGCAGTATTACGGTGTCCTACTTGGGCATCTCTTAGGAATTGCAGGTGAAAGAGAATGGACAGCTAGTGACAGTATGCCCTCTTGTTCCAGAGTGGTATTGTTTACCTCAGCAGAGCCAGGAAGGCAATCCCCAGGCACACAAGCACGAGAACCATACATTCTTGTTTTTCTGCGTTCAAAATAATATACCATTATCAAATCTGATTAATCCAATTTATGAACGTGATGGGAAAATTCTGTCCCAATGACACTGAATAAAATGCAGAAACGAATCCAAAGACAGTCCATTTCGTGGTATACTCACTCACACAGGGTCAAATTAGACTTATCAATTACCTTAAACTGTGAGTGCTTTAAGAGAATGAGAAATATACTATCAATGTGATCTGAGTTAAATACTTCAGAAAGTTGTTACATTGAAATTGAAGGAAGCTAAGGTAATTGCTCAGGACATTTAAATGGCAGTTAACTATAATCACTGCGGAAAGTCTTGTCTATCTAAATAATCTTTGATTTCAACTCATCATCTGAAATCGCTTCTCCTGGTGAGTTTTGCAGTAAAAAGCGTGCCAAGCAGGTCAGCCGACACTTCCATGACTCTAGGGACAGATTCCAGCTTTTTCTGGGGAATTCCCAAGTATTCCCAAGCCAGCCAAGAGACATAATCTCTCCAACGAGTGCTGTGTCTGCCACAGGGTCTCCACCGCTTTTCTGACCCTTGTACTCACAGTCTTATTCTTTTGGTTATTACCCACATCTCATAACTATATGTGAGGATAAGGAATGTAAATCAACTAGTAAAACACAACATTTGTTTTTAGACTCTGCTCTCACTTTACCAACATGAACCAGTATGGCGTCCACAGGACAGTTGCTGTCACTCCAATCACTTTTCAGTCTCACATTCCCTTTTTCCATCACTTGTGAGCAAAATCCTGAGATTCATGAAATCCTCAACTAAGAGCAGTTTTACATCTTTACCTGGAGAGAGTAATCCACTTTTTTCCAAGAGAGGACCATGACCTCAGACTAGAAGCTGCTGATATTCATCTCTGCCACTTCAAATTCGACAGCTAATCACTTGAGAGTGGCTGAAGATCACTGTCAGATGAGGCAAAGAGGAAAACATCATCTGTATAAAGCAATATTACCCATAGTCTGCCCTACTGGACAACCTCCCATCCTTACCTATGCCTTGATATCTCGGCAGTTAAAACGACAAACAGGAGACGTGACAAAACACAGCCTTGACAGAGTCCAACATACAAAGTGAATGAATTTGACTTAACGAAAAGTATTCAGACACAGCTCTCACCATTTTCATATAGGGAACAAAGAGAGTCCCTTTTACTCCATATTCCTGTAAGCACCTCCAACAATGCATCCCCAGAAACACGGACATATGCATTTTTCAAATCTACAATACATATGTAAGCTGGGTTATCATATCCACACACAACCTCTAGCAACTGAACTAGGGAGAAGAGCTGGTCTACTGTTGCAAGGTCAGGATGGTATCCACATTGTTCTTCCTATAACTTAGGCTCAACCATAGGATTAAGTCTCGTCCCTCACACCCTGGGATAGACCTTACCTGGGAAGCTGTGCGAGGTGTGTGATTCCTCTATAGTTGGCACGCACCCACTGGTCACCTCTCTCAAATATGAGGACTACCAAACCAGTTTCAATGCAATATTGAAACATTGAATAAACATGTTATCCACACTATCCTAAAAATATCAACATTTCTTGCTGTATATCGTCCACCTCAGAAATATTACTACTATGGAGTCCTCTAAACACTATAGTGACTTCAACAACAATGATGGGATTTCCCCCACATGATGTGTCTAGTGCGGCCTCCTGATAGGAGGTAATGCCCACCTGGTTGAGAAATTCCTTAAAGTGTTTTTTCCACTGATTAAAAGTTTCCCCAGAAGTGGTCAGCACCTCTCCATCCCTTCTTAACACAGTCCAGACCAGGTCACGACTTCTCCTTCTGAGGTGTCAAATGGTTTTCCAGAACAGCCTCAATGCCATCTGATAAGACTTTTTCAGTGGCCTCTCCAGACTCTTCTTATTCATGAAGTTTTGCTTCCGCACCCTCCCTAATGAGTCAGTAGATCCTATAGACAGGATTTCCCAGAAGGCAACCTTCTTTAGTCTGACAGCATCCTTGTTCCCTGGTGTCGACAATCAAGTCCTGGAATTGACGCCATGAGATGCCCCAACTGCCTTAAAAACAGCTTTATATACCTGATGGTTCGGGCAACTCACATAAACTGGCTTGGCTCAGAAACAACGATGTGGCGCTATTTTCTGGACTGACCACCTGCAAGATGAAGGGTGAGGATCAGATATAATCACAGTTTAGTGCCAGGTTGGGAGCATACACTGATACAGGGTGATGCCACACACACCACATGAATAACCACCTCAGGATCCCAGATTGGGACCCAAGCACAACCGTACAATTGGTGATACCTCAGCACCACACCAGTTTGAATGGAGTGGAACAGTGTGAGATTTTCTACAGTGTCTGGAGTGCCAATCCCACCACCAACCCCTAAATTTTCCCTACAAGTTAGAAGACCTGTTTGCAGGGTTGGATGCAAGTTAACATCATACCCAGGATGGAGCAATTGCAGGTTAAGAGCCTTGCTCAAGGGCCCAATGGAATAGAATAATTTCTGGCATTTACGAGATTCAACCTTGCCGATGCAGATCCCTAGCCTCAGAGCCACCACCCGCCTAGTCTGCCTTAGTGTCAGGCATAGACAGAAAAGACCTAAATGGACTAGACGCTGTCAATGGACTTCACTGCAAAAAATGCATATGCAAAATTGGCTTGAGTTGTTTTGCTTGCATTTACAGTAGAAAAAAAACTCTGTCAAATGGGTAAGCAAAATTGGCTTGATAAGATTTCTTAAAGTAAGCTATCCATCCATTATCCAACCTGCTATATCCTAACTACAGGGTCACGGAGGTCTGCTGGAGCCAATCCCAGCCAACACAGGGCGCAAGGCAGGAAACAAACCCTGCACGCACACACACACCCACACACCAAGCACACACTAGGGATAATTTAGAATCGCCAATGCACGTAACCTGCATGTCTTTGGACTGTGGGAGGAAACCAGAGCACCTGGAGGAAACCCACGCAGACATGGGGAGAACATGCAAACTCCACGCAGAGAGGACCCGGGAAGCGAGGCAGCAGCACTACCCACTGCGCCAACCGTGCCGCCCCTAAAGTAATCTAAACAATCATAAATACACATTTTTGGATAAGCAAATGATTCTTAAAATAAGGAAAAATAAATTATAATATCATGATTTAAGTACTTTTCACTTGGCTTAGATTTTTTTGAAGAGTAGAATACATTTTGGTTTAGTAAAAAAAATTGTTAATAAATTTTGCCCAATGTACAAATAGTCCGTGGTCAGTTCAGTATATTTACTTCTTATTTACCATTAGTAATAATTTTTGTAATATGTTTGTGGTTTTTTTAATTAAAAATAGTGTATTTTCTTAAGAAGTGAAAAACAACAATAATAAGTAAATCAGAAAATCTAAGGCATTTATAATCCGTCTTCATAATAAAAAGTTTATCTAGCTAAAATTATTATTGCTGGGGCCCTGATATTATTCATCCCCAAGTGCTTACTGTTGGTGTTTATTTTGTTTACAGGTGAAAAAAAATGAAAACCAAGGAAAACACTACCAGACGTAAATGTCATGAAAAGAGGGATAAACACATGTTCTAGTGCCAAAAACAGACTTGTTATGTGTTCACTGCAAATAGTACCATCTCACAAACATAACTGAGAATATATCATCTCCTTATTGTGCTTAATGCAAAAAGAAAAAAAGTGCTCTTTTTAAAGGCTAACTTTGGTTTAAACAACTCAGGATCCAGATTAGGACCCATGTGCAGCCATACCTAGTTCAGATGGAGTAGAACAGTATGAGGTTTTTTATGGTGGCTGGAGTGCCAATTCTGTCACCAACCTCTAGTTTTTCCCTGCAGGTTGGAAGGCCTACATGCAGGACTGGGTGCAGATTAACGTCCAGGACGGAGCAATTTCAGGTTAACTCCCTTTTGGCATTTAAACCGGCAACCTTCCGATTGCCAGTGTAGATCCCTAGCCTTAAAGCCACCACTCCGCCAGCTGAAGAAAGGAGCAAAATGATTTCATCCTGCTTCTTTTACAAAAAATTAGTATTATGCCAAGTTCTGATCAGTGTTTTTTCTATTTATCTTATATAATCGTCAAGATAATTCAAAATATCTAACGTTAGCAGATGGAACCCTGTACAACTGAATGTAATGGTTCCAACGTAATTCTTTCATAGCGATGCTATAGGGGAACTACATTTTATTCCAAAAAAAACATCCACAGGAAGGTTCCAGAAACATTCATTCATTTAGATGCGTAACAGGGTATGTAAGTGAAATACCAATGGCTTCATAACTTATAGGGACTTTTACTGCATACAATAAGGCTAAGATCAGATTTTCTTGATCTTTTATTATCCTGCTAGGAAACCAACTAGACATTAAAGATTTCTGTGTTCTCAGATTTATTAAGATCCTGTTCAAAGCCAACACAACCATTTTCATATTTAAAAAGCCTTTCCCATATTGAAACGGTTCTTTATCAAGCAATGGTTCTACAACGAACCACGCAACCTAGTAAAATGCCTTTAAAGAACCAGTATTTGTAAGAGTTTAGGAAGAGCATGCCTGAAAAGAGACACAAAAAGTATGTGAATTTCCCCCTGGGCTTAATAAAGTATCTATCTATCTATCTATCTATCTATCTATCTATCTATCTATCTATCTATCTATCTATCTATCTATCTATCTATCTATCTATCTATCTATCTATCTATCTTTTTAAACATTTTACAACAATAAGTAGAACATTCTCATACAATCTCATCAGTCTTGCAGGTTTATAAAGTTAAGCAGTACATAAATTAGTCTGAAGATTTGAAAAAAACACCCTTTAAGAATAATTTTTGGGAATTTTCAGTAAGCTAGTGTAGACAAGCTTACACAGAAGTAACATGGTTTAAGGCTGTAAACTTGAACTAATATATTCAGCTGTAGGTTAGCCTTCTAGTTGACACATATATGTTTCTACTTTAAATGATTTTTCATATTCATAATACAGTACTATTGTTAATACTTTTACTTTTTTCTTGTGCTGCATTTGTAAAACATGAACTACTTATAACTTGTATGCAAACTCAGACTTATTGAACACTAGAAAAAACAGTCTTTCGTGAAAACAAGATTTTCGGTGCTCTCATAATGACGTAATCAAACAGAAAACAGAGCCAGGAACACTTTTCACTACTTATAATGAATGTAAGAATTTGGGACAAAATAGCTTATGATCACTCATACAGCTTAATCTCAGCCATTAATATTTCATTTTCCCAACTATGCATCTAACCCTAACTAGGTTGACGTTAGCTACTTATTCCCAGAAGCAATATGTACAGTATTTAACTGGCTACTAATTTACAGACAGTTATTTAGCTCTTTTTTTATATAAATTGAGGCACTGTGACATTCCATGTGTTTAACAAATTAAAGTGCACTAAAACTTTCATTATAGTGAGTTTTATAAATTTCCAACTAATTGTAGTAATTAATTTAGCAATTGTTTTCTTAAAAGAAAATTATTTAGAAATGAGTCTGGGTGTTTATTGGAAAGTTACTACAGTATGTTAACAAACAGCCTACAGCAAATGTGTAAAGCAAAGCACAAGAAGTGTAGCCTATAAGTATATTCTTAGCCGAATAAAACTGACCATGTTAAAAATTTGTGGCCAATAGGAAACTTGTGCAGGACCTATATTGACACTTTGCAGCATGGGATGCCAGTTGAGTGTTTCTAGCAGGAGCAGGTAGCAAACAATAAAAAAGACCATATTAAAATAAGTCTGTGTTTTTTTCCTTTTACAATTGCTGCACTATATTGTATACAATAGGTGACCTGATCTTTTTTTAAACTAAGCCTCGCTGTTTTAGGCAATATTTTTCAAGTCAACAGAAAACTAATGTACTGTGTGTGAAAAACACATGTTGTTTGAGATATATGAGCATGGCTGACACTCAAAAGACACTTTAAAATGGTGATTTAAAGTTGTAATAAAAAGTAAATCAGACATTTTAAATACTGGATAGCATGTCTAAAGCAATATAATGCTGAAATTAAGGTGAGGAAAAAAAAACTTTTAATAGGGCTCTTTAAAAAGACATTTCAATTTTATTCAAACAGTGACATTCTATCTGACAATCCCTAATGCGGTTACAGTGCTTAGTCTGGTTCAAGACTCTGGCAGCAGCATTCTTAATCTGTAGTTACCTCCTGATACATCCTACAGAAATAAAATGAACATTTCAGCCATCCTGGCAATAAGTAATAAAATCATGACAAAGTATTTCAACATCCAATCTTGAAAGAAAAGGTTGGTAGTGTTACATAGATGATAAAATTAAGCTTTGACTACATTGGATTCAAAATTCAATCCAGCAGCATCTGTCCATATTGCATTGTGTAATACTGCTGCTTCTTATATTTCGGGTACATCTTCATTCATTTTAGGTTTTCGCTGCCATCCTCACTATCTTGGATCCAATATTGTTTCCCTGGCCATTTATACAAATAATCAAAGGTAAGGACCTAATGCTGGTTCCATTATTGCAAACATTATCATAGGATGGGGCCACTCTCTTAACTGTCACCCACCATTTTCTTCCTATAACCCAGTTGCAGAGTCATTTCTTTTTGTTTTGCACAATACATACTGCCTCTTGTTTAACTCAAACAATTACTAGTTGAACAACTAACAATAACTCCTTCCTCCCATCCACTCTGTCTGTTACCACCTCAAAGAAATTTGATTAGTCTGACAGGAGAAACCTTTTCCTAAATTCAGGTTGGTTCTCCTCAATAATGCCATTGTTTGAAAAAGATCTATCTGTATCGGCCCTCATTTGTCTGTCCATTCATTGCATTCACAGTTATTTAAACTTGGCTTACAATTCTATAATTTGCTAGGTCTGTCGTCTTCACTTTGCGAAAATAGGAAAAAAAAATCTGCTGAGGAGTGTTTCAGTGTTGCATTACAATATAGAGTATATTTAAGTAAGATAAACTAGTGCACCAAAAAGGTGTATATTTTTTGATGCATTACACATTATGTGAAGGTATTTCACAACTAAACTGAAATATGCTGTATATTATCCAATAAAGTGGTTTGAAATGCACTCTATTTTACCACCATTAAAAACAGCATAATTAGTACCAGGGCAAACTGGGGGAAATTAAACAAACATTTTTTAATTCATCAACTTTCTGTAACTTCTTACTCCAGTTTATAGTGCCAGGAAGCTAGTTCTTACATCATCAGACTCAAGGTAGAAATCCTGGATTGGTGGCTAATCAATCAGGGGGCATGCTTTGCCACACAACCACATCCACATCAGCTTAGAGTAACCACAAAGTCTAACCTACATGTCTTTGAGATGTGAGAGTAAATGTAAATAGCTAAAGAAACTTCATATGCAAACATGTGAATTCCATGCACATATTAACTAGGACAAGCATCAAACTTAGTTCTTGCAGCTTACCCGTGTCCTATCATAGTACACAGTTTCTCTTTCATTAATACAATCAGCTCGCTGATTGTTCTCACTGAAGTCTACCAGAAAAATCATTCTTGGTTCCACATCAGCCATAGTAAAATTCGCTACCTGCCTCATAAACATCAGTACTTGCTCTAAATGCCCACTTCCTTCAGAAAAATTGTGATAATATACAATCGGTTCCCTTGGAGTATCCGTCACAATTAAATAAGATGAACACATTTAGGTTGGATATTGGATTTTGCTAAATCAACACCATTCTCTATGTTTTCTACATATGTTTTGATGAACACAGTATGTATTTAGCATTATGGCTGAATAATTGAATACCTATCTTCTCTTCTAATTCCTAGAAGTATTCCTCCAAAATTGACTCTCTGAATTCAAATCTTCCATGCTTTGCTCTGCTACAGCATTTGATATTTCATTTTACCTTAGTGTTTCTTCAGTGCATTATTGCCAGTTTCATTTGATAAATTCATTCCATGCTCCTCCTAGTGTCTATAAATACTACATTTGACTTGTGTTACATTTCCATTCAGTTCATTATTATATATTACTCTACCTTGAAGATAAGGCCAGATATTTTCACAGATCTACAAATGTAATACAGCAAGAATCGGTTTTAGTGTGATACTGAATTGTAATGTCATCTGCAGTAAGTGTCCTGTGATGGTGAATACTGTCAATGACACTATATAAAGTAAAAATAGACTGTTCCACAAGGGCCACACCATCTAAAATAGTAACCTAGCGCCTACCTGTACATTGAATCCATTTATTTAACCATATTAAAATACTTTGTATCTTCCTTAACAACCACATGTTATTGGAAGTCTTAAACGCATTCTCATCCTTCCTAAATTAAGAAGATCAAACCAAAATGTAACATCAAAAAATAATATTTTATTTGTGCATTAAGCAACCTCAGGACAACTTTAATGACAAGGAAAGCTAAATAAACCTGTTCATCTAAAATGTGCATTCTAGGTTAAGCACCAACAAAATCATAAAAAAGTGAACTGACAACGAGGAAACTAACATAATTGGGGCAGACCAATGGCCACAGCCTTGATACTCAGTATGGGTTTACTCACTTAGATTCTACTAAGCCCAGCAGGGTATAAACAACAAGTCATAAACTTTCCACTAATTTGGTGCATTTAGTTCTTCACTTTGTTCAGGCTGGCTAAAGCATTAGAATTCAGCTAATTTTTCAGTAGGACTGAAATGTGAGTTGTACACATGCTGATGTCTTTGGCTTACTACACTAGCAGTTTTAACAAAAACATTTAATATAGACCATGACCAGAAATCATAGGGTCGTTTGATTTGAACATATTTTTAAACATTAGTTTAAACTTTAGATTTAAAGTATGATTCTGTTTCAAACCTCTTTTTGCTCAGCAGCAGCTAATCAATGATGGCAATAAATATAAATGATTACACACTACACAATAATTAATGAAGAAAAATAATTACTTTAAAGACAGTAATTAAGTTACATGCAATTTATTATATACTTAGAAAATATTTTTATACACAGTATCTACAATTCTGTGTATGCATGCAAGTATCATATGGAGGAAAGAAATTATCTTTATGACACCTTTGAGAAGAGGCAGCTTTCAGGTTTTTTTTAAAAAAGCACATCAAATCCAAGACACTAAAAGCAAACACCAAAAAAGTATAGTGTGCAGTACATTTGACCCTGGATAAACAGTACTTTCCTTTAATAGTTTTTGATGGATGCATAAAAATGAATAAAAGCGTTACCAAATCCTGCAAAAGAATGGGGAAAGTGAGGAAAAGTTTGCAAAGGGATAACAGCTCCCCCATATGGTAAAGTCTTGTATTCCAACCATTTGTAAGAAGACGAAATGAAAAACTGCGATTAACACAACAAACGTTTAATCACGATACAGGGAGCTGAAATGGTTGATATATATATATATATATATATATATATATATATATATATATATATATATATATATATATATTAGAGGGAGGAGGAATATTAATTCAATTGCTTACATACCTTTTTCTAGGACAACGCTATTTAAAATAATGTAGTTAAGAGACAATTACTTTATACTTTCCTGCGCATTGTCACACAAATGTTAATTTTGGAACATCGGATTTTTTTCGAGACGCATTTACACTTTCGGAATATTGTTTGCTTTTACAGATAGTACTTTCTATATCCGGAACTGCAAAATAACAAAAGGTCTTAATAGATCCGTCAGTTTTCCTTCATCAAACGTCAATCTGTTCAGCGCTACTAGCCTGTCGGGAGAAAAGAAGGAACCAGCACTAACCGGGGAGCCAGTGGTCTTATATATTTATAAATAGATGTTAAAATAAATCTGTCTGAAAAATGATATATTATTATCAATAATGGTGACGGTTTCGCTTTCATCTTATAAATTGTTCGCTTTTCCCGGATAACGTGTTCCTTGCCAGTCTAATTGTTGTTGCCTTTTGCTTCTTTTGAATGTTTTTTTCGCAGTTTCCTTTACTACATTCATGCTGTTTGAACATTTAACTTAACGACTTCGTGCTTCTTTCTCCAAGCCCCATTGTTTTTTCCAGGACCACTCCGGTATTTAGTGGATTTTTTTGTTTTTTCTAGCACGTCGTTGACGCCATTTTAGCCACGTGAGGGCGCCGTTAACGCGCGCTGCGTGAACACTCAGCACCTCGGACAGATCCACACACGTTGCGACTGATCCTCAGTTATCATCTTTTGTTATGAGCAGAAATCATTTCACTAAACCAGAGCACCCTTCTGCCGAGTTAGAAGCCGTTTTAGTTTATTTCTATTCTTTGAAGTCACATCAAAAATAAAGGCAAACAGCAACAGACAGAAAAGGAGGATACACATGAAGTATCTGAAAGCCTCCCAAAATCATAGATGGGTGGCGATGTTAACACAGCTTTTCTATTATTTGATGTTGTTTAAAAGAACAATTTAAGTGCTTCTAGAGCAATGCTCTCCTGCAAAGAAAATGCAGAGTAAGATGTATTTTATACATTCGTTATTTCTTCATTATTTTACAGACAAGGCTATTACTGACCTATTAGAATGGATATAGAGAGAAGGTTTGCTGCGTCTTATGCATAGAATAGACTGATGTTCTGTATACAAATCGTATCTATCTGCCTTATACTTGGTGTTGCTGACCCTGTAATGGAAAAAAAAATCAAAATGGATGGATGGATGAATATCCATCAAATGATTTTCTAAGTTTGTTTTTTTAGAGCAGTCTCATCTGAGAGCTGAAGAATATCCCAACAAGCATTGGATGCAAGACAGAACAATCCCTGAACTGTTTGCCAATCGATCACAAGGTGAGCACACATATCAGAGGCTAATCTGGCATTACCAGTCCACCTAACCTGCATGTCATCATAAGCTTTTAAAATTTTATTTTAGTCCTTGAAAGCCAGAGCAGAAGTAAACATTTGTGCAATTGGAGTGATTTGATGCCCATGAGGTAAATATGCTTGGTTATAATCTGAACGACTCTTTGTGTGCATCCTTGTGTTAGAACTCCAGTTGAGTAATAACATACCTGCTCATTGAACAATGCCACTAAAATGGTGTGGATCAGAGCACCCAGAATAATTTGATAAGCATTTGTATTAACTTAAAACAAACACTATACCATGTATCCCTATTTAAGACAAAGTGCACCTTTTAATATATTAGCTACTTTATACTTTGATCTAATATTATGTTCATTCTGATATGAGCCATATGTCTTAACTTTATATTGTCAATATCACTCTGTTGTTAGTGAACCAAATCATGGTCTGTTAACTGTTTCAGTGTTTGGTTGTTATTCATATAATATATTGTCATAGCTCTACTTTTGAGGTCTGAGACAGGAAACCTCCAAGGGAAATCATAAGGAGCTCAAGACGCCTCAAGCATGATTTGTTTTCATTTCAGTCTATAAAGGAGTCTCTGCCCTAAAAAGGTCCATGGGACAAGAAGAAGCCATGCCACTTAAGACATCCAGAGAAAGAGAGACCAATTTTATTTGCCCCTGAAACCAGGTAAAAGTTAAGCAAGGATACAATGTTTTGACTAAAGTTGAGACTTTCAGAAGGTACCTAATCCTCCAAACTAGGCTTATAAATTTCTCTGTTTGTCTGTTATATTCAAATTATACTGCTGTTATTATAATTACTGTCTTTTCCACCAATGAACAAGACCCACTTCATCAACTGGAATTGAGTCTTACTTGAACTATCTGATCATTTCTTGGGTTCCACAATAAACATAACACAACCTGCTGGGATGAGTTATTTCGTAAAAATGAGGTTGGCCTGGCTTAGTACCCCTGCACTAAGTTACAGAATAATTTAAAAATAAACCTATGTATCAAACAACTAATAATTCCATATGCAACAGTAAAATATATTTTTCCCATAAAGGCCACAAAGATATAATTGTTTTATGTTTTATTGAAGAATAATGAAAAGAAAAAAAAATTTGATGAGACTGTGAAATTACAGTTCTTAAAGCAGTTCTCAAAATTAAAATGCAGAAAAAATTTTGAAAGGGAGAGAGGATTAAAGTCCACAGACCCGAATGTACATGTAAACTGTTTCAGACGGCAGGAGTGGGTGAAGGGGGGGGGGTTCCCCCTTCGATGAGTACATCAAGTGTGGGTGACAACTTTGTGAGCTGTGCCAGTATTGTCTGTCCAAAAAGGGGTAAATGTCAGCAATATGCTTTTCTCCCTGTAAGTGTATTATAGTGACCTTTCATGGGAATAGAAAAGACAAATGAAGAGAAGCAAGGGAAGAAGTTTTTATGAAGCAGTAAGGTTCAAAGCAGAAAAAAAGTAAGGATTGTACAAAAAAAAAAGAAATCAACATAAAACATTTTGTGAAGTAAATGCAGTGCCCATCCCTTCTTTTTTGGGGTCAAGGGGGACCTATTAACTAAGTTTCGCTAGCATTTAAACATTTGCTCCTAGTGAGGCAATACCTATGGTCAGTGGCAGCTACAATGGCTGGCTCAGAGTCAAATGTTATAATCGGGTTGCTAAACACATATTACTTGAGCTTCACTTAACTTTTCTTCATTCACTTCATATTTCACTTTCTATTCAGTACATCACCTATTTTTCCTGAGCAGGACACCTCATCTTTTTCACTTCCTGCAAGCTTCATTTATCTCAGTGATTACGCCACAGGTTGTTCAGTGGTGCCTTTGTGCTGCCGGTGTTCATTTGTGTGAAATGCAAGCACCATTTCTCTGTGCAATCACTTTTCAGGGCTGAGCCAAAAGAAAGGATATGGTGCCTAAGAATAGCCTAATCACTAGAGCATTTTTACCAACAATAAAAAAAAAACATAGGTTGTCTAGTTTTCTTTTTTTTTATATAATGTCTCCAAATTTCAATCAAATGAGTGTTTTTGAAATTTTGGGGTTACGTATATCACAGAGAGAGGGTTTACCCCTAACAATTAATTGAAATGTCCTTTCTTAGTGGATACGTAGTGCCATAAATGTACAATCCTACCAAATTTCAAACTTTTAACTAAATGCGAAATAGTGTATTTGTTGATGAGTAAATGAATGAGTTGGTCAATTTTGTATATATATATAGCTTATCAGAAATCTTTTTTATGTTACAGTGTTGTGTTGTGAGAAAAATGGTGTATTAGCATGTGTTTACATATAAACTGTAATATAGCTTACATCAGTACTGTTGTTTTTGTCAATTGATTACCTAGTCCAATATTTCACCCATTATAATCTACTGTGTTACTTACATGCCTTAGTAAAATGAAAGTGTTAAGCATATTACTACATTTTACTAAATACTGAAAATATTGTTAATTCAGATATGGTGGCAGAATGATTAGCGCTGCTGGATCATAGTTACGCAAGATTGTGTTTCAATCCCAAATTGGGTTCTGCCTGGGTGACATTCATATGCCCTACTTGTGTCTGCGTTGGTCTTTCTCTGGGACCTCTGGCTTCCTTCTCACATCCCGATGATGAATATACATAGTCAGCTGATAACTCTAAATTGGCATGGTTTGGGTGTGCAGGAGTACCTTTATGCATACTGATTATAGAGAAGAGCCAAGCAAAATGACACCTTTTATTGGCTAACTAGAAATATTACAATATGCAAGCTTTCGAGACAACTCAGGCCCCTTCTTCAGGCAAGATGTAATACAGAAACTGAAGTTTTCTGTGTTTATATCCACACACTAGGACAAGAAACAACAATGGTAAATCTTTAAAGGAAAATTGCTTGGCTCTTCTCTACATTCATAATGGCTAACACGGTACAACACCCTAGTACTGCATACTGATTATGTAATTAGTACATTTTTCAGTTTGTATTTGTATCTATCTGTGAAATGGTCACAACTCTCACTGAAGAGTGCCATTTAAAAATAAACTGGTATGTTGAATTGAGTGTGTCCAGGCTTTCTTAAATCTTTATAATTCACAAGTTGTCTTCAAATAGTATTGTTATATTTCTAAACCAACTAAAGAAGGAAAAAATCATGCTTAACTGATATTTGTCAGAAAATCATTACATTCGTATGCCTCTAGCCAGGTATGAATAAAACACCCCCCAAAAAGTTAGCTCTGTGCATTCAGACTATTTCCTAAAGGGAATAAAAATAAGTCCAGCAAAAAACAATTTATTTGATAATCAAGTCAGCCTCGTTACTTCTTATTCATGCTTGTGTGTGTGTGTGTCTTAGAAATCCATACTTTTGACCCAAATCCATAAAAGAAAGTAAAAGCAATCACAATTCTCATTGATAAAACAATCCAGGGCACAGCTGACATCCAGGAACAGCTGAGTTGTTTTCCTTTCAAGAACTTGCAGGGTCAATTAATTGAGTGACCCCAGCTGTGCTGAATTGGATGACACATATTGACTGGGCCTGACGCAAGTGATAGAGCAGTTCTCTACTTCTGAATATGTTCTTTTGCTTTCGGGTAGCAGGCAGCCAACACTCCAACTATCAGTCATCGTCACCTCTAATAATATGCAGGGGAGCCATCTCTGTCTTTATGTATGTCAATTCCTTGCTGTGCAGAATCAATAACTTTATTGAATCTTGATTGGTGGGCTGCATTCATGCTGGTAACATTACCAGGCTGGGCATTCTAGCAATAACAGCCTAGTGGCTGGTTCTAACAGTTTTGAGACCAAAACAAATCAGCTGGAGTTTACTTAAAATACTTCTTAAAATCTTCCATGTCAATAATGTGGCTTGGAGTGAAATCTAAGTTAGATTATAACTCCCTGTTCAGAGGGCTAAACACATTCATTATTCAGAAAATAACAGCCTGATTTTAAGATCAGGTCTCTCATTTACTAGACTCTGTTACACATTTTGGTTTACTTTAAAATAATATTCATTTTTAATTTACACTTATCAGCCACAATATTAACGCCATTGACATGTGAAGTAAATAGAGCTGATTTTCTCATTACAATGGCACAGGACAAGCTGTGGGATATATTAAGCAGCAAGTAAACAGTCAGTTCTTGAAGGTGATTTGTTAGAATCAAGAAAAATGGGCAAACTTTTAGGGATCTGAACAACGTTGATAAGGGGCAAATTGTGATGGATATCTCCAAAATGCCAGGTTTTGTAGGGTGTCCCCCATATGCAGTGGTTAATACCTACCAAAAAGTGGTCCATAGATGGGTAATGAGTGAACTGAGAACAGGATCTTGGGTGCCAGCAGCTCAATGAATCATGTGGGAAGTGAAGGCTAACCCGTCCTGGTCCATTCCCGCAGAACAGCTACTGTAGCACAGATTGCTGAAAAACTTAATGCTGACCATGAGAGAAAGGAGTCAGAACTTACAATGCATTGCAGCTTGCTACGTAATGGGCTCCATAGTGGCAGACCGTCCACAGCACCTATGCTGACCTCTGTCCACCCACAAAAGTGCCAACAATGGGCACATGAACATCAGAACCAAACCACGGAGCAATGGAAGAAAGCGGCCTGGTCCAATGAAACATGTTTATTTTTAGATCAAGTGAATGGCTGGGTACATGTGTGCGTGCAATTTTCACCAGGTTAAGAGATGGTAGCAGGATGCATTATGGGTTGATGGTAAGCCAGTGGATGCAGTGTGAGGCTCTGGCAATGTTCTACTAGGAAACATGGAGTTCAAGTGGATGTCACTTTGACATGTACCACCTACCTAAAGATTGTTGCAGACCACATACAACCTTTCATGGCAACAGTATTCCCTAATGGCAGTTTCCCTCTTTCGGCAAGATAATGCACAATACCACACTACAAAAATTGTTCAGGAATGGTTTGAGGAACATGAAAAAAAAGAGTTTGGGGTGTCGACTTGGATTCCAAACTTCCCAAATTTCAGTCGGATCAAGCATCTGTAGTATATGCTGGAAAAATATCTATGGGGGCTCTTCCTTGCAACTTACAGGACTTAAAGGATCTGCTGTTAACATTTTGGTGCCAGATACCACCGGACACCTTCAGAGGTCTTGTGGAGTCCTTGCCTTGATGTGTCAGAATTGTTTTGTCTGCTCAAGTGCAACCTACACATTTTTAGGCAAGCGGTTTTAATATGGCTGATCAGTGTATAATTTCAAGTAACGTCCATAAGAGCAACTCATGTTTTTTTTTCTGAAAACAACAACAATAACAACAAATTATTTCTTTTGTAGTCCAAAATCACAAAAGAAATTCCTCAGTGGGCTTTAGCATGCCCTGTTTTCTGATAGCTCCCCAATCTTGGCTCTCTAAGAAAACAAGAAAAGACTCACAATACATTTACACATTATTACAAGGCACATAGTCCTGACCAGGTCACCAAAAATAAAACTGTAAATCAATATTGAAGGTAAGGCACACAATCAGATATCCTCCCACCCAACCATCCATCCACCCATTGATTTAATGAATCCACCTAATCAAATTGTAAGGTCAATCTCAATACAACCCTGCCATTTCTCTGAATGTGTCACTTCTGAAACAGCCTTGAATATTTTGATTTAGTCCTGACAGTTCAGTCACCTGTTGGCTTACTGATGGCCCTGGAATGAAATCATAAATTCTCAGTTTCTTTTTGGAAATAAACATCAAGAAAGAACCACTCAGTTTACTTCTTTTATTAAATAATCTAGAGCATTAATTTGAAAATGGAGAAAAACAATCTCTTATGCATACATACATTCTCAATTTAAATAATCCAATTTAGTATCATGTAGGGCTGGGGCACAATCAAACAAAACTGTGTGCAAGGTAGGAACCAGCCTCTGGACAGCATACCAGTCCATAGCAGGATCCACTCACACTCACATAAGGCCAGTTTGGAATCACTAGTCAATTTAACACACATGAATTTGGGGGATTGTGCAAGAAAATCAGGGAATGCTGGAAGAAAATTCATACTGAAACATAGCAAAATATTTAAAGACCAGAACAATAAATCTGTGAGGCAGCAAAGATTGCCACTGGCCCAAAGTGCTCTCCTCAAATTCCTGTAATAGTAAGTAGACATATTCAATTACTGTACAGTATATTAAACATTCACCCACCCATTCATTTTTTGAATCTGCTTAATGCAGTTTTAATCTTATCAGGAGTGACATCCTCCCAGCAGCATCAGACACAAAGTGCAAACAAGCCCTGAGCAGGCTTTAGGTCCATCACAGAGCACATGTGTGCAAACACCCAACATTCACTGATAAGCAGCCAATTTCAAGTGACCAGCTAACAAAAACAACAAAAAACATTTTCAGAAATATTATAGTTATTAGATGGCTGCGTTATTTGTCCTGAATGTATTATTTTGACATTTGTCTACAAAGACCAGTGTCATAGAAGAATTAATTTGTGTGTCAGTTTTACTGCTTACCCATTCTAATCAAAGACCAAAATACTTTCACACCTCAAATTCTGTTCCCAACTGCAATCTAACCTTTAGAAGAAGTGATGTGGCTGTCACTGTTGATGTTTCCAGCTGACCATTGTTATGTGTACACTACTGCTGATTGGTCTTCAAAGCCATCTTGGAAAACTGTCATGGATTTTCTCATCAATAATAGCTCAGGTCACTCTGCAGTGATTCCAAATAAATCCCCTCGTATTAAACAGACTCCAGGGAGCATGGCATATGAACAACTCAGTCTATATTTGGAAATGCTGATTGATACAGGGAGAGTTATGCATATAAAAGCTGAGATATTTTGCATAACAGACTTACATCACACACCATGCCATATGCAATATATGGATAATAAAAATACTAAGTCAATTATGACAGCTTAGAAGTATAGATGACATTTATGACACTTTAAATGTCTTAAGATACAGATAATAGATTTTCTCTTATAAACCTTAGCCTATGATGGCAGACAAAGTAGATTTTTCATTATATATTTTGCAAATCCTTAATTTTGCTGCGTGCTTCACCAGTTCTAATGACATATTGACTGGAATCTTAAGTCAATAAGGCTGTTAAATCAATTGTCTCAAAGTGCCATACCTACAAAAAGAGAAATTAACAAAACAATAGTAACATTTTTTATTAGCTGTTCTCTTGCCAGCAAAGTGTTGTGTCATGTGTGTAGCATTATAAGGGATTACTTTTGGGTGAAATCTTGATCATGGAAAATAGTGAGTACGACAGAAGAACCAGCTCTCCTGGCAGTATGTGAAGGCCGCATTGACATCTTCTGTTTTACCATTGTCCATTGATATCTTGGGTATCTCTATAATCTAGAGATCCGCCGACTATTATATTGACAATATTTGGCAACAGATAAGCTTAAATGAATAGTTCCCAGAAGTAGTCTCTTAAAAGTGCAAGTATAGGTCAAGAGGTTGGGGAGAAGGCTATGAGAGTTCCCAAAAACTTCTAGGTGCCAGCAGTGGGCTCCTGTGTGGAGTAGGTGGGGCTCTACTGTATGCAATGGAGAGAAGGCAGCACTTGCCTACAAATCCAAAGAAAGGGATAGAGAAAGTTTGAGAGGTAAGCAGGAAAAGTATTTGGTGTCATGTCTACTTTTCAGCTCCTATATTTTGTTTTGTCAAGTATTTGTTTATTTTTTATGTTATGTTTGTGATGCTAGATTGCCATAATGTTGTCTTCATGAGTGCCACCATAATTTTTATATTTATCATTTACTTTGCTAGACAAGTAGGCATAATGTGTGATATAGTGTGGATAGGGCTATAATGTCATAGGCTGTCAACTATTTATTTGGACAAAAAAGAAAAATGTTTGCTTTTTTGATTATTGATCCTCATTGATTGGTTTCATTTTAGAATTTTGCTATCATTTTTGACTTCTCAATTTTGCCTTAGAGTTGGTTCAGTTGCTAGTAAATGTTTCTGTATGCTTTAAGAAACCTAATCTGTCTATTTGAATATTTAAGCCTGATCCACTGGCATTTCATCTCCTGGTCCATTCCTTTCAACAGTGATTATTCTGTTTTTTTTTGGGTATTTTTTGGCAGAGAAATTGGCAAAGTGGACAAGCCAGTCTTGTCATGTAGGCAGGGACTTCGATAGTGATTTACAGAGCAGCAGCAGTTTTTGGTTTTCTGTTTATTTGATTGATATTTTGTATTGTACATTTAATCTCCCCTGTATCTTTGTATGCATAAATTATTATTTATGAAAATTATTTTCTTCTTGTGACTCTTTCAAAAAAGTAAATATTTTTTAAATTGTATTGCTTGCTTATTATTTTTTCATTATGATGGTGAAATCATCAATGACATCATTGTGTAAGATATGTTTTTCTTGGTTGCCAACATTTTGTATTTTTATTTTTATGAGTGCCACCATTATGTGTGTTTGGCTACTATGATGCTTTATGGTTGTTAGGTACATGATGTATGTGCCACATGACCCATGACATCATGGCACCAGTTAAAGTGGTGTCCAAATTCTGTTGAAAAAAAAGGAAGGTTCATGAGAAATGCAGTAGTTTATTATTCTCCTCATGATTTTGAGTTTAGCAATTTGCCTAACATTTGGCAAATGGTATTTTAGCCCTCAGTGTTATTGACTTTGGCTATGAGTGACTGCTCTTCTGTAACATCTCAGAAAGAGTTCTCGGCACTTGATTAAAGAATGTGTGCCATCTGGACTTAATGAAGGCTCCTGGTGGCCAAAACGTCAGCTTTGGGTAGCAAGTAGAAGTGCCCCAATTATAATAAATTAAACACACATATCTAATTCAATACACAATAATATAGAAGTCTTAACATAAATGAAAATAACATTAACAGATGCTCAAGTTAACAAATAATATGGACATTGGACAGAGGAAGTGATGCAAGCAAAACTGCAGTTATGACTCTTTGTAGCAAGCAAAATCACAGTGTTGTCAATCTTGATATACATACATTTTTTTCTGTTTTTGCAATTGACATGTGTTCTCTGAGCATAAACGAAATGACTTAGAATAAGCAAGTATGACGCAACATTCACATAAGCAGAAATCTAATTAAGTGATATGAAGCTACAGTAGGTGTGATGGCAGATAACTACAGAGGGACCTGGACAGAATACAGACTTGGGCAGATTTGTGGCTCATGAAATTAAATGTAAACAAATGTAAAGAATTTCACACAGCAATCTAAACGATTAGATTTAAATGCACAGAGAAAGTACTCCCTATGAGAAGGAACTAAGCGTCTTAGTGGACTCATCACGATTAAAATTCAGACAGTGTTCAGATGTCATTAAAAAGGCTAACAGAATGTTAGGTTATAGAGCACAATGTGTAGAGTAAAAGGACAAGCAGGTTTAGCTTAGGTTTTATATATAGTTTTGGTCTCCAGCCTACAAAAAGGCATAGATGAGCTAGAAGTCCAGAGAAGAGCGACTAGGCTGGTTCCAGGGCTATAGAATATATGAGCTGTGAGGAAAGCTTGAAGGAGTTGAACCTTTTCAGTTTAACCCACAAATATGGACCCAGGGCAATATTTGTATTTTGAATTAACTTGGCCAACAATCAACAACAATAAAATAACCTTTTAATTTAACAAACATAATAGATGTTCACTTAATTTCAACAACAAGCAATATAAATAACTTATATTGGTCTGTTACCCTCTGGTAGATCACATTTAACAAGAACTATGCTATTCACATATCAAGAAGAATATCACAAATGTAATTTTCTATACAACACTATAACTACAACTATACTTAGGTTCAGTTATACAATACATAGTTATAGCAGACCTTGATAACACAATTAGACACATACACACACATTGGCAAACAATACCAACAGGCATACTTAGTTTGGGTGCTGGCATTCGTTCCTCTGTGGATTGGACATTCCTGGTGAATTATCGTCATGATGGGTGTTGATAATGGAGTCCTTGGCACATGCTGTCTCAGTTGTATGTGAGGTCTCACAAATACTCTACCTAGCTCCTCACTACTCCCTGTTCCAGTCTAGGTTTAAGTTTCTTGAGATGACAAAAGCATCTTATTCATCTATCCATTATCCAACCTGCTACAGTATATCCTAACTATAGGGTCATGGGGGTCTGCTGGAGCCAATCCCAGCAAACACAGGGTGCAAGGCAGGAAACAAACCTCGGGCAGGGCACCAACCCACCGCAGGGCACACACACACCCACACACCATGCACACACTAGGGACAATTTTGGGTCGCCAATGCACCTAACCTGCATGTCTTTGGACTTTGGCATCATATTCTGTTGAAAAAATACACCTGTGGCCAACATAATCTTTTTCTTTAGCAGCTATTTCAAGTCACAAACTTGTTCAAATTGTCCACTCCTCCTTTTGTAACACTGTAATACATTATCATTTCTGTGGGAGGTTTTTAAAGGCTTTCCTGGCCACAGATTCTCCCATCCCTATTTAGTGTACATATCAAGTTCATATTTTTCCCTTTCTCTGGCACATTGGACACAAAGGACATATCAGCTGTATAGATAAACATTGACAGCTTCACTGAGCTATTTCATGTGGCTAACCACTGAAGTTGAAGCTCAGGTTTGTTTTTCCTTGTACCACCAAGTGTTGAGGAGCTGCTGCCTCAGCTTGTGTGAAGAAAAAAATTATCACACATGAAATTGTGGCCATGTAGCCATTCTGTCGTATGCAGGGCAACCTGCATGCTTTGATTTCTCTCAGAGGTTCCTCCATCTGTTTTCCCCATGTAGGCCTGTATGTTCCAGGCACATGATGAGACAGCCCCTAAATGCCACAAGTTGCTCATCCACTGTAATCTAGTCCCTGCTGTTGTAAAACAAGGTAAGGGACTTGTTTTCCAGCGGCTGAGCTGGTCTGATGTTCCATTTATCGAAGTGGATAACCTTGAAATTAGTAAGAAAGCTTTCCCAAGAGATTGTTGCACACATAATGCTGGTTTCTGCATCCCATAAGGATTCTGTGGTTAACCGACAGGTTATAAAAACACCACGAAGAACAAGAACACAGAGGTAGACATGGTAAAAGGTTTGTTCCACCATGATCTTCATATTGTAAAAATTCACCTTCTATACTTGAGAGTCGTCCTTCAAATCCAGCATCTGTATCCTCCAAAATAAATTTGGACTTTGGGGACACACACTGTGTTGCATATCTTTTGATGAGATCTGCCATTTCCACAATTCAATTTTGTTCAAATAATATTGTGCTACAAGGGGGAAAGAGCGTGAGGAATATGGTGGCAGACAAATTCTTGGTTCTTTAAAAATAAAAGTGTAAAGTAAAGAATATGAGAACTGCTAGAATTGGTGGGGGTGGGTCAAGTAAGGTAATGTGGCTAGGTTTTGGAGGAACACCAACACACGCACATAGAGAGAAGGAAGGTATACAGTGAACCTTCAGTTTCGTATGTTTTACCTACAATAACTTTTATTACTCTCAGGTCTAGTAGACCTCAACATCCATCCATCCATTTTCCAACCCACTGAATCCGAACACTGGGTCATGGGGATCTGCCGGAGCACCCGGAGGAAACCCACGCAGACACGGGGAGATCATGCAAACTCCACACAGGGAGGACCCGGGAAGCGAACCTGGGTCTCCTAACTGCGAGGCAGCAGCACTACCACTGCGCCACCGTGCTGCCCAGACCTGAACATTATTTACTGTATATAATATATATATGTGTAGGTCGGGTGTGCAGTGTGCACTCAGTAGAAATGTTTTTTTTTACTTGCATATTGCAGAAAATGAGTCAAAGCCAGTGCATTTCAGATTTGAAAAATAAGCAATTGTATAATTTTTCCTGTGGTGGGCTGGCGCCCTGCCCGGGGTTTGTTTCCTGCCTTGCACCCTGTGTTGGCTGGGATTGACTCCAGCAGACCCCCGTGACCCTGTAGTCAGGATATAGCAGGTTATATAATGGATGGATGGATTGATGCATAATTTTTCATTTGTAAATCATGCGAATATATGAAGAGGATTAGAACCATAGATCTGCTGCTTTAAAATCAGTTCAACAAGAACATTGGGTCACAATTAGAAACCTGTTAAAGGTAAATGTTGCAGAAACGATAGAAAGTTTTTCTTCACATAGACAACCCTTGACAAATGGAATAAATTACAAGTAGTGTGGGTGCAGAGAAGAACTTTAGAGACCTTCAAATTGTGACTTGATGTTATTTTGGAGAAATTGGTTGGGTAGGAATGGTAGGTTTTGGCCTGTTCTTGTCAAATATTTTATAATGTTCAGATGTTGTAACATACTGTATATTAATACAATGCATTAAATACAAGATTTTAATAGCACTTTACAATATCATATGTACCATAGTTAATTATGGAATCCAATAGACTAGCAGCAGTTGAATTAGTTTTCATAGTCAGTTGATTGCAACTCAAGTGACGTAAAAATTGCAATGATTGATGTCCTATTGTTAAGTTGTTGGTAGCGGAAGGTTTATGGCTAAATTTAATTCAAATTTCTGAAACAGAATTTTTTGAAGTACCCAATGTGGATTTGAACTGACAAGCTAAAATAATTGTCTGCGTTAGACCATGATGGATAGCTGGGATTTGTGACACTTTGCTGATAAATGAGAACATTGCAGAAATAATTGAATACTTATGTTCTGAAGACAAAACAGAATTTTGCTTTATTTATGTGACAGAACGCATACACATAACGTGTCGCCAAGCCAGTTTCAGAGTTTTCTCTTCCATTTATTTCTACATACTGTATGTTAAGTCGTTTGCACTTTTTATTTTTATGCTCAAGGATATCATGTAACTTACCCAGTACAATTTCAAGCAGCAGCCAAAGTGAGTTGCACAAGTCACTGCAGCCACCACTTTTACAGGCAGTATCAGGCACAAGCTGCTCTACATGCACACTTCTGCAAGTGTTTTATTCTTTCACCACCAGGAGCTTCTGTCAAATGAGTACAAGAGGGAAATATGCAAAATGTACAAGTTAAAGTAACTTCTCTCAATATAAGTTACAAACAGTAAACAAATCCATAATTAAAGTTACACAGAATGTTTTTTTTTATTTGAAGACAAATTTAAAATTCAAAAATGTGTACAGTGTATTTTTTTAGATATATTAATGAAAAATTTAACTTTTGTGATAATTTTCCCTTCATGATCAATTGTGCTAAATTAAAAAAAAGTAAGTCTCTTAGGAGCTGAGGTGTTTCATGATGATGACAGTAGCCACTTGCTGAGAACTGAGAAACTGCTTTGTCTGTTTACATTTTTTTTGTGCTTTGAATAATTTTACAGTTTACTAAGATGTGATTTTTTAACTCTAATTTCATATATTGATATGAATTTTATTTTTTGTGTGAAACAATTTTAATAAGTTTCTACTTTATTTCTAACTGCCTCACTTCCCAGAGAAAGTCACAGCAGGAGGGTTATGAGTTGCTATGGCACACTGCCGAGTTGGTAGTGATGGCATTCTTGATAAAAGCTGATAAATTACAAAGCAACAACATCAGCTACTTTGTCTGGAATATTTAACCAATGAGCTTGTGGAAAATTTAGTCTTCAGTATTCTGGTGTTGACTGTTGCTCTTTTGTCTCGAGTTGGTTTTCATGTTAGTACTTTGGCTTTGGTTATTAAGTAGGATTTTTCTGGTGAATGATTTTTGCAATTTTATATTGTGTGGACCACTGGAGGCGTACCACCCACCCTACTCGAAAAAGACACTCATGGACACAAGTGCAGGTGCAACACCAATTTGTTTATCTCCCAATTCACAGTCCTTCAGCCTCCACTCCTCCCTCACAAGCTTCATCCTTCTTCTTCCCAACTCTGGCTCTGGAGTAGTGGTTGCTGACTCCTTTTACAAGGCACCCAGAAGTGCTCCAGGTGCTTGTTGACTGGCTTCTGGCAGCACTTCCGGGTGTGGTGGAAGCGCTGCAAGGCAGGCCTCCAACAACATTCAAGCGCCCTCTGGCGGTGGCTACAAGCCCCAGCAGGGTGGAGCTTCCACGCTCCAAACCCGTGGCTGTACAGCAAGTCAGGGCAGCTGCCCTCTTGTGTCCCAGGGAAGATAATGCACAGAACACAGTCTTTCCTCTGGTCCTTCCATTACAGGGGCATTCTGGTCAGACAAGGGTTCTGGCCATCTGTCACAATTGGCTATGATCACAGTTAAGTCCTATAGTTAGAAAAATCAGTTTTTGTAATCTGAAATATCTTATCTTTTTTTTTTGGAGTCTGTTTTTCAGTTTACAAGAAAAGATTTTTTTTTTGTTAAGAACTAAATGAACATCACCTGGTTAGTTTCATAAAGCATTCTACCAGTAGAAAACTTGGGGAAGTCGGTCTTGGAAAGAAGATGGGCAGTGGGAATTCACATTGAGGATTTTCAGAGATTTTTGTGTTTTCTTTTTGGCATAACAGTGCTTTATGTATATCCGAACGCACCTCAAAATTATTCAGACCATAGCTGAGATAAAACCAAAAGCAATGGTAATTACCTTCATTGGTTGATACAGTAAAAAAAAACATAAAAATGGGCTAAAAATGTACAGGTTAAAATTTCAAGCAAAAACTTTAATTCTCTGCCCTGCCCTATTATAAAATTTATTAAACAAAATATCTTTTAAATGGAATTTTCACAAAAAACATAGCAAATTAATAAAACAATCAGATACATGCTCATAACTTTTGTTATCTTTTATAATGTTTACGTGATAAAATTACCATGTAATGATGCAATGACATAACTAACATGTATCATGATGAGCAACATATGGCATTGAGAGGTGTAAAATGTTGGCGCCCATGACACAAAACAGCGAGTGAAAACATAAAGAAATGATAAAAAAATTCTAATTAAACATAGAAATACAAATGTGGTTAGTACTCTATATTTTAAAAATCATACTACAGGTAAAATTCCGTTACAACGAACTGCCAGGGACCTAAAAAATATTTTGTTGCAATGAAAATTTTGTTGTAATGAGATTCTGTATTTGTTGTTATAGCGCTTTCTTTAACTTGTGTCCAGGCGTTTGCAATCATTTCAATAGCTTCTTTCACGTTAATTTTAATCTCCTCCTGTCTGCAAGCTATGCTGATGAGAATTTTTCTCAGGATCTCCTTGCAATAATACACTTTCAGGGTGTGAATGATGCCCAAATCCAAAGGCTGAAGCACTGCTGTGCAATTGGGTGGGAGGAATTCAACATGAACATTATCTAAATGTGGAAGCATGTTTTGGGCAGTACAGTTATTAAGTAGAAGCTGAATTTTTTCTTCTTCTTCATATTAGGTGGTTTCTGAACTCTTTTGGGACACATTCCCAACCCCACCCAACGGGAACAACACGCTGAAGTGTGTCCCGAAGCGCAATTGCCACGTCTGTGGAAGATTGTTTGTCCGTTGCCGGGGCAGGGCAACAGCAGGCTCACAGCGTTGCAGTGAAGCACCACAGAAGCAAATCCTAAAAGATCAGGGTCGCACTATAAGTCCCTGTCTTGCACCCCAAAATACAAGGCTGAGTCTCAGTACTTTAGCAAAACCAGCTTTATTCAGCTTGAACCAGGAACAGCATGGTTATTTATTGTAGCGTGATCTGCCACCCTCTTATACACAGACACAGCACTCAGGCAGGGTTATGGCAAGGTTAGTGGCCAAGTAATCCTGTTCCCTGCATTTACAATGTACCTTACATCACCCATTGAGATTTTTTCTGTTTTCTTTGGTGGCGAGCCACAGTAGAGCTGTGAGCCCGCTGTTCCTCCAGCAAATGGATAAACAGTCTGCCACAGACGCGGTGATCGCACTTCAGGATGCTCTTTGGCGTGTTTCCAGTTGGGGGAGGTCCCAAGAGAGTTTATAAACCTCACATTTTCTTGAATGAGTGCCGCATTAATAAGACTGTTTCTTGAACGAGCGTCACTGAACCACATAAAAACTGCATTTTTGACGTCTTCAAATGTAGCAGTTCGCATACGTTTGCAACCCGTGATTTTTCTTCTTTTTTTGCTCAGTCTTTCAAGAAAGTTGACAGTGTTGAAGTTTTTTTTTTTCTAATTTTAACTGTTGTTGTTTTTTCATGTCTGCCATTTCTATAGGAGGGTGACAATGAGTTAAATTCCAATGGATGTTTTTCAAATGTTGACAAACAATAAGCAAAAGGTATCACTGAAAACCACAGAAAACAAAAACAGCAAAAAAAACAGTAAAAGGAAAGTTCGAAGAAAGAAGAAAAATTCACAATGTTTCTGTTTGGGGGATCATTGTGCGTAACTGAGTTGAGACCACAGAACTAACTGCTCTGTGGATGATTCATTCTGGCATTTCAAGGTTTTTTGGGCACTTCGTTGTAATGAAAGTGTCTGCTGAATGAATTTCATAGTAACAAGATTTCTATAGACTCATGTCATATGGGGAAACTTTTGGGACCATAAAAATACTTCGTTGTAATGAAAATTTAATTGTAAAGATATTCGTTGTGACCTTTTTTTAGTTTTACCTGTATATCAAACTTATTTTATATATGTGCTGTAAGTGCCACATGGGATAGGCGGGCATCCTGACTAGGAGAGGGGATGGTTCCTTACCTGGAAGGGTGGCTCCAAGTAGACAGACAGGCATACTGGCCAAGGGCGAGAAAAGTGCCAGACCCGAAAGATTTCTCGGCTGGATGGACAGACATCCTTATTAGGAAAGAAGATTCCTTACCCAGGCAGGAAGCACCAGGCAGATGGACAGGCATTGTGAACAAATATTTGTAGTACCTTACCCAACAAGGATGAAAGAGAAGGACAGGGAAGGACTGAATGATAGAGGCTCTGGATATCGGTGCCTAGTCAGAAACCAGCAGGGAATGCTGGGAATTGTAGTCCAGAATGCAGCCCTGCTGGGGTCTGTGGGTGCCGCAAGAGGACACTGCAGGTAGAGACACTCTTTGTTATTCGTGTCCTCATTTCCTGTTCTGAGTAGCAGTGAGTGGAAGCAGCGGAAGCACAGAGCAGCAGTGTCTCCCACAGGCACGTAGCCCTTCACAAACACCCGAGTAAGTTCAACTGAAGTAAAGCCGACAGCTGACCAGGAGAAATAAGCGGCAGTGAAAAATCAAAGTCAATCACTCAGTGGGTGGTGGAAACTTAAAGTCGACGGTCTCTTAGTGATTTAGCTGAACGCAGAAAGCGATGAAGCACCGATTACTACAAAAAACGGAGAAGATGATATCAGCGCTAAACATTAGTTCTGTCTGCTCTCTGCCCTTTGAGGGCATATTTATATGTTGTGTGTCCTGCAGCATGTACAGTTCAGGTTTTCTGCCCGGCAGTGTAGAAAGCTTCATCTGCCAAAAGTGTTTAGTTAATTTTAAAGTTGGTCAGGAAAATATGCGAATTGGAGGACCACGTTAAGAGCCTGATAGCATTTAGGCAAACCAAAAATTGGACTGACTCGGTTTGTTTAGACAATTTGGCTACTTCTGATTCGGCTTCAGACTCTCCAGGTCCCACTGTAGTCAGTGCACAGTTGAAGTCAGTAGCACGAATTCAGCCACAGGGTGAGTGGGTAACAGTAAGACGAGGGTCTAAGAAGCCACAATTTAGTCCCTTGGCACCCAGGTCACCAATTTGGACCCAGAACAGATTCTCAGCACTCCTCTGGCAACTGAGAATAAGAAAGTGCTCATAACTGCCAATTCCATACTGTGGAATGTTAGAATTACAAACTATGTTAAACCAGCAGTTAATGTTAAATGCCTCGCAGGGGCCAAGATTTCTGACATAGAGTCCTCATTGGACCATGTCAAAGACGATGAAGTAGCTACCTTATTGCTGCATGTTGGCACTTATGATATTTATTTGCAGCAATCTGAGGTATTAAAAAGGAAGTTCATCTCTCTAAGCACCAAAGCTAAAAGAAAATGTCGGAATTTAGTTGTATCTGGCCCCTTACCAAGATTGTATAGAGGGGATGTGATTTATAGCAGATTGCATTCCCTTGACTGCTGGCTAGAAACTTGGTGTGCTAATAAAATTAAAGAGTTTTTGAACAATTGGGATGAGTTTTGGGAAAGGCCTGGATTTTTCAAAAGAGATGGTCTTCATCCTAACTGGAGGGGATCTTATGTATTATCCCAAAATATGGCAGCAAAACTGCCTGGCTGACTGATTAGAGCACCACCCAGGCCACAGTCAAGTGATCTTAAATTACGGGCTGTTGTTTATCCCACCTGTTACTATCCTGAAGCTGTTACCCATAATGCCTGTTGTGGGTCATCCAGTAAATTTAGCCTTGATGCAAACCATAAATTACTTGATAACCAAAAAATAAGGTGTATAATTAGAACAAGGGATAAAACCAGACCCTCCACCAGGGGCATCTGTAATAGAAATTTACCTCAAATTAAAACAAAAATATATCACTAGTTCCGAAAGAAGCATGCAGTTTTAAATGCTGCTTATTGAACATTCACTCTCTTGGAAATAAAGCTGTTTAAGTAAATGATATTAGATAGATAGATAGATAGATAGATAGATAGATAGATAGATAGATAGATAGATAGATAGATAGATAGATAGATAGATAGATACTTTATTAATCCCAAGGGGAAAATCACATACTCCAGCAGCAGCATACTAATGAAAAACAATATTAAATTAAAGAGTGATAAAAATGCAGGTAAAACAGACAATAACTTTGTATAATGTTAACGTTTACCCACGGGGGTGGAACTGAAGAGTCGCATAGTGTGGGGGAGGAACAATCTCCTCAGTCTGTCAGTGGAGCAGGACAGTGACAGCAGTCTGTTGCTGAAGCTGCTCCTCTGTCTGGAGATGATCCTGTTCAGTGGATGCAGTGGATTCTCCATTATTGACAGGTGCCTGCTCAGCGCCCGTCGCTCTGCCACGGATGTCAAATTGTCCAGCTCCATGCCTACAATAGAGCCTGCCTTCCTCACCAGTTTGTCAAGGCATGAGCCGTCCTTCTTCTTTATGCTGTCTCCCCAGCACACCACCGCGTAGAAGAGGGCACTCGACACAACCGTCTGATGGACTGCAGCATCTTATTGCAGATGTTGAAGGACGCCAGTCTTCTAAGGAAGTATAGTCTTCTCTGTCCTTTCTTGCACAGAGCATCAGTATTGGCAGTCCAGTCCAATTTATCATCCAGCTGCACTCCCAGGTATTTATAGGTCTGTACCCTGTGCACACAGTCGACCTCTGATAATCACGGGGTCCAGGAGGGGCCTGGGTCTCCTAAAATCCACCACCAGCTCCTTGGTTTTGCTGGTGTTCAGGTGTAAGTGGTCTGAGTCACACCATTTAACAAAGTTCTTCATTAGGTTCCTATACTCCTCCTCCTGCCCACTCCTGATGCAGCCCACGATAGCAGTGTTGTCAGCGAACTTTTGCACATGGCAGGAATCCGAGTTGTATTGGAAGTCTGATGTATATAGGCTGAACAGGACCGGAGAAAGTACAGTCCCCTGCGGCGCTCCTGTGTTTCTGACCACAATGTCAGACCTGCATTTCCCAAGACGCACATACTGAGGTCTGTCTGTAAGATAGTCCACAATCCATGCCAGCAGGTATAAATCTACTCCCATCTCTGTCAGCTTGTCCCTAAAGACCAGAGTTTGGATGGTGTTGAAGGCGCTAGAGAAGTCCAGAAACATAATTCTTACAGCACCACTGCCTCTGTCCAAGTGGAAGAGGGGTTGGTGTAGCATATACTGTAGATGATGGCATCCTGTGCTCCCACCTTCTCCTGGTATGCGAACTGCAGAGGGTCAAGGGTGTGGCGAACCTGTGGCTTCAGGTGGTGAAGCAGCAGTCGCTCCATGGTCTTCATCATATGTGATGTCAGAGTGACAGGCTGGAAGTCATTCTGCTCACTAGAACGCGATACCTTTGGGACTGGGGTAATGCAAGATGTTTTCCAAAGCCTCGGGACTCTCCCCTGTTCCAGGCTCTGGTTGAAGATGCGCTGTAGAGGATTCCCCAGCTCCAGCGCACAGGCCTTCAGCAGTTGTGGCTCTACTCCATCTGGACCCACTGCTTTGCTGGTACGAAGTCTCCTAAGCTCTCTGCTCACCTGGGCTGCTGTAATTGTGGGTGGGGATGTCTCTCCTATGCTGGTATCAGCAGAAGGATGGGTGGAGTGTTCTGTACTCCGAGGTGAGAGTGGGTTAGGGTTGTCAAACCTGTTAAAGAAGTTGTTCATTTGGTTTACTTTCTCCACGTCTCTCTCGATGGTGGCACCCAGCTTCGAGCTGCAGCCAGTGATGTTCTTCATCCCATCCCACACTTCCTTCATGCTGTTATTCTGCAACTTCTGCTCAAGGTTTCTCCTGTACTGCTCCTTAGCTGCCCTGAGCTGGACTCGGAGTTCCTTCTGCACGCGCTTCAGCTCATGCTGATCACCACCTTTAAAAGCCCTTTTCTTCTGGTTCAAAAGGTACTTGATGTCACTTGTAATCCATGGCTTGTTGTTAGAACAGTAGCGTACTGTTCTTACTGGAACTTCAATGTCCATATAGAAGTTGATGTAGTCAGTAGTGCAGTCAACAACCTCCTCAATGTTCTCACTATATGATCCCTGCAGGATATTGCAGTCCGTAGTTCCAAAGCAGTCTCTCAGTGCCTGTTGTGCCTCAGGGGACCAATTCCTAAATGAGCGTGTGGTTGTAGGTAACTCCCTCACTCTTGGTTTGTAGTGAGGCTGAAGCAGGGCCAGGTTATGATCTGCTTTCCCAAGCACAGGCATTGGGGTGTCATTGTATGCGTCTTTAACGTTTGCATACAGTAGGTCTATAGTCCTATTTCCCCGGGTGTTACAATCCATATACTGGGAGAAGGCAGGTAACGTTTTGTCCAGCGTCACATGGTTAAAGTCTCCAGCGATTGGCACAAGCACCTCAGGGTGCTGTGTTTGTAACTTAGCAACAGTGGGATGGATGATGTCACCCGATATCTACACGTCTGCCCAAGGAAGGATGTATACAATAACAACAATGACGTGTCCAAACTCTCTGGGCAAGTAATAGGGACGCAGACTTATGACCAACAGTTCGATGTCCCTGCAGCAAGTGGAGATTTTGATGTTTACATGTCCAGAGTTACACCACCTTGTATTTACATAGAGAGCCAGTCCTCCTCTTTTCCGTTTCCCGCAGGTATTTGCGTCTCTGTCCGCCCTAACTGTGCTAAACCTGGGTAGCTCCACGATAGCATCTGGGATGGTAGCTGTTAGCCACATTTCACAAAAACACAACAAACGGCATTCTCTGTAGGTCCTGACATTTTTCACAAGCACAGCCAGTTGGTCGATCTTATTTGGTAGTGAGCTCATATTTCCCAGGATCACAAAAGGCACTGAAGGCTTATGATGCCACTTTCTCGCAAGCTGCTTTGCTTTTACCTTAGCTTCGGCTCTGCTGCCACGATACAGCCTTCTTTCCTTGTCAGGTAAATAGGGAACCACACCGGCACAGGCATTTGTTCTCAGCGTTTGAAGTTGACTACTTGAATAGAGGAGTCTCTGTGTTTAAAAATCCATGTACAAGTAGTAAAAAAGTAGTAAAAAGTGTCCAGGGAACAAGTCCACATAAAAGAAAGTGATGGGAGCGATCAGTAAAATAGAGTAAGTTAGAGAAAAAGGTAGAAAAATAAAACCGCACACGGAGCTGCTGGAAAAGCTGCCACTCTCGGCGGCACCTGAATCATATTTTATTAAGTACAAAATCTGATCTGTGACTTCTCACTGAAAGCTGGATTAGTAAATATGACACTGTTCCCCTAGCTGAGGCATCACCAGATGGATTCTCGTTCCTTCATAAGTCTAGAGATTCTGGTCGAGGAGGAGGCCTTGGAATAATTCATTGTAACAAAATGCAAATCACATCTAAACATTTAGGCGACTTTACATCTTTTTAGGCATTCATTTTAAATATTAAAACACAACACAGTTATAGTGCTAGTCTACAGACCACCAGGGCTATATTCATTGTTCATGACTGAATTTAGCAACCTTTTATCTGATTTCGCTATTAATTATGATCACGTAGTACTGATGGGGGATTTTAATGTACACATTGATGTGGAAACTGACACTTTTAGCAGTAGGATTTTGTCAGATTGTCAAAGGTCCAACTCATAATCATAACCACACATTAGATTTAATTATAACTTACAAAGTTGAAATTTTAAATTTAAATATTACTCCATTAAATGAAGTTATTTCAGATCACTACTTAATTACATTTGATTTAGTCCCCTTGCCAATGCACTCACAGATTAAAACAAAGACAGTGCAACATCTTAAAACAAAAGTGATCAAAGCACATAGAAACTCTCCCTGGTTTAATGAAAACACTTAAACTAGAGTGTTGAAAACTGGAGCGCAGATGGAGAACAACAAAGCTATATGTCTTTCAAATTGCATGGACAGAGAGTGTTAAAAAATATAAAAAAGCTCTCTCAGAATACTATTCTACAATAATAGATAGCAATAATAATAATCCTTGGATACTGTTTAGAAGAGTGGCTAAATTAACAAATGGGAATTCAGATCTACAGTGCAAAATACCAACAGATATTAGAAGTACAGACTTTATGAACTTCTTCAATGAGAAAATTAAAAATATAAGATCCCAGATCTCAGCATCACAGTACAAGCCACATACTAGTTTAGCAGACCCTGCCTCAAAATGCATTCAGCACTTTAGTAATTTTAATTCTTTAACTGAACAGGAAGTCTTAGGCCAGGTTTATACTTCACGCGATGCGACACATGCTGCAGCGGATGCTACTGCTACGCAAGCATTTTACTGTTTATACTTGCGCACATACTTTACTTAAATCTGGATGAATCCAGCAGGTGGCAGTGCGAGATATTATCACGGTGAGAACAGGTTCGGCTTCTCTGTGTTGTGAATTGCCTGGAACACCCATTAAATTCCAATGACACCTTACTGCAATATCTCTGAAAAGAATGTTTAATGATTAAATCCATCAATCCAGGGATGTGTCCATTTACAGCAAGCATTGGGCACGAGGCAGAAACAATCCCTGGACGAGGCCTCAGCTCATCGCAAGGTGAATACAAGCACACACATACACTGGAGTCATTTTAGCGGCACCAAATCTGCATATCTTTGAAAGGAAACCGGAGCACATTGTGGAAACCCAGCAGAAAAACATGTAAACTCCAAGCAGGGAATACCAGCGACATGACTCCCCGTAAGACGGCAGTGCTACTACTTCACCACCGTGTCCCCCAATGTGTGTAATTATTAAGAGTATTCATTATTTAAACAAAATTAACGATTTATCTTTAAAATGTAACATACATACTTTAATGCATTTCATCATGAAAGTGATATCAAGTATAACTCTAAGGATTCTAAATGTGCAGAGAGTTGGAATGTTGTAAAGTTGCCAAAACAAAAGACGGCACAAAAGATGGTACGTGAGACTTTTAAAATGTATTGCATCATTACAATCGGGAATATGCAATGCTTGAATGTAAAAGCACCATGAATGCATCTGTATGTCGGCATTTTGCTTCACCACATCGAACCATTCATCAATACCGAAGCGCGCACATCGATCCTGTAGGATCTGCATAGAGGCTTTCTGTCACATGTAGATAGTAAACAGAGACTCTGACGTCACATTCCAAGTTTTATCACACTGTGCCCCTCGACTTTTTGCTGGTACTGCAACTCGCACACGCGTCACGTTAATTTCTGAGGACCTGCTCAGAGGACGCGTCAAATGAACGCTGGGAATGCGTGGCAGCCATGATGCATGCGTGTATGCGTTCTGAAGTATAAACGAGTCCTTAACATTAATTTCTAAAATGAAACCCACTACTTGTTCCCTAGATCCAGTGCCAACAAGACTAATAAAAAGTGCAATGGATGTTCTTGCAGCACCTATTCTTAACATTATCAATAGTTCATTATTGCATGGCACAATACCTGATGCACTAAAAGTGTCAGTCATTAAACCATTACTTTAAAGTCAGACCTAGACCCACACACACTAAATAATTATAGGCCTATTTCAAATTTACCATTTCTCTCTAAAATACTAGAAAAAGTAGTCGCCAATCAGCTTCAGTCACACCTTACGCATTACAATTTATTTGAGAAATTCCAGTCTGGTTTCCGCACTGGTCATAGTACAGAAACGGCACTAATGCGGGTTTTAAGTGACATTCTGATATCCTCTGATTAAGGAAACTCCACTGTAATTATCTTGTTAGAGTTAAGTGCAGCATTTGACACCATTGACCATTCTATTTTACTGCACAGGCTAGAAATTATGTAGGGCTTGCAGGAACTGTGCTCGCTTGGTTTAGTTCTTATTTATCAAATCGATTCCAATAAGTACAGAAATGTGCTGACAGTACTCCATCATTATACACAGAAGTGAGATATGGTGTCCCGCATTTAGATCAAATGAAATTTCTCCGATATTGTCTTTAATTAGTAGTGTTAGTGAATTAAAGGAGTGGATGGATGAGAGCTACTTGTCTTTAAACACAGATAAATCAGAGATGTTAATTGTTGGAGGGAATGACACTAATCACAACAATATTTTGTCATGATTTAACTCAGTTGGAATCACCATTAAGTTTACTGAATCAACCCACTATCTAGGAGTTATCTTTGACTCTAGCATGTCATTTAAAGTGCATATTGCAAAGTTGTCCAAATCATGTTTCTTCCATCTGGAAAATGCTGGGAAATTAAAGGCACTTTCTAAATAAACGGGATTCTGAGAAATTAATTCATACATTTATTTCTAGTAGGATTGACTACTGCAATGTGGTGTTCACTGGATGTTCAAACTGTAATGTATTCAGGACTTCTGTATAACTCGGAAGTGCTTTCAACGGGCCAGAGCCCTAGCACTAGATGGGTCTTTAATAAAAGGGACTGCACTGCATTGTCCAGGCAAGTCGGAGCTGGGAGGAAGGAAATCAACACTAACCTACAGGAGAGCAGTGTGGTAGAGACAGGAGGAGATTAAAGAGAAGAAGAGACATTTGTTTTTGTGCTTGTGTTTATAAGGGTTGTAATAAACACCTTTTATTTGAGCCTAGGACTGAGCTGGTGTGTTTGTGTTTCATGGTTTGGGGCTTTGTGGCACCCCCTAGCCTTCCCAATGTTATATCTCATAGTCATGTAGCTAAAATTATTAGAAAAAGCTCAATATCAATTGATATTGAAAGTTTTTACAACTGTACCACCATACCGTACATTGCTGCAGTGGCCTATTTATTAGATACTCATCTTCAGTCTTACTGGAGAGTTTTCTGATAGCTTTATGTTATACTTCATTCTTCTTCTTCCATCAAAGTTTCATCATGTTCAGTCACAGGGCCTGACAGAAAAGTTGACAGATAAGAAATGCCCCCCTAAATGTGAAACTCAGCTAGGGCTCATCTTGTGACAGAAAGCATACATTTCTGATGAACGCACAGCTGGGTATGTCATGGCTGTTGAAGCTGGCAAATGTCACCACTGATGAAGGAAAAGTTTGCAGAGATGATGTGTCTCTGCATTTAGATCCAGGCACACTGCCATGTCACTTCATGCTCACTGAACAGAGTGAATACTTTTCTTTGAAAAGAAACAAGAATCTGTCCAACTTACTAACACACTTCCTATACCACAATGTCCAATTTAAAGTTGGGAAACAAAAGCAGTTGCTATATATTATTGTCTCCACACGTTGTGGTTCAATGAGGAGACAAGTCTAATCTGTATTTCAGTTTATCATCTTTACTTTTTTATTTAAAAAAAATGTGGAGACCTACACACAATGGCATGCCATTAGCATTGCTCTTATAGATATCTGAGTTCACCTCTTGGTCCGGTCACTGCATTTCTGGAGTTTGTATATTTTTTACACTTTAACCTGAAATTCCCTCTTTACAAAATTTCCATGTGATTTAATTTCTACCTTAATAAAAGGATGAATGTCTGTTTGTTCATCCGGTTGCTATGTCTCTGTCATTCTAAAAGATGACGGATCACAAAGATTTACACTGCTTTTATGAATCCCAAACCAGATAGCATATAATAGAGACATACGCTTTGCATGGTGCACTATAAATGATAATGCTTAGGTCTACATTGATTATGTAGATTTCAACTTGTCTCAAATAGGCAGCACAGTTATGGCTATCTCTAAATTGACTGTATATGAGTAAGTATGTATATGGAACGATGTGTGCTCTGTGATAGACTGACAACTTGTAATGCCCCATGACACCCACACCACAAAAGGGGGAGCAAGTATGAAGAAGAGGTGCAAGCCTACATATCACTTTGGGGGTGTTGTGTCCCCCGTTTTCATCACTAATTGACACTCTGTCTAATGTTACTCCCTGGTGTGTGCCATATGTGACCTTGAACAATGAATGAATGAATGAATTATGAATTATAAAATGAATGAATGAATGAAAAATGTAAACAATGTTTTCAAATACAGATGGATGCATTACCTCATTTTTGTCAAAGTATTTTTGCCTTTAAGAATAGTTTTGCTTAAGCACATTTTACCAGTTTTTTTACATTACTTAGAAGAAATTATTTATGGTGACCTCAGAGGGGCAAAACCCAAACAAAAAATGAAAACACAAACAAAAAAGATGAAAGTCAATGAAAATTCTAAACAGGATTTTATTCAAAGAAATTTAAGCAAGTGAAAATTACTTATATCATGACACTAAATCTTGTTTTCCTTATTGTAAGAGTTATTGACATATCAAAAAATGTGTATTTACCACTTGTGGCCTGCAAACCTGACACAGAAAGACACAGGACACAAGTTCAAGGCACATGCAGTTTTTACCCCTTCCCCTTTTTCCCTCAAGCACAGTACAGTCTAGCACAATCACAACATAAAGTACAATACCAATCTCTTCATCATTCTCTCTCTTTTCTCCTTCACTCCTCCTGGCAAGTTTTGTCTCCCTCTTCCCATCTCTGGCTCTCGCAGTAGTGGCTGCTGGCTCCTTTTATAAGGCACCCGGGTGTTGCGGAAGAACTGCCTATAAGGGCTCAGCAGCTGCAGACAAACAGGATCTAACCACATGAGAAGGAAGTGGATCCAACTGAAAGGCAGAGGGTTTCAACTTTCTAATAACACCAGATATTTTCTCCACAGTTTAAACCAGAAAAAAAAGAATTGGTCATAAAACGTTCCACGCACACTTTCCTAAAGAGGTTGACTGCAGGTGAATATTTCCAACCTTAGTTTAAAAAAATGTCATAAAAGAGTTACAATGATCAGTGCAATAGAATTCAGATGGCAGATTGTGAAGTGGCTGTAGAATGCTGTTTACAGTAGAAAACAAAGCCCTAGTATTCCCTTCACCAGACCAAATTAGTGTTGCATAATGTGTAGTTGTTGCTGTGTTCATCATACATATTCTTATGGACAGCAAGGCCATGTTCAAACATTCCAATTAGCATTTATAGTAGTTACCATGTTCAAAATATTCCAATTTTCCATGATATGCTAAATGCAATTGCTCATCTTGAAAAATAAGTCTTTTTGAGTATGTGACATTTTTCTTTGTGCATGGTGCCACTAGCCTGATTTCAGGTTCCTTGGGCAGGCCCTTCAACCCTGTTATATTCTTAGCATACCTTTTCTCAGTTGTGTAAATGTGCAGCCTGAACTTCTCACTTCTGCCTTGGGGTTTAAAGTGTAGTGCCCTTTAAAGCAACCCATTGTTTTTTTGTAACACAATTTCAAGTGTGCATGCATTTGTACATCTTGCTATTTTGGAGTTGTCATCATCATTATCACGAATAAAGCCAATACTAAACTACACTATATTTTTTTTACAACTTTTCCCATTGAAATAAAAATTTAAATTTATGATTTATCTTCATCTTCTTCTTTTGACTGCTCTCATTAGGGGTTGTCACAATATGAAATCTACTTTCAGTTTCAAATATTTGAAATTGATGTAGACATATCTTTATTCGACTGACGTTTTATCATCACTGTTGTTAGTCTGATACATTGTGAAATGCAGTGTCCCTCCCTCACATGGGGTTTACCCCTTCAACGGCTGATGTGATAATTTTCTTGCCTATACATTCATATCACTGTCTCCACTTCACACCACACACTTGGGGTCAGAGGCAACATCATCTGCTTTGACTTTTCTTAACACCATGAACTGATTCAACCCTGGGTCCTTCCCACGATCAGTTGTGGCCTTATACCAAGGTCAATAGATTTAATCAGAGGAGAGGCTTTTGAATGTTTTGCTCTTTAAATGTTTGATCGTCTCTCTCAGGTCCAATTAGTCCCACAAGACTTTTCCTGTTGGAAACTCTAATGAAAACTACCAGGCCTATCCTTGAAGTCTTTCACAAATCAAGAAAACAATGTTATATAATGGCCCAATGGGGCATCAGGATGTAGAAAGTACAGTTTATGAGAAAGACTTAAAATTCTTAGTGCAGTCTTCAGTAATAAAAGTAGACACTGTACTTAAGTCATAAAAGACTAATATGACATTGGGTAACATAGCACGCTGTGGGGAATATACATCAAATGAAATAATGCTAATGGTCTATGACAAACTAAGGCTTTATTTGTGATACTGTGTGCAGTAATTGGTTTCCTATATTACACCATTCCACTGACCGCTCTCTTATTTACACACATGTATTCTGTCTTGTTCCTACTGACTTTCATTCCTCTCCTCTCCTCTCCTCTCTAGAGCATAATTCAACATCTCCAGGGTCACCTCAACCTGCTCCCTACTCTCACTACAGATCACAATATATCAGCAAACATCATAGTCCATGGGACAGACATCTCGTCTGTCAACCTGTCCATCACCATTGCAAATAAGAAAGGGCTTAGAGCCAATCCCTGATGTAATCCCACCTCCACATTAAATGCATCCATCACTTCTACTGCAGACCTCACTGCTGTCCCACTTCCCTCATACATATCTTATACAACTCGTACATACTTCTCTGCCAATCCAGCCTTCCTCATACAATACCACAACTCCTCTCAAGGCACCCTGTCAAATGCTTTCTCCAGGTCCACAAAGATTCAATGCAGTTCCTTCTGGGCTTCTCTATACTTCTCCATCAACACCCTCAGAGCAAACATCTCATCTGTGGTGCTCTTTCTTGGCATGAAACCATATTGCTGTTCATTAATCCTCACCTCACTTCTTAACCTAGCTTCCACTGGTCTTTCCCATAACTTCATGCTGTGGCTCATCAATTTTATCCCCTGTAGTTACTAAAGCTCTGCACATCTCCCTTATTCTTAAAAATCTGAACCAGTACACTTCTCTGCTTCTCAGGCATCTTTTCACTTTCGATGATTCCATTAAACAATCTGCTTAAAATCTACACTGCCATCTCTCCTAAACACCTCCATGCTTCCACAAGTATGTCATCTGGACCAAAGGCCTTTTCATCCTTCATCCTCTTCATAACTGTCCTTACTTCCTCCTTGCTATTCCATTGCACTTTCTTATTCACTATGCCCACATCATCCAACCTTCTCTCTCTCTCATTTTCTTCATTCATCAACCTCTCAAAGTACTCTTTCCATCTGCTCAACACACTCTCCTTGCTTGTGATTATGTTTCCATCTTTATCCTTTATCACCCTAACCTGCTGCACATCTTTCCCAGCTCAATTCCTCTGTCTAGCCAATCGGTACAGATCCTTTGTTCCCTCCTTAGTGTCCAACATTTCATACAACTCATCATACGCCTTTTCTTTAGCCTTCGCCACCTCTCTCTTTACCTTACACCTTATCTCTGTGTAATCTTGTTTACTTTCTGCATCTCTCGGACTATCCCGTTATAAAGAAGAATGGCATTGTTATGGCCATGAAAATTAAACATTTTTAATTTGATTTGTTATTTTCTAAAATGTTTAATGAAAATGGATTACTTTTGCAACCAATGAAGACTTCCAAATTATGATGAATGTAGGGTCTTCATTTTTTTCCTCTGTGTTGTGTAAACAGAAGAAAAAAGAAAAAAAAAACCCTCCATTTGAAATAAGGCTATGTTTTTGTTTTTTCCTTTCTTTTCATTATAAAAGAGGGAAGAAATTCACAGATGTTTAATAAGTTCAACTAAGAGATTTAATAAGAACTAAGTAGTTTAAATTGATGGAATTTTTTATTAGAAAAAATAATAAAGATTAATTACTTTATAGGCAGTGTCATCTATCCCCAACTCATCTTCTTTTTTTGAAAATTAGAATATGGGCTCCCTAGTAAATTTCACACAAATACTTGAGTATTCTTCACAAGGATTACTGTAGAGACATTGTGTCATGATTTAGGAATTTGGTACAGAATTCAATTCTCTACTTTATTTTTTAACTGTGCATTTTGAGTTACTTAATAAATATTTGTTTATTTGTTTTGGACAAAGACACATTTTCCCTTGATTTACCCATCTGCTCCACAGTTTAAAATTACAAATCAAACAATTCAGATGGGATTAAAGTGCACATTACAAACTTTAGTTTAAGGGTATTTGAATACATTTTAATCCCACTATGTAGAAATCACAACACATTTTATACATGGTCCCCCCATTTCAGGGTAATGTAATGTTTGGAACATAACAATGACAGGTATGTAAAACCAGCCATATTTAGTACTTTATCAAATATCCCTTGCATGCAATGACTGCTGTAAGTCTGCAATTTGTAGACATCAACAGGTGCTGAGTATTTACTCTGGTGGTACTTTGCTAAATCTCTAATGCAGCCATCTTCAGCTCCTGCTTTTTTCAGGGGCTTGTCCCCTTATATTTTCTGTTCAGCATATGGAAGACATGCTCAACTGGTTTTAAATCAAGTTACTGGTTTAGTATTGTGGTGGACTGGCGCCCTGCCTGGGGTTTGTTTCCTGCCTTGTGCCCTGTGTTGGCTGGGATTGGCTCCAGCAGACCCCAGTGACCCTGTAGTTAGGATATAGCGGGTTGGATAATGGATGGATGGTTTAGTAATTTTTTTCCATTATTTGGCTTTGGAAAATGCCTGTGTTGCTTTAGCAGAATGTTGGCATTATCTTGTTATAGGATGAACCACTGTCCAATGAGTTTGGAGGCAATTACTGGAACTTGAGCAGATAAGACGTTTCTCTACACTTTAGATGGCAGCATGCTTGTCTGATTGTCCATGTTTGTGGACATTGTGAATAATTACTGTATTTTGACTACAATTGTGGTTAGTATTTAGGACTTTCATTGCTAGGATTTGGTCATCAGGCTTTGTGTTACTTTGGCCACAACAATATTCTCTTTGGGATCTTTGTACCGCTGCTTCTAAGAGAAAGTACACAAGAAACAAGTCACTAAGCAACATAGTTAAAACTTTAGGTAAATGGCAATGTCATTCAGAGTACTCTATTCTTGTTAATAGTATTATATTCTTGTTAAAGTCAAGTTAAGTCAAGTTGGGGTGCATGCATTGGTATAGTGCATTGTCACACCCACTACATGACGAAGCAACTTAGGATCCTGGTTGGCAACCCCCCAGGCAGACACGCAGTCCAGTCCCACCCTCCGGAAATGACCCTCTATCTGCCGCAGCCAGATGTTACGTGAGCGAACCATGGGCCTCGTCCAGCCACTTGGGTCCCCAAAAATGAGGATCTTACGAGCTGGATCACCCTCGGGGAAACACGCCACATGGTCTTAGTGCCGTAACTGATGCTCCCTCACAATGGAGGCAATGTGCCTCATTTGGGACTCCATGAGTAACCACTCATTCAACACAAAGTCAAACCAATGATACCCAAGGATTTTCCGGAGAGACACAGTACCAAAGGAGTCCAGCCTTCGTCTCAGGTCACTGGATAGCGTTCATGTCCCACAACCATATAACAAGACAGGAAGCACCAAGACTCTAAAGACTTGGACCTTCGTCCTTTTGTATAGACATCAGGAGCGCCACACACCCCTTTCCAGAACCTCATGATCTCCCATGCCCAGAGTTTCTGCCTCCACTCTGCACAGCACTCACAGTACCAGTGTACAGGCCGGCCATGATATCCAGCAACCTCGAGGGGATCCCAAAAACCCTCAGGATGTCCCACAGTGTAGCTCGATCAACTGAATTGAACGCTTTATGAAAATCGACAAAGGCTGCAAAGAAACTCTGACAATATTGCACTCCATGAGAACCTTCATTGCCATGATGCGGTCGATGGTAGACTTCTCAGGGTAAAACAAGACTGTTACGGTCGCTGGTAGGTGAGCAAGTGATCACGGATCCTATTGAGGATAACCCTAGCAAGGACCTTACCCAGCACTGAGAGCAGTGTTATCTCCCTGTAGTTGCTGCAGTCCAGGCAATCACCCTTCCCTTTCCAGATAGGAACAACAAGTTCCATTTTCCAGTCAGTTGGGATGATGCCAGTGTCCCAAATGGAAGCAAAGGTTGCTTGCAATGCCAGGATGACAGCCTTACCACCAACCTTGAGAAGTTTGCCCCAGATACCACAGATCCATGTAGCCTTTCCTCCCCTCAGCTGGTTCACCATCTGTACAATCTTACTGAGATTAGGTGGTTCACAGCTAATTGGAGGATCATCCTCAAGGACCGTGGACCCAGAGATATCCAACGTCCTAGCTGGAGGATCAGCTTTGAACAACTGCTCAAAGTAGCCAGACCAGCAGGTCACAACTGCAGTGTCATCTGTAAGGATCATTCCATCAGCCACATTGATGACAGCAACTCTCTGAGGAACAGATTCGGATGTGCGTAATGCTTCGATTCCTTTGTAAGCAGGACGTGGGTTGCTCGACCACAGATGGTGTGTCACTTGCTCACAGATTCCTCTAAAAAACACCTCTTTATCTGACCTCAGAGCCCTCGCAGCCATCCTTCTCAGTTCCCTTTAGAGACCAAAGTTGCCATTGAGCTGTGCGCTGCAACTCCTCAATGATACCCAGGGTGCCCTGTGAGATGAAACACCTCCTTCCAGAAACACCGGTAATACCAACACAACCCTCAGCAACCTTCACGGTCTTGTCACAGAAGGTCTCCCACATCATATTAAGATCGGCAGTTGCACCCAAATCTGCAAGTTCCTCACACAAACTGCATGCAAACTCATTAGAAACAGCCTGGTCTTGGAGTCTGGCCAGGTCCAGTCTCATTTTCCTAGTAGGAGTAACCTACTGGACATAAGGTCGATCCTAAGAGTAGCAACAACAAGTCTGTGGTCAGAATTCACAAACTGGGCACTTCTGTAGACCTTGCAGTTTTGCAAGAGCCTCCAGTGTCAGTCCACGAGGATGTGATCGATCTCCTTCACCGCACCACCAGTACTGGAGTACCAAGTGCAACGATGCGGTTCTGGGCGCTGGAACCAGGATCCAGCGATTCGCAGCCCCTGACCTTTTGCAAAGTCAAGGAACACGGAGCCACTTTCACCATGGTCACCAGACCCATGGGGACCAAGACAATCCTCGTAGCCAGCCCTGTCAGTGTTAGTGGCTGCATTGAAGTCACCCATGACCAGAGGAGTGTCACCTTGTGGGCACCCATCAACCACCGAGCGAAGCTGCGAATAAAATGTCTCCCTCTCTGAGACATCAGTCACCGCGGTCAGAGCATACACTGAGACAACAGACAAGGCACCCAGGGAGTGCCGTAATCTGAGTCTCATAATACGCTTGTTGAAAGGAGTGACTTCGGACACCATTGGAAAAAGCCAATCCGCTACAGCAACAGCTACTCCCCGAGTATGACAGCCATTAGAGTGACCAGACCAATAAAAGGTGTATACACCTACAAAGATCTGGCCAGTCCCTGGTCTGTGCACCCCAGAGAGTGCCGCCACTGAAATGCGGAGTTTATGCAGCTCCTCCGACAGCAGAGGAAGATGATTATCTTGCGGGAGAGACAAGACGTTCCATGTGCCTACCTGTATAGGCTACCTCAAATTGGGACCTGAGTGCCGCTGTGCAGCGGGCGACGCCTCAGCACCACACCAATTCTGATCCTAAACAGACCTGACTCCATTGACTCTCCAATGATTTCGACTCTTCCGGGGATGGTGCTCCTGAGGGCTTTCCCCCATCCCCTTCATGATGCCAGCAGCATTCCTATGGGCGGCTGCAGCAGAGGCAATCCTGCGGAGAGCAAAAAGGAGTCCTTTCTGTTGTCTCGGAGCTGTGTGAAGTTTTTTTATGGTGGCTGGAGTGCCAATCCAGCCACCAACCCCCATGATTTCCCTATTAGTTGGAGAACTGCTTGCAGGGCCGGTTGCAGGTTAACGTAACACCCAGGACAAAACAGCAAACAGATTACCAGAATTAAAACATTTATAAAAGATGTTTAATTAAAACTTATGATGTGAACACAACATTCTCATACTTGCTTAGTCCACTTCAGAGTTGTAGTGGCTCTAAAATCTATTCCATCATAACTGAGCACAAGGCAGAAAACAGCCAGTCAGTCACAGTGCTCATTCATGCACACTCCCACAAAGTAAATTTTGAGTTCTAAATTAAAACCTAACAACTCCATATTTGGGAGGAAAAACCAAAACCAAAACTGAATGAAAACCCTAACAGATACTATAAGAGAAGAACATGCAAGCTATACAACAACCAGGTATGGAAATTGAGACCTGGGGCCTCATGTATAAACGATGCGTATGCACAGAAATGTTGTGTAAGAACTTTTCCACGTTCAAATCGTGATGTATAAAACCTACACTTGGCGTAAAGCTACGCACTTTTCCACGGTACCTAATACCTTGTCGTATGCAAGTTCTCCACTCGGTTTGCATAATGGCGGCACCCAGCGTCAAAGCAATGCTACTGTTCCTGTGTGGTCCAGGGAATAGCCAAAATATACCAAATACCATAACTGCTTTAGCGTTGTTACTCTAACTGCACCTATTTCTTCTTTTCGCTGCTCCCATTAGGAGTTGCCACAGCGGATCATCTTTTTCCATATTACTCTCACTGCACCACTCGGAGTATTTACGTCACTGTATCTGAGTGTGAATCACAGCAGCAGCTGATCGGAAAGAGAATTATCGGTATACAGCATTAAGCACATGCTGTCTCGGCCACGGCAAAACGTTTCAAAGCCTTACCTGTACAGATCGTGCAGTTCAGAAACAGTTTCATCCCAAGAACTATAGACGCACTCAATCAATTGCTCCTTGTAGAACTGTTTGTACTTATAAGTACAATCACCTCACTGTAAACTTGCACTACAGTTTTAATATTACACAACCTGCGCCACTTTATAAAGCGCGTATTTACATATGATGACGATATCATTTTTAAGATGAAATGCAGCAAAATATTTTTATTATATTTTACAGATAAAACTTTAACTTCATTTAAATAATCTAAATTCTTCACTGGTACTGGCGTGAAGGATAGAATAATTAAACATGTACTACGAAGATATTTCAATGTTCCTTTAACGTTTTGAAGAATTGGCGCTCTAAGATTACAGATGGCTTAATGTCTATTACAGAGCTGATTGTGTGGCGATCCACCATGCATAAGATAACATATTGACATTGGACTTTTTCTATTGGACATAGAGCCGCCCCAGAGTACTGCTGCAATAAATAATTTCCTCAAAGGTCGCACACAATCACTTAAACTCATGTTTAAGAATGTGCTTTAACTCCTATTATCATAAAAATGATATCACGTATACATCTCAGTATTTTAGTTATTCAGAGAGCTGTAATATCACGAATGTAATGAATTCTGTGTTCAGTTGGAGGAAGAGAGCCGGTTTAAGAAGCAAGTAGTAATTCACACAAATAGAGCACATAGAAGATCAAATACAAAACAAAGCATTTAACGTACTACTTTAATTACGATGTGATTTGAGAAACTGGTTAATTAAACGATTTTAAGATGACATTTATGATGTTCTACTTTAATGACAAAATAAACTACGTGATTAAAGTGGAATTATCGAGATTGATGTTGACATTTCGTGCTTTTTCCCCACTGTGTGCCTTTTTTTCTCTGTACCCTAATAAGCTTTCATATGACACTCAGACAGTGGACTACAACTCGCCTTTTCACGGCGACTTTGATATGTGACTTCTTTTTTATTTCCGGCACTGTGCGATTTTGTGAACGTGAGCTTTCAAGTTTCTCCAACACACTATGCCACTCAATCAACTTCCTTTTGTTGATTATACCACGGTTTATTTGAACAAATAGTATGTTTTTCCTTTGCCTCCACTTGGTATTCGCTGAAATTCTTATATTGTCCCCCGTGCTTTTCCCATTGTCTTTTCACAGAAGGCTGAGCTTAAGGGCAATTTATATTGATTTGCATATTCAAAGAGGTGTAATTCTGGAAGGAGTTGGGGCGTTACATAAAGCGCATGCACGAGCGTTACTTTTCACACTGATCGGGATTTATGTAGCGGAAGAACGTGGAAGTTGGAGTACGCACAGATTCCTGCATCTGGATTTTTCTGTGCGTAAGCACATTTTGGCTTTTGTGCTTACGGCATGTTATAGTGCGAGTTCTACGCACGGCATTATACATGAGGCCCCAGGACACTGGATCCATGATCCATTTTTGGACAATATTGTATATTTTGCAAAAATATGAGAACAGTGAAACTACCAAATACACAGTGAGGTTTCTGTTATACTTATTAACTTCTTATATAGTTTTTATTGTTTCAAATCATGGATTTTCAAGCAATCATTCATGGACCGGGCACTAACACATCTCAGGGAATATTCATTCATGTACCCACATACACATACTGGGGTAATTTTGTCAGCCTAAATGATTAGGAATGGCTTTTGAATAATGGATGATATCCAGAAACATCGAAGCAGATTTAGGATGAAAGCATTAAAACCCAAGTATAGTTAGTGATTATACCCAGATTAGGCCCCAGATCCCTGGGTTGTAAGACTTTAATCCAGATATGTTCACTAAATTTGAATACTTTATTTAAATGCTAAACTTCTAAAAGGTAATTCCATGCAGTGATAACAAGAAGTAAAAATGAAAATGTTTTATTTGATTATGACAAAAATAAAAGTGCATTTTTCTGTTGTAAATTGACAAAGGGTGGCTGTGCTTGTATATATGTGGAGCCCAGCAGTGAAGAGGGTTGGAAAAATGATGGGACTCAGGTCATATGCTAATGTTGACTTTGCATCTAATATGGCTAATTTTAAAGCCAGCATGGGATTTATAAGCTGCTAATTAACAACATATATTTAAAATCTTTTCATTGGATGCTGTTCAAAGACCTTGTGACATTAGTCACACTCGCCACCTGTTTTGGGGGCAGTAGTGGGAGGAGGTGCTTGGTTTTCAGATGCTACAAGGGAAAATCCCCTAATGATTCAAAAACCTCAGTCTGTCAATTCTTTCAAGACATGGGTTCGCATGGGTCTTCCTCTCCAGTTAATGAACAGATGTTTGTGACCCTGTTTCTGAAAACAAGGCTAAAAGGTTAGTGGGATTCCTCACAATAAATGAAAACTAATTTCAGGCGTCTAGGGTTGTGGCTGCTGCTGCAAGCAGAAAGTGTTGTGTTAGTGAGCCGCCTGGGTCTCCTCAGTGGGGGTGAGATTTGGCAACTGCCTAAAAATCACTGCCCTCTTAACACCAGCAGCACTGCAGATTTATTTTTTCTTTCAGGCTAATTGGACATATGAAGATGCTAAATCATTATATGTTACTGGCTTACAGCCCATCAAATGATAGATTGAAAGGAATGAAAAAGATTTTTGATATCTAGTTAATCTTTCAGTAATTTACATTATGTATATTTTTTTGTTTATTTCTGTCATATAATGCTTAAACTGCCTTATTTAAGGCAGAATTTATGGAAGAAAGCCAATGATAGCACTTTTGAGATTTTAGTTTATTTCCATTTTCCTTAGCTCTGTCTGTGAGTCTTGCCTGATGTTCCCTTTCACACCACACTCCTACAGTTTCACCCCACTTTCATATTCATTGTCATAAAGGTTCAACAGTGTTGCTGAAGGTAAGTAAAGGCTAATTTTTTATCTCTTATTACTAATTATACATTTCTGCTTCCCATGACTCTGAATTTGATTAATATGGTTTGAAGGTGGATGGGTGACTTGTAACTGTGATGTGGTATTTGCAATACACTTTAAACTTTCACATACTTTTCTGACTCTTTACTTTGTTCTGTAGGAAAATGTGTACAGCCACATACATATCTCACTATTATAAAAAAAAAATCCTGGAAAGCAAAAGTAAGGCGACGATACGTGATCTTCCCTGAAGTTCTCAGAAGAAGACAAAAGAGACTTGCCACGGATCGTCTCGCGGGGACAGTAAACATGAGACTTGGTGCCAAGAGATTGTCCCAGGGTCGTCTCGCAGGAACGTGGAACATGAGATTCTTGCAAGACACGCCCTACTTACAAAAGATATCATACAATAGCACACCCATCAAAAAACAGTCAGTCGCAGTAAAACCATGTAGCACACACACATCCTGTGCTCTCAGCACATATAAAGCGTATAAGGACAATACGGAGAATAGAGACCCAAAAGTGTTGGAGAGAAAAAAGGCTTATAAGAGATTGTGAAAGCAGTGGTATTCAAAAGGCTCAAACAAACGATTTTGCGATACACATGCAGAGAAAAGTACAGAATATGAAAGCAGTAAAATTTGGAAGTACTGTAGCGTCCCAGCCAGGTTGAGGCCTTTTTGGTTTTAAGTGATTATTCGGTCCAATTGAGAGAGTGCGGAGTACAGCATGGAAGACTGATAGCGGTTTATTGATTGATGCGGTAAGGGGGTGCGAGACCCGGCGGAGGAGAGGTTGGAGAGGGTGCTAGAAAGTTGTGTTTGGGGTTAGGAAGTCGTCGATAGTTCAAGTAAAACTTTTGTGACACTTTATCATGTCAGTCGCTACAGTATCAAAGAAAAGATAGAAAAGATCACATTACCGCAAACAAAAGTTGATTAATCATCAGAACCAGGTGTAACTGAAAAAATAGCAGGACAAATCGAGGTCAGAAATAAAAGGCAAAGAGTAGACAACAAAGTCATTTTGCATTTGCATCAATCAATGGACAAAACGTGGATTTACACAATAATGGACCACACGCTATGAGAATGTGTGGTCCCGCAACAGTTAAAGCAATGACAAGATGCATTTCAAAGAATACACAATTCGGTCAGATGTATATTATGATCACGGAGAAGCGATGCAAATTTGAGCAGGCAACAAGAAAGGTAATGTATATATTCCTGGGAATAACATTACACACCAAAGGAGATCGTGATATGCCATTCGTATTAAAATGTTTACAGCTTACCATGAGAATAGCTTTTGCTATGACAATCAATAAATCACAGGGACAAACTTTACAAAAAGTTGAAATATTTATTAGAGAAACAGAAACAATAGTCACTCATAGGCAGTTATATGTTGCATTGCTACAATGTGTCTCCAAAAAATATTGTTTTAATGAAGCTTTAAAGTAAAAATGCAAATAATGAAATTGAAACAATTTAAAAAAAAAAAATTTTAAATTGTATATCCGATTAACCAAACACAGGGGTTGGCGAGTGAAGTGAGCAGGGGGCGAAGCTCCCTAGTTTCTATAAAGTGAAAGAGCTTGAGATGAATGTTTCTTTGAACATGCTAATTGTGCAAGGCACAATGTGACCAGTCGGAACTTGAAGTGAAAAGATTTTCAAACATCTCTGAAATACTTTATAGTATCCTGTTCTTTGATATTCTGTTGATGCACAGGGTGGCATTTGTACTGCCATTAAAATACTGAGACCTAATTGTACCATGTATTTACCTTGTATACTGTATATTCATATATATATATATATTATATATATATATATATATATATATATATTTATTTATACTGCATGCTGAATGCTGGTGACTTCAAACAAGTGAAAGTGAACATTTTGACAATGTTGTTGGGCTTGCAAGTGCTCTTTGCTTGATTCTAATTATCTCTTAGGAACACACAGGGTGACATTACAAAGCTATTACAAAAGGCTATACAGTAATCCCTCCTCGATCGATGAAAGATAGATGAAAATCCGCGAAGTAAAAACCATATGTTTGTATGGTTATTTTTATATATTTTAAGCCCTTATAAACTCTCCCACACTGTTAACATTATTAGAGCCCTCTAGACATGAAGTAACACCCTTTAGTCAAAAGTTTAAACTGTGCTCCATGACAAGACAGAGATGGCAATTCTTTCTCACAATTAAAAGAATGCAAATAGATCTTCTCTTCAAAGGAGTGCGCGCGTCAGGAGCAGATAATTTCAGAGAGAGAGCACTAGCTAAGAAAAGCAAACAATCAAAAAATCAATACGTGCTTTTGTGCTTTTAAGTATGCCGAAGCACCGCGATAAAGCGGCATTTTTTAGAGGAGCGTCCGTATCCTCTAGGCAAACAGCTTCTGTGCAAACAGCCCCTCTGCTCACACCCCCTCCGTCAGGCAGAGAGAGTGAGAGAGACATAGAAAAGCAAACAATCAAGCACCACGCGGGAAGCATATCGTATATCATTGAAGAGTTTTATTTAATACATAATATGTGCTCTGATTGGGTAGCTTCTCAGCCATCCGCCAATAACGTCCCTTGTATGAAATCAACTGGGCAAACCAACTGAGGAAGCAAGTACCATAAATTAAAAGACCCATTGTCCGCAGAAATCCGCGAACCAGCGAAAAATCTGTGATATATATTTAGATATGCTTACATTTAAAATCCACGATGGAGTGAAGCAGTGAAAGTCGAAGCGTGATATAGAGAGGGATCACTGTACAAGCTTTGTATTCTGTTCCCATATCCATGTTAGCAAGACATGCCTCCTGAGGTGCAGTCCAAAGGGAGTATGTGTTGCCCCCTTTACTTGTAACATACTTAAAAAATAGCTTTAACTCACCAAGACAGCCAAAAGTTATGAATGTACATACTTTGTATACTTTTGTATACCCGGGACTATCTTGTAGGTACAAAGATAATTATCTAACTAACCTCCATCCATCCATCCATCCATTATCCAACCTGCTATATCCTAACACAGCGTCATGGAGGTCTGCTGGAGCCAATCCCAGCCAACACAGGGCACAAGGCAGGAAACAAACCCAGGGAGGGTGCCAGGCCACCACAGGACACACACACACACACACTAGGGACAATTTAGAATCGCCAAAACATCTAACCTGCATGTCTTTGGACTGTGGGAGGAAACCGGAGTACCCGGAGGAAACCCACGCAGACACGGGGAGAACATGCAAACTCCACACATGGAGGAACCGGGAAGCAAACCCAAGTCTCCTTACTATGCGGCAGCATCGCTACCACTGCACCACTGTGCCACCTCTCTAGCTAATCTGGTGTACACAAATTGCTAAAACCAAAACTGAAACTAGAATAGAACAAGGAAGAAACATGAGGTATAGCTGTACTAAAATATAAAAAAGTAGCTGGGGTAAACAGGAGTATACTGAATGCAGTGTTACACTAATGTTACCTCAGGCTGCAGCAGCAGAACCACAAAATTAACACAGGATGCTGATGCAGCACATTATGAAAGATAAATGTTTCAAATCCAATATACAAAAAAATGCTTTTTTAGAAAAACATGAGACAGAAGACATGCGTTTGAGTCTAGGTATGGCTGATTTAGGACCTGTGCACCTAACAATAATGTACGAGTTTTTGATCATTATCAGGTATCCTGACCTCTGATAATTCATAGGAGTTAATATTAGCAAGCACGTGAGCTTCAATGTGGTATGAACGCCTGCTACAATGAAATACTTAAGAGGAGGGAAGAACTCTAAAACCCCACACAAAAAGCCAGAACTGCCTTAATTCTTGCTTGGGCCTAGTGGAATAAAAGTTAGGTCCGATGGTCAGGGAGGACAGAAAAAACAAACAAACAAAAAAAAAAACTCCAGACGGCTGGAGAAAAAAATAAAATCTGCAGGGGTTTCAGGCCACGAGACCGCCTAGCCTCCTCTAGGCATTCTACCTAACATACTGTAAATGACCTAAATCAGTCCTCATTGTATTCAGTTTTCTCATGGAAGAATTTGATGATAAACAAACTACTTTATAATCCAAGAATGTATTATTCAAAAAAGAACACAGACACAAAGGATGAGCAAAGTTAAACAATCCATCCAAAACCTAAGGACAATACCTTACCCAAGCGCCGGGGGTCAAATCCATAAAATATCCAATAATAAAAAAATCCCAAATGAAAATTAGGAATTAAAAATGAAGCAATGCTGAATGCCAGCTTCTCATTAAATACCTACTGGGCATAGCATTTCAACTGCATCATTAGGTGGCTTCATCACCTTGGGATCCATATGAAGGAGAGAGGCAGACATCAAAAAACACTATTTACAAACTTTACAAGACACACCATAGCAATAAATACAAAGAGAAAATAAAACCAAAAACAGAACTAATTACATAATATGAAAAGTGATATTTAAGTACTGACAAAAAGACAAAAATAAACAAATATAAACTTGAGCCATGAGTAACAACCATTGCCTTATAAATACACTGTGTGTATATATATATATATATATATATATATATATATATATATATATATATATATATATATATATATATATATATATATATATATATATATATATAGTGACACTAGAGGCAGCTGTCGCTCCTCCAAACCCCACAGACAACATGTCCTGACACCAGGTAATTATTTTAATTTCTTTAATAATGTGCACAAAGCACCTCCACAATACAATATACTGTATATACTGTAAATATTTATACGTGTGTGCATATAAATACTGTCTAAATGTTTCGACATTTTGGTTGGTGTTTATTTTGCTACTTATCTTTTAACATTACATTTGTAATTATTTTATCATGCATTGAGCTCATAAGTGGAAGTGCGCTTAATAAAAATCAACTGAAACTGAATAAAATATTAATGAAATAGAAAACATGCCCTGAACAAAATTAGAGATGTCAGCTAGAAAGGTGTATTGATTCTAAAAGGATAGCTAGAAGCTTTTTTAGACTTAAAAGAAAACCAGTAAGAGAATCAGAATAAAAATGAAGTTGCCAGTGGAGGTGTGGAAGACATAGTTTGAACACAGGATATTAAAGAAGAAATAAGTGGAATGCACAGTATTGAAATTGAATTCTGATGTAAGACTTCATAATGAGTGAGAAAATCTTCCTGCTTGTATAATTTCCAGCACTGACCAGTTAAGGTGAAATTACTGGGTGTAATGATGTGACCAAGACATTATAATGGAGTGTCACATGGCTACAGTTGATGCCACTCTTCATGTGACATTTGCGACTCATAGAGTGAAGAAGAGCACACACACAGCACAGCAGAATCCATATAAAAGTGAATATGAATATAATATATGACTTAACCAACCAGGACTGAGGAACTTGAGAGGGTCTTTGGGGCTACTACTTAAAGATAAACATTTGTTTTATGTGATGTCATGCACAATCTGGTATAGCTTGTAACCGTACTTGGTGATACAAATTAAAAAACAGATTAACTTTCTTTCTTTCTCTCATATGTTTGATCTTATAGAGAGAAGATCTTATCTTGACAGAATAATTTTCTCCAATATACCCAAAGGTAAAATGAATGAGTCTTTTTCATCAATGAACACAAAATCCTGCAGCAGGCTTATTCTCAATAAGGTGAACAGGTTCCTTAAGGCCTAATTTTCTTGGTGATATTATTATATTGAACAGTTCTCATTGGTAGATGGAGCGTGAGGTTTTGCCCAGGAAGTAATAGTACAGTAGCTTGGCCTAAAGTGCAGGAAATTGGAAATCTGTACAGTTTTATAACAGATAGTTCTATTCACAGAAACAAGGCAATCTTTTGCACTATAAATACTTTTTTCACCAATGCCTTACTTTTTATATATTATATATAAAATGTTCTTTTTTATGCATTATCATAGTGTGTGTACTAGGTTTTAAAACATAACTGAAAAACCCATTGGCTGCTGGAAAGGAAGATAACAACAACAACAACAACATTTATTTATATAGCACATTTTCATACAAACAGTAGCTCAAAGTGCTTTACATAATAAAGAATAGAAAAATAAAAGACACAATAAGAAAACAAAATAAGTTAACATTAATTAACATAGATTAAGAGTAAGTTCCAATGGCCAGGGGCGACAGAAAAAACAAAAAAAAAACTACCTAACATAAATGAAACAGTCCTCTTTGGTTTTAGGGTTCTCCATGAAGGACTTGATGATGATGATGGTCATGTAGACTTCTGCCTTTTAATCCATCCATCATTGTTGGAGCATCATTAAGCTTTGAGTAGGTGGAGGTGGCGCAGGCCACCACCACAAAGAAACCAGAAAAAAGAAACAGAAGAGAGAGTAGGGGTCAGTACAGATTTTAGAGCCACCATGAATAGTTATTATGATGAATTGAACATACAGAGTATCAGGATTAAGTTAAATTAAGATTAAAATGAAGTTATAAAAAGGCCATGTTAAAGTAATATGTTTTCAGCAGTGTTTTAAACTGCTCTACTGTATCAGCCTGGCGAATTCCTATTGGCAGGCTATTCCAGATTTTAGGTGCATAGCAGCAGAAGGCCGCCTCACCACTTTTAAGTTTTGTTCTTGGAATTCTAAGCATATACGATTTGGAATATAGGGTGTCAGACATTCCGATATATAAGATGGGGCGAGATTATTTAAGGCTTTATAAACCATAAGCAGAATTTTAAAGTCAAGATATCTAACAAGTGAACTAATATTATACTGTAGATATAAATCTATGATGACTGTGCAGGCAAGTGGTTTTGGCTGAAATCTTAGTTGGGGTTAAACTCAGCTCCTGCGTTTCAAGCAAAAATGTGTTCTTAAATTCAATGCAAAAGCAGTTACTCTCTGGGTCCTAACTTTAACTATGGGATGACATTGGTGTGACGATGCGGGTTTGCTACATGCTCCCATCTTGCCTTCCACAAAGACCTTGAACTCGTCACCGTCAGTAGCGTCACCGATGATCTTAGCAATGAGGCAACAACAAATCAGCAACCCCAGGAACGATCACGGATGTGGACAGTTTCTCACCTGTGCACTTAGGTGAGAAACGCCCACACTGCGAATCGCCCCGAGAACTGCTTCAGCCACACTACCACGCCCCCTCGCTAAGCCGCGATCGCTGTGATTTATTTAAAAGTGGCCCTTTGACGCGAGCTGTGGACCTGCTATACCACAATTGGATTGAAGATTTTTCCATGGAAATATGATATTTTTGGTTCATCTGGATTTCTCAGAGGCCTTTGCTTTGCCCTCACAACTGTCTGATGGCTGATTCAAATTTGTGGGTGTTTGGAGGAAGGATCAAGAGTGTAGTTTGTGATGGGTTACAATCCCACTCAGGGGTTTGCTCCTGTTACTACCAGTAATTGCCTTAGCTCGCTTTAACTGTAATCAGGAAATAGAACTTGAAAGGCTGAATGCTTTTTAGCACTATATAAAAATAAATTGTTAATGCCTCCTGGTACTTTGAGTGAAAAGTAGGACAAGAAGCATCACTCTGTTTCCCTGGTGAAATTTGTGCGCATGGTGCTTAGACTGTATGGCTGCTTCTATTTATAATGAACATTTTGTGTGTGTTTACTCACAAGATGTTAGATTTTTTAAATTGTCTCCCAGTTGATATATGTGAATGAATATATATGCAAATAAGGCTGTTCTTCCAAAATTCTCCTTCACGTCATTTATAATGTCTTTGGGTTGGCACCAATAAAGCAGGATTACTTGTAATAACTCAGGCAACAACCGTGGCACTTGAAAGAATGAATGTCAGAATAGGTACAGTGGGGGAAATAAGTATTTGATCCCCTGCTGAATTTGTAAGTTTGCTCACTTACAAACAAATGAGCAGTCTCTAATTTTTATAGTAGTTGCATTTTAATGGAGTGAAACAAGTTTTTAATCCCCTACAACCCAGCCAGAATTCTGTCTCCCACAGATTGACTGTTTGTCCATGTGGTACACAGATTACAATCAATCAATCAATTACAGATACTCTTGATTTCAACTCGTTATGTTTATAAAGCACACTTGTCCACAGAATCAATTTCTCCACTTGTAGGAGCCAGAATTCCGGCTGGGTTGTAGGGGATCAAATACTTATTTCTCTCAATGACATGCAAATTAATTTTTAACTTTTATGTAACTAGGGGGCATTGGCCCCTGCTTGCTTTGCTCTTGGCCACTTCGTGTCTCTGCCGCTCACGTATGTGAATTTCACTTTCACCAAACAACAAATATTTTCATTCTCTTCATTGGGAAGAAACACTACGTTTCCCTGATGGCAACACATATTAGACGATCTACAAGTCTCCGACTTAAAGTTTAAATCTGAACAATATATTCAATCTCTTTTTGCTGTTCCATTATTTAACTGAGTAATAATTTCCGTTTGTTTTTGCTAATGCGATCTTTACTATCATTTTTTTGAGACTTACAAATATTAGCACTGCTCTGCATGTGCATTGCGCCAACATTTTTGAACCTCTTTATGACATTCTACTTTATCATATACTCTGTCTTTTATTTCCGGCCCAGGGCATGGTTAAATTTCTTGGCACAAAGTCTTTTCTTGCGGGACTTGCGGGACAAAGTACCTCTCTGAAAAAGTCACGTCTTGTCCCAGGATTTTTTTTTATAATAGAAAGATGTTTTTTTCTTGACTGGTTGATATTCTGTCTTCTCCATACATATTTCCTCCCTATATTTGGTTTTGATTCCATTTGTTTGCCACAAGAGCCTTGCAGTTTGTGCATGATCGCCAAAAAACTTTTATTTTAATAATCCGGTAAACAGTTTTGAATTGGTTGAAAGTAAAAGTGGCATTATTAGTGAGGATTCCTTCAAGAAGCAATCTCTTGAAATAAGTACATACATAAATAACAATTTTGTGATGTCTATGCTGTGGGAGCCTGTAAGAGGCATATTTGTTCCAAGATGGCCTTCATGTCAGAGTTTGATGAGATGCAACCAGTTTTACAACATGGGCCATGCATTTGTGTTCAGTCTATCCCATTAATCTGGGTGTACAGTTCAGCTGCTAATATTGATGTCTTCTCCAATGCACATGGTAATCAGACATCATATCAGTATCAGAATGAACCGATTGACCATAATACAATTAAATTTGATTATTCATATAGGCGGAAATGGAAAGTGAATGATGCTTAACAAATGGCATACTTTCAATGTTTAGCTCACTTGCATATGCATTCAGGGCCCATCCTCATATATAATTTGATACTATCCGTATGTATGGTGTTCACGTCAATACCCCGTATGTATAGTGTTCTTGTCAATACCTCACCTCAATACAAGTTAGAACCATGCAATGGGACTCTGCCTCTGTAGTTAGAACATAACGTGGCAAACGCAGATGCAGTATTTCATGATTGGCTAAGAATGTTCGAATGCTTCAGTGACGCCTCTGGACAGCCGAGTATAGTAAGTCGGTGTTGGTTCGAGCAGATAACAGTAAGTTTGGTTGGTTTAGAACGTTGGTTTGGTGGGACGTACTTTCCAGGACTAACATCATCGACTGACTTAAACCCTTCGACAGCTCCAGAACTTTAAGTAATTTAGAACGTATCGCCATTTGCTTGGTACGTCGAAATCTATCTTTGGGCATTTCGGTTTTGGCATTCGTTCTTCTGACATCTATTGGCACACTGAGTAATGGTGGCTGGGTATTAACAACGGTCATTATTTAAATTTTAGCCAACCTCAGATCTAAAATGACCACACCAACATAATTATTATTCCGACTCTGATTACATTCATAAAATACGGTTTGTTTTGAAAATTTATTTGCCGGAAAAAATAAAATGAGATGCGTCAAAGAGCTGAGTCTTGCAGCCCCATTTAAACAGGAAGCTCTTCATTACATCGGCTGAAAAGGTCTATTTTAAGCACATATCAGTGCCATGATAACAAAATCATTTCAAGGACTTATAAAAACAAATAATTCTTTGCAGATTGGGCTCCCAGTTGCTAGTAGATTTCATATTTCCCTCCCAGCTCTCAAGATTAATGGTGTACATTTCACAATGTAAAAATCAGTTTGTGTTCTCTAATATTTCTGCAATACCTCTGATTGGTCCAAATGCCCCTGGAATTAAAAATATGGACTCCGGGCAAACAGTCTTTTGACATGTAGGTGTCAGAAACTGTAGTACGGAGTTCTGTTTAAGATTGTTATAATTTAGAGTCAGATTGTTAAATATTACGCAATCCAGAGAAGGTAGAACCTTTCCTGCTAAGTGAAGTTTATGCTGGAATCTGCTAAAACATGCAACCAAAGGATTTTCAGTTAAAATCAGAATGAACACTGGTGGAGTAGTAGATTAGCGACTATCTTTTTTCTTGACATCCATCTAGGGTTTATTATTTAAATGGTAGAACTGAGAAAAAGAAGCTTTGGAAAAACAAGAGAATAGCATGAGACACTGTAGTGGTTGAAGTGGAGAAAAAGAGATGGTCCAGATGTTTTAGCTTCTTCAGGTTATGGGGTGGGGGGATCCTCCCTTACAAAGGTTCAAGATGGAGAGACTTTATGTGGGAGTGTGGTGAAGCACATGACATTTAAATAAAAATCTGTAACAGAAGTAGCTATTCATAACCTAAATTTCATTTTTATATTACAATCAGGAAATGGGCACACTTACCTGGAAAGAAAAGGAGGTAGGCAAAATCTCTGGATGTTGTGGCTTCACAGTGGCACAGGTTATACTTGTGCATGGCATGTGTGCCCAATCCGCTGAGTGCTACGGGTATCAGATGATAAAAGAAAAGAGTGAATAAGTGTGGAACGTCACCTAGTTAAAAAAGGAAGTCGTAAGAGTTATGGAAAGTCCCATGCAAAATCTTAGGTGCTAATTGGTGGGAATATGATTGTGGGTGAGAGAGATCAAGGTAGTTCAGCCGCCTTTAGGCTTCCAAGTTGGCTAAAAATTTAATAAATGACAAAGTTCTGGGAGAAAGGGAAAGTGGGGCATGTGCAGCAGTGCTGTGTACCCCCTGATAGAAAGAACAAGATTGCAAGTTAATAAAATCATTTTGATCTGAGGAGATGTGATAGACCCTAAAGAACTGTGGAAGAGGTAGACTGTTTATTAAAGGTCAAGGATGAAAACTACACGTGTGCAATTAAGTGTTACAGTTGGTGGGTTTTATAAATAATAAAATATAAAACAAGTTATTGGTAACTGTGATATCCATAAACAAAAAAAAAAGATTGAACTAAAAAAATAGATTAGGGTTACGATTATTAATATATTTATAAAAACATGGGAGGACCTCCACTTTCCCAGATCAAAAAAGTCTTTTATAACAACAACACCATTTATTTATATAACAAATTTTCATACAACATTATAGCTCACTGTGCTTTACATGAAGACCAAGAAAAAGTTAAAAGAAAAAACAGTTCAGGAAAGGCAATAATATAAAAAAAGGATAATTAGTATAAAAAAAGACTCCTCGCCAAGCTCAGGCACAGAGCAACATGACAACTCTCAAGGCAAAATGCAAGAATAAATTATACAACCCACTAAATACAGAACTATCACATATAAGGGTACCAATTTGTTAAAATACATCACAAAGTAGAAACTAATTAACAAAACTAATAAACAACCATATCTGTCCATCAGCTTATTGTAGAATCACTGCCAGGATGTACAAAAACAGAATCAGTGTCCTGGAGACCTCGGCCAGCTACCTGCCTCCCCACTATAGGCCATTCTACAGCTGAATCAGTGCTGGGCCAGCCATCCTGATGCAAGGACCCTTCTACTTAATCATTCCAGCGCTCCTTTTTTCTGAGATGACTGTTCCAAGGCAGGCAAACAACTTGGCAGTAGAGCAGTGGCACCATCTACCACATGAATATACCAAGAAAAGAGTTAGTTTACAAATACAGTGGAACCTCGGTTCATGACCATAATTCATTCCAAAACTCTGGTCGTAACCCGATTTGGTCGTGACCCGAAGTAATTTCCCCAATACGATTGTATGTAAATTCAATTAATCCGTTCCAGACCATACAAACTGTATTTAAATATATTTTCTTTAAAGATTTTTAAGCACAAAAATAGTTAATTATACCATAGAATGCACAGTGTAATAGTAAACTAATGTAAAAACATTGAATAACACTGAGAAAACACCCAGGCTCCCTGCTGAGCTGCATGTGCAGGTTTGCTCGTTGTTTGCACACGAGCCTGCGCTCTCTCTCTCTCTCTCAGCAAAATGCGAGCCTGCGCTCTCTCTCTCTCAGCAGCACGCGAGCCTGCACTCTCTCTCTGTCTTTCTCTCAGCATCACCTGAGCCTGCGCTCTCTCTCTCACGCTCGCTCGCTCTCTCACACCGGCTTTATTTATTTAGTTATTTATTAAAACTGACCTTTTTGATGGGAGCTGTGGACCCGCTATACCACAGGAGGAAGCTGGGTTGAGAGGAGGTTACAGTTTTGAGGGAGTTTCCCTCTGCATGATGCACCGAGAATAACATACAGTACAGAGAGAGACTGAACACGTGCGTAAATCATCAGTGCACACAAACCAAAGGGAAACTGGCTTGTTCGTATACCGAGTGTGTAATCGTGAAGAGATGCAAAAGTTTGGCAAACTTTTTGGTGGTAACCCAATTTGTATGTGTTCCGAGACGTTCGTGAACCGAGGTTCCACTGCACAGTATTACTTAGATTTTAGTACTATTGACTATCAACAGAGATGCAGCATGCACTGCTAATCAGCAGCTCTAGTCAGGGTATGCTAAACTAAAGAAGTGATTCTTCATCCTGGATGTAAAAGTTGAGACTGACAGGCACCTCTTATAGTAGCAGGCAAACCATTTCACAGCATTGAGGCTCTGTAACTAAGAGCTCAACCTCCCACTGTTAATTTCATCACTACCCATCTGGACTATTGCAATGCTTTGTTTTATGGCCTCCTAACTAAATATATCAACAGATTACAATATGTTCAGAATTCTGCTGCTCGGTTACTTACACACACTAAAAAATCTGCTCACTTCACTCCTGTCCTCTATGAGTTACATTGGTTACCGGTTTCTTCAAGGATCAAATCTAAAATTATCCTCACTTTTAAGGCCCTTCATTGGATAGGCCCTCATTATCTATCTGAGCTGCTGCATCCTTACACTCCTGCCCGTGCATTACAATCATCAGACGTTAAGTTACTCACTGTACCTAAATGCAGGTTAATAACTATTGGTGGCAGAGCTTTCAGAGTGATAGCCCCTAAAACTTGGAATTCTCTCCATCTCAGCCTTCGCATGGAAAAGTCTATTATTAATTTAAAACATCTGTTAAAAACACATCTCTTCAATGAATATTATTTTTCATGTATGTAATTTCTACTGTCTTCTATTGAATTGTAAAGTGTCCTTGAGTGTATGAAAGGCGCTACATAAATACAACTTATTATTTTATTAATCCTTGGAATCATGAGCACAGGAATCACAGCATCTTGAGACCTTAATATGTGCTGTGGTTTGTAAATATAAAATTCTGATAAGTAAGCAGGGCCTTGGCAATTTAGGGCATTCAATTTTAAAATTAGGATTTTGAAATCTGCTCTAAACTTAGATGGTAGCTAGTGTAAGGATTAAAGAACTGGAGTTAAGTGTTTGCAGTTTCTTATTCTTATAATAATTCTTGTAGCAGCATTTTGAATTAACTGAAGGCTGCATAAGCAAAATTTGAAGAGGCTGTGAACACCACATTGCAGTAATCAATACTACTAGAAATAAATGCTTGAATTAATTTCTCTGTATTCTGCATATTTAGAAAACACCTTCATTTTCCAACATTTTTAAGATGGAAAAAACACATTTTGTATAGTTTTGTAATGCTAGTGTTAAAGATAAAGCATTGATTGTGGGATGATTCATTAAAACTAATGATTCCAACTGAGTTAAATAATGAGAAAATGGCAACAAGCATACACACATCTTATCAGGGCATAGTGCATTTTTCTGTGTCCAACAGTAAATATTTGCTTCAGACTGTGCTTAAAGTTTTTGATTTATTTGCCTTATAGGTAATAATTTTAAATGTTTCTACGCATAAAATAGTTTTTGTGAAGAATGCACATATACCACAACCTTTTTGTTTTATTTAAACAGACCTAACTAATATATAGTGTTCCTTGCTTTAATATCTAGTACACAGAATACCAGATTATTTACAAAGCAATTCAAATTGTATAGCGTGTTGCGAGATGTAGCATTATTTGTGTGTTGCCTTAGGTGGCAAGTTCCTTGCTATTACAATAATAATAATAATAATAATAATAATAATAATAATAATAACAGGAATGGTCAGCATAGTGATACAGTGGTAGTAATGCTTCCTTGCAACAAACAGACTGAGTTTAGGTCTCAGGTGCTCTCTGCATGGAGTTTGTATGTTCTCCCTGTGTTTCGTTTTGGTTGTCCTCCCACAGTCTAAAGACTTGGCGGTTGGCATATTGGTAATGCTAAATTGCCCCTAATGTATGTGTGTTTAACCTGCAAAGGGGCTAACACCCTGTCCAGGAATTGTTCTTGCTGCTAATACTTGCTGGTATAGACTCCTTATAATCTTGGCCTGAATAAGTAAGTGTGTTTAGAAAATTGATGAATGGATAATAGTAAAAAGAAGAAGAAAAAGAAGAAGCGGGAATAAGAGGCTTAGTGTATTGTAATGTATGTGTATCTTTAAACATTCTAAATGCTGAGTTATTATTTAGTAAGTGGTGTTTACACTTAATCTAAATGGGATAATTAAATTATATTATTATGCAGAAATTAAAACCACAATGTGACAAATGGACTGTTCAATAAGTTTTGCTTGTTTCGTGAAAAGGTTTTTTTATTTTATTTCACTGCATCTAATATATATTATGGCCATTAATCCTTCTCTTTCCTGTGGTAATTACCAGACCCTCCGTCATCATTAAGATCGCATTACTCTTTGTCAAGATAAGGGAAATGCAGTTCTGATGGGAAAGAAGGTTTCTTATCAGAGTCATGTCAGCCAACAACTGCTAGAAATATATTGTCAGAAATTCAATTCACCACACAATAATGGTTTGAGTGTTTTTTTTTTTTTACTACCTTTGCCTTGTTTAGCTTATACTTCTTTTTGTTCCACAGGATCATTTTCATTCACTTTCAACAAAATTATTATTTGTATACATATCAACACAGGAGCTCTTACAAGAAAAATAAAAGTGAATTGACAGAATGGCGGAATTCCCTGACAAAATAATTCAATCTTACAGTCTCTCGTCCCCTGATTCTGTATTACATTGTCAACAACTTTTAAAAATGCACAAACCCAACACATGATGAAACAGCTTGGGCTCCTGGTTGGCAGCTCCCCAGGCAAACACGTAGTCCAGTCTCACACTCTGGAAATGACCCTCTATCTGCCGCAGCCAAGTGTTACATGGGCGTCCCCTATGCCTGGTCCAGCCACAATTTGGGTCCTTAGGGAATCATGCCACATGGCCATAGTGCCATAACTGATGCTTCCTCTAAATGCAGGTAATGTGCCTCATTTGAGACTGCATGAGCAACCACTCATTCGACACAAAGTCAAAACAATAGTACACAAGAACTGTCCAAAGAAAGACAGTACCCAAGGAGTCCAGTCTTCATCTCAGGTCACTGGATAGCATCAATGTCTTGCAACCATACAGCACTAGGGGCCTCAAGTATAACGCCATGCATAGAAATCACACTAAAACGTGGTGTACGGTGTCGTCTATGGCCGGCTTGTCATCCCGGCCAATACCCCCAGGCCACCAGATGGAGCTCTCCCTGCAGCATGGAGCTGCCCCGGATACCAGCAGGGAATCATGGACAATGGTGTTTTCCTCTACAGCCCTGCTGGATACCACAGGGGCCAACAGAGGACACTGCAGGGAAGCCCAGAGAGTCACATGTGCCCTATAACCCGGAAGTATGTCATAAGCAAGCAACAACGGAAGTTACATACTTCCAGGATGAAGAAGAGGCATTTTTATCTGACCCGGAAGTGATAAGGAGTCACATGGACTGAAGGATGAGAAACACTTCCGGGTCAGGGACTATAAAAGAGACTGAGAAACACCAGAGCGTTGAGCAGAGCTGGGTGGAAGGGTGGCAACGCGTCTGGGAGTGGTGCATTGTATTGTTATTAATTATTGCCTTAGTGTATTGGATGAGTATTATGGAGTGGAGGGTGCTTTGTGCACTATATAGTTCAAAAATAAATAATAATTGGACTTTTACCTGGTGTCTGACGTATTGTCCAAGGGTTGAAGAGGACGATAGCGCCCTCTATCTGTCACAACGGACAAACATAGAAATGTGCATACGCACAAAAAATCCAGATGCATAAATCTTTGCATACGCCAACTTCTACGATCTTCTGCTACGTCAATCCTGGTCAGCGTGAAATTTAATGTACTTGTACATACCTGCCACCCCACCCCAGAACCTCCCAGAATTATGCCTCTTTGAATATGCAAATCGATATGAAGAGCCCTTAAGTTCAGCAATCTGTGAAAAGACAATGGCAAAAGCATGGGGGGAAATAGAAAAATTTCAGTGAATACCAAGTGGAGGTAAGGAAAAATGTACTATTTGTTGGTTTAAACAGTGGTATAAACAACAAAAGGAAGTTGATCGAGTGACATAGAGTGTCGTCAAAAGTTCAAGTTAAGAAAGTCGCACAGTGCCTGAAATAAAAATGAAGTGGTCAAATATCAAAGTCGCCGTGAGTCACCGTCTGAGTGTCTTATGGAACCTTATTAGGGTACACAGAAAAGAAAAAAAAATAGGGACAAAGTGTAAAAAAGCCGAAATGTCAACTTTAATCACAAAGTTTCCAATTTAGTCATGTTGTTTATTTTGTTATTAAAATACTGTAGAACATCATAAACTTCATCTTAAAATCTTTTAATTTACTAGTTTCTCAAATCCCATCATAACTAGAGTAGCATGTTAAATGCTTTGTATTTTATGTACTCTTCTATGTACTCTATGTGTGTGAATCACTACGTACTTCTTAAACAGGCTTTCTCTTAAACCAACAGAACACAGAATACATTACACTCATGATATTACAGCTGTCTGAACAATTTAAATACTAAGATGTTTACTTGATATCATTTTCATGATGAAATTAATTAAAGCATGTATTGATTTTGGTCTCGTTCTTTACAGGAGATGGATGTCTGAAACAGAACTTCCTTAGCAGCAGTGTTAGTTTTTTCTCTTTTTTTTATCATCCCGAGGTATCCTGTATTTACTCAACCCGAGAAGGCTCAATTACAGTATCTGCAAGCATATATTAACATGACCAGCAGAAATAGGTTTAAGAAAATAACAGAAAAGACAGCTAAAGCTTCATCAAAGCCTTGACAGGCATCAACAAGTCCAAGTTCATGGTGCGGCCATTCAAATCAGACACTGAGATAGCAGCAGCTTACTGCACATGGGGATCAAATTCCTCTAAACCTAGGACTCCCATCATGCGTTTTGAAAAATTACAATTTAAACTACTGTACATATAATGCTACTTCTCAGACAGAAACATGAGATTATATTTGAAAATAACCACATTAATTTTTCCCCAGATTTCTCACCCTGAACAACTGCTAAACGTGCCGCATTCAACAACATTAAACAGCACTTATGGAAAGCCGTTATCTGATACAGCCTGTTGTATCCTGACAAACTAAAAGTGGATATTCAAGGTAAACTCTACATGTTTACATATACGGAGGAAGCAGAAAAAGAGCTAAAAATACTGTTCCTGACACTTTTTTGAAACACGATTGTGATTCTGCCCTTGCATGGCAAATAAGATCTTAGTGGCTGTTTGATCTGCCTGCAACAATACTGGTACCATAACTATACATCCTATGTACTTCTCAGCCACTTTTTTTGGTTTTAATTTTAATTATATGCATATATGTATGTATGTATTTATTTATTTATTTTTCTTTTAAGGAGGATGTTTAAAATGATATCCTTGGCTTACTATACTATTCCAGGGCTACTATTTAATATCATTCCCTGCCTTTACTCTCTCAAGATTGTTTAAGATTATATTTTATGCTTATAGTATTTGGGCTGTATTGTCAATATATGTCTATTTTGATCCTTATACTCCTCTTCTGGTGGGCTTGATTTGTCAGAGGACTGGGACTTTGTGAAGTGTGGTCTAGCTTCACTTGGGGAGGCAAAATGGGGGTAGGTGCACTGGGGGTTGGAGAAAGCGAGCAAGCTACTTGTAATCTATCCTTTTAATCTTTATAATTATAAGTGCCAACATAACATTAAGCTTCATGGCAATAACTCCTGGGAAAAGTGGAAATTAAGTTCAAAGCTGACTTATTTTTAGGTAAGACTAAATGATAGCAAACGTTCAGAAGCAATATCTTCATGATCAAATAGTTAATTTTGTGAGCTGGAATGTTAAAGGGCTGAATTAAAGAGAAAGAAAGCATTATCTCACCTAACGCTAAAATAGTATTCTTACAGGAGACCCACTTATTAAGCAAGGATGAGTTTCAGCTGCAAAGAGACTGGACTGGCCAAATATTCCATTCCAGCTTTACAAAGAAAACTAGAGATGTGGGAATTCTTGTATATAGAACAGTAACAGATGTAGTATCCGATCCTGAAGGGAGATATGTGATTGTCATGGGTAATTTATTTAACTGTAAAGTGATTTTGATAAATATCTACACACCCAATGTAGATGATAGGGATTTCATCCAAAACATGTTTGCATGCATTCCCAATGTGAACACTCATAAAATTATAATGGCTGGGGACTTTAACTATGTTTTAAATCCAGACCTAGATAGGTCTCCTGCTACAGGGGTGATGACGTCTATCACTGCAAAAACAATTACACAGTTTGCAAATGACTTGTAACACAACTTATCGGACCCCTGGAGATTTCTAAACTCAAACTCAAGATCATATTCCTTCTATTCACTAGTGCATCACTGCTACTCAAGAACTAATTATTTTTTTTATAGATAATAGTTTCTTGCCTACGATTAAATCTTGAAAGTACAACGCTATTGTTATGTCTGACCATGTTCCTTAGATCATGGAGCTAAAATCGCTATGCCTCACACACTCATCTCGCAGATGGCATCTCAGCCCACTACTATTAGCAGATGAGAACTAAACAGAATTTATATCCAAGCAAATCTATTTTTTTAGAGACAAATAAATCCTCTGAGGTTTCTGCAGAAATATTCCGGGAAACTCTGAAGGCTTTCTTAAGAGGACAGATTATCTCCTATCTTTCCCACAAAAATAAATTGGAAACCAAGATGGTATGAGGGGTAATCAGTGAAATTACCAGAATAGATCAAGAACATGCCAGATATCCAAACGAAACACTTCATAGGAAAAGACAGGCTCTGCATTCAGAACTCGACCTCTTGAAAACAAAAGAAACATAACTCATTTTTAAATCAAGACATTGGAGACATGAAAAACATGGAGAAAAAGCTAATAAGATTTTAGTTTAACAAATCCACAAACCAGGAAACTCGAAATGCAATTACCAACACAGTAATATATATAATAGTATATATATATATAATAGTAAATATAATGCATACATTTAGAGACTACTATAAGTCCTTATATTCTACTGGGGTTAAAGAAGACAAGACACAACCTAATGCATTTCTGGAAGCATTACATATACCACAACTAAATACTCTCAGTGCAGAAGAATTGGATAAACCTCTGGCACTATCAGAATCATTAGATGATATAAACTCACTTCAGAGAGGGAAAGCAGTAGGCCCTGATGGCTACCCTGCCAAATTTTATAACAAATTCTCAATTAAGCTAGCTCCCCTTTTATTAGCAACATTTACAGAAGCTAGAGACAATAAAATTCTACCTCAAATTTTCCTAAGAAAAATAAGGACTTATTCAAATATGCATCATACAGACCAGTCTCACTTTCAATAATAATGTAAAGATACTCTCCAAAGTCCTATTTAGAAGAATTGAGAAACTGCTTCCTTTGGTAATATCACAAGACCAAACTGGATATATTAAAGGCAGACACTTAGGTTCTTATCTTAGATACCTGTTTAATTCAATATATTCACCCACAAAATCAAACACCCTAGAGATATTATTATCGTTGGATGCAAAAAAAGCGTGTAATATGGTTGAATGGAACTACCTTTTCACCATATTGGAGAAATTTGGGTTTAGCCTGAACATTTCAGTTTGTATTAACAACATACTTCAAACTAGAACGTGGTACTAGACATGGATGTCCCTTGTCACCACTGTTGTTTGCAATTGCCATTGAGCCAGTGGCAGCTCACTATCGAAATGTTTATGAGATAAAGATAATTATCAGAGCAGGGCTTGAATGTAAAATTTCTGTATATGCAGATGATATGGTACTGTATATGTCTGATCTACAAAATACTGTGCCTGAAGCACTAACAGAATTTCAAAAGATTTCTCTTCTTGGAATCAATTTGAATAAAAGTGTGCTCTTTCCAGTGAATTCTTAAGCACACAATATTAGATTGGACACCTTCACTTTTATCATCACAGATCAGTTTAAATACCTAGGGTAAACATCACAAATAAACATAAAGCTCTTTATAAACAAAATTTTGCTGTCTGCATGTAAACAATTAAGCAAGACTTGCATAGATGGTCTACTCTTCTTCTCACATTAGCTGGAAGAATTAACATTGTCAAGATGAATATCTTTCCTAAGCTTCTCTGTCTATTTCAAAACATTCCAATATACATCAGTAAATAATTTTTTAAGAAATTAGATTCAACCATAACCTCATTTATTTGGAATTCAAAACATCCACATATCCAAAGGGCGACCCTACAAAGACCTAAGGAAGAAGGTGGCATGGCTTTACCTAACTTTCAATTTTATTACTAGGCAGCAAACATACAACATATAAAAACCTGGACATTGACACAAATAGATGAACATACACAGGCTTGGTCCACAATAGAAATAAAATCCTGCAGTACTTCTTTATATTCCTTGCTTTGTACCTCAATAAGTACAAGTCATCGTCAATATACTAACAAACCAATAGTGCTTCACTCACTCAGAATATGGAACCAATGTAGGAAGTACTTCAAGACAGAGAAGCTTTTATATGTGGCATTTCTGCACAATAACTGCTTTTTTCCATTCTCTCAAACATACACAGTTTTTAATGTTTGGAAAACATTCTGGATTAAATCACTTAGACACAACAATTACTAAATTGTAAACAATTACACTCTAAATTTGACTTTCCAGCAACACATGTCTTACTACCTTCAGATCAGAATCTTTGTTAAACAAACCTACCCAATTTCCCTCACCTCCCACCTACCTCTATTCTAGAAGAAATATTGATCAGTATTGAGGACTCAGATAGCATTTCCATAATATATAAGCACATTTTAAAGTCCATCCCTTTCAAAGATCCCAGGGTACAGTGGGAAAAGGATATCTCACTCAACATCTCAGAAAAGGAGTGGAAGGTAGCAATGCACAGAACTCACTCGAATCTCCATATGCGCAAAGCATACAATTATTCAAATTAAAATTATATATCGAGCACATCTGTCTCATTTAAAATTGCCCAAAATGTTTCCAGGGCAAGATCCAACCTGCAACCGTTACAATCAAGTTCCAGCCTCATTGGGTCACATGTTTTGGGGCGTGCACCAAATTAACATCATTCTGGACAAAAATCTTTAAATGCCTCTCAGACAGCCTTTGTGTCACAATCCATCCTAATCCACTAACAGCTGTGTTTGGTGTACTTCCAGATGGTCTTAAAGTGGAGAAAGACAAACAAACTGTAATTGCCTTTACTCACTATTAGCACGTAGCCTTATTTTGCTCAACTGGAAGAATCCTAACTCACCTCTTTTTAGTCAGTGGGTAACTGATGTTATATATTATCTATCCATCCATCCATTTTCTAACCCGCTGAATCCGAATACAGGGTCAAGGGGGTCTGCTGGAGCCAATCCCAGCCAACACAGGGCACAAGGCAGGAACCAATCCCAGGCAGGGTGCCAATCCACCACAGGACACACACAAACACACCAAGCACACACTAGGGCCAATTTAGAATCGCCAATCCACCTAACCTGCATGTCTTTGGATCGTGGGAGGAAACCGGAGTGCCCGGAGGAAACCCACGCAGACATTGGAAAAAATCAAATTCTCAATTAAAGAATATGTGCAAACCTTTTTCAAAACCTGGCTCTGATCTGATCAATAACATTTTAGAATAAGCATTTAAATTGAGGAAGCAGAATCTCTCCCCTCTTTTTTATTCTTTTTATTTTTGTTCATTTATTTATCTACATAATTTTACTATTATTAAAGTTTTACTCTGCTGACCTATCTCTCTTTCTCATGGGTAGGGGTTGATTTGCTTCAAACATAGTTTTGTTAAAGTTGACTTGCTTATATGGAATGTTATTTGATTTTAATAAGAAAAAACAAAAAGAATGAATTAAAACATGTTATTAAACATGGGGGCACAGTGGCACGGTGGTACTGATGAGCTGGCACCCCATCCAGAGATTGTTCCTGCCTCCCACAAGATGCTTGCTGTGCCGTGTGACCCTCAGTGAAATAATTTATTGCAGCAGTACTGTCTTTTTCAAATGTACTAACCCCCAGTTCCTGTCCTTCCTTTTCTTTCTCCAAGTAACCAATTGCCACACAATAAGTTCTTTAATAAATGTAAAGCCATCTCTAAGTTTAGAATGCTGACTCTTCAAAACTTGTAAGAAACATTGAAATATATTCATAGTACATGTTTAATTATTCTATCCATCTATCCATCCAGGGTCCCAGCAAGTGTACAGTATGAGGCAGGAACAATCACTGAACGGGGTGCCAGCTCATTGCTATCGCTGTGCCACCATTTCCCCATGTTTAATTATTAACAATATACATTATTTCAATGAAGTTAAAAATGCATCTATATCATGTAATATTCATACTTTACTGCATTTCATCTTAAAAATTATATCAAGATCTCCAAGAAGATAGCGCTTGGAAATCTAAATCGACTTAGAAGCCAGTCGTCATCATATGTAAATACAAGCTTTCTTCTATTGAATTGAATTGAATTCCTTTATTTTTATTGTATGGTACAATGAGATTCTATATGCAAATCCTCCATAAACGTACTTTTCTATAAAATGATAAAATAACAGTAACAATAATAATTATAATAATAATACGATAAAAAACAATGAAAAATATACAATATTAAAGCATAAGTGGCTCAGGTTGTGCAATATTACTGTAGTGCAAGTTTACAGTGCGGTAATTGTACTTATAAGTATTTGTACAAACAGTTCTCCCAGGAGCACTTGATGGACTGATTGAATGCTTTTAGCCCTCTTGGGATGAAACTGTTTTGAACTGCGAGGTCCCTACAGGAAAGTTTTTTAAGCATTTGCCGTATGGGTAAGTTCAAATAGACTGTGCACATGGCTGAGGCAGTGTGTGCTAGATGCTGTATCCCGATAATCCTCTTTCTGATCAGTTGCTGTAGAGCTGTGATGCCAAACTCAGATACAGTGGGTTAAGATACTCTTAGTGGTGCACTAACGTAACAACGCTAAAGCAGCTATGGTATTTGGAATAGTTTGGCCATTCCATGGACCATTATATTATTACAGAAGGATTGGAATCAGATTCCTTAAAAACAATATGCCATTAATTTCAGTGTATTTGATAAAGCCGTGTTAGGGATGTGAATCTAAAAAATAAAGGGAAACCACACAGGAACCATAGCACTGCTTTGATGCTGGGTTCCGTCAGTTTGCAAAACTGATTCGAACACTTGCATATGCCATGGATTGAGCTGACATGAGAATGTGCGTGGCTTTTTGCCAAGTTTAGTTTTTATACATCGCAATGTGAACGTGGAAATGGGCGTCCACAACATTTTTGTGCATATGCACCACTTATACATGATGCCCTAGGACTTGCAGAGATATCGGGAGCACCACACACCCTTTTCCAGTGATCTCATGACCCCCCATGCTCTCCCAATCCATCTACTGACTTCTTAGAAAGATTCACCAGAGACATGAATGTCACTGCCAAGGAAAGTAAACCTCTCAATGAGGTCAACACTCTCTCCACAGACAGACACACTGCTGGTGGCTCTGCTTTGGAAGTCATTAAAGGCCTGGATCTTGTTTTTTATCCAGGACACTCATAAGGTCAGATACTCAGACTCCTCGTTCAGTCTCTTTCTCAGTTCCTTTCCTTAAATCAATTGAGTGTCATTTGAATGCCACAACATACCTAGCAGCAGAAACAAAATTTATTTCAATAGCACATTTTCATATAAAACAAATAACTGAAAATGCTTTACAATATGATAAAGAGGAAAGAATACAAGTAAAAAGAATAATAACTTAGAAGTAAATAAGTAAATAAATGAATACATAATTAAAATACCAAAAATAATAAATACAAATAAATCAGTATGCCCTTACCTAATAAGATTAAACAAGTAACAGATAAAGTAATGGAATAAATGTCTATATTCATTTTTAACTCTCTAATGATTAAAGAAAAACTCCAATGTTATGGTCAGGTTGCCATGGAGGACAGAAGAATGAAAACTCCAGCTGGCGAGATCCTGGAGACAATAAATCCACAGGGGTTCAAGGTTAAAAGACCACCCAGTCCCCACTGGGCATTCTACAGAACGTAAATATGCTAAAGTAGTTCCTTATTGTTTTTATGCATCATCCAGGAAGATTCAGAGCAGCGGGCCTTGTCAACATGTTGTAGTATCCACATTCTTTCCACCATCACAGGCGGCTGCAAAGCACTTTGATCAGATGGTAGGAGACAAAGACAACTGGAAAAGAAATGAGAGACTAGGAGATGTCAATAATGGTTTCAAATCTATGAAGTGATATTGCAATGCATATATAATTTATTAGAAATTTTGCCCAAAGCAGCTATGAAAAAGCCAAATTTAAAAGCAGGTGTTCAGTAGTTTTATAAAATGTTTTGTGAGGTGGAAAAGGAGGTTTGCAGAATGAATTTGTGGCCTAAGAATCTGCAGAAATGTGTGATGCTATTGGGTCAGTGTGGACTACAATCCATCACTAATTAGAGTCTTCCCGCATCCATTCTTTGAAGAAATCAGGATATTCTGGAGGCAAGGATGCTCCCACAGGGTACCTAATAAAATGGACGCTGCTCCAAATCCATTATAATGCCCAGGAGACCAGAGTATAACAGAGAGGCTCATTTATACAACAGAAGGATAAATATAGAGAGAACGTAAAGTGCATAATAATCAGAAGGAAATCAAAACTTTACCGATCTATGCAGACCAATAATGAGATACTGCACTGGAGAAAATGATAGGAAGGAGGAATATGAATAAGTTAAAAATATCTAGCTTACCTAAAGAATGGAAAAAGTTATTAATGTGCTGATGTTGTAAAGAAACGGGGCTAATAAGGAAAAAGTGGTGGACATTAAAGAAGCACAACAGAAAATCTAGAAAGCTAAGGAGAGATTGGAATCACATCTGACTTGTAAGCATGCTGGTCAAAGGTGTGGATTTCAGATATAAAAAAGAAAAAAAAAACAGGCTTTGTATGGGCTTCCAAGTAAAGAACTATTTTTCACACTTCTGCCGGTGTCTTCCTTGAATAGTAAAACATGCAACAACACACACTGTACACAATATGAATAAAATTACTTAAATCTCTTATTAAAATCTCTTATTATTTATGTTAATTTTGCATTTAAAAGCACATGATAAATATTGCATTGAAACTTAGTAATAGTTTGAATTTTAATCATCATGAGATGAGATGTTTGCTACAGTGTTATTAATACTGATGTCCTACTATAAAAAATAAATTGATTCAGTAATGCAGGCTAGCATAATTAACTGCAGCTCGATTGTGGAATCACGAGAAACATAACAATGCTCATTAAAATTCCAGAAAGTAATTTCATTTTTTTTATTGTTTGCTTGAATGTGACCAATTATTTCTGAATATATTACAAGCACACTCAGTCACAATAACTGATGATATACAAGCAGAATCCATTATAGTTATTTTTTAACACATGACAAAATAGTGATTACCTATTCCTTGAAGGAAATTTGATCACTTGAGTGAAGAAGAATGCACTTCAAACTGGTTTTATACGGGTTTTGCATGATTAATGATAAAACAATTTATTCAACGTTTCTAAATTTCGAATTAGGAATGGATTATACATCCAAAAATCTATACACAAAAATTAAATGGCTGTCAACACCCCCTTTTTACAGCATTTTGTTGTTGTGCAGTGTTTATGCCTTGCTACTTATATTTATTCTTCAATAAGATTAGTTATCATTTGTAACCTCATCTGCTTTATGTTAATTGTCACAATGTAGACATGGTTAGAGAAGGAAGTCTAATGGAAAGAAGTATATTACAATGAAAAATGACAACAAGACTGTATAAAATCTATAACATAATATGCAAATAATACAAATAAAGTGAAACAGGGAGTTTACATTGCAGCAATTTGTAGTTTCTACATTAGTACAATATAGGAAATAAAATTAATTTGAATTAGATAGAATAAAAGCCATTATTAAGTGAAATGAAAAACTGTCTGCCATGGATCTTCTGAACCAGAAGTGAGAAACTATCGATAGTATAATGCAGTATTCCTGCAGCCTGAAGAATGTTTCTTAGAAAAACTGAACCACCTTGCATTTATTTATCTGTTTATATATGTATTTATTCAAAGAGCTTCTGTAAAAAGACAAATTTTCCTCTGGGGACAAATAAAATTCTATGTATCGTATTTCTCACAGTTTTTCTTTTTGTTTCTGAATTTATTTACTAGTTACTAGTCTTATTTAAAATTGGAATTGTTCTGGCTTCTGGCTTGTCCCTGATAGTAGCCACTTGAAATCAGTTAAATGGATTAAATGGATCTTACACTTACCAACGAATGGTACCCAGCCTCTGGCTTATCTTGACTGCACTTCAAATGGGCTGCCTGATTGGATGGAGTCGCGAAGAGGACCCAAAGGCTGCTGTAATCATCAACAACAACAACAACATTTATTTATATAGCACATTTTTATACAAATAATATAGCTCAAAGTGCTTTACATGATAAAGAAAGAGAAAAAAAGACAAAGAATTAAAATAAGAGAACACTAATTAACATAGAATAAAAGTTAGGTCCAATGGCCAGGGAGGACAGAAAAAACAAATAAAACTCCAGACGGCTGGAGAAAAAAATAAAATCTGCAGGGGTTCCAGGCCATGAGACCGCCCATTCTACCTAACATAAATGATCAGTCCTCATTGTATTCAGGGTTCTTATGGAAGGACTTGATGATGATGGTCATGTAGACTTCTGGCCTTTATTCCATCAATGTAGGGACATCTTGGTGCTTTGATTAGGTGGTGGTGGCGCAGATCTCTTTGTGATCATATAACATTATTTCTATTTATTATCTATCTTATTTTATGTTCATATATTTTATTACTATTTATGTTTTATTGTTTATTGTTTTTTCTTTTATTCTATTATTGTAAAGCACTTTGGGCACAGCATTACTATGTTGTTTTAAATGTGCTATATAAATAAATTGACATTGACATAGAAAACCGGAAAAAGAACAGAAGAGAGAGTGGGGTTAGAATGAATTGCGGAGCCACCATGAATAATAACGATAATTAATTGAATATACAGAGTATCAGGATTAAACTAAAATGAAGTTATGAGAAAGCCATGTTAAAGTAATGTGTGGCGAATTCGTATTGGCAGGCTATTACAGATTGTAGGTGCATAACAGTAGAAGGCTGCCTCACCACTTCTTTTAAGTTTAGCTCTTGGAATTCTAAGCAGACACTCATTTGAAGATCTAAGATCGACTTTCACTGCAATCGCAAGTGCCTAAGCAGCTCAGTTACACTTTACTGCAGGAGCAGTCTGTCCACAGACGGAGAGGGCAACATGCTGGTATTAGAGTAAAAGCAAAGTGAGAAAGTTTTAGAACTGGCCTAAAATCTATTATGATGGGAAATGTTTGATTGCGGTCAAATAAAATGGATGAACTGTCTCGCTTATAGCAGGACATGGAGCATATAAGTATTATGCCAGTTTGTGCTTTACAGATAACTAGCTTAAACCTGATATACCTGACACTGTTTTAATGCTGGATGGATTTCATCTTGTTTGAGCAGACAGTGACCCAGTGCGGCGTGAAAAAAGAAAGGAAAGGAACTGGTCATCTCTTACAGTTGAAACGACAGTTTGTAATTCAGACATTGAAATTCTGGCTGTCGTAATTAGTCCACATTATTTGCCCAGGAAGATAAATTATATCATCCTTATTAATGTTTATATTACTCCCTCCGCAACTGAAATGATTCATTCTGTAACTAACACTTTAATGACTCACTGTGACCCTGTAGTTATAATATATGGTGACTTCAACCATGTGACTTTGGAAGGAACAATGACAAATTTCTATCGTTTTGTGACTCAAGGAAATAACAACCTGTACCTGCTGTACTCAAATGCTAAAGATGCCTTCAAGTGTAATCTACTGGCTCCTTTAGGCAAATCAGACCACAACCTGATTCATCTTATTCCCAGCTACAAGCCTGCAAACTATTACTGCCAGAATAGAATTTCAAATGACAGACTGGGAAATGACGTGTAAGTCACATGGGGCAATATTGAGACACTGAGTCACAGCATCAATCTGTCAGAGGGAAAACATTTTTTTATAAAGGGTGTGTTTTTTTTCTCCTAGGCATAAAAACAGGTAAATAATGCATGTAAAAAAACAATAGATAAAGGGGCAATAGGCACACTTTGTTGAGTCTGGGGTGATAAGTGAAAAGGCAAATTTCCTGATTAATTCTGTTACAGGTTATTGTGTTCACTGTCTAGAGGACATAGATATTTACTTGTCTACAAAAGAGTCACCTGCTTTGAAAATTAGACTGCTTTGATTGATGTCTCATCCAAATACAATATTGGGGACATTGATTTCTAATCCGCATACACTGGTATATGTAGATTTTGATAGCTGACAATGAATTAAATGAATGAAAATGTGTTTATATTATTGATGACAGAAGAAAATTGAATGTACCACTGTTTAATTGATTGTTACCTGGATGTTGATCCAGGCAGAGTCAGAGAGAGAGAGTGGTGTGAAGAGAGAAAGAATGAGCAGGTGGGACAAAGTGAGTCCAGAGGATGGTGTGAAAGGGCAGATGTATCCAGAAGAGAGGAGATTCACTGAGAACGCTGCCTAGATCACCTGAGTGCAGGAGCTCGCAGGCAGACAAGGGTACATAGCTGACAGGTCCAAAGGCACACAGACAGTGCCACTTAACTCCAGGGAGAGTTTCACCAGAGTGGTGCTGCATCCAGTGAGAGAGGGAAGACTCATGAGAGAACTAAGTGAAGCTGGCAGAAAAGAAATAAGACTTCTGTTGGAAAAACAAGCATTTGGTGAACAGAGTGCTTCAGTGAGACAGATGGAAGATTAATTGTTCTGGTAACATAGCACCCAACTTGGACTTCGCACCAGTAAAGGTTATAATCATCCATAATGGACTTATAGAATGTGGATTGTGTGCTCTCTTTTTAAAAGGTTTTTGTTCCAGATCTACTTTTATTTTCTTGGTGTTTTTAATACTGTCTTGTGTAATACAAGTTGCTGTTTCTCTTGAAATCGTCTTTCATTGTGTGTTTGCTCACCTCGCAATTTAAAGAAACCTATGTGCTATTATCTTTAACTTTATGAATAAAACTGGTTAGTATAGTTGGTTTAGGTTAAACTACCTATAAGTGTGACCAAACACCTGTCACAGCAGACTATATTAACTTATGTATTGACCCAAAAAGACAATGTGTTACTTTTGAAACAAAAAGCCCTGGATTGTTAGGGACTTAAAAGTCTCCTGAATTAGAAAGAGAGCATTCGAATCCGGTGACAAAGAGGCTCTGAAGGATGTTCAGCATGTGTTAAAGAAGAACCTGAGTGAATGAAAGGTGTTTACAAAGCTAATATAGAAAACAAGCTCACTCAGAATAAAATGAAGGGTGTCTGGAATGGACTAAATATAATTACAGGGCTCAGACAATCTGGGACTAAGGTGCTAGAGAGGATGTGGGCAAAGCTAATGCCCTGAACCAATTTTTTAATGCATTTTCCTTTCCTACTGCCACTATCTTCCAATGACCAGTCTCCCCACACTATTGAAAGGTGCTATATAAATAAAATGTATTATTATTATCCCTACTACATCAACTGGATTGGCCAGTGACAAGTCCATCTCTGATCATCAGTGTGGACTGTCCATAACTGACAATAAAAAGTAAGAAGACAACTGAGTAAGCTACAGTACCAGATGGAGTTAGTCCTCACGTTCCTAAGACCTGTGCTGGCCTACTTTTGTGGTATCCTCTGTCACTTGTTCAGGCTGTCCTTAATTCTTCAGAAAGTGCCACTGCTGTGGAAAACATCCTGCATTGTTCCTATTTCAAAGTAGGCAGGAATCTTTTCACCTAATGACTACAAATCAGTGGCACTTGTATCTCACATCATGAAGACCTTTGAGAGACTGGACTATGAGTCCTCTTGTAGTAGACCACCTGCATCCACTGCAGTTTGCCGATTGGTGATGGTTAGAGTGAAGAATGCAATTATTTATCTGCTCCATAAGGCTTATTCTAACCTGGACTGAGCACTGTGATGATTATGTTTTTTGATGTCTACAGTACCATCAATGCCAGCCAGCCATCCCCATTAAGCAGTAAACTCAGAGTTATACAGGTGGTGGAGCGTACGGTGTCCTGGATAATGGACTATCTGTTGGCAGACTGCAATTTTGTGAAACTAAAGGAGTATGTTTCTGATACAGATGTGAGCAAATCTGCAGCAGCACAATGAACAGTTCTTTCTTCTTTGCTTTTCACTTTGTACACCTCAGACTATAAATATTACACCAGGTCATGTCACTTGCACACATTCGTAGAAGATTCTACACTTATGGGTGTATTGATAAGGGGATGAGACAGATTATAGGATTCAGGTAGTAATTTCTTTATACAAAGAGAATTGTCTGCCTGTTAACATCAGCAAAACTAAGGAACATATTATTGACTTTTGCTGCACCAAAGAGCCTCCATGTCCAGTCACAATTCAAGGAGTGGATATAGAGTACTTGGTGGTCCAAATTAATGACAGGTTGGATTGGTCTTGGAACACAAAGGAACTATATAAGAAGGAGCAGAACTGGCTCTTTTTCCTTAGGAGACTGTGTTCCTTTAATATGGGAATTGACATCCTTCACATCTTGAATATCTCTGCGATGGTCAGTGTCATTTTCTGCACTGTGGTGTGCTGGGCTGGTAACATCACTTCAAGAGAGGCCCACTGAATCAACAGGCTAATTAAAAGGTCAAGTCCAGCACTCTGGATACCTTTGAAGTAGTAGAGAAAGAGAGAATTAAAAAAAAAAAAAACGAGTGATATTATGAACAATGCTGCAGATCCTCTCTCTGGCACACAAACACTGTGCACTTTCAGCCAATGAATTTTCAGTAGAAGTGTATCAAGAAATGTTGCAGGAGATCATTTATACTAACAGTAATACATGTGTGTAATTCATCATTTTGACTGTGACAACCAAGTCAGAATTTTTAAATTTTCTTTATTTTTGGTCATTCTGGAAATAATGGAAATTAAAGCAATGCACAACCTGAATCACTGCACTGCACTGCTTTAATTGTTGAAGGTGTCTCTTCTCAGGTGCTAACCCTGTGTGAATATGGCAATCACACATACCAGGTGACCTTAACAATATTCCTTGACCCAATCAAAATTTATACAGTAATTATTTTTATAAAGTAAAATTAATAAAAACACAGTAACACAGTAAACCTGATGGCACCAAAAACAGGAAATATTTTTTAAAAGAGTCTTAAAAGATTAGGAAAAGAATCTGAAAAAGAAAAATACTTATGCAGAAAATAAAATTGGTGAAAGATGAGTCTTTTTATGTCTGGATGCAGAGCTGCTTTATATTGGTGTTCAGTCCACAGAGGTCCTTGTCTCTTGCCAATTTCTTTGGGAAAAATGCAAATGATGTCTTATCCTGGTGACAATCTTCTCTCTGTCTCTCTTGTATTTCTCAGCTCACTTTACTTTTCTCAGCATGCACCCCAAACTTAAAGGTTTAACTTCTTGTTGAATTAACAATGATTACAATAATTGATCAATCAGTGTTTGCTTTTCATAGGCCATTTGTCCATTCTTATTCTAATTACCCCAGGTCTAATAAATTAACAGTCTGTTTAAGATTCTAAAAGAATGATCTAAAAGATACAAAGTTCAAGTCAGTAAAGATATAGAATTTAAAATCAATCTTTAGCAGTTGTTTAAAAATATACACAGAGTGTGTTTATCATGGGACTAAACAGTCTAGTGATTAAATGTTTAAGAAAACTTAGTTTAAATAAAGCTCAAACGGTGCAGGATTTACTGTTAGATGAGCCCTGTAGTCGACACCTGAATGCATGTCTGTTACACTGACCAACCAATTTTCAGCACATTGCTACTCTCCAGTACCATGGAAACCAAAAGTTTTATTTGATAAAAAACATAAATTGGCATACCTGATATTCCCTTCATCCCAGTTTCACTGCATGATGTTATATTTGAAAATAGATTAAGTAAATGGTGTCACAAAATGACTCCAGACAAATACAAAGGTTTGGGGCAGCCACCTTACTGTAAAAAGGATAAAATTAAGCAAGTTGTTCACAAGACTGAGTCCAAAACAGAACTGGCTATGTGGAGGTGAGTTGACGGTTTTAAAGGCTGGTAGAGGAAATGATGTTGTTTATGCTGGAACTGGAAGTGATGTCTTTGGAACTGGAAGTGGCATCATCAGAGGACCCGAGTCTGGAAGTTACTTCATCAGAGACACCGGAACCGGAAGTTACGTCATCAGAGGTGCCGGTACCTGGAAGGATTTCCCGGGAATGGTCTGCAAGGAACTGAGAGAGACAGTCAGCACACTCCGCCACCCCCTGGTCTGATGTAGCATTACAATTACTCAAGCCCTTTAGCTGCCTCCTATTCGCACATGTGTGACAATAGTTAGAAACTATTCTCTGTTCAAAATAAATCAATCAATATTGTCCACCCAGTTGGTGACACTATAATATGTCCACACCTTGTCTTTTAATTTTGGTGAACCATCCTTCCCATCAAGCCACAATTCAGTGGTTTTACTAGTCTGTTAAGAGCTCAGACCTACTAGGAAAAGACCAGCCAGTAATTTGAGCTGCATACACATGTTACAACCATATCAAATAGATTTTCTTTCAGTTGCATTAGGGTTGGTCGAAATGATGCTCTGATTTTTCACAGTTTTGGGGCTACAGACATTCTGATATGCCTACAACACTGGAAGAGTAAAAAATATCAAAAAAACAGTATCTACAATCATGACACCTGTTTTAAAGGTTGTTCCTTCCACATCCCAAATACATCTCAATTAGGTGAATTGGTGACTAAAAAATGACTAGATATGAGTGATATGAGAAGTGTGTACTGGCACGGCATTCACTGAAGATTCCTGTTTTGTGCTCAGTCATGCTGAAGTAGGCTTTGAACCCTGACTGTCATATAATTGGAGAAGTGGATCCAGAAAACAGACAGAAGGATATGAACAATGCAAAAAAGGTCAATTGTCTTGAAAAAATACCTCCTGTAATTTAACAGATAATGTCATTTTTTTATTTCTAACTCGTATAACTAGCTCTGACAATAAATGTTGAATGTTGTTGTCTTGGAAAGATTTTCAAAGTTAGAGCAGAAATATAGGCAGAATTAATTTCCTAAACAAAATTTTGCTTTCAGAAAACCGTATGATTACAGAGGTACTGTTTTTAGATGACTTATTAAATTAAACAAGTCATTTTATTTAATCAAATGAACAATTTAATCGAGCTACTCAGATAAAATTCATCTCACTCAGATAAGATTAATCAAATTAAACTATTCAATTAAAAAGTCAAAGAATGCTTTATGGGCACACAGACAATTAGACTTATTACTGATTGGTTTAAGTATAATGAAGACAATGAGATCAGAGTGAACAATGGAGAATTAAAGTGTATATTTCTTGAATTAAACTTTATTTCTTTGTTTGGCTGTAATTTAGTATTAGAATTTGTATTACATCATCTTTTTAGAAAAGAAGAGAGGATTTTTATATTTATGTTTATTTTACATTTGCCATTTGACTTTTATTTGGGTGAGAAAATACTGTTAAACCATAGTACTTCAAATGAATTACAGGATATTGTTTCAGTTCGTCTGAGAGCTAAACTTAAAAGAAGTGGTGAGATGGCCTTCTGCTGTTATACACCTAAAATCTGGAATAGCTTGCCAATAGAAATTCACCAGGCTAATACAGTGGAGCGCTTTAAAGCACAGCTAAAACACATAATTTGAACATGGCTTTCTCATAGCTTCATTTTAGTTTAATCCTGATACTCTGTATATACATTTAATTATCAATATCATTCCTGGTAGCTCCGTAATCCATACTAACTCCTACTATCTCTTCTGTTCTTTTACCAGTTTTCTGTGGTTGCGATCTGAGCAAACAGCATGATGTCCCTACGTTGATGGATTAAAGGCCAGGGGGGTATTTTCCGTACGTCACTTAAATCATCCGAGATCAGATGCCTCATCTTAAATGAGTTAATGCCGGTGAAACTCATCCGGGATAAATCAGTTTTTCAAACGCAGCTGTGTAGTAGATTAGTCTAGCTGGATCTAATCATCTGAGATGATTGTGCGCGCCCGTGATGACTGAAAAGCCCATATATATTGAGTCTAGAAAACGTGATCAGCAAGTCTCTGATAGGCTGCAACAAAATGACGAAAGAACGAGCGTATTTTTTGACACAAGCGGAGCAGGACAATTTACTCGAAGGATATGAAGAATTTCAATATTTAATATGCACAAGGGGTAACACTGCAAAAGCAGCCCAAACCAGAAAAGACAGCTGGCAAAAAGTGGCCAACAAATTAAACGCATAAGTAGTATGCATTGTACTTACTGAATGCAGTGTTTAATTTCCTAAGTGTCACATTAATTATTATTTAATTTGTCATAATTCCAGATCAAATGTGAGCACAAGGAGAACTTGGGAACAGGTTAAAGTGAAGTACAAAAATATACTTCAAACTGGTAAATATTGGTATATAATTATATAAAGAATTGTTGACATAAAGAATCATATATAATATAAAAAAACATTAATTTTAATGCTAATAAAAAGAAGGCAGACAAGCAAAAAACAGGTGGAGGTCCACGCGGTCCAGACCTAACCCCTGCAGAAGAGCTGGCTCTCCAGCAAAATGCCCATCGCCCTGTTTCTGAGGGCATTCCAGGGGGAAGCTCCTTCTCAGAACCAGTGGCAGGATGCAGTGGTCACTTCATTTCAGGTAAAGGATGCTCATTGCATATATTTGTCCTCAATGTGTGCCATAGGTATGTTTCATATAGCCCTTTTTTTTGTTGGGTCAGTTGCAGGGAATGTCATATCCCACAAGATAGTGACGAAGGTCAAATATTTGATGAAGACACTGTGTCTGATTATTCATCAGGAGGAGAGGCCAATTTTCCAAATAGTGTTTGAACAAACTCCATTCTGATCAGTCTCATGTGTCCCAATCACATTTGGAAATCCTGGGTAATGAGAATGTTAGGCTGATTGTGAGATTCTTTATGGAACTGTGGGTGTTTTTGCCTGTGTATTACCTACCTGCAATGGTATGAAACGCCTCTTTTATTATCTGCACACGCAGGTGTCCAGGAAACAGTACGGAAACCCAAAGGAATTATTTCAGGGCCAAACTGCACTTTTAGATAGATTTTCCGCATCACCGACAGTATATAAAAAAAGTGCCTTTTGCAAAAAACCTGAAAGCAATGCATACGGTCTGTGTGGTTGTGAGAGCCTGACTTCGCCTAGTTTGACTTTGAATATAAGGTGCTAATAAATCTTTGAGGTACAATATTCCCCCTCGGCTACAGCGTTATCTTTTGAAAAGAATTTCCTCTCGGGACCCCTGCAGATTTTTTTTTTCTCCAGCCGTCTGGAGGTTTTTTTTTTTTTTCTGTCCTCCCTGGCCTTACTTTTATTCTTTGGTAATTAGTGTTCCCTAATTCTATTTTCTTATTTATTTTGTCTTTGTTTCTCTTTCTTCATCCTGTAAAGCACTTTGAGCTACATCATTTGTATGAAAATGTGCTATATAAATAAATGTATCTTTTTTTTTAAATAAAGCTGCCTTATGTTACTTAGCCACAGTAACCCACTAATTTCCCTATTAATTTTAAAAAACTAATTTAGTAGTTATTTATACAGAAACTGTATTTTTCAATATGTTGTATGTATTGTGTTGGGTGGCATGGTGGGACATGGGTTAATGCTGCTGCTTCAAAGATCCAAAGTCCTTGGTTTGAATTTCTTACATTCATGTTTTTTTTAATTGAATTTATTAAATGTCAAATGTCAATATCAAATTTATTTATATAGTACATTTAAAGCAACATAGGAATGCTGTGGCCAAAGTGCTTTACAATAATATAATAAAAGAAAAAACATACAATTAACATAAATAGAAATAAAATAAATGAACATAAATAAAATAAATAGAAGTAATGTTACATAATCACAATGAGGAAACCATCAGTATTACTGAAGGTCACGGAATCCAAGTGAAATAGAAATGAGTCTTTAATCTTGTTTTGAACAGTTCAATTGTAGACGACTCCTTTATGTGATGAGGTAAATCGTTCCACAGGCGAGGAGCGGCAGCTGCAAAAGCCCTGTCTCCCTTAATTTTACACTTGGTACGAGGGACAGCAAAAGACAACTGACCAGAAGATCCAAGCACTCTAGATGGCTGGTGTAAAACACACAATTCGGATAAATAGGCAGGAGAAAGCCCATATAAAGATTTAAAAACTAGCAGCAAGATTTTAAAATCATTTCGAAAACTGACAAGCAGCTGGTGTAAAGAAGCTAAAATAGGAGAAACAGAGTCACACTTTCTTGCCCCAACCAGAAAGCGAGAAGCAGCATTCTGGACCAACTGTAACCTGTGTATCAGGGATTTGTTAATCCCAGAATACAGCGAGTTACAGTAATCAAGAGGACAAAAAATAAAAGCATGAGTAGCTTTCTCAAGATCTCTAGAAGACAAAAAAAGGCTTGATTTCACCTAATACACGAAGCTGGAAAAAGCAACTCTTGACTAAAGAATTAACCTGTTTCTCAAAAGAGAGGTTACTGTCAAAGATAACACCAAGATTGTGGATATGAGCTTTGCAAAAGACAAAGAAAGGGAAGAGAAGTCCAAGACCAATTTGAGCTTTAGCTGATGAACCCACTATAAGCACCTCCGTTTTAAAAGCAAGCAACATTCCACACTATAAAGTCAAACTTGGCAAAGCTAAATTCAATTCAACCCCCATCCAAGAGAAAGCGGAAGGCTAACAGCCAAAGTAAAACTTTAAGAGCAGAAAAATGGGGAGAGAATCCTTTCCCCCAATTTAAATGCTTATTCTGAAATGTTAGAAATTAGATCCTGCCAGGTTTTTAAAAGGTTTTGAACAGATCCTCTAAGTGAGAGCTTGATTTTATTTCCAATTTCAAATAGTATATAACATCAGTTACCCACTGACTTAAAAAAAAGTGGATTAGGATTCATTCAGTTGAGCAAGATAAGTCTAGGTCAGGGGTCCTCAATCACGGTCCTGGAGAGCCGCAGTGGCTGCAGGTTTTTGCTACAACCCAGTTGCTTAATAAAAAGCACTTATTGCTAAAGTAACACTTCTGCTTCACTTTAGTGATTTTGAGCCCTTATTGCTTAATTTTGTCTTAAACAGCTATTTAAATTGCTCCTTATTATCAATAACATGCAAATGACAAGAGAGAGCAGCATTTCTCCATTTAGCTTATTTACATTTACACCTGTGTGTATTTATCTGCACTATTGGGTTTAATTAAATACTTGGAAGAAAAATGAAGAGAAAAAATGAAGGACTGAGAATTACTCGTCCATTTTAGCCTTCAAATCATTTGCATGATAGAAAGGGAAAGAAAATCTAGGATATGAGAATGACCTGACATAGCAGAGTTAATTTAATTTCATAGCTTGTTAGTGCTTTATTGGCAAGAATTGCTTTCTAATTAAGCAACCAGGTCAGAACAAAAACCTGCAGCCACTGCGGCTCTCCAGGACTGGGATTGAGGACCCCTGTTCTAGGTGCTAATAATGTAGTAAAGGCAAATAAAGTTTGTTTGTCCTTCTCCACTTTAAGCCCATCTGGAAGTATACCAAACACAGCTGTTAATGGATTAGAAGGGATTGTGACAACAAGGCTGTCTGTTAGGCATTTAAATATTTTTGGCCAGAATGATGTTAATTTTGTGCATGCTCAAAACATGTGGCCCAGTGAGGCTGAAGCTCGAGTGCAGGTTGGATCTTGCCCTGGAAATATTTTGAACAATTTTAAACGATATAGAAGTGCTCAATAAAAGATTTTAAGTTGAATGATTGTAAGCTTTGTGCATATGGAACTCAAGTGAATTCTGTGCATGGCTGCTTTCCACTCCTCTTCTAATATGTTGAGTTTCATATGTACTCTGGGATCTTTTGATATATTATGGAAATGCTATCTGAGTCCTCTAGACTGATCAATGTTTCTTCTGGAATAGAAATAGGTGGGAGGTGGGAAAAATTGAGCAGATTTCATTAATGCATAGTTTCTAGCTTGAAAATATTGGAAAAATTGTGTTGAGGAGAACATACATTTGAAGTTTAATTGCTCGTAGAATTCAAAAATACTACCAATGTACAAGTCTCTAAATGTTTTAATCTCAGGCATTTTCCAAGCATTAAATACTGTACTATGTATGTTTAAGAGGGTGGAAAAGAGTGGTTGTCATGTAGAGGTGCAACAGATAAGAGCTTCTTTGTCAGTGCTCCCTACATTGGTTCCATATTTTGAGTGAATGAAGGGCAATTGAATTATTAGTGCATTAGTGAATTTGTATTTACTGGGGCACAGATCAGGGAATATAAAAAAGTACTGAAACATTTTAATTCTATTGCAGACCAGTGCTTGTGTATATTCATCAATATGTGTCGATGTCTTTAAGGCATGTATATTTGCTGTTCAGTAATAAAATTGAAAGTTAGATAATGTCATGCCCCCTGCTGCTTTTGGTCATTGTAGGGTCACCCTTTGGATGCATGGATGTTTAGAATTCCAAATAAATTAGGTTATGATTAAATCTAATTTCTTAAAAAAAGATTTGTTAATGTATATGGGGATGGTTTGAAATACAAAGAGAAGCTTGAAAGGGATGTTCATCTTAACCATGTTCTACTGTACATTCTACATGCTAATGTGAGATGGAGAGTGGACCACCTGTTTAATTTTTTCCATGCAGACAGCTAAATTTTGATGATTTGGGGAAGTGCATGGAACTTGGTGTACACACAGATGTATGCACCTGTATTTTTTGTGCATACGCACATTTCCACTTTTGTCCATTTTATTTTAGTGTGAATTCTATGCACAGTGTTATACATGAGACCACAGCACCTCATACAGAATGGGTGCTTGAGTGATGCTACCTGGGAGAAGCTTTGGCTCCCTCCCATTATGAATGAAACTAAGTTGTTCTGAGTATCATTGTGGGTTAAATTTCATGAAGTGTTGTTTCTACAGAATAGTTCATATACTCTTTTCTCATAATTCACTTATCTCAAAAGTTACTCCATTTTAAATAATATATTGAAAGAATTTTCAATCACCTGTACATCATTCTATTTGTCCAAGTATATCTTTTAATTGTTTTGCTAGATCAATTGACAGTATGTTCAGTGGCATCATAATTATCATAGATCTGTCAAATGGAACTGAAAATGAAATGAAAAGGTGACTCTTTTGACAATACAATTGTTAACAGTGGACAGACTGACAGTATTCACGCTGCAGAAGTGGAGTGTTTATAAATTGCATCATGGAATTATGGGATTGTCTTTGCTGAGGTGGCCTCTGTTGGATGACATCAGGATGGATTTAAAACAGATTCCTGTGTAGTGAGTGGGTTGTTTGTTAGATCAAATTGAGACTGCAAAATTGATGAGTATAGAGAAATTTAAAATAAAAATAAAATTAAAAATAAAAGTTTACAACTCTTCTCTGTAACCCTGTATGTGGCTTTTTGCACTGATTGGTATATAACAGGACATTAATACTTACTTTTTTTTTTTTTTTCCTTAGTCAATAACTGTGAGCACCTGTAACCGAGCACAAGCAATTTCCCTTTGGGATTAATAAAGTTTTTTTGAATTGAATTGAATTGAATTGAATTGAATTGAAATAAAAAGTGAAGAAATGATTGCTGTTAAGCGCACACATGTAAAGAAGAGCAGAGTAGAATAGCAGTGAAATCTGTTAACGTCTGTAAGCAAGGTAAATGGATGGTAATATTATTGTTTCATGAAGGCATTTTCTTTGGCCCTAACAGCAAGAAAAATAGTTTAAGAGCTCAAAGACTGAGCAGCAATAAATAAAAAAATAAGTAAATGCATCTGAATGAAATACAGCTGAACTGAACATTTTTAGAAGTAAATATAATATGCTGCACTTAGTTTCTTGCCAAAATAGGTGAGGTCTGGACTATATACAGTTAGAAAATGTATGCATGGTGTAACAAGGTCTGTTCAGGGAGTTAGTTAATTTTTGCAAGTTGGACAATTCCTTATTTTGTATTTGATTCATTAAGGAGAAATATTACATTTATCTTCATTAAATATATTTGTAACAAGATATATCGAAAAATAACTGTAAAAACGGAATGTAACCACATGAATTAGTAGAATATATAAAATATATAGTAGTTTTAACCTAGAACAAAAAACTTGGTGTGGTGTATAAATTACATTTTTTGCTCTCTTGGTATTTTTTGACTGTGGGGCATGTATGAGCAACTGTATTTCATATTTCATAAATATAAAGACAGGTGGCATGGTGGTGCAGTTAGGAGACCAGGGTTCGCTTCCCGGGTTCTCCCTGTGTGGAGTTTGCATGTTCTCCCTGTGTCTGTGTGGGTTTTCTCTGGGTGCTCCGGTTTCCTCCCACAGTCCAAAAACATGCAGGTTAGGTGGATTGGCGATTCTAAATTGTCCCTACTGTGTGCTTGGTGTGTGCGTTTGGGTGTATGTGTCCTGCGGTGGGTTGACGCCCTGCCCGTGATTTGTTCCTGCCTTGCGCCCTGTGTTGACTGGGACTGGCTCCAGCAGACCCCCGTGACACTGTGTTCGGATTCAACAGGTTGGATAATGGATGGATAAATATAAAGATTTGATTGAGTTAAAAACTATGTTGAGATCTCAAGGTAAATGTTTGGCTGCAACAAACCATGGTGGAGAGTAGGTCATTGTAGCACCTTGGAAGTACACTACCGTGTCAGTTACACTGAATCAGATAATGCAGGCATGAGGTTGTTTTAGTGCAATACAAATGCCTGCATTCATGTTTATGAACTATGCATAACAGTTTAAAAAGTCATGCTTAAATAGCTCCATTCTTCTTCAATTAATTTCTAGCTTCATTTTGCTTTCCTTACTTTCGTATTTTTAAATATATCGTTACAGAGGTCAGTTAACTTACCTGCTGTGACTTCAAGCAGCAAGGGAGATGAGTTGGTATAGGAAGTTCATGGAAGCCACAATGTGACAGCATATTTCCTAATCCATGGGACTCTGTCTGTATTTCAATAGCTTTCTGTTTTGTTATCAGGAGGGGCTACTGGATGAGTTAAACTGGAAACTATGCATATTGTACAAATTGAAATAACCTTTCTAGTTAAATTTGAAAAACTAAAATCTGTATTGAGGTCACAAAGAATGTTTCTCTGTTTAACAGTAGAAGTTTAAAAAAATCTGCCAATGATTTGAAAAGTGGGAGATTTTCCAAGTTTCAATAAGTATTCAAGCATACCCTTTACTAAATATCTAAAGAAAATGAAACTTAATTTGGTAAATTTCATTGAAGAAAAAGTGAACCAAATTTCAGTTAAATCAGTTCTTCTTGTTTCAAGCAGACATAAATAGCAGTAGAGTGTTGTACCATGTTAGCCATAGATTGATAAAGGAGAAAGTAGGGTGAAAAGGTGTCATTTCACCCTACTTTCTCCTGTATCAAGCAGACATACAGACAAATGGACATGATAACGACAATAGGTTCTTTTGTATTATATGCAAACACACCCAAAAAATAAAGTAAGCCAATCAGATATAGGACCACTCATTAAACTGTATGAAGATATCATTATTAGTGCCTTATCTAAAGAACCTGAGTATTACTGGCCCCTATATAAAAACATTAAAACAAATTTCACAAGAACAGCCATTTAGTTGAACATGGTTCATCAATTCATATGCATTCATCTTTTGAAAAATATCCCATTGAGTTTTGAAGGATTTCAAACTACTACTATCTTTCACAGCAACTTATTGTATGTATCTATGATTTTCTGTGTGAACAAAGCTTTGGGGAAATTTCCCCCTAACCAGTTTCCATCAAAGTCCCAGTGTGCTTTTCTATTAACTAATTTTTAACTTTCTATTACAATTAGGCATTTTTGTAATGATAAACCTTATGTTTCTGTATCCTTCATTCTGAGTCTGTTGCATTTTGTAATAGTGGTGGATGCTGTGAACAATTGCCATGGGATGTCTTCTATTCATGACAGAAAGTAAAGTAGAATTGAAAAATATAGTGAAATAGAAGGCTAATTGTGAAGCAAAAGGCTTCAAGGTAAATGTAGGAAAGAAAAAGTAATGGTTGAAAGCTGGAAACTGGAAGTTGTTACGTAAATGATGCAGTGGTGTAAAAGGTAGTCTGCAAGTGGTCTGTCCTCTGTTTATAGAAAATGTAATGGTCTACAGAATGCCGATGAGTCAATTTCGATATCAGCAATAGAATTGTTTTGGATGTGTTGAGTGCAGACATAGCAGTGATAATAAGGATGAGAAATGCATGGAAGAGTTCTGGGGAGGTGTCTCCAAATCTGATTTCTCTCTATGGCACTGAGTGGGAGAACTTTATGTAAGCTGTTTGAGAACTAGAAAGCTCTATAGGAGTGAAACATGGTAGCCAATAGTGAAATAGCAAAGATGGAAAGAAAAGAGATGAGAATGATCAGATAGATCTATGGATTGTCATAGAGTAAGAGGAAGATGAATACTGAGTTAAGAGAAAAACTTGGTGTGGGGGTGATAAGTGCTGTTCTGCAGAGGATCAGACTAAGGGGTTTTAGCCATGTAGAGCAAAACATAGAGAATGATTGGGTGAAGAGGATGATGGTTTAATATGTACACCAAAACTGCACACAATTTTCCAGGTGAAGTGTCACAATGGCAGTGCACATCCAAAAAATAATGGCCCTTGATGTAATGTGTTATGCAATTAAATTCCCAGTTAGCTTTTTAATTGCTTCTGAACACTGTCTGGATGTTGCAAATGATGAGTCAAGTAAAACTCCTCATGATAAGGTACTTTCAAATTTCAGACCCCAATTTTATGATGTACACCACCTCCTGCTATGTGCCCTCTGCCTAGATTTTTTCATAAAAAATGGATATGAGGACTAAATGGGGCACCTGGGTTTGCTATTAGAGTAGAACACCCCAAGGAGTTAGATAGGTTTTCCTGATCCCAGAAGCATTGTCTGGGCTTTTGGAAAAATAGGTTCTGACCAGAGCTTAAAATGGTCTTAAAAAGCCCATTCTAGCTATCTGGCAGATGAGCATGGAGTTGAGAAGAATAGTCGTGGAAATGACTTAACTGGTATGAGGAAGAAACACCAGAGGAATAAACAGGAGGCAAAGGAGACAACAGGAAGGGACATTATGTAGCAGTCTGGTAGGGAAGTGCTTTGTGTATGCCATATACTAAATACAGATTACAACAATGAATAGTTAGGCTTAACTTGGCGGCTGGTTGTTTGTTTTCCATTTTTTTATGCCTATTAGTCTCCAGTACCCTATATTCTATTATTATTTCTTTGTATAATAAATTATTTTTTTATGTAATGTTAGACCTTCACCGCTCTAATTTGAGTGCAGGGTTAGTGTAAGAGCTCCCCCAACTGGTCACAGGATCATCCTTTGGATTACCTGCAATATTCTGCTCACACTTCCTTATAGCTTTCCTAACAAATGTCCTTTCTAACAGTTCTCATCAACCCTGCGGTTAGTACTGGAGTTATTTGTCTTGTACACGTTATAGAGATGATTTTTCTTTTTGCAGATTCTTTATTAGCTTCTTAATCATTCAGTGTTTTACATTTTATAATGATTCTAAGGTTCAGAATTACCTTCTCTTGTACTTTATGTATAACATTTTTCAACACGTCACGCAGCTGCTTGACCATCTCCTTACTTAAATGTTTTTGTCTTTTTTTTAGATTTTACTGGATCTGCTTAAAGTTTGTCTTAAATAAATGTTTAATTGTTAATTAAGCTTTTATCTTCTGTATATATGCTCTGCCAAGCAAGCTAAGAACATTTCTTTCTGTATAGTGGTAAAGAGTTGTATTTTTTTGTTTTATTTTATTTTCATCAACGGAAGAATATGATTAGTTGAAACTTTTTTGCTTACTCTTATACAAGGAATTTGATTCTCCAAGGGTGTGAATGCCCCCTGCTGGAAAAAGAACCTAATAAAAATGTCAGGTCTATAAGGATAATATGTAAGAGCTGAGTTACTTATTGTACACATTATTTGCTCTTCCATAGCATCTACTTGAGAAAAGAATTGAACATAATTGAATGCTTTGTGAGAACAAAGAATAGTTGTTAGGTTTTAATTAGGGAAAATATAAGGAACATGAAGACATATAAAATACCTGGTGTTCACTAGAGCTTGGAAGGCTTCAGCGTTTCTGTACAAAAAGCCCAGGTGCTTTTCACATAGTTATCTTAAGAGCCTACGCACCAAACAGTCCTAATTATTTTAGAAGTATTATGGTCTGATGTTTAAGTAAAATAAGACATTATTTTGTTGCTAGTATTAAGAAATACCCACGCATTACATCAATGGTTCTCAAACTCACTCCTGGAGAAGCCAATTTGGCTACAGGTTTTTTGGTCAAACCAACTTTTGTTTTTAATTTGGACCCTTAGCCCAATTAATTATTCTGGTATTTTGCAGTTTCCATGTTATGGAACTCAATGTAGAAATTAGCAAATTAAGTTGAGTAAATTTCTATTAAAATGTTCCAAGTGGTTATGTATATATCATGGGGATAATTTACAGGGTGTTTTTTAGGTGTATTCGCATATAATGCAGAAAACCATTGCTGAAAAAGTCACATCTGTCTGTCTATCTTTCCTTCTGTCCAAGTTGGCTCCCAGTTAATTGATTGTGTTGAAATTTGTCAGGACAATCCGATTTTAGATGACATATATCAAGTACAGCCTTCTAAACACCTTTTTGAATTTTTAAAATCTCTCAATGAACAGCTTTGGCAAATTTGCAAACTTGTCTATGTTAAGACAGAGAAACATTCTGTGTGACTTCAGCCACAAATTAATTTACTATTTTCATTAGTTTACTTTGGAACAGGTCACTTCAACTTGCATATTTTTGATTTGTTTTTCTTTTATTTGTCTTACAGTCACTCCGCTAAACAAGTCAGTAAATCACCTGCAACCAAGAGCTGTGAAGCAAGCACACCACAGTGCAAGACACAGGATGTGGCTGGGCCAGATTTACTGTAGTCATGGTTGGAAGCCAGAGTGTAACCATGCAAGAAAGGTATTACTGGTTGTAATAATAAGTTGGATGTTTATTGATTTATTCAATTTTCTAATAATGATATTCATTTTTTTTCTTTTAGGTAGTTATTCATTCATCACCACACAATGTAAGTACTGTCATTTACTGTACAAATGCAGAGGTAGGTCTCATTATAAGCTAACACTCTGAAATCTGTTGCTGCCCCATCCAGTACTCGTACCTTCAGCTCTGCAGCATCTTGCACAATTCTCAGTTAAGAACAGCTCTCTTCTCCTGCGTCATGAAACTAAAGCAGGTACGGAACATGATATTCTTGTACGTAAAACTAGAAAATGCAACTTAGCTTATGTAGAAATGTATGAAATATGGTTCAATGACGCTTTATGATGCAGTGACTAAACGTGTACTCGTGTTTTCTGTTACACTAAAAACAAACTCATGGCTGCATAATCTGAAGATTGTAATGATTCTGTATTTCTTTGACACATTTATTAATCGGCAAACTGCCACAACCATCCACTATCTATCATGCTTAAATGCAGTAAACAATTTTATCTTGAGACTTCAGCACAAGCTTTATCTCCATCAGGTACTTCTAAAAATTTTATGTTTATGAAATTTGAACAACATGTAGCCACAGGTCCTACACCTCCAACTACTAACAATAGAACATGAACCTTTCCATAACTTGAATTGGATTCTGCTGTCTATGACAGCCACTTCAGACTCATCCACCATAATAAAAGGATAAGTGTCTGTGTATCTTTGTGTCTCTCTGGTTGCTATGTCATACTCAGAAACAACAGTAATAAAATGTATTTTCATGTACTAGAAGTGTACATAAAACATGTTTTTTAATACCATTTTACAATATCACTATTTGTGCTAAGATAGGTTGAAGTCAAGTACTCAATGCAGACCTCAGTGTTAACGTTTGTAGTGCATCATCTATTGGAATGTGTTTTGTAATGCATGTAGTAATAAAATGCATTGCATTTGTCATTTCAACAGATGGCACACCACAAACATTAGCACTGGTTTTACAAATCCCATACAAAATGGCATATAACAGAGACATATGCATTGCATTTTTCATTCTAACAGATGGCACATCACAAACATTTGTAATAATTAATTTTATTACTACTGTTTGTGATGTGCCATCTGCTGAAATGAAAACGTCTTCATTTTAGCCACTTTTGAACCCACAGTTGAGCTTATTCAATTCCAGTACCTTGCAACCCAGGTGAACACCAAAACTGGTTTTAGTGGTGCTAATGCAATTACAAAGCTTTCTCTAATAACCAATTAGAATGTTAACATGACTAAATAAGTATAAGCGAATGGAGTCTTCTTTTAGGAAACTGAAAGCACTGCTACTGAAAAAGTGGCTTTGCATTCATATGTGAAGATAAATTAAAAACCAGTTTTTTCAAACAGTAATGGCCATTATAAACACAAGTAGGGTGTTTGCTAAATTTTAAAATCATTTTAATTCTTGATAATATAAGGCAGGGGTGGCCACACTTTTTCGGTTTGCAAGCTACTTTTAAATGATCAGGTCGAAATGATCTACCTATACATTAAAAATTATATATATATATATATATATATATATATATATATATATATATATATATATATATATATATATATATATATATATATATATATACTGAGTATACTTTATACATAAAATATATGTTGTCATATCTTGCATAACTGAATAACCTTTATGGCACAATAACAATTCAATACATTTATGGTCACTACTGTATTTGGATTTAATAATCGTCATGTGGGGAAAAACGGACTCGCATAAATAAGTAGAGCCGAATAATGCAGTCAAGGAGCTTTTGAATTCAGCCGAGTGAAAAATGACAGCTGTCCGATTAACTGCGATTTTAATTCCCTCTCCTTTCTCTTTCTCAGAATGCTTTTTGGAAGGACGTCAATTTCATAGTTTTTATGAACAGTTCAAAAATGCCTTTCCACATTTTCCTTCTTTGGAATAGCAATGATAGATTGACAGATCAGACAAACGCACTTCGATTGTGACATTGTGAGAAAAAAAATCCTCTTCCAATTCCACATCCAGCCCATACTCTTCCCAAACAGTTTTTTTTTTAATCCCTTCTTTAGTCGATATAAATTGAAAAGCTAACTAGATCACAGTCGGAGTTTTGCAGTAACTTGCGTGTTTGATCGTGTGTGCGGGATGACTGTTGTGTTAGAAGAGAAGAGATCTCAGACTGGCCGCCCTGTATGTCAATCAAGTGGCAAATGCCATAGGGGGGATATATGATAGACTAATGTTTAAAAAAAAATTTTTTTTGAATGCAACGCGATCTACCTGCACTACCTGTGCGATCTACCGGTCGATCGCGATCGGCGCATTGGGCACCCCTGATATAAGGCATCAGTTCCAATCAAATATGTGAAAATTTATGCACAACCACAAACTTTTGAATAGTAGTTTAAATTTAGTGATTTCTGAAATATTGAGACACATTATTTTGACATAGGAAAAAATTTATGGCAATAGCCCAAGTATTTGCCTCAGGAAATGTATTTATGTAGTTGCCTTTGTTCCTTGTGAAAGTTTCCTTAAAACATTCCTGTTGTATCGCTTTCATCCTTCTAAACAAGTCAAAATATTATATTCCTTCATGAGATTTATCATTAAAGTGATTTCAGGGATTGCTCTAAAAATGCACAGAGTTACATTTTCTTGCTGTGCTTCTTGCCAGGTTTTAATGTGTTAATGATCAGAATGATGTAACTGGCCATGGACATTCACTGGTTACGAGAGAATGCAATGGACATTCATAGACTATAAAATTCTTAATTGCAACTAAGTTGAGGGTTTACATGACCACATATCTATGTTACTCTCAGAAAAATGTTAATCTGGTTTCTCAGAAAACACTATCCCAGTTTTTATAACCAGAAGAAGAAGGGTATACATGGTATGGTCGCTGAAAGCCAGGAACGACAGGAGATGGACGCCAATGTAAAGTAAAAAGCTATTTCTTTAATCTTGGTGAGCAGACAGGCTGTAGCAGCTGTCAGCACAGTTGCACTGACAGCTCAAGTCAGACAGCCACTGCAGCAGGGGGTCTTTGTCTTTTTATTATCTAGCTTATTTATTAACAAAAAGAAAATATGGCAGTTCATTTTGAGGTCATACATACTGTAGATTGCTATAGCTTGCGGTCACACCCTGGATTATTACATGTAGGGATGCACAGTGTTTCTTACCAATTAAGAGTTATCAGGGTACTCACAGTCATAAGCAATACGCTCTTATCAGCACACACACAAGACCAGTTTAAAGCAGTTTCTTATCCTAAATGCCACAGGGTATGTGCAACTTCAGCAGATTTAGACAATACTTATTTCCTCATTCTTCGTACGCACATAGCTTATACAACATCAAAAATTACATAGTTCAATACATTACATTAATAGCACAAGAAATACATTCTTATAGCTTAATATCTGCATTAGATTACATTTGTTTGGTTAGCTTAACACATCCTTATTTAACTCTTTGAGGGCTGAATATTTTTTCCAAAAAACACAGTTTTCGGAAAAGAACACATAACAATGGATTAACATAGAAATCAACATTAAACGTCTATTTCTGCATGCTGTGGCTGACAGTTTGCTAGGAATCCAGAGCAGGCTGGCTGCTTGGCAGCGGTAGTCACGGTCACAGTGCATCGCAATCTCGTTTGCATCTATTGTCATTGTAAGTGGTGGTCCTCGCAGGTTAATGTCACGGTAGACGCGTCAGCTACATGGACTTGTACAGATGGGGACCGATCAGCTGGTGCCAACAGGCTTTTTCAATCATTTGAATCAAAATCTGAGTCTGACAAGTCAGAGCCTAATTCGGCGATAACATGCAAAACATCATTCAAGAAATATTTTGCATTACACACTCTTTGATCTCTCGCCAGATGTCAATGCCAATTTTTGTTGTTGTTTTCTCTTTGCTTCTCAATGTGAGTGCTGGGAATCTCAGTCAAACCAATGATGCAAACTTTCCTCCTAGCAAAGGGGGTCCACCTAAAACATAATGGTGGGGTTTTGTCACCGCCGTAAACCTCCTTTTGATAAAAGTCAACATCTGTCCTGAAAGAGTTAATGCTTAAGTGACACATTCCTATAATTCTATTAGCACCACACTTCTTAATATTCAGGAACACTGAAGCCTCTTAATTCTAAATATTCTTTCTCAATGGCATTTTTCAAACGGAGCTTCTGTGAAAAACCAGGTTATTAAAGTACATGTAAACTCACTCAGTTTGAATGTGTGGGCTAAGTGCAGTATGTCATATCTTACATTGACATTACATACTGTTTTGGTTCATCCATTGCACCTGACACTATTGGAATACACGTCACCTCCTTGTATCACTATAATGGAAATCATAATGCAGAAAATGGAAGCATCAGATATGCATGGTTTTGATTTTCATTATAAGTTACAGAAATTATATCTTTCTGTTGTATCAGTTGTCATGCAGTGTGTAAGAGAATACATTCAGTTTTGAAGCAGTTAAACATGCTATAAGTTAAGCCAACCATTCTGTCAGTTCAGTTACCTAAAGAGGTTTTCATCCCTTTGGAAACTCCAACATTATGAGGAGCTTTTATTTGAAGTATATTGGTGTATTAGTTTTGTGAACTCTCAGAAACAGTAACACTGCTGGCATTTGGGGTTAAGCAGTGAAAGTAATGCTCCCTAATCACTCTTATAATGTCATGTAGGCAGAGTAATCTAAAGCCTCCTTCTAGTTCATTGGGATAAATGCAATGGCTTTGTAGGAGATATTATTTTAAAATAGTTACAGTTTCTTTTTCATCCACTTGAGTGAGCTGTGGTTAAAGAATTTAATTGCAGAAAAAAGCCCGACACATTTTGTTAAGTTAGTACCCACAGCATGTTCAGAGACATTCCCGCTGGGTCATCTATTTTGTAATATGTTCAATATCATTTTTTTTTTCTTCTTTCATACTTTTAATTTCCTTTAAGCATCTGTACATTTAATTGCTGCTCCACTATTAGACTGATTGCTGCAGCCTTTCATCACTATTAAAATCAAATTACTCTTTGTCAAGATAAAGACTTGTGCAGACTTGCCTACAAGGTGGTCTTTTATCAGCTCCAAGTCAGACAGAAGAGAGAACAAAGCCCTTTTAGAAATGTAGCCTTACCAGGCGTGCTTTGGCCTAAGGCCAAATTATTATTATTTTATTTATTTATTATTCTTAATGAGAAGCATCTTTCCAAAAAATAAATAAATCACTAATTTAATATTCCTAAGGAAATAAGTAAGTAATTAAACCTGATTGCACATTCACAGATTACACGTGGGCAGACGGCTGTCTCTTTCAATCAGCAGCAGGTGGAAGGTGCCCTTGGGTGCTATGCACAGACAGACTTTCTGAGCCTGCAGCAATTCTGATGAGCCACATCTCTGCTATCCACATTGCCTGACTGGTTTTTGACACTAGTAGAGCCAATACCAGAACACCAGCCAAAACCGGCTTTATTGTTCATCTTTGTTATAGGTGATGTTATTATTTATATGAGTATTCGAGATATGATATTCAACATTACTGTCTTAGCTGCTGGAAGACAACCAGATAAGTCATCTAAAGTGAAATAAAGGTTAAAAACTGCAAACTCTTTTAAGATAAATAAACTCAAATATTTTAAATGGGTAGTGTAATATGGGAAGATAATCGCAGAGAGGACGCTATTATGGCATCTTCCACTGAGAACATTTGTAATGCTCCAAAAGTACAATGTCAAATTAATGAGCAACCATTTTTTCTTTAAAATTCAGTTTTGATATTTGATAAAATAAGTAAAACATCTTTATGTACATACATTGATTAATTTTTCTACAAAGCTTCCATTTCTTCTGACACATTTTTTATAGCGCCTGACGACAATGACACTCTTGTTTCACTGATCCAATGTCTTGTGTTTCTGAACGGATGAGTAGTAAGTTTCTCAAACTAAATAAGGAGAAAACAGAAATTTCAGTGATTGGCAAAAATGGATATAATGAGGCTATCTATACTAATAAAAGGCAAAGCCCTCACTGACTGACTGACTGAATCACTCATCACTAATTCTCCAACTTCCCGTGTAGGTAGAAGGCTGAAATTTTGCAGGTTCGTTCCTTACAGGTTACTGACAAAAGTTAAGCAGGTTTCACTTTGAATTTCTACGTGTAACGGTCATAACTGAATTCTACTTATGTACATATATACGTCCATAGCCTGCAGCTCGGTCGCCGTGTGAGGCGGAATTGCGTCCCCCATTCCCACGCCTCCCACATAATTGACTGCCTGCCTATATAATGCCGTCTGTCAGCAGCAATCCAAGCTGTGAGAAAACAGTAAAAAGGAGACGTGTCAGACGTTGTGGTACATTTTCTGATGCAGCTAGACGGAAACAACTTCGTGACGCTGCCGCCAAATACTTGCAGAAAAATCCACAAGTTAATAGACACGCTGTCACTAACTACTCGCAGGCAATTCCACAACTTAATAAAGACGCTGCTGCTAAATACTCGCAGGCAAATTGACAATTTCATAAAGACGCTGTCGCTAAATACTCGCTGGCGATTCCACAAGTTCATAGACACGCTGCATAAATATTCACAGGCAAATCCACAAGTTAATACTGGGAATGCCTGTCAAACATCTTAGATTCACGAGTACCGATTTGGGTAGTGAACACTTCAATGAATGAAACTTGTTATCTTTACAACGGTTGACAAACACGGAATATAACTTGAACACAACACGTCCTCCAAATACGAACCTGATTGAAAGAAATAATGATACTCAAATCCTTGATGACAGCAACACTCATAACAGTGACAAAACAATTACATTGACAATCATGTTACGTTATTTTTAAAATGTTTCCTTTTCTTTTTCATAACTTCTTTAACACACTAATTCTCTGTTGTGAAGCGCGGGTATTTTGCTAGTTAGAAATAAACTTGATCCATTAGGATTAAAAGTCAAGACAGTGGTGAAGAATTTAGGGGTAACTATTGACTCTGACCTGAATTATAAATCACATATTAATCAGGTTACTAGGACAGCATTTTTTCACTTAAGAAATATAGCAAAAGTTAGACCTCTAATAACATTGCAAGATGCTGAGAAATTAGTTTTAGTTTTCAATCAGCTAGATTAGGACTAAGCAAGAAAGACATCAATCGATTACAACGAGTGCAGAATACAGCTGCTAGAAACTTAACTAGGAAAAGAAAACCCAAGCACACTTCTCCAGTTTTGACATCACTACATTAGTTACCCGAGTCATTTAGAATTGACTTTAAAATCCTGCTTATAATTTAAAAAGCCTTAAATAATCTCGCTGCATCTTATATTTCACAATGTCTTACACCTTACACTCCAAATCGTAACCTTAGATCTTCAAATGAGTGTCTGCTTAGAATTCCAAGAGTTAAACTTAAAAGAAGTGGGGAGTCAGCCTTCTTCTGTTATGCACCTAAAATCTGGAATAGCTTGCCAATAGGAATTTACCAGGCTAATACGGTGGAGCATTATAAAAAACTGCTAAAAGCCCATTATTTTTATATGACTTTCTCATAGCTTCATTTTAGTTTAATCCTGATGCTCTGTATATTCATTTATTATAATTATTATTCATGGTGGCTCCAAAATCCGTACTAACCCCTACTTTCTTTTCTGTTCTTTTTCCTGTTTTCCACCTAATCAAAGCACCGTGATGTCCATACATTGATGGATTAAAGGCCAGAAGTCTACATGACAATCATCATCTCAAGTTCTTCCATGAGATCCCTGAATACAATGAGGACTGAATGAGGTTATTTGTTAGGTAGAATACCTACAGGGGAATGGGCAGTCTCGTGGGCTGGAGCCCCTTCAGATTTTATTTTTTTCTCCAGCCGTCTGTAGTTTCTTATTGTTTTTTCTGTCCTCCCTGGCCATCGGACCTTACTTTTATTCTATGTTAATTAGTGTTCCCTTATTTTAATTCTTATTTATTTTGTACTTTTTTTCTCTTTCTTCATCATGTAACGCACTTTGAGCTACATCATTTGTATGAAAATGTGCTATATAAATAAATGTTGTTGTTGTTTTGGTAGTTGAAGATATGCCTCAGGTGGATTTAAATTCAAGCCGCCCAAAGATGCTGATGTACAACTTTCTGATTTGCCTCTGGGCTCTTCTAGTATCTCCTTTTATCTGCGCCTTTACAATTCAAAACATGATAATCGGAAGGTGTCACAATGGGAGAGTAAGAAGGGTGAGGGAGAACTTCTCATCTCATCTCACAATTGCATCTAAAGTAAAACACCTAGTGTTATCGTGCTACAGTATAATTTTCTTTCCTGGGCATTTATCATGCAATGCACAAAGGAGCTTCTTCACTGTTTCTATAGACATAATGAGCAGAATTTATGGCTGCAAAAATTCACTAGAAGATAGATAGATAGATAGATAGATAGATAGATAGATAGATAGATAGATAGATAGATAGATAGATAGATAGATAGAACAAACTTTATTTATTTGATGGCTGTTTTCAATATCCCTATCTTCTAATCATTTCCCAAAGTGCATTGTCCTTTTCTTAGATGTGCCACCATTTCTCTCCCCATCACGTCTGTTATCTCTAATGAACTCATTAACCCTTTCCTTGTTATATTCCATATAACCATTCCAACTGGTACAAGGCTATTCATGGAAGTCAGTATAACCATCGTTAAAATGCTTTACCCACCAGCTATGCAGGCATCTCCGTATCCATAAAGTATCTCTGGAAATTTTCTGTTCAACAACAAATCACAGTATACTGATGGAACAAAGCATTACTGTCAGACAGCGTGGTCAAAGGATTTAAGCTAATGATGCCATTAGTAACTCAAATTTGCAAGAGGAGATGGTACAGCCTGCCAAAGAACATTCATTCTCTTATTTCTAAATGTTGTCACACACATGCGCATGGGAGGCAGCAACAGGGTCTGGTTAATTCTGAACCACTGAAATGTGGGGCTAATCGGGTGCACTTACGCCTTCTCTTCTTTCTTGCAGGAACAAATAAAACTCACTTCCTTCTGGATACAGAGCACACGCCGATGAGGTAATTTCCTCCTTGTTAGAATGGCCGCCTCTTCCTTCCCTACCAGCAATATAAAAGAACAAACACTTCTTCCCTGGAGCAGTCTTATCTTGGACTCAGTCCTATGATGTTACTTTGTACTAATGATCGCTATTTTCTTTGCAACGAAAGTTATAATACACAGGGTGGATCCTCCACCCCACCAAACTTTCATATCTTGTTCTTGTCTTTCTACAATGTATATGTATAATGCTGCCTTACTCATTAATTTTGGTACAACCCATGTATATTTACAGAAAAGTCTATCTGAAAATAATAATTGTTTTTGATTACTGAAGCTTTACCAAATCTATATTGCCTCCCAACATAGGTGCATTGCATTAAGTGGTGAATCTAAAGTAATACTTGTTGATCTACTGAGTTGGCCATGCAATAAACGTCCATTCCACTTGGGGCTGACCCCTGCATTATGCTCAATGCAACGAGGATAATCATCACTAGAAAGTAAAATGATGTTTCAGAAAATCCATGAGTGGATGAATACATCACTATTAAGCGGTCTCTTTCTACAAAACAGAATTACATTTTAAGACAAATTTAAATATTTATTTTACTCAATTGATAATTAATGCATTTGTTATCCTTGAAGTTATACAATCTACATGTTTATTAATTTCTGTGGCAGACAAAAACATATTTGAATATATTTTTTGTAGTTCTAAAATTACCATATAAATAAGCAAAACTTTGATTGAAAACAAATTGAGTAGCACAGCGTCAATATTATGACTTTCTGCCACTTTAGAATTGTGTTCAGATTCAAGGTCATCAGTTTTGAGCTGCATGTTTTTGCCAAATTTACTTTTTCTCATACTGTCACATTCCCAAGATTCACAGATTTATATTTTTCATGACTAGATACTGACCTGGCATGTGGTAGTGTGGGTGTATTTGCAAGTGTGCCATGGGATAGCCTGGCTTGTCCTTACCTTCTGATTAAAATTCATATTCTAGTTTAATCGGCTATCACACAAGTGTGATTGTGAGAAAACCTCATGGCTCATTTGATAGTAATCACCCTCCAAACCAGGGGTAGACACTGTCCCTTTGCAGAAAGAATGATTGATGGACTGGCCTCCGGTCATGTCACTTGTCTTACTGAACCATCTTGGGAGAGCATGGAGAGAAGAAGACTTGATTTGTTTTTTGTTTCCATTTATTTTCAATCAGAATATATGAGGATCATTTCGGTGCCCCCAACCTTTATGATCTCTCTGTTTATTCTTTCACATGGCTTAGTTTGAATATGTGAGTGAGTGTGCCCTGTAATGGACTAATTTGTTATATAGGGTTAATTCATGCCTTGCACCCAATGCTGCCACATCAGTGGTGGCTTCTACAAATCTACATTGGAATAAATGTGTTTCAAAAGTGAATAAATAAATCAAAACAAACTACTTTGCAGCAGTGGGGTGAAACAACCTAATTAAAACAACTTATCTAAAAGTACCTGAACATCCTTTTTCCAATGTTTGTGATTATTTTACATTTTGCAATATGAATCTTTTAATTACTTTTCATATAAGTCTTATTTTATTTCTTTTTTGTTGTCTAATATGTTATTGCTTCTCCAGGAGAAGAATGATTCCTTCTTGTAGTGTCCACCATAAGGCAGTACTGCTAAATCTGACAAATACAATAGATGACTGTTGCTTTCCAATGGATTAAGTGATAAAAAGAAAGATGCTGAAAAACAAGACAGAAAATACATCATTAGTACAAAAGGACAAAATCATAAATCTTACATGTATTAAAATTTAATATCTTTCACAGAATGCAAAATCTGCTCAAATAAATATTTAATAATAAGATTCTAATACACTTTTAATGAAACTGGCAAGTTTTAAATTAATGCACCAATATGTTTCAGAAGCACTAAAGCAAGCCCTTGTAATTATATTCTAACTAATGGAACCACAGTGACCCCTGCGTGTAATTTTTGGAGGGCTCCTAATTAAGCTTATCTGTGTGTAAATGCATCTCAGGCAAAGAGAAGGCAGGTTTTTAATTAAGCCTTATACTCTTGAAAGTGAGTTTTCAATGAAAAGAATCATAGAGGGAAAGGCAAACAGAGCTGTCCTTCAATGAACAATAAGACAATTGTTTAAATGTAATGTCTGGTGATTGAAATTAATTTTATGGTTTTTACTGGTGTCATATTTCAATAAGAATGTATTTTGTTCTATTTAACATCAGTGCACTAGTTTGTTTATTTCACTGGTTACTCTCTTTACTCTCTCGCTTTTGTAATTAAGAAAATCCTTTGCTACAAAGTTTTTTTTCTTGTCTAGAATTAATAAAATTGTTCACTGAATAGATTAAATCAACAATTTCTTAATTGTTTGGCTTTTTACAGTCATTATATGATTCAATTGTTCCACTTCAAAATGTTCTCCATCACCACATCTTTATTTTGACTCTGTAGAATAAAAATGTATATATAATATTAAAGAGAAGAGAGCAGGACATAAAAGATTTTTGCAGCAGATAAACATCATACAGTGTATTTACATGCACATACATAATCAGGTTAAGGGGAATAACCTGATTGAAGCAGAAACCTAGTTTCTTAACAATCCGTTTTTACATGCACAAGTAACCTTCTGGAGTTCTTCTTTGTCAATAAACTTTGACGTCAGTGAAATGTGCAAAAAAGATCTTCATACGCCATCATAAATTTGAAAATAAGCATGAAGTCTGAGTTTAATAATATGTTTAATCAAATCTGACACGTCTTTATAGGTGTTCTTACCAGATTGCAAGCAGCAAACTGTTTTCTGCTTGGCTGTGTGATTAATCCCTGCCAAGAAGTGGTGTTCTGGTATGTGTTTTTACTTCAGTAATATAAGTATTACATTAGGTTACTCATTACTTTAAAGAATAATCAGTCTACATAATGCACATTATTACTTTCTTGTATACAAAGTATAGGGAAAGTATTGTAATCGTCCAAAAATTTGACCATGAGATTTTGATGAATCTCAACGTTTTAGACCTCCCTGAGTCTGAAAATACCATTTTTGGAATTATGTCTGTGTGTTTTTATGTAAACGCGATGACTTGAGTACGCTTTGTGACACTAGAGGGCACTGTCGCTCCTTCAAACTCACAGACAAAACGTCCAGACACCAGGTAAAAAGCACTAAGAAAAATCTCTATATATAATCTTCATTTGGATCTTGATCTTTGTTTGTCCGCGAATGAATTAGAAGAAGCACTAGATGGCAGTAGACAGACAGCTAAAACATAGGCATTGCATTAAGAATCTCCTCCAGGCTTATACTACTGAAGACTGTAGTACTCCAGTCACACCTCAAAACACAGACATTCAAACTAAACAAATTGTTGTGCTTTAAATTAACTAAAGAGATCTTCATTTAGATCTTGATCATTGTTTGTCCGCGAGTTCCACGCATGCGTAGACCACCTTCCAGTTTAGTACGTTGTTGTTACTCACGGATGTCAACAATGTGCTGGAATAATGAACGGGGTGGTGGACAGTGTTACGCTGGTTAGCTCCTGAGGCCTGGTTAGAGAATGAGATTGCAGAAGATAAAAGGTACGTGCCTACGTAACATATGAATGAAAGAAAGACAGTGGGTAAAATGGATGATAACGTAACAGCACGTTCTGGAAATTATTATTGTTATGTTGTAGCCGGCGAATGCTGCGCGTCTCACAGTTGTACAGTGGCTTGCTCACATGTCAGTGAAGTGATCCCTATTTATGCTTTAAAGATCCTGGATACCTATGTGTCCCCCTTTTATAACCATTGATCCATGGATATTGCCTTACTCTTTGGATTGCCACAAAGCAACCTGCGAGATTGGTTGAGAAGACATCGTGACAGGAAATGATAGCGTCGTGAAAACGAGACGGACTGTGAACAGACAGAAGCAGAAATGCTCCTACACCACCACATAATTACTATTCGGACAGTGATTCCGAGTAGGCCGTTCCTATCGAAGCAATGTCTAAGGGTTTTCTTTTGTAATGTTGTTTTCCTTATAAAATATCATAATGCTGTACGACAAAGGGCCAAGTTCACGGCTGGCAGCCGCGTTTAAACTGGGAGCCCTTCACAAATAACTTTAACATGCGCAACGTAGTGATGCGCACTTGGCTAGTTTTAATATTTTTCTTCGATAAAGTGCACAAAAGCGCCACCACCACCACAATAATCAATAATAATAATAATAATAAATCCTCCACTCCCAGCAGCTCCGTCTCACTACCACCCAACTCCAGCTCAGCTTTCTGGGTCTGCACCAGTCCTTTAAATAATCCTTGACCCGGAAGCGCTCCTGTCCTTCTGTCCATGTGATTCCATAGCACTTCCGGGCCAGATAAAGACTTATATTTTTCTTCAGCCCGGAAGTACTTTTGTTTCTCCGTCCTCGTGACTTGGGAGTACTTCTGGGCTACCGAGAAAATAAAAATCCATGAGTCTCCCTGCAGCATCCCACGATGGCACCAAGAGCACCCAGCAGGGCTGTGAAGCCGAACTTCTTCTCCGATGGTGCCCTGCGGTAATCCGGGGCACCTCCATGCAGCAGGGAAGACGCCATCTAGCGTCTTGTATGTGTCAGCCGGGATGAGCTGCCGGCCGTCCATCACAGCTTTCACTTAGGTCAACCAAATTTTGAATACAAGTATTAGGTACAAAATGTAGATTTCTATCAACTTTTGAGCTATTTACGCTAACAGGTGGTACTTTTTTATTCATGTAGCTGCAGAGTCCAATTTATTCAACTTTACTTTTATAATAATTGTTTAGTATATTAGATTTGTTGTTGATGATTCTTTAATTTCCCCTTGGGATTAATAAAGTATCTATTTATCTATGTACATAATATAAAAATATAATCATTTTCTTGTGGTTTACTCCTCAAATATCCATCCCCATATATGAGTATACAAGAAAGTCTAGGGGAGACCATTCCCAATTTTTTAAATATATTACCCTACTGCTCTTGAGACTGTGCTGCTGAGATTTGTATTGGATATTCAACTCATCGCATAAATTTAGCAATTTCTAAAATAATCAGTTATTATTTCAGCAAGTAGAAGGAATAATGTCATTGCCTGAAAATTGTCCCTGGAAATGTTGTGAACGTTTCAACCTGTTGCCGCATGTGCAGGCTGATAGAGCACAATAGACATGTGCAGACTACAAAAACCTTAACAGTAACCCAGTTATGGATTTACATGGCCACATAAATGCATTATTCTCTGAGAAGTCTACCTCTGTTATCAGGTTTCTCAGAGGTCCGTAAGCTGACTTCTCTAATCGGAATAAGGGTTAACACGGCATTTTAGAAATCAGTTTTCTGTGAATAATCAGGTAATTGAAGTGCACATAAATGTGCTAATAGTCAGAGCAAAGATGTGAAGTTCTAAAGTCAGAGGTCAAAAAAAGCAAAAGCTGGGTCAAAACCTAAACTATCAAAAAACATGCTTAAATTAATATATTAGCAGAAGCAACTTATGATAATGAAACACAACCTTTTACTTAATGAGTAATCTTAATGAGCAAAAAGAGTGAAACCTTGTTTTGCCACTTGAAAATATCTTTATATTTCCTGTCATCTGAGTTTAGCTGTTAATTAATAGATCAGTTTTGTTTCAATGGCTTTTCTTAATTTATTGAAATGGTCCAGAGGTGGTAGTGTCTCACAGTTCCAGAAATCTCTGATTAGCTTCTATTATGGTGCCTGTCTTTATACAGTTTGCATGTGCAGCCCCAGCTCTTCAAACTTTGGAATCTCTGGTACTGTTATGGAGCAGTTTTATTGTTGTCTCACTCGATGAAAAGAAAATGTTGCCTTTGAGAAGCACAAGCAAAACCTTAGTTATGTTTCCTCTGGAGTGTTTTGGGGTCAGATTTTATTTTTTATTTCTTTGTTACTTATGAGCTCATTGTTACATGCACTTTCATTGTTATGCTGACCATATGCAGATCTATTTGCAGACCTCTCCCAACATTCATCATGAGCTCCTCAATTCTTGGATAACATCCAGAACTGCATGATGATAATTATCAGAGGTAATTCTTGTGGACGTGACTTGCCAGATAAACAGATTTACCGATCTTGATATTAATTGAAATTCAATTCTATCTTTATGAAAGTGCATTTCACAGTTGACAGTGATTAATATTCAGTCCTTTTTTTGAAATTACTGATTTTGTTTTCTTTTTATTCAATTATTCAAATTGTGGCATACATTATTTTCTTTGTTGTGAAGCTCTTTGGGAAAACTGTTTTTTCAGATGTGCCATGCAAATAAAATCTATTGTTAATATTAATAGTATGCCTGTGTTGATTTTCTGTAGTTATTCTAATTTCTTGTGACTTCCCAAAAGTGTGCACATTTTGTTGCAATAAACGGAGATCCTTGGTGTGTATGAGTTAGATCAGCAATAGATTGGTGTCTAACCCAAAGTGCTCCTGTTGAAATGATGTGATATTGAAATGTGTTGCCTATTACCTAAAGGTTCACAACTTGTAGTTTAAAGAACAAGTCCACTGTAGGTGTCAGGAATTAAGTGATTTTTCTGTTTATTGTGTAGTGCTCCTTGGCAGACTGGCAGCAAAAGAAAAATGAATGATCTGGAAATGCTAGAGATCAACACTATCTTCCTACTAGCCTCTGTCACAGATACAAACACACTAACAGAATCAAATGAAAGGATAAAAAAAAAATTATTATTATTAGAAACAACAAAACTTAAATTATTTACAAAATCCCCTCAGCTTGAAGAATGCCAGAATACAATTTATAGTTAACTAGCTGTGTAAGCCTTTGCTGTAAAAAGTCCGGGATCTTAGAAACTATTGAAATCGTCAGAAAAAAAAAATTGAAATGTAGAAATGTCAGGTAATTGAAAGGAACTACTCTGGGCATCTCTCACCTAGGAAGATTAATTTTGCTGACGTGCTCACCTATCTTGTGTATTAGCGGCGGGAGGAAAAGTAAAAGGGATACCGTTTTGCCGATGTTAGCGGCTAAGCAACTTTGTCTTTCTTCGGAGGTTTTGTTTTGTTTACGTACTGGCTCCGCTTGTGTTATTAGTGGCTAAACAAGTTTTCTGTTTCCTTGGAGGTGGAGCACTTACACTGATTCCACCTCTCACTTCCGGGCCGGGCAGACACACACATTTCCACACATAAACATTTATATATAAGACAATGACAATACACCAAAAAAACATGGAATTTTGTAAGAAATAAAAAAAAAGTATTTTAAGGGGCTGTTACAAAGATCTGTTGTATTCTTATATTCATTTATAAGAAGGATTGCCGAGTACTGCACTCACAAGATCAAAAGAAACAATCTGATACCATCTTTTATTCAGACCATCAAGTCACTCCCAAATTCACCACAAGAAGAAAAAAAAGAGGATCTGCAATTTTTTCAGGGCCACTTCTTTTTGTCTTTTTCCTAAAATGAACCTGGGTTCACCTATTGGGATTTCTGTAGATATGTTCCTCCAGGTTGACCAGTACCCCATCTACATTTTCCTCTGTCCTGTTCACCTACTTTTTTTTATTCACCCCTACTCTTTCACCCTTTTTGTCCCTGCACGGTCCCCCCTTCTTCCATTTCCTATTGGCTCATTGAGTCATGTGTCCCCTCCTGTGTAGTCCGTTAGGCTTCCAGTTGCATAGCCAAAGAATTTTATGTTTAAGGACGACTTTTCCAACTACATTTAAGTTGTGGACTACCAGCTTATATGTAATATCACAATTCCATAAACATTTCATTGTTTTTAATTAAATACCGTATATACTCACATGTAAGTTCTCCCGCGGATTAAGTGATTTTACCATATAATTTCTGGTATTTTATAATCTATACTAATAAAAGGCAAAGCTCTCACTCACTCACTCACTCACTCACTCACTCATCACTAATTCTCCAACTTCCCGTGTAGGTAGAAGGCTGAAATTTGGCAGGCTCATTCCTTACAGCTTACTTACAAAAGTTGGGCAGGTTTCATTTCGAAATTCTACGCCTAATGGTCATAACTGGAAGGTATTTTTCTCCATTAACTGTAATAGAGTTGAGCTGGAAAGACGTGGGAGGCGGAGTTTTGTGTGACATCATCACGCCTCCCATGTAATCACGTGAACTGACTGTCAACGCAGTGCGTAGAAAACCAGGAAGACCTCCAAAAAGCGCTTAAGAAAACATGTATTATATAATTGAGAAGGCAGCGAAACAATAAGAAGCGAGCGAGTGACATATACTACCATATTCATGAGTGCTGCTACCTCGGAAGGAAAGCAAGGTGTAAACCTAAACTTTAAATTAAGTTCATAGACAGGCTACCGCTGGCGTTTCTCATGCCCACAGGTAATGCGGGATACAAGTTTAATGAGAGGACGCAGGATATAAACAAGAGTTTTCATCACTTTGTAGATGAAGGGGTGTGCTTATGCAAATTCCGAGAGACTGTGTTTGTGGGGGATTGACAGTTAAGGTGGGTGGGGGAGTGACATCATCATCTCCCCTCCCATTCATCTGATTTCGCTCTGAGCTGAGCTCCGCGGCTAACGCCGTCTTCCGAAGCAACTTCGTCAGACTGCCACCAAATACTCACAGAAAAATCCACAAGTTAATACACACGCTGTCTCTAGAGTTTCTACTCACTGAATCCTCCAGGCACTATTTACAAAAGGTCACATTGACAATCGTGTTACGTTATTTTTAAAATCTTTCCTTTTCTTAGCACAAGCACAGCTGAGAAGCTTCATGCATGTGCTCCATAAGCGTTAAAAATAATGCATTTAATCACACTTTGCATTACAAGCAAAGGGGAGCTTTTGTCAATGCATGATTTCCTGGTACACCGATTACATTGATCAACGCATCCCGATTAATTTTACCCTCGCACCACCTTAGTTTGAGAATTATGAAAAAATATGAGATTAACACAGAAAAACAGATCACCAATTCAAGCTTTATGAATAATCGATTAGCCATCAATAATTGTTTTGGTAAAGCCATCCTCCTTCCATTTTATAATTTTTCCGCCACTAGCCATGATTAAATGAACGGTAAAAAAGTAAGAGCAAAGCGAGGGTGACTTATTTAGGCAGGCATATATATGACAGCAACACTCATGACAATGTCAATCATGTTACGTTATTATTAAAATGTTTACTTTTCTTTTTCATTACTTCTTTAACACACTACTTCTCCGCTGCGAGGCACGGGTATTTTGCTATATATATATATAAAATGACCTCCAAAGAGCGCTGAGACTTTTGATATCATGAACGTGTCTGCAACAACTGGGGTCTCCTGCCCAGCAAAAGTCGAGCAGCCAGCGCGTGCATAGCTGTGCCGGCCTTTGAGACGCTGACTGCGCTTCTGCCTTAAGTCAAAGTGAGCACTTTTAATTTTTTTCATCCTCCCCCTGCGCTATAGCCCAGACAAGTGCAAACATGGGACCCCTTTTCTACACCACGGCAAAATAATATTAAGGCGATTTACACTTTCTTTTGCACGTATACGATTATGAGGTCCTCAGCTCGGATTTTGAAGACACGCACAGGAGTGGAGGACTGACAGTGCCATCACAGCCGATATCTATATGTAGATATGTATATAGATATGTAGATATGAAGATATGTATGTGTATATATATGTATATATATATATATGTATGTATGTATGTATGTGTGTGTGTGTGTGTGTGTGTGTGTGTGTGTGTGTATATATATGACAGCAGCAATCCAAGCTGTGAGAAAACAGTAAAAGGAGGCGTGTCAGGCGTGGTGGTACATTTTCTGATGCAGCTGCGAAAACAACCGTGCGCTGCCGCCAAATACAAAAACAATTACTTTGACAATCATGTTATATTATTTTTAAAATGTTACCTTTTCTTTTTCATAACTTCTTTAACACATGACATCGCTGCGAAGCGCGGGTATTTTGCTCTATATATATATCACAGCGACACTCATAACAGTGACAAAACAATTACATTGACAATCATGTTACGTTATTTTTAAAATGTTTCCTTTTCTTTCTCTTTCCTTCTTTAACACACTACTTCTCCGCTGCCAAGCGGGTATATATATATTGTCACAGGCGGCTGGGGTTCTTACCCGGCCGGGACGCCTAGAAAGACCAGAAGCTGGCATTAAAAGCTTCCGGGTCAGGAGGACACAACCGCCCTGGAGCAGGAGAGGACCACGGGAAAGGAGGAGAGACTTTCCAACTCGTTGGGACCGTGGCCACCGCCAGGGCGCTTTAAGCCTCCTGGGGCGGAGAACATTACTTCCGCCACACTTGGCAAGATGGCGGAGGAACCTGCCAGGGATGCCCGGAGTGCTTCCAGGGCAAAGGGCAGCACTTCCGCCACACCAGGAAGTGCTGCGGAAGTCGTTCCCAGCCACCTGGAATGCATCCGGGCGGGAATAAAAGGGCCTGCCTCCTAACAGTCAGAGAGCTAGAGTCGGGAGAGGGAGCAGGACGAAGCTCCCAGGAGGAGATTGGCGGCCAAGGACTGAGAGAAAGAAAGTTCATTTTGGGTGATTATTGCTTTGTGCATTGTGTGGTGTTTGGGACTGTGTTTATTAATGGAAAATAAACGTGTGATTTTTATAAAGATGTGGTCTCCGACTGGTGGTGTCCGGGCAAATCTCACAATATATAGATAGATAGATATATATATATATAGATAGATATGAGAACAACACTCATATCAATGACAAAACAATTACATTAACAACCATGTTACGTTATTTTAAAAATTTTTCCTTTTCTTTTTGGTACCTTCTTTAACACACTACTTCTCTGCTGCGAAGCGCGGATATTCTGCTAGTGTTGGTTGTATAAGTCGAATGTGGAAAACTCACGTTATTGGTCCAAGAGATTATGATATGCTAACGCCCACCTGAGAGAATAACCACGGGGCACACTGCCTTTTTTTCTATGTATTGTGCCTACATGACCACACAGTAATACCCGAACTATTCTGAAGCGACGTTTCCACTGATTTGTGTTTTTTGTATCTCGCATCCTCATACACCTTTACCGTAAGAGCATTCCTTATCTACGATGGAGCGTTCAATCAGAAGAAAATATGAAACTGGTGTTAAATTACAGTCGTTGAAGTGGCAAAAGAAATTGGTAACTGCGCTGCTGCAACAAAATTCAATGTTTCTGAGAAACTGGTGTGAGATTGGAGGAAGCAAGAAATGTAAGCATGTAAAAAAAAAAATAATTAAGTGTCGCATTTTGGAACGGGGGTTCTGATTTTATGATCGATTTTTTGGGGTTCAAGACCTGACTACCGAGTAATACCGAGGACACCCGGAGGGCTTCCGGGTGCTCAGGCGGCACTTCCGCTACACAAGGAAGTGCCCCAGGAAGTCAATCAGGGAGCATCTGGAGCACATCTGGGTGGTCATAAAAGGGGCCGCCTCCCTCCAGTCAGGAGTCGGAGTCAGGTGGAAGAAGGCAACGCTCGGGAGTGTGGAGGAAAGGTGGCCCAAGCAGGACCATTGAAAGGCCCAGGAATAGAATGGTGCTTGGTGCTGGAGCACTGTGTATGTGCGGGACTGGTGTTTGAGGAACTTGTCGATAATAAACATGTGTGTTTTTCAGGGCTGTCTTCTCACAACGTATTTGTACAGATTTGTTCAAATACATCAAAATCAAAGTAGAAATTAATTAACAAAACTAATAACTTCAATATCTAAACAATAGCTAATAAAAACAGCAATCTTTATTAATCTCTGTTTCCACTTTTGGTTCGTCTGTCCACCATCACCTGATCAAAGTCCTGTGCAGCCACCTGTGCTGTTTACATGTTAGAACGACAGCAGATAACCCAACCTGCCATGAAACCTGTTGCACCAAATGCTGTAATATGAAGCCTTAATAAAAAATAAGCAATAAAGAACTACTTATGACTGTTTATGTTAGAATGCCCAATTGGGGTCTGGGAGGAATTTTGGCCTGGAGCCATTACAGATTGTGTTTTTCCTCCAACTTAACTGGAGTTTTTTTTTTTTGTATTTTTTCTATCCACCTTGGCCAAATGACCTTATCATCATCCCATTATTTAGAAACTTTTAAAAATTCTATACTTAAGGACTCTACTATTTGTTTTAATTATACATTTGCATTATGTAAGTGTGGAGTATTTTTTTTTGTATACTATTTATGCATTTTATATCTTACTAGCCAACCCGCGGTGTAGCATATGCCGCATCATTATCAACGTGAACCGTCAACGTGGCTCACAGCTGCATGTGGACTATAGTACAGACAAAAGCGTGTGAGGATGTGTTTGGTGACGTGTTGGGGGCGGGCACATAAGCAAGCAGTGTGCATGCCTTGAGAGCAAGGGTGGATGCGGGAGGAGGGTGAGAGTTGGCGGGCGGGGCTCTGTCGTGTGTTCCCCATGACACGGCAGGAGAGTTAGACAGTGCGGTCGGGGCTCTGTTGTGCATACTCCAGGGTCGGGCAACTTGGTCGATTACATTTATTACATTGTATTTACATATTACAGTATATACAGTGAAACCTCGGTTTGGTCTTGAACCGTAGTAATTTCCCCCATAGGATTGTATGTAAATACAATTAATCCGTTCCAGACCATACGAACTGTATGTAAATATATATTTTTTTAGTTTTTAAGCACAAATATAGTTAATCGTACCGTAGAATGCACAGCGTAATAGTAAACTAAATGTAAAAACATTGAATTACACTGAGAAAACCTTGAACAACAGAGAAAACTAACACTGCGAGAGTTTGCGCTATGTGTGTGTCTGTCTCTCTCTCGCGCGCGCCTGTGTGTGTGTGTGTGTGTCTGTCTCTCTCGCACGCCTGTGTGTGTGTCTCTCTCTCGTGCGCCTGTGTGAGTGTGCCTGTCTCTCTTGTGCGTCTCTGTGTGTATGTGTCTCTCTCTCTCTCTCTCTCTAACGCCTGTGTGTGTGTGTGTCTCTCTCGCGTGCCTGTGTGTGCGTCTCTCTCTCGTGCGCCTGTGTGTGTGTGTGTCTCTCTCATGTGGATTGTAACACAGACGAAAGCAACTGAGGCAGTGTTTGGTGAGTTGTTGCATGCGGGCACATGAGCAGGCAGTGCACATGCCTCGAGAGCGACGGTGGACGCAGGAGGAGGGTTACAGTTGGTGGGCAGGGCTCTGTCGTGAGTATCCTATGATATGGGAGGAGGGTTAGAGTGGGTGGGCGGGGCTCTGTTGAGCGTATCCCATGGTCTTAGAGTTGGCGGGCGTGGCTCTCTGTCTTGCTTGCACTCGCTGTCTTGCGTGCCCTTAGTGAATTATATATATATAGATTTAAATGCATTTTTGTTTGTATGTAATTACTACTTAAACACTATTGTATGAAAATGTACAATAGAAATAAATGCATTTGTTGTTTTAGGTTTTGTTTCAGATTTAAGATCCTTTGACTCTTTAAGAATTTGATTTATGCTTATGCCCTTTGGCTGTGGTTACTGTAGTGTTTAGTTCTACTGAGCTGACCTGCCTGGCTTCTCTTTTGGAATCTCCCTTAACACTTTTCCCCAATCAAAAATAAAATAAAGATTCCCCTCTATACAATTCTTCCTCGCTCAATCGTGCACAGAGGACAGGTCTAAATTGTTGTGAAATTACCTGCTTAGAGAAGTACCCCAGTAGAAGATAGTAAGTAATGTTAAAACTTGCAAATTAATGTTACTGAGTGTGCAATTGGAAATATTAATCTAAAAGGGAATTAACATAGATGGAAAATACAATATTGTGTGCCATAAAATTAAAATTAATTTCATATGTTTTGAAAGTTCAAAGATGTTGCCCTTCACATAATGCAAATGTACTTCTACTGCAGTAAAAGCTCATTTGCAATAAATAATTGATACTGGAGAAAGCACTTTACTGCATATGATATACATAACTTTATGTAACTCGTAGGAGAAAAGTTACATCAACATGCCTCTGCCAAAAGAAAAAGAAAAGAAATTACACTAGCACTGAAAGAAAGAAAGAAAGAAAGAAAGAGTTTGACTATGACGTGTGTGTGTCTTGTTGGACATTGAAAGGGATAAACGATCAGAGGGGTAAAAAAACTGGAATTTATAAACTTGGTCGAAGAATGAACTTTTCTCTGTGTTTTTAATAGAGGATTTTAAAAATCTTGGGACAAAACACAGACAATTTGTGTGACTGTGATTAAGTCAAGTAAAGTCTGTCACAGTGGCTTTGGAGGGGGCTGACTTCCTGAGAGTCCTGATATGTTTCCTGAAATTGTCACTACTTAACAAATTATGGCACAATTTGTAAAATAAAAAGTAGGCCCTTTGTGTCCATATATTCTGTCATAATGATTGAAAGATGAAGTTAACTGATTCTTAAACTTGTCAAATGAAGTCAAGTAAAGCTTTATTTAATAAGCACATTGTAAACAGCCTAAGCTGAACCAAAGTGAAACAATTAAAATATCTATACAAGTAACAAAGTCACAACCATGGTAAACCATAAATAAAAACTATACTCAAAATACCCACTGTCTTGCAAACGCCTCAGAGGGTCATCTTCCAAGTTCTTCACAGGTAGGTGATACCACCCCAAGCTGAGAAGGGGCGCTGCTTCCTCTAACTACCTTCTCTTCTCTTTATTTCCTCAGCACGGAAAGACCGCCCAGTAAGGGACAACCATTTCCACCCTTCTGGTTCCTGGGGTATAAATTCGAGACTTCCCTGAGGAAAGAGGTCACTTTAGGCTTTAGTAATCAAGGAGAGAAGCTCCACATGCTGACTAAAAGAGCCATATAAAAAGAAGACCTGAACACCTGATTGCTGAGGGACTACCTTAAATAGTTTATATTATTGTTGAATAATACAGGTAAACAGGGACAACTGGCTTGGCACCCCGAAGCGCTGCAGTTGCATCAGCCTGTTATTTGTCAGATGACCACACTATACACACACACATACACACTCATAATCATGAATGTACATGAACCAACACATACAGACATAATATTTAACTTCTTACAGGGTAAAACACCAGTGAAAAGAAATCAATAATTACCTAAAAGTAACTAATGTTGGTGCAAACCTAATATAATAAGGTTATCTATTTGAAAGAGAAGGAGTGGCCACCGCAAAAGCCAGATCCCCCCTTTTACTTTAACTTCAACCTTGGCACCACTAAAAGCATCTGGCTAGTAGGCCTCAGTGCTCTCATTGGCATATACTGTAAATGAGAATTAGTTTGGAAAGGTAAGAGGGTTGGGACATTGCTACATTCACCAGTAAGACTTTTAAATTCACTTTTTATTTACTCACATCATCACAACTTGCACCTTCTCTTGAACTTCTTTATGTTTTTTTTTTCCTCATTCCTTGAGGATTCCTTGACTGTGTTTATTACCAGGCTTCAGTACTAGGGTGTTGTACCATGTTAGCCATTATGAATGTAGAGAAAAGCCAAGCAAAATGACACCTTTTATTGGGTAACTAAAAAGATTACAATATGCAAGCTTTCGAGGCAACTCAGGCCCCTTCTTCAGGCAAGATGTAATCAATCTTGCATCTTACATCTTGCCTGAAGAAGGGGCCTGAGTTGCCTCGAAAGCTTGCATATTGTAATCTTTTTAGTTAGCCAATAAAAGGTGTCATTTTGCTTGGCTTTTCTCTACTTACCAGGCTTCAGAAATGTGTTTCCTATCCTTCCCCAATTTTCTTGTTTTAGTAAAGTTTCTTTGGGCAATTTGTTTTTTTTATGGATTGATATTGCAGATACAGTCTGGCCAATGGTTCATGAATATTTTGTTTAGCCATTTGTTAAAACATATCTACTCTTTCTGGTGATGTTCAGTTTTTTTTACAGAAAAAGTAGAAATAGCTAAAAACTAGAATGGGTTTTTGTGTGAGTATCATTACCTCTTTACTGTTCCATGTGTTTTTAAGTTGTACCAATTCCACTGTTGACTTGTAGAAGTTTCATCCTAAATTTGTTGCTGGCTCTTAGGTAGTAATGCCAAGTCACCCTTGTTATCCAAGTTATCATGCCTTTTTCATAGTGTCAAAACTCCTTTGAGCTTGTTCCATCAGGCTCTTATGGTATTTACATTTGTTTTTTGCCTTGAGATCATTTTTCAGTCTGTTTGCTTTTGTGTATTTTTCTTCACTGCTGTGATTTAAATAAATGACCAGAATAAACAATGCCACCTCTAGCCAAACTTGAGGCCTAACTAGGAGCTTCTTCTTGTCCCTCCCCCTCCCTCCAGACACCCCAACCTGCCACTAGATTAGCAGCTTCAATTTCACCAATTAATATATAAATAAAATAATAAATAGAGAAGCCTACTTCACAAACTTAAACATAACTTTTTAATGTCAAATAAAAATACTTTGTTTACAATCAAAACTTGAAAGTGAATGTTTAGGGGTTTCTTTAGTCTCTTTTTGTTATATCACCACAGCAGAAGGCTATATTTTCTGGGGGCAAAATCATCTATGAGGTCGTCACAAAACAGCTTCTGTGCAAGGTAGGCATTGATGCTGATTATAGCCAAGCTGCTTGAACGTTTTTGTGTCATGGATGACCTCAGGTATGTCTTGATGAACTTAGGTTTGAAAAACATCATTCAGCAGAAGCAACTATAACTTGGGATGGTTGCTGCAACCTGGTGGGCAATCTACAGATTTGGACTTTAATATTATTTAATGGCAATTATATACCAATCGATTTGTTTCCTTTATAAAAGAAGGCAAATTCTTCTTCTTCTTCATTTTCTTCTTCTTCATTTTTACATTTTACTAATAATAATAATAATGGTACAGGGTATCAATGTGCTTTTACTCTTTGTTACTTGATATAACCAATAGTATCACTTGAGATAATGAACGACTATATATATTGTATATATATTGTGGCGGATGGCCAAAACTTTTGCCCAGCTAGGATGCCAAGAGTTTCTCCCCCGAGCTGACAAAAAGCAGCCCCCTTGATTTCCAGCAGGGCCACAGGTCATGAGCATGGGAGCTCAACCCTGTTGGAACCCGTGGCCACTGCCAGAGGGCATATGGACATTTCCAGGGCTGTATTTGACCACACTTCTGCCACCCCTACAAGTGTGACCAGAAGTGGCAAGTTGGGCTCCTGGAGTCCTTCCGGGTGCCTTATAAAAAGTGGCCAGTCCCACAATTCGATGGGCGTCGGGAGGAAGAGGACAAAACCTGAGGAGGAGTGGAAGGAGGACTGGCGGCAAGAAGGAATTGTCTTTTGTGCTGTTGGGTGATTGGTGCACTGTGCTGTGGAGAACAGGGTGAAACACTCCCCAGTCTGTCTCCTGCCTGTCTGTGTCTGGGTTAGGGTGGCTGTACATGCCCTGGTGGCTCACAATATACAAACTTGGGGCGTGTCGGTGGAAGATTGCCGGGACACACCTGGAGCACATCTGGGGGATTATAAAAGGGGCCGCCATATGAGGGCTAGAGTTGGTTGGAAGAGGACGAGGTCTATGGAGGAGGTAAGGAGATGGCCTGAAGAGAAAGTGAGACATTTTGTGTTGGCCAGGACTTTGGAGACTTTTGGGGTTGTGCACTTGTAAATATGGTTGTAAATTAACGTGTGTTGGGTGATGTCAACGTGTCCGCCTGTCTGTGTCCAGGCCGGCGACCACAATATATACTGTATATAATACTACTACTACTACTAGTAATAATAATAAAAGGAGACACTTCTAATTCTGCTAATGACATGCTTAATAATCTTACTTAGGGCAAAAAATCCAGGGTTAAAATTAATTTGAATATTCAGATATTTGAAAACACCTACACTCGTGAATATACCTAAACTTGATTTTGTCCTTCCAATGAGTAATAAGGCATTAAATCAGTGATGTTAGTTGCCAATAAAATAAGCCAGCAATTGAAGGTAATCTGTGCTAAATGGTCTTTTTGTATGCCAAAGGTTTCTACATGGTATTTTTCTAGAATTCAGCCAATGAATATCTAATAAAGATTGAAGTTTGTGTGTTGGTAAAATCTACAAACATGTCCTCAATACAACAACACTCAGAGCATTTCATTTGTCAACTAATGTTCGCAGCCTTTAACAGAGTGTAAAAGTCCCGTGGTCTATATAATGGTAAAAAAAATCCACAGCCATGCATCAATGAAGTACTATAACACCGGATAATATCTCTTAAACACTTGATACATGGACTATTACAAATAATGCTATTCTTGCTCTATTGTTACTCAAGTAAAACACTATCTTTAGTGTGATGGCAACTAATGCACACCTGCCAGTTCAACAAGAGCTTTTCTTAATGATTTTGTTTGTTTTCTTTTTTGTACTCCTGACTGGTGTTTACTTGAATCCATCACTCTGCTCATTAATGGAAAATTATCACAACAATTGACAATCAACAATGGTAATTTGATGATTCATGAAACAGTGGCACCGCGCACTCATAGACTCAAGCTGCAGTCCTTTGATCACAGGCCTCACGTGTAGTGCATTAAAGAAAGGGCAGCTCTGAACATAAAAATGAAAAGTGACTTTGGTTAAATTCTGACCTTCACCCTCCAGCAGTCCACTATGGACATACTACTTAATAATTATCCCAACTGTCCAGAATCCAGTACAGAAGAATATGATTCAAAACATAACTGTATTTGCCCTTATTTTACACATGGTCACTCACTTACAATACTAGGCAATGACTACTTGTCTTGTCGCTCGTGGAACCTTCTTCAAGAAGATGGAATAACCCAGAACACAATGTGAGAAGATTAAACCCAATTAGGTCAGAAACAGATAAATCATTTATCCCATGGAAAGAATGACACAGTTCACATGCATGCAAGAAAGCATTTGCCTATAGTGCTGGAGTGCTCTTACTCCTCAACTGGTTTAACACAATACTTAGTGTCATGAGCAAAATTTTCCACTCTTGAATTCACCAAATACTACTTTGCAAGGTATGCAACACGTATAGTCTCATTTCATAAAGTATGTCTTTAAGGCATTATGTTAAAACAATACAGTCTCATATAGAGTATATTATTGTAAACAACTGTATTGGCACAATTAGCCATAGTTTAATACTAAACCCATTTCAGTACTTCTGAGGTTTACAATAAAGTCTTCAAAAGGAGTTCTACATTTTTAGATAAATATCAGAGCAGCTAATAAGATAGATAGATAGATAGATAGATAGATAGATAGATAGATAGATAGATAGATAGATAGATAGATAGATAGATAGATAGATAGATAGATAGATAGATAGTTTTTCCACAAAAACAGGGAATTTTAAATATTAAATAATTGCAAGGCCAAGAAATATGCACGTAATCTAATAATAACGATGTAATAGTATAAAGAGATATGGTCCGTATATGCCAATGTATCTGTTCTAACTGGCTAGGGTTGAGACAAACACAAAGGGTGAAGTCATTAATCAATCTGATAAATGTGGGCAAAAAAGAGCCCTATTAGTGCCTCCTAACCCACCATGGTGAAATGAGCAGGTAGCCACAGGGGCTGTAGGACAACATGGAATGTAGAGGATGGGTGCATTAGTCATGATGGCTTCTATGTTTATCATCATCCCTGTTCTGCCACTGTTTCTAGTGAGTCCAGAATCGTTCCTGTAATTTTGAAGTTATTTAGTTTTTCAATTTCTTTGGTACTGTATGTTCCAGACACTTTTGCGTTGAATGAGTTTTCAAGAAAAAATTGCAGACTAGGGAAAAAGCTTTTAGAATTGTAGCAAAGCTTAATGAGCCTTTAAAGGGGATAGTGCTTACCACTGTCTTATGCTTTTACTATGTGATGTTCTCTAGCATGATGTATTAGCATTATGGTCACATTTGCTTAAAGGCAGCAATTCCATGTCAGTATAAATGATCTTAAACTTAATTTTATAATAAAGATATAGGTTTTCACATTAAACTTACTATATCAATGTTCACATTACAATAAATGTACATTTCCTTATTAATATTAATGCTGCATGTTACAGTAATTTATATCACTGAAGTCTGCTGTTATTGAATGCCAACTAGGATATAAAAAAATAATCAAAATGTATATAATGTCTAGCACGTGCGCATAGGGAGTCACGGAGAGCAGCATAACATACCATGCCAGGGGACGGAGACGGGGTACTAACAGTTCTTTCTTTGTTTTTGCAGAAGAGAAACAACGTCGCCATAATCCACGCGACTTTCCCTAAGCCAAGCACCTTCACTTCCGCATTTTCCCCGGTCCACCATAGATGACTTCATGACTCCCATACTGCACCTTGGTTCCTTCCCAGAATCCTACTCTGCAATTTCCGGTCCTTCTTCATAAAAGTTCCCCTCTCCACACGCCTGTTGTCTGTTGTACCTTGTATGAACACTGACCTGAAAGAATTTCGAAACATTATTTTTTTCTGCAAACTGTACAGTATACGGGGCCGGAAAACCCCAAACCTTTATGTGCTTTTGTCTCCTTTATTACAATATGAAATACAAAAGACAAAGATGAAGAGTTGGTGTACCTCGAAGGCAAATCCTGTATAATTGATGAAAAACTAAACAAAAAAAGTTAGAGATCTTTTCAGACAGGAGTCAAGATATCGACTGACAATGATGGTGGCAATGCCTCTTATGAGGAAGATAGACCATAAAAGGGAGGGGCCAGAAAACAGTGACCCGGAAGTGACATCACTGGAAGACAGAAGCAGAAGCATTAATCAACAGTGCCAACCCTCGGCTCAGGGTTGAATCACCATTAGATGAGCCTTCAAACGCACGTGTGTAACAATATGTACTTTTTATGTTTCCAGGTTTACATCTTTCTTGGTATCAATCTTTATCCAAGTAACCATGCTTGCAAAATAAAGTTATGAAGAACCTGAATGTTTTGAAAAAGATACAAAAGCATTTTTCAAAGAAATTGAAATATCTTCTAGAATTCAGAAGGCCTGCTTACTGATTGTTTGTAGTAGTCAGTAAGTAGTAGTAATGCGCAATTTTTCTCTCACATTCATCAAAAGACACAAAAGAGAAATCTATAGGAAAGATATTCTGCACAAACCAGACTGGCATCATACATAAACAAAGGAACAATAATTATATTATTACATTAGCTAAGTACACTAGACCTTCATGGTTACAAAGCTCTGCAGCAGTTCATCCTCAATGAAAATTATAACCAATCAAATTCTGCCTTGTTTTGTAGTTGCAGCTTTGACAAACTTCATTCTACTGAAGCAACCAAAAGATGAAGACTGAGGGGCACCCCTCACTCTCTTCTAAGATAACATCTTTTAAGAATGAGCCTTGTGCTATTGGAATGACTGTTCATTTAACAGTCTATTTTTATATTTGCAGCCAGACAGTTTTAGTCATTATGCTACACTTCACTGTTGATCGACTTCCTCTCAAACAACTGATGTTGAACTAGTGCCAGTGCCAAAAGTCAGGTGTAGGAGACTTTAGCTGAGACTGACACATTTCTTAGCTATTTGGAGAGAGCTTGGATGAATAATATGTTTTGCCATCAGGTTTGTAGTAGGTCCCATGATAGTTAAAGCAGTACATTTGGTTGCTGTCGCCTCTGCTCAAATACCTGTTTACGTGATTGCCTAGCTTGCCAGTATGGATGAGCCAGCCCTGTCAGTAATATAGAGATTTGTCACAGTAATCTGCACCTTTGTCTTCAGCTATGACTGACAATTTAGTAATTTTATTCTGAATGCTGCAAGCAGAATCATTCTAAGTACACAAAGGTTATCCACATTATTAATGTTTTCTTTATTAAACTGAATGGTCAGTTAGGCACTTCCTGGAACTTAGTATCCATAACTGTCATCATTCTAAATAGCTTTTGTAACTCAAACTAATTTAGATGTCATTGCCAAATACCATCTGTAATATTTCATGCTGCCATTGCCATTTTTAAACCTCCCCTTAGGCTACATGTGCCTTTTTCTAGCGTGTATACAAAGAAGTGAATCTGAGCACTCATTAATATAGGTTATCTAAAGTTTTGCTATGTTATTTAAAGTAGAAGGCAACAAACAACATTTAGCACTGCTTATTATAGCAGGATATAAAACAACTTTTTTCTATTTTTAAATATTATTTTTGGCTGAAAACATTTCATTTATCTCTGAAATACTGGATGTAAGTGAGTTACTATTTGCTTTGGTGTAAAAGTAGTAAACTATAATAAAACTCTGATTGAAGTATAAATGATGTTAAAGTGCAGACTTCTGCAATAAATTACAACTGTCTGCCTCCTGATGAGAATCTGTTATGTCTACACTCTCCAGACTGATATATAGTGTCTCAAATTTAGATTGTATATACATATATTTTTATATATGCTTAATTCAATCCAGGGTCTGTAGGGGCCAAAACCAATTCTGACAGTGTCAGGTTTAAGGCAGGAACTGACCCTGGACATTGGCCTGGTCCAGTGCAGGGCACACATACCCACATGGCCAATTTAGAATTTTCAATTTAACTTTCATGTCTTTGAGCATGTGGCAAGTAAACCCTTGAAGACATAAGGAGAAAATATGTAAAAACTGTTCACAGACAAGAACCAGGCTTAGGATTTGAACCCGGGATACTTGAGCAACAAGGCATCAAAGCTAGCTACAGGACTACTGTTTCTATATTTCTTGTGCTGTGATTATTTTCAAAGGAAATGACCAAAACTGATCAAATGTTGTTGTGGATGGCATATATGCCATGGTGTCACTGCAGAAATGGGTTCCAATCCCTTATCTAGCTGGAAGGGCAAGGAGTTAAGTGGGCACAAACAAGGGCAAGATGTTTCCTTACCTAGTCAAAAGACTGACAGAGTATGCCAACTTGCAGGTGGGGATGTTGGCTTCCTGGCAGGGATGGATGGAAGACCTTTGCCTGATCGGGAGGCCAATAGGATGGAAGGACAGGGGGAGACAACCTGGCAAAGCTACTTAGTCCTTCGACACGCTAGATGGCAGCCTCCCTTTGTGACGCTACCTGTGCGGACACCCGCAAGTCATGTTGGGAACTGGAGTCCGATAGGGCAGCCTTATCATGTTCCATGGGGATGCTGCAAGCATATGTGATTCCTACTTTGTGAAACTTCCATTTGTCCCGGAAGTGCTTCCAACTGCCTATGCCCTCCAAAATTACTCACGGGTCTAAGATAAAAGATGCTGCTTGACCTCTTCCAGGTGAGCTGGACTGTGATGGAAGAAGGACAAAGAGAGGAAAAGAGATGGAAAAAAATTGCATTGTCATCGTGTCTATTAACACTAGAATCCCTGAAGCCTACAAAAAAACTTGGAATCCCAGGCCATCTTAAATTCCTTTGCAGATTCTCTAGGGTTAGCAATATAAAAAGAAGGTAAGCAACAAACAACTGTTCACTGCCAAAGCAGGACATTCAGGGAAAGAAGGAGTGTGCAGTGACCTGAAAGTCAGCTTTGGGTTTAAAGTGGCTGTTCAATTTTCTGTGAGTGATGAACCAGCAAACCAGAATGTACCCATATTTGGAACTGCAGGGAATGTAAAAATGTGGATGGTAGACATTGTTCCTGCCCATGCCTAGGACAACATGCTTCCCAACACTCTGTCTCAAAGTTGGACAAGCACCGATCGCAGGAAACCCCAAATGTGTCATGCTTTGGCCAGGTAACTCTATTTCGAGTATTAAATTCTTGTTAGTGTTAAGCCTATGTTAAACAGAAGCTAGTATAACTTTCCTTTAGTGTTACTTATCCTTTATTTTGTTTAGAATTACATATATCTTTATGTATAGTGGCTACAATCTCTAATGAACCTCTTCACAGGATGCATGCGCCCTCTGCTGGATACATGGCTACAAATTATAATCATGTTTACTATATTTGACATCAAACATTTCTGCTTACAGTAGTTATTTGCTTGCCTATATTTTAAAACTTGTTTGGAATGTGCTTTCTTTAATGAAATATAAGAATAATTTTGGCAAAATTATTAAAATAGTATAAACACGTGTCATCACCCTGAAATGTGATGTCATAAAGGATTGGAGTACTTTCATGATCCCTGTATATTCTGAGATGCAAAACAAAAAAAAAAAGCAATATGTTATTAGGTATGTTATTAGGTCTTTTCAGATTGTCCAAGATGGAGTAGGAGGTGGTTATATGGGATCCAGACAGGTACAGGCATATCCAGGAGGGTATATGATGGAAGTGACGTCAGGGATGGGACAAATATCATTCTTCCATCCTACAGAGGGAGGAGAAGACAAAACATTAATCAACAGCTCCAGCTCTTGGTCCGGAGGAGAAATATCACCACCACAGCCTTTCATCTGTCCCTAGAACACGCACCTTCAACACATTATAGAAGCAAAGCAGCATAGTGTATAATGAACCTGCAACATGGAGAAGTTTCAAAGAATGTTTAAAGGGAATGAACATTAGTGTATAATGAACCTGCAACACGGAGAAGTTTCAAAGAATGTTTAAAGGGAATGAACATGTCACAATTGGCTGTCTAAAATATATTTCCACACTTCTAAAAATGATTGGCAAATGCCACACCTCCCATCAACGCTCCCAACCTGCAGTTGTCTCATTTTTGTGTCTGAGGTAGGAGGGAGGTTAGAAGATTATGCCGGATGTTGGAGTCGAGAAGGAGCATGACATTTTGTTGGACAGTGAAACCAGTTTTTGTCAGAGGTTGCAGAATGGATGGTGTTTAGTAAGAGAAGGTTCTGTTCAATGGATGAGGATATCATAACATAGACACCGTACTTGTGATGTTAGTCATAGAAGCGGACCTTAGCAACAGGGCAAGATTCTCTACCAACCTATTACCTACCTGGACAGGCTTCTAAAATTTTTTTTTATCTTTCTTAACCAAATAAATAAATGAAAGCACATACATGAAAATAAAGCTCAAAAAATCTACTTCTAAAGCTTTACAATCTCTTAAACAAAAAAAAGTGAATAAAAAAATATTGTAACCAGCCAAAACAGTTTTTAAAATTCTTAACATCTGGATGAAATCCATCCATCCATCCATTATCCAACCCACTATATCCTAACTACAGGGTCACGGGGGTCTGCTGGAGCCAATCCCAGCCAACACAGGGTGCAAGGCAGGAAACAAACCCTGGGAAGGGTGCCAGCCCACCACAGTCTGGATGAAATGACTACTGTAAATCAGCCCAGTATCAACCAATATGAAAGTATATCCATCCATTACCCAACCTGCTATATCCTAACTACAGGGTCACGGGGGTCAGCTAGAGCCAAACCCAGCCAACACAGGGCACAAGACAGGAACAAATCCCATGCAGGGTGCCAGCCCACCACAGTGAAAGAGTATATCTGGTGATCAAATGGAGCATCCTTTGGGGTATAAGGCAAAAGCGATCATTGAACAAAATGGCAGCTTATTGCAGTACTAACTCACACACACACAAATGTCTTTATGCTTGTCACTTTAGAGTTCCCATTTAAGCAATCGTAAATATTATGATATTAGAGAAAACAAAGATATCCAAAACAAGTTTATGGACACAGGGAGACCATGGAAAAATTAGTTTGTCTGGGCCATTAGTCAAATCTGGATCTCTGGCATGATCGGATCTTGACCCCAAACCCCCCCATAAGTTCCTGGGCTTGATAGGGCCACGCAGCTGTCAATCAGCTCAGACATTTCAAAACTTCACTAGATTTCCAATTGATCTTCAAAGACATAAGTTACTTGAGACCAAAATAAGGGCCTATATAATCACTCAGACTTGGAATCATGATTTTTGTCTGGACACATTTTCATTGAATTACTGATATTTAAAAAATGTGTTGAACACAGGTGAGGTACTTTGAAAATGTATGTGTACCCTCAACAGCCTTCTTGATTCAAGTGTGGCCAATGCACAAACTGGCCAAGATCACTAGATAAGTATCATGTTTGAGATTTAGATGCTTGCAGTACTGCACCCTGAAGGAGCAATCTTTTATTACATTTTGTGTGATGCAAAATGATTCCACATGTCTAACACAAATGAACTGATCCAATTTAAAAGTTTGTATATTGCACCTTCAAAATATACTATCCATCTATTAATTTTTTGCTCACTTTTTTCCAATTAATGTCAGCATTGTTTGGTGCCTAAATTGGCAGTATCAGGTTTAGGGTGGTAACTGTCCTGGACTGTGTGTTTGGGAATTAAAAAGATAGTTGTTAAATCCTTCTGCAGTGTAAAACTTACTACACGGTTATAGCCAAGCTGCTGTTTGCCTGCCCACTGGTGGACCTACAATTTTGGCGTCCTGAATCATAAACTGTTATGGGGGCCCCTTCGCAACCAGCAACATCTGCTGCCGTCTACTTTTTGTATCTACCAAATTATACAGTGAATAACAATATTAATATTATTATTTATTTAAAACCCCCTTCTTATCAGTAGACACCAAATAATTTTATGCAATGTGGAATAAAGTCACTTCTGCGATCCCTCCAGGATCAGAGGTCCTGAAGCTTAACCTTCATTAATTTCATAGTAGATCTGCTCCTTTGCCTGCCCTGTACCCCACCAGGTTCAACCCTGATTGATCATGCCACATATTTTCAATTCTTTAGTGTCAAAGCCACTGATACTGCTTTAGTTAATGCACTTATAGCCCTCCTGCCATTTACAAGAATATCAGGCAGATTCCTAATTTTTTAACTGGGCAAAACCAAAGCCTTTAATTATACTTGCCTCAAGATCATATTTTTCTTTAAATGTATCTACAACTGCATACATAAGGGCAACTTGATTACTCTGGTCTGACTGGAATATTATACAGGCAAAGTGTAATTACTTAGAAATGGTAGAAGAACTATTCTTGAAAATTCTAATATATTCAAAAACTATAATAAAGAAGAGTTTATTGTGTACATTGTGACATGATTCATTTGCTCTAATTGACTTTGAAATTTTATTAATACCATACTTAAATTATTGAAGACTCACAGACATTTGCTTCTGACTTCATAATTATGTGTGCAAGAGAATCTTCAGGATTTTTCTGCTTTTAAGCTTTTTTTTTTAATTTCTCCAAAGCCTTGTGAATACCTTCTCTCTTCCTTCATGTTTACTGAACCACATTGGTTGCTACCTTCCCGCTCTAGTCTAATTTGACCTGTCTGCTTAATTATTTAGTGAATAATCAGAGATTATTCTGTTCTCCTTGCAGCTTTGTTTTTACACTGCAGGCTTACTCAGAGGATTTTTTGAATTAAATGGCTTGGCCGAGCATCTTAACCCTTAAATTGCCAGGTTTGCTTTCTTCTGTGAACATTCCAGGATGTGAAGTGTCTACTAAATTGTAGACAAAAGAGCTTAAGTAGCCATGAAACACTCTTTAAAAATGTGCACAAAATACTCCAAAGCATTCATCATGTCTACAGTGTTTATGAGATTGCTTGTCAAAATCTGTCTGCACATTGATAGTGTTCCATGAACGAAAGAAAGGGCTCGCAAAACATGAATTACATTACATAAACTAGGGTGGAGTCCCACTATTATTAACCACACATGGCATCGAGAGCTTACCAAGCAAGCTCCAAACTCCCTCATTCCTCAAGTACAGGTTGTTTTAAACTTCAGTGCCACCACTTTCTATTCCAGTTTAAGTTTAGTGACCTGAAAGATGGTATTTAATGTGTTTCTGGCATTAGTACTTATATACACTTTAACCTGACCAACAACAGCAATCTGTTTTTCAAACTGAATACAGTATATAGCTCAAAATAATTGGCAGCCCGTCATGTGCATCATTCAACACTGACCAACATACTCCTCAATTTTGGACTTATTGCTGCCCTTTGAAATTGGATTTTGGACTTTCTAACCAACAGACCTCAGCATGAGCAGAATTGCACCATCACATCATCCACTCCTCAATACAGGTACTCAACAGTGGAGTGTCGTGAGCCTTCTGTACTCCTTGTTTATCTCAGACTGTGTAGTCAAACAAGGTCCCATATCCAACACTAAATTTGCTGAGGACACCACCGCTCTGGTCCTGATCACCGACAATGATAAGACAGCTTAAACAGATAAGGTCTAACTGCTAACTCAATGTTTTCAGGATAACAGCCTCACTCTTAATATCAGTAACACCAAAAAGCTGATCATAGACCTGAGGAAGAAGAAGGCAGATCACAATGACATTACTTGGGAGGAGATGCAGTTAAAAGAGTGAGCAGCTTAAAATGTCATGACCATGACTGATGAACTGAAGTGGACACAACAGATTCCATCTCTTGCCAAAATAGCCTGTACCTCTTCAGATATCTACAGACAGCTTACATTGATCCATCTGTTTTCACCTGTTTCTACCGGTGCACAGAATACTATATCTTCACTAGCTGCACAAAAGTGGTTCAAGAATGTAAAGCACAGCAGAGGGCACTGAATGGTGCACAAAATACTATTTTGTCCAGATGCCTGCTGTTCGGACATAAATAGTACAGCACTTGCTGTTTTAGATGTACAAACAGTATAATTGATGGGGCACTGGCACTCACAATACTTAATTCAGAAAGAGTTTCTACCCACAGATTGCTGCTAAACAGCTGGTTATTAGAATATTGTGTATATAAACTGATGCACCAAAACATTACGAACACTACAATATGAATATAATAATGATGATTATCTCATATCTGACTATCTCATCTCAGAGCATGTCAAGGTCATAAAGGATAAACTTAAAGGACCAAGACCTATCGTAATAAGGTGTAATGAGGCTACAATATCTGGTAAAAACCAACAGAGAGCTACTGTGGCATTAATCACAGATACTTTTAATGATGGTTATGGGTGAAATGTGCCACAACACATAATTCATCAAACCCTGCTACGCAGCCGCAGGCCAGTCAGAATGCCCATTCCGCCTTCTGTCTATTAGTGCATCTGGCTACTCTGGGCACACAAACATCAAGACCTTGGATCAATGGAAGAAGGTTGCATGGTCTAATGAATTCTGTTTTTCTGTTGTATCATATGGACAGTTGGGCATGTGTGCATTGTTTACTTGGGAAAGAAATTGGGAAGAAGTGCAGTATGGGAAGAAGATGGGATAGTAGAGGGAAACCCTGGTATCCAGGCATTCACATATGTGTTAATTTGACAAGTAACACCTACGCCCTGGTTCAAGACAAAACATGACACCTCTGGAGGTCTTGTAGAATCCATGCCTCAGTGGGTCAGAGCTGTTTTGGTGGCACACAGTGGAGTAACAGCGTTTTAAGCAGGTGGTCATAATGTTTTGCCTCATATAATTCAATTACTGTGTATGTATGCATATATTGTGACAGATAGGGGGCGCTATCGCTCCCTTGAACCCCTGTCCACGACTCCAGACACCAGGTAAAAGTCTAATAGTTGACTTTATTTAAATGCCACAGTGCACAAAGCACATTCTCCTCCACTATACTCATACAATCACTAATCACAAATACAATAAATCAATCCTCCACTCCCAGGCTCTTTGCCACCCTTCCACTCAGCTCAGCTCCTCGTCTGGGAGTTCCCAAAGTCCTTTTATACCCCCTGACTCGGAAGTGTTCCCAATCCCCAGTCCATGTGATTCAATATCACTTCCGGGTCAGGTACAAGTTCTTCTTCTTCACCCTGGAAGCATGTCGCCCTTCCTTTGACGCACTTCCGGGTTATAGGGCACAAAGAAGTCTTCGGTCCTCCCTGCAGCTCCCTCTTGCGGCCCCTGTGGTACCCAGCAGGGCTTAGGATAAAAACCACAAAGTCCATGACTCCCTGCTGGTCTTTGGGGCACCTCCATACTGCAGGGAGGGCTCCATCTGACAAGCCGGCCATGTACCACAAAAAAATATATTTATATATATATTGTATATATACAGGTATATGTGTGTATGTGTGAATGTGTGTTGCATGCTATGTAAACTTCTTAGTTATTTATTTCTTGTATTTTTATCAGCTGTTCTAAGAATACAATTAAGAATTTAATTGAACTATGACTTGACTTGATTTGAAGTGTAATAATAACTTTCAATATACATTGTAACTGACCTAACATTATGCAATTTACAATTCAGGGCATGCTGCGTTAAATATTAAAATAATTTATAAATCGGCTTTTTATGTTACATAAATATAGTCAGTTTATGTGACTGGCTTTAGCTATGACTTTTACAGTGAGTGCTGAGTCTTGCTCTTTTATGTTAATTTATGTGGGAGGCAGAAGGCTGAGCACTTTAAGAGAATCAGAGACACAAATGAAGTGTGGTTGGAGTGGTGCAGAATTATTAATGGTGTTTATATGCATCTTTGTTCTTAAAAGTTTTAAATTATAGTTTTTTTTTTCCATTTCAGTAATATATGTATTAGGCTGATGTCCTTGGACCTCTTGAGTTAATAGAAGGGAGGATGTTTTGTGAGACCTCCTGACTGGTACAAGTACAGAAATTAAATGTCTCTATAACCATTATCTCATACTAGGAATGCATAACCGCTAAGAAGTGTGTGCCAGAATTAAACCTCTTTGAAGTAAGGAATTTTTTACAAAGAGAAACCTGAACAAGAATTGACTGATTTTATATATGGTGTAGCCTTTGATACTCTAGGAATAGACAGGATGCTTTAAAAACAAAAGTTTAACACAGCAACTCTTGATATATGTATTTAATTAAACTGCTAAGACAGCCGATGAAGTTTTATAACAAGAGCAAAGCTCCAGTCTTCTCACTAGTGTCTTAAATCATTTATCTGAGGTTTTTCTGTAATTGACTTCATTTTCTACAAAACTAGAAATTTGTCTTTTACAAAATACATTTAGACAACAAATTATCGCATGAAACACATTTAATGCAGTCACAAAATTATTCTCTTTCAGACAAAATTCCAGTGTTATTCACCACTCTTTAGTCTTTTCCTACTACACTAAATAATGACTGAAAGTTTGCTAATACCTTTAACTTCTCTGCTACAATCTGCTACGTATGAACTTTACCACATTATATTGCCATCTTCATGAAGGACATTTCAGAATTGCTTTCTCATTGGAGATTTTATGACCTTTAACAGTTGGTCAGTGATTTTGGAGACAACCCTCAGACATTATGGTTTTGAGTGGATCTCGACCCAAAGGATGCAAGGGACTGTTTAGGGTGGATGAAAAATATTTTGGGGGCAACTGGCTAATCTGGAAACACCAGGGGCCTCATGTATAAACAGTGCGTACGCACAGAAATGTTGCGTAAGAACTTTTCCACATTCAAATCGCGATGTATAAAACCTACACTTGGCGTAAAGCCACGCACTTTTCCACGGTACCTCATGCCTTATCGTACACAAGTTCTCCGCTCGGTTTTGCAGACTGGCGGCACCCAGCGTCAAAGCAATGGTACTGTTCTTGTGTGGTTACTCATTATTTTCATGACGCGGCTTTATAAATACACAGAAACTAACCGCATATTGTTTATTAGTGTAATGCATCTGATTGTAATTAACTCGTAACAATATAATGGTTCAGGGAACAGCCATAGTATTCCAAATACCAAAACTGCTTTAGCGTTGTTACTCTCACTTCTTCTTCTTCTTCTTCTTCTTCTTCTTCTTTCAGCTCCTCCCGTTAGGAGTTGCCACAGCGGATCATCTTTTTCCATATTACTCTCACTGCACGACTCGGAGTATTTATATCACTGTATCTGAGTGTGAATCACAGCAGCAGCTGATCGGAAAGAGAATTATTGGTATACAGCTTCAAGGACACGCTGTCTCAGCCACTGCAAAACGTTTTAAAGCCTTTCCTGTACAGACCTCGCGGTTCAGAAACAGTTTCATCCCAAGAACTTTAAATGCACTCAATTAATTGCGCAAACAAAAAAATTTCGACAATAAATTATTTCATCGAAGTGAAACACATGTTTAATAACGTGCTTTAACTCTTATCATCATGAAAATGACATCACGTATACATCTCAGTATTTTAGTTATTCAGAGAGCTGTAATATCACGAATGCAATGGATTCTGTGTCCAGTTGGAGGAAGAGAGCCAGTTTAAGAAGCAAGTAGTGATTCACACACATAGATCACATACAAGTAGAAGATCAAATACAAAACAAAGCATTTAACGTGCTACTTTAATTACGATGTGATTTGAGAAACTGGTTAATTAAAGGATTTTAAGATAAAGTTTATAATGTTCTACTAAATGACAAAATAAACTACGTGATTAAAGTGGAAATTTCAAGATTGAAGTTGACATTTCGTGCTTTTTCCCCACCGTGTGCCCTTTTTCTCTGTACCCTAATAAACTTTCATATGACACTCAGACAGTGGGCTTACAACTCTTCTTTTCACGGCAACTTTGATATGTGACTTCTTTTTTATTTCCGGCACTGTGCGATTTTGTGGATGTGAGCTTTCAAGTTTCTCCAACACGCTATGTCACTCGATCAACTTCATTTTGTTGATTATACCACGGTTTATTTGAACAAATAGTATGTTTTTCCTTTGCCTCCACTTGGTATTCGCTGAAATTCTTATATTTTCCCTTTGCTTTTCTAATTGTCTTTTCACAGAAGGCTGCGCATAAGGGCGATTTATATTGATTTGCATATTCAAATAGGCGTAATTCTGGGAGGATTTGGGGCGTTACATAATGTGCGTGCACGAGCGTTAGTTTTCACGCTGATCAGGATTTATGTAGCGGAAGAACGTGGAAGTTGGAGTACGCACAGATTCCTGCATCTGGATTTTTCTGTGCGTAAGCACATTTCGGCTTTTGTGCTTACGCCATGTTATAGTGCGAGTTCTACGCACGGCGTTATACATGAGGCCCCAGGACAATGTCCATTAAACTATTGTGGGTAGTGATGATGATCTAGTTTATTTTTGTATTTATAAAGTATCTGGAGAGGTGTTGACTATAGAAAATTGTTAAATGAGACAATGTGGTTTGATTCCATTTTATGAATGCATTTAGAATTGTTTTTCCTTTTTACTTTAGAACAAAGCATTGCTTAATTAAGAGGAAAACGTGCACATCTGCACAAAAGAATATTCAAATTGTTCCATGATCGTCAGCATTATTGAGAAAAAATATTAATTTTGTTGTAAAACAGAATAAGACCAAAATTAATAAAGAATTATGCATACTCTTAAAATGTACGCTTTAAATGTGGATTACACTTTTTATAGGCTGATTTTTTATTGGCTAGCTTGGTATTTAACATTTGAAACAGGGTGTGAGGCAGGTATGTTTTTTGAAATCATCAAAAAGTGATCACAAAGGGAAAATTGTGCTTTTTATGAATGTATTCAGTGCATAGAAGCCTGAACTTGTTTAAACTAAAAAAAATGTCTTTTGTTTTCTTACATTTAAAATGATTGTAGGGATTTGTCCTGCGAGGCAAAAATAGCAGATGAAACAGAATGGCACATGTCGGGTACAGAACACAAAAAGACAAAGAACTTGGCCCTGGCACAGATGTCATGTCTTATCTTGCCAAGACAAGAACAAAACCATTGCTGGGGGGATAAACCCTGCATGAGATGACAGATACGCCCAGCATGAGATTGAAATGCCTCCCAAACTTTAAACCAATTAGGAGGTGAAACGATTATACGCTTCCACCCTTTGAGCAGCAGGAACAGTAGAAACTTCTGGCAAATACCATTTCCCTACTAGTTTCACACACAAAAAAACAGAACTAACTATTAATTAATTTAAGTGTAAACAAATATTTACTATAGAATGAAAATATCTACTTACAAAAAAATATCCCAAAGCATCACTAAGACTAAGAATATGTGTAAACCTGAGCCAACAACTAATAGATTGTAATCGAAACTGAACCTAATGTGACCTTAACTGTAAAGGGAAAGAAAATTAAAAGGTAATCAAATACAGCATGTCTGCATCTGTTCAATACTTTGATATACAAGAAGCAAGCAAACACGCACACTGATATAGACATCTATGCTCACATAGAGATATGCAGGGACATAAAAAGAAGCATGTTATTTATACGCAAACAAGTGTTCATCTCTACGCAGCTCACGCAGGAGTCTTACACTTCTATTTTTTATGTAGCATTTGTAGCTTCAAAACTGACACTGACAACATTGATTTCAGTGAAAAATAAAATGAAGGTTTCTGAGGGCACAATATAATGATGAGACATCAGCATTTGTTAGTGTGCACTTTATGCGCTCATTTTCTCAAAAACTACTGCTAAATGTCTGTTCATTGTCACTTACTCACAAGCATGCAGGAATACTGATTTAAAGATGCATATACAAAGAAAGATGTGAACACAAACTATTCTAAGACAATGTACCTCCACAGAAAAACATACAGAAGCGAAGATAATCCCAAGTGCACCATGGGACACTCAAACTAATAGAAGAACAATCACACACACACACTTGCATATCACTGGCTGCCTACAGGGTATCATTTTCTTATATTTCCTTCCAAAAGCATCGCATGATGGTGTCAATAATTCAATGCTCCACTTGTTTGCCATCTGGTTCTTCAATATTTGATTCCTCTGTGATATGCTTACCCTACCGATGCTCAAATCCTGATAGGTTGATACTTGGATTTTTATTTCAGTCTGAAAGTCAACAAATTTTAGTAATAAATCAGTCATCAGGATCACCCACAAAGACACTAAATAGTTATTGCTTTCAAGGGAGAAATTCTGGTATTCAGATTTATTAATGAATTTTCTATATAATTTAGTACTCTCATTATGCACAGTTAATGTGCTGTCTGTTTTCCCAGTGTATCTGTTAGACATCTAAAATATATAGCGATGCCTGGGTGCTACAGAATTTAAAGAGAAACGTGTAATCTGATGCTACAAAAAGGTCTTTCCCTTGCAACAGGTTATGTTTATTTTTAAAATCGGTTAAGTTCATTTTTAAAACGTGAAGTGTGCTCTCAGTATATGCGACACACATTTACATGTCTAATAGGGATTTTACGAGACATTTCAACTGTAAATTGTTCATTATAAACTGAAGCTTGGCCAGTCAAACCAGGTAAATGAGAGCACCTCTGCTGTTTGCAGTTCAAAATTACCACCACTGCTTTGAGCACCACCATTGGGTTGCTTTAGAAATGTGATACTCTGCATGTCGTGTAATTGATCCCACCGATTTTTAAGCACAATTCTCCCATCGTTGTCTCCAGGCATATGTATTATATTTCTGACTTCAGCAAGACTAACAACAACTTGATGGAGTTACTACAAGGTGCATAACTCAAAAGCAGCTGAAACACTGACAACAATGTCAACAGCAGCAGGGTAACAAACTAGCAGTTTTAGGTTAAAATGGTTGAAAGCTGTAGTTACCTACCTCAATAACATGACTTGTGTCAAGAAAACTCGCCTGTTTGGTTCAATAGCAAAGGCTCACCCTAAGAAATGATCTGTGTCAGAAACTGAGAAATGCACCAAATGAAGAATGCCAAACTTCAGCAATAATGCACCATAATTATGACCTACTGTTTATTAAGTAAACCTCTTTCTTTGTTCTGCAGTGTCCTAAAATTATCATTGTAATTGACAGTAAAATATAAAATTGGCATAATTAATTAATAAGCTTGAAACCTTGTTATTTGTAACTGAGGTAAACATTAGATGCAAGATAATGTAGTTAAAAAAGTATTTACATAATGAACTGGATTCTTGACTATATACAGTATATACATATGTATTTTACATATATATATTAATAAATTAAGGTTAAGAAAAAATAGGTACCATAGATGAATTACAGGAGTAAAAGTTTGAAAATTTAAAATTGTTAAACCAGAAAAAGATGTTTATATAGAACTCTCATACAAAATCTGGGGGATTGTTGAATAGACGGATTGCTGCATGGTCAGAATCTCTTCATTGAGAATGTAAGACCAATTTTGCTTATTACTTATAGATTACCTACTGTATGTTATAGAACCTACAGTATATATACTACATATTAGATTGTAGAAAGAGAGGTTAGGAGCACACGCTGTTAGCGCACTGCTGCACCCACCATATGACGAACCAACTCAGAATAGGACCTACCTAAGTGTAGCCATTCAATGGGTGACACCTCAGCACCACACTAGTTCAGATGGAATGTGAGGCTTTTTATGGTGGCTGGAGTGCCAATTCTGCCACCAACGCCCAGGTTTTTCCCTGCAGGTTGGAGGGCCTACGTCATACCCAGGACAGAGCAATTGCAGGTTAAGGGCCTTGCTCAAGGGCCCAACAGAGTAGAGTTACTTTTGGCGATAGGAAAGAAGATTATTGGGTTTTGGATATACACTTACATTATCTTATTTCTTTTTGTTTAGATGTGTGCCTAAATAAAAAGAAGAAAACTTTTTAACAATAATTTGTCCGAGACACTTAAATTTTACTGGTATCCAGAGGTTCATGTAGGGTAGGGGGTTATCAATCCTGGGGTTTCATTGAAAGGTAAAGCAGTACTGGGAACGAGTCCTGGTAGACAACAGGGGACTCAGGTCTACAACAGGTAACTGAAGCTCTTGAAGCTCTATCAAAGGTACTAACTAGACCTAGAGGCCTGGAACTGCAGAATGAATCCTAAGGACCCTAAGGTCATCACTACCTACAGACCTCTCATCCCTTTACTTGGCAAAGGGAGACATATAACCTGAGTGTCCCAGACTGGCTGCAGAGACTTGGAAAAATAGTGTAGACGTGTCTCAAAATATTATTTTTTGAATATTATTGTTTTCTTTTTTAAAGAGAATAATGTACTTGAAACTGCCTGCCTGTTTGACTTAGTCATCCTGACATTTGTACCAGCACACTTAAATTAGAAAATGAGATCATATAAAACATTTAACTTTGCAGTTTGATCTCTGATAACAGTCTCCATATAAGAAATCTTATTTCTTTTAAACCAGGCATCAGCTGTGAATCTTAATGAATAACTGGTTGGTGGGTTTCTTGACCATGCCATTTATCTGTGTGCTAATTGGTTTGTTTAAAATGCTTGGTAGTTATTATACAGTATATAAATGAACCTAGCTAATTAATGGATGTTATGAGGTAGATTCTTCAGTCTACTTTGCTGCATTAACAAGCTGATATGGGGACTCCACCTGTAGGTGTAAATAAAGAACATCAAGGTTTGTAGTTTTTATATAGAAGCAGCTCAAGACTCTTCTTTGTTCATTAAGTATTGTCTGCAACACTTATCAGTAAGTTGCTTTGGAGTCAGAAAGAATTTAAATATGTGCACATTTCTAAACATGTTAGAGTAAAATCAGTGTGCTTAAAAGATAGGTTTGAGTTTTTCATTAAGCACTGACACAAATACTTACATGCAGTTGGCATACTCAGCCATAAGAATGTCACTCTTGACTAAAATGTTCTACAGCTTTTTGCAAAGTTGCAGTTTCTTGGACAAAACAACTGAAACATTGACTACATACAACCCGATCAATCACTGCCCTGTGAGTACATGTTCAATTTACATTTAAACTTATTAATTTAAGAAAGCAGTTTCCACTCTTTTAGTATAGTTTATATATACTGACTGACTGACTGACTGACTGACTCATCACAAATTCTCCAACTTCCCATGTAGGTAGAAAGCTGAAATTTGACTGGTTTATTCCTTACAGCTTACTTACAAAAGTTAAGCAGGTTTCATTTTGAAATTCTACACATAACGGTCATAACGGTTGATAACGGTCGACAACGTCCGCCATGTTGAACTTTCTTATTTATGGCCCCATCTTCACGAAATTTGGTAGGCGGCTTCCCTGCGCTAACCGAAACCAATGTACTTACTTATTTCGATGGTATGACGCCACTGTCGGCCGCCATATTGAACTTTCCAACGTCACCAATTTTCCAACTTCCCATGTAGGTAGAAGGCTGACCCCATCTTCACGAAATTTGGTAGGTGGCTTCCCTACACTACCCAAAACCAATGTACGTACTTATTTCGGTGGTATGATGCCACTGTCAGCCGCCATATTGAATTTTCCAAACGTCACTAATTCTCCAACTTCCCTGTAGGTAGAAGGCTGAAATTTGACAGGCTCATTCCTTACAGCTTACTTACAAAAGTTAAGCAGGTTTCATTTCGAAATTCTACGCGTAATGGTCAACAACGTCTGCCATGTTGAACTTTCTTATTTATGGCCCCATCTTCTCAAAATTTGGTAGGTGGCTTCCCTGCACTAACTTAAACCAATGTACATACTTATTTCATTGGTATGATGCCACTGTAATGGTCAACATATTGAACTTTTCAATGTTGTCTTTGTTACTTATGGGCCCATCTTCAAGAAATTTGGTACGGGTTCCCAATGCTAACTGAATCCTACTTACGTGGTATATATGTTGCGCATAGCCTGTTACTTATGGGTCACTTCAAGAAATTTGGTGAGTTCCCAATGCTAACTGAATCCCATATATCCCAACGCAGCTCCACTGTGTGAGGCTGTTGGGCATCCCAACGCCTGCCTTGGCTGCCCTATATAAGACTGTCCATCGCTCCGATCTCTACATTCCCTTCCTTGCTTCGCCATGGGATTCACGTCTCCCTACTGATAACTACAGCCTTTTTGTTTAATCCACGGCTTCTCCACTGTTTTATTGTATGTTTATTACAATTATAGTTATTGTATAGGTATTTTACACTTACTTTACATTGCTCAGGTACCCATTTCCTTTATCATTCCAACCCCCATTAGCATGTCTATCGAGGTGATCACTATCGATCAAAGAACTGTCACTTACCGAGTGGTTTCCATGCCCGGAGATGGCACCTACCTTTTCCATTCTCTTTGTTACATATTGCACGGCCATATCAGGCTCACTCTTGATATCCAGAGGAACATTGTGTCTTATGTATTGAATGACTGGGACAGGTTCAATGTGTGGACTGATGACGGTACAGGAGATAATTATACTACACAGGAGCACTATAAGAGTGAAATGCTTAAGCCCTTCAACTATGGTTCTGCATGTGAGTTGATGGCTGCTGCTGAATTGTTTGGTTGTCGCTTTCAAGTGTACCGAAATGGCCAAATATTTTACACCTTTTGACAACTGCCAATGCCTCTTAAACATCTTAGATTCACAGGTGACGATTTCAGTAGTGGACACTTTGATGTTTATGAATGTTTAAACTCTCAAAAGCTGGATGTGATTTTATCGATGAAACCGGTTGTGTGCTTACAATGCTTGACAGATGCCGAATGTCACTTCAACACAACAAATCCTGAAAATACTGTCGTAATTGAAACAAACCATGAAACTCAAACCGATTATGACAGCAGCAATCTAAGCTGTGAGATTTGAGACAAGATTACTGTTCACATGGCCAACTGTAAGTTACATGCTCAAGAGTAAGCTCAGCGCACAGCTTGGTCATATTACAACCGGAGGGCCAAACTGACAACATGGTATACAAAGAGATCCTTAAGAAATAATTATTGGCATATTTTCCCTCAGTTTAAAAAGGTTTAATTTTCTTCTTTATAAAAATTTTAATGCAGTACTTTGCCGCTGTGAAGCGCGGGTATTTTGCTAGTATATATATATATATATATATATATATATATATATATATATATATATATATATATATATATATATATTCAGCTTAACAGTATGTTATTAAACTTACATTTTCAAAATATTTTTGAAAAACTTGTAAGTTAGAAAATGCGTGCATAGCATAACATTCAGGTGCATAGTTTGTCTTAGTTTAATGATTTGAAGGATGGAGGATTTTTGTTTTTTTTTTCATCATAGATGTCATCACATTTTTGTATATTAAATATTTTGCAACATTGAGTCATATTCAAAAACAACTGTGAAAATCAGAATGCAATTACATTTACTAGTAGACCATATTACATAAATTTTACATAAATGCTTTCATTACATAAATGCATGTCATATATTTATAACAAGTCTTGTGGTATGGCTTTCATAGACAGCAGAGTCCAATTCAAGTGACGTATAAATGACAAACTACTGTTAGTTGTGGAGTGTCTATGATTAACTGTAGTTTAAATTTCTTAAACATAATGTTTTTGAAAGCCCTATCTGATTGAGAATTAAAATCTCTGTTGAAGTCTATAGATAAAATTTTGGCTGCTTCAAAACACAATGGAGAGCAGGTCTGTCACTTTGCCAATAAATTCTATCTATCTATCTATCTATCTATCTATCTATCTATCTATCTATCTATCTATCTATCTATCTATCTATCTATCTAGTGTCAGAAAAATGTTCAATCATTAAAATGTGAGGGTAATTCAGCTATGAGGTTGTTTATAGTGTAATGTAAATACTGAGAACATATTTGTTCACTCTATACTTACAGAGCAATGCTTACAGAATTTCTTTGCTTTTGCACTGATTTATAGAGAACTAACTTTTTGCTTTTTAATTTTTGTTAATGGCAACAGGGGATGTGAACTGGTGCACAGGTGGCTTGTTTGTGCTCTGGCATTTGAGCAACTGTACATGTGATTTCTCAGTTTTTTTATTTTTAATAATTTTGCAAAAACCTCAAATAAACTTTTTTCACATTGTCATTATGGGGAGTTGTGTGCAGAATTCTGAGGAAAAAAATGAATTGAATCCATTTTGGAATAAGGCTGTAACATAACAAAATGTGGAAAAAGTGATGCGCTGTGAATACTTTCCAGATGCACCGTAGAGAGATGGATAGACAGACAGAAAACACACCTATTAAAGGAAGATCATTGGGTGGTCACAACCAATGTGCTCAACTTTGAAGTTCCGCATTAAACTAATTTCAAAAGCAAAAGTTTACTTTAACCTCCATAGCGTTAGACCCAATCATTACTCGGGCTGTAAAAACAGTGCTAAAAGCGTTAGTGCCAAGTGTCACATGGGCAACCGTATAGACGTGTCTCATGTAAGACGTGAGGATTAGTCAGGATGTAAAAGTGCCAATAGTGTTAGGGCCAAGCATTACCTGAGCAACGGTATAGGCGTGTCTTGCGTAAGCGTCGGGCCCAAGTGTTATCCTGCCAACAGAGTAGCCTCTTAATGACATCTCATAAGAAATACCTCTCATCAGCAGTGATGATGAGGTGAATCTGTCTTCAGGAAGTGAAACTGAAACAGACAGTGAAACCAAAAGTGATTCCAGTGAATTCGAAGGTAATGCTCATGTCACTCGCACATGTGCACTTTGCTGCTAATATTATTTGTATTAATCAATTATAATTATGTGTATCATTACTTTCTATGCTTCTGACTTTTAGTGTTTTGCACATTTTACAGTAGAAAGATGAGATTTAGCAAAAATGTCAATTTTGAACCCAAAAAATGCAATGCTTATTACATGTTTTTTTGAGAAAAAAATGTAATGGTAAGGAGATTAAGGCATTCAAGCAGTATTAGCATTAAAGATGTCATAGTGGTAAGCACTGCTTCTTCTTTGACCCAGCAACCCAATCTAGTTGTTATAGCTGGGGAGTTTCTACATTCTTTTATTTCAATGGGTAGATTGGTGTTCTTCCCATAACCCCAAAGAGGTGTGTTACATTAAATGGCCATTCCTAATTGAGTCTACTGATGTGAGTAATCCCTGCTTTGTGCTTACTGCTGCCAAAACAGACTTCGATCCCCTAGAAACTCAAGCTGGGTCAAGTTGGTTTGACAATGTTATGCATTACAGTGTTATATTATTGTCTGAGAATTTGATAATGTAAAACTTTTTCGGCAAATGCTAATGGCAAATATTTGACTGTGGTTTACAAATGAGTTGGCCTGCAGATTGGACCCATGACATCTGTTTGTAGCATGCTGATGGTAATGTCAGGCTTCTGTATTCTCTCGCTTGTCAGTTTTACAGTAATAATTTCAGTAAGGCACAAGTAATTTGTAAGAGCTACTTAGACGCAAAAGGTAATATTGTAACGGCTGACCTCTTACCCAGCCAGCAGCTACACTACCAAGACCTGTGGCCTGGATGAATTACTGAGGCGAACCTACATATACCAAGCCATACCTCTAATAAATAATATTTTCCCCTCAAAGGTTTAAACACAAGCACACAAAAGTAAATATGTAAAATAGGTGTATAAATATATTAAGTGAAACACAATAACAAAAAATGCAAATTCCACACATAGAAAATATATATGTATATCCCTCCACCAAAGCAGCAACATGAAAACACCATATATACAATTACAAACCCTCCCTTGCCCCTGTAACATATAACAAACGCAAAACACAAATAACAATACTGAATGAATACTGAAATGAAAATGAACGTGAACTTGAGTCTGGGTATATTACTGTCCTGAATACGGATGACTGATCAAGAAAAAATGGATGTGTTTGAATCTCCACAATAAATGGAACAATCTCACTGTGTTTCCTCGGCGTATGGTGGATAATGAAGTCCAACCCTGGGGTTTCTGGTGATAAGCTGTAGTGAATCCGGCAGAATGAGAAACAAACTGTTTACAATGTGCAATGTGAAAAACAGCAGGAATTGATGATCTGTTGTCGTTGACGTACACATAACGAACAGTAAACGGGACAATGAAAATAACACGCACTCAGCACAAACATCGAATACATTATTACTATGTAGCCCTGCTACATTATGACTTCTTTAGCATTGCTATTGTTGGATTTCTAAGTAATTACATAATTCATTTGTCCGTCAATTTTCTGAATCATCATCTCTTTATGAAAGTGCCATAGCAGCATCATCCTACCATCCAATTCATTTTTCAATTAAGCTATTATTCTTTAGTTTTTCTCAGAGATACATTTTTTGCATTGTATTTATCCATATTAACTAATCTGTCTGATAACACAGGTCTATTCAAGATAAATTACACAATATCAGGTTACCAGATGATATATAGTTAAGAATAAGTCCTAAATGACTGAATTACTACTAATTTTATTTTTGCTTGTGAGGATGAGAGCAGATACACTATGAACATGTCTTCATCAACATTTAAAAAGCACCTAATATCCAAACTATTTACTAATCCCTAGAAGAAATGACAAATTCAAGCATCAGCTTGCATTTCATTTTTTGAATTGACTTCTTTTTTTACCTACCAGCAATGCCCATGGTTTTATATTGTATATCATTTCTTATTTTAGGTAATATTTTTGAATGACTTAAAGGACACAAAACCTTCCGAAATATTTCTCTATCTTAAAAAGTTTGAAAGAGTAAGAAGCTTTCTAAGTATGCAAGACACTGAGAAACTAATTCATGCATTTATTTCTAGTAGGACTGACTTCTGCAATGTGTTATTTACTAGCTGTTGAAATCATTCTTTATGCAGTGTTAAGTTAATTTAAAACACAAACAAAATTATTACACAAACCAGAAAATATGAACACATAACTCCAGTTCTCAAGCCTTTACACTGGGTCCCAGTTAAGTTTAGGGCTGATTTCAAAATCTTAAAACCTTAAATGGCCAACTACCTGTTTACTTATCTGAACTTATCATTACTTACAAACCAGAATGCACATTAAGATCTCAAGATGCTGGCCTACTTAGGATGCCAAGGATTAATAAAATAACAGTGGGAGGTTAAGATTTTAGCTAAGGTGCCCTGAAGTTGTGCAATGATTTGCCTGCTATAAGCATACCTAGAGTAGAGTTGCTGATTAGTTGTACATACTTCATTTCTGCAAATATAAGTAATAGAATATTTATAGATTGTTACTAACCCTCCTCTGTTCTGCTTCTCTTCTTGGTATCTGGATATGGCACTTGGTCCCACTGCTCTACTGCCAGGTTACAAATGGAAAAATTGTCTCACATAAAAGAGCACTGGAATCATTCGCTCATCAGATTCAATGGCCAGTACAGACTCCATTATAGAATACCCAGGAGTGGGTAGGAAGCATGGTGGCAAAGATCTCCAATTTTAATCTCCACCATTGTCAAGTGGCCATAATTCATTAATTAATTAATGAACAGATATTGTGGGTTTCCATTTATGTTTAATCATTTTCTACCGTCCTGGGCACAAACACCACTACACCGGATTAAGTTGAAGTGAAGATGAATGTATTATTTTCATCTGATTTATCTTGAATTTGTAATCTTTAACATACATTTTTTATAATGTTTTAAATGTTGTTCTGGATTATTTATTGTATAAAGCACCTTGCAAATTAAGGCTGCCAGCAAAAATGATGGGGAAGTACACAAAAAGTAGCTCAGATTAATAGAGTGGAAGGACAAGTGAAGAATGGAAAGTGTCCTGAACAGAAAAAAGAAATGATTTGGCCTGCTCCATGGAAAGTGAATAGAGGAAAGTTCAGTGAAGCCCACCTAAGATGTTCTTACACACTGTGTTCTGATCTCACTATTACGTGGTAATAAATATTCAGGTAGCTAAACTCCTCCCTTGATCAATATGACGACCCGGAGACTGACTTGAGATGAGGTGTACAAATCTCCAGTTTATTACTAAAGACCAGGTGTGAAACTACAAGTAAAGAAATATAATACTGTATTTAGCATGCAAACAGTTTGATAACAGATTTAAACTATAATTAGCAGTACAGAACGGTAACATTTTACAAATATAAACTTACCGGCTATGCTACCATAGGATTAAACAGGCAGGATGAACTTCGCTCTATGTGTTTGTGGCAGATACATTACCTACATCGGGAATGCCCCAGTCTGAGGCGGCTCAGGAAGGGCAAACGTTACAAAGCATGCATATCTGAACACAACAACCGCCCACAAATGGAAATGGTCAATAATTAAGCATTTTACCTTTCCCAACAAACATGACACACTGGACATTATGATTGTGATTAACCATAGGAGTACAGGAGGAAGTGGTATCCTTAGGTCCCGTTGCTCAGCTCAGTTAAAGAGTCCTCTACAGCCGGAAATGGTGGTGGACACTACACCGTTTACAGTATTATTTCTTTTCACCTTTCCTTTTCTGTACAACTCTTATTGCATGAGCTGTATAAAAGTGCTGCTTGTAAACAGCTTGTCTTGAACTAAAGCCACTTCCTCCTGTACTTGTCTTTCCCTGCCTTTTGCTTCTAGCAAAGAAACACTTATGGTTTCTAACAGCTATAGCACCTATAATGGTTGGTAACCACATCTTAATTGAGCTTCCTTCCTCCCTATCACAACTCACTTTTCATGCAGCATGCCACCCCACCTTTTTTTTCTTGTGCAGAACACCTCCTATTCTTCACTTACCTATCCACCCTATTGGTTAGTGTTGCTGTTTTTGTGCTCCCCCATCGTCATTGCTGGTGGCTTTAATTTGCATGAACCGGCAAGCCCCAATTCTTTCTTCGATGCCTTTTCAGCAATGAGCTGAACAAAGGACGGTGCATTAGTACCGTGTGTTAGCATGGCCTACTTGCTATAGCATTATTATTGACCAATAAAAAAAAAAAAAACAGGTAAGCTAAGATTCTTTTTACTATAACATCACCAGATTTAAATCAAATCAGTCAGAGAATATTTAGTTTTTATGATCTTTAGGGGTTGTTTTTACCCCTATATACTGTATTGGAATATCGAAATGTCCTTACTTAATGGATACTCACTGCCTTAGATGTACATTCCTGTCAAATACCAGCTTTTTACCTAAACTGAAAAATGGTCTTTAGTTAATGGGTGTGTGAGTGAGTGAGTCAGTCATCTTTGCATTTTATATATGGTATATATATCAAAATCGTGGTGTGGGCATTATTTAGGGCATGTCCTATTTAATCAGCAATACTAAATGAATTTGCATTTATCAGCTTTTAGCTGTCTCCTTATGTCTTTGTTGAAGTACTGATTTTAAAATAATATGTACTGACATCAAACCTACTTAGCCCTTTAATGATAGAAATACTTCTTGTTATGTCTAAGATCCATTCGCTTAGTTCAAACTCAAATTCAACAGTTCTCATCTAGTACTTGAAAAATGCTGATCAGTATCTTGGAATAAACTAGAAAGGTTTTCTTATGGTCTGATTTTGTATGTCACCATGTACTGAGCAGGTAACACTTTTTATTTAAAGTAACCTTAGACATAAATATGTAACACATTTTTTTATTAATTTTATTTGAAGAAAAAAAAATCCATACGATCAGCATTTACAAAAAACATAAATAGCATCACCTACAATCAAGTCACACTTAGCAAACCTGAATTCTGGCAGGCATTCAAAGATTTCTGTCCAAAATAATGTTAATTTGATGCATGTCCAAAACATGTGTCCTAGTGAGGCTGAAGCTAAATTGAACATTCACAGGTTGAATCTTGGCCTAGATACAGTTTAGACAATTCTAAATTAGATCAATGTGATCAATAAAAGATTTTAAGTTTAATGATTGAATGCTTTGCGTATATGGAGCTAGAGTGTTTTTATGCATGGCTACCTTCTACTCCTTTTCTGAGATGTTAAATGAAAGATTGGTTCACCAAGGTGCCCTGAGATCTTTGAAACAAAGAGATTTGACCAATATAATCTCTTTGCAACCGAAGCTGGTCCTTACTTATTAAGTGAGTCTCCAGTAAAAATACTATCTTGGCATTTATGCCTGGTACTATTTTCTTTTTAGATCATGATTGAGACCTTTGACATTCCAGTTACAAAGATTACTACTTGGTCAGAGAGACACTGCTTCTGAACTTTTGAGGACATTTTATAATCTTAAGTAAAGACAGTACATTGTATAATAGCTTTATCCTATGTATCATGTTATTAAATATGTAAAACTTCTATGTTTCATCTTTAAAACACAACTCAAATACTCCTCTGAAAAGCACAATGTGAGTAAGACAGAGAAAAAAGGAAAATTACAGTCATGTCTCTCCATCCCAGTGACTTGAATGAATGTGCCAATCAACCATGCTGACATTAATCCTGTAGGTGATGGTCTGCCATGGTTAAATTGATTGTGTAAAGAAATACTGGGGAGTAAAAATGCGCAATGCCATTTTTTATTTTACTAAACTATTCCAGGTCATTACATTTTATTGTAGAATTGAGTATAATTATGTAGTGAATCATTCTAATTATGTAAGTAAACACTTTATAATTATATCTGCCTTTCTTCCCTGCTGCTTAACAATGAAGGATGTAGTACATTCTGTTAGCTCAGTACAAATTACACAGAAAAATCACCAATGTGATATTCTTATTTAAAGTGTATATCTGTAAACACTTTATGCATATACAGTAGTAAACCAACATACAGAAACACTTTTAATAAACATACTCAGAGAAGTGTTCTAATTCTATAGAGTTCATTTAAATAATGACAAATTTGATAATAGTTATTATTTTTTCAAAAATAATTTCTTTCTTAGTAATTGTCTTTGAATTATTTCATCATGTATCAGTTCACTAGAGTATTTCACTGTGCGTAACGGATACACTTCTCTATTATTTTTCAATATGTTAATTTTGTTATACTATTTTAAAATTTACAGTATTTATAAGCTATGACTGGGTTCCATTACTTAAGAGATATTATTTTCTGCTTTATAATGTTGCAATGTATAAATTTCTCTTGGTCACTACATCTATTGTGGCAAAACCGTTGCTTAACTCAAAATACTTAGAAAGGGGCATAAAAGAAGTTACCTTACTGCTTTATCAACAATAATGGCATGTAATCTGTGTAGCAAATATCATATGTAAATACAAACTTACAAAGCAAAGATAACAGTGATAATCCTTTTCCCATAAACAACCTATTTAACACAACAGATTATTGTCATCATGTGTAAAGGTCAAGGCTTTAACATATTTTCATGCATCTTTACAGCTTGTAGATGAACACTTTTATGAAATCTATTAGCCCTGGTCTCGATTGAACTTCACCATTCACCAGATATAAAGAGAGTAAATAGAGGTGCACAAGCTGCTAAGGATCAGAAAGGATCTTAATGGCTTATATTTCAATAAGTAACATTACAGAGAATCAGCAGTGAGGAGAAGATAATATGTTGTTGAGTAGCAGGAAAAGCCTACTTCAATTCCTATTTTAATTCCTACATATTATAATTGGATGTGCCAATTCTAAAGCTTTATGAAAGTAACCATCTGGTTCTGGAATATCTGCTCCTAATGCACTGAGGGAATTGTTATGCAGCCTAAATTAAATCAATACATGGATAATCTTACTTAAAAGGTATTACAATATATTTTTGCAATATATACAATATGTGTGATGGCCATCATTATAGGTATGTGAAATAAATTACACATTAAAATATCTCTTAGTAGATAAGGGCAGAATTTATATAAAGCAGCAGAATGCTTTCAGCTAAATTATGAATTATGTAATCATGGTAATTAAGGGAAAGTATATTAAAGAATGAAACCAGGATGCTCTTCATCATATAAAGGGTCTTAGGAAGAAGTCATTTTCAGACTAGGGTCGCCGTGGGGTGGCTGGAGCTTATCCCAGTTAGCAAAGAGTGCAATGCAGGAGCAAACTCTAGACAGGGCACCAGCCCATTGCAGGGCAAACACACACTTTCAAACACTAAACACACACTAGGGCCAATTTAGCATCACCAATTCATCTAACATGTATGTCTTTGGACAGTGAAAGGAAACCATTCAGACATGGAGAGAACGTGCAAAATCCACACAGGCAAGAAAAGGGATGCAGACGCAGAAGTGCTACCACTTCATGACCCCAATTACATATATATTTACTGCAATTTCTTAGTTAAAATTCATCAAGCGGTCACAGTCCAAGTGTTAAAAATGAGGTAATACAATGCAAATCCTGTGTAATGTTGGAAATTTTAAAAGTTTGCTCTGAGGAAGAATGCTTTGAAAACATCTACATATGTAGGAGACACCAACTATTGAAACATCCTGAACTCAGTGTCACTGAACTTGAGAAGATAGCTAGCCTGTTTTATGTTAGTGAATGTGTGGCTCTTGCCCATATGTCTTTTAGAATGATAGTATACACACACTGAGTGGCACAAGAGGAGAAGCCAGCAGACAAGATATATAGGTTTGCTGTGCTACGTGTCAGTCCAGATACAAATGAGATTAGAAGATTTAATGCATGGCTCAGATCTTGGTATAAGATAGAGGGACAAGGTTTTCTGGGACATCAGGGGCTGATGGGTTCTGGAGTGGGTAGAATCTGTATTGCTCTGGTGTGTTTGAACCACTGTGCTACCAGTGTGTTTTTTGGAGGCATACAATCAAGGATTAGTTTAAGTATTGTTTAAACTAGGGAATAGGAGGGCAGGAAGTTTAGGCAGTTTTTATACTTGCACATAAAAGAATGGGCAATAATATTAATACAGTATAGAAAATAACTTTGAAACTACTAACCCACAATTAATAGGATGAAATAAAATAAACAACACCTTAGCATTGTGTGGTATTTGCCAGCTCTGACCAAATGAGTTTCTACTTATCTCAAGGCTCTTTTAGGTAGCTTGCAATTTTTAGGAAGACCACTCGCTTTACTCACACTAAATTAGTAATCATGTGACTGTGGCAGACCTGCCCTTGTTATTGGCTCCCCTGCAGCTGACACTGAAATTACTTATTATAATAGTGGAATGCCAGATCATACTGCTCTTGGCTCAGTGCTGATGTCATCCCACCTGTTGCAAGACTCAGTGCCATATTGAATATATCAAAATTGTTTGCCTTAATGCTAGAAGTGTCAAGAATATAAGAAATAAATGTTATTTATAAGCATAAAGAAGAATTTGCATATGTGTCTGTCTCAAATGTAAAAGCTAATAGTGAAACTTGGCAATATTTGGAGTTTTACAGACATAAGGTACAATTACATCAGGCCAATGTTGATGGTTCATACAGCACAGGAGTAAATGCAGATGCCTAAAAGCAGAAGCACTGGACAAGAGCTAGAGAGTTGTCAAGGTTAAAGGTTACTGTGAATAGGGTGTCTGTACCATCTCTCTTCATAAACAATGTTCATTCACAGGACAATAAAATAAATTTGATAAGATTAAGGCTGGATACACACAAGGAAATTAACTAACCACCGAACATTGATTTTTACAGAAACCTGGCTTAACAATACCATGCCTGACTCAACATTTCAACTTGATGAAATGTTACAATTTTGAATAGATAAGAACCTGCAGACAGAGAATACAAGGGGAGCAGGGCTATGTGGTGTTTACAGAGGTTGATACATAAATTGTTCTGTTATTAGCAGTTTCTGTGCCAAGGCAATCAGATATTTAACAATAAAATGTTGTCTGCATTATTTGTTATGGGAGTTTATTATGGTGTTTATTATTGCTGTCTATATAACATGAAGCACCAACGCTCTCACTCTCAACTAGTTATACAGCACCATCAGCCCTATTCTAAACAAACATCCAGATGCACTGTTTATAATTGCTGTCAAGTTAACGGACATTTCATGTTGACAGATTTCATGTTGCCAAGGCCACAAGAAGGCTAAAGACTCTGTACACTAATAGACAGGGGGCATATATACCCACTCAGTGCTCCCACCTCTCTGACAACATTTTTATTATTCTAAATCCTGACTACCAATGTGTGCTAAAATAATGAAGCTAGTCATAAAATATTTCATTATGCGGTCAGATAAGGTTGTTTCTGTGAGGAGTATGCATTATGTGCCACCAGTTATATCAGAAAATGTGTGAAAGATGTTACTACCTCAGGAACTGTCACTATGTACCCGAACTAGAAACCTTTTTTAAATGTAGAGGTAGATGTAGACTCCACATTCACATCAGACAATAGAGTAGCTAGGAAGCTAGCTATGCACAAAAACTGCAGGATTACTTTTCCACTACTCACTCACGGAGTAAGTGGATAGGAAATGTGGACCAGTGGAAAGACACTCATGAACATTAAGGAAGTGTTGGAATGGCAGCAAGATCACCCCTAATAACCATACACAAATAATATCAGTAAATAAGCATGGAACACTGCAAAAGGCAGCACAACAGAACCAAAAGTAATGTTCTTGACTCTTTTTTCCTCTAAAGGCTATCAGCTAGATAGAGTGGGTCTTGCTTGGGAACTCCATTCTGGTAGCAATTCACATCCTGGATTCAGATGTCTCTCCCTCTGTTGGAGTCATTTACCCTAACGGAGTGTCTTTTTACCAATGTGGGTGCGAAAAGAGACAACCTTGTTAGCGACAGTGCCCCCTCTCACCCCAGGGTGATATTGCTTACCTCAGATAAATCTGGAAGGTGATCCTCCAATTTGTATGCATGACAGCATAAAGAACATCACTGGTTGAACCAAAAGAGGCCTGGATTGTCCCAGAGGAATTTCCCTCCCTGACACTCTTATATGACCTGTATGCTTGCTTTGAAGCATCTAATACCAACCTAGCTATTAAAGCCACTCCACTGAACTTCCACTGACTGTCTCTGCAGAAGATGTGAGGAGGACTTTGCAGAAAGTCAATCCCATTAAAGCTGCAGGATTGGATAATATCCCAGGCCATGCCCTCAGGGAGTGTGCTCATCGACTCACTGATATATTTACTAAAATTTAAAAAATGTCACTAAGCCAAGCTGTTGTCACAACATGTTTTAAAACAGCAGTTATTATTCCTGTCCCAAGAAATTCCACAGTCGTAGGACTGGGCTGAACAATGCCTATCTAGTAGTGCTAACTCTGATAATCCTTAAGTGTTTTGAGCAGTTGGTCATGACACTCTTGAAAAATTCTATTACTGTCTCACTGGATACTAATCAGTATACATATAGGCAAATCCATTCTACCAGGGATTCCATTATATCTTTCTTGCAGCTAGACATGCCTTCAATTCTATTATTCCACAGGCCGTGGCGACAAATTAACTAACATACCTTGGACAATACAATTTTGTATTTGCAAGTTTTTGGATCAAAAGACATCAGTCTGTTAGGATTCTTAACTTTCTTCCTTTGTCATTCTCAACAATGGTGCCCCACAAGAATACTGTATGTCCCAAGTCCTTTTTACAAACTGCTGATGCATGATTGCTCAGCTAAGCACTTAAGCAATCATATAATTAAATTTTCCGATGATACTACAGTAGCGGGACTCATCACTAACTATGATGAGTCTGCATACAGACTAGAGTTGGAAGAAGTTAAAGCTTGGTGTATAGATAGCAATCTCTCCATCAATATAAGGAAAGTGAAGGAGATGATCATTGGCTTTAGAAAAACCTACACCAAACTTACCCCAGGGTAGAGAAACAAAGTGGACCACCATCATCAAATTCCTGGGGTTGCATATTTCAGATAGTGTAACATGGTTAATAAATGCAACATACTCTATGAAAAGGTCCGTCAATGCCCCTAATTCCTGCGGAGACTTAAGACAATTGGTCTTTGAACACTAGTGCTTGCCACCTTTTACAGGTGTGAGGTATCTTGGCATCCTGCACTGCAGTCATAGTATGGCAACTGCAACACCACAGTCAGGAGAGAACTAAACTGCTCAGTGGATTGTGGGTACCAGTTTAACCTCCAAATTGGATATTTACAAAGTTAGATGCAGGAAGAAGACATTCAGCATTATGATAGACTCCACCTACCGTGCTCATAATGTGTTTGTCCCTTTCCCATCAGGAAGAAGTCTGTGCAGTAGCAGGGCTAGAACCACAAGACTGAAAAACAGTCGTCTTTCAGGCCATTTGGCCAATACTCACTGTAAGTAAAAATATGGCATTTATTAACACCAGTTAATTCTTAATATAAACTGCGTGGCTCCACTCATAGCTGTTTCCAAATTTGTGATTATGCTTTTGTTTCTTGACACATTAAAACATTTTCATACTGGCTGAGCAGAATTATGTACAAAAAGAAAGCCAGGAATGGTGAAATGACAAAGCTTGTAATTTAAAACTCCTGTAATTAAGAGGGATTTAAAAATAAAATGAACACACAATTCTCATCACCTGATAAGAGAGTAAAAACATGAGATTTTCCTGTAAGCCCTAGCACTACTCAGCAGTGTGTGAACTCAGCAATTCTAAGAACTTTACCCAGGGAAATTAGTTTGTGATTCAACGATTAACTCGGCAGAGCAACCTATTCTTGTCAAAAGCCTGTACTTTGCTGGATACAGTAAGTGGCTGTCATTTCTATGGTTCTTGATGTATGGCTCTAAATTGTACAAAGAAATGGCTAAAATAATCTCTTCTGAGTTCTTAAGTAAATGGTAGTAAAAATTGTGCTGTGACAGAATGAGTTAATAATGATCAATCAATACCCACTAACTGTAGGTAAAATTTTAATGAAGAGATTTCTGAAAGATTACACTCTTACATCTGTAACATCAGAGTTCTCATATTGAAATAAAAGTATTCTCGTCTGAGTGTCATACATTAATTAAAATATCTTGTTTACGTTTCAGTCAGGCTGAAACTTTTTATTATACTGTAGCTCGGAATAAATTGCTCCAGAAGAAGGATTGTTATTGTATTCGATTGTGTATCTGCTAGCATTAGTTTATTTTAATATTTAGATTACTCTTATAAATTATCATCGTAAAAACTCAGCGACAGTAAATATCTAAATTCATTTTGCAATTCTCTATCTTTTTCACTCTATAAATGTACACACTTGTCCCAAAAAAGAGGACTCCATCCATCCATTCATTTTCTAAATCCACTTATCCAGAGCAGGGTCATGGGGAAGCTGGAACCTACCCCAGCAAGCTATGCGCACAAAGCAGGAACATTTCATGGACAAGCCAGAAGCCCATTGCAGAGTGAACACACATACTTAAATATTTCATGCTTTCTTTAATTTTCCTGTTTCAACATGCACTGATTCTATATACTCTCTTGTCATTTTTTAAGGCTCATTTTCATGTGAAAAGACTGCCCATAACAAGTACCTTGTTTTGCAGTCATTTCTTCTCATATTTTCCATTTTTGTCCTTCCTTCTTTGCAATATTAAATTTTTTAAAATAATATGTTTGTAATAGTTTACAATCTTTTCTGATTCTTCTAAGGTGGTGTTTTGCCCCACCACCACCTGACTGAGATACAGTAAAGCCACCTGTGATGCTGAAAGGAAGGTCAGTGCCCTAGGTGCCCACGAGACCAACGGCACTGAATCCTCTCCGACAAAGCCTGGAAACAATGAGGAATGACTTAAGCATGTTAGGTAGAATGTCTGCTGGGGGCTGGGTTGTCTGTTGACCATAGAACCCCTTCAGATTGTATTTCTTTTTTTTTTTTTTTCTTTTTTTTTGTGTTGTCTGTCCTCCTGGCCATCTGACCTAACCATGGGGCTCATCTTTAGAGATTTACATTATGATACTGTATATAAGGATGCCACTCTTTGGCTAATATTATATTTATGTTAGTTATTCATTAATATTCTTACTTAATCTTATTTGTTTTTTCTTTTCCTATAGCTTTCTCTTTGAAATCCCGTACAGCACTTTGAGCTACATTCTTTTTATGAAAATGTGCTTTATAAGTACATGTTGTTTTTGTTGATACTGGAGAAATATTACTGTTGTGTTTCTTTTTTGCTTAATTTTTGGACCTGTTTTTCTTGTTATTTATACATTTTGCTATTATACTAGTGACATTTTTTGTGGTTTGTATGGTCAGTGCCACTTTTTTTCTGTCTTTGTATAGCCGAGCTAAATTGTTTATGGTTTCCATGCCTAATGCTGTCTAGTGACAAGGCATGAAGGTCATGTGACAGTTTGTGTCATCAGGCTCCACCTACTGTATAGAAAATATCGCCATACTTTGTCTTTATTGATCTTTATTGGTATTCCAACTATTGTGGTTTTAGACAAGTAGACATATGCCTGCTTCTATGTGCATTATAACAACTGCACTCACAATCGGAGGCGTCAAGTTACGCACTCTGACAGTGCTGGAAGTCCGGAGTCGGCCATGTTAAACCGTACTTACTCCTTCGTTCCTTACCTGCCCTACACTTAAGCTGCATAGTTGATGGTAAAAACAGACAGGTTGGGCACAGATTAAAGGATCAATATGTAAAAAAAATGAATATATTGGGAAAAGAATGAAATATAGTACAGAGAAATCCCCATATTCCCTAAACCTGATGCAGGTGCATATATATACTGTGTTAGAGAAACGAAAAAAAGAAAAAACAACACGGCCCCAACCTCCCTTGTCTTTCCTTTGTCTTAACCAGAGAACATGTATAATTTACAAAACAACAAACAAACATTTATATACACATAAAATTCCAGTGAAAGCACAAAAACTGTGGAGATGAGAAATGGATATAATGAAATGCTAGAAAACTTGAAACCAAACAGTGTTATTTCAAAGTATGAATCAACACATTCTCACCGATGACTCCTGTTTAGCAGTCCAACAGCCCTGGGAAATGGATGATGAAAAAGTCTACCTTACTGTTGTGTGTAACCATAAAAGCCGTGATGATCTGTGGATGCCTTCGATGAAGGAATAGCAGTGCTTGATGTGGCTTATTATGGTTGTCTTACACTTCCCCCCTTCTTCCTCTTTTGAGAATGTGTGGTCTTGGCTTATAATGCACACAAACCCAGAACTAAACAGGAATCCCCACCTCCTAAAGTGCAGTGCTTGGTGACGTCCTTGCTGAAGCATCAAGAAAACTCTTTTTCAGATATATATACATTTTATATGCAAAAAAGGTCAGGCAAACACAACACTTACAAACATAAAAAACACAATTGACATTTTATGTAACCCCCTACAGTATCATCTTCTGTTTTCTTTTTCCCTCTGGTCATTATTTCTCTTAAGGTGTCTAAAACAATTACATAATTTGATTGTAGTTTTAAATATGTTATTTACTGGTTATAATTGTTTGTGAATATACTGTTACCCTCTCTCACAATTTCGAAGTTGTCGGATGTCCTTACCATTACAGCACTTATTAAGAATAGCACAATGCATGTAAACGTACAAACTCTTCCACAAAAGTATACAATGGATTTCCCCCAGGGTTGCTAAATTTCTTCTACATAGGAAACATCTTTTCACTGGGACAGCTCACTAATATATCTGAACTACTCACATCCTGAAGAGGACCCTGTTGGATGCATTTCTTTAGCTAAGACACAGATTTGAATTATTCCTTATTTTCAGTACAAATGTTTGCTGCCCCCCTAAGTAACCATTTTTGCTTTCGAAGCATCTAGTTGCCATGCTGTTTGCTGCTGAAATTTCAATTATGCCTTTCTCCACATTCAAAGATATTTCAAAAATGCTATTCAAAATAAGTTACTGTATCTATTGTCCATTAAGAAATGTTTGTATTTTTTTTGGGCAATTATATTTTGAGACTGTGTATGATGCATGCAAAATAATTCATGTATAAGTAAATAGTTGCAGTTATTCCCTCAACTCTCAATGTCTAAACCAATTATAAATGAAAACAACCCTGGAGAGGATGCCAGCTCATCACATGTTGTAGTTCTACTTATAAACATTGTCATTTGAGTGTAGTATATTTTATTTATGTTTCATGTTTTCTGAGTTGATGTAGGATAACATCATTGTGGCACCATGAGTACATGCATGCACTACTTTACATGTACTGTATCTACATTCAGAGCTCCATTTTGATTACACCAAGTATATAAACCCTCCATTTTCAATGATTGTGCTTGAACTTATGTCAACGTCAATCATGAGCTCAGATCATACTGACCTAATGCTGAGATCTGAAAATACCCAAAATACTACAGTCAAGTGCTTTATGTTGTATTTTTTCCCACAAATCACTGTAATTTATTGTACAATGAAATATGACCTTCTCCACTTTCACCAATAGTTACAGTATCCTCTGCAAATCACATACTGTTAACAATGACAACTTCTACTCTTTTCTCCATTCATTTTCTCAACACTTCTTAAAATCATTTCACCACACAAAAGAAGAAAATATCTGGTGAAAGAACGTAGCCTTATTACACTCCTGTTATTATCTGCTTCTGTTCTCAAAATTCAACATTGATTCTTATAGCTGCTGTTTTTATCCAAGTTTAGATTCATTACCCATTGATTGTCTTTTCCATCAAGTGGTAGACATCTTAAAAAGTTTAACATCTCTTCATTATTCAAAAAATAAAGTCATAGTGGTGCCCTAGGATTGAACTTGAGAATCACTGCTCTACTGGCACTTATCAAAGTAAAACCCAATGAGTTCTCACTGCTAAATGAACTGTTGTGGTAACTTACACTAAAGTGCTAGTAAATTGTCCTTTCTTACTAATATAGATCTATCCTAACTCAATTACCATAAACTTGTGGTACAAAGACATCCTATTTTTCTTAAAAAAACAATATTTGGAATCTTGCGAATCCCAATATGCTGAATATTTTTAATGAGGTCGGTGAGACATGTGTTTAATCACTTTGTACCATAATTTAGGATAGGTTTCTCTGTTTGGAATTTCAGCACAGACAAAACGGTCTACATCATCAGCAGTTAATAATTTTTTTACAAAGTAACCAATAAATGCATGTGCGGTAAACTCTGTTTTTGAAATTGTCAAGATTCTTTTTTTGTCACATGCATAGTTATACAGGACAACACGCAGTGAAAGGCATCCTGATCTGCTTATCGAAAACTGTGCAGAGTTAGAAGAATATCAGTTAGATTAGCAAAAAGTCATAGATTGAAAGATAACAGTATAGTAGAACATTATAAATAAGTAAAATTATGTGAATAAAGTAGAATTAAGTGTTAAGGTGCAATAGTGCAGTGATTGTTGTGCCAAACCAAAGTTAGAAACGTGCATAGTTAAATAAGGCAGTTTGTTTGTTTGCGCTACTGCGATCTTTACTTTCTTTTTTTTTTTTATACTTTCTAATTTTCTTACGTTCATATCCTTTAACTTTCTCCACATGTGTATCGCGCCCACGTTTTTTTTTTGAGCCTTTCAAATTCCACTGCTTTCATAATCTCTAATCTGCTCTGCATGTGTTTAGCGCCAACGTTTGTGAACGTCTTTATAAAGTTCTACTTTGTCTTTTCCTCTGTCTTTTAATTCTGAGCTGGATTGGACGTGCTTTTTTTCAATTTCACTTGTTCTGGGCTGATAACTACTTTCTTTATTTTCTGAATTTGCACCTAGATTCTTCTTTTTCTTTTTTGCTCTTTTTTCTCTCCGTGCTGCTTTCTTCTTCACTTACTCGTCGACGTTTCATTTATAACTTATTGTCCTTACACGCTTTATATGCGCTGAGAGCCCTGGATCTGTGTGTGCTCAAATCCTTTAGACAACTGAATGTTTTGCTGTCTCTTGGCTTATTTGATATTGATTGTAAGTAGGGCGTGTCTTGCAAGAATCTCATGTTCCACGTCATTGCGAGACAGTCCTGGGTCAATCTCTTGGCACAAAGTCTCATGTTTAAGGTCCCCACGAGACACTCAATGGCCAATCTCTTTCATCTTGCGGTTTCTTTTAAATGTCTTCCTTGATCTTAATGTGAAGATCACATCTTGATGCCCTTGTGTTTCTCTCCAGGATTTTTTTTTATAATAGAGAGACAAGTATATTAATCTTTATTCACCAGACCATTTGCATGTGTAAAAAAAAAAAGAAAATGAATAAAACTACTGTATGCAGCGGCAGTTCTATATTTAGGGCAAGTGAGGCACTGCCGACCCATCAACAGCAGATGATGATACTCTGCAAAATAAAATAAGTAGTAAATTCACCTCAATAATTTAATGTATTTTTCAAATGATTACAGCAAACTCAACTTAACCATGTTTGCTCAATACAATTGTATGTCTACAAAAATATTTCTTTTTGGAGCATATGAAACTTTCTTTGTGCCTGGTGCAGCCAATCTGTTTCCAAGTTGCTTGGGCAGGTGTTCAGATCCTGTTGTGTGTTATGCGTAAATTGCTCATGTGCGCACATGTGCAGCCTCCATCTTCCAGTTCTGCCTTGGGGCTTCAATGATAGACACACTTCAAGCAGCCCATTTTGTTTATTTCTTGCTATGCAATTTAATGCATGCATGAAACTGTATATCTTGCTTTTCTAAAGTAGTTGTCATCAATTTGATGAATCACATTGATTGCTTATTGACAATTTGATTTAGCACTTTGTCCAAATGAACAGAAATTGGAAAGTTATAAATGTTTATTTGTGTCTGCACTGAGCATTTGATGATGAAATGTCTTTTAATACTGTCCTTTGATGGTTTTGAAGGATGAAAATATCTTGATAGCTCTTCTGTGTAATTTTCCTATGGTATAACTTGGCTGTCATTTTATCACCACTGGTGCTTGTAGCCTAATACATTGCAAAACCCTGTGGTCTCTCTTTTCCTGCTATATGACTGATCTTCCATGGTGCCTTCATACAGCTCCAATGATCTTTCTCTTGCTGTGTATCATGCCAACACATCTGCCTCAAATTGCTCACTCTGGGGCAAAAGCAACACCATCTGCATTCTGTTTCTCCAACTCTGTACGCTAATCTAGTCCAAGACAAAATCCTTCCTGAGATCATCAATGGCCATGTATCAAGTCCAATGGATTTAACCAGAGGAGTGAGTCATGCAAGTTCTGCTCTTTAAGTGCTTGATCATCTCGTGCACATACACACATACAAACTTTGCATAGTTTCTGAGGATGACCTCTTCTGATAGCATCTTCCTCCCAGGGTTAGTGTGGCTGGTGAGAGTTTCATGTGAATAACAACACTACTTCTGTACTTTGAAGAGCACTAAGAACATTGTAGCAAACCTACATAACACTACAAGCGGGTTGGTTTTGTGGACTGGCCGTCACTATATTATATGGTCTGGAGATTCAGGTGTTACTGTGGACAACCAAGTCTGGTAGGACCCTGCTCGGTAAGGATTCCAGCTGCCTAGTGCAGCCGTCATATTGTTTTGACAACTAAGAAGGAAATGGACTTTTCCGCGGGAAAGTTTTCTTTTTAAAGGAACAGTGGACAGAGAAAAGAAGAAGGGAGAGAAGCAAAAGGCAAGGAGCTCGGCTATCTACGCCTAAGAATACAGCACAATCAGACTTCACCCAGGGATCTCTGCTATTTGTGGGTGGCCACCCAGAAGTTGGAAACAGTGTGGAGAATCCCGAGAGGAGACAAGGGGTTGCAGTATATGAATCTGTGGTTCTCCGGGTGCTCCCATTGGTGTGTCAGACTTGTGTTTCTAAATTCATCAGGATAACAAGAAGGCAGCCATATTTTCTTTCATCAGTTAGAACTGTATGTCCAGATTTGTCACCATTTCACCCAGACTATGTTTAATCCTTCCCCTTTACATTTGCCTTTTATTCATGTGTGTTTTGTACCAGAGATTAAGATTTGGCTACTGAGGGTAGTAGGGCACTGAATGGTGTCTAGGGAAAATGGGATCACGAACAAACACCTAGTCATCTTTCATGTAAATGCAAAAATATTGTACCCTGAATTATAATACACTTGCTTATTTAACCAACCAAACTACCATCTAGGTTTCTGTCAAGCATTGGTGGGTGCAGACAGTGGGGAAGAGGGCTTGAGGACTGAATATTTTTTAATGCTAATATATCCTTGAACATCGTCTACTTCGCTCGCGGGTTGTGAAGTGTAGCAATCGCACCACTTTTTTAGGCGATTGGCATCAGAAACTGAATTGTTGCAAATTCCTGGACCAGTTATGTTACTTCCCACTTTAACCAACATCTCACTCTTACAGACTTTTCTGTAAAGAGCTGTGTGTTTTTACACTGATATAATGACCAAAGAGGGGTTAGGTGATCATCTGTCATTGCTATTTTGGATATTTACCTTATACAAGGAGCATCTCTTCACTTCTACCAATTTCATCAGCTCTGACATTTATAGTGTTTTTTATTTGCTGGTTTTAAGTGCCACACTTTCTAAATAGATTGATTGGTTAATCATGTGATAAATCTTGTCCTATCTAGGACTGATTCTTGGTTTTCATCCAGTGCTGCCATTGAAGACACTAGCTCACTACATCCCTGAACTGGAGAACAGATTTGAAAGAGTAATGGTGGAAGGAGGATTGACTGATTTTTACATCTGCTGGTTGGATGCTTTGGCTCTGTTTGTAAAAATCTATATACATTGGCAAGAGAAAGAATGTGAACCCTTTAAAAAGGTCTTTGACTGAATCACCAGTATGTAAAAGCACAATATGCGTACACTAATAATACACAAACAGTTATATTCTTTCATATCTTTATTGAAGACGCACTTATCAAACATTCACAGTGTGCTGTGGAAAAAAAATAGAGAACTCTTGAATTTAATAACTCCTCCTTTGGTAGCAATAGCCTTCTCACTTGCTACCAGTAGCTGCTGAAGATCATACCTGCGAACACTCAGCAGAAATTTTAAACCATTCTTATTTACAGAACTGCTTCATTTCAACTATATTCTTAGGACATCTATTGTGAACAACTCTCTTGAGGTCGTTCCACAGCATCTCTGTTGGGTTAAGGTCTGGGCTCTGAGTGGGCCATTCCAAAAGGTTTTTTTTTTTTTAAGCCATTCTGTAGTAGATTAGTGTTGATGACTGTCATCGTCCTGCTGCATCACCAAACCTCTACTAACCTTCAGCTTGTGGACATCCACCCTGACATTACCTTGAAAATTTGGGGAATTCATTTGCCCCTTGATGATGGCAAGTTGTCCAGGTCATGAGTCTGTAAATCAGGCCTAAATCATGATGCTCCCTCTACCTTACTTCACTGTTAGGATCATGTTTTAATGTTAAAATGATGTGTCTTTTTATATATTCAGTTTAATGAGTCCACAAAACTTTCCCAATGGCATTGTGGAGTAACAGTATGGTCTTTGGCAAGCTTTAGGAATGCAGTGATGCTTTTTCTGGAGAGCAGTGACTTCCTGGAATCTTGATATGGATACCATGCCTGTTCAATGTTTTGTGTATGGTAAAGTCATCCTCATTAAGAATTCTGTGTTGTGTCTTTTGAGTCACCTTAACTGGGCACCCACTTCTAGAGAGAACTACCACAGTTCTAAATCTTAGTCATTTAAACACAGTCTAACTGTGGACTAACAAATATTGTTACTGCTTATTATTTGGCCAATGCCTTTATCCAAGGCAACTTTACACATCTGAGACATACAAGGAGTTACATTTCCTTCAGTTTTCTAATTGGAGCACGCGCAGGTGAAATGACTTGATCATGGTCACACAGTTTCTCAGTAGCAGGATTTGAACCCACAAACTCAGTGTATGAAGTCTAAAGTGCAAAGTCTTAACCATTATATAACACTGCCTTCCAAGAATATCTAAACTCTTTAAAATTAATTTGTAACCCTTTCCAGGTTTATTATGCAAATCAACAATTACTGACCACAGATCTTCTGAGATCTCTTTTTTGCAAGACATGCTTTACGTCAGTGGATGCTTCTTGTGAACAGCAAAATTGAATGACTAAGTCTTTTGTTTAATAGGTCAAAGTAGCTCTAAACCTCACCTCCTATCTTGTTTCATTTATTAGATTCCAAGTTTGCTAACTCCTGCCCCCTATTAGATTTTGTAGAAGTTATTAGCCTAGGGGTTCACATACTTATTCCAACCCAGACCTGTAAATGTATGAACAATTTATTCAATTTGTACAAAAACAATACAACAATGTGTGTGTTATTAGTTAAAACAGATTGTGTATGTTCATTATTGTAACTTAGATGAGGATCAGACCATATTTAGACAAACTATTAAATAAATTCTGTGTTTTTCCAAAGGGTTCACGCACCTTTTAATTGCATTGTAAACCTAACACTTCTAGGAGAAAGGAGATGATAAAAAAATCCAGTTACCACATTGTACACATAATGCAATACTTTATTCATAGAAAAGATAAATGATACAGTACTTAGAGTAACCAAAGGAAAATACTGCACAATTGTTTATCCCTATATATCATGAGGATGTACATTTATTTTACAGATCTCTGCTGTTATTGGGCAATGCTTTAACACAAAGTATTTGTATCTTGTGCCTAATCCCTTCTTAAAAACTGACAGACTGTAATTGTCAGGAACAAATGCATACAGTTTGCTTTTTGGATTAGTTTTGACAAGTAAATTGTACATTTTTAATGGCTTCATTGTATTTAATTTTGCATAACCACTGTTCCCCTCTAACAACCCTTGTTCATACGGGTGACCTGGAGATCCAGAAGTTATTTTGCTATGATATATTTAATATCATTTGAATTATTATGCAAATTTTCTGAGACATTATTAGATAGATAGATAGATAGATAGATAGATAGATAGATAGATAGATAGATAGATAGATAGATAGATATAAGGGGAAGCAGCCTGATGTAACTGTTTAATGAACACCATTATTATTTAAAATGAGGAAAATTGTTTTTGAATGGTAGCATAAGTATTAAAGTTCAAAATATGTCACTTTTCTTCCTCAATTTGAGCAGTAGTAGGATTGTTTGTTATGTAGATTTCCTTTCATTCTCCTCTATTATATACAAGAGAAAAACAGCAGATGCCATTTTTCAAATAAAAAAAATCTAAAACATATAAATATTTTTTTCTATTATTTTTCCTATTTTGGATGGAGATTCATTACAAGTAAACACAAGTAAAACAAGAGCTATTCTTATTAGTAGGAAATTCTACAAAAAAGAAAGCACACTTTCTTAATATGAGTTGTATTTGTGCCACCAGGTAAATACATATTTTAACATACAGTATATTGTAAAATATTACCAAAACATTTTATGAGAAGAAATACCTTATATGTTTGACTATAATTCAAAAACCTGCTAGCCTGTGGCAGGAAGAAAAACAATAGCCTTGAAACCTCACAGTCCCATGAATCCCTCAGAAAAGCAGACCCCAGGAAAGGGAAGCAAACCAACTATGTGAATTTTTTGTTACCTTCATGTGAAAGAAAAAAAAAATCCAGCCCAGACGCTCTCTTCTCAGCCAACAGCGCAGACAATCCAATCAGCAGGAGTGGGGTCATTGGTGGGCTGGGCTTTTCTCTCTTACAGCACAGGCAGCAGCCACTCTTGATGAATAGCAGAGACACTCTGGGCTTTTTGCCAGAAAGTGTGTTTATATTACAGTGGAATTGTGTGAGCATCCTGGGAGATTGGTTGGCAGCACCCATGGGGGGAGTAAAGGAAGAAAGAATAGTTGGACGACGAAGAGGTCCGACTGTGCAGCACTGAACAAGCAGTTGAGCATATTAAGGAAGAACACCTACTCGAGTGTAAGCCATGGCCTGAGGTAAGTTAAGTGATCCTGTGCAAACACTATCTATCTATCTATCTATCTATCTATCTATCTATCTATCTATCTATCTATCTATCTATCTGTCTGTCTGTCTGTCTGTCTGTCTGTCTGTCATTAGTTACTACTTATGCTCTATCTAGCCATGTAGACTGAGTATACTAAATGCTTCATTGATATTTCAGCCAGTGCCTTACTGCACTTATCCAGTCAACAAAATATGTTTTGTTTAAGAATAGCTAAATAAGGGTAGTCTCCTTATGTGTTTCACATAAATATCTCAATAATTACCAGCATCTGTGTATGTAAATAATAACTAAACGGGATCAGACTGCACATGACTTAAGAATGTTAATGAGCATTCACAGTTATATATTATGTGCACGCTGAGTCTCTCTAAGGTAATGTGAGTCTGGCAACTGAGTACTCGTGCATCTCTCCACAGACAGACCTTTACATCGTGACAGGCTACAACATATACAGCAATAACACAGTGTCCTGCAAGACTGATTTTGAATTGAAATGCTTCCATACAATATTGACAAGTACTTCTTATAATAACACAATTATTAACCATTTAGAAGCCTCTCATATAATAAACAAAAGAGCTTATTAATATAATTTAAAAGGCACATGGCAAAAGGCACAGAATCACTCAACTACAAAGAATGAAGACAATAAAACTGAGTTTGTTTTTGTCATCTTGTAGGTTTTGAGCGAGACGTGTTTTAGTTAAGTTAAAAGGATTTTCTATTGGTAGCAAAAAGCTGGAAGTATCAAGTATTGATGGCAGATGTCAACAATTTATTTTTAATGAAGACGCGATAGCAACAGCTAAGGTTTATGCCAACTTGTTTTCGATTCTTACCTCTGCATTGTTTTTGCAAACTTTTTGGACTTTTTTACAGTTATATGCAAATTAAAACTTTTACAAGATGTTAACATTAACTTTTAGTAGCTGTGTATTTTAATTTCTTGCCTACTCATAGACCGTTGTGGTCATGAAAAATAATAAGAGTGAGTAATAGTTGAATAATATTTAACTAACAGTCCTGTGTACTTGTTACTACTATAGTATTATATTTTGTAATCTAAACATTTGGGTATTATCTACAAATTCTAAGTTAGAGAACAAAAAGATGTAACATACTACTGGTGTCGGTGTGGAGTTTACTTGCTTCCACTTTGTCCATATGAGATTTTCCAATTACTTCAGTTTCTACCTACATTTCAGTTCTGTGCTGGATAGATTGACTGGTGATAGTGGGTTTGTGTGTGAGCAAGTGTGCCATGTGCTGGACTGGAATCCCACCCAACATTGACTCCTGCCTTTATGTTATCATGACAGCCTTCCACTGCTTGTAACCCTGTTTTGAAAAAAATGAATAATTATTTCACTTTTTAAAAGATCTGCTTTAGCTATCAGGGCAGCATGGTGGCACACTATTAGCCACCATATAGTAAGGAGACCTGGTGTATCCTGGTGTGGTGTTTGCATGTTCTCCCTGTGTACGGGTGCTCTGGTTTCTTCCATCTGCTCAAAGACATGCAAGTTAGCATGTTAGAGCTGACAATTCTAATCTGGCTATAGTATGTGTGTGTGTTCACTCTGCAATGGACTGGCGCCCTCTCCAAGGTTTGTTCATGGCCTTGCACCTGGTGCCAGCTGGGATAAGTTCCAACGACCCTGGTCTGAATTAAGACATGATATGTTTTATCAATAAAAGTATCTTGTATTTGAAAACTAAGACAAATAGCTGTGCTTTGCTATATAAGTCTATCAGTTTTAATTCTGCAAAAAAAGAATACAATTAGTGAAATATATAAACTAAGCTTACAATACCTCATAATCTTACAGCAGAATTTAGCATTTTGTTTTTATTATTCAAAATCCCTCATTAGAAAAACTCATTACAAGAGAGCATCTTATCGAAGTATTTTGTTTACATTTTGTTTTCCTTTTCACAACCTAAATGGAATGTCCAACACATTTTTTTGACAAGGCAAGTGCAAGAAAAGTGGATCCGTTCCATTGTGAAATTTACTACTGCTTCATGATTTGCTTGAACGTTTCGGTTTGTGTGAAGTTTGCTTATTAGCCCAATATTTGTGTGGGTTTCTTCCACATTCCAAAAAGAATTAAATAGCAACTCTAAATTAGCACTGAATGATCGTGCCCGCTGATGGATTAGCACTTGAGCCCTGCCTTGAGCCCTCTGCTGCTCTACAATCCTGTGACATACAAATTGCTTCAGAATGTTATGGTGGACTATGAGGAAGAGGAAGTTGAAACAAACCTGTGAGAGAATAACTGCCTATGCTATGTGCTTAGTGGTTCTTTTGCTAGATTGAATGTTTAATTTATTGTAGCTATGCATTTGAAATTGGTATTTATGTTTATATTTTATAAAATTACTTGGGGGCTCAGCCCCCTGCTCACTTTGCTCGCCCACCTCTGGGTTTGGTTTACCGAATATACAATTTAAAGAGATTGTTATTTTCATGGGAATTGTTACATATGCATTATTTTCGCTCTTACTTTTAAAATTTTTGTAAAAACAAAACTTGTCCTTCATTTCTGGCTAAATCTTTCTCGCAGGACGTATAACGCTGCTTGTGTTGTGAAGGTGGGGGCGGCTGAACGCATGCTAAGGAGATGCCGTCGGATAATCTGCTGTCTTTCTGCTGCTGCTGCTACTGGAAAGCTGTGTGTTCTTTTTGTCTTGCTGCATGTTGATCATTTAAAAGCCTGTACTGTAGCTGTCCTTTTGCTACCTCGTGTCTCTGTCACTCACGTTGTGGAAGGAGGGGGTGGGGGGGGCTGAACGCACACTAAGGAAAAGCAGTCGGATCATCTGCTGGCTTCCTGCTGCATGTTCTACTCGTCGCTTGTCATTGTTTTAAGAGCTGGGAGCACATGATGTTTGTCTGTCAAAGGCATTCCAACAACTGCTTGGTTAGATGTGCTTGAACTTGTTTTCAATGTGGTCTCACTGCCTTGTCTCGCGTGACGTTAAAGTGTCTCTCACGGGACGTCAAATTGTCTTTGCGTGGCGTTAAAGTGTCTCTTGCGCGGACATCATATTGTCTTCTGAGAAGATCACGTCTCGTCTCCCTAGTTTCCCTCCCAGGATTTTTTTTATAATAGAGATATAATATATTATAATAATATTAAAATAATTTTAGTGTTTTAGTTGAGACAAGGTTTGTAAATGTTTTAGCATTTATCTTTTAAAGTTGAAAGTAACAAATGATCGATGGCATTAGCTCAAAGTAATAGAAGCTGAAAAATGAATATAATTTAAATGTTTGTTGCCACAGCATATATCAATAATGTGTTATATATATACTTATGGATTATCCCATCATTCATTTCCAAAGAGACTGCTTGGCACTGCACATCTTTCTTTCTTATAGATTATCCCTAGCCATGACAGTTTTACACACTCTTTAAAAGATGGTCATTATACTCAATTGATGTAAGGAGGCGTAAAAGAAAATTTAGACACTGGTTATGGGTGTCCTATCTTGTACCTTGCTTTTACCCCCAGGTATATAAAAAGTAAATTGATCAGCTAAGTTGACGTAGACGTTCATTGAATAGTAATAATGGAAAAGATGGCTCACTTCCTATTAATATTATTATTAAAGAAGATTTTCATAACCAGAGATGTTGTAAATGATTCAAGCAGTTGCACCTTATTTAATGACCTTTGTATACTGCAAGCTGAGATACAGTAAGTGGAATTTCTTATTGAGGAAGCAAGAAGTGTCATTACAACTAAATACAATGCTAATGCAGAATAGTGAACAATATATAAGAAGTTGCCAAAACTTTTAGACCAAAGTTTTACATAAATAGGACAGAAATATAGAAATGATCTCCTTAAAACATGGAGTGGTGAAAATCTGAACAAATTATAAAAAAAGCATAATTCTTTTGCATGAAAAGTTCCAAAACATATTGAAACTATATCTAAATGTCAAAAGAGCAAGTCAGCAGTATTTTCACAAATCGGATATTCCTCATTAGTTTAAAAAAATACTTTGTTTCATATCTTCTTACAGAAATCTTACAGCATCAACAGCAATTTTGATAGAATGCATCTTATCAACTTGCTCATCATGCAATTCTTTTTCTTGCTTTTTGCAATGAATAATTTTTCAACACGATGTTATTAATTGATTCTGATTAATACTTTCCTAACAAAAGGGGTCTTAAAAACAGTACTAGAATGTCATTGTTTTGTGCACAATCTGTCATAAACAAAGCATTATCACATTTTTTCTCATTTAAAATCTACTTGCTGCCAAGGAGCCAGCTATGTCTCATCCCTGTTAACATTTTAATTCTTTTGTATCTCCCCAATGTGTGTGTGTATATATATATATATATATATATATATATATATATATATATATATATCTTTGGATATACACTGCAGTTTATCCTTGATATATCCTTGATATCTTCAATTGAACATTGATACAGAAATGGGAAACTAAATCATGCCTGCAACAAAATCTCTTCCAGTAGGATTAGTGTGCATACTGCACAAGAAAAGCTATACTTCATTCATGGGTTATTTCAAGGGCAGGAAGAAGCAGGCCATTTCAAAGACAAGCAGCAAATGAAGCATATTAAGTGTTGCTATTGGATTAGATTATTAATAGACTGAACTTGAAAAACAAATTGACTACTTCCAGTCTGATTAAAAGACAGAGGACAAAGCATTCACACATATTAAAATGAGCAAACATCTCAACGCATGGAAATAGAAGAGCTCAACTTAAAGCCTTCCTAGTGTACCTTGTTAACTGCTTCTGTTGCGCCACTAATGTTTTTTGTTAATAGTGGAGCCATAAGAAGGTGCTAAAAATCACATTTTTGACATTGGCAGACCTTTGTAAAATCTACTACATGAATCACCACTGGTAAAGGAACAGAAACACACAACCCATAATTACAGGAATGGAAATTAAATGTTTGCTTTTGGAACTGTCTAAGCTCTGATAATTTCATTGTGCTAATGTTTAACATAGAATAGATTTGTGTAAAATTGAGCCATGAATAACTGAAGGCACACAGTGTCTTAAAAAGAATGTGCCTTATGAGTAAAGTTTTTAAAATGTTTGTATTTTACTGCAGCTTGTCAGTGTCTATTTTTGTCATACGTTTTCACTGTAGGGTACATTTCATTTCAGTTATGCGTTGAGTGACTATGTGATGACGCCAACAGTCATACCACAAACTGTCACTTTAAAACAAAAAACCTTAAACGAAAAATATCCAAGCTGCCAAATGTACATTGGTCAAGTTGTGATAAACGATTCTACACCTCAAGAGCTTATTTTTATTTAAAGTGATGAGATGTGCATGACCTTTGTTTTTCATAGAATACATTTTACCAGGTAAAAGTATACATGGGAATGTGAGTTTCTATAATTCTGGATCACTTCCATCCAGTTAAGTTTGCATTAAAATTATTCCTGACCGCATTTATTATTTATTCCATGGTGCCGTAATGTTGTTTTGTTTTGCATATAGGCGTCTCCATGTTATGATTTTCGTTACTGGCACACTGCTTCTGGTTGCCAAGGAACATGATTTCAGAAGGCACCACATCTTACATCATCAGCCCTTAAAAATACATGGTGCGAATTTCTCTCCCTTGGCTTCTGAACTTTCAGTTTTCCATCCGACTTTGCTTTCTGATTAGCGATTAGGCTTTGACGCAATAGATTTCGACTTCTCAGTTTTGACTTTTATCTTCTTTTTGCCTGTGTTTCATCTCCTTTGGGCAAAATAGAGCTCAATTAAAATATTGCAGCATAAATTGCATCCTGGTACAGAAGTCATAAAAGTATCAACTGGAAATTAAAACAAAAGATAAAATAAACACAGGAAAATATAAATGTGGTGATACAGAAGAACTTATGTATCTGGCAGTTGATGACAGGAAAGCTGGAGTATTGCAATTTCCACTTTAGTATGCCAGAAGTAGTGTTAAGAAGGCAATTCAATATCAGACAGAAGCTAGTGCAGTTAAGCCAGTTGACCTGTAACTCATAGATCGGTGTTCATTGAGCACAAGGAGGAGACTTGCTCCTTACATTGAGTGCAGAGTGTGCCATTCTTCACAAACCATGTTCTAATTAGCCTAAACGTACAACTTGTGACTGGACCTGGGCAACTCATTTCCCCTATTTTATTTACCCTTGTGGAATGAATGTGGGAGTGGATTCTTGCTTTAATTTCAAGGTCGGCCATTTACAGAGAATACTCAGATCATTTCTGGAGGACATATTCACTCACCAAAAATAGAACCGTGAAATTCAATTCCAGCTAGGTGTAAAGTATTACATTTGTCAGTGTTTCTCAGCTACTGCTCATTCATTATCAGTTTATAAATAATATAGAGGTGAATAATTAATTAAATAAGACTGAAATATTTTTGCAACAGGACTAGATTACTCCCTTAATGCTTTATCTTTTTAATTTCAGACTACTCTGTTTTAAAAAATCTCTTCTTCAGAAGACTGATGAGCTCTACAAATTAGGTTATATTTCCCAGATGGCTTCTTTCACATTGCAGTCTTTTAAGAGCAAAGGATTTGAAATATTTTGTGATGGCATCCAATGTTAATCCTTGCTTATCTTACAGACTTGGCATTAGACTGTGCCGAAGTGAAGTGGGAACTTTGAGGTTGACTAGCTATGTGATTTATATCTTTGAAAACAAGGTTTTAACAACTGTCCAATGCATAAACTGGGGAACATTACTGGCCATTGTAGAATATGCATTGTATCTAAGAAGGGGTGCTAAAGACCCAAACTCAATTTTGGGAAAGGAGCTAAACAAAAGAAAAATAACAAAATTGATAACCTTGCTATTCTCTCCTCCCAAGTCTCTCTCTCTCTCTCTCTATACTTTAGGCTCTATTCCAGCTACCAGCAGAGTTATTGCCCCGACCTACTATCCCAACTTTGAGCCAAATGTGATTATGGGATAAAGACCTCTTTAAACCTCATTCTGAAGTCACTTCTGGAATTATATCCAAGTTAAAGATAACTCCACTTTTATATCAGTAACACCAGGCTACAATATTCTCTGATGCCCTTTAGTAATTATGCACTCTCCTTTTAAGAGGTAACATCTCCAGGGCAACCATCTTAATACCTGGCCATTTTAAAGGGCAACAGATTGTCTGTGCTCTTCCAGCTTGTGATGATGCTTTGCCTTCTGTTAGCTTTCTCATGCCCTCCATCTCGTTTTATAAAGATGGTCAAGCAATTCTGGCAACTACTGAATCACCTGCCTGAGAGAATTTGACACTTCTTCATGGCCTCACTTCACTCTCTACATTCATGTTGCTCCAGTCCAAGATGCTCCCTGAAGTGTCCCTCCTTCCACATTGATGTATTGACATATATATATCACCCTGGCAGTGCATAGTTTCCCCTCTTTTCATGGTCTTGTCGAGGTCTTCCCCTGCCTTGTGCCACCCTTTTGTGCACTCAGTCTCAGTTTTGACTGAGTCACATTTTAAAACAACATCTTAAACAAGAATTACTATAAAATACATCTTCTTCCAACCATTAACAAATCAGCAATCCAGTTCAGGATCACAGGAGTACATTATGTCCTAGTAGCATTAGATCAAAGACAGGAACCAACCCTAGACAGAGAACCAAACAATTGCCATAAAAGAGTTCATATTTTTTAAAAACTAATTTCAGCTGCATCAGTTACAATTCCTAGATCACTTTCTGTTCACTTTCAGGAGTGTTGTGCAGTGGTTAGGACTACTTCCTCACAGCTACTTTGAATTGTTACTGAACTGCTGATGTGGCTGGGTGTATTAAAGACAGCTCCATGGAAAGAAAAATGTGGGATGCCACCTGGGTTCTCCCATTTAATGTCTACAGTCCAACAAAAATACAACTAAGTATATTTGCTGGTTAGCCACTGTTGCTCGGTCAGTTTCTGAAGAGCTCCGTCCGGCAGGTAATGACACCTCTTTCCAGGAAGACCAAGCTTTTAAGGAGAGGGTGAAGTCAGTTGCTCTTCAGGCAATTCTCTGCAGAGAGAAGGAGATGACAATGTTAGTGATAGAACCCCTTCTTGTTCCCAAAGTGTTATTACATATCTCAATGGAGCCTGAGGTATGTAATAATATTTGTGACACTGGTTATATAGAGTTTACATGTTTTACCATTATTCTGGTGTTTTCTCTGGATTCTCCAATTTTTTTGACCCCACTTCTCAGAGAAATATTTATGTTAGGTTAAGTGGTGATTCTGACCTGGGATGTGTGAGAACAGAAGTGCTTAGTATGGTGGCTCTGTATCTAGAGTTGCATCCAACCTTCCATACAGTGTTCCCTGGAAAGGATGTAACTCTGAAAATTAGATAAAGCAGTGACAAGTACAGATGGACTTTTCATCTCTTGTTGTATTTCACATGGTGGACATTCTTAATGTTTTAATCTTCCAACTTTTCTAAAAAATCTTATGCAAAGTAATAATAAAGGAGTTTTAAAAAAGTTGGTTTTGGTAAAGTACTGCTATGTATGCCCCCTATAGTTCAGTAATATTGAATGTGCTTGTTTAGGACTTAACTTATATGAAAATGGGGCAAAAATCAACATGAATATTGCAACCTGTCTAAAAAACTGTAAGGCCAGGTACCTCGTGGATCATTTCTCTGCTGGAGTGCCTATCCTGAGGAGTTTGTTTGTGCTCATTTCATTCACATTGTAGTTCAGTTTATCTGCTTTGATAAAAAAAAGTATTGTTACCTAGATGAATTGGTGAAGATAAATTGGCCCAGTGTTAGTAACTGCGCAATGAGTGTTCTGTGTGACAGACTATCATCCTATCCAAGGTTGGTTCTGGCATTGCATAAATTGCTAACAAGTTGGAGACTGACTCTTTAAAACATAAAGCAGTGAACAATAAATATGAATATTATCAACAATACAAATGGTCAATGCTCCATTCTCATATGTGCTTGCCAGTACTTCTTGTAGTTGGTACTGTTATAAAGATAATTTAAAAAATGTTGGTTTAAAATAATAGGAATGTTTGTGTGTGTCCTGCGGTGGGTTGGCACCCTGCCCAGGATTGGTTCCTGTCTTGTGCCCTGTGTTGGCTGGGATTGGCTCCAGCAGACCCCCGTGACCCTGTATTCGGATTCAGCGGGTTAGAAAATGGATGGATGGATGGATGGAATTATAACTCTGTATCACCAACTAAACCAAAAAATAGAACTACCTCATCTTGTTACGGACATGAATAAAATGTCCACAAATGGGAACAGTAAAACGTACTAATTATTGACACTCACTCAAGCACAAAGTCCTCTCTATCTCTTCAATATTCTCAACAAAAGCAACTTAGAAGGCACTAAAAAATTGATAAATGGTTAGTGGTGCTTCATTATGTTGCTTCCTACCTTTTAACATATCTTAAAATCTACTTTTGTATATGGTTGTTTTCTCAGGATTATTCTTTCTTTTCCTTTTTTTCCCTGCTTTTGTTTAGACAAGTATTGTATTTCTTTGCTCTGAACACATACTGAGCTATCCTTTCAAGTCTATAAAAGAACAGCTTCTCTTTTCTTTCTTTTTGATATACATTTTTATTGTACTTTTGAAAAGCTGAATATTACAATGACAAACTCCTCAATCAATCATATAATAATAACAACAGATAAGTACATTCATTTCAAAAGCAATACCGAGAAAACAAAGAAAAAACATAAATGCAAAGGCAAAAAGTACACCAGGATTTTTCTTACCATGCATATGTCATGCCATGCAGAAAATGAGTAATGATGAGTGTTAAGTGGTTTTGCAAATTAAATGACAACATGCACCAGGCCAATGACATTGGCTTTTCCATAAATGTAAGGTTTTTGATTTCACAAAACATATAATACCATGTAATCAGCACACTTCAGATTTACTGTCAAGTGCACAAAGTGTAGTGAAATTCCTATTTGCATGCTTGACCAACATGCAACACACCCCATTTTTTGACACTGCAAATCTTGTTCCATAGATTATGTGAAATATAACAACACAGAAAGCAATGGGCCAAAAGTAGTTCAGTTATGTTGTGTTAGATTATCTGCAGGCTCGTGTGTTTATCAACCAATTGCAGGATTGCTGTATGTGACTTCCCTTACAGGGAGGGTCCTTGCCTTGCACCCAGTGATGCCAGAATGGGCCCCGGTTCCTTCAACATTTAATTGGGTGAAGTAGGTACAAACAATGGATGCATGGCACTGGGATACAGTGATTAGTGATGCAGCTTCATGGCGTTAGGGAAGTGAGACTATATTCCTAATATGTGCACCCCTACTGGATTGAAATGGATTATTCCCACTAGATTATGCAAAGGATGACTCATCTGTCAGACTATATCAGGGAGTAAAGATGAGCCATCAAAGTATTCTAGAAGTGAGCTCTCTTCAGATCAGTCATGTTGGATGGGCTGCTCCTTCTCTCTGTGTGGGTTATATGTGTGGTATGGAGTGCTTTAGGGGTGTCATTACTCAGATGTACACTTGGCAGGGAGAGTTAAAGCAGGGAGATTAAGCAGAAGATCTGCTGCTTTGACTCTTACCAATGTTTCAATTACAGGTTTTTGATTATACTGACAATAATTTGATTCCCCTCCGCTTCTCTATAGGAAGGTGGTAGTCAGGTAGTGTTAAGGTGCACAGAATGTATTTTTCTATTTTTAACTCTTACAGAAATCTGCTTCTGCATGTTAAATTAAGTATAAATATTAGATGAAGCTGTCTTATGGCTTCTCTCTTCCATCTTCAATATTTTCAATTAAGACTCAGAGTACAAGCCTTGTTTTTTTGAAAAAACATGTCAGCTACTGTCTGGGCAGGTCAAAATAAGCATTTTGATCATGCCAGTTTTCCATCCATTTTTAAGTGTATTATTTTAAAATGTAATTTATTTCTGTCGCTTAACTTATTTCTCAGAAATGCATGCATCTTTGATTAGATCACCATCTTATTTTTCTTTAAATCATTTTGTTTTCTGAATTCATTGGTCCAATTGGAAGTCTATTCCATCCATTCAACCATTACCAAGCCTACTCAAACTAATTTAGGATCGCAGGAAAGCAGGGCCAAGGCAGGATAGGATGTATGACAGTGGAGGTAATGCTGTCAGTGTGAAAAAACAAGCCTTGTCAGAACCTGAAATTTTTAACACAATTTAGTATGGCTCTGGTGTAGGGCACAGAAATCAGGGAATGATTGTAACAGAAAGGCACATTTCTTCTTGAGCACAAAGGCAATAGTTTGTCATTGAAATAAACACAGTTATTATGAATATATTTCATAAATATAAAATAATATAATTACATTATATAAATTATATATTTCCAAAGACTATGGGCCACAGTTATAGTTCTGACGGTTAATTGCATCAGAAGTACTAAGTAATTAACTAAGTGCTTTTTTGTATACAATATTTATTTTATTTTTTTACCATGGGCTAATATTATTACTGTAGTTCACTGAATCTGCTTAGTCAGGAATATGCTGCATGCATTTGACCATGAGTAAAACATTTGTGCCGTAGATCAATTACTTATTTTCCTACTGACTGATTATGATTTTTGTTGATGGTCATTAAAAAACAAACTTTTTGCCAATTGTTTTGTTCTGATTTGAAACATGTTATCGGTTCTAATAATGTGTATTTTGAGTACTTACGTCCACCTGCCTTGCACCCTGTGCTTGTTGGGACAGGTTCCTGCTTCTAACTTCAAGAATAAAGCAGATTTAGAAATTGATCAATGAATATATTATTACTATTATTATAAAAGATTTTCATTTGTAATTCCCTCAAGCATTTGTTTTTGTGTTTTTCTTCAGTTGTTTGTTTAAGCTTCCTTTTTCTCTTTTTTTTGCTATAGCCAGTCAATAAAGTCATGACAATAATTTGTGTATTACTACAACTTCTTACAAGAAGCATTGATGTTTACAGGCTGCACATTTAGGTTTAGGAGTTAAATATTTTAAAATATATTTTATAAACTAAAAGATATGTATAACATACTAAAATGCATTTTCCCACACCACCTTGAGCCATGAGGCCAGGAATTGGATTGAGTGGTTTAGTAAATGGAATTACATGAAAAAAAGCAATAGAATGTAAATATCTTATTTAATGGAGAGTACTTGTAAAATATCAATGAACAGATATTTCTGAATTATGAGAAGAATAATATGTGTCATTGGGTTTTCAGTACAACATCACAGCGTGAGTTGGAGTGATTCTCACACTTAGATGCTGCTTGGCAGGACTTTTACAGCTTAAAACACACAAATTCATAACTGATTTTCTTAGTTGTTACAAGTCTGTTAGAGTTATGTTAGTAAATGTTTGTGTAAGTTATATATACTAATTATATAAATTTTTTATATCGCAAATGTTCGTATAATTGTATGAGAGACAATATCAACATACATTGCATGTATTGTCACAACCAGAGGATGGAAACATTGATTAAAAGAAAACATTGGAAACATTGAAAAAGTGAATAAGTTTGTTGATTATTTATTAACACAACAGACAGCATATACACAATGTGCTCATTTCAGTACATACTATAGTGTGAGACAAAATCTCGCTATATATTTGTTTCAGTATATCGTGTATTTGTTTTACAGTATATTTAAACCCTTTCAGTACACAGTGTGTGTGTTTTGGCATTTGGTGTATGAACTTTGATGAATTCATTTTTTCAGAAATGGTGCCTTATAGAAAAGAAATATTGTGAATTATATGTAAACTCTGTGTAAGTGCTAGCATTTTTGGTACCCTAGGCAAAGGTGAAACTATCACTCCCTTAACATGACAGTTTTCATGCTGATGCTTCCCTGGTGCAAGACCTAGTTGGTGGAGTCTGCAAGTGCACATTAGGGTATAATAAATTGATGGGGGCATATGATTCATATATGTTACCCAATATATTGACAGGCACTGAACTCATTGTCCATCCCACCTCTCCTTTGAGCTGCACTAGCACCACCTCTCATGGCTTATTGTCTTGGGTATGAGGAATCAGACTCCTCCAGTATTACTGGATAGATAGATAGATAGATAGATAGATAGATAGATAGATAGATAGATAGATAGATAGATAGATAGATAGATAGATAGATAGATAGATAGATAGATAGATAGAAAATATGTGAAGCATGTCACTACCCATATTAAAGGGGAATAGTCCTAGACCAATCCAGCCAGACATTAATGAGGACACCAAGTACTTGTAGCAGTGCACCACCTCTTCCTCAACTACATGAATAGAGCCTGGGCATGGAAGTTTTTTGGTGCTGCGAGAGTCAATAACCACTTTATTGGTTTGATTTTATGCTGCAGACATTTTCCTTTGCATCAAGAAACACAGTTTTCATTTTGACTCCTGAACACTTTCTCAGCTCCCTTGTCAATACAGCCCATTAGTGCAGAATCATCAGAGAATTTTTGCAAAAGATTGACCTGGTGTTATATTTATAGTCTGAAGTGTACATGGTGAACAGAAAAGCTGACGGTGCTATTCCTTATGGTGCTCCAGTATTGCTTACATCTACATTACAGTCCTTGAGCCTCACAACCTACTGTCTGCTGGACAGGCAGTCCATTATCCAGAAGACATCCACTTACTTATCTCTCCGCTTACCCCTTAACAGGAATGGCTGGATGGAACTGAAGACACTGGAGAAATCCAAAAAACAATCCTCATACTTGTTATACCACACCAGGTCAATTTATTATGACTAATGTGCACATCTTTATAAAGTTTAAAGAAAAGAGGAGTGTCTCAAAAAAAAAATGTTAACAGTTAGAACATAACAAGTTAGAACATAAACAATTTACATAGAAGAACTAGTCTCAAAGCTTAAACCAGGGACATTGAATCCATGAAATACGTAGTACTAACCATTATGCCCAAAGTACATAATTTTTACAAAGATCTCAGTATGTTTTTGTAGCTGTAAAAGTTTTAGGAAAAGCAAACTAAAAAGACACATGCATAGGTACATTGCATGATGTTGATTGTACAAGATCTCTTTTGTGTTCCTACTTGTGTTTACTGTGGCAAAGCAGTCCAATTGATCCCGTATTTAAAAACACTACCTGTTGTATTAAGTAATGAAATAACAGTCACTCAGTAGGGAAGCGATGATAAATTTGTTAGCTGTTGCAGTAAAATCTTTTTTGTGTTTTGGATCAGACAGCAAAAGATCATAAAATATAGCTCCACTTTTATATTTTTCTTGTTTATTTTCTAGAATTGTGATGTCAATGTCAGTTATCAATATCAATCTATGTGTATGGCATCTTTAAATAACTTAAGTTACACTAAAGCACTGAATGGCATAATAAAACACATCAATCTGAAAAAGAAAATTGAAAGCAAATAGAAGTAAAATAATCACAATGCATGTGACACAACTCAAATTAATACAAAAAGGAAAGGCTCAGGAATTCAAAAAGCCTTAGAAAACAAACCTTGTGATGGACCTTAAAGGCACTAACAGAAGCAGACCAACTAATCAGAGACAGAATGTTCCAAAACTCCAAACTATCTCTGTTTTCAAACAAGAACGGGGACTAGTCAAAAAATAGCTGTCCTGAAGACCTTCAAGATCTTGAGGCTGATACTGGACAAAGTAGATCAGTGAGATAAACATGAGCCAGGCGTTCAGAGCCTTGTAAATCAAGAACAAAAACTTCATTGAATTCTGTACCTCACAAGAAGCCAAAGGAGACAGACTAAAATTGGCGAAATACAATGCCTCTCCTTAGTACCAGTGAACATCCTAGCAGCTGTAATTTGCACTAATTGTAGCCAAGATAACACAGACTTGTTTAACACCCAAAGTAAAGTGCATTATAATAATTACTGAGCTTTTAGTCAGAGAGTATGTCAGATTTGCCAACCACAATTGCTGATCTCATTACCGGACCATGTCAATTTATACAAGTGAAAATCACGAGGGGCCTCATGCAAATCGCTGTGCGTAGAATTCACACTATAACATGATATAAGCACAAAAGTGGAAATGTGCTTACGCACAAAAAAATCCTGATGCATAAATCTGTGTGAACACCAGCTTCCATGTTCTTCCGCTACATAAATCTCGGCCAGCGTGAAAATTAACGCATGTGCACGCACCTGCTGACCCACCCCAACTCCTCCCAGAATTATGCCTCTTTGAATATGCAAATCAATATAAATAGTGATAGAACAGTGTTCTGTGAAAAGGCAATGGCAAAAGCACGAGGGAAAATAGAATTTCAGCGAATACCAAGTGGAGGCAAGGAAAAGTGTATTATCAGTGGTATAAACAACAAGGAAGTTGATCGAGTGACATAGAGTGCCTGGCTGCTGCATGAAGGGTTAGCAGGCATGGTGAGTTCAGCCATAATCTCATCCTCATTTTCTTTTTTCCATTCTGTTATGGTATGTAAAATACAAAACGTCAGACAGATCAGCTTCTTTTTGGTTAGGGAGTTTCAAAACACCAGTGTTTCTTATTTCTTATCGCTGCATTATATGAATTGTACTTATGGATGAGCATTCCTTGGTTGCCAGCTCTTATGCACACTGAGCCCACCCCTATAACTAAAGATAAAATCAAGCCTGTTTGGTTTTGTCAGAGCAAGATGAGGACTAGTTGGAGTGAGTTGCTGGGCATGTCAAATGAGATGACTGATTCACAGGAGAATGCTGCTGACTGCCTCCAACTTTCTAGGATCATGGAAATGAAAGCTACAATTGAGAATTGCTGGAAAAGTCATTACATGTGGCATAGGCTTAAGTCACTGAAAGGCAGAAAAGACGAGCTTAGGGATTTGTGACACAATTATTATAAGCCTATTGAAAGGCATAAAAGACTTAGAAGTTAGTTAGACAGATTTTACCTTGGAATCATGAATTAGTTTTTGATTTGGGTATAATACTTCCAAAGCCTAGACTGGACTTCTTGATTTTAACAGTACTGTCAAAAAACAATCAACTCATTTTTGCTTACATTAGGCTCAAGATAACTCGTTGCCATCTAGGATATGGCCTCATAAAAACACTCAGCAATGGACTGAAGTTGCTGAGTATCCACAAAGGTCAGAGACAGTTAAATTTGAGTATCGTCTGCAACACATTGACACATAACATTGTACTTCTTAAAGATATTAGTCAAGGGGAGCATATAACAATATAGGACCAAAGACAGATCCCGGGTGGACTTCACATGCCAACAGAGCAGAGAAAGAAAAGCAATCACCAATTTTACCAGAAAAATATAATGGAATACTATATATTCTGCACTGCACTCCTGGGGTAAGAGGTGATAGATTTGAAATCCTACTGGGTTGCTTACAATGTTCATCCCATACTGAGACATATTTGAATGCAACCCAGTATTTTCATACCTGTAGCCTTTGTCTTAACTTGCCTAGGAAATAAATGAAAGCATCTTCTTGTTTATCCCAGGGCTGATATGTCAGCCGAAGTCCATAATAGATCATAGCTGGAACACAAGAGAGTAGAGTATGAGATTTTGCAAGTATTCATCATTAACAAAGAAAAAGTGGAAAGTGATAGAAAAGAAAGTTTTTTGTTCTCCCTCTAAAAGGGCATGGGGAATTTTGAAACTTGCAGAGATTGTGTTGACCCCATAATACTGTAAGTTTATGGGGAATTTATTGTCACATCTATAAAGTGTAGTAAAATTCTTACTTGTGCTAATCAATATTCAACATGCCATCATACCATAATATAAATGAGTTACACAACCTTGTCTTGAAACTTTTGTATTTATTGCTTGAAAAATCTTAAACCTTATATATTATACCATTGCACGAACGAAGAGTTTTACAAATTTACATTTTATGGAGTAATAGAATGTACTATCAAATGGTATTAATTAAGTAGTGAAGAGAGATTTTGAGCGTGTTATTCAATGGACAAGTAACCCCACCCAAGGTTCGTCCCTTTCTTGAGCCAGGAGCTGCCAACATATACTCTTTCATTTGAAATACAAATTTGGATAAAGCCGGTTCAGGATGGATGGATAAAAACGTTTTTAATGAATTAAAAAAGTAACTACACAGGGTGATCTAAACTTGCACAGGAACAGTAATAGTAACAGACAACATATTATGCCATAAAAGAGAAGGGGGGCTGCAAGGGATGAAAATTACCCTTAATCTATAAAGACGAAGAAGTTCCTAACATCACAGAATGTCCACCATTATCATATACAGTACAGGCTGGCATGGATTTTTGGCCATGCCATCATTTCTTTCATCTATCGATTTTCTAAATGACTTATCCTGCTAAGGAGCCGGTGGTTAGGCATCATTACAGACTTAGAGAAATTTAGAATAAGCTGTTCATTCAATGTGCCCTCCTCATTGTGTAATCAATCACAGCATATGCTGTTATGCCAGATGTTACAGTCTGAAGGGAATTGAAGCTGACGTTGATAGCTGGTGCACTTTACATTGTGCATTTCAGCAGTAACAGATGAAATAGCTGCAACCCGGAGAAAGTAGCTGGAAAGAGGGATTAATCATAGAAGTAATGTAGCATCAAGAAAACTGAGGCAGACAGGAAATTCAATCTTGATCAGATGTTGTTGCTGTTTCCATGCAATTTATGTGTGTGTGCGTGGGTGTGTGTGTGTATGTGTGTGTACTTTTTTGTGTGCTGTAGCTCCCTGAAAAATTGGTATAGTCAAGCTACACTGATAAAGAGCTGGCAATTAACTAAAGCTTATTAATGGATATTCTAATCTTCTAATGGAATGCTGCAAAAACATGGGCATAACACGTTTTAAATAATTTAATCGGAATCTGGTCTCATTTCAATATCTATATGTTGCAAAACTAATGCAAGATAACAATGCAAGATTGGACAATACAATTAAGGAATATCTTGCAACCTTACAGTGGCTATTTCTGTCCTCTTTGCAAGAAATAATATAATTTGGTTATTCCCTGTAAATGTACGACAATCCCTTATATCAAACAGGAGGATTCCTTACCTGCTCATTCACGCAGATTTGTTTCAAATGTGTTGGGCATCAGGGCCTAAATCAACTCGTCCAAGATGTGACTGGCATAAACCTCATCGGTCAACCTGTGATTCATTCATTTTGAAACAAAGTACCTTTAGTAGTAGGAGCTTTATGTGGTGGCTGGCTTGTTCATAAGGTAACTGGCTAAACTCTCAGCCTTTCATATGACTTATACTATTCATCCATCCATCCATCCATCCATCTATCCATTATCCAACCCGCTATATCCTAACTACAGGGTCATGGGGAGTCTGCTGGAGCCAATCCCAGCCAACACAAGGGCACAAGGCAGGAAACAAACCCTTGGCAGGGTGCCAACCCACCGCAGGGCGTGTACACACACACACACACACACACACACCAAGCACACATTAGGGACAATTTAGAATCACCAATGCACCTAACCTGCATGTCTTTGAACTGTGGGATGAAACCAGAGCACCCAGAGAAAACCCATGCAGACATGGAGAGAACATGCAAACTCCACGCAAGGAGGACCCAGGAAGCGAACCTGGGTCTCCTAACTGCGAGGCAGCAGTGCTACCCACTGTAATACTATTTATTGTAACCGCAATCTTGTCTTTACATTTGCCAGATAATAGTAGCTACCCACTCAGACAATGATGCCTTACACCTTTTTCCAGACCCCCAGGGGAGGTGCTGTAATGCAGCCAAATACACTGGAATGCAGATGGCATGGTCTTGACACACCAGAAGGGAGCTGCTCACCCAGCCAATGAATTTCTGCATCATTGTAATTGCATATTTGTGAGATTGATTCAGGGTGGCATTTGAGGTGATTGTGATTTATAAATGGCAAATTGCATAGAAATGTGCATACACCAGGCTGTATACAGTAAATCAGTTTTTATTTGGCATTTTCTTGCTTTTTGGGGTGTTCATATTTTCACACTTGCATTAGAAATAACACCACTGAAGATTATTTAAGATGGTGACAAATCACTCCTGGTGTCCAAAATTTTGGATTAAAAGCAAAATCTTTTGTGGAGCAAGCTAGTGTTTGATTTCTTTCAGTGAGGTAAGATTTTGAAGAAACTCTGTTGACTAGGACTTTCAGTTAACATTTTGGACCTTGGTGCTTTCATGTTTGTTTTTACTTTCCTGATTAAGACCTCTAAATGTCTGCTTGACTATTCCTGACACAACCCTATTAAAGTGCCTTTTTGTAACAGCAGTACAGCTAATTTAAAGTTAACTCAAGGACAGAAAGCTCATCAGGGTGGGTGGATGGAGGGGACCTTTATGGTGCCAATATACTTTCCACAGTATTTCTAAGGAAGCCAAAAGAATACATAAATTCGGGGTACACCTTGATAAAACATAAAAGGGATAAAGTAGAGGAAGAACTGAAAATAGTAAAGAAAAACAGCAGAACAAAGAACAGCTACTTCCTCCCTGGGCTTTCCCTGAATCCTATATACCATCCACCTTGCACCTTCTATACCTCAGATTCTTTTCAAAGCAGGTCTGCCTTCTGTTTTTACATTCATTTCTAATGTTTTCATGTGTTTTTACAGGACTAAGGTTAACATTTACAGTCTGAAGACATGCAATCAGGTTGATTTGTGACTCTAAATTTGCCTCCTGTGAGTATGTACTGTATGTTAGCACAAATGGTGATGATGTATAGTAGGTTTGCGCTCAACCCCTGAAGAGTTCTTAATGCATTCTTTCCCGATTCCTGCTGTGCATTTATTGCTGCTGTGAAAAGCTATAGTTCCCCACTACCCTCCACTGAATAAATGGTTACAGAAGATGCTTAGTAATATATTTTGGTATAATCATCATAACTTTGCATGGAATGCTCAGCTGGATACCATATAAATATTAATCAAAAGAGAAAAAAATACTCCATCCTTCCATCCACCCATTATCCAACCCACTATATCCTAACTTACAGGGTCACGGGGGTCTGCTGGAGCCAATCACGATGTTAAATGTTTCCATGTATGAGGGCAGCTGAAATGCATTACAAACTGAGACATTTTCAGATCCTGACCACAATTGACTTTTTTAAGCTACAATTTTTCACTGATTAAGTTGGCTCTTTTTCTAACTGAATTGAATGTTACACTCATTTCTAATAACTACACATGTACTGTATTGTGATTCTGAAATCACATTCTTGTGAGCTTGATATAGAAGTAGGACTGTCATAATTAATTATATTTTTTTTAATTACAAACAGGGCTGCCTGGCCTTTTTAACACCCATGCTGTTTTCCTTGTCCTCCCATTACTGCTCACATTTTTGAAATCTCAGTGGCTCTTTTGGCATATTATTATACTGTATTAAGATATTTCTTAATTATGACTCTCATATTGTTTAGTCTGTAAGAAAGTGTCAAGTCAAGTCAAGTGGCTTTATTGTCATGCCATCCAAACATGGTATTGCAGCATACTGTGACATGGAGTAACGCTCCCCAGGACCGCAGTGCAACATATACATAAACACTTTGCATCTTCATTGGGAAGAAACATTACTTTTCCCTGATGTCAACAAGAATTAGACGATTTTCAAGCCCCCAACTTAAAGTTTAAATCCAAACAATATATTTGATTTCTTTTCATTGTTCCATTTTTTCACTGCGTAAAAATTTCCGTTTGTTTGCGTGTATGCAATCTTTACTATCATTTTTTTAATACTTTTGAATTTTCTTACTTCCATTATCTCTAACCAGCTCTTCATGTGTATAGCACCAACGTTTTTAAATTATTTAAGATGTTCTACTTTGTCATCTACTCTTTGTCTTTTATTTCCAGTCCCAGGTGTAGTTAAATCTCTTGGCACAAAGTTTCATTTCGTGGGGCATGAAAGTGTCTCTCTGAGAAAGTCACGTCTCATCCCAAGATTTTTTTATTATAATAGAGAGATTTTAAAGTCAATTCTACATAACACAGGTAATCAATGTAATGACATTAAAACTGGAGAAATGTGCTTAGATGACTTTTTGTAGATTCCCTGCCACATGTGTCATGTGTCTTTGGTGTCCTGAAAGTGGCTGTAATTTTCTTGCTATACTCTCGCTTAGCTGCTTTGATGCCCCAAAATAGGTTTGCCCTCACTGTTCTGTGGGCTACTTTGTCACCTGATCTACAGGTAGCATTATGGGTTTTTTTAAGTGTTTGTACCTCTAATGTCACCCACAATTTCTGATTTGCAAATGTTCTGATGTTCCTTGAGGCAGTCAACATCATCTGTGCGTTTGTTAATGTTGCCAGTGACTGATGATGCGTATTCCTCTATGTTCATCTGATGGCCATAGATGGCAGCTGCCTTAAACATGACCCAGTCGTGTGATGAAAACAGCTCCTTCTGTTCACATCCTGATTTGTTTGAGTATTGGTTTTGACTGTTTAAGTTGTGTTCTGTATGAAGGTAATAGAATAAAAGAAACATGATCAGAAAAATCAAGATGTGGGTGGAATGGCTTTTTGAGCATCGTGAGAGTTTATAAACACAAGGTTCAGTTTATTCTCAAAGTTCACATATTGATAAACGTTAAGGAGAATGGCTTTCAAGTTCAAATGAATAAAATGTCAAGGCACAGAAAAAAAAAACACCTTGATGTGTGGTTTGCAGCCTTGTGACAGCTCTGTAAAGTATATTCACTGTTTCTTAACTCCCAGAGGGATGTAAATGGTCTGAATAAAAAATAATAGTAGATTCCCATGGTAGGTAAAAATGATGGCACTTTACCATTAGACACTGGAGAGTAGAGGCTTGACTCTACTGCAGCATTTTTTTGCACAATTCGCTGTACACATTAACACACAGACCACTGCCATGCACTTTACCAGTTTGTAAAATTATCTCTTACTTGGAAAGAGGTCAGTCCATCCAACTGAATGGCCATGTTAAGGATGTTATTATGTTGTTCAGTGAGCGAACATTTGAAAGTAGGATCAAAGGGAGTACCTGCCTGATCAGATTGTTTCCTATCTTGATGTCGACACCAGCTTGTTTACTTTGCTTTAGTTTCTGTCCACATCGTTTACAGTTGCAGAAGATCTTTCTTTTGATAATGGATTTGTATGAAGGAGATCTGTGATTTTCTCGCAGCCTGTGGTATTGTGAAACATTGTATAGTAACAGTAGGTTTTCTATGTAATATATGCAGCACAATCCTTAAAAGAGACAACATTTAACACATTTTTCACTGTATTCTTCAGACCTGGAGCAGCCACTGTATCTACATGTGCCACTATCTTGCACCATATTTATATATTTCACTGTTAATCCTTTTACAAAAAATATTATTTCTTTTCATCCATCCTGCTCTTATTAAGCAAATAAAAATGAGTCAAAAACCATTTTTGAAACAGTAAAAAATAGTATTACATATAACAGGAACTTATAAATACCACAATGTCAACATGAATACAGAAGGAAAAAATGTCTAGTGTCTACTGCTGTACTGATCCAGCTTTAGTACCTGCTCTTTGTGTGATTTGCTTTGAGACTGTCACCAATGAACAGTCCGATGTAGCAATCGACAGTAAAATGTGTTTCTTTACACACTTTTCTTATAATATTTTTCTGTTGCTTGAGTATGAAAGGCTAGAATGTCAGCGCTTAATCCAACATATTAATGCACCCCTTGTGTTATTTTATATTACCACAGTGCACAGCTTAGTGACTTCCACATTCCCCCTGACACAAACATTGACAACTGCTGTGTTGAGAACAGTGCTTATGGGGCTTACACCTTTCCTGTCCTTCAAAAATCATTTTGCCTTTATACCACACACCTATTTGCATCAAGGTGAACCTTTAGACGAAGAAATTCACTGGACGTATTATGGTAGCTTTGTTGTACAATGCTGTATGCAGTAGTTTGACTATCCATATCAATGTCTGATGGCCAATTCACTCTGTCACCACTGTAGCTTGATTCAACTAATAGTTCAGTTTCAGTTTGCTCTTAAACTGGATTAACAGCTTCTCGTTAAACCGCCATTGTGTTTTGGATGAAAGTTCCACCCCACTCATGAATATTACTGAGTTACCTTAGCATAGCAAAATGCATACAAATATCTATACTAATAAAAGGCAAAGCCCTCACTGACTGACTGACTGACTCACTCACTCACTGACTCACCCATCACTAATTCTCCAACTTCCCGTGTAGGTAGAAGGCTGAAATTTGGCAGGTTCATCCCTTACAGCTTACTTACAAAAGTTATGCAGGTTTCATTTCGAAATTCTATGCATAACTGTCATAACTGGAACCTACTTTCGTCCATATATACGGCCATAGCCATAGCCTGCAGCTCGGTCGGAGGAGTTGCGTCCCGCATCATCACGCCTCCCACGTAATTAAGTGCCTGCCCATATAAGGTAAATATTCGTGGGTGAAGGACTGTGCTTAGCATATTCATAAGTGCAGCTACTGCGGAAACCTTCTGACGCTGAACAAGCCTTTGTAGACATATCAATAGGTAAGAAAGGTGTAAAGCTTAAGTTTAAATTACATTCATAGACACGCTGCCGCTAAATATTCGCAGGCAAATCCACAACTTAATACCAGGAATGCCTGTTAAACATCTTAGATTCACGAGTACCGATTTGGGTAGTGATCACTTCAATGAATGAAACCTGTTCAAAAAACGCATTACACAATAGAGAAGGCAGCAAAAGAATATGAAGCAAGTGACGCATACAAGCATATTCAAAAGTGCAACTACTTCGGAAACAAAGCACGGTGTACACCTAAAGTTTAAATTAAGTTCATAGACAGGCTGCCGCTGGCGTTTGTCATGCCTACGACGAATACGATATTCGCGAGATACAAGTTTAATGAGAAGACGCAGGGTATAAACGAGACTTTTGATCACTTTGTAACGGAGTTAAAATTGCTGGTGAAGGACTGTGCTTATGCAAACGAATAGGAAGGCAGGGTGTAAATCTTAACTTTAAATTAGATTCATAGACACGTTGCCGCTGGCGTTTGTCATACCTAAGACGAATACGATATTCGCGAGATACAACTTTTAAGTGCCGGGTCTGAGCTAACATTAAATAAAGCCGTGGACATCGCAAGCTCACACGAGATAGCACAAGCACAGCTGGGAAGCTTCAATAAATGTATTCCGAGCGTCTCACGTGAACTACTGCGGAAACCCTCTGACACTGAACAAGCCTTTGTACACATATCAATAGGAAAGCAAGGTGTAAAGCTCAAGTTTAAATTACATTCATAGACACGCTGACGCTAAATATTCACAGGCAAATCCACAACTTAATACCGGGAATGCCTGTTAAACATCTTAGATTCACGAATACCGATTTGGGTAGTGATCACTTCGATGAATGAAACCTGTTCAAAAAACGCATTTCACAATTGAGAAGGCAGCAAAAGAATATGAAGCGAGTGACGCATACAAGCATATTCATGAGTGCAGCTACTGCGGAAACAAAGCACGGTGTAAACCTAAAGTTTAAATTAAGTTCATAGACAAGCTGCCGCTGGCATTTGTCATGCCCACGACGAATACGATATTCGTGAGATACAAGTTTAGGGAGAAGACGCAGGGTTTAAATGAGACTTTTGATCACTTTGTAACAGAGTTAAAATTGCTGTAACAGAGTTTAAATTGCTGGTATACCTGGTCTGAGCTAACATTAAATAAAGCCATGGACATCGCGAGATCACATGAGATAGCACAAGCGCAGCTAAGAAGCTTCGATGCATGTACTCCGAGTGGCTCACGTGAACTGACTTTGCAGGACTGGGAAAGGTTAAATTAAGTTCATAGACACGCTACTGCTAAATATTTGCAGGCAAATCCACAGCCTAATACCTGGAATGCCTGTTAAACATCTTAGATTCACGAGTACCGATTTGGGTAGTGAACACTTCGATGAATGAAACCTGTTATCTTTACAACGGTTGACAAACACGGAATATAACTTGAACACAACACATCCTCCAAATACGAACCTGATTGAAGGAAATAATGATAATCAAATCCTTGATGACAACAACACTCATAACAGTCACAAAACAATTACATTGACAATCACGTTACGTTATTTTTAAAATATTTCCTTTTCTTTTTCATAACTTCTTTAACACACTACTTCTCCGCTGCGAAGCGCGGGTATTTTGCTAGTTAATTGTATTTTGCAGCATGATGTTATTTCATTGACTAGATAACAGCAGAATACTGTCCTGAGAGATATTCGGGCGTAATACCTTTAAGTGGATCATTACATAACACCCCAGGTCTAACACAGGAATTTTAAGCCTGGGTCACACTTGAGGTTAGTGCCAATGAGGCTAATATAAACCTAATAAGGAGCAGGGTCTCCTTTTAAATTCAGAACAGGTTTAGTCCTTCTTAGAATGCTATCATACACATCCTGAGTTGTGTACAGTGGGATATTCACCATTGCTCTAGAGGAAAAGCCTTCAGTTCTTTGACTAGATGAAAATATGCTTTATTCTGCACTCCAGAACCTCCTATACATGTTAAAGATATTTACATCTGATGTTTGAGGGAGGCATATAAAGTAGTTGAATACATTCTGGTCTTTATAAAACTCATTTTGAAATAGTTTAGTAGTGTGCTTTGAGGTATAATCATCCTGACAGAGGGGAACATCTTGAGGCAACAATGTTTGCACCATAGGGTGCATCTAGCTCTTTTAATTGGCCATGCAATCGTTAGACCCAATGATGACCACAAGATGGCTGCCTATACCATTGTATATTGTCTTGTGATGCCTGAGGTGCACATTGCCATGGTATCTTCTGTCTCCCGGGACATCAATAGTCATGTACTGAGGAGATGAACTAGTGCAATGAGGACACGAACAACAAGACTAGTGCAAAGTGCTTACTGCAGTTTGCCTGGCAAATGCAGTTAACCATCAATGGCTTTTGTTTCAGTCAACTCAGCTGATAACACACTGTAATATCCAAAGCCCAGCTCTGTTTTGGAATTTATGAGGTGATCCTCGAAGCCTTCAGTTACTTCTGCTTCTTCCAATGTTCAGCAAAACTGACCCACCCTTGGAACACCAGTCTTCTTGCTCCCTGCCGGGACACTTGACCTCCTTGCCTCCTATCCAACACACATGTTTGATCTCCCAATTTTACTCTTAGATGATGCCCCACTCGTCTTTCATGATTTTCTCCTTTAGCCTTTCTTTCTTTTTCCTCTCACTTTGCTCTGTTTACTGAAACCTATTATACTTTTTGGTTGTAGGTGCCTACCTTAACAACCCATGGAGTGTCAATGAGGAATGTCTTTGCTAATCGCCCTTGCACATGAACTAGTACAAAAGAAATTTTCTCACTGAACAACCTGCGTCCACAAGGCTTCCTAATGGCATGCTCTCACACCCACAAGCCTTAGCTGCACTGTTTTTATAAAAACCATGCACAACTACGGATCCCTGAAGTGCTTTACTACATATCTCCCATGTTTGATAGCTGCCAACTGATAGGTAGAAGACATTCTTAAGTTTTGTCCAAATGTGAAACCATCCAAATATAGGAAGTAAGTTGGAAGATTACTTATTAGACCCTATTATGTCTATTTTAGACCATATAATGCTGAACGGTTCCTGGTGTTGCTCCAGTCCACGTGTCTTTGTGCATTTGCTGTAGATGCAAGTAGTTTCCAAATTGCTGCGGTATGTTGAGAAGGACAGAAGGTTTTTCTTGAGTCTGGGTCACAGAGGGCCTGATTCAATTCTGTAGGCATTTTTGGCTAAACTTTCATGGTACTTAGCAATTTCCCACAGAGGTTAATTTTTTACATTATCCTTGTTGGCAGGGTTTTCGTTTTCCTTTCCTCTCTGGCCATCTGACTGTAGCATCTGATAATTAAGCTGGATATTTACTGGATTTTTTGTACAGTCTTAAAAAAAATGTTATAAATAATTTATCTTTAGTTTTTTTATTTTCTTATTTATAACCCTTTAGTAAAGCTGTTATTACTGAAAAAACCTACTGCTATTTTGTGTCTGAAAATTGGTTATATAAATAATGTGTTTCTGTTGTTATCCCTGTTGATTTGCTTTGACTTGCAACCACTCTTTGCCAAAACAGTTTGTCTGTGTTTGGCATATGCTGTCATTATTTCTTAGACTGCTTCCCTTGACACATGAATAATTTAGTAGATGTTTGCGACTGATGCACCTGCAATTTGGGCGCTGAGTATCTAGCCTCTTTGGCGCTCTATTAGCTGCTTCATTCTGCTCTGAAAACTCACATATTCAAGTGCTAATTTTCAGATATTTTTTGTAGATGATGAATACTGCTTAATCATCATATATGGCTCAGTTTTGTGCCTGCATTTGTTTTGTACACCCTTTTTCATATGTGGGGTTCTCAGATGGTTTGCTAGTCTAAATTGTGTAACTTTAAATATGCTTATGCTTACAAATATGGAATTTGTGTCTTTCTACAGTAGAGAAAAACAATGAATAAATATTGAGTACACAGTCTCATCTAGGTGCATTTACTTCCAGACTCCTGCCACCAAAAAGACCTTACATAGTTCCTTTGAATGTCAGCATTAGGGTCCCCTTTTGTTCCAACTGACGCCTAGCACTAGTTTTAGTTCCATCTCATAGCTTGTTCAAAAATTACATGAACTCTTCCCTTTCAACCTTTTCTTTTATTCTAAGCCCTGGCTGGGGCTCTTCTGAATTCACTTGACCTCATTGGTCCGTGTCCTTCTTGGGACTTCTGGTGATGCTGATATGCTCTCCCCCCTTGTCAGCCATCCCCTACACCTTTTCTGATAAAAAAGAACATGACTTAAGGTATCTTAACTTCCTTGTCCCTTTCTTCAGGATTTTCCATGTGCCTTCGACTCAGTTGGCACAAGGACAAAGAGTAAACTGTAACAATAGGCAACAGGAATTCTTCTTCTTCCTTTTTCATTAAAAATTTAAAATAAAAGAATGAGCAACACTGTCCAACACTGTATTAAATCTGTTTATTTTCCAAAAATGCAACACATACAATGCAGCATTTACTTCCAAAATAGCTTACATTTATGTTTATCAAAGATAGTTTAAAACTGGCTCCTTCTTGTATAACCTTCTCATAATTTTATACAGTTTTGTCCCACCAGTTAAAAAAAATAAAAGTAAGTCTGATACTTTTTTTATTTTTTCCAGGCAGTCTGTTGTCACATATATTGTCAGTTTCATTGCTTAAATAATTTCAAATAAGAGACTGACATGTATAAATGCTAGTCAGATAAGTTGGAGCTAATACTGAACAAGGAACCATGTGAGAGCTGAAAGAGCAGAGGTCTTAGTGAAAAGATTGAAACGATACAGTATCTCATGCATTTAATGCCCACCACTGGCCTAACTGCCACAGACATTGTTTTACTCCAGGACTAGTATTGTAGTGACAACTATTATGTAAAGTATGTAAAGAAGCTTTACAGCAGTCCATACTATGGACCTGGAGGATTAGTTAAACCATTCCAATATTGTGCAAAATCCTTTTCTTTTCACACTGACCCTGAACTTTAGGTTTCCTATATGGGAGTATGCCCTCCAAATTATAGACACTATAAAGCTCAGGTAGTTCGGGCTTCAGCCACCAAGGTGCATTCTTACCTATAGTGCTGTTTCACCCAAGACTACACTATGACTGGACTGTCTATTAAACGTATGTGTTCACATTTCAGCTTACAGACTCAAGGATTGTGACCCAAAGCATGACCACTAGGAAGTTAGGGCTTCAACCAATTAGGTACATCTTTGCTCATATAGTGCTGTTTCGCTAGACTATCCACAGACTATCTATTGAGAGTGTCCTTTTTCACCTCTATTGACCTGGAGTGAGTTAATGTGCTCTTAATTCCCAAGCAAGAAACCAGAAGCAGAATAGCAGTGAAGGCAAATATTCTTCTATTCCAGATAAGATTTGGCCTCTGGCTTGTTACAATATATATTTTTTACCTGTACCAGTTTTAAGATGGTCTGTTCAAGCAGCACATTTCTTAGTTACAGAGCCTCTCCAGAGGCAGACTCAGTAAGTTCCAACATTTTCATCTACATATTATCACATATGCCATCATGTTTTTCTTACTGTTACCTGTTGTGAATAAGGCACTATATAGCGCCCGACCCGGCGCAGACCACGCAGAGGCACGAGTTCACACTCAAGGGTTTTTATTTTATTTCTTCAGCCGTGGGCACACGTCTTCCCCGTGTCCCACAGGCCCAACACAGTCCAAGCACAAAACCCCACACAAACCAAACGTTTCCTTCCTCCACCACTCCTCCCAGGCAACCTTGTCCTCTTCCTCCCGATTCTGGCCCTGATTGCTGGGAGGCAGGCCCTTGTATATCCCTACCGGAAGTGTTCCAGGTGCCTGACCAGCTGGTCTTAATTGCACCTCCGGGTGGGGCTGATAAACCGTCCAGTGTGGTGGCTGGTTCTCCGCAGCACCCCCCAGCAGCCACCCCATCTCCCAACCGGGCTGCTGTGGTGGACTCCATGTCCCATGGAGCCACGGGGGAGATTGAGGAGGGATCCACAGCCAGGGAGACTGCCCCCAAGCGCCCCGGGGAAGGTACTGCAATGTCCATGATGGCTCCCCCGGGACGTATGCAGCAGAGGCATCCCGGCCGGGCATGGGACCCGGCTGTCCGTCACACTGTCAAAATGTGTTTTATTTTAACTTTATTAGTATTGCCCTTAGGTGGGCTGGCGCCCTGCCCGAGGTTTTTTTCCTGCCTTGCGCCTTGTGTTGGCTGGGATTGGCTCCAGCAGACTGCCGTGACCCTGTCATTAGGATATTGCGGGTTGGATAATAGATGGATGGATGGATAGTATTTTGTAATTTACCTCTATTTCTGTCGGCAAAGTGGTAGCGCTGCTGCCTCGCAGTAAGGAAACCTGCATGGAGTTTGCATGTTCTCCCCGTGTCTGCGTGGGTTTCCTCCCACAGTCCAAAGACATGCAGGTTAGGAGCATTGGTGATCCTAAAATTGTCCCTAGTGTGTGCTTGGTGTGTGTGTGTGCCCTGCGGTGGGCTGGCGCCCTGCCCGGGATTTGTTCCTGCCTTGCACCCTCTGTTGGCTGGGATTGGCTCCAGCAGATCCCCGTGACTCTGTGTTAGGATATAGCAGGTTGGACGGTGACTGACTGACTGACCTCTGTTTGTATATACTGCATACCATGATGGGCTTATAGATGGAAAGCTGCTTTACAAGAATAGATTGACTTGATGTGAATATAAAGTATAAAACTTTACAATAAGAAACTGGCAAATGTAGATTTACTTTTTAGCAGTTTCTGATTGCCACATTAAAATAGTTAGGCTTGTACACATTGGAAGCAAGTTCAATTTAGTTGGACACACAATATTTTTGTATTGAGGTAGTACAGTTTTATAAAGTTAACTAAAATTCAATCATTATGAAGATATTTTTTTAAATATGCAGTTCTGTGTACACTTCAAATTAAATACTTAAAAAATTAATACTAAAAGGTATTCCAGCAGGTTTGCTTGTAAAAGTTATGCATATAGAAACTGAAATTCCCATCTGGAGAGCATATCAACATGCTAGAAGATAATCTGGCTTTTCGGATTTTACTTCAATAAGAAAAAGTACATGAACACTGTTTGATATGCATACATAGTAGGTAATGTACGAGGGACGTTTTTTATCTCTATTTATTAAGAATTTTAAAAACAAATTACATCACTTTTCTACATATTCACCTTCCTTTGTGATGCAAATGTTTTTGGTTGAGTGTGTAGCCACTGATGCACCGCTGCTTTCACATCAGGGTTCTTTCTTCAGTCCTTGTGGTCGTGGCTATAGCTGGATGTCCAGAGTGCTCTACATCCATCACACTAGTATGGCCATTTTTGAACATTTCAATCCACTTGTAGAAGACTCTACGAGAGAGAACTTTATCCCCATACTGAGCACACATGTGGAGATGAATTTGTGATTCCCAGCACACCTTCTGCCCCCCAAAAGCATATGACAGAACGCTGTTCCTCTGCAATTTATACATTTTGCAGCCATCTTCACCACAAGGTGACAACTCTTATACTAAACTGCAAGGGCAGAACTAGTTACATGACACTCTCAGACAGGACCAGTTACTACTCCTCCCGCCTTCACTGTTTCCAATGAAAATATAAAAGTGCAGCAACTTTTTGAACATCCCTCGTACATAGTACTGTACAATGAAATTCATACTTGCAAGTCTGTTCAGAGCAGTTGACAGTAATACAATACCAAAAGAAAGAGTCAGTACATTATTTTACATTGTCATTTAATTTAAAAAGCTTATAAAGATTTAATTTTCCAGCAGAAAATAATCCTCCGCGTGGCTCACAAAATCACGTTTCAGACTTTTATATAAAGAAGAAAGAAACACATTGGTTAGCATCTTAAGTTAAAATGTTACACTTAGCCAATAATCCTAAAATAACATGAAGACTGAGGAGAATGATTGGTGGTACTTATTGATGGTCGATTGTAGACGTTTCCTTGTATTTTTTAAATACCTGAAAAATTTTCTCAGTTTTCACATAGATACTTCAAATTTAGCAAAGATCAGCCATTAAAAGGGTAGTCACAGAAATGAGCGCAAGAAGTAACCCCTGACACATACAAAGTTGCTTTTTTTTTGCTTATATAAGCAGGTTAGAAAATGGGTGGGTGGATGAAAGCATATCATGCAACAGCACTGGAAAAAATAAACATCTATTGCTTAAATGAGTAGCTCTCCAATCTAAGTACCTCTTCATTCATTTGGGGTTCACAAAGCTTTGCTGATTTAGGGATGTAAATGGATTTCAACACGTTGTTAAGAGGTACTTATCACAGATCCCTGCCTCTTGTTTTTCGATTAGGAATTAAAAGTGCCAGGCTTCACTGTGTACGAGACTCCAATACTGGCAGGTGCAGGGAGATTCCAGCTCTTTGTGTGGTGCAATCATTCTTAATGCCTCCAGAGTGAAAGTGCTCAAGCAGCTACACGCATTGTATGGAGTGATTCATTAAATGAGTTCTATTAAAATTCAAAGTATTTAACTGAAGAGACGTCCAGTTTCAAGCCTGTCAAAATAATGCGGCACTCAATCATCCCAATTAATCTGAATTTCAATGCATAAATTGCTTTATAAAATTAAAGAAAAAAGCTAAGCTTTGTTATGTAAGTATATTTATCCTTAAGCATAAAAAAATAATTTCAGCATGCAATTCAAAATAGAAGTACAAGTATGATTCTAATGTTTTATATTTTTCATTATTAAGGGACAATTCTCTTAACAGTTTGTTTAAAATTTCAACCAGAGATTAATATCACAATTGCAAAAATGTAAAAATGAAAACTCCACTTTTGCAAGTGTGCAGTGATTTAAAAGACACATTCATTGATGGACTGCATCAGTGTACATTTTATTTGCAAAAATGTAAAACTTTGTCACATATACTATGCAATACTTAAACAGTATATGAAGGGTTGTGTTGTAAAATAGCTTACACAGGGTGCACCAGCAAAGAAATGAATGTTGTTGGAGTTATAAGACAGCTGCTCAGTCTTGAGTTCCTCATGAGCCATGCAATAGTTTAAGGCATTTTAATAAAATGATCGCCTATTAGAGATGACCTGGCATACACTCAGTGCCTGGCTCTCGGTCACCTTCAGAGGACATTATACTATACAGCATAGTGGCAGCAGATTGCCAGGATTCAAAAACATTTACAGTCTTCCTACTGCTTTGCTGCCTGCCTCTCTAATGTACAATGCTGATTCCATTGTTGATTTGTATTTCTGTGCAAAATGAATGCATGGCATGAGTCCTCTTGTACTGAAATGTAATTTGCAGTGTAAAGGGCTTTGTGATAGTAATGACAATGAATGCTGCTGTGAAGAATGATAAGTCAACAAGCCTAATTCAAAATGACACTGGTTTAATGAACCATCTAATTTCTCTTTTCTTTCCATGCGGGAGGTGCAGGGTTATATTGGGAATATTAGCCCTTGAAATCTGGCTATTAACATGAGCAGAAGTCCCAATAAGGACACCGACCAATGTGTCTGTACTTTTCATATCATTTTACTCTGCTGATGCGCTCAGACATGGTATGTTGGTACTCGTGTGTTTTAAATTGTTTTTATACATTTCTATCTTTGTGCTGTCTTCAAAAAGAACACAACTAGGTTTTTCAGATTGTGATTTATTTACAGTCCTGTCTCCTTTTGCCTTCAATCTATACACCCCCGACCATAAATATAATACCAGATCATGTAACTTGCAGAAATTCTCAGATAATTCTGCACTTATGGGGTTTATCGATTACGGGGATGAGACAGTATATAGGTGTTAAGTGGAGAAGTCTGTTTCTTGGTTTACAAAAGCTGTCTGAAGCTTAACATCAGTAAACCCAAAGAACTGGTTATTGACTTCTGCTGTACCAAAGAGTCTCTTTGTCTGGTCACTATTCAGAGAGTAGAGGTAGAGGTAGTGCACTCCTACAAGTACTTAGGGTTCATATCAAAAACAGGTTGGACTGAACCCTACTAAGAAGAGGTTGCGCCACATTTTTATAAGGATTGTGAATTTTACATATAGAGATGATTGCTGACTAGTAACTATCCTATTTCTTCTCATGTCCCAGATAATCAGATTACACTGTTCTGAGTTTTTGTTTAGGACTCAGCAAAACAAACACCACTTTTCTTTACACGTCTCTGCTGGCTATGGCAAGGAGCAAAAAAACAGAAGAGTACCATCAACTCTAATGCAGATGGGCCCGTGCACACAAAGAAATGGTGCTCTTTTTTATCAGAAGTGTATTGTCTTTTTATCTTTACCTCTGTCAGTATTTGAACTGCAAATCTGTCAAAATCAGATGGGCATTAAGACTTAAACACAATTTTTATTTCTACCAATCTACTGTATTCTTAATTATGATTTGTCTTACATCATTCTTCGCTCGTTTGTCAGTTTAGGCTTCTTTCTCTGTGTACAAGAGAGAGGAATTGGGAGAGGAATTGGGGTTTAGGTTGGGCGGTTAGGTGGGGATGGATACTTCAGTTTATTACTGCATTGCATAATTTATTTGTGGATACTGTTTGTCTGTATTTGGTTATTTTACACATATGGTAAACAACTTATCACAAAAAATCCTTATAGCATTCTTTTTGGATATTACTGGTGCATTCATGTCCTAAGGAAATTTTTGGAGATACCACTTGTGATGTCACAGTTACCAACTTTCTGTTTTCATGAGAAACATACGGTTGCTATTTATTTGGTATCCTGTCCTCACACAAAGCAATTAAAGGAAAACGTTCACCTATCTTTAATAGCGAAAGTACTCTTTCACAAAGGAGGTTTGAAAAAATTGTGGTGTGAAACAGTGCAGCCGTTTTTTTTATAAATGATCAGTGGAAGGAGGACCAGTGACTTCACTGGTTTAGTATTAAGTTGATGGAAGATCTCAAAATCCTAAAAAATCATTTGGCTGTGTGAGTAATGCCATACACGGACAGTCCACCTGCTAACAGATCGATGAATATGACTGTTCCCCTTTAAAGATCGACTGTATTTTTTTATGTGAAACAAAAAAGAAACTCAACACATTCAGCAATGACATTTCTGACCGACCAGGGATGAGTTTCCCATAAGTGCTTTCTTAAGATTGTTTATTAATTAATGACTGTTTCCCAGAACTAACTAACTAACGTAGTACTGTATGTGAACCTAGTTGTAAATTAATGACCTACACTGTCTAGTTATTATTCACAAAGAGCTTCTTCACTTGGATGTTGACTGCAGTTCTGCTCACTAAAGCTAGTGGTCACTCATCATGGTACAAGAAAATTCACAGACACCCCAGTCACGATGCTGTTGCAGTAAACCTCACTCTTGAACACTTGAAAGGCATACTAGCTGCAAACTTTGTAACCTATGCCATTTATTCTATCAGCCAGAGCACATGGCCTCCCTCTTCTAAGAACAAGGTTCAAATCCAACATCCATACATGTAACATTAACATGAATATTATGTCGATATTACAACTGCTATTACTATGTTGGTAATTTTATAGCAAATAATCCCTTAATTCAGTCTTGATTTGGGTGACAGTGTGAATCCTCTCCATTCATAATTGTTAACCCCACAGTTGAATCTCCAAAATATGGCTGAAGGAAGGTATATATAACCGTTTACACCATAGGATGTGCACTAGTGTGGAGGTTCTGATGCCCAGGACCCTCTCTTTCTCTTGGGTGAGAGGCATTATCAATAACTGACCTACACCTGTCTTAATCTTCTATCTGTTCTGCTCATGGACCATTTCATTTGCTAGAATTGAAAAGCCTCCCCACTTTCTTCGAACCACTGTTCCAAATCTACTAAAATAATGCAATCTCTTGACCTTTTTGCTATGTCTTTCAATGTCTTCTCTTCCCTGCGTTTGCAAGGCTGCATTGAGGTTAGCAAGACAATACATCTTTGTTGCTTTCCACCTTTTCCAATAGAAAAATATTGTTTATTTTACAGCTGCTGTACTCCATTATTGAATAAATTAATAAACTGAATAACTAATTCATTTGTGAATTTTTCTAACATATTTTGTGTTTAGGTGTACATGTTATTGATGTTTTTCTAATACATTTTCTAAGCGTTTACATGTACTTCTTGAATGGAATAGTGAAAATATATTTGACATTTATTCTATTGATATTCAGTTTTCAACTTGTGATACTTTTTTCCAAGCTAATACAAGGGAGGAATCAACAAAGAAGCACTTTAAACTCTCTTGTTTAAAATCGGATAACAAAGCCCTTTGGGAAATGGAAGTGCTTTACTCATGCCCTTTGTTAGTTTGTTTGCTATTCACTTAGATGCATCATTTTCTGAAAAACCATCCCTGGTTATTATTTTTTTTTTATTTTATATTACTGAATGAGACACAATGTCAATTTAACATCACCACTCGGTTAATTCAGGTAGTATTGTTTTCTCCAAATTGCCCCACTGGGAGCTACAATGACGAAGGGCATTCACTTGAAATTTCCTACTGTGAAACTCATATTCCCCATCTGTCCTATAGCATGTGAATAAAGCATACATGCATACTTATTATTGCAAAATTACAGTCCTATCGTTTGTCAGTAGGGACGGATGCATTCATTTCATATCTGAAATTTTAACAAGAATAGGCTGCAAAACATCATTCATTGTTATTAAGCTGGCTGCTACTGGTTTCCAAAAAGGTAAAAGATGTGGAGCCTCAGTGCCAAAAGACTGACAGAATGAAAGATATGTATTGATCAGTTAAAAAAAAAGAGATTGTATATATAATATATAATTAAAATGTAACTTTTTACTTCATACTCGACTTCTGATAAACCTCTGCCTGGTATTGTGGCATGGCAATGGTAAAGAAAAAACTAAGACAAGGTCAAAGATTTGGGGCAACCCTGTAAAACTATAATTAATGCCTTGACAAAAATGTGTGTAAAATGCAAAGAATAATAATAATAATTATAACAAAAATAATAATAATAATAATAATAATCAATCCATTCATCAATTTTCTAAACATACTTTACCCTGAGCAGGGTTTCAGGGAAGCTCGAACCTATCTCAGCAAGGACAGAGCGCAAAGCAAGTGGACATAAATACTCCAGATTCTCACTATTACTACTGTTAACCTGTTTCAGTTCAACAGGATATACTTTAGTTTAAATAAAATTGTGTTTTGCATTAATTATCAACAAAAGCCAAAGTCAGTCACTTGGAAAAGCAGGAATTAATCTACAGCTAGAATTTTTTAATCATAGCCAATTGCATGTAGCATGACTGAGAAGCTACATGAACTAAAATAATACTAAAAAAAAAGTACAAACATTGTATATAGACAAGTACTTAGTTGCATTGTACTTCTGATATATCCAATGAACTGATGGAACTATAACTGAAGCCCATTGACTTAGGAAATTTGATAGGCGAAGCCAGGTATATACAGTATATATATATATATATATATATATATATATATATATATATATATATATATATATAAACATAGATATGTCTTTTTCTTGTGTAAACGTGGCAACAGATGCCACCATGGTCTGCAAATTTAAATTATAATGACTCTGTGACTTAAGGATACCAAGTGTCAGGAAGAATTCCAAATATCAATGAGCTAGAAAGAAAGAGATTCACGGCTCCTTTTTATATAGATATTTTGGTTACTCTTTCTAATTGAAATTATTTTCCACTACAGTCTATTGTACAGCTCATCAATTAATACTGATGATCTCATGATTTTCTAGAAGGATGGCACATTTATTTAAATGTGGAATGATGTACATTATTGTTTGATTATTGTTTGATTGGAATGTAAAATATTAGATTTCAAGAATGGAGGACTTTTGGAAATAAGTGTGACATGCTGTTTAGCTTTTGGAAATGTGGGTTTTGATGAATAAAGGTTGCAAAATGTTCTAAAACACTGCATTTGTTTATATATATTATTTATTTTCATATTCATTTTTTATTTATCAGATTAAATTATTTGTGTGTCTGTCACTGTCAAACTTGTCTGTAGCTTTATAGTTCATATTTATTTACATTTCTTCTGCATTAACACGAAAAAAACATGTGACAATCAATAGTACTAAAGAAATCATGAACATTAACAAGCTGGAAACAACAGTACCCTAAAAGACACATATGTTGAAAAAGAAACATATATTGTTTTGTAACTGATTTAGTAATGTTTTTGAGACAAAATTTACATTTACATTTATTCATTTACCAGATGCTTATCCAAAGTTATTTACAAAATAGGTCAACATAATGAGTAAAAATCTTTCTAGGGAACTGTGTAAGCCATCATGAGCTCTTAACCAAACAGAACACAAAACTAGTTACTCTTTGCTTAGCTACTAAAACCTACCAAAGAAACGATCAATTAGACAGATATTCACACAGATTTCAGATGCTTCTTAAACATAATAAGGGAGTCAGCAGTTTGGATGTAGGTCAGAAGCTCATGCCACCAGCTTGGAGGTACACATGATAAAAGCATGATTGAGATTTGATTCCACATAGATGTGGCATTAACGCATGCTGTTAACTATCCGCCCTGAGTGGACTAGAAATGAGCATAGGACTTCATGAGTTTCTCTATACACATGTGTGCTAAACCATTGTCTTCTCTGTAGGCAAACATCAGTCATTTGACGTTAAGATGTGCTACTACAGTGCGCTAGTGTAGCAACCAGAAATGAAGAGTGACATATGCCTGTCTTGGCTAACTGAACACCAGATGTGCCACTGCATTTTGAATCTGCTGCAGCTTGGTAGCACATGCAGGTGCTCCTGCCAGCAGAGAGTTGCAGTATTTCAGATGTGATGTGGCCAAAGCATGTTCAAGTGTGTTGCATACTCTGCCAAATACAGTCTGATCTTGTTACACAGCATCATTCCGTAAGACCAAGAGATAGTTGCAGTGTGGTCGCTGGTTATTTATTACTACCCCAAGGCTGCGTACTGACTTGGCAGGTGTTAGTGATTTTAGACCAAACTAAACAAAGATGGGATGTTGAATAGATGATCTAGCGGGGTTAACAAGGAGGTCTGTCTTTTCCAGTTCGAGCTGGAAATGGTACCCCTTCATTCAGGTTTAGATATCAGTAAGAAATGCAGATATATTAGCTGATCCTATATGATCCATTGAGGTGAACAACAGGTACACCTGTGTGGCATCGGCATAGCAATGATATAAGAAGCCATGGGACTGGATGACAGAGCCTAGTGAGATTGTATAGAAAGAAAAGAGGAGAGGATCCAGTACCAAACCTTGAGGCGCCCTCGTACTTACCTGATGCACACTTGACATCTCTTCTTACCAGGATCTCTCCAAGAGTTAGGATTCAAACCATCTCAGAGCAGTCCCAGTGAAGCCAAGGTCAGGGCAGGTGACAATAAGAATCTGATAGTTGACTGTGTCAAAGGAGGAATAGCAGTCTAGAAGGATGAGGACAGATGACACGTTGTTAGCTCTAACAAGCCACGTAACATGTCAACTGTAGTCAATAGAGCTGTCTCAGTGGTTAGTGGCAGCACAGTGAAATGCTTTGAATAGAAAAGAGACTACTTGAGATGGATCAAACATGGGCTTTTTGAGAAGTGGGATTATTAGGGCCTGTTTGAACATCATATTTGTTATTAATGTGTTAATTTACATGTAATCATATAAAAGCAAATATCAAAAAGCAGACTAAACCAAAATGACTCTGGAGTGATCCTTATTTGTCAAAAAATAAGACTTTCTATTCTTATGAAACCTGCTTTGATCCTCATCCATCACTAAGAAGCTATCCACCATCCATTAAAATCAGATTATGAGTTCTTTTATTTTTGCTTTAACAGCCATTTTCTGAGTTTATACAGTCTTATTCCTCCACTCTCCACAGTACTAACATCATTTTCAACTGAACCTGCTATACTGAACAATACAGATACTACAGTTAATTTATTAAATAATAATCATAAGCAAAACAATAATTGATACTTAAGCCAATAATTGACTACAATGCAAAAACATATATAATGACAACAGGGCTAAGTAATCAAAATATACAAAAGAATAAAAGTTTAACAATCTAATACATTCACACTACAAAGGCTAAGTCATCTAAATAAATAAATAAAAACCAAGTCATTCAAATACAAAACAGAAAGACCCAGAAAGAAAGACCGTCTTATTACTACAAGTTAAAAACCTGACAAAAATATAACAAATCAAATATATCTTTAGGTCAAAAAATCAAAAAAGTCTGCATGCCAGATCTTAAAGAAAACAAAAGCGGGCAGGAAAAAATGAAAAAAGATCACATTACAAACAAAAAGCAAATCCAAACTGAGTAAATGTAGATAGCACTAAGGGAGCCAAAACCAGCGAGGAGAATCTCAATGTTGCAGCTTTGAGTCTGCTGAGCTCTTAAATAGAGCCTCATTAACTGCTCACCTGCAGTGCCAGGAGGCCCTGCCCCCCTGGGTCAACATTAAGCAGGCAAAACAAAGAAACAACAACAAAGAACAATTACAAAACCAATCAAATAAAATTGCAAAATGATTAACAGAACATAGAAAACTTAAAACAGTTAACACAAAGCATTTCATCAACAAGACAATTTCCAAGACACAAAGAAACCAACCATTAAGCAAAAGTAAGCACAACTATAATCAAAGATGGGACCCTGGTGAACTGTGACTTAACATGTTTATTATTAAACAGTATCTGATAGTTTATTACATTTTACTTGGATGTTTTACTATGAAAAACTTTTGTTATGATTCATGTTTGCACCTTGTTATGCTTTTATGCAGCATAAATTATATATTAGGTACTAAGCGGCAAAGAAGGAGTCATTAATAATAATGGCATAACATTTTCTAAAGTGTTTGTCAAGGTCTGAACCAACAGATCTTAAAGTGAAATGATAGTCACCTTTGCTGTATATATAAAATAGACAGTGCAAGTGCTGATACAGGTCAGCCATCTATACAGAAATGTCTGCTGATGTCTACGGTGCAGTTGACTACAAATATTTTAAACAAATGATACTTACACAGCATAGAACTAAAAGTATCAACTGGATGGTATCCAGGCAGATGCCATCAGTATGAATAAGCCAACTGGATAGAAACAAGATGACATCCAAATATGTAGGATAGCCTGATGAACAGACTCTTGCGAATCAATACAAAAATGGCAAAAAAGGGGTGCAGGTGACAAAAGTCATACCATTAAATGAGTACTCCACCAGGCCTGGGCCCCAGAGTCAAGCTTCACCTTACACAGTCTAACCCCAAACTAAAAAAGCTGGCTTTCTAGTCAGCACAGACATAAGATGGAACTCAGACATTTAAAGTTCAGAAATCTCAAAATACTCAAAAATGTCATTTAAGAGAGAAGGTGACCATAAACCTTTGGGACAACCTTTAGAACATAAAGCAAAACAAAACTGAGTTTCTTTATACTTTAAGAATGTATTAAATAATCAAAAAGGAGAACAAATCAGGCAAGGTATGCAAAAAAAGAGCAACAGAAAAACAAATGCAGTCAATATTTGAAGATTATAATCCAAATTAACAGTGCAAAATACCTAAAAAATGTCTATAAATCATTCAATGACACTTCAGAGGACCTTTAACTTAAAACAGAAAATATAGACTTAGTGATAAAATGGTGGTCCAGCCACTTAATATTCTGTCTTTATTATTTACAACTATTATTGATATTATTTTCATTTTCACTATTGAATGTCTTTTCTTACAGGCGACAAGAATTCATATTTATTTAACATGGGCACCACCATATTGTTTACAGTTATCACAGCGATTGCTGGCCATATGGGCATGATGTGTGGAATCATGTAGGCGTTACATATGCTGCATGTCATGATTTAGGATGGTCACTCGTTGTCCCTGTATCCAAATCTTTGTATTCTCAATAAAGTGTTTCACAGAGTGTGTAGTTAATTAGCTATTAGATAGACTAAAGATTAAACTGAGCAGCTTTGGTTTGTTCATTTTTTACATTTTTGGATTGTGCAGAATTTTTAAATGTTTATTATCAAATTAGATCCTTAAGTGTTTCTTGACTATGAAAGTTCAAATTCATTAGTTTAAACTCCTGATTATTTTTCACTACAGTTTGGCCAAGTTGCTTACCATTTTTGCATTTAGTCATTAAACATAACGCAAAAGTCTTATCTTTACTTTTCTAATGTAGCCTCTGAAGAGCAACATCTCCACTCTGCCACAGCATTAACCTTGAATTGTAACTTACTGTATATAAGCCACATCAAAGGGTGCTGTGCATGCAGCTCATATGGCATCCATGAATTCACCCATCAATGTTCAATGTTGTGAGAACCAAAATACAAAGAAAACAAATGAAAAAGACCAAAACTCCAAACTGACATGAAAAAATTAGTCCAGAATTTCCAAAATTCTAACAAATTTCCTTACATAAGTCAATTACAAAAAATTTCCATTATAATTTTTTATAACATGTAACAATAATAAGAATAACCGTACTATCCTACCCTTATGATGTGCTTTTCTTAATTGGCTTCTTGTGTACAAATATTGTTTCAATAAAAATGAAGAGCGAATGTGTTTGTTTATTGCTTTCAGTCACATTCTCTTGACTAGTTAATGAGAACAACGTATGTTTTATGAATATCAAAGTAAGCAATGAACATACTCTGTGATAATGCGCAAAAGACACAAAATAAAATGTTTGCTCAAGTGTTGAAAGTATTTTTTGTGATGTATACACCATAAATAAAATCCATCCATTTTCCAATCCGTTGAATCCGAAGACAGGGTCACGGGGGTCTGCTGGAGCCAAACCCAGCCAACACAGGGCACAAGGCAGGAACCAATCCTGGGCAGGGTGCCAACCCACCGCAGGACACACACAAACACACCAAGCACACACTAGGGCCAATTTAGAATCGCCAATCCACCTAACCTGCATGTCTTTGGACTGTGGGAGGAAACCCATGCAGACATGGGGAGAACATGCAAACTCCACGCAGGGAGGACCCGGGAAGCGACCCCGGGTCTCCTAACTGCAAGGCAGCAGCGCGACCACTGCGCCACCGTGTCACCCATAAATAAAATCAATGTAGTAATTGCTCAGTTTAGTTAGACCCAGACAGCATAGCTGAATTTTAACCACACTAGAATCATCCATGATTCGAACCGCACAAAAAAGTTCACTCCTCTGATCTGAAAGGATTTTAAGTGCAGCAGCTAATTAAATGATGGGAAATTGTGTCTTACTTTACTGCTTCTCTGCAAATCAAGTGGATTTGTACAGTTTTCAGTGCTCTTAAAGAAATCATCTAGTGAAAGAATCCAGCTGAGCAAATTAGATCTTGTTACAAGATAAATAGCTGAATGATGTATTTCAGTGCACAGAAAGCTGAAACATACTAACTTAATTGCCTAGAAAATAAATTCCCGCAGATCAGAAGAAAAGAAACAACTGAGTCACACCTCACACAGCTGAGATAACTCATGGAGAAGAGATCATGAAATGGTCTTCTTTTTTTTTTCCCAGCAGACAGCAACTGAATCAGGCAGCCCAGGATAACAAAGGCCTTTACAGCATTCAGCTTGAGCAAATTATTCATCAGACTTCACAAGGCATTCACAGTGAGTCAGCAAAACCATGTGATTCTTTAAAACAATACCCAGTTTGAAACCGGTTTGTTTTTTTATTTCTACCTTGCTGATAATAGTGTAAGAAAAATATGCAAACATACTGTTCTACTTGCTTATATTAAACACAAAGATTATGAAATTAAACGTACATGTTAGGTGGTTGAATCGAACAAACGGTAATGAATCTCCGACAGTACTATCAATCGAAGTAATGTCTTTCATCGTAAACAATAACAAAATACTTTTCACAGAAACTAACAGTGCAAAATTTTATTAAAATAAGTGGAAAAATGCATAGCTAGGAAATTAATATCAAATAAATACTATTGAAGCTCATTATCTTACTGGAAATATTGTATGATAGATAAACCTAGCTTTGTAAGCAACTCTATCTTATTTCATTAAGCCATCTGATTTTGAACCCTTTTTTTCAAATCCTGGACTTAAAGAGTCAAACTGTGTAGTCTATCATCGTTTTCGTTTCTCCGTTTTTCTCTTACATCCATAAGGTGTGAATGTTGCCTAACTGGAAACAGTAAAATATCCGAGTAATGAGTGCCCCTGCCTGAGCACATCTTTTATGCCAGTGTTCCTCAACCACTGGGACACAGCTCACTTTTGGGCCACAGGAGGCATCTTGGGTCGTAAGATGCTATTGTTTATAATTGTAGTGAATTGCGAGGGATCACCTCACCAATGATCTTACTCGATTCCCACCCCTGCTTTGACAATCGCGCCCCAATCACCATGGAGAAAATCTCTTACCACGGTGGGTCGCAAAGACGCTTACATTGGAAAAGGTGGGTCTTTGCAACGACAAGATTGGGAAATTGTTATATGCCATACAAGTGAGACAGACTATAAAGGAAAAGTGGGATCAGAAAAGCCAGGGATAGGTTGCCTTCATTATTGCAAAGGGAGCTACAGCCTATCCCAGAAAGAAGTGGTGCAAGGCAAAGACGAGTCTTAGACAGAATGGCAGCCACTCATTCTCTCTCACACACATACATATATTGATTCCAGGATAATTTAATGGCACTATTCCACTAAGTATCATGTTTTTGTGATATCAGAGTAAATAAGAGTGTCCATATTAATCTAAGTGTAAATGGAGAGAACACGCAACCTCCACAAAGGCAGCAATTGGGCTGGCAATTCAACGAGGGTCTGAAAAGCAATGAGGCAGATTTAGTAATCACTGTACACTCCTTTAAATAAATGGTATAGGAAATCAAAACTTCATTCATAAGTAGCCATAGTTATTGAAGTTATTGAACTATGACACACTTGACAGTTTGAAGCATTTTCTTCATATTAGAAGAACAGAAAGAATATATTAGTCTGCGTTTTGAGCAGGACAGATGACGATGTGACGTAACCTTCTGGGTCTGCTGTCACAGTCCAATCATGATACTGTATATTAATCTTTGTTTAGGAGCTGCATTTCAAAGAAAATGAGCAGCTTCAGGTGGGATGTTACTGTACAACCAGCAGACAGAAACACCATTCTGATTGCCTTTTATTAGACAGCAACAACAATTCAAAATATTTAAGACTGGCTAGTACTTGGAAAAGGCAGTTTATTGTAGATAACTGCAAAGTGGTACATGCAGGCAAAAGGAACATTAATCTTAATTACAGGGTAGTACTGACTACAGCGGGATTTAGACATTTATGTTGGTAACAACTTTCTCATCTTTTAGGCTAAGAGCAGAAGCAATTGAAAAGGCAAATAAAAGGTTATGCTGTATTGTGAAAACTGTTATATATAAATGAGAAGCTTTATATTTAGACTGTAGAATGCACTCATGAGACTGAAACATGTGGAATACTATGTGCTGATGTAGTCACATATTATGAAAAAGAAAGCTTTTCTAAAAACAAGTCCTTGTTATGCATTTGTAGATTGCTTTTTTGATAATTTCCTCATTGGAAGCAGTCAAAGAAGTATCTTGATTTTAAGTGATTTATTACTACATAACGTAACATTCTCAAACCTGTTTAAACCAATTCAAGGTTGAAAAAAGCTTCTGTAAACATATACATGTGACTTATGCATACAAATGTTTTAATAGTTTTATCATTCGTTGTTATAACATCATATTTGTAAACCTGTGTGACTTTTATAAAAACAAATTCATTAAAAATTCTTTCTTTATTAATCTATGCCTTATTTCTTTGCAGAGCTGTATAAAAATATTCAAAATCTATATCTGTGTTTTAAATATTCATCCATTCACTACAGAACCTGCTATTGTGGATTCAGAAATTTTTCAGACCCCTTCCATTTCTATTCTCTGTGTTTTGAAGATATAGTTTTAAATGGATAATTTGCCATTTTTACCGTTCAACCTACACCCAATAACCCATAATGACAAAGTAAAAACATGTTTTCATAAAGGTTTGCAAATTTATTAAAAGTCAAAAACTGAAAACTCTCCTTTACTGTACACGAGTATTCAGAACCTTTGCCAGTTTGCTTTAATTTTCCTTGAGATGTGTCTCGAACTTGATTGGAGTTCACCCGTGGGAAATTGAATTGATTGGACATCATTTAGAAAGGCACAAATCTGTGTAAATAAGGCCCCACATTTCATACTGGAAACCAAGCCATGAAGCCCAAGGAACTCACTTTAGACACCAGTGATCAAATTGTGGCGAGTCACAGATCAGGGTACAGGTAAGAAAAACATTTTTAAAGCTTTGAGTGTTCCCAGGAGCACAGTGGCCTTGATAATTGGGAAATAGATGAATTTTGGAGACAACAGGACTCTTCCTAAAGGTATCCCTCCTGACCAAACTGAGTAACCAGGCAAGAAGAGCCATGGTAGGCGAGGTGTCCAAAAACCCAATGGTCACTCTAACAGAGCTTCAGAAGTCCCCTGCAGAGATAGGAGAGCTTGTCAAAAGATGATCATCTCAGTAGCGCTCCATCAGTTGGGTAGAAGCAATTCTTCAGTAAAAGCATATGACAGTCCAGCCTGCGTAGAGTTTGCCAAATGGCATTTAAATGACTCTGAGAACATGAAGAAAAATATTCTCCATTATCATGAGACTAAAATTGAACTCTTTGAGTAGAACTCTGAGCACTTCTTCTTTTTAATACCAGGCATTGCTCATCACCTTCCTCCAATAAACCATGGTGATGGCAGGATCATGCTATAAGGGTGCTTTTCAGTGGCAGGGATAGGGAGGCTGGTTAGAATTGAGGTATGGATGAATGACTCCAAAGAGAAGCTCTTGAAGAAAGGCTTCTCCTTGATCCATGTGACTTTAGATTGGGACAATAGTTTACCTTTCAGTACAATAATGACCTGAAGCATATAGCCAAGACCATGCTGATGTGGCTTTGGGACAAGTCTCTGAATGTCCCTGAGAGGCCCAGCCAAAGCCTAGACTTAGACCCTTTAAAACATCTGTGGTGAGACCTGAAAATGGCAGTTTGCAGAAACTTGCCATCCAATCTAATGGAACTTGAGAGGATCTGCCAGGAAAAATGGCATAAATTTCTCACATCCAGGTGTGCAACGCTTGCAGAGACTTAGCCAAGAAAACTTGAAGCTGTAATTGCTGCTAAAGTATTGAATTAAGAATCTGAATGCTCTTATGAACGAGAGATTTCTAAATTTAATTTTAATACCTCTGCAAACCTTACTGAAAACATGTTCATTATAGGTTGTTAAGTGTAGATTGATGGGTAAATTACAAATTTACCAATTTAAAATCTACAACATAGAGTGCAGAAAGAGAAGGAGTCTGAGTCCTGTGAAAGATGCCCAGACACAGACAGACACAGAGACAGCCAGATGTCCAACACACACACACTTTTATTCTTTTTCAGAACAATACACACAGTACACCAACCCACAATAATGGTCCAGTCCTTCCTTTTTCTTTTCCCAAGTCTTCTGCCATCTCTACTCCTTCACTCACAAGCTCCGTCCTCTTCCACCTGACTCCGGCTCCCTGAATGGAGTGAGGCAGCCCTTTTATGGCTTACCCGGATGTGCTCCAGGTGCTCCCTGATGATCTTCTTGCAGCACTTGCTGGTGTGGTGGAAGTGCTGAATGGACAACCGGAAGCACTCCAGGAGTGGCCAGTTCCTCTTCCGGCAGTACTTCCTGGTGTGGCCGAAGTACTGCCGTCCAGAGCTCTGAGATGGTCCAGGTGCCCCTGGTGGTGGCCACGGATCCCAACAGGGTTGAGCTTCCAAGCTCTCCAGTTTAGTGTTGCAGTGGCAGATGTCTTTCCCAGACACATCAGGAAAAGGGCAGGAAGCAATCCCAGATAGGATGTCACTCATACATCCACCTACACTAACACAAAACAGAGTATTTTAGAGTTGCCATTTAACTTAGTATATGCATCAAAAAAAAAGAAGAAATTTCACACAGACATGTACCTTGGCTGGGAATCAAGCTACATTCACTGAAGCTGGGTGGCAGCAGCACTAACTACAGTTGTGCTCTTTTATTCCCACGCTTGACCTGGTGGTTTGTTTTAAAGCATCCGCAGTGCACTTAAACAGGTAATGATCTTGATAGATGAAGTTTAAGGCAGTATGTGAAGTGAACTATAAATCCTCTCAATCCATTTGGCAGATTTTCTCTAAATTATTTACTTGATGACAAAACACTATAGTGTGAGAGCTTTCAGGAGTGAGTCACTTCTGGGGATTTCAGTGCTCAGTCAAAGCTACACACATTTATTGTTAATGTTTGTCTTTGTTCATATTTATAGGTGGACATTAAGCCTTCAGGGTAATTTTGTTCCTTAAAGATCTTAAGACTGTCAAACAAAAATAAAATAAATCAAAAAGAACTAACAGCTTGGCCTTAAATTGATTTCTAAACTGTCTTAATATCAAATCTATAAATGAAAATTGTATTGATTAAGCCCTATGGCCACAACATGGTGTGGAGGTGCTCACAATTACTTTGAAATCATCAGACGCAATTATTTTGTCTGGAGTGTTATTTCCACTGCAGCTGGTTTAATGGGGGAATCTAATTAAAAAATGTATACTTTGAGCATAGATGACTGAAAGCTCTTTCAGTTCATTTCCTGGATTGTCACACTCCACAAAACACTCAAATTATCAAATCAGAAGCTCTTTGCACATAGTATACTCAGCTCTCCCTTTTCCCCTAAATTGTTCCAATGAACTTTCAGTGAAGCGGCAGCTGAGCCCTTTCTTTGTGATGATGACTGACATGACTCTGTATGAATGCTTTTGAACCTTCCTGTTCTTTTACTACTATCCTTTTATACTGTATATAATTTTCTTTCCTTACATCTGCTTTACATGTCCAGTACAATTTGTAAAGGTTTTGTACTTGTAGCTTTTCCAAAATTACCAAAGTTCAGCAGCTCTAGCATAAAAATGGGATTCAACAAAAGCCTGACACACTGAAATTATTCCACAGACAAAATATCTTCATTTTAAAAAGTTTTAGTTAAAATTCAAAGTAAATCAATTCACACAAAAAAGAAAAAAAATTAAAACAGCAAAAAAAAAGGAAAAGTTATTAAGAAAAGTTCTGTTCAAAGCTTAAATCTTGTTACATTTCACTTCAAAACGTTTCTGAACCATTTCCAAATGGTCAGAAAAGTGTATGCCTATCCCATTTCTAAGCTGAAAATGGGTCTTTTAAGTTACCGTTTACTGGGACACAATTATCACGCTGTATCTCAGTTATAGCAGAAGTTCTTTCTCTTACTAACTTATAGGGAGAAAAGACTATACCATTGACTATGGCTATGAAAAGAATTTATAATCTATTCAAATTAAGCAAATTCGAAGTTTTAACTTTGTAATATTGGCTCTTACAGTACTTATTCATACAATGAAAGCAAAAGTAATGTTCTCTAAGTTTCACATGAAGCTGGGTCTGAAGCTCTGCAGTTGCATTTTTAAGTATTTCTAAGTCTCTGACCTACTTGATAGTACTATACAGTATATCTCTAGAGCATAAAATGGCTGCCACTGTTTAAATTAACTTTTTAAGAAATGTGTCAAAACATTGTTAGTATTTTACTACTATAACATTATAAAATCATTTGAGCATAGCACCACAACAGAATGAATGACCAGCATGAAAGGAGCAAAAGGTGAGAAAAACATTTGTATCACAATCACTGGATGGGGAGCCACAAACCTTCTTTTAAAAGTGGCAAAACAAACTAAAAGCCATGTCACATTTAATGATTTTTCTAGTGAGTTGAAGTCATAGCTTTCATTTACATAGTCTTAGCAAGATGGAAGCAGTTGATGACATGCTCCTATGAAGATCAGTGGCATAGTCTGGCATAGATACTCCACCTAGTCCATGGTTTGCTCCAGATCACACAGGATTGATTTTGTGTTTAGTCATAGGAGTGGGCACTGTGTGCAAGATGACTGACAACCAGTGAATACTCATCTACAAGTGCAATGTATATAATGGGGCGAATATGGAATAAGGTGGATGTTTTGGACCTCACAAGTTCTTCTGCCTGGTGTCTTGTCTTTTATGTACCATGACAAAATGGAAAAAAATAGCAAAAAGGGAAGAGGTTGCTACTGAACTTGCTGTAACTGATAACTCTTTCTACATGACTTGGTCCATCAGGCAGCACACTATTGGCTGTCAGAAAAAGCAGTGAGCAAGACAGTACTGGAAAGTCAACCTGCAGCCATTAAATGTCACAAACCACATCGGCTCGATGAAGAGATCAGCAAATTGTGCTTGGCAATTTTGACATCCAATATCTAGAAGTTGCATAATGTGACATCAACAACAACAACATTTATTTATATAGCACATTTTCATACACATAATGTAGCTCAGAGTGCTTTACATGATGAAAAAAAGAGAAATAAAAGACAAAGTAAGAGCTAGAATAAGACAACACTAATTAACACAGAATATGAGTAAGGTCCGATGGCCACAGAGGACAGAAAAAACAAAACAAAAAAAAACTCCAGACGGCTGGAGAGAAAAAAATAAAATCTGCAGGGGTTCCAGGCCATGAGACCGCCTAGTCCCCTCTGGGCATTCTACCTATAAATGAAACAGTCCTCTTTGAATTTATGGTTCTCATCGGCTTGAAAGGTCAGAATGTTGTATATACAGTAAAGATGCAGGTGAAAAACTGATAATGGTCTGTGAAATAAGTTGGTCTGAAACATTCTGCTTCCTAAACAAAATCCATTTTATATTTAACTCCCAACATATTGTGAAATCAATATTAATATCTTTTAAGAAAGTAACTATACTGCGGTGGGCTGGCACCCTGCCCGGGATTGGTTCCTGCCTTGTGCCCTGTGTTGGCTGGGATTGGCTCCAGCAGACCCCCGTGACCCTGTGTTCGGATTCAGCGGGTTAGACAATGGATGGATGGAAGTAACTATAGATGATAGATGGTTAGGTATTTTACTGCATTCCTGTATATTCTGGTGACATGTTGCATGATTATTGGACAAGAAAAGAGAATTTTACTGTACTCTGTACATGAGAAAATACCACTATTACTAAAACTATGTTCAGGATATATAATGCCACACATATGTGTCTGAGGATCACCCTCCTGACTCATCTCAAGCAAGCAATCCCACCCCGGGAAGATTCCCAGGGAGGGTAACTGACTCCACCCCTTTCATTCCAGACGACAATATATTCGAGGTGCTCACAGAAGGTAGCATTCCATTCTGGACTGACGCTCAAGAGAGAACCAAACTTAATCGTAACAGCGATGCTTTACTTTGCTTTGTATGAGCCTTCTTGTGATTTTTCTGATTAAAGTTCTTCCGTTAATTTAACAGGGTGGTCTGACTGGTGCCCCAAAATTAATTGTGATTGAGTGTCTTACCTTGCATAATATACAGTGGTGTGAAAAACTATTTGCCCCCTTCCTGATTTCTTATTCTTTTGCATGTTTGTCACACAAAATGTTTCTGATCATCAAACACATTTAACCATTAGTCAAATATAACACAAGTAAACACAAAATGCAGTTTTTAAATGATGGTTTTATTATTTAGGGGAAAAAAAATCCAAACCTACATGGCCCTGTGTGAAAAAGTAATTACCCCCTTGTTAAAAAATAACCTAACTGTGGTGTATCACACCTGAGTTCAATTTCCGTAGCCACCCCCAGGCCTGATTACTGCCTCACCTGTTTCAATCAAGAAATCACTTAAATAGGAGCTATATGTATATGTAAATTTGTATTATTGTTGCTGGATGGAGACATTCTTGAGCAGACCCCAGATCTAAAAATATTCAAGGAGAGGCAAAATATGTAAAAGACAAATTATACAATAAGCACAGATTTAGAAAAATAAAACCACTGCCTCTTTGGGTCCAACTACACAGATGTTGCCCTATCTGCCTGAGAGGCCAGCTGTTCAACTTGCACACCTTTCTGTGCCTTCTGCTTGATTCCTGTTCCATTCTGGCCTGGTCTTGTTAATATCATTCCTTCTGTCTCTGTTCTCTGTCCTAGGGATAGGAAGGGCCTTTTAAATTTCCCAAAGCAATCTCCCTAGGACAGGCTGCTGGGTTATTTCTGGGGTCAGAAGAGCCTCTGGGAACTCCTGGGGCCATATGGCTCCAACTTTGTCTAGCGGCCCCAGCTGTACCTACGTGTCTGACTCCCAGCCCTTGCTTAAATGACCAGGGTAATCCTAATTTACCTGTTCTATATGTGGGGCAACTGGAGGTTGTAGGTAGACTCTTAGGTCTGTCTGCTGTTCCCTGTCTAACCCTTCAAGTAACAATCTGTGCCCCTGGAGTGATCAGCTCATTGATGTCTGCACAGTTGGGGCACAACACCCCCTTTTGGTGATATGCTAAGATCACTAGTACATTGTATGGCTCGATTCCTGACTGGTACTCTCACTGTGGTTTCAGTGTCAGTCTTCACCAATCCCTATTTATTACCTGTCATTTTGTGTTATATTGAATGAATAACCATATTTGGATTTTAAATTTACTTTTTCAATGGAAATTAACCTGCAGTGTATGTTATTGAATTTAATTATATTACATTTTTATGTATATTAAATGTTTAAAATATTCACTAACATTCAACAAATAATTATTTAAACCACAAAGTGGTCCGACATCAATGTAAAGCAAGTAGTTAATTTACACCTTAGGCATTTATGAAGTTTTGTGAAAATTATTATCAATTAGGATTTTTTTCTAGTTAGAATCTAACACACACGTTTTTAAAATAATGGCAAATATTTAACATGCTATATTTTGTATATTTTAAGTGAATTTCAGCTCTCAGTAAAAAGAATGGTTGCCGTTCAAAGATGTGGGATCACAAGACAGGTTCTTAATTTTAAACATTAAAAACAAGGCTTACTAAACTCTAGATAATCCAACTGGGAAAATTATAATTCTGTTCTATGTAATACAATGAATGGAGTATAATCCCACCTCTATTCACATTTTAAATTCCTTCCAATTTTGTCACTCTGTAGCCAATTTACTTTTAAGCCCTTGATTGAGCAACATTGTTGTAGTATTTAGTAATCGATGAATGTTTTCTATACAAGTAAGCAGCGGGCAAAATCATATAATTAGGCAGTAATCCAGATTACAGCAAGTACTATGTTGTCCATGAAAAGCTGCTGACATGGGTATCATTTCTTTTTCTTTCTTACAAGCTTTTTTTGGCCATGCTTATATGCATTACAAGGGCAAGTTTTAGGCTGCCTAATTGAAGCCAAAAGAAAACTATCTTGTGGTTCTGTGTAATTGCAAAGGAAAATCATTCTTGTTCTTCTTCAACATATAATATAATTTGTAACTCAGTATTTGCATCACAATGGTGCCTTTCTGGTTAAGTGGCTTTGAATTGTTTTCCTGGTTCCTTGTGACATGTAATGCATTTATAATGAAGTGCAGTTAACATTTGATTATATGGCTTCCTTTTCACCAGTTGTCACTGTCCAAAGAAAGAGGCTGGCAAGGCGCATTTTCTATTCAGATGCAAGTGCTAATTTGTTCAGGACCGCCGACAATATAACAAATGTTTCTTTTTCTAGATTTTTTTTCCTTTTCTCAATAATATAACAGCAAATGTTCCTCATCAGTAAAATGAGAAGATTGTATGATACCCTTTAATTTTATTACAGAAAATGTCATCATTGTGCAAAATGAGCAGAATTTTCCTGTAGCTAAGAATGACTGTATGGTGGGAAACAAGAAAACAAACAAAACAAAAACAAAAAACGCATCACATTTATTTTGTATGCTCAGGCAAAAAAAAAGGAAATAAATTAGATTGTTACAAACATACACAAAATTTGTCACTGATGGTAAAATAAACTTGATGTATTAAAAAGTGGTATGTTCTTTTTTAGATTAAAACTGTACTGCTGGAAATGCAGCATATCTAGCTATAAAGTATTACGTTACAGGTCTCACCGCACTTTGTAACTTTACTAATCCAATACTATGAAAAGATAGTATACTTAAAGTATATACTGTACATATATATATATAAATATATATATATATATATATATATATATATATATATATACTGTATATATATATATATATATATATTTGCAGCTGGAGTTCCACAAAGGGAGAAGACGAATCACGTATCATAAAGTAGTTTTTATTCCTGAGCTTTCAGCCCCTGCCAAGAGCCGTCATCACAGACCTTCGCTTCCATATATATAAAACGATAACAGTTCATATTCTTAAAAACTTTTTTGCAGCTCTCGATTGTGGCAAAAAGAAAAAAGACGTTGCAAATGAATTCGGAATTTTGTCATCAACACTGTCAACTTTCTTGAAAGACCAAGCAAAAAAAGATGAAAAATCTCAGGCTGCAAACCTATGTGAACTGCTGCATTTGAAGATGTCGAAAAAGCAGTTTTTTTGTGGTTCAGTGATGCTCGTTCAAGAAACATTCCTTTTAATGTAGCACTCCTGCAAGAAAATGTGAGGTTTATAAACTCTCTTGGGACCTAACCGAACTTGACAGCACACTGAAGAGCATCCCGAAGTCCGATCTCCGCGTCTATGGAAGACTGTTTATTTGTTGCCGGGCAGAGGTGGGTAAAGTAGCTAAAAATTGCATTCAAGTGAGAGTAGCATTACTTCAAAATAATATTACTCAAGTAGAAGTAAAAAGTAGTCATCCAAAAAACTACTCAAGTAAGAGTAAAAAAGTATTTGGTGAAAAGACTACTCAAGTACTAAGTAACTGTTTGATCATAATAAATGATTTATTTTTTAGAAATGTTGTAATAAGACAGACAAAAATATAAAATAATGTGCAAATTCTGCTATTTCCACATAATAAAATAAAAAATTAGTAAAAATAAATAACATGCTTACAAAATGAAGATGCACAAATAACACAAAGTTCCAAATCTCAGTTTTTCACAACAAAGCTTTTGAATCAAATACCTTCAGTAGGTAACACGTATGTTTGAACAGTACAAACGACTTACAGTGACAAGACATACTGTACACTGACAGTATAATACTGCATATTCACTTGCCCTCCAAATAGCACAGCTGATAGAAAATATCGAACAAGGCAGCTTGTGCACGTACAAGAAGTCTCACTTTACCTGGACTGTCTGTGTCTGTGCATGTTTGGTTAAAACGTGCGTGTTCTTCACTCAGTGAAGTGATGGTTAAGCTTCAGCAGAAGTTGGCTGTCATTTTTTATGTACAGTGGAACCTTAGATTGCAAGTAACTTGGTTTGCGAGTGTTTTGCAAGACGAGCTAAAATTTTTAATAAATTTTGACTTGATAAACGAGCGAGGTCTTACAATACGAGTAGTCCATATATGCTTTGTCTGCTGAGCGTGACATGATCACAAATGAGCTGATGGTTCTTCTTTCTCTCGCTGTGGGATTGTGGGCAATTGTCAGTCAGTGTGCCTCACTCATATAGTCAAAATCCGTACGAGCATATACTGTTTACTACAGCATTGTGACCGTGTAGGTGCTGTGACGTGTGAGTCCCCGTCTTTCCCCAATACATGAAGCTGAGTCTCAATACTTTAACGACACCATCTTTATTCAGCTTGAAACAGAAACAGCGTGGTTATTTATTGTAGCATAATCTGCCACGCTCTTATACACAGACACAGCAGTCAGGCAGGGTCATGCCCACGTTAGTGACCAAGTAATACTGTACCCTGCACATTTATAATGTTCCTTGTATTGCCCATCAATGGCAGGTGCTTATAGCATGACCGAGATCTTTTCGGACTCGATTTTATGGCGAAATGCTACAATGCTGGGTGCCTGTGGTCACTTCCGGGATGCTGTTCCACGTGTCATCCCATTGGGTGCAATCCCACAAGAGTTTAGAAACTCACTCACATCAGCCATGATTCTTTTCAAAGGTAAAGTGCAGGTTAACTTGTTTTATGTATTTTTACTTTATATTTTGTATTAATCGTTTTTATATGAAATGTTTTGGGTTGTGGAACAAATCATCTGAGTTTACATTATTTCTTATGGGGAAATTCACTTTGAAATACGAGTGCTTTGGATTGCAAGCATGATTCCAGAACGAATTATGCTTGCAAACCAAGGTTCCACTTGCATTCTTTCTTTCCCTGTCTGCTGTCTGTGAGGAGCTTGTGCCGCTATGCCGCCACAGTTTGTGTGTGGTTATGTGACTGCATATGAGGTCTGATTTGTGAAACGGAGCCATGTGATTATTGTTGCTACATCTGATTGGTTAAACAGAGTCTTGTGATTACTGTTGCTACGTCTGATTGGTGAAACGGAATCTTGTGATTATTATTGCTACGTCTGATTGGTGAAACAGTCATGCAGTAGATCCACTGGCGGCTTCTCTCTGGCAAAAATATATCTAATGTGTAAATATAGTTAGGATATAGCGGATAGGATAATGGATGGATGGATAGTATTTTGCAATTTACCTCTATTTGTGGTGGCACAGTGGTAGCTCTGCTGCCTCGCAGTAAGGAGACATGCATGAAGTTTGCATGTTTTCCCCATGTCTGTGTGAGTTTCCTCCCACAGTCCAAAGACATGCAGGTTAGGCTCATTGGCGATCCTAAAAATGTCAGCCATTAGAAATAAGTTGAATCATCCTGATTATTTTTTATTAACTCAATAACAGAAATAATTCATTTTGTACTAATATATTTATGAATGAATCATTCTGTTGATTTAACCAAAGAAATTTTGGAACACACAAATTTCATTTAGCATGTTGAATTTGTGGATACAACAAGTTGGTTTTGTTCTGTTCCAATGTCAACGTCTTTAAATGTAAACCTGCAGTATAACCAAACAGATCTCACCTCATCTTACTGCTCCCAACAAGCCTGTGATCGACAGTAGAAGCTTTCTTATGCAAGCCAGAAGCTGTTATGTTTGTTTGGGGCAGGCTGTTGTTTAATTGTTATATATGATATGTTGAGCTTCTTTAAAGTTTTAATTTCCACATGGGGACAAATAAAGCATATCTGTCTTTTTCTTGTTCCGTAGATATTCCCATTTTTATATGGGTTCACTATTTTTTTTAGCTAGACTTAATATTTCAATATGTGCATATCTATGTATACCTGTATACCTTATATATACAGTGACAGTTCAGAGTTGCAGAAATAAAATTTAGGACTCTCATTTTAAGCACACTTTATTCTTGGACTTGTACAAACTATACTAGAGTTTAGTAAATGTTTAAGAAACCTCTGAATTTGTTTCTGTCTTTTTAGAATTAAAAAATTTAAAGTTGTCATCAGCACAGTTGTCCTCCTGCAGAGGTAGGAACCACAAGATCCATGAATGGTCTTCACGCCACAAAAACCCCAACTCAGGGAAGAACTACTTGCAAATAAATCTCTTATAAAGGTTCTTGTTACTGTGAGATATGAGCCTTGAGCATGAAGGCAGCTTATTCTGCAAAAAAGTAAATTACATTTTTCAACCTTTTCATTTAATTTAATTCTGATATTTACTGTGCTTTCCAGTAAGGAAATGCTGACTTTTCCATGTCACCATCTTCAGATGTACTAATATTTTATAGCACCCAAAGAAGTCAATACATTTCAGCAAATATTCATTAATGTATTGTCTAATACTGCATTTATTTAGAAATAGTCATATGAGGCTAACGCTCTTAGCACTGAGCGTTCCTTTTATTTATGCTTCATGGAAGTTATGTTTGGCCCCTTATACAAAAGGAGGTTTGCCTTCATTTCAGTTTTAGTGTAGGACTGAGTGGAATTTACATTATGAAAATATTTGAAAATGACAATAAGGACAAACAAGATGACATCCTTTCAGTCCATCAGGAATTTTTTTAAAGCTATTGAAAATTCTACTTCAGTTACATGACTAGCTTTACAGGACATTCATTAATATAATCTTCAAAACTTCCTAATATTTAGTAGCACATGAATCACGATGACACAAAGCAGTATACTTTGGATTGTGTGAATTTCCCCTTGGGATTAATAAAGTATCTATCTATCTATCTATCTATCTATCTATCTATCTATCTATCTATCTATCTATCTATCTATCTATCTATCTATCTATCTATCTATCTATCTATCTATCTATCTAAACAGTAGCAAATGAATCAATTTAAACCATAATGCTAGCATTGTCTTGGTCTTGCTGAGTTGTGGATGAATTTTCTATTCTTACTAAACTAACCAATTAGGATTAAGGTATACGGTAGGTGAAAATATTCTTCTGCCCATTTTTCTTAACACTTGTTATTAGCTCCAAATAGGCTTCATAGACTAAATGATCTTCAATTTGTCAAAATGTTTATGTTCTTGTATTTTAAAATTACTGTTTTTTGTGTGGTACTTTCTTATTGCAAATTTGTTCATTCATTTTTAGAATCTGCTTATTTCAATATATGATTAGTAGAACTGAAGTGTAAAAGTAATACTGGATAGAGAAGGTGGTGGACCAAAATATGTTCATTGTTACACTCATATCAATCAGCCTCATCTAGTCATTTTTGAAACATATGAAGAATCCTAAGGACTCCTTGAAGAACCCCTGTGTACCATGGCTAAATGTGTAAACTCAATATAAACACACCATAACCAGGAAGAGATCTGAGCCATTGCTTACCTTATCACCATCATGCTGCCCAATTGCTGTGCATTGCATTTACAGTATCAAAGTGGAGGTTCTGATAAAACAAACACATCCTAATATACCTGTAAGGAAAATAAATTGCTCCTGATCAAACTGTAAACTTTGATTGGGACTAAACCTGCTACCTTATATTTTAAGACATTACTACATCCACACTGCCTATACAGCTACTATAGAATAAACAACATTTAATGAAGAAAAGTAAGTATTCAAGAAGTTTCCCTAAGTCACTGTAACAGCTGGCTACAGTATATAATATGGTATCCTACTTTAAACAGCATATTAGCAGCAGATCTGTTCTTAACTCAATTTTTCTTTTTGTAAAAACTTGATTGCTTTTGTATGGACTGTAATAAAATTAATAATAATTAAATAAATAAACAGCATATTAAAAGTAGCCAGTCATCTTTAGACTGGTCCAGTTAGACCTGTGTTAGTGAAAGCACAGTATGAGAAAACTCCCCACTGTCGATAGTCTGCATAGCTCCTTTGTTTCACCTGAACAGAGAGGAATATATTTTAATTTGAAAGACAATAAGGAAAATAGAAGTTTAAAATAATAAAGAAAGAAAATCTAAAAATGGCAGATATTCAGCCTTATTAATAATTTCTTTAGGTCCACACTACACTACACTCTTTGCCTATAGACCTCTCTGTGCTTTTAGGAGATGTTAATGCCATCCATCGATCTCTACCATGCAACCGTGCCAACCTTTACACAATCAGTGATTAATGAGCGGGCTGTTTCAAATCACATCTTCTATTGTAATTTAATTGCTATGAGGGAAATCTTCTCACTCCTTTGTCTCCGAAATGGAAGTAATTAACCTATAACACGTTGAAACTCAGCACATATGCTTTTCTGAAGTGTGATTACTGGAAAAAAAAAGAAAAATTAATTATGTAGGGTAATGGGGGTTGGGGTTGTTGATTATATTATTGCTTCAGTTTCCCACTTGATCAGGCTTTGAAAATTAATTAGCAATTTTAGAACACCCATTTCACTTTCCTTCTTACATAAATTCTTATCTTTAGGCTGCATTTAGGGTTTATATTCATAGCAGTTTTCTTGAAAACAACAATTGAAAAATGTATGGAGTTAATCTCAGTAAAAACAAACATGTGTACTTAATAATAATAATAATAATAATAATAATAATAATAATAATAATAATAATAATATAAAAGGCCTTACTTTCAGAAGACATTTGTGTTTCTCTTTTAAAAGATATAGTGTATACTGTATATATTTACACAAAGTCTTAGAACTGTTTTTAGTTGTGTGATAATTTTATACATCACTTTACAATAAGAAAATCACAGTTTACAAAAAAAAATCTGTCCTTACAAAATTTGAATGTTTCCATTTAAATTTAATTAAGTCATATTTGAAATTCAATACCATTCCCCTATCTGGTTCAGAGAGCCCATTATGAGATTTCTCATTTGTAATGAAACTTCAAAAGAAAGAAAGCTTATAGGATAAGTTTGGTATTTTTCACAATCATGGCATATATTAACTTGCCACATAAAACTATATTCTAAAGTGAAGCATTTTTTTATAAATTTCAAAAAATACCTAGCCTGCACTTGTGTTTATAATGAAGGTTAAGGGTACTGGTGTCCCAATGTCAAAATAAAAGCCTTAAAACACACCAACTGCAACCAATTTGAAGAAGCAAAGTTTTCGATTTAAGTAAAGGAGTCTTCCATGTTTCTCAGACATGCTTGTGACAACAAAATTTAACTGGAAGTAATACATTTAATCACAGATTCTTGGTACTGTTTTCTTCAGATCAGGATATGTTTCGTGCTCACAGGGATCATCATGGCTGACATTCTGAGAAAGACAAGACCCCCAAAACCCCAACTCCCAACATCCACCCACCAACCTCCATGGCAAATATCTGACACTACAGGTTGCATATATACGACTTTTGCCTCTGCAATTCTATTTCTTCAGCTGTTTTTGCTCTGCCAAGGCTTGTAACAACAGACAGATGTGTACTTATATCAAATGATTACTTTTTTCTAAACGCCGTCTGCTTTTCTCCTGTTATAGTCTGTGTTCTTATTTTACATAGGATACAGACTAGAGTGAGATTCACACTGAGTGGCAGTGTCATTGAAAAACAGCCCTGAAACAGTTTCATTGTATTTTATACACATAACAATAAACCTCAACTGATTACACTATATTGCATTTTTTATAAAAGCATTATATTTTTAAAATAAGCCATGCAACATACATGTTAATATTAAGTTCACAGGACTAATCAACACTAAGTGTTACATACTTTTCATGGTATATTGTGCACATGCACGATAAAAAAAAAAAAAACAAGAAATGGAAAATGACAGAGTGTGTGATAGAGCCAAACCATGATCAAATAAATCAGTGCCACAAACCTATTATTGAATTTCATTGCATTTGGTGGGTCACTCTTCCTGAGAATATAGTAATAAAAGAACCAAAGAAAACGGTTTTGATTGAGTAAACCCACTGAAACTCACTGATACCAATCAAGCCATAAATACACTGGAAAGACATGCAAACTCCTTGCTGACTAGCATTTTGCAAAGCAGGAATGACATCTCTGAGCTACCACACTGCCTATGATATAACATCTGCATTAAATTTGCTAACCTTCAACCTGATTAAATCTAAATACAGTATATCCCTATAATGTCTGTTCTTTTCTTATCACTCATTGCATATTACTCATGTGCACAACTTTCTCTCGATAGACCATCACAACATTTGCATGGATTTTGATGCCCATGACAGCAGACGATATCTTTTGAAATAATTCAATAGTTTTTTTTGAGTGGGGGAAATAAACTTATGTAGAGTGAAAGACTGTGAGTGATCATGTGATTTTTTTCAGTTATTATTCTCTAGTTGTCTACAAAACAGAAACAGCTGTTCACATCTGGGAATCAGCAGTCAATAATATCAATAGCAGTGATGGGAAATGACTCAGGTGAATCCATGCCTCTGGGCCTGAAGAGTGCTGTGGAGGAAGACAAGCAGCAAAGTGAGGCGCAATACCGGCCTTCTTTTAAAATGGCCGAATCTCAAAAAAATTTTTTGACTTTTTTCCTTCCTAAAATGACACGGACATGGAGTTTTGCAATATGTCGTCAATCTCAGGATTAGGATCGATACTCAAAAACACTTTTGCCTTGGAAATGTACATATTCAGTAAATTGTACGTTTTTTTCATGTTGGAACTGCAGTACCTTTTATCTTTATTATAAAATCAATAAAATTAATTTTTGTAGAGAAAATGGAAAAACAATAATAGAAAAATGTATATTAAACATCTAAATTAAAAAGTGAATAAAAAGCAAATAAATGTAAGGCACACATGGTAATAAAAAATAAATACAAACAGCACATTGTAATATCTGCGGTGGGCTGGCGCCCCGCCTGGGGTTTGTTTCCTGCTTTGCGCCCTGTGTTGGCTGGGATTGGCTCCAGCAGACCCCCGTGACCCTGTAGTTAGGATATAGCGGGTTGGATAATGCATGGATGGACATTGTAATATTTACAAAAATAAAAATACACAAGAGAATATTTAAAAACAAAAAATGGCTTGTTAAGGTATTACTTTTGCTTTTCTAAATCATTGCTTATGGGTTTTAGCAACAGCAAATATTATCACTATATCCTTGTGATCCAAAAACCTTCAAACAGTGCATGATACTGAAATCAGAGCTTGGGCTGAAAGCCTCTCATGGCACATATTAGATCTCAAGTAAGATTTAAACAGCTTGAAAGATGGCAACTTCCCTGTCCTGAGACAACAGTGACAGGAACAACCAGGAATGCTGAGGGACTACATTTTGACTTCAACATTTTGACTAATCTATTGAAGATATAATAAAAAAACTAAGGTCTGTATGTTTTTCCAGGTTTCTCCAAGCAATCTGATTGGTCAGTTTGTCTTTGGTGATTTGAATGTTAGATGTGTGAGATACACAAGGAGCAGTAAAGGTGTAGGAGGCATGCTGTGAGTTGCCTTCAGAGGCAGAAAGTTGACAGGATGTGAGCAAGGAGCCTCAATGTTCTGTTGGTGAATTGGCAGACAAAACTTTTTAGCAAAAACCACGAGAAGCGCATAAAGAGCAAAACAAAACAAAGAAAAAATATAAAGTATGATAAAAACATAGACCAGACATCATAAAAAGGTTTGGGGCAGCCACCCGTAAAATATCCCTGGCTGCAAAACACACAATACTGAGTCCAAAACAGAACTAATTCCTTGGTGATAAGATGGCGGCTTTAAAGGCCCATATAGGAAGTGATGACATCAAAGGGGTCGGACCCAGAAGTGACGTCATCAAAGGGCCCGAACCTGGAAGTGATGTCGTCTGGACTGGAAATGACGTCTTCTGACGTACCGGAACCTGGCAGAATTTCTCGGGAAAGGTCTGCAGGGAACTTAGAAAGACAGTAAGTGCACCTTGCCGCCTCCTTATCAGATGTGGTATTACCATTACTTAAGCCCTTCAGCTGCCTCCTACTCGCACATGTGTGACAAGTGAAATGAAGATGAAGCGCAATTTGAGAGATAATAATCATAGTCAAGAGAACAAAAGAGTCAAACCCAAAAGTACAAGCGAGAAAAGAGCACAAAGATAAACTCTGAATATTTTAGAGATTTGATATCTGCAGATTGGATAAGAATTTGCAGTCATAATTGTCCTTTAATCCTGTCACATCAATTATGCATGAACAATGCTGGAATTGAACCTAACGATGGAAATAAACATCAGCAGCCTTTGACAACCCAAAATCATACCAAATCAAAATGATAGGATCTGAGAAGCAGGCTTTATGGGAATGCACTTCAGAGAGGATATGCTGGGCAAGAGAGGTTCAGACTCACAACGATACAGAGGAAAGGCACTGAAGGTACACACAGAATAATACATATCAAATATAATTTACATTTTTTTTTTATTAAATGTCTTCCACTGGTAGTATAGCTAGTTATTCAATAAATCTATAATGTACAATAATAATATAGAGTGAGGACAGAGTACTTGTACAGTATGTAGTTAGTTATAAAATGGATGAGAATTCACATTAATTCTTCAGGCTATTAAAGTGTAAAATATTACAGCTCTGTAATGCCATTGTACACCATACATTTTGTGCTACTAATGTTAGTAGTAGTAATGTTAACTTTCTTTTATTAGATATTTGTCTGACTCCTTTCTCCAAGGTGACTTATAAGATCAGGATAAACAACTGTTTACAGAGGTTTTCATAAGTGAAGCACAGCCAGGCTAAGTGACTTGCTTGGGGTCATACAGTGAGACAGAAGCAGGACTTGAAGTGATTACCTTTTGCCTTAAAATTTCAGTGCCTTAGACATTATAGTGTACTGTCCACCCCAGGCAAGAGTAAATTTCAGTCGATTAGACTAGTTAGAAAGTTTTGCATAAATCTACAAATCCTTGTATACAATATGTGCCCTCAAAAAACGGATCTTCTCCTCTTGCACTCAGTTCCTGCAAAATGCATGAACAAAAGATCAAAACATAAATAAAATCCTTTTAAGCACTATTATATTTTCAAAAGTTATGTAAAGTACTGTTTGTTCAAGCCTTGGGATGTTTTGCCCAATTTTCATAATGAATACAATACATGTATTTTCAATATGCAAAGAAAGTAATTTGCCTAACTGTCAAGTTTACTTCTGCATGAAATTGTTTTTTGTGGCTCCCTGATTTGTGAAATTTGCAGACTAAGTGTATTGAATGTCAAAGTAATTTTGCTTTGACTAAGAGTGATTTTTTTAGTTCCTAATATAATGGTATGCCAAAAGCATCTACTCCAGTTTTCCTGTGTCTTGTCTTTCAAATGAACAAAGTAAATACAGTATTAATAGAGCTCCGCAAATGTTTAAGTATGTAACTGATCATTTATTTTAAGGGATTTCACACAAGGCGTGCAATTATTGCAGAAATGATCGAGCAGGTGTTCAAATTGAAACTCTTTAGTCATTGTTGAGGCTGCCAGTTGTTATTAAGTACCATAAAGAGAACATACTCATTGGATTCAGAACCACAGCCGTATGCTTTCGTTTGGGGTTCATATTATGGATATGAGCTCTTCTTTTACAATAGCACTGCATTCACAATCATAATAATGACAGTTGAATATTTTAATTATTAAAATTTGGAAGAGGGGGTGTGTGGGTGTATTGGGCTTTCCAAGAAACACCTGGCATCTAGCAAGAATCACACTCTCACACTGGACCAATATTAAATTTCAAACTAAACTAACCTTCTTCTTCTTCTTTCAGCTGCTCCCGTTAGGGGTCACGCCAGCGGATCATCCTCTCCCATATCTTTCTGTCCACTGCATCTTGTTCTGTTACACCCATCACCTGCATGTCCTCTCTCACCACATCCATAAACCTCCTCTTAGGTCTTCCTCTTGCCTGGTAGCTCTCTCTTTAACATCCTTTTCCCAATATACTCAGCATCTCTCCTCTGCAAATGTCTAAAGCCAGTTAAACTAACCAAACACACAAACAAAAAAAAACCCATTGTGACACCAAGAGAGCCTGCAAACTCCAATGAATGGGCCTGAACTCAAAATGTAGGTTTCTGGGGCTGTGAGGCAGCACTCCTACTTGCTAAACAATTTTAATATTATTATAATTAAACTCAAATGTGAGAAAAGGCATTGATGGAGATGTTGTATTCCCCATTATTACGGAGCATTTTTCAATGCAATTAAGTACAATCTTCATGATGTTCTCACAAAATGGACACAAACATATCTGCAAAATGCTCTCTTTTCATAAAGACAGATGCTTTTATTTAAACAGAGGTGCTGCTGTATGCTGTGGCCTTGAGTGACCCGTAATTTAGGAACATAAGGTCAGGCCAGGATGTGCTGCGTGTAATTCCTGAAAGCTCTTTTGAGAGCATTAAGTCACACCTGCCATGTGTGAATTTAAGGGGTGTGATTTTGCAGAAAAAATATATTTGACATGGGTGTCTCAGTGTATTATTATTTATTTCTGTGGTTAAGGCTTATATTTGGCTGGTATTCTCTACATAAATATATATATATATATATATATATATATATATATATATATATATATATATATATATATATATATATATATATATATATATATATATATATATTTTACAGGCAGTTATTGGTGGAAGGTAAGACACTGAAATGAGAAAGCTCTTCGTTTATCTTTAGCTAAATCCAGTAATCAACTGGGGTGTGTATATCTGTTTTTTTCTCCTTTTGTTATAGTTAAGGTATAGTATTAACACAAAGAACCATAGACACATGGAATACATTACCAAGTACTGTGGGAGAGTGTAGGACTTTAGGGGCCATCAGATATCCACATGATGTTATTTTGGAGAATCTTGGTAAAAAGGACTGGCCAGCTTGATGGGCCGAATGGCCTGTTTTCGTCACAATTGTTCTACTGTTCAAATAAGCATCAAAATGAAAATAACTTGCAGGGTGATTAGAAATACCCAAATGGCATTACAAGACAAAATTAACATTACAGTAATCCCTCCTCGATCGCGGGGGTTGCGTTCCAGACCCCCCCGCGTTAGGTGAAAATCTGCGAAGTAGAAACCATATGTTTGTATGGTTATTTTTATATATTTTAAGCCCTTATAAACTCTCCCACCCTGTTAACATTATTAGAGCCCTCTAGACATGAAATAACACCCTTTAGTCAAACGTTTAAACTGTGCTCCATGACAAGACAGAGATGACAGTTCTTTCTCACAATTAAAAGAAAGCAAACATATCTTATCTTCAAAGGAGCGCCGTCATAAAGGAGCACCGTCAGGAGCAGAGAATGTCAGAGAGAGCGCTCGCAAAGAAAAGCAAGCAATCAAAAAATCAATATGTGCTTTTAAGTATACAGAAGCACCGCGATAAAGCGGCATTTTGTAGAGGAGCCTCCGTGTCCTCTGTGCAAACAGCCCCTCTGCTCACACCCCCTCCGTCAGGCAGAGAGAGTGAGAAAGATAGAGAGAAGCAAACAAGCACCGCGCAGGAAACATATCTTATATCATTGAGGAGTTTTAGTTAATATGTAATACATGCTCTGATTGGGCAGCTTCTAAGCCATCCGCCAATAGCGTCCCTTGTATGAAATCAACTGGGCGATCAAACTGAGGAAGCATGTAACCTAAATTAAAAGACCCATTGTCCGCAGAAAGCGGCGAACCAGCGAAAAATCCATGATATATATTTAGATGTGCTTACATTTAAAATTCGCGATAGAGTGAAGCCGCGAAAGTCGAAGTGCGATATAGCGAGGGATTACTGTACCATAAATCATTGGTTGCCAAGTTTTTGTGTGACCTGCACTCTTAGAAAGTGTTTGTGCCCCCTACAAAAGTAACATTACTTTTGAAGACGCAAAAGTCAGATTTCTCATTTTTGAACCACATACAGCACTGAGGCTGAATAAATTAATACGTTTTTAGCTCAGTGTATAACATTTAAATATAAATTGCACAATTTACCTTTATAAATCACAATAATCTTGTAAATGTGTCCCCCATGAAGCTTAGACATTCATTTGACGATCCTGGGGTTGGAGTATCTCACAAACCATCAAGTGGCACTAGGAAATGACACAATACCAACAATCAAGATGTTTGGGGGACTGGAGACTCCCATGAAGCAATGGGTCCTGGGGAACCGCTAAGCACTGAAACACAGTCAACGAGCTTTGTCTCCTGATAACACATGCACTGCAGTTCAGAAACAGATGTACCACACAGTTAAAATCGCTGTCTTACTGCCTGGGCTGCCAGCAGGAGAGAAGGACTGAGTGTAACTAAATAACGCTTGCCTATAAACAGAGGTATAAAAAGGTGTATGAATGGCTTCTGAACAGAAATTTTAAATGTGATTGCAGATAATTTTATTTTATAGAGTTACAAGAATTCTTATTTTAGGAATTTGGTGCTTTTATAAAGTCTATGTATTAGATGTTGTTGGTTAAGAAAATGGACTGCACTGTGGTGCACTTGTAAGCACTATTGTCATCAGTAAGTGTTGCATCCAATCCAGTTCCCATTGTCCAACCCCAGGAAAAAATGTCAATGAAACCTGGAAATAAGTATGTTTCACAATCAGGGCCCGCACAGAAATCAATACTAATCCTCACCCTTCTTTAAGGATCATTGCAGGCTCCAAAATTTCATTTTCTCAACAAAAGTTATTTGCCTTTAAGAATGATTTGCCTGCAGCAAAGAACTGTGAGAATATGCATTTATGTGGCTGATTCACAGGTGACAATTGCATGTACAATGCTTGATTCTTTTCAAATCACAGAACAGAAGCGCTAATTAATAGATAACCTATAAAGGATGATACACTTCAAGAGAACTATTGCACCACGATAAAGTCGGACAATGCACCACCCTCAGTTTTGGTAAATCATGACACAGCCTTCCTCCTTGTGCCACCCCCAGAATTGCCATCTTGCAATCCCTGGCAGTTCAGGTACTCCTAGATGGGAACCCCTGCCATAAATGAATGCTTGATAAATACGTAGTTTATAGGTTTCAATAAAAAAATATGTCAGCCTAAGAGCATTCAAAATGTATCAATGGAGAGATGGATACTTAATGAATGTGAACACATATCTGTGTATCAATGTTCTGAACTTTCTATTTTCAGTACAGAGCCTTGAGATACTGGAGGCTATCAAAGCAGCAATGGGCAGAAGGCCAAAAACATTTCTGTACTTGACAGCAAATGCACAAACTCCCCATGATCTCTCATTCACAAAAGGCCCATAAAGTGTCCAATTAACCTAATAGCATGTTTTTATAATGTGGACCCCCAGAAAAAAACCCAGGCAGACAGGCCCATGTGGACGCTATATGAGGCAGAAATGCTACCATTCCCTCGCTGCAGAGATATTCTGAAACCATTGATCTCTTTGGCTATGCTTGCTCCCAAACTTGGTCCTGGGGGCCCACTGTGGCTGCAGGTTTTTGCTCCAACCAGATTCATAATCAGTGACAACACCTGATCACACTGTATGATATAGCAGGTCCACGGCTCAGAATGAAAGCCCAGTTTTTAAATAAATAATCGCCGCACTTGCGGCTTTAAAAGGGGGGGTGGTAGTGTGGCCAGAGTGGTTCCTGGATACTACATGAGGCAGGTGTTTCCTCGCTTAAGTGCACAGGTGAGAAATCGTCTGCATCCATAATTGAAGCCGGGAGCTGCTAATCGCCACACCTGAGCCATGTCCCCAGGATAAATAGGAGAAGCATGAGGCTAAAACAAAAAAACGGTAAAAGAAAGGAAGAGGCAGAGAGCAGCATTGGTGTAAACAGTGTACGATCGAGCGAGCTGAGAAAGAGAAACGTCAGCGCGGTCAGGGGTCCTAGGTGGACCCAGTGATTGGCGCTCGTAGGGACAGGATGGTGCCCACTGAGATAGAAGAGTGTTTACGAACATGGACAAGTCCGCCTTTGGAATCTGAGGGACGACTTTGAGTGCAAGAAGGAAGACGGGAGGGCAACCGACTCCGGGTGGTCAGGCAGATGCCGGCGGAGGTAGTATGAGGACCGCGGTAGCTGAAGTCTCGCCCACTGAGCACAACTTTGAAAGAGCAGGAAAGACTAGGAAAGAGCAGAGCTTGGCTGGTGTGACCCCAATGTTGTCAGCTGGATATTAATCTCGTTTTAGCCTTGTTTTAAACGTCTGAGATTTTTACTGTTTTTTTGAGTTATTTATTTAATAACATTGTGAACGCTGCACTATGTATTTGAACAATTTTGTTTTTGGTTTTGACATTTTAAATTAAAGCGCTTTGCACCTTTTTGCACCATCCCCTTGCTTCACTGTTAATGTCTTCACTGTCCAGCTCATCCAGTGACATTATCGATGGTGTCGGGTTCAAAAGGAGTATGGAGTGAGAACCTGCATCGTCACTTACCTGTTTTTTTTTTCTTGTATTCTACATTCAGAAAACCACAGCAGCATGATATTTACATTTATAAGACATTTAGAAATATTTCTGCTATAGATTTAAATGCTTAACTCTCTTTTGTTGATTTCATTATATTTTGCCCTTTCTCTGTGCAGTTTTCGCCTTCGTTGTATCTTAATAATGACAATTAAAATCGAGCAGAGCAGACACGCTGGCAAACAACACTGAGTAATCAAAGGCCACAACTACTTTAGTGTCAGACCCACTAATTAGTAAATAATGGGTTAATTATACAATTAGAACACCTGGAAAAGCCAAATGAAAATCAAGATGAAAATATTGTTAAAAAAAATATATATATATATTATTCCCATATAACTGCTTGGTACATTTTTTATTTTTTTTTTACCAAACTTAGCTTTCTAATTTCTATATTGTTCCCAAAACTCAGAACTTGAGAAATAACACATCACTTAATTAACCCAGGAGTCCAATTAAAAACAGAAGCCGGTTGGAACAAAAAACTACAGCCACAGTGTGCCCCCAGGACAAAGTTTAGGAAACACTGAGCTATACATTTGTGACATTTTTACCAAATTTAACATAAATGTAATGTACATGCTTTTCCATTTCAGATTTATAAGTTAATAACAGTGGAAAGAAGCCCTATTTAATTATCTTTTTGTCATTTCTCAGTAACTGGTTGAGCAAGTTGCCAGTAAGAGAGCACCAACTACAAGGACAATGGAGCCTCCTATATTTGCATCATAATGAATCCCCACCAGGGCACACAAATGACAGCTTCACGTATGTTACTGCATTTTTAAGCAAATCAAATGCAGTTCCCTGCAGTGTGCACATTTTAAAAGAGCCCATGCCAGCTGACACTAAAGCATCTGCCAGTGCCACTTCTGAATGTTTGAATTCATGAACATAGATAGATATACAATATATATAGAGAGACACAGGCACACAGTGTGATAACTAAATAGTGCTTGCCATTAAACAGAAGTATACAAAAGTGTATGAAAGGCTTCTGAATGGAAATTTTAAATGCATTTACAGGAATTCATTTATTTTAGGAATATGGCACTTTTAATGAAGATGTTGTTGGTTAAGAAAATGGACTGCACTGTGTTGCACTTGTAAGCAGTGCTATCACCAAGGTCAAGTGTTCTGGGTTTTAATCCCAATTCTGGTAAGTTTCCATGATGTAGAGTTTTCCTTAAACATCCCCAAAGATTGTACATGTTAGTTTAACTGGGGACTCTAAGTTGATTTTATGGGAGTGGGCCCTGCATTGGTATGGTTCCCACCTTATGCCTGACTTGATCCTGCCAAGACAGGCATTTACTTGCCACCCTGTATATCAGTGGTTCCCAAACATGGTCCTGGGACCCCCTGTGGCTGCAGGTGTTAGTTTCTTCTGGATTCATAATCAGTGATAATAATGGATCTCATTTAATTAGCTGTTTTTTTTTTCCTTTTCTTAATATGCATTCAGAAAAGCACAGCAGTATGATTTTTACATTTAGAAGACATTTAGAAATATTTCTGTTCCTACATGCTTTAAACTGTCTTGTTGTTTCCCTATTATTTCACCTTTTTTCCATGTAGTTTCCTGCCTTCATTGTATCCTAATGGCAATTAAAAACAAACAGAGCAGACACAGATGGAGCAAACGACACTAAAGGATGAAAGGCTGCAATTACTTCAGCGTCAGAGCCAGTAATTAGTCAATAATGAATTAAATAAGCAGAACACCTGGAAAAGCAGAATGAAAATCAAGATTAAAATTTTGCATAAAAGTAAAAACAACATACTTTATTCCCATATAACTGCTTAGTACTTTTTAATAAAAATGCATCAAACGTATTAGGCTAGGAGTCCAATTCAAAACAGAAATTGGTTTTAACAAAGGCTTTTAGCCACAGGGGGTCCCCACGATGGAGTTAGGGAACCACTGCTATATACAATTAAGAGCATGGAGAATGTCATGTATATTTTCATAATTTGCAAAGACTGGAAACTGACTGAATTTCAAATTGGATAATACAGTATACCTTTATAATCGGAGTTTGGTCAACATAAAGGGTTTTTTCTCTGGATAAGTAATATTGTGTTCATCTTGGCTGCCTCTCTGCGCCCCTCGTAACTAGTAAAATGCAGGCATGGACATAAATGAGTGAATAGATGTTAGACATAAATAAAGGATTTTGGGGATTTCTTTAGTAAAAACACAGAATACTTTTATTTGAATATAAGTAAAAGTTGTAATCATAATAGATTATGGTGGCCCTGCTGCCTCGTAACATGGAGACTGGGGTTCACTTTCCATGTGCTCCCTATGTAGAGTTTGCATGTTCTTTCATTGTCTGATTGGGATCCATCCATATGCTCTGTTTTACTCCCACAATTCAAATTAAGAAATTGAGGTAGGTGAATTGGCGTTGTATGTGTGCGCGTGAATGTGTTCCTCTGCAATGGACTGGTGTCTTGTCCAGGGACTGTTGCTGCCTTGTGCCTAATACTTGCCCTGACAGATGGTATATTCATTCAGGGATTGATTAGTAATTCTCACATATTTTAAGTTACTTTCTGTCTTATGAAGAATTGGTTTAAGTTGTGCAGCTAGTTTACCTATCTATTCATCCATGTGTTTTATGGAACCCGCCATCCATTCATCCACCCATTTTCTAACCTGCTAATTCATGGCATGCCAAACCTTTTCCAATCCACATTGAATGTAAGAGAAGAAGAATATGTCAAAAGAAAGTGAGTTCAACAGAGACACTCAAACATCTGTCCCCACTATTTCATAATGAACCAATTTAGAGTCACCCATCAACTGAAACGTCACTTCTTTACAATGCAGCAGAAAAAAAATAACGACGTGAGTAGGTTATTCTTTCTGTTCATTTTCTGTGCAGCCACAAGCCTACTGGCCACTTTGATTGACATTTTTGTGACAATTGTGATAATCATTGCTCCTTTGCCATCGATTTTCCTTGGGGTCAAGCAGCACCAGGTCAATCACATCTGTTGATTGCCCAACGCTCTGTGCTGAAACCCCCAAGCTCTGGTAATGATTTCTATATTCATCTTCTATCGTTGCCTATGTTATTAATGTATCAAACCTCCAATGGCAGGGTTGGGCAAAGTCTGTCCTGGAGGGCCGCAGTGGCTGCAGGTTTTTATTCCAACCCAATTGCTTCATTAGAAAACAATTGCTGCCAATAATTTAATTTCATAGCTTGTTACTACTTTAACTCTGCCATGTCAAGTCATTTTCATACCCTAGATTTCCTTCTCCTTTCTAAGGATATCATCCAAATGATTTGAAGTCTAAAACTGGATGAGTAATTCTCAGTACTTCACTTTTTTCTCTTCACTTTCCTTCCAAGTATTTAATTAAACCAAACAGTACATGATAAATACACACAGGTAAATGGAGAACTACTGGTTTCTTTTGTCATTTGCATCTTATCTATACTAATAAAAGGCAAAGCCCTCACTGACTGACTGACTCACTGACTCACTCATCACTAATTCTCCAACTTCCTGTGTAGGTAGAAGGCTGAAATTTGGCAGGCTTAATCCTTACAGCTAACTTACAAAAGTTAAGCAGGTTTCATTTTGAAATTCTACGCGTAACGGTCATAACTGAATCCTACATACGTACATGTATACGGCTATAGCCTGCAGCTCGGTCGCCGTGTGAGGTGGAGTTGTGTCCCCCATCACCACACCTCCCACGTAGTTGGCTGCCTGCCTATAATGTGTCCTCCATCCCCACGCCACCCACGTAATTGACTGCCTGCCCATATAAGGCCATCTGTCAGCAGCAATCCAAGTTGTGAGGTCACAGTAAAAAAGGAGGCGTGTCAGACGCCGTGGTACATTTTCTGATGCAGCTAGACGGAAACAACTTTGTCACGCTGTCGCTAAATACTCGCAGAAAAATCCACAAGTTAATAGACATGGTGTCACTAAATACTCGCAGGCAAATCGACAACTTCATAGAGACGCTGCCGAAAACAAAAGAATGCAAGAAAGCAGGAAAGAAAGAAAGCAAGGTAAAGAAACGGAAAGAATCTCTTATTTATAAACGGCGCAAATATACAGTATTCACATGTACTTAACCTATATTACAACTATATACACATATAAATTAGACACCGAGACACACACAATCCCCACACGTTCCCCAGTCCTTTCTCTGAACTTTCTTTTAAAAGTTTATAATCACACGGCCTGGGAAGTCTGCAGTGAATCCAGCGACCAATCCTGATGTGCGCCGTGGACATGTTGACTTAATTTACATGTAAAGAAGTGGTCTCACCGGCTCGGCGACAGTTCCTTTATTAAAGAATGAAGTCCATCTCACCCGGGTGACTCAGCGTTAGCGTCCATCCATGGCCGACACCCACTCAACAACAGACAAGTAAAGCCGTGTGCTCCGAATATCCCTTTTAGGTTAGCATGCACCCCTTCTACGTACACCCAACCCTCCTTATTACGGAGTCTAACTTGCTTTACTGCTGGCTATGTTATTTTTAAAATGTTTCCTTTTCTTTTTCATAACTTCTTTAACACACTACTTGTCCGCTGCGAAGCGCGGGTATTTTGCTATCTACACATATAAAAAGCAAAGCCCTCACTGACTCGTCACAAATTCTCCCACTTTCCATACAGTATATGTGGGAAGCTGAACTTTTGCGTGCTCATTCCTTGCAGTGTACTTATAAAAGTTAGGTATGTTTCATGTCCTATTACAACACCCAAGGAGGGGAAACGGGTGTACCCCCTAAACTGTATATATAGATAGGGGAAACCCCTCCTTACTATTTTTGCTACTTCTAATTTTCCCGTGCTCATCCTTTACACTGTACTTAATGTTAATTATGTTTCATTTCGTGTTGTGCCCCGTAATGAACTTTTGAAAATAACGTCTTCTTTTTGGCAGGTCTCACCATTACGCATAAGGAAGTTTAGGAACTGAGCTCTCCATTTGGCGGTTTCATTTCTTATTTCCACTAAAATAGGATTTATTTCACACCCTAGGGCCGCCCCCGGTCTGCCTTCCTTTTTCCACACGGCCACTGTCCACACACCTACCACGTGGTTGGCTCCCTACCTGTATACATTAACGACATCCCGTGCTCATGTGCCTCCTCACTCGCTTCCTTACTGTCCTCAGCTGTTCGTGCTCACTGCTCCCTTCTTCTTTACTCCACCACTTCAAGCCTGTTATTGTTCGCCTTGCTTCACGTCTGCCTGCTGGTGACTCCTGCCTTATCGTTTACTCACCGACTTTACTACGAAACTTACAACCACCAAAACTTTGTAATGGCACCAGGCTTTACATCAAATCTCTGCACAAGAACCTCATTGAGGCAACTGTCTTCACTGAAACAGGCTCAGAGAAGACTATTTATTCCTCTCATCCCTCTCATACCCTCTGACCTCCCATTCCAGTTCAAACACCTCCAATTTCCAGTAAGGGTCTGCTTCGCTATGACAATAAATGAGTCACAGGGCCAGACTCTAAAAAAGGTCGGCATTGACTTGACACAAGATTGCTTCTCACATGGCCAACTATATGTTGCATGCTCAAGAGTAAGCTCAGCAGACATTTTACAGCCTGAGGGCAAAACTGCAAGCGTTGTTTACAAAGAGCTCCTTACATCCTAAAAATGTGTATTTCTCATACACAACATTTACAATCATAAATTAAACACTTTATAATCATCAGATTCATTCTCAATACTAAAATAAGCCTATGACAATTACTTGACAATCACGTTACGTTATTTTTAAAATGCTACCTTTTTTTCATAACTTCTTTAACACACTTCTTCTCCGCTTCGAAGCGCAGGTATTTTGCTAGTTGCTAATAAAGAACAATTAAAAACAAAGACTACAGCTGTTTAAGACTAAAATAGGCAATAAGGGTTTGAAATCTTAATGAGTGAGACAACAAAAATGAAGTTAGAAGTGTTAATTGAGCAATAAGTGCTTCTTATTAAGCAATTGGATTAAAACAAAAACCCATAGCCACTGCGGCCCTCCAGGAACGACTTTGCCAACCCCGGTTCAGTGGCATTGGTTTGTGTTTGTTCTGGACTCTTGCTGCGTTTGTTGTCAGTGCTCAACTGTGTCCCCTCCATCTCACCTTTCCCACTGTGCTTCTCTGCTTTCTAGATACTGTAGCTTGCTATTCTCAGATATGTACTGGCTTCCACTATGCTGAAATACTCTTAAAAGTCTGGCGTATTAAAAAGCTTGTTAATAGCAAATGGTCAGACTGGAAAGACATTAGTATTATGCAGTGCGCAAAATATTTACATTGTGGATCAGGATGCAACTGTCACCAGGCTGTGACCGTGAAGTTCACCAGTAGCACTTCTGGATTATGCTGTCCTATTTAGGATTTTGGGGAATAAGGGTGTCAAAGTGCTAAATCTGAACTACATTGAAATATGTGGGGATGGGCACAACAAACTTCTAGCTGCTAATATCACAGTGTTTAACACAAAGTCCATCAATGGAAAAACACAGGGATTGTCAAAATTCAGTACAGACTGCAACCTTGATATGTTAAGTTTAACTGAAACATTGCAAAAACTGAAGGAGTTTGTGTCTCTAATTGAGGCAACTCCATCCAGTTATGTTTACTTTGCAGTGGCTAGAAACTCAGAACAAGGTTGGAGGGGCTTGCAATTGATAGATCTGAGCTAAACAGAAAAAGAATGCCAATTAAATGTGCATTGTCCTTCGACTGGAACTAAAACTAAACCTGGATGGAACATGACTCTTGAAAATTATACTGCAACTAAACCAAGGCCATGCTAATTGGCACTAAAGCTCAGCTTAAGAAAATGAGTTTGTTGACAATGTTATCAGATCTTCTTCTGCTACGAGGAATCCAGGTGTCATTTTTGATTCCACCCTTTCTTATTCTAGCCACATTAATTATCTTAAGAAACTTTCTTATTTCCACCTCCATAACATATCCCACGTTCGCTCATTCCTCTTCTTTTCTGATGCTTATGAACTTGTCTTAGCTTTTATTATATACTATAACTCTGTACTGACAGGTGCCCCTTCTATTCTGTTATCACGGCTCCATCTGGTTCAAAGCTCGGCCTCAAGGGTCCAAGCACATAACAGCCATCCCGCTGCATCTTCGCTGTCTCCCTGTGTCTTACAGGATTGAATTTAAAATTCTATCAATAACCTATAAAGCATTAAATGACCTTGCACCAAGATACATCAATAACCTCCTCTATCACTATGCTTCTGTCAATCCACTAAGGTCCAATGATTCTTCCAGTCTTCTTTGTGCCCCAAAACTAACCTGTGCTTACTGTGCTACTGCACCCAGACTTTGAAAACAACCTCCCTAAATTAAGGAAATCAGCAAACTCAATTTATTCTTTTGAAAAAAATAAATAAATAAAACTTAAAACTTATTTTAACTGGAAGGCATTGGTAGAGCTGCTGCCTCGCAGTTAGGATACCCGGGTTCACTTCCCGGGTCTTCCCTGTGTGGAGTTTGCATGTTCTCCCCGTGTCTGCGTGGGTTTCCTCCCACAGTACAAAGACATGCAGGTTAGGTGCATTGGCGATTCTAAATTGGCCCTAGTGTGTGCTTGGTGTGTGGGTGTGTGTGGGCGCGCGCTGCGGTGGGCTGACACCCTGCCCAGGGTTTGTTTCCTGCCTTGCACCCTGTGTTGACTGGGATTGGCTCTAGCAGACCCCCATGACCCTGTAGTTGGGATATAGTGAGCTGGATAATGGATGGATGGATGGCATTTAACTTACCCTGTCTTTTCAAACCTTCTTTCAGTTTACTCTCTTGGGCCAGATGCTCAGGATAATTTGTGTTTTTATCATAAATTATTATTTGTCCTTGATTGTATCTTTTTATTTTATGCTAATCTAATATCTCTCATTCTGTTTCAATGCTTTGTATATCCTGTATTTATCTTTATTTAGTGTTTAAAATGGACATTATTTGTATGCAATATTGTATATGCCCTGTTGTTCATTCTGAATTTCTATGAAGCACTTGGGAAAGGTGCTATATAAATAAAGTGTATTATTATTATTTATAGAGACAGGGAATATCCTGAAGTATAAAACCAGTATTCTAGAGCCTTGAGATTTCCACACTAACCACTGCACTAACGTGCCACCTAAATCTGTATATGTACTGTATGTTGCATAAATAAATGCTGTGTAGACCACATTCATCAGATTTTTGACATCAATGATGTGTTTGTCTCCAGATAGTTGCTTTTATCCTGAGAGTTTGTAATTTGGATAATTTGATATGCTGATGAGCTAATTATTCAATAAAGACATTCAGGCAGAATTAGTACTGCTGACACTGTGACTCTGATATCACTTACTGTGGACCTGCTCTCTATAGAAACAAATAATTAAATCAGTTATTGCTCAAAATGATGGCAAAACACTTCTGGATGTGAAAGCTGTTAGGTTATTTGATGAAAAAAAAATCTAATCAAATGAATCCTAAAGAAACCATTATTCTTTCTGGCTGTTTTCAGAACCTATTTTTGACATCAAAAGTCACAATCTATCCCTGCAGCAATCAGAACATGACACGGATAAACATTCCATTCCAAGACACTCTCATGGGCACAGCATAAAGGGCCAATCATTTTATCGATGTGTCTATAGAATCAGTGTCCACCGAGGAAACTCACATTAGCTTACAAAGAACAAGAAGGAATAGAAGGAAAATCATTTGAGAACCAAACAAAAGGTCCTAAGCCCTCCCTTTTGTTGCTGATCAGCTGGTATGAAAGTAAAAGCTTGACTAAATAAATTGAGTTTAATGATTTATTAAATAAACTAGATAATTAACAGTAATACCTGACAGGAACCAAAACCTGTGCAAACCACATTTAAAGATAAATTATCCATCTATTTTCCAAACCAATTTTGGCTGTCACAGGGCAGCTGGAGCCTATCCTAAAATTGGGTACAAAGTTGGAACATCACCTAAACTGGGTGCCAGTCCATCACAAAGAAAAACACACACAAGCACACTAGAGCCAACATAGCAGTGCCAGATCATATATCATATCGACTGTGAGAGAGAACCAGAGAAACCTGGAGGAAGTCCATGCAGACAAGGTGAGAACTCCCAGTCTCCTTACTGTGATACAGCAAAGCTACCACTGCACCATCAGATTGCCTGTTTAAAGGTTATGAAACTAAAAACTAGGCAACTTAAGAAAAGATGAAAGCTACTAACTTAATTGACATAAAAATATGAAAATGAAACAAGATATGTCTCTTAAAACTAAGCCAAAAAAGCAAAATACAGGGAGTCACAAGAATGGCAAGAAAAGGGATTGAATGATGATGAGAAATATCCTAAATTGAATATTGCCAATAGACAAACCATAATTAATCTACAAGGTGAGAAACATTTTCAAGAAAACCTGAGACCAGACAAGAACAAATACTAGTAGATAAATTACAAAAAGAAGAACTAAATTTTAAATGCAAAGAATTACCCAACTGAAAAGTAGCAACACTCACTTTTAGTTAACAGCCTACGGACCACCATAAAGAGTGAAACATCAGGCTCAGATGACCACCCAAACAGCACACCAGCAGAAGAAGAAGAATGGCCCGCCCCCTGAAAAATCAATCCTAATTAAAACACTAAAGAGAAATAAGCAACAAACAAAAGGAAGATCAAAATAAGATACTTTTAAAATTATAAGAAAAATTATAACATTACAGAATTAAAAACAAAGAATAAGAAAATCAACAAGAAATCCAAAACAAAATTAAAGCCAGATTTTAAGGAAAGAGGTAGGGACTAATACAGCACATTGCAAATGCTCTGTCCTGAGTATGATGTTAACCTGCATCCTGCCCCATGCTGCAGGGATTGGCACTCCAGACTTTAAATTTGGGCAAAATTACCCAGCTAAATCACAAACAACAGTAGTATAGCACAATTAACAACAGTATGTTTGACTTAAACATCATTTTAAATCACCAATGCTCTTGGGAAATTAATTGAAAACAAAACACAAAAATTAATAAGAACGTCTTAAACATGAGACAGCATTGCCTTTTGTTTAATTTGGTGTGCATCAAAATGCTTGAGTCTATACTGCTTATGACCACTGTCCTAATTTACAATGATAGCAGAAATTAAAAAAGGAATTGTGCTTATCTATAAATTGTGATCTAATTGATGAAAAGGTTAACAAGAACTAAAAAACAAGAATCAGCTGTAAGACAATAGGAAATACTTACCATGTAGGATTGTTCAAAGATTCATAGTATGAAATTTAAATACTAGCTGCAGGCGACTTGCCTTGTCTATCTTATTTGTTATTGTGGCACACAAATAAACAGCTAATAGTTCCAAAATGAACTATATTTATATATTTAAAGCACATATACCCTTCACACATTCAATCTAACAATCATAATGATGAGGCTCACTCAAAAGAATGAATAGAATGGCACTCACCATGCTTAAAGATCTTTTGCATTATTTGCGCAAATGTTCTGCTTCATTGTCAGCAGCAGGACGTCAACACATGCTGCCTTCCTCTCAGCAAGACATGATGACCGCAACTGACATGAATCTTTATTTGCACAAATGCTCAGCATGCTCTAAATAAACAGACAGCAGTGTCAAAACACACAAACTCCTAATGTGCGATAGATTGTTTTGTGGTAACCTCAAGAGTGTTTTATTTGTGAGAAATCCTTTGCGTTAATATCATGTGAATAGGTTGTTAAGGGTGAAACTGCCGCTGTGAGACTTGATGCAAGCTGGTCAGCTGAAGATGCAGTGTATCGGTACGATAGTGTAGCCAGAATTTTGCAAATATGTACAAAAAGATACTGAAAATATATCATCATCTCCTTTGATGACTGTACAGTATGACTCTACAAGTAGCTCACTTCAGGAACTGAAAACCCTAACCATGCAAACACGTATCACCAAAGTTATGGATACATCATTATTGTGGCTACAGAACAAAAATGTATTTTAAAACAGGCAAAAAAGATGAATGAAGATCAAGTTTCTAGCATTCATGTCTCATTTGTTTCAGTGACCCTCTGTGGCACAAACTGTAAGAAATACTTTCCCAAGGTCTGCCTGTGACACCTCAACAGTTACAACATTTGGATCTTGCTTGAGGCCCATCTTTTCTCTCTTTCATTTTAACTCCTTATATTTTTTAAACTGACTCATTTGTACCTGATGCACTAATGGTGATTCCACAGTGACATCTCTACATTCACGTCACTTGTTTTTTTATTCCATTTTCCAAGTTGGTGATTTAGCATGCAATCTTTGATTCCGTTCAAGCATGTCGAGTGAGTTTTGTTAAGCACCTTGTTTTTTATTCTCACTGTGAAAGGTGTTGTATAATATGAAACTTAAATTATTTAATTATGTAGAAAAGCCTACAAATAGATTCTGAAGCTATTAGGAAATAAGGGAGGCTTTGCTTTTTACTTTGTTTCAGAAAGGTTTCACATATGCCAAATTCCCATTTCAAATTTAAGAGATATCAAACACATGTCAGAAGAAGACAGCTTATTAAAATTCTAAAAGTTTCCAGTAGCCCACTTTAGTAATTTTAAGTTGATACTATACCATTTTTTTAATTCCTTCATTTCCAAAACTGTATTTTTTTTCCTTTATTATAGTGTGAAATTTGTGACCACTGGGGGGCATCTCAGACCCTCAAGCCCCAGACACAACTGCACTGACAGTGCAAATACACTTTATTACACACCAAGTATCTTTAAATAGCCTCCTTCCCTACAATGAACGACATAATTCTCTTTTCTTCTTTTTCCTCCTTCACTCCAATCCAGGGGAGCTTTGTCTTCCTCCCCTCCTGCCACCAACACCCCCATCTGAAGTAGAGGAGGTTCTTTTAAGCTAGACCCAGAATCACTTCTGATACAATGATTTGGCATCCTGGAAGCAATTCTGAGTCAAGTGGAACTTCCATACGCCAAAGTGGCTTCACCCGACAGCTCTCCAATGGCACCATGGACCACAACAGAATTGCTTACTGGGACTTCAAAGCATTCCTGGAGGTATCCAAGTGGGAGCCTCCTGGCAGAGATGCTGCCACCCAGTACCTAACATGTCTATGGGAGGTTGTCTCCCACTGTCTGTCCTGCTTCCATCCAAGTAAGGGTGCAACAACCACCCCAGCAAGAATGGCAAACCATTCATGCCTGTAAGTGTTTAACAACTAAACCTGCTGTAGTGCCTACCCATTCATACCTTCCTTTACACAGGGTACAAGTGCTTATTCTGCCAGGATTGAGCATAGGCATAAATTAATCCTAGAAGATGCTTCAGTCCATCACTTGCTACATTCAGGCTCATTTTCAAATTTTTTGTCCAGCAACCATGATCATGATATTCTTCTTCACCGTCTGCAATACACCCTTGGACTTTCAGGAACTGTTCAAAATTGGTTTACATCTTATTTGACCGGTAGAACTGAGTATGTCGCACTTGGCAGCGCAAAATCTCACACCCATAATGTTACCTGTGGTGTTCCACAGGGCTCTGTGTTGGGCCCCATCCTTTTCAACATTTATATGCTCCCCCTTGGAAGTGTAATTAGCAGACATGGTTTTTCTTTTCATTGTTATGCCGATGACACTCAGCTTTATCTTAGGACTACTCCCACCTCCTCTACTGCTCCTCTGCCAACATCTGCACTGACTATTTGTTTGGAGGAAATAGAGGCATGGATGAGGCTCAACTTTCTTCAGCTAAACAGATCTAAAACAGAAGCCATTTTAGTTGGCACACCACACCAGCTTCGTTCCACTACCATCACCAGTATCACCTTCTCTGGAAAAAAGATACCTCTTTCTACATTTGTTACAAACTTGGGTGTTAAAATGGATTCTCAACTAACTTTTGACACCCACATTAAACATCTCTGTAAGTCATCTTTTCACCATCTCAGGAACATTGCTAAACTCCGTCCAACAATTACCCTGGCAGATGCAGAGAGGCTTGTCCATGCCTTTGTCTCGTCCAGGCTGGATTACTGTAATGTGCTCCTCATTGGGATTCCTGGCAAGAGTATCCAGAGACTCCAGTACATTCAGAACAGCGCTGCCAGGATCCTGATGACGGTGCGAAAGCATGACCACATCACTCCTATCTTGAAAATCCTTCACTGGCTCATTGTACCACTTAGAACTGAGTACAAGGTTTCCCTCCTTACCCATCAGTGCATTTATGGATCTGCTCCCCTGTATTTACTGGAACTCCTTATCCCTCATACTTCCTCACACACCCTCCGCTCTGTGCATACCAACACTCTTCAAGTTCCCAGAACTAAACTTAGCAGTATGGGTGATAGAGCCTTTTCTTTGGTGGCGCCGAGGCTGTGGAATTCCCTCCCCGACTACTTGAGAGCCCCACAGTCGATTGATGCCTTCAAACGAAGCCTAAAAACTTATCTTTTTAGAAAGGCTTTCTGTTAAATTATTTCTATAGATTTTTTTGTTTGTTAATTTTATTCTTCTTTTGTAGCACTTTGAGATTGTTAAATATAAAGCGCAATATAAATAAAATCTATTATTATTATTATTATTAACCACGTAATACTTAACTTCTTCAGCACTACGACCAGCAAGTATTACACCCATGTTCAAACGGTCACCCTTTAATATTACATGAATGTTTCTAGGGTGAGGAGACAACCAGAAAGAAACCCCATTCAGCACTTCCTGGTAGGCAGGAATCAATCATTTATTGGTCACCAGTCTATGAGCATACTAATTTGTCCTCCTATATTACCTCATATCAAGAAAATTTAGATTTATTTATCAGCCAAATTGTGTGATGTGTGACGAAGCAGACTATGCAGAGGAAACACTCACTTACATGGGAAAAACATGCAAACACCACACAAGGAGAGACAATGGTGAGAACTGAACCCAGGTTTTGAGAGGCAAGTGGCAGACATTAACCACTACACTACTTTGCCTGTATTTTCAAAATATGTTTACTCAGTTTATGAGTGTTTTATTATATGTGAACCACTGCATTTTATTTCCAAAAATCACTCAAAAGCAACCTTTCATCAATTTCACAATACTATTTGGATTTTATTAAGAAATAAATGTAATTCATTGAAGTAGCACACCAAACCAAAAGGTGCAGCCCATCGTACATCTGGAGGATGATCTGCTCTGTCACTTGCATTTACTGCTTGCCCTCACAAAACAGACTACAAAAGGATGTTTCAAAAAGACAGGTGGAACTTTCACAGAAGGCTGATCTTGCATATTAATATGAAAGTCGCCTTTGCAAGAAAATCAATAATGCCACGTGTGAGAGGGAATTGGCTTTGGGGTTAGGCGTTTCAAGTTAATCAAATCCATTTGCAGGAAGCTTCCATGTATAATAGTAGGCATTGAATGCCATTTAAAAGCAACCCCGTAATCCCTTCTGTTTATTACTTCTAGGCTGGTAATATTGTAGTTAAAACAAAATCCTTTGGCAAATCTTCTGAAATGTATAGCCACTTGGGAATATAGAAGCAAAGGTCGTTGGGTCAAGTCAGTTCAATTAAAGGATTATCCTGTAGTGGACAAAAGCCGGACAGGCCAGGATGGCTGCTGTCTCTAGACATATTGACCAACAGCTGATTGGGCAGATGGCCAGAAAAAAAAGGGCAAAAAGAATAATTGGGTTATATAGCTGTCCGATACTGACCACAAGTGCAGCATATTGGCTGACAATGAGAGCCATGCTTCTCTGAGCTTTTAACAGACACTGAGCACCACACTGCTTCATAGCACTGTTAGCGGTGAAAGTCCTTTGTGTCTGTTTTACTGTGGGCAGTCCTGTAGTATGCATAGTGTCCAAAAACTTTAATTGTGGATGCGTTTTCAAGTTTAGAAGTGTGAGAATCACTTGCTCTAAAAGCTGCACAGAACTGGAAGTAAACTAAATAAATTAATCATCCATGAATGTCCATGAATAAGAGTAAAACTTTTAAGAGATTTTACAAAACGTAGTTGTCTGAAGCATTGATGAATGTGACATTTGAAAGAAACATTAGTTTAAAAATGTTTCAAATTAGCTACATTCACCTTTTTCCTTACTCCTGCCACGTTCCTTTCCAATGCTAACTGTTCTTTTCTCTCTGTGCCCATTCTCTGAAGCTGTGCTGGCAAAGGAGGCCTGATTAAGGCTGTTGGCTTTAGTTCATGAAGCTAACCTCTCATCTACAATCATCTCAGAATGTGCCATTTTCTCTCTAGAAGCTGGACAGCAGCCAGTTTCTTCACCCCCTCTTGTTCCCAATACTCAGGCTAATGTAAGTCATCCTGTCTCAAGGCAGCTAACCAGATGTAGTCCCTGCAATGTTTAAGTGGGTTTTGAAAGCTGTGGGGCTTAACATGCAGTTTATGTCATGCTAAAAGCAACTTCTTTTGAAAAGAAATTTCTTTTAGAATTATTCAAGTGATGTGGTTCAATTGATTACCATTCTTGAAGTCTTAGATATTATATCAACTGAAAAACTATTATTCTTCCAATACACATTTATTCTATTGTGTTTTATCCCTTTGTTTTCCACTATGCTGATCTGCCGCTCATGTATGGGGAAGCAGATATACAATTTAAACAGACTGTTATTTTCAGAGGAATTGTTACATATGCGTAATAAAACTAACTATTTAACATTACACTGAGTAATTGACCATAGTAAAAAATAGTAAAACATAATCAATCGAAAGAAAATTATGTTTCATGTTGCGTTAGAGGGTATTCATTGCATTATACATTTTCATTTTGTTTGGCTTTGAAATGAACACACAAATACTTTTACTGTAAAACAATTTTTCGTCAATATCACATTGAATTTTGATTCCGTGTTTGGATTTACACCGTGAGAACGCAACGTATAACTGCCAGTGAGTGAATATTGTTTCTTTCTCTCTAATAAATAAACCGTCTTTTTTGAATGTCTGTCCCTGTGATTTAATAATTGTCATAGCAAAAGCTATTCTAATGGGAAACTGTAAACATTTTAATACGAATGGCATATCAAGATCTCCTTTGGTGTCTCAGGATTTTCTTTTATAATAGAGAGATACATAAAACAATAAAAACAAACAACATTCTCTCTAAACACACATAAGAACTTCTGGATTGGATAATAGAGAGCTGTTGGTGTCAGTAACAGGCTTGTAGGTGAGAGTAAGATTAGCTCAGAACTGTTCAGATTGTACCACAAATTTATATTTAAAGTCATTACATTTTGAAAAGAGCAGGTCCAAATTGTAGTATCCACGAATGGAACATGCTAATGGAAGTTTCCTTCTTTCCTCATTTGAAGTCACCAGCATTTAGAACGATTCATCATTAAGATATTGGCAACAGAGAAGATCATTTCTGTTGCTGAGTCAGCCAGTGCTATGTAACTTATCTCCCTGGGCAGTAACATGAACAAATTTAGTTTACATTTCAATGTCTGCATTGCACATTTAGTTTTAATGGTACTGTGCCCCCCATTCCCTTTTCACCATTGTTCATTCACATAAATCTCATCTACTTTATGATTTTACAACTCCATCTAGCATCAAAATAGGGTTTGAAAGAATTGGTTTAAGTCAATTCTCTGCAATATACAAAATGTCACATTACCTGAGTAGCTGAGCTCACCGTGATTCCCCAAGATATATAACAGTTTTGTACAACTTATATAAAAGCAATCAAATATTTCTTACCATATGGGGTTAGGCCAAATTTGAACCCTTTCCCCCTTATCACTGCTCTGGATCTTCACCCCTTGGACAAGTTTTTAACTTTTATCCTCATTCTGAATCTTCACTCTTTCCATCTTGGACAAGCTGCTCCTCCAATACGGTGTTAATAGGGCAACTTAGGCAGCAATGATCACAGTGCTACCAGGAGAATGAGAGAATAAGTAATATATCCCAATTTCCTCACAGTGTACATTCTCAGATTTTATAGACATATCTGTTTTTCTATAATATACATACAGTATACAGAGTGTGTATACAGTATATCCAGTACCCAATTTAAGATTTTTTTTCCATGCAGCATCAGATTTAATAGGTTCCCCTCTCACAGTTTCTCCACATACACAAAGAAGTCAAATGAATCCCAAATTAGTACACCGAGAATGCAGATTGGCTTCACATTTATAATACTATTTTTCCATCACTAAGTTAAGATATGACTGGTCAATTTCCTACTAATCTCTGGCTCTGTTTGTCTTCAAGCCTAATGCAAATAGTACAATAGACTGTAATGGTACAGTATCTGGAAACTTGCAAATGTTTAACAGCCATTGTAATTCCCACTGGAATTCCTATTGTCATGTTCCAGACATGTCACCACATTTAGGTCTATAAGAGGTAATATGCAAACACATATACAATATTATTTCTGCCATTTTCTGTCTGTTCTTCAGGGGATGGCATAGGCCAATAAGAGGAATAACAAAAAATCCAAAAGGCAGATTTAGCTCCAGAACATGGAATATAATTAACTTATTTATACTTGAGTTTAAGGCATTTTAAGGAGTTGCCACAGGCATCAGCTTGGATGGAGATAAGGATATTGCAGAACGAGAGCTAATGAAAGAAAGATGAGCACACACACTGGCAGCTGGCAGCCCTTGTCAATTCCAGTGTTCAGGGGTAAATAACCTTGTGATTATATAAGGCAGGAACAAACCTGGACAGGGCACCAATGCACCTAACATGCACGCCTTTGGACAGTGGGAGGACACTGGAACACCTTGAGGAAACCATGTAGACATGGGGAGAATATGCAGACTCCATGCTGGGAGGACCAGTGACATTAAAATTGAAAGGATATATCTGATAAATTTTGATTCATTTTAATTTAATTTATTCTTACCTAGGAGCTTTACAATGATGCTCAAATATAAAACAGTAAGAACATTCTGATAAGTGTGGCAGAATGGAAGAAGGTGTTGTTTTCCCTGTTGCTGTTCACAATGACCATACTGTACATGCTCTGTTCACTTTTGCTGCAAATCTTTCTTCAGTGGCCATTTTCAATAATCATGGTATGTTATCTCAGCCTGAAGTTTGTGAAAATTTTAATCTTTTTTGACTTGTTTTCATTGTTCAATTAGAAAAGTACTATGCCAATTTATGTCCCATGGCTTTGAACAGTCATTAACTTTGTTTGCTTATCTAATTGTATTGTATATATAATTAATAATAAATATACATTCTGGTAAAGGCTGCCATAGTAGTTTTCTTTTTAAAAATGCCATTAAATTAGGTGGCATGGTGGTGCAGTGGTAGCACTGCTGCCTCACAGTTAGGAGACCTGGGTTCGCTTCCCAGGTCCTCCATATGTGGAGTTTGCATGGTCTGCATGGGTTTCCTCCCACAGTCCAAAGACATGCCGGTTAGGTGGATTGGCGATTCTAAATTGACTCTTGTGTGTGTCCTGCGGTGGGTTGGCACCCTGCCCAGGATTGGTTCCTGTGTTGGCTGGGATTGGCTCCAGCAGACCCCTGTGTTCGGATTTAGCAGGTTGGAAAATGGATGGATGGACATTAAATTATTTTTAGAATTGCATGGTGTTAATTTGTTCAAAATAGCATTGTCAATGGATTTGGTATTTTTTAGGTTTCATTTTTGTATAAATTAGGTAGATTTTTATACATTCTTATTTCTTCACCATAACTGTTAAACAACTCTGCAGTGTTACTGGTTGTTTTCTTCATATTTTCCCATCATTGTCAAACCATTTGTAATATTCAAATGTTATTATTTGTGTGATTCTCTCACATCATGAATACATAAATGTGAACATATTATTAGTTTCTAATTGTGGAGATGTATTAACTAGAATATTGTTCAGCAAAAATTCAATCTAGGGATCACTACTCATGTTTTGTCCCATACATCTGTACAGTTTATATGTTAACATGCTTCCCGACCTGCTCACTACATAATAAAGGTTTTTCCTCTGAATTTTATTGTTGTGAAACACCAAAGACTTTGCTGTATTGTGATTTGATTTCTGTGTTAATGAAGTCCATTTTTGTGCTAGCCCTGACAGTCTGACTGCAGTGTAGTACCAAAGAGCTCAGCTATTAAAATGGGCGATTTGATTGGAATGATTCTGAAAATTCTCATTAGTATAGGGGGTCTGTAGATGGCAGTAGGTAAATTACACCATCAAAGGTATATCCTTTAGATTTAATAATTCTGATCCATGCTGATCTGCGCTTATCTCTCCTCTCATGATGTGGCAGACTAGGTCTTAACTCCTCTATGCAGCAGACAATGGACTCTTTGAAACAGCTGTCTTTCACTGATTGAGGGATTAGCTCACTGAAGCCAGACAGAAAGCGGACACTCTCATTAGCACAACTCCTTCTCTGCTTGAGCGTAATAAAAATGAAAGTTCATAGCAGGGCTTACATGCTCCAAAAGTTGTAATTTTATACCCCAATACAGTTTTTCATAATCCTTGAAAATTCCAGCTAATTGCTATTGAACTCAATTTAACTGGCAATTATTTTCAAATTGGCACCTCATCTAAGGTTGGGTGCTGATTTGTATTTGGTGTTTCCTGAATAAGCTTCTGGACCTTGAGCTGGATTAAGAATGTTCAAAATGGATAGATTGAAATATTTTAACTACAAAACTACATCCATAATGCTTTTCACAAAATCCATACATAATATGAATGTTTTTTAACCTGCTTATCCATTACAGGTTCTACAATGTCTAGTCAGTATAGACATATAGTCAAGATAGTCAATGTCTAGTCCTGGGTGTAAAGGAGGAACCATCTCTGCACAGTGCACACACAAGCACATACCATAACTCTTTCATACTGGCCCAGTTGAGGCTGTCAGTGAACTCATTGTGTACATCTTGGAAATGTGAAAGGAAAACAAGACCTCACTGAGTAAAACCCACACAGACATTCCACACAAAAAGCCCACATAGAAACAGGTTTCATTCATAAAACTTTGTGTGGATTTGAGCATGAAAATATGCTTACACCAGAAGACAGGAAAATGCACATGCCAAAAAAAAAAGTCAAATTTGTAAAACCTGATGTGTGCACATGTCTATGCAATTTACTGTTATGATAAATAATGACCTTCTTGTAAATATGCACATTTGAATGCACAAAGAATGTCGGGCTGAAACATCCATTCATGGAGTATGCTAATCTGCCTTGTACAAATGCAATCATGACGCTGCAGACCTTCATTGGCTGGTGGAGCAGTCTCCCTCCTGATGCATCTTGCTGTGCTCCAAAACTCTGTGTCCCAAGATCATGAACGACATTATAGAGCCTCTCATCTGTCCTCTAAGGGTCGGAAAAGCATAAGACCTCAGCATCTGAGTGGGTATCCAGTATTACATTGCACATGTAATGGCATGATTGCTGTTACAATGAATAGTACAAGCCATATGAAATACTGGGACACTGAACTGGTGAGCCCATTGATCAGTAAGAAACGGAATGTATTTTCTATATTATCATATATTAACCCACTTAACAGTGAGTAATGCAACGTGTATTCTATATTATCATGTATATTAGTCCACAGTGAATAATGTAGCCCACCGCATTATATTATCATTTGGCCATATCTTAAATGAAACAAGTAGTGAGATTATGATGAACTGTTATTTATATTAGTGTTTACAATTCTTATTCTGCTATTATTTTGACAGTCACATCATTCCACTCAGATCACACAAAACACTAAGAGTGAAAGCTCTTACAGTGGAAAACCTGATACCACACCCCGGAAACAACACAATAAAAGGAGGAAGAGGAAGAAGATGAATGTGAGTGACATGATGGAAACCATTTTGGACATGCAAAAGAAACAATATGAAGAATTTGCGCAAGGAGAACAGCTGTGTCACCAGCAATAAAAAGAGATGCTAAATGATTGGATGAAGCACAAATGGAAAAAGGAGGAGTTTCGACAAAAATACAATAATTATCTTATGGTCCATTTTTTAAAACTTTCTTTATTGCAGGGTCATGGGTATCAAGGGCTCATACCCACACTCATTTATTAATACTGGGCCATTTCTGATTTGCCAATTGCCACTTGCAGAGGAAATACAAAATATAAGAAAAATTCACACAGACAAGCCCCCCTGCAGTTCAGTAGCAGCACTATAATAAAGAATTATTGTGATTATCTTTCCCACTGCAGCTTGAACAGCATCACTGTATTCGTTTTTCTTTCTTTACTGAGGGTTGGAATGTTAGGAAACAGGCATTGGCAGAAGAAAACAAGAACAGAAAAAAAATAAAAGATGTTTGAAGAGAACAAAACCAACTTACATCACATCAGTTACCTGTGAAGGATGAATGAAAACTGCCTGAAGCAAATTTTACACTCCATATAAATTGGAGTGTTTGCTTATATTTGATTTGTATTTTTTATTACTGTTCTTATTGTTAATCCAGTCTAATCCCCATTGTCATCATGTTCATGCAGTATTCCTTTGAGTCATCTAGATTTCTTCAAATTTCATGAAACATTCATGTTAGGTTAATTGGTGTTCCGAAACTGAACTGGAATGATTGTGCCCAGTACAGGAACGGTCTCTTGTGCCCAATGCTGTTCTGACTGTCTGGGTCTCACAGTGATTCTGGAAGAAGTAGATTCCAAACATGGATGGATGGAAGGATGAACAGAAGGACTGATAGAAGACTGTAAAGCAAATCCAACTCCTGCAGAATCTTTACTTTACTATATATTGCTAGCAACATATACCATTTAAAAATAAGGCCCATAATGTCTTGGTGCAGTCAGCTGAAATCAGTCGGCATCTGAACATCTGAGTAAAGCATTGTCTTAATTATAGTGTACTTTATGAAGCATTACAATGTCCATATACACAGGATTTATGTTGGTCATTTATTTCAGTTTAATGCAGAAATGGGAGCAAGGGCCCTAGATTGACTTCTGCTGTTTATATTCATGTTGATAACGGCATCTAGGAGGTTAGGAAGAGCTGCAATGAAATGAGTGCACACAGAATGCTTTTTAATCTAAAGATTGTGCGCATATAATTAGTAGCAACTGCGTACTGAAGCAACCCTGTTCTATAGTCCTGTATGTGAATAATTAACCAACATATTACAGCAACTTATTATGCTAGTCAAAGACATCCATTCATTTATTTTATTACCTTTGTGAGCACTGTGAGCTAAGTACTAGCTTGGCACTAATGGCTGCAAGGCCGGAGCCTTTCTTTGTACAGAGTGACAATTTAAAAAAAAAAAATTATTTAATGACTTGTCTTTTAAATGAAGCCTTTATTGGTTGTTTCAGTCCAATCTCTTTGGAACTGAAACGGATCCTTGCTTGATAAATGAGTCTCCTTTAGAAATACTACTTTGGCGTTTAGACCTGTTAAGTGAGAGAATGCTTTCTTTCTCTTTAATTAATGATTGAGACCTTTGACATTCCAGCTCACAAAGTTCACTGTTTGGTCATAGAGACATTGCTTCTGAACTTTTGTTGACATTTTGTAGTCTTAAATTAAGGTAGCAAATTATTACATAAGATACCTTTAACCTTAATTTTCAATTTTGCCAGGAGTGTTATGAAGCCTATTGTTGTTTTGGCAGTTACAATTACAAAAACGGATAGATTAGATAGATAGATTAGAAATCTCTCTTTCTCTCCCTCCTCAGCCCTCAATACAGAGTGAAAATTAATATAAAAAATACTGAATGAATGAAACTGGTGAATACTGGTGAATAAAAAAGTATACTTGTAATGATTTAGCTGCAGTAAACAAAGTCAGGTAATGTTAATGGGACGTCCTCATGCGCATTTTGTTTAGTTTTGTTTGTTCTGTTTGTGCAAGCTGTAGAGGAGACATACCATTTTCTATGGAACAGCATATTATGATCGTATAGCTTATTGTTAGTATTGTTAGCTTGTTGTTATATGTCAAGTTGTCATATGAAAAATCCATGGATCATTATATTGTGAGTGCTCTTCTGACACACACAATTCTGAGACTGGTGAAAAGGTAGTAGACTATGTGTTTTATGAGCAATGTAACAAAAACAAGAAACCAGTCTGTCCATTCTGTGCCACTGCAGATTGTCTTAAAAGATGACTTCATAAGTTAACACAGAGGTTTTGGCAGAAGGATCACGTCAAAGTGTACAGTGTGCCAACCAGTGTTAACTAGGTTGTACAGCAGGGGTGCCCAAGACGTCGATCGTGATCAATCGGTAGATCGGAAAGGTAGTGCAGGTATATTGCGTTTCATTCAAAAAAAACATTTTTTAAACATTAGTCTATCATATATCCTATATAGTCTATCATATATATGGCATTTGCCACTTGATTGACATACAGGGTGGCCAGTCTGAGATCTCTTTTCTTCTAACACACACATTATATATATATATATATTTTTAATGTAGGTAGATCATTTTAACATGGTCATTTTAAAAGCATCTAATAGTTTAGAATGTTTGAAAAATTGGGAACAGGCCATTAAGACCAGCAACCCTGCAATTCCTCTTCAGCTAGTTTTTCAGAAATAACATCAAATTGAGATCTGAAGCTCTTTAACATCCTGCTCATTTCCACACTGCTTGACAGTTTATTCCATATATGTATGGTTCTTTGTGTGAACACTATGGTTCAACTATCTTCAGCAAGCTGGACTGGCAGTTTTCTGTAAAAAGGCTGTTTATTTGTTTTTTACAGTGAACATATGTATGATATTTAGATTCAAAATGTCTACGACTGTCAAAAAAGAGATGTAAGCTATATAGTATGGATGGTACCATGGCTTAAATTTTAGAGTAGTGCCTGCATTAATTTGTAATCTCTGTCACCTGTCACAATTGTTTAGAGTGAAGTTTGTGAAACCCTCTGATCTTCTTTGTATTAAGAGCTGGATATGAAGTTTTCTGCTAGCATCTTCTCACAGTATTTTTCATATTTAAACATCAGCTAGAACCTTTACTCTCTGATGTTTCTGCTGTTGTTGGTCCATCACTTCATAATAATTGTACCTTATTTATGTTTTATTTTTCAAAGCAGTAGCAAATTAATTTAGGTCTGAAGTGTAATATAGTAGTAAGATGGCAAATGTTAATTGTATGAAATAATACTGGAAGTTGTACCATTTGAAGGTTTGAACCAAGAAATCCCAGCTGAGTTGAGTAATTCCAATCTAGACCACCTTCCACCAGGACCTACATCCACACAGCGAAAGTACATGCTCTCCTAGACAGAACTGCAGCATTAATCAGCCACTCGCAAAAAGAAAGATCCACAAATCTTTGTGTTACATTAATGAGTAGCACTTTCTTTATGGTAAATAAGCATGAATTATATGTATGTCCCTGCCATACCATCTGAGGCCATCTGTGTGTCTGCACAATATATTCACTGTCATTACAAATGATGCACTTTTACATGAAAAAATGATTACTTATTTAGATTTGGCATTTAAACTTGTTTGCAAGGATATTTAAATAGGATGACAATGTAAGGGCCTTGATAGGTAGGGCTTCTGAAATTATGTAAATACTGTTTTTGTTATGTTTTCATTTTTTCCACAATGCCAGTTTTATGTTTCCGTAACTGATGCCATTTAGCAGTCCCATTGTCAAACTTCGTTGCGGGGGTTGTGGTCACAGAAGTCATGCTGTGTGATGTCACTGGCTGTCTAAATTTGGGTTTGGAGAGGTACCCTGGTCTCTTTGTGAGAGATCTGGAGGTAATGGTGAGTTTAAGGCCCTTAAAGTTCACCCTGAAGTTCCAAATCTCTGGTTTTGAGACTTACCTGCTTACCTGTTGCAGACTATTGTGTCACAGACTTGTATTAAATGTCCTTGAATCTGCTTAGCTCTTCAATAAAACCCCTAAGTTAATACCTTCTTCACTCGAACTTCAGACACCAGAAAATGTAAGAATCTAAACTGAATTAATATTAAAAGAGTTAGCTTATTTATTAACACTAGAATTACCAGTCCAGCCCACCTTAAGTCCCTTCGCACTTCTCCATCAGCGTCTTTTGTCTTGTAAATATGCCGATCTAGACAATAGCAAGCAGCCTACTAGTTCATCCCCCCTCCGCTGCAGAACAGCCACAAAGTTCTCCCTGCTCCAGCCTTCATTAACTGGGAGTGAAGTGCTGGAGTTTTAGAATGGAAATAATAGATCGTTATTTGGAGCAGATGAATTTCATGTGTGTTCCATTTCTACAATAATCTGTATAAATGCATCGTTAAAACAGAAACGTTTTTCATATTTTAGTAATAAATGACAAAATGTAGACATAAACTATATAATATGTAAAGCCTGAAGTGAAAAGATCAAATAAACACTTTCACAAAAGGTTCAAGGATGATGCAACAGCTTCCATGGCACAGTGGTAAGAATTGCTGACTTATAATCAAGAGTCCCCCAGTTTGATCCTGACTGCCTCATATACAGTATTTACCGTTGTGAGTTGCTCTTATTGTTAATATTATACAATAAACACGTACATTTGATTTGCATCTGTAACAGCCATTGAAAATGTATAGAACTTGTAAAAGTTACAGATTTTTTTTCACTTTTATTCTCTCAGTCATGATCACAATACATACTACTGCCCCCCAAGGGATCCCACGCTGTTACTTTTTATCTGAAACTGGGAATAATTGTAGATGTGACTGGTGTTTTGAGACAATCGAACTGGAAATATTCTGATCTGGATGGATAAAAGCTGACACACAAATGCTGACGAATCTGCCTTATTCGTATCTCATTGTCACTTTGATTTTTTTTATTCAATTTTATTGATTGTTCCTGCTTACGCTGAATTAGTATATGCTTTATGGTCTATGGTGTCAAAGCTGCACTGACAAAAAAACAGAGACATAGGTATATATGATATTTGGAATTATTCATTTTATGACCTGTATAGTACATTTCAGAAAACATTGTGGCACAGATGCAACATTATTCATATTATTCATATTCATTCACGTATTTTCTTGCACTTTTAATCAGTGACCGAGTTTTTTTTAATACCCGATCTAGCCCAGTCTGCACAGGACTCCAGGACATGCAGAGGAAGGAATGTCCCTCTGCAAGGTGAGCCATGAACACTCCTCTTCTTTTCTCAGTAGACCACATACATATCTTGCACAGTACATGTGCGTTGATCACCGCCTGGTCAAGCTTATTATAGCACAGGCAACCGGCCATCTGCGTGCTCCTGCTCGCACTGAATAAGCTCACACCTGCTGGTGCATGCTGTCTGTGCAGCACCGGGGAAAAAAATAGAAAGAGAAAAATATATGTGACATTTTGAACAAATGATTGTATGACCTGAATAGTACCAATCAGAAAACATCATTGCACTAATGCAATATTATTTGAAAACAAGCAGATTGGGTGTAAATTTATGTTACTTGTAAAAGTTAGCTTTGTTCACTTTTATCCTCTCAGTCATGTTCACGCTCTCCCTCCCCTCTTGATCTGACCCTAACTAACAGCGCCAGCATAAATTTACATATTATTCATATTCTATAAAGATAAACTTTCACTTGTTTAGTATATAAATGCCAGATATCTGTCTCTCATTTTGACCAGACTACTCATCCTGCCCTTGTAGTCCAATATGAAGGAGAATGAGAGACAAGTCAATGATGTTGACAGCCCCACGTCAGCCCATAACATTACTCCACAACAATCTTAGCCACAGTACTTCACTTTACTCACTGTCAACCTAGATCTTATTGACTTTGAATTTTAATTTTACTGCAGACTGTTGACCCACGGGTTATTTTCTAAAGTATTTTCTTCTCCTCCCTTGGTAAATGGGCTTTACTTGCCTTACCTTAGCATTAGCTCCCTCAATAGTATTAGGAAGTAATATGAATTCATCTCATTAATACTTGTGTGTTTAGATTGAGCTGGCTCAATGATTAGTGTCACTGGTACAGCATTTCTGAGGTTGAATTTTATGCTCAGTATTGACTATGTGGAGTTTTCATGATGCATCTGTGGTTCCATGACTTTTCCTCTGTCATCCACGGCCAGTACAAGACTCACTTGTGATCGATCTAATGCTTATATAAAACCATTGGTGCTCCTACCCAAAACTGATATATTACCCACATGAAACCAGTATAACACATGCATAAAACTATAGCGCATACACAAAACCATTGCAATGTAAACATACCAGAAATTTACTGTATGAACACAAGCCAATATAGTTAATACACAAACTGATAGTACAGTATCTGAGGTCAAACTAATGTACTTCTCTCACAAACCAATAAGTAAAGCACCTGAGTCAACTTCTATTGTTTTAAATGTGCTCTATAAATAAAACTGACAACTTGACAAATCAATGTAGTTCATATGCAAATCTATAGTATGCATAGACCAACCAATAATATACAGACATAAACCAATACAGTTCATATGAATCAAACCAGTATAGTGTCACTCAAACCAATATTGTGAACATGTAAACCAAAAGATTACACACAAAAATATACAAATTATGGTTGTATATTTGGTTGCTTTTCTCTGTGTACCGAAGTCCTCAATCGGTACTTTCGTCATGCTGTCATTCAGGGCCACCTATTGTCACAATTTTGTTGGATCTGATTCTTCTGTTATTAATTCTGGCTAGTCTTTGATGCTGAACATTTTAATCATCAGAAAATTTGACTGTATCGTGAGGTAAAGTTGTGTGAAAACTACACGACAAATAGTCTTGGATTTACACTCAAGGCTATTGTGAAAATAACAATTTAGTTTAAGAGCAAGCTCTGATCAATAAAAAAAATCTTAAACTAAGTTTCTCATTTCAAGTGTAGTGTCAAAGAAATTGAATCCTCCACCAACAACCTAAAATAAGGTAAAAATGATTTCCAGAATCAATATGTTCATTTACCTGATTTTTTTAGAAGAGAAGCACCTTGAAAGTGTAGGAGAGAGAGAAAGAGAGAGTGAAGAAAAGCATGGCAGGTTAGCTGTGGTCCTAGGTGAGAGATATTCTTTAAACTGAGTGATCTGTGATGGAAAATCTACCAGTATATTAAGCAAAATGAAAAACTCCTTGCACATTAATGTTTGAAAGTTAAACTGTTTAGACAGAAACATGCATTTTAGCCTGCTTTAAAGTGAAGAAATCTGACTAAATAAATGCAGCAGGCATGGCTTGTTGATAAATTCATGAATAAAAGATTTTATCCAGTGTCTGCTTTCATTTCTGCACTTTCACCAAGGTGCCAAGGGCAACCAAATACCAGTGTATAAAAACAGCTAAAAATAGAGAGAAAAAAAAATCTAAATTCTCCACTAAGTAAAAAGAAAATTAAGAACACTAACCTTCAGTCAACTTGAGCATGCTTCTAAATATGGAGGAATCCTTCTGGTAGAGATAGTTAAATGAGCCTGTCCCTCAGACAGAACTCTCTGCTCCCTAATATTTTGTATCATATTCCCAATTGTGCTTAATTAACCTACAATATGAATTGTAGTAATTCACTGTTTTGAGTAAGGTCATCCATCGATCAGTCTGTCTTTTGACAGCTTCACTGTCTACCAAATCTCTAAAGACACACTTCAGTGGGTTTATGAGCAATGCACTTGGAATGTGCTCTTGGGAAAGACAGACAGGTTAAATCCTGTCCTGAAGAAAAATTACTTAACTTTCATAGAACATTCAAGTTCACTCTTCTGTCCTTGTTTTCATACCTTATCGCTCCTAGCTTATCTCGCTCTGCTAGAATGCAGATGCATGTGGTGTATTTTTAGCTAAAAGATCCTAATGTTGATGATTCAGTTTTATTTTACATGTCTAAGACATCTTGTCTGCTGTTCAGTTATTTTATGGTTCCGTGCCTGTACAAGAAAAACATTATAAGTGAACAAACTAAGATACCATTTGCTTATAAGGTACTCACCTTAATTTGCCTAAGAGCTGATTTGTGTGTTGCACTAAAAATATTGTTTAGGATTAGAAGGTTTATCAATTGAGAACCTCTAGTGAATCAACTTTCTAGTTATCCACTATTATGTCACTCCAAAAGGAAGTGTTAGGTGAGCTTGTCTGTTCGGTACAAGACTTCTATGAGTAACCATAATTGAAACTTTTTTTTTTCTAGGAAACAATAATTCCAAAAGAAAAAATATAGTGTGGCAAAATGAAAGAAGATTACCTTGTTTCACTGGAAGCAAACACAAATGAATCCCAAGCCCTTAAAATGTAAGGTATGGAAAAGAAATCTGTTTTTTTTACACTTTTTTACACTGAGAAGTAATATGCAGTGTTGTTATACAGATATTTATAGGGCAACATAGTGACTGAGTCGTTACTTTTTGCTGGGACTGAATCCTAGCCCAAGCACTGTACATTTTACACGGCTTCCTCATGTGTACCTTCCGTGTTCTTATGCCCCATCAGGAGCGGCTCCTGTCTTGTGCCTGATACTAGTGGCTCACCTGTGAATCAAAGTTTGGATACATAGTCTGTAGGGGCGCCCGTGAACTGCCACTAAACCCAGAAAATACCAAGGAAGCCTATTTAAAATGCACATAAGGAGTAACAAAACACAAAATAAAAACAAAAACACAAAATCTAAAACACATCTGGATCGAATATTTATGGTCCGTGAAGTGGCTGATCCAGATCCAAGAACCTGAAGGAGGTGCCCTTTTCTGCCTCCAGTTCCTTTCTGTTGAAATACACTGGCTTCTTTTTACTCCTGTCACAGGACCCCTTGACAATCGCTACACCCCAAACTTCAACCTTACTGGAACAATGACTGGAAGAAAAGAACTTTTTTGGCTTCCCTTCTAACTCAGTTTTGGAACAAAACCTTGAATTCTTATGAGGGTGCTTAATTTTCTTTTTACTTAGTGGAGAATTTTGATTTTTTTTTGTCCCTCCCAACTTCGTTTCAGAGCAAAACCTTGAATTCTTATCAGAGTAAAGCGTGCCAAATAGTGCCTCTCACCGTACTTGTTCCACTGCAGCCTTGAACATTACTTTAACTTTATCAGGTAAAATAAGTTTGTAGAGTTGTGACTAACAAATATAAGATAGTGTGCCTTCCTGCTGTCATCTACTGGTTTGGGGAACATTTAGTCCATTAACTGTTGTCCTCACATTGTCCTTTTGTTATAATATTATTCACACACTGGATATTTCAGTTATTTTATAATTGGCATCCATACCAGGACATGGTAAAGCTGCAGTCACTACAGTACAGTACTTAGCGGGCTATAATTATGGCTGTAATATTCTCACCTTGTGTGGATGAATATATTGATGATGGGTCCCACTGTGGGCTCATAGGTGGTGGGGCAGATGGCAGTTCCCTACATTTGCTTAGAAAAATAGTTGCACCCACCCACCCCTTAGAGTGATAAAGTTACTGTAATTAACAGTTTTATCTCTCACCAATTCTTCGAAATTTTATATTTCCAGTGTATTCTTCAATAATACTACTACACTACTTTTTCAATTGTACATTTCTTACATTGGAATACTTGGCATTGAATCCTGTGATCTGCCTCAAATGCACAAGTTAGCTGAAGCTGAAGATTACATTTATTGTCAAGTACGCACAACACATTGAATTTTGCTCTTGTGTTTCTCCCATAGGGTATGACAAGCCCAAGAGCAAAACCTCAAAAGATAATGAATTCAGCAAACAGTGAATGCAACATGAGATGATATATTATAAATCAATCTCTGACTTAATTGTCCTGTACATACACTATTCCAGGCATGACAATATCAGGAATTAACCAAATAAATTACAAGTAGTGGAAATAACATAAAAATAACAAAGCAGTCAGAACACTTAAGATGAATTGTTAGCCAGTAACATGATTGTGGCTTTGTTCCACATTGGGTGGATTGCAGATTTATGTAGCCCATATTATTGTTTATGATAGTTGTACAAACAGCACCAAGTAAAGTGTGAGATTTGTCTTTTCTGATAGAAAACCACAGCATTTAAAGGTAAACTGATCTGTACACCCAATGTACATCTGTTCTGACTGGACTACCTGTTTAATCTTTCTATACTTTTTCATCCATCATGATTTGATTTTGCTCATTTTGATATATAAATGGCATGATCTTGTCCTTGAACTGGGGGGTTTTGAGGTCAGAGTTTTCTTTCCTGTCAAAATTTGTTCAATTCTTTCATTTTAGATTCAATTTCAGGTCCCACCATTTTGAGTACCAGTTGCTAGGAACACATCCCCCTGAGTTTTCTTCCTTAAACAATTCACAGATACCTAATAAAGACTTTCAAAGACCTTTGCTCTGTTTCTTCCTCTGAGTATTATTGCCTGTACATTTTGACTTTGAATTTTGTCTCACACTTTGTTTTTGGTTGCTATTTTTGATCTTCCAGCTTAGACCCTTTTTTTTGCTATCTTTACGCATATCTCCTGGTTTTCCCAAAAGACTTCAGCTGCAGACCTCCAGAGATCCTCTCTGTCGAGAAGGTTGTTGCCTTACATTATACGTCAGTGATATGCCTGGTTACAATATGATAAAGAATAGGCTTGGGGGAGGGTTATCTGACTCAGGTAGAGCAAACCAGGTGGCATAAACCTGTAATCCAATTGGCTGTCCAGCGGAGCTACTGGATCGTACAGCTGTGGAGGTCTGCAGCTGAACCAATCTTAGGTTTTTCTTTAAAAGTTTGCTGTCAAGATATCATCATTATTTTGAGAGATCTGAGTTTAGTTTTTTTTTTTTTTGTTGGATGTAGATTATGGATCTTTCATTAGTTTTTCAACTGTAAGCTTACACTTGTTTTTGTTATGTTACAATGGTCAGTGGTATGTTCACCTTTCATTAGGTTAGCTAACGTTTTTCTAGGGGTGTGCCCTCAGAGGTTGTGATCTTTGACTAATGAAATAACGGCTTGAATGTCTCTCAAAAAGTATGCTTTTTCTATAGGTTTTCCTGGTCATGACTCATGTCTTGTCCTGCAATTTGGCTTTGGAAATCATGTGATTTAATTCCTGGCTTTTAACTCTTTTTCATCTTTTGACTTTGTCTTTTCTTATGGATACTTTTCCAATAGCTCCTGCTGGTTATGCTAGACTAACTGTTGCTTACATTCCGCATACAGAAACTATTGATGCAAACATACAGCATTTGATGATACAGAAAGTGTCTATTTAGTTAACGTTTCTTGTATTATGCACCTTTTCACTTTTAAAAGTTGGAGCTGGTATTGTGGTAGACCAGCATTCTGTTTGAAATTTTGAATTATGTTGCAATTTTTCTTGCACTGTAAAGCACTTTCAGGTACTATCTGATAATTTTCATGACCATAAATAGTAAAGGTGGCAGTAAAGGTGGTATTTCAAACAGCAGACACTGCAGAGTTTCAACAGAAAGCATCAGCATGCCACCATTTCCATATACTCTTGCACACTACTTGCTAGCATTGTCTTATTACTTCACCAACTGTTGTTGACCGTTAATCGGATATGGTCTCCTCTGAAGGTCTTAACATCTTTACATATCTACAAAGAAGTTTGATCACTTGATACATTGGTTATAGTTACTGTTGGCCACTTCACATACTTTGGTATATTTGAGTAAACTATTATAAACATTATTTTTGGCACCTGAAAATTTTGCTGTTTTTTCCTGGGCAACATCTTATTATATACTGTTACTATGCCATTTGCTAGTCAAATGTGAAAGAATTCATGTCACATCATGACTCTCTGCCTATATAGGATGGTGGCTCACAGATTCTAGCATCCTAGCTTTTAAATAAACTGCCATCACAACTGCCCATCTTTTACTAGTGTTGGAGACAGCTAAAAGACAAGAAAAATATAATATTATTTGTTCTTCTCTAGTTTCTTATAGTGCTACATTACATTGTGGGAGCCGTAACAGTTCTGAACCATGTTTTTGTTTTATTTTTTTCCCCTCTTTTTCCTTTTTTTTAACTTACATACAATCTCTCATGTCCACATACAACTCTGTCATCTTTGAGATTTATCAGACAGCCAACCAGCTAAATCCAGGTAGTTTACTCAGTGGTCCAGCCGAATTAACCCAAAGTCTATCTAGCAGTTTTACTATATTCATGAACTTGGAGAGGTGTCAGCTAACTCTTAAGAATTACCCAGTGCAGAGGACATGGACCTACCTGTGCTTGCTGCCCCACTGGCGATATCATATCTTAGCTGTATTGCTGCCATATGAATTCTATTAATTTTTGCCTCAAGAAAATACCTACAGATAGACAGTGTTTTAGTGAAAACTTCAAGCCTTGCCCTCCATTGCTGATACGTTTCACTTGTGTGTTGTTGAGCGGCAGCATTTGCTTTGTTTCAATTTGTGTTATTAGAATGACATTGTTGTTGCGTGGCAGTGTTTGCTGCACAGAGGTCTTTTGTAGTGTGAAATTAGGTGCATGCAAGCTCCAAAAAATGTAAAAGTGCATGCATTCACCATATAGTGGCTGTGGTTGAGCATGAACAGAGCATACTCCTCGATATGCACACAGGTCTTTTATTTATATTTCTCTGATATGTTTCTGTGCTGTTAAGGTCTACTGAAACTTTACACTATTTTATGCATTCCCTGAAGCATGAATACTCCTGCATAACCTACATCATTGCTTAGTTGGGGACTTCTTGTTTGCATGGATGCCTTAATCAAGGAAATTAGCATGGTAGTTGTTGAACCATTAGGATTAAAATTAGAATCTTAACCCTGGAGGAAAGGCAGGGAACTGAATAATTAGGGTGTGTGTGTGTTTGCTTGAGGGGTGACAAGAAAACTAAAGCACAGGCAGTTATAAGCTAGAAAGCAGAACAATCTACAGTGATGCAGATTAAGCTTTACAGTACATTCCCATAAAACAGAGTTAAAAATACACTGAAAGTTTTCTTTTCTGGAGTACAATATAATAGAAAACATAAGTGTCATTCAAGCAGTGTATAATGTCTAAACTGAACTTCTTATAAAATAAAGCAGTGTGATATCCATTTACTTGGCAGATTTTAAAATGTATACTGCATTATTATCTTAGTTCAGCTGATAGATTATACTGTCCTCCTACTATATTTGTGCATTGTTGTTCCCTAAGGCCAGGTTTTTATTTCAGTAGCAATGCTTTATTTTTTTCCAAAATCATTTAGTTTTTGTTACAGTTTATGAGCTATAGCCTATCCTAAGTAATTCATTGCTTTCATAAGATCTAATCAATTTCTTTAGTAGAATTTGCCTCCCTTTTGAAATAATAACTTGCATGGGGCACACTGTGAGGAAATCATACCTGAATTCTTTAGCCTTAACATTTTAGCTTGGCTCAGGGATCACAGGATAAGCAGGGCATGATCAATCTGGCAATCATTTTCCTTGGATTTTGCATGTTGAGCTCAGGCAGTGAAGTGAAATCGTTTATCACGGAGAAAGGAAAATGTCCAACTATTTATTTATTTTCTAATCTGCTTATCCAGCTCAGAGCTCTGGACAGTGCATGATTATCCCAAAAACAATGGACATAAAATTGGAAACAAACCTCATCAGACATTTGTACACACATTCACACTCTCCAATTTACAGCTTCCAATTAACTCTTAACATATACAGTGGTTTGAAAAACTATTTGCCCCCTTCCTGATTTCTTATTCTTTTGCATGTTTGTCACACAAAATGTTTCTGATCATCAAACACATTTAACCATTAGTCAAATATAACACAAGTAAACACAAAATGCAGTTTTTAAATGATGGTTTTATTATTTAGGGAGAAAAAATCCAAACCTACATGGCCCTGTGTGAAAAAGTAATTGCCCCCTGAACCTAATAACTGGTTGGGCCACCCTTAGCAGCAATAACTGCAATCAAGCGTTTGTGATAACTTGCAATGAGTCTTTTACAGCGCTCTGGAGGAATTTTGGCCCACTCATCTTTGCAGAATTGTTGTAATTCAGCTTTATTTGAGGGTTTTCTAGCATGAACCGCCTTTTTAAGGTCATGCCATAGCATCTCAGTTGGATTCAGGTCAGGACTTTGACTAGGCCACTCCAAAGTCTTCATTTTGTTTTTCTTCAGCCATTCAGATGTGGATTTGCTGGTGTGTTTTGGGTCATTGTCCTGTTGCAGCACCCAAGATCGCTTCAGCTTGAGTTGACGAACAGATGGCCGGACATTCTCCTTCAGGATTTTTTGGTAGACAGTAGAATTCATGGTTCCATCTATCACAGCAAGCCTTCCAGGTCCTGAAGCAGCAAAACAACCCCAGACCATCACACTACCACCACCATATTTTACTGTTGGTTTGATGTTCTTTTTCTGAAATGCTGTGTTCCTTTTAACGGGACATTTGCCTTCCAAAATGTTCAACTTTTGTCTCATCAGTCCACAAGGTATTTTCCCAAAAGTCTTGGCAATCATTGAGATGTTTCTTAGCAAAATTGAGACGAGCCCTAATGTTCTTTTTGCTTAACAGTAGTTTGTGTCTTGGAAATCTGCCATGCAGGCCATTTTTGCCCAGTCTCTTTCTTATGGTGGAGTCGTGAACACTGACCTTAATTGAGGCAAGTGAGGCCTGCAGTTCTTTAGACATTGTCCTGGGGTCTTTGTGACCTCTCGGATGAGTCGCCTCTGCGCTCTTGGGGTAATTTTGGTCGGCCGGCCACTCCTGGGAAGGTTCACCACTGTTCCATGTTTTTGCCATTTGTGGATAATGGCTCTCACTGTGGTTCGCTGGAGTCGCAAAGCTTTAGAAATGGCTTTATAACCTTTACCAGACTGATAGATCTCAATGACTTCTGTTCTCATTTGTTCCTGAATTTCTTTGGATCTTGGCATGATGTCTAGCTTTTGAGGGGCTTTTGGTCTACTTCTCTGTGTCTGGCAGCTCCTATTTAAGTGATTTCTTGATTGAAACAGGTGTGGTAGTAATCAGGCCTGGGGGTGGCTACGGAAATTGAACTCAGGTGTGATACACCACAGTTAGGTTATTTTTGAACAAGGGGGCAATTACTTTTTCACACAGGGCCATGTAGGTTTGGATTTTTTCTCCTAAATAATAAAAACCATCATTTAAAAACTGCATTTTGTGTTTACTTGTGTTATATTTGACTAATGGTTAAATGTGTTTGATGATCAAAAACATTTTGTGTGACAAACATGCAAAAGAATAAGAAATCAGGAAGGTGGCAAATAGTTTTTCACACCACTGTACATGTTTGAGATGCAGAAGAAAATCTAGGAAATATCTCATTCTGATTTAAAATGCTATAAATATGTCTCTCCTCTTCAAAGTATCTTGGAGAGCAAACATCAGTTTGAACAGTTAGAAAGGGACTTTAAGTGTGCTAATCCAAAAGGGACAAATATGTGACATTAATTCAAGGCTGTTAAAATAAAATGAAGGTTTGCCTCTGGTGATGCTGGGCAGCAAAGATGTGATGAAAAGGAAAACTGGGGAAATATATTTTTAAAATGTGAATATTTTTCAAAAAAATTATCTGAAATTTGCTGAAATTTGATGATGATACATCTAGGCCGGTAGGTGTCTGCTAAGAAAGGATATTCGATATACAAATATATAAGTGTAAGTCCCCACCACAACAGAAAAACTAAAATAATCCAAAATCTCAAAAATGCCGTAATAGATTTGATTAAAATTTATTGACATTATAGAAAAATTAGGTGACGTGTGTTTGTATTTGTTGATAAATTTCTTGTCAATATTTATTAATATTATGCTAATTTTAAAGCTCTGCATTGCACTAAAATCATACTTTGTTCAAATGAAGGATTCAGCAGAACTGACTGACAGGCCACATGAAAAGCATGACTCATCAATAGGTTGTATGGAATGACTGAAGATGATGTGATGTCCTGAACAGGAAAAAAGAGACGTGGTCACATTCTGAAATGGAAGAAGAAAATGTGTTAAAGCTCAAGAAGATGCAAAGCTCAATAGTTAGCAAGCAACATTTTTTGCTCTTGACTATAGCATTCTTAGATGCATATTGACTCTCATCACACCTGCCATTAATTATCGCGCAATGAGACACAATCATACGTAAATGATGAGTGACTGGAGGTATCGAGCAGCACATATCACCAACAACGACTGAGATTTTGGGGCTGTCTCAGGAGCCGTGGGTGCAGTTCAAATGTGCTGTGCCGCACCCAGAAAAATGGTGCTCAGACAGAACATAGCTGATTATCTGTTTCAATTCAAATGAATACACTTTCCTGTAAAACAGTGTTTTTCAATGACCATCAACAAAACTAAGTCACTATGAAAAGCAGACAAAGACTGGAATTGCTTGATGGGAGGAAGATTTTTGAGGTACAATTGGTTGCATTTCTTCTTATTTCCAATTGGAGTACAGGCAGGTGAAATGATTTGCTCAAGATGACACAGTGTCTGTAGCAAGATTTGAACTCACAACCCAGGTCCAAACCACACAGTCTGTTGGTTAAAATAAAAAACAAACAAAAAACCTGCAAATATCGTGTACAGAAAAGTTAGCTACATATTTATTTCTGCTACAGCTACAGTTTTATTGAGGTCAAGCAGACTAACACACATAGTGTATGTATATATATATATATATATATATATATATATATATATATATATACATATATATACTGTATGTAATGAGAGGTTTCTAAACTCATTTGGGACTATAAACAAGACGACTTTTCGAAGTGCATCCTGAAGTGTGATTGTCACGTCTGTGGAAGATTCCTTTGTCGGGGCAACCACAGGCTCACAGCGCTGCAGTGGAGCCCTGAGGAAGCAAATCCGAGCCAATCACCGTCGCGGTATAAGCGCCTGTTGTCGATGGGTGATGCAAGGAACATTATAATTGCAGGGAACAGTATTACTTGGCCATCAATCTCGCTACAATAAATAACCATGCTGTTCCTGTTTCAAGCTGAATAAAGCTGGTTTTGCTAAAGTACTGAGACTCAGCCTTGTGTTTTGGGGTGCAAAACAGTGACTCACACGTCTCTATGTATATATATATATATATATATATATATATATATATATATATATATATATATATATATATATATATATATATATATATATATATATATATATATATATACTAATAAAAGGCAAAGCCCTCACTCATTTACTCACTCACTCATCACTAATTCTCCAACTTTTCGTGTAGGTAGAAGGCTGAAATTTGGCAGGCTCATTCCTTGCAGCTTACTTACAAAAGTTAAGCAGGTTTCATTTCGAATTTCTACACGCAACGATCATAACGGTTGACAACATTCGCCATGTTGAGCTTTCTTATTTATGGCCCCATCCTCACGAAATTTGGTAGGTGGCTTCCTTGTGCTAACTGAAACCAATGTACTTACTTATTTCGGTGGTATGATGCCACTGTCGGCCGCCATATTGAACTTTTCAATGGTCTTTGTTACTTATGGGCCCATCTTCAAAAAATTTGGTACGCGGGTTCCCAACGCTAACTGATTCATACTTACGTACATATATACGTCCATAGCCTGCAGCTTGGTCACCATGTGAGGTGGCGTTGGGTCCCCCATCCCAACGACTCCCACGTTGTTGGCTGCCTGCCTATATAAGGCCGTCCGTCGCTCCAGTCTCCCATTCCCTTCCTTGCTACGCCACGGGATTCACGTCTCCCTGCTGATAACTACAGCCTTTTAATTTAATCCACGGCTTCTCCACTGTTTTATTGTTCATTTATTACGATTATAGCTATTGTGTAGGTATTTTAGACTTACTTTATATTGTTCAGGTACTCATTTCCTCTATCATTCCAACCGTACCCCCATTAACATGTCTATCGAGGTGATCACCATCGCTCAAAGAACTGTCACTTACCGAGTGGTTTCCATGCCCGGAGATGGCACCTGCCTTTTCCATTCTCTGTGTTACACATTGCACGGCCGTATCAGGCTCACTCTTGATATCCGGAGGAACATTGTGTCTTATGTATTGAATGACTGGGACAGGTTCATGGTGTGGAGTGATGACGGTACAGGAGATAATTATACTACACAGGAGCACTATAAGAGTGAAATGCTTAAGCCCTTCACCTATAGATCTGCATGTGAGTTGATGGCTGCCGCTGAATTGTTCGGTTGTCGCTTTCAAGTGTACCGAAATGGCCAAATATTTTACACCATTCAACAACTGCCTATGCCTCTTAAACATCTTAGAGTCACAGGTGACGATTTCAGTAGTGGACACTTTGATGTTTATGAATGTTTAAACTCTCAAAAGCCAGATGTGAAGTTATCGATGAAACTGGTTGTATACTTACAGTGTCTCTTCAACACAAGTCCTACAAATACTGTCATAATTGAAACAAACCATGAAAGTCAAACCGATTATGACAGCAGCAATCCAAGCTGTGAGATTTGAAACAGGATTACTGTTCACATGGCCAACTGTACGTTGCATGCTCAAGAGTAAGCTCAGCGCACAGCTTCGCCATATTACAACCGGAGGGCCGAACTCACAATGTGGTATACAAAGAGATCCTTAACAAATAATTATTGGTATATTTTCCCTCAGTTTAAAAAGGTTTAATTTTCTTCTTAATAAAAATTTTAAGGCAGCACTTCGCAGCTGCGAAACGCAGGTATTTTGCTAGTACAGTATATATATATATATATATATATATATATATATATATATATATATATATATATATATATATATATATATATATATATATTTCTTGGCATACAATTTTAGATGAACATTACTATTAAAAATGATAAAATTTGTGTATGTATGTATGTATGAACTGTATGTATTCATTATATACACTCAATAAGGTCATGGAGATAATTGAAGCCTGTCTTCACAGCTCCAGATAAAGGAAGGAACCAACTCAGCATGGGATAGCAGTCAGTCACAAGCAATATTTTCTCATACTGGGCCAATTTAGGGTTGACAATCAACTTACAATAGCAACAATAATTTATTTCTTGTGTAGCCCAAAACCATGCAAGGAATGTCTCAGTAGGCTTTACAAGCCCTGTTTTTTTGACATCCCCTGAGCCTTGACTCTCTAAGAAGACAAGAAAAGGGCTGAAGGGGAAAACTGAAGTTTAAAATTAAAGCCAGTATGAGAAATAGGGAAAATGTATAAACGCCATAGAGGCAGTGGTAAAGCCTGGATTTAAATTTGGGAAAAAAGCATCTACTAAGTGAATGCCTATATGCATAGTGCTAAAGTTCAGCTTAGGACCTGAACTTAAGACTCAGGAGTTGTGAGACTTTAGCCTTAGCCAAAGCCGCATAAAAACTATAGTTCATTTGATCTATATCTAACGTTATCAAAGTTAAACTTGTGATGTTGCATGCAGAGGTTCTTCCATATTCTATTTATAACGGAACTCTTTATCTGTTTTCTCATTTTGTCTTCAGCCCTTTCACTTGCACAAATGCACTTTAGCTGATTTACTTTTCATTGCCTTTCTCTCATTGCAGATCAGCATTTTAAAGTGGTGTCGATTTCTATTTTAATCTTTTTATGGTCAATTTTTAATGTTGACAGGCCTATAAAGTAGATATTTGAGTACTTTTAAAAGCAAAGCATTTAAAAAATGCCATGGTTTCAGGAAACAAAATTTTAATGGATGCATGTGTTTCCAAGTTTAACCTCTTTGCTTTCAAAATTCCAAAGAGACTTATGTGTGCTTGGCAGCATACTCTATATTTTTAAAGTTTCTGCACTGTAAATAATTGCATAATTGCTTAACAGTTTTAAAGTGTAATCCCAATAAAAAAAAATATGTAGTACTTTCATTATTCAATTCCAGCTACATATCTACTTGTGGGTGGCACGGTGGCGAAGTGGGTAGTGTTGCTGTCTCACAGTAAGGAGACCTGGGGTCGCTTCCCGGGTCCTCCCTGCGTGGAGTTTGCATGTTCTCCCCGTGTCTTTGTGGGTTTCCTCCGGGCGCTCCGGTTTCCTCCCACAGTCTAAAGACATGCAGGTTAGGTGCATTGGTGATCCTACATTGTCCCTAATGTGTGCTTGGTGTGTGGGTGTGAGTGTGTGTATGCGCCCTGCGGTGGGCTGGCGCCCTGCACGGGATTTGTTTCCTGCCTTGTGTCCTGTGTTGGCTGGGATTGGCTCCGGTGGACCCCTGTGACCCTGTAGTTAGGATATAGCGGATTGGATAATAGATGGATGGATATTCACCTGTACTGCATACCCTGGCTTTCAGTTGTTTTCAGCAATTGGTACTGCATCTCACTTGACACTAATTACCACTAGATTCACACAGTGAGGTGATGTGGACACTAGTGCAAATGAAATATTCTTGAATTTATTACTAGCAGAAAAATGGCTACCAACTTATGATACAGTATGTTAGAAAGATGTTGTCATCATAGGTCTGTTTGGTGCAATTCCTAACAGTACAAAGTCTGACCACTCACAGCTGGAACCTCCATCAATTCCATCAGCATCAGGAGTCGTATCCCTAGATCTTCTTTAATATAACATACATGAGACATGTAGGGATGCCAACTACACCCTTTCTGTATCACTAAAATTGCAATACAAAATTGCAAACCATACACACACATTTCAGCATCTGTACCATTCTATGTCATTATGAATTCAAGCTTGTACTGCTAACCATATGCTTTCTGCCATAATTACCAGTCTCTAGGGGTTATGTAAAATAGAATTTAAATGTGTGTCTTCTTCAGTTGGATGATAAACCGCATCTTAGTGAGGACGACCGGATAATGCTAGAAAGCATTAGTAAAAGAGGCCTTTATTTTAGCAGTGTATTATAGAATACACATAGTAACTTCAGTACTTTAATAATATTAAAAAGAGAGGTTTGTACTTATAAGTTAGTACTTATAATAGACTGACCGCCTCCCATGGCTCCACCCACTTAGTAGTGAAGCAGGACAGTGAGGAGGGTCCTGCCCGACTTCCCACTCCTGACGTCACACTTCCTCCTCCCTGGGCCTGTAGCCTCTGTCTCAGATTAGCACAAATATATTGCTCCTGCAAGTGAACTATGATTCTTAGCTTGTTTAGAAAAGTCGCAAAATCAACCGGAATGTTCAGGCAAATTATAGAAAAAAACCCCGATTTAAATCCATTAAGTAGTTCAGACAGACAGATGTTGGATTTTATATATATATATATATATATATATATATATATATATATATATATATATATATATATAGAGAGAGAGAGAGAGAGAGAGAGAGAGAGAGAGAGAGAGAGGTTAGAGATGCTCAAACTTCATTAATAATAATAATAATTTTGCTACAATATTAGGACTTCCAAATTGTGTTTGTCCTTACATGAACAACATCAAAAAGTATATTTTGCTTTTACATTGCTTGACATTTCTTTAAAAAAAAGTGAAGTTTATGCAGGAAATTAATGCTATCTTATTTTAACTTCTCCCACTGTATATTTAAAGAATAGTAAGACAGTAAAATCTGCTGTGATGAGACAGAACGAGACCTACACTAAAAAGAAAATAAGGAGGGCATGATAAGGGGAATAATCCAACAAGACTGCACATTTGGTACCACATATATTTATTAACCATAGTAAAAACATATTTTAATTTAGTATTCAATAAAACTGAGTCCAAGTTCAGACCTTATCATCAGCCTCATTCCAATTGCAGACCTATATATCTCTGTTAGATACATTTTATTATTTCCAGTACTTGGCATGGCGTCCAATACTTTTATTATTTCCAGTATGTCACATATAGTAAGGTGTCATATAAAAAAAGATTATTTCTCTGGCTTCATTTTTATTTTTATCTGGCTTAATTTATAAACGTGAGAGTAATGCAAGGCCATATGTTGATTTAATGCTTGAATTCCGCAGCTGTTGTTTCCCTTTGAGGCAGATTTGAAATGGAGGTAATAAAAGCTGAAGTCGGATAAATCAGGAGTCAGACGAAACAAAAATGGGCCCTCACCAGTACTGTTTTTACTACAACTAATGTTAGGCCATGGACTAGATGTTGCAATTTGCCTACTGTGTCTGATCAATGACAGGTAGAGTTTAATTGGTTTAGCAGATCTGCAGATTTTCCTTAAAAAAACAACAGGAGTGATAAAAATGCTTGTAGTTCACTGGCTTTTCGTCATAGCCTCAGACCTTTCTTTGTATCTGGATACAAGCCCTCTTTATCATTTTCGTAATTTAAATATGTCATGCCATGTTGGCAGAAGCCACATTTGTCACAATTTATATTTAATATTCAATTTACATAATGCAGACTCAGCATAACTGTAATATTTTTATAGCTTACCCTGCCATCAATAAGTCATTTAGATAAAAGTACACTTCTGAGCAGACTTATAATAAATCATTCATAAGTCTTTGGAAAATGTTTGAGTGGTTTTATTCCAAATGGTGTGCAACTCACCCTAATTCTTCAGTAATATTTTGTTGATATATATCTTTATTTGCAAAAAATAATTTGTTTCTTAAAACTTGGAAAGTTTTTTTGGCCTTAGATGTGGGAAGTTATTAACCACAAGCCAAGTGTTTGCTTTAATATTTTATTTTTCCTTCTGTTATGTTTGGAAATTTGAGTTGCTTCTGTGATCATCAGCATGTTTTTTTTTTTACTTTATTTTTGTATATGCTTTATTATATACTCTGTATAATAATGTATGATTTTGTTTTCATCTTATGCTAATGAATGTATTGCTTTACTGTCCCATCTTGCCAATGAGAGTGAGTGCACATTTCTCTTGTGTGAGTCAAACTAATTGCCATTTAAGTAGGACATATTGAAATATCTTTTTGAAGCAGTTACCTTCAGTGTAAATTGGAAGAAGAGAGACAGAGATTGGTGATGGATCAGATCAATCCCAGCCTTTATGGATGGTGGCAATGATTGCAGCTGGCAGTGAGAATTCTGATGCCAGCAAGACAAAATGAGCTAGCAGAATAAGGCACATGAGAGAGTAGAGCCATTGCGGCTTTGTACTGTAGCACATTTTTGAGAAAAAAGAAATAAGAATGCACCATCAGCATTGTAGCTTGTAGCTCATTTTTGATTTTAAGTTTAAATGGTACACTAAAGGATCATATTGAGTCAGGTAGGCCTACACTTGGTGAGTGAATAGGTGACTGGGCAGTTGTGGTATTTTTTCATTTTATTTTGTATCTCTATTATCATTTAAACACAGTAAGATTATGATTTTTGTTCCGTTTTGTTTCAGTGTTCAGGGGCCTCTGTGTATTGGCAGAGCTTTATTTATTAGTTTTTTATCTTTCAGTAATCTATGGAAGAAGTATAGTTTTCATGAAAAAAAAGACCACATTTTTTTTTTTTTTGTTGTAATAAAACAGCAAACACAAGATGAAGGATTTAGTATCTCCTCTGTAAACTCCATATAATGAAAAAGATAAAAGAAAGTAAAGTCAAAATAACACAATATGACCACTTGGGTCGCAAGATCAAGTATCCTTATTCGGGGAGTTGCTTCTGGTGTGGAGTTGATCCACACAGCTTCCAGTTTCAGATGGATTTACAAGGCCCATAATCGGCAATTGCTCCAGGGGTTCTGTACAAATAGCTGACCCTGTGCTTTGACCCCAAAAAAAACTCTCCATGCGACTCTGGAGAGTACGCTGGGGTATGTGAAAATGACTAATACAAGAAGTTGTGTATGGTAACTGTTTTACATATATTTATATATATATTGTTGCGGATGCCGGGGCGACGACCCGGCCGGGCGCCTTGGAGGACCGTAAGTGGGCGTGTGCCCATCTGGGATCACGTGGGGGCCACCTTCCTGGTTGCTTTGGGGGCCACAGGTTCAGGGCAGAGAAGCCCCACCCTGTAGGGGCACGTGGTCACTGCCAGGAGGCGCCCCAATGCCTTGGGAACTTGTGACCTCAGCACTTCCGCCACACCAGGAAGTGTTGGGGGGAAGATTTAGAAGGGCACCCGGAGAGCTGCCGGGAGAACAGCCGGCACTTCCGCCACGCTGGGGCGTGGCCAACGAGGGAATGCCGGAAACCTTCATTCGAGGCTAGAGTTGGGTGGAAGGAGGAAAAGGCATGAGAGAGGTGTGGAGGCGGCCTGAAGAGAAGGCATTTGTGGTCAGGACTGAGTGTTGGGGTGTTTTGTGTACATTGGACTGGATCTTAATGACCATAAGTATTGTATATATTTGTAAATAAACACGTGTGGTGGTTGAAGAACATGTCCGCCTGTCTGTGTCCAGGTCAAGTCCACAATATATATATATATATATATATATATATATATATATATATATATATACAGTAATCCCTCCTCGATCGCAGGGGTTGCGTTCCAGACCCCCCCGAGATAGGTGAAAATCCGCGAAGTAGAAACCATATGTTTGTATGGTTATTTTTATATATTTTAAGCCCTTATAAACTCTCCCACACTGTTTATAAATATTCCTCGCAGAGTTATACAGCATAATCCCTTTGTATTCTCTTAGACATTAGGTAAGATTCATTGAAATTATGTATAAAAACACACAGTAAAACCTAAATATTATTGAGTGTCTCCGATATCACATATGTTACAGCCTATACGATAGACAGGCCACCAGCAATAAATACGTACAATGCAAGAAAAATAATATACAGTAAATGTGTACAGTGACACTAAACGTACGTACATGTACTAAGTACTGTAAGTAGAAAATTAATTATGGTTACTCACCAACAATGACACGATGACTTGTCCGTTAACAATGAGTTTAATTTTACTGCACAACAAAGGAGAGCGTTACAGCTCTTCTAAAGGAGCCACTTCAGGCGATTGTGTAGCACTGCCGTTGTTCTTCTTCTGGCAGTCTTCAATCCAAATCCCTAAAGCAGATTCCATCCAGACTACTGCCTTATTACATCCACTTACAACTCGTTTTGCACCCTGGTTAAAAGGGGTGTATATATATATATATATATATATATATATATATATATATATATATATATATATATATATAGTGGATGCTAGGGGTCCCTGTTGCCCCGTTGAACCCACCAGACAGACGTCCCAGCCACACTTATAAAAGCACAATGTAGATTTATTAATAATTTTTCTTCAATAAAGTGCCCAAAGCACCTTACTCTCCACAATTCTCAATAATAATCACAATAATCAACACAATACAATCCTCCAACTCCCAGCAGCTCCGTTACACACCCTCCCAACTCCAGCTCGGTCTGCTGGGGTTTCCCACAGTACTTTTAATGTCTATGACCCAGAAGTATTTCTTCTCTGGGTCATTTCCACATCTTCCTTCGTCAAGTGCCCCGGAAGTATTGCGGGCTTCCGTCCTCGTGACCCCGAAGCACTTCTGGGGTGGCATAATCATAAAAGTCCCCGGGTTCTTGGTGAGCTCACCCCAGCGGCATCTATGGCACCCAACAGGGCTAAAGAGAAGGACTCCATGTCCCATGCTGCCCTGCGGGAATCCGAGGAGCCATTTCTATCCAGGGGAGCTGCCATCTAGAGTTCCGGGAGATGTAGCATCCTGTAAAGACTGTTTCTTCCAGTTGTCCGGACTGAAATGTCGGCCGACCCTCACAATATATATCTATACTAATAAAAGGCAAAGCCCTCACTGACTGACTGACTGACTCATCACTAATTCTCCAAGTTCCCGTGTAGGTAGAAGGCTGAAATTTGGCAGGCTCATTCCTTACAGCTTACTTACAAAAGTTGGGCAGGTTTCATTTCGAAATTCTATGCGTAATGGTCATAACTGGAAGCTATTTTTCTCCATATACTGTAATGGAGTTGAGCTGGATGGCCGTGGGGGGCGGAGTTTCGTGTGACGTCATCACGCCTCCCACGTAATCATGTGAACTGACTATCAATGCAGTACGTAGAAAACCAGGAAGAGCTCAAAAAAGCACTGAAGAAAACATGCATTATATAATTGAGAAGGCAGCGAAACAATAAGAAGTGAGCGACTGACATATACAACCATATTCATGAGTGCTGCTACTTCGGAAACAAAGCAAGGTGTAAACCTAAAGTTTAAATTAAGTTCATAGACAGGCTACCGCTGGTGTTTGTAATTCAGTACCTGCCCATATAAGGCCGTCCGTCAGCGGCAATCCAATAGAAACACTGCCGCTAAATATTCACGGGTGAAGGGTCTTAGCTGACATTACATACAGCCGTGGACATCACACGAAATGGCACCAGCACAGCTGGGAACCTTCGATGCAAGAACACCAAGCGGCTCACATGAACTGACGCAGTGCACAGACAAAAAGCAACAGTTCCAAAGAATGCAGCTACTGCGGAAACAAAGCACACGGTGGAAAAAGTGAATGTCCCGCTAAAGGAAGACAGTGTAAAAAAAAAAACCCGTGCATGCAGTGTGTCACATCTCAGATAAAGAGGAAGACAAGCTGTTTATTGATGCAGTAAGAAACGAATCGATGAATGAAACCTGTCATCTTTACAACGATTGACAAACACGGAATGTAACTTGAACACAACACATCCTACAAATACGAACCTGATTGAAACAAATAATGATAATCAAATCCTTGATGACAGCAACACTCCATAACACTCACAAAACAATTACTGTATATTGACAATCATGTTACGTTAATTTTAAAATGTTCCCTTTTCTTTTTCATAACTTCTTTAACACACTATTGCTCCGCTGCGAATATATATATATACTCTGATCTAAATACTTTCAAATAGACAAGCCACACACGTGGCGCAATTGTAGAGGCTTCGCCTCTAGCGCCGACATCCGAGGTTCGATTCCCGAGAGGGATGCACTGAGTATGTATGCGCTTCCCGATTCATTTTAACCTCGCATCTCCTTGGTTTGGGACATATGAAAAAATATGCGGTTAACGCAGAATCATGTTACGTTATTTTTAAAATCTTTCCTTTTCTTAGCACAAGCACAGCTGAGAAGCTTCGATGCATGTACTCCATAACAAAAAATAACGCATTTAATCACACTTTCAATTCCAAGCAAAGGGGAACTTTTGTCAATGCATGATTTCCTGGTACATCCATTACACTGATGCACACATCACAGCTACAAAAATGTTAGAGTCGGAATGAAGCGCATTCCTACGACTGATCGGAGGAAAATTTCATTTCAAAAAACTACCCGAGCGTAGCCTTGATAAAAGCATGGTTGTGTGCACACTGAAAAGCAAGCAAAATTAGATGCATTACAGAAAGCGGACTTTGTGGCTTTAACTGGGGATCATTGGACTTCCGTGACCGTTAGTAATTCTAATTACATCTAATTACAAAATGTTCAATGATCATACTGTTTTAGCCTAATGTACAAAATAATTTTGGCTAAGATTACTCAGAGTTTAAAGATTAAGTTGGTCAAATTACCTTTTATGTTTCTGACTTATTTTTTTAAGAAGAAAAACTGCACTTTATGTTGAAATTTTGGTTATTATTATTTAAAGACAATACCATTCTGAAAATGTACTTAAAGTACTTAAACTACCACTTTATTTTTAAGTCTGCCCAATTTTAACCAGGGATGGTATTTTTGTTTCTGTTTTAAATTCAAATGCAGTTTAAAAGCATTTTTTTTTCAGAAATTAAAAGAGCTTGAGTTTACAATATTCATGTCCATGTCTATTATTTGATTCTGTCGCCCACTAAAACCCTTTTAAATTAAAAAAAAACATTTGCGATTTGGGGCAAATTTACATGTGCGATTACATACGATTAATCAAGATTAATTATTACACAGCCTCTAATTAATTGGATTAATTTTTTTAATCGAGTCCCACTCCTAATATATATATATATGTAGATATATATGTAGATTTGTATATGTGTATATATATGTATATATATGTGTGTGTGTATATATATGTATATATATATATGATGTGTATATATATATGTTTATATATGTGTGTGTGTGTGTGTCTGTGTATATATATATATATAATTACATTGTCAATCATGTTACATTATTATTAAAATGTTTCCTTTTCTTTTTACTTCTCCGCTACCAAACATGGGTATTTTGATATATATATATATATATATATATATATATATATATATATATATATATATATATATATATATATATATAGATAGATAGATAGATAGATAGATAGATAGATAGATAGATAGATAGATAGATAGATATAACAACAACACTCATATCAATGACAAAACAATTACATTAACAATCATCTTACGTTATTTTTAAAATATTTCCTTTTCTTTTTCATAACTTCTTTAACACACTACTTCTCCGCTGCGAAGCGCGGGTATTCTGCTATATATACTGCTCAAAAGAATTAAAGGAACACTTTTTAATCAGAGTATAGCATAAAGTCAATGAAACTTATGGGATATAAATCTGGTCAGTTAATTAGCAGAGGGGGTTCTTAATCAGTTTCAGCTGCTGTGGTGTTAATGAAATTAACAACAGATGCACTAGAGGGGCAACAATGAGATGACACCAAAACAGGAATGGTTTAACAGGTGGAGGCCACTGACATTTTTCCCTCCTCATCTTTTCTGACTGTTTCTTCACTAGTTTTGCATTTGGCTACAGTCAGTGTCACTACTGGTAGCATGAGGCGATACCTGGACCCTACAGAGGTTGCACAGGTAGTCCAACTTCTCCAGGATGGCACATCAATACGTGTCATTCCCAGAAGGTTTGCTGTGTCTCCCTGCACAGTCTCGAGGGCATGGAGGAGATTCTAGGAGACAAGCAGTTACTCTAGGAGAGCTGGAGAGGGCCATAGAAGGTCCATAACCCATCAGCAGGACCAGTATCTGCTCCTTTGGGCAAGGAGGAACAGGATGAGCACTGCCAGAGCCCTACAAAATGACCTCCAGCAGGCCACTGGTGTGAATGTCTCTGACCAAACAAACAGAAAGACTTCATGAGGGTGACCCAAGGGCCCCATATCCTATAATGGGCCCTGAGCTCACTGCCCAGCAGCATGCAGCTCGATTGGCATTCGCCATAGAATACCAGAATTGGCAGATGCACCACTGGTGCCCTGTGCTTTTTACAGATGAGAGCAGGTTCACCCTGAGCACGTGACAGAAGTGAAAGGGTCTGGAGAAGCCATGAAGAACATTATGCTGCCTGTAACATCATTCAGCATGAGCAGTTTGGTGGTGGGTTAATGATTGTCTGGGGAGGCATATCCATGCAGGGTCACACAGACCGCTACAGGCTTGACAAAGGCACCTTGGCTGCCATTAGGTATCAGGATGAAATCCTTGGACCCATTGTCAGACCCTATGCTGGTACAGTTGCTCCTGGTGCACGACAATTCCTGGCCTCATGTGGTGAGAGTATGCAGGCAGTTCCTGGAGGATGAAGGAATTGATACCATTGACTGGCCACCACACTTTCCTGACCTAAATCCAATAGAACACCTCTGGGACATTATGTTTTGGTCCATCCAATGCCTCCAGGTTGCACCTCAGACTGTCCAGGAGCTCAGTGATGCCCTGGTCCAGATCTGGGAGGAGATCCCCCACAACACCATCTGTCATCTCATTAGAAGCATGCACCGATGTTGTCAGGCATGTATACAAGAACACAGGGGCCATACAAAGTGCTGCGTACAATTTTGAGTTGCTGCATTTAAATTTTGGCAAAATGGACTAGCCTGCCACATCATTTTTTCACTCTGATTTTTGGGGCGTCTTTGAATTCAGGGCTCTGTAGGTTGATCATTTTCATTTCCATCAAACGATGTGGCATCCTTTCATTCCTAACACATTACCCAGTATATATCAGTATCTATATCCAGGTGGATTTCTTTTTCCCATTGAGCTCTGATGTGTTTTCAAAGTGTTCCTTTAATTTTTTTGAGCAGTTTATATATATATATATATATATAGATAGATAGATAGATAGATAGATAGATAGATAGATAGATAGATAGATAGATAGATAGATAGAATACAATTAAAGACTGCAGACTGAAGAGAGTTAGCTGAAGTGGATGGAATAAGTAAGACCAGATGATATGTGGTTGCAGTAGCAGTAAAACCCTTGTATATGAGGAGCAAAGACATATATGGGATCCATTCCTCAACAGGCAAGGAAAAAAACACAGGTGTTATATGGAAATATTTTTGAGTGTTAGTAAGTACATATGCAGCACTATTTTGGACAGTACCCAAACTTTTGGATGGTCTTTTGGGGGAGTCTGAGAAGAAAGAAAGAAAGAAGGATGCATAAATCCAAGCAGGATTATGCAAAAAAAAAAAATAGTTTACTAGCTTTACTACATCTAGCATCAGCAGAAATGGTCTGAGTTTGGATATATTCCTGAAGTAGTCCTGAAAGACCACTTTGCTACAGAGGTAATATGGCTATGCAAAGTAAGAATGGGGTCAAACTTAATACTTAAATTTGTAAGTAACGAGGATAATGGAATCATCTGATTATTTATAGTAAAAGGAATAGCATGCAATGCACTTATAATTCTATTATTAGTAGTAGTACTAGTTAATAACATTAGTATTATTATTATTACTATTAATATTATTATTTTTTTAATACTATTATCTCTTTTCTTATTTAATTCAGAGTAATAGGGGAACCATGACCAGGCATATTAAGACAAGATAACAGTCCATTACCAGACTGACTCCAATACATCCATATGCAGAATGGCTCAGGCGCAAAACTGCAACTATACTAATAAAAGGCAAAGCCCTAAAAGACTGACTGACTGACTCACTCACTCACTCACTCACTCACTCACTCACTGACTCATCACTAATTCTCCAACTTCCCGTGTAGGTAGAAGGCTGAAATTTGGCAGGCTCATTCCTTACAGCTTACTTCCAAAAGTTGGGCAGGTTTCATTTCAAAATTCTATGTGTAACGATCATAACTGGAACCTGCTTTCGTACATATATACAGCCATAGCCTGCAGCTTGGTCGCCATGTGAGGCGGATTTGCGTCCCTCATGCTGTAACAGAGTTAAAATTGCTGGTGAGGGACTGTGCTTATGCAAACGAAAATGAGATGGTCAGGGATAGAATAGTGTTTGGCACAAACTCAGGAAACGTGCGAGAGAAACTTTTAAGTGCTGGGTCTGAGCTAACATTAAAAAAAGCCGTGGACATTGCAAGATCGCGCGAGATAGCACAAGCAAAGCTGAGAACCTTCGATACATGTACTCCGAGCGGCTCACGTGAACTGACTTTGCAAGATTGGGAAAGGTAAACCCATGCAGTGTGTGATGTCTCAGATAAAGAGGAAGACGAGCTGCTTATTGATGCAGTAGGACAGAAACGACAATCTGACGCTGAAAAAGCCTTTGTACACCTATCAATAGGAAAGCAAGGTGTAAAGCTTAAAATGCATTACACAATTGAGAAGGCAGCAAAAGAATATGAAGCGAATGACGCATACAAGCATATTCATAAGTGCAGCTACTGCGGAAACAAAGCACACGGTATAAACCTTAAGTTTAAATTAAGTTCATGGAAAGGCTGCCGCTGGCATTTGTCATGCCTACAATGAATACGATATTCGTGAGATGCAAGTTTAATAAGAAGACGCAGGGTATAAACAAGACTTTTGATCACTTTGTGACGGGGTTAAAATTGCTGTAACGGAGTTAAAATTGCTGGTGAAGGACTGTGCTTATGCAAACAAATGAGAAGACAAGGTGTGAAGCTTAACTTTAAATTAGGTTCATAGACACGCTGCCGCGGGCGTTTAACATGCCTAAGACGAATACAATATTCGCGAAATACAAGTTTAATGAGAGCACGCAGGGTATAAACGAGACTTTTCATCACTTTGTAACAGAGTTAAAATTGCTGGTGAAGGACAGTGCTTATGCAAACGAAGATGAGATGGTCAGGGATAGAATAGTGTTTGGCACAAACTCAGCAAAAGTGCGAGAGAAACTTTTAAGTTCCTGGTCTGAGCTAACATTAAATAAAGCCGTGCACATCCCAAGATGTCACAAGATAGCACAAGCACGGCTGAGAACCTTTGATGCATTAACTCCAAGCAGCTCATGTGAACTGACTTTGCAGGACTGGGAGAGGTAAACCTGTGCATGCAGTGTATGATGTCTCACATAAAGAGGAAGACGCGCTGTTTATTGATGCAGTAAGAAAGGAACAACCCTCTGAAGCCGAACAAGCCTTTGTAGACATATCAATAGGAAAGCAAGGCGTAAAGCTTAAGTTTAAATTAAGTTCATAGACATGCTGCCGCTAAATATTCGCAGGCAAATCCACAACTTAATACCGGGAATGCCTGTTAAACATCTTAGATTCATGAGTACCGATTTGGGTGGTGAACACTTCGATGAATGAAACCTGTTATCTTTACAACGACTGACAAACACGGAATATAACTTGAACACAAGACATCCTCCAAATACGAACCTCATTGAAAGAAATAATGATAATCAAATCCTTGCTGACAGAAACACTCATAACAGTGATAAAACAATTACATTGACAATCATGTTACGCTATTTCTAAAATGTTTCCTTTTCTTTTTCATAACTTCTTTAATGCGCTACTTCTCCACTGTGAAGCACGGGTATTTTGCTAGTCACCAATAAACCTAATGGAAGGTCTATGGACAGTGGGAGGAAACCCACAGAAACATCTGAGGAGAGCATGCAGACACACACAATGGTCTGCTCTGATTTAGTGACACTACCCATTATAGTAACAGCATCACTAATATTATTATTCATCCATCAATCATTTTAAAAGACTTAAATTAATTTTAGAATTTCTGCCTACACTGGTAGTATCTTGCACCAGGAAAGGAGCAGCTCTGGACTATACTAGTCAATTACAGGGTTATTATCTTATTAGTATTATTATAAAAAAAATAAAAGTACACCAGGAATCAGTGCTCAACCAGGTTTTTAAAACTTGACTTAAAATGAAGGAACATTTCTCTTTTTCCTTTTATTAAAATGACTGTTTTACACCAAACCATATTTTTCTTCATAACCATTTCAAAGACTCTAAAAGCTCCAGTCACTCTTGTTTAAGTATTCCACTTTTGTTTTCTTTTGATTTCACTTTCCGACAAACCAATTTTTTTACCCATTGTCTTTACTTTTTTTAGTAACAGACTATATTTTTCAAAAACCAGCTAAAACCATCACATCAATCAATACAAAGTTTTTTAAACTGGAGTTGTGGAGTCCTTATTGTACTGTGTCTGACATGTTAATAAAAGCTGTTAAATCTCATTTTCTTTGATTTCACCACATGGATATGACATGAACGTAAAGCTGTATCTTAAATGTCTATTTTATGCTTTGGCTGTCAATCCATTTGTTTTCTAAACCTACTTTTTTCTGTTCAAGATGGTGGGGAATTGGATCTGATTCCTGCAGCAACAGGCACTGAAGGCGGTGACAGTCCACACAGATACACCCACACGCACTCATTTAACTGTTATTAATCAAGCTAACAGAATGCTTTCAGCTAATGAAAGAAACAACAGCCACAGAAAAAACACACACAGACTTGTGGAGAACATACAAAGGTCACAAAGGCAACAGCTCAATTAATAATTGGGTAACACTTTAGTTTATGTTCTGCAAAAATGCATCTAACCCATTTACTCTTATGTAACAAGACCTCAACAAAGTCTTCTTTTGGTCTTCATAACAATGTTAACAATAACAATGCTGTTCATCACTGTGCAGTGTGGCATATTGACATGGTGGCAAAATGACTTTTAACATGAAGGATTCACTGGTCTTATACTAAATATATACACTAATATCGAGAGAAATGTGTCTCAGGTAAGCCACCTCAGACCATTCCAAAGTGAAGTTTTACTAGTAGGCAACATTGGAGAGATGAAAAAACACTTTATTGTTGCTTTAATAAGTGTTATGAAGACCCAAAGAAGTCTTTATTAAGGTCTTGTTACATAAGAGTAAATGAGTAATAGATTCAGTTTTGCACTAGTAAACTAAAGTGTTACCAATAATTGAATAGTCATCCAAGCAGTGTGTCCACACATTTCTTTTAAAAAACAGAATTATTACTTGAAACATTATTTTTTGATTTCTTAGTGCTGGTAGCACTGGCCAGAAAATCTGCTGTGAAAGTAAATTATTCCATTTGAAATGCAGTACTAGCAATTTATAGATGCTATAATTCACCTATCCATTTTTTATACTTCCTATTAAATTCAAGGTCATAGGAGAGAAGCAATAATTCAAATATCAAAATAATTAGTGCGGAATGCCACTTTGTCTGTCTTTCTATAGGGAACATCCATCCATTCATCATTTGTTTAACTTGATTATTCAGCCCAGAGTGTTGCCAAGCCTGAGTCTATGCCCACACCATTGAATGCGAAGACAATCAACCCTGGATAGAGAGCCAATTAATCACAGGGCACACTTACACACACACACACACACACACACACACATTCATATTCAGACACAATGGGCCAAGTTAAAGTCACAAGCCAATCTAAAGTGCACAGTTTTTGGAATCTAGGAACACAAAAAAACATGCAAACCTTACGTAAGCAGCGCTTAGGTGAACATTTGTTCCCAGGATTCAGGTAGGAGCAGTAACTTCCATGACACCCTTTTGGTAAAAATAGTTTTCAACAGAGGTTGCGAGGCATTTTGAATGCATCCATCCATCCATCTATTCAAAGGTGTTGCACTACTGGTCTGTGGTGAGTTGAGGTCTACCCCAGCAGAACTCACTGCAAGTCAGAAACCGTCACCAGGATGGTGGGATGCCAGGCTGTCTCAGGGCACTCTCAAGCTGCCACCCACACTCAATGACAATGTGGCAATTTAGAGACTCTTCCAAATATTTCTTGGGATGTAAGGACAAAAACCGTGAGTACCTGCAGAAAAGCCATGTGGGCACAGCAAGGACCTGCAAATACCAAACACACACACATACATACACAGTAACCAGAATGTGAATACATGACACATGCTGCCTTTCATTTTGTTTTAATTATACTAGTGATGTTATGTTTATTAATACATATTTTAGTATTATCCCTATTCTGTAGGAAGAAAGTTTCAGTAAATTTTGCTTTGTTCATTTCGTGCATTATTTCTGTCTACAAAATCCCTACTAATATCGTTTTTTAATTATGCACTTTTACTACTATTGTTATGATCCATTCTTTTTTTTCCCCTCAAGGGTGATTTTCATTAAATGTTCCATTGATTGGTTAGAGATAAAGAATAAATTAGATGGCAAAGCTCCTTCTGTCCAGACAAAGGGTCCTGGCCTCTGTCTAATCAGCATATCAGTTCATTGTTCGCACCATATAACGTTGGTGAGCTGAGCCGATCTGAGCTGTGGGTGTGAAGTGTGCCGAGTGAAGGATGTAAAGTCAGGCCAAAGAAAGCATTGTCAGTGGAGGAGTTAATCACTTTAGAGGCACATTTGTGTAACGATGTGTGCGTTGTGCTGTCTGCTCCCAGGGGGAACAAATCACTCTCTGGCGCGCGCGCACACACTCTCATACACTTCCCCCCACTCCACATTTACATGTCAGTTATGCAAAGCTGTGCTTGTTAAATAAATGCCCCTGACCCCCCCGTAGTAGGCTGGCAGGCAGAGAGCAAGTTAAATTGGGAGGACTATTCACTGAGCGGCCTGAGACTCATTCATCACCTTGAGCAAAGCAGGATCCCTCTGTAATGAGAAAAGGTCCCAAGCAGGGATGAGTACAGCCTTTCAAAAGTGGACTAAGCTAAGCTGCCTTACCTGGACTTTAAGTAAGTAAGCAAGTCTTGACATTCAGAAAATATTCCAAAAAAATAGATAAAAATAAACAGGTATGCACCACCAAGGGTAGTGTGTGGATGTACAAGATGCAAGGGTTTGGATCACCTAAGAAGATGGATGCTGGTTCTTCAATGAACAAACCTAGGCTGTCTGTTGTGCTCACTCCTTGGCTAATCTGATCCCTTCTTCACACCAAAGGTAGCAGCTAAAGATGTCTTTACTGAAGAAAATGGGCAGCTAGCATCATTTTGTTTCAAAAGAGGAACCTGACAAAATCCCAACAACCTGTAAGTAGCATAGCAATATTTCTTCCTTTAGCATAAAGGCCCACCGGCGCAAAGAATAACCCTAAGTTGAAGTTCTACACCTGCAGCTAACTCATTTATATTTTTGCTTGTCTTTACCTAACATTTTCTGCACTTTGTTTAAAATGTTGTATATGTGCTTGAGGTGCTGTCATGACTGGCAGAATGATGATGTACTGTAGTAGTAGTTAGATTAAAAAAGACAAGCAGTTAACATCATGCAGAATCCTTTAAAGAGATAGCATCTCAACCCCACAAAATATTTTCATATTTTAACATTGTGTTGGTTTATTATGAAAACAGCAGTTAATGCAAGTGGTAAAGTTCTGACAAAATAACTGTCATAGGGTTCTGACAAACAACATTTAAATAATGCCTTGAAATATGGCTATGGGGTTGAAATAATACATACACCCTAGGCAAACATAAATGTCGCTCGTGTACTTTGGTTTTTCGCTGTACATTCTGCCCGAATGTCATCACATGCATATTTTCTACTGGGTGTCATGCTGAAATTGTGGTGATACAACTGATTTCAAAATCCCAGCTCTATCTGACGTCCCTTCATCAGCTTGGCACTGAATTCATCATTAGGAATATTGTCAAGTTATTCTATGGAGTCTATCAAATTGATTTCTTTGCGGATTGTGTCCTGATCTACTTATTTGCATTTTAAAATTTGTGATAGATTGAGAAGGGCTCAACATAGAAAATAAAGGAATGGGCAAATTGCACAACTAAAAAAACTGGGATTTTTGAAATAAGATTTCTCGATTCTCAATGGGGCTAAAAAATGAAAGATTGAATGAATGACTGTAGTGGTAAAGTAGAGAGGTAAAGCCTGATGATTTGTTCACACCTTTTTACTTCTGCTCACCACAAAAGAAAATGTGTACACATTAGATAAACAAATTATAATTTGTCTGTTATAAAACATATTTCAAAAGTAACCTGAAAAGGGTATAAAATGTATGACCTTAAAAACTTAATATTCTGTTACCTGTACAAGCCACAATTATGTGTGTAATATATAAATATGCAGGTTTATATTATACTTAGTAATATTATTATTAATGTAATGTGTGATAGATAGATAGATAGATAGATAGATAGATAGATAGATAGATATTTTATATATATGTTACAATATGTATGTACAATATACTGTAGTAGATCATTTTATATTAATCTTTACTGTATATGTATTTTAATTGCAATCAATTTCCAAGTAATACAATCACATGCTATACTGGAAAGCACTTACACTTATTATACATAATAATCAAACAGATAATTTTATATTGTAACCTACTGCCAAAGCACAGAGGAGCTGTGTAGGCACTTCAGCCCAGTACACATGGATGACATCATAGAGACAAATAAACCAGGCAGCTGGGCACGCGTTGCAGGGTCAGGAGGACAATAGAAGGAATGAAAGGAGACTGGAAAGACCTGCAAATTGGCGTCAAGAAAAAAAGCCAGAAAGAGTATATGGAAAGCAGTAGGGGCAGAAAGTGAGATTCAGAGAACAGATTGTGGGGATCCTGCACGTTTGCTGTTTTTGATGGTGTCCCTTGTGGCTAAATGTGGGAGGGGCTGGAGCAGAAGAAAACAATAATAGTCCTCACTTACATGTAAAAATGGAGTGTGTCATAGCTTTAATGCTGATGCTTGTCACAATACATAATATATATTATAATATTTATAATATGCATATTACTATATATGTAATAGGTACATAACATTTTCTCAGACTATAAGCCATATACACTGTATTTGTAATATAGTTGCTAACATACAATCAATTAACAGATAAATGTATCTATATTTATTTTTCAGACTTGATATTATTAAATTTTATATAATAGACAGTATAATCAAAAGTCATGATGAATTGTTGTATGTTGGTCAGACATGCAAGGAAAAATTTCACTGCGCTGCATATACATGACAGGACTATTGTTACAACTAATGGTGTTTAATACTGTATTAGGTGGCAAGGTGGCCTAGATTATAGTGTTAATCTGACATAATACTTGTGTTTTGTTTTCCTTAAAACTGTTTCAATATACTAGTTACACATGTCATTACATCTGTATTAATATATAAATCTGTACGTATTTGCATTTTAAAATATGTGGGGGCCTAATATTGAAAATAACTCAATGGGAAAACTGAGATTTTTGAAATAATGATTTCTCAATTCTCATTTGGACTGGAAGATGAATGATTGATTGAATAAATGGATGAATGAATGAATGAATTTAGTGGTAAAGCAGAATGCTAAAGCCTGATAATCTGCCCTGTCTTCAAAATCAGTTTCTGAACAGAAACACATCTCAGTAAACAATACTGCCCAGTTTGTGGTAGATGCTTTAAGATCGTGTCCACCACGAAAGAACTCTGTGCTGTGTAGCCTGAATATTCTTGCTGAAATTCCTCTCTTCTAAAAAAAAAAAAAAAATGGCAAACTGATGCTAGCAGATGAGCGCTTTTTTGAAATTGATTGTAGATGCCAGTGTTCTAGAGCACATGAGTGTGATAATGTCCCATGCAGATATTACTTTAACACTCTGAGAATTACTGAGCTTTGTACAGACTCTAACATCTGTCAGAAAAAGGTATATCAGGTTTTTGAGCTAGCTAGTTAAGGTTAGGCAGCTTAAAGATCATAATAACTCTGACATCAGTTCCTCCTAAAGAGGTTGGCATTTAGACATGTAACCTAAATAGACAAAAGTAAAATGATTAGGCCCAGAGTAACTTTTCTATTACAAGCTGCACATTTTATCATGCTATTCAAACACTGACAATTGCCTATGTTGCCCATGAAAGAACAATAATCAAACAGAAATCCTCTTTCTTTGTAGCATACCTTGGAAGTGTGTTTGGCTCCTTATATGATGAGCAGTGGACTCTCACTTAACATGAGTGAACCATAAAATCTGTCACTCACTGCTGTAATTTTTATTAGTAGACTAAGCAATTATTGCCAGTCTTACCTTACAGAAGTACTCGTCTTTGCAAAAAGAAAGCAGAAGTTGCAGATATCCAAAGGTGCATTTACCAATTCAGTCATCCTTCACCTAGAAAGGATTCTCCATTTCCTAGCAGTGTCTGCATTACATCCCTGAAGGCCCTTCATTTATTACAAGGCTGAAATTACCTACATTTCAAGTGATGCCCCTAGGATAATTCACAAATGTAAAATGGAGCCATTTTTTCCACTCTTTATTGATTATACAAAATGATAAAAGCAAAAAGAAGCCATTAAATACAAATGTGGTTCCTTTTGTTGTTTAGGGCAACCTACGAATTCTACAGTGTGTTTATATAGGTCAGTATTTTTCCATTAGACCATGACAGAGAAAGTGAAGGTATTTCTAAAAGCTATAACATATTCTGAAACAACAAAACTTTTTTTTCTTTACATCTCCTTAAGTCATTTTTACAGCTTTTCTGTCATAAAAGACTCATTTGTAATAAATTCATCAATTTCACTTGTGATGTCTAATCGTGTTATTCAGGCTCATTTGCAACAGACACTGGGAACAGAGTAAGTTGGGAGAAGAGGAGGCTACCAAATACAAAGCAAAAAAGAAGAGAAATATCTCAAATCTATGATTTAAAAAGAAACACTACTATAGTTTGTAGAATAACTTGGTTCAAACCTTTTGTTGTATTCAGTAGTTTGCTCTCCTAATTCAGTCATTGCAGCATTTAGTTTCAGAAAATTAAGAATCACAATTCAGCTACTGTACTCCAAGTCATAGTTCTGGGCATATAAAGTTCTTATTCTTGGAAATTCAATAATCTGCTAAGGGATTAAATGTATATATCTATATATATAAAAGCCAAATACTCACTGACTCACTCATCACGAAATTTCTCGAACCATGAGGACTTGGCCCATATGTGCTAGCTAAGAAATGGTTTTAAACATTTCATGGTCCAACCGCATTCTGTCTGTATGTCTATCCACTTTTCATCAGAGAATTACTTAATGGATTTACATCTGGTTGTTTTCTATAATTTGCTTGAACTTTCCGGTTGATTTTGTAACTTCTCTCATCGCGCTAAGTACCATAGTTCGCTTGCAGTATCAATATATTTATGCAAATCCAAGAGCGCGGCTGTGGGCCGAGAGCAGGGGGGCAGGATCATTCTCATTCCTTCGCCAGCCTCTGTTCGAGTTACTCTACATCTCACCATGTGTTGCAGTGCACCTTACCTTCGCTTAGCTAGCGATACCTGTTTGTTCAACTGACATTATTATCTACAGATTGTTAAGGAGTAACGTTTGACGTTTTTGAGAGAGAGATCAGAGCTAAGTGTGTTTTACAGGGTAGCTACTGATTGCCAGATATATCACAGCCATGTGTTTTTCTCCCCACGCGGGGAGCGCTTTCCTGTCAGAGCTGAACACGATCAGATATAGTGCTAACATCTATTGTTTTTAAAGTTTGTCCTGTTTCATTACTATGTGGATGCAGCCACGGGGTACAGCTAATCTATATATATAAAAGCCAAATACCACTGACGCATTCATCATGAAATCTCTCGAACCATGAGGACTTGGGACTTGAAATTTGGAATGTAGGTTACCTTTGGCCCATAGCTGCTTGCTAAGAAACGGTTTTAAAAATTTTATGGTCCAAGTGCGAAATTTCTTATAGTTTTTTTGTATGTCTGTCTGCTTTTCACAAGACAACTACTTTATTGATTTACATTGGGTTTTTTCTATAATTTGCTTGAACATTCCGTTGATTTTGCGACTTTCTCGTTGTGCTAAATATCATAGTTCGCTTGCGGTACCAATTTATTAGTGTGAATCCATTAGTGTGCATTAAGAAAAATGTGAATAGTTGGCTTTTGGGGCTTTAATTTGTTCTGTCATACACTCCTCTGGCTTGATTCTTACAAAAATCCAAGGCTTTTATTAAAAATACAATGCAGTGCAATCAGTTCAATTCAGATTTACTGTTATATGTACAAAGTACAATGAAACTCTTATGTGCTCTTTTCAATATATTTCCTCTTGGCCTGAATCTTGCTCTGTAAGCTATGTAACATAACATGAAAGAATGCACTGTTTCAGAAAAAATAATCATATGCTTTTAGTTCACAACTGTCTGTTGCTACAAGCCAAGGCAGAACATAAGTGCTGAAGAGGCAGAATTGCAGAAGCAATAGTAGGGCATTATGGGTAATATAGCTTGTCAAAGAAGGGACTGGCTGGGATGTCATAACTCAACTCATAACAACGGCTGTGAGATGACAAGCAAACAGGAAAAATTGGACCAAAAATCTGCAATAAAATAAGTATTCCCAGTTTTCTTTTGTTATCGCAATAATGCCTCATAAACGCAGAAGACATTTTTTTCAAAACCTTTGCTGCTACAAAGTGGAAATAATTGGTAAGTTTTAAGACTTTTTTCTATCATCTTCAGCCTTATTTTAAGCGGCAAGAACAGACAAGGTGTCTTTAAAATGTATGAAAAAATGCTACACTTTGGAACACAGTTTTATGTGACAGATTGGTACCATGATGGTGAAGAAAGAACTTTGACGTTAAAAAGTACTGAACTTATACTTCGGTCACAGTGACTGTCCTGCACCATTAGTATCGGATGATAACATAAACAGCAGGAAAAGAACATAAAAATATTAACATATATGGGAAAAAATTGCCAGAAGCACTCTAAAACAATCTTAAATAGTAGCAAATTGTAATAATCACTCAGTGAGTTTTTGAAGTAATTGGTAGTGCATATCTGATTTAATTGATCACTCACTCCTTTTCTCACTAATACTAATCACTACATTCTTTTCCTTCATAGTGAATGTTGAATCTGATCAACCTTTTTATTGATCACTGTTTGTTCTTGTTCTCTGTTGATTTCTAAATGTTGTTGCCTGAATGAATCAGCGAGTGTGTCACTCCTTCATTAATCAAGATATACTGTCTCACTGTATTGATCACTCTTCTTTGTATAGTACTGATAACTGTATTTTCCACTATGAACTGCTGTGCTTTTTCCCTGTTTGTTGTTGTTCATTTTATTCATCATGCTGATTGGGTGCTTATTTAAGGCATTATTTGTACATAATACTCTCTTGAAGGGAAATTTCTGTTTCTTTCTACTGCATTTAGCAAGATGCTTTATGCTTTGCAGTGCTGGTTACTTATATTGATCTCAGATTGTTTTTCATAACATTAATAACCAAATGTTTTCACGAGTATAAATCCATAATTCCATTTCAGCTAACTATTGCATCTCTTTGCAAGCACAAAGCACTCGGCCATTTTCCATGTCAAGTCAAGTTGGGGAGCATGCACTGGTAAAGTGCATTGCCACACCTACTACACGACGAAACAACTCATGATCCCAGTTGGCAACCCCCCAGGCAGATACGCGGTCCAGTCCCACCCTCTGGGAATTTCTCTCTATCTGCCGCAGCCAGGTGTTATGTGGGCGACCCCTTGGTCTGGTCCAGCCACTCGGGTTCCCTACAATGAGGATCTTATGAGCTGGATCACCCTCTGGGGAACGCGCCACATGGCCGTAGTGCCGTAACTGACGCTTCCTCATGTAATGTGCCTCATTCGGGACTCCATGAGCAACCGCTCATTGGACACAAAGTCAAACCAATGGTACCCAAGGATTTTCCGGGAGAGACACATTACCAAAGTAGTCCAGTTTTCATCTCAGGTCACTGGATAGCGTCCATGTCTTGCAACCATATATAGCAAGACAGGAAGTACCAGGACTCCAAAGACTTGGACCTTCATCCTTTTGCATACATATCGAGAGTGCCACACACCCCTTTCCAGTGACCTCATGACCCCCATGCTCTCCCAATCCGTCTACTGACTTCATAGGAATAGTCACCAGAGACATGAATGTCACTGCCAAGGTAAGTAAACCTCTCAACAAGGTTGACATTCTCTCCGCAGACAGACACACTGCTGATAACCGTGCCTAAGAGGTCATTAAAGGCCCGGATCTTGGTTTTTATCCAGGACACTCACAAAGCCCAGACACTCAGACTCCTCGCTCAGTCTCTCGAGCGCCCCGATCAGAACCTCCATTGACTCCGCGAAAATCACAGCATCGTCAGCAAAGTCAAGATCCGTGAATCTTTCTTCACTAACAGATGTCCCACAGCCGCTGGACCCCATGACCTTGCCCAACACCCAGTCCATACAAGCATTGAACAGAGTAAGATCACACACCCCTGATGAACCCCAGAATCAATTGGGAAGAACACAGATTTTTCATGTACTTGTGTTTTATCTCCTTGTTTTGACGTCCTCTATAGTACATTGAATCTTTTTTCTCTCAGCTAAATTCTTGTTGCATTAATCATTGTATCTATTTCTTTATGTTGGCAATTTGTAGTTTTAGCTTATTTCAATTATTTTTTACTTTATTCATCTATCTGTTGTCCATTATTTGCATAATTCAGGAGCACAATGAACTAAGTGAATGATATTTTCAGGAACATTCCTTGAATTAATTTAAAGTTGGGTTCTTTCATAATCAGAAGATGCTAATGAGCTCTCAGTCTCACCCAGCACTTAGCTCTACTACTTCTGATTTTCAGCGCTCTACACTCTAAACCCCAAACTACATTAAATATTTGTTTGTACATTTTTATAATGTTTAAATGCACAAAGTTTATTACACAGGCTTTGATAAAATCAGCCTAATTAATGTTAAACCTATCTATTTCTTGATTGCTAAAGTGAAAAAGAAAAAAACGCATGTCTAACTGGCAGCTGCACAAATTGAAAAGCACCATCAGGACAATGTAGTCTAAAAATAAGCTGGCTGCTGAACAACTGTACAAGATGAGGACAATGGAACAATTCAAGACTACTAGATATCCAAGTAAAATCATACATGCAAGCATTTGTGTAAACAGTACTGATTTCATGTTATTTGTTAGGGTGATGATGTAATTCAACCTCATCAGCCTAATTAACAGCACTGTGCTCCGGTGCTCAAATTGCCATTGTCAATGCACTCCCATTCTGCCCAGGCTGTCACTATGAGCTCTGACTCCTTATGATCTACACTTTAAGTTCTGGTCTCATCTCTCCATCAGATGACATGTCAACCTCCAGACTACAGTACATGCTCATCTGCTAAGTAGTTAAATCACAGATATTACAGTGGAGTTTACCTACACAACAGGATACAAGATTCAACTTGAACTAAGCATTAAACAGTTTAATGATCCAAATTGATTTTATACTGCTGTATAGCTTACAAGTGCATGAAGGAAACCCAGGCAGCAAACATTTAAGGTCCTAACAGACTATGACCAGTGTGGAGGATGGCCGGTCGTTTATCCCGGCCAATACCCCCAAGCCGCCAGGTGGAGCCCTCCTTGCAGCATGGCGGTCCCCAGAAGACCAGCAGGGCATCATGGACAATGTGGTTTTTATGCACAGTCCTGCTGGATGCCATGGGGGCCACATGAGGGAGCTGCAGGGAGGACCGAGGACTTCTTTGTGCCCTATGACCCGGAAGTTCATCATAGGAAGAGCGTCGGGCTTCCGGGTTAAAGAGAAGAGCTTTTACCTGACCCGGAAGTGATTCAGAATCACATGGACTGGGGATTGGGAACACTTCCAGGTCAGGAGATATAAAAGGACTGTGGGAGCTCCCAGACGGCGAGCTGAGCTGGGTGGAAGTGTGGCAATGCGTCTGGGAGCTGGAGGATTGGTTATTTGTGTATTTGTGATTGGTATTGTGATTTATATGAGAATAGTGGAGGAGAGGGTGTTTTTTGCACTGTGGCAATTTAATAAAGTCAATCTGAGGACTTTTACCTGGTGTCTGGAGTCGTGGACAGGGGTTCAAGGGAGCAAGAGCGCCCCCTATCTACCACACCAGGCACAAAATTCAAACCCAGGTAGTATAAACCACTGTGCCATCCTATATAAATCAATCTAGCTGTATATCAATCAAGGATTCAAACAGATCCCCCTTGATGGTCAGAGTGAGAGTATGCTAGCATTTACTGCCAGTATGCTGTGCCAGAAAATGGTAAATTGTCAGTACATGAGCCAACTTCAAGCCATTTATAATATATATACAGGGTGGTCCAGATCTAATTATGCAGATCCAGATCACTTGGATGAATTTGATTTTTGTGGGGACGATTCCAGTTAGGCACGAAGACAATTCTTCATGTCGTCAGTTTACACACATCTCGATGGTCTGGGATTTTTCGGGTGATTTTCTATGTAATAAACTTAATAAGTTATAATGTAATGCAAATTGCATAATTAGATGTGGACCACCCTATACTAGTCTCATAATCAATGCTGCTGAAAAACAATCCCACTGCATAATGCTGCAACCACCATCATTCACCACTGGAATGGGGTTGCAAAAGTGATGAGCGGTGTCTGGTTTACTCTGGACCTGACACTTAGAATTAAGGGCAAACAGTTCAATCTTAGTTTCATCTGACCAGAGAATCTTGTTTCTCCTAGTTCTTGAAGTGCAGGCTTTCATATATCTTTTACTGAGGAGAGGAGTGTGTCTGGCCACTCTGTCATAAATCCAAATTTTATGAGTGTAGCAGTGGTGGTTGCCCTTCTAGAAGTTTCTCCCATATCCACACATGCTCTCTGAAGCTCAGCCAGTGTGACCATTGGGTCCTCGGTCACCTTTCTTAACAAGAATCTTCTCATCCAATATCTCAGTTTGGTCTGGTGGCCAACTCAACAAGGAGAGTTGGTTGTTTTTAAACTTCTTGCTTTTAAGAAATATGGAAGCCACTGTGCTTTTGGGAACCTTCAGTGCTGAAGAAAGTGTTTTGTAGCCTTCCTCACATTAGTTTCTAAGCTCTGCAGGTAATTCCTTTGAACTCATGGCTTGGTTTTTGCTCTGATGCACATTGTCAATGGTAGGCCATCATATAGACAGGTATGTGCCTTTCCTAATCATGTCAAGTCAATTAAATTTACCATAGTTGAACTCCAAAGAATACATAGAACCATCTCAATGATGATCAATAGAATGAGATGCAACTGAGTTTAATCCAAAATGTCAAACCAAGGGTCTGAACACATGACTTAATGTGATATTTCAGTTTTTTATGTTAAATAATTTTGCAAAATTTGAATATCCTGTTTACTTGTTACCTGTTTAGTTTAGTTGAAAGGCAAAAAGATTACTTATGATGAGTGGTTTGGTTTTTAATTTGTTTCAAATCTTCCTTCTGCCATTCTGAGCACCAGCTGCTTTTCTTGTATCTATCAGTGAATAGATTTCTAAATAATTAATCAAGTATAGTAACATAGTGAGCCAAGTACTGATCACAAGTATATTTTTCTTGCAGGTTTAATTCAAGGGGATTTGTTCTGGATATGTTGTGGCTATGATCATGTTACATGCTATCCCCCGTCAGAGCGCTACTCTGAATACTAAGGCTAAATTCACTTTTACTTTGCTCTTCCTGAAGTCCAAAGAATCATGGGAAGTGTTAGCAGTCTGATAACAGGTCATAGTTTACACAACAAGCACTGCCGTGCCTCTGAATACAAGTTGAAAAAGACATCACAATCAAAGAAAGCAAGCCGCAGTACGGAAGGCTACATCAAGTATGGCTTTTCCCAGGACTCAGCTAACAACAATGCCAAAGCAATCTCCAAACATGGGAAGACTGAGGATTTCTTCTATATTAAAGTGAGCCACAAAGATAGAGTACCTGCCAGAAATAACACCAGCAAACCTTTTGCAGGGGAGGAAGACAACGGGGCAGAGAAAGAAATGGAGACTGGGAAGTCAACACCGCCAAAACTGGTGCCCATTTCTGGACAGTTAGGAAAAGTGAGTATCTCGGGCTGCTTTTTGATACACTGAATATATTTCTTTGCATTCACTTTCTCTTGGGAGGAGACCCTGCTAGTGATGGTCCTCCCTTTCCTGTTGTAAATATGTATGTATTATTATTATTTTGCTGTTTTTTAAAGACATTAAAACCATTTGCCTTTTTATGGCATCACTTTACAGACATTAACAGTGATATTCTACTAATTCTTTTACTTCCAAAATACATAATATATCTTTTACTTGTACTCATCACCTTATTTTAACTTTTCAGTACTTTATGCTGTTCACTGTTTACTATTCCACCTCATACCAGTAGACAACACTACATATGCCTATACACTGCTGAATTTATGTAACTGCAAGACTATTTTTGCCTGTCATTATGCAAATGAATAAGTGGGGATCACACGCTGAAAATATAATTTAGCTTTTGTATTCTTTTCTACTGTGCATCTCATTATTTTTTGGTAGTCAAGATTAAAAATTATTTAAGTTACCTTATTTAAGCTGCAAGGCCCTTGTTAAAGCAACTTGTATACTTGTCTAAACAAAGAGAACTAATACTACTGTATAATAGATACAGTAGTCATAGGGTGATCAAACCTATGGAATATAACAAACCTTTAATTTTATATTCATCTAACAAAGCAAACACAACTCTAAGTGGGGACCCATGCCAAGGTTTTTCAATTCAATAAATGTCTAATTAATATGTCTGATTAATACATTGTGTCCTAAGTTAGGACTGTGAAAATTTGGTCAACCTAAGTATTTACGTGAAAAAAAAAACAACTTTTAAGCCAACTTCAGTTGTTAATTTTAAATACAATCCTTAGCTGAACCTGAATCAGTGACAACAATGGATTTACTACTGCTGTGTCTAAGGTCATCTTCCCAAATGTTGCATTTCAGAGCCTGTTGGTTAACACTAGCAAAAACTGAAGCTGACAAGTTAAAGGAAGAGGGCTTCACTGCAATAATGTCAGGAGATACTGACAGGCCATAAAGGCAGCAGCTACAGGCAGTGAAGAGATGATCTATATGTGGGTGGACTCTGGCAATACCGTAGAGTAGGGGCGGACTGGCCATTAGGGCATTTGGGCAATGTCCGGTGGGCCGCAGACTCTGATCTGGTCATGGGCTGGCACTTCATAAAATAAATTTTCACAACGTTACAGCGAAAAATTTGGTCAGACTGCCTTTTGCCAATTTCTGTTTCAATAACGCTACATTTGAGTTAGAATATACTGTACATTATTTCAAGTTATATTATCTCACATCTAGTATTAAAATTTTTGGTACTAATAATTACTTTTGATTATGTGTTGTGCATTTTGTTGTTCTCTAGTCGTCGGCGTGAGCGATAATTAGTGGTTTTCAGCTGCGATTATTAGTATGATGAAATAAAGCTATAAAGTACAGGATAGGAATTTTTCATATTAGGACGGAACATTTATAGTTTATTGTTAAGTTAATGTGAGATTTTCATTATAACCTCAGTTATAATTTATTCCATTGTAAATGAGCAGCTCCTAGCCTACTAGGATACTGGCACTTGGACATGGCATTGACTTTTGACATGTACTCTAATAGCGTGTAAGCTGTGTTACAAAATTTTTATTTTTCGTCAAATTTTATTTCTAAGCATGCTGTCAAACTTTAAGTTGTGTCTAAACAACAGTGTACAGATTAAGTTTGGCAACAGTTTACACAGAGTTCATATCATAGGCTCATAGCAAGTCGCAAGCTGCGTACTCATCGCAAATTTTAAGAAAATTACAATGCATAATTCCTCCCTGCGTGGAGTCTGCATGTTCTCCCCATGTCTGCGTGGGTTCCTCTGGGTTCTCCGGTTTCCTCCCACAGTCCAAAGACATGCAGGTTAGGTGCACTGGCAATTCTAAATTGTCCCTAGTGTGTGCTTGGTGTGTGGGTTGTGTGTGTGTGTGTCCTGCGGTGGGCTGGCACCCTATCCAAGATTTGTTCCTGCCTTGCGCCCTTTGTTGGCTGGGATTTGCTCCAGCAGACCTCCGTGACCCTGTAGTTAGGATATAGCGGGTTGGAAAATGACTGACTGACAATGAATAATGGGCCAAGTGGGTCAACCTTGTCACCTCACTCATTGAAGGATGCCTGGGCTGGTTTTGAGACCCAGTCTGCTCCTGCCATAGAGTATCTTTTGTACGGCTCAGAGAGGTTCTCGCAAACCATTCCATGACTTTGGGAAGGTAAGTAGAATGTGTCCCAAGTCACCTTCGTTTGGAACAGGTTTTGGTTAACTATCTGTGGGCTTTTTCCTTATTGATATGCGTAATTTACCACTTGTTTCAGGGGAGTTTCCTAGCCCTAAAATTCAAATCTGTTATTAACTTTTTGATTCTGACTTTAGATTTGATTCTGCTTAATTATATGCACTTTTCCAACCAGCAAATTGGCTGCCACCATTTTGTCACTGTCCCATCCTCCCCCCACCCCATTAGGATAGCGCCTTGAGTTGCTATGGCCATATTGGTGGACATAACCTATTGAGAATGAATCAACAGGTTAAAAAGGTCATCTGTAGTTCACGTCCTCATCTGAGCTTTGCAGATTCTTAAACCTATTTTTGCCTTGTGCATTTTCCTTAAACTAAAATCTTATATATAAACATCTATGCATGGAAATGTGTGTGTCTATCTGTCCCGAAAGTGAGAGGTGGAGTCGAGGTAACGGTTCCATCTCCAAGGATATGCAAGCGAGGCCAGCACGTTGGCAAAACAAAACATCCGAAGAGAGAGTCACTCGCTTTTCAGCTATTACAGAAGCGAGGCAAGCACATCTGCAAAATGGTGTCCCTTTTACTTTTCCTCCCGCCGCTAATACACACGCGTTGCAAGCACGTCAGCAAAATGAAACCCCCTAGGTGAGAGCCGGACAGAGTAGTTCCTTTCAATTACCTAATATCTCTACATTTCAATTTTTTTCTGACAATTTCAATAGATTCTAGGACCCCATGCTTTTTACAGCATGGGCTTACACAGCTAGTTTTATCATAATCTTTTTACTATTGATCTCTGCCTGAAATTTCTGACTTTCTGGTTTTTGTCTCTTGATTCAGTTCTGACTCAAGTACAACTTGATCTCCCAGTTTTGAACCTTTCATTTTGACTTTTTAACCCCTCGCACTTTGCTATCCTCATTTAACATAATAACCCCATCAAAAGATTAAAAAGGACCACTTTAACAAATTGCTGAACTTGGGGCATATGATCTCTTTGTCAAAGGAAATGCCAGAAGGATTTGTTGGGGTTGTGTCCACCTCTGCGGCTGAGGTCGCTGGAATGAGTAAAAAGTAAGGCTACAGGATAGATCTGACTAGAAATGCCAAAAGCACTGGATATTGCAGTGGCATTTTAGTGAATATGCAAATATACTGGCAGAGGTGGTGGTCCCAGTTTTTTAACAAGGGGAACAAAATAATATGTTCCAGTTACGGATGGATCACACTCTTAAGCCTCCCTGGGAAATCCCATGCTGGAGTATTGGGATTTTATTTTTGTCATCTGTTCTTTGGTTTTCTTTTTTGTTAATCAATTCTATCCTTTGTTGTCAGGATATTTTTTATTAGTAGTTTTCATTTCATTAAGTATTGTCTTAGTTAATAAATGGCCTTTTTCAAATTTTTATTTATTTCAATTGATTCTGTCAATCTAGGCCCTTTAATTGAGCCAAGGCCTTCAGTTGCTGTAGACATTAGGGCTGCAGCTCTCTTTGCTGTGGCATTAGCTCTTATGGTGGTGCTCTTTGTCTCTCTTTTGCATTTTCGTTGTTAGGTTTTGCTTTCTTTTGCAATTGCACTTTCTCATTGTAACTAGATTAAGGTCATTAGACTTTTGAACTTTACCTTGTTTCATTTCACCTTGTTCAATTGTACCAGATCTTTGTTTCATTTTTTCTTAAATTTGAATTTTGAATTGTTATCTGAATTGTGTATTTTAGGTGTTTTGAAGTGTTTTTGTTGTATTTTAAACTTCCTTATTCTTAAATTAAGATCAATATTAAAATAATTTTTTTAAGTTGAGCAAGATGGTTTTGATGATTTCACTTTCACCATTGGGGTATATCACAGTTATGGGACATTTCAAGTTGGTATTGATTTTGAGTTTTCTGTTAATGGGTTGTGGCCATGAAATTGTCTGTTTCTTTTTGTTATTGATGGCTTGCCTACTGTAACACATTCACTGTTGTGTACTGGTATGTAGTCTATAACAACTGAGTGACTATGTATGGACATTTCTAAGTTCCATTGAAGTGTTAATGAGGAAGAGAGATGTGGGTGTTTCTTAGTCTTTGCACAGATATTTTCAAATAATCTAAAAACATGAAATAATAATTGTGATTGCTAATTTAAATCTTTTTCTGCTCCCCAAGCCCATTCCATACTGATTCCAAAAGAATATGGACACCCCTGCTGCAATGACAGTAAAGTATCCTACATTACACACAATCAAACTCTGATGCTGCCTTTTCTTGGAATGGCTGTGTGACACCGCCGATAGTCATGACCAGGATGAGTTGAGTAGATGAGAACAAACACACCAAGTAAGGGGATGGTGAAAACAGCTCAAGTGCTTTTATTAAAAACAGTTCCCAAAACAGTGTCCCAAAGTGCGCTGCTTCAAAATCCTAAATCCCTAAAATCTTGAGCCATAGTGCAGTCCTTTAAAACCTGGCCACCTCCTTGATTTAACCCAGAGCGGGTCCTTGCAGCCAAGAAGGCACCTATCCAGCAGTTCAGCCCACCTCCAGCGCTGCTCCTAGACTCTGACCCTTTTAGCCCTCTCTACCTCCAGGCAAGGTACCCTATTAAGCCTGTGACTCCCACTGCCAGGCTTGGGTGCCCAGGGTCCATGGCACCACCCAGTGAATGCCTCTCACCAGCATCTCCTTCACCTACAGCCACACTGCCTCTCTCCAGTGAGTCACTACAACTAAGCAGTGTTTCGGCCACTCCACTCCCCAGGTCACTCAGCAGAAGTGGCCGTCAGCCCCTGAGTGTCGTTCACGCACTCCGAGGGACTTCTGTCCAGCTGTCTGCCTTCGTCGCCTTTCTTATGCTCACTTGCACCAGATCTAATACTCACCCCTGCCTTTTTCTCTCCCTATCTTCTTTTCTTTTCTCTCTCTTACCAAAAGGCCTTTTCCTCTCGATTCTCCTCTCTCGCACTTGTGCTTCACTTTTAAATTGGTGACGTGGCAGAACTGAGGCAACCAGCAGCTCCTGGGGTCAATTAGAGTTGCAGGCAATCCTGTACCTGTGCACTAAGTGCAGGGCCGTCTGCTCCCGCATCGCACACGGGAACCGCTCCCACCATGCTACTACCTGAAGACGGGAGTTGGGCAATTATTTATTTAAAAGACACCAATCACCCACACATTTTTAACTCATTCTCCTTCAAATATTTTTGTGATCTAACTATCCTGTTAGTGTTTTCTCTTGCACAATGAATTTATGTCCTACATTAGATTTTTTCATTCTTAACACAGAGATATTTAATTGTTAATAATTTATTTGGATGATTTTGTCCACCCTTCATTAGGATGCGTCCTGTGGTTGTTAGAGGTGGGTTGTCAGAGGTTGCGACCTTTGCCTACACGTTGCAACGGAATGAAAGGTCAACAACTGCTGTGTTTTCCTATATGGGTTTGCAGATACAACACACCTCATGGTATTTGTAATTCTTGCTATTTCAAATCCATTTTCTCTAACAAAAAGCTCTTTCTGGCTTAGAAACTTTGCTTTGCTTTTAACTTAAATTTTTAGTATTCATTTCTGTCTATACTTTAGTTCTCTTGTTTCAGACCCTCACTATGTCTCTCCTCCTGGTAAATTCTCCTTTAGCATAACAGTAGCAAAGACACAAGCATAATCATTTACATACCGTAGATCCCGGAATACAGGCCGACCCGGTATATTAGCCGAACCCCTTCTCTACCTACTAAATTACATGTATTTGCCGATGACCGGTATTTAAGCCGACCCCCTTCTCCAAGCAAAATTTTCTAAATTTCCTTAAAAGTGTCTCTTCGGGTATATTTATAATGTTTATCGGCGAGAATTTGAGACTGCCAGCATTTTTGATTTATAATATAATGTGCATAATTTACCAAAACACCAATCATTTTTCTAATGTACTAACCAAAAAGTTATAAAAAGTGCCAAGCCTACTTCGATTAAGCTAGGAGCATGGCGGCACGCATGGTCGCAGCGGCTCAGGGCTCTCCTTTTCAGTGCACTTTTTTGTTGTTTTTGTACTTTTTTTTTGTCCTTGTTTGTGCACGATCGGTTTGGCGAACATCCGCTACACCAACCAGAACCTTATAGACATTGTTGTCCAGAGCCAGACATCTGTTTCGAGTGTTTTTCATTACACACACAACATCCCAGACAACATAGCGAGACCAGCGGGCTCTCCGTGGATTGTTGTCGGGTCTAGGAGACAACACAGACGGAGGAGGGAAAGAAAAGCAGAAGCAGGGCCGCAGATCTGCCGTTATGCTAAGGCTAAAAAAACAACCATACAAGCCCTATACAGAACGTTTTTCTGCACTGAAGGAGCTGCTTTTAATCTCATTGTAGATGCATATAGTGACAATAAAAGGCATTCTATTCTAGATACAATTTCATACTGTACTCACCATTTAATTTGACATCTTTGGGCTGCAGTAAGGGAGGAGATATTTCCACACAATGTCCATCTTCGTTTCGATTGCGATTGCTTGCTTTACCTTCTCTTCCTTCCTTAGCAATTATGTGTCTTGCTTGCATGGTCTTAATGAATTATATATACAGTAATCCCTCCTCGATCGCGGGGGTTGCGTTCCAGACCCCCCCGCGATAGGTGAAAATCCGCGAAGTAGAAACCATATGTTTGTATGATTATTTTTATATATTTTAAGCCCTTAGAAACTCTCCCACACGGTTTATAAATATTCTCCGCACAGTTATACAGTAAACCCTTGTTTATCGCGGTTAATCCGCTCCAGACAGATAAATGAATTTCCACGAAGTAGGATTCTTTATTTATAAATCTAATCTTTTCGTAGTTAGAGCATAGAAAACCTGTTTACGACCTTCTAAATACGTTTTTTAACATTATTAGAGCCCTCTAGACATGAAATAACACCCTTTAGTCAAAAGTTTAAACTGTGCTCCATGACAAGACAGAGATGACAGTTCTTTCTCACAATTAAAAGAATGCAAACATATCTTCCTCTTCAAAGTGCGCGTAAGGAGCGGAGAATGTCAGAGAGGGAGTAAAGTAAACAATGAAAAATCAATAGGGCTGTATTAGTATGTAGTATGCAAGCACCGCGATAAAGCAGCGGCAATGAGGGGATCAATGCGAAGGTAGCCTTTCAGCATTTTTTACAGGAGCATCCGTATCTTCTAAGCAAACAGCCTCTGTGCAAAAAGCCCCTCTGCTCACATCTCCTCCGTCAAGCGCAGAGAACGTCAGAGAGAGAGAGAGAAAACGCGAGATTAAAGCAAACAATCAAAAAATCAATAAGTGTGCTATTGGACGCACCTTGATAAAGCGGCATTTCTTAGAGGAGCGTCTGTATCCACTAGGCAAACAAACGGCTTCTGTGCAAGCAGCACCTCTGCTCACACCCCCTCCGTCAGGCGCAGAGAATGTCAGAGAGGGTGAGATAGAGGCAGAGACAAGCAAACAATCGAGCAAAGCGCAGGAGGCATATCTTATAGCATTGAGGAGTTTTAGTTAATATGTAATACGTGCTCTGATTGGGTAGCTTTTAAGCCATCCGCCAATAGCGTCCCTTGTATGAAATCAACTGGGCAAACAAACTGAGGAAGCATGTACCATAAATTAAAAGACCCATTGTCCGCAGAAATCCGCGAATCAGCAAAACATCCGCAATATACATTTACATATGCTTACATATAAAATCCGCGATAGAGCAAAACCGCGAAAGTCAAAGCGCGATACAGCAAGGGATCACTGTATAGGTAAATCACTGCAATGACGGAAATTACATCCACAAACACATGTATCTGGGCTCCGACTGACGCTACTAACGCTCTCGGTTGTTTGTTTACAATCGCGCAAGCGGATACACGTGACTGCATCTGTTTCGTAACGCAAGATGTTGATCGTAAATCAAAACAAAAAATTTCATTTTAAACTTCCCGATAATTTATTATAAATTTTATTAATAAAATCAACAACTAAAACACTTTTTTGAATAAATTCTTTATTTAATTTAAAGTACCGGCATGCAAAGTTACTTCTTCATCTGAAAGATGGCTCTGTGGTTTTGTCATTATTTACTTCCGTATTCATCGGCAAAACCGGCATTGCGCTGGAAATCTTGAATCTGAAACGATACTCGTTGTATAAACCGACCCTCAAACTCCAAGCCAAAAATCTAGGACGAAATTCTCGGCTTATATAACGGGATCTACGGTAATTGACCATGCTGCTGAACCATAATGGCTTTAAAACAATGTTCACTTCTCCTTTACATATGTTTCTTATAACTATTTTTTCTCAGAGTATGTACCTAGGCTAATACTGACTGACCAGTAACACTGCTGCTAGTTAAAGGTTAGACCTCTGGAAGCAATAAATTGTGACAAAAAAGTGCCAAATATCTAATGTATAAGTCAGGTCTTGAAACCCAAAAAATCAAACATAAAATCAGATCCCGACTTATATGCCCGTTCAAACATTTTTACATCTTCTTCCTTCCTCCAATCTCGCACCATTTTCTCAGACACATCGAACTTTGTTGCAGCAGCACAGGTACCAATTTCTTTCACTACTTCAACAACGTTTAATTTAAAACCAGCTTCGTATTTTCTTCTGATCGAACACTCAATCGTAGATAAAGGGATGGTCTTACGATAAAGTTGTATGAGGGTGTGAGATACAAAAAACTCAAAACAGTGCAAATGTCACTCCAGAATAGTTCGGGTATTACAGTGTGGTCACGTAGGCACAATACATAGAAAAAAAAAGGAAGTGTGCTCCGTAGTTACTCTCTCAGGTGTGCATTAGCATATCATCATAATCTCTTGGAACAATAGTATGAGTTTTCCACATTCAACTTGAGTGACATTATAAAATACTGGAAATTATACGGTAAAATCAAGACCCGACTTATCCATGGGAGAACGTACCTGTGAGTATATACAGTATTACATAAAATATTAGCAAAGAACATTAGGCTATGTGTGGGTAAGAGACCAATTTGTTATGACAATGGCTTATGATAATATATTTTCAGTGAAAATTTAATGACAATTAGTATAAGCCACCTCATGGTACCATTCTGGACCATCATATTAACCCTCATTCATCCTTCTTCCTTTTGCCAACAAACCAAAATCCAAACCTAAAATCAATATAAGGTTAAAGTTTAAGCTCATGAATGACTATGCAGAAGAGTTGCCTAGTTCAGTCTCTGGAAGGCAATGCCATTCCTTTCCAGCTAGGCATCTCTGCAGTAAGTACAGAGAGAATATGTGTTGCGTACCCTGACAAAGATGTCCACACTACCCCCACACGTATAAGTCATTAAATGTAGGGATAGCTCCAGAAGGGGTGTAGCACATTCCCAGGAATTCAACAAGAAAAAATGTTATTATGTGTAACAGAAACATGTAAATACCAAAATGATAACACAAATACAAGTCTAGTGTCCAGTGTTGCACTGATGTAGATTTAGTACACAGCCTTTATGTGATATATTTTGAAACCGTCACCAACTCACTAGAGTAGAAGTGTGTTTCTTTATGCACTTCTTTTGTAATATTTATTCTGTTGCTTGAGCATGAGAGGTTATAAAGTGAGTGCCTGATCCACATGATCAACACACCCCTTGTGTTATTGTAGGTTACCACAGCACAAGGCTAAGTGACTTCCACATTTCTCCTGAGACAAATAACAGCTGCTTCATTCTGAACAGTGCTTAGGAGGCTAACATCTTTCTTGTCCTTACACTTGATCACAATCATTTTGACTTTTGCCCCTCACCTTACTTACATTACAGTGAATCTTCAGGCAACAAAATTCATCAGGTGATTTGGTCATACATTGCCATATGCATCAGTTTCACTATCCATGTCAACATCTACTGAGCGATTTACATTATCTAATACACTATCTAATGCAGATGTATCTAATAATCTATACACTATCATTTGATTCAACTAATACCTCATCTTCAGTTTGTTTTAAAACTGGCTTGACAGCTTTCCATTTCCATGTTAGTGTGTTTTTTTTAATTGAAGGCTCCATCTACTCATGAATCTTGTTAACTTAACCATAAGGTGGCAAAACTCATAGAAATATTCATGATTATTTTGCAGAATAATGTTATTTCATTCACTAGATGCCAGCAGAATACTGTCCTGAGCGTTATTCGGACTTAACGCTTTACATACGATCATAACAGTTTATCCTGAGAGATATTTGGGGTAAACTGTTCTTACACAAAATTCTGAGCCTAAGAGATGCTTTGGGTTAATGTCATGGGAGATAACCATGACCCTACTTTCAGGATCACAATTGTGTCTGATGGGTAGGGATTTTTCATGTTATGTGTGTTTTTGATTCATTTTAAAATTATTTTCATATAGTTGTCCTTAGTCAGTACAGGATCGGAATAGTTGCATAGGTTTTCAATTACAAACTTTAGCTTTCGACTTTGCTAAATGATAAACAGGTTGTCTGTATTCCACAATGGGTGCATTTTAGTTTAAATAATTCTTTTCTTATTTTTTTGTTAATAAAATGTGCACCTTTCTTTATTACAAATTCTACTGTATCTAGCATCGTTTATAAAGTGCAGGCAGAGTATTTTCTTCACATGATGGAACAGAATGTATTGTATGTATAAGTCCTTCTTGGGATCATGCAATTTCACACCAGCTGATTTACTCTTCTTTCAACATGAGAAACTGCCAACCTTGTAAATAAGAGATGAAGTTAATCAGACCTGCTAAATGCAATACATTGTTGTATTCTGGCACAATGTAGGGCACTGATTAATCGCTCCAGGAATGCTTTGATATATTGCCAGGGTTGCACCTGGGTAAATATTTCTTCTTAGATAATCTCTGTTCTTTGTTTTGAGTCATGAGTTTCACTCTGTGATTCGGGGTTATGTGATCATTACAAGGGAATGTAAAATTCACACAATTAAGTTCTAGTCCATCGTGCCAACTATTAATAATAAAAGTGGAATGCAATCTGTGCTGCAAAGTTAGTAAGGTGAAAGGGAAAGTAGCAAAAAGCTAAAGGACTGAAAGAATTGTTTTATCTTTTGATTATTTTTTTTCCTATTGTAAACATTTTTCTTATGCATGGTTCTAAGGTTGTGATTTTGCCAACATATGCTGATGACATAAGATGTTGTAGAAATTGCACTAACTGCTCCTAAAGACAATATTAAACAGTTGAATTTATGGAGTACGCAATCCTACAATCTTTCAATCTACTTGCTGAACTCAATTAATTCTGTTTTAGGGTCATTGGGGACCAATATCCTGATTGTAAGAAACAATCCCGAATGAAGTGCCAGTCCATCACAGGACACACTCACTCACAATATGCCAGAACAGAGTTTCAAATGAACCTAACACAAGTATCTTTGAAATGAAAAGCAGAGTATCTGAAGGTAAACACACACATATAAAAGAAAAATGTATAATCTCTACACAGACAGTGACAGGATTCAGGGTGCTGTGAGGCAGCACCATTGACTACAACAGCAGTGGGTTGCCTCTGCATTAAATGTTCAAAAACAGAGTCATGTATCAGTTTCACTGAATGCTTTCTGAAAGGAAAAAGCAATCTTCAGAGAGATGTATGATTAAAAAGCATGCATTCATCATATTTCCTGAACCATCTTTTTCCACTTAAAACTTTGTAGTGGGCTAACACCTTGGTAGCATTAAACACAAAGTAGCAAACAACCTCAATAAAGCTTATAGTCTATCACAGGCCACTCTTGAACCCACATTCATTTATGTTGGACCAATTTAGTGCCACCAATAAACACAGAACGCAGATCTTACAGATGTGGAGGAAACATTAAATTCCTAGAGCAAACTTACACATTAATTGGATTAAAAATGAAACCCAGGTACTTAAAGCTGTCATTTGGTAAAGACTACTGTGCCACCAGGTTTGTCCTAATAAAATTTGGAAAAAATAATTTTACCAATACACAATTTTAAGTTTTATTAATATATTTCTGTTTATACAAGTCAAGTTGGTATAGTATGGAGATATTCCAGCCCTACCTTCAAAAATAAAAGGCTGTAGAAGCAAATCATAAAAGAAGCATAAAACTCATTTCTTACATAAAAATAAAATAAGTGGTGCACAATGTATATTAAGAACCAATTATAAGTGTAAGTATAATGTGGTTGACAGTTTGAACCTGTAGTGTTACTGACACATTATAAAATTAAATAAATAAATTATATATATATATATATATATATATATATATATATATATATATATATATATATTGCTAAAAAATATTAAAAGAACACTTTTTAGTCAGAGTATAGCATCAAGTCAATGAAACTTCTAGGATTTTGATCTGGTCAGTTAAGTAGTAGAGGGGGTTGTTAATCAGTTTCAGCTGCTTTGGTGTTAATGAAATTAACAACTGATGCACTAGAGGGGCAACAAGGAGGTGACCCCTAAAACAGGAATGGTGTAACAGGTGAAGGCCACTGACATTTTTCCCTCCTCAACTTTTCTGACTGTTTTCTCACTAGTTTTGCATTTGGCTATGGCCAGTGACACTCCTGGTAACATGAGGCAATACCTGGACCCTACAGAGGTTACACAGCTACTCAAACTTCTCCAGGATGGCACATCAATACGTGCCATTGCCAGAAGGTTTGCTGTGTCTCTCAACACAGTCTCAAGGGCATGGAGGAGATTCCAGGAGAAAGGCAGTTACTCTAGGAGAGCTGGACAGGGCTGTGGAAGGTCCTTAACCCATCAACAGGACCGGTATCTGGTCCTTTGGCAAGAAGGAACAGGATCAGCACTGCCAGAGCCTGACAAAATGACCTCCAGAAGGCCACTGGTGCGAATGTCTCTGACCAAACAATCAGAAACAGACTTTGTGAGGGTGGCCTGAGAAAATTGGCAAGTCCACCACTGGCGCCCTGTGCTTTTCACAGATGAGAGCAGGTTCACCCTGAGCACATGTGACAGACGTGAAAGGGTGGGTTTTGTCCACTTATTCACTTCTGTTCAAACGTTTTAGGACACCTTAATTTTTCCAGTTTTTATTTAAATGTAAACTTGCCTGGTGTGTGTGTGTGAATAGTGCATCTTTTAAATTAGGCAAAGTAAGTATATCTATTTATCTATTAGGACTTCCAGATTTTGTTGTTCAAAGAAAAGGCCCAGGAGTCAGATTTAATTGAAACTTGACACAAGCCTTCATCTGCAATGGATCTTTATTAATTTCTCTAAAAAAACATTTCAATCAACATCTTAGTTTATATTTAACTACGTAATTAACATTCCAAAGGCTTGCAGGGTGGTTATTTCCCTCCCATAGTAGCGGAAAAGGAAAAACATAAAAGCATTCTATTATTATTTTTTTTTTTCACAACAAACATTTTAGCCTCTAAAGTAGAAACGAAGATACCTCCATATATCATAACTAAGGAGAAGTCCTCATTGGTTTTAAAAGCGACAATTTTTGATTGAACATTTTACAACATAATGAAACTAGCCTCACCAAATAGTCGGTCACTTCTGCTGATGAGCTTTCTATTTTATCAGACATTTTGTGCTTTGCAGAGTAAACAGGAGCTGTTAGTCACATATGCCAGCTCTACTGATTATACCTTCAGCTTCCTACTGGTTACATCCTAGTTGAAAACATGAGTGTTCATTTTTATTTATTTTCCTTATCTGTAAATGCAAATATTTGTGTTTTGGGTTCTTTTGGTAGTTTTAAGTTGGTTTTGAACAGTAAGATGGCTTTACCCAGTCCTCCTAGCTATCACCTGAGTTATACTGCCTTGTGTGATCTTCAAACAAACCCTACCCCACACATGACATACATGGATTGCAGGTTCCAAATATATACAGTACATGTCACACATGGATTGGACAAAATATGTAGGTGCGCTGTTTGTTTACACAGTCTAAGTAAAATCCTAAGTAAAAAAAAGTTAAGATAAAATCCCAGACAATTTTATGGAATTTCATAAATACCAGCCAGATCATTATTTTAGGTCTCAAAAATAGTATATCTGGTCACCTTTTATCTGTTCATCTATCTATCTATTATTTTTTGAAGTTGATATCAATAGATCAACTTCAATTATACTGTGAAAAAGAAAAAAAGCAGTCAACAAATTTACCCCCCCTTGTAGATTCTGCTGTTTTAATAATTCACTTAGTTTTTGAATCCAGTTCAAGTGCCTTTTACAGTGGAAAGTGGAAATGAGGTTGGGAACAGAATAGAACATTTTGTGTGAGTGGGAGAAAGTAGGTGGGAAGTTCGAGATTATATTGAGAGTGTCTGGTAGTGTGACTGGAAAATCATTACCATCAGAGGTGGGTAGTAACGAGTTACATTTATTTCATTACATTTACTTGAGTACGTTTTTAAAAAAAAATGTACTTCTAAGAGTAGTTTTATCGCACTATACTTTTTACTTTCACTTGAGTACATTTGTGGGCGGCACGGTGGCACAGTGGGTAGCGCTGCTGCCTCGCAGTTAGAAGACCTGGGTTTGCTTCCCGGGTCCACCCTGCGTGAAGTTTGCATGTTCTCCCTGTGTCTGCGTGGGTTTCCTCTGGGTACTCCGGTTTCTTCCCACAGTCCAAAGACATGCAAGTTAGGTGCATTGCCGATTCTAAATTGTCCCTAGTGTGTGTGTGTGTGTATACGTGTGTGTGTGCACCCTGTGCACCCTGCCCAGGGTTTATTTCCTGCCTTGCGCCCTGTGTTGGCTGAGATTGGCTCCAGTAGACCCCCGTGACCCTGTAGTTAGAATATAGCAGGTTGGATAATGGATGGATGGAAGGACATTTGTGAACAACAACAACATTTATTTATATAACACATTTTCATACAAAAAGTAGCTCAAAGTGCTTTACATAATGAAGAATAGAAAAATAAAAGACACAGTAAGAAAAATAAAATAAGTCAACATTAATTAACATAGAATAAGAGTAAGGTCCGATGGCCAGGGTGGACAGAAGAAGAAATGTTACTCTTACTCCACTACATTGGGCAACATTTACACATAGATATATTTTTGAAAGAGAGAAGCCACCAGTGGATCTACTGCATGATTGTTTCACCAATCAGACATAGCAACAGTAATCACAAGACTCCGTTTCACCAATCAGACGTCACTTGCAGTCACATGACCACACACAAACTGTGGTGGAATAACAGCACAAACTCCTCACAGACAGCGGACAGGGAAAGAAACAATACAAGTGGAACCTCGGTTTGCGAGCATAATTCGTTCCGGAAACCTGCTCACAATCCAAAGTGAATTTCCCCATAAGAAATAATGGAAACTCAGATGATTCGTTCCACAACCCAAAACTTTTCATATAAAAATGATTAATACAAAATATAAAAATACATAAAACAAATTAACCTGCACTTTACCTTTCAAAAGAATCATGGCTGGTGTGAGTGAGTTTGTGGGATTTCACCCAACGGGACGACATGCGGAAGAGCGTCCCGGAAGCGACCGCAGGCACCCAGCGAATCCGAAAAGATCACGGTCATACTATAAGCACCTGACGTTGATGGGTGATACAAGGAACATTCTAAATCTGCAGGACACAGTATTACTTGGCCACTAACCTGGGCATGGCCCTGCCTGACTGCTGTGTCTGTGTATAGGAGAGTGGCAGATCCCACTACAATAAATAACCACGCTGTTCCTGTTTCAAGCTGAATAAAGATGGTGTTGCTAAAGTATTGAGACTCAACTTCGTGTTTTGGGGTGCAAGACAGGGACTCACACATCACAACACACACACACACACACAACACGGTCATAATGCTGTAGTAAACAGTATACGCTCGTATGGATGTTAACTATATGAGTGAGGCATGCTGACTAATGATTGCCCACAATCCCGCAGTGAGAGAAAGAAGAACCATCAGCTCATTTGTGATCATGTGACACTCGGCAGACAAAGCGTATATGGACTACTCGTATTGCAAGACTTCGCTCGTTTATCAAGTCAAAATTTATTAAAAATTTTAGCTCGTCTTGCAAAACACTCGCAAACCAAGTTACTTGCAATCTAAAGTTCCACTGTACATGATAAATGAGAGCCAACTTCTGCTGAAGCTTAAGCATCACTTCACTGAGTGAAGAACAAGCACGTTTTAACCAAACATGCACAGACACAGACAGTCCAGGTAAAGTGAGACTTCTTGTACGTGCACAAGCTGCCTTGTTCTAATGTTATTTTCTATCAGCTGTGCTATTTGGAGGGCAAGTGAATATGCAGTATTATACTGTCAGTGTACAGTATGTCTTGTCACTGTAAATAGTTTGCACTGTTCAAACATACATGTTACCTACTGTAGGTATTTGATTCAACAGCTTTGCTGTGAAAAACTGAGATTTGGAACTTTGTGTTATTTGTGCATCTTCATTTTGTAAAGATGTTATTTATTTTTACTCATTTTTTATTTTATTATTTGGAAATAGCAGACATTTTTTATATTTTTGTCTGTCTTATTACAACATTTCTAAAACAATAAATAATTTATTATGATCAAACAGTTAGTTTAGAGTAGTTTTTTGGATGACTACTTTTTACTTCTACTTGAATAATATTATTTTAAAGTAACGCTACTTTTACTTGAGTACAATTTTTGGCTACTCTACCCACCTCTGATTACCATTCAGACCTCTCCTTGAAGCTCCACAGCACTTGAAACGTGCAAATGCTCATTCTCTTGTTTTACTCCATGGCGAAATGAATAAAAGACATAAATAGAGTTGACTTTACTGGTGGTTGACGAATTACATGTTACACAGCTGCAGAAAAATTTGTGTCAATTGCACAAAACTGAGTGAAAATCAAATCTTGTCTGTTTTGCTCATCACTAGTTTTTCATGAGACATAAATGTAAAAAATACAGCCAGTAAAATATAAATGAAAATAATACCATTAACCTGATAAAAGCAAGTCAAAGTGACACTCTATTGTTGGCAGATTCTGGTAATCTTTTGTGTGGCATTCATTACGATATGACAAAAACTTTTGGGTGAAAGTGAAGTTTTGATAAACTGACCAAAATTTATCATCAGTGTTTTAATTTAAATTAGTTTGCTTAATTTAAATAGTTTTTGACAGGCTGTTGAATAAGGGCATTTACTATACTATGCACCTTGATACTTGACCAGTTTATTATTCAAGGAAACGAGAGAAAAGCAGTGTAAAATTTGGTAAAGCAAATGAGAGAAGCATATCAGTCTAAAAATGAATCAAAGAGGATTAGGAGGAATAAAACATAACATGTACAGACAGAACCCATACATACAATATAACCTGAAGCTATAGAATAGAGAATCAGTAAAGCTTGTCTTCTGTGATCCTTTATTGGTATGCTATACTATAAATATTCTGCAGGCCATCATAAAGAACCCACCAGATTTTCTATGTTTAGACCTTGAAGCTTCATTATTAATATTGCAAACATTATCTCAATCCTGCAGTAGAAAAATCACTAAATTGCTTCTGAGATGAAAAAACATGGTTTCAGTTGTAAAAAAAAAAAAAAGAAAAAGAAAATTTTTCTCCATCTGAAAGATTTTGTGAAATGTAATTTAAAGTTTAAATGTCTCTTTCAACTCCAAAGATTACTTACCTTGATTTTTTTCTCACACTAGGGCACTGAAAAGGGACTCATACGACCTACAGCTTTCAAACCTGTCATTCCCCGTAATAGCAATTCCAGCACTTCCACTACTACTGAAAGTCATAGTCTTAGCCAAATCCATGAGAACAGACTGAGCCCATCAGACAAATCAAAAGAGCAAAAACAGAAGCCATCTAATGGCTGTGGGACATTGTCTGACTCTGGTAGGAACTCGATGTCTAGTCTTCCAACACACAGCACAAACAGCTGCTGCCAAGTGGAGAATCTTTCGTCTTCAGTAGGCCCCCCGAACAAATTTGGTGGTTCTGTTCAAAATGTGAGCCACTCGGGTAATGTGAGTGGGTCAAAAGAGAGCAATATCATCAGTCTGAAAGTGATGTCATTCTCTGACAGCGTCCAGGCTTCTCATAATCCCGTTGCTTCTTCCTCTGGACAGATCAACATGTTTTCAGAAGTCACTTCTTGTATTCGATCACCCATTTCCATGAAAGGAAGCCTCATTCAACAGCTGGAGCAGAAACTCTTAGAAAGGGAGACAGAACTGCAAGAATTACAGGTCAGCTTTGAGGAAAAAGAAGCAGACACCTGCCAGATATTTGAAGAGAAACAAAAATACTGTGCTGAGGAGATGGAAGGACTCAAACAGAGGTGCTCAACAAAACTCAGGCAAGTTTCACAAAGAGCTCTGAGAGCCCAGCAGGTCATGCAGCTCCAAGTCTTTCAGCTACAGCAAGAAAAAAAGAAACTCCAAGATGAAATGAACCAACTTGCACGAGAAAGAGATTTGCTGGCAGTGAAACTCAAATCTTACGAGAAGGAGCAGACCAAATTGGCGCCAACACTGGAGGAAACGCAGTGGGAGGTAGGTAGTAGATACTGCTGTAGAGGCAACATCGCTGTGCCTTAATCTCACAAATCATTTCACATTGTGCTTTGTAACCAAAAATGAAGGACAGCTGGTGTTTCACCTTGCCTGTACACAGAGGCTTTTGTTAAATGTTGTCCTTTCTGAGTATACAGAGCCAGTAGAGAGTAATAGATAGTTTCAAACTAATATGCATACATTTGTTTAAGTCTCATTTTGCAACAAAACATAAAACAATCACAACACAAAATATATAAGACGAGTGAAACATTGTCATGATCAGGCTTAGGATTTTAAAATTTTTTCAACTGTTCTTTGACTTTAAAAGTACATTTCCCTGGGATTTTGAAGGTCAAGGAATCTATTGGCAATATTTATTTTTTGGTCTCATGTGCCTTTACCAGTGTTACATATTGAAGGAACTGCAAAGGACACCAGGTAAGCTTTTTGTGGAGGCTGAAGCACCTATTTTAATTGTGCAATGTAGTCCCCACTTCCATTTTCCTCTTCTCATCCGATCCAAAGAAAATCACAAGCACCTACAGTCTCGCTCCCTGTTCTAGCTAGAACTGTTTTCCTCCTATGTCTCACTATTCTCCTGAATCATCCGAGCTCCTCCGCTACTCATTCTTTTTGCTCCCCCAGGCTCCACCCCCTCTGCTTTGCCACTTCTTTTGTCCTGTCTCTGACTTGCTGCCATTCAGATGCTTCTTTTCATCTCCTCCTATGGGCACACAGGGTGGGGAAGCCCAGTCAGTGTTACAATATGATTCACATTGCCCCATGGCTCTTTTTTGCTGACAGTTTGTACACCATTGTTAAGCTTGACAATAGGGGTGTGTAACATGTGACATCATTGCTGCAACAGCAAACAGGTCAGAAGCTTCCACTTCCTGGTTATCCAAGATTTTGATTCACGAACAAAAAAATTTAAGTATCTTTCCTATTCTTAGTTTCAGCCATTTTTTCAGACCTTTGACTATGAAATACATCTCATGTTTTCTTGGTTCTGGTTTGATGTACCCTTTCTTTGCATACCACTCTGTTCTTTGACCACGATTCTGGCTACACATCCTGATCTTTGTTTATTTAATACTAGCCGTCCCCCACGGCTCTGCCCGCATAATAGTGAAACAGGACAACGAGGAGGGCCCTGCCTTGCTCCCCACTCCTGACGTCACGCTTCCCCCTTCCCTCAGCCCGTAGCCTCTGTCTAGGATTAGGGCGAATATATCACTCCTGCAAGCAAACTATGATTCTTAGCATGATGAGAGTTGTCTCAAAATCAACAGAAATGTTCAGGCACATTCTAGCAAAAAGCCCAATCTAAATAAGTTAAGTGGTTCTTTCGTTTGCTAGCTAAGTGGATGTAAGATATTCCCAGAGGCTGGCACGTGAGTGAGGAAAAATGTGTCTCTCTCAGATTCGCGCAAATAAATCTGTACCGCAAGCAAACTATGATGAGAGAGGTCGCAAACTCAACTGGAATGTTCAAGCAAATTATAGAAATAAACCCGATTTAAATCTGTTAAGTAGTTCTCTCGTGAAAAGTGGACAGACATACAGAGAGACAGATGTTGGATTTTATAAATAGAGAGAGATTAGTCTTCCTGGTTACGACCCCTGCTTAAATTCTTATTTGTCCATGCCCTCTCCTTATTCCATTGCATGTAAGTGCCTTGAGTATGGGAAAGAACTTTATAAATAAAATGTATTATTATTATTATTATTATTATTATTATTATTATTATTATTATTATTATTATTATTATTATTATTAAGCAGTGCAAACACTTATAAATACATAATTCAATTTTTTAATGGTAAAAAGATTGAACTCAAATTACAAAAGATTGTAAATTTGTAGATTATATGTTGGTTGCTTTCACTTCACTGTGGGAAAAGTTCACAAATTTACTTCTAATACATTAAGGCAGTTTTAGAGAACTATGAATAATTTGATTATGCTGAGAAATTTCACTTAGAGCAAAAAAGTTTTCAATTTAATAACCCGTTATAAGATAATTGTAGATACTGTTATTTCTAGCACTATTATCTCTGGTGGTATCTCAGCCATTGCTGGTTTCCAGTTTCAACCATGATCAAGATTTCCACCAGCTATTATTCTATCAGTAGCGCTACTGTACAAAATTTTCCTATTCTCAAATAGCCACCAATGTTTAGGGTCTTTTGGGTATTGTGAGTCTGTATCTTCTCAACACTGTGAGCAATGCAGTGACTTCTACAAAAAAGAAAACCATGCATGCTCCTATTAATATGCCAATAAGCAGCATTAGTCCTTACATAAAATGACTGGATAACATTGAACCACCCTGTGATGAGAATGTTTTCTTTTTGTCCATGTGTTTTTGCCAAAAAAAAAATAATGTCAGCTTTTTATATATTTTAGGTTTGCCAAAAATCAGGAGAAATTGCCTTATTAAAGCAGCAGCTAAAAGAATCCCAGGGAGATGTAAGCCACAAACTCAATGAAATTGTGAGTCTCAAAGCAACGCTGAAGGAAACCAAAGGAAAGATGGAGACTCTAGAGAGCAAAGTCAAGGACCTGGAGGAGGCTATTCGGGCAAAAAGTGTGGAGGTAGAGGTTTGTGAGAATGAGCTGCAGCGGAAGAAGAATGAGGCAGACCTGCTGAGGGAGAAAGTGAGCAAGCTAGAGATGGACATCCGGATTATGAAGCATGACCTGGCACTGGCTAAGGAACAGCAACAGAAAAATCACACAAAAGAATTGGGTAGCCGGGCTGCCGCTTTTCACCAAGCCAAAGATTCTGACAATGGGGGGGCAGATGAGATGGAGACATTACAGGAAGAAGTGGAAAAACTCAAAACAGACCTGATGGAAGAGAAACATAAGAAACAGAAAATGGTGGCGACTTTTCAGTTAGAAAGGCTGACCTGGAACAGGGAGAAGGAGAAAGTCATCCGGTACCAGAAGCAATTGCAACGAAATTACTTACAGATGCATAAAAAGAACCAGGAGCTAGAAAAAATCTTAAAGGAGCTAACGGCAGAACTGGAGAGCAGAGCGGACATGGATATTGAACTGCATGACGAAGAAATTCAATATGAAGAAATTGTAGCTACTGAAATATAAATGGCGCAATAAGCAGGACAAAACGCATGGAAGCACATAATGCTTGTCCTTTGAACCTCTAGCACTTGGTAAAATTCTCCTTTATTACTTTACACAGGATACACTTTCACAGAAACATTGGATAATGTTTTCACTTAATGTCTTGACCACAAAGCAATCAATGTACTTTAAAAATGTACTCTACTTTAAGGAGGCATTAACAAGAAAAAAGGGCCAAATGTCTAGACTATAATGCACCACTTGGTTTCAGCCCAACTTTTTTTTCCATTGGTGTTGCTAACTGTGACTAAGAGTATCTGAATGTTAGCACAGCTACATAATAAAGGAAACCTTCTCAGGGTTGTGTGTGCACTTATGCAGGACACGCTGAAATGGTGCAAAATGTTTTGGCAGTGTTTCATTTTTGCATTCAGATTCATTCAAGCTTTTTCAATAAATCAAACTGAAATCTTTGAGTTGGGGCGATGCACCTACATCATAAAAAATGATGATAATATGGAACTAACAGGAAAATCATTTTGTATTACATTTTGGCAGATCCTTGATATTTATATACTGTATAAAGGAGTGGCAATTTACTGAAAAAAGATTTACTTGAATGAAGAAAAAAGAAAGGTATGCTTACGATTTTGGAACCATTCTGCTAGACCTTGCTTTCCATTAACACTCCCTTTGAGTAGAGCAGGATGGGCTGGACTGCTTGGCTATAGACATTAATCCTGGCACTGGACAGAGCACAGTGGTCTGTAGGTTCAAAAACTGAACAAAGCCAAAAAGCAAGTAATGCACACTGAAACTTTCTATTGGCACACTTGTTTTATTTTTATCATGCTTCATTATTTATTTCTATCACTGTATAAATTAGTTTTTGGAAAAGCTGTTTTTTTTGTTTATCATTGAGTATTTTCATTGTTTCTCAGTCAATGCCAATGGGTCATTTGATACCTAGTGAGCCCATTACTAGGTGCCATAAGTTTATTTATTAATGGCTAATGATGGTACTCATATGCAGTTACAAGGTCATAGTGAGCCAGTGCCTATTCCAGCAGCATTAACTACAAGACATTAAATTAAGTCTTGATACTGCCACCATCCATCACAGAGAACACATCCATATGTGGCTCCAATTGAGAGACACCAATCAAGCTAATCTACTTATTTGTAACTCTCAAGGGAAACTGAAGTACTCAGAAAAAATTATGCAGACCGAGGACAAAGAGGAAAAATCTATGCAGACAATGACTGGGCTGGGATTCAGACCAAGCAGAATGGAGCTGTGATGGAAAACCGCTGACCATTTTGCCATTTTGCTGCTAGTGACTGTAGTTTTCATTCATTAAGTTACTAATATTAACACCCTACATTTGCAAGTGGAACCTATGGACCTGTTTTATAGGGTGCTGGTAAACTTTACATCAATCATCAATTATTTTACCATTTCGTTTTAAAACAGATTTAAAGTCAAGTAGACAGGTCAAGGAATAAAGTTGCCAAAATAGGTCCCTGAAATCTTAAAAATAAAAAGCATGGCTCAGAAATATTACAGGATCAAAAAGGTATGTTTAAAAATCTCAAACGTCAAAAGTTTTAGAACACCTCAGTTTTTCTTCAGATTTAATCAGTTGAAATGCAATGAATGACCTAAAATGGTGAAAAGGTAATCAGTAAACTACCAGAGGCTTAAATTTAAAGTTTAGGTTAGCAAAACCTGGCAAAAAAGAAAATGTTGGAATATCACAAATGGGCCTTCTTCAGGAAACAACTAATAGGTTGCAACCTTCAGATGTTCTGCAGCAATTAACATAAATTCAGCCTTGCTAGTTGAAGCAAACAATTTGTACATGTGTCCTAACTTTAGTTGATTACTTAAAAACCCTCTCTGTCTTAAAGCAGAGTTAGAACAGACTGTGTTTCTACACTCTCTGAAGTTCTGCTTGGACTATATTACACAGTAGAAAGTTGTAAATTCCAGTGATAATGGCAAGAAAACAGCAATTATCAAATGAAATGAGACAGAGCATTACTATTCTTAGAAGTGAAGGCTTTTCATTTATAGAAATTGTAAAAAAAAAAAATCAAAGAGTAAGTGAATACGGTGTCCTACACAATCTAAAGGCATTTGAAACTGGAGGCAGACCTAAAGTCACAACCCAATCAGAAGACAAGTTTCTGAGGGTCGCCAGCTTGCATGATAGACACCTCACAGCACAACAACTTCAAGCACAGCTTAACAGTAGTCGAAAAAAGCAAGTCTCAGTTTCTACTGTGAAGAGGAGACTTTGTGCTGCAGGTTTGACAGGGAGAGTGGCAGTATGAAAGCTATTCTTTACAGAACAAAATAGTGCTTTGAAATACCGGCTGTGAACTACTGCAGACTGGAAGAATGTCTTCTGGAACAATGAATCAAAATTTGAAATTTTTAGTTCATCACCTAGGGTGTTTGTATGCCATCCAGTTAATGAAAGGATGGCTCCACAGAGTGTGACACCAACTGTCAAACATGGAGGAGGAAGTGTGATGGTCTGGGGTTCTTTTGCTGGAGGCAGAATTGGTGACCTGCACAGAGTGACTGGCATTCTGAATCGGAAGGGACACCACAGTTTGACTGTTATCAGCAAAAGGTGGCTACTTTGATGAATGAAAAATATGAATAAAAATCTGTACACGTAATGATTCCTTGACTTCATTTTTATTTGCTATTGTTTATTTGTTCTATGCCTTGATTTTTTAAAACATTAAGATATTAAACTTTGTGCATTTACATAAAAACTGAAAAAACTGAGGTGTTTTAGAACTTTTGACCACTTAGCTACAGCTGGCGTAGTGGGGTTACTCTGAGAAAGTTGCTTTTCACGCCCGGGACTTCTCCACATTAGGGAGAAAACAGCAAGCAGGCTAGAAAGCCAGCAGAGGTGCTTGAAATGAAAGAAAGCCAGGGCATTCTAGATAGATAGGTAGCAAAGTATGAAGCACTTCCTCTTCCTGACACCTACCAGGGCTCCACAGAAAACGTTTAAATGCATGTTTTATCTATCCAACTACCTAGCTACCTCTTCCTTAGTTAATGACTGGTGGGACATCGTTTTTTAGAACTACTCCTGGAAGCTCTAAAATACCACGATCATACCTGAGCCTGGTGGAGGGAACCTCACCTGTCTTGGCCACTATTCTCAACCAGCTGTTTAATATACAGTGGACAACCCCAGATGGGGAACCCCATCAGATATTACAGTTTTCCCCATTTTCTACACACAAAAAATGTAACTATGCACACAATTCTGAAAACATTGGGATGCCCAAGGACGCGTATGGCCTCCCTAACCCTGACAGAGACAGGCAAGACACTAATTTCATACACAGCACATGATTTATTTACAGGAAACACAGTCCATATCTGCAACACAGTCCCTTCTCTCAGCCAGTCTTTTCACCTCAAATCCTCTTGACGAGCTTCATCCACTTCCCTCTCGACTCAGGTCATTGAGTGGTGGTGAAAGTCTCCCTTCATAGGGTACCTGGAAGGAGTCCAGGTGCCCAAGAAGCTTCTTCCAGTAGCACTTATGTGTGTGGTGTGGTGGAAGTTCTGCCATATAGGGCACTGGAAATGTCCAGGCACCCCCTGGCAGTGGCATTCCATGCTCATAACCCATGGCCCTGCTGGGCTGCCCTCTGTTGGTCCAGGGGAGAAATGGTCTTGAAAATACTCTTTCCCTGGGTCCTTCTGTAGTCGGGTTGTCCTGGCCGGGGTCTGCCACAATGTGAAGCTTACGTATGAAAAACATGACTCCAAACTGCCAATCTCTAAGCACAATTCCATTGGTCTCACTCAAATATTATTCTAAATCACAGTTTTGTAAATCTCCAAAGACAAATTGCATCATTTAGCACACTTTGTTCATCATGAAACATTGACCTTCAAAATGTTGATTACCAATTTATCTCACTCATGATGCACTTGTGTAAACTCAATTGGAAGAACAATTCAAATGTGTCTGAGCATAAAAGAGACCTCAAGTGACTTATACTGGTGTTATGCAAGACAATGGAGCAGCCAGAACACAGAGGAAGAGGAAGAGGAAGAAGAAGAGTGAGAGCAAGAAGAGGCCTAGCAGGCAGCAGAGGCTGTCCAGGACAAGGAAGAGGACAAGGAAGGCAAAGGTGAACCAATATTTCCAATGAAATGCATGCAACTTTGGTGGACCATGTAATCAATCAAGGCCAGCTGTATTTGAGCCGCTTCACAGTAGGCTCAGTTATCTGGACTTTTAGAGAAGAGAATAGGTAAGTAACCACTTGAGAAGTTTCACAGTACTCTCTACAGTAATTACAGTATACCATAACTTTATGGTTTCAATGGATATCTACAGTGCTCACACTGTAAAAAATGGCCCTTCAAATTCAGGATGAATTATGATTGTTACTATATATCTAAACCGTAAGGAAAAAGTAAAAAGCTTGAATTAAGTGAAAAGAATCATGATATGAAACATTTTAAGGTAGGATTTAAGTAAGAAATATTAGGCAATGTTAGTAAATTATTGAATAAAACTTCCCAAACCAAGAATATTAGCAGGAGAAAAGAAAAAAAAAATCACTCCTAATATTTATGTAAATGACACCAAAAAATTACACAAAACACACCACAGTCAAAGATGGCATAAAATAATTATTTTATTGATTCAAATGTTTCCAGAATCATGCAGCAATATCAAATGTGAAGATTTTAACTTCTGCGATATTTTGGGTACAATTTACAATTCCCAATATTTCTAAAATATTAAAATTATAAAAAACACTGAATGTGGTATATCCATCCATCCATTATCCAACCCGCTATATCCTAACTATAGGGTCACGGGGGTCTGCTGGAGCCAATCACAGTCAACACAGGACACAAGGTAGGAAACAAACCCCGGACAGGGCGCCAGCCCACCATAGGGCAATGTGGTATATTTTCTATCAGAACTCCAATACATTATTCAATCATTGTTAGAATATGCCAAAAACAAAGCCACAACAACATGAGATGATCTTAAGCTATCCAGTATTTCAAACTCAAAAAGTGAAACTTTTGACAATTTGAAGCTGCCGTGAAAAGGCGCCCTCAATACACATTTTTTCAAATTACATTTTACACATAACAAATATGTCCAGGCAACGGCCAGTTGTTCTTAAAAGTGATGCATGTGTAGGCAAGAACCCAACAATATCTAAGGGCTAAATTTCCAATGAATTTCCAGTTTAGCTAAGTAACTTGTTGCACTCTGGCCTTTGCATTTTGGAAGGGGTTGTGTCTTTCATGTATGGCATCCTGACGTATCTCAGTTTGTAGAACCAAGAGAAGAGTAGAGATGCAGTTTGTGTAAGTCATATTAAAGGCATAATGGTGTCACATGAAGTCCACCCTCATGCAATTGATTCTTGGGCAATGTTGTTATGGGCTGGGGCTGGTCCTCACAGCTATACATAGTGAATAGCTATACATAAATTCCCAGGGCCAAGATACTTTACTCCTTCAGAAGCCTGCAACATGCATACAATAAGCTGCAAATTCACCTTAACCAAATTTAGAACATTCAATAAGATTATACGCACACACACACATTCTCAAGGGGCAAGGATATTGATACCCAGAATATATTATGGCCAGGACAAAGCTTACAGATGGACTTTTTTTGAGCTAACTTGTTGCAAGATAAGATAAAGCACTCTACTACTAATATTACTGAAAGTGTGACTATGACCCCCTTTTGAGGCTTCACACCCATTTTTAAATCAAGATGCCATTTTTGAAGCGGCATGTGGAAGGATCCAGGCTTAGGGAGTTAGGGAAAATGACAACAGTATTATCTCTGAACCCCAAATGAGAAGTATGAATATGTAGCCAGTCGTTGCCCAAGGGTGTTGAGAGCGGGTGGAGATGCATTGTCGGACTTGTTTTGGAGAGCAGACTAAGATTTTGGATATGAAATGACCCTGAGGAAGGAAAATTGTTTGTTTCCCACATCAAAAATCATTTAACAACTCTAAAAACTCGTCTTAATGAGTTTCATGTTTCACAATTGGCAAATCAAATGTTAACCAAACATTTGGGTAATTTACTATACAAAAAATGAAACCCTGTTGTTTCATTCATCACTGTGTTCTATACTCGTGGCAGTAGTGAGTCTATAACTGGGTGTCTAAAAAATTACTCTATCTGTTCAGAAGTGTGTTATGGTTTATATGCCTATTGTACATTTTTATTTTTCAGTTTACTATAAACAGTTTCTTTAATGCTCTAAACAAAATTAGACATTCAAAAAGTTGCTAGATATGATGGAATCTTAGTATACTGTAAGAGCTTCTTAGTGTGATCACGGTGATGGCCTATGCACATGTCTGGTTGCTATGACTTGGACAATACAATACCAATGTAATTTAAGTATCAAACAGCTACTGCATGTCTACAATTGAATGAGTCAATTCATGACAAGATTTACCAATGGCATCACTTGCCTTAAACTTGTCTTAAGCTTACACACATATTATCTTTATATATAATATGCTATCGTGGCTGTCTGTTTGTCTGTCCAGGATTTTACATCACCTGTAGCTCGTTATCCATTTGACCTTTTGACCTGAAATTTGGTACACATATACTACTTGACGTCTACTGTCCGCTTTCGGGATGATGATTTACCTCCAAGGTTATTCCTCTTTTTATTTTTATTTTATTTTATTGTAGAATCAACTCTCAGCAGTGGCCAGCAGTGCAGCCATGTGGCGCATGCGTAAGGGCACCGTTCTCATCCCTACCACCTTCGCCCTCACTTCTTGTCTATCTTTAATCATTCTTGAAGCAGATGGAAGGCTTAAGTGCCAGCTTAAGTGAAAAATTAAAGAAAACATTCTAAGTAATTGCAACACAAACACTGACTTAACAGTTTTAACTCGAAAAGATGCCGATGAAAGAAGAGAAGAAGTGGGCCGCTAGGGTGGAGAAAAGAAGAGCTGCTCAAAGCAAGCACATCAACCTCTGAGCAAACAAATGCTAAATGTACAGAGAAAGAGGATGAAAACTATGAATGCTCAAGTCAAGTGTAATCACTGCACGTTATCATGCAGTGCACCGTTACTGGTTCTCTATATTATCTATTACAGTTTGTATTGTCCTTTAAGAATGAAGATGGTGTAGCCTCTCAATAGATCACAAAATGTTATTATGTACCTTAAAAACCACCTAACACCAACAATTTCAAATCCTCAAAAGGGGAAGAAGCACTCAGAACTCTAAATTATACATAATGATGCAGCTCCTCTGTTTTTATAAGTCGAATGACAAGAGCAAATATTGAAAATAGGGAACTTTGAATTGACCCTTGCATATTCCATGATGAGGGGATGTTTGGCATCAGGAAAGACATCCGACTGTGAAATTCATGTCGAAACCTCAACTGGAGAAGTCTAGTAAAAAAAAAAAATAGCAGCCCCCTCATAAAATTAGGAATAGCTACAGAAGAACATATTAAATGAGATCAATCATTTCCATCTGTCAAACAAAGAGCTTCTCATATAGACAGAGGGATATTAAATTCAGTTAAAAAGGCAGACAGATTCTCCATCAACCTCTGGAAACTGACATACAGTATGTGCTTCATTTGAACTGCCCACCAATTAACAAGTACAAGCCCTAAACAAGGCAAAAATATGACAGATTCTCAGAACAAATGGAACAGGGCACAACAAAAGGTTTTGATTCTCATGGTTCTTCTGAGTAAGATCGAAAAGAAAAGCTCAGCTTCATTCAAAGTCAACCTTTTGCACTTTTCCTGCTTAACACTGTGAAACCCTTGAGTCATGTGATGCTGACTCCTAAGTGGAATGCAAAGCTGGTGAATAACCTTTGAAAGCAGACGTGTCTTGTTAGAGGAGTAACTTGAAATAGGATGTGACAGTTAACATGGTGAAGTCTGCTTTACAATTTGATCTATGCTCTGATATGCATGACTCTTTATAGAACTCACTTTGGTATTGCTAAATCAATATAATATCAATCTCACCCAGAGATGCAAAAATAAAATGGTGACACAAAGTTTTTTATTTTGAGAAGAGTTTAATCTCAAAGCAGTTTTAGCAGTGATATCCAATTGATGAAAATCGAGCTTGGAATGCCTCACAGATATATTAAAATAGTCCTTTATGAGCAGTTATAGTCATGTGTGAGGCTCAATGGACACAAACCACTTTAGTAAAGAAAATTAACAGTCACAGCGGTATCTGATGATTCTTCTGATTATGACTGCACAAAATATACATTTCTTAAGGGCTGAACACCTGAGGTTATTTAGCTGGATTCACGTTAACACTCCGCTACTAGGGAGAAGGTTAAATTCCACCCATGGTTTAATGCATTTCTTCTTCTGTGGGGTTTATTCCAGATAGCATTTGCAAATAAATAGTAAATTAATTTGTTTTTTTGTTTTTGTATCACCTAGCAAGAGGTGATAAGTCAAGGACAGTGTGTAATATAAGAACACTTAAGAAGACTTTATCTGATGTGGGGGTCCTCCTAATCTCAACTCTAAAAGTGGGAATTGTTCAGTAAGTTTTGGACACCTGATCAGGGTATGAAGTAATGATGGCCAGGTTCAGTCAGATGATGGACATTAGTTAATGGTGGGAAGAGTTAAAAGGAGGAGAATTTTTGCATTGATGGTATGGCGGGTGGCCGGGGCCCCTGCCTGGCCGTGACACCCCTCAGATGTAATGACCTGGGGAGACAGCATTTACGAGGCTCTACCTCCCCTGGGATGCTAGAGGGCAGCCCTCCTGGGTGGCTGTGACACCACGGATTCCCATAAGGCACTCTGGCTGTTGGAGTTTAGTACGGTCCTGCTGGGTTCCATGGGGGCCGCCTGGTAGTGTTGCCTTTTCTTGAACTTCCATTACAACTCAGAGTGATTCCAGGTAATGCTAATGAACCACCTGGAGCACTCCTAGGAGCAACATAAAGGGGGTCGCCTCCCTCCATTCAAGGAGGCAGAGAGGAAGGAAGATTAAGCTTGCTGGGAGTGGAGGCGGCTAAAAAAGAGAGAAGGAGGAAGAAGAAGAAAAAAGGGACTGAGAATTGTGTCCTTATACTTTTGTACAGTGGTGTAGGGAGCAAAAGTAAAAGTGCTGCCCCACATGAATACAACGTGTATACTGGACTTGAACTTGTGTCTATCTGTCTGTGTCGGGTAGGGTGGCTTGTACGCCTCCTGGTAGGTTCACAATGATAAGAAATGTAATATAAACTGATGTACTTCCTAGTTTAAGTGCTTGCACCATGGTGAAGTCTCTTTATTGCATTGCAGTGTAATAACGAGTGTGGTATACGATTTAAACTTCCTCCTGCCTGTTTTTGATTAACGGTCATTTCTACCATACAAAAGTCAGAAGTTCGATTACAAACTGAGTCAAGGAGTCATTAAAGATGTTGTTATTTAAAATACCTAATACAGTGCAGCCTGGGGGATGGTTATGAGCAAAATTTCTATAAATTAATATTGATATTGAGCCAAATACATGAATACACATATTGTATATTATTTTATGCAGTAGTCTGCATGCTGCTTCCTCTATAATAGCCCCTAAATCTTTAATACTATATTCCTATTTTTCTTATCATATAATCAATATGCTTTTTAAAAAAACTCATAATTTAAAATTATTTCAATTAATAACTAAGACAACTTTCATAAAAAGGCCAAAAGATCAATGCTACAAAGTCTTTAGGGTTAGAGTTCATCAGGAAGCATGGTGGCACAGTGGATACAACTGCTGCTTCATACATCCTGGGTTTGAATCCCAGGCCTGGTTCATTTTCAATGCAAGGTTTGCACATTTTCCCAGTGACTCCATACATTTTCCTACAGGGATTTATAAATTTCATCCCACATTCCCAAAGCTTGCTGGGTAGTTTAATCTGTGATTGCAAACTTGCTTATATAGGTGTATGTTTGAGTGAGCCCTCTGATGGACTGGAAACCCGTCCAGGGCTGTATCCCACCTAGCGCTTCCAGGATAGATTCTACTTTGAGACCCACGTGGGTTTTGAGAATGCTACAGCATGTTATGTTCTGAAGGAAAACATAAAGGAAATAAGAATTGGTTTAAATCAGCCTTGCACAAGAATAATGATATGTTGGAGCTCTGACGGTAGCTGGACAAAATGTAGTTCTTTAAAATGATTTTTAACTTTCTTGAAACTGTGTCATAAATAATCCATCCTTATATATCCAACACTGGATGTTAATTTTCATTCCAAAACAAGACTCACACAATTAAATTTTCAGTGTCTAAACTTGCACTTTTCCATGAGTAGGTCAGAGGATGTCCCAGCAGCACTAAACACAATTCAGAAACCAACAGTGGAATAAACATGGGTCAATTATGGGGCACATTCATGCATACCCCACATCATTTATATATATAAGGCCATTGTGGACTAGCCATATCCCCTAATATGAATATTGCGAGATAGGATGTGAAAGGACATAGAATAAATACATCAGGGCTACTTATCATCAGCCATTCACATGATAAAATATTATCAATCGGGAAATGGCACTATAACATAGAAAGACTACACTAATAAGCCTATGAAAGGCGACATGTCTGCCAAAGAATTCTGAAACAATTTAACATTCATACTATTGCACTAGAATTCATCAGCAAGAAGACCAACAAGTGAGTCAGTTTTGCTTATATTGTTAATTCATTAATGGGAACTAGTCATTGAAACCTAACATACAAACTTTTATTTGTAACATGTCCCGAAATGGGTTTCACTGATTTTGAATTTAGAACATTATCCAAGTTTTTGCCAAATATGACATTTATTGAACAGAACTAAACAACACAATCACATTCTTGTGGCTCACCTTTAAAGAGACAAAAAAGCAGGGAAGTGAAGGTTATGTTGCAATCTCTGTCCATCCTGGACTTCATATAATTTGTCTCTTCGTTATTGGTTTCCAAAGTGATATCTTGATTAGTTTCCAAAATAATATGGGTTATAATCTTACTTACGTGTCTGAAGTCTGCAATATAATGGGGAACAAATGCTGAATCTGCACATCCATCCCAGGCCAAACGAACTCTGTAAGACAATGTGTCAGTCTTTCACACTATACAGATCATAACACATGTGGCAACTGTTAGCACCAAGTTTTGATATTCTCTAAGACTCTGTCTATAAAGTCTTGCCATGATTTCTACATTATAACAACTATCTAACAATGTCCCGCCCAAGGTGCCCTGAAAGAAAGAAAACTTCTGACTTGGCAGTCTTATTCAAAGAGAAGTATTATGGATATATATTGTTGTTGGTATAAAGGAGTCCCAGTAGTGTTTCTTGACACACTTCTGCTGAATGGTTTGTTGGCTGAAAGTACTCAGTGTTAGCGTGTCAGAGAGAGGATGTGAAGCATTGTTCATAATGACATTCAGTCTTGTTTAAATTCTCTCCTTTGACACAACCTCCATGTTGTCCAGTGTGTGTTCCATAACTGAGCCTGTCTATTTAATTAGCTTGTTGTTTCAGTGGGCCTCTTTTGAAGTGATGTTACCAGCACAGCACACCACAGCATAGAAAATCACACTGGCCATCACAGAGTTGTAGAAGATGTTTAGGATGTTACTGCCCACATTAAAGGAACACAGCCACCTAAGCAAAAAGAGCCTACACTGCTCTTTCTTGTACAGTTCCTCTGTGTTATGAGACTAGTCCAGCCTGTAATTGATGTGGACCCCTAAATACTTAAAGGAATGCCCCACCCCTACATCCACTAGTGGCTTGACATAGAGGTTATTTGGTGTGGTAAAAGTCAATGACCAGTTCCTTGGTTTTGCTGATGTTAAGGTGCAGACAATTCTCTTTGCACCAAGAAACAAAGTTCTCCACCTGACTCCTATACTCTTTCTCACCCTCTTTATCAATACACCCCATAAGTGCAGAATCATCTCAGAATTTCTGCAAGTGACACAGCCTGCTGTTATAGTCTGAGGTGTACAAAGTAAAGAGAAAAGGAGACAGGACTGTTCCTTGTGGTGCTCCAGTGTTGCTCACATTCGTATCAGAAACATAGTTCTTCAGGTAGTAAATTATCCAAGACACCCTAGGATCATCCACCAGCTAATCTCTGAGCTTACCTCTTAACATTGATGGCTGGATGGTATTGAAGAGAAATCAAAAAACATAATCCACAAAGTGTTGCCAGCTATGTCCAGGTGAAAATAAGCCTAGTGGAACAGAGAGATAATTACATTCCCTAATTCAATCATTGTCTAATAGGCAAACTGTAGTTGGTCCAGGTGGTCTATCACAAGAGACCTCATATAGTCCAGGAACAGTCTCTCAAAGGTCTTCATGATGTGAGACCTATGTGCTACTGCTCTGTGGTCAATAAGTGAAGAGGTACTGGCGTCTTTGGACCAGAAACAATACATGTTTTCCACAGGACTGCCACTTTCTAGAGCCTTAGAGTCAGACTGAGGAGGTGACAAAGGATACAACAAAGTAGGTCAAGGCCTGACTCCATCTGGTCCCTTTGCTTTTCATTGTGTAGCTTACTCAGCTGTCTCCTTACTTGGTTTTCAGTTATGGATAGCCCATACTGATGTTCAGATGTGTACTTGTCACTGGCCACTACAATTGACATGGTAGGAGTTGATTATGTAGTAGGGATGGTATAGGGGGATTGGTCCTTTGAAGAAAGTGAAAGTGGGAGGGAAAACCTACTAAACAATTGGTTCAATGTGTTAGCATTGTTCACATCCCCTTCTAGCACCTGTGTCCTGGATTGTTTGAAACCAGTAATTATACTCAGTCCATTCCAGACATCTTTCATGTTATTCTGAGTTAGTTTGTTTTCTGTTTTAGCATTGTAAGACTCCTTTTCTTCACTTAGCCTTTTCCTGAGTCCCCATTTGCAGTGGGAGGAATATAAACATTTATAAGTGCCATGTAACTTATTTCCAAGGGCAAATAACATGGACGAATTCCATCAGCCATAATTTCAATACCTGAATTTCAAACTGTAATATGCTCCCTTTTACATCACTCCTCATTCACATAGATGACCAGTCCCCCTCATGTCTTTCTTGCATGTAACACTGGATCTTTAGGATGCAATAGGACAGAGTCAGGCATATCAGGATTAAGTCAGCTTTCTGCAAAACACAAACGGCCACAGTACATGTATGCTCCTTGAGCCGCTATAAGAACAGACAGTTCATCCATCTTATATGACAGCGATCAAACATTACAATGGATGGCAGACCAGTTCTAAATACTTCCTTTCATTCTCACGTTAACAGTTTGCCCTCTCCGTCCTTAGACAAACAATTCTTGCAGTACATTCAAACTGAGCTATTTAAGCACTCATGATCAAAGGGAAAATAGCTTATTATGGGAGTATTTAATACACCCTACTTTTATTTGCTTATGTTTCCAGGTGTTGCAGATATAAGTCAGACTTGGAGTTCTCCTGCAACTTCTCCCAAATTTGCAGAACTTTTGAAGTGCAGTCAAGATGAGCCAGTGCCTGGGTTGGTAAATTTAGTATCCATTTAAAATGTATCTATCTGATTTCTAATAGCTACTATCAGACAGAGGTCAAATCAAATCTAATCTTAATCAAGACTAGTAACTAGTAAAACAAGTTCAGAAACGTGCATAGCTTCTGTAAAAAGCTGTTGCTTGCACAGTGCTCAGAAGTTGATTGTTAATTCAATGTTGTATAACAATAAAATGTCATATCTCTCAAGGGATGAATACTTTTTATAGTCACTATATGGCGAATACTCATTCAATGCATTATAAATCTAAACAATCTTTTTAAAGAAGGAGTAATTTAATTAATATCCATTATTTATTATAAGTCACACAACTGGCCGCAGAATTCTGAACATGGTACTGTCCATTTAAGGTCGACTTTAGAAGCCTCTACAATGAGATATTATAATAGTCCAAGCAACATATTTTACATGCATGTCTGAGAAATAAAGATTAAGAGATCAGTCTGAATTCTGTAAGATTTTTCAACTTAAAGAAATACATTTTCACTGGAATTTTAACATATGTCTGAAATGGCAGAGAAGAATGAAGTGAGGGTTTCAGATTTGTAGATAGTATAAAGGGCTTGACAGAAAACCATTAATCACCAAAATATGTGATTCATTCCAAAAAGAATGAGCACATTAGAATCAGCAAGCGATATCTGACAATATTGAAATGTGAGATGTGGATTCAGAAGTGCCATCAATCGTCTTACATTTGAATAAAAAAAATTACATCATCTGTTTCTAATACATGTTCTGACTTTTGTACAAGTAAATAGCTGACAAGTGCATGTTTGTTTTAGGATTGAAAATATTTCTTATTGATTAATATGCATTGGTTCTTAGATTTGCAATTGGTTGGACAAGCAGAAGATTTGAAACTACAGGCAGCTACATGTAGATGTTTTGAAAGCCATAGTAGCTTGAGGTCAAAACATAAGCAGAGACTGCAATTGTGAAATTCTTTTTCCTGGAAAAGTAAAAATGAGAGTTTAGTTTTCTTTCTTAATGAAGCCTACTTAATTATTTAAAGTTCAGATGGAAATTGCTTGCAGCAGCTATTGGAATTATGTAAAATGTAACTAGCATGACACATAAGCGTCTGTGCAAATATAACTGGATATGGTTGCCATGTGCTTGCACTGTGAAAGACTCAAAAGTATTGACATCATTGACGCCAAAGACGATGATGTCTCCAAATTAAAGAATTAATAAAATGAATTTCGCAAAAACCAGCAGACTACTCTATAAATCTAGAAGAAGAACATTAATATGTCTAGCACTTTATATGCATAGAGATTTCCTTCTTTTTAAGGAGGAAATCTATGCAACTGCAATCATGTAGCTATATGGATATGTCGGCATAGGTACTGGAACCACCACATAAAATTTAAATCAGTGGCTTAGGCATTGTTTGATGCCAGTGTTTAAGCACTGTTATCTCAGTAGTTAAAATTCAAAATGGCCAGGAAGATTCACAGCTTGGATGCCCGCCTCCTGCTCTTTTTCCAAACTGACTTTCCTGAGTTTACTACTGGCACTTTGTGTCAGAGACCACTGCCATATCATCTATCTATCTATCTATCTATCTATCTATCTATCTATCTATCTATCTATCTATCTATCTATCTATCTATCTATCTATCTATCTATATTGTCACACATGTGCGATTAGGAGGCAGTCAAAGAGCCTAATTGTGAGTGAAACATCGCGAGATATAGGGTTGTCACGTGGTACTTACCCAAATCTCTTTTGATCAACAGAAAACCTGAAGAAAAAATAATCCTCCACTTCAGGGTTCCTCAAAACTTGGTTTTTGTTTGTGCTGTATTCTTTGGGGAAGAATAATCACCACAATTGGCGTAGTCGACAAGGATTGTTTTTTCGTCTGTTTAAAGATGTCAGAGGAACAGGACCTGAACACCGTTCTCAACACCATCATGGGCGACCTTCAAACCCTGAAATTACAGATGGGCGAAACAAGGACCCAAGTAGCAGAAGCCAACGCTCATGCTGCAGCTGCTGTAGGAGTACGGATAGAGGTCACTCGGCCACCTCCTATTGCCATAACTACACTCACGGAGTTGGACGACATCGAAACATATTTTTTGATCTTTGAGCGTACCGCTAAGCGGAACGCATGGCCGAGGTCAGAATGGGCGTACCTACTGGCTCCCTACCTGAAGGGAACGGCAGAGAGCCTATTATGATCTAACTGAGGAGCAGGCCGCTGATTATGATGCTCTAAAAAAAGAGGTGTTCAAGCGCTACGGCGTATCCGCGGAACAGCAGGCGAGAGAATGGAGGGAGTGGCAATTCGATCCAGAGAGACCGATCAGAACCCAGGGCTTTGAAGCCTGGGGGAAAGTATGTCGCTGGCTACGGCCCGACATTAATAATTCGCACAAGATGGCCGAGCTTCTAGCGTGTGAAACCTTTGTGCATGCCCTCCCTGACCATATCCCCCAGCAAGTACGCAAACAAAACTTTGAAGACATGGACACCTTAATCCAAATCACAGAGCGCCACTGGGCGGCTTGCAAATCAGGGAAATCAGAACGGTTCTCATGCCGAACCCAACAGGCACGTGGGGCAGCTCCTGAGCCCACCCGACAAGCTCCTGAGCCTGCCGTCCGTAAACGGGACAGAGGTGCTAATCTTCCCCGCTGTTTCAAGTGTGGGGAGATCGGACATCTGTCCCCCAACTGTTCCTTTGAGCCCATGGATTGCTCATTAGTTAGGGGAGAAAGGTATTGTGCCACTGTGACTAATCCTTTATCTCTTCCATATACAGGTGCAGTTATTATAAATGGCAGGCAGGTAAGAGCAATGTTTGATTCTGGGAGTAACATTTCCATTGTTGCTACCCGTTTCGTTTTACCGCAACAGTGGACTAGGATAAAAACTAGTCTAAAATGTACTCATGGGGATATCCGGTATTATAAAACTGCCAGATGTGTGGTATCGGTAAATCATCATCCAACGAGCATGGCCATGGCTGTATTACTGGATCCCCCTTTTCCAGTTATACTGGGTAGAGACTGAAATAAAATTACCAGCGGTAATAACGTAACTGTACCTGAAAAACATTTAGGCTTTGTAATGGAGAATACAGCTACGACTGCCTCCACGCCATGTCCCACAGTAGCACGGACCCATACGGGTACCCAATGTGAAGAATTTGATGTCCCATCGACCTCTGCGGGAACTAGTACAGTTAACGTAGAGGACGTGGTGACCGAAACCACACCCCTTGAGGTCGCACAAGACCCAATACAAGATTTAACTGCCCAATTTCTATTAACACCATTGTCTTTTAAAAGAGAACAATGGAATGATGATTCCTTAAAAAATATTAGGAATGCAATAGTATCTACCGAGGGTTATACAACCCTGGATCCCATGCCACCGATGCTGTTCTTTGTACTTAAAAACGAATTATTATATAGAGTGGCAGAACATGAGGGAGAAGTGTGAGCGCTGTTGTTGATTCCATGCACTTTTCAGCGAAAGGTGTGTGAATTAGCACACGCTCACCTTCTAGGAGCCCACTTAGGCTCCGAAAAAACATTAGAGAGAATAAAACTCCGATTCTATTGGCCGGGAATTAACGAGGAGGTCCGGCGATTTTGCACTTCATGTCCAGAGTGTCAACTTCGCCAGATTCCAAGAAGGACGCGAGCTCCTCTCGTTCCCCTTCCCCTTATTGATATCCCTTTTGAACGAGTCGGTGTCGATCTCGTAGGACCACTGGAACCCTCATTAAAAGGCTTTAAATATATTTTGGTGCTAGTAGATTATGCCACTCGTTTTCCGGAAGCTGTTCCGTTGCGCTCAGCTAATACGAAAAACATCGCACGGGAATTAGTAGGGATATTTGCCCGTGTTGGGATCCCCAAAGAGGTTTTAACAGACCAAGGGACTCCTTTCACGTCGGAGACGTTCAGGGAAGTAGCCAAATTACTCCGAATAAAACATTTGAAAACGTCTGTCTATCATCCCCAAACTGACAGGTTGGTGGAGCGTTTTAATCAAACTTTGAAACAGATGTTACGCAAGGTAGTTAACGAGGATGGAAGAAACTGGGATCAGTTGCTTCCTCTCGTTTTGTTTGCTTATCGGGAAGTCCCTCAGACCTCCACTGGTTTCTCTCCTTTTGAATTATTATATGGAAGACAACCCAGAGGGCTTTTGGATATGTTAAAAGAAGGATGGGAAGAGGAGGTCCTCCCTACTTCAAATATTCTTGAATATATCGCGCAATTACGCGATAGACTAGAGAAAATCAGACCCATTCTAAAAGAACATTTGGAAAAGGCACAAGCAGCACAGTCCCGTTATTATAACCGAAACACAGCCATTCGAGAATTTGTCCCGGGTGATCGTGTGATGGTGCTCGTCCCAACTTCTCATTCAAAGTTGTTAGCACATTGGCAAGGCCCTTATGAAGTTAAAGAAAGAAAAGGTCTCGTTGATTATTTGTTAAACAACCTAATAAGCGACTGACTGAACGAGTGTATCATATTAATTTGCTGAAACCATGGAAGGACAGGTAATCTGATCCCTCGTCCAATCAGCCTCGTTCTCTTTTTATGTCATGTGCCCACCTTAATTTTGGCCCCGATTTGACATTTAAACAACGACAAGATCTCGAGACGGCTATCTTGTCTGTCCCTAAAGTTGTGGACGAGATACCTGGATGTACTGCGTTGATTGTTCATGACATTATTACTAACCATGGAGTGATTGTCAGAGAGAGACCTTATAGGCTCTCGGAGGCAAAGAAAGGTAGAGTTGGAAATTAGACGAATGCTAAAATTGGGGGTTATTGAGGCAAGCTATAGCCCTTGGTCTAGTCCAATTGTCTTAGTTTCTAAACCTGATGGGTCGTGGAGGTTCTGTAATGACTTTCGTCGACTTAATCAGGTCTCTAAATTTGATGCATATCCCATGCCACGAGTAGATGATTTACTTGATCGGTTAGGGAACGCTCAATTCCTAACTACTCTTGACATGACCAAAGGGTATTGGCAAATTCCCTTAACGGACTCCGCCAAAGAAAAAAACACTTTTAGTACTCCCAGTGGACATTGGCAATACAGGGTCCTTCCTTTTGGCTTGCACGGGGCACCAGCTACCTTCCAACGTCTGGTAGACACACTGCTACGGCCCCACAAATCATATAGTGCTGCCTACCTAGATGATGTTGTCATTTATTCCAGCACGTGGAAGGATCATGTATGGCAGGTTAAAACAATACTCTCCAAGCTAGCGTCTGCTGGTCTTCGAATTAATCCGAAAAAATGTTTTTTTGGATTAAGAGAAGCCAAATATTTAGGCTACCTAGTAGGAGGGGGTGTTGTTAAACCACAATGTTCTAAGATTGATGCCATTTTGAATTGGCCCCGTCCGATGAATAAGCGGCAAGTACAAGCATTTTTGGGATTGGCAGGTTACTATCGCCGTTTTGTACCTCATTGCTCAGAAATTGCTGCGCCCTTATCTAATTTAACAAGGAAACGCGCACCTTTAAAAGTGGTATGGGACATTTCAGTTGATAAAGCATTCAGTGACTTAAAATTGGCCCTTACTTCAGCACCTGTTTTAAGTTCTCCTGATTTTTCTGTTCCTTTCATCCTCCAGACCGACGCATCGGCCACAGGTTTGGGTGCCGTGCTGAGCCAATGCGTTGATGGTGCTGAACACCCTGTTATGTACCTGAGCCGGAAACTGCTGGACCGGGAGACAAAGTATGCTGCGGTGGAGGGAGAAGCCTTGGCGATTAAGTGGGCTGTCACGTCTTTGAGGTACTACCTATTGGGGCGTGATTTTACTCTGGTGACGGATCATACTGCTTTACAATGGATGTCCCTTCATCGGGAGTCTAACCCTAGCATCACTAGGTGGTTTTTGAATCTTTAACCTTATCGTTTCAGTGTCATTTATCGTAAAGGTTCCTTGCAGGCCAATGCAGATGGTCTCTCTCTCGTGTCCACGACCTCTTGGTGCAGGTCGCCCGACCCGATGGGTCTGGGCTGAGGGGGGGGTCATGTCACACATGTGCGATTAGGAGGCAGTCAAAGAGCCTAAAGGTGAGTGAAACATCGCGAGATAGAGGGTTGTCGTGTGGTACTTACCCAAATCTCTTTTGATCAACAGAAAACCTGAAGAAAAATAATCCTCCACTTCAGGGTTCCAAAATGGCCGCGACGACGTCACTTCCGGTCAACCATGATGACGTCACTTCCGGCTCCATCAATTCACCTCACTTCCATTCAATCATAATGACGTTGTTTCCGGTTCCTGTTTTCAACGCCACTTCCTGCCAACCATTTCCTGTACCATAATCCTTTTCTATATAAAGCCGCCATTTTGTTTAAAGAAAACTGTTCACTGTTTTATTTTTGAGACTCTGAATCACTTACATTCATTATTTTCTGGGCGACAATATATGGGGACGGTCCCGAAAACTTTGTTTTTGTTTGTGCTGTATTCTTTTGGGAAGAATAATCACCACAATAGGGCTGGGCGATTTTGCCTAAAAAAAAATCTTCGATTTTTAAAGAAAAATTCAAGTTTCGATTCGATTTTCAATTTTTTTTTTCCAATGCACTTAAAAAATGGCTGCAGACATAAGATATAGTGTCAAAAGTGCAACTTTATTGCTATGATTGTCCTCAAGAGTTAAAATGCGCAGAATCCCAACACAAAAAGTAAATGAGGCTCTGTCATTCAACAATTTCAAGCTTTAACCCAGGTTTAAGCAAAAGTGCAACAGCTTCACAGTAGCTTAAATTTTCTGTTCAAGAAATCAGATAATTACAAATGTTGTAACATATAACATTACAATAAAAAAAAAATAAACTCTTCTCAGTATAGTGTGAATATAAAAAATGAAACATGCCTGTGGCAGACATATAGCCTGCTCAAAGAATGAACAAATATAAACTTTTATCTAGAACAACAAAACACGTGCTTGTTAGATCTCTGAAACATTGTGCATGCTCATTCTAAACATTTTTTGCAAGAAAGATGAGCCTGTCCACAACCTCTGGCTTAAGGCAGGCCCGGTTGTAGGTAACTATTCCCCCACCCACACTAAATACTCTCTTTGAGGGGGCACTAGTGGCTGGAATAGAAAGATATTTTTAGCCAGTAAGCTTAGCCTTGGAAAGTTGGGCTGATGCAGCTTCCACCATTCAAGAGGATCTGTGTCTGGCTCTATGTCTGGAATAAGGAAATACGTTGCAAGCTCAGTCTCAATTTTTTTCTCAGATTGTGGGTGTGGCGTGGTGGATGGTGCACTGTTTTTAAAGAAGGCACCCAGAGTCATTTTCTTTTTTGGTGGGGTGTTCTCTTGAACAGCTGAGGGACCAGCTTCCTCTGTGGTAGAGATGCAAAGAGCTCTTTTTTTGACAACTTCCAGTTTGCTTGCATCAATGTAGGTTGTACGGAACCTCGGGTCTAAAAGTGTGGCCATGTCCAAAAGTTCCTCTTTCTCTAAATCACAGTATTTACTTTCGAGGTAACGCATGATGTTAGCTTTGATTGTTTTTGTTAGCTCCAAATCTTCCTCCTCTGGCAGGAGGAGACTTGTTTTAAACAAATGCAGCACTGGTTTGATGCATGACACACTGACATATGATTCCCCTGACAGTGCATCAGTGAAGTCCTGGAGAGGTTTTACTACTTTGTTGGTGGCTTCTAATACTTCCAAATCTTGCCACGTGGGAACAAGATGACGCGTTTTCTTGTCCGCACCCAGGACACGAGTTATTGCCTTCTCTTGCTCAAGAAAGCGCTCAATCATCTTTTGACGAGACCCCCAACAAGTTGGGGATTCTGAGATCAAAAGATGCTGGGGAATTCCAAGCTCAGCCTGCACCTCTGTCATGTCTCGCCTTTTTTTCCAGCTGTAGGAGAAGGCTGATACAGCTTTTTTGCAGACCCCTATGGCCCGATCGATCCTTGGATCCTTCACACCATTCTCTGTAATAAATGTGAAAAGATATTTAGTATATTTTTTGTCACTCCAAGCTTAAACTATGTATTTGATTATGTGAGTTTTCAAAATTGTTTTGTACTTTTATCACAATTTTAATAGCTGTAACACAGTTTAATACATAATGTATAATGAATGCAGATTAAGGAAAAGTCAGGTTTATTTATGTAACCCAGTCTATGTGTGTAAACCAGTTGAAATATATACCATGTTCTGGCTATTAAATTATAAGCAAACAGTACTTTACAATGTGCAAGTATGTGCACCTATTTATTCTTACACCAACTCTTACCTATAGCGTTGGAGTCTGTGGCCAAAACACTGCAAGCTGGGCCAGTTGTTGTCCTTAAGGGCTTTTATGATGTTGGTGCCACTATCAGTTGTCATGCAGACGAGTCGTTCCTCCGAAAGTCCCCAGGAGCTGAGAGCGTCTTTTAAGCCATGGGCAATTATGTCACCAGTGTGGTTGTCGGGGAAATACGCTGTCTGAAGGCAGATGCTGCGCAGAGTCCAACTAGTGTTGATGTAGTGAACTGTCAGACTCAGATATGGCTGCATCGTCCGGCTGGACCACAGGTCCGTTGTGGCTGAGTAAAACTGCATCTCCTCCAGCTCACTGTGGATCTTTTCCTGAGTTGTATTGTACAGGTGAGGCAGCACTACATCGGCGAAATACTTGCGACTGGGGACAACGTACCTCGCATCTAATACTTTCAGCATGTGATTAAAGCCTCGCTTTTTGACAGAATAACTTGGCAGCATGTCTGTGGCAATATAAAACGTGATCGCCTCTGTAATCGCTTTCCATCACGCTCCGTTCTTATCATAAGGTACACAGTTTGTAAAGCTCTTTGGAAGTGTAGTTTGCTTTTTAGCAGGTGTGCTAGAGGAGTCGTTTTCGCTACGGAGTCGGCTGCACTTCTCCCATTCTTCGGGATGTTTATTCCTCAGGTGCTGGAAAAGATTTGTTGTACTGCTGCTTCTAGTAGCAACAGCCTTGAAACATATTTTGCAGCAAGGCTTCTTCTGTGTTTCGTCTGCTGCATCAAAACCAAACCAGTTCTAAATTACGGAATTACCTGTGCCTTTCTTTGGAAGTAGTTCTCTGCTACACGCTGCCATGTTGTTTTGACTGTGTTAGGCGGGGCGGGGGCTGGCTCATATCGCGCTACAGTAACCAACAAGGACGAAATGCAGAAAAGTCCGAAAAAACTATTGTGGCAAAAAACTCGAGTTTGCAAAATAAAAATCGCTTTAAACTACAAAATCGATAAATCGATGAAATCGATTTTTTGCCCAGCCCTAATATACATATATATACACACATATATATATATATATATATATATATATATACTGTATATATATAAAATCCTCACTCACGCACCAGCCTCTGTTGAGTTCGAAATTGTAGGAGAAAACAAAATGTATCTTTGTGCATTTTATTTTTGAGTGTATTTCTGACTGTATGTGTAATTAAGATCCTTGTCTATTAAGATCTATTGAATATTGTGCAAGAAAATGGTGAAATAATCACAATTTCTTTTAAAAGCATTGTGCTCTCTATAAGAATGTTATATATAAGAAGCTCCTATTTAATAAGAAGATGTTTATGAAAGGTTTTTAATCTGTTTAAATATTTTGGGACCTTTAGATATACAAAGATATAGTATGTGTTATGGATTATATTATTTATTTGTATTTTGATTTGTGTAGACTAATGTACATTAGTACATTAGTAGTACAAAGTGTGCTATGCAAATATACCTAGCATAATAAAAATTGCCACTTTCCCATTTTCTGTAGTCTACAAAGTAACCAGTTCATATGTAGGCTCCATTGGATCCAATGCTATAATAAAGGATATTCATATCTGACTCACCTAGTTCAAAATATATAATTCTGGCAAGAAAAAATATACAAAAAAAAAATTCAAAGCAGAACTGATGGGCTGCCCAATTAACAGCATACACAGTTGCAACAGGTATTTCCAAACGTCCAGAACAGTGGTAAAAATGGACAGACTAGGACTGAAGATTTTATAGAAAAATAAACACATGCATATAGTAATTTGCTGTTCTCATCTTTTCTGAATTGCATGTCAAATACATTACATACATTTTGTTACTATTGTAAAAAAAAGTCAGCATTGTCATTTTTTGACTGCCAGGAGCATCCCAGATTTATCATCATTTTTTTAAATGAAAAAGTTACTACAACCAAAATTTAATTCTAAATAAGCTGCTGGCAGAAAGAGTGGGGAGAGTAAGAAATACTTATGATTTTTCTAATACTGTATCTTGAGTATCACATACATAATAAAGTATCACAGAACTTGCTAGACTTTGAATAATAAAGATACCTACTTCGGCTCTGGATATTCCTACTTTTGTAAGTAGATTTTTTTTTTTTTATCAGAAAGTCTCGAATTGGTGTTTGAGCATACATTTACACAATTGAATTTCAGAAACAGAGTTTGCCTCACATGCATTTATTGGCTACTTTGCAAAATAAATTATTAACTGATGATGATGTAGATCTGTTTGTCTGTACTGAAATTCAAAACAGAGAAACCTATCCTGAATTATGGTACAAAAGTCATTAAACACATATCTCACGGACATCATTTAAAAGATTCAGTATGTTGGGACTCAAAAGAAAAAAAGTGTTTGAATTTCCTAAAGCTTTCGTTAATTCAACAGCTATGGCTAAGGCTGGTTTTCCTGATTATCGCTGCAGAGATAATCGTCACAAACAACACACTTATCACAGAAAGAAAAATGAGCGGCAGAGTTGCAAAGTGGCTGGCGCATAGTGCCCACCTGGTTGTTTGCGAGCGAAGTGAGTAGGGGGCAAAACCCCCTTGTTTTATATATTTTTACCTTGTCGTGGATTTTTTCTCTAGTGCTTATCTCCACACTACATAATAGACTAATGGTGTACGCTGGCTGTAACTGAGTTTCATTCCACTTAGTTTTGGTGATTAACTTCAGTTGGTCATCTGAATGCCAATGCCAAGCAAGTGGTCAGTTATTGAGAGTCTGCGAAGATTATAGACTAACACTAAAATCATGAAGGAAGACTCACAAAATTTAAAAACAAGGTACCCAAACTAGGTAACAACATGATGTGAATCTTTCTTGAATGAAAACTGGGCAAGTATGTTGCCATTATTAACTACTGTTTATTTGTGGTATTGGACTGATTTTGTTTTGTTTGTTTCTTAATTATTTATCACATTCTTCATTGTGTCGTGAATTTGCATGTTGTGGATGCACCACTGATTTTACTAAGGGTCATTTATTTGGGTTATCCACTTAGTGTTATCTTTCAGAATTTTGATTGTATTATTTTGACAGATTACTCTTTTTCGTTAGAGTTATGTTTTGGTCAGTTAGGTCATGACAAACAGAAAAAATAAGTTAAACCACCTGAATGACCAAACAAATTTTTGCTTCTGCTGTTATTAAATTCATTTGTGGCTATGTCTCTTATTTCCTGCAAAAGGTTTATAACTTTTATGGGCAGAATTTCTAGGCACAGCCAGGGTGTTGAGGGAGCCCGGTTTGGTGGACTCAGGATTGGGTCACTGCTTTTTGCAGATAATGTTGTCCTGTTTGCTTCATCAGGCCGTGATCTTCAGCTCTATCTGAATTGGTTCACAGCTGAGTGTGAAGCAGCTAGGATGGGAATCAGCACTTCCAAATCCAAGACAATGGTCCTCAGCCGGAAAAGAGTCGAGTGCCCACTCAGGGTTGGGAGTGAGATCCTGCCCCAAGTGGAGGAGTTCAAGTATCTCGGGGTCTTGTTCACGAGTGAGGGAAGAATGGAGCGTGAGATCGAAAGGCGGATCGGGGCAGCGTCCGCAGTGATGCGGGCTCTGTATCGGTCTGTCGTGGTGAAAAAGGAGCTGAGCCGTAAGGCAAAGCTCTCAATTTACTAGTCAATCTACGTTCCTACCCTCACCTATGGTCATGAACTATTAGTAGTGACTGAAAGAACAAGATTGCGAATACAAGCGGCTGAAATGAGTTTCCTCTGCATGGTGTCTGGGCTTTCCCTTAAAGATAGGATGAGAAGCTCAGTCATCTGGGAGGGGCTCAGAGTAGAGGAGTCAGATGAGATGGCTCGGGCATCTGATCAGGATGCCTCCTGGACGCCTCCCTGGTGAGGTGTTCCGAGCACGTCCAACCGGGAGGAGGCCGCGGGGAAGACCCAGGACACGCTGGAGGGACTATGTCTTCCAGCTGGCATGGGATCACGTTGGGATTCCCCTTGAAGAACTAGAAGAATGGGGCTAGGGAGAGGGAAGTCTGACCCGACCTCGGATAAGCGGAAGAAGATCGTGAATCACTTTCAAAGTTTTCCATAGACAGCAGGATAAATGTTATCATAGGTTCATTTTTATAAACTTTTTTTAGCTCCTGACTTTGACTGAATAGGCTAAGGCAGGAAGAGTCAATGCCACAGACAGATATAATGGCAGGAATAATAAAAACAAGCATTCAGTTTTGCTTACATTTGCCAAATCTTTAATTATTTCTTTGATTATTAAAGATATGGAATGAATATTAAACTCTATATCTGTGTCTAACAACAGGCACAAGACTTATTTTGACAATATGTGACTACCTCGCTTCTTACTTATAGCAATATGGAGTAATTGCAATCAGCAATTTATTAGTAGCAATTATTTATAAGCTACTACTATAAGCTTTCAATTTAACCTAATCAGGGGTTTGTACAAGAAAGCAGAACTAGTGTGAAATCTTTTTAAAGTAAGACATAATTCACCCAAATCTAGTTAGTTCCCCTTCCAGAATTTTGCCCAACCTGTATTTCTGGAACTGATTAAGCCAGAATTATGTGACCAGTGAGACAAAGGCACACATAACTTGTTAATCCTGCTGTTTTGGAACAAGCTTAGGTTTGTCTGTTCCAGAAGATTTGACAAAATCCAGCTCCGTTACTGGGGTAACCAATTCCCTGAAACTACCTTGCAAATGAACAAGCTTAACTGGAAGGTTTAATGCTTTCCAACATCAATAATTAAGGAACAGAGCATCGAGTCATAAGATTAAAGGTCATAAATGGCCTGCCTGAATGAAATGTGGATTGCAGCCACACTATTTATGAAGCTGAAAAAGAAAGCCCACAAAATGTTGAAAAGGTTGTGTCTCCTCCAGAATGAACAATTGACACAAAAGCAAAACTCCTTTGCTAAATTCTGCCCAGAGAAACGTAATTAGATCCCAAATAGACATTCTGGTATGTTTAGAGAAAGGTCTGAATGAATGTTTCTATTTTACATTCAAGGCTTTAATATGTCTGAGCAACCTTCTAAAATAAGACTTGTTCACTATAACACATCATGACTTTGAGAAGACATCAATGCAAATCATGGACATTTACCGTCAATTAATTTTAATTTTTTTTGTAAAGGTTACCTATTTTTCAGAACATTAGTGGTGGAACACTAACTTGCAAAGCAATCACAAAAGTGTGCCTACTTTTGAAGTGGTATCTGTACATACATACACAAATGGGCTGTTTTCCCAAGGAAGAAATAAATAACCACCTTCAAACATTTTTTTAACATTTTTGATAACTGACTTGCTGGTGAGACTACGTGACCAACTTTATCCGTTCACCCTTGTCTTTTAAAGAAACACCTCTGAAGACTCTTTAGCAGAAATCTATACCAATATGCTTATCAATCCAGTTTTGATTAGGTGTTCTGCAGTGGAATAAGGCAACAATATACTTCTGCGTTCATTTGGTTGATGTTACGGAAATTACTGAACATGTCAACCTCAAAGTGGCAAAAGTTCGAATTTCGGAAATCATGGCTTTTATGTTTCAAACATATGTTTGTGATAATGAATGAAGTTGGAAGTACTGTAATTAATTTTTATTATAGATTTTTGCCACTCTCTTTGCTGTAGCAAAAACAAAGCAACCAATAGTACATACATAGACATCCCCAGGAAATAACCCAAAGATCATTCTTGAAAGTGCTTAAGGATATATACTTATTCAATGATCTGGAGTTTTTATGTAAACAGTATCTAGAATGGTGGAAGATAAATGCTGCCAAATTAAATTATTAACAATGAAAATGGCTTTGGTGGTCTATAAATTTATACCATTTGTACCTCCTGCTGGGTTTAAAGTGGGGAAGGACAAACAAACTGTAATTGCCTTTACTTCACTATTGGCACATAGACTTATCTTGCTCAGCTGGAAGAATCCTAACTCACCTCTTTTCAGTCAGTGGGGAACCAATGCTATATACTACTTGAAATTGGAAAAAACTAAATACTCACTTATAAGATCTGTGCAAAGCTTTTTTAAAACTTTGCAGGATCTAATTAATAACATTTTAGAATAAGCATTAAAATTGAGGAAGCAGATTCTCTTCTCCCTTTTATTGTATTTATTTACTTACTTTACTGTGTTGTCTACTATTAAAGTTTCACTATGTTGGCCTAGCTCTCTTTCTCATGTGTGGGGGTTGACTTGACTTGAACCTTAACTTGTAAAATTTGACTTGCTTGTATGGAATGTGCGGCACGGTGGCGCAGTGGGTAGCGCTGCTGCCTTGCAGTTATGAGATCCGGGTTTGTTTCCCGAGTACTCCCTGCGTGGAGTTTGCATGTTCTCCCCATGTCTGCGTGGGTTTCCACAGTCCAAAGACATGCAGTTTAGGTGCATTGGAGATTCTAAATTTTCCGTGGTGGGTGTGTGTGCATGTCCTGTGGTGGGCTGGCGCCCTGCCCGGGGTTTGTTTCCTGCCTTGCTCCCTGTGTTGGCTGGGATTGGCTCCAGCAGACCCTCGTGACCCTGTAGTTAGGATATAGTGGGTTGGATAATGGATGAATGTATGGAATGTTGTTTGATTTTACTACATTCAACAAAATGTTAAAAAAGAAAAAAAATGTATACTATAATTACACTAAAATGTGTTTGAACATTGAATATAATCACCTCAAGGGATTTGAAATCACCTACATTTTTTTGCAGCTTATCATTTAAAATTATTCCAAGGTCACATCATTGACCAATCTTTCTTTATTTAGGAAGGAGAGGATAGGGACCGCATGGGGTAACATCGGATTGCAGTGAAAAGGGAATCAGCAGAAGTTGTAAAATCAAAATAACAAGCAGAGGCTTTGAAGATGTGAACTAAATAAACAAAGCTCACACCATCAATCAAGAATCAATATAGTGCAGGGTTTAGTAGCCAAAGGGGAACAAATGGAACAGACATTATGCTTAGTCGAAAAATGCTAGAAATGTTAATAACCAGGATATATGAACAAAGATTTAATAGCTAAAGTTTTTCTACAGACATTCAGGAATTGCATGACACTGACTTTTAAGCAGTCATGTTGATGATTTCCTGCATCATCTTGCCTGGTAACAGCATAGCAAGTGTCAACATAAAGGTCTAAACTTAAAACAATATGGCACCATGTATGAAAGTAATTAATTTTCAACCTTATTAAAAACATATTTAAGTAAAAAATTGATGTAAGCTGCAGATTTATTAATCTTCATAACCCTGAACCCAATGTTTAAAATAATTTAAGAGACAAAGGGACAATCAGAAGAAAATAAAGATAACAAGCCAAATGAAAGACAGTAAAACCATGTGGTGCTGCCTCAGCTAAAGGAAAGGTGTCAGAATTAATAAACCAGATTTCAGTGAGTAGAAAGAGAGAGGAGATTGCAGATTTGTATTTATACTGTACTCTAATTTTAATATCAATCATAATTCTAATGTGGGCATCTCTGCTGAAGGTCTAACTGTTCCCTCAATTGGTTGGCTATCAGTTACTTAATCATGTTGCTTTCAATGTATTTTTCACCAGACACAGAATAACATTATTAGATTTGAGTAAAATATCTTAGTGAGGTGGACTGTTTCACATAATTAAACATATTACATGAGCCACCCTATCATTGTGGTGCAGCATGCCACTGGAAGTGAAAGTAATGCTTGTCACACTAGTGCCACATAACTATTTATAGCATTATCTGTGTTTTTCTTGTTATTAAATAGCTATCAAGATCATGGGCACACTTGCCTTGGACTGGGAGGTGTTTTGTATCTGCGGAGCAGACACAGTTTCTCAATGGTAATGTCTTGTGTGTCCATGGCACGCAAACCTGATTTATGTGGCATTGCGGGTGGGAATCGGATGGTGTCTGATCGGGTGAGGTGTGCTACATGTTGTACTCTGCCGCTGTTAGAAGAGGGAAAGGACATAATGCAAGTGGTGCATCGTCGTGTTAAAAAGAAGCCGATCGTGCACGTTTTGCAAAGTCCCATGCAAATATTTAAAATGAGAGAGAGTAGTACTTACTGCAGTGAGCGCAATGGGATACGGGGCAGTGGAGGAGAGAGGTAACTCCTGATGGAGCACGCACCAGCAATTGCCACAGGAAATAGGAGAGTTCCTCGAGGAGGGATCAGTGCAGTGTGAGCAGTGTGACTGTATGCTCCCTGATTGGGGAACAAGAGGACATCAGTAGGGATTGGGTGCCACCATCCCCCTTTGACCTATAAAACAGGAGAATGGACGCTAGAGGTCATCTTTTGGCTAGGATGGGTGTCTGACGAACCTTCAGAACATCAAATAGAGTGAAGGTGGAGAAGTGAGCATGAGTTAAAGCCTGTGCATGCTGATAGGGGGACTTTAACAGAGTTTATTTTGTTTATTTTTTTTTTTGTAATCTTTAAAGGAAATAGTTTATGATTTATTTTTCCTTATTTGTTTAACAGAGGTGAAGGAAGGACATTTGTTTTTGTAAAAAATTTAAATTTCTTCTAGATTATTTTGTGTTGGTAGGAGGAAGAAGATATATTTCTTTTTATTTTTGAATAAGAACTTTAATTTTTATTGTTTTCTTTTCCTTATTTTGAGGAAAACAAGAAGGAAGGACAGTATTTTTGTAAATATTTGGTTTTTGTTGATTTTCATCATTGTTGCTGTGGGTGTGTCTTTAAGACTAATGATTTATGTAATGACACCACATCATTTTGATTTAGATTTTTGTTTTTTCACCGTTTTTGTGCACCTGTTAATAAAGAGCACCTGTTTTTCTTCAGTTTCATAATTGTGTGTCTGTGTCTCTCTGATCTCACCATCAATATGCTTGGTACATGAGCTACACGAGCCCGAAGTTTAGCTTGGTGCCAATTCCCACTTCATGGGGTCTCAAAATCATTCCATGTTTGAAGACTCTGGTTATTTCAGTAAGACTGTATTCTTTATAGATTTCATCTCTCTGCTGAACTCCAAACATTCATCCATTAGTTTTAGAATTTACTTGCTTAGTTAACTGTTATTAGTGTCTATCCTGGACATATCAGGTGCAAGGCAAGAATAAACCCTGGATGAGGGGCAAGTATGCAAAGTATGTGCAAAAAGAAACTGAAATTCTTAAATAAGGTGCCAACGGACAGACACGATAGTGATAGTGTGTTGTGGTAACGTTGACCTTTAGCCTCCCACTTGCTCAACCACGCAACATCAATTTGTCATAAGAGTACATGCAGTAGAGTGAAATTCTTTACCTTTTATGATCTTTTGGATGTTGAATCTTCAAGGATCTTGAAGAGCAATGTGTTTCTTGGAAAGTCTGTGTGAAATTGGCAAAAACTTTTACTGAGGTTTGTCAGATGTTGCAGCAAGCTAATGGACAGGATTGTTTAAGCCACACACAATGCTACAAATGGTACTAATGTTTCAAATCTAGTAGAATGTCCATCAAAAACAATCCCAGAACTGGATGACCTTCCACATCATTGGACAATATGGGCTTTGATTTGTGAATCATGAAGTTGCTAAAGAAGAAAAACTGCATATGTGTCATGTTGCAACAAAATGTATGCCTCTTCTCTTGACAGATGAGCAAAAAGCGAATACGTAACAGTCAGTCAAGTGTTGCTAGATCTATTAAATACTGATGAAAACTTTTTTTGGTGAAGCATGAGGTGACTCTAGTGCCACAGCGGCCCTACTCTCCAGATTTGGACTGCAGAATTTTCTTTGTTCCTGAAATTAAAATCCACCCTGAATTGTCGTTGATTTCAAACTTGTTTCAAAAATGGTAAACCCATTGGGAGCTGTGTAGAAACTGATGAGGGGAATACCTTCAAGGAGAAAAGTCTCACATTGAAGGCAGTTCCTTTTGGACTGACCTTGTGTCTCAGGTCACAGTTGCACACACATACGTGTTTTTGGGATGTCAGAGGAAAACCAAGCACAAAACCTTGCAGGTACTTGGAACATATGCAGACTCTGCATAGGCAAAGACCAGTGACCAGGCATAAGATTTGATTCCATAATTTTGGAGCAGTGCTGCAGCAGTACACCAATTTGCCACCCCTTTTTAAACAGATGCAAAGGTTATTTTAAAAAGTCTATGGTTTTCACTTGAATCCTGTTTTATTTTTTTCTTTGTATATCTATTTTTCTTTTGTTTTCTCTAGACTGATTTTGAAGTAAATCACTGTTCTGTTATAATGTTCCGCTTTTCGTCAATAATTTAAAAATAAAAAAAGAAAACTCCTCGGTGATTTCAGTAATGGCATTTCTAAAAGGCTGACTGTGAAAGTGTCAGAGTTATTTTTATGCCATCCTGTTGTGAGCAGTTTTTAAATGATCATCTTGCTGTGTCATGATCTGAGGCTCCACCAGTCCTTAACAGTCTTTAGTGACAAACTCTACTTTCCATACTTACACTACATACTCACACATTTTTATTAATGTGTGCTCACATTTTATGCCACAAAATTTTTCAAGGACCTTTTTTATTAGCTGGCATGTTCAAAATCTGCTGTAAGGTGGCTAAAGAGCAATAAATGGTCTATAATACTATATGCTATGCAAACTTAAATTTGTATTTTCCAAATCAAAACTGTCCATTGTGGATATTAACAGATATGTAATATTAGGCAGAGAAATTGTCAATATAAAATTAACATTTCAAGTGTGTATATGGAAAAATACTGTTCTTTAAATTCATTTTTAAGGCTCATTTTAGCACTAAAATATGTGGCTTCATTGTGTACCGACAGAGACAGAGTCGGGCTTTTGTATTCTTTGTATGATAGAATCTTTCACTGTAAGACTGCAACATAGTGCTGCACACTCTAATTGTCTAAACACAAACAATATTTATATTATAAAATGGTGGAAAACAATCAATTTTAACACTGAAGTAGAAGATTTAAAGACATAAAGTAAGGTATGGCATTGATCTATCTTTCCTTACGTTGCACTTTCACATTACTGTTGCCTTGTGGAATTAAAGGCAGTGGGTGATTGGGTGAAGAGGTACACCTTGATGGAGGTGGAGGTGGAGAGGATGATGCCCAGAAGAAGCTTTACAGCATGTGTTTGGAGGTGGTGAACAATGACATAAGAACAGGTCTCACTGTAAATGATGTTTTTTTTTTTTTGTGGAGGGAAAAAGGATTATGGGTAAAGGGACACATGCTCCAGACACCAAGGCGGACCGCTCCTGGATGTAAAAGTCTGATACTATTGCTGTCTGCACACCATCACTCCATTTAAGAAAGGAAAGAGGCACACACTCTGCAAATTCCATCTAAGTCTATTAATACAGACTGCCTGCCATAGACACTGAGGAGCAGCGTCAAAAGGGGCTCCAAATGGGCTGCTGTCAGCACTGATTATCAGACTTTATGAATGGGCCACAATTAACATACATACTAACTGTTATGCTCCTAGTTAAGCAAATAAGCTAGCAATATTGTTAAAAATGGTCTCAGCCCATCATCAACATGTCAGACCAAAACCTAAACATTACAAGAAATTTTGGTGCTGAATTTCAGTTACTAGTATCCAAAATGAAAGCTCTTTTTGAAACCTAAAGTTTATTGTATAAAAGGACCTGGATAAGGTAGGAAAAAACCCTAACCCCCTCCGTGATTGCAAGTGTCAGTAAAAACAAGGTAGTTTCAGTGAGATAATAACAAATTTTACTTCATTTAAACCTAATTATTGCAGAGAAATAGACATATCAAACACCGGAAGTTAACCAGTTATAATCATACAACCTTAACAGCTCAAATCAATGTCACACAGCAAGCTTTCTATCGGGTACAGTGCCTTGACAAGCCACACAGTCAGGAGTTGTCCAGAGAGTGCCGCAGGTGGCAGAAAAAGAGAGGATGAGTATTTGCAGGTGACAGCTTTCAAAAGAGAAGAGCCAAGATAATCCAAAGAAGATCCCGATACTTTAAACAACTCTCTTTTATGCAAAACCTTGATGACTGGTCATAAACGTTTTACAGAAATAAAGCAATAGTTGAATTTTGCTAAATCTGAACAACTGGTAAGTTGTTAATGGTCATGTTATTTGTCTTATCATTAGTATGTAGCTAATACAATGATTTATTAACTAAAAAAGTCTCAATCACTTGTCATATCTTCTTGCAAGCCTATTAGTTCTATTTTATCTTCAGTTTAATGCTAAACCCTGGCAAATTATAAGAGCATGTCGTTTGTATACATCCCATCAGCCCTTAAACTGGTTTCTCCCTGAAAAACACTTACTCATCCCAACCATCTTAAATTCAACATTTGTATTCTATTCTATTTACTTAAAAGCTGCATCTTATCAAAATAATGCTATATTCCTATATTAACATGTCACACAAATTAAATACTACACATCTTTTTTAACAAACTATGAAAGCACTATTTTTCAACCCAATATAATACAAATAATTACCAAGTAAAGGAGACGTATGGTCAAATTATGTAAAGGGCATTGCAATAATGGTGGCATGGTGGCACAGTGGTAGTGCTGCTGACTTGCAGTTAGGAGACCCAGGTTCGCTTCCCAGGTCCTCCCTGCGTGGAGTTTGCATGTTCTCCCCGTGTCTGCGTGGGTTTCCTCCCACAATCCAAAGACATGCAGGTTAGGTGGATTGGCGATTCTAAATTGGCCCTAGTGTGTGCTTGGTGTGTTTGTGTGTGTCCTGCAGTGGGTTGGCACCCTGCCCAGGATTGGATCCTGCCTTGTGCCCTGTGTTGGCTGGGATTGGCTCCAGCAGACCCCCGTGACCCTGTATTCGGATTCAGCGGGTTAGGAAATGGATGGACTTAAAGCTTTTTGTTTGCTTTTATTTTCACACAGAAAAACCTACAGGAAATGTTCAGTTGCTTTATGTGCATTCCGAGTAGCAAATCAACAGTCACTTTGCGTTTCTCCACACACCAAGCAGAAATTTATATGAACACAATAAAGTGGGAAGGTGAGACATCACAAGTAAGAACTCTCAAAAGTTTCATAGCAATGGAAATCTGCATAAAAAATGACTGAAGGTGCCTGCCTGTTAAACTAGGATAATTTAACTTCATTTGAAACTGCACACTTAAAATTAGAAAATGAGATCATATATAACATTTAAGTTGACTTTTAATGATTAACTATTTTGGGACCTTTGAATGTTAATTAATGGCTGAAGGGTATTGCTAGAATGTACCTTTTATCCAAGTGCTCATTGGTGGGACTGAAATGTTTACATGTAAATTAACCTAAGTGGTAATGCAATGGAAAAAAAAATTCCTCCATCTAGAGAAAGAAGGCAGTCACGGAGCCCAAATGAGAATGCAGAACATTTCTTTTTTTTGCACGGTGTTATGCACAAATATCTCAGTTCATGGAGTGAGCCGTCAATTAAACAATTCATCTGCTTTTATATTTTTCCAAATAACAATCTCCTCGTCTAATACATCATGTCATCAGACTCTTAATATCCATCCAGATTCCAACCCGTTGAATCTGAACACAGGGGTCTGCTGGAGCCAATCCCAGCCAACACAGGGTGCAAGGCAGGAACCAATCTTGGGCAGGGCACCAACCCACCGCAGGACACACACACACTAGGGCCAATTTAGAATCGCCAATCCACCTAACCTGCATGTCGATGGACTTTGGAAGGAAACCCATGCAGACACAGGGAGAACATGCAAACTCCACACAGGGAGGACCCGAGAAGCGAACCCAGGTCTTCTAACTGCGATGCAGCAGCGCTACCACTGCGCCATCGTGCTGCCCATCTCTTAATATGCAGAACTTTATTACCTACTCCAATCAGCTAATGCCATCAGTAATTTCTGATTCATGTCGATTCTATCAATACCAACAGAACTGAACACCACTTCGTTAAGAGGAGTGTTTAGTGGATTTATTTTCCTATTGATCTTAGCACTGCTTCATTGTATGGACTTTCCCATCAGTTTATCCCCAATTTCTGGAGGGGTGTTCATTACTCATTAACCTCATTATAACCTTGGAAAATTATATTGGTAGTTTCTCTAAGATAAGACAGAGACCTTTTGCACTTTCAGCTTTAAGTTGCATTTACTTAACCCTTGATTTACATTCAGTCCTTTTTCTTGTGTTTAATAATTCATTCTGTTAATTCTTTATATATATATATATATATATATATATATATATATATATATATATATATATATATATATATATATATATATATATATATATGAAATAAATTATAAAAGATTATTATATATTAACTAAAAATTCCATAATAATAGGAGCTGTTCTCTTAAGACGATCCAAATTTACTGTTCACATAGTGAGCCTCCACCAAATGGTGAAATAAAAGATGTCTTTATATTTCATTTATAGTAATGACTGAACATTTCTTTTATTTACTAAGTGTTTTTCACAACGCAGCAAAATCAGTTTTAATCAACCTATAAGTCTAGTGCCAAGAAAGCAGCAAAAATGGTGTGATATCAGTGTTGTAGGGGTAACTTTGGTTACCAAACAATATTCAATAAAGCATGAAAATCTCTAAATTTAGCAAAGAATACAAAAGCATAAAATGTGGCACAAAGCCTTCATAAAGAATGTTAAATGTAATATGTTCTGCTCAGATTTTTGAAAAAGTGTAAGTTAATCTGTATTTCAAAAAAATAAGAAGAAAACTACAGTAGTCTTTGACACTGCCCAGTCAGTGCAGCTCCCTTTTTTAAAGTGGCCCTTGAGAAGATTCAGCATCTGTGTATTTCGTGCTCAGGCTGTGGATTTTTGCACTACCTTTTGAGGAAAAATAGACTTTAGAGGCTTCCAAGTAAGGGTCCTATTTGACTTGCTGATCATGATGCCAAAAATTGCCAGTATGTATTTTGTATGCATAACAATAAAGTTGAACTTTGGAAAAGGTGGTGCAACATGTCTGGGATTAGAAGTGGTAACAATAACTGTATATCTGGGAAAATTGTGATCCAGGAGAATGAACAGACAGTCCAAAATTTGTCTCACATGCCTATCCTTAGAACCCAGATGTAGTCTGTTTTACCTGCATTTTTATCACTCTTATTTATTTATTTTATCACTCTAATTTAATATTGTTTTTTATCAGTATGCTGCTGCTGGAGTATGTGACTTTCCCCTTGGGATTAATAAAGTATCTATCTATCTATCTATCTATCTATCTATCTATCTATCTATCTATCTATCAATAGCTGTCAGATGAAGTATCAGGCATTCCCCGCCAGGAAGCCCATGAAATCTAGTTGTAGTGTCAGTTGGGATGAAACGTTACTGGCAATGAGGTACAATGTAAAGTGTTAAGGTAGGCAAGTGGTAGATGTAAGTAAAAGGTTGTGGTACACAATCCAATGAAAGTTATTCTCCTTTTTAAGCTTTTCACATTTTATTATTACAGTATATAAGTCACAGTGGATTTAACTTGGCGTTTTTAATACTGATTAACAGAAAAAAGACTCTTTAATATCAAAGTGAAAGCAGATCTGTGTAAAACAATCTAAATTAATTGCAAATATAAGACATAAAATATTTGATAGAATAAGCAATCACCCTCTTTAAGTCAGTATTTAGTAGATATACTAATGGCAACTATAACAGCCTTGTGTGGACAAGTCTCTATCAGCTTTACACATCTGGACACTACCTTTATTTCCCATTATACATTGCAAAGCTGGCCAAGTCCTGCCAGGTTGCATGGGTATCATGAGTGAACATGCTTTTTCAGACCCAGACAGAAATTCTTATTTGGATTAAGATCTGGACACTGACTCAGCCCAACCCAGGATATTAACATTGTCATCTTTAAGTTATTCTTATGTAGCTGAGGCTTTATGCTTAAGGTTGTTGCCTTGTTTCAAAACAAATCTTCTCCCAAGGCATCAGGTTTTGCTCTGAGACTTTTCTGCATTTTGCTGCATTCATTTCCCTGTCTATTATTACAAGCCTTTCAGGGCCTGTAAAAGAGAAGCATTCCCGCAGCATGATACTTCCACCACCATGTTTCACAATGAGAATGGTGTGTTTTTGATAATGTGCAACGTTCAAAAATCCTGTTAAGTCTGATGGCCAGAGTGCTCAATTTTGATCTTGTCAGACCATTGAACTTCCTTCCAGCTGACTTCAGAATCTCCCATTTGCCTTCTGGAAAACCCTAGCACAGATCTCATGTGTATTTTTTAACATTGCATTTATCTTTGCCATACTTCCATAAATCTGTAATTGGTGAAGCACCCAGCCAACAGTTGTTGTCTGTACAGTGTGTCCAGTCCTAACTACTGTATTGTAGCTTGTAACTCCTTTAGAGTTACCATAGACCTCTTGGTGGCCTCCCCAACTAGTCTTCTTGCACCATCATTCAGTTTTTGTGAATTGTCTGCTCTAGGCAGATTTACAACTGTGCCACACAGTTGTACCATTTCTTAATGATTAATTTAACTAAATATTCAGTGACTTGCATATTTGTTGTCTCCATTGCCTGACTTGTGCCTTTTATTCATCTTTTCACAGAATTGCTGTTGGCTTGTTTGTCTTCATTGGGTACATTAGGCCATGATACTGACTCACCACAAATTGTGTGTTCCATATTCAGGTGCATTTAGACTACAATCAACTAAAACCCCTAGATTACAGGCAGGTGATCTCCATTTAACTAATTATGTGACTTCTAACACCAATTGGCTCCACCAGTGATGATTTAGGTGTGTCACATTAAAGGGTGGGAATACTTAAATAATCAATTATGTTGTGTGTTATATGTGTAAATAATTTGGCCCACTTTGTAGAGATTGTTTCAATTACAGTAAAGAGTTTTTTTTACTGTTGATCAGTGTCAAAAAAGCCAAATTAAATTCATTGTTATATAATTCTAAAATATGGAATCTTCCAAGGGTTAATACTTTTTATTGCCACTGTATGTTGGCTGCACTGGAAAGGAGGTCCATAGGAAGGCAAGAAGACAAATTTGGAGGTAAGTGGGAGAGTAGCATAATGCCTGAGGATTTGTATTTTTGGAAAGTGAGGATTTGGACCAGCCAGCCTACTTAATAGGCAGTGTGGTGAACTTGGGAGGTTTTTGTTTATTGTAATTTCCATTTAGTTGTTTGTTATTTCCATTACACATTCCCTTCATTGGGTGCTTTGTTGATTAAATACACTATTATGAATTAAGAACTTACTTTTGATACATAGTTTTCTGGTATTTGGATATGCTCCCATACTGATATACAGTGCATCTAACTGAACAAACAATACACTCTATATGTTACATGATTTTTATTTAATAGTCTTGGAATTAAAGGGTAGCAGTCACTTAGACTGTCCTAGGTGTTTGTGACATGAGTGAATGTGGCTGAACAGGCCAATACTGCTGCCATACATTCTTAGACAATGGAGAAACTGAAAAAGAGGGGTATTTACAAGATTTATTGCTGATGAATTCGTTGGTGATGCACCTCACAAAGTTGTGCTCTTGTGGTTTCAAAAAACATTAGGCCATTTTTGAGGGATGTTTTCCAGATTTTACAATCTGGTGTAAGTTTCTGCTCTGATGAAATGCTACATAACTTCAAGGTTTTCTTCAAATAATCTTTGAACTGCTTTTGTTGTCATCCAGTAACCAGATTCTACTGTAGTTCTGCATATAAAACGATAGGAGTGAGACAAGATTGGGTTCAAAATATTAATGAGCGAATGAACAGTCTTCCATTTCTCAATTTACAGAGTTCAGGTTGTGGGGAAGCAATACTGTGGTGTGGAGTGCAGGAATGTTTCTCTAGTCCATAACATGGCATACTCACATACAATCGATGTAGAGCTTCCAAAACAATTTATTTTCCAGGTTTTCTTCAAAAAATCTTTGATCTGCTTTTGTTGTCATCCAGATCTCCAGTGACTGGAGTCTAGTTCTGTGTACAAAATGGTATGAGGAAGACCAGACTGAGGCATCCGTATGACATGTCCAATCCAATAAAGCAGTAAATGCATGAAAATTGACTCCATACTCTCAGATCCTGTTCTTTGAAGAATCTTAGAAGGGAGCCTTTGTCTTTTCATGTGATTCCTAGAATCTTTTGGGGGCAATGACTATGTAAGCCTTCAAGAGATTTTAAATGATTCCGATAAAGGGTCTAAGTCTCAGAGATATACAGCAAGTTGAAAACACAAACATATCATGGCATACAGTAATCTTGGTGGACAAAGGGTCTCAAACAAAAAACATCCACTGATGAAAATTTCTGAAATAGGAAGACATGAGCTTGAGTCTATTTTGAATCTGATTGTCCATCACACCATTTTTGTTGATGATGCTTTTAATTTAGGTGAAGGAGTGGATGTTCTCAAGCACTTAATTGCTTACTTTGATGTCCAGGAATTGTTGAAACTAATTAATGCTGTAACTGTTTTTTGGCAATTCATTTCAAATTTGAGACCATGATATTCTGAATCTATATCAGAAGCAATATTCTGGAGGGCTGCAGGAGTAAGGGATGTGGCAGCAGCAGCTTCAACATATTGAAGCTCAAAGAGGATTAGAATAGAAATCTTGGATTTCGCCTTCAGATGTCAAAGGATAAAAAGGTTACCATCCACTCAGCATCAGAATTAAACATCATGATGTTCCTAGAGGGCGGCACAGTGGCGCAGTGGTATCACTGCTGCCTTGCAGTTAGGAGACCCGGGTTCGCTTCCCAGATCCTCCCTGTGTGAAGTTTGCATGTTCTCCCCGTGTGGGTTTCCTCCCAAAGACATGCAGGTTAGGTGGATTGGCGATTCTAAATTGGCCCTAGTGTGTGCTTGGTGTGTTTGTGTGTGTGTCCTGCAGTGGGTTGGCAACCCGCCTGGGATTGGATCCTGTGTTGGCTGGGATTGGCTCCAGCAGACCCCCGTGACCCTGTGTTCGGATTCAGAGGGTTGGAAAATGGATGGATGGATGTTTCTAGATAAAGGAGTGACTCCTACACTATATAGAGATTGAAAAGAACTGGAGTTAGAAGACAGCCCTGAAGCATTACAGGGTTAATCTAAACACCAGGTAGGTAACTTTAAATTAACTGAGTGGTGGTGTGTGCCCATGTTCCAAGTGGGTTCAGAAAATGAATGAATGAATGAATGAACAATCCTCCATTTCTCTATTTACAGATTTCAGATTGTGGTGAACCAACACTGTCGTGTGGAGCTGAGGAATGTTTCTCCAGTCCATAACATGGCATACTCACATTTGATCAATATAGGGTTTCCAAAACAATATATTTTATTACATAAAATACATGCACGAAAAATTACAAAGAGCATAAATAACGTTGACACAAGCACTTACTTCCAAATAAATTATTTAAAAAGAACATGGGGGCTCAGCTGGAAGCAGACTTAGAGATGATGTAGCCCTATAGATAGAAAGCTTTATATTTGTGTGTGTGTGTGTGTGTGTGGTGATGCAAACCAGAAAGCACCGAAGGGACCTTTAAGTATTGATTTAGAAACATTAGGTGCATAAACACAGAGGAGCTCCTCATGGCTGAATAGCTTCATCCATCAGATTTTTTGCTATATTTTTCTTATTTTAATCATTTCAACACAAAGAGAGAGGGGGTAGGGGGAACATTGAAAGGGCAGTGCTGAGTCACTGGTGCTTATGTTCTGGATATCTGGCAGCATGGATTACAGGCATGATTGTGTTTGTGGGGGTTGCTCGTCTCTTTGTTTGGGGAGCTGTCCTGGGGGGTTTGTGAGCTAACCTTATCAACCATCTGTTTATCCCGCAGGCTGTCTGAGCTCAGAGGGTTGCCGGTAATCTGAACGAAGCCATAGAGCTTTGATGTTTCAGTCAGCAGGCCCCACAAACTGACACCAGGCACAAAACATGGGTCCCTATCAGCTACCACACATACCAAGCAGATCTCTCATCCGTCAAAGAAAAGCAGCACCAGCAATAATCTCCTGGATGTTCAAGTGGTCATGATTTTGTAATGGCTGGATTTTTTCTATTTTAATGTTAAAATTTTTTGCCTCAAAAAGCAAAAGTGTTTTGGAGTGCATTAACCATCTCTAGAAAGGATATTTTGCATTGCTAAAAAATATGAAGGGCCAGGGCATTGCAGCAAGGTTAGAGTGTTTGATAGATTTAACCGGATTTTAGCCTCTACACAGTTTCAATTACCCTGCTCCATGCTCAAAATCCAAAGCTTTATGAATAAAACAAACATTCTTGGATGAACTCCCCTACAGAAGTGATAGGCAGATATGACTGGGCTGTCTGCCTAGTTCTGCTCTGGCCTTTCCTGCATTAGAATTTCAATATGACACATGGTGTGAGGTGCCGACTGAGTGAGCAGCGCCTGCCGAGTAATCCTCTGTTTGTTAATCCTAGATTTTGGTTAGAAATTAGTATGTTATGTATCGATAAAACCACTCCTCAGGCAAAACCCCGAGCTGTGTACTTCCTTTTGTTGGATTATTTACTTTGGAGTTAACCACATGTGTCATGAGAGAAAGAGAGCGGCTTCTGTGGGAATTGTTAACATATTTTTAGAAAATGTTGTTTCTTTTTTTTTGTTCCACCAACAGAAGCCATAATGTATTTGCTCATACAAGAAGGGGACAAATCTATACTGTTACCTGTTTCCGTGTAGATCTGTTAATTAAAGTGTGTTTGGTGTCATTTGTGTTTTTGGTTTGGTTTACTAGTGCACCCCAACCCTCCAGATTCCAATATTGTGTGGTAAATTAATAAACCTTTGCTCCAGACCTTAGTAGGCATATGGTGGCAGAGGCTAGTGGCATAATGCATTAGCATTTATGCTTTGAGGGAAACCAGACTGAAGAGGGCATTAGAGCATGGCAAATAAATGCATGTGCCAGGAAAGTGGAAGAATCCATATGGTAGAGCTGCTGTTGCTGTTTAACATAGAAATAACAAAACAGCAGATTTGTCAAACCAATAAAATAGTGAGAGGCAGTGGAAGTTCCCCAGTGTAAAAGACTATGGACTGGAGACTGGGACCAAAGGGTATTCCTTCTCCCTGCTATAGTATGAGCATGCTTGGCTCTTTCTTTGGTGAAGAGGACAGAAACGCCTTCATCTGTGATGTTAATGTGAGTTTGTATTATGGTATATCCAGGCTTTGTTTGCTGGCTTGTTTTTATTCACTGTTTTATTGTTGTATTTGCTCATTTTGAGTTATTCTTTTTTTTCATGTTTTAATGTTGTTTCTGTTAGTATCACTTATCAATTGTTATTTGTGTTCTGTCTCCTTAAATGTGCCTCCATTACATGTACTTTGAGGCGGGGTCATCCTGACATTACCCCTGCTGAGATCTCCCACCTGGCAATATAGTTCATTTGGGAAGAGACCTTAACAATTTGCCATGACGTTACTGAATATAGATGTATTGTAAGTATTGCCGTTTCTTTGTTTTTTTTGTTTTTTTTTTTGCTGTTTCTTTGATGACTTTGATTCTGTCTTTGGATTCTGATTCTGGATGTGAGTTTTGGAACTTTTTTTCCTTAGAATTCCCTTTTAGAACAAATCATTTTGCTCTTTGAGCAACTTTGTTATTTTCTTTTGTTTAAATAAATATTCTTCATTAATTAAAGATCTTGTTGACTTTTGGACACCAGCTGGAGCTTTCTAAAGTTTCTCCCCCTTTTGCAGCAAATTACTCCACTTTTTTGGTCCCAGCTAGATCAAGGCCCATTGTTAGTAGCTGGAGTAAGTGTGAACCTCTTCTTTGCTGGTCATTAAAGATCCTGGCCCGGATGTGTGTCCTTTTGGAGGCTTCAATCAACTTTTGTCACAACTGATACTCCTAATCATAACATTTTCCTATTTTAGAAAGTAGGCAGAACTTGGAACATAAAAATACAAGAAATTTGACAAGGAAGAAGAGACGATTCAGTCCATCAAGCTCATTTGTTTAAGTAATAGCTAAGCTGTCCCAATATCTTATCCAGATACTTCTTAAAGGTTTTCAAGGTTTCTGCTTCAACCACATGGCTCAGTAGTTAGTTCTTGATTCCTACAACTCTTTGCATAAAGCAGTACTTTCTGGCTTCAGTCCTAAATGCATGCCCCCTTAATTTCCATAAGTGTCCTTAAGTATGTGAAGTTGAACAAATTCTACTGGATCTGCTTTATCAATGCCTTTGAGGATTTAAAAGACCTGGACTACATTCCCACTCAGTCTCCTCTGCTTGAGACTAAACAGGTTTAATTCTCCAGGTCTGTCAGAGTAGGACATGTCCTTCAGTCCCGAGATTCACTTGGTTGCTCTCCTTTGCTCAGCTTTAAGTGCTGCTATGTCTTTCTTATAGTGTGGTGACCAGAATTGCACACCATACAACAGATGCTGTCTCACTAGTGCATTATATAGTCTAAGCATGACATCCATTGATGTATATTCAACAGTTTTAATGATATAACCTAATATTTTTGCCCTTTTAGTTGATTTTGCACATTGCTTAGATAATGGAAATGTTGTGTCAATATATATACCTAAATCCTTCTCAGAAGTTGCTTCCTTTAGGACAGTGTCTCTTCCATCTTGTATTTAAATTTGAAATTTCTTTTGCCCACATGTAGCACTTTGCATTTTTTTTTTACATTAAACAGCATTTCTACATTAAAGATACCATTAGTTACAATTCTTTTTTTTTTTACTATTTAGAACACAAGCAGGTGAAGTGACTTGCACGTGCTGCCCCAACAATGCTTGACATTTTGCATGGCATTAGGCAGGTCTTCACCACAAATATTGCTTGGAGTTCTCCCCAAAGAGCTGAATTTTTATTTCATCAGCAATGTATTTCTCATGCTCTCATTTACATTCTGTATGGCAAACTCCAAGTGGGCTGTCATGGTAATCATTCTGAAAGATTCTCCCATCTCACCAATGGACTTCTGAAGCATTGTTAGACTGACCATTGGGTTCTTAATCACCTCCCTGACCAAGGCCCTTCTGGTATAGTTACTCACTTTGGCTGGATAGCCGACTCTAGGAAGAGTCCTGGTGGTTCCACACTTCTCCCATTTCACAATTCTTAATGCCACTGTGCTCCTCGAAATGCTCAAAGCTTTAGAAATGATTTTATACCTATCACCTAATCTCTGCCTCACTAAAATCTAATTGTGGAGACCTACAGAACATTCCTTCAATTTTATAGCCTGGCTTTTGTCGTTAAATACAATATGAATTGTAGGGCCTTATATACGCAGGTGTGCACCATTCCAAACGATTTCCAACCAATTCAGCTTGCCACAGGTGAACTCCAATCAAGTTCTGGATACATCACAAGGATTATTAAAGCAAACAGGATGCACCTAACCACAATTTACAATACTTACATAAATGAGAGATTTCAGTTAATTTTTAATAAATTTGAAGACTTTTCTGAATGGAACCCAGAGTCCATGACAGCAAAATCCTTAAAATCTACCACATATATTCATTTTGCAAGCCAAAAATGTTATAGAGTATTGACTAGTAATGAGCAAACTCCATGGTGTTTACTTCACATCAAGTTTGGAGAAATCACAGAAGTGTTCACAAAAACAACCAACTCGGCAAAATGAATTGAAGTCAATCAGGAAGGACTAACTGAACTAGATGTGGCTGGATTATAATTATAATCATCTTTAAAGTGTCTCTGAGGGCTAGGGAAACATCGGCCAACTATACTGGACTGATTATTGTCACCAAAAAGGAGACCTGAGCAGTGCAGCAGCAATGCCAACCACTGCACCATAATGTCTCCATGAGATCAAAGAAGAAAAAACAAGTGGTGTGTCAAGACTGAAGCTGCTGGCTTGTTCTATTTTTTGAAGTCATGCTAAAGGCACTCCCAACTGCCTGTGCTAATGCTTTGCATCATTGTATGAATACTGATGCTATAGTAGTTCATCACCTGCCTTAGCACTTCTGGTTTCCAGCACATCTGCAGTTCTGTTTATATCTGCAAGAGATTTCTCTGCTATCCCCGGGTTACTCTCAGTGTTCAGATCTGCATTGTGTCAGCCAGTAGACTCATAGTACCAACCACTGCACAACTGTGCATCCATGTGATAAAAAAGAAAGAACGTAGTGAGAGATGTGCAAGCTTTGTAACCAGAAGGCAATCCTATTTTCATCAGAAAAAAGAAAATGCCAAATTGGAGTCTAAATTCAGATATAATGAGATCTTTAAAACAAGGGAATTCAAAGAAACGAACACCAAAGAGAATAGATTTTTAATCCAAGATCACCAAATGGCTAGGGAAGCACCTCCAAACAATGCTGTACCAATTATTTTGGCCAAGAAGGTGACCTGAGCTGTGAGGCAGCAGTGCCAACCACAGCACCACCATGCCTCCCTAAAATCAAATAAATATCTGCCCATCTAGAGCTGCCAGGGTGTCATCCACTTTAGGAACTGACTCTGGAAGGCAGCCCAGCTCCTCTCACCCAGACACACCAGCTCCAGCACATGGCCTGGCACCAGCTGTGTATCACTGTGTTTGCTGGACGGCTTAGTGCATCCTTGTGTCTAGGTTGGTGGGAGGTATGCATTAGGAGGAGGTGGAAGTGGCAGAGGTTGGGAGGTGGGTCTGGTCTTCCCTCGAAGCCCCAAGGAAGGCACCATCAACTCCAAAGGTACTTCCCTAACCACACCTTCCCCAGCCCCTAGAAGGGTGACCCAATGGGCAGTAAATGATATGTCTCACCCCTGCCTGTGCCTGCTTGTCCACATGTTACTGGAAAAGTGGCCCCTTCTGCCCACAGCATAGTTGAATGACAGCCAACCCTGCCCTATGCTGCCCTGATACTAATTCCACAGCTGCCTGTGGTTGTTCTTCATATGGTTGATGAGATGGGTATTGCTCATATGGGAACCATGCTACCCGCTGTTTACCTTCTGCTGGCAGAGGTTGCATACTGCATTGGTCTGATCCTCTGTCAATATGCTAAAATAGGCCCAGAGAGGCAACATACACGTACCCACCCTGGCTGCATTAGTAGCAGCAACACACAGCACATCATGGATCTGGGTGTTTGGTGCTGGCTGCTGCCTGCCAGTGGCACTGCCAACCAAGACAGGATAATGCCTAGCACTGGGTTCTGTGGCGGCCCTGCACCCCAATCGGGGCCTTTGATGCTGGTGCCTTTCCATCTCACTGCTGGAGCTGCTCCTCTCCGACTGGGTAGGAAGCACCCAGGGACTGTCACTTTCACTCTCCTACTCTTCCACCGAGTCAGACCCCAGGTCAACAGAGACAGCTATAAGAGGAACATGTAGCTGCTCCTCCCTTGCTGCCAGGGTCTGGTCGTTAGCAGGTGATGAACTGCCCCATTGTTTGGCTGTAGCTCATGGAAGCTCAGAGTCCTCACTGTCTTCCTCTCTAAATGTGCCTAACACATCCCCCAACAGCTACTGTATGTCCGTCACTTTCCAGGTCTATCCACAGCTCCTTTTTGACTTCTTTCCGGAGATCCCCCAAGGTTAGGGATCTGGAGCCGTGGCCACAGCTCATTGGCTGCACAGCTGCTTGCCTCTACCGCTAAGTCTCTGCAAGACTGACATGTATTGCCACAGGTGGCTGAGTGGACATGGATGGGTTGGTGGTAGTGTACCATCCATCAACTCCACGGGCAGCTCTCCTTCCTCCATTCTTCATGGGAATTGAATATATTTTTTTGGGGAAAAAATATAAAATACACAAACACACAAAACAACCAGAGGAAAAATACTAGGGTTTTTTAAATCCCACAGTGCCTCACAGAAAGCCGGCCACACATGTCCATGTGCTTTTAACAAAAAAAGATGTGGACATAACCACAAACAAAATACAACAAATGGCCACAAACTAACAATAAGTAAAAAAAACAAAAACTTGGACAACAGCACTGAACCCCCCCAAAAAAACAGCAGGAATAAGTCGTTTAATTTCTCTCTCTCGCACTTATCTCTACCACCAACTAAGTCCCACAGAGTCTGTAATGCAAAAGATCAGCATTAAATACCCTGGGGGGGGTTCCCATTCAATGTTGGCTTTTACATTATGGGACACTGGGCAAAAAAGTTCTCCTAAACCGGCCGAATTATCAATAAATAATTTGACAAACAAGGGCAAACACAGGAAAATCACTGCGAACAGCGCGTTGGTGAAAATCGCTGATGAACACTAGTATTGTCACACGTCTTGAGATTGCACACATATTGCAACACAGCATATCCATGTCGTTTTAAGAAGTAAAAAAGCAAAAAGCAAACCATTGTTTTGAGATTCAGCCACTCTGAAAGGAGACCAGCTGTCTCATGAACGTCTCCTTTCATTTTACTCTGTCATTCCCTTGCTTTCTCTGCTCTGTAGACAGCTAGACAATAATAAAGAGAAAAAAAATACGCTTAAGATCACATATATTCTTTCACTATATGAAAAATACTGCTTGGTCAGGCTGGAATCATAAAGCATGTGTGTGTTTCAGTGAGAGAGAATACTGAGCTTGCATAGCAGGTAATGAAGTGTCAAGAACTGAACAGACATTATAGGCATAAATCCTGTGCCTGAATGGGAAAAATCTGGTATGGTGTATCAGTTTGTACTACCCCTTTTTAAAATGAAAGTCCAAAGTTTATTTAAAATTTGGCAGCAATTTTTGATGTCTTCGTATCCTAGAGAGATTGCTTTATATTAGGTTATATTAGGGTAGGGGACTCCTAAAAACATAAACAAATGGGACTTAGTACTGATTATATCCCTCATTAATTTTACTCTTATTCCCTGTAATGTACTTTTAGTAAATCAGTTTAAAAACTTCCTACCTTATGACTTGGACTTGCATATCTCAGTGCTGAAGAGTGATGCCTGGCTGAGGTATTTCTTAGTTCATCTCCACATAATCCACTCATAATTACAGCTAAACCTGAAATGCACAAGGATAACAGAATTTGTTAGCTTATGTAACACATTCTCTTTTGAATGATTCTCATGTAATTAAACAAAAAAAAATCTTTAAAGGTTTGTTTCAAGCAAATTGGACAGGGAAACTGTGCAGCTTGCAAACACACAAATAATTAATTATCATTTCACTACCAGGAAATCATCTGTTTTGACAGCCTTGAAGTAGACTTTGGCTTTAGGATTCAATCCTGTCAAGTCAATTACAGAATACATTCTAATACGGTAGATTATGCACTGGTGTTTAAAATATAAATATAAAAACTAAGTACCAATTGATTGATTTTGGTGAATTAAAATTAAGCAGCACATTTTGCTAATGTGTGATGGAGTTATGCAAACATTGTAGGAACAAACTGAGCAATACCAAATCAAGTAACAATGTGCTGTAATTCAGTTTTCCAAAATTTACAAACATGTCTCTTTACAAAACGTTATATTAAAAAATTGTACACATTTTAACAAACCCTAATCCAAACTAAACCCAAAACCATTTTTAAAATCAAATAGTTGTCAATTAAGAAAGCTGTGTTTTTAATTAAAGTGTTTCTTGTCACCATATGGAGTTTTCACAAATGCAAAATGGTTGTGAGGTCTCCAAAAATAAGACAAGAATCCTGCTATTACCTTCACTATTGTGCTTGATAGAACTCACCTTAACTCAGCCAGGCCCGAAATACTACCTGCTGTCTTTAGCCTGAACGTGCCCCAAAATGAGGAGTTGGGAAAACAACACAAAATATCTACAATTCTAACAAAAAGCCACTAAAGAGGGAGGATACCAAACACCCTAGGCTTGTGAAGTAAAATGCAACAAGTGATCTTTATAAACCAAATATTTATTAGCAAAAATACAAAAAATGTATAGCAGAGTTAAAAGAAACAAAAGGATTTGCAGAAAAGCCAGCATTTCAGTTCTATTTCACCAGTTTGAGTCTGTATCTCTCACTTTTTGGCAGAAATAGTCACCTTAAACCCACAACTTGTCAGCTAGATATTGTTCCCCTCGTCTTTGTTTTTGGAGTGGTTGGGCCTATTATTTTGGACATTATAAATAGTTGTCTTGAGACTGGTTCCTTTTTTATTCATGCTGTGGTGTCGCCTTTAATTAAAAAAAAACAATTATTGATTTTACAGACTTTTTGATCTTCAGACCCATCTCCAAGTTACCGTTTTGTTGTGATGTGAGATTTTGCATATAAGTTGATAAATATTTTGTATGTCTTTATTTATAACTTAGGCAAAGCAATTTAATATTAGTGTTACGTTATGGGAGAAACATTCATGTTTACAACAGCCCCCATGGAATGGGTCTCTTTGAATTTTACGACAGAGTTGGGGGGGAAAGTGCCTTAAACCAGCTTGACAAGTGTTTCTCTGCTAAAGTCTCTCCCTTCAGCCCCCGCAAGAAAGTCAGGTTGCCTAACTGGCAAACTTTAGCTCAACAAAAGGTTTTGGGGGGTGGCAGGTTAAGATGTTCTATTCCTCCATTGGTCTGAAGTATGGCTGTTTGGAATTGGCTTGTATCATAAGCCTTGAAGTACCACCACACCCTATTGGCTATAGGGGTTGGACAGAACATCTATAAAATTTGCTTGGTTAACCTCACACTCTCTCTCTTACTTACATCTGATGAAGGAGCATTTCAAACACCATGAACTGACAAGAACAACACAATGAAGAGCACAGCTCGGCAGCCATATTGAAACGGGCGTGCGGCCTGTTCTGAAGCTGACCACAAATGATGCCTTAACTAGAGACATATATAACAAACAAGTCTGTGTGCCGCCTGAAACTACACATCACGATTTAATCAGGTTGTATGGTTGCCAATATTCAAATGTACTTTGCATATTGTTATTATTTTTGAATATTACCAATAATACATTGTTTAAATTAAATTTAACTCCTGCTTGTCTTTTACTACACCTAAATTCCTGAGGTTATAGATGTAAGAAGGAAGGAGGGGAGAAGTTTTATACTATAATACCTTATAAACAGTGGTAAGTCTGGGAGATATGAGGCGTTCTGACAGAGTCTACATATTAATAATACAAAAGGGGAAAGTAGAGCAATATATTACTCTACCAAGACAAAACAATTGCCGTAGTCCGGCAGGATTTTGGGGTAACCATGTTTTGCACCCTGTTTGCAAATACTGTTTTGATGTGCGTTTGTGTTTGTGTATGTGAATTTTAGGGCACCCAGTGTACAAATGCGGTGGAAGTAAAACATTGTTTGATGGGATATGCATGCATCATTCATACGGCCCTTATTCGTTTAGAATCTTGGTGTATGTATGTGTATGTTTGCTTACAGGAAAAAAGTAGGCCAACCCATAACGAATTTGGCAAATTGTATTAGAGTAGCATTGTAGACTCAGAAATGCATAAATTCACATTAAAGTCAGCCATTTTCTAGTGGAGTGACAGGGGCAAGAAGGCTAAAGCTAGGAAATGGAAACCTGTAGTGCAGGTAGAGAAAGCAGAAAATGAGCTGGGCATGCCACAAAATGGAAGGGGGCTGGAAGGATTAAAATCAGGAAAACAGAAATCAGGTATAAAGAAGACAGCTGCTGTTATAAGAGGTTTACTATCTTGTATTATTGGTAATAAGAAAGATCAGTGTGAGAAAGAAAGTGAAAGTTGTGAAATGCTGTGTGAGAGTTTTGAAAGATGTAACAGTTGGTGTGAAAATTGTGAAGTGCTAGCATGTACAGCACCCACTGCTGAAGTGGAAAGCACAGAAAGCAGGGGACACAAGGAGAGAAAACCACCTGTGGTGAAAGTTAGGGCAATAGTAACCGGATCTGACTGGAACCCTAAAACATGGGTGGGTGACTTACCTAAGACAAATGAGTGCTCAGATAAAGAGTGGGAATGTGAGTGTGAGGAAAAGGAGAGGCATAAAAGGAAGGGAAATCAGGGGTACTCGTCGGTTCTTTAAGCTGCTCCTTATGCGCTCGTGTGTGACATGACCCCACTTCAGCCCAGACCCATCGGGTCCGGCGGCCTGAACCAAGAGGTTGTGAACCCAAGAGAGAGCATCAGCGTTCTCCACTCGGTTTTACAGACTGGCGGCGCCCAGCCTCAAAGCAGTGCTCCTGTTCCTGTGTGGTTGCACCTTATTTTCCTGACACGGCTTTATAAATACACTGAAACTAACTGCATATTGTTTATTAGTGTAACGCATCTGATTGTAATTAACTTGTAACAATATAATGGTCCAGGGAATAGCCATAGTATTCCAAATACCATAACTGCTTTAGCGTTGTTACTCTAACTGCACCTTCTTCTTCTTTCCGTTGCTCCAGTTAGGAGTTGCCACAGCGGATCATCTTTTTCCATATTACTCCCACTGCACCACTCGGAGTATTTATATCACTGTATCTGAGTGTGAATCACAGCAGCAGCTGATCAGAAAGAGAATTATCGGTATACAGCTTCAAGGACACGCTGTCTCAGCCACGGGAAAACGTTTCAAAGCCTTTCTTGTACGGACCACATGGTTCAGAAACAGTTTCATCCCAAGAACTACAGGTCCTTCTCAAAAAATTAGCATATTGTGATAAAGTTCATTATTTTCTGTAATGTACTGATAAACATTAGACTTTCATATATTTTAGATTCATTACACACAACTGAAGTAGTTCAAGCCTTTTATTGTTTTAATATTGATGATTTTGGCATACAGCTCATGAAAACCCAAAATTCCTATCTCAAAAAATTAGCATATTTCATCCGACCAATAAAAGAAAAGTGTTTTTAATACAAAAAAAGTCAACCTTCAAATAATTATGTTCAGTTATGCACTCAATACTTGGTCGGGAATCCTTTTGCAGAAATGACTGCTTCAATGCGGCATGGAGGCAATCAGCCTGTGGCACTGCTGAGGTGTTATGGAGGCCCAGGATGCTTCAATAGCGGCCTTAAGCTCATCCAGAGTGTTGGGTCTTGTGTCTCTCAACTTTCTCTTCACAATATCCCACAGATTCTCTATGGGGTTCAGGTCAGGAGAGTTGGCAGGCCAATTGAGCACAGTAATACCAAGGTCAGTAAACCATTTACCAGTGGTTTTGGTACTGTGAGCAGGTGCCAGGTCGTGCTGAAAAATGAAATCTTCATCTCCATAAAGCTTTTCAGCAGATGGAAGCATGAAGTGCTCCAAAATCTCCTGATAGCTAGCTGCATTGACCCTGCCCTTGATAAAACACAGTGGACCAACACCAGCAGCTGACATGGCACCCCAGACCATCACTGACTGTGGGTACTTGACACTGGACTTAAGGCATTTTGGCATTTCCCTCTCCCCAGTCTTCCTCCAGACTCTGGCACCTTGATTTCCGAATGACATGCAAAATGTGCTTTTATCCGAAAAAAGTACTTTGGACCACTGAGCAACAGTCCAGTGCTGCTTCTCTGTAGCCCAGGTCAGGCGCTTCTGCCGCTGTTTCTGGTTCAAAAGTGGCTTGACCTTGGGAATGCGGCACCTGTAGCCCATTTCCTGCACACGCCTGTACACGGTGGCTCTGGATGTTTCTACTCCAGACTCAGTCCACTGCTTCCGCAGGTCCCCCAAGGTCTGGAATCGGTCCTTCTCCACAATCTTCCTCAGGGTCCAGTCACCTCTTCTCGTTGTGCAGCGTTTTCTGCCACACTTTTTCCTTCCCACAGACTTCCCACTGAGGTGCCTTGATACAACACTCTGGGAACAGCCTATTCGTTCAGACATTTCTTTCTGTGTCTCACCCTCTTGCTTGAGGGTCTCAATGATGGCCTTCTGGACAGCAGTCAGGTTGGCAGTCTTACCCATGATTGCGGTTTTGAGTAATGAACCAGGCTGGGAGTTTTTAAAAGCCTCAGGAATCTTTTGCAGGTGTTTAGAGTTAATTAGTTGATTCAGATGATTAGGTTAATAGCTCGTTTAGAGAACCTTTTCATGATATGCTAATTTTTTGAGATAGGAATTTTGGGTTTTCATGATCTGTATGCCAAAATTATCAATATTAAAACAATAAAAGGCTTGAACTACTTCAGTTGTGTGTAATGAATCTAAAATATATGAAAGTCTAATGTTTATCAGTACATTACAGAAAATAATGAACTTTATCACAATATGCTAATTTTTTGAGAAGGACCTGTATAAACGCACTCAATCAATTGCTCCTTGTAGAACTGTTTGTACTTATAAGTACAATCACCCCACTGTAAACTTGCACTACAGTTATAATATCGCACAACCTGAGCCACTTTATAAAGCGTGTATTTACATATGATGACGATATCATTTTTAAGGTAAAACGCAACAAAATATGTTTATTATATTATACAGATAAAACTTTAACTTCATTTAAATAATCTATATTCTTCACTGAGAGTGTCGTGAAGGATAGAACAATTAAACATCTACTACGAAGATATTTCAATGTTCCTTAAACGTTTTGAAGAATCGACGCTCTAAGCTTACAGATGGCTTAACTTCTATTACAGAGCTGATTGTGTGGTGATTGGGTGTTTGGGGAAAGAAAAGCAAGGACTGCAGTGGCGGCTACGCCAATATATATTGAATATAAAACAGAAAGAGAAAATAACAACACAGCTAAAAACGCAGCGACAAATTTCGGCAAAAGTTAAATGCTTGTGTCATGAGCACGAGGCGGCTATGCAGTGTCCGCAACGGACGTGGCCATCCACCGTGCATAAGATACCATATTGACATTGGACTTTCTCTATTGGACATAGAGCCGCCCATGAGTACTGCTGCAATAAATTATTTCATCAAAGGTCGCACACAATCACTGCGTCGTGAAACTCATGTTTAATAAATAACGTGTTTTAACTCCCATCATCATGAAAATGATATCACGTATACATCTCAGTATTTTAGTTATTCAGAGAACTGTAATATCACGAATGTAATGGATTCTGTGTCCAGTTGGAGGAAGAGAGCCGGTTTAAGAAGCAAGAAATGATTGACACACATAGAGCACATAGAAGATCAAATACAAAACAAAGCATTTAACGTGCTACTTTAATTACGATGTGATTTGAGAAACTGGTTAATTAAACGATTTTAAGATGAAGTTTATGATGTTCTACTTTAATGACAAAATAAACTATGTGATTAAAGTGGAAATGTCGAGATTGAAGTTGACATTTCGTGCTTTTTCCCCACTGTGTGCTTTTTGTTCTCTGTACCCTAATAAGCTTTCATATGACACTCAGACAGTGGGCTACAACTTGTATTTTCACGGCGACTTTGATATATGACTTCCTTTTTACTTCCGGCACTGTGCGATTTTGTGAACGTGAGCTTTCAAGTTTCTCCAACACACTATGTCACTCGATCAACTTCCTTTTGTTGATTATACCACGGTTTATTTGAACAAATAGTATGTTTTTCCTTTGCCTCCACTTGGTATTCGCTGAAATTCTTATATTTTCCCCCATGCTTTTCCCATTGTCTTTTCACAGAAGGCTGAGCTTAAGGGCGATTTATATTCATTTGCATATTCAAAGAGGCATAATTCTGGGAGGAGTTGGGGCGTTACATAAAGCGCGTGCACGAGCGTTACTTTTCACGCTGATCGGGATTTATGTAGCAGAAGAATGTGGAAGCTGGAGTACGCACAGATTCCTGCATCTGGATTTTTCTGTGCATAAGCACATTTCAGCTTTTGTGCTTACGCCATGTTATAGTGCGAGTTCTACGCACGGCATTATACATGAGGCCCCTGGTGACTCGAAGGTTTGACTCCATCCACTGGAGGGCGGCATGGTCTGTCACTAGGGTGAACTCCCGACCTAACAGGTAGTACCACAGGTGAGTTACCACTCACTTTATTGCCAGAGCCTCCCATTCTACTGCCGCATACCTTGTCTCCCGGCCCAACAGTTTCCCGGCTCAGGTATATCATGGGGTGTTCAACACCATCAATGTTTTGGCTCAGCAGGGTGCCTACACCTGTGTCCGAAGTATCGGTCTAGACAGGGCCGGATTAAGACCCTTAGATGCCCTAAGCACTAAGTAATTTTGGTGTCCCCTTATACTAGTAATTCAAAATATTAAAACAATAACAAACTAGAAAATAAAATTTTATTTTATTATTGAAAATTCGAAATTAAAACATACTTACAGTAAGAAGGAAAATAATATTTATTTTTGTATGCTTCATTTTATTTTTATCTTAATAATTTTCTCCTACTTTTTTCCTTGCAAACTCTTTGATTAGATCTTCATAATCAATGTTATGTAACACATCTGCTTCTATACATAACAGAGATAAGGCATTCAGCCTGTCTTGATGCATAGTTGTTCTGAGGGGATTTTTTATATATTTCAACCGAGAAAATGAGCACTCAGCTGAGCAGTTTGTGACCATTAATGTTAAAAATATACGAAAGGCAATGTCTACATTTGGAAAAGTACACACAATATTGTCTTCTAAAATTATTTTATAAAGTTCTGCATGACTGAATCTTGTTTTTACATTTTCTGTTGCACTGAACTTATGGCGCACATATAAATGAAACTGCTGAAGTTCAGCTGAGAAATTACTGTTGAAGTCCTCTGGGTTAGCATCAATCAGCTTTTCACAGTACTTAGAATACCTTTCAATGTTAGTAGATGATGAAGTGACATATGGCAGATCACTTAGAGAAGAAAATCCATCCATCCATCCATCTTCCAACCCATTGAATCCAAACACAGGGTCACGGGGTCTGCTGGAGCCAATCCCAGCCAACACAGGGCGCAAGGCAGGAACCAGTCCCGGGCAGGGCGCCAACCCACCGCAGAGAAAAGAAAATCTCTCAGCTATTTCTGTGTACATCTTTCCTCTCCTTTTCATCTCAGTTTGTAAGTTATTATGCAAAAGGTGCTGATATGAAATTTATCTCTGAACTACAAATAATCCAATCTCCTGCCAAAACCTGTAGAACTTGACTTTAACCCCAACATTGATTTAAAAATTTATTTTATGCGGCACTGCTTTTCGATAAAGATCTGACCGCGTTTTTATCATTACTTGAAGAGAAAATGGCATCCAAAATTTTACAAATTTTAATGTTTGGGATCTTTTTTAAAGGTTTTTTTGAAATGTATGTTTTTTCATTTTCACATGAAAACTGTAGATTTACCACTTTGATTATTTAATTTATTTATGGCTTTTGTGTCAATTTAGCCAATCTATTTACACATAGTCTCAGTACGAGATTTAAAGAATATTTTGTGAAAATTTTGTTAATAAATCTTTATTAGTAAAAAAGTTATAAACAATTTTATCCAATAGTAATCAGCTGTACGATTTTCACTTTTACATAATGCAAATTAATTTAATAATATCCAAGAATAGAATTAAATAGACTTACCAGAATATTTTTTCCTCAAACTGGGACAATGTTTTGTTTTTGCTCGAAACAGAAAATAACACTTTCTACGCACTATAAATTTATTTTAAGTTAAATAACAGATAATTCACGAAACACAACAATTACGTGATAATAATTTTTAATTAACTATTATTTAAAAATATAAAAACGTATTGTTTTGAATCAAATTATTTTCACAATATTTTGACATAACATTGCATTTAAGGGAATCACCATGAAATGGGAATTCCCCATCGTAGATGGCACCAGTATGCAGAACGTACTGTGTAAGGCACCATCTACAAACAGTGATGGCATTGGGAGGTACAGGGAGGCATTATTCATTGTTCATTAAATTTTGAAAATTACTATACATTTCATTAATTTAATAATTTATGTGATAAATTTGGCCATGAAAAATTTTTGTGGTGCCCCCTTTACCCTAGATGCCCTAAGCATGCTTACTTTGCTTATATGGTTAATCCAGCACTGGGTCTAGAGAAGCAAAGGAAGAGAAAAGTCAGACGTTCTCAAAACATGGCCATGTTTAAGTCACTGAATGCTCGTTCTGTAAGTTTATCCCATACCACATGAAAAGGGGCCCTTTTCTTTGTCAGATTTGTCAAGAGGGCGGCTCTCTCAGAAAACTGGGGTACAAACTAGCTGTAGTAACTCGCTAGTTCTAAGAAAGCTTGCACTTGTCTCTTGGTTATTGGACGGGGCCATTCAAGGATGTCTTTGACTTTTGAACAGTGTGGCTTTACCAGCCCTCCTCCCACCAGGTAGCCTAAATACTTGGCCTCATTCAATCCAAAAAAGCACTTCTGGGGATTGATATGTATCCCAGCTTTTGCTAGCGTCAGGAGGACGGCGTAAACCTACAGAACATGCGCCTTCCAGGTGTCATAAAAAATGACTACGTCATTGAGGTAGGCGGCACAGTAGGATTGGTGTGGCTTTAGCACTCTGTCTACCAAATGCTGAAAGGTCGCTGGCACCCCGTGCAGTCCAAATGGGAGAACCTTGTACTGCCAGTGTCTGCTTGAGGCGCTAAACGCCATTTTCTTTCTTGCAGATGCCATTAAGGGATTTTGCCAGTATCCTTTAATCATGTCAAGAGTAGTCAAGTAACGTGCCATCCCCAACCGCTCAAGGAGTTCATCCACATGGGGCATGGGATATGCATCGAATTTGGAGACTTGATTGAGACGCCGGAAGTCGTTACAAAATCTCCATGAGCCATCAGGCTTAGAAACGAGGACAATGGGTCTGGACCACAGGCTGTAACTTTCCTCGATTATATCCATGTCCAATAGCCGTTGAACTTCTAACTCTACCTCTGCACATTTTGCCTCCGGGAGGCGATAAGGGCGTTCCCTGACTACCACCCCAGGGTCCGTCACAATGTCATGCTGAATCAGCAAGGTGCAGCTGGGTGCCTCGCTGACCACTTCCTGGACAGACAGGATCACAGTTTCCAGCTTCTGTTGCTGGTGGGAACTGAAGTTGTGGCCAAGGTTAAGGACCGATCTTATTGATAAAAGGAAGAGGGCTGGGCCGGTGAGAGGGCGGTGATATACCTGCTTGCTCGGTCGGCGATTTGGTTGCTTCACCAAAAAATCAACAAGCCCTTTTCTCTCTTTAACCTTGTAAAGGCCCTGCCAATGAGCCAACAATTTAGAATGGGAAGTGGGCATGAGCACCATTACTTGGTCTCCCGGCTGGAACTCCCGCAGGGAGGTATTTCTGTTATAGTTCTGTGCCTGTGCTGTTTGAGCTTTGGACATGTGCTCTTTTAGCAGAGGTTGGATTTTGGCCAATCTATTGCGTAACTGTTTGATATATTCCAAGATATTGGTGGAGGGAAGTGCCTCCCCTTCCCAACCTTCTTTTAGAACATCCAAAATATCCCGGGGTCGGCGTTCATATAAAAGTTCAAAAGGGGAAAACCCCATGGAGGCTTGTGGCACCTCCTGATAAGCAAAAAGAACAAGAGGTAAGAGCTGGTCCCAGTTCCTACCATCCGCGCTGACTAACTTGCGGAGCATTCTTTTCAAGGGTTTGGTTGAACCTCCCCACCAACCCTTCTGTCTGTGGATGATAAACAGACGTTTTAAGATGCTTAATACGAAGTAACTTGGCAACCCCCGAACATATCCGAAGTAAAGGGTATACCCTGGTCTGTAAGGGCTTCTTTGGGTGTACCCACTCGGGGGGAATAAAGTCCTATCAATTCCTGTGCAATATTTTTAGTATTAGCATTTTGCTGGGGATACCGCCTCTGGGTATCGAGTAATGTAATCGACCATAACTAATATGTACTTATGGCATTGTGTCGACCTACAAGATCGACACTGATCCTCTCAAATGGTACATCAATGAGGGGAATTGGAACTAGAGGAGCACGGTCCCTCCTGGATATCTGACATAGCTGATACTCCGTGCAGGACTGACAGAAACCTCGGACACTCTATTGATTTCGGGCCAATAGAAATGGAGTTTCATTCTCTCTAGTGTTTTCTCAGCCCAGAGATGGGCGCCTAAGAGTTGGGTGTGGGCTAGCTTACAGACCTCCCACCGGTAGGTCTGCAGAATTAACAACAACTTCCTGACCTCGCCTTCATGTTCCGCTACTTGATACAACAGATCATTTTGTAGAACAAAGTAGGGTCCCGATGGTGGGGACTCTTCCACCGATGGTCTGTTGATGGAAACGATGGCATTCCTGGAGAACTTCAGGGAATCATTGTTCCACAGTTCTCTTTTAAAGGAAGCCAGCGTAGACCAAAACTGGAAGTCTAGTCCAGTGAGCAGATCTTGTGGGAGGACCGGGTTAGGGGCTATCTGGGCCCGATCCTCATCCGTTTGTACTTCCGGTTCGATGTCCCTCTCCTGGCTGTCCACGTCATCAGCAGTTGCTGAGACGGTTCCTTGCCTGTCTGTAATCAGACGCAACTTAGTTCTAGGAGTAGTTTCTAGCCTACTGCTTTTGCTTTCTGACCAGTCTTGTCCTGATACAACCAGGAAGGGGGGCTTGGGCAGTACAGTGATGAGCAGTTGTTTTGGGTCACCCCTCCTGGTTATGAAGCATTTTGCGGACCTATATACCGTATTTACTCCTATACCACGCACACATTTTTTCCCGAAAATGAGCATTAGAAAATCAGGTGCACGTCATACAAGAGGAAATGGTGCGCGTCATACACGAGGAATATGGTAGTTTGCCGTTGTCATTCAGCATGGATAGCAGCAAGCGTTTACGCTCCTTCACGGCGGGAGAGAAACTAAAAGTGATTTTGGAAGCAGAGAAGATAGGAAATCGGGCAGCAGGTCGCATGTACGATGTTCCAGAGTCATGTGTTCGAGATTGGCGACAGAAGAAAGAAAAACTTTCGTCTTGCAACATAAACAGACGGGCATTTCGCGGAAAACGTGCCCAGTTCCCACAAGTTGAAGTTGCACTCACTGATTACATTCAATATGCAGTATCCACGGAAATGATTCAGGTGAAAGCTCGTGATATAGTAAAAGAACATGGAATACCAATCACTCAGTTCAAAGCAAGCCGCGGATGGGTAACGCGCTTCATGAGAAGGAATGGCTTATCAAGCCAAGCCAAGACGCCACACGAGCATTTTGCAGCGTCTACCAGATGCATATGATGAAAAGCTACTAGCTTTCCAAAAGTATGTTATTCAGTTGAGGCAGCAGAAAATGTATTTAATGGGGCAAATCGGTAATGCTGATCAAACGCCAGTTTATTTTGAGAACCCCTCAAACACTACTGTTAATGCAGTCAGAGACAAGAGTGTCCCGGTATGCACGGGAGGCAGAGAGAAATAGCGGTGTACCGTGATGTTGACAATTCTTGCAGATGGAAAGAAACTACCACCATACGTAATATTTAAAAGGAAGACCTTGCCGAAAAATGAGAAGTTTCCTCATGGGATCATTGTCAGAGCTCAACAAAAGGGTTGGATGGATAATGATCTCGTAATTGATTGGCTGAAATGTGTGTGGCAACGTCGGCCGGGCAGTCTCCTGAAAATGCCAAACATGTTAGTCATGGACAGCTTTCGTGGCCATTTAACTAAAGGTGTTAAAGAAAAACTGAAAGATGGGAAAACAGATCAAGTGGTAATTCCTGGAGGCATGACTTCGCTCCTCCAACCTCTAGATGTCTGCATTAATCGACCGTTTAGGCTCATGTATCTAGAATGTACACCAATTGGGCTGCAACAGCGGTACACGAAACAACGCCAACTGGCAAAATGAAAGCCCCAACATTGGCGCAGATGTGTGGATGGATCATCGCTGCTTGGAAGCTTATTCCAGAGGATTTGATTGTGAAAAGCTTCAAAAAGTGCAGCATATCCAACAGCATCGATGGAAGCGAAGACGACACCTTATGGGTAAGCGAAGACGACACCGTATGGGACGTCAGTAGCGGTGGCGAATCCAGCAGCGAATCGGAAGATGATGATTAAACTGGAATATTCTGGTGAGCACAATAATTTTCCACTTGCCATTACAGTCCTTTGCCGATTGTCTCTATATGGTTCTTTCTTTTCTCATTTCACAGGGCTATTTGTGATTCCCACCTGTTGCAGCATGGTGTGACAAACACTGAACGTTCTGCAGTAGGGGTATTGCTTACAGTTAGTACAATATACTGTATCATGTGCAGAAAGAATTAAACAAGACATAATTATTCTCCATTACAGTTATTTACGTCTGTGTCTTACTTCAACCTCACTTGCTTCCTATACAATCACAATCCGTGTCGTACACGGGGCAAAAGATTTTTTCCCAATTTTCTTTGTAAAAATTAGTGTGCGTGTCTTACACAAGGGCGCGTGGTACAGGAGTAAATATGGTAATCTGGTCTCCCCATGTACACAGGTCACACTCTTTTTTTGAGCTAACCACTGTCACGGTAGAACATAATGGTGAGCAACAATGGTGATATTGCTTCTGGAGTCAAATAATGCCATAACCGAGTGCCAATTTGCCAACACCACTCCCATGTTTGGAACAGCCAAGGGATTCGACAGAGCACAATACCGCTCTTCTCTGACCCAGGTGCAGTCCATCGGCTCGGCATTCAGCGGGCAGGTGGTGAAAATATGTTCCAGTTCCCAACACTTAAAACAATGAGGTGGGGTGGGCACCTTTTCCTTAAGCCTGACCAGAGCCTCTGCAGCGCAAAGGGTGGGCTCAGGGGTAGCAACACGTCCCTGTCGGACACCGCGAGCAGACCTCTCTGACCCCCCAGCTTGGTTCACCTCCAGCTGGCGCTCCAAGACCTCCAGAAGGCCATTCATGTCCTTATAAGGATGCCGGTGGACCTGCTGGGTGAGGTTATTCTGGCATGGCATTCACTAGCCCTTCACAGGCCACCTGCTCCACCACCTGGCACACCTGGTTTATGCCTGGCTGTAGCCAGCGCCCCAGAACTCGAACACCTGGGGCCTCATGTATAACGGCGTGCGTAGAACTCGCACTATAACATGGCGTAAGCACAAAAGCCGAAATGTGCTTACGCACAGAAAAATCCAGATGCAGGAATCTGTGCGTACTCCAACTTCCACGTTCTTCCGTTACATAAATCCCAATCAGCGTGAAAACTAACGCTCGTGCACACACATTATGTAACGCCCCAAATCCTCCCAGAATTACGCCTATTTGAATATGCAAATCAATATAAATCGCCCTTAAGAGCAGCCTTCTGTGAAAAGACAATGGGAAAAGCACGGGGAAAATATAAGAATTTCAGCGAATACCAAGTGGAGGCAAAGGAAAAACATACTATTTGTTCAAATAAACCGTGGTATAATCAACAAAAGGAAGTTGATCGAGTGACATAGTGTGTTGGAGAAACTTGAAAGCTCACATTCACAAAATCGCACAGTGCCGGAAATAAAAAAGAAGTCACATATCAAAGTTGCCGTGAAAAGAAGAGTTGTAAGCCCACTGTCTGAGTGTCATATGAAAGTTTATTAGGGTACAGAGAAAAAGGCACACGGTGGGGAAAAAGCACGAAATGTCAACTTCAATCTCGACATTTCCACTTTAATCACGTAGTTTATTTTGTCATTTAGTAGAACATTATAAACTTAATCTTAAAATCGTTTAATCAACCAGTTTCTCAAATCACATCGTAATTAAAGTATAGCACGTTAATGCTTTGTTTTGTATTTGATCTTCTACTCGTATGTGATCTATGTGTGTGAATCACTTCTTAAACCGGCTCTCTTCCTCCAACTGGACACAGAATCAATTACATTCGTGATATTACATCTCTCTGAATAACTAAAATACTGAGATGTATACGTGATGTCATTTTTATGATGATAGGAGCTAAAGCACATTATTAAACGTGTTTCATGAGCCTCGTGCTCATGACAAGCATTTATCTTTTGTCGAAATTTGTCACTGCGTTTTTAGCTGTGTTGTTATTTTCTCTTTCTGTTTTATATTCAATATATATTGGCGTGGCCGCCCCAAGAGTCCTTGCTTTTCTTTCCCCAAGTAACCGATCGCCACACAATCAGCTCTGTAATAGACGTTAAGCCATCTGTAAGCTTAGCGCCGATTCTTCAAAACGTTTAAAGAACATTGAAATATCTTCGTAGTACATGTTTAATTATTCTATCCTTCACGACACTCCCAGTGAAGAATATAGATTATTTAAATGAAGTTAAAGTTTTATCTGTATAATTTAACAAACATATTTTGCTGCATTTCACCTTAAAATGATATGTCATCATATGTAAATACGCGCTTTATAAAGTGGCTCAGGTTGTGGGATATTATAACTGTAGTGCAAGTTTACAGTGGGATGATTGTACTTATAAGTACAAACAGTTCTACAAGGAGCACTTGATTGAATGCATTTAAAGTTCTTGGGATTAAACTGTTTCTGAACCGCGAGGTCTGTACAGGAAAGGCTTTAAAACATTTTGCAGTGGCTGAGACAGCGTGTCCTTAAAGCTGTATACCGATAATTCTCTTATCGATCAGCTGCTGCTGTGATTCACACTCAGATACAGTGATATAAATACTCTGAGTCGTGCAGTGAGAGTAATATGGAAAAAGATGATCCGCTGTGGCAACTCCTAACGGGAGGAGCTGAAAGAAGAAGAAGAAATACAGTAGAAGTGAGAGTAACAACGCTAAAGCAGTTATGGTATTTGAATTACTATAGCTATTCCCTGGACCATTATATTGTTACAAGTTAATTACAATCAGATGCATTACACTAATAAACAATATGCGGTTAGTTTCTGTGTATTTATAAAGCCGCGTCATGAAAATAATGAGTAATCACACAAGAACAGTACCATTGCTTTGACGCTGGGTGCCGCCAGTTTGCAAAACCGAGAGGAGAACTTGCGTACGACAAGGCATGAGGTACCGTGGAAAAGTGCGTGGCTTTACGCCAAGTGTAGGTTTTATACATCGCGATTTGAACGTGGAAAAGTTCTTACGCAACATTTCTGTGCGTACGCACCGTTTATACATGAGGCCCCTGGGCCTTGGCTGGGCGATTGGGTTCGAATTTCCAATGTCGCCATTCCCTCACTTGCTAGCCCGAGGTCACACTGTAGCGATTTAAGATTTTGGCCCTCAAGAGGTCGTAATTGGTGGCTTACTCCTCGGGAAGGTCATGATAAGCCTGCTGTGCAGCACCCTTCAAGTACAGTGCCAGTGTGGCAGTCCTCTTGATTCAGGAGTTAAGACTCTATATCGTCCGACTCCGCGAGTGGGACGATTGGAGGAGGTGGAGGCCATGCAGGCTCCGGCTTTACCGCTTCCACCAGTCGTGCCTTGGTCTATGCCAGCTCTGCCTTAGTAGCTGCCTGCTCCATCTTTATGTTCTGGAGCTCATTCATCATAGTTGTTAGGACCGCATTCAGATCCTGCCCTTCTGACATCTTCAGGCTTTATCCTGACGACTACACCACTGTAATAAAAAGACAAAGAGATAATAAAGGTTTGGGGTATCCGTCCCCTTATACTGTTGAGATTTCTTTCATAAATCGGGTCAGCTCATACATAGAACACATACAAACTGGTACAATGACAGGCGGACAATTTATGGGGTGGGAACAGAAGTGGACACACAGAATGCTGGGAAGGAGCCACAGTGGTAGATGGGTGGTAATGACTTCATTAGTTGGGGACCAGAGGTAAGGAAGGAACCCGGAAGTGGCTTGAGTTTATTGAGTCCGGGTGAACTCACGGCGGTGTTGCTTCATTTTTCCTGAGAGAACAAAGAGAGAAAGGTTAGTACCCTGCCGTTGTCCTGACATGAGATTTTGCGGTGCTCGTCGGGTCTTTAAGCCGCTCCCTATGCGCTCATCCCGGCCAATACCCCCAAGCCGCCAGATGGAGACCTCCCTGAAGCATGGAGGTGCCCCGAAAGCCAGCAGGGAATCCTGGACAATGGAGTTTTTATCCACAGCCCTGCTGGATGCCAAGGGGGCCGCTGGAGGATGCTGCAGGGAGGGACAAAGAGTATTTGCTCTACACCCCGGAAGTACATCCAAGTCACATGGACAAGAGGAATGACGTGCTTCCGGGTTGAATAAAAAGGAGTTTTTATCTGACCCGGAAGTGTTCCTAGTCACATGGACAGAGAGAGCGAAACACTTCCGGGTAAAGGACTGTGGGAAATCCCCAGACGGCGAGCTGAGCTGGGTGGAAGGGTGGCAACACGTCTGGGAGTGGAGGATTGTATTGTTATTGATTATTGGTATTTGTATGAGTATTGTGGAAAGGAGGGTGCTTTGTGCACTGATTATTAATAAAAAGTCATTATTTTGGACTTTTATCTGGTGCCTGGCGTATAGTGTGAGGGTTCAAGAGGACGATAGCGCCCCCTATCTGTCACTATATATATATATACAGTATATATACTCACTGTATGCATGTACAGTATGTATTTATGGAAGCTGTACAGCTCTTTAGTCAACGTCTGCTGTTTTAAATGTGCCTTTTAAATAAAATTGACTTGACTTAAATTTACTTATAAGTCCGAATACACAATCCGTAGGAAGAATCCAAGAATATCACAAAAAAAAGCAAAAAATCCAAAAAGAAATAATGATACACATGACACTCCATACAAATGAATGATCTCCTGCTCAGGAGAGGGCTCAAGAGTGTCACGGTGGCCCTGCCTCCTGGGGTACCACCCACAAAATACAAGGGCCATAAGAGAATAAGATTTTAAACATAGAAACATAGTAATACATAAATGGAAGACTTGACAAAAAACAAATACAAAAGACATAAAAAGGGACATAAACAGAGACCGGGAACACACTCTGGCAGACACATAAAATTTATATTAACAGATGCAATTGCTAGAAGCCATTCATTCAGATTAACATCAGGTCAGAGAACTTGGCTTTTTCTTTTTCAAAGAGCCTGACAGGTTGTTGTATTTTTATTTTTCAAGCATAATTTTATCTTCTAAAACACTAGAATTTTCTGTGGTCTCTCATTATCTGATTCTAATCAATTACTGAAAATGGAACAGAAAACAAACAACAGATCAAAAAAAATGCCATTATTTTAAATAGGAAAATTATCAATTTTCAGCCCATCGAAAAAATCCTAACCAAACATCACTGAAACGCTCTTCAACACTATGAAGCCTTGAATTTTCCTTGATATAAAACAGTTTGTTCATTAGTTATCTGATTAAGAAACAGTTAATGAGGTCATTAATAGTTGTTTGGAATGCGAGAGTGAAATCTGGATTTCACCACTCTCATGTAAAGGCATACATCCCAGAAATACCATCATGGCAGACTCATCTCAGAGCAAAACATATTTATGAAATTGATGTTAAAAAAATGCAGTACTTTTTCAATTGCTCTCAAAGTTTTTCCAACTTTTTTGGATCTATTTAGATATTAAATGGTAAATGCAAGCACTACTCGTGTGTAGTAACCATCTATCCATCCATCCATCCTCTTCTGCTTATCCAAGATTGGGTCGCAGGGGCAGCAGCTTGAGCAAATAGGCCCAGACTTCCCTCTCCCCGACCACTTTTTCTACCTCTTCCGAGGGAATCCCGAGGTGTTCCCAGGCCAGCCAGGAGACATAGTCCCTCCAGCGTGTCCTGGGTCTTCTCCAGGGCCTCCTCCCAGTTGGACATGCCCGGAACAAAGCAAACAAAGGCTCAAGGAGGTGGCTCAGAGTGAATGGGCACTTAAAGCAGTATGCCTCTTTGTATAAGCATACTCGTTCAGCATGAAAAAATATGCCTTATAGTGGAAAATGGTCCATTGTGAAAGGCAAATGAGGCAAAGGACTCCCAAAGAAAATTTGGGGTGCAAACTGGTTCACCCCATTTAATATTGTTATCCATAAAACTGACTAGAAATGAGAATGCAAGGGCATCACAAAAGAAAGGTGGTGTATCAAGTGCCTTCATAACCTCTGCAGTTTCTTTAAAGTAATAGCTCTCTTTAGCTGAGTCAGAGAGCTTTTATTATCCTTCGACTGAGATGTCATGTTCCAGGAGCTCTCAGATTTATATGGCCCTGACCAGAAGAGGTGGACCTTAATGGTAGTGGGTGGGGCTTAATATGTCCTCAGTGGGTGGTTTCTTGGAGCTATGGAGGAGAATGAGACAGTACTTTTAGCAGTAGCACTCTCCCTTACATACCATAGCTGATCCTGGATGGTGATCCTCAGACATCCATGCGTGGCACCATATCCCGCATTTGTGGTATAAAAAACAAAGACCTGTAACAGCAAAAAATCAGATTTAGAAAAATTAGAATACAAATGCTCTAAATGCTTGAGGGCACCTATTTTTATAGTATAGGTACATTATGTGCTAAAATCACTCATAGTATTTAATCGTTTAGATTTGATTTTGTGTTTATGGACACTAGCAGTCGCCAAGGGGGTAGGGCTTTTACTTGCCTAACCCAAGTCATTCAGGGAAACAGGGAGATTTCTTTGTTTAGTCCTCTCAGTGGTGGTCATTTGGAGTCCCTGCACAGAGCAGTATGTCATTGTTGAAGTTCCCAGGGGTGAAAACTGAGGGGTGTATATGTAAAACAAGCTAAATAAGCTAAGGTACAGTTTAGGGGCATATCTTCTTGTTCACTGATAAAAAAACAACTAAACAGGTTAGTGTAGTACACTTCATGACAATAAAACTGTGCTCAAGGGGGGATTATTCTTACACAGGCTATCCTGGTTTGTGAGAGGCAGTCTGTTGCAAAACAAGTTTTATTTTAGAGTATATAGAGTCCATTACAGCAACTTTTAAATTAAACAATGGATATAAACTCAAGCATATTATGTGGAAATTGGTCACGATCTTACCTGGGGAGGCTAAGCAGAGCTTCTGCTGAAGCTTTTTTCTACTAAAGCAGTTACAGCTCCTGCTTACCCAACAGTTCCCATCCGTGGCAGAGCAACGGGAACTGAGCAGGCTCCTGTCAATAATGGAAAATCAACTGCATCCACTGAACAGTATCATCTCCAGACAGAGGAGCAGCTTCAGCAACAGACTGCTGTCACTGTCCTGCTCCACTGACAGACTGAGAGATCGTTTCTCCCCCACACTATGCGACTCTTCAGTTCCGCCTGGGGGGGTGTAAACATTAATATTATACAAAATTATTGTCTGTCTATTATACCTTCATTGTTATCACTCTTTAATTTAATATTGTTCTTTATTAGTATGCTGCTGCTGGAGCATGTGAATTTCCCCTTGGGATTAATAAAGTATCTATCTATCTATCTATCTATCTATCTATCTATCTATCTATCTATCTATCTATCTATCTATCTATCTATCTATCTATCTATCTATCTATCTATCTATCATTTTCAAGCAGGAAAGAAGCCACTCTAAAACTTTAAAACCTTCTTTTGTTGGCCCCAGGAAGAGCACTCATCTTTACAGACCTTCAGCTTCCTCAAGTCACATCAGGTTGTGTGGGTGCACAAGGACCTTGAAATTGGTTCCAAAAATGATCTGACTGAGTCATGCTAAGGTGCGCACTCATGCTATGAAGCACAATCTATGAATTCTGTTTTGTCGTTGTGTTAGATCTACTTCCTGAACTTTTCTCAGTCATTCTTGATACTGTTCAGTTTGAAAGTGGAAGCATTACATCTTGCCTGAAGAAGGGGCCTGAGTTGCCTCGAACGCTTGCATATTGTAATCTTTTTAGTTAGCCAATAAAAGGTGTCATTTTGCTTGGCTTTTCTCTACATTCATAATGGCTAACGCGGTACAACACCCTAGTATTATGAGACTCAGGAAACACCTCACAAAACATCAAAACGAACTGGAGAGAAGATAAGGCTAGCCTTGTTCTGTTTCCCCCTCCATTATGAATGCTGCCAGCATCAGTAATCACCGTCTCTCACTCCGCCGTCCATCATCTCCATCAAGCACACTCCTCACTATCACCAAGACAAAGAAAATGCGATAACTCATACATGGGGCTCCTTTTTGTCTGAAAATCTATGTCCTCCTTCTCAAATTCTCTTGAGGCATGTCAAAGGAGTTGTTGTCCCCTGACAAATAGACCATGCAAACTCAATTATCTGGCTCTGCCTGACAAGAATACAGAAAGTGGCCTCCTCGCTCTGCCTGTGAAGATCAGTTTTAGGGGTTGTAGACAAAAGTGACCAACAGTGAGGTCAATCCCATTACTGAAAAAAAAAACCAATTTGAGTACGCCAGCGGGTCAAAGGTTGTCTACTTTTTCTTTTACAAAAAGCAACACTTTCTACCTTACCTTGTAGTGAGCTTCAGAGTGGTAGAGGGAATGTGTGTCAACCACAGAAAAGTGAAATAATTATATTGTATAGGAAACAAAATGTTTTGAGGGTCAACCTTGAACTTCTCTGCTTAATGCAAAGGGTAAAAAGATATTTAAAACTACAAATTAAAAAAATTGTCTGTTGGATCATATGTTGGTCACACCGGTGTGACTCCATCAGGCACTGCCTTGTTGATTTCTTTGGGTTAAGTACCATGGAGACTGGAATAGTGATGTTATGCATTGGTCATCTGTGGGTTCAAAGGAATTCTTTTGGGCCAAAGTTCTCCCAGATGTACATGGAGATGACAAACAGGAAGTTTTATGTGTAACCTCAATAAAGTACAATTATGTTCCTCTCTGAAATCAGCTTTCATATGATAATGAAATATTGATGCATGTGAAAACATAGAATAAAATGAAAATAAGTAGAACTCCACAGAATTATGTAGCAACACTGTCTAGTATGCACAGAAATGCTAATATGGAAAGGACTGCACATTGTTATGTGCTTCTAAAAATTGCCTTTTGTTGAAAGCTGATTTTTTCACATGCCCTGATGAGGAGGATTCACTTGTGGGAATTCAGCCATAAAGTATGACCTTTTTTCCCCTCATAGAAGACATTTTATTAAATTGATATAAGGAGCAGTGTTCACACATCTAATGTCACGCACATAATATCTGCAGGGACATGTAGTTTATGAGCTTTCAAAAAAAGAAAAGCAGTTGGGCCGAATTTGACAGAGACCTTCAATTGACTAGGTGGCTTCCCAGGGCAAAAGCAAGAATGTTGTGATCAAAAGGAATCAATGGAGACCTTCGAAACTTCACATAGTTCTTCACAGCCTTTGTAGAATTGATAGAAGTGCAAAGGCCAGAGGAAAAAGTCAGAGCGTTAGCTACTTTGCCATCGAATGTACTCATGACATTTCCAAACACAGTGCAGAGCACTTTAATGAATATAACACGGCCCTTCTTCAGCAACGGTATGCTTGCAGCACACCACTTGAATGTCGCGCTTCAGTCAGTCAATTAAACAGTAAGCTCTTTCCCAGAAGAACAGAGGAACAAATGTAAATGTCACTGAAAATGAGTCCTAGCAATCACACTTAGTGATGCCAGTCAAAAGACTGCCTCTGTATGGATGGGGATGTTATTTTACAGTATCTGCACACAAAGCTAGTAACGCAAACTTTTATTTTCCATCACTTTCACTAAAGTCATTGTTCACCCAAAATCACTGGGGAGATTTTAGAGGCATTTTCAGCAGAATGCATTGTTCTGGGACAATTCTGAAAAATATAAATACCTTATTGTAAAATAATACTGATGCACTATTTATAAGTCACAGATATGAAGCAATCAACCACAAAAATTCGAGAGATTTCTGAATGTGCTCTCAATTACAGAGTTGCAGGAGCCTACTAATTTAGACAGCATATTAGTTTATTACAGGTCTCTTTCATTCATTTCTCTGTGCCTTCATTCCAAGTCAAGGTTGCTGATTTATCAAACAAGAACATTTTTAAGTGGTAAAGCAAGCTGTGAGGCAACAGCATTACCTATTCCGACTCTGTTGCAATCAAATTAATATTACAAAAATGTTTTATGAAACTACACAATGGGAAACTTGTTTGCAATTAGCTGTCCCTACTATTAAAGAATATACCGTATACACTAGCAGATAAGTTCTCCCACAGATAAGTTCTCCGCAGATAAGTTCTCCTGCAGATAAACCGGGGCTTGATTTTACCGTATAATTTCTGATATTTTATAATGTCGGTCAAATAAGTCGAACCCGGAAAAGTCACCATATTGGTCTAAGATATTGTGATATGCGAACGCCCACCTGAGAGAGTAACCATGGAGCACACTGTCTTTTTTTTCTATTTATTGTACCTACGTGACCACGTGGTAATACCCAAACTATTCCAAAGCGACATTTGCACTGTTTGTGTGTTTTTTGTATCTCGCACCCTCACACACCTTTATCGTAAGAGCTTCCCTTATCTACGATGGAGTGTTTGATCAAAACTAAATATGAAGCTGGTTTTAAATTAAAAGTCATTGAAGTGGCGAAAGAAATTGGTAACTGCGCTGCTGCAATAAAATTCGATGTGTCTGAGAAACTGAAGCGAGATTGGAGGAGGCAAGAAGATGTAAAAAAATAAAATAATTGGCATATAAGTTGGGGTCTAATTTTATGATTGATTTTTTGGGTTTCAAGACCCAACTTATACACGAGTATATACAGTAAATATATAGGTGTATGGGTATAGAAAACTACATGTTATAAAGGTTTATCCTTGATACCACTATAAGATTTATTAAGGTTTATTCCACTGATATACTCTGCTGGTTACTGTCAACACGCTATGGCTAGCTAGAACTACCACTACATCATCTGTTCTCATTCTTCTAGACTTATCTTCTGCCTTTGATACTGTAAAGCAGTGAAAATTACAAATTCAATTGGACCAGATGTTCAAACCAAAAAATTTAGCTGGGTCAGACATTTCAGTGACTGGTAAGAGGCAGGTAACAATAAATGTTATTTATGAAATTTTAGTGATTGGCAATAATGGATATAATGAGGTTATTAGAAATAAATTAGATGCATTAGGATTAAAAGTCAAGATGGAGGTTAAGAATTTAGGGGTAAATGTTGACTGTGACCTGAATTTTAAATCGCATATTAATCAGATTACTAGGAGAGCATTATTCCACATAAAAAATATAGCAAAAGTTAGACCTCTTATATCATTGGAAGATGCTGAGAAATTAATCTACGCCTTTGTTTTCAGTCGACTAGATTACTGTAACACTCTCCTCTCAGGACTACCCAAAAATGACATAAATCGACTGCAACTAGTGCAGAATGCAGCTGCTAGAATCTTAACTAGGAAAAGAAAATCTGAGCACATCCCTCCAGTTTTGATGTCACTACATTGGTTACATGTGTCATTCAGAATTGACTTTAAAATCCTGCTTATAATTTACAAAGCCTTAAATAATCTCGCTCCATCTTATATTTCGGAATGTCTTACACCTTACACTCCAAATCATAACCTTAGATCTTTAAATGAGTGTCTGCTTAGAATTCCAAGAGCTAAACTTAAAAGAAGTGGTGAGGCGGCCTTCTGCTGTTATGCACCTAAAATCTGGAATAGCTTGCCAATAGGAATTTGCCAGGCTAATGCAGTGGAGTCCTTTAAAACACTGCTGAAAACACATTACTTTAACATGGCTTTTTCATAGCTTCATCTTAGTTTAATCCTGATGCTCTGTATATTCAATTAATTATCATTATTATTCATGGCATTCATATTCAAAATCCGTACTAACCCAACTTTATCTTCTGTTCTTTTTCCGGTTTTCTGTGGTGGCGACCTGCGCCACCACCACCTACTCAAAGCACCGTGATGCTCCTACATTGATGGATTAAAAGCCAGAAATCTATGTGACCGTCATCATCAAGTTCTTCCATGAGAACCCTGAATACAATGAGGACTGATCATTTATGTTAGGTAGAATGCCTAGAGGGGGCTGGGTGGTCTCATGGCCTGGAACCCCTGCAGATTTTATTTTTTTCTCCAGCCGTCTGGAGATTTTTCTGTTTATTCTGTCATCCCAGGCCATCGGACCTAACTTTTATTCTATGTTAATTAGTGTTCTCTTATTTTTAATTCTTACTTTGTCTTTTTTTCTCTTTATTCTTCATGTAAAGCACTTTGAGCTACATTAATTGTATGAAAATGTGCTATATAAATAAATGTTGTTGTTAAACCAACACAAATGAATGTATTGAAAAATAAGTAATGTTTATTCATTGTTTCCCTTGTAAATTTGGTCACTTCTGACATGGGCACATCAAAAAGTGGATAAAAAAAATAAAAAATATATCGCTGAAGAGAATCTGAGGTAGTAGCAATACTTTTATTCAACTTTTGAAATAAAAAAATAAACATTTTGGTGATATCTGACCTATGCGCATCTCAAAGTGCATAAAATCAAACTAGTGCACAGTATTAGCGATAACATTTGTTTCTCTTTTGAAATAAAATAAACCTTTTGCTCACATCTGACCAAGGCACGTCACAAAGTACATTTAACGGAATAAAAAAGTACTATCAATGCTATCAAAGCTCTTGGCGCACAAACTCATAGCTAGTAATAACAGTAACTAACACATATGAATACGATATCTATTGCACACTGAGGGAATATACAGAAAGTTTGTTTCAAATCACCACATATGTGATTAGCAGTGCCTTTTTTATAAACAAAAAGGTGGCAGTATGCAAATGTTGCATTTGGATCAAGTTTGAGGTACTATAAAGTTATATAGAGGCTGAGTGTCCTAGTGCTACATGTTTTGTTTATATGGTGAAAAAACATAATGTTTAAAATTTGAAATTGACAAATCGTCAAGTATAATAATAATTCTTTACATTTACATAGCGATTTTACTCACTACTCAAAGCTCTTTGCAAGCTCCTTTCAGGCAGGACCCAGGATGCAAATCCATGATCTTATTGCAAGGCAGCAGCATTACTATTGCTCCACTATTGTGTAGCTGTACTATGCTCCATAATATTGTTCTTGATAGTATAAAATTATAAATACTGAAGTTTCGAAATCAAAGAATATTAATAGCAGGTTAATAATGAGCTCTGCATTCAACATAAAAAATTCACGTTCGCAATCACTTGATGAAGCTGGAATACAAGTAAGACTCAGCACACAATTGATTATAGAATCTTTTAATATGCTGCATTGTGGGTTAGGTTGAACGCTCCTAGACTATGTGGAGTGTGGTATTCATAGTTGTACTACTACAGGAATTTATATAGTAATTTCTGAAGGCTTTGGTTTTTCTCTACGTTTCTGGTAGGACCATTGGCTGGGTCATTTGGAGATTGTGTCTGTGCCACAGGTGGCCTGCAGGTTGCCATTTGAATGGGCGGACTGTATAGGCCAACTATCAGATCCTACTTGCCACTGTCATCAACCTAGAAATCACTGTCTCAGGACTCAGACAGTTTGAGCCCTATCTCTCTGTCAGATCCAATTAGGTGTCATGGACAGAAGTGTCAAAGTTGCATTATATAAGCATGGAGATGCCTCAGGGTTTGGTGTTGAGCCCTCTCCTCTTCTTCGTGTATGCCTCCTCTCTAGGTCCTAATATCAAGTACCATTTCTCATATCACAGCTATGTTGATGATGCTCAGCTGTACCTGTCATTGTTTCCAGAGCAAGACCTTGTTTTTACCCTGTCCAACCCTTCGATTCAACATAAAATCTCTGTAATGCTTGGCTCATAATAATTAGCACTAACCAAGTTAGCAAGTAACAAATGATGACCAACTAACATTCACTGACCACACCCTACTGTTCATGCAGATTCACTGTATGTAATATCCACAAGATCAGACCATAAGTGACAGTGTATTCAAATCAATTTCTTGTCCAGGCTGGACATGATGTGCCCTGGCTACTATCATTAGCAGGGGTTCTGGCATTTACTATCAAGCCACTGCAGATGCTCCAAAATGCAGCAGCAAAATTACAGTCACCAACCAGGACAAGCACATGTTATTCCTCGTTTCAGGTCACTCCACTGGCTCACTGTAGCAGCACTCATCAAGGTCAAGTCATTGATGTTTGTCTTTATTTGGAGGAACTCATGAAGTCCTAGGTTCCTTCTCGCCCACTCAGGTCTACTAATGAACGATAACACCTCTGCATAGCATTAAATCTCAGTCATGACTCTTCATATGCAGCACTAAACAATGGTGCGAGGGAGATATTTTAATCTTTTCATAAAACAAATTTCATATAACAGGTCTTCGTCTAAAAGTCATCTCATGCTGTACAGAAGTGCAGTATATTCTGCGAATGCTGAAGGGCAAAACGGGATTTTGAGTATTTTGCTTGGTTTGAAATGCAACTTTTCATTTCCATAAGAATATAACCTTGACATTGTGTGATAATGATTTTGCACCATTTTCTTTGTTTTAACAAACTGCAGAAAAAGGTATGGTGTATGTACTTATTATTTTGGGTGGTTGGGGTTAGCATGGTTGTCTTTTTATTAGATTTCTCCCATATCAGCTGAAAACGACACTTTCAGTAAACATTTAGTTCAGTTGCTGCATTTCTGGCAATTTTGTAAAGAGCTGAGATCAGCTGCAAAAATGGACACTTGTAAGGAGCCCTTCTTTATCTGCTAACAACTGAAAATAAACAATTTCATGGGGCTCTGCCTCCTAGCTGCTGAACATTTGGGAAAGATCTCTCTCTCTCTCTCTCTCTCTCTCGGATAGAAATCTTTATTTTCATTTTTCAATTAAGGATACAAATGCAACCTGTAACAAAGGAAGTGGGGACACCTGGAGCATCCTGCTCATATAAGGACTTAATACACCCAGGTTGTAAAATACTTTGTATTGCTTATATTTGCTGCTATTGGCTTTGATGCAAAAAATATAATTTTGAAGTAAAAGGCTAAACTCAATGTCTGAATTGCTTCTCATTCTTAATCTAGCTGCAGTCCCTGAAGGGCTCAAAGGGACACATTTATGAATCCATCTATTGGTGGTAAACTGGGTTGATGTAAAGGAATGGAACTAAAGACAGCGAGCAGCCTGCTATAGGGATCACACAGCATTGAATAAGTGGCGTGAAATATGAACAGTGAGACAGGTAAGAGGTTACAAGCAACATTGTATATCTGTTATTGACATTTCTTCTCCCATTAAGAAAAGAACATAAAAGGTTACTTGGTACTTTTCATGTTTTATTTGCATCTAACAACACGATAAAACTCATGGACATGGCCAAAAGGAAAAATGCCAGAAGCTAATTATCAAAAGATGTACCATCACAAAACTTAAACACAACACCCAACAATGAAGTTGAAAGGTGCACCCCATGAATCAGAAATTAACAGTTTTGCATCAACTTTTTGATGGCAAGCATGACTTTTGAAGGATCAGAAAGTTTAATTGCTATGAGTCAACAATGAACAACAATTTTAAACAGTACCTTCAAAAGTGCAACATGACAAACTCGGACAGTTAATGATAATAAAATCACATTTACTTGCAGTCAATTTATTAATTCAAGACACCTATGTATTAATATTCTCCATGCACACAGCTTCCAAAAATACACAACAGAGTAGCACAAAAAATTATTCAAAGCAAATTTAAATAATCAAATCTTAACAAGAAGGAACATATGATTTCCAATTCTTTATACTGTATATATGGCCGTCTATGACTTTTTTACAAGATTATTTAAATATTCCACTCCATGTGGTCCATCCATTTTCTGAGGCGCTTTGTATTTTTCCATAAGTATCAGTTGGCCTGGATGTATAATAAAATGTAACACATTAAATGTCCATATATGCAGCCTCTAAAAACAAGACCCAATAATCTGTTTCAAGGAAGGTAGACAATAGAAATTATCCTTAGATCGGGTACCACTCCTTCACTGGGCACACTGTGAGAATTTTGAGTCATCACTTAAGTTGACATACATGTCTTTATCAAACGTTGACAATGAAGACATCATTTGTTCTTTTTATTGAACTTGCTTAGTTAAACTTTGGTGTCACAAAGAGCTGGAGCCCACCAGCATAAGGTACGAGAATAGAAGCAACACTGAACAGGGCATCAGTAGATCGCAGGGCAGGGTAGTCACAACAGCAGCAATTTATTTCTTGTATAGACCAAAATCTCACAAGAAATGCCTCAGTGGGCTTTAACAGGTCCTATTTTTGACAGCCTCCCAACCCTGACTTTCTAAGAAGACAAGAAAGCCTCCCTAATCCCAAAAAAGCCTTGTAGGGAAAATAAAATGGAAGAAATCTTAGAAGAGGCAACTCATAGAGAGACCCTCTTGCAGGTAGGTTGGGCGGAATTGAGTATCAAAAAATGAGTAAACACGACACACAAAACCAAACACAAGTGATCCTTTCACAGAGCTAGATGGCCAGTCTGTCATTGTCATTAAGCACTTTGAGCTACGTTATTTGTATGAAAATGTGCTATATAAATAAAGGTTATTATTATTATTGTCACCTGAGAAATACAATAAAATAGTTGAAAGTACTCTGTTCTTGCTCCACACCAAGTGCAGTCAACCTAAGACACTCACCTTTTTTGGATGCTAATGATGAAGAAATCTTACATTGTTACTAAACAAGTTTGCCAACAGCTATCAAATATTAATGGATAAGGATGTAAGCCTCTATTATTCATACCTGTCCATTCAATACTGTCATGATGCTCATATTACAAAGAAGACACATAATATTTATGTAAGATTTATTTCACTGTATAGCTGTTATAAAACATGAAACATATCAGTCTCTTTGACAGAAATAAAAGCTTCAATATTATGTTTTTTATGACACTAATATCAACTTGTGTTTTTAATTTCTCACTTAAAAATAACAGTTTAGTTTTTAACATTTGTCCAACATCACCCCCTAGTGGAAATTGAGAAAATATTTTTTTCTGCATCTTTTTCAGTGTATGATCAACCATGCAAAGCTGATCTGTTCCTTCTATTTTTCTGACCTTTGCACTGCAGTGTATTCAGTTGTCAAATACATTACCTGGCTACACAACTTATTAAATATTTCAGTTATGATAAACTGTATTCAGGTTTAAAACACACTATGAAATTAGACATGTCTGTCTGTATATACAGGGGATGGACTGTACTTCATCTGTAACAAACTGACAGAAGTTCTCTGCCCCCATGCCTTTTCCAATCAGATATGGCATTCCCTCCTGTACCTCTTTAGCTTATTGTGTATGTGCTGTTCCTACAGATATGTTCAATTACTCCCATTACATCTCACAAGATACACAAAGTCTTAATTGTACTAGCTATAAAATCACAGGGATGAATGTCTTGACAGACAAGATTAACACTTTTCAGTATTGTTTGTTGTTTAATGGAAGTCAGATTGATTAAGCAAGAATGCCACAGCAAGTCAGAGGTACTCACTTTGTGCCTCATGCTACATTTGTAAAAGTTCTGACTGTTCACCTCCTTTCAAAAATGTCTAAATTATCTGTCTTTTTAGTGTACTATAAGTATATTCTCCACTTTGACTATTGTTTGTGAATTTGCTGACTGGTTTTGCTGCTTGGATATGACATAAAAATAATAGTGTCACAATTTGATTTTTAGTACATAAAACAAAAAGTATAACACATTATGCTTTTTTTCATAAGAAAATCAACAAAATTTTTTATAATATTATGGGCAATTTATCACTGCATTTGTGCCACAATCTCAGTTCTAACTTTAATAAAAACATTTATTTCTATAGCACACATAAGGATGTTGCTCAAAGTGCTTTAAAATTTGTCAAAAACAGTTGCAAGAAAAGCAAATTAGAAATACTTAAGAACATGAATGAGATGCAAAAAATAATAAACATAAATAAATTAATATGTACATATATAACATAGATATACAAGTAATAGAATTAAATAGAATTCTTATACACCGATCTGCCATCTGCCTAAAATTGTGTGGGTCCTCCTCATTCCATCAAAAAACCTTTTCGAGGTATGGACTCCACAAGACCACTAAAGGTGTCCAGTGGTATTTGGCACCAAGACTTCAGCAGCAGATCCTTTAAGTCCTGTAAATTGTGAGGTAGGACCTCCATAGATCAAACTTCTTTTTCCAGCACATCCCACAGATGCTTGCTGGGATTGAGCTCTGTGGGATTTAGAGGCGAAGTCAACACTTTGACTCCTCAAACCATTCCGCAACAATTTTTGCTGTGTTTCAGTGTGCATTATCCTTCTGCTATCAGGGAATACCGCTGCCATAAACAGGTGTATGTGGTCTGCAACAATGTTTAGGTTGGTGGTATATGTCAAAGGAATATCCGCATGAATGCCAGGACCCATGATTTTTAAGTAGAACATTGCCCAGAGCTACTGCATAATATATCCCACTCCTTGACAGGTGACATTATAACAAAATAATCAATGCTTGGCAGTGGATTTAATGTTGTGGCTGATTGGTGTAAACAGATTTGATTTTAAGTCTCTAAAGATAAGTCTAATGCTATGGTCAGATGGCCTGGAAGGGCAGAAAAAAAAAACACCCAGCCCCCCAGTTGGGCATGACTTTAATCTCAGTGTATATATATATATATATATAGTGGAGGACTGCCGGCTTTTCATGCCGGTCCTCACCCCCAGGCCGCCAGGAGGAGCTCTCCCGACAGCAGGATAGTGCCCCGAGGTCCAGCAGGGCCTCATGGACTGTAGTATTTATACACAACCCTGCTGGATACCTTGGGGGCCACCAGGAGTCGCTGTGGGGAGGCTTTTGGGCTCTTTTGTGCCGTATGACCCGGGAGTACGTCACGGTCATGTGACAGGAAGAAACGACGTGCTCCTGGGTTGAAAAAAAGGACTGTTTGCCCTGACCCGGAAGGGAAAAGGAACTGTGGACTAATGGGACAGGGGCTATAAAAGGACGATGCCTCAGTCCAGACACTGAGCTGAGCTGGGAGGTAGGAGGGCGGTGTCTGGGCGAGGAGGAAAGAGAACAGTGTTGTTATTTGTGGTTTATGAGTGTGGAGTGGAGGGTGCTTGGTGCACTATATAGTAATAAAAATAATAAGTATTATACTTTCACCTGGTGTTCAGAGTGGTACCTGAGGGTGTTAGAGGTGGACCACGCCTCTATCTGCTACAATATATATATATATATATATATATATATATAGTGCATCTGGAAAGTATTCACAGCACATCATTTTTTCCACATTATGTTATGTTACAGCCTTAATGCAAAATGGATTAAATTCATTTTTTTCCTCAGAATTCTACAGACAAAACCCCATAATGACAATGTGAAAAAAGTTTACTTGAGGTTTTTGCAAATTTATTAAAAATAAAAAAACTGAGAAATCACATGTACATAAATATTCACAGCCTTTACTCAATACTTTGTCGATGCACCTTTGGCAGCAATTACAGCCTCAAGTCTTTTTGAATATGATGCCACAAGCTTGGCACACCTATCCTTGGCCAGTTTCGCCCATTCCTCTTTGCAGCACCTCTCAAGCTCCATCAGGTTGGATGGGAAGCGTCGGTGCACAGCCAATTTAAGATCTCAACGGAGATGTTCAATCGGATTCAAGTCTGGGCTCTGGCTGGGCCGCTCAAGGATATTCACAGAGTTGTACTGAAGCCACTCCTTTGATATCTTGGCTGTGTGCTTAAGGTCGTTGTCCTGCTGAAAGATGAACCGTCGCCCCAGTCTGAGGTTAAGAGCACTTAGGAGCAGGTTTTCATCCAGGATGTCTCTGTACATTGCTGCAGTCATCTTTCTTTTTATCCTGACTAGTCTCCCAGTTCCTGCCACTGAAAAACATCCCCACAGCATGATGCTGCCACCACCAGGCTTCACTGTAGGGATGGTATTGGCCTGGTGATGAGCGGTGCCTGGTTTCCTCCAAACGTGACGCCTGGCATTCACACCAAAGAGTTCAATCTTTGTCTCATCAGACCAGAGAACCTAGTTTCTCATTGTCTGAGAGTCCTTCAGGTGCCTTTTGGCAAACTCCAGACGGGCTGACATGTGCCTTTTACTAAGAAGTGGCTTCCGTCTGGCCACTCTAACAAACAACTGTCCACTGTGGGACCTTATATAGACAGGTGTGTGCCTTTCCAAATCATGTCCAATCAACTGAATTTACCACAGGCGGACTCCAATTAAGCTGCAGAAACATCTCAAGGATGATCAGGGGAAACAGGATGCACCTGAGCTCAATTTTGAATACTTCTGTACATGTGCTTTCACAATTTGTTTATTTTTAATAAATTTGCAAAAACCTCAAGTAAACTTTTTTCACATTTTCATTATGGGGTGTTGTGTGTAGAACTCTGAGGAAAAAAATGAATTTAATCCATTTTGGAATAAGGCTGTAACATAACAAAATGTGGATAAAGTGATGCGCTGTGAATACTTTTCGGATGCACTGTATATACAATTAAAATTAGGGCTGGGAATATATAAAAAAAAAAATAGTTAATCACATACATGTACAGTATGTAATTAATCCTGATTAATCATAACTAACATTAAAGCCTATAATTCTAATATTAATGCACAAATCAAAGTAAATACATACTGAATCACAAAATTATGTAGAATCAACACAAAGGAATTAAAAAACTGAATGGCATAGTTTAAACTTAAACAATGAACTTAAACATGAACTTTTAACAAAATACTAATTGAGCGAGTACAACCTGAATTTGAATACCTTACTAAAAGGTAAGCTGAAAAGAAGGTAATGAGAGAATGTGGCCAATTCTTAAATTTGCATAGCATATAAGACACAGACACGTCAAAGTAAAAACGAAACAACTGTTGAATTTGAATGCACTACTACCCTGTGCTGGTTGGGATTGGCTCCAGCAGACCTCCGTGACCCTGTGTTAGGATATAGCGGGTTGGAAAATGACTGACTAAAGACTGATTTAATTGAAAAAATACACATCTGTTAAATGGGCCTACTTTAAAAGTTGTGTTAAAACTCCACAAATACTATCCTCAATTGTTCATCACCATCAACAACCTGATAATTATACTTCATAAAATTTTTAAAGGTAGTAAATAAATACAATACTGGATGTGTATGTAATTCTTTAGATACACACTTAACTTTTTTGTATTATTATTCTGTAATGGTAAAAAAATATATGAAAATTCCACCCTGACCAAAGCACTGCCTGAGGTGTTTGCCTTGTTGCCAGCTGTGGATGCAACAATATTTTTTAATGTTAAAGAGGCCACATTAATAGCAAAAATTAATGTGTTAACTTTCCCATATATATACACACAATAGAATTATGGGTGTGCTAGGAATGGGCCAACACATAAAACAATTGACAACAAACATGATCCATTTGTCAGAAAGAAAGTTTATTGTAATTTTTTTTGCTCAAGTTTTTATTAAACAGGAACAAACTAACAGGAAATAAACAATTAATAACCATAAGATATAAAAGAATCCAACACAATTTACTGCACTCTGATCCTGCCTGAGCCAAGGGGTAAAAATTCTGGGAAAATCCAGTCACCAGAGAGAAGGAGCGGGAAATTAAAGAATCATAAGTAAGTCACAACAGCTAAGTTAAAACAAAAAAACAAGAAGTTATAAACAGTCAAAGCATTGCAACAAACTGGGATTTAAACATCTGAGCAGCAGTAGTCCAAGTTTCAATGGTATTGCTGGAGGCAAAATTAATCTGTGCGATGTATTAATTTGTTGAAGGAGGATCACCAATTGTTCACAGTAATGTGCTCAGGTGCCTTCTATGTGGGCAGAAAGAGCTAAGCAGAGTACAATGAGTGGACTGATTAGAGAAACTCCTCATGTTCCGAGAAATGATGAAGGCTGTAGGAAGAAAATTAAAATAGAACTAGGGAAATTAAAATGAGCTTGTAAAGCCTGGAACATCATACGTTCTAAACTATCAAACAAATACTCCAACACATTGATCTCCGTATGTTCCCATGAAGAAAATATGCAGGGATGGCCACCTATTAAAAGAGCAGGGTTATTAAATATTGGAGTGAGAGAATGCCATTTTTGAGAGAGTTCAAGTAGCTTTTCCACATGGTGTCAAATGTTGATGGTGAACCAAAGGAATATTTGGAAGGCTTAGACTTTAGGGAGGCAAAAAGAATACCCTGGAAAGAAAATTTGGAGGCTAGGGTGGATTATACAGGGGATCATTGAGGAGGGTGGGGAAGAGGACATAGCAATGACCAAATAGCGTGAAGCCCAGTGGTACAATTTGAAGTCAGGTAACATTGCACAAGCACTTAATCTGTCTCTGACCAGATTTGAATGTTTAAGGTTTGGTCTTCTGACATTTCACAGGTACCTTGAAATCAGTGACCCAACTTCAAGCCAATATTTACTTGGAAGGAGAAGAGGCAGAATAGAATTGATTAAGTTAAAATGAGGCACAACGCATATTTTTAAAATTGCTAAATTAGATTGAAAAGAAAGAAAATGTTTGACCAGTTGTTAAAAGAGGTTCTTTTATCAGCAAAGATGTGATAATAGTTGTTAAAAGACACATCTGAGGGAGAGGCAGTAATATCGACTCCTAAATATCTTAGGCTACTAGATACAGGGATGACAGATGGCAGGGATACTTGACAGCGCACATCATTAAGAGGCAAGAGAGAAGATTTAGACCAATTGATTTTGTAACTGGGCAAGGCATTAAGAATTGAACTTTTCTATATGATATCAGACAAGGTATTACCTAAGTAGAGAAGGACATTGTCAGCATATAAGAATGTTAATAACTGGAATTTAAAACTGTCATGAGGAATGGAAAGTGGAAATTATGTATGAGAATTGGAAGTAGTTTGAGATTAAAGGAGACAAAGGAAGCCCAGCCTAGCTTCCCTACAAATGGGAAATGAGATGCAAGATATTTGTACAAGAGGACAGTAGAGGGGGAAGAGTAAAAGTTTTGACTAGATTTTCAAAACGCATTCCAATGTTTATTTTTGTTCATGACTTGCCAATTCATGTGGAAAGAAGAACTGAAGGGCTAGAAAGGTAAAGGAACCAAATCAAGGATATGCAGAAGTCTACACATGTTATCAGAGGCTGCCCATATGGGTACGATGCCAGACTAATCAGGATGGATTCATTTGCTAATGACGTTCTGTAAACGACATGCCAGAAGGGAAAAGCTGATGAAAAGAGATGATAGGAGCTAACATGGCTTGTACAGTGTAATAGGTAAAATATACTCCAACAAATAATATCTGGGTGCAGCAATGAGAAAGGAAAGGTCATTGAGGTATATTATATTATACAGTATTATATATAATACATAATTTTATCTCCCAAGAAGTCAATAATGTAGAGTATCGATGGTATCAAGTGAGGTTTCATGGCACATATGTGATCTCTGTGATGTAAGCAGTGTTTGAATGCTGCACGATTTATAAATATTGCTGACTTTTTATGAATACGGTGCAATTTTTTAGCAGAACAATTCTCCATGCCACAAGGCTGCAGTGGTTCCCAGAACATATCAGTGAATTCACCTTAAAGTAATATCCTCTGCATTTACCTTATTTCAATTAAACTGGGCATCTATTTAATGATGTGGAATTATCTGTTCAGAGTCAAGACCCAACATCACCTCCTTTGCAACAACTACAGGAAACAATGGAGTTACCATGCAACTATATGTGTGTTCCACTTTCAAAACTTGTGGGAATCCTAACTTAATTCACGTTGTTGCAAGACTGCACCAATTTGCTGTTAGACAAGTGAACTTAATAAAGTGGACTTGTGGCACATTTTTATATATTGCTTCTTAATTGCATTTTTATCATTTTAAATATCAATTGTATATTTAAGAAAATTATTAAAATGTCCCCAAATTTAGGGCTTGTAGAGTATGTAGGGCGTTTTGTATTTTTCCATAATATAAAATATCAAACCTGCTAATTTTAACTCATTCTCAGAGGAGGTTCAGAGTGTATCCCAAATCCAGTGAGCAAAAGGAAGATACCAGCTTGGAATTATCACTTAACCTAACCTTAACATCTCTTAGGATGAGGGAGAAAAACAGAATATCCAGCATAATGCCTGTGCAGACACAGGCAGGCCCCAACAGCACTGGATCTTTAAGGCAGAAGCTAATACCTGTGACACGTTTCTAGTTGTGTTTTAACAAAAGAAGTATTTTTACTGTTTGAGACTGTGAATGACTACTATTCTCTGAGTTTTTAAATACATATCATTGCACTGCTGCAAAAACAAAATATACGAAGAGCTAAATGTGCACATCTAGAATGCAGCAGACCATTCAGCCATCTAGTATTCAACTTTTTTGTCTTAGTCAATGTTGAAGGCAAGATGAAAAAAACAAAATTACATTCCTTCAAAAACAAAGTTTGCTTTTCATTATTTGTTTTCATTCCCAGTTCGTGTGGAGTTTGCATGTTCCCTCAAATGGAACTTCTTCATGACCTCTGGTTTGTTATCACAACCTAAAGATGTGAAGGTTAAGTTAATGAATTATTTTGAAAAGTGCCCAGACTTAAATGTAAATGTGAATTTGTTTGTATGTGTGAAAGTGTGATCTGTCCAGGGTTGCTTCCTGTCCTGAACCCTGGTGTCCAGCTCCCTGAGATCATATAGTGAAAAATGCAACTGGCTGAATAGCTTGTACCTATAGAAATGCTCATTTTATTTTCAGCACATTTTCAATAAAACATTTTTCACCAATATCTGACATTTAACTGATTGATTAAAAGAACATGATTAAAACCAGCTATTAAGGAGTACTTTATAATTTGTTAGCATTATCCAGTGATCCATTTTCTGAACTTATTTTTACCATAACAATAATTCTTTGTGCCCCATTTTGCTTAAACGTATAACGCTGCACTTAATAGGTCAAGCATTACCAAAGTTTTTTGTGCATTATGAAGGTAAACAAGTAGAAGCCGACAGAAACAAGTTGTCAAGAGGTTGAAATGAGCCTGGCTCAGTACCTTGGTATAAAGCCATTGGGAGCTGCATACTGTATATTAATGTTACAGTCCTCGGTGATGATAATATCAGGTTTGAGTTAGCATGTTCAGCCAGCAATCTACCACTTTGTGTGTGTAGGCCATTTTTGCTCTGTTAAATTAGATGTTAATTATAACCTAAATTGACAGGAACATTTGCAGAGTTTGCTCCTCGCTTCAACCATTAAGCGGTATGATTGGGGTGTTGTGTTATTGCCATGATTTGTTTGCGTCAGCTGGGGAAATGTGACTTCAGCCCCTTAAAATGCAAGCATGCGGAGAAATACAAAAAATAATGCATGGCACATCGATGGCTTATTTTTTAGCAGCCTCGGTCATGTGGCATGTACAGTCAGGTCTTTAAGTATTTGGACAGTGACACAACTTTCATAATTTTGGCTCTGTACTCCACCACAATGGATTTGAAATATATCTATCATTATGTAATTGGAGTGTAAAAATTCAGCTTTAATTTAAGGGGTTTACCAAAAATATTGCAAGAGCTGTTTAGGAATGACAGACATTTGTATACATGGTCCCCTTATTTTCAGGGGCTCAAATGAATTTGAACAAACTAACAATCATAAATATAACATTCATTTTCAACATTTGGTTGAAAATCTTTAATGTCAATGATTACTTTATTTCAAATCCATTGTGGTGTACGGAGCCAAAATTATGACAATTGTTTCACTGTCCAAATACTTATGGACCTGACTGTAGTATGCAATGATAAAATAATAATGAATTTTATTTATTAAGCTTTTCCTGCCATTCACTTGCATTTTTTCCCCCCATTTAAAAGCATACCTAAATGCTGTCAGTTTGTTAGTCAACATTTATGATGTGTTGGATTTGTAAGTATTAAGAAAAAATCATAATAATAATAATAATAAATATTACACTCTTTTTCTTCTTTTGCTTTTGCTCTTTTGCTTCTCCTTTTAGGGGTTGCCACAGCGGATCATCTTCTTCCATATCTTTCTGTCCTCTACATCTTGTTCTGTTATAACCATCACCTGCATGTCCTCTCTCACCACATCCATAAACCTTCTCTTAGGCCTTCCTCTTTTCCTCTTCTCTGGCAGCTCTATCCTTAGCAGCCTTCTCCCAATATACCCAGCACCTCTCCTCTGTACATGTCCAAACCAACGTAATCTCGCCTCTCTGACTTTGTCTCCCAGCCATCCAACCTGAGTTGGCCCCCTAATGTACTCATTTCTAATCCTACCATTCCTTGTCACACCCAATGCAAATCTTAGCATATTTAACTCTACCACCTCCAGCTTTGTCTCCTGCTTTCTGATCAGTGCCACCATCTCCAACCCATATAACATACAATAGCTGGTCTCACTGTCGTCCTGTAGACCTTCCCTTTCACTCTTGCTGTTACCCGTCTGTCACAAATTACTCCTGACACTCTTCTCCACCCATTCCACCCTGCCTGCACTCTCTTTTTCACCTCTCTTCCACAATCCCAATTACTCTGTACTGTTGATCCCAAGTATTTAAACTCATCCACATTTGCCAACTCTACTCCCTGCATCCTCACCATTCCACTGACCTCCCTCTCATTTACACACGTATTCTGTCTTGTTCCTACTGACCTTCATTCCTCTCCTCTCTAGGTACTAAATATTACAGTAATGAGTAATATTTGTTCATCTTTGATGGCTTATAGTTAGAGGCCTGTAATATGCAATAATAATAATAGTAATAATAATAATATATTTATAAAGCTTTTTAAGTGGCCAAAAGAAAGAAGATCAAGAATTGGAATGATTAATGGATTTAGGGATGAGTTACAAAATCACTTTGAAAGAACAGCTATTAGAAATGAAATTAGAATTGTGCAGATATTACTGAAGATACTGTGCTATTCACTTTGTTCTTCACGACAAGCATCTTTTTTATTGAGATTCAGAATTACTACCATCAATATTAACTCTGAGTCACGAGATAAAAGAAGCTGAAATTCTCAGAGTTGACATCATCTAACTCGAACTTAGAGCTAATTGTAACAAGGTGGGGAATTTTTAAGCACATTAAGACATGCAACATTATTGTGAGGCAGGACCCAGGATGTAGCTCATGGAATAGAATTACCTAAGGAACCCAGAATAGAAGGTCATATTTGCTTTCAATGTATACAACCACATACTGCACTTATGTTACAAGAATACAAAGAATATTGTGCCTTGTTGCTGATTGAAATTATATCAATAAATAGCCTACTTTATTTAAATAAATACGTGAGTGACATTTTACATGTGACACTGATAGAGCTACGTACCCTTAAGGCGCTTGTCTTCAAAATGGGCTCACAAGGTATCAGCTGGTTACAAGCATTGTTTCCAGTAGATCAGACAGTGAATGACTGAATTAAAACTATCCAATGCAGATCATCAAAAAAAAAATCCTGGTGGAAGCATTCATGTGTTTGTTATATGTCAAATATTTGTATGCTGCATGATTGAAACTCTAGAATACCTCTTTCTGTTAAATTAGTACTGACATGCATAACTATCTCTAATGTATTATTTGAGACATCTATTACTGTTGATTCAGAAAATATTTAGACCCTTTTACATTCTGCAAACTTTTTTGTGCCACGGATTTAATTTTAAGTTTATAAATTTGTAAATTTTGCCCTTCAACTCACACTCAATAACCTATAATGTGCAAAGTAAAAAATATGTTTTCAGAAAGGTTAGCAAATTTATTAAAAATCAAAAACTGACATCAATCTTTACTGTAAGTTTTCAGACATTTTGCTGTGGCACTCCAAACTGTGCTCAGGTGAATCCTGTTTACTTTTATTATTATTTTGACATGTCTAGAACTTGACCACATATGGCAAGCTGATTTTGGACAGTTTTAGGCCCACCTGCTTATATAAGGTTTCACAATTCACACTTCATGACAGGAGCAAAACAAAGCCATGAAATCCAAGGAGCTCTCTTTAAATAAAACTGTGGTGAGGCACAGATCAGGGTGAGTGTTTAAAACCATTTTTAAAGCTTTAAGTGTTTCTGTGAGCACAGTGACTAAAATCATTTTAAAATGGAGGAAGCCCAGGACCACTAGGACTCTTTTTCGAGTTGACCATCCAGCCAAACTGAGTAAACATACAAGAAAGGCCTTGATCAGGGAGATGAACAAAAAGCCATTGGTCACTCCAGCAGAGCTTAAGAAGTCCTCTACTGAGACAGGACAGCCTGTCGGAAAGATGACCACCTCAGCAGCATTTCATCGTAGGCTTGAATGGTAAAGTGGCTACATGGAAGCCCCCAAGTAAAAGTCATATGATGACATTTAAAGGACTCTTGGCAGCATGAAGAAAAAGATTCTTTGGTCCAATTAAACAAAAAATGAACTCTTTGGGCAAAACTCCATGCACTATATTTAGAAAGCACCAGGAACTGCTCATCACCTGTCTATTATCATTCCTAAAGTGAAGCATGATGGTGGCAGCATCATGTTGTGAGGTGCTTCTCATTGACAGAGACAGGCAGACTGGTCAGAACTGAGGGAGAGAATGTATAGTGCCACATACAGAGAGGCCCCTGAGGAAAACCTGTTCCAGCCTGCATGTGACCTCACACTTGGGGCGATGTTTTACTTTTCAGCATATCATCAATCTGAAGCATACAGTGGAGTGACTTTGGGACAACTCTCTGACAAGTTGAAACTTAAACTCAATAGAACATCCGTGGAGAGACCCAAAAATGGCCAGTTACATACGCTTCTCATCCAATCTGATGGAGCTTGAGAAGTTCTGCCAAGAAGAATGGGATAAACTATCCAAAATGGCCTTCCAAAATGGTCTTCAAAGTGTTGAATTAAGGGTCTGAATACTTTTATGCATCACACATTTCAGTTTTTGATTTTAAATAAGTTTGTAAATGGTTTGGGAAAAAATGTGTTCACTTTTGGGTTATTGTACGGTTTAAAACTAAATCCACAAGAGAATAAAATGTGCAGAAGGTACTATATAAATAAAATGTATTATTACTATTATAAAGTGAAGGGGTCTGAATATTGTGTATTGAAATGTTCAGTGTGTTCCTTAAGTTGGCTGTTCAATGATGTGCGTGTTGTACTGCGAGGTAAACCAATAAAGAAGGACCTTCTTTTCATCCGATGTTAACAACTACATGACTATGTATAGATACAGTAACAATATCATTTTATTTTTAAATATTTTTAAATATTACACTACCCAGGACATAATGCTATGCATGGACTATATACATAAATCAAATATCTATGAAGGACATAATGCTATCTAGTCTATCTACACCTTAAAACATTTGTTGACATTAATTTGAGTTGCAAAAACTTTGCTAAGCTTTTCTTTATCTTAAACTTACAATGAAAGGGAAGCAACATTGTTTTCATTAAATGTATATACACTTTGACCAGAATAAACATTTGACCGCTGCCATTACTGTACCAAACCAGCTTGTGGCACTGATTCATAGGTGGTTGTGATGATGCGGGTTCGACTCCACGCTCCCATAACTGTTTTGGAGCCCTTGAACCCAACACCGTCGATAGATATAACCGAGGTGAGCTAGACAGTGGAGGCCACAACTGAGCAAGGGGATGGTTCAAATGTGCATTTAATTAAAAAACAATCAAAAAACAAAGTGCAACAGTGCAGTGTCCACAGTTCAATAAATCTTCATTAAATAAATAATCCAATAAGAAAATGTGGAGGTTAAAATCAATAAATAGAAAAAACAATCCTTTTAAAAACGAGGTTAAAACGTTCCTTAGGAAGCAGTCTTTAAAAAATCAACAACAAGCTCGGTGCTCTTCTATGCTAGCATCTCACCTGCTTGTCCGGACTAGGCTTTGCAGCAGGTTGAGACGCTTTCTGCAGCTTTTTCCACTCACCTCCCGATCCTGGCTTCGGTCAGGCACTCATCCCAGGCCTGAGACTTGGACTCCTTAGTCTCCAGGACGCCCACACCAAGGACTATAACACCAAGCCTCGCGACTCCCGCTTCTTTCCGGTCTTCTGCGGCCATTTACCTTTCCCTGGTCACTCCTGCTACCTGCTCACTCAGCGGGAAACTTCAACGCCAACGCCTGGGTGTCGGCCTAACACCCAGCTTCCTCGCAGCTGCCCAAGAGCGCTCGTTCGCTCACTCACCACACACTCCGTGTGTCTCTCTCTCTCACACCGACCTGCTTCCTCTCTCGCTCCCTGTAACCTACGTCCTTTACATTTCATTTTTTCATCGATCTGTTCTCCCAACCGACTCGCGCTTCTTTTATATTGCGAGGGGCCATAGCAGCTGCAGCACATTAGCCACGGGAACAATCACAGATGTGGGCAGTCCCTCACCTGTGCACTCGGTGAGAAACGCCCACACCGCAGATTGCCCCGTGGCTTGCTATGGCCAACACGCCCCCTCACTAAGCCACCACGAGAGCGGTGATTATTTATTTAAAAAATGGCCTTTGCTCAGCGAGCTGTGGACCCATAATACCACAGTGGTGTGATGGACAGCCGGCATTTCAGGCTGGCCGGGACGTCCCTGAACAGAAAGAAGGAGAAAAAGTAGGTTTTTTAGTACACCGCCTCCCCCGGGACGCTAGATGGCAGCTCCCCTGGACAGAAATGGTTCCCCGGATTCCCTCAGGGCATCATGGGACATGGAGTCCATTTCTTTAGCACTTTTTGGTGCCGTGGGTGCCGCCAGGGGGAGCTCACAAGGAACCTCGGGACTCTTACTGTTATTATGACTTGGAAGTACTTCGGAAGCACGAGGACAGAAGCTTGCAGTACTTTCGGGCTACTTGAGGAGCATGATGTGGCATTAGACCCGGAGAAGGAACACTTCCGGGTCATGAACTATTTAAAGGACTTTGGGAAACCCAGCAAAGAGAACCGGAGTTGGGAGGTTGGGTGACGAAGCTGCTGGGAGTGGAGGATTGTGTTTATTGTGATTATTGATTACTAGCAGAATACCCGCGCTTCGCAGCGGAGAAGTAGTGTTTTAAAGAAGGTACGAAAAGAAAAGGAAAAATTTTAAAAATAACGTAACATGATTGTTAATGTAATTGTTTTGTCATTGATATGAGTGTTGTTCTCATATCTATCTATATATCTATCTATGTTGTTCTCATATCTATCTATATATATATATATATATATATATATATATATATATCTTTATCTATCTATCTATATATACCTCTATCTATCTATCTATCTATATATATATATATATATAGCAAAATACCCGCGCTTGGCAGTGGAGAAGTAGTGTGTTAAAGAAGGAAAGAGAAAGAAAAGGAAACATTTTGAAAATAACGTAACATGATTGTCAATGTAATTGTTTTGTCACTGTTATGAGTGTCGCTGTGATATATATATATATAGCAAAATACCAGCTTAGCGATGTCATGTGTTAAAGAAGTTATGAAAAGAAAAGGAAACATTTTAAAAATAATGTAACATGATTGTCAAAGTAATTGTTTTGTGTATTTGGTGGCAGCGTCACAAAGTTGTTTTCGTAGCTGCATCAGAAAATGTACCACGACGTCTGACACGCCTCCTTTTTACTGTTTTCTCACAGCTTGGATTGCTGCTGTCATATATATATACACACACACATACACACATACATACATATATATATAATATACATATATATATATACACATACATATCTTCATATCTACATATCTATATACATATCTACACACACAAATTATATATATGTGTGTATGTATGTATGTATGTATGTATGTATGTGTGTGTGTGTGTGTGTGTGTATATATATATATATAATCTAGATAGGGTGTGTGTATATATATATATATATATATATATATATATATATATATATACATACATATATATACACATACATATACTTGTGTGTATGTTTGTATGTGTCTATATGTGTGTGTATAGCTTTGGTCACTGAGTGCAAGGGAAAAATAATGAAATATAGTCTATAAGTTATTAAACAGTAAAACATTAACGTTTTAAGAAGTACAGGTACATTGAGCACTACTGGAGTGGTTGCGGGTAAACTACATTTTAAAGACTGTGTAACAAAACAGGTAAGTAACTAACAGCAGCTAAAATGTATATGGATCATCTCTCGGTAGTAGATCCCTTTTGAAAGGCGCTACACGACGGCTGTGGTATAGAAATTACATTTTCTATGTGAGCGTTCAAATTTGTGCCTCTGGTAATGTGCCTTACCGGCAATTAAAGAAAATAATTTTTGTGTCCTCTGCCGTGTTAAGATAGAAAGGCTTTGGTTTGGGATAAAAGCAAAAAGGTGTAAAGAAAGGAAAGTTGCCTTTTTCTTTTATATAGTATAGAGATGTGTTCGCTGGCGTTATGATCGCCTTTTGGGACAGTCGCGTGGGTCTTGTGTAGACTGGTGAGACGTCCCGCCATTAATCGGCTGTGATGGCACTGTGAGTCCTCCACTCGTATGCGTGTGTTCATAATCCGAGCTGAGGACCTGATAATCGTATCGTGCAAAAGAAAGTGTGAATCGCCTTAATATTATTTTGCCGTGGTGTAGAAAAGGGGTCCGTGTTTGCACTTGTCTGGGCTATAGCTCAGGGGGAGGATGAAAAAAATTAAAAGTGCTCACTTTGACTTAAGGCAGAAGCGCAGTCAGCGTCTCAAAGGCCGGCACAGCTATGCGCGCGCGCTGGCTGCTCGACTTTTGCTGGGCAGGAGACCCCTTTTGTACACACGTTCATGATATCAAAAGTCTCAGCGCTCTTTGGAGGTAATTCATATATTATATATATAGCAAAATACCCGCCTCGCAGCGGAGAAGTAGTGTGTTAAAGAAGTAATGAAAAAGAAAAGGAAACATTTTAATAATAACGTAACATGATTGACATTGTCATGAGTGTTGCTATCATATATATTCCTGCCTAAATAAGTCACCCTCGCTCGCTCTTACTTTTTACCGTTCATTTAATCATGGCTAGTGGCGGAAAAATTATAAAATGGAAGGAGGATGGCTTTACCAAAACAATTATTGATGGCGAATCGATTATTCATAAAGCTTGAATTGGTGATCTGTTTTTCTGTGTTAACCTCATATTTTTTCATACTTCTTCTCAAACTAAGGTGGTGCGAGGGTAAAATGAATCGGGATGCGCTGATCAATGTAATCGGTGTACCAGGAAATCATGCATTGACAAAAGCTCCCCTTTCCTTGTAATGCAAAGTGTGATTAAATGCATTATTTTTCAAGCGTTATGGAGCACATGCATCAAGCTTCTCAGCTGTGCTTGTGCTAAGAAAAGGAAAGATTTTAAAAATAGCGTAACACGATTGTCAATGTGACCTTTTGTAAGTAGTGCCTGGAGGATTCAGTGTGTTGAAACTCTAGAGACAGCGTGTGTATTAACTTGAGGTAAATGGGAGGGAGATGATGACGTGACTCCCCACCCTTAACTGTCAATCCCCCACAAACACAGTCTCTCGGAATTTGCATAAGCACACCCCTTCACCTACAATTTTAACTTAGTTACAAAGTGATCAAAACTCTCGTTTATATCCTCGTCCTCTCATTAAACTTGTATCCCGCATTACCTGTGGGCATGTGAAACGCCAGCGTAGCCTGTCTATGAACTTAATTTAAAGTTTAGGTTTACACCTTGCTTTCTTTCCGAGGTAGCAGCACTCATGAATATGGTAGTATATGCCACTCGCTCGCTTCTTATTGTTTCGCTGCCTTCTCAATTATATAATGCATGTTTTCTTAAGCGCTTTTTGTAGGTCTTCCTGGTTTTCTACGCACTGCGTTGACAGTCAGTTCACGTGATTACGTGGGAGGCGTGATGATGTCACACGAAACTCCGCCCCCTACGTCTTTGCAGCTCTACTCCATTACAGTTAATGGAGAAAAATACCTTCCAGTTATGACCATTAGGCGTAGAATTTCGAAATGAAACCTGTCCAACTTTTGTAAGTAAGCTGTAAGGAATGAGCCTGCCAAATTTCAGCCTTCTACCTACACGGGAAGTTGGAGAATTAGTGATGAGTCAGTGAGTGAGTGAGTGAGTGAGTGAGTGAGTGAGTGAGTGAGTGAGTGAGTGAGGGCTTTGCCTTTTATTAGTATAGATTGATTGGAGAATTGTGGAGTGTGTGGTGCTTTGTGCACTTTATTTAAGAATATTAAAGAAATTATTCTTGGTGCTTTTAAACGTGTGTCCTGGATGTCTGTCTGGTGGGTTTAACGGGGCAACAACGCCTCTAGCATCCACAGAGGGTAAGCACTAAAATAAGTGTTACACATTTTCCAAAGAAGAACTTCAGAGCCATATGTAAGGTGTTTTTTTTTTATAAAGGAGTGAGAGCCATAGTCAATAAATCAGTGATCTCAACCCGCATCCAAGGGTAGCCAGAATAATCAGGAATGGCACAATCAATATCTTGTCTTGTTCAGCATCCAATAATTTACACTCATACATTAAAAGCATTGTTGCAAACCCTCAGACTTGAAAGACTTAATTGGATAACTTCTCATCCTCTGGGGGGTTCAAATCCAGTGTGAAATTGTGACTTATTGGAAAGGTCTCAGCAGATCTATATCATGTCTACCCTTTACAGTTGTATTCACACTTAAACAGGCTGTTCATGTTTTAGCTCACCCCCTCTCTCTATAGCACAACTAGCAGAATCCCATAATTGCGCATTTTGAAAAGAGATCTACATTCAGCAGGCATCTTTTTTTCTTAGTGAAATTTTTTAAAGCCTTTATTTATGGATGCCCAGTCTATCTATTTATTTTGCTGCACATTGACCAGCCAAGGGATAATAAAGTATAATGTTGATTTAAAAAATAGATTTAACACAAAATTATAATTCATTCTTCTAAGAAATCACATCTCTGGCATGCTAAAGATACAATAGTTTTCATACTCTAAAGATCCTCAGAGTCATAATCAGCAGCTTTGAGTTTTTATTTTTTAGGTTACCTTTGGCAGATTGTTCTAAAGTTAAGGAGGACAATAAATTAGGAAACATCTGAAATGAACTCCAGTTGTGGCAATATCATAAAATAAGAGAATCTTGCTTGCAAAGCAGATTTTCAAAAATGAGGTAAAATAAGCCACTTTTTACATTTCATGATTCTACAGGGAAATGAATGAGTATGCGTTTCAAACAACAGCTGCAAAAACATATTTCAAGTCATAGTTAGTTTTTAAGAAAACATGGTGTATACACTCATTTTTCATGGGAAATTGTAAATCATTTTCTATAAATATAAAAAAAATACATAGAATGTTTTCAGTTTCAAATGGTTTCCAAATGGTTTGAAAACATATCAAATTCATTCATTGTCATTTGGCAAATTAAAGTACACCATGATTGTGAAAAACTAATTTTGACTTGAGAAATACTGAACTCATCCTTTAACTAGTACAGATTTATAGGTATTACCCAAATCAAATCAAATTAAAACAACTTGGTCCTATGGCACAAGATGCCCAGAGGGCAGGAGAAATGGGGATGGGGTAAGTGGGGCATTATAAGATAAACTGCAGCTCACCTCATAATAAAACAACACAATTTTTTTAAATAATATAACTTGCTTGGTTTTAATAACGGTGGCACAGTGGGTAGCGCTGCTGCCTCGCAGTAAGGAGACCCGGGTTCACTTCCCGGGTCCTCCCTGCGTGGAGTTTATATGTTCTCCCCGTGTCTGTGTGGGTTTCTTCCGGGTGCTCCGGTTTCCTCCCACAATCCAAAGACATGCAAGTTAGGTGAATTGTCCCTAGTGTGTGCTTGGTGTGTGGGTGTATGTGTGCGCCCTGCGGTGGGCTGGTGCCCTGCCCGGGGTTTGTTTCCTGCCTTGCGCCCTGTGTAGGCTGGGATTGGCTCCAGCAGACCCCCGTGACCCTGTAGTTAGGATATAGCGGGTTGGATGACGGATGGATGGTTTTAATAATGTAACAAATGTTACACAGTTTGATTGTACAGAATGCATAGTTTCAAAATTAAATGTTTCATGCTATTTTTATTTTTGTTTTTTTTTTTTGTTTTCAACATTGTAACAAAAGAGCTTGGATCACCATAACGTTTCAGCAAAATCTAGGTGAGGGGAAACAAGTTTGTGTGTGTAACTCAAACAACTTCATATTTTGATTTTTCTTTTTGTCATAACAATGAGCAATATTGCATCTGTTTAACCATTACCATTACATTTTATGCTTTCATTGTATGCACAACACTAGAAAGAAAACAGTTAATTTTAGTTTAACACAATAACAAAAGTGTGCATAGTGGGTGAGCTTGAGTACATGAGTGGGAAGAGTAAACTAGAAGTAAAAGAAAAGAATATGTACGCATTTGTGATGATGTTCAATTTTCTATGGTTATGGCAATAAATCTTACTCTATATTCCACTTTTCAAGACCGTTAGTAAAGGCAAATCTGTTTTTACTTCTTATTGTTCAATCAAATGTGAAAAGTCTCTGCATAATAACTTTTCTCAGGAAGGACGCTTCATCCAATGGTTTGAAATTACACATTGACTTACCAAGTCTGGGGTACCCTCAGCCTTTCTTCAGGAATTTTGGTTCAAAGTTGATCCTCTTCAACTCTCTCTGGTTCAAGTTCATTCTATACCCATTCCACTGGAAAGCAGAAATAATAGACTTTACCAGTAGTTAAAACTGTGTCGAAGTGGAAGCATCAACTCACTGGTTTACATGATGTACAACTTAACAGTAGACAATGAAGACTGTAATGAAAATGCCATGTTCTTCCAGGTAATGCTAGATAGCTTAACATCATTAATCATGAAAGAAATGAATATATTTAGAGAAATGGTGAAACTGCTTTTAATTAAGCCTTGTTTCAGATAGCAACATTACAGAAAAAAAAGAAACAATATGACAGCTTTTAATTATGAGAAGCATTTTACTGCCTTTTATGCCATATGTATTATGGATAAATATTTTTCTACATGTTTTATTAATTGAAGTATTTATTTAAGTATTTTATTTTATTTAATTTTCTTAATAAAAAAGTTACAGTTAACACCTGTGGTCTATAGGTTAATTAAAAAATATACTTAAGTATAGGCCATAAAACTTCTATTGGTGTTTAGGCAGGAGATTAGACTGTAAAAAGACTTTTAAAGGGATAAAGAAAAAAAATCGGAATCTGTATCAAAATCGGAGGATCAAGTAATTTGAAATCGGTGACTGGCCTTGAAAAACTCGATCAGTCCATTTCCTAATTGTGATGCTTAAATACTCAAAGAAAAGAACAGTCAGGATAAATAGGGAGTGGAAAGGAAATTGCATAACAAATTTAAAGGTTGTAAAGTACATTTGCTCCAATTTATTTTGTAACCAAAAAGGTCGTCATACTTTTGGAAATACGAGGTGTGGCAGAAAAGTAATGAGACTGGCAACACTGCAAGCGATCTGGCAACGCTGCGCTGTTGTCCTTGATAGAGCATGTGTATCAGTACCCTCCCATAGCTCAGTGCGAGTTTCAACTCCTTCCGTTAACTACGTGATTTTTGTGACTGCTATTAGTGAAGTTGTGTTTTTGGTTGTGCGTCACGCAAAATGGAACAGCGGAATTTGGAGCAACGTTGTGCCATTAAATTTTGTGTTAAGCTTGGAGAATCGGCAAGTGTGACGTTTGAAAAGTTAAAACAGGCCTATGGGGAACATTCTTTATCCCGAGCTCAAGTTTTCAGGAGGCCTTCAACGAAAACCAATGAAAACATCGAGCGTGTGAACACTCTTGTGAGATCAGACCGTCGTTTAACATTAAGAATGTTGAGTGAACAATTAAATTTGAACAGATTTACCGTTCATCAAATTTTGACTGAACATTTGCACATGCGAAAGGTCTGTGCCAAAATGGTGCTGAAAAACCTCACATCTGAGCAGAAGGACAATCAAAAAAACACATTCCTGTGGTTCCCCAGCCCCCTTATTCACCTGACCTCAGTCCGTGTGACTTTTTCCTTTTTCCTAAACTGAAAAATGTCTTCAAAGGACGTCATTTCGGGACTTTAGAAAACATGCAAAAGAGTGTAACGGACATGCTGAAGACCATACCGGTTGAAGACTTCCAGCGCTGCTACCAACAGTGGGAACAACGTCTCCATTGGTGTGTAGCTGCCCAAGGGAACTACTTTGAAGGGGATAACATTGATGTTTGAAAAAAATAAAAACTTTGGTAAATAAAAAATCAGTCTCATTACTTTTCTGCCGCACCTCGTACAAAGGAAAGTCAGAAGATACATTCCCCTCCAATAAAAGCACATAATTTGCATGTAAAAAGATCTTATGAGAGATATCATAAGTGACAACAGGGGTAAAAAGATAGACAATCAGAACGCTTACTGCCACTACCTTGAGAGACCAAAAAGGAGGGGCTTTAATGGGCATCCATTGCACCCCTAAATATACTGAAAAGATGAATTGTATTACAATTAGTGAGTACAGAGGCAGCTTCCTCTGTGTCCAAAGAAGCAGAAAGGGTTTGATAATAGTCATTGTTGAGAATCTCCAGGAGACAATTCAAACTATCCCTTACTGTACAACACCACTACCACACGCTCATACACCTTTATCTTAAGAGCATCCCTTATCTACGATGGAGCGTTCGATCAGGAGAAAATATGAAGCTGATTTCAAATTAAAAGCCATTGAAGTGGTGAAAGAAATTGGTAACTGTGCTGCTGCAACAAAATTTGATGCGTCTGAGAAACTGGTGTGTGACTGGAGGAAGCAAAAAGATGTTAAAAAAATATTAATAAGTGTTGTATTTTTGAACGGGCGTGTAATTGGGGTTCTGAAATTATGATTGATTTTTTGGGTTTCAAGACCTGACTTATACGCGAGTATATATGGTAGCTTGTGGTGGCAAGCCTAGATGATACTAATAATGTTGGTAAATCAACAAGTTAAAAGACTTTATTTTCTTGCATGGCCTTTGGCTCTAACCAAAATGAGTAGTTTGCCAAGACCATAGTGAACAATTGTTAGTTATGTTCATTCAGGCCGTTTGATGACTCAGCCTGGACTGGCTATCTGTGAGAGAAACACTGTGCATTATTATGTTTATTAAAGTTTTCCTTACATTTCTCTATAAAGAACTCATGAACCTCCAGTTATGATCTTCTCATAGACACACAGCAAGTCATGGAAGCTCCTAGTTGGGTTGAGAAGCTCTGAAATGACAAGCACAAATAGGGTGGATGACATTGACCCAAAAATGCTATTTAAAGTGGAGTTCTCTTACTTTACACTTTCACTTTATGATGTGCGGAAGGTGGACACAGTGCCTATTGATTGGCAGAGCAGGTGGGCAGGGTCACCTCTCAATTAGAACAGAGTGTGCTGCGTTATTATCGAGGGCTAAAACACAACTCCTCAGCCTTACAGGAGAAGTCAATGATGAAGAGGCAGAAAGGAGACCATGGGCAACGTTTAACTTGCAGATCATATAGTAATAATGGACATTCTGTTCCACACACAGGGCCAGACTTAATTATTAGGCAAGGGTAGGCACATGCTTAGGCCCCCAAAGCAGCTCAGGGTCCCATGACAAAATGCATTTATGAACGTTTATTTTAATTTTAAACAGATTAAACACAGTTAAAACTGTTATTTTTAATGGACTTCTGTCAACATTGGGGCTCCCCCGTTCAGTCAAGACTACAATGGACTATTCCATGTTACTGCCACACTACTGCGCAGTAAACTTACAACATGGCCAAGTAATAAGTCTTGAAGTGCAGCAATGTTCTACAAAAAACAAGTTCATGACTAGAAAATGAAACAAAGCTACCCAAGTGCAGAAAAATTTAAACAAGGAAGAAAACAGAAAAAAAGTTGCAATGCTCCCAAAGATAATTTCTTTTTTTTTTAAATAACCTGCAGCTTGATACTAGATTTTTTTATTTTTCTCAGGAGGCATTTTTAAAATGTTACAACAAATACAATAGCCAAACAGAAAATAAAGCAACTAGATAATGCTCTGCCACCACCACTGTGTCATACACTTCTGATGGTATAATGAAAGTACCAGCTCATACAATCAGGGTGGGCCAAGTATGGCCTGTGGCACAAGTGCAAACACTCCCTGTACTATATCTTAATATTCCATACTTCACGAGACGCTCTTAACAAAATGTTGCTGCAGTTTGCTGGTGTAAGTGTACTAAGTTGCCAAGTGGTATCATCCAATGAAAGCAAGCTTTTACCATAGGAACAGGGATAGTCTGCAGAGGGATAATTGTCAATGTTTTTAGCTGGTTGCTTGCCATTGTCTTGCATAATCATTTGAGATTAACACATTTGCTAGTTTCCCTGGGTTCATAGACAGACCTAGATTTTATATGATGCACTGTATGAATCATTATTAACAATTTGTCAAATTTCCAGAAAATGTTGCCCACCCCTGTGTTACACAATTAAGTACAAAAAGGTGTGATCAATGGAATTTATGAGGCCCCCAAATTATTAAATACACCTATTTCCAGACGCAGAAAGCTGGTCAACTCTTTGGCCCTGGCCAGGTAGTAGGAAGATACAGGACTATATTAGCTCAGCGTATGTATGTTTTATAACAGCATACTCTGTGATATCTTAGTAAAACAGTGGCGAGATATTGGAATTCTGAGGGCACTGTTATTTACCATTCATTCCACACAGGAGTGGAGCACAAGTTGTGTTGACATTTATTATAGCCAAATGAGAAAATGACAAACATGTAAAAATGTAAAACTGGAAATAAGTAGTTTCCTGGATGAGAAATATTATGGGTTTTTAATTGAACTCTCATATATATATATATATATATATATATATATATATATATATATATATATATATATATATATATATATATATATATATATATATATAGTGAGAAGAAGAGATAAAAGACATGGCAAGGGTTGGGGCAGCCACCTGTTTAATTCGGTATCCTGGCTGCAAAAGCAAACGATTCATGATTGAGTCAAGTTCACACGACAGAGTCCAAAACAGAACTGCCTCCCAGGGAAAAGATGTGAGGCTTTATAGGGCGTTTGGGGGGAAGTCGTCCTCGGGGCCGGGACCGGAAGTGATGTGTCCCGAGTCGAGGTGGGGGCTCCTGGTGGGATTTCCCGGGAAAGGCCTGCAGGGAACTTAGAAAGAGCGTCAGTGTAAAGGGGCAGATGTATTATCAGTCATCTCTAAGCCCTTCAGCTGCCTCCTATGCACATGTGTGTGACAATATATATATATATATATATATATATATATATATATATATACTGCTCAAAAGAATTAAAGGAACACTTTTTAATCAGAGCATAGCATAAAGTCAATGAAACTTATGGGATATTAATCTGGTCAGTTAAGTAGCAGAGGGGTTGTTAATCAGTTTCAGCTGCTGTGGTGTTAATGAAATTAACAACAGATGCACTAGAGAGGCAACAATGAGATGACCCCCAAAACAGGAATGGTTTAACAGGTGGAGGCCACTGACATTTTCCCTCCTCATCTTTTCTGACTGTTTCTTCACTAGTTTTGCATTTGGCTACAGTCAGTGTCACTACTGGTAGCATGAGGCGATACCTGGACCCTACAGAGGTTGCACAGGTAGTCCAACTTCTCCAGGATGGCACATCAATACGTGTCATTGCCAGAAGGTTTGCTGTGTCTCCCTGCACAGTCTCAAGGGCATGGAGGAGATTCTAGGAGACAAGCAGTTACTCTAGGAGAGCTGGAGAGGGCCATAGAAGGTCCATAACCCATCAGCAGGACCAGTATCTGCTCCTTTGGGCAAGGAGGAACAGGATGAGCACTGCCAGAACCCTACAAAATGACCTCCAGCAGGCCACTGGTGTGAATGTCTCTGACCAAACAACCAGAAAGACTTCATGAGGGTGACCCAAGGGCCCCATGTCCTCTAATGGGCCCTGAGCTCACTGCCCAGCAGCATGCAGCTCGATTGGCATTCCCATAGAATACCAGAATTGGCAGATGCACCACTGGTGCCCTGTGCTTTATACAGATGAGAGCAGGTTCACCCGGAGCACGTGACAGAAGTGAAAGGGTCTGGAGAAGCCATGGAGAACATTATGCTGCCTGTAACATCATTCAACATGAGCAGTTTGGTGGGTGTTAATGATTGTCTGGGGAGGCATATCCATGGAGGGTCACACAGACCGCTACAGGCTTGACAAAGGCACCTTGGCTGCCATTAGGTATCAGGATGAAATCCTTGGACCCATTGTCAGACCCTATGCTGGTACAGTGGCTCCTGGTGCACGACAATTCCTGGCCTCATGTGGTGAGAGTATGCAAGCAGTTCCTGGAGGATGAAGGAATTGATACCATTGACTGGCCACCACACTTTCCTGACCTAAATCCAATAGAACACCTCTGGGACATTATGTTTTGGTCCATCCAATGCCACCTGGTTGCACCTCAGACTGTCCAGGAGCTCAGTGATGCCCTGGTCCAGATCTGGGAGGAGATCCCCCACAACACCATCTGTCATCTCATTAGAAGCATGCACCGATGTTGTCAGGCATGTATACAAGAACACAGGGGCCATACAAAGTGCTGCGTACAATTTTGAGTTGCTGCAATTTAATTTTGGCAAAATGGACTAGCCTGCCACATCATTTTTCACTCTGATTTTTGGGGCGTCTTTGAATTCAGGGCTCTGTAGGTTGATCATTTTCATTTCCATCAAACGATGTGGCATCCTTTCGTTCCTATCACATTACCCAGTCTATATCAGTATAGATATCCAGGAGGATTTCTTTTTCCCATTGAGATCTGATGTGTTTTCAGTGTTCCTTTAATTTTTTTGAGCAGTTTATATATATATATGGTGGCCCAGATCTAATTATGCAATTTTCATTATGCTATAACTTATTTATTAAGTTTATTACATAGAAAATCACCCGCAAAATCCTGGACCATTGAGAAGCGTGCAAACTGACAACACGAAGAATCATCTTTGCGCAGAACTGGAATCATCCCCGCATAAATCAAAGTCATCCACACGATCTGGATCTACATAATTAGATCTGGACTACCCTATATATATTGACATGTGAGTTGGTGTCTTGTATCCCAATGATAAGGCTGAGTCTCAGTACTTTAGCAAAACCAGCTTTATTCCACTTGAAACAGGAACAGCAAAGTTATTCATTGTAGCGGGATCTACCATTCTATTACACACAGACACAGCAAACAGGCAGGGTCAGGGCCAGTTCAGTGGCCAAGTTATAATGTTCCTTGTATCACCCATCAGGTGACCAGCACTTTGCACATGGCAGTGGTCAGCTTGTAGTTGCTTCTGTGGCGCTGCCAATCTGCGACAGACCAGCAACAAGCAACAGATGTGCGAGTCTCACTTCTGCATGTTGTCACTTTGGGGAGGGTCTCAAATGAGTTCAGACATCTCACTATATTTGTTTATATTTTTTATATAAATAAATAAATAAATAAAAGTAAAATCATTTTTTAAATAAAAAACACTGAAAGTTATTAGAGTCTTGTATATAATTTACACACATTAGGTCATACCCAGTATGAAGACAATGATGACTGTATTTTTCAAAACTGAAAGACTTAATAAAAAGTTGGTTTATAATAAAAAAAAACTGCTAATGAGCAACATTATACTGAACTGAGGCGGAAAAGCAACAGCAAAAAAAAAAGTCAGAAGTAGGGCACACACAAAACTACATTTTGCACCATGACATCACACCTGCACACACCATGCTGACAACAAGATTTGACTAAAAACTGCGTGGTTGTTGTTTTATACCCCATACATTTGCCAGATCTTGCTCCATGTGAATTATTTGACCCAGAAATTCTAATTGAGCCTGAATGAAGAAATCCAGAGGAAAGAAAAAGTACAGGAAATGTTTCCCAGAATGGAAAGAACTTTAGGATAGAGTATTATATTTCAAGGGAAGTATTTTGACAGTGACTAAAATTAAATTGCTGTAAGTTGTATAACAAAGTTTAACAATTCTGGAAATGGTGTCTTCCCTTGTATAAGCAGCTTATTTCGTTTTAAAAAAATAGTTCTTTAAATATGGTATACATTATTTTATATAACATAAAAAGCCACAGCTGTAGGTATGAGTGATATTGGCCAAAGGGAGGGGAAAAAATGTTTTTTTTTCCTGGGATTTTGTTAATAACTATAAGTAGATATTTTACATCTTTCAAAAATATGTTTGTAAAAAATCTGAGGAATATTCCACACAAACATATTGTTAACATGCTACTTATCCCATAAAATCTGAAGTAGTGGCCCAGAAAAAAAATTTGATTGCATGCTTTTGTCGAGAAAGTAAGTGTTGAAACTCAACGGCATTAATAAGTGATCGATGCTGCTCACTGCCCAAGGATGTGAAAAACATTTTGATTATACAAATAGATACCGAACGTGAATTATGCAAAACGAGTTATATGAGAGTGTATGTTTTCACATCCTTTGGTACTGTCCAGCATTGATCATATCAACTTATTTGAGATTGACAACTTACTTGAAAACTGATTGGGGAGCATTGCAACAAAACTCTATTTCAACCTTTTCCGATATTAGTGCCCGGCTACCCAGCTTGATAGGGACCACTTGATGTTTTGCACTAGGTATAAGACAACAATGGTAGATTAAATCCTGGCCAGGTTACAGGGATTCCCTCCTCTCTTAATTAAGAAAAAAAAGTGTGAAATTTCAAGGAAGAAAGATTTCTTCCCTAGCCTTCCAAGCCTCTTAACATTGTCATGGTCAATAGGGAATTCAGACAGCAAATAAGGTGAGTCTTTGAGACTGGTCACTTTTATTTAAATGTCTAAAATAAGCAGATAAAAAAAACATTAAATCATGTAAATGAAATGTAAGAAAGCCAAATACACCTTATTTTTTTTTTTTATTTTATTATAATCATTCGATACAAATAGATCAACTTTAACAAAAAATACGATTGATAACAAATCAACTCCCACCCCTGAAAAAGAGAGCATTGCCAATGGAGTAAAACCAAGCTGGTAAAAATAAATAAATTGATGAGTTTAATAAGCGGATAAAGATAAATGGAGAAGAAAAAGAAATGGGAAGAGAATCTACTTTCTCAGTGCTTTAAGAGCTTATTCTAAAATATTATTGATTAGATCCTGCCAGGTTTTGAAAATGTTCTGCACAAATCCTCTAACTGAGAATTGGAATTTTTCCAATTTCAAATAATATAAAACATTACCCACTGACTTAAAAGAGGAGAGTTAGGATCCTTCCAGTTTAACAAAATTATTCTGTGTGCTAATAGTGTAGTGAAGGCAATCAACAGTTTCTTTGTCTTTCTCCACTTTAAGCCCATCTGGAAGAACACCACAGCTGTTAATGGGTTAGGAGGGATTGTGAGTCCAAGGCTGTCTGAAAGGCACTTAAAAATTTTGTCCAGAATGATGTTAATTTGGTGCAGGCCCAAAACATGTGACCCAGTGAGGCTGGAGCTTGATTGCAGCGTTCACAGATTGGATCTTGCCCTGGAAACATTTTGGACAGTTTCAAGCAAGACAGATGTGCTCGATATATAAATTTGAGTTGAGTAACTCTGCATTGCTACATTCCACTCCTTTTCTGATATGTTGAGTGAGAGATCCTTTTCCAATTGTCCTCTTGGATCTTTGAAAGAGAGGGACTGTAAAATATGTTTATATATTGCAGAAATGCTGTGCGATTTCTCGAGACTGAGCAATATTTTTTCCAGCATAGAGGAAGGTGCGAGATGAGGAAAATTGGGCAGGTTCTGTTTAACAAAGTTTCTAATTTGAAGATAGTGAAAGAAATGTGTTGCTGGAAAGTTACATTTGGAATATAATTGTTCAAAGGATGCAAAAGGAAGCAATTTATTCCCAAATGTTTTCCAGATATTAAAAACTGCATATGTAGTTGAAAAAGGTGGTTCAAATGCAGAGGTGCCACAGATAAAAGATTCTCCATCTTAAAATGCTTCATACATTGGTTCCATATTCCGAGTGAGTGAAGCACAACTGGGTTATTAGTATATTGGCGATAACTTGTATTAATAGGGGCACAAAGCAGGGAATATAAAGAAGTACTGCAGGTTTTTATTTCTATTGCGGACTAAGCCTGTGTATGTTCATCTATTTGTGTCCAGGTTTTTATAGCTTGTATTTTTGCTGCCCAGTAATAAAACTGAAAGTTAGGCAGAGCCATGCCACCTTCTGTCTTAGGTCTTTGTAGGGTCATTCTTTGGATATGTGGATGTTTTAAATTCCAAATAAATGACGTTATGGTTGAATGTAATTGCTTAAAGAATGATTTATTTATGTATATTGGAATGTTTTGAAATAAAAAGAGAAGCTTAGAAAGGATATTCATCCTAACAATGTTAATTCTTCCAGCTAGAGTAAGATGAAGGGTTGACCATCTATGCAAGTCTTGCTTAACTTTTTCCATAGACAGCAAAATTTTGTCGATGAAGAGCTTTATGTTTACTTGTAATATTTACCCCCAATTATTTAAACTGATCTGCAATTATAAAAGGGAAGGTGTCCAATCTAATATTGTATGCTTGAGAATTCACTGGAAAGAGTACACTTTTATTCAAATTAATTATGAGACCAGAGATCTTTTGAAATTTTGTAAGTGCTGTTAAGACTGCAGGCACAGTATTTTGTGGGTCTGATATATACAGTACCATATCATCTGCATATAGAGAAATTTTCTGTTCAAGTCCTTCTCTGATAATCCCCTTTATCTGATAAGCATTTCAACAGCGAACTCCCAGTGGTTCAATGGCGATTGCAAATAGCAGTGGTGTCAAGGGGCATCCTTGTCTGGTACCATGTTCTAGTTTAAAGTAGTCTGAACAAATGTTGTTAACAGAAACTGAAGCTCCTGGATTGGTATACAGTAGTTTGACCCATGCACAAATATTTGGGCCAAACCCAAATTTCTCTAATGTAGTGAAAAGGTAGTTCCATTCAATCATGTCAAATACTTTTTCTGCATCCAACGATATCATCATCTCCGGGGTGTTTGGCTTTGCAGATGAGCATATTACATTAAACAGGCATCAGAGATTGGAAGCAAAGTGTTGGCCTTTAATAAATCCAGTTTGATCTTGTGATATTACCGAAGGCAGCACTTTCTCCATCCTTCTAGCTAGGACTTTGGAGAGTATCTTAACATCAACATTATTCAGAAGAAAAATTGGTCTGCATGATGCACATTGTAACAAGTCCTTATTTTGTTTAGGAAAGACGGCGATTAATGTTTGGCGAAAAGTTTGAGGTAGAATTTGATTGGCTCTAGCTTCTGTAAATGTTGCCAATAAGGGGGAAGCTAGCTGAGCAGAGAATTTCTTATAAAATTCGACAGGGTAGCCATCAGCATCTGCTGCTTTCCCACTCTGAAGTTACTTTATAGCATCTAGTAATTCCGATAGCGCCAGAGGTTTGTCCAATTCCTCTGCAATAAAAGTATCTATTTGTAGTATGTCATGTATCCAGAAATGCATTAGATTGTGTGTTGTCTTCTTTGAACTCGGTAGAATATAAGGATTTATAGTAGTCTCTAAATGTGTGCATTATATTTTTATGGGCAATGATTTTATCTCCGTTCATGTTGGTAATTGCTGGGATTATATTGCGAACTTCTTGCTTGTGGATTTGTTGAGCTAAGAGCCTATTAACTTTCTTTCTGTGTTCATAGTAATGATGTCTTAATTTATAAATAAGTTAAGAGGTTGAGCTCTGAATGCAGAGCCTGTCTTTTCCTATGAAGAACCTCGCTGGGACACCAGGCATGTTCTTGATATATTCTAGTAATTTTGCTGGTTAGCTCCGATACCTGCTGGGTTTCCAATTATTTCTGTGGGAAAGATATGAAATAATCTGTACTCTTAAGAAGGCCTTTAGAGTTTCCCAGAGTGTTCCAGCTGAGACCTCTGAGGATGTATTTGTCTTTAGGAAGAAACTGATTTGTTTTCATATAAATTCTGTACAGTTCTCATCTGCTAATAGAAGTGGGTTAAGTTGCCATCTGCAAGATGACTGTGGGGCATAATGATTTCAGCTCCAAGATCAGAGGGGCATGGTAGGAAATAACAATAGCGTCGTACTTGGAAGATTTAATCGTAGGCAAGAAATTATTATCTATAAAGAAATAATCAATTCTTGTGTAGCAATGATGCACTGCTGAGTAGAAGGAATATGTTCTTGAATTTGGGTTTAGAAACCTCCAGGGGTCTGATAAGATGTGGTCAGTTAAAAACTGTGCAATTGTCTTTTGCTGTGTGAGATGTCATCCCCCCTGTGACAGGAGACCTAAGAGTGGATTTAAAACAATTAAAGTCCCCAGCCAATATAACTTTTATGAGTGTTCACATTAGGAATAGATACAAATACATTTTGCATGAATTCCCTATCAACAACATTGGGTGCATAAACATTTATCAAAATCACTATACAGTTAAATAAGTTACCCATGACAATCACTTATCTCCCTTCAGGATCAGAAACTACTGTACATCTGATGCTACAAATGAGACTGTTCTCTATATAAGAATTCCCACACCTCTAGTTTTCTTTGTAAAGCTGGAATGGAACATTTGACCAGTCCAGTCTTTTTGCAGCCGGAACTACTCATATTACTTTCCCTCATCACAAAAATGCTTGAAAAGCAAACTTAGTCTCAATAGATAACATTGGACTGCTTTACATTTGTTTGAACGTGATGCATTTTCATTTTACACATCAAGTTGTGAGGCATAACCAGAACCTACAAACAGAAATAAAGCAGGGAGTTGGTGTAGGTTTGCATTTTTCAATTCCCACACGACCAATTCTAAGCCAGTTACACATGTAGATATCCAACATTACATTCTCAAACCCAAGGAATTTTTTTTTTAAAAAAAAAACCAAAACACTTTGGATTAGTTTTTAAACTTTATTGGTCTTAAATTAAAAAAAGAATTTTCTTCACCCTCATTATGCTTATTCTATGCTAGATTTGATTAACTAGATCATGTCAGATTTTAAAAAGGTTTTGAAGAAATCTAAGTGAGAATTAATTTTTTTCTCTCCAATTTCAAATAGTACACATCACCACCTACCCACTGGCATAGCAGAAGAGCTGGGGTTCTTTCCAGTTGAGCAAGGTAAGTTTACATGCTAGTAATGATGTACAGTGGAACCTCGGGTCATGAACGTCTCGGAACACGTACAAATCGGGTTACGACCAAAAAATATACCAAACTTTTGCATCTGTGCACGACCACACACTCCGGTGACAAACAAGCCATTTTCCCATCGATTCGTACGCGCCAATGATTTCCATACGTGTTCAGTCTCTCCCTGTATAGGGTGGCCCAGATCTAATTATGCAATTTTCATTATGCTATAACTTATTTATTAAGTTTATTACATAGAAAAATCACCCAAAAAATCCTGGACCAATCGAGAAGTGTGCAAACTAATGACATGAAGAATTGTCTTTGCGCCAAACTGGAATCACCCCCACATAAATCAAAGTCATCCAAATAATCTGGATCTGCGTAATTTGATCTGGACCACCCTGTACATTGTTCTCAGTCAGACGTGCATGCATTTCCTGTGAACTCTGTGTTCTATTTCGTGTGCTTTTGCATTAATTTTGCAATTAACCATGGCCTCTAAGTAAGTGAAGAGTGGTAGTGTTGGTGAGAAGGTTCAAAGAAAAATTGAATTAAACAAAGAAATTATTGAAAAGTATGAATGTGGCATTCGTGTTACTGATCTTACCGCCAAGTACAAGAAGTCAAAATCTACGATTTCGACTATTTTAAAAAGGAGGACGAGGCCATTATAGCAGCTGATGTTGCAAAAGGAGTTACAGTGTTAACCAGGCAGAGGCCTCAACTGCTGGAAGAGGTGGAAAAACTGTTGCTAGTGTGGCTGAACGAGAAGCAACTTGCAGGGGATAGTGTAAGCGAGGAGAGGCTATGTGAGAAAGCCAGGAAGATTCATGGCGATTTGCTGCAAAACTATCCTTCTACGAGTGGCGAAGGTGAGGAATTTAAAGCCAATAGAGGATGGTTTGAAAGGTTCTGCAAGAGAAGAGGCATTCCTAGTGTGGTAAGGCATGGAAAGGCTGCTAGTTCCAATGCTGAAGCCGCAAAAGAATTTGTGAAAAAGTTCACAAAATTCATGGAGGACGAAGGCTACATCCTTCAACAAGGGTTCAATCAAGCCGGTAGTCGTTTACCAATTTGAGAACCCTCATGCTTTCAAGCAGCACAAAGTAAACAAAGCCAGACTGCCTGTGATGGGGAGGGCAAACACAAAGGGTTGGGTCACAAGGACCTTGTTTTTGGAATGGCTGCACGAGTCTTTCGCTCCCACCATCAAGCAATATCTTGAAGGGAATCTGCCTGAAAAATGCCTTCTTCTGATGGACAATACACTGGCACACCCTCCAAATTTGGTTGACAATATGGTCGAGGAGTATGACTTTATTAAGGTCGTGTTCCTCCCCCGACAATACAACTCCTCTACTGCAGCCCATGAACCAGCAGGTTATCTCAAAATTTAAGAAGCTGTACACCAAAGGACTATTTGCCAGGTGTTTCAATGTGACCGAGGAGACGTCTTTGACCCTGAAAGAGTTCTGGAAGAACCATTTTAATATCGTTCACTGCATCAACCTCATCGATAAAGCCTGGGAAGATGTCACATACCGGACCTTGAACTCGGCCTGGAAGAAACTTTGGCCTGAATGCGTTCCTGAACAGGATTTAGAAAGATTTGAGCCTCTTGTTGTGGATGAGATTGTGTCCATGGGCAAGAGCATTGGTCTTGAAGAGGACAATGAGGACATTGAGAAGCTGATGACGGAGGTTGCTCACCGAGAAGCAGTCCTCAGGGGAAGAACAGGGAAGAGCAGTTATAAAAATTGATGCAATAAAAGCCATCATGTAAAAATGGAACGAGTGCCAGGATTTTTTCCCCAAGAACCACCACACTGACAAAGCGGTTGCGAACACAGTGATAATGAACGACCATGTCGTCTTGCATTTACGAAAAATTTTAATGCGTAGAAAAAGGCAAGTTACATTAGACTGCTATTTCGCGAAGTCTGATCCACCAGCTAAACACACCAGAAACCCAAGAAATCACAAGAGAAAAAACACCTGAAGGAGAACATCCCTCCATCGCGCAGAGGTACTCTCCCTCAAAACTGTAACCTACTCTCTACCCAGCTTCCTCCTCACTTCCTTCATGCCAGAACTCGACTCATGCTAGGTTAGTTTTCTTGGTTGTTTATGGTTAGTTTATGTATAAATTAAGGATTTTTCAAAATTAATTTTTTCCCCCTGTGCTTAAAACCAAAAAAAAAAAAAAAGTGTTTACAGCAAGCGGTACGTAAGGCTGTAGCGTGAAGTCTTGCAAGGTTGGTTTTCGCTGTTCAAGGTTTTCTCAGTGTTATCCAATATTTTTACATTTAGTTTACTATTACACTGTGCATTCTATGATATAATTAACTATTTTTGTGCTTAATCTTTAAAAAAATATTTACATACAGTTTGTATGGTCTCGAACGGATTAATTGTATTTACATACAATCCTATGGGGGAAATTAGTTTGGGTTGCGACCAGAGTTTTGGAACAAATTGCAGTAATGACCCGAGGTTCCACTGTATAAGCAATTACAATCAATTTGTCCTTCTCTTAAGACTATCCGGAAGTTCAAGCAACAGCTATTAATAGGTAAGTAGTGATTGTGACACCAAATTCATCCGATAGCCATTAAAAAGAATTTTGCCCAGAATGATAACTTGGTGCACACCCAAAACATCTGATCCACACTGCCTCTGGAATAGAAATGGGTGGGATGAGAGGAAGGAATTGGGTGATGGGGGGGTTGGGGGAAACAACTCGGGCAGCTTTCTTTAAACAGAGGTCCAGTCTTCAAAGTAATTGTGATGAGAAGTTAAAATTTGAAGCAGAAATACTCCTAAGATGCAATGACATTATTTATATTTTGTTCAAGATGTTTTCCTAACATTAAAGCACGGTTTAGGTTGGAGAGGGTAATCATCATGTAAAGGTGCAACACAAGATCTTATTTTAGTTAAATGACTTAAGATTCCAAATCCATATCTAAATTGTCCACTCTTAAAAAAAATGCACCTGTTAACTGTATCATTTCCCTAACAATGAGGTTTAAATGATAAAGGACCAAGCAGTTCATCATGATCCATTAGTTTTAAACTATATGGAAAGAAATGGACAACTGGAAATGTACCCCAATACATAGGTGTATTCACAAAGGTTTTGCCTCTCAAGGTACCACCAAAGGTGTATTGGGTGTTATTTAAATTAGGTAATTAAACCAACAACGTGAAAATTTACCAGAAAGAGGATTTGCAAAAGCAGGTGACCATTATTTTGCACTGATTCTTGAGTCCAGTCAATCCCCAATCCCAAGCACTTGGTCCTTGTATAAAACAGAGGCTGAACATAGTCTTATTGAGGAAACCCAAATGTATAACACCACAGCTTAATATTGAATATCCAGTTTTATCATCCAACTTTCTACAAAGTAGATTTCAGATGCAATACACTGAATCTTCACCCTGACCCTTGTTCTACATAAAGAGCTGCATGTGTGCACACTTGGAAAACATTTCGGGCGGGGTGTTGTTTAAGGGCAAAAACATGCATAAAATTAAAGCAATCTTGTTTAGTAGGCATTTACTGAATCTTTGTTGATAAAAGAACTATTAATCAGTTTTTCAGAGGAATAACTTTATTGGATATACTTTTTTGTATGATGTATTTTATTCTAGATGACAAACAGTTGTATATAATAAAGTGTGAAGTCAAAAAGTGAATGTAAATACTGTGTTTAAAATACATGCCGATGTTAATACACCATTCACTCATAATGAACAGAATTTACTGTTTCAAAAGCCTGCGAGACAGGATATTTATGAAAAGCATTTAAAAAATATAAAAACAAAATCACCAGCTTTTACACAGAAATGCAAGTATGGCCATGTCACCAACCTTACAGTGTTTGTATATTCCTTATAGGAGACTGCAAAAAAAAATGACAATAGCAATCCAGAAATACATGACAGGAGAGACATTTGTTGGTCACAGAAATTTACATTTCTAATGTGAAGTATTCTGGCCCCCTCAAGTGGAACATCTTAATAATGCACCATAGCCAATATGCAATAAAAAAAGTTGAGAAAGGAAAGGGGGGGAATTAATAAAAGCCTAAAAACGCCGGCAAGTTCTTAAAGTCCACACTTTTATAAATTTGCCAAGGGTTAGGCAGTTGGAAGCCTCAAAGATTTATAAAGGAGTGGGGTGTAGGGGTATAGAAAGACCAAACAATTTTTATAAAAAAAGGTAACTCTAAAGGAAATACTGCTCCATTCCTGGAATGGCAAAAAAAATAAAAAAAAAATCCAAACACACACCAAAACAGGCATCAGGCCACTGCACTCACACAGTGGTGTTAAAATACCCCTTCTACATTCCCCATGCATTAACAGAAGTGCATGACCCTAATTTTGTGTCACAAAGTGAGTTAGGGCATTTCCAAAACGTAGCAGAATCCAAAAAAAGAAAATCCTCTTATTCTAAATGGTGTCAGACAGCTTCCACCAAACATTAGTCATCTGCCAATCCCCCTACAAGAGCCCACCCTCAAACAAACTGCCTCCTTTCTAAAAAAAAAAAGACACCTTGTGCAGTACAACCCCAAAAGTCAACCACTACTAAAATATTAAAACTCATTAAAGAATCAGTTTCAGAAAAAAGTTTCTAAGTTCTCACTATTATCTTTAAGATTTCCATAGGAAGAATTTTGTTCAGAATCTACCAAGAAAGAAGAATTTTCATCACAGACCATTTCCTGATGTTGATCTGGTCCAATGTCACTTACAAACTGGTCACTCTTCAGAATAATGGAAGCCCCATCCACTTTATCACCTGCAATTACCAAAGGGATTCCATCAACTGTATGATTTTTGCTATATTCTAGCAATGAAACATTTCCATCTCCTTGATGCAAGTGAATACTATAACCATCTGAAGGCTGCGTCTCCACACTCATTTCTTGATTGTTCACTCCCTGCAGAGAACTTTGTTCTAGAGTTCCTGTACTGGCACCAACAATATTTCCTGAAAATGGCAAACTGCCCTTGTGAACTGAAGTAGAAGCAGGCACGGTGATGACAAGTGGACTACTGTTATCAAGATTTAATGGAAGAGTCACATCTGCAGAAACAGGATGGGTGTTTTCCTGGATAAGTCTGCATAAGACTTCATCGTGCACAGGAGGGTTGGACAATTGGTCATAGAGATTTTCATGATTAACTTGAAATTCTGCATTATTCTTGAACTCGCTCAATTTCTCTTGTGTTTGAGATTCTTCTTTTGTATACAATATATCTGCAGCACTGGGTGTTTCAGGAATCGATGACTTACTGCTAACAACTGAAGCTTCTGGCACAATGGTGTCTCCTTCCTCTTGAAGCTCCAAAGAGTCCTGATTTTTTAATGTGGTCATGAGATCAGTCAGAATGGCCCCAAGGACATCATGATCATTGGTCTGTAGGTCAATATTTATATTCCCCATTAAATTACCCCCAACAGAACCGAGATCTTTGCATGGCATTTCATCTTTGGACAGCATCTCATCTACATCATCTTGGTTGTCCAGAGAAGCTGAAAAGGGAAGGGTGCTTGTAGTACTACCATCATCCCCAGAGCTGCCACTGCAATCATCCTCTTCATTTTTACTTAGTTTTCTGTTAAATATAAAAAATAGAATTTTCAGGATAAGCTTGTGAAAAGGTAGCCAACAAAGAATGATAAATATTAAAATTTCTCAAACCATAAATTCTTGGTGCTGTGCAGGCAGCATCCTTTTTATAGAAGCTCATTTTCTCTTCACTGCATTCACCTCAAAATACAAACACCACCAGGTCATGACATTAGCAGAAATTAACTATTTTGCACTTATGGGTGTGGGATAGTGTGTCCGTGACTAGGAAAAGGGTGGCGATTTTGAAATAATGACTTGGCCCACTTGATCTCCATAGGTGTTCATGCTCACACAGCTTTGGGAGATTGGTGGAGTAACGTGGGTGAGACACACCTATATGTTAGGGTGTGGTCGGTCTCAATTGCTGCAATGCGCGATTGAGATGCTGTGCCCATGGAAGCAGATGAAAAGTGAGCCAGCACAGTAGGAAAGGACCAGAAAAGAATCCATAAGAGAAGGCAAAAAGGGGGGATGGGGGTGTAAAAAAAAAAAAAAAAAAAAGACTGGCCAGGGTCAGCAAAGACGAGCAACAGATGGAGGTTAAATGGAGAGAAGACAGACACGAAGAGACACAGCAAGAGCACCCGTACTGCAAGGAGTGAGAGGAAGGTGGTCAGGAGTAAGCTTAATGGCTACAGGACCCTGAAGCTGAAGAAAGGTTTGTAGCGGATGTCACATGTGCCATTATTCCATGGGCAGTTTACTCCCTCTTTGGGTGCACTGCAGGGAAGAACGCTGTAAATACACCTTTAAGGGGGAGGTCATAACTGTCAGGGCGGTGGGTGCTGAAGACTTAAAAACCGGAAAAGGGGAGAAAGACAGACATCTTGTGGTGGAGCAAAGAGAATAGACAAAGTAGCGCCAAGTAAAGTATCTGCTGGAAAAAGTTATTTTTTGAAGACTCAGTGACACAAGGGAGACGCGTCTCTGAAGACAGACTCTTTTGATTTCGCTAACAAATACTTGGACCAGTAGGATTAAACTTTGTTATCAGCTCGGCGGCTGACGTATTCCGATAGGGTTTCTTTTTGCCCTAAACAATAAGGACAGTAAACCTATTTGGACAAACTGGTTTCCCCTATTCATGGAGATCGCGCTCCTAAACCGGGAAGGGTGGCTTTGACTGCTATGTATTTGTTTGTTTGTTTTTTTTAGATTTAAAATATACATGTGTTATTCTTTTGCTTCTTTATTTTGGGGATATGGCTTGTTGTTAATGCTGAGCTGGGACTTGGGATGAGGGGTCAATAAAAAGACGAGCGTTGGTCACGTTGCCCGATAGATTTGATATTGAACTGCTTTACACCAGCAGTTTTCTAATCGTGCGGTAACCCGGGGTTTAGTTGTTCTCCCAGAGCAGCGATACAGGTTCTTTCATGTTTTTCATCTCGCTGTTTAATTCAGAATATTGTTAGAGAAGAATGGTTAATTTATGACTTAAAAGTATCTAACAACAAAGAAATTGATTGCAGTCTAGGAAAAAAATCTAGACAAGTTAGCTTACATACATTTTTCAGAATTAAAAGCTTTACGGACAGGTTATCCATCACAAAAGTAGTTAGGCAAATATATTTGTGTAACTTGAAATCCCTAAAATCAAACAAATGTCATTTAAAAACACCACAATGGAGCTCATTATATTTTTGATAACTTAAGACTCATTTCAAGTGTTGCACCACATTTTAACAATTTATCAACCAATTTACTAAAGAGTACAGTGTCCAATAAATGTTTTTGCACTTGGTAAAATGAAGAATGCAGAAATGCTTGTTTTTACTATGACTGACAATTTCCAGTCTAACTCGATTACATAATTGATCAATTAATTTTGTCTATAACCTATAATTTAAAGAATTTACTGGAAAAGAGGTGATCCTAAAAACCATATAACAACATGCAACAATAAAAACAAACCGCAAATGAATAGTGACCAATAAATGAGTCTCAGAATGCATCCTTATCACCACTTGTCACTATAAAACACAAAATATGAATTTTACCTTTTGATGCAAGATGCATTTGGACGCTTCAGTATTTCTACTTACTTGACCGTTTTATCCTCGGTAGCATCAGCTGGCTGACAGAGAAAACTAGGATCTCCTTTGGAAGCATTTCCTTGTAAGTTGAAGCCACACACTGTATTCTTCTCAGAGGCGGTAATTGGGTCCACCTCTAAAGATTCCACTGATCCATCTGGTGGGTTAAAGTAACACACAATTTAGGTGCACATTCACAGTACACAAAATATAACAGTTGTCAGAAAACAGAACATGATATCCAGAAATACCAAACTCAATACACAATATATAAAAACCTTTTTACCATCATTAAAAAAGTAGAACACTAACTCAATCTTTTATATCAACCTTACCTGCTCATTAATTTTATATATAAAAAAAAATAAAAATACTACGAGTGAAACCATTTTTCAGAACCAATTCTGTCGGTGGCTGTCAATAGATTGACTCTCAACTCCCTAAATAACACCTAAACTTCCAGCTAAGCGAAGGTCACAGTGGCCAGATATACCCAACAAGCCTGCTTTACAAAGGGCTAGAACATAAACACTAGAGTGACCTTAGCCATGGAGAGTTTAATTTTGTGTCACAAATCACCAGGTGGCAGTTAACTACGAAACCAACTACCTCTCTAATGAGGTATGCTGGGCTCCCACTGTTCCAGGATTAAACTTTTCAGTTACATAAAGATAGTCTTCTCTAGCATTATACTAATTGGGTGTCGAGCAGTGACAATGCCCATGCCAAAACAAGGCCTACAGGACTTTAGGGCCACATTAGGTGAAATGCACAGAAAGGTAACATACCCATGGTTTTAAGATGTAATCAAAGGTTAAAAAATATTTAGAAAGTCGAGTGACTGACAGAAGAAGTTTAGCACAGGTTTAAATTTGGTAACTATGTGATGTATAGTTCTTTTCATTATTTCTGTTTTCAGGCAGATTTTCTCTCTGATACTTTAAACTTTTGACATGTCTTTGTTGGTAATTGCAATCATTAAAATCTGTACTTGCACATTGTAGAATGTCCATTAATTTGAAATTTGAAGTCTAAACTTTAAGGCCCTCACATATGCAATTTTGAACAGGGAAGATTGTCATTTCTCAAAACGCTAAAAAGCTGAGCAAACATCCTTACCAGAGATATAATGATCTGCACATTGCTTCCGCCTTTTCAGAATTCCATCAAGTTCTGGCTCAATAGTGTCAACACTCATGTCCACACTTTTTCCAATACTCAAGGTATCCTCTGTTAAAGAATCCTAAACAAAAAGGAGCATTATTGTTCTTAAAAGTGGTACTTACTCAAAAACAGTTAAATGTACTTCCTTTCTAATTAGATTAGCTTCTTGGGCCATTTCATATGTTTTACAGAGGCACTTTAAGACTTATCCCTGAAGGAATGCAAATCGCATCATTTGTCCTTTACTTCCCCAACCACCACTTACTATGGATGTAGCCCTTGATTAAATTTTCCAAGCTTTTCTAAATAATGTAGGGAATATATATTCCATAAAAGTAAAGCAGTAAAAGGAACAGAAAATGTTTTAAAACCAGTATGTTTCATTCACATGCTCAAACAATATTTAAAACATTTTGTATAATAAAATCTTAACAAAACAAATTCTTAACTTCAGTTTATGCAAAAAGTACACAACACAGTACAAAGTCTAATAGTGAGTAACTTATCTATACTTCAATGTTTCAAAGAAATACACAATTTGAAGGACTGTGCATTTCTCACCCCACCTCCAATTACAATATACTTGTATAAAACAGTTTCACAATATCTACTATTAATGGTGTATACACAGTGTATATGGCCGAAAAATTTTCACCCTAGTTTTCAAGGTATTTTGAGCAGCTGTAGTTCAGTGGTTAGTCCTGCTGGATTACAAACCTAGAGCCCAAGAGTTTGAGCCCCACACTGGAAACTCTCTGCAATGCGTATATAATGAAACGTAATAGGGAACAGTTGAACACTGAGAATGGAATGGTAAAATATCCATACAGTACATGAAGTTACTGGTACTTTTGAGTATGAATACATGCATTTTTAAATATAGTATACAGCCACTACCTGATCTTTGGACCTGGAGTCTGAATTCAAAGTTTACAGTTATACAATTGTGTTCTACAGGAGTACTCATATTTTGAAATGTCAAAAGTAAACTTCGAAAATAAAACTAAAAAGGGTATCAAAGAGTTTATTTCCGATAAAATTTCAACAAATTAATGTGTAGAACATGCAAGTGGAAATAATAATTCAGTTACCACCCAAGAACTCTGTACAGAGACAACACTTTAAAAGACAAACCAAAAAAAAATTATATATTTTTATATATAATTTATATACATTTAAAATTATATAATTAAAATTACACTTTTTAAAAACCTCACCTTGTATCAAGTTAAAAAGTGTACTAAAAAGTAAAAAATAAGTATCTCATACATCACTTAAAATCTTGGCAAAAGCACTTTTACAAGAAGTGTTTTTTGAATGTTTATTGATTAATAGTGCCCACGCTTTTATGAATGATGTATGAGAGACTTTTCACTTTTATTTAATATATATTTATTAAATAAATATTCATTCAACTTTAGTCTTGGGTTTTAGTATAATTTTGTAATCAATATTTTAACACTTCCTTTAATATTTCTGTTACTAGTGCCTTCTACAGGTGAAATATTAAACTATTCTTCATATGTAAATTTGATTTAATTAACATGGATCAATTAGTGAAACTGATTATTGATTCACGTATTGTCATCGGAAGTGAGTAAATGTGCAAAATTTCAAGTCATTTGGACAATAGGAAGTCTGTTAAATATCGATTACAAGATTTGTACCCTACAACAAACAGGTGAAGGTAAAATAAGCGTGGTAACAAAATGAATGTATTCATCCACTATTTATACCCCTATCGGTTTTCCTTGCACTTAAAACATTTAATAATATGCTTTTCCTTCCTATTATGTTGGGTTGTTGAAGAGAAGTTTAAAAGTCCTTGGGGAAGTTGTCATATAAAATGTTCAGAAAGCACCGCTTTAGGCTACAGTAATTTTACAGATAAGACACTGTCAGAGGCTTTTGAACAAGTGCAGTACCTCAATGAAAACAATATTGTTCTTAATGTCAAAATTTTAAACTACTGTTAAGCTACACACACTTTACATATTATATATAAAAGTGTTGCTGCTTGGCATTTTACTGACTTTTGAATGTGTGACAAAGCAGCTTTTAAACGAGTGCACTCGCTTTTTTCTCTCGCGCTCATATTTTTATTAAATAAAAAGTCAAGGTGTGTATGTATGCATGTTCCAGCATCACTTCTGAACAGCTGGAGAGATTTTCATGAAACTTGGTACACGTTTCTCATTGGTCAACTAAAAATACTGTAGGGTGAAATCAACCCTAACCCACCCCCTTCTGGGTACGGTGGATGGTGATCTTGCAATCTTCTATGCATGTTATCATCCAGTTGACACTCTGAACGACAACCAGAAAGCTAACTGGAGGGGACTGCCAGCATTCTTTGTTTGAGCACCACCGCACCCCTGTTGCTTTTGAAACTAAATAGAGCTGGCCAGTTTGGCATCCCAACTATTTTTGGGACTCATTCGGTCTTTGTGACTTGAGCTGCTATATATAATTTTTATATAAAAGTGGACTAGTGCTGGGCAGTATGACCAAAATTGTATAATCACGTTTTTTTTTTTCCAAAATTATACCGGTTTCACAGTATTTAATGTTATTTTTTTCCCCACATGCATGTGTGGATGTTAAACCACATTTTCCACTGCAAATACTGCAGTAGACTGGCTAAGAATGACCTATTCCACTGTCATGAGAATTGTGCATTGTACAAAAAATTTTTAATGTGCACACAATAATTAATACAGGTTTGCATGGCCCCATAAAGTGATAGTTTTCAAGGGGGTGGCAGTAATGAAGACAAGGAATCACGTTGTAGTCAAAATACAGAACCTTTATTGAACAAATTTTGCAAGCAACTTAAACTATAATTTTGACAACATATTTTCAACCATCCAAAGATTCATTTAGACTTGGTAAAATATCCAGAGGTGCTTGTCAAAAGTTGCATTGCACTGAACCGAAAAGGAATAAATAGTAAATATAATTTTTTGTAAACCAACTACACTTGCGACTTGGGATCACATATCTGGGATCCAGTGTCTTGATCATAGCCCTGAATCCGCCTTTCTCCACAGTATTTAATGGAACCATGTCTTTGGATATATGGACTTTAATGGCATTGATTATCTCGATCCAGCTTTTTTTTTCCAATGTCATAGGCAGTACCTCTACCAAACGTGTCTATAAGGGACGACTGACTCGAGTAGCCCCTAGCTTTTTCAGTTTTACGCGAGGACGTGGAGGGTGCCAATCTTCGTTCCATACATTCATGGTACTCCAAAGCATGTTTGCGGCTAAGGTGGTGCAGCAAATTGCTCGTGTTGCCGCCACTGCCGACAACTTTAGCTCAACAGCATTTGCAGTAAATAGTTGTTTGGCCAACATCCGACCTTTTGAAACCGAAATCTCCAGACAACAGACATGGCTCCTTTTTTCGGCAAAAGTTCTTCTGTGTCATCATGTTCAACTTTATCATCTGCTACAGCTTCAGTTTCGGAAAGTTCTCTATCCATTTTCACCACTCAATACCTCCACTAACGCATGTACTCCGTTGCATGAGTGTTTAACGATGTAGCATTGAAAAGGTCCACCCTTAAACAGTTTCCCGCTGCGCCACGTCCCGAATGTTGTTTAGGCTATTTAAACCGGTGTATGTTATCATCCAGTTGATGCTCGGAACGTTTCGGGTGTGCTCTGTAAAAGCAACTGACATTTTTATTATGAAAAATCTGTAGTGTTACTGCTTTGTCGTTTAATGTTTGTTTTTGTTAATTATATTTTCATCTTGCATTATTCTTACTGTAACAATGTTGTAGTGGTAACAATCAACCTAATATTAAATAGTTTTAATGTTGTCAAAAAATTCTATATATAAAAACTTTAAAATTATTCTGTCAAAAAACCTTAAAGGCTTCGCTTTTCCCATTGTTTTTACACTACTTTTGAAACTATTATGCAATTATATTTTGATTAAAATAGGCTATTATATATATAAGTAAGCAATTATATTTTTTATCCAACATCCTATATTAAATTTTGCAGATTCAACGTCTCTGCCATTTCTGTTTATTCATTAATGAACTATAGGTCATTTGTTTTGCAACATCATACTTAACATGTTGCGGTTACAATTTTTGGTAAAAAAAAAAAAAGTTTCTTTGATATGTTTATAATCAAAAAACTAAGTTATCAAAATCGAAAGTACAGACCAACTATAGCTATGATATTTAGCTTATATTTATTTATATAGGTAAATTTAACATTTAATTGATTGTAAAAGAATTTCAATTGGAAAAGACTAATTGGAGATTCGATCTTGTCTGTTATCATCCACTTGACACTTGGAACGTTTGCACAATCATTGAAAATTGCTGGAAACAATTTTAACAGCCCATTTTTCACACGGACAACTATGTGGCATGTCCAAGGGTACCAAGTCCTAAGAACCTTTATATATAGAACAAAGATGGAAAAACTAAAAACACTGTATAACACAAGGCACTTCAGTAAACAATACAAGCACATTAGTGAGTCTTCATTGTTAATTTATTTTTATTTTTAAAGATGCGTTTGAAAAAAAATTTAAAAAAACCCCACTATTTTCTTCCTGGACAACAGCGGCTATTTCAGCTAGTATAAATATAAAAATTTTCATTTATAAATTGTGTGTGCCCTAATGAATGAAAGTTGCTAAAGAATCTGCTTTAGTGTCTGCATCATTGCCTTGGCAAATAAATCGTTACAAACATGGTCTCATCATGGTGAAATTGTACAGAATATGTAGGAGGCCTTGTTTTTAAAAAATAAATAAAACACAAAATTTAAGGACAGGATACCATTTGGAAGGAAAGTTTGATAGTCACTAGGGATGCTCCAATCAGGTTTAAGGCAATTTCAATTTTACGTTATTTGATTGGCCAAATCAATCCCTAAAAAAAAATATATTTCTTTATATGAACACTAAAGGCTTCTGTGCATCTGGTTATGCTTGAGCTATGTCCTATACTAAAGTGTATTTTTATAATTAACAAAATGAAATTCTGTAGTCTTATTGTTCAGTGACCATAATACCTAAAAAAAATTCTTTAAAACAAATTACATACAAAAATGAATCCATAATTAATACAGCATAAGAAAATAAGTTACTTCTCATTAAATTGCAAGCTGTCTGAAGCTTAAAAAGTTGAAATTGGCAATTATACTGCTTAAATGTAAATATACATGTACATACATTTTAAACCATTAATTACACTACAGCTTTTTTGGTGGCTAAAATATGTATTTGCTATATTTATACAGATGTTTTGCCTTTAGTGTATCAGTCAGACATTCTTACTTCTTGGTATTATAAATACAGAGTACCATTTTAATTATGTAGTACTTGTTTCTTACAAAAAAAACCTTATGCTGAATGACACAAAGCAACAAATACAAGTCTCTCTCTCTCAGCCTATTGTTTACTAACCAGCAATTTCAATTCTAATTCATTTTCCAATTAAAAATTTAAGCTGATGCACTTAAAACAAGCACATAGTCCAAAATGACTCTTCCAATTCCTTTATCTCCATTGAGTTTATTATTCCACTTTCTTTAACATAAAGGCTAATATGCCAATCCCCTCTCTCTCTGCTATATGCAAGAGAGTCAGTACTGCTAAAATAACCCTCGACTTGCTGCTCTTTGTTGATGCAGCAGGAACATCACCCCAAACACACACACACACAGCAATACCAATTTCAGTGTCAATCTACACTACACTCATTTCATGCATGACCATCATTCATTGCATTCATAAGCATTCAGTACAAAATTTATAAAAATTTATAGCATCTTTTACCACATATTTTAATAATGTGTAACTGGTACAGTGAATTACATCTTAAATACCTACATTAAAAAACTTAATTTAAGAAAATCTTTAATTTGTTGATCAAAAAAATGCTTACTGTGCAAACTATTGCAGCACTATTTGCAAACATTTATCCAAAAAAAAAAAAAAAATCCAACCACATAGTCCAGTAAGCTAGGCAAAGCACCAGGGGCCACATGCATAACGGCGTGCGTAGAACTAGCACTATAACAACATGATGTAAGCACAAAAGCAGAAATGTGCTTTACGCACAACAAAATCCAGATGCATAAATCTGTGCGAACACCAGCTTCCACGTTCTTCCGCTACATAAATCCCGGTCAGCATGAAAATTAACGCACGTGCATGTGCCTGCTGCCCCACCCCTACTTCTCCCACAATTCCACCTCTTTGAATATGCAAATCAATATAAAATAACCTTTAAGCTCAGTGTACTGTGAAAAGGCAATGACAAAAGCATGGGGGAAAAATAGAAGAATTTCAGCGAATACCAAGTGGGGGCGAGGAAAAAAAAAAACATACTATTTGTTGGTTTAAACAGTGGTATAAACAACAAGAGGAAGTTGATCGAGTGATAGTGTTTCGGAGAAACTCAAAAGCTCAAGTTCCAAGTTGCACAATGCACATTGTCGGAAATAAGTTGTCAGATATCAAAGTCGCTGTGAAAAGGCGAGTCGTAGCCCACTGTCTCATTGTCATATGAAAGCTTATTAGGGTACAGAGGGGGGGGTGGAAGTTTATTTTGTCATTAAAGCAGAACATCATAAACTTCATCTTAAAATTGTTTAAATTTACTAGTTTCTCAAATCCCATCGTAATTAAATTCGCACGTTAAATGCTTTGTTTTGTATTTGATCTTCTATGTGCTCTGTGTGCGCGAATCACTACGTGCTTCCGGGCTTTCTCTTCCTCCAACAGGACACAGAATCCATTACATTCATGATATTACAGCTCTCGGAATTAAAATACTGAGATTTATACGCGATATTTTCATGATGATAGGAGTTAAAGCATGTTCTTAAACATGGGAACACGGTGGTGCAGTGATTGTTCATGTTGCACACAAGATGCTTGCTGTGCGACCTTCGATGAAATACTTTATTGTAGCAGTACTGTCTCTTTCAAAATGTACTAACCTCCAATTCCTGTCCTTACTTTTTTCTCCAAATACCCAATCGCCATACAATCAGCTCTGTAATAGATGTTAAGCCATCTGTAAGCTTAGAACGCAGATTCTTCAAAACTTTTAAGAAACATTGAAATATCTTTGTAGTACGTATTTAATTATTCTATACATCTATCCTTCCAGTATCGTGTCAGCACCTGCAAGAATACAGTGTGAGGCAGGAGCAATCTGTGAACGGAGCGCCAGCGGCTTGCTAGCGCTGCAGCACCGTGTCCTCACATGTTTAATTATTAACAATATAGATTTAAATGAAGTTAAAGTTTTATCTGTATAACATTTTGCTGCATTTCATCTTAAAAATGATATCGTCCTCATATGTAAATACGCGCTTTAAAAAGTGGCTCAGGTTGTGCAATATGCCCATCGCAAGTTTATAGTGAGGTAAATTGTACTTATAAGTACGAACAGTTCTACAAGGAGCACTTGGACGGAGTGCATTTAGAGTTCTTGGTATGAAACTGTTTCTGAACCATGAGGAAAGGCTCTGAAGTGTTTCCCTTATGAGAGCAGTTCAATAGACAGCATGGCTGAGGCAGCGTGTGCTTGATGCTGTATCCCGATAATTCTCTTTCCGATCAGCTGCTGTACAGCTGTGATTCACACTCAGATACAGTGATATAAATACTCTGAGTGGTGCAGTGAGAGTAATATGGAAACAGATGATCCGCTGTGGCAACCCCTAATGGGAGCAGGTGAAAGAAGATGAAGTGAGAGTAACAATGCTAAAGCAGTTCTGGTATTTGGAATAGTTTGACCATTCTGTGGACCATTATATTGTTACAGGTTAATTACAATTAGATGCATTAAACTAATAAAACAAAATGTGGTTAATTTCAGTGTATTTATAAAGCCGCATCAGGGATGTGGATCTAAAAAAGAAAGGGTAACCACAAAGGAACAGTAGCACTGCTTTGACGCTGGGTGCCGCAAAAACGAACGCAGAACTTGCGTATAACAGGGTATGAGCTACTGTGGAAATGTGTGGCTTTACGGCAAGCTTAGGTTTTATACATCACAATTTGAACGGCGAAACGTTCTTACGCAACATTTTTGTGCATATGCACCGTTTATACAGGAGGCCCCAGGTCAAAGTAGCAACTATGATCCTCGACACAGATAACCATTACCCGTTTATGCTATTATGGATATCCATATTCGTCAGGCTTTCAAAACCAAAACCAGATAGTCATCGCGCTGTATCAAAAAAAGACAAGCATCGAATTAAATAAATAAAAAGTACATTACCACACACAACCTTTACTTCATGTCAAAATGTTACACAATAATTAAAGGGGATCCAAAACAAGATGCACTTTATTTATGCAACCGCATCTTATTTGTCCTGTTAAGTAGAACTATGGAAACATGTCAGAGCATAACATTTCATTATATTAATGAAGATTTTATACTGAAAAGCAAATGCCTTTCTCAAGAACTGAGATACAGCTACTCAAGGAGAGAGAGCTGGCCACATGGTGCTTACAGGAGAAGCAGCAAGAACGCACGATTACAGATAACATGGCAATTGCATTCCTGTAAAGACTGAACCAGGCTCCAATGCTTTGTCTATATGGAGTTCACTTAACTATTAATGAATTCCCAATGGTATTTATGCCAAAAGTATACTCTGTGTAGGCCATGGAGGTTAAGTTAAAATCTTGTCATCCTATACAGGTTCGCAGATATTTGCCTGATAATGTTCAAATACTATTCAAGTATAAACTGAACTTGAAAAGTACTGGTACTTAGGCATATTTTATTTGGTGGTGCTTTATTTGTATTCTAGCACATTATATGCTGTAAATGACAAAAGCAGCAGCATTTAATAGTGTCACTATCTAAATAGTTAAGCTTTATAAATACATGAATATTAAATGTACAGGTAGTGTTATATTGCTACATTTAATGTTTTTGCATACATGTACAACAGAACTATTAGGTTAAATTTACATTTCTTAATCTTGTATTATACTCATTTAAGACTTGCTTTGATGTTGCATACATATGCAACTTGTTTTCTTAATACAGCAGAACCCATATTTTAACATTTTCTCAAATTTTACATTATTAAATAGTGATTGGTGGCATGACTTAATGATGGCTTTCAAAGCAAAATCACAATTTGAAACCATGTGATTAGCAAATCACAAAGGCCGTCATATTGCACATTGTTATTCAAATACAATGTGTAATAATGAAAAAGAAAGTCTTATGCAAAGGCTGACATTCTATTGTAAAAGATTAGTTGTTGCCACAATTAGTACAGGTAAAATAAGTTACTTCAGACAAGTAAAGATGCAGAATCTGTTTTTGCACTTCACTTACACGATCGGCCATCTTATAATGCTGAATGGTTAGCTTGTTTTCATTAGTAAAACTAGAGCCATCCATTAAGTTTTTTTTTTTTTAAAATGAGGTGGGAAAAAAAACAAAAAAAAACTTTAGCATAAAAATGTACATACTTGTAGATTCAAATAGAATTGAATAGGTGATTTTGATAGACTGGTACCCTTCAAAAGAGTATGATCACATATAATACCCAAACTTGTTAACTGGCACAGACAGCAACTCAACATTACCTTCAGCAGGAGGTTGTGCACATGTCCAAAATCACAAAGATGTACTGTTAATAGTTACAAAAGCATAGCATATTTAAAAATACATTATAAGTATTGCAAAATGCCAGACATTTCCCCTGCTCTTTAATTACACAACTACCTAATATTTCACCGAAAGATCCTCATATTGGCAACAGAATTCAGCTATCAAATGGTATGAATAAGGGTGCCAAACTGAGTCAGACTGAAAAACACGTGCCAAGTTCAATCACAGTAAATGACCTGGGCATAGATAATGCTAGCCAAGTTGTACGGTGGGAGTTCCATACAGGGCAAGTTTTACTTTGACCTCTTTCTGTGCCAAGTTTGTGCAATGCATCGACACATGCCACCACCACCATGTCATCCCTTTTGCTTTATACATACTTCCTCTGTCTGGCTTGGTGATGCACTGCTCCGATGTCCAGTGCGTTATTAATATGTTTATATATTCTAAAGCCTGCAATGTATTTATTGGCTGGTTTTATTATTTGAGCTGTCAAAAATATTCGCAATAATAATATCAGTGCCAATAATCGTCAGTTATGGATTTCATTTTAATCATGCACCACTAGCATCCAGAATCAAAAGACACCAAGGTTCTATGTTCACCAAAAGAACTCTGGTAGGACGGAACCAGTTTGATCACACAAGTGGGAACAAGAAAAGGGGGAATGCCCCTGGCTGGAGAGTTCAATGCAATGAAGTGCAATGTTCAGCAAGAGTTGAGTGGAAGAATATTTTCAGTGTCTGACACTACTTTAAGGGGTGAGAAGGACACTATTTTAGAATTAAAAACTTATTTAGCATCCCCCATCTGTTCCAAATGGAAAAGATGAAGCAACTATAGCACCCAAACTAGCATGGTCATTAATCCTAGGGAGAGATCTTTGTTTTTTTTTTTGTTATGAAGCACATTCATCTCCCTCCACATTAACTTGAACTCTCACCCTTACTGCTGGCTTATCACTCACAGTTTACCAAAATTCTTGACTGAATTAAGAGAGCTTTGATGTTGCTTTTTGTATGGTTTGCATTGCTGTTTGAAGTGTGTGGCATCAATTCAAGTGCTGCACAGTCAAGGGTTTAATTTTGTGTTAATGTATGCTGGTGTTGGTTTTCGTATCGATATATTCAGTTTGTTGTAATCATTTCTATATTATGACATTATCACCCATTTCTATAAATTGCTATATAGTGCACCATATAGCAGCTGTAGTGTTGGTGGAAAATTATGTTTAGGACATCTCTGAATAATCGCAGGATTTTCCTCTTCACGGGGTGAGGGTTTAAAAAACACACCACACACCCACCCAGCAACAAAACCTTTTTTTGTATACATTTTCAACATACTGAAAGTCATGATCAATAAATTTAAACTCTGTTATTGTATACGGTACAAAAGAGGGCATTTCCCAGTGAATTTTTGGCAAATGTTTAACACTGTCACTCTTTCTTGGGATTGCTCCTGTCTCGCACCCAATTTTTAGTGGGAGAGGCTCCAGCTTCCCCACAACCCTACCCTGGCTAAGCAGGTTTAGAATAGGATAAATGTATGCAAGGTTACACCACTATAAGTACAAAAGTTACTTAAAACGCCAGTTACTTCAAAATGATTTAACAATCACTTAACTCATTTTCTCAAATATTTCTACAATTACCATTCAAAGCTCCAAGATGTGATCGTTAAAACATAGTACAAATAACTAAGTTAAAAACTTCTGAACAGAGTAAAAGAGTATAGTTCCTTCTTTAAAGTTTAACAAGAGGTAGTCTTACTTTTTGTAGTGGAACTACTGGTTTTAGTGAAACACCATGTCTTATCAACTGCAGCATCTCATTCATTACAGGAAGAGGAGGGGGGGATGAGGAAGATAAACTTTCACCTACACAAAGAATAAAAAGTATACTGATTGACAATGATCTAGTGCTTATAAATAAAATACTATCCAAGTAGTAAGTGGCTTTGGTATTTCAGAAAAAAAAAAAAAAAAAAAGTAAAAGAATGATTTTCAAAAAAATTAAGTCAAATGACAATTACCACCTGAAGCAACAGGAATACTTTCTTGCTCAGAATGTTCACCAGGTGGATTACTGGATTCTTTTTTCTTGTGTATGATAGAAAATAAAGACCTAAAATAATGAGCCCAGATATGTCTTAGTCATTTTAAGATTAAAATTTTCTAAGAAATGTTTTATCAAGTATCAAACCAAGTAAACTTTCAAAATGGACTTTAAAATTCACTCTGTGAATCATGCCCAAACCACCCTACCACCCAGACCATAACAATTAATATGCTGGTCAGATACGATAACACTTACCGGAGTGGGTTGAGTGAGGGAGGTGGTGGTGGAGGTGGTGGCAATGGTGGTGTAGGAGGCCGGGGAGGGGACAACAAAGGAGGAGGATTTTCTGCTAATTGTAACCGTTTCTGCAACACAGCAACTAAAAAAAAAAAACACATTTAATAAAAACCATTACAAGACACTGTAGTGAAAGAAATAAACCATGGAATTCAATATATAGCTTATATAATAGACATCAAAACAGATATGACCCTGGATTCAAGTGTAATTTAAATTTACTGTATGTAGATCAACAATCACATATTTAAATGGTACACTGGGGAAAGCTAGACAATATAAGAGAAAAATGATTGTGATAAGCTGCCTTTTTATGAATGAATGTACGCAGATTTTACAGTTTTGATGTTTCACATAGAGATCAGAGTTTGCTAGCATAAAATATGTTCTGTTGAGAGTAGCAATCAGCTCACTGTTCACAGCAAAACAAGGAGAGAGGGAGAGAGAGAGAGAGAGAGAATCACCACACAGGGTTACAAAAGGAGTGGCCATTTCGACAGCTTTGGGGTTTTGTAATAGAAGTCTCATGTGCCATCAGAAAAAGTAACACTATTTTGCTACAGAGCAAATTATTATATACTGCTCAAAAGAATTAAAGGAACACTTTTTAATCAGAGTATAGCATAAAGTCAATGAAACTTATGGGATATTAATCTGGTCAGTTAAGTAGCAGAGGGGGTTGTTAATCAGTTTCAGCTGCTGTGGTGTTAATGAAATTAACAACAGATGCACTAGAGGGGCAACAATGAGATGACCCCCAAAACAGGAATGGTTTAACAGGTGGAGGCCACTGACATTTTTCCCTCCTCATCTTTTCTGACTGTTTCTTCACTAGTTTTGCATTTGGCTACAGTCAGTGTCACTACTGGTAGCATGAGGTGATACCTGGACCCTACAGAGGTTGCACAGGTAGTCCAACTTCTCCAGGATGGCACATCAATACGTGTCATTGCCAGAAGGTTTGCTGTGTCTCCCTGCACAGTCTCAAGGGCATGGAGGAGATTCTAGGAGACAAGCAGTTACTCTAGGAGAGCTGGAGAGGGCCATAGAAGGTCCATAACCCATCAGCAGGACCACTATTTGCTCCTTTGAGCAAGGAGGAACAGGATGAGCACTGCCAGAGCCCTACAAAATGACCTCCAGCAGGCCACTGGTGTGAATGTCTCCGACCAAACAATCAGAAACAGACTTCATGAGGGTTGCCTGAGGGCCCAAATGCCTACTGCGCCCTGTGCTCACTGCACAGCACCGGGGAGCTCAATTGGCATTTGCCATAGAATACCAGAATTGGCAGGTCTGCCACTGGCGTCCTGTGCTTTTCACAGATGAGAGCAGGTTCACCCTGAGTATATGTGAAAGACGTGAAAGGGTTAGGAGAAGCCGTGGAGAATATTATGCTGCCTGTAACATCGTTTAGCATGACTGGTTTGGTGGTGGGTCAGTGATGATCTTGGAGGCATATCCATCGAGCGACTCACAGACCTCTACAGGCTAGACAACGGCATCTTGACTGCCATTAGGTATCAGGATGAAATCCTTGGACCCACTGTCAGACCCTACGCTGGTGCAGTAGGTCCTGGTTTCCTCCTAATGCATGACAATGCCCGGCCTCATGTGGCAAGAGTATGCAGGCAGTACCTGGAGGATGAAGGAATTGAAACAATTGAATGGCCTTCACGATCCCCTGACTTAAACCCAATAGAACATCTGTGGGACATTATGTTTCGGTCCATTAGGCGCCGCCAGGTTGCTCCTCAGACTGTACAACAGCTCAGGGATGCCCTCATACAGATCTGGGAGGAAATGCCACAAGACACCATCCGTCGTTTCATTAGGAGCATGCCCCGACGTTGTCAAGCATGCATACAAGCTCGTGGGGGCCACACAAGATACTGAAAAGCATTTTGAGTAGCAGAAATTAAGTTTTTGAAAAAATGGACTAGCCTGCCACATCTTCATTTCACTCTGACTTTAGGGTGTCTACACAATTGAGCCCTCTGTAGGAAGAAAACTTTTATTTCCATTAAAAGACTTGGCATCCTTTTGTTCCTAAGACATTGCCCTGTCGTTATTTGTATAGATATCCAACTTCATATTGAGATCTGATGTATCTAATGTGTTTCTTTAAAGTGTTCCTTTAAATTTTTGTGAGCAGTGTATATACATACACACACTACTATGATTTGAGACATGTTTGCTTCAGATCATTTTTTAGATGATCTATTATGGTTTCTTGGAGGCTTTACAAATTGGGGAATATTAATAGAAAACACCCATTTAACACTAGAATTACCAGAGCCTACGAAAAAACTCTTAATTCCGTCCCACCTTAAATCGCTTCTTAAAATCGTTCACAGCTCTCCACCAGCGTCTTTTGTCATCTAAATGTGCTGATAAAAATCAGGCTGCAAGCAGCTGGCTATTCCATCCCCCCCACCGACTTAGAACGTGAACAAACTTCTCCCAGCTCATGCCTTGATTGATTATCTAGGAGTGAAGTGGAGTTTTAGAGTGGAAAGAATAGATCATTATTTGGAATACACGCATTTCACGTGTGTTCCGTTTCTACAGTAATCCGTGTAAACACATTTTTAAAACAAACGTTTTTCATATTGTAGTAGTAAATGACAAAATGTAAGCATAAACTATATAATGTATGAAGCCTGAAGTCCAAATATACACTTCCATATACACTATACACCAAATGTACACTTCCACAAAAGGTACACATATAATAGAACAAGTATGCTTTTATTCAAAAATATAACTGCAGAAAAAAGCCACCTTAGCATGCCATATTGACACATACTTACTACAGCTACCACGGTAGCATAACGGTATCAGCCACTGACTAGTATCCAAAAGGTCATGAGTTTGATCCCACATGGCTCAATTTTGAGAAGTAAACTGCTCCTATTCTTACTATTTTAGAATAAAAACACGCATTTGATTTCCGTGTGTAACAGCCAGTAATTTAGGATACTTGTAAAGTAAAGGTTAGTTTTTTTTTTTTTATTCACTTTTCATTCTCAGTCTCAGTCGTGTTCAGGATCCTTCCCTACCCCCCATCTGAGAATGCTGTTTTCACATAAAGATGCGCTGTAGCTCTGCAGCGTACTTGTGACTGCATTCTCGTACCAATGCTTGCGAACTGAAGTGCCTGCGTGCACTTTTCGTGGCATTACACGCCTATTTTTTGAGCATGCCCCGTCGCCAAACACAGGAACATATGTTGGTGTACAAGAATAAAAAACAAGTGCACTTTTATTCTAGACTATAAGTGAAGAAAAAATAAAGCAAGTTACAGTAGGCAGTTGATACGACAGCTTGCGTGGTGCAATGCTAAGAACCGATTTCCGATCCGTGCTATATAAAATCACCACATTCAAATATTAACAATTTCCACACACCCTTCCTACATTCACGACATGTGTACTTGTTGCAGTGTACACATCTCTCTGTGCTATGGTTCCTATTACACTGAATGAGCACCTGGCGTTGTACTTTCTTCCCTATATAAATAACATTCGAGTATTGAGCGTCTCCAAATAAATCACATTTGAGTTATAGCGCATCTTTATGTGAAAACAGCATTGTCAGATTTTTGGGGAATCGTGAACGCAACAGAGAATGGAACTGAATAAAAAAAAAAGACTGAAATCAAATGTATGTTTTTATTCTAAAATAGTTAAGTACATGCAATATTATTTGAAAACGAACAGCGTCAGATCGGGTTTGAATACACGCTGCGACGCTGAACTCCTTGTCTATCTACATAGTAATAACAGTAATTTTATTATTATATAGGAGCTTCCCTGTCTGTCTGCCTATCATATAGTGCCTTTCCTTCCTACCTATCTATATATCTATCCCCTTATATATTTTTATATATCTATTATACAGTGCCTTCCCTGTTTATTTATATATCTAGTGCCTTCTCTGCCTGTTTGTCTGTCTGATTGCATATAGCGCTGAACTTACTGCTCTGTACTATTCTGTCCTCTGCATATCCTGAAGTACAAAAGAAACAGCATCATACAGCAACATGTGCTAACTGGCAAGATCGAGGAAAAAACACGCGGTCACTGATTACAAACCGCAAGATGAATGAAAGAGACAATATATGTAAAAACATCATCGCACTAATGCAATATTATTGGAAAACAAACAGCGTCAGATCGGGTTTGAATACACACGGACGCTGTTACAGAAGGCGTCCGCTTATTCAGTGCAGCAGTTTCAACGCACAGTACATGCAATATGATTTGAAAACGAACAGCGCCAGATCGGGCATATTCAAACCCGATCTGACGCTGTTCGCTTTCAAATAATATTGCATGTACTTAACTATTTTAGAATAAAAACATACATTTGATTTCAGTCTTTTTTTTAATTCAGTTCCATTCTCTCAGTCGCGTTCACGATTCCCCAAAAACCTGACAATGCTGTTTTCACATAAAGATGTGCTATAACTCAAATGTGATTTATTTGGAGACGCACTATACTCGAATGTTATTTATATAGGGAAGAAAGTACAATGTCAGGTGCTCATTCAGTGTAATAGGAACCATAGCACAGAGAGATGCGTACACTGCAACAAGTACACATGTCGTGGCATGCTAAGGTGGCTTTTTTCTGCAGTTATATTTTTGAATAAAAGCATACTTGTTCTATTATATGTGTACCTTTTGTGGAAGTGTTTGATATTTGGACTTCAGGCTTCATACATTATATAGTTTATGCTTATATTTTGTCATTTACTACTACAATATGAAAAACGTTTGTTTTAAAAATGTGTTTACACGGATTATTGTAGAAATGGAACACACGTGAAATGCGTGTATTCCAAATAATGATCTATTCTTTCCACTCTAAAACTCCACTTCACTCCCAGATAATCAATCAAGACATGAGCTGGGAGAGGTTTGTGCACGTTCTAAGTCGGTGGGGGGATGGAATAGCCGGCTGCTTGCAGCCTGATTTTTATCAGCACATTTAGATGACAAAAGACGCTGGTGGAGAGCTGTGAACGATTTTAAGAAGCGATTTAAGGTGGGTAAGTTTTTTCGTAGGCTCTGGTAATTCTAGTGTTAACGACACGAAAATGAGTTATTTTTTGCATTTATCACCACCTTGTAAGTTTTGACATTAATTCTCCATTGACAGGATGTTAAGCGAAGGCTTACCTCCCGAAGACATGGGGTGTCGCATCACTGATATTTTACAGCTCCATGCTGTATTTATTGCAGTTTACAATTACTAATGCAACCCTTAATTGCTTAGAGTCAAATCAATCTAAAGATATTCATCACTAAAATGCACTCCATCTCTGTTAATGGTTTAGTGTCTAGATACTGGCAACATTAAGTCTGTTGGCTACGAACTTCAAGCAATAATCAATTTGCCATTACTCAGTTTAGCGATTCAGTTTTGCCAAGTTTCTCCAGTTTTGGGTTTCGACCCTTCCTACAGTTTCCTGAACAAATGTGCTTCGAGATCCAGTTAATGGTAATTTCCCAAAGCAAATGCATCAATATACTTAGTCACCTTGCATATGAGAAGTATTGGGAAACTGACGTGAACAGCAGCCAAACCACATTCAAAAATTAGTTTTATGAATAGCGCAAAAATCTTAAATCTGGGCGAGAATCCATGCACAATTACAGTGGAACCTCTGTTCACGACCAAAAAGCTCGGCAAACTTTTGCCTTGGTTCACAACCACACACTCGGTATACGAACAAGCCAGTTTCCCTTGCCTGCCTGAGCCGAGGCTGAGAGAGAGAGAGAGAGAGAGAGAGAGAGAGAGAGAGAGAGAGAGAGAGAGAGAGAGAGAGAGAGAGAGAGAGCGAGCCATCCCCACCACCACAGGCAGCCTGAGAGAGAAAGAGAGCTGCCATGCTTTTTCATTTAAGCAAAGCCGCTCCTTGTTCATTGTTTTCAATAAGACGTGCACTCTCTGTGTTCTACAGTATTTCGTGTGCTTTTGCAGTTAACTATGGCTTCTAAGCAAGTGAAGAGTGGTCAGGAGAAATTTTTGAAGAAAATTGAAATCGAAGTAAAGAAAGAAATTACAAGAGGTGGAAAAACTGTTTACCAGTTTACTCATTTACCAATCTGAGAACCCTCATGCTTTCAAGCAGCACAATGTAAACAAAGCCAGACTGCCAGTAATGTGGAGGGTCACAAGAACTTCATGCAAGGTTAGTTTTCTTGGTGGTTTTTGTATTACGGATTTTTCAAAAGTAAAATTTTTTAGTTCATAATGCGATTTGTTGCAATGTCATTTTTCTCTTTTTTCAAATGTTCGCTTTCTTCCTTGTGCTTAAAACTCATTAAAAAAATTGTTTACATGGAGGACTTTTGTTGCAATGTTACTTTTTTGGTTGCTTGTGAGTTGGTTTTTAAATGCAGTTCGGATTTGTGCGAGGTTTTTTTTCTTCTGTGCTTAACTCATTTAAAAAAAATGCTGCGCGAGCACGGGCAGCTGACAGGGAAGGGATGGGTGGTGTGTGTGTGTGTATGCGTGCGCTACACAGAGAGAGAGAGAGAGAGAGAGAGAGCCAGGCTGCTCCTGTAGCTGAGGGAGGGAGGGAGGGGCTTTGGTGGTGTGTGTGCTACAGAGAGAGAAAGAGAGCGCGAGCGAGCCAGCTCGTGTAGCTGATCAGGGAGCCTGGGTGTTGTGTCAGTGTTATTCAATGTTTTTACATTAGTTTACTATTACACTGTGCATTCTATGGTGTAATTAACTATATTTGTGCTTAATCTTTACATATTTACATACAGTTTGTACGGTCTGGAACAGATTAATTGTATTTACATACAAACCTATGGGGGAAAACTGCTTCGGTTCACGACCAACTCGGTTTACGACCAAAGTTCTGGAACGAATTATGGTCGTGAACCGAGGTTCCACTGTATAAAAACAAAAAACCTACTTTCATGTTTCAGGTTTTTTACACTCTCATTTGCAAGTTGGGCTTTTGCTTCAAGCTCTCGCTTCTCCTTTTCCATAGTTTCTAGCTGCTGTCTGAAAGTCCAACTCTCCCATCTTTCTGCCGAGCCCACAGTTATTGAGCTGTTGTCAGTCTCCTGTTAATAAAATAGGATATTAACTCATTCAAGTATCCTTCAAACTAGACTGATAGACAAGACCGAGGGAATGTGTTAAAAATATGTAATTAAAGCCATTAAAAAAAAAAAAATTTATACCAACTCCTTCAGTTAAGTCAAGTTCAAACCCTGGCTTGATCATTCTTATATTTCAAGCTCCTTTACAAATGTGTGTGTCTCAAGTTTCTCTCACATTCCAAATACATGATTTGGTAAACTGGAAAATATAAACAGGCCTGATTCAATTAGCTCACTACCAATGACATCTTACAGGCTCCAGTTACTGTACTTTGATCCCATGACTGTACTGTAAGTGAATACTTTAAAGAAACTTTTGCTTCAAGATTTTTTGAAAGTTTGACACTATAATCTTCAGTTAATTCAAGGATTAAGAGTAATGCAGTTCTGGGTTACAAATGTAAGCAATTTAAGATTTTGAACCATGAAACAGGGCCACCTATTTTAAAAAATAAATTTAGAATACAGTGTTAATCATTATACCAAACAAGTAAATGTGTTAAACAATTACATACACACGTAAAATTAGAAGGAAAAATATTTCAAATTAAGAAAATACAGCCTCAATTCCAAAAAATAACAGAATGTAATGATTTGCAAACTCAAACCTGTATTTTATTCATTAAAAAAACATAGAAAACCTATAAAATTTACCATTTTTAGAAATAAATAAGGCTATTTTGAATTTAATGGCAATAACATCTCCGAAAATTTGGGACAGTGGCCAGGTCTACCACTGTAACATCCCCTCTTCTTTTAACAATCCATAAATGTCTGAGAAGTGAGGCCACCAGTTGCTGGACTTCTGGGAGAAGAATGTTGTCCCATTCTTGTCCGATACAAGATTCGAGCTGCTCAACAGTCCTGAGTCGTCCTTGTCATTTTTTATTTCATGATGCGGCAAAATGTTTTCAATTGGTGAACGGTCTGGACTGCAGATAGGTCAGTTTAGCACCCAAACTCTTCCACAATGAAGCCATGCTGCTGTAATAGACTCAGTATGCGGTTTAGCATGGTCTTGCTGAAATATTCAAAACTTTCCCTGAAAGACAAGTTGTCTGGATGGGAGCATTTGTATGTTGCTCTAAAACTTGTATATACCTTTCAGCATTGATAGTGCCTTTCTAGATATACATGCTCCCAATTCCATAGTTACTAATGCACCCGCATACCACCATAGATGCAGGATTTTCAACCATGCGCGGATAACAAGCCAGATGGCCCTCCTCCTCTTTAGTCCAGTGGACACGGCATCCATGTTTTACAAAGAGAATCTGATCTGTGATCAGACAAATCAAAGTTTGGAGTTTTCCACTTTGCCTCAGAGAAGACAGCAACATTTCTGATAGAGCTTTAACCTGCATTTGCAGATGGTGCAGCAAACTGTGCTCACAGATAATGATTTCCTGAGTGCATGCAGTGACTTCCATGACAGAATCATTCCCGTTTTTAATGCAATCTCACCTGAGGGCTCAAAGATCACTTGCAACCAATATTGATTGTCAGCCTTGTCCCTTGCGCACAGAGATTTCTCCAGATTCTCCGAGGCGGAGTGGTGGCTCTGAGGCTAGGGACCTGCACTGGCAATCGGAAGGTTGCCGGTTCGAATCCCATAAATGCCAAAAGGGACTCTGGTCTGTTGGGCCCTTGAGCAAGCACTTTGAGTAGTGAGAAAAGCGCTATATAAAACGCAAAGAATTATATTATGTGCCATAGATGAGATATTCTAAGTCTTCACTATTTGACTTTGAGGAACATTATTCTGAAATTGTTCTACAATTTGACAGTTTTTTTGCAAATTGATGAACCTCTGACCATGTTTACTTTTGAGAGACTACGCTTCTCTAAGATGCTCTTTTTAAAAACAATCCTGTTACTCGCCTGTTGTCAATGAAATCAATTAGTTGCAAAACATTCCTCCAGCTGTTTCTTTTTAGAACCACTTTTCCTGCCTTTTGTTGTCCTCGACCCAACCTTGAGGTGGGTTGCTGCCTTTAAAATTCAAGATGAGCCAATATTTTTCATGAAATAGTAAAATGTCTCACTTTAAACATTTGATATTTTTATGTTCGCAGTGGTAGTGCTGCTGCTTTGCAGTAAGGAGACTGTGGAAGATTGTGGGTTCGCTTCCCAGTTCCTCCGTGTGGATAGCGCTTTGTGTACTGAGAAAAGAGCTATATAAAATGTAATGAATTATTATTATGTTCTATTGTGAATTAAAATATGGGTGATCTGCAAATCTCAAGCAGATTTCAGTTTTAAATTTACATTTTACACAGCGTCCAAACTTTTTTGGAATTGGGGTTGTAAATACATTGAGCTAAATGAAGTAAGCAAGCCACATGACGCTGAGAGGCGGCTTAACCTTCTTGGTGTTAATTCTGAGAGTGACTTGTGCTTGTAATTCTAAGCAATTCCAGGTTAAGTACAACCGATATTCAGAGTGACGTGTAATGACCGCTTTAAAGCGCAAATAATGCTTGGGACAGTGTTCTTTTGAGATCTGGTGGCTGAAATAAAAATAAATTATTACTATTTCTATGCATTTTTCTTCGCCAATTTAACTCATCAGAGCATAGCCTCCCTGTAAAAGTACAAGAAAAGCCATAAAGGCCTCTGTAGAACAAACTGAAACTGAACATTGCCGGAATCAAGTGATAGTGAGGATGATGTGAACTGGTAATCAAACGATGACACGGAAAGGAAACCTAATGCATGTGGTATACTATACAAGGAACCCGCAGTGAGATTCCCAATGAATTCAGTTATATGACGCTTCAGCGTGGAGCAACAGTAGCTGCATGAAAAAAAAAGGCAAAACTACTGATCAAATGCAAGGACAAGCAAGACATTAGTCCCCTAACAACCATTCAGAATGCGGCACCCATCAATGTTAGTGACTTCCACATTTCCTCCGACACAAAGCTTTGTGCTGTGGTAGCATACAATAGCGCAAGAGGCAGCATTGCTTATGTAGATCAGACACGGATATTGTAGCATCTCATGTACAAGCAGCACATGGGGGTTTTAGAGGGAAAGTGCGCAAAAATACACACTTGTGTCCCAATTGCAACAATCAGGCTGTGCTTTGGCGACCATCTGAAAACATATTGCAAAGGACACACACAATCTGCATTAGTGGACACTCGAATACCTTTATTACTGTATTTATGGCGCAGGTTTTTTGACACCAACCTGGTATGTGTCTGTGTGTTCATTATTTTCTCTTCACAAACATGTGCCCAGAGTATGTGAGCATGTGCATGCATATATGTACATTTAAAATGCACAACTCAAAAAATTTCTTGGGCCTACTGATTTGCAAACATTTTCCACATGACTAAAACAGAACAGACAGCAAAAATCCCAGTTTAAAATTTCTATGGCAATTAGATGGACAAATATCAAACCATTTTAGAAGGATATGTAGATAAGTACTGGACTCGGCTCATCCATCCATCCTCTTCCGCTTATCCAAAATCGGGTCGCAGGGGCAGCAGCTTGAGCAGAGATGCCCAGACTTCCCTTTCCCTGGCCACTACTTCTAGCCCTTCTGGGAGAATCCCAAGGCGTTCCCAGAACAGGAGACAGTCTCTTCAGCGTGTCCTGGGTCTTCCCCAGGGCCACCTCCCAGTTAGACTTGCCCAAACACCTCACCAGGGAGGCGTCCAGGAGGCATCCTGATCAGATGCCTGAGCCACCTCACCTGACTCCTTTCGATGCGGAGGAGCAACAGCTCTACTCTAAGCCCCTCCCAGATGACTGAGCTTTTCACCCTCTCTTTAAGGGAAAGCCCAGACACCCTGCAGAGGAAACTCATTTTAGCTGCTTGTATTCGCAATCTCGTTCTTTCGGTCACTACCCATAGCTCATGATCATAGGTGAGGGTAGGGACATAGATCCACTGGTAAATTGAGAGCTTTGCCTTACAGCTCAGCTCCTTTTTCACCACGACAGACCGATGCAGAGCTCGCATCACTGCAGACACCGCACCGATCCGCCTGTCGATCTCACACTCCATTCTTCCCTCATTCGTGAACAAGATCCCGAGATACTTGAACTCCTCCACTTGGTGAAGGATCTCACTCCCAACCCTGAGAGGGCACTCCACCCTTTTCCGGCTGAGGACCACGATCTCGGATTTGGAGGTACCGATTCCTATCCCAGCTGTTTCACACTCAGCTGCGAACCGATCCAGAAAGAGCTGAAGATCACGGTCTGATGAAGTAAACAGGACATCATCATCTGCAAAAAGAAGTGACCCAATCCTGAGTCCACCAAACCAGACCCCCTCAATGCCCTAGCTGTGCCTAGAAATTCTGTCCATAAAAGTTAGGAACAGAATCAGTGACAAAGGGCAGCCCTGGCGGAGTCCAACTCACACTGGAAACATGTTCGACTTACTGCCGGCAATGCAGACCAAGCTCTGACACCGGTTGTACAGGGACCGAACAGCCCTTAGCAGGGGGTCCGGTACCCCATACTCTGAGTACCCCTCACGAGTGACACAGGCGTTCTCTCACCCGGATGCGGGTCACTGGGACCCCCCTCTGGAGCCAAGCCTGGAGGTGGGGCTCGATGGCGAGCGCCTGGTGGCCAGGCCTGCACCTATGTGGCTCGGCCAGGCACAGCACAAAGAGGCAACGTGGGTCCCCCTTCCCATGGGCTCACCACCTATGGGAGGGGCCAAAAAGGTCAGGTGCAGTGCGAGTTGGGTGGTGGCCGAAGGCGGGGACCTGGACGGTCCAATCCTCAGCTACGGAAGCTAGATCTTGGGATGTGGAATGTCACCTCACTGAAGGGGGAAGGAGCCTGAGCTAGTGCGCAAGGATGAGAGGTTCCGGCTAGATATAGTCGGGCTCACCTCGACACACAGCTTGGATTCTGGAACCAATCTCCTTGAGAGGGGCTGGACTCTACCACTCTGGAGTTGCCCTTGGTGAGAGGCAATGAGCGGGTGTGGGCATACTTATTCCCCCTAGTTGGAGCCAGCTCATTGGGGTTTACCCCGGTGGACGAGAGGGTAGCCTCCCTCTTCTGCCTTTAGGTGAGGGGACGGGTCCTAACTGTTTGGGCGTATGCGCCGAACAGCACTTTGGAGTACCTACCTTTTTTGGAGTGCTTTTTTGGGCGCTAGAGGGCATACCTCCTGGGGACTCCCTTGTACTGCTGGGAGACTTCAATGCTCACGTGGGCAATGACGGTGAGACCTGGAAGGGCATGATTGGGAGGAATGGCCCCCTCGATCTGAATGTGATGCGATGTTTTGTTATTGGACTTCTTTGCTCGTCACTGATTGTCCATAATGAACACCATGTTCAAGCATAGGGGTGTTCATATGGCACCAGGACACCCTAGGCCTCAGTTTAATGATTGACATGTGGTTGTGTCGTCGGACTTGCAGCCACATGTCTTTGACACTCAGGTGAAGAGGGGGCGGAGCTGTCAACTGATCACCACCTGGTGGCGTGTAGGCTTCGATGGTGGGGGAGGATGCCGGTCAGGCCTAGTAGGCCCAAACGTGTTGCGAGGGTCTGCTGGTAACGTCTGGAGTCCCCCGTCAGAAGTAGCTTCAACTCACACCTCCGGCAGAACTTCGACTACGTCCTGAGGGAAGTGGGGGACATCGAGTCTGAATGGGCCACGTTCTGTGCCTCGATTGTTGAGGCGGCTGACTGGAGCTATGCCCGTAAGGTGGTCGGTGCCGGTTGTGGTGGCAATCCCCGAACCCATTGGTGGATACCAGCGGTGAGAGATGTCGTCAAGCTGAAGGAGTCCTACAGGACCCTTTTGTCCTGTGGGACACTGGAGGCAGCTAATAGGTACCGGCAGGCCAAGCGGAATGCGGCTTAGGTGGTTGCAGAGGCAAAAACTCTGTGTGGGAGGAGTTTGGGGAGGCCATGGAGAATAACTTTTGGACAGATTCGATGAGATTCTGGTCCACCATCCGGTGTCCTCAGGAGGGGGAAGCAGTGCAGTGTTGACACTGTATATGGTGGGGATGGTGTGCTACGGACCTCAACTCAGGACTTCATGAGTCGGTGGGGGAAGTACTTCAAAAACCTCCTCAGTCCCACTAACATGCCTTCCAATGAAGAAGTAGAGCCTGGGGACTCGGAGGTGGGCTTCCGCCATCTCTGGGACTGAGGTCACGGAGGTGGTCAAAAAAACTGCTTGTTCGCAGGGCCTCAGGGGTGGATGAGATACTCCCGGGGTTCCTCAAGGCTCTGGATGTTGTAGGACTGTCCTGGCGGAAACGCCTCTGCAACATTGCATGGACATCGGGGACAGTGCCTCTGGATTGGCAGACCGGGGTGGTGGGTCCCCCTCTAAGTAGGGGGACCGGAGGGTGTGTTCCAACTACAGAGGGATCACACTCCTCAGCCTCCCTGGAAAAGTCTATTCGGGGGACCGTCAGAGAGTCGAACCTCAGATTCAGGAGGAACAGTGTGGTTTTTGTCCTGGTCGCAGAACAGTGGACCAGCTCTACACCCTTAGCAGGGTCCTGGAGGGTTCATGGGAGTTTGCCCTACCAGTCTACATGTGTTTTCTGGACTTGAAAAAGGCATTCAACCGTGTCCCTTAGGGAATCCATCCATACATAGAGAAAAAGTTATATAAAAAAAAAAGTTACCAATTGGTGTACATAGGTTTCCACAGATGCACACCTCCACATACACAGCTAAAGCAAATGTGATATTTTGAACATGACAGAATCACAATTTAACTCCAATGAATGTTTGACCACAATCACCAAACTATTTACATGCAAGTAATAAACATTCCTAGCTACAAAATGTGCAAGCGTGTTCTATTTTCCCCCCAAACATTCATTTAAGACAATATAAAATTCTGTGCTGGAAAAAAAAAAAAAAAAGTACAATCTTTTATAATAAATAAAGGCAATTACCATGCCAGGTGAACTGAGCAAGTCTCGCAGCTCATCCAGGTGCATTGACAGTTCCTTGTTTTTAACTTCAGCAAACTCCAATTTTTCTTTCAGCTCTTACAGGAAAGGAAAAAAAAAAAAAAAGATTAAAAAAAACTTAGATTTTCTGCTTCCTTTCCCAGTTGCCATTATGAACCACTGAACAGCCCCACTATTGGTGGTTATGTTATTTTCTCAATATGGGGACTTTTTTCATTTAAGCCAGCCAAGCATGGAAAGTGACAACCATGAAATCCAAATCTGGCAAATAACACACACACTCTACAAGACTGCCTCTTAAAAATGGTGTATGCAAAATATGGGAGGTGTGACACAACATACAAACAAGTTTATTAATAATGAAAGCTGAACATCTCATGAAATCTCACTTCTGGGTCATCTCCCAATTAAGTAGCACTTAGCGAATCAGAAACAACCCGTTTCAGTGAACCATTTGCCCCAACATGTACATGTAGGTCACAGAAAGGAAACTGTATAATATATTCTTTGCTTTGCACTATTGATAATACTTTTTTTTTTTTTATATAAATATGAATAGCTCTCCATTTTATACACTCTTGTACCAGAGATAGTATAGATGTGGGTGGAATTTGTTTTGGCTAGGTGAAACACATTAAAGGAATATGTTAAGTCATCCATTTATCCATTATCCAACCCGCTATATCCCATCTACAGGGTCACGAGGGTCTGCTGGAGCCAATCCCAGCCAGCACAGGGTGCAAGGCAGAAAAAATGTTTGGAAAATTTTCACTGAAGTAAACCAAATGATATTCAATCACTTTGGTAGGAAAACCTTACTGTCCATCAATATCACTCATAAAAATTACAAGCAACACTGCTAAGTTAGCTGGATTTGGCACAAATAAGTGCATTTAGGATGATGATTCATTTAAAATAAATTCTCTATGACCCTGGATTGTTCACAACTGTGGCTATGGTATTTTCCATGCAAGGCAAACATTTAAATATACTGGGCATACACAAAGCTCTTCAATAACCTAATTTTATTCTCTTATGAGAGCAGTTTGCATTTGATGCTTTTGTTTTGCTGGAGTAAACTGAAATACTCATGCTTAAGGATCCTAAATTGTGAGAAAAAAGGCTTTTGGTCTCAACTTGAATGCCTCTGAAAATCTTTTTTTTTTTTTTTTTAAGTAGGTAAAAAAAGTACATTTTTCTGGTCCATGTATACCCTTCCCATTTTTGTGAACTCCTCTGTCAACAACCAGTAGTGTATGTACCCAACACCCCTTCATAAGATACTAATGCCACGTTTATATTTTACATAAAAGTAAAGAAACCAGGGCTGATCTTGGATACAGTAAAGCAACAATTTACTTTAAAGTATACAAGTCATCTCAAGGGTGTGTGTGATTGTATACACTCCAATTGTATTAAAATAAAGTTGTTACATTTTTGGGCTGGAGGCTTTATGCAAAAGGACAAAATCTCATTGTTCATATCTAAATTGTATAATTTGGTAACTGGCAGATTAAAATGACTTGTATAGTTTCAGAGTCAGCAGTAGAAACTGAACTAGCCAAAACATGACCTCCACTTAAGATGTAGCAAAAGCTTTGATAAAAATTAAGCTTTACAAAATCAGCAAAATACAGCAATTGCAGGTAGTAACATCAAACGTGGTGGTTTCCACTTTAAATTTCTGCCTTTAAACAGTCCGCTCTCAACTTTTAAGGGGGGGGGGGATGTCTGTTCATGCTGTCAGGTGCTTTCAAACAGACTGTCAAATCCAAATTCTCGTTTCTAATTTTAAAATTTAACTCACATTTGCCATTTTTAACACTAGCGTAACATTTGTAACACTTAGTTTACTAAAGAACCTGTGATGGTTTAACATTTAAAATAGAATAAAAACACAATAAACTTTTTAAACAGATAAATTACACTGCTACTGCTGCCTTACAAATCCTGTATTACCCCATCGTCGACCCAGAACTGGATTAAGAGAAGTTTGACAACATTTTTACAAATACAAAGAGTTTCTGCCAACAACCGAGTACGATCTCAGAGTTTGGTTAAAGACTATCACAGTTTGAGCAATTAACAAGGTTACCAACACTTTCAAGGCCAGGAGTCGAGACGCAGGTCTTCTACATTTTAATAAACACTCACCCCGAATTTGTTGTTCGTAACGTTCCTCTCGCTGCACGTCTAAAGCGTTACATTCAGTTGCATAACCAGCATCATCATTGGGAGTCCGTATAGATCCATCATCAACCTGAAAATAAAAATAAAATGGCTAAAGTCGTTCCTTTAAATAATCCCATTTATTAAAACACGCTAAATAGCACGATGGCTGCTATTTTTGCCTGTCTGTAAGACATCCGAGATAGGCAAAATAGCCGGCAGTGCGTTAGTTGGGGAAGAGTGTAAACACTGGTACTAAGGGTTATTACTTGTACTTTGGATGGCGTTCACCTCGGTGAATACAAGACATAAAACGGCTGTGCTTCGCCAAAGCCATCTGCAGATAACGCAACGAAACACAGAGACGTCGTTCGGCACCTTCAAATGGGCAGAAACGAACACAACGGTGGGCTGCTATTAAGGGGCCTTAAATCATGTTACGTTTTTGTTCAGAAGACCATCCTAACTCAAGCTCGGAGCAACCATGAATGAAGGCTACAACTAATCACCCAGACGTTAAACGTTCTATGAATAAAATAAAGGAGTTTAGCGAGGCGGCCCTTACCAGGCTGCTGTCTCCACACCTCGGTTTTCTTTCGGCGCGCTGCTGAGTTTTTTCGGTGATTTCATCCTGAGCATCTGCACAAATATAAAGACGGATAAAACCATGCAGTTTAGAAGCACAATACTAAACTCTCGTGACAATACGTACCTTTCTTTTTGCGATCTTGACAGCAAAGTAAAAAATGCCACACGCCTCCCGACATTATTAAACAACCAAATTTCGTGGGCCGAGACACGCAGGAAGTTAAAAAAACTCGCGACCCTGGCGCCTAATTATCCAATTAATTATTATAATTTTAGCTGAAAGACTAGGGTCACGGTGTCGTGTCAAAGAAGTGAGTTTAGCGCCAGTTTATCATCAAGTTAAAAAGTAGAAAAAGAAACATCCTAAACTATTTGAAAAAAAGGTAGAGAACAGTTTATTTTCAGAATATCGTATAGTGCAAAATCGTGTCTTTAATCAGACATGTAAATGCACTGTGACAAAATAGGTCATAGGTAAGCGCTTTTATATTTAACTATTCTTTATAATAAATTAGCCTATAGTTTCTGAAATAATTCTAAAGACATGGAATGCTAACTAGTATTGATAATTATGACTAGATGCTCTTACGCTTTTTTTCTCTTTTGTTATGAAAGATGGAGTTGATTTCAACAGTCTCTAGCAGAAACTCATGAGAAAATGGAGAGGATATGAACCTTCATTTTTCGTTTGAAAAATAGTTTGTGATTGCATTGACTTTTGTAGCACTGCATTATAAAATGATTCATTCTTATTGCTTTCTGCAGTACCGGTTTTACATGTTCCAATTACTTTGATCTGTGCACTTTCCACCCTTTTGGAAATCGTACAAAACAATCTGAAATGTTCCTGAAAAGAGGTGGTGGCGCAGTGGTAGCGCTGCTGCCTCGCAGTAAGGAGACCTGGGTTCGCTTCCCGTGTCTGCATGGGTTTCCTCTGGTGCTCCGGTTTCCTCCCACAGTCCTAAGGCGATCCCAAATTGTCCCAAGGGTGTGCAGTGTGTGTGTGCCCTGCCCTGCCCTGCCCGGGGATTTGTTCCTGCCTTGCACCCCGTGTTGGCCTGGGTTGGTCACAGCACCAGCAAACCCTCGTGACCATAGACATAGAATTACTAGATGCCGCATGACCAGCAGCATGGAACGTTAACGTCGCGAGTATTGCGAGTCGCACTACTGTGGAGTGAAGTAAGGGATAAAGATGCCTCTCGCATACGCTCCAAATCGGCAGATCCCGGGGGATTACATTTCATAGGTAAGGCTGAACAATTGCTTTGGTTATATTTGGTCATTAGAAAATCCCATTTTTTAATCTTAACTTTAGCTACGCCAGGCTAAGCTAGCAAAGCTATGCATTTATGTGCTCAAGTTTTCCTCCAAACAACGTTTTGGCTAAACATATTTAGTCACTAACTAGATTGTTTTTAGCTGTTAACATTTATCAAATAATGAAGGTTTTCCAAAGAAATCCACCTCAAGAAGCAGTGGGAGGTATAGCCCTTAGACAGGATTTTAAGAAAGCTGTCCTGTGATGTGTGCCGTGCTAGTTTGGTAACAGATGATGTTCCGGGATCATATGATCAAAGCTACCTCTTGTTCACATTAAAAAACAAAGGAGGTTTGAGGATTCCTTCTGAGGGTACAGTCAAGGTGGTCAAAGTAGCTGAGCGTGTTATCTGACAGACGACATTAGGGCAAGCTGTCAGTATATCTTTGATCAATTAGTTTGTTCGGGCTGAGATTGGTTCAGATGATGTGTTTTTTCTCAAGGAGCACATTGAGGAAACACAGTTCGAAACTGACAACCATCATTTTATGCTCATGTCTTTAGTTCTGTCTGTCTTCCGCAAACTAAGGCTGCACCATATTGCCAGACCGAATACTCTCAGATTACAGGATCTGAGTGAGCGAGAGGGAGTGTAAGTCTGGAGATCAGTGAGGTAGGGGGGAGCAAGACTGTGGAGAGCTTGAAATGTTAAGGGTGGTATTTTGTATTGTATTCAGTAGTGAACAGGGAGCCAGTGAAGTTGAGAGAATCTAGGTGTGATATGTTCAGTGGATTTAGAACAGGTTATTATCCTGGCAGCAGTATTTTGAAGAAGTTGTAAGCGATGGATACGTTTTTGTAGGATGCCAGATAGAATAGCATTACAGTAATCTATACGTCAGGTGACTAGGGCATTAACCAATACTTCAGTGCTGTGTTGGGTAAGAACAGGACGAAGGATTTGATTATCATTATTTCTTTCAATCAGGTTCGTATTTGAAGGATGTGTTGTGTTCAGGTTGTATTCCGTGTTTGTAAACCGTTGTAAAGATAACAGGTTTCATTCATCGAAGTGTTCACTACCCAGATTGGTACTCGTGAATCTAAGATGTTTAACAGGCATTCCCGGTATTAAGTTGTGGATTTGCCTGCAAATATTTAGCGGCAGCTTGTCTATGAACTTAATTTAAACTTAAGCTTTACACCTTGCTTTCCTATTGATATGTCTACAAAGGCTTGTTCAGATTCAGAGGGTTGTTCCTTTCTTACTGCATAAATAAACAGCTCGTCTTTATCTGAGACATCACACACTGCATGCACGGGTTTACCTTTCCCAGTCCTACAAACTTTAGCGAAGTGGTTCAATTTACCACATTTTTTACACTGTCTTCCTTTAGCTGGACATTGACTTTTTCCACTGTGTTCTTTGTTTCCGCAGAATGCACGTGCACTTATGAATATGCTTGTATGCGTCACACGCTTCATATTCTTTTGCTGCCTTCTCAATTGTGTAATGCGTTTTTTGTTCAGCGCTCTTTGAAGCTCTTGCTTTCTGTGTGTGTACTGCGTTCACAGTCAGTTCACGTGAGCCGCTCAGAGTATATGCATCGAAGGTTCTTAGCTGTGCTTGTGCTATCTCGTGCAATCTTGTGATGTCCACGGCTTTATTTAATGTTAGCTAAGACCCGGCACTTAAAAGTTTCTCTCGCACTTTCGCTGAATTTGTGCCAAACACTAGTCTATCTCTGACAATCTCATCTTCGTTTGCATAAGCACAGTCCTTCACCCGCGAATATTTAGCGGCAGTGTGTCTATTGGATTGCTGCTGACAGACGGCCTTATATGGGTAGGCACTCAATTACGTGGGAGGCGTGACGATGAGGGATGCAACTCTGCCTCACACGGTGAACGAGCTGCAGGCTATGGCCATATACTGTATATGTACGTAAGTAGATTCCAGTTCTGACCGTTGCGCATAGAATTTCGAAATGAAACCTGCCTAACTTTTGTAAGTAAGCTGTAAGGAATGAGCCTGCCAAATTTCAGCCTTCTACCTATACGGGAAGTTGGAGAATTAGTGATGAGTCAGTAAGTGAGTCAGTCAGTGGGGGCTTTGCCTTTTATTAGTATACTAGCAAAATACCCAAGCGCTTCGCAGCGGCGAAGTACTGCCTTAAAATTTTTATTAAGAAGAAAATTAAACCTTTTTAAACCGAGGGAAAATATACCAATAATTATTTTTTACGGATCTGTTTGTATACTCTTTGTGATTTCCGGTTGTAATATGACCAAGCTGTGCGCTGAGCTTACTCTTGAGCATGCAACGTACAGTTGGCCATGTGAACAGTAATCTTGTTTCAAATCTCACAGCTTGGATTGCTGCTGTCATAATCGGTTTGAGTTTCATGGTTTGTTTCAATTACGACAGTATTTGTAGGACTTGTGTTGAAGAGACATTCGGCATCTGTCAAGCGTTGTAAGTATACAACCGGTTTCATTGATAACTTCACATCCAGCTTTTGAGAGTTTAAACATTCATAAACATCAAAGTGTCCACTACTGAAATCGTCACCTGTGAATCTAAGATGTTTAAGAGGCATAGGCAGTTGTCGAAAGGTGTAAAATATTTGGCCATTTCGGTACACTTGAAAGCGACAACCGAACAATTCAGCGGCAGCCATCAACTCACATGCAGATCCATAGGTGAAGGGCTTAAGCATTTCACTCTTATAGTGCTCCTGTGTAGTATAATTATCTCCTGTACCATCATCAGTCAACACCTTGAACCTGTCCCAGTCATTCAATACATAAGACACAATGTTCCTCCGGATATCAAGAGTGAGCTTGACATGGCAATGCAATATGTAACAAAGAGAATGGAAAAGGTAGGTGCCATCTCCGGGCATGGAAACCACTCGGTAAGTGACAGTTGTTTGATCGATGGTGATCACCTCGATAGACATGTTAATGGGGGTACGGCTGGAATGATAAAGGAAATGGGTACCTGAACAATGTAAAGTAAGTCTAAAATACCTACACAATAACTATAATCGTAATAAATGAACAATAAGAAAATTAAATAAAAAGGCTGTAGTTATCAGCAGGGAGACATGAATCCTGTGGCGAAGCAAGGAAGGGAATGTAGAGACTGGAGCGACAGACGGTCTTATATAGGCAGGCAGCCAACAACGTGGGAGGCGTTGGGATGGGGGACCCAACGCCACCTCACACGGTGACCAAGCTGCAGGCTATGGACGTATATATGTACGTAAGTAGGATTCAGTTAGTGTTGGGAACCCGCTGCACAAATTTCTTGAAGATGAGCCCATAAGTAACAAAGACGGTTGAAAGGTTCAATATGGCGGCCAACAGTGGCATCATACCACCGAAATAAGTACGTACATCGGTTTTGGTTAGTGCAGGGAAGCCACCTATCAAATTTCGTGAAGATGGGACTATTAATAAGAAAGTTCAACATGGCAAACGTTGTCAACCGTTACGACCATTATGCGTAGAATTTCGAAATGAAACCTGCTTAACTTTTGTAAGTAAGCTGTAAGGGATGAGCCTGCCAAATTTCAGCCTTCTACCTACACGGGAAGTTGGAGTATTAGTGACGCTGGAAAGTTCAATATGGCGACCGACAGTGGTGTCGTACCATTGAAATAAGTACGTACATCGGTTTCGGTTAGTGCAGGGAAGCCGCCTACCAAATTTCGTGAAGATGGGGCCATAAATAAGAAAGTTCAACGTGGCAGATGTTGTCAACCGTTATGACCGTTACGTGTAGAATTTCGAAATGAAACCTGCTTAACTTTTGTAAGTAAGCTGTGAGTGAGTGAGTGAGGGCTTTGCCTTTTATTAGTATAGATAGATTAATCAAAATTTCCTACAACATTAAAGTATCTTTTTCTGTTGATCACTTTCAAAAAGCCAAATTAAACATGTGAATCAATGTTTTATAATAATAAAATGTGAAAACTTCCAAGGAGTTCAAAACGTTTTAGAGGTGCTGTATATGAAAACACTAGCAGAATACCCGCGCTTCGCAGCGGAGAAGTAGTGTGTTAAAGAAGGTAGGAAAAGAAAAGGAAAAATTTTAAAAATAACGTAACATGATTGTTAATGTAATTGTTTTGTCATTGATATGAGTGTTGTTCTCATATCTATATATCTATCTATCTATCTATCTATATATATATATATATATATATCTATGTATCTATATATATATATATATATATGTTGTTCTTATATCTATCTATATATATATATATATATATATCTATCTCTATCTATCTATCTATATATATATATATATATATATATATATACTCGCTTGGCTTTGGAGAAGTAGTGTGTTAAAGAAGAAAAGAGAAAGAAAAGGAAACATTTTGAAAATAACGTAACATGATTGTCAATGTAATTGTTTTGTCACTGTTATGAGTGTTGCTGTGATCTATACTAATAAAAGGCAAAGCCCTCACTCACTCACTCACTCATCACTAATTCTCCAACTTCCCGTGTAGGTAGAAGGCTGAAATTTGGCAGGCTCATTCCTTACAGCTTACTTACAAAAGTTGGGCAGGTTTCATTTCGAAATTCTACGCCTAATGGTCATAACTGGAAGGTATTTTCTCCATTAACTGTAATGGAGTTGAGCTGGAATGGCGTGGGGGCGGAGTTTCGTGTGACATCATCACGCCTCCCACGTAATCACGTGAACTGACTGTCAACGCGTGCGTAGAAAACCAGGAAGACCTCCAAAAGCGCTTAAGAAAACATGCATTATATAATTGAGAAGGCAGCTAAAACAATAAGAAGCGAAGCGAGTGACATATACTACCATATTCATGAGTGCTGCTACCTCGGAAAGAAAGCAAGGTGTAAACCTAAACTTTAAATTAAGTTCATAGACAGGCTACGCTGGCGTTTCACATGCCCACAGGTAATGCGGGATACAAGTTTAATGAGAGGGCAGGATATAAACGAGAGTTTTGATCACTTTGTAACTAAGTTAAAATTGTAGGTGAAGGGGTGTGCTTATGCAAATTCCATGAGACTGTGTTTGTGGGGATTGACAGTTAAGGCGGGTGGGGAGTCACGCCATCATCTCCCTCCCATTCATCTCATTTGCTCTGAGCTGAGCTCAGCTAACGCCGCCTTCAAGCAACTTCGTCAGACTGCCACCAAATACTCACAGAAAAATCCACAAGTTAATACACACGCTGTCTCTAGAGTTTCTCCACACTGAATCCTCCAGGCACTACTTACAAAAGGTTACATTGACAATCGTGTTACGCTATTTTTAAAATCTTTCCTTTTCTTAGCACAAGCACAGCTGAGAAGCTTCGATGCATGTGCTCCATAACGCTAAAAATAATGCATTTAATCACACTTTGCATTACAAGCAAAGGGAGCTTTTGTCAATGCATGATTTCCTGGTACACGATTACATTGATCAGCACATCCCGATTCATTTTACCCTCGCACCACCTTAGTTTGAGAAGAAGTATGAAAAATATGAGGTTAACACAGAAAAACAGATCACCAATTCAAGCTTTATGAATAATCGATTCGCCATCAATAATTGTTTTGGTAAAGCCATCCTCCTTCCATTTTATAATTTTTCCGCCATTAGCCATGATTAAATGAACGGTAAAAAAGTAAGAGCAAAGCGAGGGTGACTTATTTAGGCAGGCATATATATGACAGCAACACTCATGACAATGTCAATCATGTTACGCTATTATTAAAATGTTTCCTTTTCTTTTCATTACTTCTTTAACACACTACTTCTCCGCTGAGGCTGGTATTTTGCTATATATATATATATATGAATGACCTCCAAAGAGCGCTGAGACTTTTGATATCATGAACGTGTCTGCAAAACTGGGTCTCCTGCCCAGCAAAAGTCGAGCAGCCAGCGCGCGTGCATAGCTGTGCCGCCTTTGAGACGCTGACTGCGCTTCTGCCTTAAGTCAAAGTGAGCACTTTTAATTTTTTTCATCCTCCCCCTGCGCTATAGCCCAGACAAGTGCAAACACGGACCCCTTTTCTACACCACGGCAAAATAATATTAAGGCGATTCACACTTTCTTTTGCACGATATACGATTATGAGGTCCTCACCTCGGATTATGAAGAAACGCACAGGAGTGGAAGACTGACAGTGCCATCACAGCCGATTAATGGCGGGGACGCCTCACCAGTCTACACAAGACCCACCGCGACTGTCCCCAAAAGGCATCATAACGTCAGCTTAACACATCTCTATACTATATAAAAGAAAAAGGCAACTTTCCTTTCTTTACACCTTTTTCCTTTTATCCCAAACCAAAGCCTTTCTCTTAACACTGCAGAGGACACAAAACTAATTTTCTTTAAATGCCGGTAAGGCACATTACCAGAGGCACAAATTTGAACGCTCACATAGAAAATGTAATTTCTATACCACAGCCGCCGTGTAGCCTTTCAAAAGGGATCTACTACCGAGAGATGATCCATATACATTTTAGCTGCTGTTAGTTACTTACCTGTTGTGTTACACAGTCTTTAAAATGTAGTTTACCCGCAACCACTCCAGTAGTGCTCAATGTACCTGTACTTCTTAAAACGTTAATGTTTTACTGTTTAATAACTTATAGACTATATTTTATTATTTTTCCCTTGCACTCAGTGACCAAAGCTATACACACACATATAGACACATACAAACATACACACAAGTATATGTATGTATGTGTGTATATATATATATAAATATATATATATATATATACACACACCCCCTAATATATATACACACACCCTCCTATCAACATTATATATATATATATATATATATATATATATATATATATATATATATATATATACATACACACATATATATAATTTGTATGTGTGTGTATATATGATGTAGATAGGTATATATATATATATATATATATGTGTATGTATGTGTGTGTGTGTGTGTGTGTGTATATATATATATATGACAGCAGCAATCCAAGCTGTGAGAAAACAGTAAAAAGGAGGCGTGTCAGACGTTGTGGTACATTTTCTGATGCAGCTGCCGAAAAACAACTTCGTGACGCTGCTGCCAAATACACAAAACAATTACTTTGACAATCATGTTACATTATTTTTAAAATGTTTCCTTTTCTTTTTCATAACTTCTTTAACACATGACATCGCTGTGAAGCGCGGGTATTTTGCTATATATATATGTATACTAGCAGAATACCCGCGCTTCACAGCGGAGAAGTAGTGTGTTAAAGAAGGTATGAAAAAGAAAAGGAAAAATTGTAAAAATAACGTAACATGATTGTTAATGTGATTGTTTTGTCATTGATATGAGTGTTGTTATCATATCTATCTATATATCTATATATATATATATATATATATATATATATATATATATACCCTGCTTGGCAGCGGAGAAGTAGTGTGTTAAAGAAGGAAAGAGAAAGAAAAGGAAACATTTTGAAAATAACATAACATGATTGTCAATGTAATTGTTTTGTCACTGTTCTGAGTGTCGCTGTGATATATATATATAGCAAAATACCAAGGCCAAGAGCATGTCATGTGCTAAAGAAGTTATGAAAAAGAAAAGGAAACATTTTAAAAATAATGTAACATGATTGTCAAAGTAATTGTTTTGTGTATTTGGCGGCAGCGCCACGGTTGTTTTCGCAGCTGCATCAGAAAATGTACCACAACGCCTGACACGCCTCCTTTTTACTGTTTTCTCACAGCTTGATTGCTGCTGTCATATATATACACACACACACACATATATATATACACATACATACATATATATATATATATATATATATTGTAATGGATGGCCGGCCATTTATCCCGGCCAATACCCCCAAGCCGCCAGGTGGAGCCCTCCTTGCAGCGAGGAGGTCCCCAGAAGACCAGCAGGGCATCATGGACATTGGAGTTTTATGCAAAGCCCTGCTGGATGCCGTGGGGCCACAGGAGGGAGCTGCAGGGAGGACCGAGGGCTTTTCGTGCCCTGTGACCCGGAGGTTCGCCACAGGAAGAGCGACGGACTCCGGGTTGAAGAAAGGGACATTTACCCTGACCCGAAGGAAAAGGACTTGTGGACTATTGGGCAGAAACACTTCCGGGTCAGGGATTATAAAAGGACTATGGGAACTCCCAGACAACGAGCTGAGCTGGGTGGAAGGGTGGCAACGCTGCCTGGGAGCTGGAGGATTGGTTTATTTGTTTATTATTGTGGTTTATTGTAATTTATGAGTATTGTGGAGGAGAGTGTGCTTTGTGCACTGTGGCAAGAAAATAAAGTCAACTTGAGGACTTTTACCTGGTGTCTGGAGTCGTGGACAGGGGTTCAAGGGAGCGAGCGCCCTATCGCTCACAGTGGCGTAGTCGGCAGGATACTCTAGCGTCGTTTGCAGAGGACCTGAAACAAAAATTTCTGTGGGAAACGAACCCTGAACAGACGACGGAATTAGGAATCACCACAGCATCGCCAAAACCTGAAAAAACCAAGTCCAAAATGGGAAAAAAGAAGGGCAAGCAAAGCGACAACGCCAGCGGGAGTGCCGTAGGTGCAATGGCCAACACTCGGGAGGAGTTAAGGAGAGGCCTTACAAGTCCGGAGAAACCTCCAGGAAGCAACGATCCCTCTAAGGTAACGTGCCGGAACGACTTTAATAATCCTTTTATTATTTCTCACCTTGTCCCGCATGTACCTTGGAGATGACCACCTGGAGGCTCCGAGGGAAAAGGAGACTGCCCCGAAGACGACGGCCTTCTCTTGTCGAAGCCAGAGCAACTAGAAATCGACTTCCGCATGATGGCAGCCGATGAGGGACACGGTAGCAAACCCGGTGCATTCTGGGAAGGAGGAGCTCCGCGTCCTGCTGTTTGCACCTTCGAGCCCGAAGAAACGGACTTGGCCTTTCCGAAGGGAAGGGGAGGCGAAGCAGGCATCGCCAAACCACAAGAAGGTAAGGAGGGTCGGGAAGTAGCTGATCGGGATGTCGCTAAAGTATTAAAGACAGACCGCAGTTTGCCGAAGAAGGCAACTCGACCCTCCGAGAACTCCAAGTCCCAGAAGCCTCCACGAGACTCATCAGAGCACGTGCCTGAAGCGGGCGTGCTCATTGGCTCCCGGTCGGCAGGTAACACGAACGAGGAAGTGAGTGTTCTGCCGGTCGAAATGAATAATTATATAAACTTACGGGAGCTCGAAAAACTAATCGAGCCCGTAGCGAGTGTCTTGCAGGTCCTGACGACCATAGAAAAGATCGTTGGGGATTTGGGAGCGGCAGCCAGAGAGCCTTTGGAGAAGGTGAGGGCCTACGTGCGGCGATTTGGTGGAGAGCCTCCCGTAATGAATGTTGCAGTGATACAGGTAAGCGAGACCCGTATCGTATATAATAGAGGGACGCGGTGTGATCCGGCCCGTTTAATAAGTAGCGGGTGCCAATACACGGCGTACCCTACAAGAGAGGTCGGTACGTTAACCGAGTGGTCGGCGGAAGGGCTAATCGATCCGGGCAGCTAGACAGTGCTGACTCCCGGAGCGAGGCAGCCCTGAAGACGCCGCCGTAATTTGCAAAAGTAAGGGGGTGCAGACAGTAAAGGGGCTCTCTTCATCTAGTAGAGAGACTCAGACTGTGGACAAGCCCCAGATTAAGCAGGAGATCCCGATAATGAAACGAGGGTCTCCTGACAAGAAAGGAAAAGAAGCAGAGAGAGTGAAAGCACCGTAGAGGCTGCAGGGTTTCTCTCCCAGCAAAAGGGGCGGACCTAACAGTTCCTTATTGTTTTTAGTCCCGTAGGGGAAGAATACCAGGAGGACAGAGGCAGTGTTATGGGTGCCGAAGGTTGGGCCATATTTGGCGGAACTGTCCTTGGAGAGAGGGGGACAAGAGGTCAATTTGGAATAATATTCCCCCTAGGTTCTCCAGGGACCAAGATGTTCATTTTAATCAAGGCTCAACCAGGACATCCTCTTGGAGGAAGACTTCCTCTCGGGGCAGGCCGCCCAATAATAATTGCCGCTGGGGAATACTGTAATGGATGGCCGGCCATTTATCCCGCCAATACCCCAAGCCACCAGGTGGAGCCCTCCTTGCAGCAGGAGGTCCCCAGAAGACCAGCAGGGCATCATGGACATTGGAGTTTTATGCAAAGCCCTGCTGGATGCCGTGGGGCCACAGGAGGGAGCTGCAGGGAGGACCGAGGGCTTTTCGTGCCCTGTGACCCGGAGGTTCGTCACAGGAAGAGCGACGGACTTCCGGGTTGAAGAAAGGGACGATTTACCCTGACCCGGAAGGGAAAAGGACTTGTGGACTATTGGGCAGAAACACTTCTGGGTCAGGGATTATAAAAGGACTATGGGAACTCCCAGACAACGAGCTGAGCTGGGTGGAAGGGTGGCAACGCGTCTGGGAGCTGGAGGATTGGTTTATTTGTTTATTATTGTGGTTTATTGTAATTTATGAGTATTGTGGAGGAGAGTGTGCTTTGTGCACTGTGGCAAGAAAATAAAGTCAACTTGAGGACTTTTACCTGGTGTCTGAGTCGTGGACAGGGGTTCAAGGGAGCGAGAGCTCTATCGTTCATATATATATATATATATATATATATATATATATATACATATCTTCATATCTATATACATATCTACATATACACATATATATTGTAGCGTCTTCCCAGACGTAATGACGATGCGAGACGGTCACTTGGTTAGTCCTTTCTTTATTAAATAAAAAACGGTTGCTGTTGGCTGCAACCACGCCGAACAGGCAGAACTCAAAAAAACAAACAGCGAGAGCGACATGACCAAACTTCCCTTGTCTCCACCCTCCTCGTTCCAAACCAGCGCTCCCCCCCCCACCTCGGCTCCACCCCCATCCCTCAAGTGAACCTCCTTTACCTTCCACTCTATTACATGAGAAATAACAGGGACAACAGAATAAATAACTGAGGGATGCAAATCACAGAACACAAACTGCAAAACAGAACTCTACAATAAAGAACAGAACGCTACAATATATATATATATATATATATATATATATATATATATATATATATATGCACACACATACATACCTATCTATATCATATATGCACACACATACATACACACACACACACAAATTATATATATGTGTGTATGTGTGTGTGTATATATATATACACATACATATACTTGTGTGTATGTTTGTATGTGTCTATATGTGTGTGTATAGGTTTGGTCACTGAGTGCAAGGGAAAAATAATAAATTATAGTCTATAAGTTATTAAACAGTAAAACATTAACGCTTTTAAGAAGTACAGGTACTGTACATTGAAATTACATTTTCTATGTGAACGCTCAAATTTGTGCCTCCTCACTCGATTGTGAATCGCCTTAATATTATTTTGCCGTGGTGTAGAAAAGGGGTCCCGTGTTTGCACTTGTCTGGGCTATAGCGCAGGGGAGGATGAAAAAATTAAAAGTGCTCACTTTGACTTAAGGCAGAAGCGCAGTCAGCGCCTCAAAGGCCGGCACAGCTATGCACGCGCTGGCTGCTCGACTTTTGCTGGGCAGGAGACCCCAGTTTGCAGACACGCTCATGATATCAAAAGTCTCAGCTCTTTGGAGGTCATTTATATATATATATATAGCAAAATACCCGCGCACTAGCGGAGAAGTAGTGTGTTAAAGAAGTAATGAAAAGAAAAGGAAACATTTTAATAATAACGTAACATGATTGACATTGTCATGAGTGTTGCTGTCATATATATGCCTGCCTAAATAAGTCACCCTCGCTTTGCTCTTACTTTTTACCGCTCATTTAATCATGGCTATTGGCGGAAAAATTATAAAATGGAAGGAGGATGGCTTTACCAAAACAATTATTGATGGCGAATCGATTATTCATAAAGCTTGAATTGGTGAACTGTTTTTCTGTGTTAACCTCATATTTTTTCATACTTCTTCTCAAACTAAGGTGGTGCGAGGGTAAAATGAATCGTGATGCGCTGATCAATGTAATCCGTGTACCAGGAAATCATGCATTGACAAAAGCTCCCCTTTGCTTGTAATGCAAAGTGTGATTAAATGCATTATTTTTAACCGTTATGGAGCACATGCATCGAAGCTTCTCGGCTGTGCTTGTGCTAAGAAAAGGAAAGATTTTAAAAATAACGTAACACGATTGTCAATGTGACCTTTTGTAAGTAGTGCCTGGAGGATTCAGTGTGTAGAAACTCTAGAGACAGCGTGTGTATTAACTTGTGGATTTTTCTGTGAGTATTTGGTGGCAGTCTGATGAAGTTGCTTCGGAAGACGGCGTTAGCCGTGGAGCTCAGCTCAGAGCAAAATGAGGTGGGAGGGGAGATGATGACGTGACTCCCCCACCCGCCTTAACTGTCAATCCCCCACAAACACTGTCTCGGAATTTGCATAAGCACACCCCTTCACCTACAATTTTAACTTAGTTACAAAGTGATCCAAACTCTCGTTTATATCCCGCGTCCTCTCATTAAACTTGTATCCCGTCATTACCTGTGTGCATGTGAAACACCAGCGTAGCCTGTCTATGAACTTAATTTAAAGTTTAGGTTTACACCGTGCTTTCTTTCCGAGCTGGCAACACTCATGAATATGGTAGTATATGTCACTCGCTCACTTCTTATTGTTTCGCTGCCTTCTCAATTATATAATGCATGTTTTCTTAAGCGCTTTTTGGAGGTCTTCCTGGTTTTCTACGCACTGCGTTGACAGTCAGTTCACGTGATTACGTGGGAGGCGTGATGATGTCACACAAAACTCCGCCCCCCACGTCATTCCAGCTCAACTCCATTACAGTTAATGGAGAAAAATACCTTCCAGTTTATGACCATTAGGCGTAGAATTTCGAAATGAAACCTGCCCAACTTTTGTAAGTAAGCTGTAAGGAATGAGCCTGCCAAATTTCAGCCTTCTACCTACACGGGAAGTTGGAGAATTAGTGATGAGTGAGTGAGTGAGTGAGGGCTTTGCCTTTTATTAGTATAGATAATCCCATTATCATTAAAGCACTCTCAAGTAAGAGAGAGAGAGGTTTGGCGCACACGCTGATACAGCGCATTGCTGTACCCATCACATGACAAACAAACTCAGGATCCAGATTAGGACCCAAGTGCAGCCATGCAATGGGTGACACCTCAGCACTACACTAGTTCAGATGGAATGGAACCAGTGTTTTGTTTTTTTTTTTTTTATGGTTGCTGGAGTGCCAATTCTGCCACCAACTCAAGTAAGTAATGCCTAGAAATCCTTGTAGATTCTGGGAAACAAGCAGAAGAGTAAAAAGAAGATCTAAAGTATGTTAAAGGGAAATTTGATTTATGACATAACATAACTTTGTAAATGCTCTTACTACAAATCAAGCTATGGAGGTCCAGTCAATCTTGCCAACACTTGGTAAAAGGCAGTAGACATACGTGCATAGGCACAAGTCCATCACAAGGCCCATTTAGAATCCCAAATTAAACTGCTATGCATGTCTATGGGATGTGAGAGAAAAGGCCTTGCATGCACAGTGAGAACATGAAACTGAAACAGACAGCAAGCATGAAAACTCTTCCCACTGCATTGATGTGCTACATAAATATGTTGAGTGTAGCATATATATATATATATATATATATATATATATATATATATATATATATATATATATATATATATATATATATATATATATATATATATATATATATATATATATTGTAAAAGGATGTGACTTGACACACGTAAAAAAAGGTTGGGGCAGCCACCGGTATAATATTCCTAGCTGCAAAGGATTTAGCTTTATGCAACAATGAAGTTGACTGTTGAGAGTCCAAGACTGAACTGCTGAAGTTTGTGAGAAATGGCGGTTTTAAATGGTCAGACAGGAAGTGATGTTTCAGGCACCGGAACCGTAAGTGACATTCCTCTAGGGGCCGGAACCGGAAGTGACATTTTCCTAGGCGCCGGAACCGGAAGTGACACTCTTCTAGGCGCCGGAACTGGAAGGGACGCTCTTGTTTCAGAAAGATTTTCCCGCGGCTGGTCTGCAAAGATAGTAGGAGATGGTTTAATGCACGCCGCCCCCCCCCGGCCTGGCGTGGAATTACCTTTACTTGGTCCACACAACGCCCTCCTATGCGCGCAGTGTGACATGGCCCCTTAGCCCAGACCCATCGGGTCGGGCGTACCGATCCGAGAAGTCGTGGCACCTGGAAAGGGCATCGGCATTGGCCTGCAGAATACCCCGGCGATAAATGACCAAATACTTATATGGCTGGAGATCCAAAAACCACCTCGTGACCCGCGGATTGGATTCCCTGTGTAAGGCCATCCACTGTAAGGGTGCATGGTCTGTCACAAGAGTGAATTCACGTTCCATGAGGTAGTATCTCAGCTGAGTAATCGGCCATTTAATAGCCAAAGCCTCCCGCTCCACTGCCGCATACCTAGTTTCCCGATCCAACAGTGTTTCCGGCTCAGGTACATTATGGGGTGTTCAACTCCATCGACGCTCTGGCTCAGCACGGCTCCAAGACCTGTGTCCGAAGCGTCCGTCTGGAGAATAAAAGGTTCAGAAAAATCTGGTGCTTCTAATATAGGAGCTGACATAAGGGCCAGTTTCAAGTCACTGAATGCAGCTTCTGATTTCTCATCCCATACCACATGATTAGGTCGACCCTTCTTTGTGAAGTTCGTCAAGGGCGTAGCTCTCTCGGAAAACCGAGGTATAAACCGGCGATAGTAACCCACCAAGCCGAGAAATCCTTGTACTTGCCTCTTGGTTATCGGACGGGGCCAATTTGCAATGGCATCAATTTTGGAACACTGTGGTCTCACCATACCCCGGCCCACTAGATAGCCTAAATATTTGGCCTTGACCAACCCAAAGAAACACTTTTTTCGGGTTGATACGGAGTCCAGCTTGTGCTAGTGTCCGCAACACAGCTCCAACCTGCTGTATGTGTTCCTCCCAGGTGTTGGAATAGATGACAACGTCATCCAAGTAGGCAGCACTATATGAATTATGAGGACGGAGCACTTTATCCACCAGACGTTGGAAGGTCGCAGGTGCCCCATGTAATCCAAATGGGAGGACACGATACTGCCAGTGACCACTAGGGGTGCTGAACGCTGTCTTTTCCTTAGCGGAGTCCGTTAAGGGAACCTGCCAGTACCCCTTAGTCATATCTAAGGTAGTCAAAAATTGGCATGTCCTAGCCGCTCGAGGAGGTCATCCACTCATGGCATTGGATAGGCGTCAAATTGGGAGACTTGTTTAAGCAGACGGAAGTCATTGCAAAACCTCCAACTTCCATCGGGCTTACTGACCATAACGATAGGACTGGACCAGGGACTATAACTTTCCTCAATCTCACCTAGCTCCAGCATTCGTCTGATCTCCAACTCCACTTCAGCCTTTTTTGCCTCGGCAATTCTGTACGGACGTTCACGGACAATAACCCCAGGTTTCGTCACAATGTCATGTGCAACCAGGGAGGTCTGACCTGGCTTTTCACTGACTACCTCAGGGACAGACAGAATAGCTGCTTCGAGCTCCTGACATTGTTGGCGGGTCAAATTATCTCCGAAATTAAGGTGTAATTGACGAGCGAAGAGAGAGCGTAGCTGTCCGGAGGAGGGCTCGGAATCCCTATCCTTCCACGGTTTCAGCAGATTGATATGATAAATCTGCTCGCTGAGTCGACGATTCGGTTGTTTCACCAAATAATCGACCAGCCCCTTCCTCTCCTTAATTTCATAAGGGCCTTGCCAATGGGCCCACAATTTGGAGTGTGAGGTAGGAACTAAAACCATGACCCGGTCTCCCGGGTGGATTTCCCGGAGAGACGTGCCATGGTTATAACATCGGGCCTGAGCTGCTTGCGCCTTTTCCATATGTGTTTTCAATATTGGTCTAATTTTTTCAAATCTATCGCGTAACTGCGCGATATATTCTAATATATTTGTTGAAGGGAGGGCCTCTTCCTCCCATCCTTCCTTTAGGATGTCTAATATGCCCCGGGGTTGTCGTTCATATAGTAATTCAAAAGATGAGAACCCCGTGGAGGCTTGTGGGACTTCCCGATATGCAAAAAGGACAAGGGGGAGGAGCTGATCCCAGTTCCTTCCGTCCTCATTGACTACCTTACACAACATCTATTTGAGAGTTTGATTAAACCTCTCCACAAGACCGTCGGTTTGAGGATGATATACCGAGGTCTTTAAATGCTTTATTTGAAGTAGCTTGGCAGTCTCCCTGAACGTCTGCGAGGTAAAAGGAGTCCCTTGATCCGTCAGGATTTCTTTAGGGATTCCGACACGCGCAAATACTCCCACTAATTCCTGTGCGATAGCTTTTGAAGTAGCTGAGAGCAACGGAACAGCCTCTGGAAATCGAGTAGCATAATCAACCAGAACCATTATATACTGTATTTATAACCTCTGGCTGAGGATTCCAGGGGTCCCACCAGGTCGACCCCTATGCGTTCAAACGGGATATCAATTAAGGGTAAAGGAACTAGAGGAGCATGGTCCCTCCTAGGAATTTGCCTCAATTGACATTCCGGACAGGATGTGCAAAAGTGGCAAACCTCCTCGTTAATTCCGGGCCAAAAAAATCGGAGCTTAATTCTCTCCAGTGTTTTTTCGGGGCCCAAATGGGCTCCCAGCAGATGGGTATGTGCTAGTTCACAGACCTATCTCCGGTAGGTTCGTGGTACTAACAACAGTGACCTTATCTGCCCCTCATGTTCTGCTACTCGATATAACAGATCATTATTAAGCACAAAGTGAGGACCTTGTGGCATGGGATATGAAGTGCGTTGGCCGTCTATTAGAACGACTGCATTTTTTGCAAATTTAAGGGAATCGTCATTCCATTGTTCCCTTTTAAATGAAGCCGGCGTCTGCCTGAATTGAAACTGCAGACGTGAGAGAGGATCAGATTCGACCTCATGGGGCGGAGTTTCATCCCGAGACGTCGGAGCGCTTACTAATGACGTTTCAGGCTGCGACGTCCCGGGTCTTTCGTCGTCATCACCAGAGGCCGAAGTCCGCTCCTCAGCTGGCTGTAAACACGGCGTGGAGGAAGTTGAGGGTGCTGAATTCGCGTCCGTGACTAGACCTAGTGATCGAGGAGAAGTGCCTATATTACCGCTATTTATTTTGACCCAATCTCTTCCTAGTATCACGGGGAAGGGCGGATCATCCATCACTGCCACCATTATTTTTTTAATGATGCCATCTTGGCAGATAAAACATTTGGCGGATCGATAATACCGGACATCCCCGTGAATACAGGTAATGCAGGTCTTATTCTTACACCATTGTCGCGGTAATATTAAGTGGCAAGCAACAATGGAAATGTTACTGCCGGAATCAAATAAAGCGGTTACTTTAATTCCATTGACTAACACTTTTCCCGTATGTGAACAGGCCAGCGGATTAGCGAGAGCACACCGCACCTCCTCCCACTTCACCCCGCAGACCCCTTTGTTGCTTCTTAGTGCCTGCCGGCGCGTCTCACCCGAACATGCCTCAGTTTATAGCCGCGGGACTCTGTATTAGGGACGCAAGCACACCCGGGTTCGCACGAGCCCCGTTCTGATGCCTCCAAGCCAGTTTCTGCCCTAAAGTGTTCTATGATCTCCGCTAAGGCGGCAATATCCGTATATCCCCAGGCCGGCTGGGTGAGTTTTCCGGGGAGGCTTTTGAGTAATAAGGCACAGGCCACCTGCTCTGCTATTTGGTGGCTGGTATTTTTATGAGGCTGTAACCAACCAACCACCTTACCCCATAAAGCCATGGCCTGCTTCTTAGTTGCCTTGGCAGTATTAAATTTCTAGGCCATTATGGTTTCCACCTGCCAGCCTGGGTTTCTCCCACCTTTATTAAAGGGCTTGCCCTTCGTGGGATACGCTGAGGCAGTCCCCACACCCGGGAGGTCATAATAAGCACCCGATGCGTTCCCTGACGTACCTGGCTCTAGCCTGTGGGTCCCAGAGCTATTTTTCCCTGGACCTTTAACAGGATGATGGGTTGAGGCACATTCCAGTTTTCCCCAACACGCCCCGACTGATGCCCACTCGGCAACTCGGGAGCGGTACTTACCCATCTGATGATTTGTTGGTTTATAAACATGTGTCCAGTCAAGGTTCAAGTTTGCCTTCCGATCTCTCCAGGAGGCCATCATCCTGCCGACTACGCCACTGTAAAAGGATGAGACTTGACACACGTAAAAAAAGGTTGGGGCAGCCACCCGTATAATATTCCTAGCTGCAAAGGATTTAGCTTTATGCAACAATGAAGTTGACTGTTGAGAGTCCAAGACTGAACTACTGAAGGTTGTGAGAAATGGCGGTTTTAAATGGTCAGACAGGAAGTGATGTTTCAGGCACCGGAACCGGAAGTGACATTTCTCTAGGGGCCGGAACCAGAAGTGACACTCTTCTAGGCGCCGGAACTGGAACGGACGCTCTTGTTTCAAAAAGGTTTTCCCGCGGCTGGTCTGCAAAGATAGTAGGAGAAGGTTTAATGCACTCCGCCCCCCACTGGCCTGGCACGGAATTACCTTTACTTGGTCCACACAACGTCCTCCTATGCGCACGTGTGTGACAATATATATATATATATATATATATATATATATATATATATATTGTGGAGCCGACCCGGACACAGACAGGCGGACATGTTGTTAATCACCACCACACGTATTTATTTACAATAATATTTACAATTAGCAAGTCACTCAGACTCAGTCCGTGCACAAATACCCCAACACACACAGTCCTGGCCACAAAATGCCTTTCTTCGGGCCGCCTCCACACTCTTTTCTGCCTCGTCCTGCTTTCACCCGACTCCAGCCCTGAATGAAGGGAGACGGCCCCTTTTATATGCTCCCGGATGAGCTCCAGGTGGTTTCCGGCACTCCCCTGTTGGCCATGCCCCAGTGTGGCAGAAGTGCCGGCTGCTCCCGGCAGCTCACCGGGTGTCCTCCTTAATCTTCCCCCCAGCACCTCCTGGTGTTGCGGAAGTGCTGAGGTAACAGGTCCCAAGGCATTGGGGCGCCTCCTGGCGATGACCACGGGCCCCTGCTGGGTGGGGCTTCCATGCCCTCAACCCGTGGCCCCCAAAGCAACCAGGATGGCGGCCCTCATGTGATCCAGGGGTCGCTGCCCGGCATCCCCAACTATATATATATATATATATATATATATATATATATATATATATATATATATATATATATATATATATATATATATATATATATATAGTCACATTTTCGGATCAAAGTTGCACAAAGAACAGCCAGAAATGTCACTTTAAACACATTTAGTTCTGGAACTTAAGGAAACTTTACTGGAACCTTTATTAACACATGGCAGTGACAACCAATTAGATTTTTCAGCACTATTGAATTGTAGAGAGGCACGACCAGCAGCACCATGGGCCACCTGTAAAATTAAAAAAGCCAGACAGGAAATGAAGAGAAAGCAGAATAAACCAATTAAAGAGATATGAACCTGCACAAGGCTGCTGGCTAATTCTACATTTCTGTATCAGTAACCAACTGAAAGTGTGTTTTCTCAGTCATTGAATCATCTCTAAAAAGCTACATTGCTCACTATATGTATTTTTTGCTTGTCTGCAAATGATACATAAACATCTCGGTTAATTTCCCAAAACTTTAACTTTTTCAATGCAGCCTATTCTTGGACAAAAACACTTTTTAGCATGGAAGTGTAACATGCTATAAGATTATTATTTTTTTTAAACTGGTAACTGTGTGCTGTACCCACAGCAGTTTTACTTCTAAAAATGGTGCACATCACTGTTTTGACAACACCTTGTAACCAAAATACCCAAAACTCAGAACTGGATTATGCAAGTTTGAAAATGATGTGCTGTAACAAAAAAACATTAATCACAATAATTTTTGCCTTATTGTCTGGCACTAAGTATCTTACTACTGATCTCTATTGTATTATAAATATTATGTAATACAGTTTCATATAAACCAAACATATAACATAGTTTTAAAAAAGAATAACTACAATGCATCTTTTCTTAGTAACATTTATTTGGAATACATATATCTTATTTATTTTTTTTTACATTTAATTGCACTGACAAAAATGCTTTTATACATTTAAGTTTGGTTGCATATCTTTTCCAGAAGAAACATGAAATGCACAGGTTATCAATGTCAAACATACATACCGTATCTACAGCACCAGAAATAAATACAACATTTAATAAGCCTGCATGAAAATCATACCAAGTGACCACACACAGCACAGAAAAAATGTAGCATCTGAGTCACATGAAAGATATGGAGACTGTTGTATTACACATAAGCAGCACATTTAACTTTAGGGTGGGATGCTAAAATTAAGGGAAACTGTGCCTTTTTTTTGTTTATGGTGTACCCTCCATTTGCAGAGTTTAAAATATTTCTATATCCAATCATTTTAGGAACATTACCATTCACTATGCATTCATAAGTAGCAGGTAGGAACTAAACCTGAAAAAGATGCCAGTTCTTTATAGGGAATACTCAAACCCATGCCTAACACTGGGCCACTGGTCTTTGGTAAATGTAACTAGTGGACCCTACACAGGCATTTAAAGATTAAGCAAAATCTACACAGAAGAGACAGATTTAATTTGTAAATGTATACTAAGTGCCAAAACAGGGGGAAAAAAAGCAAGAGTTAATTTAAAATGCATAAATTAACCTCTTTTTCAGTATTAGTCTCAATGAGTATCTGGATTTGCTTTAGCACTTTCAGATCAGGCTTGGTCATTCCTGATTTGCACAGAAAACACACAATGCAAGTGGATTATACTTGAAAATAGAGTTACACCAAATAAAGGCACTATAGCAATTACATGTGCTATGTCTAAGGGATGCAGCGTACTTTCATGGATAAGAATTCAAATAAAATAAGTGTGTCTATACTAGGGTCCATTTTTTATTTTTTTTAAATTTCAATGTGACTTTTTATGAGAAGTCAAGCAAAATGACACCTTTCACTGGCTAACTAAAAAGAGTACAATTTGCAAGCTTTCAAGGCAACTCAGGCCCCCTTCTTCAGCGTCTATTTAGTTAACCAATAAAAGGTGTCATCTTGCTTGACTGCTCATTACACCCATAATGGCTAACACAGTACACCCTAGTACTACAAACATGATTTCTGAAAGTCTAAAATAGAGTTGCTATTTTTTAAACCATATATTCCTGCAGTAATGAAAGATTTTTTTTATGACTTTGTGTTATTTTGAGCTAATATGGTTGCCCTTAAAAGTAGAATTTTATGCCATTTCTACATTTAAATTTGTGCATGAATGCAGAAAGAAAAAACACCCACAAACACATTGACAAAAATGCATGAAGGAAAACAATGGTCCCTTATCAGCAGTGCCTGTGCATCTACACTGCATCTTCCTCGATTCTGTGAAATAGTGGCAATACACAGTTTTTTATATACCGTTTAAGACCACAAGGGTTACCCACATGGGATATGTGTAAACCTTGTGCTTACTACAAAGAACAGACATCATAGAATCTATTACGGATTTGAACTCAGTATAGGAAAATTTCTAGCAGTAATACCAACCCTAGACAGGGTAGCAGTGACTGAATTCACAGTAACTCTGGGGTTTGGTTTAATGGCCTCTCCATGCCAGACCACTAGTCAAAGAAAAGGGAAAAGGACTGGCAAGCAGAAAGAAAGAGAGGGAAATTTATAATGCGGTAAATAAAGAATAAGATAGAAAGGGATGTCATGTTTTGTGGAGTTGGGCAAATTACCTGCACTAGTTACACAAGAACCTGAACCGATAGAAAGTTAGGTTGTGGTCTTATTTTATATTTTATGGCCTCCTTTCATTCATTCTCTCCTTAATGTATTTAATTAATAAACATTCACTTATGATATATTTAGGAGTTTAACTCCATTTTGTTCCACGTTGGGGGCATAGATGTTTCAAGGCAAGGTAGCTATTGATATTAGGAAAGACAGAAGTATTAAGCTAAAGTAGTTAAACTCAGTAATCATGGCAGTGGAGAGTGGGGACATGTTGCATGTTGATGAGCACATGCAAGTAAGAGTTTTCACTGTTACACTTCTGTACACTTGGTGTTGGTGGCCCTGTTACACCACATTCAGTAAAGCAGCATGTGTTCTACTTTTCATAGGTAGGTCTGTATACTCTTCTACTCAGAAAAATTCCATTTTGTCATATGTTCTCTTTTGTTCCCCCACCCAACCATGAAAAACCAGAAAATAAATACAATATTTGGCCAGTACATAAAAGAAGCACAGGGCTTCATTTACAGATATTTAAAACTCTGCTGGAGATGTTTTAGTTGGGTAACTGACAGCATTACAACAACAAAAAAAATAACAAAAATACAAACACAATGGCACAAACATCTAAAGGGTTGGCGAGAAAGGATGCTAGTGTTTGGAGTCTCTGGGGTAGAACTCTGCCAGAGTGCTTTGTGGAATCCGTTTCAGCATCTCCTTGGGGAAGATTCTCATAAGCTGCCAGCCAATGTCCAGTGTTTCATATACTGTTCTGTTCTCATAGGGACCTGAAGTAAAACAAATGCCAAAATAAAGCAACACTGAAACAGAGATTCACATTTTCATAGTTTCAAATATAGTATTTCTCCCATTTCTTTAACTAGATAACTTGATATTAAATCTGAAAATCGGACTTGTTTTGTAAATCATTGAAGTTCAGAGGGAAAAACAAACATTGCTTCAAAATAATAATTACATAGTTTTCTCTGGAATTTTTTCTCCATAAAAGATGAATGATTTGAAATTGGCCAATAAGCTAATTATAAGCAAATTCTAGAAAGTGAACTAAACACTAATGGGACCAGACAAATATCATACTAAGGAATTGTGTACTTCCCCAGCAACTGGCAAAGGATGACAAGTGTTCGAGGGGACATACATTGTGTGGCAACCACTTCAAGTCAAGGCTCGGTTCTTTGTAGAAAAAATGAATGAACAAGGAACTAGGAGGCATAGCATGTTTGAGAGGCTGAAAGGACAGCAAGCCAACATGTAGCTGGCACTTCATATTTTAGAGTCTGAGATGGTGAAGCTCTGACTGACATGGTGCCACTTTTTGCCTTTTGTGCAGAATAAGATTAAGATGGTTTGACAATGTTATGTTATTGATTGTGAGGTTTATTCTATAAACAGTCATTTAGATAGATAGATGAATAGATTTCTATGTAAACAAATGGTACAAGGTATGGAAAAAAAACAGAATCTGATACATAGTGTCAATAAGAGCAGTCAACATTTTTTTTACTTTAGACTGACTTGCTGTAGGAATTTCGATTATATTAGAACTTTGTGTTTAAATAGTGACACAACCAAAACACTGTTGTGGTATGCGGTTTCACTATGGCTGTATAACTTACAAACTTACAGCATACTGTGTGTATGTGTTTTTTAAAAAAAAATAAAAAAAAACTACCACTGCAATTTTATTTTATTGTTTCATGTTAATGTTAATCCCATAACAGTTATTAAAATGTCTGGGATGTACTTTTTGTACATAATATGTGCTCTTAACAAGAAAGAAGACACTACTCACCTACAAAAAATGAATGTCTTTTGACAAGCTCTCTTACTCAGTTTTTTCTAACAACTATTTTTAAATTAAAATTATTGTTTGTATTTATGTATTTATTGTTAGTTGCTTATTTATTTCTTGTTTATTATTGTTACTTAAATAATTCAGTAAAGTTTTTTTTTTTTTTTAATTACCCAGAAGAGTAATATGCAATATAGCAATCAATGGTCTTCAATACCAATAAGCAATTCATTTAAATACTAAAATAAAAATAGTCATGTTACCAAGAGGAATACTTTCCAGTGGGAATCTCCATTCAGCCTTTTTACCCTATATAAAGGTGTATCCCCACTGCTATATTAGATTTACGTGGGAAATACTGCACAGAAGACAGACATGCATTTATTTCCATACAAATACTGTACAGAAAGCTGTTTCTTATTTTTATAGATATGATTGTTTTTTTCAGAAAGATGTCAGGGAATTGAAAAAAAGTTCATTTCTTGAGATGTTTAATGATCCCACTTCAATAACAAAATCCAAAAAAAACTATCAAAACCCAATTGCCAGAATTGTTTTATTCATTGAATATAATCAGCAGGAGTTCAACTAAAGGAAATTAATATAAAATAGTAGTTTATAGCATATATTGTCATTAAAGGAGAATGTACTTCAGGGAAGTTTCTAGAGTGAGAGGCAGAGGAGCTGTGAATACCTTTGCACAGATATGAATATGGATGCAGAAAGAAAGAAAAAAAAGGCGCACAATAAAAAAAAAATGAAGAAATTCGGCAACACCGACTTAGATAAGCAGGATTTAAATAAACCACACTCATGACAAGGGTTCTTTAAAAGAAACTGAGAAAACAAAGAATAGAAACTGACATCTGGATGTTTTTTTTCCTCTGCCAATTTACGAGCGGCGAGTTAAGGGGAAGACACTATTAGATGAACTGTGGAGAAATGGCACTGACTTTGGAAGATATATATTTTTTCTTTGTTGGTATGAAGACCCCGATAAATGGATATGTTATATTCATTTAAGCAGGGACAGAAAAATGGAATATGTGACTCTTATTTTGATCCTGCACTTTGTTTTTGAATTAACTGGATTTGATACTGAGATTTATTAGACACATTTGTTGAAAATTTTGGCCTAATTACCTCCTACGTACAGTTGCACTCAAAATTATTCAACCCCCATTGCAAATTAGATTTACTGGCTACATTTACAAATGTTCTGCCATATGCAATAAACAAACACATAAACAAAACAAGAACAAATTAAATAGCTCAACACAACTAATATTACAAGTGCTTTCTCCACAATCAACACAAAAATGTTACTTTTAATGGCTGCTGCAGTCTCAAAATTATTCAACTCCTTCATGACAAGCATCTTTAGTACATAGTAGAGCACCCTTTTGCTGTTATGGCCTGTTGTAAACGTGGCACACAGCCAGATACCAGCTTCTGCCAATGTTCCTGAGAAACCTTAGCCCATTCCTTCATATGCAATGGCCTCCAGTTCACTAATATTCTTGGGTTTGCATGCTATAACCGCCTTCTTCATATTCCACCAGAGATTTTCTATGTGGTTCAAGTCAGGTGACTGAGTAAGTTTAAACCAACATTTTTTTTTCTAACACCTTCATTTATTCATTCATATAGAGATAGTTGGCTTAACATTGTTTTCAGGTTTACCAAAACTTTTCACTTTTCCAAATGGCTCGTTTTTATAATTTCAGTTAAATCATATCTATAACATTCCTAATGTAGAACATATTTAGTTTGCTCTCTAAGCTATCCCTTAAACACAATGTATTTCTGAATAGTATTTTTAGTTTGGTATTCTGGTCTACAAAAAGATAAATCTGAGGTGGATTAAACAATTCATAATATAATAATCTGGAACAGACTCTTTACCCAATGATTAGCAATGGAACTGAAGCCTTACTGTACCTTGAGAAATGAAATTCTTTTCAAATTTTTGGAGAAATTCCAAGTACAACAAATCATCTGGTGTCAGAGCCTCTTCTCCCACCACGGCTTTCATTGCCTGCACATCTTTGCCAATAGCATAACAAGCATACTGCAGAAAATAACAACTACACATTAATAAGGAGAGGCTTGGTAGTAGTAGCAAACAGTGTTTCAGACATGTACCATCAGAAAGGCTAACATTATGGAAAAAAAAAAAATACAAACACTAACCAGCTGATTCGATACATCAGCATGATCTTTGCGGGTCATCCCTTCACCAATGGCTGATTTCATCAATCGAGACAGAGAAGGCAAAACATTTATTGGAGGGTAAATCTGTTGAAAAAACATTTAAGTTTTCATTATTTTAGAAGAGAATATTTTTAAAAGACCACAAAAATTTCTAGACTAATATTGAAGGATGACTGAATGTTAATATTTTTACTATGATCATATACAGCATAAAATAAGCCATTCTAATGGTTTTTGATTTCAACAGGCAAGTTAACATGAGACTATGACACATACACAAAACGCTTAAAATAGTTTGACTAGTTTGAAAAGACAGTTTAAATTAAAAAAAAAATCTATTGCATATTTTGTTTTTCTTAAACAGCTTGCAATTCCCCAAAAAGATATGTTTTTCATTAGAATTATTTGTTTAAATTCTGAAAATGTTGGCATTTGCTGAAGTGCTAAGCTAAACAGACCATTATAAGACAGACTATAGCCAGAATTGTAACTTTGTCTCTGCTACAGTTTGAACAGTGTCACCCAGTTAGCCAATAAAAGGTGTCATTTTGCTTCACTTCTCATTGTATCCATAATGGCTAACATGGTACAACACTCTACTATTATCATAAACATTAAAAATTTGGAATCATCCAGACATTTTCAACATTAATGTATTTCTTTTCATATTCTTGTCAGTGTTGTCTTTATGGATACATTCTCATACTTTTTTGTTTAAATGCAACATATACTTTATTTGATATTCCGTTTCCAGGAAAAGTTAAATTCAAAAGGCAAAATGAAGCTGTCACACTGCCCTACATTTAACAACCATCAAAAAAGTAAACATCAATCATGTGAAAAAAGGACAACATGTAATGTTGAGGTGTTGGAGGGAATGATAAATGTAGACAAATACTACTTACTATCATATATGTGTTGCTGTAATTATTGTCTTTACATATTTAAACGAACACTAAAAATAACTAGAACAGTATAGTGACAGGCTCATGTTGACCACAAACTATTATATATACTTGTTAGAAATGGATGGATAAAACACAATCAGTATTATTAATGGAAGTAAAGTTCCATTGTAAATGTGATACTGCATTTACAATATAAAATGACTTTAAATATAAAAATGTCTAGGGCAATTAGCTGTCTCAGACTTTAAACAAAAGTTATTCTGCTTTTGGAAGTGCACTTTATTAATATTTTTATGGCTAAAAAAATTAGCTACACAGGGAACAAGACAGGAACAAACCCCGGGCAGGGTGCCAGCCCACTGCAGGGCGCACACACACACACCCACACACTAGGGACAATTTAGGATCACCAATGCACCTAATCTGCATGTCTTTGGACTGTGGGAGGAATCCCATGCAGACACGGGGAGAACATGCAAACTCCACGTAGGAAGGACCCGGGAAGCAAACCCAGGTCTCCTTACTGCGAGGCAGCAGCGCTACCACTGCTCCACTGTGCCACCCTAGAAAAGGATCTATTTCATATATGTAAAAAAGGACAATTTTGTTGTCATAATAAAACTCATTGCAAAAAAAAAAAAAAAAAATTATATTAATTTGGTGACAAATTCACCATGTCCTGTATTTCAGGCTACTTAGAAATAAAATATATATACATATTTACATACATAGACACTTACACATATATTATTTAAACACACAAACCTGTCGGTTATGTAGCTGTCTGTCTACATAAATCTGGCCTTCAGTAATATATCCTGTCAGATCAGGGATGGGATGAGTAATATCTAAAGGAAAAACAACAAGTAAACGATGAAAATGTCACAATTTTCCTAGTAATAATTATGAATTACATGATTTTAAGAAAACTCACCATCATTGGGCATAGTCAAAATAGGAATCTGTGTTATTGATCCATTCCTGCCTTCAACCCGGCCTGCTCTCTCATAAATTGTAGCCAAGTCTGTATACATGTAACCTGGAAAGCCACGACGACCTGGTACCTCTTCCCTGGCAGCCGAAACCTGGAAATAATTAAACGTGTAGAAGCACCTACATTATTTATATTCACAGCAACATCCTGGGGAAAAAAATGAATACAGTAGAAATATACAAATGTAAAAAAAAACAACAGCAAGTGTGTTCTTATACTAAGTCAATGGTTTAATTCGGAAAATATAAAAAAAAAACCTTCAGACTTTTCACTACTATATATATATATATATATATATATATATATATATATATGGACAGTGTTTGCCATTATAGACCCAATGGATTTATCTCCAATTTATAGTGTTTTAAATAGCTCATTATCATAAAGACTGACAACTTTAACCACACTAAGTTAGAAATGCGTGTGTCTTTGGCAGGCTTACCAAAGTATCCCCTACTGCTGGCTCTGAAACTGTTAATTTGCTGGACTGAATGCCAGTTCACATTTATGGTGAATCATCCTCGGCTGGATGCAACCTGGCATTGCAGTTACAATATATTATATATGTAAAAGTAAATTCATTTGAATCCATAAATGTACTGGCTCAAAAAGCAAAAAACATGTAAGCTACTTGAAACAGTAAATGTAAAGCCCCATCATCAATGCTAAATGCTGAAATTATGTACTGAAAAATTAGCACCCTGAGATACTAAACAAAATTCAGTGATAAATTAACAAAATCTGCTACAGATTCACGGCATCACTTTAGATTAGGTGTCACTAATTATGCTGTACTTACAATGTAATTACAGTGGAATCTCAGTTTGCGAGCATAAATCGTTCCGGAAACTTGCTCGCAATCCAAAGCACTCGTATATCAAAGCAAAATTCCCCATAAGAAATAATGGAAACTCAAATGATTCGTTCCACAACCCAAAACTATTCATATAAAAATTATTAATACAAAATATAAAGTAAAAATACATAAAACAAATTAACCTGCACTTTACCTTTGAAAAGAATCATGGCTGGTGTGAATGAGTTTCTAAACTCTGTTGGGATTCCACCCAACAGGACGAGTGCTTAGGCCATAAAAGCGAATCTGAAAAGATCGTGGACATGCTATAAGCGCCTGCCATTGATGGGTAATACAGGAACATTATAAATGCGCAGGGCACAGTATTACTTTGCCCCGACCCTGCCTGACTGCTATGTCTGTGTGTAGTTAGTGGTAGATCCTGCTACAATAAATAACCGTGCTGTTCCTGTTTCAAGCTGAATAAAACTGGTGTAGCTATAGTACTGAGACTCAGCTTTGTGTTTTGGGGTGCAAGACACGTTACTCATACGTTACAACACTCACATGTGGTCACCATGCTATAGTAAACCGTATACACTCGTACAGATGTTGACTATGTGAGTGAGGCAAGCCGACTCAGATGGAGAATGGGAGATGATTACCCACAATTTCCGCAGTGAGAGAAAGAAGAACCATCAGCTCAGTTGTGATCATGTGGCACTTGGCAGACAAAGCGTATACGTACTACTCCTGTTGCAAGACATCGTTTGTTTATCAAGTCAAAATCTATTAAAAATTTTAGCTCGTCTTGCAAAACACTCGCAAACCAAGTTACTCGCAATCCAAGGTTCCACTGTACATGTATAATTACAGGGTAACTAGGTATAATTATGTTGTATGTATTGTGTAACACAATGTAATGCTGTTGTTAAACACTTAATTGTAATTTGTTATTTCATAATTTATATACATAGGTACTTACAATACAGTTACATTTGAGTACATAATTATAGCATTACACTGTATTACACAGTAAGTGCAAGGTAAATAATGTAGTACTTAGTTACTCTGTAATTATACAGGTAATTACATGATAAGTACAACATAATTAGGGGCACCTAATCTAAAGTGATACCAGATTCACTAACTGATGAAAGATTATGAAATATTTTATGAAATTTTTCTCACAAGAAAAAAGAAAAGAAAAAGAAAATAATTAAAAAGCCCCATTGTAGATTTGACAAGAATATGTGCAAGTGGGTAACACATCAGTTGATTATCCTATTTAGAGTAGCAATTTTTATCTCAGCATTGACTCAGATTTTCAGCACATAGCATTGAGTGAAATGTGCATTTATGAGAAATAAAGAATTTTTTGTCATCATTTTAAAAGCATAAGTCTGATTTGTCATTTCGTTTTTAATTTCCCTTTTCCCCCTAAGGTATTTGCTCTCTTAATTGTATCAAAATATTAATAAGTAGCAATCAGTGAAGGAGACACAGGTGCAAATGATACTAAATACTAAAGGGCATCCACTTACCAAGTAATAGCTTAAATAACCTGAATATTAACAAACACAATACATAAAACAACAAAATAAGCTAAAGAATGTGTTCTCATTTGCTTGGCTCATTCTCAGACATGTTATCGACAGTTCCAAGTTCAAGTGTTACCAAAGGATGTGGAGCTGACCCGGACAATCCAATTTGGTTGGAGCAGTGGGATGAGCCAGTGGCAATGTGGAACAAAGATGTGGAGAGGAAGAAATAGCAACAGGATGTGGTGACTGACTCATTAAAGAAGACATTTTGAATAATTGAACTTTTAATGGACTGTTTATTGATTGCTTGTATTTTATTGAATTTTAAAGTTCTCATTCATTTTAAAATCCTGTTTTAAAAAGGGGGCTTAGGTTTGTTTTAGTGATGGGGTTTCACAGTGCATTTTAGTTGTTTTTATTACTGTTAGTATAATGCAGGTGCAAGAGGGTCAAAGCCATGCTCCTTGGCCACCAGTTGCACTGTGTTGGTTGGAAAGGGTAGGACCTTCCTGTGCAACAGGTGCTTTATGAGGAGAGTTATGTGGTATAGCAGGGTACGTGGCAATAGTGCCATTTTAAATAAGTAGACAAGTGTGACAGCATGACAGAGGGACTCCAGGGTATGAACTGCAGTGATTGGCTGGCTGTGCAAACAAATGCAGACGCACATGGCTCAGTCAGTCGTATCCTTAGTGCTCTGGAGGATGTAATCAATGCCAGCACACCTGCATTCCTTGAAAAGGGTGTAAGGAAGCCTGTGCAGGAAACAGGGAGAGGTCGAAAAGATCTAAAGGAATAAAGGAAGTGTGAAAAAGCAGCATCAGTGTTGTTCAATGTGATAGAGAGGAGACAGAGTGGTTGGTAGTCCTGCAGAGGAGTGAGCAATTGATGCTTCAGAGGTAGACTGTCCCCCGCTGATAACTGTAAAGGAGTGGGTACGATGGAGGTTTCCCTCCCTGGGATCTCACAGACACCGAGGTCGTCGTGGTCGAAGACAGGACAAGGACAGCTAGCTCTGAGCAGTCCGGGAAACACAGAGGGACAGACAGGACAGAAGCTGGAAGTGGGAACCACAACTGCTGGTATCTCCACCAGCTGAGCAACCTGCACGATGAGCTGGGGAGATGAAGTGAAGAAGATGAACTGGTATTGAGAAGGAGTCAGAATGAAAGGACCCAATGACCGCATGGTTTTATCCTGTTTTTAACCATTTGGATTACTTATGAACGGACTTTTTAACTCATAGAAGAGCACCTGTTTTTATGAATTATTTATTGACTGTATGTACTGACTGCACTGTATGTTTTGCACTTTATTGTTAGCACCACCTCTTTCTGACTCTGTGTGTTATAATTTGCCCAGCTAACCTCTGACATGTATTCAACAGTTCCGAGGGTCCAGGTGCTGCCAAAGGGCATGGAGCCAACCCTAACTATCATATCCTTGTCTAACACACATGAGAACTTGCTTTATCCAATAATTACTTAGTACAACAAATTTTTTTAATTTCTGGAGTAAAACAAGAAAATACAGCATATGGGAAATGACAGTTTGCTAAATTAATTGATGAGTCCAATTAAAAGAAGGAACTGGTTGGGACAAAAAAAAAAAAAATGCAGCCATAGAGGAACCCAGGACTGAAACTGAAAATCACTGACCTCAGACATACTTGGACATTTCTCCCAATACCTTAAAAAGGCACTGCTGGAAAACAGTGATAATGAGTAAAAGTAGAAAAAACAAGCAAAATGTTCATGCATGTATCGGCAGGTAAGGCTAAATGCTGTATCTGCATTAATTGGCTCTCTACCTAAGGGGTATCCACTTCTAATTTGCACAGATACTTCAAAGCCATGCATCCAACAGAAAATGAGAGAACAGGTCACAAAGGTTCTGGCATTAAGTTGCAGCATCGTTATTCATTAAATAGACTGATGTGCAAGATCTGACATTCAGCATCAGAAAGGTACTATAACCTATTAAAGACCTATTTTACTGACCATGCAAATGCACATTAATACAGTTCTGGAAAAAATATTTCAAATAATTTTCTTTTTATTTTAGTCCTTGAGGTCTGCCGATTCAGAGCTTACATTAGAGTACTTGACTGTTGCTACGTGCTGCCAACAAAAACAATAACGTAGAAAAATGTTTTGAATGTTCCACATCTGCTTGCTAATTATTGTACAGCTGTTTTGGATGATGTGTGGAATGCCTCTGCTGTGTGCTCAGTAATGACTTGCTGGAGTTCTGTTTCTACAGAAAACTACATGTTCCAAACTTACTACTTCTTTAAGAACTGCAAAAATATAAGCTAGAATTCATAAGCTCAAAATTGCACATTTCAAAAGAAAGCTGTAGTAGTATTACTGACAATACCAGTATCAGTACCAATTGCAGTAAAGACAATTAATTGAAGCACTGTATTCTTCAAACCATTAACCTGGCTGTTATAGAAATTTTTAATTTGTCAAAACACCAGTGATAAAGTAAAAACAGTTGTGAAGTTTATGCACAAAAGCAGAGTTGCCACTGATAAATAAATACAATACCTAAATAAAGTTAATAATTGTTACTCAAGATCTTTAAACTCACTTCTCTCAGTGCTTCAGCATATGAGCTCATGTCTGTTAGGATGACCAGTACATGTTTTTCACACTGATAAGCCAGGAATTCTGCTGTTGTCAGAGCAAGACGGGGAGTGATGATACGTTCAATTCTGTAAAATGGTCAAAGAAGAAAGCAAGTCATTATAAAAATGCTGATTTCATTGCAACTGTATCTCTAACATAGATCTAAACAAAAACATTCTCTCCTTTAAAAGAAGAACAGAGAAAACAAAACAATTGTCAATCATCAATTAAATTAAGTTGTTTTTAACTTATTTGTCTATCAGTGTAGCTGTCAGTGTATATTGTAGGTTAAAATAATATATATATATATATATATATATATATATAAAAAATAGAATTAAAAAATACTTTTTATTGAACTTTTATGCTGTTATCTTTCAAGTGACTTGAATGGCATAAGTCAGTCATTGTCCAACCCGCTATATCCTAACCCAGGGTCACGGGGGTCTGCTGGAGCCAATCCCACCCAGCACAGGGCGCAAGGCAGGAACAAATCCCTGGGCAGGGCGCCAGCCCACCGCAGGGCACACACACTAGGGACAATTTAGGATCACCAAGATCCTAACAGCTTCCACTGCGGAATGGCATAAGTCAATCACTTTAATATTCTATATTTGACATCAATGTAAAAAAGATAGAGGGTCCCCAGGACCTTAAACTGGAAAAAAGCTGTTTCACAGAACGCACTTCAAAAAAATTGTTACCTTAAAATTAGGCTCTTTTAGATACTTTACTGCTTTTTCTGCTTCCATAAATATGGACAAGAAATCCTAATCTAAGTTCAACTCATAACGTTTACAGTTTTCAATATTTTTAAGGATCCTTTGTAGTTTTCCAACTGTGTAATTACTTCTGATACATGTGGGAACAGTAATTTGACTATTGCCACTTTTATTTCCATTTTTTTTTTAATCAGAATGTGTAATCATACTTTTTTCATACTGCATTATAAAGATTTAAATGCTTACACAATTTTGTAAACTAATATTAACTAAACAAAATGGCTAAATATTGAACACTCTTTCATGATTGTTCAAGGTCAAATATTACATTTATATAGGGTGAACACCATAAAAGTAAAATAAAAACTCTAATTAAAATAAGATAAAAGATTACCAAAGATTTTGTAATTCAGTCATTGTTAACCCAGATATATTATGCTTTGGACATGATCATGTAAAGGTCATGTGGAACTGCTATGTAACACCATCCAGACACAAGTTCATCAACATTATTCCTTCTAATACATTCTGCAAGGTTGCATATTGTGTTACTACTCACCTGCATAGTTTAAACTAAGCCAAGCTCTTATGTTCAAATAAAGCTGCTACCTTGTACTAATCTCTGGTGATTTACTCACGATTTGCGCCTGGTTTAATAAACTTGACGCAAACCAATAAATTCCATTTATTTTTTGGCAAATTACCTAATTATTTTTTACTTAATTTTTTCTACTAAAAGCATGGCTTCTTCTAAAATACACATAATCAGTGTTTACATAACCTTTCTTAATACAAAAGTATTAGCTTTGATCACATTAGACTTTACAAGTAGAAAGATAACATTTAGCAAACCATAATGCAGGATCACATACGATGAAACAACATGGGATTTTTGCCAGTACAGGTTTTTCTCTAATACCATCAAAATATTATTTTCATTTCTTGCACTGCCAGGGGTTTTGACTATATTCTGAACATTCTTATTGCACTATTTGTAGTGTGTCTACTGTAGTAAAAGCCATACAACCTAAATCAGTTCAGTTTAGTTGTGAATGGTTCATTAACTGGGACTTACGTTGGGTCATTAGCCAAGTTCAAAAAGAGGCAGACATTGTCCATGGAACCATTTTCTTCAAAATCTGACTTAAAGAATCGTGCAGTTTCCATATTGACCTATAAGAATCAAATTTGCCAAAAATATTTTAAATACAATAAATATAAAGGACTCCAATGTGATATTTTTTAATCCAAATTACTATAAAATGAATGGAATGATACTTACACCCATAGCAGCAAATACAATAGCAAAATTTTCTTCACTGTAATCCATAACGCTTTTTGATTTCTTTACCAACCCAGCTTGACGACAGATCTGTGCTGCAATCTAAGTAAAGATAGCAAAATTATTTAAGACTAATTAGTGTTTATTATATGATATGCAGGACTTTAAGACTGTAAAAGCACACCAAGCATTACTATAGGTCTAATTAGTTATCTGTAGGCCAGTCTAAGTTTAGCGTGTAAAGAAATGAAGACTTTCCAAATGTTAAAAAAACATGAAAGCAAGGGACAAGCACACAGTATCTCAATTTCAAAATCCAGGCAATATTCAAAATAGAGATTTAAACTACACAAGTTTCTTACAATACAGTAGACTAGCAACTGGTTACAGTTAATTAATCATTAATGGTTTTGGTGTAAGGAAAGGTTCCCAATACCCATTCTAACTACAAAATTGTTTACTGTTTTCTTGTCATTTCAATAACAGAAAGGCAACAGAGCTCAGGAGGAGAATCATGTTTTTTCCAAAACACATTGAAAATGAACGTCATCATTTTTTCCTCCTTGAGAATCAATGTGACCTCCCTTATTTTATTTATGTAAATTTACCTATTTCAGGAGACCAAAGATACTACTTCCAAGACTTTATTTGAAGAACGTCAAGTGCTCCTATCAGTTACTCAGTGAAAAGCAGGTGTTCAACATATTTAACTTTGCCAACAGTCAAGAAGAGCTTGTCACAAATAATATTCTTGGTAGATCATATAAACCCTTGTTTAAGTATTACTAGTATAAATTCATAACAAAGTAAAATAAATTCAAAATAGGAAACAGAAATTTGACAAAAAAATCAAATCTGCTTCACCCACCTCATTGTGTGGCAAACCAGCAGCTGAGAAAATTGGAATTTTTTGTCCTCTAGCAATACTGTTCATCCCATCAATAGCAGAGATGCCAGTCTGGATCATTTCCTCAGGATATATGCGGCACTGGGGATTAATTGGCTGGCCTACAGAACAAAAAGCATTATTTGAAGTTATATGTTTTAGAGCAGTTTTACCTAGACAGGCAAGACTACACAGAAGCTTTAAAGCACATTTATATATGTGCTATATATAAACATAAGAAATTAAAATTTCAGTCAATCACAAAAATTCATAAATACCCATTATGTCCAGGTAGTCTTCAGCCAGAACTGTGGGACCTCGATCAATAGGCTTTCCCGATCCATTGAACACACGACCTGTTATCATCCAAATTTAGGGAGAAAAACAGAAACTTTTGTGATAAGTGTTAAAAGTAAACAACACAGAAAAGTTGGTGATGACTAAAGTAAAAAAACAACAAATCAATGTATGTCGTGTTTTCTTGTGCTATTTCAATTAATGCACGTAAACTGTATTTAACAAAAAAAACTCTGGAAAAGTGAGTAAAACTTTTCATTTATTAAGTTGTGTTAAATTGTTTAACACCTGTGACAACAAACCAAATGCTTCCTATGATTTAAAACACACTTTCTTAAAATTTGCCTAACTGCTCCTGATTTTCTATATGCGCAAAAAGCCAAAACTAGGCCTTGACACAATATTTCTTTTAGTTCGAAATCAGCAGTTTGACTTAGTCATCCTAAAACATGAAACAGCATTTCATGCCTTTATTTGCTCATTACAATGTTGAAGATCATTGTACCAATGAAAATTACATTTACGTCTGAATTAAAACCACAAACACAGTGCTCTCCTTCAGAACTATTTTGTAGTATTCCAATGTCAAAGTTCCTTCAGTGATGTCAAAACATCCAGATTATTGGGCAAGGAAGCTGCTGGAAACTATGGAGATCCCACTGCAACATTTACCACTAAAGATAAGCTACTTTTTTGTTAAAACTGTAAAGATCAATTTCAGACTTGTACATCCCAATAACTTTCTTGCAGAGTTTATAGTATCACTCAGAAGGTAGTTTGCAAAACTAATATGGGCAACAATGATCTTGTTTTGAGAACACAGCTTTTTTCATGGCCTCAATACCATGAATTCCATCACTTTTCAGCTTATTTTCATTTACTGGGTTGATGCAACATTGGCCTGGAAGTTTTTAAATGTACCTCTGGAGTGCTTGTGAATATCCTGCATCAGTTTTCTTTTTTTCTTGTATTTGAAGGACATCTTTTATTTAATTTTATTAAATTTATTAATTTTATTAAATTATTATTACATTTTATTGGTTGATAATTTTGATGATGACTTTTTTCTACAGATCATTTACAGGTAAATATTACATTACCTAATGTATTGATTTTCCTTCAACCTAACATCTGCAAGTCTTTTTACATCCTAAAATTGTAATATTGTATAAAAATATGAGCAACCTATAACCCATTATTTAAATGTTATTTAACAACATAACATAGAAAAATATGTGCAAATTAATCAGCAGAACAAAATATTAACAGATAATGCTTCAATATATGCAGTATTTTATCTGAAAAAGAAGCACACTGCAACTACATAACTTTTCTCAATGAAGCCAAAGCTTTGCATTCTATAATTTACATTTCCACCTTTCCTTTTCTGCTGTTAAGATTAAATGATTGTACTTTTATCTTTTTCCACAAAGTTTTTAAGTCTCCTACAAAACTCTGCCACCTACTTGTAAAGAATTTTGTACTAAAATCCCTGAATTCTTGAAAGCACCGCTTACCCCACACAAACTGGATAGACAAATTAACACCTTGTGATGCATGCTTTACTGTTTTAAAATCCCACCATGCAAACCTTCATTTATCACTGTGGCTCCTATTGTTTAGCACTCTTCCAAGATCTACTTTTGGTGCCCTGTCTGTAATGACACTCAAATTCAGACTTAAGATTCACCCATTGTTTTGCTAGTTAATTGCTTTTCCCTCATTTATAAGCTTCAACAGTCAACGATGTTCACCGACAAAGTAAACTCCCTTGCACACTGCACATTATAACTTAAATTACTAGCTTCGAAACCTCAACCCTAAAATTATTTGTTTACCCTTTACTGTTACTATCACCTTTGTCATGTTGTCTTTGGTTTTGCATTACAACATTATTAGATTTGTAAAGTCCCTTTTGAAAGTGGCAGCTACAAACTGTAAGGTACACTTCCATACACTAGCTAGTATCTATTGCTGACACACTTTTTTACATTAATATTTGGTTTGTTGATTTTTATTACACTAATAAAGGCTGACTGGCTTACCAAGACAACAGTAAAAAAAAAAAAAGGATCAGCTTGAAAAGGATGAATACAAATGTACATTTCTGATTACTTTTCATGACAGAAAGCAATAATGTTAATTGTACTGTTCTAATACACTTAGAATTCAAAGATTTTCAGTGTAGCTTATAAGCAACCTAACTGCACTGCTGTGGGTCTCTTGTCTAATTTAAGGTGGCAACAACACAACATACTCTAGGGTTGATTCTAGTCATGTAAAATGCATCACTTTGCAAATTCCTGTTCGGAGTCCACATCTTGACGAGAGAGATAAATTGAGATGAACAGCTGTTTGAACGTCCTCTAATTTATGAAGTTAAAAGTACATACTGCATATTACATCATGAAAAAATGTGCCAACAAGCAATGACATAAACTACACACTATGACTAGCTGCATAAATGGATACAATTTCACTATGTTTCCATGTGAATAAGAACTCTATTATATCTTACCAAGCATATCTTCAGATACAGGTGTTCGAAGAATATCTCCAGTAAATTCACAGCTTGTTTTTTTGGCATCAATTCCTGAAGTTCCTTCAAACACCTGTTTTATCATATTAAAAAAAAGTTTAAATAAAAAAGAAATGCAACCACAGCTCTTTGAACAAATGGAACCATTTATACTAGAAGTAGAACCAATTCATTTGAGTGTTTTGGCTTATGCGCAGAGGCATTTTTTTTCATGCTTCAAATCAACATTCTTTTTTTTGTGTAGACACAAAACAGTATCTGCAAAAAGAAAATGTTGAGAAGGGAGTTGTCATTTAAGTCCTATCAAAAGACTACGATCAAAGTAGAACTGTGGTTGTAAGCCAGTGTGTTTGGAGGGTTGTAGTGTGGCAGCATTTAAAAGAACTGGAAGGGCATTAACCTAGTTTAAAGCCAACTCATTTTGTGATTCTGGTTGATAAGGGTAGGTGGCACATAAAGCAGTATGGGCATTAAGGATGTGATCATGTGGCTCACAAAGCCACACAGAACAAATATTTAACTTCCACGTACAATCAAAACTTGTTTAGAATTTATTATGAATCTTCATTTTCAATCAAACAATACTTACTGGAAACATTTAGCTAACAAACCTTCTAAAAATGTGTTGTCCACAACAGGTGAGTGATCATTTTAAAATCATGTATCTTATTATTAACAAAGCAAATGGTAAATGCATTTTCACGTTTCCCCTCTTTTATAGTCTGGAAAGCATATCTTTATTGTTTTTATAACAGAATCTGCCAGTTTTCATCAACACCATGTGAACTTAATACCTGGCTTAATGAAAACGGTACAAAAGGGTTGTGATGCTAGTGTAAAAGTGGCTCTAGATAATGTCACTTGATATCAAGTTGCATTCTAAACGTACTCCATAAGCCTTCGAGTAAAACCAATACCTACTGGATATTTTGATCAGTTACTAGCTGTAAATGAATTTCACTTTTAGATTTAGACAAAAGTAGTACTGAAAAATTAAAACAAGATCATTTTGAGTGCATAGTTAAATTGAAGCCAACAATGTTCTTCAGCCACTGACTGCAGAATAATATAAAAAGAGCACTGACAGGAACACTGACAGGATTTTCACAGTTTGTGACACTACCAAGGCCATGTCCTAAACAAGGGTGATAAAGACATGCAAAGGATAATCAGAGAATATGTGCCAGCTTTAGTCAATACAGTTATCTTACCTGCACAACTGCTTTGGCACCAGAGACTTCCAAAACCTGTCCGCTCCTCCGAGTGCCATCTGGTAGTGTTAAGTGAACAATTTCTGCATACCTTGGGAACTAGAGAAATGAAGACAAATGAAAAATCATCAGTGCTGACAAACAGAATGTGCTATTTGCCTTTTCTTACTGTCACACAATGATATATACAAAGAGTACTTATGCCATGGCATTTACTATTTACCTTCTTTCTCTCTCTCTCTCAATAAATCTACTTATGAGTGGCCATGGCTAAGTGGTACAAATAATTATCCCTGGCAGAATACAACCTGGATGACAAAAGAAATACAACATCCTTCAAATTTATATTTGCATGCTATTTGAAGCAATTAATAGACCTTGTCAAATAGACTATGTGACTATGTATTTTGCCCTGTAACAAACTTTAACAAAAAATCTAACAATTTTAAACAGGATCATTTTGTCCACCTTTCCTCTCCTGCTGCATTGTCCGATACCTAAATATATCATTAGCATGACAATAGACTTCAAAGACACATATAAACTAACTATCAATGGAACTCTTGGATGCATGAGCTTGATAGAGTAAAGCCATTCATTATGACACACTTAAGTAAATTTTTACCAGTCAGCTCTGCAAATCCCCAACTGTCCCCTAACTCATAGCCACTGTTTCCATTTTTTCCTGTCTGAAAACATTTCCAAGTAAAGAGATCCATTCAAACAAATAGTCTGTCAAAAACATGCTTAAAAAGGCTCATTAAACAAAGCAAATTTCAATTGTCCTTTACATTAAAGTGGTACTTCCCTCACTATATAGGATGAAAGTGGTTTGGTGCTTCTTAAAAAATGAATGGAGCATAAAATATTATTTAATCTACAGTACAAAAATGTTCTTGACACTGTGAATTTCAGAAATGATTTATTATTACAAATAAATGCAATCTGACTTTCAAAATACCACAGACAAATCAGGATCAAGTGGTGGCAGTCTACATCACACTACAACAATGGACATTATTTTCAGTCAGCAGATACCATCTGGTTAATAATGGAAACAAATTCTAAATAACGTTTCTCGGTAATAGCTACTTTTTATCTACTAATTATGATATTGGTTGAATACATTATATTAAAATTAAAAGAACACATTTTGAATAATTGAAATTAGAAGTTAAATACACTCACAGATCCCTAAATGTTACAGGAATATTAAACTAATTATTGAATGCAAATTAATATTCCAGAGGCAGGGCAATGGAAAAATATAACAATGCAAAAACAAACTAAGAAAATGTCCACTGTGTAGCTATAGTACTTACACACATAAAATAAATACAGCAACTTTCTACTATTAATTGGGTCGTGTCTACTTCTTATTCCCTTAATACAACATATTGCAGTTTGAATACAAGCCATTAGTAAGTTATTAACAGAAGATATTGGCTCTTAGGAAATGTTAAAGGGTCACTAACTCAGAATTGGCCAATTTAGAGTTACACATAAGTCTAACAAGCAAATCTATTGGATGTGACCCACATACTTTAAGGAACCCCATGCAGACACATGAAAAAAGTGAAAACTCTACAAGCAGTGTCTTAGCTAAAAAAAGTTGGACTTAGAACTCTGGAACTGTGAAGCAGCAGGTAGCTGCTGCACCAAAGTGCTACTTGCTTTGAACAGCATTAAATTCATATATAAACTCTTAAAGAGCAAGAAACGTTTAACTCAAAAACAGGGGCATGGCAATGTCAGTTCTGCTTCATGTATGGACTGACAGAAGGTTGCTTCCAGGGGATGGACATCTGAGAAAAGATTACTATTAAGCCTCTTAAGTTCAGGTTGCTGAACCAGAGGAAAAGGTAGGTTGCAATAGGGGAGTGGGGACATTGGAGGAGTTTCTAGTGCAGAGATAGCTGGATGGTTAGATGCCAGCTGTGCATGTTAAAAACACAAGACACTGGGTAGGATGTGCACACTGTCTAGGTGTCAACTCCACAATTAAAGATGTCTATCTATTGTATTTTATGGAGGCGGACAGAGACCTGTAATTTCATGTGTAAGACTGAATAGACCAGATGGTCTCCTCTAAACCAACTACTAGAAAGGGAAAGTAGTTATAGTTAGGAATTCAATTTTTTTTAAGGATGACAGGTTTATTCGGTGTCAGGTAGTCTCATATGATTTGGTTATGTGAGGCTGTAGAACTATGTACTTACTTCACCACTATAACATCTATTTTTCAAATGTACAAAAAAATTTGATGATCAAACATGAAAGGTTATATTGCTAAATAATAAAATTAATCTGGCACTTTCAACCAACACCAATAAACAAAGGATTCATAAATGCAGCTGGACCAAAAATAATTTAAACTGGTAGAAGCAACTCTCTCTTACCTTCACCTGATCCAAGATGACCAATGGCCCGTTGACTCCAGATACAGTTTTATAAGCTGTATGATTGGAAAATAAACAATCACTTGATAAATAAACATTTATCATATCTATTACTTGACAATGGCATGCTGTCCATCTCTCTTATGCAAACAAAACAGTGGCTAACCCACAAAATTCAAACTGATTACAAATCAGTATTTATTTGAAGGCTCAACATAATATGTAACATTTTTTCTGGCAGCTTTTTTACAAGAAGAATTATTTAAAGTTGCAGGTCTGGATGCTAATGTATGAAAAGCACTGAAAGTGAAAGATATATGTTTAATTTATTCTTAAGTGCACTTCCAGATATAAGCCAAGTAAAATATACAGTACTTAGAAATATATGAAAAGAGTAAGTGCAGCATACACATAAAATATATTTGCTAAAATATAAATATGTTTTGTATGCATTATATACATACACTATATGTTATATAAAATATACACAATATTGACAAAAGTATTGGGACGCCTGGCTTTACACATACATGAACTTAAATGACATCCCATTCTTTATACATAGGCTTTATTATGGGGTTAGCCCACCCATTTAACAAGGTGTAGGAGTGTGTTTATGGGAATTTGTGACCATTCTTCCAGGACAGCATTTGTGAGGGTAGGCACTGATGTTTGACAAGAAGGCCTGGCTTGCAGTCACTGCTCTAATTTATCCCAAAGGTGTCCTATCTGGCTCATTTTAGGGCTCTGTGCAAGCCAGTCAAGTTCCTCCACACCAAACTCGCTCATCCATTTCTTTATAGACCTTGCTTTTTGCACTGGTACACAGTCATGTTGGAACAGGAAGGGGCCATCCCCAAACTGTTTGCACAGAGTTGGCAGCATGAAATTGTCCAAAATTGCTTTGTATGCTGACCTTTCACTGGAGCTAAGGGGCCAAGCCCAACCCCTGAAAAACAACTCCACACCATAATCCCCCATCCACCAAACTTTACACTTGGCACAATGCAGTCAGGCAAGTACCCTTCTCCTGGCAACCACCAAACCTAGACTCGTCCATTGATTGCCAGAAAGAAAAGCATGATTTGTCACTCCATAGGACACTTCTCCACTGCTGGTGTGCTTTACACCACTGCTTCTGACTCTTTGCATTACACTTGGTGATGGAAGGCTTGGATGCAGTTGCTCGGCCATGGCAACCCATTCCATGAAGCTCTCTACACACTGTTCTTGACCTAATATGGAGGCTACACGAAATTTGGAGGTCTGTAGCTATTGACTCTGCAGGAAGCTGGTGACTTCTACACACTGTGCGTCTCAGCATGTGCTGTCCATGCTCTGTGCTTCTTTACATGGCCTACCACTGCGTGGCTGAATTGCTGTTCCCAAATGCTTCCATTTTGTTATAATACCACTAACAGTTGACTGTGGAATATTTAGTACATTTCACGAATGGACTTATTGAACAGGTGGCATCTCATCACGGTACCACGCTTGAATTCACTGAGCTCCTGAGAGTGACCCATTCTTTCACAAATGTTTGTAGTACTAGGGTGTTGTTTATATTTGCAATATTTGCCTTTCTTTTCTAAAAAGCTACACCAAATCTGAAAATAGTTTGGGCAGATTTACCATTCCTGATCACATTGACTACTTCACAGATGTGGGAATCTACAATACAATGTTGATCTGAAATCATATTTTATATATAAATGTCTACACGTGTCTGAGTGTATATCTGTCTGTCTGTCCAGCCCGGAAGTACGAGGCTACAGCATGAAGCTGAAAGTAATTCCATCGCCAAAGTGAAACCGCAGAAGAAAGACAAATGAGACAAAAACTCGCATAGCCACTGACAGACAAGGAGGGCGAGCACGTCCGCAAAAAGAAACCGCGGACTCTGCATTTCAATTTTTTTTCTGACAATTTCAATAGTTTCTAGGAGCCCGAGGTTTTTACAGCATAGGCTTACATAGCTAGTCCACTATAAAACACAGGGACAAGGAATGAGAAATTTATTTGCTGATAAAATCTACAGACAGCACACTGACCAAGTGAATGGATGTTCTTTGTGTAAAACGTACAGCTGGTGGGTTCCCCATTAGAATTTCACATATAAAAGGGCCAAGGCAGCTGCGAACCATAAAGTCAGCACCTCTCCTAAGTGGTAAAATGGTTAGCAGAGATAACCTCACAGTTCCCGCTGCTGGTCATCCTCTGTATTGAGTGTGCACATTCTGTGTGTTTGAGTTTTTCTTAGCACATTCCAGTTTTCCTCCCACATCTCAAGGGTGTGCATGACAGGTTACAAAAATGACTCTGTGGTGCATGATAGGCGCTGCTGTGTGGCCCCTGTGATGGTCTGTTGTTCCATATAGTGCTGATTCTTGCCTTGCATCCAATATTGCAAAGACAGGCTCCAACCACCCACAACCCCAAACTGGAATAGGTGGGTTGGAGGATATTGTTACTCATCATTTACACAAATGTATGTATGCTGTCTTCTCATCTTCACTAGTCAATGTGTTTATAAGGTCACACTGCTACACATATCTGGTGTAATTCTTTCAGACTCATTTTGGAATTATATTCTTGATTTCTTCTAGACCAGGGTCTGACCCAATCCTGCCCATGTTCTGATCTTCAAGACCCATTCCTTGTTGAATGCCAAGTATGATCATCGAAGCAATGTCAGTTTTACACAATGTCAGCACTCCACCGTGACCCAATTCACAAACCATCCAGAAAACACTACCATTAAATACAATCTTAACTCGCAACCCATGCTTTAAGAAACCCGGTTCTAGACAACTGCCTCAATGAAAGGTGCTATAAAGCTAACAATCAAAGTAAAATTGATATGCAGTTAATACTATTTTTTCATCTTAGGTACCTATACAACAAATGATTTCTTGCCATTTTTATATTGTCTTTAATACTCATTTTAAAGATGAAAATAATTTAAACACAGTTTTGTTTTTCATCATAGCGTTTGTATCCCTGTGTTTACAATGCTGGTCTAGACCTATATACTCAATTACGAAGAAACTCTTTATTTGTATTCCCTCATAAAATACTGTTAAAGAGTTTTCACTTGCATGAAGAGAGTGTAATGTTCATATAAAAACATTTCTTTCGTTTATGTTTAGTCACGTCATAGTCTGCTCTCTACTAGTTACTGATCATGATTCTGTCCAATATTGCCATCTCTCCTTTGACAAATTAACACAATTTTGTATAGCACTGTGGTGGTATTTCAGTGTATAGTGAGTGAAGTGAAACATGCCACAGAGTAATGCAGGACAAGCAAAGTAATAAGCAATAGGCATCAACCTAGCTATGAAGGAACTGACTGCAATACTGTAACAATATGTATGGATCCCACTTGTGCACCAACATAAAAAGTGGTGTCACTAAAAGATGCAACAAGAAACCAGGAAAGAGAATAAACAGGGCAGAATCAATTGACTGAGATGCAGAAGTATCCCACCCACTACAGTAGAAGCAATAACGGAGAAAGAGTAGAAGGGAGACAATATTTAGCTTTCAGATGATGATGTATCCTGAAGCAAATTAATGGAACATAAGATGACATTTAGATCCAGTGAGGCTAGAGGTCACTTGCCTGAGGGCAGGCTGGCGCGTGTGGTCCATTTGGTCTTGCACTATAAAAACATGTAACGATGCAGCACGAACATATTATTAATAATAATAATCTTAACAATAAAAAAGCAGAGACTGAGAAGCCGGGTGCAGTGCTGCTGCAGAACTGTTGGTAAAGGATACAAGTGAATTGATGCATCAAGCGGTCGGATGAGGCCTCTCAAACAAAAATTTATAAAATTTCTTCGCGTAAATAACTCGCGTAGGGTTTTCGTGACACTGCCAACAGCAGCGACAACAACACTAAATATAGGAGACATTTTTTGAAGTGTGAAGAAAGGTCAGTTAACATTTATCGGGTTCATCATAAATGTGCAAATTAATAAAAAAAGAACCAGAACTGTTCTCGAACCACTTAACTTCACCTCGTCCATTCAGCCACAAAATACCGCTGGACACGACGAAAGGGTATTAATACTGATAAATAACAACATGCCCAACACATCAGTAATCTGTGCTGAAGGGAGACAAATATCGAGGCCGCTATTCATCCCTCCCCCACCTCAACCACGGCGAACTACCTACTGAGCCGCGGCTGAGAAATGTAGTCCCGGCTGACAGCCTGTGCTTGCTCCCGAGCCCCGGCAGCTCTGGCGCTGCTCACCGTGGAGCTAAGCTCGGTCATAGCTCCGTTCACCATCCCCCGAATGGCTTTCAGCGCCATCTTCAAACGTTAGTCACCGACACTGAAGCAAGCCTGCGCGCGTGCGCACAAGCAGACTTTTGCTGCACCGTTACGTCACAAATCCACACCGCCCTCACAAATTTGCGCTCGCCATGGTGCTGACGATGTTACGTCGTTAAGAATCTGCTGAGCTCCTCGGAGCTGAACTCCCAAAGCGCCTTTGCTGGTAACATAATAATTATACATTGGTTTGGGCTTATATTGACTCCTAAATATGATGAAGTATTGGTTCTGTTTTTAGTTTTATTTTTTCCTGAAGCACGGATTAAAAATATAATATAATCAACTGATACCAATGCTAACATTTTTAACAGAGAGTAAAACTACAACGACTATGCTATCTTCCTTCTTTAACGACGGTATTTATTCATTCATTACTACAAGATTCGTTATCAACAGTAACGGAGCGTTAAAACAATAAATAAAAAAAATAAAAAGTTACGTTACAAGTCAGTGGTATACATCATGGATCACAGATAGATAGATAGATAGATAGATAAGAGTGTCTTCCATAATGTTTGAGGCATTTTTCTTGATTTACCCCTCTGCTGCGCAGTTTAAAATTAATAGTCAAACAATTCAGATGTGATTAAAATGCACATCGCATACCTTAATTTAAGGGTAGCTGCATACATTTTAACACCGTGTAGAAATAACACTTTTTCTACTTGACAACCCCTACCCCTGCCAAATCAGGGCACCATAATGTATGGGACATAGCAGTGGCAGGTATATTAAAGCAGTCTTATTTAGTACTTTATCACATATCCCTTGCATGCAAAGACTGCTGGAAGTTTGCGATTCATGGACATCACCAGGTACTGAGTATATTCTTTGGTGATTGTCTGCTAAGCTTCTAATGCAGCCATCTTCAGTGCATGCTTATTTCTGGGGCTTTTCCCCTTAAGTTTTCTCTTCAGCATGTGGAAAGCATGCTCAACAGCAGGATTTAAATCGGGTTACTGGCTTGATCATTCAATAATTTCCAATGTTTAGCTTTGAAAAGCTCCTGTGGTGCCTTATGTTTGGGATCGTTATCTTTTTGTAGGACGAAGCGCCATCCACTGAGTTTGGAGGCATTTGTTGGAAATTAAGCAGATGATTCTATATACTTCAAAATTGTGCACCTGCTGTCAGCAGTTTCATCACCAATAAAGATGAGTGAGCCAGTGCCAGTGGCAGCCATACACCCCCAAGCCATAACACATTCACTACCACATTTAATAGATGAGGTGGTATGCTTTGGATCTCCACACTTTGCTCTTGCCATCACTCTGATACAGGTTTATCTTTGTCTCATCTGTCCAAAAGACCCTTTTTTCAGAATTCTGCAGGCTCTTATAAGTACTTTTTTGCAAACTGTAATTTGGCCATCCTGTTTTTGTGGTTAACTACAAGGTGTTAACAGGTGTGAAATTAGGTCATACAGGCTAAAGATGGCAGTTGGGATTCAGGAACTTTCTCAGCTTGCACACAGAGGCTAACAGCATTGGGGAAGGGCTGAATTGACAAGGATGAGTAAAGCCTGCCAAAGATGTGGTTCAGTTTATTAGCTCTGTTTTTGTTCCCTTCCTCAACTTGCTTTACAGCGCACTTGGAGCCAGTGATAGTCCTCATCCATTCCACACTTCTTTCTTGTTGGTCTGCTGTAACTTGCACTCCAGTTTGTCCTTGCAGTGAACTTTCTCCTTCTTGAGTTGCTTCCACTTTATCTTCAGACCTGAAGGCCATCTTCATCTTATTCAGTAGGGCTTTTAAGTCTTTTGTGATTCATGGTCTGTTGGAAAAAAGGCACACCGTCTTTATGGGAATTGTGTTTTCCACATCAAACTTCATGTTGTCTGTGATACAATTACTGAGTTTTTCAATGTGCTTACCTTGTTACTCATCAAGCATGTCTCAACAAGTGTTTTCAAAGGCATCCTTCAGAGCCTGCCATGGCCTGGTGGTGACTGGCAGCCGCTAAACAATGAATTTTTATGCAAGTATGAGCTGTTTCAAGTTATGCTCAGATCTGCCCAAATGTAGCATATCAACAGAGTTACATGTTCGTTTAACACGGATATACTGTATAACAATTTTTTTCCTTGTTGTACAGTCCACAAACTAATAATTGATAAGGGTGGAGGAAAGTGAGAAATGGTTGAAGTCTGCAGAGATTGTAATGAAAGCATTGGTATGGTCACTATTGAGTTTGCTTATTACAGCATACTGTGTCTGTTTAAGACAAATTTTAAGACAGTTTCATTAATTTATTTTGTAATTATTTACATTATTTTAATATTACTTGTGTGATTATGTATATTATTTAAATATTTAAGTACATTTATTGAATTTAATTGATTTATTTACAGTATTCAAGACAAGGTAAGTAAATGGCAACATTTTAATTATGTTTTGACTACTTTATTCTTTATCCAGCACCTTGTTTGAGTGATCATTCATATTATCCTTTCAAAAATAATCATATGTTTGTGAAGAAAATACTATTTTTCTTCGCTTAACTGAAGATCACCCTAAGCATTTACACTGGCAGTGACATACATTAGATATCTATATCCTGTTTTCAATGATAATCATTGTTTTATTAACAATATGTTTTCTTTCCACTTTTTTTTATAGTAATATTCATGGGAGAAATATGCTTGAATAAAAAGAAAAAGCTTTACTGTTTTATATAACCTTTGTGATTTGTCTATTTATGACTCTGCTGCCATTATGGTAATAATCCTCTTCTTTGGTCCCAGTGTGGCGTCAGGTTTATTATTTGGGTCTTCAGATTAAAATGTTTAAGAACCTCAGTTTTAGAAACATTAGATTCAGTGTTTTTTAAGGAGTACTGTCTACTAGCTGTATTTTTATTAGGAGATTTCAGTGCTCACACAGGTAATGATTTAGATCAAGAGTTCCCAAACTTTTTTCGGCCGCAGACCCCTTTACCAAAAACTTTTAAAGCCATCGAACCCTAGTCATTTACTTTACTTACTCAAATTAATAAATTTGTACAGTACTCAATAGTAAATATTTCACTAGATATCAAACTTTTAATTTTAATCACTTCTAATTAATTATTGAAAAAGATAAAAGGACTACAGAATATGGTATTATCTTGCGCAACATTTAATATTGAAACCTGCACTAACAAAAATGAAAGCAAAAAAATACGAGCAGAGTTTTTTTTACATTTTTGACATTTATGAAATAAATACAGTATGTAAATTTAAAATAAGTACAAATAGTCCAAGCTGTACTGTTTGCATTTCTTTTTTGGTTCAGTCATATTATTATCTGAAGAAATGAAAACTTTTATTAACAAGCAATTTCGACAGCCCCGTGATAAAGAAAAAAAACAATAAAGCATGTACTTAACTTGAAACAGAAGATTTCTGTTCAAACTCGAACAAATAAAACTGTGTCCTCTGATTTTCTTTTTCGTAGTACTGCTCCTCAATAAATGATATTCAAAGTTCAAATCACAAATAAGTACATGTCACATCAAACTAACCAATTTATAGTGTTTTATGAAAGCATGACCGTACAAGACTGATAGATTCTGCGGATATCGAATATCCGTCGTCTTGCCTACCGTGAGCAAGTGTGGACATGCAACGGTTTTTCATGTCTGCACTTGCTTTGATACGTTCGATAAGACAATGCACAGACATGTTTATGCTACATGTATTTTCATCGGAGGCATGACCACGGTGGGGGCTGGGGTGGGCACTGCCCCCCCAGAGACAAACCGTGCCCACCCTGCGAAATGCTCTGTCTGTCCAATGAAAACTCTGGAGAAGAAAAACATTTGATTTTCAAAACTGAGTTGCTTTCCAATTAGACAGGCACCGTGCTGCTCACAGTTCACTTGGCTGCCCATTTTGCAGCACATTTTGAACCTGTTGACCGCATTCTTTAATCAAAACGGCGTATACGTTCCATTCTTCTTTTATTCTCTGGTTGGTAACACCAAAGGCTATGCATAGGTGGCTTATTAAAAAGTAGACATTTTCAGCCTCTGTCCCTCCGCAAGCTAATGTCTCCACAGTTGAGGCCAGCACTGCTGCTACCAACACGGAGCTCAGCGCACCCACATCAGGAACTGAAACTCCAAAAGATGTAAATAAGCCTACACAATCCTCCAGCTCTGCACCCGTGTCAGGTACTCCAAACCTCTGCCTTCGACAAAATATACAGTCCGGTCTGCCTGACTTAAATATGGACAGCCCATCCCAACCCATTTTAATTAATTATCCCAAGCACACATTCGGAAAGACACTCATATGTTTTAGTGCAAGCTGGTATCAGTATCGACCATGGCTTGAATATTTTGTTGTCCGTGATGCCAGTTTTTGCTTTGCCTGCCGCAAATTTAGTGTTTCCAGTTCGGATATATTCACCAAACACGGCTACACTAATTGGAAAAAAGCTCTAGAAAAAGACGGTGGCGGCTTTCACAAACACGCGTCTAGTATCCCGCACGTCAGAGCCATGTCTGCATGTGTGGCAGAGTTAGTTTATTATGTTTTATATTTTTGTGAACATTCTCAAAACTATTTTTTTATATACTGAAATTCTTCTGTTTTATATATTGTGAATTTTGTTTAATGTGAATGCAATCATTGTATCTTTTGTATATAGTTCCTGTTTGCCTGTTGTAGCGGGGGCAGGGGGGGGGCTTTAATTAATGTAACACCCATTAGACGCACATGCAGTGTACAGCACTCTCCCGGCAAAAGTTTGATGACACTTTTGTAAGTAAGGCGCTTCTCAATACTCTCCGTCTCTCGTGTAAGCTGACAAGTTTTGAATTAGTGTTTTCTGTCTGAAACTGCATGGAAGCATCATGTAATATGGTTATTAATGTATTTTGAGGTTCTGTCGTCACTTTTGGTCGGCAGAAATGGCTTTACATGTTGCCCCTGAGGTGATGTCAGCTGTGAGAATCTAACATGGATTATTGACATTGCAGCCACCAGTTCTACCACTCACTTAAAAGAAATCTCCATCATTTAGTTTTAGATCTGACTCTTAGGTTAATGACATGGTCTTTCTGTGCATTACAAAACAACTGTCCAATAGATGGGACATCGCAGACATTAATGCTAAATACAGCCAAAAGAGTGGCTGCCAGGCAGTCAGAAATTTGCTTAAATTAAAGATTCATATTGATGAATTAACTGATAATTGTAGCAACAGAAAAACTTGAAATATAGAGAAACAATGTGTTTGGCTTTGGTCAAAAATGTATCAGTCAAAGGCCTGTTCTTCACAAGCCAGCAAGACAATGCCCTAAAACACCCTGCCAGCTCATTTAAGAAATCAGTCAGTCAGTCATTGTCCAACCCCCTGTATCCTAAAACAGGGTTATAGTGGTCTGCTGGAGCCAATCCCAGCCAGCACATGGCAGGAACAAATCCCAGGCAGGGTGTCAGCCCACTGCAGGGCACACACACACACTCACACACTAGGGACAGTCTAGGATCGCCAATGCACCTAACCTGCATGTCTTTGGACTGTGAGAGGAAACTCATGAAGACACAGGGAGAACATGCAAACTCCACAAGGGGAGGACCCAGGAAGCCAACCCAGGTCTCCTAACTGCGAGGCAGCAGCACTACCACTGCACCACCGTGCCGCCCTCATTGAAGAAGTTAAAATCACTGGCCAAAAAATCTTTTGATTTAAATCCAATCCAAAATACATTTCACAGAAAATACTTTATAACAAATCTGCAAATGGAAAGGTTTTGCAAAGCATTTCAAAAAAACAAAGAGGTTGGTGATGTTAGTGTATCAGTGACACAGTTTAAATTGATTATGTAGGCCTACATCATTATTATTTTCTACATTTTACATATAGCTGTACAAATAGCTTGTATTTACCATACATGCACGTGAGGAAATATTTTAGTTTGAATATGATTCATCATATAAACTGTAGATCAAAGCCTTTTTGAAATGTAAACATTCAAAGTGAAGCTAGAACACACTAACAGTCCTAGAAAGTGTCAGAATTTACGATTGTGGAGAGAAAGTGGAAGAAGAAGAGGAGTATACAGTATGTAATTAAATCACTTATTGGAAAAATGAAGATAATAATACTATGTAAGATTGTGTTCATGGTGACATCTACCACACCCTAGTGCTATTTTATCACAATGGCTTAACATTTGAGTACTTTTGTTTTGGAAGTCATTAAGCCACCCAGCCTTTGGATGTCTCTTCTCTAAACCAAACCACTGGGGCACAGTTAAAGAGCCAATCATCTCTTTGACAGATAAGAAACTTGCCCCATGTTAATGTTGTACCAGAGACACTATTTCCAAAATCAAGCTTCTGATGCTCTGTCTCTACGGTATGAAAAGAATACTGCTCCAGAAAATTATATTTTTTATCGTTACATTTGCCATATTGTTTGCAGAAATGTCTGAGAAATACTTTTAATCTCATGTTTTTAAGGAAGTGGAGATCACAAAGTTTATAACAGGCGTCAATGGCTAATACTGAACAAAACTAAACAATATTAAAATGTCCAGGGAAACAAAACTCAATTTAGTCATGTCTCAATATCCACAGGTCATTTATCCAGTCATGCTCTTAGTTCACAAGGAGTAAAACAGAAGCATTTTCTGGTAAAATAATGTTGTAAAAAATACTTCCAGAAAAATCAGACTAGAGAACAAACAGGAAGTGCACTCAGCTGAAGACAGGACACTTGAACAATGAATTAGTATACAGGTGGATCTTGTAGGACAGGCAGGCATTATCTATTTTGCTTGGGCACATAAGTCCTTTACTTAAGAAGGAGCTGCCATACTCTCTTCAATTGACTTTTAACCTCAGTTCAAATGTCACTTCTCTCTCCAAAGGGCATCTTTAAAATGCAGTTTCTGGATCTCATGTGAGAAGACTGATCAATCACAGGCAAACTGACATCCATATATGTGTCCGTAATGTACCATTTAAACACTTGGTTGGGGAGAAAGAGCCATAATTTAATGACTGGCACCCTTGAGGGACAAAACTGTGCTCTAATTATCAACCAAAAAGATTGGGCTTATGTGCATGTAAGGCATCAATGGAAAAGCGGTAATTTCTTCCTTTATAATCCATTACAAGTCTAAGATATGTCCTCTCTTTATGCTTTGTGCTCTCGGCATGGACGCCTGTCGCCTAAGGTGTGGCCATAGCCAAGGCTGGTGTGATCCTTTTCATTCCAAAGGTTAATTTGGCACTGGACTGGAAATGTAGAGGACCCCAGGTGAGTTAGATGAGGGTGATATAAGTCCAAAACTTGCTAAATTTAAGAATGGCTCACAAACAAGGGAGGTTGTAGGTAATTCAAAATGTTCATCTACCTAAAGACAGGAGTTGCCTGATCGCTGACTACCTAGCAGATATACATTTTATGCTAGCAAACAAGGACACCGTGTGTGAAACTACAAACACAAACTGCAATACCGAATGTAATCAGAAAGTGCAACCAAAGTGAAAAAGGAAAAGAGCTCCTGAAATTCTTCTACATGTGCCAGAAAAAGCCAACCCAGATGGATTGGGACAAAAAAATCATCTCCTCCAGGAATCAACAGAAGCCAAACCAAAAGCACACCTACTATCTTCAGTTTAAAAACTTCTGTTCATAGTACTTTAACTTAGTATTTCCAGTAATTATACTCACAGAAATGGGTGTTATGGAATAGAAATGCTGGTGCATATTGTAAAAGTTTAGGGGATATTTGTAAAGAAATGTATTGAAATAAAAAAGACAATCAGTCTTTCTGCCTCAGGTAAAATATTTTCTATGAAATTAATATTCCCTGAATATACAAAAAAATTAAGACTTAAGACTAATTAAATAGGGACTTTAAAAAGGTCCCTCTATGAGAGTATGTGGATATTTGTGTGAGTGCATCCTGTGTTGTGCACAGTCCTGTTAGAACAATAAAAGGACGGTAAAGCAAATCTGCATATACTGATATAGATTTTACATAACGTTTCCAGATGTTACTTGATGACAAATATTTTAAAATATTAGTTGTTTGAGTGTAGAGATTTAAAACCACAATCTGCTGCTTGCACAAGTATTGACATCACTTTGTTTTGGCAGCTCAAATGTGAAATTGCCCTGGGAAAAAAAAAAACTAGCCTCTGCTTGTGCCCATTTGAAATCACTATTAATATGAAGTAATGGTAATAATAGTCACCACTAAATTGATAAAAGTAAAGATCACAAAAGACTATAAAATTACTGTAAATCACAATATTTCCATCTCATGCTACAAATAGCCAGTCCAATTTATTAAGAAATGAAAGCTCCATCATAACAGACATACATTGCTCATAAAAACGTGTCTGCCAACTCAACTTCAAAGTTAAGAATGGTCAATGGCAATTATTAGAGGCGCACAAAATGCAATGGTTGATAGAAAAGATGCATCAGTAACCCAGTTCAAGACCCCAGCAAGACAATGGGCTGTATTGGAGGATGGAAGAATGAACTTACAGAAGTTTGGAATTTGCAAGAAAGGCAGAAAATGGAATCAAATTTACTTTTGAAAAAATATTTTAGCAAAAAGTGAAAATGGCCTCTGAATGTATAAATTCTTTTATCAGTACTGACTGAATAACAGCTTAAGAAAATAAGGAAAACAAAAAAAAAAAATACATATATTGCAAAGGGGTTTATGTCAACCCAGGGGTTAAGACCACTGTTTAACAGCACCGGAGCACAAATTCAACTTTATGCCCAGGCACGGTCCCTGTGGCATTGGCACACATTTCTCTCTTACTGTAAAGATATTCAGGTTAGGTTTAATCGGTGACTCTGTATTGGCTGGGTTGGAGTGAGTTTGCTCTGTGATGGATTGCGGTCCTAGCCAAGGTTGGGTCCTTCACCTGATTCTACCAGGATATTGTTACAAGGAGCTTCAGCCCTAATAACACTGGGATGTGATGGATTTGGGAAAACAAGTGAATTATGGACTGATGTGAAAGAAACCAAGCACCCTTAAATAATAACAAAATATTCTTTAATCTGAAATACACATTATGAGCAATACATTTGATAGGACAAAAAAAAAAAAAAGAACCATCACCAGTTTCCTTGCCGAAACACTATATTCAAGCATCAGTTGGATCAGGAACCAATGTACAATACAAGTATGTATTCTTTTCTACTTTCAATGTATTTAATAGAAAGGGCTATACACATCTATTTGCTCATGAAACCACTATATACCATAAGAAAGTATAGAAGTAAGATCTTCCTGGAGTGTTAAGTCTGCAGATTAAAGACAGCTGAAGTGGCATGCAAAAGTCTGGGCACCTTGTTTAAAATGTCTGTTCCTGTGAAGAGTTAAGTGAGCAGAAGATGAACTGATCACCAAAAGGCACATTTCTTTAATATTTTAAGCAAGACTGTATTTTATTTCCATCATTCACAGATACAAAATACCAAAAAAATGAAAAATGCCAGAAGCAAAAGTTTGGGCACCCAGCGTGGTCTGTACTTAGCAACACTGCATTTGGGAAAGAATCACAGCTTGTAAACACTTTTTATAGCAAGCTAAGAGTTTCACTTCTTACTTTGGGTATTTTCACCCATCAGTGCTTGCAAAAGGCTTCTAATTCTGTAAGACTCTGAGGTCATTTTGAATGCACTGCTCTTTTGAAAGCCATCAACAGATTCTTCAGGGGGACTGTGAGGGACATGCAAAACCGTCAGTTTACATATCGAGGTATTTCATTATAGATTTTGAGGTGTGTTTTGAATCATTGTCTTGTTGTACGACCCATTCTCTTTTTAACTTCAACTTTTATACAGATGGTGTAATGTTTGCTTCCAGAATTTGCTGGTATTTATTCAAATCCATTCTTCTCTCTTCCATTGACACATTTCCTGTGCCACTGACTACAACACAAGCCTAAAGCATGATTGATGCACTCCCATGCTTAATAGTTGGAGAGATGTTCTTTTCTAGGAATTCTGCACCACTCCAAACATACATTTGTACATTGTGACCAACTGTGTTCTATTTTGTCTTCATTAGTCCAGAGGACTTGTCTGCAAATCTATAAGCAAGCCTGATGCATTTTGGAAACTTTAGACACCGAATTTTGTGGCTAGGATGTAGGAAAGGTTTTCTTCTTTTGAATCTACCACACGGGTATATTTGTCCAGGTGTTACTGAACAGTAGAACAGTGCACCACCACTCCAGATCCTGCTAAATCTTCTAGAAAGTGTTTTGCAGTCAAAAAGGGGTTTTTATTTACCATTCTAGCAATCCAGCAAGCAGTTCTTTCAGAATGTTTTCTTGGGCTATCAGACCTCAACTTGACCTCCACCGTTCCTGTTAACTGCCATTTCTTAATAACAATACAAACTGAGGAAACAGCTACCTCTTAATGCTTTATCTTCTTGTAGCCTTCTTCTGCTTTCTGAGCATCAATTATATCATTTGTCAGTGTGCTAGGCAGCTGCTTAAAGGAGCTCATGGCTGCCGATTGTTGGGACAAGGTTTGAGTAGTCATAGAATTTATACAGCTTTGCAAATTTACATTACGATGACTGTGAACAAGCCATAGCCCTAACAAGCCAATGAATGTCGGAGACCGTGGGAAAAGTTTACTAGGATCTCAAATATCTTGGGGTGCCCAAACCTTTACATGGTGCTTTTATTCACTGTACAATTGTACAAAACAAAAACAATAGACTAATCTTGCATAAAATGCTGAAAAGAAATGTGTCATCTTTAACTTTATGCCTTTTGGTAATCAGTTCATCTTCTGCTCACTAAACTCTTTAAAGTAACAGACGTTTTAAGCAAGGGTGCCCAAACTTTAGCATGCCACTCTGTAACACCTGACTGAGGCTGTCGAATCACTTTCACAGCAGGAAAAAAAGAAAGAAAAAACAAAAATAGTCAAATGAAGAATTATGGAAAACTCCGTAAGCAAGAAGCTTCAAAGAATTTTCCGCAGGCCAATTTGAAATAAATTATACAGCAGTGAACCAAAGTGAATTACTTCAGTTTTGTGTTCTAAGGGAGGACACTCAAAATACTTTTAAAAACCACAAATACTATTGTTACTTTTATTATACCAATATCTGTGTTTAATCTAATGTTATATATTGTTTTCTTGGGCAAATAAACCCTGTCCAGATGATTAATTTTAAATAAGCTTCTTGGGTGGACTTTGCACAGTACAGTATACATACATTATTTTAACTGAATACATACATTTTCAAAGAGATCAAGTTGTTATTGTAGATGAAGGTATTTTTTCAATGTGTATTAGGAATTTACCTAAACAACAGGAGAAACGCTACTTTTTACGAGAACGGAATAAATAAAGAAATAGATGTTCTAGTTCAAAGTTATAAGCTGACATGCCAAAGCATGACATCTGCTCATCTATTTGTAAACTACAGTATTAGACCATAAAATGTCACTTAGCACCATATTAGAATAATCTAAGTAATTAACTCTTGAGTGTAGTACTTTTAAGAATATTTACATTTTATTTTTATGTTCTTGTATTTAACATCTTGTAAAGTGATACAGGGATTATACAGTATATTACACACACTCACGAATACATGCTATATATTTATGCATTTTTAAATATACTGTAGAAAATATACACATACAAAAATATATGTCTGTGTGAGCAATGTGTGTAATACACAGATGTATACTTTTAAGATTAAACCACAAGTTTAACCGAAGTATGCATAGCATGTAAACAGTCATACACTCTATATAATATAAAGCTTCATTCAAGCTTCAACAACAAAAGGCAAAAAAATACCAAAAAACAAAGACCACCATAGTAAAGTGATTTCAGTTGTCTTTGCAACTTAAAATAAATGTGAAAAAGAAAGACGACTGTATTAAGGAATTACAAACATTACACAGCATTTACAGGGGATGTTTTTCCCTTTTTACTTTGATTACAGCACAGGTAATAAATGATAAAGTTAATGTAAAAATACTCTAGAACTGATTAAGGAGTGCTATTTTTAACAATTTGTTTAAACCATCCTCCAAAATCTTTGTTTTAAATTAATTTCTGTATCAAACTAAAAATGAAGATAAATACTATAATAAATTATAGATTTTGTTCAGTAACAAAGTATCAACACAGTACTGAATGACTTTGTGGCCATAAATCGTTCAGGTAAAGACATTTGGTGAGAAAAATCTTGAACTCTACAACCAAAGATGTGATTTCGGATTGTATCTCCAGCATAATGAAAAATTAATTTAAAACAGAGAAGGAGAAAACATTAGCAATTAGAAGAAGACATAATTAGAGGAATAGATGCAGATTTTTATAAGGCTACTCTGCAACATCCAGAGGGTTATTGCTTTTTTTTATCCCAACAAGATTATGTTTCGGACATTAACTGCAGATAATATTTTATTACAGTGAACTCAGAACAAAAGCTTGTCTTTTGTATGGTCAGTCCTGCAAAAAACATGTTCATGAGTTAAGACCACTGAAACTTAAAACAACATACAAGCACACCTCCTCCAAAGCTATCTTCCACAAAAATATGCACGGTCAAACTAAACTCTAAATCTAATTGCCAAAGGAACAATTTTAACCTTATTCTTTCCACACAGAATTATAATGATTTTGACAGTATCTGCAACAAAACACAAACTTTCAACTTCAGAAAGCCTGCTTGTCAACAAAGTATATTCTTTCACACATTGCATTAACAAAACGGTACAAAAAGAAAAAGGCAATGCATTTTAGCAACAATATGTAATGAGTTAAAATTCCCCTTACAGGTTAAAAAATGGCCTAATAAATTACCTCACTGTGTTATGAGGTTTAAAATATATGGAATTCCCTTTAAGAGAAATATTTATAAATATAAACTTTATTTTTTTTTTACAGTTAGTAGCAGTTGAAATATGTAAATATACATTATTTGTAACTTTTATCAAAGTTGCCTTTAACACATAAATTATTCTACATATAAGATCTATGTAGAAAAAAATTGGGTGACTGGAAATTTATATATAAAAATTTTCACCAGATACCCTTAAAATCAACAACGGATTTAGTTATGTTAACCATGACAAGATAAATAAGGTAAGGACTTTAATCTTTTTAAACACAGCTATGGCAAATCTTTATCAAACAATTTCCAAAAACATAATTGGTCTGTCAGGAACAATTTAGTCCAATTCTGTTAACTTCTTTTTTTGTTATTTTCCATAGACTGACAATCTTCAGATGCCATTAGCACTGGCTTGGGACTTCTGAGCATCTGCTGAACCTTTACACTGATGAAAAAGAGGCAGCATTAGTTGTTAGTGGCACAAAAAGTATAACTGCAAAATTTCTGATTACATAGGCAAGGCTTATAATATATATGCATGCTTTAGGATTAGATTCTTTTAGATATTTTTTTTAAAGCATCATGATTATTGAGATAAGTGTTAGTATGAAAATTGTCAGTAAACTGTCATAATTATTTAAAAGGAGAAAAAAATATTCTCACAAATTCTACTTCCTAGTGAAGTTCACAAACATTCTTATTATACAGTATGTAATGTCATATGCATGAGAGTAGGGAGCTTTCAAAGGGCTTGTGTGGTCTCATTAGTGACTAGAGTGGCTGCTGGTATTGACAGGTTGTCCTTTTTCATCCACAGACCAGGGGCCTCATGTATAAACGGTGCGTACGCACAGAAATGTTGCGTAAGAACTTTTCCACGTTCAAATCGCGATGTATAAAACCTACACTTGGCGTAAATCCACGCACTTTTCCACGGTACCTCATACCTTGTCGTACGCAAGTTCTCCGCTCGGTTTTGCAGACTGGCGGCACCCAGCGTCAAAGCAGTGCTAATGTTCCTGTATGGTTACACCTTATTTTCCTGACGCGGCTTTATAAATACACCGAAACTAACCGCATATTGTTTATTAGTGTAATGCATCCGATTGTAATTAACTTGTAACAATATAATGGTAGAGGGAACAGCCATAGTATTCCAAATACCATAACTGCTTTAGCGTTGTTACTCTCACTTCTTCTTCTTTTTCTTCTTCTTCTTCTTTCAGCTCCTCTTGTTAGGAGTTGCCACAGCAGATCATCTGTTTCAATATTACTCTCACTGCCCCACTCAGAGTATTTATATCACTGTATCTGAGTGTGAATCACAGCAGCAGCTGATCGGAAAGGGAATTATCGGTATACAGCTTCAAGGACATGCTGTCTCAGGCACTGCAAAATGTTTTAAAGCCTTTCCTGTACGGACCTCGCGGTTCAGAAACAGAAACGATATCATTTATAAGGTGAAATTCAGCAAAATATGTTTATTAAATTATACAGATACAACTTTAACGTCATTTAAATAATCTATATTCTTCACTGGGAGTGTCGTTAAGGATAGAATAATTAAATATGTACCACAAAGACATTTCAATGTTCTTTAAACGTTTTGAAGAATCGGTGCTAAGCTTACAGATGGCTTAACGTCTATTACAGAGCTGATTATATGGCGATCGGTTACTTGGGGAAAGAAAAGCACTGACTGCAGTGATGGCTACGCCAATATATATCTATACTAATAAAAGGCAAAGCCCTCACTCACTCACTCACTCACTCATCACTAATTCTCCAACTTCCCATGTAGGTAGAAAGCTGAAATTTGGCAGGCTTATTCCTTACAGCTTACTTACAAAAGTTAAGCAGGTTTCATTTCGAAATTCTACACGTAACGGTCATAACGGTCAATAACGGTTGACAACATCCGCCATGTTGAACTTTCTTATTTATGGCCCCATCTTCACGAAATTTGGTAGGTGGCTTCCCTGCGCTAACCGAAACCGATGTACTTACTTATTTCGATTGGATGACGCCACGCTCGGCCGCCATATTGAACTTTCCAACGTCACCAATTTTCAATCTTCCCGTGTAGGTAGAAGGCTGACCCCATCTTCACGAAATATGGTAGGTGGCTTCCCTGCAGTAACCAAAACCGCGATGTACGCATTACTTATTTCGTGGTATGATGCAGCTGTCGGCCGCCATATTGAACTTTAACGGAAACCGATGTCCGTACTTATTTCGTTGGTATGACACCACTGTCGGCCGCCATATTGAACTTTCCAACGTCACTAATTCTCCAACTTCCCGTGTAGGTAGAAGGCTGAAATTTGGCAGGCTCATTCCTTACAGCTTACTTACAAAAGTTAAGCAGGTTTCATTTCAAATTCTACGCGAACGGTCATAACGGTCAACAACGTCCGGCATGTTGAACTTTCTTATTTACGGCCCCATCTTCACGAAATTTAGTAGGTGGCTTCCCTGAGCTAACCGAAACCAATGTACGCACTTATTTCGGTGGTATGATGCCACTGTCAGCCGCCATATTGAACTTTCCAACATCACTAATTCTCCAACTTCCGTGTAGGTAGAAGGCTGAAATTTGGCAGGCTCATTCCTTACAGCTTACTTATAAAAGTTAAGCAGGTTTCATTTCGAAATTCTACGCGTAATGGTCATAACGGTCAACAATGTCCGCCATGTTGAACTTTTTTATTTATGGCCCCATCTTCTCCAAATTTGGTAGGCGGCTTCCCTGCACTAACGAAACCAATGTACGTACTTATTTCAGTGGTATGATGCCACTGTCGGCCGCCATATTGAACTTTTCAACAGTCTTTGTTACTTATGGGCCCGTCTTCAAGAAATTTGGTACACGGGTTCCCAACGCTAACTGAATCCTACTTACGTACCTATATACGTCCATAGCCTGCACCTCGGTCACCGTGTGAGGTGGCGTTGGGTCCCCCATCCCAACGCCTCCCACATTGTTGGCTGCCTGACTATATAAGACCGTCCGTCGCTCCGGTCTCTACATTCCCTTCCTTGCTTCGCCACGGGATTCACGTCTCCCTACTGATAACTACAACCTTTTTGTTTAATCCACGGCTTCTCGGCTGTTTTATTGTTTGTTTATTACAATTATAGTTATTGTATAGGTATTTTACACTTACTTTACATTGCTCAGGTACCCATTTCCTTTATCATTCCAACCCTCATTACCATGTGTATTGAGGTGATCTCTATCGATCAAAGAACTGTCACTTACCGAGTGGTTTTCATGCCCGGAGATACTGTACCACCTACCTTTTCCATTCTCTTTGTTACATATTGCACGGCCATATCAGGCTCACCCTTGATATCCGGAGGAACATTCTGTCTTATGTATTGAATGACTGGGACAGGTTCAAGGTGTGGACTGATGACGGTACAGGAGATGATTAGACTACACAGGAGCACTAGAAGAGTGAAATTCTTAAGCCCTTCACCTATGGTTCTGAATGTGAGTTGATGGCTGCCGCTGAATTGTTCGGTTGTCGCTTTCAAGTGTACCGAAATGGCCAAATATTTTACACCTTTCGACAAACGCCAATGCCTCTTAAACATCTTAGATTCACAGGTGACGATTTCAATAGTGGACACTTTGATGTTTATGAATGTTTAAACTCTCAAAAGCTGGATGTGATTTTATCGATGAAACCGGTTGTGTGCTTACAACGCTTGACAGATGCCGAATGTCACTTCAACACAACAAATCCTGCAAATACTGTCGTAATTGAAACAAACCATGAAACTCAAACCGATTATGACAGCAGCAATCCAAGCTGTGAGATTTGAGACAAGATTACTGTTCACATGGCCAACTGTAAGTTACATGCTCAAGAGTAAGCTCAGCGCACAGCTTGGTCATGTTACAACCGAAGGGCAGAACTGACAACATGGTATACATAGAGATCCTTAACAAATAATTATTGGCATATCTTCCCTCAGTTTAAAAAGGTTTAATTTTTTTTCTTAATAAAAATTTGAATGCAGTACTTCGCCGCTACGAAGCGGGTATTTTGCTAGTTGAATATAAAACAGAAAGAGAAAACAACAACACAGCTAAAAACACAGCGACAAATTTCGGCAAAAGTTAAATGCTTGTGTCATTAGCACGAGACGGCTATGCAGCCATCCACTGTGCATAAGCTACCTTACTGACGGGCGGGCGAAGGAGCCACCGATTCTTCCTCTTCCCAGTGCCACCACAAGCCTAGAGCCCCTGATTGTACTGCTGCAATAAATTATTTCATCGAAGTGAAACACATGTTTAATAACGTGCTTTAACTCCTATCATCATGAAAATGATATCACGTATACATCTCAGTATTTTAGTTATTCAGAGAACTGTAATATTACGAATGTAATTGATTCTGTGTCCAGTTGGAGGAAGAGAGCCGGTTTAAAAAGCAAGTAGTGATTCACACACATAGAGCACATAGAAGATCAAATACAAAACAAAGCATTTACGTGCTACTTTAATTACGATGTGATTTGAGAAACTGGTTAATTAAACGATTTTAAGATGAAGTTTATGATGTTCTACTTTAATGACAAAATAAACTACGTGATTAAAGTGGAAATGTCGAGATTGAAGTTGACATTTCGTGCTTTTTCCTCACTGTGTGCCTTTTTTCTCTGTACCCTAATAAGCTTTCATATGACACTCAGACAGTGGGCTTACAACTCGGCTTTTCACGGCGACTTTGATATGTGACTTCTTTTTTATTTCCAGCACTGTGCGATTTGTGAATGTGAGCTTTCAAGTTTCTCCAACACGCTATGTCACTCGATCAACTTCCTTTTGTTGATTATACCACGGTTTCTTTGAACAAATAGTATGTTTTTCCTTTGCCTCCACTTGGTATTCGCTGAAATTCTTATATTTTCCCCGTGCTTTTCCCATTGTCTTTTCACAGAAGGCTGCGCTTAAGGGCGATTTATATTGATTTGCATATTCAAATAGGCGTAATTCTGGGAGGATTTGGGGCATTACATAATGCGCGTGCATGAGCGTTAGTTTTCACGCTGGTCGGGATTTATGTAGCGGAAGAACGTGGAAGTTGGAGTACGCACAGATTCCTGCATCTGGATTTTTCTGTGCGTAAGCACATTTCGGCTTTTGTGCTTACGCCATGTTATAGTGCGAGTTCTACGCACAGCGTTATACAGGAGGCCCCAGAAGCTCAGAATGTCAAGGACCCGTGAAGTCACTCTCAGACACGCAACTTTCTTCCCTGAAGAAATATAGCCCTCCACCTGCCATCATGGAGGTAGTTCACTAGATGGATTCACACGTGTGACTCTTGTTTTACTTTACTGCTTGTGAAAACAATCAATCCTTTAAAATATATGAGGATCACCAGCCGGTGCCTCAGTTCTTTTTCTGGCTTTACTTGTTTAATTTTGGTATAGTCGGACGCCAAATCATTCCAAAAAAACATTCCTTAAAATGTCAGAGGTCAAATATTTAGGCTACACAGGGAATACTTATACATTCCCAGTGGTTGTAACACACAACTCTACATTCTCCAGGATTCTAGGGTAAGCCTGATTTAACTTTAAAAACAGAAGGACAAAAGCCACACCCACTGTAAGTTCAGGCCTAATAACTAACAGAACTTCCCCATCACAGAATGCCTCCATGCCAAACCAGTCCAAAATGAGAGATGGCAAGGGGGGTGTCATGAGTGCGATGGCAAAGACTTAAGGGAGTCTCCATCAGAGGTTTCTAACAGAGCATCACAACAAGATATAGATCCTGTGTTGTTCAGCCATAAATACAGAAGGGATTAACCAGAGAAAAAGAGGAGGATGAAACAGGAAGTGACCTCATATACCTCAGATATTCTAAACTTCTAGTCTGTGGGTGAAAAAAGGACAAAATGTGAATACAAGAACCTCCTCTCAACTCAGGGTGGAACTAACGAGACCGCACAAGCTCTCTTAATGTCTTCTACTCACACGTCCTTGACAGTGGTCGTAACATCATATATTCAAGCATAAACGTGAATGCTACATTCATTTTTAGTTTACTTGAATATTTGTTTAAACTGATAAAATACTTATGGATAAAAAGCAACAAATGAGGCACATTATAAAGTTTGAGAACCTGTGAATGAAGACAAATGAAAAATCTCTGATGGAAAGATAGAGTAGAAAGCTATGAGACAAATTCTACAAATGTACATCTTCATATACATCACTTATCTCAGCCCTTCTGTGTACCACTGCAGGTAACAATGAAGTCTGTCTATAACAACACAGAGTTTTTTTTTCTTCCCACAAATAAAGATAAAATGTTGCATCTGTTTAGTTTATTTTAATTCAGTGCAAACTAATAAGAAACAGGATCTTTTCAAAAATGCAGAGGAAGTGATTGCATTTGTTGTTTTAGAGACATCTGTTTAAGAGTTTGGAGATTGATGGAAGTCTGACTTTACTAAAACAAATATACTTAATAAAGGAAGGGCTGAACTATCAATTCTGCATTGTGCCACCATTTCCATTTTGTTGCTTGTCATAATATAACATACAAATAAAGCAAAAAATGGTAGGATTTTGGGTGCTTTATTAATTACTTTCTTTACACTTTTCCAGCAAAGCAGGGTTAAGAAGTTCCCTCTTGAAAAGCAGACAGACAGGTGTTGGATTATTATAACTATTTATATTTATATATATATATATATATATATATATATATTGTCGCAGGTGGCTGGGTGTAGGGCGTGACCCCCACCTAAGTGAAGGCATTGTGTGTGATGGCCAGGACTTTATATATGATATATATATATATATATATATATATATATATATATATGATATATATATATATATATATATTGTCGGAGATGCCCAGGAGGACTGGAAGAGGACTTACGTCCACCTCAGACCATGTGGGGTCGACCACCCTGGTTCCTTTGGGGGCCACGGGTACACAGCTTTGAAGCTCTACCCTGTAGGGGCCCGTGATCACCGCCAGGGGGCACCCCTGTGCCTTGGGAGCCCTGGACCTCAGCACTTCCGTCACACCCGGAAGTGTCGGGGGAAGAGGACTGGGAACACCCGGAGTGCTTCCAGGTACGCAGCTGGCATTTCTGGGAAGCACCTGGAGAACACCCGGGTGTCTAGAAGAGGGGCCACCTCCCTTCAGACAATGGCTGGAGTCAGGAGGAGAAGACAAGGCCTTGGAGGAGAGGCAAGGAGGCGGCCTGAAGAAAGAGAAGGCACTGTGTTGTGGCCAGGACTTTGGGGGTTTGTCGTGCACTATTGTAAATATGGACCGAGTAAATAAACGTGTGTTGGGTGACATTAATGTGTCCGTATGTCTGTGTCCGAGAGAGAGAGAGAGAGAGAGAGATGAATAGTTAAATAGCTCAATCTTTCCCTGTATTAAAATATAGCATACTCCTGCAAATGGTGTAACTTACAGTAGTAATTTCAGCAGCCTTTGCCGATTTGCTGCTAATGATTTCTGCAGTCTGATCTTCAAGTCTCTCTCCCTGAAAACAGAATCAAAAATTTTAATTCAACGTGAGAGCTAAAGAAGGGCAACCACTAAACTGTTCAAACTCTATTTTATCTATGAAGTAATGTCTATTTATAGACAAAAGAGGCTAATGTACACTAAGGTGCCATAGGGTTACTGGTCTAAAACACCATATATGTTAAAGTAGTAGAAAAATACCAGAGGAAACCGACGTCTGATCCCAAAGAATGGTGAATAGTAGGAGAATGCAAATACCTAGAAAAAGGTGACCAATCTTTAATAGACTCATTGAAAATTTTCTGAACAGATAACACATCTTTAAAAACAATTTCAGAACTGTTAAAACCTTACTGTTATACTACTCTAAAATACAGGTAAAATTCCGTTGCAACGATCTTCCAGGGACCTAAAATGTATTTTGTTGTAATGAGATTCTGTATTTGTCACCATAGTGCTTTCTTTAACTTGCATCCATGCGTTTGCAATCATTTCAATAGCTTCTTTCACATTAATTTTAATCTCCTCCTGTCTACAAGTTATGCTGATGAGAATTTTTCTTAGCATTTCCTTGCGATAATACACTTTTTCAGGGTGCAAATGATGCCCAAATCCAAAGACTGAAGCACTGCTGTGCAATTGGTTGGGAGGAATTCAACGTGAACATTATCTAAATGCAGAAGCATGTTGTGGGCAGCACATTTATCAATCAGAAGCCGAATAATCCTTTTCTTCTTCTTCATATTGTGAGGTTTCTGAACTCTTTTGGGGATTGTCACGCTTAAGTGCGTTCTGAAGCGTGATTGCTGCATCTGTGTAAGATTGTTTGTCCTTTGCTGGGGCAGGGCAACAGCAGGCTCACAGCGGTGCAGTGAGGCTTCACAGAAGCAAATCCTAAAAGATTGGGGTTACGCTATAAGTTCCTGTCTTACATCCAAAAAACACAAGGCTGAGCCTCAGTACTTTAGCAAACCAGGTTTATTCTGCTTGAAACAGGAACAGCACGGTTATTTATTGTACCAGGACCTGCCATTTTCCAATAAACAGTCATAGCAGTCAGCAAGGGTCGTGGCCAGGTTAGTAGCCAAGTAATCCTGTGCCCTGCATTTACATTGTTCCTTGCATCACTCATTGAGTTTGCTTTGGGAGAGAGACGAAGCAGAGCTGTGAGCCTACTGTTACCCCGAAAACATATAAAAGTCTTCCACAGACACTGTGATCGCACTTCGGGACGCTCTCCAGAGTGTTGTCCACGGCGCATTAATAGAAATGTTTCTTAAATGAGCATCACTTAACCACATAAAAATGGCTTTTTCGACATCTTCAAATGCAGCAGATTGCATACATTTGCAACCCGAGATTTTTCTTCTTTATTTTTTGCTCAGTCTTTCAAGAAAGTTGACAGTGTCGATGGCGAAATTCCAAAGTCACAGGCAACGTCTTTTTTTCTTTTTGCTGCAATCGAGAGCTACAAAAATGTAAAGTTTTTTTCTAATATAAACTGTTAGCGTTTTTTCGTGTCTGCTGTTTCTATAGGAGGGTGACAATGAGTTAAATTCCAATGGATGTTTTTCAAATGTTGACGAGCAATAAGCAAAAGGTATCACTGAAAACCACTGAAAACAAAAACAGCAAAAAAACAGTACGAGCAAAGTTCGAAGAAAGAAACTTTTTTCACAGTGTTTCTGTTTGGGATTGTTGTGCACAACTGAGCTGTGACCACAGAACTAACTGCTCTGTGAACGATTCATTCATGCATTTCAAGGTCTTTTGGGCACTTCATTGTAATGAAAGTATCTGCTGAATGTACTTCGTAGTAACAAGATTTCTATAGACTTGTGTCATATGGGGAAACTGTCGAGACCATAAAAATACTTTGTTGTAATGAAAATTTTGTTGTAAAGATATTAGTTGTAGCGGAATTTTACCTGTATGCTTAAGACTATTTTTTGAAGATTTAACTTGTTTTTTTAATTAAAACAAAACATTATTATTTATTTAAATGAATACAGTAACTGAAGTCATGTAGCACTCATGTCAATTTTTATTTATTTTTTTAAAAAGGTAGATTTTTTCTTTCATAGTTATGTTGAAAAAGTTTATGGAGTTTCACATAGCAAAAATTTACTTTACCTGTAAATATTTGACAGGAATACAAGTTCCACAATAATACAATTAATTGGAGTCTATCAATAGATTTATTACAAGATGGCAGAGGATTTGCCACATGTGAAATGAAACCATGATTGGAACATCAAAACAAACAACGGCTTTTGATCTAAAGTTAAATAACATGTATAATGTTACCATTAAAATGTACTGTATATTAGAAAAATATAAAATGGAATTAAGAAAAAAACAAAACAAAAAAACTCTGTCATCTATTTAAATGTATGCACTGAATGGTCTAGGCTTTCCTTACAGGAGTATTATGTTTTAATGCTATTTCATTAACTCAACTCAGGTTTACAAATGATTTATAATTTAGTCCAAAACAGTCACCTTTTCGTTAATACATCAAGGCAAGTAAATTATATCATAATGAATATTCTAAAACTAATGACTGAATTAAGCATAACAATTTACAGTAAACAAAAACTTGAATACCTTGATACCATGAATTACTTCAGCTGGATCCATTAGGGTCTCTGTGGTGGGTGTTAATATTTCTTCATTAGTTGGGGCTTCTGTATTTGTAGCAGCAGGAGCAGCAGTCTAAAAAAAAAAAAGAAGAAAAATATAAGAAATCTTTGATTTGGGAATTCTGTTTTTTTTTCTGAAAAACGTGTGTAATTGTTAAGATTGTACCATTGTAACTATGAACTTGCTTACATATACATAAGAGTACTGCAGAAATTATATTTACTTTGATACAGATTGAAAGTACCTTACTTATTACAAGCACAAAAAAATCAAATCAACTTTTTAAGTAGCTGTGATGTCACTGTTATTTGTATTTTTAAAACTACATGGTGAAGAACAGGCAGCTTTTATAGTTTACCTTATAGTAATGTGAGAAATATCTGTGTCATTTGTTTTAAGAATTGCTTTCTTTTCGCCACATATTGGGAAACGGTTTTTAAAAAGGTGCCCAACCTGAACATAGATCAGAAAAAAAATGCTAAATGGAAATGCAGAAAACAAATATGTTGAAAATGACATCAGAAACCCAGGGAAAGGTTTAGCAGCTAGTTCCTTCAAGTCTGCTTGACCTAAGAAAATTCACAAAGACCTACAGTGTTTTAAACTTTACTGTTCCTAGCAATCTGCACAAACAGTATGATTTTTCCTTGTTTCAATTGGAAACCTGTTCTTAGCTTAGCTGATATTGAGTTACAAATACAACACTTTATACTTATGAGGGAGGGGTCATTGATGAAAGTGCTACTGCTCTACAACTTTATTCATACTTGATATAACTGCAATTATGGGTTTACTGTGTCTGTTTTCTTCAAAAGATTATCTTTATGAAAATAGTCCAACTGATTTACTTATTATGTATCTTAGAAGAAATTCTGTTTCTCAGACCGGGCTTATAATTTAACATAAGCAATGTGCAATCAGGCTGTATGCAGGTAGATGATGGCTTGTAGTATAATAGTTTTGCAAACATGACAGTTTATACAACTTTATTCTAGAAAAATGCTAATGTTTTTGTAAGCATATATAGAGAATAAAATTGCCACTGTTTATTTGAATGATGAGTTTAAAATCACAATACTTATAAGTAAAGCACAGATGTACAGTTGCATTGTTATAGTGAACAACATTGACTTTAAGCTTAATAGCTAGATTGCTGCAGCAGCTATGCGTGTGTGTTAAGTGTGAAATAGAAGTCTGTGTTAAGGACGCCAGGCAATTTGAAACAGCAATATTTATGACACTTGAAAAACACATTGTAAACAAGTAAAGAAACAAGGAATACACATCTCTTCATGTACAGTCAGTCAGATTAAATTATACATCATTATTTGTAAAATCACAAAACGCGTTATACATTTTGAGTCTATAGTTTGGAATTACTCTTCACAATATTGTTTTTTTCAGCGTTTACTTACACATACTATATTTGGTTTTTGTCAGTTTGAATTTTATAACTGTTTCAAAGTGTTTACCATTTCACAACCATTCACAATTTGTGTTATTTGTATAAAGATTCCCAATTAATACATCTTTTTATATTTTAGCATTTTAAAAGTTGTAGAGCTGAAACATTGAGTCCCGTGTGTTCATTTCTCACCTTTGCAGTATAGGAACAGTCTGCACCTTTCCTTCCTTTTAAATTTGCCCTCTTTTTATCAATTTTAAATTTTATAAAACCAAATTTTTTCATTTCTGTGCTACAAATGAAAAAACTTAATCACTTCAGCTACTTCTCAGCTTGACTGGCATGACATTTTGAGTTTGCCAGGTGATCTTAATACAGTTACGATTTGCCAACAAAGGGAAATACATACTTTTACTATTACTATTTAGGGTCTGTTTAAGACTTTCTCATGCAGCACAACACTGCCCATGTCAAAAAAAAAAAATGGTTAAAGTATATTTGGAATTAAACCAAAGGAAAAATTTAGGGACAACATTTTTTAGTGTTAATTACAGATATATCAAAGCCAAAAACAAAAGCCTCTCTCAGAGGTTTAAGTAAAAACCCTCAGGACAAGCTATTAACATGATTTAGTACAAATATCCGGCTAGCTGTTTTCTGAAGCTACTTTGTCTATTACTGGGGTCATATGGCAGGAACGAGAAGAAACACCCACATTCACTTATACATTCTCACTTTACAGACACCAATTAACCTACTATGTAAACCTAAAAGGACAATGGAAGTACCATGAGAACCTAAAGTAAATTTGCAGGGACACAACTAGACATATTTAATTAAAGCATAGGAAAAGTTATGCTACATTCTACTTAAAATGGGACGTCAGAATTTCCAAGTACCTAGAAGTAATATTGAACTGGGACATTTGAACTGGGATGTCCCTGCAAGTTGGATTTCCTGCTCAAAAAGACAGGCAAGCCTCAGCAGTCCTGACCTCAAAATCCAAGATTGCTGCAGAAAACATCAACAGTAGTAAAAGCTGTAGTATTATACTCTTTATTGGCACTTCTGTCAGTGTTTCACTAAATCAGTCTTACAGACAGCACTGTCCAACATCTGTCTATCTGTGGACAAGATGATACAGTGTTTGGATGCTTAAAATACCATGTCATGTATTGTTCAGTAGTTGTCTGTATTCTGAAAGAGCAAGCACAACAATGTTTTCTCTGGAGATGTCTCTATTGGTTTTCCAAACGTTTTACTGCCAGAATGAAATATGTTTATGTCAATTATTGTAAAGAGTTTAACCATTTGTTTCTCTCTTTCAAATGACAGGTTTTGGCTTACCTGTTTACATCCTCCTAAATACAAGCTAAACACTGCAATTTGGTGATACAAGTTTACATTTTTTTGTTAGAAAAAGTCAAGTAATTATTTATTCAAACATTTTTTGAACTTGCCTTTTGATAAATGGGGTGTGGCAATTAGATAACGTCAGATGTAAGGTGGGAACCAAACACAAATAAGACACCATTTCACTGCAAAGCATACTAATGCAGAAATACTAAACCAATTTAGTGGGCAACATTTCATGTAATATGCATGTATCTGGGATGTGGAAGAAATTCTGACCATACACACAGGACACAACAAAACCCATATGGACAAAGGGAGAAACTGACACAATGATTAGGCCAGAAATAAAACATAGAGCTTAAAACAGCGGTCTTCATCACAACAATCTGACATTAGATTGCCAAAATAAGAGGACTACATCTGCTTATCATACATGCAATAGGCTTAATACAAAGCAGGTGACAAACATGTACGTGTGTGCATATACCATAACATAAAGAAGGTCTTACCTGGATATTTGGTACAGGTGGGATGATGGGAGGTTTTGCTTTAATGTCAGTCAAATACATGGCACGGGAGAGCAAAAGAAGAGAGGGAGGAACATTTTCCTTTAAATGAAGATCCACCCACTGTGTAATAAATAAAATAATTTAGTTTGAGAAAAGATAAATCTGGTTAATAAACAGTAGTACTTAAATTTACAAGAATCTATTGTTATCAGTGTTCTTCCATTTTGCAAGTCTAGAAGGCTCAAAGCAAAAAGAAACAATCTGGGTGTCACTGCAAGTATCCTAATTTAGAACTGCTGTGAACATTACCTGGTGCTTATGATAATAAGTGACGGGGAAAATTTACATTAATTTAATGCTTTTGCATGCATACATATATTCAATATAGAAGGTGTTGTAGTGGTGGGACAGAAGGCCATTGAGATTAGCATAACAGCAGGACATTTGGGGACATCATGGCTGGGATGGTTAGTGTTCCCCTTTCCTGGCTAGGATGGTTAAGGTTCCCTTTCCCAGTTGGGAGGCTAGGGCGAAAGAAGGGCACTTGGAGGCTGCCTCCTGTGCTCATGTAGGTCCCCCATACACTGGGGGCAGCATACCTGTATCTACTGGGAAGTGCCTGTATGGATAACTGCTGGGCAGCATGGGAGTTGTGGTTCTGTAGGACACTGGAAATAGATTCAAAAATGGAGCATTATACACAACTGGGGGAGATGGAGGTGGACAAAGCTTGCTCAGAATTGGAGGAAGAAAATAAGAAATGGTAGTATGGGTTGTGGAAGAAGGGGTGTTTTGTTAAATAAAAACAGTTTTTTTTTTTTAATTCTGGACTATAGTTGGAGTAATTGTGTCTGGGGTGATGGGGAGTGGTCATGCCCCCTAGTAGCCAGAGTGTTTGTTCTAATTAAATTAGATTCTAACAGAGCAGAAACATAACTATTGTTATATATAGCAGTTATAGTTGACAAATAAGTTAGTACAAATTGATTTTTTTGGAAAGTAGCAGATGTAAAAAAAAAAAAAAATTTACAACAGACAGTAGTTTCTAAAACAACTGTGCTGTGGAGTGTTGCAAATATGGTTTGTTGAACTTGCTTTTGCATTACCAAGAAATGTCTAGATACCCACAGTGACATCTGTTAAATCCATGTATCAGATTTTCTTCTGTCCCATATCCCTCTATTATTGATTTCACTTAATCCAAATCACGAAGAACAACATGGACTGTTCCGGGTGAAAACTGGATGGAGAATCAGTCCATATAAGGACCTAAATTATGGGAAAAGTGTGACATTTTTGGCAGGATTACATTTACTACAGAAAGTTATTTAAATTTACTGAAGTTGTGAATTTCATAGCTACTATAGCTTTCTATTGTATGCTTCTGTTTTATCTCAAGTTATAATCAACAACATCATAGATTTTTTTCTCCCACGCAAACAGCTTTCCAAATTGGGCAAGTGCAGGGTTTTACAAATGCATGAGTACATGTAGCTTAACCTTCGCTTTGGAATTGCTTGTAAGTTTGGTTGGACTATGTTTTACATATTAAAAATTATCCTTATAACTTTGTGAGTCTGACTGCTGTTTTATTGTCATGCATAAATTTTAATAAATAAAGCACAACACCAGCAAATTACTCAGGCTGACCTATAATGACAAAGTAAAAAAAAAATGCACAGCTGCATTTGTCAGCATTAGGTACATCTCCTTGTCTAGCAAAACAAAAAGCAAGTTAATTTTGCCATTGATTTCTAAAAGTGTAGATTGGTGTGTTGTGTCTCTTATAAACACTGCACAGGTAGGAAATGGTACAGGGTATTTTGCAAATTGTTGGTGGCACCTGACCATGTGTAAAACAGGCTCCCTTGTAGGCAAGTGTGAGATGACACAACTGGTCAAGGGATTATCCAGAAATGTTTTTTCATCCTCTCACCACAATGAAATTGCTGCTGTTTTGGTTCAGGCATTGTCCTTTGAGGGAAAAAACCTACCTAGCCTGTCACAAAACATGGCTGAAAGCATACCTTATTGTAATTTCAAATCATATCATATTTTTTCACATTTATTAAAATATTTTTGGATACAAAAATTTAACTGAAAAACAAAAGATCATTTCTAGGCAATTATTAATAGTTTCCTTAGTTGTATAAATGTACACATCCTATATTTAATGCTTAGTGGAAACAGCTTTTGCTTTTATTACGGCATCAAATGTTTTAATTGGTCAGCATTAACGCAACAGACTTGAAATATGAAATTCATTTCATTTTCTTTGGAGAACAGTTCAGGCTGAATCAGATTATCACAGCGTCTTCTATGCATTTACCTCTTCTCGGTCTGTCTATATATATCTCAGAGAGAGAGAGAGAGAGAGTTCTGAGAATCAAAGGCAATATATAGCATAAAATTATGTGGGGTGGGGGATAAGGGCGGGGAGGTGGCTAAGTCAATGTATTCAGGAAGGGGGTTATTGGGTGTAAAGTTTAGTTTATCACAAACATGTTCTTCTTAAGTTTGCATATGCTGGATTTATGTCCAAGTGTCTGTTGATGGCGTTATCATTTGATAGCCAAGATTCGGCCGGCTCTCTGGCACTTTTAGTATTGGCTTTAAATTTTACTTGTACATTGTCCCAGTTAAATGTAGGTCCCGCTGATTTAGTGTGCGTATAGATCAATGATCGCGAGTCCTTTCTTCTGACACCGTTGCGGTGTTCCTGTATACGTGTTGCGATTCTTTTTGATGTTTGTCTTATGTATACCGCTGAGCAAGAACTGCATGGTATGCTATAAACTGCATTTCATGTTTCTGCTGTCGATTTCTTGTTTTTAGCATTGAAGAGGACCATGCGCAGATTGTTTGTGGGTTTGTGTGCTATTCTGACGCCTGATTTAGCCAGGATTCGTGCTGCACCTTCAGACACCTTGTGGTGATAAGGGAGTGAGTGCCAGGTGCGGTGGGGTTTCAGATTCAAGTCTTGTTTGTAAGCTTCGATTAATGAATGTTTTTGAGTATCCATTTGAAGTGAAAAGACGGAATAGATAAGTGTCTTTCATTCATTTTTGTCTCCTTCATATTACAATGGGTATGGACTCTTCTGAATAGAGTTTTAACACAGCTCTGTTTATAAGATATGGGGTGGTTGCTGGCAAAGTGTAATATCTTGTCTGCATAGCATTCCTTACGGTAAACACTTGTGGTCAGTGTTTGGCGTCATTATTTCTTTCAATGTTAATGTCCAGGAAGCTGTGTCCGTTCATTTCTTTTTCCATGGTGAATTGGATTGCATTTTCTCCAGCTGCAAATCTATCTATTATTTATTTATTTAATATATATATACTGTACTGTATATAGTGTGTATGTATGATCCAGCATCACGTCCGGAGTGATTTTCATGAGATTTAGAACATTAGACTCGACGAGAACAGGCCATTCAGCCCAACAAAGTTCACCAGTCCTATACACTTGTTTCCTCCAAGAAATCATCAAGTCGAGTTTTGAAAGTCCCTAATGTCTTACTGTCTACCACACTACTTGGTAGCTTATTCCAAGTGTCTATCACTCTTTGTGTAAAGAAAAACTTCCTAATGTTTTTGCGAAATTTACCCTGAACAAGTTTCCAACTGTGTCCCCGTGTTCTTGATGAACTCATTTTAAAATACAAGTCTCGATCCACTGTACTAATTCCCTTCATAATTTTAAACACTTCAATCATGTCACCTCTTAATCTTCTTTTGCTTAAACTGTAAAGGCTCTGCTCTTTTAATCTTTCCTCATAATTCAACCCCCATAGTCCTGGAATCAGCCTAGTCGCTCTTCTCTGGACCTTTTCTAGTGCTGCTATGTCCTTTCTGTTGCCTGGAGACCAAAACTGCACACAGTACTCAAGATGAGGCCTCACCAGTGCATTATAAAGGTTGAGCATAACCTCCTTGGACTTGTACTCCACAGATCGTGCTATATAACCTAACATTCTGTTAGCCTTCTTAATGGCTTCTGAACACTGTTGGGAAGTTGACAGCTTAGAGTCCACTATGACTCCTAAATCCTTCTCATAAGGTGTACTCTCGATTTTCCGAACCGCCAATTGTGTATTCAAGCCTAATATTTTTACTTCCTATGTGTAATACTTTACATTTACTGACATTAAATTTCATCTGCCACAAATCTGCCCAAGCCTGTATGCTATCCAAGTCCTTCTGTAATGATATAACGGATTCCAAATTATCTGCTAATCCACCTATCTTGGTATCATCTGCAAACTTAACCAGCTTGTTACTTATATTCCTATCTAAATCATTTATATATATTAAAAATAGCAGCGGCCCTAGCACTGACCCCTGTGGAACACCACTCTTAACATGCCAGTTCTGATGAGGTTCCTCGCACCATCACCCTCTGCTTCCTGTGTCTGAGCCAATTCTGCACCCATCTAAAAACATCACCCTGAATTCCCACTTCTTTTAACTTGATGCCCAACCTCTCATGTGGCACCTTATCAAATGCTTTCTGAAAGTCCAGATAAATAATATCATAAGCTCCACTTTGATCGTATCCTTTTGTTGCCTCCTCATAGAATTCCAACATGTTAGTAAAACACGACCTCCCTCTTCTGAACCCATGCTGACTGTTCAGAATAACTCCTGTCCTTGTCATGTGTTGCTCAATCTTATCCTTAATAATTCCTTCCATTAATTTTCCTGTGATGCTTGTTAAGCTTACTGGCCTATAGTTGCTTGGATCTGCCCTGTCACCCTTTTTATATAATGGGATGATATTTGCCATTTTCCAGTCCTTTGGAATCTCTCCAGTGCACAGTGACTTCCTAAAAATATGTGTCAAGGGTTTATATATGTACTCACTAGCCTCCTTAAGAACACGAGGATAAATATTATCTGGGCCTGGTGATTTGTTTGATTTCATCTTATTTAATCTGAGCAGCACTTCTCCCTCTACAATTTCCAAATCCCTCAGTACCTCCTTAGTAGTTGTGTTTACCTCTGGCAGGTTATCCACTTGCTCACTTGTAAACACCTCAGAAAAATGTAAGTTTAGGGCATCTGCTATTTCATTGTCTGTATCTTTTAATTCCCTTTACTATTCCTGATGAACTTGACCTCCTCCTTAACTGTTCTTTTACTACTAAAATACTGAAAGAATCTCTTGGGGTCTTCTTTCGCCTTATCTGCTATATTCCTCTCCAACTGTCTTTTAGCCTCTCTGATATCCTTCTTAATGGTTGCCCTCATGTTCTCATACGCTACGGTTCTCTTTGCAGTCATTAGTCTTATATGCCTTATACAGCAGTTTTTCCTTTGCAACTTCTTTTTAAATCTTTATTAATCCATCGTGGAGTTTTTTAGTTTCCTATTACTTCCAAATTTAGGTATGTATCTGTCCTGCATTACATGTAAAACATTTTAAACCTGTTCCACTGCTCCTCGACTGTCTCCACATTTAAAAGCTTATCCCAGTCTATCCTACTTAGACTTTGTCGCATCTGCTCAAAATTAGCCCTACTAAAGTTCAACTTAACAATTTTAGTCTTTGCATCTGTACTCTTACAAAATACTGAGAATTGTATTACATTATGGTCACTTGACCCTAGTGGTTCAATCACCTCTACACCCTCAATTCTATCCTGATTATTACAGAATACTAAATCCAGATAGGCTTCACCCCTTGTTGGTGCTTTAACATGCTGTGTTAAAAACAGTCGCTGATTACTTCTAAAACTCCTGCTCTTGTGCTCCTCCATCTGTAAGGTTATCCCAGTTAATATTTGGATAATTAAAGTCCCCATGACTATAATATCCCCTGTAAACTTGCCTTTTGATATTACTAAAAGATGTGTGTTGAAATTACTGTCTGAATTGGGTGGTCTATAACACACTCCTAAAATGAGACCTTTTCCCTAATATTTTCCAGGCAAGCCACATGTCCTCACTAAGATGGGGCTCATCATCCAACTGAAGATGACTTACATTTAATCCCTGTTTGGCATAAACAGCAACCCCACCTCCTTTTCTGTTCTGTCTATCCTTCCTAAAAATGTGTATCCCTCTATGTTACACTCATCCCCATCTTTGTTATTTAGCCAGGTTTCCGTTATTGCTATAATATCATAATTGTGCTCTGCTACATACAACTCCAACTCACTTACCTTATTTTTGATACTTCTAGCATTAAGGCAAGCTATTTTTAATGTGTTAATCCTTCTATCTTTACGTGTTTGCTTAAAATTTACATTACTATGCATTTTTATTTCTACACCATTGTTTGTTCTTCCATGTATAGATCTAAATCTGGCCTGTCCTAAACTCCCTGCCCCCATTCCCTAGTTTAAACAATCCTCGACTAGCCTACACATACGCCTCCCCAATACATTGGTGCCCCTCCGGTTCAGATGTAACCCGTCACGCGAACAGGTCCCATCTGTTCCAAAAGGAGTCCCAATGCCCCATAAACCTATACCCTTCTACCCTGCACCAAGATTTGAGCCACGTTAAGCCTTCTAATCTCCTCAATCTTACCTGGACTGGCGTGGCACAGGCAGAACTTCGGAGAAGACTACCTTGTCAGTTCTGCTCCTCAGCTTGGTACCTAACTCTTTGAATTTGGATCGCAGAACTGACAGACTACCCTTATGTATGTCATTTGTTCCAACGTGGACAATGACAACTGGATCCACCCCCGCTCTGGCCAAGAGCCTATCCACCCTTCCAGGAGGTCTCCCACCTGTGCTCCCGGAAGGCAACACACCGCAGACTCTCTCTCTCTGGAGCACACCTGCGCTTCAATCCCCTAATGATTGAGTCCCCAACTATCACTACCTCTCTCTTTTGGGAACTGGTTTTGAGGTGGCCCGTTGGGGCTCCTCAACCCTGCCTACCACCTCAGAATTATCAGAGTCACCGTCCAGCTCCGCCAGGACATGATACGTTAGACACTTCTAATTCTGGGGTTGATGCCCGGACAGTGTGCACCCTTTACCTTACGCCTTGTGACCGTGACCCACCTATTCCTACCTGTCTGGTCTGGAATCTCCTCCGCGCCACCTTAGGGGTGCACACTATCTCTAAAGGACACCTGGGCCAAGTCCGCCAATTCTCTATTACAACGCAGGTCAGCCAACTCCTCCTCCAGTTCAGCGACCCTGAGCTCGAGGTGCTGGATCAGCTGGCATCTCTTGCAGATGTAGCCCTCGTAGACAACTGGCTCTTCCAAACCATCATCTAAAAAGTCCAACATCCAACAGGACTTGCATTGCACTGGCCTCATTATTAAAATTTGATTTGGGATTACTAAGCTGCCTTAACTATATATTTTTTTTTTTCTTAAAATTAAATTTCTTCTTCTTTCAGCTGCTCCTTAACTTAAATGGTAACACTAAGATCTGCTACAGATATTTTACACCTTTTCCCCTTAAGCTCCTGTACTGTTCTCCCTCTCAGCTGCCTGCTGTTTGCCTTTCTATGAGGTTAACTTTACTTTTCTCTGTCTCTTCTAACTTTGCGCTCTTCTTACTTATAAGCTCTTCACTCACACCGTTTGTATTCCTCAGTATTAATGAACCAATACGCTGTCGCCCACTTAACTGTTCTACCTCTGGACCGCTAAGGACTGTTTAATCTAAAATAAACAAATTAATAAAACTTTACTACCTTATTTGCTCCTACTGCTCCTTGTACCTGATCGGCGTCTTAACTTGGTACACATGTTCCTCATTGGTCGACTAAAATTACTGTAGGGTGAAATCAGCCATAACCCACCCCATTCTGGGTAGGGTGGGGGGTGATCTTGCGGTCTTGTATGCATGTTATCATCCAGTGGACACTAGGAACGACCACCAGAGGGCAAACTGGAGATGACTGCCAGTATTCTTTATGTTTGAGCACCACTGTGCCCCTGTTGCTTTTGAAATTACATAGAGTTCTATGCGTGCAAGTGTGTGTGTCTGTCCGGCTGGGAAGTGAGATGTAGACTTGGGGTGAGGGCTCCTTGACTCTTTATTGTTTGTTAATTTATTTTTAAAGTTCTTTATGTTTGAGCACCACTGCGCCCCTGTAGCTTTTCAAATTAAATACTGTCGGCCGGTTTCGAGTGTCAACTGGATAATAACATACATACAAGACCGCCAGACAATGATTAATGATTCTTTATAGTTTGTTAATTTATTTTTATTTTTAAAGTTTTATTTTTTTAAATTATGTTTTTCTCAAACAATTAAATAAATAAATAAATAAAAAAAAAAAAAACAAGTTTATTTTCCTCCCGGGCAACACGGGGTATTTCAGCTAGTTATAGATAATACAGAGATTTCCTCCAAGATTAAGAACTGAAAAATTGACAGTGGATTGCCATATCACTATTCTTCCTTTGTATAAGTCATATCTTGGCTGACAAGGCTGTGTGCTTTACATTGTTTAGATCATTCGGAAAATGACTGGAAGGAAATAAATCAATAAATAAGCGCCGATATATAGTAGTTGTGTCTTTGCACAAGGGTATGTGTGCTGCTTTTTCAAAGGGTTGTATTGTGTTTATTATTTATTTGTGTGTGTCATACTGTGTAAGTTTTGCTAAGAAACAACCACTGCATAGTTAAAATGGTAATTCACATTTAGAATTAAAAATCTCAAGAATTAGGAATATCTAGCTGGTACACTAAAAAAGAAATAAAACACATTGTAACAGTTAGGAAAAATGTATTTTAAGGGGATTTCATTTAATTTAGCATTTTTATGGCCACTGAACAAGTTTAATATGAAAATAGCAAAGTTAACAGTTTAATGTAGAACATAAGGCTTTTTCATGTCTGGTTATGCAGGAGTGTAAATGTTTTTTTAAAAAGAGATAAAGAAAATAAAAATCTGAATTGGCCAATTGAGTAACAGGATATCTGTGATCAGTACTGACCCTAAAAACTGACTCTGATCACAGCATCCCTAACTTTCAAGCTTAATATTTAACATAGAGAATTGGGACCATTGTACTGTAAATTTCTCAACAACAAGCAGAAAACTAAACAATATTTAGAGATAACTACTAACAGAGAGAGAAACAATGCGAGAGAGAGCTACAAACAGTATTTTGAATATTAAACTGTCAAATCACCTGTGTCAGTTGTTCTCTAAGTTGGTCCTCTGTTAGTCCTAGTGATCGCATCCCCCGACTCCTACATGCAGCTTGAAGCTCCATAACACTCATAGCAGCCACACCTTCCTTAGCAATCATCTGAAACCATTTCAGTATTAATATACTAAATCTGAACATAAAACAATCAGCACCAATAAGGAAACACAAAAATCACAATACCAAAATAACTACACATTGATATTAAAAAAAGAGAAACCTTTAATCTTGTAAATGTAATTTTAGATTTCAGAGGACATCACACATAATGTCCGAATTTGGTTTTCTCACCTCATCATCAGCTTTGATAGACCTCAGCTTCATAAGAAGCTGGAAACGAAGGAGATTGTTAGTTCCAATTGCCTGGAGTTCTAGCAATTTGCATAAGGCAACCAGTTGAGGGCGCTCCAAGTGCTCCAAGGTGAGCTCATCCTCAAACAGCTTAGAGAAACGAATTATGTCCTTTGTAGCTGGTTGTTCTCCGGTATGCCGAACCTAGATAAGACAGCAAAAGTGATAAATCCTTAATTCTATAAGTCTATAATGTTAAAATTTGTGGGTCAAAAATAATGCAAGCAAAAAACTTTTTGACTTTAATATCAGCATTATTTCTATAATCTGTTACAAATTATTACCAGATTGCAACAAATATTTAATTGTAAAGCTGTTTTCTTATCACTGTGATGAACTGACATCTTGTATTAAGAAAATGGCTTCATAGCTGCACCACCTACACTCGGGGAACCCTTACACTGCCACCTAACAGCAACTGGCCTCACGTTGAAAAGGGATCCACTGTCTAACTCTTGTGCTGGATTATATGCTAATCTCTGTCAATCAGGATTAAAAATGTCAGAAATGTTAAAGTTAATAAAGCCTTGTATGATAAAATGTGCCCATAGCCTACAAGAATCACAGTAATAGTTGGTCACTCATCCAACTGACTATATGTCTTAAACTAAAAATTCTTCAATTGCTAATCACACATGTTAAATGATGAAAAAAAAGTATTGCCTACCTTACTGTATATACAAAATGGAGCAATAAATTAGAAATAATCCTACTTGTATTAAGAGTTTTCATGTGATTATCAGGGGTTAACTTTATAATAAATTTGCAAAACACAACAAAATAATCAAATTTCTTAGACCTTTACCTTTTTCTTTTCAAATTTTTATTGAAACAGATACTGTATGATGGGCATATACTGTCGGTGTAAATGGAATCAAGTTACATGGTAATTTTTTAGCTTACTCTGATTCTCTTTATTGCATGGCTGCTGGTTATGGAAAAAAACAGTTGAGGGTTCAGAATCATTAATGTAAATCAAAAACAAGGCAAAATGTTTCATTAGCAGCAGTAATTGGTTACTACTTAAGAAAGTGGCAGCAATGAAACCTGCAGCCACTGTGATCCTCCATGATCTGAGTTTGACTACCCTTCTATAAATGAAAAACATGTTCACAGCTGCTTAAAGCAGATAAAATAAAATATTAAATACTTTAGGAATAACTTTCCAAAAGTGCAAGAAACATCAACGGATAAACAAATGATTACACGTGTAACATTCCTGTACTACATTTATTTTTCACATAAATATTGAAACACTCAACATGTTCAGTGTCATAATGACCAACTATATTCAACTTATTAAGACTGTCTAGTAATTGTATACCCCAGGGATCTACTTCTGCACAGAGGTGGTGAAAATAACATCCAATTGCTCCATTAACTTCCTAATACCTTTCTGTCCTTTACTGTGCTATACTCTAATTAATATGTTTACAAGGCATGTAGTACTTGGGCTTCTCTTCATCTTTGCGGCAAAAATCCAAAACTTGACTAAGTGCATCCTATTCTATTAATATACATTTTTCCCTACACTGGGGATAAATTTTACTCTTCAACAATAAAAAAATTAAAAATAAATAAATAAATAAATAAAAATTCAAACAAATGGTCTTCCTGTTTACATGTCAGACACTCCCACATTAAAAATGATTTTTAAAAAGAGACACACAATAGTTATAGGATTAAGTCAAAGTCTTCAGTTGAGTATATTAAACAGAAATTATAAGTCAGTAAATTAAAGAAAAATCATAATATGAAACAAGGTTATTATAGTTTTGCCTTTTAATATTTGTTTTTATTTCTATTTTTTTTCTGACCTTACTTGGATATTCAGTTTAGTTTTAGTTCTCCTCCATTGTATATTTTTAGTTTTATTTTAGTTTTTATTTCACAAATCTATTGGTTTCAGATCGGTCGACCGCCACCAGTACTGTTAACCAACAGAGTGCTGGTGGAAATTGGGCTACTGTTGGCCGAAGGGGGGAAGAACGTGTTCGAAGGAAGGAGGAGAGGAGGAAGGTAAACAGTGTGGAAATGAGGGTAGGAACTTTGAATGTTGGCAGTATGACTGATAAGGGGAGAGAGTTAGCAGATATGATGGAGAGAAGGAAGGTTGATATATTGTGCATGCAAGAGACTAAATGGAAGGGGAGTAAGGCCAGGTGGATCAGAGGTGGAATCAAATTGTTCTACCATGGTGTGGATAGGAGGACAAATTGAGTAGGGGTTATTCTGAAGGAACAGTAGTATATCAAGAGTGTTTTGGAGGTGAAAAGAGTGTCAGACAGAGTAATGATTATGAAGCTGGAAATTGGAGGTGTGATGATGAATGTTGTTAGTGCATATGCCCCGCAAGTTGGGTGTGCAATGGATGAGAAAGAAGATTTTTGGAGCGAGTTGGATTAAGTGATGAACAGTGTACCCAAGGAACAGAAAGTGGTGATTGCAGCGGAGTTCAATGGATATGTTGATGAACGGAACAAAGGAGACAAGGAGGTGATGGGTAGGTATGGTGTCAAGGAGAGGAATGAAGAAGGTCAGAGGATAGTGGATTTTGTCAAAAGGATGGACATGGCTGTGGTGAGTAAGTATTTTAAGAAGAGGAAGGAACATAGGGTTACGTACAAGAGTGGAGGAAGATGCACACAGGTAGATTACATCCTATGTAGAAGAGTCAATCTGATGGAGATTGAAGACTGCAAAGTGGTAGCAGGGGAAAGTGTAGTTAAGCAGCATAGGATGGTGGTCTGTAGGATGACACTGGAGATCAAGAAGAGGGAGAAAGTGAGGGCAGAGCCAAGGATCAAATGATGGAAGTTGAAAAAGGAAGACTGCAAGGATATGTGTTTAGGGAAAAGGTGAGACAGGCAATGGGTGGTAGTGAAGAGTTACCAGACAGTTGGGAAACTACAGTAGATGTAGGAAGGGTGACAGCAAGAAAGGTGCTTGGTGTGACACATGGACAGAGGAAAGAGGAAAAGGAAACCTGGTGGTGGAATAGGGAAATACGGGAGTGTATACAGAGGAAGAGGACGGCAAAGAAGAAGTGGGATAGTCAGAGAGATGCAGAAAATAGACAAGAGTACAAGGAGATAAGGCGCAAGGTGAAGAGAGAGGTGGTGAAGGCTAAAGAAAAGGCGTATAATGAGTTGTATGAGAGGTTGGAGACTAAGGGGGGAGAAAAGGACCTGTATCGATTGACTAGACAGAGGGACCGAGCTGGGAAAGATGTGCAGCAGGTTAAGGTAATAAAGGATAAAGATGGAAACTTACTCACAAGCGAGGAGAGTGTGTTGAGCAGATGGAAAGAGTACTTTGAGAGGCTGATGAAGAGAAGAGAGAGAGAAGAGGTTGGATGATGTGGAGACAGTGAATCAGGAAGTGCAATGGATTAGCAAGGAGGAAGTAAGGACAGCTATGAAGAGGATGAAGAATGGAAAAGCCGTTGGTCCAGATGACATACCTGTGGAAGCATGGAGGTGCTTAGGAGAGATGGCAGTGGAGTTTTAAACCAGATTTTTTAATGGAATCTTGGAAAGAGAGAGGATGCCTGAGGAGTGGAGAAGAAGTGTACTGGTGCCGATATTTAAGAATAAGGGGGGTGTGCAGAACTACAGGAACTACAAGGGGATAAAATTGATGATCCACAGCATGAAGTTATGGGAAAGAGTAGTAGGTTAAGAAGGGAGGTGATGATTAGTGAGTAGCATTATGGTTTCATGCCAAGAAAGAGCACCACCGATGCAATGTTTGCTCTGAGGGTGTTGATGGAGAAGTATAGAGAAGGCCAGAAGGAGTTGCATCGCGTCTTTGTGGACCCGGAGAAAACATATGACAGGGTGCCTAGAGAGGAGTTGTGGTATTGTATGAGGAAGTCAGGAGTGGCAGAGAAGTATGTAAGAGTTTTACAGGATATGTATGAGGGAAGTGTGACCGTGGCGAGGTCTACAGTAGGAGTGATGGATGCATTCAAGGTGGAGGTGGGATTACATTAGGGATCGGCTCTGAGCCCTTTCTTATTTGCCATGGTGATGGACAAGTTGACAGACGAGATTAGACAGTAGTTCCCCTGGACTATGATGTTTACTGATGACATTATGATCTGTAGCGATAGTAGGTAGCAGGTTGAGGAGACCCTGGAGAGGTGGAGATATGCTCTAGAGAGGAGAGGAATGAAGGTCAGTAGGAACAAGACAGAATACAAGTGTGTAAATAATAGGGAGGTCAGTGGAATGGAGAGGATGCAAGGAGTAGAGCTGACAAAGGTGGAGGAGTTTAAATACTTGGGATCAACAGTACAGAGTAATGGGGATTGTGGAAGAGAGGTGAATAAGAGAGTGCAGGCAGTGGGTGGAGTGTCAGGATTTGTAACAGACGGATATCAGCAAGAGTAAAAGGGAAGGTCTACAGGACGGTAGTGACACCAGCTATGTTATATGGGTTGGAGACAGTGGCGCTGACCAGAAAGCAGGTGACAGAGCTGGAAGTAGCAGAGTTAAAGATGCTAAGATTTGCATTGGGTGTGACAAGGATGGATAGGATTAGACACGAGAGGGTCAGCTCAAGTTGGACGGTTGGGAGTCATAGGGGCGAGATTGCATTGGTTGGGACATGTGCAGAGGAGAGATGCTGGGTATATTGGGAGAAGGATGCGAAGGATAGAGCTGCCAGGGAAGAGGAAAAGAGGAAGTTCTAAGCAAAGGTTTATGGATGTGGTGAGAGAGGACATTCAGGTGACGGGTGTAACAGAACAAGATGCAGAGGACAGAAAGATATGGAAGAAGATGATCCACTGTGGCAACCCCTAATGGGAACAGCCGAAAGAAGAATACAAAGAAAAGATCTATTGGCTTCAGTTTTCGTTTTAGTAATTATGGCATGGTTAAGGAGCTACTATATAGTTTAGTTTTGTGTCACAATCAGACAGAAGTGTACACTTGACGAGTTTGGACAGAATATAAGTTTAATGTTTGTGGAAGCTTACTACATTACATGGTTTACTATCTGGTATTGTTTTTGTGTGATAAAAACAAGCATAACCAGATACTGAATATTAACAATTTTATAATTTTTTAAAATATTTTCTATGTCATTTGTGCTGAACAAAATGTGCACTCACTTTTGACACTTTTTCAGCTTTTCCTTTTATTGCCCAGAATGGGCCAATTTGTAATGAAATTTATGTGAATTTTAAGGTTTGATGTTTTTTTTTTACTCTAAATGTCTATAGCACAAAACATATCCTGCTCCCAGACAATGTGCTTATAATGAAAGCCTTCGATACTGCATTAAAAAAAATCTCCCATACTGGTCTTTTCTATTTTCTACCAGCCATTTTGATCTCTAATTCTAATTTTATGTACATACAATTTATAGACAGAATTTTGCCACCTGCAGGCCTGAAAATAAATTCTACTGTGTTCTGACAGGTGGGATCATGAAAATCATGGGGCTTAGGAAAAACAGGGCTCTAAGGCTAGAAGGTGTCAACGTTAGGGGCAGTGAGACTTGAAAAGCCCATCCATAAGAACAGTAAATCCAAAATGAGCAGAGTAAGAGCATGTAATAGGTGTACAGACAGCCACAAAATGACAGAGCATCTGAGATTAGGAACAGTATATACATTATTTAAATATGTTTATTCAGAGCAGGACTGCAGGAAACCTGGAGCCTAACCTAGTTAATTAATAAATTAAAATAAATATAAAATAAATACAAAAACACATATGTTTGTTTTTCACCAGTTGGCAGACTCTTTTCACCTAACTACCTGTAGTTCAGTAGAAACATTGCTAGCTCGGGAATTTTACAAGGTTTGTATCACTTCATTGTTAAATGACTTTTATAAAGCAGAAGTGACTGGTCAGCAACAATATGCTGATCTTGTATGATGACCTAGTCAGTCTCTCAATCAGTGCCATTTTATTTTCCTCCTGTGTGAAGTGGCACGTGAATGATTGTCAACAAAACGCAGGCACCTTAGAAATAAACTGAGACGTTACTCACACACGATTTTTCTGTCCATACAGTAAAGGTTTTGTTGACCAGCACATTCTGATTTCATGCGTTTGAATAACATCTTGATAACAAGAAGCGCAAAGAAAAGCAGCACAGTAAATCACTTTCTATTTCACACGCTTTGTGCCAGCGTTCAGCTTGCTCTGTCACAGCAAATGCTGTGTGAACACCCACCCTCCTTCACCAGCCGCCGTTCACTGGATGAATATAAATGGGTAGCTTGTGGTGGATTACTTTCTGTTTTAGAGTTAAAAGTTACAAGGGTTAAAGACTAACTGCAAGAATATTCATTCAAAAACTAAAACTAAAAATATTTTTAGTAAATTATTATATTTCAGTTAGTCTTTCCAGCTACTTTAATAGTTTCTTTTAAGTTTTTCCTTTTGGTTTTGGGCGGCATGGTGGCACAGTGGGTAGCGCTGCTGCCTCGCAGTTCGGAGACCCGGTTCGCTTCCTTGGTCCACAGTCCAAAGACATGCAGGTTAGGTGCACTGGCGATTCTAAATTGTCCCTAGTGTGTTCCTGGTGTGTGTGTGTGTGTGTGTGTGTGTACCCTGCGGTGGGCTGGCGCCCTGCCTGGGGTTTGTTTCCTGCCTTGCGTCCTGTGTTGGCTGGGATTGGCTCCGCCAGACCCCTGTGACCCTGTAGTTAGGATACAGCGGGCTGGATAATGGATGGATTTCGGTTTTGTTAATTATTCTATTTCAGTTGACGGAAATGTTTTTTTAATAAACAAGAGTTAAATTGTAAAAAAAAAAATAACAAAAACCTGTTCAACATAAGATGAAAACTTTTGGGCTTCATTTGCTGTTTGTGCTTTGTTTCGCCTCGCCATCTCAGCAATAGTCTCCTGAAGGAACTTTGCCATCTCAAGCTTAGCGGCAAGTGCTTTCTTCTGTTTTTCTTCCTGTTGGAATTACAGTAATATACATGCTTTACTCACCGATCGACAGACAGACAGACAGACAGATACTGCATGTAGCTAGATTTTACTTAGCATAGTTCTATAATTTTTAAATTTAGCAAACAAGAATTGGACAAAAAAAGAAAGTTAGAATTGTTATGCAATCTTGAAGAGGGCTTTGCAGCATGACGAAACATTAATAATCTACTGTACAGTTAATAATAAACTGTATTTACCTAATTTGAACGTTCCACTAATATTTAGACATGCTCCTTTGTGAAAAAAGAAAAATTTAACACCAGCTCCCTTATACAGTCATATGAAAAAGTTTGGGAACCCCTCTTAATTCTTTGGATTTTTGTTTATCATTGGCTGAGCTTTCAAAGTAGCAACTTCCTTTTAATATATGACATGCCTTATGTTGGGCACCCCAACAGAGATATTACATCAATTCTTAGTTGAGCCTCCTTTTGCAAATATAACAGCCTCTAGACGCCTCCTGTAGCCTTTGATGAGTGTCTGGATTCTGGATGGAGGTATTTTTGACCATTCTTCCATACAAAATCTCCAGTTCAGTTCAATTTGATGGCTGCCGAGCATGGACAGCCTGCTTCAAATCATCCCATAGATTTTCAATGATATTCAAGTCAGGGTACTGTGACGGCCATTCCAGAACATTGTACTTCCCCCTCTGCATGAATGCCTTTGTAGTTTTTGAACTGTGTTTTGGGTCATTGTCTTGTTGGAATATCCAACCCCTGTGTAACTTCAACTTTGAGACTGATGCTTGAACATTATCCTGAAGAATTTGTTGATATTGGGTTAAATTCATCCGACCCTCGACTTTAAGGCTCCAGTCCTTGAACTAGCCACACAGCCCCACAGCATGATGGAACCTCCCCCAAATTTGACAGTAGGTAGCAGGTGTTTTTCTTGGAATGCGGTGTTCTTCTTCCGCCACGCAAAGTGCTTTTTGTTATGACCAAATAACACAATTTTTGTCTCATCAGTCCAAAGCACTTTGTTCCAAAATGAATCTGGCTTGTCTAAATGAGCATTTGCATACAACAAGCGACTCTGTTTGTGGTGTGAGTGTAGAAAGGGCTTCTTTCTCATCACCCTGCCATACAGATGTTCTTTGTGCAAATTGCGCTGAATTATAGAACGATATACAGATACACCATCTGCAGCAAGATGTTTTTGCAGGTCTTTGGAGGTGATCTGTGGGTTGTCTGTAACCATTCTCACATTCCTGCGCATATGCTGCTCTCATATTGTTCTTGGCCTGCCAGACCTGGGTTTAAACAGCAACTGTGCTTGTGGCCTTCCATTTCCTGATTACATTTCTTACAGTTGAAACTGACAGTTTAAACCTCTAAGGGGTTTGTTTTCAGATCTTTTGATAGTTGCTTTGAGGATCCCATGCTGTCACTCATCAGAAGGGAGTCAAAGGGAAGCACAACTTGCAATTGACTATCTTAAATACCTTTTCTCATGATTGGACCCACCTGTCTATGAAGTTCAAGGCTTAACAAGCTAATCCAACCAATTTGGCGTTGCAAGTAATCAGTATTGAGCAGTTACATGCATTCAAATCAGCAAAATCACAAGGGTACCAAATTTTTGCACAGCCAGTTTTTCACATCGATTTAATTTCACACAACTAAATACTGCTTCACTAAAAATCTTTGTTTGGAAAAGACCCCAGTACTCAGATGTTCCTAGGAAATGAAAGACATACCACGGTTATCTTTTTTGTTGAAAGTAAATTATGCAGTCTGAGAGGGGTTCCCAAACTTTTTCATATGACTGTAAGTGGTTTTGGCAAATAGCCCTAGCTCAGAAGAAGCTACTCTGCACATGTTTACTGCAAAATTCTATCCATCTATTCATCTCCTCTTCCAAATGAAGATGTTTATCTATGCACAGGGTGAAGAGTGTGTGGTTGGCTATTCCCATTCCACTGTGGGCCTGGCTTTTTATTTGTATGCAGGGCTGACTCCTGGCCATTATCTACTTCTCTAGTAAAGGGAAAACCTACTTAAACCACCATGCATTTTGCATTGTACTCCAAGTCATTAACAGCCTCAGCTGATCACAAGGAGGAACATGCAAGTGCTAAATGTGGACAGTGATAAAGAGTGATTGCTACATTATCTGGGTTATGCAATGCCCGCTTTGCCAGTTTATACAGAAAGGATCTGCACATTCTCCTGAAGCATATTTAGGAGAGGACATATTTTGAAAACAAAAAAGGAACAAATCCATTTTGTAGTATGCCAACCATAAAACATTAACACATTTAATGCATTTACTTTTTTTTATTTTTGCAAAACATTTCTGTTCAACCCACATAAAAATGCAGTTAAACAGTAAGCTTTATTTCTCCCAAAAATGCATTTATTGAAAACTGTGGTAATGTCAGCAGATGCACAGTATGGGGTCAGAAAATATAACATGTGAAAACAATAAATCACAAGTGATTTTTAAGAAGAAAAAAAAAAAACAGAATAAATTGATGACAGCATGCAATCGAGCTAGCTTCTTGCCATCAACTGCTGGTATTCAGCTTAGGAATTAACTGGTGTCTTGAAACCACCATGTTCCCTTATGGCTTTAACACAGCTTCAGTATCTGGTTTAGGATTAAATCCATAATAATAATTAAGAGCAACATACAAGAAAAAAGCTTGCTCAGGTAATCCTTTATGACTGTCATACAGTATGTCATCTTACTTTACAGGTATTGTAAAAATCATGGAAATGTATTGATGAAATTAAAATAACTCATGACTATTCCCAAACTCCAATAAATGAATAACTTATCCATTGTCAAACTTAAAAAAAACAATTTAAAAGCTCACATTTTGGGTGAAGCAGAAGTGATACTATGCTGTTCTTTAAACCACGTTTTTAATTTTTCTGCTTTCCCAAAGCTTTCTAATCGATAGCACAATTATAATAGCAATACAAAAGATGTCTAGCAAACTGAACATTGGTGATAGCAATATAAAGTATAAAAAAAATGCAGGCTTATTCTTCTGTGCTTAAACAATGTATTAATTTAATTTGTCAATTTCAAGAGAAAAACATTCAAAATAAAACAGTTCACTTGGCTTTTTCTATAACTGCTTCTTTAATTACTAACCTTTTTTGATTCTGTTTCAAAAGTTGATGGGAGCATTTCTGGAAAGAATTTTAGAAATACAGGCAGGAGAAATTCCATAAATGGGACAATTACAAAGACCATGAAGGGAACAAGGCGAAAGAGATCTGCACAGGTTCTAAGAAGCTATAAAAAATACAGAGAGAGGATGTTAGAAGATGCCAGTAAGAAACAAACCATTAAACATACAGTAATTTCCACTTAATGTGTATTAGTTCTGTTCAGTTCCTCAAAGGTCCAATACAAAAAAAATATTAAATATTGTGTTATTATTGTGTTATTATTACAATTTCAAAACATAATTGGATCTGTCATGCATCTGTTCTCACATTCTTATTTCTTACTTAATAAAACATAACTACCTAGACTAATATTTGCATCTATCAAGACTAAAGTCAAGGTCATGCAACCAAATTTAACAACTTTACTTGCACTAACGAAACTATCTCATTACAAACATACAATCTTGAAAATGAGCATAAATATCCATCATCTTCTTTACACTTACCCTTCTCCTCTCTCTCCTTGTAAGCTGCTGACCATGCAATAGCCTCCAGACCATCCGAGCTGCAATCTTGGTGTCAATTCCTAACTGGCGAAATCCATTATAGTAATGTTTGAGTTCATTCACAATGGTCTGCCTCCAAGACTTCTTTACTACTACTTTTTCTTGAGAATTAGATGTGGTGGGTGTTGCAGTAGACGCTGCAGCTGGCGCCACAGTTTCATTCTTTGGAGAGGTAAAATCATCAATTCCAGACTTTGTCTCTTGGAGCAAAACACAAGAAGTATGATATGCATGTGGGCAAAAACAAAAAGTGCTTAAGTGTGGTGATATGCAGTGGAGTTCGGGCTTGTTTATTAACTGCAGGGTTTTCCTTGAAGCATTAGAAGGGCACTGAAGAACTAGAAAAGCTGGAAATGTCTGATAATGACATACAAGGAAAGGCTTCCTACAACAAAAACAAGACAGTATTTTCAGTATAAAGAGATAAAAGTATGATGTACTGTTTGTACCAATTGCTTGTAAAAAAAGGTGCTTTAATAAGCTTGAATTAATCCTACGATTCTTAAAATAAACATTAAATATTACATGTTACTGTGCTTACCTTATTTAAAAAAAACAAAAAACTTTGTCAAGTTATTAGATTGAGTCACATCTTCTATTGTTTATAACCCTCAAAATGAAGTAATGCACTAACTAGTTTAGCATCTTTTAAAATTCTGTTTACTAAAATGAATACTTAATGTTAAGTTATCATATTTCATCATAATTTAGGTGATTTCAAAAATAATTTTAAAAGAAAAAAGTATTAAAATTCACCCAAACAGACATAAGAAAAATGTCTGCAGTATAGGCAAATGCTTTAATAGTTTTTTAGTAAGTCAAAAAAATTGGCAAACTTAACTTTCAAATTAAGTAGAAAAAATTAAAATGAAATTTCACGTGACAAAAAAATTGGACAAATTATTGCAAATGTGCTTTTTTATTTTTTCCAGATGTGAATTCCCATCATACAGTACCTTGATTTTAACATACTGGAAAGTATACTGGAACCAAATGCCGACATAATGCTCATAGGGGTGGGATTAGTGCTGATGACCTGATAGAAAGAGGAGAGAAAAAGATAAATAAAAAAAATCAATACCAGCAGAAAGAAAACAGCTGAGCTGAAGCAAGTATTTTAGTGTTCTGTACTACTCCAAGAAGAACTGTGATAGTACACTGAAACGCAAGGTAAGGCAAAATTATTAATTAAATCATATCTTTAAAAAAACAAAAATGTTATATTTAATCTGTTTAAAATGACAGGTGAAAAAAATACTAAATAAACGGAGAACAAAAATTCTGCTAATAAATTAATAGACATATCCTTCTGAAAACATGTACCTCCATCTTTCATTGTGATCGTTTTCATTTTAATAAAAAGGAGAAATAAAATTGCAACCCTCTTCAAATAAATAAATAATAATACATTTTAACACAAAACTTTTATTATTATTTTTATTATTAGTGCAGTACAGTCAAATATATCAGATTAAACATTTTACCAAATGTCAGACATTAGAAAAATAAGGCTTAAAGTGCTCACTATATTTATAAAAATGATTATTTTCAGATTGACATTATGTTTTCATTTCTGTTCACAAGCAGGTTACCCTATTGCACTAACCTAATAAAAAGCATACCACTTAGCAAATAACCTTGATGGACTAAATGGTTTCCTCTTATTTATCAAATTTCTAACATTCTAATATCTTTTTAACTGATTTCATTCTCCCTTTTTAATGTTAATTTGTGACAAAATGTTAATTTGTGACAACTGAAAACATTCAATATTTATAAAACAAAGACTGTCTGAAACTTCTTCCCCTGAAACATTTTGCAGAAAACTAAAGGAAAAAAAATCTATAACACTAAGTCTGTTCTGGATTAGATAACCCTGGAATGAAAAGGCATAGGGACAAGGTTTAACCAAACTTCAAAGCATACTTTGAGAGTTATAAGCATATTGAAAGAGGGCAAAGGGAGCAGAGTTGTATGTACACTGTGGAAATTTTCAACCAAAATGCTTCAGATATGCAGCTTGTTAATGTTGTTTTCTATTTGCAATCCCTGAACTGCATCATGCATAGGAATTCACAGAAAACCAAGTGTACTCAAGTACATTTCATTTACTTTATCAAGCATTTAGTGAGTTTTAACAAATAATTGTGCTATGTATTCCACTGTTCATAGCTTTACTAATATATAGAGTAATAGGCACTTGTATACAATTTAGAATGTAGTAATCTATTTCAGCTCTGCTTGTTATAATGCATGTGCAGTGACAACACTGAAAATAAATCTATCACCCTTAAACCATAGAATGGTATAGACACTTGACATGAATCTGATAAAGCAATAAGCCATTTTCAATGCATATTTGGAAATTGTAAAAAAATAAAAAATTGCATGTCATCGTTTAATTGATAAAACAAAAAAATAAAAAAAACTGCAATACTATACGAGTATGCCCCACACGTTTGATTGCCACCACTGTGTGGAAAATCTTAATCCAATATAATGCATGCATTAGCAGAATTATGAAGCAGATTTCAAAACTAGTCAGAGCAATAGTGCATTAAAGGGTATACCCACATACACTAGGTAATGCAAATGCAATTTTACCTAAAACACGTCTTTCAAATATAATCAAAGTAGGCACAGACACATTCATGTATACATAGGGATAGTGTGCAGGCTCCAAAGAAGACAGTGTCAAGTATGAAAATCAAACTACTGCACCAGTCTCTTCACACTAAAAATCATCCAGAAGCTGAACAGATCAAGCAGCCAAACACAATTTCCTATAAATTTTAATACAAACAATTAGACAAATTCCACCCAGCCTACATTCAGGAGCACAGGCAGCAACATTCTATTCAAAAATAAGGGTAGGGACACTGCAAAGTTTTCTACTTTTGTTTTTCAGAAAAGACTGTAAATGTAATTTTCTTCTGTGTAGTGCCCGGTGATCTTGGTATATATGGTGGTACATACAGTAGCTTGGATAGTGCTATTGTAGTTAAACTGCACTGCTCCTGGTCAGATTTGTTTGCAAGTGTCTTGTAGTATCACTTGTAATTGCCAGATCAGTTCAGTTTATGAATGTCGTGTAAAATATAAAGTATTTTAATAAAGTTCAGAATCCTTTGTAACAGAATTTATACTTTAGATTCATAAATGTTTCTGTATAAAATGGTGTTGATACAGAGCACGAGTTTTTTTTTTTTTTTTAGTAATTATTTCAATTTGGGATTTGCAGATGAAAGTTTTTAGGGGTTATGGGTGACCATTTAGCCACATTAACTCCAAATATAGGCAGCACAGTGGTACAGCATTTTCCACTGACTCATGGATACATTTTCCTGGTTTTGAAACTTGTGTCTAGTCATTGTTCGCACACACTATGCATGTTCTCACCATGTTCCCAAAGATATACAGTTTAGGTTGATAGGTGGTTTCAAACCTTCCTCATACACACAGTGCATGTCCATGTATATGCATAAGTCGGCCAACACTCAGGACTGTTTCTTGTCTAATACTTAATGCTGCCATTACAGCCTCTGGCACTCATGACTCTAAACTGGATTAGGTAGATTTATGAATATTGTTATATATAATGTCAAATAAATTATTGGTACAATGCCAAAAAGGCATAAGCATCCTGATTATTTGTTATACAATGCGCTTAGGAAGAATGGAACAGTCAAGTATACACTCGCCTAAAGGATTATTAGGAACACCTGTTCAATTTCTCATTAATGCAATTATCTAATCAACCAATTACATGGCAGTTGCTTCAATGCATTTAGGGGTGTGGTCCTGGTCAAGACAATCTCCTGAACTCCAAACTGAATGTCAGAATGGGAAAGAAAGGTGATTTAAGCAATTTTGAGCGTGGCATGGCTGTTGGTGCCAGACGGGCCGGTCTGAGTATTTCACAATCTGCTCAGTCACTGGGATTTTCACGCACAACCATTTCTAGGGTTTGCAAAGAATGGTGTGAAAAGGGAAAAACATCCAGTATGCGGCAGTCCTGTGGGAGAAAATGCCTTGTTCATGCAAGAGGTCAGAGGAGAATGGGCCGACTGATTCAAGCTGACAGAAGAGCAACTTTGACTGAAATAACCACTCGTTACAACCGAGGTATGCAGCAAAGCATTTGTGAAGCCACAACACGCACAACCTTGAGGCGGATGGGCTACAACAGCAGAAGACCCCACCGGGTACCACTCATCTCCACTACAAATCGGAAAAAGAGGCTACAATTTGCATGAGCTCACCAAAATTGGACAGTTGAAGACTGGAAAAATGTTGCTTGGTCTGATGAGTCTCGATTGCTGTTGAGACATTCAAATGGTAGAGTCAGAATTTGGCGTAAACAGAATGAGAACATGGATCCATCATGCCTGGTTACCACTGTGCAGGCTGGTGGTGGTGGTGTAGTGGTGTGGGGGATGTTTTTTAGGCACACTTTAGGCCCCTTAGTGCCAATTGGGCATTGTTTAAATGCCACGGGCTACCTGAGCATTGTTTCTGACCATGTCCATCCCTTCATGACCACCATGTACCATCCTCTGATGGCTACTTCCAGCAGGATAATGCACCATGTCACAAAGCTCGAATCATTTCAAATTGGTTTCTTGAACACGACAATGAGTTCACTGTACTAAAATGGATCCCACAGTTACCAGATCTCAACCCAATAGAGCATCTTTGGGATGTGGTGGAACGGGAGCTTCGTGCCCTGGATGTGCATCCCACAAATCTCCATCAACTGCAAGATGCTATCCTATCAATATGGGCCAACATTTCTAAAGAATGCTTTCAGCAACTTGTTGAATCAATGCCACGTAGAATTAAGGCAGTTCTGAAGGCAAAAGGGGGTCAAACACCGGATTAGTATGGTGTTCATAATAGTCCTTTAGGTGAGTGTAGAAGCTGTCAGTCTTATGACAATAAAAAACTTTTAATCAACTATAACTGGCACTTCCTGGGACACAAATTGTTTTTAATCTGTGTTTGCCCATTTATAGCTAAAGTATTTACCATATTGTAATACTTTGATAATAATACATTTTATTTATATAGCACCTTTTCCATATTCAAGGCACTTTGCATTTGTATACGTTTTACAAAATAAACAAACAAAATGAAATTTAATCATTAAATATAAACAGTGATTCTGAGATCCAAAAACATCTAAAGCATAGTTTAAAAAATTGTGCAAAGAGGTAAGGGATGGTGAGCTTCTTGCTTTACGCAAAGCAAACTCTTATGATTGCATGTGTGATTTTCCCAAGTCTGCTGTCAAGTATTAAGTTTATAGGCTTAATATCAGAGCTCTAATTGTCATCCAGCAATTGTCATTTCATACAGTCTAGTAGTAAACCATGATGGAACTTTATCAGCTATCACATTATTGTTGCAAATGTTGGAGCTAAGAGAATCAAATAATACATGCTGAAAAACAGGGAACTTTATTGTTTTAAACTTTTTAAAAATAATAGAATTAGGAGGGCCAACCCCCCATGTGCCCAACCCCAACTTGCGGCCAGAATATTAGAAAAACCTGTAAATGTACAAAAGTAAAATTATTATTTATTGGAGTCAAAAATCACAAAATTCTATAAATATGTAAAAGAAAAATTATTTAATGGAGTAAAAATCATGAAATGAGAATAAAAAATTTACTCTCTTACCGATTGGAGTATTCCCATTAAACTGAGTCCACTATGCACGGCGAGTATTTATAAGAGACTAAATAAATAATCCATTCATTTTAACTGACATTCTCATGGATAAAAAAAAACCTTAAAAAAAAAAAGACTTTAAATAGCAGGTTCAATCGCGTGAAAACTAAAATGGTATGCAATGGGTCATCGTAACTTGACCTTCAGCTAACTAAATCACCTAAATACAAACATTGGTGTTATTAATATATATATATATATATATATATATATATATATATATATATAAATAATAGTTTGTTCCTGTGAAAGAAAGTTTACTTGATCAAAAATAAAAACCATGACTTTCTTGATATTAAAAACCACAACTTTCTTGATATTTTAGTTTAAAATTTAAAAACGGGATAAGAATTATCCCATTAAAGTTTGAAAAATTCTGAAAAGAATGATACCAAACATATATATGTATTTTTAAAAATAAGGCCAATTTAAAGCGTGACAAAAAACGTGACATCACATAAAATCGTTGCAATTTTAGGGTTAGAATTTTATACATAGAGAGCAGATGTGTGCCTAGTAACTTTGTAAACTGGACAGAAAAAAAAACAAAAAAAACATGAAGTATGTCTTCATACTGGGTTGAAGCAGAGTTTCAGATTGTAGGAGTGAATAACTGTTAATTAAATCAACAGTTAAAAAAAGGAAGAGGTACCTCTTGATCAATATAAAAATAAAAATAACCAAGTCTATCAGAGGGAGTCCAAATACAAGAAGCTATAGAGAAAGTTAAGTTTGTAACTGTGGGAAAGCAAAAGATGTTGGGCTAGATAATCTGAAAGTCAGAAATTCAAAAAAGGTTTTATTGGGCAGTTACATAAAAAATTAGACTTAAAAATTGCACACAGGACCCCATTGCATATAACAGATTGGAGCTTTTTTTTTTTTAACATAATGAGAATGTGCAGGAGTTCCTGTGCTTAAGTGTGTGTACAGTACCAGGTCTCCTTTATAGAAGGCAATGGATTTATTGGTCCACAATTTTAATGTTTAAAATATGCTTAAATGATTATAGTGCACTTTGCAGGCAGAATGAAAAAATTAGGAAACAGAAAATTAGAACATGACTATGGCATCCAACGATGTAAGTAGTTTCCTTTGTTAGGATTTATTCCTGAACATATGACTCCAGTACCATTGGATACATACACGGATGAAACAAACTATCAGATAGGCTGGGAAAACAGTCAACCTTCCTCAACCTACAGGAAGAGGGAAGAAAATGATGAAATGCATATTCATCCACCTGATCCTGAACTTGTGAAACCCAGTTCAGGATAACAGAGATCAAACCAATGCCCAGCAACACTATTTTCAAAGAAGGATGCAAATCACGGAAGGAGAATAGTCTATTGCAGGGCATACCTATGCTCACTATTTGAGCAAGTTCAAATCATCAGTTAAACTAGCACAAATCTTCTGGAAATGAAAGGGAAACCTACATAATACTGGCAGACAGTGCAAACTATACTGTTACAAGGCCTGGATTCTAACAGGCAGAAGGCAGTGCTGTGAACTTCTGTGCTTGCACATGAAAGGTATAAAATACATATTAAAAAATGGCAACTGCATGGTATACTGTTCATCCATTTGGCACTAACTCTGCTGATTATCTCTTATGGAATAAAAAAAAAAAAACTGTGCCTGGCAGATAAAGAACTGATTATCACGAACTATATCAAGCAGTGTTGGTTTTTCCACTATTCTTATTTAAGCGTAATGCAAACAAAATACTTTTAGCTTAGTCATGATTTGATTAATTTAAAAAAAAAAAAAGACAAAAAAAAATAAAATTTGTTGCATCGTAAAAAACATCTTTTGATTATTTTAGTCATATTTTACTCCAAACCTACAGCACTTAATTTTCTCCTTTTGAAGATTTCATGGCGTCAAAAAAATAAGTCAATGGTGACCATGTGGCATTTACAAATCTGAAGCACTAATCCCAAAACCACAAATTCATTTTCCAGTTGGTGACATATCAAGGTGCACTCAAGCAAGTCACTAAATTCTCCTATAACATCTTTCTTTCATAAGAACAAAAGACATTATTTGCCTATTAAGGCTAACTGACAACTTTAAATTTGCCCAGTATGAAAAAGTGTGTGTGTGAGAATTTGTCCTGCTGAATATATAAATGGATAAACAAAATTTTAAACACCTTATTTTAAATTAAAGATGGTAACTTTTTAAAATTGCACATGAAACAGTGTACTTTTTAATGCTTAATTCCACCAAACAACAGCAATAGCTAAACATAATGCATACATGATATATAGCTTCAAAGTAAAATGTCACACCCACCACAGGACAAACCACCTCAGGATCCCAAATTAGAACCTGAGCACAGCCATGCGATGGATGACACCTCAGTACCACACTAGTTCAATTGGCAACTGAGTAATGAACATGTTTTTGTGATTCATCAGTGTGCCAGACTGAAATGTTCTGTAAGGATTGTGACTTGCAAGATGGATTATCAGAAAAAGGTAAATATTTAGCAATATGACAGCTGAAGCTTAAGATAAAACACAGAACTTAATTTTAGTTTTACTTAAGGCATAAGCATAGCCCTTACCAAACACATTTAAGAACAATGCAAGATTCAACACATTAACAGCTTTACACTAGAAGATAAAGCTTGTGTTTCACACTTCTTGCCACATGAACAATGCGAGCATTGCATTATCATTATACAGCACTAAAAAGATAATTAAAAAACAACTTTTAAAATCAGATGTAAACAATGGTCAAACACTGACATACTATATATTAATCTGAGCTATTTATGTTAGTGTCTGCCTATAGTCAATATGTACAACTTGATGTATCATTTTTCAGAACAAATATTACCAAACAATTTGGGAAATTTCCTCATTCTCCCCTAATCTGTATTACTTTATCCTCTCAGATCCCAAACAGGGGAGTGCAGGGTTGAGAAACAATTCAAAATGGACTAGGTATGAACGACATGACAACATATTAGAACATTACCATAACTGTGACAAAAATAGCCCATTCAATCCAACATGTCTGTCAATCATATTCACCTAGATTCTCTAAAGTAACATCAAGTCGAGTTTTGGAGGTCCCTAAAGTGTTACAGTCTACTACACTACTTGGTAACATGTTGGTGCTGCATATGGCATCCCATCCAGGTTTAGATTTAGTATAACTCCTTTAAATTTGAAAAGGCACGTTTTAAAAAAATTTAAATGAAATAAATCTACATTTATTTCAACAATACCTGCAACACCTAAAACTGTTCTTCTTTAATCGTAAAGAATATGACACTAATACATGTCGTGTATATTACATACGTTCATACGTTATATCATACTTCACTTACCTGGAAATGGTTTTAAGAATGTAAATGTAACCAGAAAGGTCAAATCACAAGCTAATCATATACTGTTAAAATCCAAAAATAACTATAGCTCGAAAGAACCCAAAACAAAAAAGGATTGAAAAGAAATCTAAGTTTCGCTTCTAAATGTCTCCTTATCATTACTCTTTCTTTTGATCTGTCAAATTGCTGTGAAAACACTTTATCACACTAGTACACATAAACAAGAAGTTCAAATCTGGAAATTCCATTCGATAAAAACTAGCAAGCCTAAAAAAAAGCGAACGAAGCTCAGTAACAGCAGGCCTGTTCACAGTATCCGGCCTCCCTATTTAAGATCTAGAAGACCCAGCTTTGCAAGGAGGTCTGGGGGACCGCAGAATTCATTGACGCGCCGATCAGGCGAGGAGTGAGAACCGCTGACGAATAAGCCAGTTGTCCAATAAAATCTCTCATTACAGCGCAGACTCGCGGAACAACAACAAAATACACAAGGCTTTAGACAGCGCCCCTGTAACTGGCCAATGCTATCAGACGGATCGTCGAGTTCCTGTGACGTCACATGTTAGCGAGTTAAAAACAGGAACTTGTCGGATTCCGAGGCTTGTCAATAAGAAAGTGCTCGTGGACGAGTAGGAAAGAGTCTGAAAACTACAAAGTGTACAGCTAGAGTTTAGTACGTTTATGCCTGACAGTACACCTGTCCCATTTGAGGCTGGTGTGCCTATCCGGCGCTTCATTTGTATTTTTTCAGGCAAACACCGACTTGGATATTTTGGAGGCATTATAAAGGAATATGTAGTACGATAGAGGAATTCCTCAGCTGCCACGAAAGACACTGCCAGAGATTGTTATGGTCTCTTCCGCTGTGCATTTTGTCAACGCAGTCCACACTAGAATACAACGGGCGAAAGTTAAATGAGATCCAAGTATAATAATGTTGGTAGAAGCAAGTGTATTAACGGAAACTTTTGGCATTGCGTTCAACGTTCAGGTTGGATTCTTTATTACCACGGGAAAATATGCACAAAGTATACAGTGAATTTGAATGTATAAAGGGACAAGTAAGAAATTGTACGCATGACGTTACCTTCCTTCAGGTGTGTTCGGAGATTTGGTTAGCTTATTTAAGACCTGGTGCGTTTTTATATTTTCAGTCACTTCATCAAAGAGTTAATTTTCAAATTTTTATCTTACTTTTGTAACTGAGTCATTTTCAAAATAACAGGTAATAGAATGTAATTACATCTCAAAGGGGATGGATCATAGATCAATTAGCAATGAATGGAGCCGCTCTAAACTTCAAGGGGGATTCCAACCTGGAATTCAACCCAGGTCCACAAAAATGTTATTCTAATAAACAGCTTTTGACATGACCACTCAGTTGTTTACAGACTCCCCTACTTTGCAGCTGATGTGGCTGTGGTTCATATTTCTTAAATATAATATGTTTCAAAGAAGTACCTAATGGATATTTAAAATCTGTGCTTAAGTCTCAAGTTAAAATTTTTTCAGAACGTGACAAAAAGCGAATCGCTGTGGCCCTTTGCTGATTTATTACACTGTTAAGAGAAATACTGAGTCATTGCAATCTTTAGATCAGAGCTGTTTAGTTACAAATGGGTGGAGTGGTGGCTCTGAGGCTAAGGATCAGCTCTGGTATCCTGCAGGTTGCCGGTTCAAATCCCTGTCACTGCCAAAAGAGAGATCCTACTCTGCTGGGCCCTTGAGCAAGGCTCTTAACCTGCAATTGCTTCAGGGGTGCTGTATAATGGCTGACCCTGCTCTCTGATCCCAAGGTGTATGCAAAAACTAACAAATTCCTAATACAAGAAATTGTATAAGGCGAAATAAAGAACCAAAAAAAAATCATTTGGGCCAGATTTTCAAACCAAAAATGTAGCTCAGCCAGACATTTTCAGTGCATAAGCAGTCGGTAATGACAGATTTTAAATCAACATGCATGTATTTAAAAACAAGTAATATTTATTAATTGTCTCCCTTTTAAATGTGGTCACATTCAACACAGGCACATCAAAAATGTATATAAAAACACTTAAAGCTATAACTGAACAGAATCTGAGGTAGTAGCAATACTTTTTTTTCCACTTTTGAAAAAAAATAAACATTTTGCTCACAAATTGCAAAAAATAAAAAAAAGTGCACACTATTAGTAATAACTTTGGTTTCCCTTTTGAAATATGTAATCCTCCTCCAAATTAAAGGGGAGGTCATCACAAGCAAGGAATTTATTTTCATAGAACTTAAACTATTTAATTCACACAGTTTTAATCACTCATGTGACAAAGGTTAAATTTGAGTTCCACAACAACGCATTTCTTGTGGAAATTGTTTTTTTTTCCACTAGAAGAAAACTACCTGAGTAAATGCTTAAGAGCAAGGCATCACATGTGGCATGAAAGTGGATTAGTACATTTATTGTAATGATTTGTCTTCAAAATGTCTTTGTACAGAGTTATTGTGTGTCATGTAATGAATTATTAATTATAATTATTACTATTATTATTTTGTAACGTTTACTTCTTATGTTTCTTTGTTGATGAGCTCCCATTGAAGAATTTATTGGTAAAAGAGTATGTAGCGGGCATGCCAAAACAAATGAAGTAAAAACTAACCAAGCACCATTTTTTGATACCATTTTAACAAAGTTTACTGTCTGCCATCAATCATAGAGCAGCCCAGTAAAATGACAGTAATACGCTTGAAACCTTAAAACGAAGACTTCATCACATCACTGTGTGTGACGAAACAGAAGGCTGCTCGTACATGATTACTGACGGACAGACTGGCATCTTCCATGGAGTATGAGTTAAAAGAGAAACAGCATGCAAAGATGTGCAAACACTAGGAGATCAGTGACAATCACACCTCAGTGTGCCTGCGTAAAATCAGAAGGGACCATTTAATTCCATGAGGCAGAGATATCTTCATAACTGGGGACGTATATGATGGGCAGAGGAATTTCAAATGATTGGTATGCCTACCTTTTATTTTGATGACCGGTTGTTTCATATTTAGCCCTTTGTTCATTATTCCTGCAAAAGTGTAATCAACCTCTTGTTGAAATTCACAGCCGTCCCATCAGTAGCGCCGTGTACCGCATCTCCAAGTCTAGTCATTTTCATTGTGACTCCCATGCGCTGGATAAACTGGCCTTTATGAGGCATAGTGATTTGCAAGGGGGAGCCCGTACCAACACATATGTTAATGGCATATCCACTCAACAATAAAAATTGCCCTTTGCATCTGTTACAATATAATAGTTTAAAGTTTCTATGATTTAATTCGCCGCTGGTGAACTAAGTAGAAATGATACATGGCAAAGCTCATTTTTTCCGACCATTTAAGCTGCAGTCTGGAGCTCTGATGGGACCAGGGACTGGGCCACTCGAAGGTTACTTCTGGGCCGCATGTGGCCCGCAGGCTGCCATTTGAATAGGCCAGCTTTAGATAATGCAACAATATTTTTTTTACTTTTACGGACAGGAACATCATGTCAATTACCTGTTTGGATTTTAAAGAGCAGGAGACCTGTGCCAGTATGTACCAAGTGTCTTAGAGTAGTAAAATGGTCTTACCTAGCTCGAAAGAATACATAAATTTGGCATTAGTCTAAGAAGTGAATTTCCCCTTGGGATTAATAAAGTATCTATCTATCTATCTATCTATCTATCTATCTATCTATCTATCTATCTATCTATCTATCTAAAAACAAAAGTATTTTATCAAATATTGTAATTTAGTAAATTACTCTTAACTTCACTGGGATTTAGGAGCGTTCATTAGGCGTCCATATGTTCTAGGAGCTGTCGGAAGCACATTCTGGGAAAGGTAGAATGTTTTGGAAACACTGGGCAACAGTGAACTCAGAAAAAGATACTGATTTGACAAATCTTGTATGTCACATGATCGCTCCACCTACACAAAGAGGCCGTGCTCTGTTAGGCGAAACAACAGCTTTGGTAACGTTATGTTTTTAACTTTGGGTAAAATGCAGCTTTGCAATAGTGATGATTTGCATATGTCACAACCAATCGTTTCTCAAAATTTGCCCCATACTTTGAAATCCCTTACAACACATGAGGGAGGCCTTAAAGCAGATTTATAAGTTTCCCCACCACTTCATGTGCGGTTATGTTAAAACAAGCTTCATTCATGCAAATCACTGGTTTTCCTAGAGTTGTTGGTGTGATGAACTGCACAAACATAAAGATCAGGTGCGGATGAGCACGTATATGTGAATATCACAGTATCAATACACAGGTGACACCCTTTCAGACATGTGAATACTGTGCCCCTTTAAACTTTGTCAGCTCAATGATCCCTCTTTCCCCACCTTCCTCATTTTGGATCCAGGTCAGCTATCAAGGAGCGGCAAAACACCTGTTATAAAATACTCCTTTCTGATTAGATCCAGGATGTAGTTGCCAGCATATTACACTGAAGATAAGTGAGGCTGGATGGGTGATTGACAGAGAAATGCCACACAGATATGCTGAGCTCTGCATTCCACAAACCCCTGGAATATTTGTGTTGCCCTTTGCAAAAACAGGAAGGCTCAAAAAGAAAGGTGCAAACTTCAAGGTATTGGATAAATAGAGCCTAGCGGAAGATAAGAAGGAATCAAGAAGAGAGGCATGCAGTGCCACTCTTGGGTTAGTTGCAGTGTATATATAGATATAGTACCATACTATAAAGACCAGACTACATAGTACAGTAATAAGAGAAGATGATCCTTAGATTAGATTTAATTATAACTTACAAAGTTGAAATTCAAAATTTAAATATTACTCCATTAAATGAAGTTATTTCCGATCACTACTTAATTATATTTGATTTAGTCCTGCCCTTGCCAATGCACTCACAGATTAAAACAAAGACAGTGCGACATCTAGATTGTAATTCTGCTTCAAAATTTATAGATACTTTGAGTAAGTCGAGTGTAATTGTGGAAAACCATTTAGATCAGTTAACATCAAATGTAAACATGGAAAACAATTTAGATCAGCTAACATCACATTATAATGTGACCTTGAGAGATGCTCTGGACACAGTGGCTCCCCTTAAAACAAAAGTGATCAAAGCACATAGAAACTCTCCCTGGTTTAATGAAAACACTCAAGCTCTTAAATTAGAGTGTCAAAAACTGGAGTGCAGATGGAGAACAACAAAGCTACATGTCTTTCAAATTGCATGGACAGAGAGTGTTAAAAAATATAAAAAAGCTCTCTTTAAAACTTGCTCAGAATACTATTCTACTATAATAGATAGCAATAATAAAATCCTCGGTACTGTTTAGAACAGTGGCTAAATTAACAAATGGAAATTCAGATCTACAGTGCAAAATACCAACAGATATTAGCAGTACAGACTTTATGAACTTCTTCAATGAGAAAATTAAAAATATAAGATCCCAGATCTCAGCATCACAGTACAAACCAAATACTAGCTTAGCAGACCCTGTCTCACATTGCATTCAGCACTTTAGTAATTTTAATCCTGTAACTGAGCAGGAAGTCTTAACTTTAATTTCTAAAATGAAGCCCACTACTTGTTCCCTAGATCCAGTGCCAACAAAACTAGTAAAAAGTGCAATGGATGTTCTTGCAGCGCCTATTCTAAACATTATCAATAGTTCATTATTGCATGGCACAATACCTGATGCACTAAAAGTGTCAGTCATTAAACCATTACTTAAAAAGTCAGACCTAGACCCACACATACTAAATAATTATAGGCCTATTTCAAATTTACCCTTTCTCTCTAAAATACTAGAAAAGTAGTTGTCAATCAGCTTCAGTCACACCTTACGCATTACAATTTATTTGAGAAATTCCAGTCTGGTTTCGCACTGGTCATAGTACAGAAACGGCACTAACGCGGGTTGTAAATGACATTCTGATATCCTCTGATGAAGGAAACTCCACTGTAATTATGTTGTTAGACTTAAGTGCAGCATTTGACACCATTGACCATTCTATTTTACTGCACAGGCTAGAAAATGATGTTGGGCTTACAGGCACTGTGTTCACTTGGTTTAGTTCTTATTTATCAAATCGATTCCAATATGTACAGAAATGTGCTGACAGTACTCCATCATTATACACAGAAGTTGAATATGGTGTCCCACAGGGCTCAGTACTGGGACCTTTACTGTTTTCACTTTACATGCTTCCACTGGGATCTCTCATTAGGAAACATAATGTTAATTTTCACTTGTATACAGATGACACCCAGTTATACCTTTCATTTAAATCAAATGAAGTTTCTCCGATGTTGTCTTTAATTAGTTGTGTTAGTGAATTAAAGGAGTGGATGAATGAGAACTACTTGTCTTTAAATACAGATAAAACAGAGATGTTAATTGTTGGAGGGAATGACGCTGATCACAATATTTTGTCATCATTTAACTCAGTTGGAATCCCAATTAATTTTACTGAATCAGCCCGCAATCTAGGAGTTATCTTTGACTCTAGCATGTCATTTAAAGCACATATTACAAAGTTGTCCAAATCATGTTTCTTCCATCTTAAAAATGTTAGGAAATTAAGGTGCTTTCTAAATAAACAGGATTGTGAGAAATTAATTCATGCATTTATTTCTAGTAGGATTGACTACTGCAATGCGGTGTTCACTGGATGTTCAAACTGTTCTTTATACAGCCTCCAGTTAATCCAAAATGCTGCTGCAAGAATTATTACAAGAACAAGAAAATATGAACACATAACTCCAGTTCTTAAATCCTTACACTGGCTCCCGGTTAAGTTTAGGGCAGATTTCAAAATCCTCCTTTTAACATATAAAGCATTAAATGGCCAAGGTCCGGCTTACTTGTCTGAACTTATCATGACTTACAAACGAGAGCACACATTTAGATCTCAAGATGCCAGTCTGCTTATGATTCCAAGGATTAATAAAATAACAGTGGGAGGTCGAGCTTTTAGTTACAGGGCCCCTAAACTGTGGAATGGTCTGCCTGCTACTATAAGAGATGCCCCTTCGGTCTCAGCTTTTAAATCCCGGCTGAAGACTCACCACTTCAGTTTAGCATATCCTGACAGCCCACCTGCTAAGTTGTTTTGCCTGCCTAAGGTAACTTCATCCCTGATGGAGGATCGCAGGAATCATGGGGTAAAGGGATCCTTTCATTGGATTGACTGGCACAGCGCTGTTTCAGCTGTGGATTGGAGAAATCGGGGAGGCAGCTTGATGGATGAGGTCTCTAGGACTCTAAACAAATCCAAGTCATATTATGTGATATCATCTACTGTTAAATTCTGTCCGTTCTTGTAAAATTTTTATTTTTATACTGTATTGAGGATTTGTTCTGTTCTGTGTATTGTATTGTATTGACCCCCTTCTTTTTGACACTCACTGCACGCCCAACCTACCTGGAAAGGGGTCTCTCTGTGAACTGCCTTTCCCAAGGTTTCTTCCATTTTCTCCCTACAAGGGTTGTTTTGGGGGTTTTTCCTTGTCTTCTTAGAGAGCCATGGCTGGGGGGCTATCAAAAGGCAGGGCCTGTTAAAGTCCATTGCGGCACTTCTTGTGTGATTTTGGGCTATACAAAAATAAATTGTATTGTATTGTATTGTATTGTATTGTATTGTATTGTATTGTGTTGTATCCTCAGGTCTAAGTGTTTTCACAGTGAAGAGCTGAATAAGATCAGTCCCAAGTTTAACTAATCCGCAGCTAGTCTTGGTTTGGTGTTGTGTTTCTCCTTGGTTTGCGCAGCTGGCCATGTAACAACACACTAGCAATTAATATATCAACCCCTTTCAATTAATGACGTGCCATTACACATTCCTTTCTATTTAAAGGGACAGTGCACAGGAAAAAAATACTTTCTCAAAAAAAAATTTAAATCTTTAAGCTACATTAGATCAAAATTAGTCTTGATATCATTATTGTAAACGTTCACTTCAAGTGTATGAAAAGGCTGTGAAATACCTACATGGAAAGTAATGATGACAAGAGATGCACTTTAGAAAAATGATATCTGAAGCACAATAGTCTCTCTCTAACTCATTTCCCAGAGAAATGCATAGATAATACAGCAGATTTGATGCTTGCCATTCATTATGCACCCAGCTTTTCCTAATAACCAAATTAATCCAACAGTCACCAAAGCATAATAAAATTCCAAGTTAGAGAGTGGAAAATATTCATAAAGACTGGCCCAATACAGCAGAAACTTCATAGTAGAGCACAAGCATTATATAATATGTATTAGGAGAGATCTCATTTCATATCTGGAGGACATTCACAAAATACCTCCACAACATTCAGAAGGAATACAGGATGGAAGAAACTGGCAGCATCTTTCAATGTGTACTTTCTGATTAGGGCCAAGCATCATTGCGCACCTACACAATTTATGGAAAAGAATGAAAATAGGAGCCAGAAAAGCAATGAGAGAGCATTAGACAATGGCTATGCAAGAACAGTTGGGCCCAGCTGGTATGGGTGCTACCAAATTGACACTGATGTATGTTCATATGTATTTTTCTGTATAAATATTCCCTTTCAGTTTCATTGAATTAAATATATAAGTCAGTATCTTGCTATACTTCAGTCCAAACATAAATATAAAATATGTTTTCCACATTTTTAATGGTATATAAGTGTTTTTTCTTGTCTGTATAAGTCTGCTTTGTGTATGTGGAATTCATTTTGTAACATTATAAACCATACTAAGTGTGTTGGACCTGCTCATGAGGTAGTCTAAATTGGAATGTAATTGTGTTCCCCTTCTCCGACTTCAAAAAGTACACTGCAACTGCACCTAGTCTTATTCTTGATTCACTGCTAGTCCACACCTCAAAGGCACACAGCAACAGCGCTAAACCTGAAAGCTAGTCTTGTTACCATAAATCCATACTAAGACCAGATCAGCATGATAAACGACAAAATGTTAACATAAGTGCCATTCTGCAGCTCCAGGTACTATAAAATGTTACAATGTCATTCATTCTCAAGCGTGAATTTCTACTCCTTGCTGGGAGTAAAAGGACATTTCATAACTACTTCTCACGGCCTCCTCTGGGGGAGAACAAATTCTTATCTAGTCAGACAATTAGTGCATTTCCTAGGAGTAGTTCTGAAATGCTTCATAAATATGGCCACTGAGCTACTTTGACTGAGGTTTGTGCAAGAAGTTGTGGAACTTTAGAGATGAGTATGGGATGATGCTGAGGTAAAACCCAAACATACACCATCAGTCAAAAGTTTTACAACATCTCTGTTTTTCTTAAAATATAATAAGCTGGAATGCAAAGAATACACTAAAATGGTGAAAATATCAGAATATTATAAAAGACCTTCTTCAGGGAACAAAAGGTTACAACCTACATATGTTCTACTGCATTTAAGGTAAATTAAGCCTTGGAAGTTGAAGCTAACAATTTGCAAAGGTGTCCAAACTTCAGCTGATTACTTTAAAAAACGCTATCTGTTTTAAAACAGAGTTGGAACAGACTGGGTTACTACACCCTCTGAAGTACTACTTGGAAAATATGCCAGCTAAAATGGCAAGAAAATGACAATTATCAAATGAAACGAGACAGAGCATTATTAACCTTAGAAGTGTAGTCCTTTCATTTAGGGAAATTGCAAAAAAATATCAAAGTGTCAGTGAGTACTGTGTCCTACACAATCCAAAGGCAACTGGAAACTGGAAGAACTCTGATTGGGAGAGATCTGTTAATTGCTAATATTAAAAGTCAACCAATAACACAAAAATGTGTTTTCTGTTTGTTTAAAGTGTTCAACGGCCAGTGCTCCTTTTGACTTAATGACTAGTTATACTAATTTCATTAAAGGTAAATGCAGCCAGCTTTTTCCTGTAATTATTAATCAATCTTTCAAGAATTTTTACACCCTTCCTGTGGCAGAACTTCTTTAGATTGGACTGGACTGCCAATACTGATACTCTGTGCAAGAGAGGACAGAGCCGACTATACAGGGTGGTCCAGATCTAATTATGCAGATCCAGATCATCTGGATGACTTTGATTTATGTGGGGATGATTCCAGTTCAGCACGAAGGCCATTCTTCATGTCATCAGTTTGCACACTTCTGGATGGTCCTGGATTTTTCGGGTGATTTTCTATGTAATAAGCTTAATAAATTATAGCGTAATGAAAATTGCATAATTAGATTTGGACCACCCTATACTTCCTTAGAATGCAATAAGATGCTGCAGATGTTCTGACAGACGGTTGTGGCGAGCGGTGGTGTGCTGGGGAGGCAGCATTAAGAAGAGGGATGCCTCACGCCTGGACAAACTGGTGAGGAAGGCAGGCTTTATTGTAGGCACGGAGCTGGACAGTTTGACATCTGTAGCAGAGTGACGGGCGCTGAGCAGGATCCTGTCAGTCATGAAGAATCCACTGCATCCACTGAACAGTATCATCTCCCGACAGAGGAGCAGCTTCAGCGACAGACTGCTGTCACTGTCCTGCTCCACTGACTGGAGATCGTCCCTCCCCCACACTATGCGACTCTTCAGTTCCACCCGGGGTGGGGGGAACGTTAACACTTTACAAGATTATAGACTGTTATACCTGCCTCACACTCTCTCCTTGCATTTTTTAACTTGCATTGCGTTTTTACCACACTTTAAATAATATTGTTTTTTTATCAGTATGCTGCTGCTGGAGTATGTGAATTTCCCCTTGGTGATTAATAAAATATCTATCTATCTATCTATCTATCTATCTATCTATCTATCTATCTATCTATCTATCTATCTATCTATCTATCTATTTAGATCAGTGATAGTGCTGTTTTTTCATTTTTGTGTAAGAATTTCTCATTTCATAGCATAAACCTGTACCACATATCTCAATGTTGTATATGCCTACACTTTCAATACGCCATTCCAAAAGTCTAAATTCCTATCTTTCAGCCATTCTTTTTTTTTTTTTTGTTCTTTATTTCACCTTATACAATTTCTTGTATTAGGAATTTGTTAGTTTTCACATACCCCTTGGGGTCAGAACGCAGGGTCAGCCATTGGGCCTAACCGCTGCTCCTGCTTTTATAGTCATGTATTTTCAATCCAGAAAGTTCGAGACATTTTGGTATCTATCACAAACATTCGGGTAACAGTAGTTCAGGTGATAATGCGGCGTGACTGCACCACATTGGCAGCATAGCAAATATTGCCAAATTGACTTAAATAATTTACTGCATATTGGTTTATTTTCATGATACAACTAACAGCGGTATATTTGTCAGACGAAAATACATTCAACTCGCGCAGATTGACTGCATCGGTGTCCTCATTTACGAGATTTTTAAAAATTAAAACATATTTAATCATTTCTTTACATAATAAAATAATTAAATATAAATAAATAATTTATTCTTAGTTTTTGGGATTAGAATTACTACCCAAAAACCACACAAGGCATTTTAACAGTTATTAAAGCACTTTAAAAAGAAGTTAGCCGAACACATGCAAATCTTATGGAAGTAAAAACGACAGGATACCGTGACACTGCACGAGTATCATACCTTTGTTAGTTGTATCATGGGTTATTCTCATCTATCTTATATTATGCAGGGGGCACAGAATTATTCCAGGTAGAAAAGGGGGGGGGGGCGAAATATGAAAGTTTGAGAATTGCTGTTGTAGACTATGAACCCGGACACAAACAATACAATACAATACAATACAATACAATACAGTTTATTTTTGTATAGCCCAAAATCACACAGGAAGTACCGCAATGGGCTTTAACAGGCCCTGCCTTTTGACAGCCCCCCAGCCTTGACTCTCTGAGAAGACAAGGAAAAACTCCCAAAAACCTTGTAGGGAAAATGGAAGAAAACTCGGGAAAGGCAGTTCAAAGAGAGACCCCTTTCCAGGTAGGTTGGGCGTGCAGTGGGTGTCAAAAGTAGGGGGTCAATACAATACAATACAAATTTTAGAAGTACGGTTTAACAGTAGATGATATGACATATTTAGGTTTGGATACAAACAAACAAACAAACAAACAAACACCAAATATCCCAAAATACGCATGTTTTAATTCTTCAGAACACAATGCACACACAATATAGTGCACAATTCACCGTCAATTCAGTCCTCTCTTTCTCTTTCTTCTACCTCCCGACTCCGGTTCCTCGAATGGAGTGAGGCGGCCCCTTTTATAATACCCCGAATGTGCTCCAGGTGCTTCCTAATGATTTTCTGACTGCATTTCCTGGTGCGGCGGAGGTGCCGCATGAGCACCCAGAAGCACTCCAGGTCTGCCTGGAATCTCTTCCGGCAGCACTTCCTGTTGTGGCAGGGCTCCATAATCGTCCGAGTGTCCCCTGGTTGTGGCCACGGGCCCCAACAGGGATGAGCTTCCAAGCTGTAATCCCCTGGCCCCCATGCAGACCAGGGTGGCTGCCCTCTCGTGGCCCAGGGGAGGTATTGTCCCTCTCCCAGTCCTTTCAGGCATCCTGCCTGGGCTGGATCTCCAGCTGTCTGCCACAATATATATAATTGTACATAAGGTGTGTCATCTTAATCACAATAATGCCAAAGGAGCACAAAATATACAAAAAGGTGTGCATATAGGTGCTTACTCACTTTCTCAGTTGACACTTCCTTTTCCTCTTCCCACTCCTAAGTCTTTCTTTCTCAATCCAAACTCTGCCGTCTCTTTCTTCCACCAACTGAGCGCTTATCATAAATTTCTGCCCAACTGCACACTCAATGAGCATTCGGCAGGGGTGAACCTTACAAGTTTGCAGGTTTAGATTGTCACCGGTTTCCGGTACCATGATTGCTAAGTATATAAACCTTACCTCTAAATGCCTGTCTTCCTTACCTGAAAAACATTTAAAACCCTGTCCTGTACAAAGTCCTGAAATTACTTCTGAGTAAACTCAACATGCACAGTACCCAGGCTGAGATTCTAGTCTATTTCTTCGAGGCCTAGCCACTGTGCCATAAGAGAGGAGTAGCACAACTTACTTCTTCAGCTGCTGCTCCTTTATGAGTATTGAATTCAAATGTTTACCATACTTTATCCTGAAAACACAGGTCCAAATTGTATCAAGTCAGTTCCCTTTTTATTTGCGTGTTTTACTTGATTCAAACTGAAAGTAGCCAAGGGACAGAAACAAATAACTAAAATTTTAATAAAAATCATCATAAAAAATACAGAGGAGGAAGTTGGAAGCATGCGCTGGTAGCGCTTTACTGCACCTACCACACGGCGAACAGCTTGGATTGGGACCTGAGTGTAGTGGGTGACACCTCAGCACCACACTGGAACAGCCTTTAGGTTTTTTTTACAGTGACTGAAGTGCCAATAATCCTGCAACCAACCCCCAATTTTTCCCAGGAAGTTGAACCCAAACCGGCAACCTTTGGCATACCAGTGCAGATCCTTAGCCTCAGAGCCACCAATCCACCCTGACATTGAACCTGTTTTTGATGCTGCATGGCTTCCTTAAACCATAATGTAACCATTACAATGTCTAATTTTTGTGTTGTGTGTTACTTTTTGGTAGGCTTTCTTCATTAGTAAACTGACACACATTATCCAATATGTTCTACTTTTGACTCTTCTGCCTGAAGAACACAACATACTTGGGCATTTTTGGAAAGGTGAGGACAGGACTGTTGTTTTCATTAGTGAGTAGTGGGTTTTGCCTTACTACTCTACCATGGATCCCATTTTTTCCCATTGTTTTTCATATCACTGGCTCATAAGCACTAACCTTACTCAAAATGTGAGCTCTTCACAATATCCATAAATTTAAATTTAGTGATACAATCTAGATGTCACATTATGACTGTACTGGCAAAGGCGGGAGCAATTCAATTGTAATTAAGTTGTGATGAGATATATTTTAATTAAAATAAATAACAATTCCAATTTGAATCTTAACACCATGAGGATAAATAGATCTAATGTATGACTGTGAGACTGAACCAAATCATTAACAAATCAGGAAAGCATACCGAGTACAGAAGGTATATGAAACATTTGCAAAAGGTCTCTGTTGCATTATTTTCTTTTAGCTAGATCAGATAAAATGTTGCTGACTTTAATCACAAATAATAAATATGGTCCAGATAGTGTGTAAATTAGTACTATAATTGTACTTATGAACAAAAATACATACTTATAATCAGCACATGAAATATAATACTTTAAAATGAAAGAGGAAAGCACAAAATAGGAGAATAAGTATTATCTAGGGAACAAACCCTGACTCTAACATACAGTCATATGAAAAAGTTTGGGAACCCCTCTCACTCTGCATAATAATTTATTTTCAACAAAAAAGATAACAGTTGTATATCTTTCATTTCCTAAGAAATGAGTACTGGGGTGTTTTCCGAACAAAGATTTTTAGTGAAGCTGTATTTAGTTGTATAAAAATTAAATCAAATGTGAAAAACTGGTTGTGCAAGGTACCCTTGTAATTTTGCTGATTTGAATGCATGTAACTGCTCAATACTGATTACTTGCAACACCAAATTGGTTGGATTAGCTTGTTAAGCCTCGAACTTCATAGACAGGTGTGTCCAATCATGAGAAAAGGTATATAAGGTGGTCAACTGCAAGTTGTGCTTCCCTTTGACTCTACTATGAAGAGTGACAGCATGGAAACCTCAAAACAACTCTCAAAAGATCTGAAAACAAAGATTGTTTAGTCTCATGGTTTAGGTGAAGGCTACAAAAAGCTATCTCAGAGGTTTAAACTGTCAGTTTTAACTGTAAGGAATGTAATCAGGAAATGGAAGGCCACAGGCACAGTTGCTGTTAAACCCAGGTCTGGCAGGCCAAGAAAAATACAAGAGCGGCATATGTGCAAGATTGTGAGAATGGTTACAGACAACCCACAGATCACCTCCAAAGACCTGCAAGAATATCTGGCTGCAGATGGTGTATCTGTACATCGCTCTACAATTCACTGCAATTCGCACAAAGAACATCTGTATGGCAGGGTGATGAGAAAGAAGTCCTTTCTGTACTCCCGCCTCAAACAGAGTCGCTTGTTGTATGCAAATGCTCATTTAGACAAGCCAGATTCATTTTGGAACAAAGTGTTTTGGACTGATGAGACAAAAATTGAGTTTTTTGGTCACAACAAAAAGTGCTTTGCATAGTGGAAGAAGCACACCATATTCCAAAACACCTGCTACCTACTGTCAAATTAGGTAGAAGTTCCATCATGCTGTGGCGCTGTGTGGCTAGTTCAAGGGACTGGGGCCCTTGTTAAAGTCGAGGGTCGGTTGAATTCAACCCAATATCAACAAATTCTTCAGGATAATGTTCAAGCATCAGTGACAAAGTTGAGGTTACACAGGGGTTGGATATTCCAACAAGACAATGACCCAAAACACAGTCCGACAACTACAAAGGCATTCATGCAGAGGGGGAAGTACAATGTTCTGGAATGGCTGTCACAGTCCCCTGACTTGAATATCATCGAAAATCTATGAGATGATTTGAAGAAGGCTGTCCATGCTTGGCAGCCATCAAATTTAACTGAACTAGAGGTTTTGAATGGAAGAATGGTCAAAAATACCTCCATCCAGAATCCTGACACTCATCAAAGGCTATAGGAGGCATCTAGTGGCTGTTATATTTGCAAAAGGAGGCTCAACTAAGTATTGATGTAATATCTCTGTTGGGGTGCCCAAATTTATGCACCTGTCTAATTTTGTTATGATGCATATTGCATATTTTCTGTTAATGCAATAAACTTAATGTCACTGCTGAAGTACTACTATTTCCATAAGGCATGTCATATATTAAAAGGAAGTTGCTACTTTGAAAGCTCAGCCAATTATAAACAAAAATCCAAAGAATTAAGAGGGGTTCCTAAACTTTTTCATATGACTAATCTAAGCCAAAATGAAAGACAAAATCATAGTCAAAATCAGATACTTGGACGACCAGGAAGTGTATGATGCTACCTTTATACCTTTGAACTGATGATGTCACATGCTGCAAACTTCTAATTGACTGTACCTAGGAACAGCTTGGCAACCAGACCAAACACAATGCGCAAAGTAGTGGTGCCCAAATTGCTAAGAAAATAGTTCCATGGAAAAATGTATTTTATTTTAAACTTTGTCAAAAACATCACTAAACATAAAGTAAATGTAACCACAGCATTCTTTGGCAAACAATATTTTGGTGATTTCTGAAAGGTCAAGTATTGTCTATAAAAAATAAAAAGTATATGCCATATTATGACACACCAGTGCCTAACCAGCAAAGATGGGAGCACAGTCTGCTAAATACCACACCCACTGTATATAATCTCAGCATGGAGCCAGACACAATTAAACTTTGATTTAACAACACGTTTACAGTTGAAGGATGCGCAATGTTCTCAGTTATTTTTAGGGAAGTAGTCAATGCATTGCAGACATGAGATGCTCAGGGTCAGATTGTGCTATAATCTGGGTTTGGGACCTCCTACAACATTTGAATTTTGTGTTTGTACATTTTGTTTTTGAGAGTTTTGAAATATATTATTCTGGCAGTGCCATTTTGCTTCTGGCAGCCCCTATTGATGGTATTTTTTAATGTTGTTTTGTTCATTGGTGGTCATCTAACACAGAAGTAATGTGACATACTATATAATTTTGTCCCACCTATATAAAATGGTGGCACATAGGTTATGCCATTCATATCTTAAATTCTTAACAAAATACAAACATCTACAGTCTGGTAGTTGAGTTTAATTAAAACAAGTAAGTGTCACAACTTTTCAATGGTTTTGCAGCAACAATTCTTGCTCCTGTGCTTTGTACTTCACAATAGATATTTCCACTTCTTTGGGTATTTAGATCCTAGCCTTTCCCTGCCTCTAAATTCTTCTCAAGTATTTTTCATCTCCTGATTGCTTTATTTTGACTTTGTATTCAGGCTACAGGCTGAAAAATAGATGCTATAAAATAGTTTGAGAATGGCTTGGCTGTTATTTGTTGTAGGAAAAGGTTGAAAAGGGGATACCGTTAGTGTACCATACTGGTGGTGGTGAGAAGACTTGTTTCAACAGAGTATGTCAGAGGTAAGTTACAGAAATGCACAGACAAGTGTGGTGGTATATGGCAGTGGTTTCAAAATAGAGAGGCTGTATAAGACAATGGCTGTGATAGACATAAGTAAGATATAGAAGTGGGGCTGTGGTAATACTGTAACCCTAAATGAGAACACACACAAAACACATTGTACCTGGGTGTGTTTGGGGTATATGGTACACTAATAAGGAGCACCATCAACTTTTTTGTCACTCTATAATGCAGGAGGCACATATAGTATGTGCCTCTTTCAAAGCTGATTAGTTAGGTATACAGTAAATATGCGGTCATACTAAATTAGCAAACACCAACATGTTAAGAGAAGAAGCAGGTACATTGAAATAAAGTAATAATTGTGCTGAGGATGTTTTGCATTCTCAGTATTTTTTGCTTGTGCTGTAGTTTTTAATGAGGAAAATATAAATGCTGCACCAAAGTCTCTGAGGAAATGGCCTCTAATCTTGCTTATAGTTTTGGAGAAAGTGAGCTTCACACAGTCTGGCTCATAATATTATCAAATAAAATGCTTCTTGTGGATATCGAAAGCAGAGAGACACATCACAGTACAAAACTGTAGAAGACAGCTGTTTTTTTTATTTTTAAAGCATTGAAGGAAATGTCTGCCTGGATAGGATGGCTGGCAGATTTTAATGGTCATTCTGTTTATATCTCAGTCATGCTAACTGAAGTAAAGTTAGCTTGACTCTCAACATTCAATTGCCATTTGCTGTGTCACAATTTATGTCTCTGGTGACCATTTACCTTATGTCACATTGATTTGACAGAAGGCTTACAATCATGAGCATAATTTCTGCCTGATTCTTTTGAATAAAGTGACAGTCTTAACAACAGTGGTATTTAATCCTATGTTCTGCTTCTGAATGGTTCCTGACAGTGAAATCAAAGTCAGTACTGAGAGACTGCTGAATACCATTAATGTTACTATTTCTTTAATGTGCCATTTATATTGTATTTTGTGTGTTGTACAATTTGTGCTGTGGAAAATATTACAGAAATTGCTGTACATGTTTCCTTTCTTTGCTGAGGGCAATTAATGATCAAATCATTCTGTTGTCTTTTTGGGAGTCACATTGGCATAGCGCTACTGCCTCATATAGTCTTGATTTGTATTTTGCACCTATTTGTTGTCTGTGAAGATTTTTCCCTGGCTACCGCTTTTCTTTCCTTGTTTATTAGGTCAATTGACAATTTTAAACTGGCCCAGTGTCAGTCTGGGTGTATTCAGGAGCATTTCCTTAATCGGGTCTGGTTTCTGAGTTATGCTTGATGTTGCTGAAATAGGCACCATCTCCCCATGTCCCTGAACTGGATTCATCAGGTTTGATATTGTTATGTTTTGTTGACCTTTTGACATGACACAAGAAAGAACTGTAATTAAAAAGTACATTTAGTTTGTATCTCACAGCAGTTACACTATCTGCAGTAAAACTAACATAAAGTTCCTGTGCTCTACTTGTCCTATATTTAGTTATATTAAGCCTATTACTAAACAGAAGTATTTGATAAATCTAATTACTATTTTGAAATTTGTAGAATTCATTAAATTAATTTACTTTCAATGTCAATTGTAATGTACTGTACTGGAGAAGAATATCTAGCATATAGGTTAATTATATATATATTTTTTTATTAATGTCTAATGATTGTCTTAAGTAGCTAGTTGTAAAATGCAAGGAAGCCAGACAAACCAGTCTTTTCTACCCCCAGTGTTTCATTGATAAGAAAAGTGCTATTTGGGCCAGTTTTTATGACTTAATTGTTTCCTTTCTTTCTTATTTGTTTGAAACAAAAATAAAAGTGGACTTGAGGTGGGGAGCTGTGCCTGAACTGCTTCATTGATGAATGGGTGAGGAAGTGTCCGTAGGTGTGCATGTCAGACATAATTAAAATTTTTGTATATTTTAATTTGTGTCAGAAGCTGTTCAGGGACAGTAAGATGGAGAGACTTGCAAAGGCATGTTCTTTTTGCCATTTTCTTTCCTGAAGACAGTAGATAAAATGATGACCTTAAGAGAACTGACTAGAAATGAGCTGACCATAAAGAATCAAGTGTAACTGCAAGTTTATGTGCTGCCTGAAACTACATATCTAGCATGATCAAGTTGTATGGTACTTTGTTTAATATCTTGGATATTTTACCTGTAATATATCTATATATATCCTTATATGTAATTTGATACTATCCGTATGTATGGTGTTCGCGTTAATACCCCATATGTATGGTGTTCACGTCAATACCTCAACTCAGTACAAGTTGGAACCGTGCAATGGGACTCTGACTCTGTAGTTAGAACATAATGTGGCAAACGCGGCCGCAGTATTGCATGATTGGCTATGAATGTATGAATGCTTCAGTGACGCCATTGGACGGCCGAGTATAGTAAGTCGGTGTTGGTTCGATCAGATAACAGTAAGTTCGGTTGGTTTTTGGAACGTTGGTTTGGTGGAGCGTACTTTCCAGGACTAACATTGTCGACTGACTTAAACCCTTCGACAGCACCAAAACTGTAAGTAATTTAGAACGTATCGCCATTTGTTTGGTACGTCGAAATCTATCTTTGGGCAGTTCGGTTTTGGCATCCGACCTTCTGACATCTATTGGCAAACTGAGTAATGACAGCTGGGTATTAACAACAGTCATTGTTTAATTTTTAGCCAATCTCAGATCTAAAATGACCACGCCAACATAATTATTACTCCGACTCTGATCGAAGTCGTAAAATACGGTTTGTTTTGAAAATTTGTTTGCCGGAAAAAATCAAATGAGGTGCGCCGAAGAGCTGCGTTCATGTCTCGCAGCCTCGTTTAAACAGGATGCTCTTCATTACATCCTAAGCCGAAAAGGTCTATTTTAAGCACAAATCAGTGCCATGATAACAAAATCATTTCAAGGACTTAAAAAAACAAATAATTCTTTGCAGAGAAAGTATGGATTTCGCAAACGTAGAATTTGTAGCCCGATTCAATCGGGTTCCCAGTTGCTAGTATATATACCTATTCGTTCAACAGACATTATCATCTACAGATTATTAAGGAGTAACGTTTGATGTTTTTGAGAGAGAGATCACAGTTACTTATGTTTTAGAGTGTAGCTTCTGTTTGCCAGAGATATCATGGCCACGTGCTTTTCTACCCACGTGGGGGAAGCCCTCCCGTCAGAGCTGAACACGATCTGATACAGTTGCCAGTGTTTGACATTAGAGTGTGCCTACCTTCCGCTTGGCCAGAATTACATTTTTTTTATTATTGCTTTTCAAAGTTTGTTATGTTTCACTGCTACTTGGGCAGAGCCATGGGGGACAGCCAGTATTGATTAAAAACATAACTTTTTTCATGCCTATTCTTTTGTTCTATAAAATGTTTCCTGGGGTAATAGATGTAAAAGGGAAGCAGTGGGGGATTGAGGCTGAACTACTGCACCTGACAGTATGGTAAGAATAGAGGATTTGAGGAATTCTGGTAAAGTCTACATAATAAAGAGTATAAAAGGGGAAAAGATTTCCGCCTAAATACCACAAATCATGTACCATAACATTTTCTAAGCCTCCTTTATCCTGTGCAGAGTTGTGGAGGGCTGGAGCATATCCCAGCAAGCACTGGGCACAAAGCAGGAACAATCTCTAGATACTGGACCAGTTCATCATAGGGCAAAGACACTCAAAAGCAAATGTGAATTTAGCATCACCAATCCACTTAACCTATGTCTTTGGACTGTGGGAGGAAACCCACACAGACAATGGGAGAACATGCAAATTCTACACAAGGAGAACCTAGAAGGTGAACCCTGGTCTCCTTACTGCAAGGCAGCAGTGCCACTACTGGGTGACTTACTTATACTGTTTTTGTGTTACATTTTTGCATATTATATGATTATATAAATTAACGATTGTTATTACTTTAACACATTACCAAATTAATCCAGTTTGAAAGTGTATTTATTATTATCAACAACAATTTATCATGGCTAAAAATAAACAGTCAGGAATACTTTTACAGAGAGAGTGATTACCGTGATGAAACTGGCAATCCACAAAATACTTAGGCAGCTGTTCTAAATAATCCACACTGTGGCCTTGATGGACCTGTTTGCTCTGTCTGATAACTGGTCAACTCTCATTTTGAAGACTGGCGTCATTTGATTGATTTTACATGCTGATGATGATGCTGAGTTGCCTGGTTTGATTTAGTTTCAAGGATTTACAACTCTTTTGAATAGACTTTATATGGACTCTGTATGGACAATTACTCTTGTTCATACTATTCCTAATTTCAGAGAATTGAACACAAACAAAACCAAACATTGAACACTTACTTATCTTTTATATTGCTCTTCTCCGAATCACCTGCTTAAAGTTTATCATTGAGGATCCATTGATATTCCAGTCAAATTACACTCCCGATGTCCTTAATTTCTCTCCTCCCTTTATTTTTATAATATCCATGTTTCTTGCCAGGTTGTGTGGTATAGTGGTTAAAGCTGTGCAGTTTAAACCCTGGGGTTGTGGGTTCGAAACCCTCTACTGATCCTGTGAGAGCATGAGCAAGTCATTTCAATGTTGTGTGCTCTAATTGGATAAACAAAGTAAATGTACATTGTAACTAATTGTATCTCAGATGTTGTCAGCCAAATAAGTAAATTAAAATATTTTCTAGCATTTTTATGTATAATTTTTATTTCTCCACGATTAAAATATATTTGATTGATTGTCTACTGAATTTTGCTTTCAGTTTTTTATGCACTTTGTAATGCTCCATCTACAGTAGTGCTCTGTAAAAGGTTTTATAAAGCTGATTGTATTTTCATTGACGTTGTCACTACTCCAAAAACAAACCTCCCCTACATTTATTCACTTTCTAACCTACTTTTTAAATTTTAGGGTCACAGGCTGTCTGGCCTATACTGGTAGTGATCGCTGCAAGGTAACAACCTCCATAGAGCTCAAGTACATTGCCGAAAACTGTACAGGAAATGAGCTATGATAGCAAATTGATAATTATATAAATATTCTTTAAAATGCTTCTCCTAAATATTTCACTTTTCAGGAGGTTTGTGGTAATAGATTCTCCTAACTTCTTTACCACATTGATGCAAATTCATCTCCACTTCCCTACTTGATATAAGGACTTTATTTTTGAGGTCGGGTTATGCTGTACATAATCATAGAGTAGGAAAATAATGGCCACATTAAATAAATTAACAGTAGAAGAGTTTTCAAATTAAAAAATTGAGTTCATTCCACCTAGCTCTTTTGATTATGTGATAACTAAAGTATTTCAGCTATTTTAGACTGGGTAGTTTGTTTCACATTCTGTTTGAAGAGGGTGATTGAACACCAGAGCATCTCTTGCCTTAGTAAACAGCTGACACGGCCTCAGACTTTTTTTATCTCAAATTGGCAAACTAACATCTTTTTGGGTCATGAGAAATAACAATGCCAAAGTCCTTGGGTAGTGAGTGCAGTTTTGTAATCTATTTGCATACAGATAAAAAGTTCAGAATATCAAGGCTGAGGACTGTAGACCTTTTAGCCTCATTTATTCTTATTTTTTACTTTTCTAGAAACTTGATTAGAAAAGCTGAAACCGCAATAAAGTAGTTTTCCAGTTCTTTCTAAGGAAACAATGGCAAGCAGTATGAGTGAAACCAGCCACGTTCTTGATATGGAACATTACCATGTTACAGAGGATCATGGATTTATTCTGCCGGAGCCTCTGGTAAGAATTGGTTTCACTCTGCTATTCACATTTTTCATATTTTCAGCTTTTGTTAATATCTTCATTCATGAGAGGAGCTCCTCCTTGTTCTAAATGATGTATGATGTACTTTATTAGAATTATATTTTCTATGTCTGAGATATTTGTCTGCTTTTTGGTTTGCTGCTAGATTATGACAAACATGTCCAGATTTCTTTTAGGTAAGAAAAACAGTAGTTTTCTGTTTTTTATTAAGATAATTATACTTGTGAATCATGCCACTGAGGAGTAGTGGTGTGTTACATGTTGACTAGGACATGCAAGGAAGAATTCTTCTGTACTCTATACATATTACAATAAAGACGCTATAAACCTATTATTATATCACTTTAACCCTTTTATGTCAGAAATACGTTAACAAATAAGATTTTTTTGCATATTGTTAAGTTAAGAAACTTGCTTATGAAGCTTTAGGCAGAGAACAGTGTGATATTGGTTAGGCATGGTTTTGATGAATTCACCTTTTTAATGTTTTCTTATACAGCCAATTCCACAATCAAAATAATATATTTAAATTCTGCTGAATGACGGCCCTTAAAACTAATGTCCATTGCAATTATAAATTCTGTTGAGAAAATTTGAGAACGTATTTATCAATGTATACTTTATATTGACACACTGCTCATTGAACTATGTGTAATTTTTTAGACAAACCTATCTGAATATTACCAGCCCTGGATGGAGATTGCTGATAAGATGCCATTCTTGATCAAGACACATTCACTACGGGAGGAAGTGAATAAAGTAAGTAGAGGACATTATCAATATAATTCCCTGTTTCTAAGTGATCTCATTTCACAAAGGAGGTGGTTTACTATTGCTGCTAGTGACAAAAATGTTGTGTGGGACCATAAAGGTTGAGAAGCTCTGCTTTAGAATATATACATATTTTTTTTATTTGATCTAAGCCCCTGCCTGAATATTTAACATTGAGATTCTTTATAATATTACTGGTTTGCATCTTACATTTTCTTTTTAATTTTCAAGATTGCACTTACAGTAAGGTAGTCCATCATCAAACTCACTTAATGTAATGTGTGCAATGCTACAGGGAATCCTTGTAGCATCAACTCAGGACAAGACCCCATTTCATCATAGGTTACTCTCACACACCTACACCCCTTCACTCATTCATGCATGGTCTGTTCAGTGTCTTCAGTCAATATAACCTGTGCTGTTTTTTGGATGAACACAGACAAACGCTGATGAAGACACAAAGAATTTAAAAAATGTTTACAGACAGTGACCAGGCTAGAATTTAAACCCAGTCTGATGGAAAGAGAAGATTTGATCAATATTACATCATGCCAACACCACATTAAAACCACATAAATAAGATGTATGAAGCGATCTTTATTTATACGTGTTCATGTGATACATCAACAACTCCTATAACATTAGCTGGACTGGCCAGTGATGAGTCCATTTCTGACTATCAGTATACTCTGCCCATAACTGAAGACCAAATAAGGAGTCAACTGAGGAATCCGTACAAAGGAAAAACTGTGGAAGCAGATGGAGTCAGTCCTAAAGTTCTTAAAGCCTTTGCTGACCAACTTTGTGGTGTCCTCTGTCTCCTGTTTAGTCTGTCCCTGAGGCTCCAGAAATCGCCACAGCTATGGAAAACATCTTGCATTGTTCCTGTTCCAAAGACACTTCCAGTTTGTGAGACTTAAGGACTGTATTTTTGATATGAATGTGAGCACCACATTCAGATTATGAATATAGCACCAGAAAATGTCACTTGCAAAAATTCCCAGATAATTCTGCACTTATGGGGTGTATTGAGAGAGAGTATAGGAGTCAGTTGGGGAACCTCTCTAAACTCTCTCATCAACAAAATGTTTCTAAGTGCAAAACTGTTGCTTGCTGGATTTTTTTTCCCCCACCATTTTCAGTAAACTTTAGAGACTTGTGTGCTTGAAAATCCGAACAGATCAGCAGGTACATAAATATTCAAACCAGGCCATCTGGCACCAACAATCATGCCATGGTCACAATCATTGAGATCACATTTTTCCCCATTCTGATGTTTGACGTAAACATTACCTGAAGGCCCTGAGCTGAGGTTTTATATATTGCACTGATGTCACATTATTGGCTGATTAGATAATTGTATACTTAATCAGGTGTTTGTAATAATTTTCTCAATGTGTATTTATGAGCTAGAGAGTGACAAAGCCAACATTTGTACTCAGGTTTCGAGACATAAGGTTCTAACCACTACACCACTGTGTCCTTCCACAGCCTACAGCAACTTGATTTACTAGTAGTCATTAGATCTAAATGCAGGTCTATACCCAAAATAACCTTAAACAGTATGCCTTTTAAACAAAGAAGTGTGGAAGGAACCCCAGATGATGACAAGTATAGTTGAATCAATCAGTCTTTATTCAGTCACCGGTGAGTACATAGGATTCATGCGTTGCAAGGCAGAAGAGCAAAGTTCCGCTTTTCAATCAACTTTTTATACTTTCTTCCTCCCCCTTTCCCTTAGTTATAAAAAAGCATAATATCATTTACTTAAGCATTTCATTTTATAATGAGCAAATCGGACAACCCTTTCTGTTTTGTGTATGTGGCAGAGGGGCCCTAAAGAAGGAAAGGTTATCTTTCCTGTGTCTAACAGACGCATTCCTAAAAAGGAAATTCTCCTAGGTCAGCTTACTTCACCTTGTCTTATGACAGGCACCTGTATTGATAACCTTGTACTAAAAGCAGAACTGCTTTGCCAGCTTTTAACCCTTTGTAGCTTGCATGTAGTTTTTTTCTTTCACAGAAGATATAACAATCATTTATGTGCCTGTTCATTCAGAATCTCAAATGTTCAAGAATGTAAGTGGCAACAGTTCAGAATCTGCTAAAACCTGTAATTAGATTATTCTCTGACAAATATATTCAACCACATCTGGATGGTTCCACTAGCTGCAGTCTTTCATCACAATCTTATCTTTTAATCAGAAGCAAGTCAGTGGTTAAATATGATCTCTTTCTTTGGGTTTAACATCCGTTTTTCTTGTATTTGATCTAAATAGCTGTCATACTTATAGTATATTGTAAATTGGAAGTTGAATAGCACTTATTCAGTCCAGCAGTCGAGTTTTAAAAATTATCCATTTTAGCATAGTACACCAGAATCTCGTATTCTTTTCTGTACACAATTTTTTGAGACTTTGTAACTGAAAACGATTAATTCAGAAACATTGTGACTGTGATGAAATATCAGTGTAGAAAAACTGAAGAATTTGTAAACAGTAGTTACTTTAATCACTTCACAGTGGTCCTCATCAAATACACACCATATACTCATGTAATCTATTAGCCTAGAACAGGGGTCCTCAATCCCAGTCCTGGAAAGCCGCAGTGGCTGCAGGTTTTTGTTCTGATCTGGTTGCTTAATTAGAAAGCAATTCTTGCCAATAAAGCACTAACAAGCTATGAAATTAAATTAACTCTGCTATGTCAGGTCATTCTCATATCCTAGAGTTTCTTTCCCTTTCTATCATGCAAATGATTTGAAGGCTATTATGGACGAGTAATTCTCAGTCCTTCACTTTTTTCTCTTCATTTTTCTTCCAAGTATTTAATTAAACCCAATAGTGCAGATAAATACACACAGGTGTAAATGTAAATAAGCTAAATGGAGAAATGCTGCTCTCTCTTGTCATTTGCATGTTATTGATAATAAGGAGCAATTAAAATAGCTGTTTAAGACAAAATCAAGCAATAAGGGCTCAAAATCGCTAAAGTGAAGCAAAAGTGTTACTTTAGCAATAAGTGCTTTTTATTAAGCAACTGGGTTGGAGCAAAAACCTGCAGCCACTGCGACTCTCCAGGACCGTGATTGAGGACCCCTGACCTAGAATCAAGTCATGTCCAAAGGACAAAAGCAGCCAAATAAACGTAAGTTTTTCTTTTACAACTCATTGCAGTAATTCAAATGTTAATAACAAAGATGGCATACTGTCATTATTCATAGTGTCATAATGTATAATAAGCAGAGACAGCCTCACCAAACACAGCCACACACTTTAGTATTCACAGCAAACACAGCAGTGAATGGTCCTTGAAGGCAATGATATTTTAAACACCCAGTCCTTCATCACAATCTCTGTTATAATTGCACTAATGTAACTTGAATTGCTACCAACAAGGTACACCTTATGCACATCTAATGGGAGTTGGTGAATTGCAGTGAGTGGCATGGCAAAAGCTTTACATATCATCATTGACATGTACTGCAAACAAGAAGGAACATTAACATGTTTCTTTGTAGCATGGTAGCCGTAGCCAATGCATTACACGATCACTCTTGGAATCTTCCTCAGTGTTTAAGGTCAGAGAAGAATTGTGTGTTCCGTCTGGACAAAATATAGTGTTACATTTATGGCAGTAAAATAACTTATACAAAGTATTACTTTTATTTCAGAATTGACAGAATGAATGTGTAGCAGAGCTATTGGTTAATGGTGTAATCGAGTATTCTGCCTTCATTTTCGTGTTGCCTCCATAATGTTGTACTGTTATTTTATTTTAACCAAGGAATTTTACATTGATACATTTCAGTTGTAAATGATAATGAATGATGCATTGATTTATGTTTAATAAACTTTACAATTTATTTTTTATGAATGATTTTGAGTCCATAGAAAATAGAACAGTACATCAAATACACCTCCGGGATTGAAACAGAGGTCACGTTTAATGAATATTCTAGAAAATCAGAAGACAAAATGTGGAAATCTGTCATCTAACTAAATAAAAAGTGTAATAGGAGATCTAAATTATTTGATTAACATTCTAATTACAATTAGATTATCATCCAGTGTAGTTCTCTATGGACTAAACTGAGAATTCCACTTTATTAATTTTTTAGTTCAGAATAGTGAGCAGTTGAGCAAAATGACACCTTTTATTTGCTAACTACAGTAGAAAGATTACCATATGCAAGCTTTTGAGGCAACTCTGGCCTATTCTTCTGGCAAGGGGCCTGAGTTGCCTCAAAACTGCATATGGTAATCATTTTAGTTAGCCAATAAAAAGGTGTAATTTTGCTTAACTTCTCACTGCATCCATAATGGCTAACACCCTAGTACTACTTAGTACAGAATATTAAAACATGTTTGGTATTTTCTGGAGCTTAAGAACTTATAGTTACCCTGATTAGAATCCCGTAGAGATGTATTATTTTGCAAACCAGTAACTTGACTTGAGCCTTCCTAGTTTTCATTCTCTTTCTCTGCACGTTTAGCATTCGTTTGCTCAGAGGCTGATGCTCTTACTGCTTCCTGAGCAGCTCCCTAGCGGACCGCTTCTTCTCTTCTTCCGTCAGCATCTTTTCACGTTAAAACTGATTAAGATTAAGTTTTTGTGTTGCAATTACTTAGTACGTTTTTCTTCATTTTTCAACTAAGATGGCACTTAAGAATGGTTTAAGATATGAAGAGGTAGAGGAAGTGACAATGAAGGTGGTAGGGATGAGAATGGTGCCAGTATGAATGCACCACACGGCCCCCTCTGGGTTGATTCTACAATAAAATGAAATAAAAATAAAAAAAGGAATACAAATCATCACCCCGCTAGCGGACAGTAGAGGTCATATAGTATACGTGTACTAAATTTCACGTTAATACAGCGTTTCTCAACCTTTAAGTATTTACAACCCGAGTTTTCATAACAGTTTTAATCGCACCCCCCTAAACATTTTTTTGAAATGTAGATGCATATTTTATTATACCTACTTAACTTTTATTGACATTTATCTAACTCTATATTTATTGTTCTAGTATCAGAATGTAGTTTATGTTAATTAGTTTTGGTTTCAACAGATGTTTTTTTCATATTTTTGATTCTTGTTTACTTTTTTTCACATCTTCGCACCCCCCTTTTTGTTACTTTGCGCCCCCCCAAGGGGGGCCCCCACAGTGTTAATTGGTCAAACGGTTTGCGAGCTACAGGTCATTTAAAATCCTGGATAGACAAACGGACAGCCACGGTAGCATATTATATAAGAAGATTATCATTTGGAAGTATTGTTAATTTAATGTTTCTTTTGCCTGTAAACTCACAGGTTTAGAGAGATACAATAAATGTGATACAACATTGCAGTGTCCAGTATGCTCAGCAAGCGTGTTACATAAATAAATGCAAGGAGGAGTATAACAGTATAAAAATAAATACAACAAAATTACGTAAAATGCAGCTCTCACAGCAGTTGCTTTACCACAACAATCGTTATCACATTTGCTCCATTCCATCACCTTTCTCCTTGCTGTTTCCCTTTTCTCAATACACACGCATACACGTGTTTTTATAGTTACACTGTGCAAGCACAGATTTCCTACTGATTCACATTTTGATTTTATAAAAATTTTTTTTTTTCACACTTGCTCACAAAAAAAAATAATAATAAACAACAGATTCCAACAGTAATCAAAGTGTTTTTGAAATCTTGTCTACTATTTGTTAGGAAACGTTTGTCTAACTCTGCCCCCATGTGAGCACACTCTCTCACTGTGGGTATTGTTGTACTTCTGATTAAATCATCATTTTCAGCCCACATAATGCTTTCCAAACCCCTCAACAATTGTTCTCCACATTTTTTCCTTTCAACACTTTTATTTCTGTATGTTTTTTTTTATTTCTGCATTTTAGTCAGATTGGATTTGACTTGTCTGAAGCCTGACACAAAATTATGGGTCATGAGAAGTTCGGATTTTGGAACATCAGAAGTTTTCCACTGGTAGTTTGGGTGGTTGCACTGTATGCTCTGTAGGAGGACTTAATTTTCTTTAGCAAATCACCCAATGTCATCACTTTGAAGAAGACTTTTTAGCCTTACTACATGCTGTCTAATACTGATCAGATGCTTCGATACCTTTTGTTCCTGTTTATGTCAAAAGTACAACTATGTAGCCAAAAAGTGGACTGGGATCACTTAAAGATAATGTTAATGATAAAACTGTGGTCATTCTCTTTGTGGCTGCCTTCTGCATCTGTTAGTGCCAGGTTCAGCCATGAATGATGCACACTTTCAAAGCCCTCCTTGCCACACCTGATAAACAGCTATATGCAAGTCTTTTCCACATAAGAGTTCTTAAAAGATATCTCTTTATGTCTAATGTGCTGTCACTCCATCATTGAAAACATTTCTCTGAGTTATTGACACATTAGGAAAAGAATGACAGATATACAAAAGAGGAAAGGGCTTCCTTTTCTCAAAGTGTGTTTCGCTTTAAAACACACACCTCTTGCCCTTAATCACTTTGAGATATATTACAGTAATACCAGGCTAACTTTAGATATCTCATTTGTTTTACAATATCAGTTTAGTGCTATACTTGGCATCTGGAAATCTGTATTGTTCATTTGTCTGTTATTATGCATTTGGCCCTAGCCAAAGTCTTTCTCAATTTTGTTATCTTTGTCTAAATTTGGGATTTTTTTTTTGTTTTCTTTTAAAGATGCCACTCTTAGACACAAAATACCTGAATGGGTATAAAGAGCAGAGGCTGGCACATTTGGCATTAAGCTTTATTACAATGGGCTATGTATGGCAGGAAGGGGAACAGGGATCCATCAAGGTAAGGTGCTTCAGTAACTCCCGATTCGGGATATCAGATTAGTTCAAAATGAATTTATAAGCTTCACTAAAGCTAACGTGTTTCTACAGGCTTTGCCTCAAAATCTTGCCATCCCTTTCTGGAATGTGTCTCAGTGTCTTGGACTTCCAGCCATCTTGGTACACGGAGACAGTGCTTTGGCAAACTGGAAAAAGAAGGACCCTAATGGGTATGTCTGTAAGGTTAAACTAAATAAAGTTGAAATGGATATCAAAAACATTCCATTTTTTTTTTTACCAGACTAAAGTTCAAGAAAAATATCAACCAATTATTGTTAACTCTAAATTATTAATCTCTGAACAGCTTTCTAATGTTGAAAATTATGTTCAGCACTTGCTAAATTTATTGAAGTACGATTGTAATCTTCGTAGACAGGGGGAAAGGGTAATGATTGCCCAGGGCCCATGGTTTTTTAGGGACTTGAAGCCTAGAATGAAAAGAGACTGCTTATGTATCAGACCCACAGTTCTGTGCGACACCCTGCTTCCAAGCTAAATGTGAGCATTTTTTAAGTCCTTACTCCTCTAGAAAGTTTTAAAGACTGATATCTTTTTATGTACGTAGTTCTGACACTTAAATAGTTTGGTGGAACTGTATTTTGGCTGGTCAAGCACAACAGCTTGGAGGATTAAAATGATTATTAGAACTACATTTTGCCTCTTTTAATGATGGCAACAAGGTACTCCATGTTTTAGGTTAATTGGAGCCTGTATACTGGTCTGTTGCAAGTTGTGAATGTCTGAATAGGAATTTCCAAGGACTGGCATCCTATACATGGTTGATTTCTGCCTTGTGCTTGATTATACCAGGATATTCTTCATTCCACCAGAACTCTGAATTAGATTAGGCAAGACTGATAATGTGCACTGTTGACGGCTAGTTCATGTCTTGCCCCCAGTGCTACTGATATAAGCTCTGGCCTCCATGAGTGCTAAATTGAATTTAGTGCAGTGGTCTCAAACTCTGGTCCTGGAGGGCTGCAGTGACTGCATGTTTTCATTCTAACCCTTTTCTTAATTTGTGACCTGTTTTTTTTTTGCTAATTAATTCCTTTTCCTGTCATTTTAATTAACTTTCTTTTTTAAGATGTGTTCCTCTGAATTGTTTCACTTCTTTCCTTAAATGGCACCCAAACAGAAATGAAATGTGACATGAGGGAGCCAACAGAAGACCAACTAAGTCAGAGCCTCAAACTCCAACTAATTTTACTCCAATCAATTGCTTACTAAATTAGGCGCCGATTTTTGTCGTTAATCAAACCCGTTCTTTAATCCTATGGGTTGTTGCTGCTCTCATTGTGCAATGGCGTACATTTCCAAAATTGTTGATTTTCTCTTTCTAAGAGCACTGGTAAAATATTTTGTGGACCTGAGCAGATCAACATTCCTGAGACCTTCACCTTTCTTTATTTTCAGATATTGTACTTTGGACACCGGTTGTTTTGGCTCATTTTGTATCTCATTATTGTTTGGCTGCTAATTAAGGAAAACAAAACAATTGAGGGGGTCTGAGTCTTCAAGAACAAGTTAATTAAAATTAATTGAACAGAAGTTAATTAGCCACAAAAACAGGTCACTAATTAAGAAAAGGGTTAGAATGATAACCTGCAGCCACTTTGGCCCTCCAGGACCGGAATTTGAGACCACTGATTTAGTGGGACTGAGAATGTTGTGTTGTAATTAATCTATAAATGCCAACTGGGCAGAGCAGTGGCACAAGTTATCACTGCTGCCTCACCTAAATTTTAATGCATGTCTGGTTTCTTTGCAAGTTCCAAAGGTATGCAGGATAAGCTGAATTAATAGACTAAAGTGTGTGTGTTTGATTGTATGTGACTGAAGATGGACTGACGTTCCATCTAGAAGTGGTTTCTGCCTTGTATTTTTTGTTGCCTGGATGGGCTCAGGCTCTCCTTTTCCCTTTAGTGGATTAAGTAGGTTCAGAAAGTAGGTGGATGTACGAACAACTGTTGATGCTCTTACTTTTAGAAAAGTACAAAAAGTTATTTACTTTACAACTTCAAAACTAAAAGCTTTAGGGTCACCAATTCTACAATGCTAACATATTTTTCTATTTATTTACATGTTTTTGTGGAAAATTCCTAAACCAGTCCCTTTGAACTTGAGTGAGTATATATTTTACTAAATTAACATGTTTCGCTATAATTTTGCACAAAATGTATAAATTAAAATACAAACCTAAAAATAAAAGAACATTCACTTGATTTTTTTTAAACAATAATGAAAAGAGATTTGATTAGTGGCCGCGGTATTACTTTCCGTTACATTTGTCTGACCACTTATTCTTTATACTGTTTGGTTTCCTATGAGAAAAGATGTTTTAGCAGTTCCAGGATGTGAAGCTTATCATCTGTGCCCCATGTACATATGTTAAAGCAACAAATGCCACCGAACTTATTACTTTCAAGATTCTGATTATGTCTATTATGTCTCCTCTCACTTCTTGTTGCCTTAGCTCCATCATTATTTCATTATATCTTATGTTGAGTCCAGGAATAATTCTGGTAGTTTGTTTTTGACTTTCGCTAACCTGATTATTCCCTAAAGCGGAAGGTGGAGTGGTGACTCTGAGGCGAATGATCTGCACTGGTATCCCGAAGGTTGCTGGTTCAAATCCCTGTCACTGCCAAAAGAGATCCTACTTTGCTGGGCCCTTGAGCAAGGCCCTTAACTTTCAATTGCTCCAGGGATGCTGTACAATGGCTAACCCCGCGCTCTGACCCCAAGGAGTATGTGAAAACTAAAAAATCCCTAATATGAGAAATTGTATAAGGTGAAATAAAGAACAACAAAAAAAAAAGCACTGAGTCAGGATCTCTCTGTAAGAGATGGTTTTATTGCTGCCTTTTCTTTCTGTTAAGATGACAAGATTTTTTACTGCAGTTTTGAAAATGACAAATTCAGTCTTTACCGTTCTATAAACTTCATTATGCTTGTTCTTAAAGTCATTGATTTAGTCCACAAAATTTTCTTGAGGCTCTGTGGCTGAGGCTAGGGGTCTGCGCCAGCAATCGGAAGGTTGTCTGTTCGAATGCTGTAAATGCCAAAAGTGACTCTACTCCATTGAACCCTTGAGAAAGGCCCTTAACCTGCAATTGCTCTGCCCTGGGTATGACATCAATCTGAATTCAGCCGTGCAAGCTGGATCTTCAAATTCCTGGGAAAACTTGGGGGTTGGTGACAGCATTGTTGGCACTTCAGTCACTGTAAAGAAAATCTAAAGGCTGTTCCAGTGTGGTGTTGAGGTGTCACCCACTACACTCAGGTCCCAATCCAAGTTGTTCGCCGTGTGGCAGGTGCAGTAAAGCTCTACCAGCGCATGCTCCCAACCTCCTCCTCTGTATTTTTTATGATGATTTTTATTAAAATTTTAGTTCTTTATTTGTTTTTGTCCCTTGGCTACTTTCAGTTTGAATCAAGTAAAACACGCAAATAAAAAGGGAACTGACTTGATACAATTTGGACCTGTGTGTTCAGGATAAAGTATGGTAAACATTTGAATTCAATACTCATAAAGGAGCAGCAGCTGAAGAAGTAAGTTGTGCTACTCCTCTCTTATGGCATAGTGGCTAGGCCTCGAAGAAATTGACTAGAATCTCAGCCTGGGTACTGTGCATGTTGGGTTTACTCAGAAGTAATTTCAGGACTTTGTACAGGACAGGGTTTTAAATGTTTTTCAGGTAAGGAAGACAGACATTTTAGAGGTAAGGTTTATATACTTAGCAGTCATGGTACCGGAAACCGGTGACAATCTAAACCTGCAAACTTGTAAAGTTCACCCCTGCCGAATGCCCATTGAGTGTGCAGTTGGGCAGAAATTTATGATAAGCGCTCAGTTGGTGGAAGAAAGAGACGGCAGAGTTTGGATTGAGAAAGAAAGACTTAGGAGTGGGAAGAGGAAAAGGAAGTGTCAACTGAGAAAGTGAGTAAGCACCTATATGCACACCTTTTTGTATATTTTGTGCTCCTTTGGCATTATTGTGATTAAGATCACACACCTTATGTACAATTATATATATTGTGGCAGACAGCTGGGGATCCAGCCCAGCCGGGATGCCTAGAAGGACTGGGAGAGGGACAATACCTCCCCTGGGCCACAACAGGGCAGCCGCCCTGGTCTGCATGGGGGCCAGGGGATTACAGCTTGGAAGCTCATCCGTGTTGGGGCCCGTGGCCACCACCAGAGGACACTCGGACGATTATGGAGCCCTGGACTGCTGCACTTCTGCCACAACAGGAAGTGCTGCCGGAAGAGATTCCAGGCAGACCTGGAGTGCTTCTGAGGTGCTCATGTGGCACCTCCGCCGCACCAGGAAATGCAGTCATAAAATCATTAGGAAGCACCTGGAGCACATCCGGGCTATTATAAAAGGGGCCGCCTCACTCCATTCGAGGAACCGGAGTCGGGAGGTAGAAGAAAGAGAAAGAGAGGACTGAAATGATGGTGAATTGTGCACTATATTGTGTGTGCATTGTGTTCTGAAGAATTAAAACATGCGTATTTTGTGACATTTGGTGTTTGTTTGTGTCCGGGTTCATAGTCTACAATATATATAGTGTCATGCAAGGGTATGTTGAGAATGAGTTTAAATGTTACACTTGGAAAAATATCTGTGCTGGAATGTTGTAAACAGACAAGATCAAGACATAAAGAAAACTGCAGAAACTCAAACTGAAGTGGCACATCAAAAAATTATATTTTCATTATCTATCTATCTATCTATCTATCTATCTATCTATCTATCTATCTATCTATCTATCTATCTATCTATCTAGAATTCATAAAAATAATGATTGTAAAGAGAATACATGACAGTTTGTAATATTAATAGTTATGATATAGAGACCGTTTTGGACTATATTTCTACAGTATGTCCTTTTCTTGAAGTAATAGTCAAACTTCTTTTCCGCATTTTAAATTTATGAGCATATTTTTCTAATTCTCCTGACTCTGAATTGAATCATGAGGCTTGATAATGGTCAATCAGACACTTTTTCCATTTCAAAAACTACTTTCTTCATTATATTTTTGTAAAAGAATGATAAAACAGTACTTCTGATTCATTACCACTTTAGGATCAGGATCCTTTTAACTGTTTTGAACTGAAAATGGCCATTATTATGAAAGTTCCGTGCTGCCTTTCTGAAATGTATTTTTTGGGTAGTCAGATAGAGATTTGTGGAGTAATGACTTTAGAAAATTTAACCACACCCAGGGCCAGAAATAAAAGACAAAGAGTAGGACAGATGCTGTACAGGCTTTTAAATGGTTGAAGCACCGCACAAGATGCAGATCATGCAGCACGGCAGCAGCAGCAAGCCAGCAGCTGATCGAGCAAAGAGGAGGTAGAAAGAAAACTGTATTTGTTTCCCATTGTATCACCATTTAAGAGGGGGTTTTGGAGGAGCAACCGCATCTCCTTGGGATGCATTCAGCCCCTGTCTCCACAATGCGAACGGCACAGACGTGAAGTGGCTAGTGTGTAGCGCAGAAAAGGGGGGTTGCGAGCGAAGTGAGCAGGGGGTAAGCCCCCTAGTAAATAAATAAAATAGATTCTTTGTAATACACACATTGCTGATGATCATCGCAGTATGTTTTTGATGATGATGTTCTGCAAGGCAATATGCAGTGGCAGGGATAATCAGGGTAGCTTTCATATGTTGTTATATTTTGTGAAAGGGTGAGTGTTAAGCAGCATACTTGTACATGCAATATAAAAGATGGAAGGTTTGTATACTGTGTTTAAGCAAAGTTATGCTGATAGTCAAAAAATCCTTGGACAAAATGCATGTTTTTGTTTTGGTCGTTATGTTGAACTGGGTCATGTACTGCTGAGATTGCTATATTATAGAGAATCTCTCAATGTTTCAGCATAGAGGCCCAGTGAGATCTCTGAAGCAAAACATCCAATGCTGTATACATATGCTAATAATCTTAAAATAGGCTCTATGGTGCACCTTATAATGTTAACTACTGTATAAACTTCTACTAATGTTTTAATACTTTTTACTGTTATAAATAAATGTATAATATAATTAATGTGAATAACACTATGTAGAGAAGGTCACTTTATCAGTATATTAGTTATGTTTGACTTATTTAGACAGCTATCACCAGTAGGGGGCACCACTGATCCCCCAAATCCCAGACACACACTGCCCAACACCACTCCGGGTTCAATTAAAGGTTTTTGAGTCCACACAGCTCAAATATAATAATTAATATGGCCAATATACAGACTTAAATATTCGTTGTTTCGCTCTCTTTCTTTTTTCTTTCCTTCTCTCTTCCAGTGAGTGCTGCCTGCCTTCTCCCAACTCTGACTCCATGAAGTATGGTGGCAGGTTTCTTTTAAGCTGAGCCAGGGAATACTTCTGGTGCCACATCGTGGCTTGTTGGAAGCACTTCCAGGTCATACAGAAACCAGGGAGGTCCTCACCCAGCAGCACCCTCTACCGTCACCCAAGGATTCTTACAGGGCTGTGCTTCTGGACTCTAATTTCCATGTAGCCCTGCGGGCATCTAAATTGGGGCAACTTGTGAGGAACACTGCTACTTCTTCATTTAGGGGATGATCTGCTCCTGGCTTCCAGCTCTCAACAGTCAATTCTTCCTTCCAGCATCTCAGCCAGGACGGCAATTCAAAAGGTGTCCCGGCCGGGTGGTGTCCACAATCTCACCATCCTTCCATTATGGTTTACCAGCCGGGCAAGAAAACCTCCTTCATCCTGGCTGGGATGCCCGTCCATCCTCCTGGGATCTTGCACAGCATTAATTTATTAATAATTTATCACATTTTTGTAACCCTTCTATACACATAAATTGTCTATTTATCCTGCAGGTTTTTGAGCCCACTATTTCAAATAGAGCTGTAAGTCTGAAATTAATGAGATGCCAAATAAGATATCTAATTCATAATTCAAAACTGTTTTTTTCAAATGTTTTCATATACTCACTAATAAATGCATAACACTGTGTTACAAGATAAAAAAAACATGTACCATTAAAATGGATTTAACGTATATTGGGTGCTGGACAAGAGGTGTGTATGTGAACTGCAAACAGGAGGGTAGAAAGAAGGGAAAGCAGAACCCTGGCAATAGATGGCATTTTAAAACCCTTGCTGCATATTATGGAGAACAGACCACCTGGGCTTACCAGAAATGTGTTGTCCTGACAATGAGAGCTGGAGATCAGGGTGCAGGTATACCTTACTTTGAGAAGCTACTGTATTAAGCAACAGAGCTAACCACTGCTCTGCCTTGCTCCTCTTATTTATTTATGCTTATCATAATTGGTGTACTTAATTTAAATGGATATTAAGGTAGAAGGCTTTGTAATTATAGTATAAGTGTAGTACTTGGGGATTTTTACTTAAAGCTTGATAGATTGTTTTCGTACTTTGCATTTCTAACAATTTCCACTTTTATATGTGAAATGCATTACAGTAAAATGAGAAATCACATAAACAGTAGACATGAACATCCCATTTTTCCCTACTTTTTATTAGGAATCTGGATGTGATTTTCTCATTTCCGGGAGAAGACAGTGCAAAAGGCTTCTTTCTTGTGACTCTGCTGGTCGAAATGGCCGCAGTCCCGGGGATTAAGGTACAAGGACAAAATGATTTGCTTTTTTTACATAAAAATATGATATCTATATTCTGCCTATCTTAAAAAATGAGTTTATATGATGCACATTGTGGTCAAACTTGCTGGAAAGATTTTCATTTCTGGAACTAATAATGTGATTTACTGATGAACATGAGGGCCACCAATGTTCTGTTATTAATGAAGAATTTCATAAGGCCTGCATGGCAACAAATAAACAATTTTGGCTTTGTGCTTTGGTTGTAGGCAGCGGTGACATCCATAAATGCAATGATTCAGAAAGATGACACAAAGCTGCACCAGGCGCTTCAGGATATTGCAGACTCCATTGAGTGCATGGTCACGGCTCTTAAAATGATGCAAGGTGTCTGATCTCTCTCTTCTCTGGTGATGTAAGGTAGTTTGCAATGTGGCCTGTCACAAGTGTGAATTTGTCCATCAAACAGACAATTTGAATCAATCAAAAAACAATGCATAATTTTAACATGATTTTCAGTGCATGTTTTGGAACTTTCGAATATTTCTAGAACTCAAAATTTTAGAGTGAGGATATTTGCAATCAGGTACAGTATATAGCACACTATTATGATTGCCATGGATGTTGTTACATAGACCTGAATATTAACATCTCCTGTAAATTCCTATGAAAACTGGGTATTGGTTACATTTCTGGTGCACTATGATCCTGCATTGGATTGAACAGCTTTATAGTAGAAGGCATGAATGGTTGAATGAACATAATGTGGTACGTCAGTCAAGGCAATTTACTCTTTGATGAATCTTCTGTTGGAGTTCGAAAAGCATAAAATGGTGCCCATCTTGTTATCATAGAGAAGTGCTTCAGAAAAGAGCTAAGAGATCCCATTTATCCCATAACTTCCTAGGCGGCCAATGCCTTTTGAAAGGTTATGAGTGTAACAAGAAGAGAAGAAGATCTCAAAAAGACTTATCATGTCGTGCTCATGATCATACCCCTGGGCACAGTCTGTTGAACTAGTGTAGCAGGTGACAGTATACAGAATACTAGGAACTCCCAGAATACTAGGGACTAGGTTAGCACATCGCTTTCATTTTCTCTGTTGCTTGTCACTGTTCTCTTGTAAACTTGTGACTTCTTTATCTGGCTCCATGTTTACCTTGTCTTTCTGATTTCATGCTTGAAGTTGACCAAACATTTGCCTAATCTTCTTTATCTTGCTTTTCCTTATTGATTATACCTGTAGATCCCTGCCTGTTCTGATGACATCTCTTTTAAATTGCCCTGTCTTCCTTTCACAGTCTGATTTGTGATAATGGAAGTTTCCATGCCCTTTACATCCATTCCAAGCCTAAGACTTAATCAATGATTTAAATATGAGTATAGCAGCCTGGACAGAAAGTCCATTTGAGATCTTACTGAGGGGTAGATCGAGTCCAGGAGATGGCCAGTAGTTTTTTGACTAGTTATGGTGCTGTCCCTACTTTCCCTTTCCAAGAGATTTCATCTGAATGCATGGTCCCAGAATCTTAGCCTCCATGAATGCATGTAGTCAGTCCAAACACAGTTAAGGACTTTAAGCCCTTGAGCCAATGCTCAGGAAATAGAGGTGCAGAGGGCCCAGATAACTGGTGACCTCAGTGCTTTATACAGAAGTTCTGGAGCCTTGCAGTTATTCAGAGTATCCACTGGCTGTTATCCCAAAAATGTATTATCAATCCCTATTGGAGCAGGGAAGTCTAGAGGTGGAAAAATAGAAATAGTGGCAAGGAGCAGAGATGTTATATAGCAAGAAAGAACAACACTGAGTGCACTTTGGTTCCCATGAGTATATGCTGTACTCTTCTCACACTCTTACACCACTAAGACTTTTTGAGTGCTGTGGATTGATTTGAAATCATGACTGATTATTTATTTTGCTACTTCCAATGGGAATGCTGTTCCTAAGTATCAGCCCCATTTAGGCTAGACGCAAAAAAACAAATTATCATGCTGTAGCCTTTGTTCTTCCCTTGTTTCACCTACACATTCATATTTGTATTTGGGCCCCAATTACAGTAGCAACAAACCACATTGCCATGAAAAGCAAGTCATCTCCACTAGGGCTCACCTTCCCCAGCTCCATGAGCTAAGCTGATCCAAGCCAGGATCTTTCCCAAAATCTGGAACACACTATGAGTAATTTAACTTGTACCCTTATTTCTTTTAGTTGTTATCTTGTTGCAATTTGCAGTTTGTTATTCCATTTGATTTCTGATGGCTGCATGAATAATAAGGAGGGCTCAATAAGTTAAACCCTCCTCTATATTTACCTTCCATTAATTTATTAATACCATTTTAATATGCATTACACTGTTTTTTGAAAAGTAACATTCAAGAGTATGTTGCAAGGCGGTCACCCTGGTTTTCAGCTGCCATGTAGCCTCTGTAGTGTTCTGTGATCACTGATTAGTCTGTTTATCACACACAATTTAATGGAATATGCAAAGGCATTCTTATGAACTTGTTTGAATTTTTCATTTGGATCTGTAGTTGAGTTAATATATTTGCTAAAAGGCGCACCGTCAGAAACCAAACAAAAATCATGTTCATCACAAGTACCAGCATAAGATTGCTCTTCAGCTGATAGCCAGTCTTTGCTGGTGGCATCGTGCCATACATTTGGGGGTTATCAGCCTTTTCTTCATCATAAAACTAATCCAACAATTTATATAGTTAAAAAAGAACAGCCGCAAGTTCTAAGTGGTTTCTTGTCAGGAATTCTGCATAACTGCAAAAGACATGCGATCCATGCTCAGTACACAAACACCCACGCATCACTTAACTTGGAAACTTCAAGCCCATTGGAATGCTGTCCTATTTATTTTTTTTCCTAAGATGTTGGTAGGCGACAGATCTAATTAATGGAAAAGATTTGGAAAGTAAAAGGCTTTGTCTTATTACAATAGTACTGTCATTTCACTTAGAGGGAAGATTTTTAAACAATAGATCTCTTGGAATTGGAATGTTATGCTGCATATTAAAGAAGCACTAATGTCTGCATCAGCATACTGTATGTGAAGATAAGAAGGTGTTACTGAAACGAGGAAGAATCTTCCTTTCATATTTCATTGGCTGAATTTGTTTAGTGTAGGTGAACCACTGCCTCTCATCTCTAAACAGTAGCACTATTAAGCAAAAAATTAAATCCGCAGTAAACGCTCCTTAACTTATAAATGTATTGTTAAAATGGCAATAGCAAAATAAACTGGGTCATCGTCATCAACTTTTGTTCCAATTCCTTTCTAGACAAATATTGTTTTTTGGAGAATGTGACATTTTCTTTGTTCCTTGTACCACTAGCCTGTTTCCGGGTTGGATCAGAGTCAACTCCACTAGGGCTCATTTTCCCCAGCTCCATTAGTTAAGCTGATCCAAGCCAGGATCTTTCCCAAGATCTGCTTGCAACCACAAATCCAGGGCAATGGATTGAGAGGAGTGGGTCTTGAAAGTTTTACTCTCTCACTCATTCATGGGAAAGGTGCTATATAAATCAAATGTATAATTATTATTTTATTATTATTCACTCTCACCCATACTGTACATACATCCCCTCTCTGTATGGCTTCGCAGGATGGCTCGGCTCTTCCTTCAGTGTCGCTGTCCCAAATCTACATGTCCCAAACAGAATTGTTATGATACACATGCAACTTGCTGTAGGCATCACCATCCCAAACGTTAAAAGCTCTTAAATGAAGCAATGCATCTATTTTGTCCATTAATCCACATAGCCATTAAATTATCATTTAAAAACACATATGTGATGTGCATGAGGGTTCCTGGGTGTGTTTAGTAAACTTTTCAAATTTGCTGATGACACTAAAAATAGGAGACAGCAAAAGAAATATTAAAGTGTGTAGTCTCCACCCGTAAAACTTAGTGTAATGCAAAAAAGTGCAAACTGCTACATGAAGACAATATTATTAATAAATAAATAAATAAATTATAAATAGAAAATGCAATTCTACAGGAAGCAACTTCTGAAGCAGGTTAAGGATTTTATGGCTACACAACATTTTCACTATGTGACAATGCTCAGAAGTAATTAGAACATCTAACAAAATGGTTATATTGTTAAACTTGTTGCATATAAATCAAGAAATATTTCTTGACTCTGACTTTGTGATGTGATAATAAATCAGAATTCTGCATACTGTGTGCAGTTCTGGTCATTGCAGTGCTTGAAGCTGTCCAGACAGAAGCATCCCTAGATGACAGAGAGAAGATAAACGAGTAAACCTTCTTGAATTGTGCATTCAAACAATAAATAATCCAGGTCTTAAACATCCTCACAGACACTGATAAAGCTGATCCAGCAGAACTCTTTTTATTAAATGGTGAATCATGTACATAAGTACACTCGTAGATATTAAAATGAAAGCACTGCTTCCTTCACACTAATGGTCGTAGGTATTTGCTGCTAACTAATGACTCATTTAGTTGAAATGGGAACCGTAACAACTTTTACAAAGTATCGAATGAGACACTCAGAGAGATTACCTTTTAGTTGACCAGGCTCGATGACTGAAGTGTCTCCTCACCTTTCCCCAGACTTGTTATATTTTAATGTTACTCCTACTACAGCATGTAATTTGGAGGCATGTGATATAAAATATATCATCTCAGTGAACTGAACTGAGGCAGCATGTTGGATCAACGATTAGAACTTCTGCCTTTGAGCTTCAAGAGATAGGGTTTGAAACCAGGTCTTCTCAGATTCTGTGGAGAACTTGAACATTCTCTTCCCATGTCGGCTTTTGTTTTTCTTTGTGTACTCCATTTCATTTGCTGTAGAGTTCCGGTATGAGATTTTCTCAGCTGCTTTTACCACTTTCTGTAGGGAAACGTGGTCTCAGGCAGTGCAGTCCTTATACCAGACGGAGATGCAGGTGCTGCCTCAGTACAAAGAAGTGAGGGTGGGCCGCAAGCTCTTTTCACGTGCTAAAGGAAGTGCAGTCACTTCTGTGCTTGCCTGATTAGGGAGGGGATGTGTTAGGTCCAGTAGAACTCATTTGTTATCTCCAATTCCTGGAAATGAGTGCTCCTTGCTGACTCCACAGTGGAGCCATTGATAGAAGGGGGAGATGGGTGGCAAGACTCTCCCTGAATTCAACAGTTGTCTCCTTGTTTCATTGATATGTTCTTTCATCAGTCCACAAGTTATTTGACCTACTCTCTACAAGCTATCTCTTCATAGATAAGGGAGTCCAATATTTGTGAAGGAAATGTGTTTTTGAGCTATTTGATTAGGCTTCTTGGAAATTACCATCACAGAGTTTGCATTTCTCCTTCTCAATTTGGCATTATTGATAGATTTCTTATTCTCACCAGGCTTGTTGTTCATTACAACATTGTTCTGTATCAAGGCTCTCTATTCATGACCACAAAGATTAAAACTGAAGGAGCATTGGAATGATAATTTATTAACAAATCTATATAGTCATAACAAAGGAGAATAGAAGAGAAAAACGACACAAAGATTTAAGGAAGGAGAAACAAACAGAGTAAATGAGTGAGCTACCCCAATTAATATACAAGGGCCAGAGTCTAGGGTGTGTATGTATTTTGGTGATTCTTCTGAGACTAATATTAATTCTCTTCAGCATCACCCCTTTACTATGTGAGTCTTGTTCATGCCAAATATCTAAGAAAAGAAATATAATATTTTACTTTTGTCATCTAAACCAAAGAGAACAAACTGTGTCAGCTGGCCTAAAGTGGACAATTTCTTGAGAAGGGAAATGGTATATCAAAGGATAGGTAAGCATTCTTAATGGTTATCACACATTTATTTTTGTGTAAACTGTTGGCAGTAAGAAGAGCTAATCAGTAATCACGATATGTTAGACTAAAGCAGTGAGTCTTTAGTGTAGATTTAAATACTCAGACTGATGGGGCATCTTTGACATATTAGGGCAGATTATTGCACAGCTTTGGGGCCCTGTAGGTAAAGGCTTATCTAGTCTCCCAAAAATTTTATATATCTTCTTCTTCTTCTTTCGGCTGCTCCCGTTAGGGGTCGCCACAGCGGATCATCTTCTTCCATATCTTCCTGTCCTCTGTATCTTGCTCTGTCACACCCATCACCTGCATGTCCTCTCTCGTCACATCCATAAACCTTCTCTTAGGCCTTCCTCTTTTCCTCTTGCCTGGCAGCTCTATCCTTAGCATCCTTTTCCCAATATACTCAGCATCTCTCCTCTGCACATGTCCAAACCAGCGCAATCTCACCTCTCTGACTTTGTCTCCCAATCGACCAACTTGTGCTGACCCTCTAATGTACTCATTTCTAATCCTATCCATCTTCGTGTATATTTTTAAATCTGAATCACAATCTGATTATTTGGGTGGCCACCTACCAGATAACACTTGTGGTCGGTCAGCCAGTCGGCAAACACCCACCACGTATTCTCAGTTCCGAGAACCAGCTCATAGGTGTGTGATACAGTTTCTGCCAAATAATACAAATATATATATATACTTTATAAATATTTTCTCATTCTTCCTTAACAGGAAATGTTGATCCACAAGTGTTTTATGGAGTTATTCGGATCTTTCTGTCAGGGTAAGTAGTTTTCTCCATGTTTTCCAATCAATTTCCACCTCCATAGACTATTCTTAAATCATTATAGTGGGAGCAAATGAAAATAAATATGATAATAATTAAAATAGTCCACTAGTGCTCTTGCCAAAACCATGCATTTTTTGTGAGCAATTATTTTTTATTGATTGAAAACTGAAATTTAAATAGAAGACAAAAAAATAAAATGAGCATGTAAATTCCAGGACAAACCACAAACTAGTTTATAAATATATAGAGTTCCTTGCCAAAGTACTCATGCCCTTTTGAATATGCAAAATCTTTGCATAATTTTTATTTTGAGTGTTATCAGATGTTAACCCAAATCTTAAAACTAGAACACCAGAGACAAATAACATCACACTGCTGTATACGTTTCATTAAAAAAAAGTAGCGTTCAACATCCCCCTGATTTGCTAATTGCCATATGACCTTTAGCTGCAATTGTTGGAGCCTGAATGCTTACTGTAATTGTTGATCAGCCTCTCACATTGCTGTAAAGGAATTCTGGCTCATTACTGCGTCAGCAAAGTATTAATATTTCAAGCTTTTCTAGCATGATGCCAGGACAATATTTCCACAGAAGTCAATTTCTGCTATTTTGAATTTCTTTATTTTCACCCATGCTCTTAAAGAGTTTTGATCATTATCTTACTGAATTGCACTTTAACTGTAGCAAACTGTTGGATGCCATATCTTTAAGTTTAATATTTTTAATAATATGCTAAAGTCATAGTTTTATTATTAATGGTCATTTTTGAGGTCTACAGGTGGAAAAACATCTTGAACCTATAGTACTGTTTCTGCCAAACTTCACATCTTTTAACTATGCCTTATTCTCCCAAGCTTTTTACACCTGAGTCCACCATACTATGTTTTAGCCCCTCTCTGATAAATCCTATTTTCTTCTGATAGTGTAGTCAAGAAAAATGACATTAGTCAAGGCATTAAGATCCATATATGGTTTAATATTTTACTTTTATATAGATGTTGGCAACTTTTAGGACTACTGTGAGTCTTTGGGAATGTTGTTTTAAATGGGAGATGAAGTGCCATTAGAATCTGCCTTGTTAGCACATCTCAGTGATGGTGAGAACTGAACTCTGTGATATTTATATACGACCTGACTGTCTTCAGTCAGTCTTAGTTTCTCAACATACCCTAATGCCATAAGGTTTTATGTTTACTAATGGGCAGCACAGTGATGCAATTTTAGTACCAGTATAGAGACAGGGGTTCACATCCCAGGTACTCCACGAGTAGAGTTCACATGTTCTCCTCATGTCCATGTGGGCTTTCTCTGGATGCTCTGGTTTCCTCCCGCAGTCCAAAGACATGCAGTGTAGATGAACTGGCAATGCTAAATTGGCCTCTAATTTGTGTGTGTGTGTGTGTCAACCTTGTGATGAGCTGCTGCCAAGTCCAGGGATTGCTCCTGCCTCCCCTCAGCTACCCAACAACCCTGCTTTGGATAATTGGGTTTGGAAGATGGATGGATGGATGTTCACTCTCCATACCTGCCTAATTAAACTATCTCCTAATAAGCACAATAACATCAATTATGCTGGAAAAAGAATTGCAAAACCAAGCCCAAGGAAACATTAAAACTTAAACAGCTAAAGACCCAAGACATGTTCCTTGAGCCTGCTTTAATAAGTAAAATGGCTATCCTTTAACCATAGGGGTATCAAACGTGGTTCCATTTTCTCTTCAATGGATTTCTTAATTAGAAGCCACTTATTCCTATTAAAACATTATTTAATCGTAGGCCCTAAGACTTCTTAGTGCTCTTATTCTCCCACACCAGAAATTTCCAAAACTGTTTTATTTTTTCTACAAGCACCATCCAAATATTTTGATGAACCAGAACAAATGAATATTTCTCAGATCTTCACCTTCTTCTTTTCAGATATTTTATTAAAGTTTATATGATGGACATATAACTACAAATGGGATCAGGTTAGCTGGCCACCTTTAGACTCAGCTTGCATTTGATTATGGTTTGGCTGCTGGATACTAAGGCTTGGAAACTTAAGCAAATGAATTTAAATTAAGAAGAATGTTCTTCTAGCAGCAGCGATTGATTATTAATTAAGCAAAGTGGCTGCAGCTACCTTTGTCTTCCAGGTTCTGAGTTTGACACCACTGCTCTAAAATGCAACAGTGCAATTGACTGGTACCCTGTCCAGGACTACGGGTATATTAAAATGGCTCTTGGTTATTTGAAAATGGATGAATGGACATAAACAGTCTGTTTCTTCTTTATGAAATCTATGTATGCTGTGTAAATGTACATAGTTTCAAAGAAGACATTGCAGAACTATTTTTGAATTTTCTCCTGGCTGCAGCTGGAGGGACAATCCTTCCATGCCAGATGGCTTGGTGTACGAAGGAGTTCATGAAGTCCCAAAACAATTCTCTGGAGGAAGTGCAGCCCAGAGTTCAGTGCTTCATTGCTTTGATGCCCTTCTGGGAGTCTCTCACAGTGGAGAAAGTGGTAAGTTTACTTCTTTATCACAACAATTACAATATCAGTAAAGTGTTCTTTTTTTTTCAAAATACTTCGCCCCCTGCTTGCTTCGCTCGCCAAGCCCCGTGTTTGGTTTTCCGATACACACTTTTAAGATTTTTTTTTTCTTTGAATTGTTGCTATTTCACTAGTTTCACTTTTATTTCAGAATTTCTGTAAAAACAGTATTTGGAATCTTTTGAGTCCCAATGTGCTGAATCTTTTTAATGCGATCAGTGAGACATGTGTTTAATGACTTTGTACCATAATTCAGGATAGCTTTCTCTGTTTGGAATTCCAGCACAGACAAAATGATGTACAGTACATCATCAGCACTTAATCATTTTTTTTGCAAAGTAACCAATAAATGCATGTGAGGTAAACCACATTTTTGAAATTCTCTGACTTAAACTTCAAAGCCTTACAATTGTTTTATCTTGGTAGAGTAATATATAAATTGCTCTTCTTTCTCCTATTGTATTATTAATATGTAGCCTTCGAATGCCTAATCTCACAGACTTACCACTGTTTATAAGATATTTTATATAACTTCTCCCCACCTTCCCTTCTATATCTATAACCTCTGGCAATTAGATGTAGTAAAAAGACAAGCAGGAGTTACATAAAATAATGTATTACTGATAATATTCATAAATAATAACAAAATGCAAAGTACATTTGAATATTGGCAACCATACAACCTGATAAAATGGCGGTGTGTAATTCAGGTGGCACACAGACTTGTAGTTACTTAAAATGTCTCTAGTTAAGGCATCGTTGGTGCTCAGCTTTCTTCAGAACAGGCCTCAAGCCTGTCTCAATAAGGCTGAAACTGTGCTCTTCATTGTGCTGTTCTTGTCAGTTCATGGTGTGATGGTCTTCATCAGTTGTTAAAAAGAGAAAGATACTTCTACATCATCACAGGTTAGCAAGAAAGACGCTTCTTCATCATATGTTGGTTAGAGAGAGAATGTGAGGTTAAGCACGTACATTTATAGATGTTCTCTCCAACCCCTACAGCCAATCCAGACAGCCATATCTCAGACCAATGGGGGAAATAGTACATCTTAACACCTGCAACCCCCCCAAGACCATATGTTAAGCTAACCTGGCTTTGTGTGGGGGAATGGGAGAAAGACTTTAGCATAGAAATACTCATCAAACTGGTTTAAGACACATCCTCCAAATCCTGTCGTAAAATTACAAAGATAAGTTGCAAACCTAAGGGGCGTGTGGGGGAGTGGAGGTGTTGATTTGTTGGGCAAACATGAATGCCTCTCACCACAGTAACACTAAATTACATTGAAATGCCTAAATTACAAATAAAGACATACAAAACATTTATCAAGTTATATGCAAAATCTTACATCACAACAACAATATTTACCAACTTCTGACATATGACCTATGTCCATATATTCGATCCCTATTTGACTTTTCATTATTTCTCTGAGTAATAATTTTTTTTTTGTGCTAATGCGATGTTTACTTTCTTTGTTTTTGACACTGTTTTTTTTTTCTGTTTTCATATTCTGTATCTTGCTGTGCATGTGTTTCATGCCTATGTTATTTTGAGTCTTTTGAATTCCAGTTTTCGTTATCTCTAACCTGCTCTGCATGTGTTTGGCCCCCTTGTTTTTTAACCTCTTTTTACTTTGTTTTCTACTAAGTCTTTTATTTCTCACCTAGCTTTTTCCTGCCTTTTTTTTTTAATAAAACCTGGTCATCTATAGCGTATTGTCCTTATACGCTTTATATGTGCTGAGAGCCCTGGATCTGTGTGTGCTCAAAGCATTGACACGACTGAGTGTTTTGCTGCCCATGGTCTTATTTGATATTGGTTGTAAGTAGAGTGTGTCTTGCAAGAATCTCACATTCTATGTCATTGTGAGACAGTCCTGGGTCAAGGTCTCATGTTTAAGGTCCCTGCGAGATGCTCGGTGGCCAGTCTCTTTCGTCTCGCGGGTCTTTTAAGTGTCTTCCGTGATCTTAGCGTGAAGATCACGTCTCGTCTCCTGTCTTTCTCTCCCAGAATTTTTTTTATAATAGAGAGATATAACAAGCTTCTTCATTTATTTGCACATTAACTTAGGTCCTTCCAGACATGGCAGTCAATCACTGTTTGGAATTATTTAAATTCATTTGTCTATGCTATAGACACTTTTGCTATTGTGTAATGGAATGTCTAGAGAGGGACTATTTGGCCAGTATGGCTACTAAGCCCCGAATCCCAGACACAACTGAAGCACCAGACCCACAGGTTCAAATAAAGTGATTATACTTACAACAATACCTTAGTTTCTTCTCACTCTCTTGAGAACAATACAGCACAAGGTAATAGAATATAATCCTTACTTTTTCTCTCCTTCTACTCCTTTCCCTCCTGGCTGTATGTTGTCCTCCTCCTCCCAACTCCAACTTGCAGACCAAGGTTAGGTGGCCCTTTTGATGGTACTTCAAGTGCCACCGTATTGCATGGTGGAAGCCCCTTAACAGGTGGATAGTTTTCACCTAGAGCTCCTCCTGGTGGCACCCAGCAAGGCTGTCCAACAGGACTACAGTTCTCAACATACCCTCTAGGTAAATACATGGGAACACCAGTTCAGCAGTGCTGTCACCTACAGTATCAGAGGAGCATACAGTCTTGAATGGCTGTCTCCCCTCAATCCACCCATTTTAAAGTCCTATCCGGGGACAGGACCACCATCCATCCAGGCTGGGACCTCAATCCAAATCCTCCTCCTATTACATTAGTTAGCTAAAGTCAGACAGACTTCATTTAGCTTCTGTCTAATAACTATGGATCCCAGAGTTTTATTTTACCAGAATTCTGTGTACATCACTTGTTTTGTCCCTTTCATGGCCAGGAAGCTTTAGCTTCATATATCATTATGTTTTTATACCGTATACACACTCTGTGACATAACTATGAATAAAGATCTTTAACAACCCAATTAAAAATAATAACATATAAATCTACTTAGCTATGCTAGACATTTATTTTCTTCCTACCTAATCTTTGTACATGACCTGTACAAAAGATATATCAATGATTGTGTTGGTGTTACGTGTTGCTCCAGAAGAAAGCTACAGGAATTAATTAGTAATTTTAATAGTGTCCATACATCTCTTATGCTTACAGTTAACCTTTTCACTACAAATCTACCATTTTTGGATTTCAGACTTTCTATTAGCTTTCCAGGATTTAAAGCCTCTGTCTATTATAAGATAACTGATGCACAGCTCCTTTGAGCCCTGGCATACCAAAAACTGTCCTCCTCTTTGATAGTCCCTTAGGCTGTAGCCCATCTGCTTGGATGAAGCTGACTTATGTAATGAATGAGGAATTTCCTCATTATATTAAATACCCTTTTCATATTATGGATAGGGCCTCAATCAAGCTGGGAGAAGACCTCATAACATCCACTCTAAGAGGAACCCCAATAATGAACCCTGAATTTCATTGGTCCACCCATTCCACCCTAATACCATCTTTCCCACAGATCATCTAACAAACTTTCCAGTTTTGCAGACTTATCCTTCCACAAAAGCCTTTTTTTTCCTGACCTTTCCTTGTTTTAATTCTCTCAATCATCTAACCTACAGAAACTTCTCATCTGTAGTTCACTTCACAGAGGAGAACCACATTTCTGTTCGTGCACTTCAAGTTATAACAAGAGCCACTGTGTCACGTGCAAATATGTCACCAGCAATACCCTTGTATCTAATTCTTCTAGTAAATTCAATATTAAAACAATGGGCCTATTGTCTGTCTAATAATCTTATTTACTTCATTTCTAGTAGGAAGTCTCCATTAATCTACATAGGTTAAACAGGGGGGCAGGTAGCAGAACTTTTCAGGGATGTTCAAGCAGTTACTATTGTATTAAGACTATTGTAGAACACTTCATATCTCTTGATTTTAGCTACACGACTTCTCTGTGCGTTCTTTAATGGGGCTTCAATTATACTTTTCAAGGAAGAACAGAAGAAGCTAAGCTCATTCTTATCCTAGGATCACACTTTTCTCTGGGTTTAATTGACTGAATTTTTAATCTCTCCCTTTATCTTATCTAATGGCAGCATTTTCATTCCTACTGTCACCTTCTCCTTTCACCTGCCTTGGCTTTGTTCAACTCTATATATGTGACCTGCTCTTTCTTTTTCAGTTGCACATCTGATGAAGGCCTTAGACCAAAACATTGTCTTTTTTAATGTTTCCTTTTCAATGTGGAAATAATCTTTAATCTTTTTTTTATTTGAGTATTTATTAGATGCACACTGACACAGCCCTATGCTATCTACATATATATGTGTATATTTACATATAGTTTAGAGTTGTAGGTACATATTGTATGTTGTTTTATAGGGTATGATGAACCACAGTGTCTCTCACCAACACATCGGTATTCCCAATGTCAAACCATTTTTATATGTGGAAAATCCTACAATTCTTCTGAAAATGAAACAAGATTGATATAGCTGGTGATGTCCATGCAGACAAAGAGGATATACTGACTGCTCATAGGCAGTCACCATGCTGAAAGTCAAACTTAGGTCAATTCTCTAACCACTATTCTGCATTGTTTTATTTTAACTATATTTCATAAATGATTAAAACACTCTGAGCTTTTCAATGGAAGTATGCAATGTTACAATAAATTAAGATTAATTGAAATGAATACATTAACTTAAAGCACAATAATGGACTGATATTCCATCCAGGGCTGTTTCCTGCCTTGTGTAAAGTGATTTAGGTATAACTGTGATTCCCATTACTTTAAATTGGATTTATGGTTTTTATGTTATTTTATTTACTTTGCCAAAGGTGAAAATAAAAGCATTCAGTTCATGGCAAGAAAAAAAAAACTATAGGAAATTAAAGCATTGTCAGTGCCAAGACTTAGCGAAAACCTACAGCCTCTATAAACTTACTGTATGTTTAGAAATAACCAATTAAGTATGTTCTGTATAGCAGTTTGATAATCATTAAATTTCTAATTATTTCTGTATAGATCTCTTCATTAAGTATAGCTTGAACGATATTTGCATTTTTTTTATTTTTTATTATTTTGCCAGGGGCTAATATTATTAGTTCACTGGAGTGTTTTAGTCTTGAATATGCTATATACGGTTATCCATGAGTAAAACATTCCTGATGTAGATCAGTTCCTGCTTTTTCTAGTAACCGACTTCAGCTTCTGTTGATGATCATTGCAAAAGACAATTTTTCAGGAAACTGTATTGCTTTGAATTCAAACAGGTAATTAGTTGAATAATATGAATTTTGAGTATTTATATCCATCTGCCTTGTGTCCTGTGCTTGCTGGAATAGGTTCCAGCTTCCCTGCAAACCTGCTCAGGATATAGTAGGTTTGGAAAATGGACGGTTGATGATGACGATGCTTATTATTATTATTATTATGTTAATAATTTACATTTGTTTACATCAGTCACTCAAACATTACTTTTTTTTCAATCAGTTGTATGTTCAACCTTCAATTTTTTTTGTGTTATAGAGGAGAATAATATACTGTATATCATGAGATTTTCCGAACATCACACCCCAGCATGAGTTGGAGTGATTGATGCTCACAACTAGATGTTGCCTAGCTAGAAGTTTACAACATAATGCACACAAATTCACAGCCTTCTTGATTTTTTTAGCTGTTACAGGTCTGTTACGGTCAAGTTACTAAATGCTCATATACTGTATAGTGTATGAGACAAAATATCAATATAAAGTATGTTTTATGTATTGTTGCAATCTGAGGAAAACAACACTGACAAAGTGTATAAAGTCTGTTAAATACCACAACAGACAGTGCAAACATCTTGGTGCACAGTGCAAACGTTTCAGTATTTGCTGTATGTACTGTGAAAAATGAATTATGTCACAAATGGCACTTTATAGAAAAGAAATATCATGAACTACATATATTCTGTATGCACTCTCGTACCCGATGCAAAGGTGTAATTATACCATTATATGGGATTTGTGGGCAATATTCTGCCTGTGTTGGTATATTATGAGCATGCATTTTAGGGTATACTAAATTGAACAAAAGGTTTTGTGGCTTCCCCTTGGTGTTACACGTGTGCACTGTATGCAGAGTCCATCCTCTTTCTCTTCTGAGTGGCTCTATCACTGTTGGTCAAAGCTTATTTTACAGGACACCTTGAGTGTGTAACCACATCTTACTTCAGCTTCTAAGAACTTTCATTCTTCCACTTCAGAGGCCACACTACATATCATTCTGTCTCTTTTCCCTTGAATTAACACCTCGTTTATTCACTTGTCCGTCCACGCCAAAAGGAGTTGAACTCCAGTCCTGAAGGGCTGCAGTGTCTGCAGGTTTTCATTCTAACCATCTTCTTAGTTAGTGACCCATTTTTGCTGCTAATTAACTTCTTTTGCTTTAATTTGAATTAACTTGACTCAGGCCCCTTTGTTGTTTCTTTTTCTTTAATTTGCAGCCAAATAATAGCGAGACACAAAACAAGCCACCTCATGACCAGTTCACCTGTGCCCATCACACAATAACTGGAAATAAACAAAGGTGAAGGTCTCAGTAAGGTTGCTCTCTCAGGTCACCAAAACATTTTGAAGGTGTTCTTAGAAAAAACAGAAAATCAACCAGTTCTGAAAATGTCTGCTGTGGTAGAATGAGAGCAGCAACAAGCCATGGAATTAAATAACGGGTTTCGGCTTCTCATTAAGAAAATGATTGGAGTGAAATTGGTTGGACTTTCAATCCCCAATTTAGCTGGTTATCTGTTGGCTTATTTCACGTCTTATTTCTGTCTGGCTGTCATTTAATGAAGAAAATAATCAATTTAGAGGATTGAATCCTTAAAAACAGGGCTATTAAAATGAAGGGAAAAGAAGTTAATTAGCACTGAAAACTGGTCAAAGATTAGGAAAAAGGTTAGAATGAAAACCTGCAGCCACTGCGGCCCTCCAGGCCTGGAGTTTGACACCCCTGGTTCACACTATTGGCGAGTGACACTATTGAGTTGACGGCGTTCAACTAGGAGCAGCACATGTCTGCGCTTAGTAGAAAAAATGATGAGGTGTGTTAAAAATAATCCAGTTGTCAAAGCATTATTATTGACAAATAAAATAAAAAACATAGGTCAGCTAATTTTCTCTTTTCTACAAAGTCACCAAATTTCAATCTGATTAGTCAAAGCATTTTTGAGATATTGGGATATTTAGCTTTCCTATTTTGTGTCCGGGGTGACCCCTGAACACTGATATATCAAATGTCCTTTTCAGTGGATATCTACTTCCCTAGATGTACCATCCTTCCAAATATCTTTTTATACACTCACCTAAAGGATTATTAGGAACACCATACTAATACGGTGTTTGACCCCCTTTTGCCTTCAGAACTGCCTTAATTCTACGTGGCATTGATTCAACAAGGTGCTGAAAGCATTCTTTAGAAATGTTGGCCCATATTGATAGGATAGCATCTTGAAGTTGATGGAGATTTGTGGGATGCACATCCAGGGCACAAAGCTCCCGTTCCACCACATCCCAAAGATGCTCTATTGGGTTGAGATCTGGTGACTGTGGGGGCCATTTTAGTACAGTGAACTCATTGTCATGTTTAAGAAACCAATTTGAAATGATTCAAGCTTTGTGACATGGTGCATTATCCTGCTGGAAGCAGCCATCAGAGGATGGGTACATGGTGGTCATGAAGGGATGGACATGGTCAGAAACAATGCTCAGGTAGCCCGTGGCATTTAAACGATGCCCAATTGGCACTAAGGGGCCTAAAGTGTGCCAAGAAAACATCCCCCACACCATTACACCACCACCACCAGCCTGCACAGTGGTAACAAGGAACAATGGATCCATGTTCTCATTCTATTTACGTGAAATTCTGATTCTACCATTTGAATGTCTCAACAGAAATCGAGACTCATCAGACCAGGCAACATTTTTCCAGGCTTCAACTGTCCAATTTTGGTGAGCTCGTGCAAATTGTAGCCTCTTTTTCCTATTTGTAGTGGAGATGAGTGGTACCCGGAGGGGTCTTCTGCTGTTGTAGGCTGTGCGTGTTGTGGCTTCACAAATGCTTTGCTGCATACCTCGGTTGTAACGAGTGGTTATTTCAGTCAAAGTTGCTCTTCTATCAGCTTGAATCAGTCGGCCCATTCTCCTCTGACCTCTAGCATCAACAAGGCATTTTCACCCACAGGACTGCCGCATACTGGATGTTTTTCCCTTTTCACACCATTCTTTGTAAACCCTAGAAATGGTTGTGCGTGAAAATCCCAGTAACTGAGCAGATTGTGAAATACTCAGACCGGCCCGACTGGCACCAACAACCATGCCACGCTCAGAATTGCTTAAATCACCTTTCTTTCCCATTCTGACATTCAGTTTGGAGTTCAGGAGATTGTCTTGACCAGGACCACACCCCTAAATGCATTGAAGCAACTGCCATGTGATTGGTTGATTAGATAATTGCATTAATGAGAAATTGAACAGGTGTTCCTAATAATCCTTTAGGTGAGTGTATATGATGGAAACAATTAAACCATGCCTCATGTACATACAAGTTAGTTTACATACCCAGTAAAACAAAGCAAATGTAAACAAGTCCATTAACAATATCAAAAAGATATGGCAAGTCCACAGCAGATACATGAATACAGTCGACAGTAACACACAAAGTCACAGTTCTAGTGACTTGGGCCAACTCAAAAACAACCATCTTGTGGTCATTCCACATTATTGTAAGTACATGCAAAGTGGCCTCATGCGAAGGTCAAGATCAATTTGCCATCCACTTTGGTGCCACTTCCAGTGCACAGGAGAAGCAGCCTGAAAATATACTGTAGTAGTGGCACCAAGTGTCACAGCAGGACACAGAGATGAAAAACAGAACGGAGAAAGGTCAGTAACTATTCATAATAATTGTCATGCTTTTTTTTTGTAAAAAATGAACAAACATACAATATAAATGGCTAATCAGCAGATGTAATCAGGTATACTAGACTAAAGCAGCGAGTCTTTAGTCTGGATGTTTATGCTGAATCTGAATGGGTATGACATACACAAGATTGCAAAGTGTTGGGGTTCTGTGAATAAAAGCTTGATCGGTAGCTGTTGCTTTATTAATCCTTAAGGTCTTTAACAGACTGGCATTTTCAGACCATAATTCAATAGCAGTAGTAGTTTCAATACTGTCATGTGTATAGAGTACAGTGAAATTCAAATTTGAATATGTGCTCTGATATGTATGTGTGTACATACAGTACATACACTTGTATGTATGCATTAGTTTAGATACGTAAATAGGGCATAAGCCATTTAAAGCTTTTAAAATTAGCTTAAGAAAATAAATTGTGGGGTTGTGTTTCTAGTTACAGTAATAATTCTTGGCTATGAAACTCATACCTGGTTGTTGACTGTATGGCGTTTGCATCCTAAAGCCTGATTTTGTTGGTTCCTAACTTGCATCCGGTGGCTCTAACCACAATGCTGGAAGTAGATTTGAGAATGTTATGTTCTGTGGTAGGAATAAGGCTTCATCATGGACAGGTATCCTTTTGATTAGCTCCAGTCACAATGGATTTCCACACAGTGTTAATTCATTTTCATCACTTCAATACATATACACACTTGGGCTACACTAAAGATTTAGCTTTCACTTCTGAAGTTTTTCAAGCGCAGTTAACAAAGAACATAAGAACATAGGACATAATAAATGTGACAAATGAGAGGAGACCATTCAGTTCATCAAGCCCATTTGTTTACCTAATAGCTAAGATGTCACAATATCTCATCCAAGTTCTTCTTAAAGGTTGTCAAGGTTTCTACTTCGGTTACAATAACTGGATTTATCTTTAAGGAGTCCTGAAATTATTTTCACAATTTGTTTTGTAAACTGTAGTCTCTCAACTTAATTGACAGACTTTCAGTGAGATGTGATTCTTCAATCTTTGCTGACCCCCTTAAGGATGCTTTGAAAACCCTGAAATGTTGCTTTGGATGCATTGGATTGTTGTCCTGCTAGAGCAGAATCCTTGAATCAGTGTCAAGTCTTTTGGGAAAAATGTTTTGATGTGCTGCTCCATACATCGTAACCTCTAATTAGGTAGGCATCCCAGGATTCTGCTTTATGATGAATGGTCCGTCAGACCCAAGTTTATGCTGGTTACTCCTGTTTAGGAACCACTGATATCTGTTTTCAAATTGCCTTTTTTCTTATTATCCACAGTGAAAGAAACTTTTTTTTTAATTAAGCAAAAACCCAACCTCAATGGATTGCATTACATACAGTATTTGTATGCAAACACTAGTTTTAGAATATATAATTTGAAGTTAACAAATATTTATGTTTGTCATATATCTGCTGATGTCTGAATTCTCTCCAGGTACATCTGTAATTATTCACATCCTCTAAATCCCTGCTGACTTAATTTTTAAGCCTTATCATTGTGTGATTAGGAACCTTAAGTCTGAGCATTAGTCATTGATCTTTGCACCTTCCTAACCTTAGAAATGTTACTGTACTGCTGTGTTGAAGACTCTTTCTTGAATGACTACAGCTCTGTCTTTGTGCTGGATGTGATTCGGATCATTTTACACTTTTCAGAAAAGTATTTCAGTACTGCTGATGAAAAAGTCATAGGAGTTTACTCTGAGCAGTGCAATCACAAACTGGCATGTAAATCTTTACCTTCAGGGGGGAGATCAATGATTTAGAAAACATCTACATGTTCAGTGCCTTAAAACTGTAACTCTCTTTACTCGTTATGTTTCTACCATTACGGTATACAAGACAGGACCCAAATATTCCTGGTATTGTTATAGAAAACTTTATTTTAAAATGTAAGATGTAATACACTTGTCCTAGCACATTCCTGGAAACATTTTCTGTACTCATCCTTTCTTACTGTATCTAAAGTGTTTTTTGCTGGTTTTCTTCCACGATAGCAAATCTTCTTCACTTCACTTCAGTCTCAGCCTTAATTCTCAAAACAAAAAGAAGCCACAGGGAGTTAGACCTGGTGGATATGGGGAGTGTGAAGCAACAACAACCACATGTTTTTGCTCAATAACTCCATGACTGACAACATGGTGTGTGCAAGTGAGGTGTCATTATGCAGCGCTCACTCTTGCATCCACCATTTCTCCAGATGTTTTTTTTTTCCCTGATGCTGTGGAAGCCGGCCCAGACACAGACAGGCGGACACGTTGACGTCACCCAACACATGTTTATTTAAGTCCATTATGTAAAGTGCAGCAACCCCAAAAGTCCCCCAAAGTCCTGGCCACAAGTCCTTTCTTCAGGCAGCCTCTTTGCCTCCTCCTAAGACGTCGTCCTCTACACTCCCGACTCCAGCCATCACATAAAGGGAGGCGGCCCCTTTTATAGCCACCCGGATGTGCTCCAGGTGTCCTCAGGTAACCTTCCGCCGACATGCCCCTGTGTGGCAGAAGCACCGGCTGTGTACCCAGAAGCACTCCGGGTGTCCCCGAGCCTCTTCCCCCCAGCACTTCCGGGTGTGGCGGAAGTGCTGAGATCCAGGGCTCCAAAGGCACAGGAGCGCCCCCTGGCGGTGACCACAGGCCCCTACAGGAGCTTCAAAGCTCTGTACCCGTGGCCCCCAAAGGAACCAGGGCGGTCACCCCTACATGGTCTGGGGAAGGCGTAAGCCCTCCTCCGGTCCTCCTGGGCGTCCTAGCTGGGTCGCCACCCCAGCCATCTCCGGCAATGCTTTCCAGTAGACGCCTCAGCAGTTCAATGTAATGTCACTGATTCACAGTCTGTTCATGGGAAAAACGTTAAAAAGCATGATCATCATTGTCTCTTGAAAATCTGCCATGGTGGCTTGGAGGAAAAAAAAAAAATCTACAAAGTCATCTGTGTGATTGTAGAGTAAATGGCAGAAACATGCACTCAGTCAACTCAGAACATGGCACTCGTCGGACTGCTTAGCCAGACTTGTAGGCATACAATACTGGGAAGCATATTTGAATACTACACCCTACTCCTGCTCTATTGACTGATCATGGGAAGTTTTGAGTCCCCCCTTGTATGTACTCTGTTTAAATAAAATAGTAGGAATTGCTTTGGCATTTCCCTTAAAAATGGACAGCACACTTCAGCTAACTTTTAGTCTGATCTCATATACAGTCATTACACTCTTCTTATTCACCAAGGAAAGGTAAGCCTCTCCTCTAGTAATGTATGTTCATTTCCAGCAATAGCTATAAAAACACAGATTTTCTCATCCAAACCTTCATTTTTCTTTTCCCTTTTTATATGATGTGATACTTTATATGATATGATATTTAATATCAGTCGCAAATTAAATATTTTTCAATGCAGATGTCACTGCTATTTCTAAAAGCATATCATTTCAAACTAGTGTCTTGACTGTGTCTACGGGTGATACAAAAAGCAGTGACCTCTCATCATCTAAAGACATGGTGTCAGGCCAACTGGTGATTCTAAACTGCTCATGTGAACGTGTGTGTGCAACTGGCTGTACTCAGCATGGTGCACCAGCATCTCTGGTTTTCTGTTGGAAAGGATGTTTTTTTTCCAGTGTTAATTTTTGCTGCATACTTGAATAAGATTTCTTTCTTTATTTCTAAAATTGTTATATTTTCAACAGGGAATTTTTTGAATAGGATGCAGGATTACATGCCACCATCTCACAGACAGCTAATACAGGATATTGCCTCCAGCCCATCTTTACAACAATATATTGTGGACAGCAGGAAACCAAAACTTCAAGAGGCCTTCAACAACTGTGTTTCTCAACTTGTAAAGCTAAGGAACCAGCATATTATAATTGTGACCAATTTCATACTTGTACCAGCAGCTAAAGCTCGTGACATAAGGAAGAAGGCCACCAGTAATGATAATATCTTGTTGAAGGCCCCTTCTGCTTTAGAGGAAAGGGGAACAGGAGGTTCAGGAATAATGAGCTTTTTAAAAAGTGTCAGAGATACAACAAAGGTGGTGTGTGTACCGTCTGCTCACTAGAGCCAAGAAAGAGTCCAGGGGCATTGGACATTCGATTCTAGAAATTCAGGTACAGGAGAAAAGACTTTTTTCTACTGAATAATTTTGAATGTCAATAAGCAACTTTGGCTGTAACATAACATGGCTTATTTCTTCTCCTTCATTTAAATGATGTAATGAAACAGTCCACGAAATTAATTTCATTCATACAGCACACTCCTCTTCTGTAGCTGCCAATTCAAGATATTTCAAATGAGCTTCAGCACAAGAGAATGTGATTACAAATTATTTAATTAAGCTGTTGAGTTCTTTTGAAAAAGGACACGTCCAAATGGACTTGAAATATACATTTTTCTCAACAGAGAAATTAGGTTTGTTTTTGGATATTCAGAAAGAATGGTCAAAACAAGGGCATAGGTTAAAGAATGGGATTCAGTTGGACTTAGTAATCAAATTAAACTCAAACTTCATAACTGAACTAAGCCCCAATTATTCTTTGATTCGGATTTACTCTAGTATAAGACTTTTGTCAGGTCATTCTCTTGATTTTATCCCAAGCGTGACAACATTTATTATAGGAGTAGAATGAAGATGTCATGCTTCATCATCATCATCATCATCGGTACACCTGACTAGTAACAGGCACCTTTACCAAAAAGAACATGGCAGAATGTATTAAAAAAAATGTTGAAAATGGTGGCAAACAAAATGGTGGCACAATGATGCCACAAATATAATGATAAAAAGTTAATAACGACACAAATAATTATCTGGCATATGGCATAATATTAAAAAAAAATACTCCACCCAAAAATTATTTTTTAAAAATGTTTTTAATGCTCTGTGGTTTATAGCGATGGCCAAGAAAAAACTGGAATCTTGTGTTTTCAAGCGTAATGGAGCTAATAAAGTTATTTCTTTAATGGAAGTGGATGGTGTCCAGCACTAAACATGAGCAAACAATATTAAAATGTCTATGAAAAAAATCTACATGTTACAGGTAAGCAGGAAAGGTGCATTATCATAATTCTGTGCTTTTGAATTGAAGACGGGAGTCTTGAACAATGAACGAGGGGGAGAGGCAGGTCTTCAATGCAAAAGTATACAATTATGGGAATGCACTTTTCTGGTTTACCTTCTACATTGATTTTTAGGCAGTATTAATAATTTATTAAAATGTTTTGCATCTTTTGAGCATTTTACTGGGTAACAAATATATGAATAATGCAACACAAGTAACACGATTTTTTTTCTCTTTTTCCATGGACATTTTTCACATCATTTACAGTTGAACAAACAGGTCACCATTACAGTCCATTTTATCATAAACTGTTTTCCCTCATTCTGCATGAAAACATGAGATTCATTTTTTTCCTCAGCCATCACTACAATTGGGGTAACATACACAAACATATCATTTTTGGATGGAGTACTTCTTTACAGAAAAATAAATACCATTCTGTGAAATTTCAAACATAACAATATGTTACAGTATTCTTATTTTTATCTTCAACAAAATGAGAATTTCTCATTCCAGGCAAAGCATATGTCCGAGATACAGGCAAGTGCCGACTACCACATTACTATGCACATGCAAAGACCAAAAGCTTTCCTCTAATTGAGAACAGACCTGCTTATGCATAGTAAAAGTACAACACGATTTCAATTCATGCTGTTATGTCAGTTTTCATATTATAAATATAAAAGAAAGAAATGAACATAATCAAACAACATTATACAAGTGGCCGACACCACAGCATTGGTGTTCATTCATGTGAGAAAAAAGTTATTTGTTTTTGCCAAGCTGAAAACAGATGCCTGTCATTGCTTTGATAGTGAAGTAAGTGTTTCATTTTCTTTACTTATGAAAGAGAGCAGCTTTGAATCAAATTGCTGGCAACAGGAATTCCAAGGTTAGAACACAATTTTATATTTGAGATTGACAAGCCTATGGACCAGGCAAGATATTTTATTCATTCATGTTTCTTATTTTGAATACAATATGAGATTTATTATACCAGACTGTACAATAGTTAGTGTGTCCAGTAATCCCAACCTATGCTCTTGTTTCTGTAAACCTGTTTATTGATGGGGTTAGTTTTCTCCTTTCTCTGGCATTGAATAAAAACTAATCAAAAATGTTTCCTGATACTTTTTGTTTCTTTGTCCTTCAGAAACCAGCAAATACCACTTGTCTGAAAAGCTATTTAAATGCTGTTTATAAATCTGAGCTTGCAAAATATAGTTGTTGTGGGGTAACACTACATTAATAGCTATTGTGGTATTATATTTATTAATTTTGTGGTACTGCCATATGAAAAAAGGCATTTATTATGATACCAGGCCCTGCCATTTACAGACACTGGAACAAAAAAACAAAACATATTTCTATAGTGACCCAAATAAGTCATTTTCACAAGAAGTACTGTCTCCATAATCAAAGTATTGAATTACAAAAAAGTAGCCAAATCAGATGCAGTGTGCTGTGCTATTAATGTAATGAAATTAAAAAAATAAACTTGTGGACTCATCCTTGAGAAATTTTCATTTAGAGCTAAGCCTACTCTCATGTAATAAACTTAATAAACTCCTTTCTTAATAGAGTACTTTATAATGCCTCACTGCTGTGACTGCCCTTTTTATCTTTAGCCAAGGCAGACATTTTTATTTCTTTTTTAGTCATTCTGGTGTGTATATAAAAGGGGGTCTGTTATTTGTTTCTGTATATTTTTCAATGAGGGGGTAAATAAAGTATCTATCTATCTATCTATCTATCTATCTATCTATCTATCTATCTATCTATCTATCTATCTACAGTGGTGTGAAAAACTATTTGCCCCCTTCCTGATTTCTTATTCTTTTGCATGTTTGTCACACAAAATGTTTCTGATCATCAAACACATTTAACCATTAGTCAAATATAACACAAGTAAACACAAAATGCAGTTTTTAAATGATGGTTTTTATTATTTAGGGAGAAAAAAAAATCCAAACCTACATGGCCCTGTGTGATAAAATAATTGCCCCCTGAACCTAATAACTGGTAGGGCCACCCTTAGCAGCAATAACTGCAATCAAGCATTTGCGATTACTTGCAATGAGTCTTTTACAGCACTCTGGAAGAATTCAGGTCAGGACTTTGACTAGGCCACTCCAAAGTCTTCATTTTGTTTTTCTTCAGCCATTCAGAGGTGGATTTGCTGGTGTGTTTTGGGTCATTGTCCTGTTGCAGCACCCAAGATCGCTTCAGCTTGAGTTGACGAACAGATGGCCGGACATTCTCCTTCAGGATTTTTTGGTAGACAGTAGAATTCATGGTTCCATCTATCACAGCAAGCCTTCCAGGTCCTAAAGCAGGAAAACAACCCCAGACCATCACACTACCACCACCATATTTTACTGTTGGTATGATGTTCTTTTTCTGAAATGCTGTGTTCCTTTTACGCCAGATGTAACGGGACATTTGCCTTCCAAAGAAATTTAACTTTTGTCAAAATCAGTCCACAAGGTATTTTCCCAAAAGTCTTGGCAATCATTGAGATGTTTCTTAGCAAAATTGAGACGAGCCCTAATGTTCTTTTGGCTTAACAGTGGTTTGCATCTTGGAAATCTGCCATGCAGGCCATTTTTGCCCAGTCTCTTTCTTATGGTGGAGTCGTGAACACTGACCTTAATTGAGGCAAGTGAGGCCTGCAGTTCTTTAGACGTTGTCCTGGGGTCTTTTGTGACCTCTCGAATGAGTCGTCTCTGCGCTCTTGGGGTAATTTTGGTAGGCCGGCCATTCCTGGGAAGGTTCACCACTGTTCCATGTTTTTGCCATATGGATAATGGCTCTCACTGTGTTTCGCTGGAGTCCCAAAGCTTTAGAAATGGCTTTATAACCTTTACCAGACTGATAGATCTCAATTACTTCTGTTCTCATTTGTTCCTGAATTTCTTTGGATCTTGGCATGATGTCTAGCTTTTGAGGTGCTTTTGGTCTACTTCTCTGTGTCAGGCAGCTCCTATTTAAGTGATTTCTTGATTGAAACAGGTGTGGCAGTAATCAGGCCTGGGGTGGCTACGAAATTGAACTCAGGTGTGATACACCACAGTTAGGTTATTTTTTAACAAGGGGGCAATTACTTTTTCACACAGGGCCATGTAGGTTTGGATTTTTGTTTCTCCCTAAATAATAAAAACCATCATTTAAAAACTGCATTTTGTGTTTACTTGTGTTATATTTGACTAATGGTTAAATGTGTTTGATGATCAGAAACATTTTGTGTGACAAACATGCAAAAGAATAAGAAATCAGGAAGGGGGCAAATAGATAGATAGATAGATAGGTGTGAAAAACTATCTATCTATCTATCTATCTATCTATCTATCTATCTATCTATCTATCTATCTATCATATAGTGCCTTCATATCTATCTATCTATCTATCTATCTATCTATCTATCTATCTATCTATCTATCTATCTATCTATTCAACTAACCTTTTGCATGAATTTTAAGGAATTGTCCCTTTATTAAAAGGCCCAGTTTTACAAATTTAATACTTCTGGCTAATTATGGACAAATTTCTCATTTATAATTGAATGCAATGCCTCTCAATCTATAACCCCCAACTTTTTCTGGAAGAACAATTTTTTAACACACTGGTTTAAATTTTTTCACTTTGTTATTCTACTGATAGAACAAGAGCTTTACCTTTTCATTGGCTTCAGTTTACAAAATATGCATTTGCAACCAACAATAGCATCATATCAATAGAAAGCAGCTGTCAAATACTAATAAAATTCACATCATTAAATAAAAAAAATATTATATATAACCAGAGTCTATAAAATACCCATTTCCATTTTATTGTGTTTTAACAGAGATCTGAAAGTACTTCTTTGTTTCCATTAGTGATCACAATCAGTTATATTTCTGTAGATTCTTATAAAGAAATAAAAAATGAAAGATTAAAGTAAGAGATTTCATACAAGTCCATGATACTCCTAAACAGGAGGCTGGAGGGGTTGGTTGGTTTCCAATTCAATAACTAAATCCTGTTATGTTCCACACAGCAGCGTTTTTCAGAAGTGCTTTACTTAACAATACTTTGGCTAAAGTACATATATACAGTATGTTTGGCAGGTTGTGACCATATAACTGGTTATCTTTAATGATAATAATCCTTTACATGTACATAGCACTTTTCTCACTACTCAAAATGCTTTACATAGTGAGAGGGGAGCCACTTGAACCACTACTAATGTGGTGAATTGGTGAGAGAGATAGCCAGTTAGAGACAGGGGATGATTAGGGGACCAGAATGACTAGGCCATGGAAGGCAGTTTAGCGTGGAAGGATGTCCAGGGATCTTTTATGACCACAGAGAGTCATCCAAAGAATAGTGCCATTTTTACAGCACAGTGTCCCCATCACTGCACTGGAGCATTGCGATCCCCATTCACATCACAGGGTAAGCACCCCCTGCTCTCCAGCAGCAAGCCAAGCTTTTCCCATCCAAGTACTGGCCAGGCCTGACCATGCTTAGCTTCAGACTGATGACCTTTTCTAAAGTGCAAGCGGCATGGCAGTGTATTATGTGATACTGAGATTATTACATTTTGTATTTTCTTGTTAAGTGAAGAATTTCTGTTTTGTTTAGAATTTTGGTTTTGGGAGTCTGGTTGTTGTAGTCTCTATTAGGTACAGTATATTTTTAAAGAGATAGGTTTCCTTAAAGGAATGGCTTGAGAAAAAATTCACTCTTTCCATGAAATGTAATTAATCAATCCAGTTTAACTCTTCTTTTTCTTTTGGATACAGTTTTGAAGAAATTAGAATTTGTTTAAGTTAACACACGTTATCGGCAATATACTAATAACTCAATTGTGCTCCACTCACTTAGAATCTGGAACCAATGTAGAAAGCATTTTAAGATGGAGAAGCTTCTATCTGTGGCACCTCTGCAAGAGAACCACCTCTTTCAACCTTCGCAAACATATGCAGTTTTTAATATCTGGAAAAAATTTGGAATTAACTTGCTTAGAGATCTTTATATAGACAACGTCTTTGCATCCTATGAACAATTACATTCCAAATTTAACATTCCAGCTACACATTTCTTTCACTATCTTCAAATCAGGAACTTTGTTAAACAGAACCTTCCAGATTTTCCTCATCTTGCACCCTCATCCATGCTGGAAAAAATATTGCTTAATCTCAAGGACTTAGACTCCATCTCTACAATATATAAAATCAGTTTACAATCCCTCCCTTTCAAAGATCCAAGAGGACACTGGAAAAAAGATCTCTCAATTAACATATCAGAAAAGGAGTGGAAAGTAGCAATGCAGAGAATTCACTCAAGCTCCATATGCGCAAAGCATACAATTATACAACTCAAAATTATATATCGAGTACATCTGTCTCGACTAAAACTCTCCAAAATGTTTCCAGGGCATGATCCAACCTGCGAACGTTGCAACCAAGCCCCAGCCTCACTAGGTCACATGTTCTGGGCCTGCTCCAAATTAACATTATTCTGGACAAACATTTTTAATTACCTGTCAGACAGCCTTGGTCTCACAATCCCTCCTAACCCATTAACTGCTGTGTTTGGGGTTCTTCCAGATGGGGTTAATGTGGAGAAAGACAAACAAATTGTGATTGCATTCACTACACTCTTGGCACGCAGACTCATTCTGATAAACTGGAAGAACCCAAACTCTCCTCTTTTAAGTCAGTGGGAAACCGATGTGTTATATTATTTGAAATTGGAAAAAATCAAATACTCAGTTAGAGAATCCATACAGACTTTTTTCAAAACATGACAGGATCTAATCAGTAATATTTTAAAATAAGCTCATAAAGTGCAGAGAATTTATTAATTTAGGTATGTTTACAAGCCTTAAATTTCACGCTGTTTGGCTTGCTCTCTCTCTCAGGGGTGGGGATCGATCTGTGCTTAACTCAATTTTTCTTTTTGTATTTTTTTTTTTTTTCTAGAAGCGGATTCTGGTTCATTTATTGTTTATTCTATACGAAACCCCCCCCTCCCCCTTTACCTCCATCTCTTCCTTCTCTCTTCTTTTCTTTCACTTTTGTCTCCGTGTCCGGTTCGAATCTTAAAACATCTAAAAATATTTTTAAATAAAGTTTTGGTATCAGGCGTGACGTCAGCAGAAGCTGTAACGCTCCACCTGAGAGAAAAACTGTAAGGCTAGTCGCCAGCATTCAGACATCAATTCTGATTGCTTCACAGCCAAACAGGACACGGTAAAAAAAAAAAATTTCTTTTTGTAAAAACTTGATTGATTTGTATGGATTGCAATAAAATTAATAAAAAGTAACAAAAAAAAAGTTTTGTTATTCTTTCTGTTTTGGATTAAATCTTTTTGTTATTCTCATTTGATTAATTCTCTATTAAAAGCATTACTGGCGCCTACTTGCCGTATTAATAAAATTTGAGACTCACATACTCACTTTTCCTTCAGTGAAACTGTAATTCATAACAATATGAGATTTAAATTATAATAATATAATAAACACTATATACTCTTCCTCTGTTCTCCAGACAATTCAACAATGCAGCTATCAGATCCAATTAAGACGGGTTCTTGGTTGTTCCCATAATTTCCTTTTCTTTTCGCTCTACCACTTGAGCCACTGGCTATTGTAATTTGCAACTCGGACTCAATCATGTCAGTTAAGATTCAGGAATCCTTTCTCTGTATCTCTTAATAGACAGATTATGTCTTTTAATTCTTAAGATATGCTGAAACCGTTCTAAACTTGACAAGAACCTCTTCATTTTTAAGATCTGGTATTGGCCCTCTATGGAGTAACCCCTAATAAGTCAAATATTTCAGCAACCTCTTATTTTAACTACTTAGCCACTGAAGTCTTTGCCTCAGTTCTGCATGCTATGATATCTTACTAGGACATAGTGTTAGTAGATGCTGGAGAGGAAAGATCTAAATAATTAGTCTCCAATGGAATTCTCACCCCCACCCCAAACAGCAAATCAATGTTAACCCAAATTAATTTATGTTATTTCAATGATTTCACAAGTGCTCAGCAACATGCACACTGCAAAAAATAAATGCAAAGTCAAATTTGATATTGAAAGGAATTAGTTAAGAGGTGTGTGGCAATTCTTGCAGCCTTCTACACCTGCAGTGGAGGATTCTGTATATGTTGCAGCAATTACTCAGTTGTTTTACAGAATGGCATAGCAAAACCCATGGTTAAAAACATTCTCAAAAAATCTTGAGGAATATTTACAAAAAAAAAAAAGGCACACGGAAGACAATAGCAAAAAAGGAAGAAGAAGATTCTACTAACTGAAGAGCCCGGAGTTATCGATTTGACCTAATTGTAGTGAGATTCAAGGATTCTTATGAGTAAGGAAAATACCAGGAGAAGCAAATGCATGACCTGAATAGAAGACAGGCAAAAGTCAAGAGGAATGAAAACATGTCTATATTAATAAAATGGTAACAAGATGTTAATAACAAATTATTCAAGATAACATACTAAAATATACGTAGAACAACATGTAATTACAACAAGTAGGTGTGACAGAAGAATAAGTACTACTGCATATCAAGTTTGAAGCCATGTTTCTTTGTTTTAGAGCTTGCAAAAATGCATCTGTCCACTTTCAGGCCAACTTCACCTACTGTAATTCTGGGTATGGAGAAATACTAGAAGAAGTGTGCTTAGAATACAGTAGACCTGGAAGTAGGAAAAGATTAACGAAATGTATCTCCAAAGCCACCTATCGATCACCTCAAAAACAAAATTCCAACTTTAGTGGGGTATGTAGATTGAGTTGAAAATTGAAAATAGCTTCTTGTGAATAAAACTCATTCAACCTGAAGAAGGTTTAACAAACATACAACTCAGCATGAGTAGAAACTGCAGCGCCCAGACGCCAAAGTTGTCTATAACAATTAGACGGCTGTTATTTAATCAGTTGCTTTTTTACCTGCTTGTTTATTTAGCTCAGGTTTCTGAGAAATGCATTGCTAGTAAGCATTTTGGGTCAAAGTCCTAAATAGACACCAAAGCTAACAAAAATAATATTAAAAAACAACTAAGTTACATTAATCACACTAAATCAAAGCTTGTTTTTTGTTATGGTAGACTTGAGGCAGAAACATCAACCCATAAAACATACCCCTTTACATACTGTATATATGTCAGGAATCTGAAGTTTTGTACTCAGAGATGTTGGTTAATTTTGCTATTTATTACCGTGCCTTTATCTGTTTATAGTTGGATTGTCACATTTATAGAATACAGTGATATTCTTCATTGTATTGGTGGCCAGCGTACAACCTGTCCCCACTCTACAGCACCATGAGATCCAAATATTTTGTGTTTATTTGTTGTGACACTGCACATTATTAGGGTGCATGCATGTACAAGTGCTGGTCATAAAATTAGAATATCATGACAAAGTTGATTTATTTCAGTAATTCCATTCAAAAAGTGAAACTTGTATATTAGATTCATTCATTACACACAGACTGATGTATTTCAAATGTTTTTTTCTTTTAATTTTGATGATTATAACTGACAACTAATGAAAGTCCCAAATTCAGTATCTCGGAAAATTAGAATATTGTGAAAAGGTTCAATATTGAAGACACCTGGTGCCACACTCTAATCAGCTAATTAACTCAAAACACCTGCAAAAGCCTCGGAAAAGTAGAATATCAATTAAGACCAATGCAAAAAAAGGATTTTTAGAAATGTTGGCCAACTGGAAGGTATTAACATGAAAAGTATGAGCATATACAGCACTCAATATTTAGTTGGGGCTCCTTTGGCCTGGATTACTGCTGCAATGCGGCGTGGTATGGAGTTGATCAGTCTGTGGCACTGCTCAGGTGTTATGAGAGCCCATGTTGCTCTGATAGTGGCCTTCAGCTCTTCTGAATTGTTGAGTCTGGCGTATTGCATCTTCCTCTTCACAATACCCCATAGATTTTCTATGGGGTTAAGGTCAGGCGAGTTTGCTGGCCAATCAAGAACAGGGATACCATGGTCCTGGTAGCTTTGGCACTGTGTGCAGGTGCCAGGTCCTGTTGGAAAATGAAATCTGCATCTCCATAAAGTTCGCCAGCAGCAGGAAGCATGAAGTGCTCTAAAACTTCCTGGTAGACGGCTGCATTGACCTTGGACCTCAGAAAACACAATGGACCAACACCAGCAGATGACATGGCACCCCAAACCATCACTGACTGTGGAAACTTTACACTGGACCTCAAGCAACGTGGATTCTGTGCCTCTCCTCTCTTCCTCCAGACTCTGGGACCTTGATTTCCAAAGGAAATGCAAAATTTACTTTCATCAGAGAACATAACTTTGGACCACTCAGCAGCAGTCCAGTCGAGACACTTCTGACGCTGTCTCTTGTTCAAGAGTGGCTTGACACAAGGAATGCGACAGCTGAAACCCATGTCTTGCATACGTCTGTGCGTGGTGGTTCTTGAAGCACTGACTCCAGTTGCAGTCCACTCTTTGTGAATCTCCCCCACAGTTTTGAATGGGTTTTGTTTCACAATCCTCTCCAGGGTGCGGTTATCCCTATTGCTTGTACACTTTTTTCTACCACATCTTGTCGTTCCCTTCGCCTCTCTATTAATGTGCTTGGACACAGAGCTCTGTGAACAGCCAGCCTCTTTAGCAGTGACCTCTTGTGTCTTGCCCTCCTTGTGCAAGGTGTCAATGGTTGTCTTTTGGACAACTGTCAAGTCTGTAGTCTTCCCCATGATTGTGTAGCCTACAGAACTAGACTGAGAGACCATTTAAAGGATTTTGCAGGTGTTTTGAGTTAATTAGCTGATTAGAGTGTGGCACCAGGTGTCTTCAATATTGACCCTTTTCACAATATTCTAATTTTCCGAGATACTGAATTTGGGACTTTCATTAGTTGTCAGTTATAATCATCAAAATTAAAAGAAATAAACATTTGAAATACATCAGTCTGTGTGTAATGAATGAATCTAATATACAAGTTTCACTTTTTGAATGGAATTACTGAAATAAATCAACTTTGTCCTGATATTCTAATTTTATGACCAGCACCTGTATGTGTGATGTCACACTGTCTAGCTTTAAAAGATCAAGATACAGGTCATGTAGTCTACAGTCCAAGCTATGGCTATGGTTATAGTTATGGATATTGTTAATCTATTTAAATGCATTGGTGAGGCCACATCTGTTTATAATGTTACATGCGACACCATCATAACATTATTTTGTTACTGTTTGAGGCATTCTAAGACTTGATTTTGCGGCTGTGGGTATTTGTTTAGAACAATGGCATTGTTGCTGTACTGCCAAGATGGATTAGAGGTAGACCACAAGGGGTATTAATGACAGGTCAGAAGAAAGAAATGAAGCCAAGAATGTGCTAAAATCAAAATTAGACAAATCAGTCCTATCTTTTGTCTAAACCAGAGCACAAACCAAAATTATACTCAGAAGGTGCTATCATTAAATTGCCATTAAAATAGCCTTGATTTGAAACTGGAAATGCTTAGAAAATTGCTTAGTAATGGATGAAAATTGCCTCCCATTGGCATCTTATAAACCATCACTTTAATAATAATAGGCAATGCATTGTGGCAATAGGAACACAAAATGGCAGGATCGATAATAATGGTGGGAAATTATTTCCAAAATTAACAAAAATAATTTTTGTAATGACATAGCATTAATTTATAAGAAAATAAAAGACACATTCAGAATAACGATGGGATGCCATCTGGTTGGCATTATTTAAAATGGCACTGTGGTAACTAGAAAACTCAGCCTCCAGATAAAAACTCTTAAAATGACGAAGATGGAACAAAGAATTTAGTGAAAGGAAGGGCTACTAAAAATGTTTAAGATGCGTTGCACTCTTTGTTTTAAGTTTTCTTCATGTTTCTGAATTATGTGTTTCCAGTATTTAAACCCATGTTTGTTTTCTTCTTTTTTTAATCAATTTCAAAATTTTATTTCAAATATAAATTTGAATCCCCACCCCAGTGCTATATAAAATAGAGAATAGAATAAAAACTAAATTTAATAAAACATTCAGGTCACTAAAGTCCCAGAGGACCACATGTCTGGATGATCAAAAGAAAACTGATTACATTTACATCAAATTGAAACATGGGCTTGTTGTCATCCATGACTTAATCATGGAAATATTGTCTTTCGATTTAGTGATAGTTAGAGCCTGTACACCATTGATCTGTGTGGCTAACACTTCTAACAGAACAAGGTTGTAAAATGAGGACTTCCATACAGAGAAAGTAAAAAAGTCAGGGTACTTCCTTTGGGAAACTATAAGAACTTTGCCTGAAACAATGAGCTGGTGAAGAACAGAGAGAGCAAGGAATAGAGACAGCATTCCAGTGTGGAATGGAGCCCTGGTACTTTTCTTCCATGTGCCAAACACGCTGAACATAATTTATAAGAGAAATATGTTAATCTAATCCCTTTTTTGTTTTAAACCTGATAAATGATAATTACTGAAGAGTGAGGGTAGTCAAGTTTTGTTTCAATAAGCACTAAGGATGGAGCAATTCTTGTTTTCTGAATAATATTCTGTTTTCTTGTACTTAAACTTTTACCTTCAGGCACACAACTTCATGGACACTATAATATACATGAAATGATCTGAAGCAGGACAGATAAAGTAGCAGCCTTTTTATTTCAATAAAAAGGTGATATGAAGAGGTTCTGAGACTTGCCCTATGCAAGCAAAAAAAAACAAACAAAAAAAAAACAACACATTTTTGGCTTCTATACTAATAAAAGGCAAAGCCCTCACTGACTGACTCACTGACTCATCACTAATTCTCCAACTTCCCGTGTAGGTAGAAGGCTGAAATTTGGCAGGCTCATTCCTTACAGCTTACTTACAAAAGTTAGGCAGGTTTCATTTTGATATTCTACACGTAACGGTCATAACTGGAACCTACTTACATACACATATACGGCCATAGACTGCAGCTCAGTCGCCGTGTGAGGCGGAGTTGTGTCCCTCATCATTACGCCTCCCACGTAATTGAGTGCCTGCCCATATAAGGCCGTCCGTCAGCAGCTATCCAATAGACACGCTGCCGCTAAATATTCGTGAGTGAAGGACTGTGCTTATACAAACGAAGATGAGATAGTCATGGATGGGCTAGTGTTTGGCACAAACTCAGAAAAAGTGCGAGAGAAACTTTTAAGTACCGGGTCTGTGCTAACATTAAATAAAGCCGTGGACATTGCAAGATTGCACGACATAGCACAAGCACAGCTGAGAACCTTCAATGCATGTACTCCGAGTGGCTCACATGAACTGACTGTGAACGCAGTATGCAGACAACAAGCAAGAGCTCCAAAGAACGCCGAACAAAAAACGTATTACACAATTGAGACGGCAGCGATAGATTATGAAGCGAGTGACGCATACATGCATATTCATAAGTGCAGCTACTGTGGAAACAAAGCACACGGTGGAAAAAGTCAATGTCCAGCCAAGGAAGACAGTGTAAAAAATGTGGTAAATTGAACCACTTCGCTAAAATTTGCAGGACTGCATGCACGTGCATGCAGTGTATGATGTCTCAGATAAAGAGGAAGACGAGCTGTTTATTGATGCAGGAAGAAAGGAACAACCCTCTGAAGCTGAACAAGCCTTTGTAGACATATCAATAGGAAAGCAAGGCGTAAAGCTTAAGTTTAAATTAAGTTCATAGACACGCTGCCGCTAAATATTTGCAGGCAAATCCACAACTTAATACCGGTAATGCCTGTTAAACATCTTAGATTAATGAGTACCGATTTGGGTAGTGATCACTTCGATGAATGAAACCTGTTATCTTTACAACGGTTGACAACGAAGATGAGATGGTCAGTGATAGACTAGACAAACACGGAATATAACTTGAACACAACACATCCTCCAAATACGAACCTGATTGAAAGAAATAATGATAATCAAATCCTTGATGACAGTAACACTCATAACAGTCACAAAACAATTACATTGACAATCATGTTACGTTATTTATAAAATGTTTCCTTTTCTTTTTCATAACTTCTTTAACACACTACTTCTCCACTGCGAATCGTGGGTATTTTGCTAGTTACTAATAAAATAAACTTAACTGAGGACTGAATATAAGGAAAACAAACAAAAAAAAAACAGAAGCAAAACAACAACCCTACATCCCTATTGGTGCCCACAAAAATGGCTGTCATTTCGTCTCTAAATTGGAATAGTAACAATGTTCATGAGAAGACATCAAGCTTGTTCAATGTGATAAGTAAAAAGTTTGTAATATAAATGGTACATCCAATATTTGTCCTTTATTGCTGCACAATTTCACCTGCAGTTCTAATTTATCCAGGATTGAATTTGAGCATCCTTATTGCGTTTCTGAGTTGAGACGTTTTCTGACTTTTTGTGGTTGCACAGTCCCTCAAATTGTCGTTATTAAGTGCAATGCAACATAATACAACTTTATTAATATCTGCAAGGCGAATTAATTTGAAACTAAAATGCTTCATAAAAGGATTATACTTTGAAACAAAAATTCTCAATAGTGCAAATATTATTAAAGATCTAGGCGTCCTAAACAGCAAGGATTGATGAAGATTTGAGTGGGTATGTAGGTCTCCTTACCTTAGCCTTCTTGGCTAACTTGACTCCTTTCAGTTTATATGCGAGTACTGACTCTGCCATTGTGTAGTCAGGGTTTGAATCAACTGTTTTAAGTTTATGGAATTCACTTTTCTGGTCGATATGGTTAAATATTTTATGAAAATAACCCATGTTTCCATGTTTGCTCACCAGCTCTACAATTTATTCAGCTTGCCATTGCAGGTGTGTGTGAGTAATCTGTGTTTCACCTTCATGCCAGAACTATAAAGAGATCTATTCAATTCATGAACAACAAAGTTCACAAACTGACAAATGTACACATTAAATAATGTTCAACTTCTCTATTTGTGATCTGGATGTGGTGATAAGACTACTTTGCAACACATAACCTAAACACACTTGCTTCAATAAATCAAATAATACAATTTATTCATAAGATAAGGATAATAAAAGACAGATATATGCAAGCATAAACAGATACATATGCATACAGATACATAAATGAAGGACAATAAAAAACAACACAAAACATAGATTTACACCAGCTTAGTTTGAACTTTTTCTTTCTTATAGTAAAAGGCACATAACTTATTAATTCTGATCTTTCTATTAATATGGTCAAGATGGATAAGTTCTTTATCTAGTTATTAAGTTTCTAGTGTCTTCACCATGATGGTGGCATTAATTTGCTCAGATCCAGTCTACACTGGTTTGCCATGCACAGTTTCTCCGTGTGTGTGTGTGTTTGTGAAGCTGCTTTGAACTTTCTTACTATATTTAGGAAGAGAAACTTATAACAGCTAAAACATATCCTTCAAAATGCATATTATTTTTCAGTTACAGTAATACCAATAACAATAACACATTAGCTGGCTTTATCCTAACTACTACTATGGAATCAAAGTCGATGTACTTATGGTTTGGTTCTTGTTAACTCCGAGTGCAGGTGATGCTTTGCTTCTATCCTTCTGTGTTAACTTTCTCCAGTACATGTCAAAAGATCTTCAGTGCAATTTTTTCATTCTTTGTTCAGAAGCTCTTCTTCACCTTGGTAACACCTTCTGTTTGGTACTGCAGGTTTTTCAGAGGTTTCAGACACTGTGGGCCTCTTTTGCTAGCAAACAATTTACATCTGCTGGGTAGTATGTGATCAGTCCACTCCCATTTTTAGCAAGATGAACATATACAGTAGCTTTATGTAGGTCTCTCTTTTGTATTTGCACTTTGCTTTACTCTAACAAAGTTTGGACCTGTGGCACCCTTGTCCTACCCCAATGCAGACTTTCTTCCATTTTTCCAATGAAGTACCAGGTTGTTCTTAGGATTAAAAGGGATCGTTGCAGCCTTTGTTGTGGTCATGCCCTAGTCAACAGGGGTTCTGCTATATGGAGCAGAAATTATGGTCAGGCTGAAAGCAAGCAGAGTATATATAGAGAGAACTGATTTAACATTGGCAAAGGGTTATAAAGGAAAGAGTTCATGTTTTGCCATTAGTATCTTGGGTGCACATAAGCCCAACCTTTTGGCTGATGATTAGTGCAATGTTTTCTCCATTCATGTTGCCAGTCGTTGACTTAACGTCTCTTTGTTCACTGACAAAGTGTTTAAATGGTGCATCGCAGAGATATCTCTGGGTGTCACTTTGTCTATGATTGATCAGTCTTATCAGGTGAGACTAAAAAGACTAAAAAAAAGTGCATGCCAAACACAGCCTGTGTGGAGAACCAATATTTGAACTGAAGTTAAGAGTGCCTGGCAGGTGCCTTTAAAGCTAAGGACTGTATTAAAGCAAAACAAAATGGGTGATACCAATCTGTCCTACACCATTGCTTAGGATTCCCATTGGTTGAAGTGAATTGTCAGCTCTAGAAGAAATACTACACAAATTCTTTGGAGGAATAAACTGGTTTGCATTTTACATAAAATGATTCAAGTGTCAGTGTTTGGGGCTATTTTCTCGAACTGCCTGCCTCCCCTCCATATTTTCACCTGGTCCTCTATGAACCTGCCCTGCTCTTTAACTTTCAATTTAACCTCCAATTCTCTCTCCCTCTCCCATTCTTTCTTTTTGTCTTCTCCTTCTGCCCCTGCCCTAGCTCCTTTTATGCTTGATTTCAACACAGATATTGCAATCATAAACCACGGAGTGTTAGAAAGTAAATTGGCAGGACCATGCACATCTATATGTGAATGCATGACTATCCAACTGTCCCATCATCACTCTGGAGCCAATTGTGTGTGTTTCCATTAGTACCTGCTACCACCTAGAGCCTGAGTTTTTATTTATTAAAATCTGTTCATTATCATGACCCAAAGGTATCTTATGACAGATATGTGAATTATACAGCACAAGTAACATGAAAATCTTTAAAAGACATTTTCAATTTTTTTGCTGAGGTTCAGTGATGATCTTCATAGACGCCCATTATATCAGAAAGAGTGGTATCTGAGTTCTCCATGAATACAAGATATTAATTTTTTTTCTCATCCATTGCTCCAAACTACATGGGATAAGTAGCATTTAAAATAACTTTGTATATTTTGGCCATAAACTAACCTAGACAGGCTGCTAATCCCACTGATACAAATTTTATTATTTGAATATGTAAGGTATGCGATTACTTTACATTTTTACACATTCATTTTTTGTTAGTGACTGATGACTTTCTAAATTGCACAGCTCATAAGCACAATTTCTTACATATTTCTAGTTTTTGTTTGAAAAATGCTGGTAAAGGGGGTCTTATCCACACACAAAGTATTTCTAATGAGATTCAAGTATATTTTAATATTCTTTTTAGCGTATAATACATATTGTACTAGTAAATAAAAGTTGAGCTAAAACTAAGGAAAGAAAGGAACACAAAAAATTAAGCTTCCTCTTTAACCAATCCTCCACAGGCAACTGCCTTGTCTGTCCTGAGTCATGGCTCAATAATGTGGCTCTGAGGCTAGAGATCTGCACTGGGAATCGGAAGGTTGCTGGTTCGAATCCCGTAAATGCTAAAAAGGACTCTGCTCTGTTGGGCCCTTAACCTGCAATTGCTCAGCACTTTCTCCAGTAGTGAGAAAAGCGCTATATAAATGCAAACTATTATTATTCCAAGCACTATTATATTTCAAAATAATCTACCTATCATCTCATCTCTGTGACTTTGACCATAGACAGCTTTCATGCCATTCCAGGAATCACTTTTGGGTCCAAGTCTCAGATTCACTTCAGAGTTTAGGGATCAGCCTAATTAGTCATCACACACATACTGACTGAGTTCTCTACTTATAAAAGATAGAGGAGTATTGCTTCTGACATCTCACAACTTTGAATTAAATCTATTTGTCATAAAGACAAAAATTGATATTTCAATTAGGGGCATCATAAAATAAGATTGTGAAAGGACCTTTACTTTGTTTCTTACCATTTGATTTTTGCTTAGCATTTTATTGCCTGTCTTAAACCTCGTTACTGCCCGGCCCAGCTTTTTAGGCATTTTCCATTTCTTCAGAATAGAGGAAGCTGACAGGCACTTCCAAGAAGACTTTAGCACAGGGACTTCTTCCTTGTTTCTTCATCTTCGCATGTCCAGCCTGTTGCTTTATCTCCTGACGTAACCATGTTTTGATCTTGTATGATTGTAGCAATACTCAACCAAGCACTGTGAAAGTGCTTCTCCAAAAAGACTCAAAAAGTTAAATAATGGGTGACTTGACCTCTTTCGTTTATCTTATTCTTCTTTTTACTCAACCAATGTATTACAAATTATCACTATTCATATTTACTACAGACCTACTAGAGCCAGGTGAATTCAATGACAATGCATTATTCATAGATTTTAAATAATGTACATTTTGCTTTCATTGTCTATACAGTATCCCCAATGCTGACTGAAAATACTTTGAGAGTTTTCTTTCAAACATTGTCTTACATGTAGATTTACTGATTTGACAATTGAGATAGTGAGTCATAATTTAAGCCATGACCCAATCCATAGAATTATATGTATTTACTTCCGCATTAATTCATTCTTTTACATTTAAAAATGGTGGTTTTGCTTTTCCAAAAATAAATAGCTGATAGAAGATGGGCAGCGTATACTTTAAGTTCTGTTAGTTAAATGCTACACTGACGATTCCTAAACTGTTCTAAGTCAGTATTTCTGGCACAATATTTCTTAATAGGGTGTAATCTAACACAAATATTTTATGTGTATTAAAAAGAAAAAGAATTAATTAAAGAAAAAGATAAAAATTAATACAGCTGCTTATGTTTTTTTCAAAGTTAAAGTTCATACCATTTAAACTGAAATTAAACCAACAGACAATAAAACACTTGTCCGTATTTTGTACGTATTTTCATACTCCTTCTAAAAGGTAGTTGATTTCAAAATTAGTTTTAAAATAATGTCTAATAAATATATTTTCAAGGTAGACTGCTAAGGTCTTCAATGATATGCACAGTATCTAGACACAGTATTCAAAAAGTATCAGGCGGGCTTAGTAATGATGGCAGCTCTTTTCCCCATTATAAAGATTTGGCTTACTGCTATCTCCATTATCTCACACAAGTTGCTAAAGCCAACCTACTGCCTCTGTTCTGAGAATTCTGATTTTTTTGCAAGAAGTTCTTCTTCCTCATTGTCCAAATCTGCCGGCACATGGACAATAACTGGTCTGGACAGGACTTTGAGTGCTTCCAAATAGCTGGGAGGTGGGGTTTGTGTGTTGTCCAGAGGCTTGGAAATTACTTTAAGAGCATTCATGTAACTTGGAGGGGGGGTGATTGAATTGTTCAGCTGAAATCCATGTGGTGCAAGAAGGGCATTGATTTCTGGGGAAATATAAAAGAAAAAGAGCACGCTTATAAATTATTAATTTTCAAAATATAAGCATTTGAGAAAACAAAGTGAAACTGTAGAATTGCAGCTATAAGTACTCTGAACGTACAATAGCATTGCACTCTTGAACATCATCACAATTACAGGGCCTTCAAAGAGAAGATTTGTTGCTTGTTTCACACCAGTATTTATGAAAAACAATCTTAAGAACAGGATAATACACTAAATCATGATTATTGCAACAGGCAAGTAGGAATTGAACGCATAAACTCAAGGATGTACCAGAACATAAAAACACCCATTCTCTGAAGCATTTTATGATTTCTTTATAAACAGTACAAGGGCCTGTCATCACAGAAACCTCTACTTTTAGGGGACTCTCTCAAAGCAACAACAATGAGGTTGTTTGTTAAAAAGAAAAAAGGCATAAAGTACAAATAAAAGATCAAAAAGAAGCAATAATAGAGAAGAACTTTGACACTAATATTTTTCGTGCAACATTCTGCTGTAAATAAACTGCTCAAGAAATTAAAGGAACACTTTGAAAACGCATCAGATCTCAATTGGAAAAAAAACATTCTAGATATCTATACTGATATGGACTGGGTAATGTGTTAGGAACAAAAGGATGCCACATCGTTTGATGGAAATGAAAAATATCAACCTACAGAGGGCTGAATTCAAAGACACCCCAAAAATCAAAGTGAAAAAATTATGCTGCAGGCTAGTCAATTTTGCCGAAATTTCATTGCAGCAACTCGAAATCGTACTGAGTAGTTTGCATGGTCCCCACGTCCTAATGATACGAAAGATGGTGTCCTGGGGATCTCCTCTCAGATCTGGACCAGGACATCACTGAGCTCCTGGACAGTCTGAGGTGCAACCTTGCAGTGTCAGATGGACCGAAACATAATGTCCCAGAGGTATTCTACTGGATTTAGGTCAGGCGAATGTGGGGCTGAGTCATTGGTATCAATTCCTTCATCCTCCAGGAACTGCCTGCATACTCTCTCCACATGAGGCCATGGAATTGTCGTGCACCAGGAGGAACCCAGGACCCACTGCACCAGCAAAGGGTCTGAAAATGGGTCTAAGGATTTCATCCTGATACCTAATGGCAGTCAAGGTGCCACTGTCTAGCCTGTAGAGGTCTGTGTGTCCCTCCATGGATATACCTCCCCAGACCATCACTGACCCTCCACCAAACTGGTCATGTTGAATGATGTTACAGGCAGCATAATGTTCTCCACGGCTTCTCCAGACTCTTTCACATCTGTCACATGTGCTCAGGGTGAACCTGCTCTCATCTGTGAAAAGCACAGGGCGCCAGTGGCGGACCTGCCAATTCTGGCATTCTATGGCAAATGCCAATTGAGCTCCACAGTGCTGGGCAGTGAGCATAGGGCCCACTAGAGGAAGTGGGGCCCTCAGGCCACCATCATGAAGTCTGTTTCTAATTGTTTGGTCAGAGACATTCACATCAGTGGCCTTCTGGAGATCATTTTGTAGGGCTCTGGCAGTGCTTAGCCTGTTCATCCTTGCCCACAGGACCAGATACCGGTCCTGCTGATGGGCTAAGGACCTTCCACAGCCCTGTCCATCCCTCCTAGAATAACTGACTTGTCTCCTGGAATCTCCTCCATGAAGACACAGCAAGCCTTCTGGCAATGGCATGTACAGTATTGATGTGTCATCCTGGAGTAGTTTGACTACCTGTGCAACCACTGTAGGGTCCAGGTATCGCCTCATGTTACCAGTTGTGACACTGACCGTAGCCAAATGTAAAACTAGTGAAAAAACAGTCAGAAAAGATGAGGAGGGAAAAATGTCAGTGGCCTCCACCTGTTAAACCATTCCTGTTTTGGGGGGTCTTCTCATTGTTGCCCCTCTAGTGCACCTGTTGTTAATTTAATTAACACCAAAGCAGCTGAAATTGATTAACAATCCTCTCTGCTACTTAACTAACCAGATCAATATCCCAGAAGGTTCATTGACTTGATACTATACTCTGATTAAAAACTGTTCCTTTAATTTGTTTAGCATTATTTTTGAGCATATTATAACAGGCTCAGACAAATCAAGTATTTGTTTAACTTTTTACTCTACCTTGGCAATTAAATCAAATTATCTTATTTGTTTCTTTATTATTCAAATATGAATCACATAAAATTTTAAAAGGATTTCAAATTATTACTTAAGTGACCCTTTACTGAAAATGATACTGAGCACTTTACAATTAAGGAACAAAATAATTAAAGGCATGGGCTTTTTTTGACCTGTAAGTTGGACTGGATAAAAGGCATGCATTAGCAGAGCAGTAAACTACCATTTAAGGCTTTAAAAGTCAGCATTAAGATTTTGTATTGTATCCATTGATCAATAGATAGCCAAAGCAAATGACTTTTGTTTTTCATTGGAGGACCCATGGGCAGTACAGTGGTGCAGTGGTAGTGCTGCTGCTTCACAGTACAGAGGCCAGGGTTTGTGTCCTGCGTGGAGTTTGCATGTTCTCCCTGTGTTTGTGTGGGTTTTCTCTGGGAGTTCCGGTTTCCTTACACAGTCCAAAGACATGCAGGTTAGGTGGATAGGCAATACTAAATTGGCCATAGTGTTTGGTTGGGGAGTCTGTGCGTTTACCCCTCGACCAACAGGCACCCTGTCCAGGGTTTGATTCAAGTGTCTGCAGATGCTGCTGTATAAAAGTCTGCACTGCCCCACATTGCCTACTTCATTCTCATTATCTGTTTGTGGTAACACAGAGTTGTTAGTAATCAACATGGAGGGAGTGATCTGAATGCAGAATCAGTGCTGTCTAACGGCTCATAAAATGTATCTGTCAGAGCAGTAAGGGCAGGCTGATTGCCATTAGTCAATTAGATTACGGACAGCAATATTTCTATCAGTCCAGTACTCCTCAACTATTTCCACGCACTGTCCTTCCCAAAAAGAATTAATCCAATGTTTGGTCTTCAGCAGTCACTTTTCAGATTTCTTCATTATTGTCCACACTACATACTTTTGTGTGCCTTATTTACTTCATTCTTTAATGTTCTGGTGTTGTCTGAATATTCACTCACTGAATATTCTATCAATGAGGACTGAAAAGATACAATTGCATTTAATTTAAATTTAGGTTTTCTATAGATTCTATTATAAGGGGCATCAGGAATATATGATCACTGAGCATTTGTTTCTGTTTTTTGTAACAGGGAGTATTCATAATTATTATGTGGTGTCATGTTGAATACTCAAGAGGATAAATAATATCAGCAAGACCCTTATTTACTTTCTTTAAATTTTTCTGCATTTTTTTTACATTTAAAATATGGTTAAATATATGTGGTTTTTGCCCAGTTAAAAGAGTGTAAATCAGGAGTCCATAAAAACCATCCATCCATTTTCCAACCCGCTAAGCACAAACACAGGGTCACGGGGGTCTGCCGGAGCCAATCCCAGCCAACACAGGGCACAAGGCAGGAACCAATCCTGGGCAGGGTGCCATCCCACTGCAGGACACACACAAACACACCCACACACCATGGCCAATTTAGAATCGCCAATCCACCTAACTGGCATGTCTTTGGGAGGAAACCGGAGGAAACCCACGCAGACACGGGGAGAACATGCAAACTCCATGCAGGGAGGACCTGGGAAGCGAACCCGGGTCTACTAACTGCGAGGCAGCAGCACTACCACTGCGCCACTGTGCCACCCCCATAAAAACCACACAAAAATAAAATGTGTCTTGTTCAAGCTTTCAGAAATATTACTTTGTATATGTTTTGGTTTATACTACAAAATTCTGGTTTCCATCATCTGCATAATTCACTTCTTGTTGTGTGCTGTGCCCATTTAAAGATATCTTTATAGATCAAAAGTCATGTGTCGGACATGTACCATCACTACTTACTTGCACATTGGTCATCAAAATATGAAAAATAATCAAAGTCAGTTATTTAATACTGATTTTATGTACAGTACATGAATAGATTAGACCCTCTGAACGTTTTCCCAGTTGAAATGAGGTTTCCAGGTGCAAGAGAGAAGGTAAAGCCTATATGTGCAGGATTAAAGAAGCTAGACATGCCAGTATGGATGGAAAGGAGCCACATATTTAAAATGCAGGGTAACAAGTAAAAGAGTGTAACAGAGGGAAGCGGCCTGGATAGAGACACAATGTTAAGTCAGGGCATTAGGAGGCAGGTGACCCAAGAGGTCTACGGATGCCTGACTTTATAGATTTATGTATAAATTGTGACTGAAGTGGACAGTACTGTCTGTTTAAAAGAGTGGAAAGTATGGCAGCTGCCTATTAAGGGTTTAAGAGCTCAGGAATACTGGGAGGTACTAGAGGAAACTCTAGCCTAATTCTCAAGATCATAAGCAGGATTTTCACAGACATGATTCTGGGCCCAATTTAAAATTATGGATATGGGACTAAAATTCATAAAATTAAATTAAGGACATAGTGAGTTATGGAATGAAAATATAAATTGTTCATTGGAATCCTGTCTTTATAAATGAGTTTAATGAGGTATACTCTAATAATAATCACTTGTCATATTTTGTAAAGCTGCATGGCCCACAGAAAAAGGTACCCACTACTTTCAAATAACCTAGCAATCTGGGAGCTGGCACATCATAAAAACCAAACACAAAAGTACAGTTGTTATTGACATACCTGTACAGATTACTTTTTGTAACATCACTTACTGGACTTTTCAAGACATCAAAACTAACTGAATGTATAAAAAATAAATACAGTATCTGAATAATGTAAGAGATTACTTCTGGATCACAGAAGCTGTATAATATCAGATCCTGTATGCAGTGTCTGTCTTCATAGCCACAAAACTGATTTCCATATCACCACTAAGCTGAAGAGTTGCACACTTCTGTTAATTCAAAGATAATACAAGTTCCTAACATTTACCACATTTGGTTTTGTTCTTTCTAACCTTTCTGTTATCTATGGTACCCATCATTTTTTACAAAATGGGACACAATTAATGTTTTAGAATGAAGAGGATTCTACACTTTGACAACTTAATATAATTTTACAGAAAGTCAGAATAAATAAACTGTATTTTAGTTTAATGCCACTAGATGTCTCTAAAGCAAAGCCTTTTAAAATAATGAAGGTACAATGTAAGGAATTCAGGATCAAAAAAGCCATGCTTTCTTAATCATTTAATAAGAATGCTATTTGGGAAATGTATTCTAAGAATATGTTAATATTTTAAGTACTGAATAACATTTTGAATTACTAGTACTAAATATATTTTCTTATGTTTTAAAATACTTGTACTTCTTTACTAGATAGATAGATAGATAGATAGATAGATAGATAGATAGATAGATAGATAGATAGATAGATAGATAGATAGATAGATAGATAGATAGATAGGGTCTTGAATCTGTTTGTGAAACCTGGGTGCTATACAGGAAAATAATGACTATTAACAAAGTTGCCCAAACTTTTGCATCCCACTGTATCTTTCATTAGGTCCAATGTACAGGTTAAAATAAACAAAAACTTTTGAAGCCCATGCCTTTAATTATTTTGCTCCATAACTCAGTATTATAAGTGTAAAGTGCTTTGTATACTTTTGTGTAAATAGGCACTTAAGTAATATCATTGAAATCCTTGTAAGGTCTCATATGAAACAAACAGTATTTGAATGATAAAGGAGAAAATGCAATGCAATCTGCATTTATGGTTAGTTACTACAGTTAGCCTAGATTAGTTTACACAGGCATAAGCAATAAAAAAAAGTTTGATTATACTTGTAGGAGCACCTTGAAAATAACAGAACAATGGCTATTTAACAGAAAGTGTAACATAATAATAATGTTCAGTTCAGTTCAAGATTGATTTTACAAAAACAGCCTTAAAGCTGGGAAAACAGAAAAAGAAAAAGTAGAGAAGGTTTTGGAAAAATCAAAGCATCAGTAGTTCTTGACATTACAAATTTGAATATTACAATTTAGTAAGAGTATCAATCAGGTAATGTCTCGTCTTTATACTGATAAAAACATTGAACTCACAAGAATGTTACAAACCTGAAAAGCTGAACTTCTTACAAAACTGATTTAAAAATACAGCATTAAAGAGATTATGTAAATAAAAATATATATAACTAGTATTTATTTCAGAAATTATATGTATATGTATGTTTTCCTGGTTTTTTAAGGTTCATCATGGCTTTTAAAAGGACAATCCAACCAAGTGCTGGGTAGCAGGCAATAACTGAGTTTGTTGAAAAATAAAAGGTTCAATTAGTTATTACTTTAGTTTTGCTCATGTTCTTACTTGGCAACTCTTTGCTCAAGTACCCTATGATATATTCAATTATGTAGCTGCATGTATAGCTTGTTAAGTATGGTCTCTCCCATATGTTTATGGTATTACATGTGTTTATGCATTTTATAGTTGTTTTTGAGTTGTAACATGTTTTATTTTTACATATTTTGTAATGTTCATAATTATGTACTGTGGTATTAAATTTACTTATGCTCCATGTTGTTTGTGGGTGGAGCCCCAAGAGACAGGACCATACTCACATCACAACTCCTGAGCCCTCCCTTTAGTTATTTAGGTCACAGCCCAAGGGGAGCTCAGAATAGGTCCATTATGTCATGAATTGAAGTTAGAACCTTACAATTAAACTTCTTGAATGTATAATCCCCAGAAATTACTTTTTACCTATCTATCTATCTATCTATCTATCGATCTATCTATGGATATTTTTACTTAGCAATCAACAACTAAATCAATCCATTTTAAAATACTTCCCAACATGAAAAGGTGGTAACAAAACTGTTTAGTTTACACACGTTGCACATTTTGTAAAATTCTGTAGCTATCACTAAATCACTGAGCTCTTATATATAAAAAAAAAAACAGTAAATACAATACTGTAGAAAACAAATCAAAAGTGGCAATTGTTGCTTTGGCCTAAACATTACTACTCATTTGTCTCAATTTTTCTTACAAAATAAAGGTATTCATCTTTCAGTTTTTCTAAACTGTCATGTGCATGCGCAAGGAGGACAGCTGAGGGGATCTAGTTACTGTAATTATACTGCCTCACCAGGGGTTGGCGCTGTGATTTTAATACCTCTCTCTTTTCCACTCTGCAGACAGGATGATTGACAGCTATGACATCACTTCCGGTGTCTTTTCACCAAGACTTCCCCTTTCTGTCCGGAGGGCTGTAAACTGGAAGCTCTGCTTTTTTCACTTGGACCATATTGAACTCAAGTCTGAAAAGACCTTTTTCTCATTCATTATTTTTTTTCTTGAATCATAATATACAAGGTGCTGGGATGGACCCCAAATCGTTTAATTTGTTGTGTCATTCTCTTCTAAAACATGGAAGCATGACTGAAGTATAAAATAGTAATATTTACTTTAACTAAACACAAAATAAAATGCTAAAATCTAAATAACTTTAGATATATGCCACAGGCAGGGAAAAACAATTACAATGAACGACATGCAAAAAATGCTTTTAATATGAAAATTTCAGCTGACAATAAGTTTAAATAAAAGAAACTGCATATCCTGATTAACACTGCTGAGTTGACATTGTTAGACAATGAATGTACTGTAACATCCTGTGTGTCACATGCCATTGCAGGTGATGTCAGAGTCATAATAAATAAAATTTAGCTAATGGATGAATAAGGCACTGAGGCATTTGAACACTAGCTTCTTTTATTAATGTTCTCTACAAACTGTTTTCCGTCACTTAAAGCTAGAGTACGTTTGCAATAAATTTGAACTATACAAGCACAACTATCTAAATCCACTGCTGCAGTTAATTGATTTAAGTAAAACACACAGTATGGAGACTTTTGTCTTAGTCTGAGTGAGCTTTGTGACTCCCAAAGTACAACACAAGAAACACTTTCATAACTCAATTAAATATATCAAATAGCATGTCTGGCATTTAAAAGTGGCGTTGGGGCAATTCTGAGCTTTTAACAATCATCTTTGATATCATGTATTAAAACTGCATGACAAATGCTGTACATTTCCTCAGTCCACACAACAAGGGAGTCACAATTCGAATAAAAATAGTAACTCTAATGGATAATTTTATTATACTCAGGTGAAATACTGCATACTATCACACAAAATCAAAAGTAAATATATTGCATTAACACTGAAAAATTGACTTTAGCTCAGTTTTCCTCTTATCTTCTATTTGACATTTGTGTGCACATTATAGATATGATATTTTTGTACGTGGTCAGTGGTTTAGTCTGCAGAAATCAAACTGCAAACAATCAATAATCATGAACCAATCCTTAAATACTGTTATTGATGGTTACCAGGTGATGACATGGCCAATACAAATTTCAATAGATAATGGGTAGACAGTTATACTAGATTTATAATTAAATATTTGTTAGTTTTATATTTCAATTTGATATAGTAGAACAATGATAAGCTGTAACATTAAAGATCTGCCTCACCTGTTGGCTCTCTGAGAACTGGTGATCCCAATGTGCTTTGCTTGTCTTCTATAGGGTCCACCATGATTTGAAGCTCAGGTTGCCGTCGTCTTCTTTTATGGACTGGAGAGGTGTTGCCATTACAGCATCTCCACTGCTGATCCACACTTGTGTACCTGGATGGATGTTGTCTTCCCATCATCTGATGACAGCACTTCAGTGTCTCCATTGCTCGTACAAAGCAAAAGACTATGATAATAATGGCAGCAACCATCAAGGCTAGCCATGTAAGCCAATTTTCTTTAGGTCTATTAATAAAATACACTAGTGAATGACTGCAAGCAATGTATAAGTATAAACAAAACACCACAAATGTATTTCTGAGCAATAGGCAACCAGTGTACAGTTTCAACATAATCAATATTAAAGTTATATTAAGAAAACTATGTGGAGCCATTTTTGAGAAAAATATGTTTGAAGAAAGTATAAATTACTCTGCGTTACTATGGTTCCATATATTCTTAAATAACTTCAATAAAAAAAAGTGACATGTACATGTTTAAATATTTAAAGTTTCACTTGTTTACTGAATGGATTAAACATTTTGCAGTTTAAGGAATCAATTGATATACAACAGACAAGCTAACTGCAAATATGAAGCAACTGTTACCTCTGCTGTTTCTTTTTTTCATTTACTAAGAAACGCTTAGTGAGAAGGTATATCAGTCATCTGATAACACTACTTTCTAAGTGAAAATATTGCCTTGCATCATATTAAAAGTTATCTTACTCAACCACTATATATGCTGTTTGAACATCTGAAGAAAAAATAACAGGTACTTACCTTCAAAATGCTAAATAACATCAAATTCAAACAAACTTAAATTTAGTGGTCTATATGCAGACTTCTAAATAAAACGACAAATAACCTGTGCTTTATGTGTTGTGAGGGACGGCTGGCAACCTTGCCCAGCCCAGGATTCCTTCAGCCTTGAAAGACAGCAGGAGACAGCATGTACTCCCCTGGATCACTAGGCAGCAGCCCCCTGGGTTGCAGCAGTGCCCCAGATTCCCACAGTTTATCATGGGAACTGGAGTTCTTTGGCTCAGCCCTGTTGGATTCTGGGGGCACAGAAAGAACTTGCAAGCCCTACTTGGTAGAGCTCCAGCCTCACTCCAGGGACAGGGCTTGGGGAGCAGCCCCACTCCAGTCTGTAAGCCAAAGTCTGGAGGAGGTGGACAAAGCTTGGTGGAGGAGCAGAGGAGAGGAGGTGCAGAGATGACAGAGGAAGAACGTCCGTGTGCTGCTTATTGGTACTGTAATTTTGGTTGATGCGAGGGAAACCCTTGCCAGTAAAGAGTTTCCCATGAATAAAGAATCCTCTTGTTTAATGCACTTTTGTCTGAGCCTGTGTTTGTCAGGTATTTGGGGAGCTGGAGTGACCCCTGGTTGCCATAGTGTATAACAGCAATGTACAAACCTTTCTGTATTACAGGTGAGGTATACATTGTACGCTGGAGTACAGTTGTCATTCTCAATATATTGACAAACCGAAACAGAAGACTCATTTCCAATGCATTTAATCTTCTCAAAAGGTAGAGGCTGAGATTGTCCCAAAGTTTGCTTTCTTTTAGTAGGTGTGATTGACACCCATTCAGCTTCACAACCAACCTAGAATGTGGAATAAAAGCCATTCATATAAATTCTGCATTGCTTTACTTGTAAAACTTTGTCCATGATTTTAAAAACAAATGTAAAAAAAAACTGAAATAAAACATTTAAAACATTACACACAAATCTGTACAGTAGAAAAATAACTTTTCAAGGCTACTATGAATTTAGAAAGTATTCAGAAACCCTCACATTCATTATTGTGTTGAAGATATAATTTTAAATTGATACATTTGGCATTTTTGCCTTTCAATCTACACTTAAAAACCCATAATGACAAAGTGAAAACATGCTTTCAGACTGGCTTGCAAATTTATTAAAAAACAAAAACTGATATCTCTTACTCATACAAGTATTCAAACCCTTATTTTGGTACTTTGTAGAAGCCCCTTTGGCAGACGTTACAGCTTCGAGTCTTCTTGGGTAAGTCTCTACAAGCTTTGCAGTTTATCCCATTCTTCCTGCCAGGTCCTCTTAAGATACATTCAATTGAATTGGAAGCATCTGTAACCTGCCATTTTCAGGTCTCTCTACACACGTTCAATGGGGTTTAAGTCTGGTATTTGGTTAGGCCACTCAAGGACACTCAGAGACTTGTCCTGAAGCCATCCCAGCATGGTCTTGGCTGTATGATTCACTACGTTGCTGAAAGGTGATTAGTATTTAGCAGCATTTATTCTTTCTTCAATTCTGACCAGCCGCCCTTTCTTTGCCACAGGGAACCACCCCCATAGAGTTATGCTGCCACACATATGCTCTACCTTAGGGATGGTATTAGGCATGGGATAAGCAGTGACTTGAGTTTGTCAGATATAGTATTGTTCTGCACAAACAGTTCAATATTTTTCTCATCAGAACAGAGAATTGACCCTTAAATGCCATTTTGCAAGAGTGGCTTCCACTTTACCATAAATTTGAATTGATGGAACTTTGCCGAGATAGTCACTCTTCTGACTGGTTTTCCCCTCTCAGTGATAGACTTCTGAAGTGTTGTTAGAGTGGCCATTTTTTGTTGTTATGCCCCTGACCAAACCACTTCTTGCCCAGTTATTCAGGCCAAATGACCAACTCTAGTGAGAGTCTTGTGGTTCCAAACTTCTTCCATTTTACAATTATTGAGACTATTGTATTCCTGGGAACACTCTAAGCTTTAGAAATGGTTTTATACCATGTGTCTCCAGTCAATTCAGTTTGTCACAGGTGGACTCCAAACATGTTCTAGACACATTTCAAGAATACTTGAACCAAACAAAATTTGGAGTGCCACAGCAAAAGGTTTTTCATTTTGAATGAATTCACAAACCATTCTAAAAGCATGTTTTCACACTGTTGTTGTTGAATGTATATTGATGGACAAAAATGGAAAATGTATCTTTTTTAAATTGATATCTACAACACAATAAAGTGTGCAGAAAGTGATGAGGTCCTAATATTTTATGAATTAAGTGTTTGTAATTGATAGATGTAACTAAATAATTCAGTCAATCTTTAAGAAAGTTCTTAGTCATATAGAAAGTTTCTCTTTTACACCATAAATAACAGTCAAATAAAAGATCCACACGTTAAAGGTGATGCAGTGGTTAGTGCTGCTGTATCAAAGGCCTATTTATCTAGGCTTAAATCCTGACTTTGTCATTGTGTGAAACTTGAAACATTCTTCCCTCGTCTATATGACTTTTCACAAAACATTTAGATTTCTTCCTGCATCCCAAAAAACGTAAGATCAGTTTGATTGCTGCATAATGTAAGTTTGTGTGCATGACTGTGTTTGTCCTAAAATACACCAGTATCTCATGAAGTAATGTTTCCAACATTGCACTACATTCTGCAAAAATGTATTGGAATACAAGGGTTCGCAAAAGTGATGGATGGATTTGTTGATAAACAATTAAATAAACAATTAACTTCTAAAAATGTTTTTCGTTACTTGTTAAAATACAGTGAAACTGTCAGAAATACTCTTCCATTAACACAGTGGCTACAATAGCCTATTCCTTTTAGTTGATAACAATTTGAAGCTTAAAGGTATTAACATATCTGTTCATAGAATGAGCAAATTTAAAAAAATAAATGTGTCTTAATTACAGTGTGCAAAACAAAAGAAGGCACTTGTACCATAAAATTATTTATTATTTGAGTATACTTTAATAAATGGCAGTTATTTTCCTAAATAATTAGTGCTGTGAAAATGCTTTGTACGTTGGTTGATTACCTCAATTATTGCAAAATTTTGACATATAAAAGTTATCCAGTACCTTTGGCATTGTATCAAAAAGTTAATTCTCCTTTGCACTTAATAGCTTGTTGTACTAATTTTAACTGCAATGTTTGCAACTTAATGCTTTCTAATATCAGTATCAGTTTTCCACATCGTTATGGCAGAATTTTAGCCCACTTTTCCTTGAGGAACTGCTTTAATTCAGATTGATGGGGTTTTAAGCATGATCTTAATCATTTTAGGTCCTTCTTCAACCTCTCTGTTAGTTTAGGTCTGACTTTGACAAACAGTTTAAAACTTACATTTTTATTTTACAGGAATTCTGATATGGACTTGCTTTTGTGTTATTGATCATTGTCTTGCTGCATAACTCGAGTAAGCTTCAGCTTTACTACATAGATTGGTGACTAAATATTCTTAGAAATTTTCTGATACAGATCCTGATGCAGAACAATTTTTCCCTACCATCATACTACCACCACAGTTGTGTCTGACTGTTGGCAAAATGGTCCTAATGTGAAATGCTGGGTTTGCTTTACACTGGACAAAATCAGTCACATGTCATCCAAAAATTTAAACTTTTGTCTTATCTGTTCCCTGAGTAGTTATGCTCTTTTTGGTTAACAGTGGTTTCCACGTTTCTACTATCCTTTCCAGTGAAGCTAACTTTTGCCCAGTGTTTTTCAAACTATTTAGTTATGAATGTTGACATCTGCTAAAGTCAACAGAGGCCAGGACTTCTTTAGATGATTTTCAGTATTCTTTGTGACTTCCTGGTTGATTATATATGTTGCCTTAGGAGACGTTTTGGTTGGCTGGCAACTCCTGGAAAGATTCACTACAATTTCAAATGTTTTCCATTTGGAGAGTGTGGCTCTCACTGTGGTTTATTGGAGCTATCAAAACCTTTGAAATGGCTTTGTAGCCGTTTTGAACCTACAAGAGATCAACAATTTTTCTGATGTCTTAAGGAATATTTTTTGGCATGACGTGCTTGCTAAATCTTTGTGGTGGCATCTTGACTCTGATGGTAATATTCAAAATAAGTGAGGTTTATACTGAGAAGGGCTGGTTGTAATTAAGCCTGGCTGTATTCAATCAAGTTTAATTTCCTTTTTAATTAAACTGATTTAACATTTAAGCAAATACTTTTTTATACAGTGCAGCTGGCATTGGGTTACTTACTTCATTAGATAAAGTAGATAAGTTAAAAAAGATGCCGTTTATCTAATACAAAATTTTGGTTGAGGACCTGAAGCTTTTCTGTTTCAAACATTTGCAATAAAAGAGGAAATTAGGAAGGGGGAGCATACTTTTTCATGGCACTCTAAAATAAATTAATAACAAAATGAAAGTACTTTAAATTAGGGCTTGCATTTTTTGTGGATATGATTATTAAATATTAAGAAAAACAAAAAAATTACATAAAGAAAATACTTTTTTTTCTAAAAAAATAAAAGGCTACAACCTGACGGCAAAGAACAGCCCCTTCATTCTCTTTGAATCCTGAAGAGCACGCTAAGCTCCAACTTCCATTTGACAGTATTTCCACATAACCATCACATTTTGTTCTTCCTCCAACTAGACGACCCGTCTCATTGTCTATATTCTCTAAAAAATATGGAATCAAACATTGTAAACTTTAGAGACAGTGGGTTTACACCTAATGCATTTAATGAATAATACTGGAGTAGCAGATAAATATTCAACAGAAGCAAGGACTATTCTAATTTTAATCATATCAATAACACCACATTCTAATTTATTTAAGTACTGTATATTACTATATAGTGCTACAATGGAATATTTTAGCATCCCATATGTTCTAAAAAAGTAAATCTTGTTGTTTCTTTTTCTTGTAATTCCAGTAAACCTAGTCATTTTCAGGTGGGTTACTGGAAAATTAGCATTACAAGGTGTTATAAATACCATATAATGCAGAAAACATTAGTGACAGGTATAAGCCAATCTTAGAAAGTTAAAGATTTGAGTTAAACTTATATTAGTGTTTGTTTAATTTGAACAGAATATAATTTTCTTTCACAGTCATAGACAATGGTATAGCCTTTTACCCCCTGTAAGTTAATATGCGATAGAACTTTCTTGCCTTAAACAAAACTTTTCTTTCCTTGCAATACCAATTTTTCTCTATTTTTGTGTGAACTGGTTTACTTTGAATTTTTACTAAAACTTTTTAAAACGAAGATATTTTGTCTATGGAATCATTTCAATGCATCAAGCTTTTGCTAGAATCCCATTTTGAGCTAGAGCTGATGAATTTTGGTAATATTTGGAAAACGCAGCTACAACAGGTATTTTGTTTAACACTTCAAAAAGAAAATAAATTATATACCTTGATATATTCTAGGTTAGTTTAATTATTAGGAGTAAGCAATGTTAGATGTCACATGGGCTGAATGGGCATCCTGACCGGGGAGGAAACAAGAAGCAGACCTAGAAGGAAGGATCAAAAAGGATGGACGGACAGCCCATGGAAAAGAAAACTCTGGTGGGGGGTTATTCCCCCAACACACTAGATGGCAGCAGTACTGGATACCGGTGTCCAGTTGAAAGCCAGCAGAGCATGCAGGGAAATGTAGTCCAGCAGAGCAACCCTGCTGGAGTCACTGGGGGCTACAAGAGGACAATGCAGGGGGACATGCTCCTTGCTGTAATGGACTTTAATATGACCTGGAAGTACTTCCGGGTTGTTAATAAAAGGGACTGCACTACCTTATTCAGGCAAGTCGAAACTGGGAGGAAAAAAGGTAACACTTGACTGAGGGAGGGCAGTGTGATGGTGAGAAGAATTTTGGCAAAAGAGAGGAATTTTGGAAAGAGAAACCTGTGTTTTTGTGCTTGTTGTGATGTATTTCAGGAGATTTCATCAATAAACCAACCTTTATTTGAACCCGGGACTGTGCTTGTGTATTCATGTTGGGGTTTTGGCCGTTGACACCCCAGTTTCCATCATAGCAGATATAGTTTAAATGCTTGTGCGTTAATGTAATTTGCAATGCACAGCCACCACTTCCAGGGTGGGCTTTAGCATTGCACCTAGTGCTACCAAAACATGCTCTGACTCCCACAGACTTTGAGTAAGTGAATTGAGAAAATGGATGGATGAGTTCTATGTTCTTATTTTACTTAATGAAAGATCATTTATGTCAAAAGCAGCAAATAAGAAAAGTGTCTTTAAGATGTAAGACTAAAGGACTTATTAGAATTAAAATTATACACTTTTTTCTGTTGTGAAGTGTGTGTCCCTGTCTTGCATCCCAAAACACACGAGTCTCAGTACTTTAGCAAAACCAACTTTTATTCAGCTTGAAACAGGAACAGCATGGCTATTTATTGTAGTAGAATCTACCACCCTCCTATACACAGACACAGCATGCAGGCAGGATCTTGGCCAGGTTAGTGGCCAAGTAATACTGTTTACTGCAGTTATAATGTTCCCTGCATCACCCATCGATGGCAGGTGCTCAAAGCACAGCCACAATCTTTTCAGATTTGTTTTCGGGGTGAGCTGCTACAGTACTGGGAGCCTACGATTGCCCTGGTGACCAATAGGCTGTCTTCCACAGACGCGGCGGGGAATTCCCATTGGGGAAGGTCCCAAAAGAGTTTGAGAACCTTATAGTATATAGCATTGTGATTCTCTAATGGTTAACATCTAGAGCAGGGATCTCCAACACATCGCTCATGAGCTACCGGTAGCTCGCAACCCCTTTCCAAGTAGCTCACCAAAGAGTTAATAAATCCTACATAAATTTGAAAACTTGATTAGTCAAATTAGGGGTGGGCGATCTTTCCAAAAAATCATATTATGATCCTTTTAACACAAAATCACGATCTATAATCTGAATTGCAATGTATCTTTTTAATGTGGCACACACTTAAGAGAATATCCAGACTCAAACTCATCAAGACCTAAGTAACACTTTATTTTAAATATCAGACAAAGCTGAATTCAAATGTTCTCTCGTTCGCTAGCTAAGCTGATTTAAGAAACATGCCCCAAAGCTGGCGAGTGAGTGAGGAAGGTCCCTCCCCTCGGCCCGTTGCATTGCATTGTTTTGTTTTGACAGCATTCATGTTTTAATTCAATAGTGTGAGATACACTAGAAAATGCTTAATTAGAGACAAAGAAAATGTACATGCAGGTTAACTAAATATTTTTTGTGATGTTTTAATGTAAAATGTGAGTTGTGGACACCAACATTTTGTAAATGTTCAGGCAAAACAAGCTTATTTAATTTGTTTGGTTTGAAATAAGCTATAAGAATAAACGTTAGAAAACGTGAGTAGCTCTCGGCCATTTTCATTTTGTAAAAGTAGCACTCAGGTGAAAAAAGGTTGGAGACCCCTGGTCTAGAGTCTCCTACTGCACGTGAATTTGTTGCTTTGTGAAAACAAGTCCAAAATTTTACCTTTAATGTTAAACAGCATGCAAACACAATGGGAGATCTAAAACTCATCTGTTGTACAAAAGTCCATCCATACATTTAATGAATAACAAAAAAAGTCTGAAGAAGAAAATGGCAAAACTGGGATATTTTAAAAAATATCTTTTTAGTTGATTCAACATGGGACATACAGTTAGGTCCATAAATATTTAGACAGAGACAACTTTTTTCTAATTTTGGTGCTGTACATTACCACAATGAATTTTAAATGAAAAACCTCAGATGCAGTTGAAGTGCAGACTTTCAGCTTTAATTCAGTGGGTTGAACAAAAGATTGCATAAAAATGTGAGGCAACTAAAGCATCTTTTTAACACAATCCCTTCATTTCAGGGGCTCAAAAGTAATTGGACAATTGACTCAAAGGCTATTTCATGTGCAGGTGTGGGCAAGTCCATCATTATGTCATTATCAATTAAGCACATAAAAGGCCTGGAGTTGAAGAGGTGTGGTGCTTGCATGTGGAGGATTTTGCTGTAAACAGACAACATGTGGTCAAAGGAGCTCTACATGCAGGTGAAAGAAGCCATCCTTAAGTTGCGAAAACAGAAAAAACCCATCTGAGAATTGCTACAATATTACGAGTGGCAAAATCTACAGTTTGGTACATCCTGAGAAAGAAAGCAAGCACTGGTGAACTGAGCAACGCAAAAAGACCTGGACGTCCATGGATGACAACAGTGGTGGATGATCGCAGAATTATTTCCATGGTGAAGAGAAACCCCTTCACAACAGCCAACCAAGTGAACAACACTCTCCAGGGGGTAGGCGTATCGATATCCAAGTCTACCATAAAGAGAAGACTGCATGAAAGTAAATACAGAGGGTGCACTGCAAGGTGTAAGCCACTCATAAGCCTCAAGAATAGAAAGGCTAGATTGGACTTTGCTAAAGAACATCTAAAAAAGCTAGCATAGTTCTGGAAAAACATTCTTTGGACAGATGAAACCAAGATCAACCTCTACCAGAATGATGGCAAGAAAAAAAGTATGGAGAAAGCGTGGAACAGCTTATTATCCAAAGCATACCACATCATCTGTAAAACACGTTGGAGGCAGTGTGATGGCTTGGACATGCATGGCTGCCAGTGGCACTGGGACACTAATGTTTATTGATGATGTGTCACAGGACAGAAGCAGCCGAATGAATTCTGAGGTGTTCAGAGACATACTGTCTGCTCAAATCCAGCTAAATGCAGTCAAATTGATTGGGCGGTGTTTCATGATACAGATGGACAATGACCCAAAACATACAGCTAAAGCAACCCAGGAGTTTATTAAAGCAAAGAAGTGGAAAATTCATGAATGGCCAAGACAGTCACCTGATCTTAACCCAATTGAGCAAGCATTTCACTTGCTGAAGACTAAACTTCGGACAGAAAGGCCCACAAACAAACAGCAACTGAAAGCCGCTGCAGTAAAGGCCTGGCAGAGCATTAAAAAGGAGGAAACTCAGCATCTGGTGATGTCCATGAGTTCAAGACTTCAGGCTGTCATTGCCAGCAAAGGGTTTTCAACCAAGTATTAGAAATTAACATTTTATTTCCAGTTATTTAATTCATCCAATTACTTTTGAGCCCCTGAAATGAAGGGACTGTGTTAAAAAATGCTTTAGTTGCCTCACATTTTTATGTAATTGTTTTGTTCACCCCACTGAATTAAAGCTAAAATTCTGCATTTCATCTGCATCTGAGTTGTTTCATTTAAAATTCATTGTGGTAATGTACAGAACCAAAATTAGAAAAACGTTGTCTCTGTCCAAATATTTATGGACCTAACTGTATATCGTTATTTGGAATACATGCATTTCATGTGTGTTCCATGTCTACAATGACCGGAAGACAAGAAATGAACAAATACCCAAAGTAGAAACTTTGTTCATGCTATAGTACTAACGGCAAAATTTTGACATGGAGCGTATAATGTGTGAAGACAAATATCAAATAAACACTTTCACAAAAGGTACATGTATAACAAAACAAGTGCACTTTTATTCAAGAAAATAACTGAAGAAAAACAAATTGGGTTAGGGTACAAAACAGATATGACCTCTTTGTTGGCGCAGCAATAAGAACTGCTGACTCATAATCAAGAGGTACCGGGATTGAATCTGGGTGCCCTCCAGAATTACCATTTTGAGTAGGATGAGGGTTCGACATCAGAGAAAGAGAACAGAAGCCCTTACCGCAAGAAATGTCCACTCACATATAAGAACAACGCAGCTGCACCAGGCGTAAAGGTGAAAGATAGCACCGTTTGGATGCAGCAACAGGTCAGGTGTCATCCCGCCAATCAGTCTGCCCCACACGTGTCCTTCAAAGAAAAAGCAGGGCTTACAGACCCAAGGTATTGTGCAAATTCCTGTTTGTGATTATGTTTTGTGATGGTCTTTATATAAAAACATTTGTATGTTACTTATATAAAAGCCAGATTGAATGTTATTTGTAGTGTAAAGTCACAAGTAGACTGCAGAGATTCCTCTGTTTGATTGTCACGGGCATGCTCACAAAGTACATGTGTACTTAAGTGACTTCAGCTGCAGGTGGAAGTTCCTGTCACACTGTATGCAACAGTGTTTGATCTTATTCAGGAAAAAATCCTAGTTGCTCAACGGGAGAAAGACTTTCAGAGATTAAGGTCATAAAGCTTATGAAACCGTTTATGTTTGCAGTTGCATGGAGCTTGCATGGAGATCCAAACTAATTGGGGCCTACTTTGTAACCTCAATTTCAATCTTTGGCAGGACATACAGTGAACCTGACACCTTACACTACTGTGAATCTTTAAGCCTTTCTTTAAGGTCTTTCTCTCCCTTTCTTCTCTTGTTCATGTTTAGTATACTTTTGGCATTCCATTCAGATTATTAAAATAAGGAAAATCTCAAATATTTAAAGAAAGGAGTGTGGTGTTAAGGGTCCACAGCTCTCTGAGCACAGGCCATTTTTTAATAAATAATCAATGTGCTCGCGGCTTAGTGAGGGGACGTTGGGCCATAGTGGGCCGCGGGACGATCCGTAGGGTGTGGGCGTTTCTCACCTAGTGCACAGGTGAGGAACTGCCCACATTCATGATTGTCCCGTGGCTAATGCTGCAGATGCGGTGGCCCTCGTCATTTTAAAAAGAAGCGCGAGTCGGTTTTAAGGGAGAAACGATCGGAGAGTGAAAGGAAAGGAGAGGACGGAGGTTATCGGGAGCAGTAGAGGAAGCAGGTCGGTGAGAGAGAGCCGAAGAGCGAAGCGGACGGGCGGCGAATGGCGCTTCGTGGACAGCTGCGTAGAAGCTGGGTGTTAGGCCGACACCCAGGTGTTTGTGTTGATGTCGCTCCCGCTGAGCGATCAGGTAGCGGGAGTGACCAGGGAAGGCGACTGGCCGCATGAAGGCCATGGAAAGGCAGCGGAAGTCGGAGACTTGGTGGTGGGAATCCCCAACGTGAGCGACCTGGCCGTTGTGGGAAACCAAGTTCTCCGGGACTGGGATGAGTGCCATACCGAAGCCAGGGATCGGGAGGTCTCCAGTCTCGTGCGTGTGTTTCAGGAGGGCAGCTGCAGAGAGCGTCTTGCCTGCTGCTTGGCCCAAACGGGATTAGCAGGTGAGACGCTAACAGAAGAGCACCGGATTTGTTTGTTGGTTTTTAAGACTGCTTCCTGATCATTTTAACCTCCGATTTTAAGGATTGTTTTTTCTATTGATTTTTAACCTCCACGTGTTCTTTTAATGGATTATTTATTTATTGAAGAACTGAACTATTTATTGGAACACTGTTTTTGATTTGTTGACTGCTTTTAATAAAAGCACTATTGCACTTTTTGCACCACCCCTTGCTCAATTGTTTATTTGTCTTCACTGACTAGCTCACTCAGTTACATTATCGACGGTGTTGGGTTCAAGGGTTCCCAAACAGCCATGGGAGCGTGGAGCCAGAACCCACATCGTCACAAGGAGAAACAGACACTGCCAATAGTTGAGCACTGTCTTAGATGTCCATCTCAGACAACGGGAAAGACCATCTCTCCAGTAGAGTGTTTTTGCAATTATTAATTTAACAAACAGGATGTGGGTGTTTTTTTTTCTAATTGTAAAAAGGTCTTCCATGTTCTTCTTCATTGGAATTTTTTATTAAGAAGGGATTTGATAAAACGATTAAACAAATATTATTAGCATGACCAGGAAAAAATTTTATATGTACACCTAACATTTAGTGTCCTTTTCAAGGAAACATGTTGATTTATTATTATGCAGCCCATCTGGCATGTTGACAACATGCGCTGTGGCCCTCAGTAAAAAAACTTGAGAATCCTTGAGTTAGTGATATTCTGAGAGAAGAGTTTAAAAAAGAAAAAAATCTAGAATTGGAGGCATATTACGAACTGCATCTGAAATCACGTGATTTTCTCTCAACCATCATGGTTTAGCATTAGCAGTGAAGAAGCTAATATTAGTTTGACCAGATCTGAGAGATTGCATAACTACATGGAAACTAGAGTGAGTCTGATAATGATTATGATGAGCCCAGTCTGCGTCTATTAACTGTGAGCAGATTTCTTTTAGCATTTCTGTAAATCCTGCATTATGGTGTCCAGAAAAAGAGGAAGTAAGGAATGTATTTTTGGCAAGTGTCTTTATTTTAGAAAGAAGCTGTTTTGGCATTTGCCTATTTTTAATTTGCCTATTTTTTAAAGTTATGTACATTGCCCAGATTTATAGATTATCCTGCTTTGACAGATAGGTAAAACATATCATGCTGTACCTTGTCAGGTTGATTTGCTATATTTTGTACTATATAATTACTTTTCAGCTTTATGGTCTATTTTTTGTGTTTCATCTTGTTAACACTTTATTACTTTGCATTACTACGTATAATTACATTGGATGACGTGTGCCTCGCAGCTTTGATTAAAGACACGAAGGAAAGGACACCATAGGCAAAGATCTTTGTTTCGGGTCCACTACCTCTTGTCAGACGATCCAAAGAGTACTACAGTCGTCTGCTAGGATTGAACAACTGGCTACAGGGTTTCTGCAAGAAGAAGGATGTCGGTTTCATCAACAATTGGAATCTCTTTTTGGAAAGGCTGCGTTTCTTCAAGCGTGATGGCCTGCATCTGAACAGTTTCGGCGCCCGGGTCCTCTCCGAAAACATATCGAAGGTTATTCGTTTATCTTGACTATCAATCTCTGTTCTTAACCCCTTCCGAAATGATACTGTTGTGCTAGGACATGATAAGTGTTTAATAGAATCTTCTGTTAAAGTGCACAACATTAATACTGTAATAAGCAATCTCAATGCACGTAGAAAATCTAGGAAATACGGCATAAACTCCAATAATCTAATTAAAATTACTATTTTAGAGGAACAATGTATTAAAACTATAAAAACAGATCACAGATTAAACAAAAAATACACACAGAGCGGCGCTAATAAAAATAATTTAGTTCCTATTCCAAATATCAATAACACATAGTATTCATCTCTGCACCTCCGAAACATTAAATATGGCACTATTAAATGTTAGAGCTTTAACTAACAAAACGTTTTTTTATCAACGATCTTATTAGTGACTAGCAAAATACCCGCGCTTCGCAGTGGAGAAGTAGTGTGTTAAAGAAGCAATGAAAAAGAAAAGGAAACATTTTGAAAATAACGTAACATGATTGTCAATGTAATTGTTTTGTCACTGTTGTGAGTGATGAGTGTTGTTGTCATATATATATATATATATATATATATATATATATATATATATATATATATATATATATATATATATATATATATATATATATATATATAGTGTCAGAGATGTGCAGGGGACACTGCCCGGCCGGACGCTGGACAGTCCCCAACGGGACAATACTTCTCCTCAGCCATGAGAGGGCAGCCGCCCGGTCTATTTGGGGCCACAGAGACGGAGCTGGGATGCCCGTGTGAGGATGTGGCCACCGCCAGGGGGCGCCCGGTCAGTTGGGGAGTCCTGGAGGGCAACATTTCCGCCATACCAGGAAGTGCTCCTGAAGCGGTTCTAAGGCGACCGGAGTGCTTCCAGGGGCTTTCCTGACACTTCCGCCACACCAGGAAGTGACGTCAAGGGAGCACCTGGGACTCATCCGGTCCTGATAAAGGAGCCTCCTTCCAGACGGAGAGCCAGAGTTGGGAGGAAGGAGACGAAGCTTGTGAGGAGGAGGAGGAGGTCCAAGAGAAAGAGAGAAAGAAAGAGGGAAAGAAGAAAAGAAAGAAGAAGAAGAAAGGAAAGAGTTGGTGAAAGAAGAAGAAAGGAAAGAGTTGATGAAAGAAGGCATTGTGGTGCAGTATAGGAAAAATAAATAGCGTGTTTCATACATCCTGGTGTCGGTCTGTCTGTGTTGGGGGTACGGTTTCCACAATATATATATATATTTACACACACACACATAAACATATATATATACATATCTATACATATACACATATATATACACATATATACATACATATATATATCTACATATATACACATACATATACATACACACATACATACATACACACACATATATACACACAAATACATATATATATATACATACACACACACATATATAAACATATATATACATATACATACATATCTACATATATACACACACAGCTATTTCATATCAGTGCAATACGCTGCTTGTTAAAACGGATAACTCCGCTCTTACGTGCAAGTCTGCGTGGATATTATGAACTATCGTATTTGTTCAAGTTCTATTTAAATTTTAAATAGAAGGAATTTTTATTTAGTCGACAGAAATATCTTTGGTAGGAATGGTAAAAACAGACAGGAATATTATTCTGAATAAATCAACTCAAACCTTAAACAACTTATAATATTTTGCTCTCCATAAAAATATATCCTGTCTAAATTATACAAGTTAGAAATAAAGTAAACGTTAAAAGAACAAACATTCAAATTTCTTTACTCTTATGTAATTTTATATAAAAAATAAACTTAGATTTTAAATATCCCAAAAGATTTTGCTCTCCATAAAAATATATCCTGTCAAAATTATACAAATTCAAATATGAACATGCTGCATAACAAAACCTGGAAATATAAATAAAATGTGTTCCTTTCAGCAATAACAAATCAAATCATTCAGTTGTCTTTGCTCATATGTCATTTTAGAGCTGGACGCCTGGCATCTTTTTGGCAACAGGTTCGTTTCTGTTTGGTGTGAGGTTCTGTGTTGTGGAGATTCTCAGGATGGATTGCAGGTGCTCATCAGTGAGGCGACTCCTGTGTGCTGTTTTGTTAGTCTTTATCACTGAGAAGAGCTTCTCACACAGATATGTGCTACCAAACATGCACAAGGTTCGAGCCGCATGTAGACGGACTTTTTTTGTTCTTCAAAGTCACCAAAGCGCCATGCAAACTCAGTGCAGTCAGTTTATCAGCAAAGTGCGTATTTGGGAACACCGTAGTGATGACTTGGTTTAACATTACTTGGCAACAGGGAAAGTGGGGCAAGGTGCACTGGTGCATTTGTGTCTCCCATAAAAGCAGCTTCACTTGAAATCACTTTGTGATTGTGCACGGGTAAAAACGTCCGCTGAAGTGTCAGATTCTTATTTAATTATTCTGCTTTCTGTATCTTCTGCATTGCATTCAGGTTACCCTGATGTTTTGTCTCATAGTGCCGTCTTAGATTAAATTCTGTAATTACAGCCACATTAGCTCCACAAATGAGACACACGGGTTCAGTAAACATATACTCAGCCTCCCATCGGTTTTAAAGGCTCTATTTTCAGAATCAACTTTTCTCTTCAGCATCGTGTGAGCTAGCTTCGCAATAACTTGCAGCATCATAAGCTAGACTTGATTAACGCGGTAAGTGTTCGGCAAGGCAGCTGAAGCGCTGCATTATGGGATCTGTAGTTTATTGTGTTACCAGCGCTTCATATACCGGCCATTAATAACAATAATACAGTATATAAAATGATCTCGGGCGGATATAATTACACGCCGGGCGGATGTGGCCCGTGGCCCTTGAGTTTGACACATATGGACTAAATAGAACTTGAAAAGATATATTTTTTCAAATGTGATCGCAATTCAGATAGAGTTGACGCGCACTACAGCCTGCATGCCTCAATAAGTCATCCTCCCCTCGCTCTTACTTTTTTACCGTTCATCTAATGAATACACTGAGTATGGCTTTACCAAAACAATCATTGATGGCGAATAAAGTATCCATTATTCGAGTATGTAGATCGGGATATATATATACATATATATATACCAGCGTATCGCAGCGAGAAGTAGTGTGTTAAAAAGCTAGAAAAGAAAAGGGAACATTTTAAAAATAACGTAACATGACTGTCAATATACAGTATTTGTTTTGTGAGTGTTACTGAGTGTTGCTGTCATCAAGGATTTGATTATCATTATTTCTTTCAATCAGGTTCGTATTTGTAGGATGTGTTGTGTTCAAGTTACATTCCGTGTTTGTCAATCGTTGTAAAGATGACAGGTTTCATTCATCGATTCGTTTCTTACTGCATCAATAAACAGCTCGTCTTCTTCTTTATCTGAGACCTGACACACTGCATGCACGGGTTTTTTACACTGTCTTCCTTTAGCGGGACATTGACTTTTTCCACCGTGTGCTTTGTTTCCGCAGTAGCTGGATTTATGAATATGCTTATCAGACGCTTCATATTTTTTGCTGCCTTTTCAATTGTGTAATTCGGTTTTGTTCAGCTCTTTGGAACTGTTGCTTTTATCTGTGCACTGCGCCAGTTCACGTGAGCCACTCGGTGTACATGCATCGAAGGTTCCCAGCTGTGCTGGTGCCATCTCGTGCTATGTCCATGGCTGTATTTAATGTTACCTTAGTCCTGGCACTTAAAACTTTCTCTCGCAGTTTCGCTGAGTTTGTGTCAAACACCACCCTGACCATCTCATCTTCCTCTCCATAAGCACAGTCCTTCACCCGTGAATATTTAGTGGAGTTTGCTATTGGATTGCCGCTGACGGACGGCCTTATATGGGCAGGCACTAAATTACAAACGCCAGCGGCAGCCTGTCTATGAACTTAATTTAAAGTGAAGGTTTACATCGTGCTTTGTTTCCGAAGTAGCCAGAACTCATGAATATGGTAGTATATGTCACTCGCTCGCTTCTTATTGTTTCGCTGCCTTCTCAATTATATAAGGCATGTTTTCTTCAGCGCTTTTTGAGGTCTTCCTGGTTTTTATGTACTGCGTGATTACGGGAGGCGTGATGATGTCACACGAAACTCCGCCCACGGCGTTGAAGCTCATCTCCATTACAGTAAATGGAGAAAAACAGCTTCCAGTTATGACCATTACGCGTAGAATTTCGATATAAAACCTGCCCAACTTTTGTAAGGAAGCTGTAAGGAATGAACCTGCCAAATTTCAGCCTTCCACCCACACGGGAAGTTGGAGAATTAGTGATGAGTCAGTGAGTGAGTGAGTCAGTGAGTGAGTGAGGGCTTTGCCTTTTATTAGTATAGATAAAAAAAATAGATTTTATTGCACTAAGTGAAACGTGGCTTAACTCAGACGGCGTGGCTGTTTTAATCGAATCTGCGCCTCCGGATTACAGTTTTACTCATGTAGACCGCCAGGGAAAAAGGGGAGGCGGTTTGGCAAACATTTACTCGTGCCAGTTAAAATGTAAAGATGTCAGTTTTGGTAAGTTCAAGTCCTTTGAGTATCTTGCCATTGTTATCCATGGAGATTCTCAAGTTCTAGTATTATCCGTGTATAGACCTCCAAAATGTGTCTTTTTTTGAGGAATTCTCTGACTTAATGTCAATTTTAATTACCAACTATGACACACTCCTAATAGTTGGCAAATTTAATTTTCATATAGATAATCAGTGTGATCTAAAAGTAAAAGAATTTATGAACCTCCTGGATTCTTTTGATTTGAGGCAGCTCATAAATCAGCCTACACATAAAGCAGGTCATACGTTAGACTTAGTGATTACTAAAGGACTGAAAGTTGATATAAAACAGATCATTGATATTGGTCTATCAGACCATTTTCTTCTACTTTTTAATATAGAAATAATGATAAAAAACACCCATGAGAAGCATATTGTTAAAAAACGCTTCTTTGACTCAGCAGCAGCTTTAAAACTTACAAACATTCTAAGCAATCAGTCCGTTTATAGTGCCAACTATAATAGCGAGGATAATGTAAATAGTAAGGTGGAAAGATTTAATACTAAAGTGAGCTGCTGTTGACATAGTTGCACCTGAAAAGACAGTTAAAAAATCTTCTAGCATTGTTATACCATGGAAGACCCAAAGAGTGTCTGATTTAAAGAGAACATGCCGCAGAGCTGAGCGTAAATGGAGGAAGACTAAACTTACTATCCACTATGAAATATTAAAAGTTAAAATAACAGAATACAATAACACTGTCCGTCTTGAGAGGCGCTGCTATTTCTCCAAGATTATAAATAACAATGCTAGTAATCCCAGAGTCTTATTTTCTACAATTGATCACCTACTAAACCCAGGTAAATCAAAGGAATGCCTCCTAAGTACAGTACTTCCAGTAAAACCTGTGAGGCTATCGCTGTATTTTTCAATCAAAACATTTATGATATTAAAAATAACATAATATATCCCTCCAACACTAAGGATCCTCCTAAACCCCAGCATCCTGTTATAAACAAATTAAACTCTTTCACTAGGATAGATTTACCTGATTTACAAAAATAATATCTCAAAATCCTCCACCTGCGTCCTTGATCCAATACCAACAAGGTTTTTCAAAGAAGTATCAGGCGTGCTAATTGATAATGTTCTGGACATAGTAAATTTGTCATTAGATACGGGGGTCTTCCCAGACTGTCTTAAGACTGCTGTAGTTAAACCCCTTCTTAAGAAACATAATCTTGACCCCTTGGCTCTTGAAAATTTTAGACCCATCTCTAACCTGCCTTTCTTAAGTAAAGTTCTGAGAAGGCAGTCATTATGCAGTTAAATGACCACCTCAATAAACATGCTATTCTTGATAAATTTCAGTCGGGTTTTAGAACAAATCACAGCACAGAAACTGCACTCGTTAAAGTAGTAAATGATTTGCGGTGAATGCAGACAGAGGCCATTTATCTGTTCTCATCCTCTTAGATCTGAGTGCTGCATTTGACACCATTGATCATAATATTCTTAGAAATCGCCTTAGTCAATGGGTGGGCCTCTCTGGCAGTGTCTTAAATTGGTTTGAATCCTACCTGACAGGGAGAAAATATTTTGTTAGTTGTGGTAATTACAACTCAAGACACATGATATCCAATATGGTGTTCCACAAGGCTCTATCCTGGGTCCGCTGCTCTTCTCAATCTACATGCTTCCGTTAGGTCAGATTATCTCAGGGCACAACGTGAGCTACCACAGCTATGCTGATGACACACAGCTGTACTTATCAATAGCACCTGATGACCCGATTCTCTTGATTCACTAACACAATGTCTGACTGTATCTCAGAATGGATGAATAGTAACTTTCTCAAGTTAAATAAAGAGAAAACTGAAATCTTAGTGATTAGCAATAATGGATACAATGAGGCTATTAGAAATAAACTGGATACATTAGGATTAAAAGTCAAGACGGAGGTAAAAAGCTTAGGGGTAATTGTTGACTGTAATCTGAATTTTAAATCATATTAATCAGATCACTAGGACAGCATTTTTCACTTAAGAAACATAGATAAAGTTAGACCTCTTATATCACTGAAAGATGCTGAGAAATTAGTTCACGCATTTGTTTTCAGTCGACTAGATTACTGTAACGCACTCCTCTCAGGACTACCCAAAAAGACATAAATCATTTGCAACTAGTGCAGAATGCAGCTAGCTAGAAAACTAGGAAAAGAAAATCGAACACATTACTCCAGTTTTGATGTCACTACACTGGTTACCTGTGTCATTCAGGATTGACTTTAAAATTCTGCTTATGGTTTATAAAGCCTTAAATAATCTGCCCCATCTTATATATCGGAATGTCTGACACCTTATATTCCAAATCGTAACCTCAGATCCTCAAATGAGTGTCTCCTTAGAATTCCAAGAACAAAACTTAAAAGAAGTGATGAGGCGGCCTTCTGCTGCTATGCACCTAAAATCTGGAATAGCCTGCCAATAGGAATTCGCCAGGCTGATACAGTAGAGCACTTTAAAACACTGCTGAAAACACATTACTTTAACATGGCCTTTTATAACTTCATTTAACTTAATTTAACTTAATCCTGATACTCTGTATGTTCAATTCCTCATAATAACTATTCATGGTGGCTCTAAAATCGTACTGACCCCTACTCTCTTTTCTGTTTCTTTTCCGGTTTATTTGTGGTGGTGGCCTGCGCCACCTCCACCTACTCAAAGCTTCATGATGCTCCAACAATGATGGATGGATTAAAAGGCAGAAGTCTACGTGACCATCATCATCAAGCCCTTCCGTGAGAACCCTAAATCCAAAGAGGACTGTTTCATTTATGTTAGGTAGAATGCCCAGAGGGGACTGGGTGGTCTCATGGGCCGGAATCCCTACAGATTTTATTTTTTCTCCAGCCGTCTGGAGTTTTTTGTTTTTCTGTCCCCTGGCCATTGACCTTACTCTTATTCGATGTTAATTAATTTTGATTTATTTTGTTTTCTTATTGTGTCTTTTATTTTTCTATTCTTTATTATGTAAAGCACTTTGAGCTGTTTGTATGAAAATGTGATATATAAATAAATGTTGTTGTTGTTGGATGTGCTCAGGTCCTTATTTTATTTTTTTTTTGTTTGTTTCATTTTTGAGTAAAAAGAACTGGATAAAGCTGTAGCAGTGCTACCATTGGTTAGAACTGCATCTCCCAGCAGTCCTTGCAGGGCTGTTGGGGGCAAAGGTGGCCAGAGGGGTTCAAAAGGAGGGCAGGGGACGAAGAGGAGAAAAGTTTTGTTTTGGTCGTTTGCTGCTTGTATTTATCTGTGGAACTGCCTGTCGTTTGCCTGCTTTACATCTTCGTGTCCTGGATTGTGTTGTCTGTTGGGGTCTGGAATCATTCGTCTACCTGTTTACTGTTCCTGAGGACGTTGTCTGGATTATTTGGCTTTCACGGAAGAAGGAGCGCTCCTGAACCATTCATCTGTCAACTTACTTCAGCAACTACCGGTAGGACTGTGTTTTTCCATTTCCCTCGCTTCATTCAAATCACTGGACATAACTTCACCGCTATTATTTCATACATGGACTTTACTGCGTGTTTGTCATGTTTATCTGTTAATTGTAATATCGCCGAAGGGATCAGGGGTGGTATTATTGTTTTCATTTAGTAATTTAATTTCATTATACTTTTTTGTCGTTTAAGTTCCCAGTGCGTTTTCTTTGTCTCTGTAGTGTGTGTGGGTGTGTGTCGTGCCAAGGCTGGGGTTGTCCCTGGTAATCCTCATATAAAATAAATAAATCACCGTCTTTCTCGACGGTGTGAATCTTAGCGGCTTCTGACCGCTACAAAGCTATATCATGACATTTTTGAAATAGCTAGACATCAAAATATGAAAGAACATAAACCTTTAAACATAAACCTTTGCAGAAGTTAGCACATTTCCTGAATTCTGTGTATGTTAGAAAGGGCAGCAAAATTGTGATATACAAATTATTAACAATTATGACCGGCTACAGAGATTGTAACAGCAAGTCACTTCTATGTGCATTTATCTGAAATTTAAGAAAATGCATATCAGTCCCAGGTGCCTGCCATTTGCAAGTCTGCTTTCTTTTAATATTGTTTTATTACTCTGTTTTTTCTGTATTGTATACTGTATTTTATTGATCAGTGTGTATACTGTAGGGGCGGCACGGTGGCGCAGTGGTAGCGCTGCTGCCTCGCAGTTAGGAGATCCGGGTTCGCTTCCCGGGTCCTCCCTGCGTGGAGTTTGCATGTTCTCCCGTGTCTGCGTGGGTTTCCTCCGGCGCCGGTTTCCTCCCACAATCCAAAGACATGCAGGTTAGGTGGATTGGCGATTCTAAATTGGCCCTAGTGTGTGCTTGGTGTGTGGGTGTGTTTGTGTGTGTCCTGCGGTGGGTTGGCACACTGCCCAGGATTGGTTCCTGCCTTGTGCCCTTTGTTGGCTGGGATTGGCTCCAGCAGACCCCCGTGACCCTGTATTCGGATTCAGCGGGTTAGAAAATGGATGGATGGATGGGTGTATACTGTATGTGTTGGTGTGTGTATGTACTGTATATGGTACTGATGCACAGTATAGTCTTAATCCAGCCCTGTTCTGAAGAAGAACAGTGACTACATCAAAACCTGCCCTCCAATAGCTCTGCCACTATGAAGTACCCTTTGATCCACTCCACTCTAGTCTCAAGATTGAATGGAAACATAGTTTTACTCTCTTTGCTGACCAATGCAAGAAACATTGCCTGTGGTGTGCTATTACACTAACTTTCAAAACCTCAACTTTACCTTATTTTTCAGAGTATGCTTTGGAACGGTAAACTTGTCTATATTTTTCTTCTTATTTTTATAATGCTTATATAAATAATCCAACCCAGCAACAGGGGATGCACAAATCAGTGTGTTTCTTTGTGCTGGTCCCAAGCCTGGATTAATGGGGAGGGTAATGTCAGGAAGTGCATCCGGTGTAAAATTTTGCCAAATCAATATGTGGACAACAATACAAATTTCCATACCAGATCAGTCGAGCCCTGGGTTAACAACGACCGCCACCAGTACTGTTAGCCATCAGGGTGCTAGCAGAAATTGGGCTACCGTTGGCCGAAGAAGAATAGGAAGAGTGGGGAGACGTGTCTGGAGGCAGGAGGAGAGGAGGAAGGTAAAGAGAGTGGAACTAATGGTAGGAACTTTGAATGTTGGCAGTATGCCTGGTAAGAGGAGAGAGTTAGCAGATATGATGGAGAGAAGGAAGGTTGATATATTTTGCGTGCAAGTGACTAAATGGAAGGGGAGTAAGGCAAGGTGGATTGGAGGTGGATTCAAATTATTCTATCAAGGTGTGGATAGGAAGATAAATGGAGAAGGGGTTATTCTAAAGGAACAGTATGCCAAGAGTGTTTTGGAGGTGAAAACAGTGCCAGACAGAGTAATGATTATGAAGCTGGAAATTGGAGGTGTGATGATGAATGTTGTTAGTGCATATGCCCTGCAAGTGGGGTGTGCAATGGATGAGAAAGAAGATTTTTGGAGTGAGTTGGATGAAGTGATGAACAGTGTACCCTAGGGACAGAAAGTGGTGATTGGAGTGGATTTCAAAGGACATGTTGGTGAAGGGAACAGAGGAGATGAGGAGTTGATGGGTAAGTATGGTGTCAAGGACAGGAATGAAGAAGAATAGTGGATTTTGCCAAAAGAATGGATATGGCTATGGTGAATACGTATTTTACGAAGAGGGAGGAACAAAGGGTTACATACAATAGTGGAGGAAGATGCACACAGGTAGATTACATCCTATGCAGAAATGTCAATCTAAAGGAGATTGGAGACTGCAAAGTGGTGGCAGGGGAAAATGTAGTTAAGCAGCATAGGATGGTGGTCTATAGGATGACATTGAAGCTCAAGAAGAGGAAGAGAGTGAGGGCAGAGCCAAGGATTAAATAGTGGAAGTTGAAAAAGGAAGACTGCAAGGTTGAGTTTAGGGAGAAGGTGAGACAGGCACTGGGTGGTAGCGAAGAATTAACAGACAGTTGGGAAACTACAGCAGATGTAGTAAGGGTGACAGCAAGAAGAGTGCTTGGCGTGACATCTGGACAGAGGAAGGAGGAAAAGGAAACCTGGTGGTGGAATGGGGAAGTACAGGAGAATATGCAGGGGAAGAGGATGGCAAATAAGAAGTGGGATAGTCAGAGAGATGCAGAAAGTAGACAAGAGTACAAGGAGATAAGGCACAAGGTGAAGAGAGAGGTGGCGAAGGCTAAAGAAAAGGTGTATGATGAGTTGTATGAGAGGTTGGACACTAAGGAGGGAGAAAAGGACCTGTACCGATTGGCTAGACAGAGCGACTGAGCTGGGAAAGATGTGCAGCAGGTTAGGGTGATAAAGGATCAAGATGGAAACGAGAGAGGAGAGTGTATTGAGCAGATGGAAAGAGTACTTTGAGAGGCTGATGAATGAAGAGAACGAGAGAGAGAATAGGTTGGATGATGTGGAGATAGTGAATCAGGAAGTGCAACGGATTAGCAAGGAGGAAGTAAGGACACCTATGAAAAGGATGAAGAATGGAAAAGCCGTTGGTCTAGATGACATTCCTGTGGAAGCATGGAGGTGTTTAGGAGAGATGGTATTAGAGTTTTTAACCAGATTGTTTTTATGGAATCTTGGAAAGTGAGAGGATGCCTGAGGAGTGGAGAAGAAGTGTACTGGTGCCAATATTTAAGAATAAGGGAGATGTGCAGGACTGTAGTAACTACAGAGGGATTAAATTGATGAGCCACAGCATGAAGTTTATGGGAAAGAGTAGTGGAAGCTAGGTTAAGAAGTGAGGTGATGATTAGTGAGCAGCAGTATGGTTTCATGCCAAGAAAGAGCACCACAGATGCAATATTTGCTCTGAGGGTGATGAAGGAGAAGTATAAAGAAGGCCAGAAGGAGTTGCATTGCGTCTTTGTGGACCTGGAGAAAGCATATCACAGGGTGCCTCAAGAGGAGCTATGGTATTATATGAGGAAGTTGGGAGTGGCAGAGAAGTATGTAAGAGTTGTACAGGATATGTACAAAGGAAGTGTGACCATGGTGAAGTCTGTGGTAGGAGTGACGGATGCATTCAAATTAGAGTTGGGATTACATCAGGGATTGGCTCTGAGCCATTTCTTATTTACAATGGTGATGGACAGGCTGACAGACGAGATTAGACAGGAGTCCCCGTGGACTATGATGTTTGCTGATGACATTGTGATCTGTAGCAATAGTAGGGAGCAGGTTGAGGAGACCCTAGAGAGGTGGAGATATGCTCTAGAGAAGACAGGAATGAAGGTCAGTAGGAACAAGACAGAATACATGTATGTAAATGAGAGGGGGTCAGTGGAATGATGAGGATGCAAGGTGTACAGTTGGCGAAGGTGGATGAGTTTAAATACTTGGGATCAACAGTACAGAGTAATGGGGATTGTGGAAGAGAGGTGAAAAAGAGAGTGCAGGTAGGGTGGAATGGATGGAGAAGAGTGTCAGGAGTAATTTGTGACAGACGGGTCTCAGCAAGAATGAAAGGGAAAGTCTACAGGACGGTAGTGAGACCAGCTATGTTATATGGGTTGGAGACGGTGGCACTGACCAAAAAGCAGGAGACAGAGCTAGAGGTAACAGAGTTAAACATGCTAAGATTTGCATTGGGTGTGACAAGGATAGGATTAGAAATGAGTACATTAGAGGGTCAGTTCAAATTGGATGGTTGGGAGACAAAGTCAGAGAGGCGAGGTTGCACTGGTTTGGACATTTGCAGGGGAGAGATGCTGAGTATATTGGAAGAAGGATGGTAAGGATAGAGCTGCCAGGCAAGAGAAAAAGAGGAAGGCCTAAGAGAAGGTTTATGGATGTGGTGAGAGAGGACAAGCAGGTGATGGGTGTAACAGAACAAGATACAGAGGACAGAAAGATATGGAAGAAGATGATCCGCTGTAGCGACCCCCAACAGTAGTAGCCAAAAGAAGATAAAGAAGATTATATAAATAATCCAGAGCAGGAGACAGGTAATTCAGTGAATGTGAGATTTTGCACCAAGGGATAAATGACAGTTGAAACATCATGATATTTACAACTCACTTCCCATAACGTCACAGGTGTGACTGATGTGGTCACATATTCCATAAGGCATGCTGTGTAAATAACAATTCGGGTTTGATGATGCAACCAAAAGAGGAACTGCAAATGAATGCCTTCAAAGACAGAAGTATAAATGTGGAAAAATTAAGCAGGATAATAACCTTAAAAATAATGACAGAGTCTGAGAAGAAGGCTTTATGGGTACGCTAGCCAAGAGTGGTTCAGGCACATGTGGATACCGAGGGAAGGTGCAAGTAGGGAAAAGGACATCAAATACTTTTATATTTATTATGTAACCTGTCTTTAATGTGGCTAGTATAAAAAGTTTTTTTTTCTTTTTTTAATTGTTTGCACTGACAAAGAAATGCATTTAAAGTTTACCAGCAATACACAAAAATTATGGTCTTAAAAATCCTATTTTCATTTAAGTAAACAGGAACAACAATATATATACAGTAACAAAGCTGCTCAAAGCTTTCAAAACTGTAGTAGTAATAAGACATGAATAGTGAAATATAAACTAACTAAAGAAAGTATTTAACTGTTGCTTCTTGGATTATGAGTGCATACTGATAAAATGTGAAAAATATACTGTCCTAGATGAAAGAAGAGAAGATCATAAGAATATTATCACAAGCTATAATCATCATCAACAAGGGCAGAAGAATATATCTGGCATATTTCGGTGCTACAAAACTACGATAAAGTGATACATCCATTTATTCTTTAACTCAGTTAACCATTTCAGGGCCATGGGGCAAGAAAAACATGCTAAATACAAAAATGAAAATGTTTATGAAATATATACTCTGTTTTGATTTATAAATCGGTAAATTCATTACATATGAGTTTCACATTTGATTATGTAACAAATAATCAAAGGTCAGAAAAAGACTCTAAATGTTTACTTTTCAAGCTGTTGTATAATCTGGGAATTAATTCACAGATTATTAAGCAAAAAAAACTGCATACATCATTTCCTTTTATTGCAATCTCATTGTCTACAAAAATACTTAGAATCATCTAATATACAGTACAAAAGTTTAGAACTAATGCAACACATACTGTACGTCATTTCAATATTCTCTGTAATTGTCTATGTTTAAGTCAACTAATAAACATATGCATTAATTTAACTGACTCTGTTCCAGTACAAGGCTGATTCCTGCCTTGCATATGAGGTTACATGGATAATCTCCACATGTCCCTTTGACTACAGTATAACAGCTACAAGAAGGAATAATTGAATTAAAGTAACTGAGTTAATACTAATCAATGACAGTGAAAAATGCAGTTATCACAAGATACATTTTAAATAGGCCTTTTGGTTATGTTTTGTTTCTCTTTAAAATGAGCACTATGATTGACTCCAGACTAGAGACATGCCAAAGCAGTGTAACTTTCTGCATTCAGGACTTGATTCAAGCACAGCTTGAAAAACATTTAGTTGAGTCTGTTGCCTAGAACAAGCTATCAAAGATTTTCCCACAGCACTACACAGTAAAATAGATTTACTGTAAATTGCAATCTTAGCTTTGCAAGAATTGCATATAAGTAAAAATGCTGACTAAGATATTAAAAATTTAGCACCCATCGTTGGGCTGGCCCTGGAAACTATTTTTATTTGGTCAAAGTATTTAAGATAGTAACTGTACATATTGCAAAACCTCATAACAAAAATGCCAAAACCCACCCATGTAAAAAATGGCAGAACACATTTTTGTGGGCACAGATGGTGGGATACCTATAACAACAGGTTTAGTGTTTCCCTTAATGCCTTTCTTTGGGGACTTCAAAATTAAAAGCACAAAGTCCTTAATAAAAATGTAAAATTTAAAAAAATATATAAAAAGAAAAAATCTACAAAAGAAAGCAAGATCACACAGACCTTGTAAAAAATACACTTCTTGGCACTTTTCTGTCTTACTGTTTCAAAAACTTGAATGTAAATTGAGAGTAGTTGGTATCTTTATTAATAAAAAAAAATGATTTAAACTCTGAACCATAAGCCAATAAAGCTAGATGAAAGTAATTTTATCAGTCAATCTTACTGTTATATTCAAGAATAAAAAAGAAATCCTTATCCCTGCAAGGAAGTCGGATTCTTCATCCTCTCAATTGTCAGTAGTTTACCTCCATCTTTCAATATAATATTGCACCTTCTCCATCTCAGTTTACTTAATGAGTGTAAGGTGCAATACATAATGTGTATTCCTCGTTCAATTCTTGCGGCCTTCTCAGTTATTTCTACATCTCTCGCTAACCTTCTCTCATTACAGACTGATCACCCACTTCATCTGTTCTATATCCACCCCATTTTCTCAATTCTTATCATTTACTTACATCATTTGACACACTTATAATTCATTTTAGCCTGGCTATGTTTTTGCTAGGGCTATTGTTTCTGTTCTGAAGATGCACATTTTATTCCTTACCACTTAAGATATTTATATTCTTGAAAACTATGTTAATTATTTAGCATTTTTCTCAGTATGTTTATATTACACTTAGGGCATCTTTCCACCAATTAAAAAAGTCTGCCAGAATTTCAACTACTACTCTCTTCATGAATAGCAGAAAGAATCAGACTTCTGAAAGCCAATTTTCAGGTCTTTCTGCACAGTATCCAAGAACAATAAGTTTCAAGTGCTGCTTCTTCAGTTTTGACATGGATCAAAGGAAACAAACCCCTTCACCCTCCACTGGTTCACTGCATTCCTTTATGATACTGCTATGTTCAAAACAAAACTTATTTCAAACAACCCTGGTTTATAGTTCACCTGACAGACACTTGATGTCACCTGGCCTTCTGATAATTTTAAAGACTCCTTATACAATATCTGCCTAAGGTTAGTTTGGGTTTGTAGCTTTTATCCTCTAAAATAGGTTTGTTCATTAATCTCAATTTAATGTTCAAAGCTTAAACGATGGGAATGATCTTCTGTTATTATAATTGTCAATATCTGTAATTGTTCACTCTAATCTGACTCATAATATACTGATTCTAAATCTACTGTAGGGTAAACTCATACTGTCAATACACTTGTTATGATCTGGCTTATAAATTTAATTTCTTCCAACTGTTCTTTTGGCTTTGAGTATGGTTTTTGGAGTTTCTGATGCCTGAGAATTCAGTTATGTTTGTCTTCTGGATTGTTGTGTTTTTAAACATTGTACATGCTCTGCCATATCGTTTTGGATGCCGGCTTATTGTTTGCCATACAGGATGATAAATTGTCTAGTGATAACCCAATTAAGGAAACATGAGGGGTTTGGTAGTCTTTCCTGGTGGTATTGAGTGCAATGCAGGAACCAACCCTGGACAGAGTATGAATCCATCACAGGCTCACTCACACTCTTATAGTCACATTGCCAAAATAACCTGACACATATGTATGTGTTTAGGGAGTACATGGAAAATGACATGGGAGAAGACAGAAATTCTGCAGAGACAGCTACTGAGCACAGGATTCCAAAGCAGCACACTAGATTCATGAGGCAGCAGTCCTAGCCACTGTTCTCTCTATATTAAATGTTCTATATCAAATAAAAATTAATGGGAGAATAAACACATTGCACCAATGTTCTGTGTCATTTCTCTGTTCCTATATACAGCATGTAATGTATATATAACAGCACCTATCCAAGCACACAACCCACAGCAATATTTTTAGATTGTACTCACTTTATTTGTCTTGAATTCTGATCAAGCATGTTGAATTCTCATTGTAATCATATTAATCAAAAATGTAAAATTCATTATCTCAATCCATTTCACAACTTTTACGACAGTGTCATCACATTAGTGACAGACAAAATCACTACAACAGACACAAATCTTAAAAGAAATTGGTGACATGACTTGTCCACACTTTGGTAAAGACCCTCTAAATGTTTCATCCACAAAGCAAGTTTGTTATTTAATATTATCATTTATGGTTAAAGCCAAGATGTTGCCTTTGCTGGAAGTTAAAAAAAAAACACACAAAAAACATTCAGGACTTTTTACTGACTGCTAATCTATTATTACTAAGAACACTTTCCCAATTAAATGTCCAGTATAGTTAATGTGCATCCTTCTGGACAATTTTGGCTTATCCCAAGGCTGTAATGATGCTAATGTTTAAGATTTTATATGGGCTTAGAAAATAATGCATTATTCTAGATATTTCTCCACTGGCCAAGTCAGGTTTTACATATTTTTCCAGTATTTTTATAAAGTGCATCAGAATGGCAAAATAAACAGGCTGAGTTATTTAAATTAAATTTTTTGAATTTATTAAAACCATACAAACATGTCAAACTTAACAAACTAAATTCAGTTCAACCCCCACCCAAGAGAAAGACAGGATGGCCAACAGCCAGAGTTAAACTTTAAGAGTAGAAAAGAAGGAGGAGAATCCTTTTCCCCAATATAAAACCTTATTCTAAAATGGTGTTAATTCGATCCTGCCAGGTTTTAGAAGTTTTGAACAGATCCACGAGGTGAGAATTTGATTTTTTCCATTTTCAAATATTATATAACATCAGTTACCCACTGACTTAAAAAAAGTGGGGTAGAATTCTTCCTGTTGAACAAGATAAGCATACGTGCTAGTAGTGAAGTAAAGTCAATTACAGTTTATTTGCCCTTCTCCACTTTAAGCCCATCTGGGAGTACACCAAGCATAGCCATTAATGCATTAGGAGTGGTTGTGACACCAAGGCTGTCTGATAGGTAATTAAAAATTTTGGTCCAGAATGATGTTAATTTGGTACACGCCCAAAACATATGGCCCAAAGAGGCTGGAGCTCGATTGCAACATTTGCAGGCTTGATCTTGCCCTGGATACATTCTGTACAATTTTAAACAACATAGATGTGCTTGATAAAAAATTTTAGGTTGAATAATTGCTTCCTTTGCACATATGGAGTAGGAGTGAATACTGTAAATGGCTGCCTTCCTCTCCTTTTCTGAATGTTGAGTAACAAATCATTTTCCCACTGTACTGTGGGATCTTTGAAAGGAAGGGACTTTAAAATGTTTTATATATTATAGAAATGCTGTCTGAGTCATCAAGACTGATCAATATTTCTTCTAGAATAGGAATAAGTGGAAAGTGAGGAAAATTTGGCAAATTTTGTTTAGCAAAGTTTCTAATTTGGAAATAATCGAAAAAATGTGTTGATGGGAAGCTAAATTTGGAGTGTAATTGTTCATAGGATGCAAAGACATTATCTATGTATAAATCTCTAAGTGATTTAATCCCATACATTTTCTAAACATTAAAAACTGTGTAAGTTTGTGAGGTCGGAAAGAGGTGGTTATCATGTAGAGGTGCCACAGATAAAAGCTTCTCTATCCTGAAATGCTTCCTACATTGGTTTAAACTAGTTAAATTAAACTTAACCAGTTAGGCATATACCAACTTTCAATAATACTTATATCTGTTTTAAAATAGATACAATTCAACAATTTTGTTATGCAAAATCTTAAAGCACAGATCTGCAGTTGAGATGCACATACAGTATTGAAAATTAGCTTTCAGCAAGCACAACTTGAAAAATCCCTAGGCTATTGCAAGTGACAAATAAAAAACATAGTTTTCAGGTATTGATCCAACTTATGTATCAAAATTAACTATAACAGAGAATGTGATAAGAGGTTGAACAAAACTAATGACTGTTAAGGTCTCTGAATGGATGCCCTTTTGGGAGTCAGGATCAGTCTTACGAAGTATAAAGACCACCAAGCCAAGGGTCCTTTCTACTTTCCCAATCATTAATGCATAATTAAAAAGACTGGCACCTGTGTTTGCTCTCAAGTAGTCTGTCCTTGCCTATTGAGAATGGTGCTCCTATAATCTGCTCATGGGAGCTATCTGCCATGACATTTTTTCTTTAAAAAGCACAAATCCATCTGCACTGGTGAACTGCTATCTGCACTTATGTCTGTCAAACAATGCTGAGAATTCTGTGCAGCCTTAAAACAATGATCTGTTCCTTCCAGATCCCTATATGTGCTTCACCCCATATAAACCATGGGGCTGTTATCTTCTTTGCTAGTTAGTTTATTGCCATGTATACAATGTGTATAAACAAACAAACAAATAAATATATGATACAGTACCTGTCAAATAATACAAAAAATACACAACACCTGTTTTGCCCTAATTGGGGCTCATCAGGTGTATGCATGTTTGCTTCTCCTTATGGGGATTAAACCTCAGACGTCAGCACTTAAGGCGAAGGAAATCATTGCTACCGGGGACAGAGAATGGAAAACCAAAGAGCTGGGAAGTGCCACTGGGTACCCTCAAGACAGTTACCATAGAGGAAATTTAAATGTTTGGCAAAAGACAGTGACGAGACACCATTGGACATCTTTGATTTGAACACGAATTCTGGTTGGCTCCAGTTCAAGATCACTACATCCTTGGAGTGGTCCTGGACTTTGGAAAAGTAAACCTCCATCTGTGGGGGAGCAAAATACCTGTGGCTGGAATCACACCACGACCACAGCCTTCAGACTTCATGTCTACATTTTGTCAATTATTACTAAAACATGAAAAACGTTTCTGTTTTAACAATGTGTTTACATAGATTGTTATAGACAAGGAACACACATGAAATGTACGTATTCCAAATGACAATCTATTATTTCCCCTCTACAACTCCAGGCATTTCACTCCAAGATAAACATGTCGGAATTTAATTGTATCTGGTCCCTTACCAAGATTGTATAGAGGGGATGTGATTTATAGCAGATTGCATTCCTTTCACTGCTGGCTAGAAACCTGGTGTGCAAATAAAAGCATAGCATTTGTGAACAATTGGGATGATTTTTGGGAAAGGCCTGGATTTTTCAGAAGAGATGGTCTTCATCCTAACTGGAGGGGATCTTATGTATTATCCCAAAATATGGCAGCAAAACTGCCTGGTTGACTGATTAGAGCACCATCCAGGCCGCAGTCATGTGATCTTAAATCACAGGCTGTTCTTTATCCCACCTGTTATTTTCCTGAAGCTGTTACCCATAATCCCTGTTGTGGGGCATCCAGTAAATTTAGTCTTGAAACAAACCATAAATTAATTGATAACCAAAAAATAAGGTGTATAATTAGACCAAGGGATAAAACTAGACACTCCACCAGGGGCATCTGTAATAGAAATTTAATTCAAATTAAAACAAAAAATATATCAGCAGTTCAGAAAGAACCATGCAGTTTTAAATGCTGTTTATTGAACATTCGCTCTCTTGGCACTAAAGCTGTTTTGGTAAATGATATAATATTAAGTACAAAATCTGATCTGTGTCTTCTTACTGAAACCTGGCTTAGTAAATGTGACACTGTTCCCCTAGCTGAGGCGTCACCAGATGGATACTCGTTCCTTCATAAGTCTAGAGATTCTGGTCGAGGAGGAGGCCTTGGAATAATTCATTGTAACAAAATGCAAATCACTCCTAAAAATTTAGGCAACTTTACATCCTTTGAGGCATTCATTTTAAATATTAAAACAGATTCCAACACAATTATAGTGCTAGTCTACAGACCACCAGGGCCATATTCATTGTTCATGACTGAATTTAGCAACCTTCTGTCTGATTTGGCTATAAATTATGATCACGTAGTTCTGATGGGGATTTTAATGTACACATTGATGTGGAAACTGACACTTTTAGCAAATGTTTTACTTATTTGTTAAATTCAGTAGGATTTTGTCAGATTGTCAAAGGTCCAACTCATAATCATAACCATACATTAGATTTAATTATAACTTACAAAGTTGAAATTCAAAATTTAAATATTACTCCATTAAATGTAGTTATTTCCGATCACTTCTTAATTACGTTTGATTTAGTTCTGCCCATGCCAGCACTCGCAGATTAAAACAAAGACAGTGCGACATCTAGATTGTAATTCTGCTTCAAAATTTATAGATACCTTGAGTAAGTCGAGTGTAATTGTGGAAAACCATTTAGATCAGTTAACATCAAATGTAAACGTGGAAAACAATTTAGATCAGCTAACATCACATTATAATGTGACCTTGAGAGATGCTCTGGACACAGTGGCTCCCTAAAACAAAAGTGATCAAAGCACATAGAAACTCTCCCTGGTTTAATGAAAACACTCGAGCTCTTAAATTAGAGTGTCGAAAACTGGAGCGCAGATGGAGAACAACAAAGCTACATGTCTTTCAAATTGCATGGACAGAGAGTGTTAATAAATATAAAAAGGCCCTCTTTAAAGCTCGCTCAGAATACTATTCTACATTAATAGATAGCAATAATAAAAATCCTAGGGTACTTTTTAGAGCAGTGGCTAAATTAACAAATGGGAATTCAGATCAACAGTGCAAAATACCAACAGATATTAGCAGTACAGACTTTATGAACTTCTTCAATGAGAAAATTAAAAATATAAGATCCCAGATCTCAGCATCACAGTACAAACCAAATACTAGCTTAGCAGACCCTGCTCACATTGCATTCAGCACTTTAATAATTTTAATCCTGTAACTGAGCAGGAAGTCTTAACTTTAATTTAAAATGAAGCCCACTACTTGTTCCCTAGATCCAGTGCCAACAAAACTAGTAAAAGTGCAATGGATGTTCTTGCAGCACCATTCTAAACATTATCAATAGTTCATTATTGCATGGCACAGTACCTGATGCACTAAAAGTGTCAGTCATTAAACCTTTACTTAAAAAGTCAGACCTAGACCCACACATACTAAATAACTATAGGCCTATTTCAAATTTACCATTTCTCTCTAAAATACTAGAGAAAGTAGTCGCCAGTCAGCTTCAGTCACACCTTACGCATTACAATTTATTTGAGAAATTCCAGTCTGGCTTTCGACTGGTCATAGTACAGAAACGGCACTAACACGGGTTGTAAATGACATTCTGATATCCTCTGATGAAGGAAATTCCACTGTAATTATGTTGTTGGACTTAAGTGCAGCATTTGACACCATTGACCATTCTATTTTACTGCACAGGCTAGAAAACGATGTTGGGCTTACAGGCCCGTGCTCGCTTGGTTCAGTTCTTATTTATCAAATCGATTCCAGTATGTACAGAAATGTGCTGACAGTACTCCATCATTATACACAGAAGTTGAATATGGTGTCCGCAGGGCTCAGTACTGGGACCTTTACTGTTTTCACTTTACATGCTTCCACTGGGATCTCTCATTAGGAAACATAATGTTAATTTTCACTCGTATGCAGATGACACCCAGTTATACCTTTCATTTAAATCAAATGAAGTTTCTCCGATGTTGTCTTTAATTAGTTGTGTTAGTGAATTAAAGGAATGGATGAATGAGAACTACTTGTCTTTAAATACAGATAAAACAGAGATGTTAATTGTTGGAGGGAATGACGCTGATCACAGCAATATTTTGTCGTCATTTAACTCAGTTGGAATCCCAATTAATTTTACTGAATCAGCCCGCAATCTAGGAGTTATCTTTGACTCTAGCATGTCATTTAAAGCATATTACAAAGTCGTCCAAAACATGTTTTTCCATCTTAAAAATATTAGGAAATTAAGGCGCTTTCTAAATAAACAGGATTGTGAGAAATTAATTCATGCATTTATCTCTAGTAGGATTGACTACTGCAATGCGGTGTTCACTGGCTGTTCAAACTGTTCTCTATACAGCCTCCAGTTAATCCAAAATGCGCTGCAAGAATTATTACAAGAACAAGAAAATATGAACACATAACCCCAGTTCTTAAATCTTTACACTGGCTCCCAGTTAAATTTAGGGCAGATTTCAAAATCCTCCTTTTAACATATAAAGCATTAAATGGCCAAGGTCCGCTTACTTGTCTGAACTTATCATGACTTACAAACCTGAGCACATTAAGATCTCAAGATGCCGGTCTGCTTAGGATTCCAAGGATTAATAAAATAACAGTGGGAGGTCGAGCTTTTAGTTACAGGGCCCCTAAACTGTGGAATGGTCTTCCTGCTTCCATAAGAGACGCCCCTCGGTCTCAGCCTTTAAATCCCGGCTGAAGACTCACTACTTCAGTTTAGCATATCCTGACTAGAGCTGCTGATTAACTGTACATACTGCATCTCTGTTGTTAGTCATTAGCACTATAACATAAGTAACATGATAATTATATTTGAATACTAACCCTCACCTATTCTGTTTCTTTTCTCGGTACCCAAATGTGGCCATTGGTGCCACGGCCCACCTGCCAAGTTGTTTGCCTGCCTATGGTAAAGTCATCCCTGATGGAGGATCACAGGAATCATGGGAAAGAGAGGTCCTTTCATCGGAGCAATGTTTCAGCCGTGGCATGGCCAAATGGAGATGCAGCTAGATGGATGAGGTCTCCAGGACTCTAAAAATATCCAAACCTAATTATGTCATATCATCTACTGTTAAACCGTAATTCTAAAATTTTTATTATGCTGTCTTAAGGAATTGTTCTGTTGTGTATATTGTATTGTATTGACCCCCTACTTTTGACACCTACTGCACGCCCAACCTACCTGGAAAGGGGTCTCTCTTTGAACTGCCTTTCCCGAGGTTTCTTCCATTTTTCCTACAAGGTTTTATTGGGAGTTTTTCCTTGTCTTCTCAGAGAGTCAAGGCTGGGGGGCTGTCAAAAGGCAGGGCCTGTTAAAGCCCATTGCGGCACTTCCTGTGTGATTTTGGGCTATACAAAAATAAACTGTATTGTATTGTATTGTAAACAACTGAGCACTGAGAACCTTCATTGTAAATTGAGCTGCGGCAGTAGGCGGGGTTGGGGGGGGTGGATGGGATAGCAGACTGCTTGCTGCTTGTGCTGATCGACACATTTACAACACAAAAGACGCTGATAGAGAGGTGCAAAGGAATTTGAGGTGGGCTGGGATTACAAGTTTTTTCATAGGCTTCGAGAATTCTAGTGTTAAATAAGGGGTTTAAAAATATAAGATGGGGGCATTGCAAATTAACCAGCTTATTCAAATTATCCATGTTTATGGCACTTTTACTAAAACATTTATAAAGAAGGAATTGCTTTAATATACAGTATGAATATAGCAGTCATTTTTTTTTAATAATGCTACTTGTTTTTGTGATGCACAAAGCAGCTGGTGTACTATAACCTCCAATTTCTTAAGAAATAGATTTTATGAATATACCAGTTTAAAAAGTAAGGAACACTGTAAGCTGAAAAATGTGCTGAAATATATAAAATGTAGCATTTTAAAAATGTATAATTTGAAGCATAAGATAAATACATTTTAGCAAGATTGTAGAAAAAAGTGGAGTGTGTTGACAATATAAGAGTTGAAATGTGTCAACTAAATATTTGGTGGAAAAAGTTTTGGCAGCAATTATAGTTGCAAATCTTCATCTTTCACGTCTATAGCATGGATGATAGTATCACGCATCAAAAACAGTTTTTTATCCACAAGTAATGAATATCAAAAAAGCACACTGTGTCTATGTACTACCCATTAACACTGAGCATATTGAATGCCATTTTTCTGCACTGCATACTACCCATTTATGGAAACTATTGCTGTTGCAATGATTTTAGATAATGTACTTTTCTTAATGTTGCATAACTGCAGTTTCTGCTTTCCTGTCAAGTTAGGACTTTTTGTGCCATCTATTTGGCCTACACATAGCTCAGAACTCAATCCTATTAAACACCTTTGGGATGAACTGGAACGGTGATTGTGAGCCAGGCCTTCTCGTTCAACATCCATACCACACAAACGATCATTTGGCCTATTGGCCACAAATTCCCATGGACACACTCCAAAATCTAATGAAAAGTCTTCCCAGATGAGTGGAGGCTGTTTTGACCACAAAGAGAGGGGTATCTAATAAGCCTATATAGGTATGATGGTCACGTGTCCACAAATTTTTGACCATATATTGTATATTAATAAAAAATCATTAAAAAAAAACGTATTAACTGCATACATAAGCACAAAGTGATGTACAGCACTAATATGATTGTAATACCATCATATGAGACTAATGTAGATTTCTGCACATATTTGTAGCTTATTTGAATATGCCAATTGATGATTATGGACTACGAAAACAACTGTTCTCATAGATTCTCTCTACAAATAGATTCTGTACTTTGGATCACTCTAGGTGATTTACATCCATTATACAGTATATAATGTGTTTAATCTCATAATGACATTGATTTTGTCTATCCATTTTTCCCTTTAACTCTTATCAGTTTTTCATATGCCTGCAGCTAAGAAAGAACCCATGAGTATAATGTCTTCACCACTATAATTAATAGCAGGGATGTTTTTAAATGAATAATGGATTGCTTTAAGTTTCTGATAGACACTCAGGTTCAAATCTTTCACAAGGCATTTATATACTATAACAGGATAGCATGCCATCTTTGGTGTCTCTCAGTGTCAGAAATAATGGCAAAGTTTTCAATACAAATAGACAGGTTGCAAGGGAAAGAACACATTTAAAATAAAGGCTGTAACCCCTTTGGAGTTACCAATATGCTCCTGCCCAAAGGTAGCAGCACCACAGTTCTATCATTTCTCATGTTCCTTATTTCTCTTTCGGCTTTTTTCTACAGCTAGTAAATCTTTGCACAAGTTCTTATTTAGATGAGCTCTCAGATGAAAACAAGCTTAAAAGTAATTTCTATCTAAATGCCAGAAGCACTTTTAGGGAGGTTGACTAAAGACTTGAACCTCCCAGCATTTTGTATGCCTGAACCTCTGAAGCTTATTTGGTCTTAAAGGCAAATGCTGCTTGTTATTATGAAGTAGAAACTTAACCCACATTTTCCTACTTTGGGCTGTGTGCTGCCACTAAATATACAAAGGATTTATAAGTGGCATTCTTCCCAGAAACTCACAATTCCGAAATTCACTGTTATAGTAAAATTCGATCATGGATCTAGCTACTTCTTTGGAGGTGTCAGCTCTTTGTGTCCCTTCCCGATCTCTTTTTTCTGCAAGTAGCATATCAGTCATCTTCCTGCTACACTGTTTCCCATATATCTAAAATGCTTACTTGCAAACTCCACTTGAGATTTCATAATATTCTGCTATAAAGACCTGTGTAGAAACTGGGATTTTTCTCTTTATGAAACACAGATGTCTGTACTCAATAGTTTTTAAACACCATTCTTCTTAGGTATAATTTTTAACTGTTACATACTGTATGTGATTTTATTTTTAATCCTTTAGATTAAAGTTGTGTGTGAAATTCATTACTGGACTACAAAGTTTTCTTAAACTGCTTAGAAACGTATGCACAGACCTTCTCTGACTGTTGAATCTTCTAAGCAGTCCACTACCAAGACTTTACTGGAATTGCATCTTTCTTCGGACCCTCCATGCAGTTGACAATCAGACACTGTAGGCTCAGATCCTTCATTTCAGAAAAAGAAGAAAACAAAAATTTTATTGAAATTATTTATCAATATTCATAGATTAAATTAGTGTAAAATATCAATATTTGACAAAATCAAGCATTTGCCCTATTTTAGGAAAAAAAAAGTTAGATAAAAAAGCATAAATACAGCTTTACTAATTTGAACGTCAATATATAAAATGCCATATAGTTTCAAAATATAGGTCTCATTGTACCTCCTATTCATTTATGCTTTCTTCATTTAACAATCTGTTAAAATAACAACTAAAGTCTGAATCTTCATTCAGGAAGCAATGTTTACTGATCACTAACTTGCACAGAATGAATAATATGAACAAATAATTTAAAAAGCTTAGGGAGTAGCAGTTTAGCACACATTACCCATTAGAACACATTACTCACATTCCAATACATTTCACCTCGCAACATGACTGATTCAAAACATTGTGGTGTATATTAGTTAGTGTCAAGATTTTGAACAACTGCTCAGTTTTGCAAGAACAACTGAGTGAGCCGCTCTGTTTGCCAAGTTTTTCCAAAGTTGCAGATTTCCCACAATATTCTTCAGGGGGCCTGAGTTGCTTTGAAAGCTTGCATATTGTAATCTTTTTAGTTAGCTAATAAAAGGTGTCATTTTGCTTGGCTCTTCTTTACATTCATAATGGCAAACACTGTACAACACCCTAGTACTACAGGGAGGCTTGTGAAAAGGGAATTACAGTAATCAGTACGAGACATTATGAAACAATGAACCAGAGTTTGAGCATCATTAAGGAACAGAAATGGATGGAGGCGGGAAATGTTGCGGAGATGATAGAATTAAATTTTGGAAAGAGACCTAATGTGTAGCTCAAACTTCAATGATGAATCAAACAAAACCCCAAGATTACTGACAACAGGAGCAGGTTTGACAAGTGTACCATCAATAGAAACAGAGAAGCTGGACCCTAAACACATTACATATGTGCTACGTTTCAAAAAATAAACCTTGTGTTTTTAGTTATCCTTCTCTGTCTTAGTGTTCATTTTGGACTTACTTAATATTTTCTTGTTAACAGTTTCTGTTGTGCTTAGAAGACTGGTTTTGGGGGGATATGATTTTGCCCCTTTTGTAGTTTGCTTTAAGTATATTTGATTAAAGAAAATGGTTTCTTTAGAGGAAGATTATAAGAAGGTTTCCTCTTTTGTTCTCTCCTTGAAATATGATTAATTATTCCAGTTTAGTTTTTTTTCTCTTGGAAGTATTTTTGTTGTAATCAGAATTTGTTCAATTTAATTATTTCCATTGTTTCTGTTTCAAAGAAACCATTTTGCTATTTAGTTATTTGTATTCTTTGAGTAATTCTCTTCTTAAAAGGTGAATGGAAAAACTAAGCAATAATTACTGTTAATCCACTTGCCCTGTTAAGGGATTTTGGGGCTCATGATAAACACAGATACGCAAGGTGTTCATCCCAAACAGTGCATAGATAACTTATTTGCAAACTTCAGAACTTGAGATGCATCTATTATTGCTAATTCAGGAAAATAAAAAAAGCTCAGCCATGTTGCAATGTTTATAATTCAGATGAGGAAGGCTATTATTCCCTGTAGATGAACTGTTGCTATCTGCATTAAAATTTCAGTCATTTTAGCACAACACCCACTGGCTCTAAGAAAACCGAATTTTTATAATAGTTATTAGACATAGAGTATACATAAAAAGAACTGTAAAATATTTTAATTTCTTTGACTCCAAGTTGCATTGAAGTGAAAATGTCATCTATCAACATTAGCTTCAGCTTTATTGCCACCAGCAGTATCTCAATCCTCACCATGGCCTTCACACATACAGCAACTTTAGAGAATGAGAAATGTCATTTTTGATTATAAATTCATGTTACAGGGTCCTGCAATATATAACCTCAACTATACTATATCTATCAACACTGCACAATTGCAAAGAGTCTGTGCCAGCCCCTCTAAACCAGCCTATATACAGTGGTGTGAAAAACTATTTGCCCCCTTCCTGATTTCTTATTCTTTTGCATGTTTGTCACACAAAATGTTTCTGATCATCAAACACATTTAACCATTAGTCAAATATAACACAAGTAAACACAAAATGCAGTTTTTAAATGAAGGTTTTTATTATTTAGGGTGAAAAAAAATCCAAACCTACACGGCCCTGTGTGAAAAAGTAATTGCCCCCTGAACCTAATAACTGGTTGGGCCACCCTTAGCAGCAATAACTGCAATCAAGCGTTTGCGATAACTTGCAATGAGTCTTTTACAGCGCTCTGGAGGAATTTTGGCCCACTCATCTTTGCAGAATTGTTGTAATTCAGCTTTATTTGAGGGTTTTCTAGCATGAACCGCCTTTTTAAGGTCATGCCATAGCATCTCAATTGGATTCAGGTCAGGACTTTGACTAGGCCACTCCAAAGTCTTCATTTTGTTTTTCTTCAGCCATTCAGAGGTGGATTTGCTGGTGTGTTTTGGGTCATTGTCCTGTTGCAGCACCCAAGATCGCTTCAGCTTGAGTTGACGAACAGATGGCTGGACATTCTCCTTCAGGATTTTTTGGTAGACAGTAGAATTCATGGTTCCATCTATCACAGCAAGCCTTCCAGGTCCTGAAGCAGCAAAACAACTCCAGACCATCACACTACCACCACCATATTTTACTGTTGGTATGATGTTCTTTTTCTGAAATGCTGTGTTCCTTTTACGCCAGATGTAACGGGACATTTGCCTTCCAAAAAGTTCAACTTTTGTCTCATCAGTCCACAAGGTATTTTCCCAAAAGTCTTGGCAATCATTGAGATGTTTCTTAGCAAAATTGAGACGAGCCCTAATGTTCTTTTGCTTAACAGTGGTTTGCGTCTTGGAAATCTGCCATGCAGGCCGTTTTGCCCAGTCTCTTTCTTATGGTGGAGTCGTGAACACTGACCTTAATTGAGGCAAGTGAGGCCTGCAGTTCTTTAGACGTTGTCCTGGGGTCTTTTGTGACCTCTCGGATGAATCGTCTTTGCGCTCTTGGGGTAATTTTGGTCAGCCGGCCATTCCTGGGAAGGTTCACCACTGTTCCATGTTTTTGCCGTTTGTGGATAATGGCTCTCATTGTGGTTCGCTGGAGTCCCAAAGCTTTAGAAATGGCTTTATAACTTTTACCAGACTGATAGATCTCAATTACTTCTGTTCTCATTTGTTCCTGAATTTCTTTGGATCTTGGCATGATGTCTAGTTTTTGAGGTGCTTTTGGTCTACTTCTCTGTGTCAGGCAGCTCCTATTTAAGTGATTTCTTGATTGAAACAGGTGTGGCAGTAATCAGGCCTGGGGGTGGCTACGGAAGTTGAACTCAGGTGTGATACACCACAGTTAGGTTATTTTTGAACAAGGGGGCAATTACTTTTTCACACAGGGCCATGTAGGTTTGGATTTTTTTTCTCCCTAAATAATAAAAACCATCATTTAAAAACTGCATTTTGTGTTTACTTGTGTTATATCTGACTAATGGTTAAATGTGTTTGATGATCAGAAACATTTTGTGTGACAAACATGCAAAAGAATAAGAAATCAGGAAGGGGGCAAATAGTTTTTCACACCACTGTATCTCCACCTCCTAAATGAAATTCAATTTAAACCCACCACACCTTTGACTGTGACTTGGCCAGTCAACATATGGCTCCAATATAGCTACATAAGCCATCCATCAAACTGTTTTGGTATTACGTTTGTGGAAAATATTCTCTTAGTTCTTAGCTGCTGTGGAAAAAAATCCTTGGTTTTACATTTGATTTTCCATGAAAGAGAAATTCATACCACCATACAAACAAATCTGAAAACTAATGATATTTGCACTCTAATTATGACTGTTAATTAAATAACAATACAAGCCGATTATAAATAAATTATGCCATAATGTTACACTTGTATATTAGTTAGCTGATTTGTATTTCCAGGTAAATTATGGTTTGATAAAAACCTTATTATTAATATATAGCAAAGCTAAGATTAAAAATAGAACATCTGGGCAGACAATTAAACAATTCAATATAATGTTCATTATTTCACCTAAAAGTTAATTGCTTCTTACATTTTTACCACTCTTGATCCCTCCCAGTTACTAATAATGAACAGCAATCATATGCTCTCGTAACAGGGATTTTTACGTGCTGTGTACACAAACTGAATGTATAAGGAAACAGACAATATGTGAGTTCACTTAATATTTACAAAAACTCAGAAACAATGAACACCATGAATGTTGCAAAAAGTTCACCAAGCAAAACAAGCAGAAAAAATATTGTAGTTTTCAACAGAATTATAGCCTCTAGTTTTACATTAAAATATATAATTGATGAACATGATGAAAGTAATTACTAAATAAAATAACTTCAGTAGTTCTAGAAACATAGTAGAGGCTTGGATTAACTGGATAATTTAAAGTGTAAACCTTATAATGTAATTAATACCTGAGTGGAGCACAAGGGAAAAAAGGCAACAAAGCCCCTGCATTTACAATGCCTCAATGCACGGCATACTGTTTAACCATCATACATTGCTGATGTTTTTATGTATGTCTATTTATTTTAAATCACCTTCAAAGTCTAAAGTCATTCTATAACTTTCAAATTCAAGCTGGACATTTTTATCGGATAATGTACTGTTCTCTAAAAGTGATATTCTAACAAAAATACTGCATTAATCTTGCTCAGTATCATGTAATATGTTTTTTCTCTGTTTCTTTTTTTTAATTACAAGCTACTGTAAATTCTGAGCAAAACAATGTTGTAAATTTGACAGCAGTGTTTCAGGCAGGAGTCTGGCTCACACCAAATTGCCCCACTTAGACACAAAGACCATCACGTGCCAATCAGAATTTTCCACTTGAGAAGCCAAGCACTGTCTTTCTACAATTTCAGTCTTATAGGCAGAGCACAGTACTGCAGTACACCTTTGCAATACATGTTCCACATACCCCTTTGAGAGAGCTCAGGAAAGCAACAGTGAACTCATAAAGTACCTGGCAAATTTCCTAGTCTAGATGGTGCCAGGTTTCATTTACATTTCTTAGAGTGGTGAGTTTTGTAGTGTATGGTAATATTATAAAGCTGATTTGTGTGGCATACTGCCACAACATATAAATGCAAGTGAAAATCGCAGTGTTTGCAATTTCCAAGACTAAAAATCTTTAACCTTTTCATTTTATTAAGTTTTTATATCACACCAACATAATATGAACTATTAAAGCTGTAATGAAAAATCCATTTTATATTAAATCCATATAGAAAACTTAACCAAAGTAACTAAAGTTTCACGCCTGTAACTGGTCTTCAAACCAACTGAAGAAAACTACAATAATCAGCCAGGAAGCTACAAGAGATTTTGAGGTGACTCTTGGTGCAGAGAAACTTTTTTGACCACTGCCTCTTTAATTGATAAGTGAAGAACCTTTGACATATGTCTCTTGAAAATACACAGCTTTAATGAACATACACAGCTTCAAAAAAAACAACTATCAAAGCTTGAGTTAGAAAGAAATTCTATCTGAAAAATTAGAGAGGACTGCTATAAAAAATTAAAATGAAATAAAATAAAATAAATATAATGACTCTGGCTTCTGTGTTACCTTTGAGTTACCCTGAAATGACATACAGTAATGTAATGCATTTTTTATGACAGATGTCAAATACAACATAAATTTTAAATATAATCCCTGTATGTTGATGAATGCCTTGGCAGAGCAGGAGGATGGGACACCAATAATGACCAAAGTAACCACCAAATATGTCAATGAACCCAAGGAGCCCAGTAGGGTTACTTCACAGAACAACAATTACCAGAGTACTCTGCGGTTGTCCGGATGAGCACTGAAGCCCAGGGATGCTGCCTCCTAGTGTATTGGGGGAGTTCATAGTAAACAGGGATTGCCTCCACTGTCTCTTCATTATACTGGCCCCGCGGCTGGGTGAGGTTCTTCAGCCTAGTCTCAGCTGGGATGCCAGCGTGGCCACTTCCATAAAGGCACCTTGTGCTAGCCTCCTGGCCAATGTAGGGCATTTCTTGGCTATCATCCGGTTCTTCTTGCTGGTTGGCTTCCCGGCCAGGTAAGGAACTTTCACCCATTACAACAGCAATGCCCATCCATGTGTGCCGTTCATATAATTAAATAAATAAATATATATATATATATATATATATATATATATATATATATATATATATGTGGGTGCCTTCAGCAAGGCACTCTCATATAGGTACATTTTGTATGCTGCATACTGGAGCCTAATGCTAAAATCATTTACAATTTATTTCTTTTCTCGTCAAGCACCACTCACTTGAGAATGACAAAACAAAAACAAGATATTAGAAATTTTTCAATTTTTAAAAAAGTAAAAAAACTGAAAATACCATACTACTAAAAATCCTGTATGTGTACGTGTGTGTTTGTGTGTGTGTACGAAAGCATGTTTAGTAGATCATGCATTCTCAAGAGATGCATGGTATCAAGATTTTCTCAAGATGAATGTTTCCTATATAAATTCATAACATGACACATTTTTTAAAGTAAACTTCTCTGTTTCATAATGCATGATACCAAAATGTTCGTTTTATGTGTCCACTATCTTCTGAGAACTACTATAAAATAACTTATAAATATGCTACAATTTAATACTCTTCTCAACTATAAAATTGTATAGACAACCAGATACACACTTCTAGTTTACAATTTTGTGGTTAAATAATACGTTGTACACAGGCTTAGCAAAACTAAGGCTGTTTCATCCTGCTAGAATTATTATACTTTACTACATATTGAAACACATTCCATATATTTCTGTCAAACGTACTGGCTTTTTATTTTTATTTTGTACGCAGTGTTCCTCTTCTTTGTAGGACCACCTTTAGCTTTCATTACAGCTTGCGGCAGATCATAATCAATTTACCACATCTTGTTGGAGTTATATTAGCCCATTCCAGCTTGCATAGCTCCTTCAGGTTAAATTGATTGGATATGTGGTGCTTGGCATCTGTTTTTTTTATAAGGTTTTAAATTTTATTACTGTATATGGCATTCCAAATCAGTTACTATACCTTAGGAATCAAACAGCAGAGTGTATGGCAAGTATCGTGTATAGGTTTTTATTCACAAACCAACATTTAAAAGTAATAAGGCTACATACATTCACAAAAATGTACTGAGGATTCAGACATGTTTAGAGCTGTGTGATTCATTTATTTTTAATTTGATCTTATCTTATTCTCATTTATCCTTTTATTTAAGCAAAGGTTCAAATTAACAAAATATACATTTTTTTTTCTGTCTCAAAAATATACATTCAACAATGTGCTGTATTTAAAAATGCAATATATGTTTCAGAGAAAATGTGTGTACATGACTTTCAAGTACTGGTTCTGTTTTAAAATTTAGGTAAAGTGGTGATAGTAAATAACACTGCTGTCTCACAATTCCATAGTCCTGTGTACTGTGACAAGCCTGCACATTATCCTTGTACCTTTATGGATGTTCCTCCAGGACTCTGGTTTTCCTCCCACATTCCAAAGATATAAATATTAGGTTAATTTGTCCTGGGTATGACGTTAAACTGCGGTCCTCCAACTTGCAGGGAAATCATGGGGGTTGGTGGCAGGATTGGCACTTCAGTCACCGTAATAAATCTTTACAAAGCTCAGAGACTACAGAAAGGACTCCTTTTTGCTCTCCGCGGAAATAGCTCTGCCTCAGCCGCCTATAGGAAGGCTGTTCGCATCATGAAGGGGATGGGGGAAAGCCCTCGGGAGCCCCATCCCCGGAAGAGTCGAAACCATTGGAGAGCCAATAGGGTCAGGTCTGTTGTGGTGCTGAGGCGTCGCCTCCTGCATGGCAGCACTCAGGTCTCAATCTGAGGCAGCCCATACGGGTGGGCGCATGGAACATCTTCTCTCTCCGGCACGATAATCATCTTCCTTTGTTGTTGGAGGAGCTGCATAAACTCTGCATTCCAGTGGCGAGACTCTTTGAGGTACACAGACCAGGGACTGACCAGATCTCTGTAGGTGGATACACCTTTTATTGGTCTGGTCGGTCTGATGGCTGTCATACTCGGGGAGTAGCTGTTGCTGTAGCAGATTGGCATCTTCCGATGGTGTCCGATGTCACTCCTTTCAACGAGCGTATTATGGGACTCAGATTACGGTAGTCCCTGGGTGCCTTGTCTCTTGTCTCAGTGTATGCTCCGACCGCAGTGAGTGATGTCTCAGCAAGGGAGACATTTTATTTGCAGCTTTGTTCGGTGGTTGATGGGTGCCCACAAGGTGACACTCCTCTGGTCATGGGTGACTATAATGCAACCACTAGCACTGACAGAGAGGGCTAATTGTCTTGGTCCCCATGGATCTGGTGACCATGGTGAAAGTGGCTTCATGTTCCTTGACTGTGCAAAAGGTCAGGGGCTGTGAATCGCTGGATCCTGGTTCCAGCGCCCTGAACCACATCGTTGGACTTGGTACTCCAATACTGGTGGTGCGGTGAAGGAGATCGATCACACCCTCGTGGGCAGATGCTGGAGGCTCTTGCAAAACTGCAGGGTCTACAGAAGTGCCCAGTTTGTGAATTCTGACCACAGACTTGTTGCTACTCTTAGGTTCCAGTTTAGGTCCAGTAGATTGCCACCTAATAGGAAAATGAGCCTGGACTTGGCTAGACTCCAAGACCAAGCTGCTTCTAATGAGTTTTCATGCAGTTTGTGTGACGAACTTTCAGATTTGGGTACGACTGCTGATCCTAATGTGATGTGGGTTCCATGACATATCACTGAGGAGAGTCGCAGCGCACAGCTCAATGGCAATTCTGGTCTGTACTGGGAACTGAGAAGGACGGCTGCGAGGGCTCTGAGGGCAGATAAAGTGGTGTTTGTTAGAGGAATCTATGAGCAAGTGACACACCATCTGTGGTCTAGTGACCCACGTCCTGCTTACAGAGGAATCGAAGCATTATGCACATCTGAATCTGTTCTTCGGCTGGCTACTTTGAGCAGTTGTTCAAAGCTGATTCTCCGGCTAGGATGTTGAATATCTCTCGGTCCACGGTTCTTGAGTCTGATTCTCCAGTTAGCTGTGAACCACCCAATCTCACTGAGATTGCACAGGTGGTGAACCAACCAAGGTTCACAAACCTTCAACAAAGGGAAGGCTGCAGGGATCTGTGGTATTCAGGGTGAACTTCTCCAGGCTGGTGGTAAGGCTGTCCTCCTGGCATTGCAAGCAATCTTTGCTTCCATTTGGGAGCATGGCATCATCCCAACTGACTGAAAAACGGGACTTATCGTCCCTATCTGGAAAGTGATTGCCTGGATTTCAGCAACTACTGGGGGATAACACTGCTCTCGGTGCCGGGTAAGGTCCTTGCTAGGGTCGTCCTCAATAGGATCCGTGATCACTTCCTCACCTACCAATGACCGGAACAGTCTGGTTTTACGCTTAAGAAGTGTACCATCAACCGCATCCTGGCACTTAGGGTTCTCATGGAGCGCAAATGTGAATGTCAGCAGAGTTTCTTTGCAGCCTTTATTGATTTTCACAAAGTGTTCGACTCAGCTGATCGAGCTGCCCTGTGGGTCATCCTGAGGGTTCGCGGGATCCCCTCGAAGTTGCTGGATATAATGGCTGGCCTGTACACTGGTACTGTGAGTGCTGTGCAGAGTGGAGGCAGGACCTCTGCGTTTTCCCAGTTGATTGTGGGGTTCGTGAGGGGTGTGTTCTTGTTCCTACTCTGTTCAATGCTTGTATGGACTGGGTGATGGGCAAGGTCGTGGGGTCCAGCGGCTGTGGGGCATCTGTTGGCAAACAAAGATTCATGGATCTTGACTTTGCTGACGATGCTGTGATCTTTGTGGAGTCATTCGAGGCACTGATCAGGCACTCGAGAGACTGACTAAGGAGTCTGAGTGTCTGAGCTTAAGAGTGTCCTGGATAAGAGAACAAGATCCAGGCTTTTAATGACCTATTGGGCACAGACATCAGCAGTATTTCTGTTTGCAGAGAGAGTGTTAACCTTGTTGAGAGGCTTACTTACCTTGGCAGTGACATTCATGTCTCTGGTGACTCTTCCTATTTTCTCCAGGTGTTTCATCCCCCAACATTCGAAAAATGGACATGTTAGGCTGACTGACCCTGAACTGAAGTTAATTGGATTTAGTAAATGGGTGAAGGTACTGAATCGATTTACTTTCTTATCAATGTAATATATTATATAGAACCATTGACAGATGTTCTCATTATTGTTTAAAATACAAAAGCTGTCAAAAGAAAAAGTAAATACTTGCTAATTGAGAACACATAGTAACCAAACAACCACAACATAAACAAAACAATCTGCTGCCCTTCTGTTCCTCAAGTCACAGATAGATTTTTCCTGTTGGAGTTAATTTGCTTTTGTCATCTCTTCATACACAGCAAACGCTTTCCTTCTCACCTGTTATTTTTCCTCTAACTAAGTCTCCCTTTTCTTCTGTGGTGAGTGTTTACACCAAGAGATTTCCCTATATTTTTAGCAATGACAAGTGTGGCCTTTGAAACCCATCCCAGTGTTATTTGTGATAATCTATAGCTACTTCACCACCAGACTATAGTGTCTTGTAGAACCACCTGGATGTTTTACACTGCTGAGCAGTCCATTTAAATGGTTTCCTAGCTGCCGGCACTTTATTTGAGATCTCTCTCTCTTCCGCTCTCTGTCTTTATACTCTGTCTTTATTGCTGCCCTTTGTGAATTGAAATTAGTTGGTTTAAGAATGTTATGTTATACAGTACTCATTAATCAAATGAGGAGATATAGGAATATACTCATATTTGCTCACTACATTCATGCTGTTAGATCAATTTCTATTCATGTGCACATTTAAGAAGATGAGTTGGTTTTTATATTTATTTGGCATAGTAATACTTAAACATTATGACTGCATAGAAAATATATTTTCACATGCATCTGTTCTATGTTGCATTACATAACAGGATAAATGGGAAAAAAATACTTTCTAATTTAATACAGTATTTTACAATTATCCAGGATGTATTTTCTAAATTATACTACAAAAAGTATATTTGAACAGAACAGAATAAAGTTTTGATTTAGTTGTGTATGTTTTTCTCACCTTTTCTAAATAAGAAAGACTTGTATTGTACTGTATTATATTTAATTTTTTGTCCTGTGAGTCTCTTTGTTTTGATGTTTCTACTACTGTATGCATCAAAATTTCCTTTCTTGATTAATAAAGTTTATCTAATCTAATCTAATATCCTTAATAATTAAATAAAATGTATATTGGGAATGCACATTAATTGAGACTGGACTAATGTACTGTAATTATTTTTCATTCATTTACATTAAGAAACACAGCTTTGCCATATCAAGTTTATACCGCAGTTATTAGCCAAAAGATATAATGTGTGTTTGTCTGTTGTAGGACAAAAGGCACGTGTTTTATTTTAATCCTCTTATTTTTCAACAGCAGCATTTCAGAATAGAGTTAATAAAATTTAATGACCTTCAACAGATTCTTGTAGCCCTATACCAGTAAACCATCTCTTATTTTAAAAATAAATGTAGACCAGGACTGTTGAACTTTAACTGTAATAAAAACAGGCGCTTAATTGCCAGGAAATGTTTGGATCAGAGTGGACCTTATCTTTTTCTTTTAGAAGTACCGTACTTTATTTTTCAGTTGAAAGCCACAATTACATATTATCAGCCAGAAATGGGTATAGCAAATGAAATGCAATGAATGACCTAAAATGGTGAAAAGGTAAACAGTAAAGTGCCAGAGGTTTAAATTTAAAGTTTAAATTAACAAAAACTGAAGAAAAAAAGTTAATTTCAGAATATTACAAATCGGCTTTCTTCAGGGAACAACTAATAGATTACAACTTACAAATTATCTGCTGCAATTAAAGTAAATAAAGCCTTGCAAATTGAATCAAACAATTTGCACAGGTGTCCTAACTTCTGTTGATTACATAAAACCCTCTGTCTGTCTTAGAGTAGAGTTTTGTTACTACATCCTCTACTGGACAGGAAAAAAGAGACGTAATCATTTTTGGTATGTATAGCGATGTCTAAAATGTAAAGGAGAAAGTTTGGTAAAGCTCAATGGTTTGCAAGCGCAGTGTAAATTTACAGTAAGGGAGAGAGGAGTAATGACAGAAATGGTGTCCTTAGATCCAAGGCAAGCCTGGATCGATGCAGTGGTGTCGGGAGGCGGGGTAGGGGCTTCAGAGGCTTAGGTTCCTGATCTACTGTACCTAGCACCTGTTTTCTTTCCTTGATTATATAAATGCTCAAACTACATCTATTCAGCCATCTTCTAAACCTGCTTTTCCAGAGCAGGGTCACGGGGAAGCTGGAGCCCAACACAGCTAGCATCGGGCACAAGGCTGGAACAATCCCTGGACAAGGTGCCAGCCCATTGCAAGGTGAACACACACACACATCACAGGGCCAATTTAACATTGCCCATCCACCTAATATAACTTACAAATACATTTTGGGCTAGCTAAATTTTTTTATCACTAACCTACTTCAGCATCTTCAAAATGATATATTATTCTTCAATTTCAGTAGTGCTTATATACTCAACACTCAAGTTTACCAGGGTTTTATACAGCAAGAGTGGAGCAACTGGCAAATGTAGCACTGATCAAACAGGTCATTGATAAAGATTATCCACTTAGTGAAGATCATGGGAGTAACCAATGGAAAGTGAAACCTTAGAATTAAATGACTGGTATAACTGAAATGATTGCTAGTTATTAAACGTACATTTCCTTAGTCCACCATGTTGCATTAAACAAGAGCACATGGGACTGCACCTATTGGTGTAAATAAAGGACTTTTAGGTTAGGGTAAGGGAGTTAGGGAGTTCATCTGTAATGATGGCTAAAGAGTCTTCTTTAATTACTGAGTATTTACTACTAGTAAACTTTACTTTATTTACTGAGTATTTAAAGCCCCTTTTCTAAATTCTCACTGGAATAATTGAAGGAGCATATCCAGAAACATTCTCATTATTTCCTGTCCTGTAAAAATCTAATCTGGGCAGAAAGTAAACTAAATTGATATTGATAAAGACAGAAAGAGACAGAGCAAGCTGTGTTCAAGTTAAAATATATATTTTTTGTTGCATCTGTTTTAACAACTACCTTTGCTGGTAGCAGCTAGTAAGAGAATAACACTCTAGTGCTATTTACTGTATATGTTTGGCTCACAATTCTACCTAAAAATGGATAAAATGTAACCCATTATAGAGCACAAGGAAGAATGAAAATTGATCATTTTTAATCAGCCAATTAGTGTATCTTTACATAACAAAGACACGGTCCATTTATTTTCTTAAACTATTTGAATACTGCTGTCATTTCCTTCAGGCACTAAACATAGACCTGTATACTGGACAGAACACTAGTCCAAAATCTTCTTATGACCACTTTAAAGAGAACTTTCAACTTTTTAGAAGGTGCCGTTATAGCAATGAATTCTTACAATATTTGCCTGACAATAAAAAAAAAAAGTAAACTTTACAACTGTAGAACAGTTTAATATTTGGAATCCTTTCAAAGAAAGTGGTTCATTTCACAGTATAGATATTTTTGCAGGATTTTAAAAGCTAATTTCATTGCAGACCCTACCTTTTAAAGAAAGATTACAATGCAATAATAATTTTGTTTTAATAAGGTGACACTCAACATCTTGTTTTCTTACTGATATTTGCTATTGTTTTGCTTTTGTATGTTATACTTACTTTTTAATGAACAAAACACTTGTGATGATCAGGTGCAGTGGCTTTGACCATATAACTGACTATCATCAGGTGGACAATTTTTGTTTTACTCAGTCTAATTCCAAAATCAAATAAAAGTATTGTTGTAAACTTTGTATGAGAGAGAGATGTAAATTAATCTGATATCAGTAAGGACATTTGTCTCCTTGGATTACTGAAGGATGTCACTCAGCACATAATGACTGAAAGATTCACTCTTTCACTAGATTCCATAACCTGGAGATTATAACTGATTGGATACACTGATGTTATTCTGGATGTGCACTGTTCTCAATACATTCTCCCAGCTTTAAGATTCGGACTGCCTCAGCCCTCATCTATTTATGTATTCATCTAGTTTGCATTTATACATGCGTATAAAAGTATTTTAGTTTGTACTAGGAATACTAGATGCTATGGTATATGAGATGTAAGTCAAGACAGTTTCAAATGTAATCATCTACAGAATATAACAAGTCCAGACAGAGCTTAAAATGAAACAAAACCAAGAGTTTAAGTCATATTTTTTACATATGTGAATAAATTGTGTTTTTAAAACTAGGTGCAACGTTTCAGCTGTTTTTATCTTCACTGGAAGAAAAACTTTATTTTTTGTTATATGGATAAAAAACAAAAGTTTTATTTTCCAATACTTGAATACTTTTGTTTTTCACCATGCAATAAAAAAAATAACAATAAAATTAAGATTGTTTAACTTAGTACAATATCAAAATATTAAAAAACATACTTCACCGTCCATGTAATGAAAGTACACAAAGGCTATTTAGCGAGTACAATTTTATCTTTTATATCTGCCAATGAAGATTTATTACTTTACAGTACTGTTTTTTTAAAGCTTTGCAGTATTCTGCATTCTATTCTGAAAATTAAACATTCAAAATATAAAAGTTACAAAAAAAATGCCCCAAAAAATGTAAACAGATAAAACAGGTTTACGTCCAACAGGCAGCCCCTGAAACACCTTTTAGTTTTATTTAGGAAATAAGCATGAAAGGAATTCTGCAAAAGATGTGCATGTATTTTGTGGGAGTCTAAGATTCTCCCTGTACTGCAACAGAAGGTGACCTGACCTGAGAGAATGTACAATGGACACACAAACAAGAGACTTAGACAAAGTAAAAGAGTGACTCCAGTCATTCGACTATTATTCATTATATTTATACTCCTTTTCCAGGAATGCCCCCATATGATATTGTTAGAATGTCCTAGACACAACGCAACTCTAAAGAAGCAGTCAGTCCTGGAGCAAAATTCCACTTATTCATTAGTATCAGATGGAATAATGGTCTACCCTGGGTGATGTATTTGAATTTTAATATTACATTGTTCCATCTGTTGGCATGGATGGAGTGAGAAAGAGAATCTGCAAGAGCACCAAAACATGACTGTGCCACCACAGAAGAAAAAATAACAATATAGAGTTGGTGTTTACAGGGGGGAAGTTACAGCTCAGTCTAATACTGGTAAGAACCACTTTGTGTGGGTCCTTGTTTATTCATTGGGTGCTATGGAAATGGCCAGGTGCTTCTGAATTGCTGGCCTGAGAAAAGAGTGCAGCTACACTGTTATGTGTAATGTTTTGTGCTCAAAACATTCTTGCTTCAGGATCTACTTTCTTTTTACAAATTACTTTAGCAATATTTAACAATGCAAAGAATACTGAACTTTTTGTAGCTCATCACTGACTTGAATTGATTAGCCTTGATTTTCAAAAAGCAAACCAGAAGTGCACAGGCAAAATAAAATTATGATATTGCTTATTTTTCCTGCCAGACATAAGTTAGATAACTTATTTCAAATGGTGTTACGGCAGCTGATAAGCCCCTCGGACACCATTATTATCAGTGGAGGAATTCAGGATACTAGACAGAAAAACATCCTCTGACATGATAAAAATCAATTTCTGCTAATTCATACTGATTCAAAGAACAACTAAATACTTCCTAAGTCTGTGACTTCATCCTACTGGGTAAAGATAATCAAAGCTAGACAATATTGTGTCCTATCTTCATGGCATACTGTATATTGGGTGCCAGGAAATGAGTGAAATATCATTTGAACGTTATGGACTATCTGAAAATATCAAATATATCTCTTCAGAGCAACAGTGTAACTTTGAGTAGTTTGGGCCCATAGACAAACAGGTATATTTATTTTTTTACACAGAACAGGAAAACTGTTTCACTATAGTCTAGTCTGATAGCTGCCACAGGCGATGTCTTAAAAAAACCCTCAGACAAATCACAAATGATGTTACTAGGTCCCATCTATATTTACTCCTGCCTCTTCAACCACTCTGAGGTATGAGGTCTCTACTAAATTTCTGCAGCTGCATAACCTCTCCTTAATTTTCATACTAGCAAATAGAATTTTGCAGCTTTCATCCTGTTGGTGGTCCTTCTCACACAGATTCTACTGGCTCACTTGTTGACACTGGAATCAATTTACCACAAGTAATGATGGACTTATAATTTAAAATGGCACATGCCACAAGATATCTAACCCAGTGAAAGTGCTTTCTAGAAAGTCACAGGAAACTTAGAGTGTTTGCTGTTAATCAGGTAGATGACTCCACTCAGACTGTAAGTGCTCCTGTCTACTGGCCATTAAATACATTAAAATAATTTAAAATAAACCTTTTTTAACAACACTATATAATTGTGGTACTCATAATAATGCCAAGCTTTATAAAATTAGGTCTCCTAAAGACTTGAACACTTCTAAAGTAATGTGCAGCTCATTTCAAATGCCGGCTTCCAGTCTTATACAGTAATATGAATTCCTGAACCTCTGCAATAATGTTTCCGGAAGGGATTTATTACATTTAATGAACTACAAAGAAACATTGTAAAGCATGTTATTGATCTTGTTATGCCCTTATAAATGTGCTTTTAATCAGAATAATCTTTAAAAAACAGCTGTAAAATTAAGATTATCTTGGCACAGCCACGTTTTCTTTTATGAAGAATACACAATGTGCCTCATCAACAAACTATGTGCTTCTGTATAGTTTTAACTAGGAATAAAGGAAAAAAACATTCTGGATTTTCAGCAAATTGTACTCAAAATGGCACACAGCTTTTGCTTTTGAGTGGTTTCCATTGCACATTATTACCTTTGCAGTTCAACACCTCTAGGAATGGCATGGAAATATTATTCACAGGTATATCCAAGTGTGTAGAAATGGGTGATCCACAGCCAAGCTCATGGCACCACACAGCTGCCAGGGTGTAATGCTGTGTAGTGTTTTCTATACATATCTGCAAATGATCACATATACAATATATTAGTATAACATTAGTATTCTTGAAGTTGGGGTATTCACTTACAAACCAAGCATCTTTGTAACATTCACAACCTTCCCATCTCCGTTGTAGCTTCTTTTGCAGAATACACTGCACTAACCCATCTCACTTAAAGAGTATAACTGAGTTAAAATTAAAATTTATATAGAAGGGTTGCCCAGCTTTAGCAACACATTTTTTATTTGTAAGAAGTTTGTTATGGAATTGCTTGAACATATTTATAGGGTAACTAGATGTAATTGCTAGACTTCTTAATTTTTTTGTATTCTCCATCTAATTTAAAAAAGCTTTCAGTCCTGTAGTTGAAGTCTGTTTTGCACTTCTTCAATAGCCTCAACATAACTCTCAAACCTCTTCTTTGCAGGTTCCAAAGAAGTGAAATTCTGAAGGAGTAAGATGGGATGTAGGGTGGATCAGGGATAACACTCTTCTCAAGTTTAGTAATTGCTTCCTTTATTCTAAAAACTTGTGGTCTTGATTTGACATTTTATAAGAGGCTGAACTTTCACATTTGCACAACTTTTAGAAGTTTGACTGTCCCAGTAAATGACTGAACTAAGTTTTATAATGTCCACTACCTTCACCCCTTCTGCATTCTCCCAAAAAATGGTCATGACTTCTTCTATTGAAAAGTTAAACTTAGACTTCAATTTCTCAGCAGAAGCAGGATAATAACATTTTATTGACTATGTTTTAGTCTCCTGTTCAGAGTGTTAGATCCATGTTTTACTTTCAAAAATAATCTGTGGCAAAAAAACAACTTTCATTTCTACTTCATAAAGGGAGAACACATTTTAACATGCCTCTATCTGCATAGATTTGCAACTGAAAGATATTTGTTGTGGGACACAACAAACTTTTGAATATCCAACGACATCAATAATGTTGTTCACACTACACTTGGATACTGAGACTTAAATTACAGACTTTCTGGGTGTAATCTGTCACTGTTCTCAGATGAGCTCATGAGGATGAAGCAACACTGGCGAGACTGTTGTAGTTGACCAGCCAAAATGATACAGGCCAATTAGTTCTAATTGCCTGCAATTTATAAAGCCATATACTGTAAATTTCTAAACTGCCAGTGAAGTGTCATTATTGACTCCTTCTTATCTGCATTAAATTTCACAACAATCAGTTGTTTAAAATGCACATTACCATAAGGAGAAATTTTTTGAGCCAAATACATAAAGACTAGGAAACAGACTATTCTATGTTACTCTAAGAAGCAGAATTGTAAGGATTAACCACACAATTAATTGCAGATATTTTCTGAATATTTTGACTAAGATCTTACAACAATTTTTGCACAACCCTTGAAAATGAACATTTTTTTTGTGTCATTTATCATGCATGGTGTATTGCAAATTAATCAAATTGTATTACATTGGCTTATATCTGGTTTTCACAGCAAGGAATGCAAGTCACTAATTTTATCTGTTTTGGAATTGTATTCATTTCAATACTACGTATTGACCAAGTATGAAGAAAAATATTCTAAAATAAATATTTTTCAAATACTATAGAAAAAAAACAAAAACTATGAATAAGTACAGAATGTATGTTCGTTACTGAGATCCATAGTGACAAAGATCTTTAAAATAGCATCAATATCCCAGAAACTACAAGATAAAACAATTATATATCAATTTGGAACTTTGCACAGGACTGAATTGTTTACTTAAGCTTAACATGCTTTTAATTGTCATCAGACAACCTCACTTGCATAAAGACCATAAATATACTCCATGTGTGACAGAATAATATTACATAGTAAGCTGAAAGAAGCACGTATTGAGAAGTTTCCAGGAAAGATAGTTTAGTTGCTGTGATATATTTGGTTCCAGAATTTTACTGCAGGTCAGGAAACATTTCACCTGACATACAGATACTTTCCTTGAGTATGAATCAAACAAATCACCAGGACCACATAATAATTAAGTTTCATAATTAAGCCAATAAGCTTAATTTACATCACAGACTCTACCGCGATAAATGAATTTTCGCGAAGTAGGATTCTTTATTTATAAATCGAATATTTTTACAGTAAGAGCATAGAAAACCTGTTTACGACCTTCTAAATAAGTTTTGTAACATCATTAGAGCCCTCTAGACATGAAATAAAATCCTTTAGTCACCATTACACTCGTATTACCCAACATATTAGACAAAATAAGAGAAAATAACACATATTAGACGTTACAAATATCATATTATTATTGTGCATTTAATTACACACACACACAGTTCTTACACACAACCACTAACCTGAGAAAATAGTGCAACTTGTTCGATGATGAAGCGATGAAGATGAAGAGATGTACAGTGATCCCTCCTCGATCACGGGGGTTGCGTTTATATTGTTATATTTATATTGACACGCTTGGGTTTTGCACAGAAACACAGGAGGTTGTAGAGACAGGGACTTTAAAACACTGCAAACAAACATTTGTCTCTTTTTCAAAAGTTTAAACTGTGCTCCATGACAAGACAGAGATGACAGTTCCGTCTCACAATTAAACGAATGCAAACATATCTTCCTCTTCAAAGGAGTGTGCGTCAGGAGCAGAGAATGTCAGAGAGAGAGAGAGACAGAGAGAGAGAAAAGCAAACAATCAAAAATCAATAGGGCTGTTCGAGCTTTTAAGTATGCGAAGCACCGCCTGACAAAGCGGCTGCAAGAAAGGGAGCAATGTGAAGGTAGTCTTTCAGCATTTTTTAGAGGAGCGTCCGTACCCACTAGGCCAGTATGCGAACAGCCCCTCTGCTTACACCCCCTCCGTTAAGAGCAGAGAATGTCAGAGAGAGTGAGAGAGACTGAGAAAAGCAAACGATTAAAAATTAATACCTGCTGTTTGGGCTTTTAAATATGTGAAGCACCACGCTGGAAGCATATCGTATATCTTTGAGTTTTATTTAATACGTAATACGTCCTCTGATTGGGTAGCTTCTCAGCCATCCGCCAATAGTGTCCCTTGTATGAAATCAACTGGGCAAACCAATAGATGAAGCATGTACCATAAATTAAAAGACCCATTGTCCGCAGAAATCCGTGAACAAGCGAAAAATCCATGATATATATTTAGATATGCTTACATATAAAATCCGCGATGGAGTGAAGCCGTGATAGTCGAAGCGCGATATAGCGAGGGATCACTGTAAATGGAATGAACTGTTAAGGGACAGATTGAACAACACATGGCAAGAACAGGAATTTTACTGAACAGTCAGCATGGATTCAGAAAAGGGAGGTCATGTTTAACCAACATGTCGGAATTCTATGAGGAAGCAACAAAATGATATGAACAAAGTGGAGCATATGAAATTATTTATCTTGACTTTCAGAAAGCATTTGATAAAGTGCCACATGAGAGGTTGAGCATCAAACTAAAACAAGTAGGAGTTCAGGGTGTTGTTGCTTGGGTACAAAGTGGCTCAGATACAACAAGCAGAGGGTTATGGTGCTAGGAACCGTATCAGAAATGTTGGTGTTCCAAAGGGGTCAGTGTTAGGGTTGCTGCTAATTTTAATATTGTATATTTAAATGATTGGGATATGAATATAAGTAACATGCTGGTTAAATTTGCAGATTATACCAAACTCAGTGAATTGTCAGATAATCTAGAATCCATCAAACCATTACAAAGGAACTTGGAAAACGTACAGGCTTGGGCAGATTTGTGGTAGATGAATTTAAGAGGTCTGAAAATCGAAAAAAACGTGTTATGAGAAGGTGATGTAGTGGATTCTACACCATCAACTGGCAGAAAGTGTTCAGAAGCCATTAAGAAAGCTAATAGAATGTTATGTTATATAGCAAAATGCAGAGTACAAGTCCAAAGATTTTATGCTAAAACTTTATAACACCGTTTAGGCCAAACCTGGAGTACTGTGTGCAGTTTTGGTTTCTAGGCTGGAACTGAAAAAAGTCCAGACAAACGTGACTTTGCTGATTCCAGGGCTACAGGGGATGAACTATAGGAAAGATTAAAATAAGGAAAATAGCTGGAAACTTGTTAAGGGTAAACATTTGGATGTTTTTCTTTACACAGAGAGCCACTGACACATGGAATATGCTAAGTAGTGTGGTAGACAGCAGGACATTACAGACTTTGAAAACTAGATGATGTTATTTTGGAAGAATTAAGTGGATAGGACTGGTGACCTTTGTTGAGTTGAATGGCCTGTTCTCATTTAGATTGTTCCAATATTCTAATAAAACGTTCCTGCTTAACCCAAAATAAACGTCTAAAAATAACAGAGCATGGAAGATATTTTTCGTTATCTATTAATGATATGAAACTTTGTGAAATATTCTCTCAAAAAAACTTTTAATTAAATAAATTTATTTTCCCTATATGCAATATTTTAATTTAAAACTGTTACTTTTGATTTAATCACTGGTTCTTTCAGGAGCTAAACTAATTATGGAAAACACACACAGCCCTGATATAATATTTACTTATTTTCTTAAAGCAAACTAAAACAATGTAAAAAATACACTAGATTTTTTATTCTTACTCAAGAGTTAAAATAACTAATTGCTAAGAAAATGAGTTCCTCTCGGTAAAAAAAAGATCAAAATATTCATAGTCCTAATTACTTAAATCACTTTCAATTGTTTAAATATACTGTATTCAACCTTCATTTATTATGGAAGCAGCCAACGATTCCAACAATTTGACAGGAATTATGACCAAGATTAATACAAATTACTTAAAAGCGCCTTAGAATAAATACTTTGTATTCTTATACAAACACAAACACAAACAGAACACATTTTAATTTTTATAAAAGATAAATGTGTGGCTATTCAAAAACACCTGGGGCCTCATGTATAAACGGTGCGTACACACAGAAATGTTGCATAAGAACTTTTCCACGTTCAAATCGCGATGTATAAAACCTACACTTGGTGAAAAGCCACGTACTTTTCCATGGTACCTCATACCTTGTCATATGCAAGTTCTCCGCTGGGTTTTGCAGACTGGCAGCACCCAGCATCAAAGCAGTGCTACTGTTCCTGTGTGGTTGCACCTTATTTTCCTGACGCGGCTTTATAAATACACTGAAACTAACCGCATATTGTTTATTAGTGTAACGCATCTGATTGTAATTAACTTGTAACAATATAATGGTCAAGGGAATAGCCATAGTATTCCAAATACCATAACTGCTTTAGCGTTGTTACTCTAACTGCACCTTCTTTTTTCAGCTGCTCCCGTTAGGAGTTGCTACAGCGGATCATCTTTTTCCATATTACTCTCACTGCACCACTCGGAGTATTTATATCACTGTATCTGAGTGTGAATCACAGCAGCAACTGATCAGAAAGAGAATTATCGGTATACAGCTTCAAGGACATACTGTCTCAGCCATGGCAAAGCATTTCTTGCATGGACCTCGCGGTTCAGAAACAGTTTCATCCCAAGAACTATAAACGCACTCAATCAATTCCGCCTTGTAGAACTGTTTGTACTTATAAGTACAATCACCCCACTGTAAACTTGCACTACAGTTATAATATCTCACAACCTGAGCCACTTTATAAAGCGCGTATTTACATATGATGACGATATCATTTTTAAGGTGAAATGCAGCAAAATATGTTTATTATATTATACAGATAAAACTTTAACTTCATTTAAATCTATACTAATAAAAGGCAAAGCCCTCACTCACTCACTCATCACTAATTCTCCAACTTCCCGTGTAGGTAGAAGGCTGAAATTTGGCAGGCTCATTCCTTAAAGCTTATTTACAAAAGTTGGGCAGGTTTCATTTCGAAATTCCACGCGTAATGGTCATAACTGGAACCTATTTTTCTCCATATACTGTAATGGACGTTAGCCCAATGGCCGTGGGGGGGCGGAGCTGCGTGTGACATCATCACGCCTCCCACGTAATCACGTGAACTGACAATGACCGCAGTACATAGAAAAAAAGGAAGAGCCCCCAAAGAGCGCTGAAAAAAAACGCTGAATACTTTATTCACAAGATAAAAGTTTAATGAGAAGACACGAGGTATAAAAGAGACTTTGGATCACTTTGTAACGGAGTTAAAATTGCTGTAGCGAGAAACTTTTAAGTGCCAGGTCTTAGCTAACATTAAATAACGCCGTGGACATCGCTTGATCGCACGAGATAGTACAGGCACAGCTCAGAAGCTTCGATGCATGTACATGAGCGGCTCACGTGAACTGACTATGAACGCAGTACGCAGAGAAAGCAAGACCTCTAAAGAGCGCGGAGAGTTTTGCTCACGTCTGCAAGAAGTGGTGTTTCCTGCACTGCAAAGATACTACAAAAGTCGGGCAGCCGGCACACGCGCGCGTGCGTAGCTGTGCCGGCCTTTGAGACGCTGTGCTTCTGCTTTAAGTGAAAGTAAACACTTTTAATTTTTTTCCCCCTTCTCATGAGCTATAGCCCAGACAACTGTAAACATTTCTAGACCGTGGCAAACTAATATTAAGGCGCTTCGCACTTTCTTTTACACGTATACGATTATGAGGTCGTCAGGTCGGATTATGAAGACACGCACAGGAGTGTAGGACCAACAGTGCCATCACAGCCGATTAATGGCAGGGACGTCTCACCAGTCTACACAAGACCCACCGCGGCCGTTCCCAAAAGGCGCTCATATCGTCAGCGAAGACATCTCTCTACACTATATAAAAGAAAAAGGCAACTTTCCTTTCTTTACACCTTTTTTCCTTTTATCCCAAACCAAAGCCTTTCTCTCTTAACACTGCAGAGGACACAAAACTAATTTTCTTTAATTGCTGGTAATGTCGGTAAGGCACATTACCAGAGGCAGAAATTTGGATGTTCACATAGAAAATGAAATTTCTATACCACAGCCGTCATGTAGCGCCTTTCAAAAGGGATCTACTACTGAGAGATCATCCATATACATTTTGTTTGCTGTTAGTACTGCTCACCTGTTGTGTTACACCGTCTTTAAAATGTAGTTTACCAGAAACCACTCTAGTAATGCTCAATGTAGCTTTACTTCTTAAAACGTTAATGTTTTACTGTTTAATAACTTATAGACTACATTTTATTAATTTTCCCTTGCACTCAGTGACCAAAGCTATACACACACATATAGACACATACATATATATATACACATATATATACCTGTGTGTATGTATGTATGTGTGTATATATATATATATATATATATATTTATATACACACACACACACACACACACACACCTATGTACATTATATATACACACACATACATACATACATACACACACACACATATATAATTTGTGTGTGTGTATGTATATATTTATATATATATATATTGTGGAGGATGGCCGGCCGTTTATCCCGGCCAATACCCCCAAGCCGCCAGGTGGAGCCCTCCTTGCAGCATGGAGGTCCCTAGAAGACCAGCAGGGCATCATGGACAATGGAGTTTTTATGCACCGCCCTGCTGGATGCCATGGGGGCCACAAGAGGGAGCTGCAGGGAGGACCGAAGATTTCTTAGCGCGCTATGACCGGAAGATCATCATAGGAAAAGAGGCGGGCTTCGGGTTGAAAAAAGAACTTTTACCTGACCCGGAAGTGATTGAGAATCACATGGACTGGGGATTGGGAACACTTCCGGGTCAGGAGATATAAAAGGACTGTGAGAGCTTCCAGACGGCAAGCTGAGCTGGGTGGACGGGTGGCAACGCGTCTGGGAGCTGGAGGATTGTTTATTGTTAGTGATTTGTGATTTATGAGTATAGTGGTGGAGAGTGTGCTTTGTGCACTATGGCAATTGAATAAAGTCAGAATTTGGACTTTTATCTGGTGTCTGGAGTCGTGGACAGGGGTTCAAGGGAGTGAGAGTTCCCCAGTATCTACCACATATATATATATATATATATATATATATATATATATATATATATATATATATATACTAATAAAAGGCAAAGCCCTCACTCACTCACTCACTCACTGACTCACTCACTCACTGACTCATCACTAATTCTCCAACTTCCCGTGTGGGTGGAAGGCTGAAATTTGGCAGGTTCATTCCTTACAGCTTCCTTACAAAAGTTGGGCAGGTTTTATATCGAAATTCTACGCGTAATGGTCATAACTGGAAGCAGTTTTCTCCATTTACTGTAATGGAGATGAGCTTCAACGCGTGGGCGGAGTTTCGTGTGACATCATCACGCCTCCCACGTAATCACGCAGTACATAGAAAACCAGGAAGACCTCAAAAAGCGCCAAGAAAACATGCATTATATAATTGAGAAGGCAGCGAAACAATAAGAAGCGGCGAGTGACATATACAACCATATTCATGAGTTCTGCTACTGGAAACAAAGCACGATGTAAACCTACACTTTAAATTAAGTTCATAGACAGGCTGCCGCTGGCGTTTGTAATTTAGTGCCTGCCCATATAAGGCCGTCCGTCAGCGGCAATCCAATAGCAAACTGCCACGGGTAAATATTCACGGGTGAAGGACTGTGCTTATGGAGAGGAAGATGAGATGGTCAGGGTGGTGTTTGACACAAACTCAGCGAAACTGCGAGAGAAAGTTTTAAGTGCCAGGACTAAGGTAACATTAAATACAGCCATGGACATAGCGAGATGGCACCAGCACAGCTGGGAACCTTCGATGCATGTACACCGAGGCTCACGTGAACTGGCGCAGTGCACAGATAAAAGCAACAGTTCCAAAAGCTGAACAAAACCGAATTACACAATTGAAAAGGCAGCAAAAGATATAAAGCGTCTGATACATACAAGCATATTCATAAATCCAACTACTGCGGAAACAAAGCACACGTTGGAAAAAGTCAATGTTCCGCTAAAGGAAGACAGTGTAAAAAAACCCGTGCATGCAGTGTGTCAGGTCTCAGATAAAGAAGAAGACGAGCTGTTTATTGATGCAGTAAGAAACGAATCGATGAATGAAACCTGTCATCTTTACAGCGATTGACAAACACGGAATGTAACTTGAACACAACACATCCTACAAATACGAACCTGATTGAAAGAAATAATGATAATCAAATCCTTGATGACAGCAACACTCAGTAACACTCACAAAACAAATACTGTATATTGACAGTCATGTTACGTTATTTTTAAAATGTTCCCTTTTCTTTTCTAGCTTTTTAACACACTACTTCCCGCTGCGATACGCGGGTATATATATATGTATATATATATATATCCCGATCTACATACTCGAATAATGGATACTTTATTAGCCATCAATGATTGTTTTGGTAAAGCCATACTCAGTGTATTCATTAGATGAGCGGTAAAAAGTAAGAGCGAGGGAGGATGACTTATTGAGGCATGCAGGCTGTAGTCGCGTCAACTCTATCTGAATTGCGATCACATTTGAAAAAATATATCTTTTCAAGTTCTATTTAGTCCATATGTGTCAAACTCAAGGGCAGGGGCCACATCCGCCCGCGTGTAATTATATCCGCCCGAGATCATTTTATATACTGTATTATTGTTATTAAAGCCGGGTATATGAAGCGCTGGTAACACAATAAACTACAGATCCCATAATGCAGCGCTTCAGCTGCCTTGCCGAACACTTACGCGTTAATCAAGTCTACCTTATGATGCTGCAAGTTATTGCGAAGCTAGCTCACACGATGCTGAAGAGAAAAGTTGATTCTGAAAATAGAGCCTTTAAAACCGATGGGAGGCTGAGTATATGTTTACTGAACCCGTGTGTCTCATTTGTGGAGCTAATGTGGCTGGAATTACAGAATTTAATCTAAGACGGCACTATGAGACAAAACATCAGGGTAACCTGAATGCAATGCAGAAGATACAGAAAGCAGATAATTAAATAAGAATCTGACACTTCAGCGGACGTTTTAACCCGTGCACAATCACAAAGTGATTTCAAGTGAAGCTGCTTTTATGGGAGACACAAATGCACCAGTGCACCTTGCCCCACTTTCCCTGTTGCCAAGTAATGTTAAACCAAGTCGTCACTACGGTGTTCCCAAATCGCACTTTGCTGATAAACTGGCGCGCACTGAGTTTGCACGGCGCTTTGGTGACTTTGAAGAACAAAAAGTCCGTCTACATGCGGCTCGAACCTTGTGCATGTTTGGTAGCACATATCTGTGTGAGAAGCTCTTCTCAGTGATAAAGACTAACAAAACAGCACACAGGAGTCACCTCACTGATGAGCACCTGCAATCCATCCTGAGAATCTCCACAACACAGAACCTCACACCAAACAGAAACGAACCTGTGGCCAAAAAAAGATGCCAGGCGTCCAGCTCTAAAATGACATATGAGCAAAGACAACTGAATGATTTGATTTGTTATTGCTGAAAGGAACACATTTTATTTATATTTCCAGGTTTTGTTATGCAGCATGTTCATATTTGAATTTGTATAATTTTGACAGGATATATTTTTATGGAGAGCAAAATCTTTTGGGATATTTAAAATCTAAGTTTATTTTTATATAAAATTACATAAGAGTAAAGAAATTTGAATGTTTGTTCTTTTAACGTTTACTTTATTTCTAACTTGTATAATTTAGACAGGATATATTTTTATGGAGAGCAAAATATTATAAGTTGTTTAAGGTTTGAGTTGATTTATTCACGAATAATATTCCTGTCTGTTTTACCATTCCTACCAAAGATATTTCTGTCGACTAAATAAAAATTCCTTCTATTTAAAATTTAAATAGAACTTGAACAAATCGATAGTTCATAATATCCACGCAGACTTGCACGTAAGAGCGGAGTCATCCGTTTTAACAAGCAGCGTATTGCACTGATCTGAAATAGCTGTGTGTATGTATATATGTAGATATGTATGTATATGTATATATATGTTTATATATGTGTGTGTGTATGTATGTATATATATATGTATTTGTGTGTATATATGTGTGTGTATGTATTTATGTGTGTGTGTATATGTATGTGTATATATGTAGATATATATATGTATGTATATATGTATAGATATGTATATATATATATGTTTATGTGTGTGTGTGTAAATATATATATATATATATATATATATATATATATATATATATATATATGACAACAACACTCATCACTCACAACAGTGACAAAACAATTACATTGACAATCATGTTACGTCATTTTCAAAATGTTTCCTTTTCTTTTTCATTGCTTCTTTAACACACTACTTCTCCGCTGAGAAGCGCGGGTATTTTGCTAGTATATATATATATGTGTGTGTGTATGTAGATATGTATATATGTATATATATATGAAGATATATATGTGTATATATATATGTATATATGTATGTAGACACCGATTCTTCCTCTGCCCAGTGCCACCATAAGCCTAGAGCTGCCCCTGAGTACTGCTGCAATAAATTATTTCATCGAAGGTCGCACACAATCACTGCGTCGTGAAACTCATGTTTAATAACGTGCTTTAACGCCTATCATCATGAAAATATCATGTATACATCTCAGTATTTTAGTTATTCAGAGAACTGTAATATCACAAATGTAATGGATTCTGTGCCCAGTTGGAGGAAGAGAGCTGGTTTAAGAAGCAAGTAGTGATTCACACACATAGAGCACATAGAAGATCAAATACAAAACAAAGCATTTAACATGCTACTTTAATTACGATGTGATTTGAGAAACTGGTTAATTAAACGATTTTAAGGTTAAGTTTATGATGTTCTACTTTAATGACAAAATAAACTATGTGATTAAAGTGGAAATGTCGAGATTGAAGTTGACATTTCGTGCTTTTTCCCACTGTGCCTTTTTTTTCTCTGTACCCTAATAAGCTTTCATATGACACTCAGACAGTGGGCTACAACTCGCCTTTTCACGGCGACTTTGATATGTGACTTCTTTTTTATTTCCAGCACTGTGCGATTTTGTGAACATGAGCTTTCAAGTTTCTCCAACACGCTATGTCACTCGATCAACTTCCTTTTGTTGATTATACCACGGTTTATTTGAACAAATAGTATGTTTTTCCTTTGCCTCCACTTGATATTCGCTGAAATTCTTATATTTTCCCCCGTGCTTTTCCCATTGTCTTTTCACAGAAGGCTGAGCTTAAGGGCGATTTATATTCATTTGCATATTCAAAGAGGCATAATTCTGGGAGGAGTTGGGGCGTTACATAAAGCGCGTGCACGAGCGTTACTTTTCACGCTGATCAGGATTTATGTAGCGGAAGAACGTGGAAGTTGGAGTGCGCACAGATTCCCGCATCTGGATTTTTCTGTGCGTAAGCACATTTCGGCTTTTGTGCTTACGCCATGTTATAGTGCGAGTTCTACGCACGGCGTTATACATGAGGCCCCTGTACTTTTTGTAAATTGTGGTAACTCTGTAAGTAGAAATTGTACATTTTAATGTCTTCATTTTAAAACGGTTTCCTCTAGACAAGTTAAAGAATTTTAAATGAAAATGGGAAAAAAAGCATTTAATTGTCATTAAGTAATGCATGACAAACTGTTTCACTGGTAAGGGGTTGCCAGTGGCAAGGATTATAGGGTGGAGAAACAAAATAAAAATCTTAAAAGAGGAGTTTGCATGTGTAACTGGAGACTATGCCCTAGACACTTAAATGGAGTAGCCATTTCTACAGCTCCGTTTAGAAATATTCAGCATTCTGGGTACTGAAATAAGAGAAAGGTCATGGGAAGCTGGTGAAATTCTAAGAAACTCTCCCAGACATTTAGATGTAAGAAGCACTGCGTTCTCATTTGGCCTAAATGAGGCCCTATTGTAGATTATGATGGGCTGTCAGAGCAACAGTCAACATGTGTGCCTTAAGTTTTAATGTAATGTAAATGGAAAAAAAGGTGTCTAAGAATCTTTGATCTTGCTGAAGAAATGACTGACAGAACAGCCCCCAGTCCCTCGAAGTATACCTAAGGTGGCTTTTAAAGAAATGTTTTGTGAAAAGAATGATGAAAGAATATAAGATAGCACTCGAGAGATGAGCATAGAGTAGTGAACATAAAAGAAAAAAAACTGGGTAAAATGTCTTAAAAGGTGCAAAAATCTCACAGTCATTAGAGAACTTGATTGTGCCTGTTGCAAAGGGAAATATCAGTCAAAATGAATTCAAAGAAAATGTTAATTTGTAGCAATGTGCTCTACATTATGTATTTCCTGTGCAATTACATACATACATTTATGCAGCACTTTCAATTATTTCACTGTACAGAGTAAAAAAAGAATTATCTTAAGCATGACTGTCAAAGGGTGTATCATCATCTTTATGTTTGAAAGTGTACTGTTAAAAAATGAGAATTATGTTTGTGTTTTTTAAAAAGGGTGGCACAGTGATGAAACATAGAAAATTGCACTGGCCATCACAGAGTTGTAAAATATACTGTACTAGCCAACCCACGGCGTACCATACGCCACATAATCAGGCCGTTTTTTTTAATGATTTTTAAGCACAGGGAGAAAATTAACATTTGAAAAATCGGTAATGTAATAAATCAGAAAGAAAAGCAACATTGTAACAATGCACGGAACGAACCAACACACAATCGTCCGTGCAGCGCTCAGGCGCGGAGGGTGGAACGGGAGGAGAGGAGAAGGACATCCACTCCGCTCCCTCTGTCATGCTAGTGTGCTGATTTCTTGTCCAGTATGAACTGCCTGCTCATGTGCCCACCTCCAACTCGTCACTTGAGTCGTTGTCATCTTTGCACAGTCCAGATTCACCTGTGACTCATGTAGACTTTTCATTGCTCTGTGCGGTTTTGGCTGCCTTTCTATATATAATCAACCAAGACACCCAACCACGGTAGTAGCGAGGTGGGAGGGGGGTGTGTACAAAGTGCAGGAGCATCTAAGAAGACGCATGTTTGTCGCGGATGCGAATTGCTGTATGTAGCGTGTAAAATAGTTTGCTATGGTGCACGCGGTCGTGCGTCGGAACCGAAAACTCGGTGTTTAAAGACTGCTTACTTCATTGTGTATACGACTGTAGTTAAATGAAAAGATATAACTCTGGAGAGGGCAACATACAATACAGCATTTTACACGCTTTATACAGCGATTCACATCAGCGACAAATATGAATCTTCTTAGATGGTGCTGTTGCGTCCACCCACGCTCTCGAAGCACATACACTGCCTGGTCATGTGCCCGCTCGCAAGAGCAACTAACAGAGACTCGCCCACCAACTGTAAGACCATGTGATACCCCTCGCAAACTGCTCTACACGCCGCATACAGCGATTCACATTTATGACAAACTGTTTTACACACTGCATACAGTGATTCACAGCCACGACATGATTTTTCTTAGATGGTCCTGTCGCGTCCACCCTCGCAATCGAAGCATACACACTGCCTGGTCATGTGCCCGGTCACAAGAGCAACTGACAAGAGACCCGGCCACCGAGTCTGAGACCATGGGAAACCCCTCAGAAACTGTTTTACACGCCACATACAGCGATTTACATCCGTGACAAACATGCCTCTTCTAAGATAGTCCTGCCGTGTCGTGTGGTGCCTCTGTGTCAACCGGTCAGGCACAGAGAAGGTCAGCTGCTGAGAGAGCGTCTCGACTGTTGCAGGGCCTGCATTGATGAAGCAGGTGAGACGGTAATGAAACAGAGGCACAGATAGCAAGGTGGGTTTGTACAAAGTGCAGGAGCATCTAAGAAGACGCATGTTTGTTGCAGATGTGAATTGCTGTATGTAGCGTATAAAACAGTTTGCTAAGGTGCACGCTGTCATGCGTCATAACCGAAAACTCGTTTTTTAAAGACTGCTCACTTCATTGTGTTTTAACCTCAGTTGTAAAGGAATGTTTTAAGGATCCCATGGGATACCCCTCGCAAACCGTTTTACACACTGCATATGGCGTGGAACGGGAGGAGAGGAGAAGGACGCCCATTCCGCTCCCTCTGTCATGCTAGTGTGCTGATTTCTCGTTCAGTATGCACTGCCTGCTCATGTGCCCACCTCCAACTCGTAACTCGAGTCGTTGTCGTCTTTGCACAGTCCAGATGCACCTGTGACTCACGTAGACTTTTCATTGCTCTGTGCGGTTTTGGCTGCCTTTCTATATATAATCCACCAAGACACCCAACCACGGTAGTAGCGCGTTGGGAGGGGGGTGTGTACAAAGTGCAGGAGCATCTAAGAAGACGCATGTTTGTCGCGGAAGCGAATTGCTGTATGTAGCGTGTAAAACAGTTTGCTATGGTGCACGCGGTCATGCGTTGTAACCGAAAACTCGGTTTTTAAAGACTGCTTACTTCATTGTGTTTTAATCTCAGTTGTAAAGGAATGTTTTAAGCATCCCATGGGATACCCCTCGCAAACCGTTTTACACGCTGCATATGGCGATTCACCTCCACGAGAAACATGCCTCTATGAACAGTCAGTGTGGGTCGGAGGTGCATGTTGCCTCTACGACAGACGAATATAAATAACGCCATTTTTTCTGTGTCATAACATCCGAGTTGGTGGCCGTGGCTCTGCGAGTTGTCGTCGTATCCAATGGTCTTGGAGTTGGTGGGTGTGGCTCCTTCCTACGTGCACCATAGGTGTCTCACTTGTCGGCGGCTTAGTGAATCCATGCCCCTTCCGGCGTGCTTTCCATGGGTGTCTTGCCTTAGTGAATTATATATATATATATAGATGAAGTATATACTGCTCTACCCCTAAGGTGATCGGTGTTATGAGACCAGTCCAGCCTGCCATTGATCTCCAAAGATACCTTTTCAGAGTTTTGACAAATATTCAGTTTATCCTAAATGATGTTACACCAATGCTGGTTTGTCACCTAATCTTTAGCAACTTCAAGAAACTTATATCAGGGTATGTATTATAATCTCTTGTGGACATATTTTTATTTTTACAATTGAAAAAAAAAACATTAATTTGACCGGCACCGACTGAGCTATTTTAAAATGTATTGCAACATTTTTGCAAACATAGATTTTCACTTTCAACCTTCAGGGTATTCTTCTTTGGCTGCTTTTCCATTAACAACAAGAAATTGTAACAACTCATGAAATTTAATGACTTGCTTAAGAAATGCCCATTTTGTGGAATCCATATTCATGGAACTGCTTTACTTGTATGAATTTTCTTTACTAAATAAAGGCAATGCTGGAGGTTCCTCATTTGGGGATTGACTTAGGTAGTAAAAGGTCTCACTGCTAACGTCAACGGTGATCCTGTTGTGTATAGTCCTCACTTTCAATAGATGGCTACAACGTACATTAAGTTTGGGAGTAAATAATCCCAGTGATGCCTTTTGAACTGAAAGTGGAGCATGAAGAAAAAGTATGAGTTCTCTGGCAGAAGGGGCAGATCAAGAGAGCAGGAGCTTAATGACAGAAATGTTCAATTGGATGAGCCACCTCAGTGGACGGATAGCAATTCAGCGACCAGTCTAGGAAAGCCAGGGACAACAACATTTCATTTTTGATTTGCTATTTTTTTATTTTTAAATCTGAAGAAATAAGAAACCAAACCTTTATAGGATGTAATGAGGAAGTATGTCTAACGCAAACCTTTAAATTACTGAAACACTTAATAAAATAACTATGAACAGCTTGAAAAAAATACATTACATACTGGATGCTTTGCTATGGCCTTGTTTCTTGACAGAGCCTCAAATCACTGACACTTTTATATAAAAAACTTTATCAATTTCATACAGTAATTACAAAGATTTAATTGAACTGGACTCATGGTGTTGGTTGTCAAGGAGAACCCACAACACTGGCACATATAACAATATTAGATAAGACAGAATACAGTAATGGTACCATCGATCTATATGATGTTTCACATACACTAATGTGACATACAACAACAATGCAATGTTATTATCCATCCATTCATCCATCCTCTTCTGCTTATCCGAGGTCGGGATGCGGGGGCAGCAACTTGAGCACAGATGCCCAGACTTCCCTCTCCCCGGCCACTTCTTCTAGCTCTTCTGGGAGAATCCTGTGGCGTTCCCAGGCCAGCCGGGAAACATAGTCCCTCCAGCGTGTCCTGGGTCTTCCCCGGGGCCACCTCCCAGTTGGAGGTGCCCGGAACACCTCGCCAGGGAGGCGTCCAGGAGGCATCCTGATCAGATGCCCAAGCCACCTCATCTGAATCCTCTTGATGTGGAGGAGCAGCGGCTCTACTGTGAGCCCCTCCTGGATGACCGAGTTTCTCACCCTATCTTTAAGGGAAAGCCCAGACACCCTGCGGAGGAAACTCATTTCAGCCACTTGTATTCGCGATCTCGTTCTTTCGGTCACTACCCATAGCTCATGACCATAGGTGAGGGTAGGAACGTAGATTGACTGGTAAATTGAGAGCTTTGCCTTACAGCTCAGCTCCTTTTTCACCATGACAGACCAATGCAGAGCCCGCATCACTGCGGACGCCGCACCGATCCACCTGTCGATCTCATGTTCCATTCTTCCCTCACTCGTGAACAAGACCCCGAGATACTTGAACTCCTCCACTTGGGGCAGGATCTCACTCCCAACCCTGAGAGGGCACACCACCCTTTTCAGGCTGAGGACCATGGTCTCAGATTTGGAGGTGCTGATTCCCATCCCAGCCGCTTTACACTCAGCTGCGAACCGATTCAGCGAGAGCTGAAGATCACGGCCTGAAGAAGCAAACAGGACAATATCATCTGCAAAAAGCAGTGACACAATCCTGAGTCCACCAACCCGGACCCCCTCAACACGCTGGCCGCGCCTAGAAATTCTGTCCATAAAAGTTATGAACAGAATCTGTGACAAAGTGCAGACCTGGCGGAGTCAAACTCTCACTGGAAATGGGTTTGAAATACTGCCGGCAATGCGAACCAAGCTCTGACACCGGTTGTACAGGGACCAAACAGCCCTTATCAGGGGGTCCGGTACCCCATACTCCCGGAGCACCCCACCTGAGGGACACGGTAGAACTCCTTTTCCAAGTCCACAAAACACACGTAGACTGGTTGGGCAAACTCCCATGCACCCTCCAGGACCCTGCTAAGGGTGTAGAGCTGGTCCACTGTTCCGCGACCAGGATGAAAACCACACTGTTCCTCCTGAATCCGAGGTTCGACTGTCCGACGGACTCTCCGCTCCAGAACCCCTGAATAGACTTTTCCAGGGAGGCTGAGGAGTGTGATCCCTCTGTAGTTGAAACACACCCTCTGGTCCCCTTTCTTAAAGAGGGGGACCACCACCCCGGTCTGTCAATCCAGAGGCATTGTCCCCGATGTCCATGCGATGTTGCAAAAACGTGTCAGCCAAGAGAGTCCTACAAAATCTAGAGCCTTGAGGAACTCTGGGCATATCTCATCCACCCCCGGGGCAATGCCACCAAGGAGTTTTTTTAACAACCTCGGTGACCTCAGTCCCAGAGATGGGGGAGCCCACCTTCAAGTCCCCAGGCACTGCTTCCTCATTGAAAGGCATGTTAGTGGGATTGAGGAGGTCTTCGAAGTACTCCCCCCACCGACCCACAACATCCCGAGTCGAGATCAACAGCGCACCTTCCTCACCATATACAGTGTTGACACTGCACTGCTTCCCAGTGGACCAGAATCCCCTCGAAGCCGTCCGAAAGTCGTTCTCCATGGCCTCCTCAAACTGCTCCCACACCCAAGTTTTTGCCTCAGCAACCACCGGAGCCGCATTCTGCTTGGCCTGCCAGTACCTATTAGCTGCCTCCAGAGTCCCACAGGACAAAAGGGTCCAGTAGGACTCCTTCTTCAGCTTGACGGCATCCCTCACCGCCGGTGTCCACCAATGGGTTTGGGGATTGCCGCCACGACAGGCACCGACCACCTTACGGCCACAGCTCCGGTCAGCCGCCTCAATAATAGAGGCACAGGACATGGCCCATTCGGACTCAATGTCCCACACCTCCCTCGGGACGTGGTCGAAGTTCTGCCGGAGGTGTGAGTTGAAGCTACATCTGACAGGGGACTTTGCCAGACATTCCCAGCAGACCCTCACAACACATTTGGGCCTATCAGGCCTGACCGCCATCCTCCCCCACCATCGAAGCCTACTCACCACCAGGTGATCATTGAACTGAGGCCTAGGGAGTCCTGGTGCCAAGTGCACTTATGAACACCCCTATTCTTGAACATGGTGTTCATTATGGACTATCCGTGACGAGCACAGAAGTCCAATAACATTAATTCTTAATGCTAATATTATAAATGTTGATTGCTCTATAAGTGTCTGAATTTACCACAAACTTTCCATTTCACAACAAAATGATATTAAAGGTGAATACAAAATTCATGGTTGTCTCAGTTAATTTTAAGGTAATTCTCATTAGGTAGACTGAAATAGACAATTCTATACACTTACTGTAATTGTTGAGTCCCTGGAGACAGAGGATGTTGACATGAAAACCATAAATAGGATAAAGTTGTAGATGTTTGAACTTATCCTTTGACACCAATACTTCTTTGAGCAATACTCCTTTCCTCTCAAATAACTGTAATTTTTTTATATTACACTTTAAAAAAACATTTTACTGTGTGCTATAAAAGATTTCCTCTAGGAAGATTCTTTCTGGGGATGTTTCAAATGCAATTTCTGCTATTTAACCATTTCTTACTGATTAGTATTATGGTTTTGGAACATAGTTATTTTTTCAGTTAATCTAACCTTAACCTATTTGCAATAGTTCTGGGCTTAATGTGGAAATTTCAGTTAAAGATCTGCCAATGATTCATTTTAGGTTTTCAACATATGTTTCCAAAGCTGAATTTAAATTTAAGAACAAATAACATGTGCTTGGAATTTTTTTCATTTTCCAATGAATACTTAAAGATCAGTGCTAGTCCTTCCACAAACCCACAGAAATAAATAAATAGTCCTGAGGAGATTGTAAATATTAAAATTTCAAACATGATAGTGTAGTGGCGAACATTGATACCTCACATATCCAAGGTGGTAAGAATAAGGACCTGGCCCATTTCTTGTACATACATAGCAGGCATGGTCTTTCTAGGTCTGTAAGGAAATACTTCAGACATTCAGGTTTCTTATCATATGTCAAAAACACATAGTACATATACACAGTAGGTTAATTGGTAAGTTTAAATTGACACAAATAATTGTGGCTGTAGTTATGAGACTTGTGATGGATTGATGTATTTTCTGTGGCTGGTGTTTCCTGAAGAATGCACGTAGAAAATCTAGGAAACACGGCATAAACTCCAATAATCTAATTAAAATTACTATTTTAGAGGAACAATATATTAAAACTATAAAAACAGATCACAGAGTAAACAAAAAATACACACAGAGTGGCGCTAATAAAAATAATTTAGTTCCTATTCCAAATATTAATAACGCACATAGTATTCATCTCTGCACCTCCGAAACATTAAATATGGCATTACGTTTTTTATCAACGATCTTATTAGTGATAAAAAAATAGATTTTATTGCACTAAGTGAAACGTGGCTCAACTCAGACGGCGCGGCTGTTTTAATCGAATCTGCGCCTCCGGATTACAGTTTTACTCGTGCAGACCGCCAGGGAAAAAGGGGAGGCGGTTTGGCGAACATTTACTCGAGCCGGTTAAAATGTAAAGATGTCAGTTTTGGTAAGTTCAAGTCCTTTGAGTATCTCGCCGTTGTTATCCATGGAGATTCTCAAGTTCTAGTATTATCCGTGTATAGACCTCCAAAATTCAACGTGTCTTTTTTTGAGGAATTCTCTGACTTAATGTCAATTTTAATTACTAACTATGACACACTCCTAATAGTTGGCGAATTTAATTTTCATATAGATAATCAGTGTTATCTAAAAGTAAAAGAATTTATGAACCTCCTGGATTCTTTTGATTTGAGGCAGCTCGTAAATCAACATACACATAAAGCAGGTCATACGTTAGACTTAGTGATTACTAAAGGACTGAAAGTTGATATAAAGCAGATCACTGTTATTGGTGTATCAGACCATTTTCTTCTACTTTTTAATATATCTTGAGAGGCGCTGCTATTTCTCCAAGATTATAAATAACAATGCTAGTAATCCCAGAGTCTTATTTTCTACGATTGATCGCCTACTAAACCCAGGTAACTCAAAGGAATGCCTCCTAAGTACTTCCAGTAAAACCTGTGAGGCTATCACTGTATTTTTCAATCAAAAAATTAATGATATTAGAAATAACATAATATATCCCTCCAACACTAAGGATCCTCCTAAACCCCAGCATCCTGTTATAAACAAATTAAACTCTTTCACTAGGATAGATTTACCTGATTTACAAAAAATAATATCTCAATTAAAATCCTCCACCTGCGTCCTTGACCCAATACCAACAAGGTTTTTCAAAGAAGTATCAGGCGTGCTAATTGATAATGTTCTGGACATAGTAAATTTGTCATTAGATACGGGGGTCTTCCCAGACTGTCTTAAGACTGCTGTAGTTAAACCCCTTCTTAAGAAACATAATCTTGACCCTCGGCTCTTGAAAATTTTAGACCCATCTCTAACCTGCCTTTCTTAAGTAAAGTTCTGGAGAAGGCAGCCATTATGCAGTTAAATGACCACCTCAATAAACATGCTATTCTTGATAAATTTCAGTCGGGTTTTAGAACAAATCACAGCACAGAAACTGCACTTGTTAAAGTAGTAAATGATTTGCGAGCACACACAGAGAACACAGACAGAGGCCATTTATCTGTTCTCATCCTCTTAGATCTGAGTGCTGCATTTGACACCATTGATCATAATATTCTTAGAAATCGCCTTAGTCAATGGGTGGGCCTCTCTGGCAGTGTCTTAAATTGGTTTGAATCCTACCTGACAGGGAGAAAATATTTTGTTAGTTGTGGTAATTACAACTCAAAGACACATGATATCCGATATGGTGTTCCACAAGGCTCTATCCTGGGTCCGCTGCTCTTCTCAATCTACATGCTTCCGTTAGGTCAGATTATCTCAGGGCACAACGTGAGCTACCACAGCTATGCTGATGACACACAGCTGTACTTATCAATAGCACCTGATGACCCCGATTCTCTTGATTCACTAACACAATGTCTGACTGGTATCTCAGAATGGATGAATAGTAACTTTCTCAAGTTAAATAAAGAAAACTGAAATCTTAGTGATTAGCAATAATGGATACAATGAGGCTATTAGAAATAAACTGGATACATTAGGATTAAAAGTCAAGACGGAGGTAAAAATTTAGGGGTAATTGTTGACTGTAATCTGAATTTTAAATCGCATATTAATCAGATCACTAGGACAGCATTTTTTCACTTAAGAAACATAGCTAAAGTTAGACCTCTTATATCACTGAAAGATGCTGAGAAATTAGTTCACACATTTGTTTTCAGTCGACTAGATTACTGTAACGCACTCCTCTCAGGACTACCCAAAAAAGACATAAATCGTTTGCAACTAGTGCAGAATGCAGCTGCTAGAATCCTAACTAGGAAAAGAAAATCTGAACACATTACTCCAGTTTTGATGTCACTACACTGGTTACCTGTGTCATTCAGGATTGACTTTAAAATTCTGCTTATGGTTTATAAAGCCTTAAATAATCTCGCCCCATCTTATATATCGGAATGTCTGACACCTTATATTCCAAATCGTAACCTTAGATCCTCAAATGAGTGTCTCCTTAGAATTCCAAGAACAAAACTTAAAAGAAGTGGTGAGGCGGCCTTCTGCTGCTATGCACCTAAAATCTGGAATAGCCTGCCAATAGGAATTGCCAGGCTGATACAGTAGAGCACTTTAAAACACTGCTGAAAACACATTACTTTAACATGGCCTTTTTATAACTTCAATTTAACTTAATTTAACTTAATCCTGATACTCTGTATGTTCAATTTCCTCATAATAACTATTCATGGTGGCTCTAAAATCCATACTGACCCCTACTCTCTTTTCTGTTTCTTTTCCGGTTTATTTGTGGTGGTGGCCTGCCACCTCCACCTACTCAAAGCTTCATGATGCTCCAACAATGATGGATGGATTAAAAGGCAGAAGTCTACATGACCATCATCATCAAGCCCTTCCGTGAGAACCCTAAATCCAAAGAGGATTGTTTCATTTATGTTAGGTAGAATGCCCAGAGGGACTGGGCGGTCTCATGGTCTGGAATCCCTACAGATTTTATTTTTTCTCCAGCCGTCTGGAGTTTTTTGTGTTTTCTGTCCCCCCTGGCCATTGGACCTTACTCTTATTCGATGTTAATTAATGTTGATTTATTTTGTTTTCTTATTGTGTCTTTTATTTTTCTATTTTTTATTATGTAAAGCACTTTGAGCTACTGTTTGTATGAAAATGTGCTATATAAATAAATGTTGTTGTTGTTGTTGAAGAGGCATTAGCTCTCTTGGAAATGTGTTCTTTTGAAATTGTGGCATATTAAATAACTAAACAATTTCATAATATACCAGAGAAGGCGATATCCCTCCCATCGTGATTACGGTACAAGAATCACATGAGAAAAAAATATCTTTTAGCTTACATTTACTGGCCGGTTAACTTGTTACAGACGGGGAGGTATATGGACAGACTTTATCCAGGTGGGAAATCTGGATCAACACAGTCAGCCATTTTCTCGTCCCCATGCTGGGAGGTTTTTCGAACTTTGTCGACACCGCCTCCAAGGGTCTGGCTGTTGTCCAAGCCTTTATAATGTCTTGCTTCACTTGCTGGTCTTCTCTGTCTCCAAACAAGGGCTGAATTCCTCCTCCACAAAATACAGAAATATCATAGTGCTTACATGCTGGTTCTCATTCTCCCAATAAGGAAAGATGTTTTTGTGCTGACAGAGGACAGAAATACACTATCCTGTGTTTAAGCTGACTATACAAGCCTCCAGTTGTCTTTGGCTATCTAATGCAATGCTTGGCTAGCAATTCTAACTGCTGAGCCCCTGTGTGCCAAATTTAACATGCACATGTGAATAAAACTCATAACAGTATTGTTCAGATATAGTGACATAAAAAAAATGTAGTATAACAGCTTGTCCCAGGTTCACACCTCATATTTGCAGCACAGATTGTGGCACCTATCATGGATAAGATGGGATAAGGAAGCCAATGGATAGACAGGTTTCGCAAAAACATTCACACACTAGAACTATAATTCTATTATTTAAAATTTCTACTTGCTTACAGTATATTTTGCAAAACTCATTTATGTGATCACTATTATGCTGAAAAACACATCTTTGATGTTGCCTATGAAGAACATAACAACAAGATTGATTACATTGTGGACATAATGTTGAGCAGGTGCCCTTTATAATTACTAAAAATAACATGCTGATTACAGTCGGCCCTCGTTTATCGCGGTTAATCAGTTATAGACTCTACCGCGATAAATGAATTTCTGCGAAATAGGATTCTTTATTTATAAATCGAATATTTATGCAGTTAGAGCATAGAAAACCTGTTTACAACCTTCTAAATACGTTTTTTAACATTTTTAGAGCCCTCTAGACAAGAAATAACACCCTTTAATCACCATTACACTCGTATTACCCAATATATTAGACAAAATAAGAGAAAATAAGACATATTAGACATTACAAATATCATATTATTATATTGTACATTTAATTACACACACACACACAGTTGTTACACACAAAACCACTAACCTATGAAAATAGTGCAACTTGTTCGATGATGAAGCAATGAAGATGAAGAGATGTACTGCACAGCAAAGAAGAGCAAGGTTACTACTCCTCTGAAGGCACACCCTCAGTAGGAGAGTCTTCAGGTGGTGCAGTATCTTCAGCAGGTGCGTCGTTGTCTTCTTCCGCTGAAGGAGTACTAGGAGTAGGCAGTGGGTGTCTGGGTGCGCGGCTGAAAAACATCATGATAGGAAGTTGCTGGCGCTGTCTTTTGATAGGCTTTTGTAGGGTTCTATCGCTCCAACAAGTGCATTCTGGAACCGTAATGCACGCATCATTTGTGGGTCCCATTCACCAATCATGTCCTGTACTACCTTAATAGTTCTCACGACTTGCGAGAGGCGGTCAAGTGTAAGGCCAACTTCCTCCTCCTGACCCCCAGGAACCTCTGGCTGCTCTTCCTCCTCACTTGCAGACTTAGTCATCTCCACCAGATCCTCATCAGTTAAGGGATCCGAATATGACTCCAGCAGCTCATCCACGTCATCGCGAGTCATATCCGCGAAACCTTCTCCTCCCAGCATTCGGGCTAGCCTAACTGCCTAATCCACTGCCGAGTTCCTTATATCCTATGGGGTGAATCCTCTGTAGTCGTGGACAATTTCAGGCCATAACATCTTCCAGCTGGCCTTCACGGTCTCCGTCTTTATGTCCTTCAACGCAGCCTGGATGTTCTTCAGACAGGTCACGATGGTATACTGCCGCCAGTACTCCTTCAGCAAGAAGTTCTCCTCAAGGTCCATGCCTTCAACGAGGTGCTGCAGGGTATTTCGTGTGTAGAGGGCCTTGAACGCACGAATAATGCCTTGATCCATGGGCTGGATCAGCGAAGTGGTGTTGGAGGAAGGAACTTGATCCGCACACTGTTGTAGGATAGGTCTTGCGCATGACCTTCAGCATTGTCCATAAGGAGAAGGACATTAAACTCGAGTCCCTTCTCCACAAGATACAGCTTGACTTGGGGGAGCACTCGTGGAACCAGTCCAATGACAGCTGCTTCGTGATCCAGCCCTTGTCATTGTGCATCCAATGCACCGGCATCAGATTCTTGTTTTTATTCTTCAGGGCCCTAGGGTTCTTGGCCTTGTAGATTAAGGGCAGGCTTGAGCAAAAATCAATCAGCATTTCCACACATAACGATAGTCACGTGATACTTATACGCCTTGAAGCCATGGACCTTGGCCTCATCCTTGAAAATGAATGTCCAGGAAGGCATTCTTTTCCAGAACAGTCCTGTTTCGTCCATATTGAACACCTGTTCTGGGTGATATTCACCCTCCTCAAGGATGTTCTGGAACGTGTTGTTCACGTAGTCCTCTGCTGCAGGCTGGTCAGCAGAGGCAGCTTCTCCGTGTAGAATGACACTCTTCAGATGATACCTCTTCTGGAACTTCTCGAACCAACCCTTGCTTGCTGTGAAATCCATGAACATTTCAGAAGCTCCTGGTTGAGGTTCATTTGGCGTAAATCGCTGATAGAGCTGCCTCGCCTTCTCCCGGATGACCAGATGATCTAATGGAATGTTTTTCTTGCGGCTTTCGCTGATCCAAACAGCTAGGGCAGACTCTGTTTTCGCTATGAACTTATTAAGACTTGTCACGACGCGCTTTGCTTCCTTGTTGAAAGAGACAGTAGCCATTGCACGGATGTTCTTTTCATCTTTACAGATGGAGTGAACGGTAGACTCATTCAAGTCGTAATGGCGGGCAACCACCACGATTTTCTTGCCATCTTTGATCATATCCAAGAGTTTCACCTTCTCCTGGATGGTAAGCATCTTCCTCCGCCTCTTAGTTTCATCGTCAGAAGGCCTGGAAGAAGCAGCACATTTAGGAGCCATCGTGGGGCTCAGATAAAAGTTCTCAGAAATCACAAGCACTTACAAGAACAAAGACGCTTCTGATGCGTAGCGATGTAGAAGCGTGTATGAAAAAACAAACTTGCATGAGGCTGAGCCAATCAGTGGCCAGGATAGGAAGAAGATAGGATAGCCAATCAGTGAACAGCACGCTCTTATTGGCTTGGTTTCACCACACCCAATTTTTTGGAAAAAAGTTATTGCCCACACAAAGAGTGGTCGAGTGGTTGCACCTGGCGTTGAAGGATTTGCGGGGGTGCTCAAATACATAGGATTACAGTCCATACATACAGTAATTTTAATTTTAATTGTAATACAGGGGTGTATAATTGACTCAGACAACCGAGCGTGCGCTGTATCATTTTCACTGTCTCAATCAACTTTTTAATGAATATATTTGAAAAGACCGTGATAGAGTGAAGCCGCAAAAGTCGAAGCACAAAGTGGTGAGGGACGACTGTATATGGATTTTCTCCTGAAACAATAAATCTAGTGGCTCAAAGTGTTTGACTTTTAACAGTTTTCTCTAAAAGAGCCCTTCTATTAGGCTTTCTGCACACCCAACATCATCCTCATTCTATTTCAAAGAGAAATGAGATTCGTCACTGAAAATTAATCGGTGATAGTGTACTGCCCAGTGCTGTATTTCTTGAAGCCACATAAGACTATGCTGAGGTGTCTGAGACAGATATTGCTTGGGATGGGACAGATGATAATGATCTAGCTTGTTAATGTAAGTTGTGAAAGAATATGTTTGATTACTGCCTTGTTTTCTGTAATTGCCTACCAACCAAAAGTGTATTTCAATCTACCTGGTACAGTGGAACCTCGGTTCACGAACGTCTCGGTACACGTACAACTCGGTTTACGACCAAAAAGTTCGCCAAACTTTTGCCTCGGTTCATGACCACACACTCGGTATAGCCAGTTTCCCTTTCGGTTTGTGCGTGCCAATGATCTCCGCACGTGTTGCATTGTTCTCGGTCAGATGTGCGTGCTTGCACGTGCATGCGTGCTTTTGCTGTGAACTCTTTGTGCTCTATTCCATTTCCCTTCCGGTTCATACGCGCCGATTACTGTATTTAAGCACGTGTTGAGTCGCTCCCTGTTCATTGTTCTCAGTCAGACGTGCATACTCTACCTGTGATCTCTTTGTGCTCTACAGTATTTCGTGTGCTTTTGCAGTTAACCATGGCTTCTAAGCAAGTAAAGAGTGGTGAGAAGAAAGTTTTGAAGAAAATTTAAATCGAAGTAAAGAAAGAAATTATTGAAAAGTTTGAGTGTGGCGTTCGTGTTACTGATCTTGCCGCCGAGTACAAGAAGTCAAAATCTACGATTTCGACTATTCTAAAGCAGAAAGAATCTATTAAAGCAGCTGATGTTGCAAAAGGAGTTACAGCGTTAACCAGGCAGAGGCCTCAAGTGCTGGAAGAGGTGGAAAAACTGTTGCTAGTGTGGCTGAACGAGAAGCAACTTGCAGAGGATAGCGTAAGCGAGGTGATGTTATGTGAGAAAGCCAGGAAGATTCATGGTGGTTTGCTGCAAAACTATCCTTCTACGAGTGCCAAAAGTGTGGAATTTAAAGCCAGTAGAGGATGGTTTGAAAAGTTTCGCAAAAGAAGTGGCATTCATAGTGTGGTAAGGCATGGAGAAGCTGCTAGTTCCAACGCTGAAGCTGCGGAAAAATTCATGAAAAATTTCACAAAATTAGTGGAGGACGAAGGCTACATCCCGCAACAAGTCTTCAACTGTGACGAAACCGGATTGTTCTGGAAAAGGATGCCGAAGAGGACCTACATTACCCAGGAAGAGAAGGCTATGCCCGGCCATAAACCAATGAAGGACAGGTTAACCATTTTGCTGGGTGCTAAGGCTAGTGGCGACGTAAAAATCAAGCCGCTACTCGTTTACCAATTTGAGAATCCTCGTGCTTTCAAGCAGCACAATGTAAACAAAGCCAGACTGCCTGTGATGTGGAGGGCAAACACAAATTTTAATGCGTAGGAAAAGGCAAGTCACATTAGATCTCTATTTCACTAAGTCTGATCCACCAGCTAAACAGCTAAAAACACCAGAAACCCAAGAAATCACAATAGAGAAAACACCTGAAGGAAAACATCCCTCCATCGCAGAGCTGGAAACTCCCTCAAAACTGTAACCTCCTCTCCACCCACCCACCACTTCATGCCAGAACTCAACTCATGCAGGGTTAGTTTTCTTGGTGGTTTACGGTTTTTGTATTACGGATTTTTCAAAAGTTAATTTTTCAGTTCGTAGCGTGAATTGTTGCAATGTTACTTTTCTTCTTTTTCAAATGTTCATTTTTTTTCCCTGTGCTTAAAACTCATTTAAAAAAAGCGTTTACAGGGAGTGGTTCGTAGCGTGATTTGTTGCAATGTTACTTTTCTTGGTGGTTTATTAAATTACAGATTTTTCAAATGTTCCTTTTTTACCCTGTGCTTAAAACTCATTTTAAAAAAAGTGTTTACTGTACAGCGATCGGGTTGTAAGGCTATTAGCGTGAACTCCTGTAATGTTACTTTCTTGGTTGCTTGTGGTTTGTTTTTAAATAAAATTCGGATTTGTTCAAATGTTCCTTTTTTTTTTCCCTGTGCTTAAAACTCATTAAAAAAAAGTGTTTACAGTAATCAGGTCATAAGGCTATAGCGCAAACTCTTGCAATGTTAGTTTTCTCTGTTGTTCAAGGTTTACTATTAGATGTGCATTCTATTGTATAATTAACTATATTTGTGCTTCAAAATCTTTAAAAAAATACATTTACATACAGTTCGTACGGTCTGGAACGGATTCATTGTATTTACATACAATCCTATGGGGGAAATTGCTTCGGTTCACGACCAACTCGGTTTACGACCAGAGTTTTTAAACGAATTATGGTCGTGAACCGAGGTTACAATTTACGTCTTTCTTCTGGATGGCTCTATCAAAGGTCAACATATATTTGCCCTTTTAGCAATACATGTAGAGAAATTGAGGCATTAGAATGTCAATTTTCTTAACTACACTCAAGCTCAACAGATGTTGAGTTCATTAAAACCAGTTTTTTGTGGCTTGGAGTGCCTTAAAATTGTGACATGAATCATTCTAATCTACTTCTTCTTGCTGGGTGTGTGCATGGGACATTTCATAATTACTCATGTTCTACTGGTGTAGTACAAATTCTTATCCTAGTCAGACTGTTAGTGCAATTCCTAGGAGTAATTCTAAAACACTTGATAAATACTGGCACAGATCTGAACCTAATTGAAAATGTACGGCTGGACTAGAAAAAGCTGCTCACTCAAGATTCCCATGCAGCTTGACAGAGCTTGAGCAGTTTTGAAAAGAAGTATGGGCAAAAATTGCAGCGTCCAGATGTGCAAAGTTTACAGAGACCTGTGCACAAAGATTAAAAGTTGTAATGGCTGCCAAACATGCATCTAAATAATGACTCGACGGAATTGAATCAATCAATATTATTATTTTGAATTTTATTAACTGTAATTAATTTAGACCAAGAGTTCCCAAAGTGGTCGATATCGACCCCCCTGGGGTCGATTTGAACTTTCTAGGGGTCGATAGTTTCAATAAAACAATTTGGGGGTCGATGACAGCAAAAATAGACTGCCTTACTACTGCTATTTGTTTGTTACTTCAAAATATCTATGATTCCAACAGGTACCTAATTAAGAAGTAAAATAATTCAAAAAAACACTTAAATATAAAAACACATTACATACCAAACTTGCGAACGAAAATGTAAAATGTGTCATTAAAAGAGTCACACGTAAGAATGTATGAAAATACATATAGCACAAACATCGAATGTATCAAAGCAAGTGTGGACATGAAAAACCGTTGCATGTGACTAGGGGATCAACGGTTTTTAATAAAGGGGTCTGCGGCCGAAAAAAGTTTGGGAACTCTTGCTTTAGACAATTAATATTAATGACTCTTTTTCTGTTTCTCATTGTTAAAAGAACCAAATAAAATGCACTGTGATTTGATGTTGTATAAGGATAAAATGTGAAAACTTCCAATTGGGTGAATATTTTATAGACACTATATATTTAGCTTGTAAGTGTGATATTTATATATGGCAAATGACAGAATATATTTTAAAAACTTTAATAGAGTGCTGTATAATATACTTGTTATACACCAGGCTAAGTAGATGGTCAATAGGAAAAAAAACAAATTTTGCTAAATTTTAAATTTGTTTTAAGTATAACTTGCAAAATTTTAACAAAATGCTGGAACTCTATTTTAATTCATTCATCATAAAACAAATCAATACACACAAGCAGGGGAATATTTACTTGCAAAGATGCTTGCTGAGAAATATCTTACTATGCATTTTTTATAGATATTGGTAACTCATGCTCTCATTATTTTACATGATAACAGTGACAGAAACATGTTTATATAACTTGATTTTCTTCTCGAGGTCATGAGTCGGAAAGACCTAGTGGCATTATTTCCCGAGGGAGGTACTGGAACAACTGATGCAATACAGAATTTCCTCCTCTTTCATTGTTTTTGGGATGTTAAGCTGTGAAAACACTACAGGTCTATAGTTTTATATAACTCCTCAGTTTTTCCAGTTTTTCTTCGATTTAATCAGTTGAAATGCAATGAATGACCTGAAATGGTGAATAAGTAAGCAATAACTTACCGGAGGTTTAAATTTAAAGTTTAGATTAGTAAAAACTTCAAAAAAGGAAATATCAGAATATTACAAATGGGACTTCTTCAGGGAACAACTTTGTCCAGTTTGCAGTAGTCTATAGCCGGTATTTCAAGGCCCTATTATAATCTTTAAGGAATTGTTTTCTTACTACCACTTGCCCTGTCTAACCTGCAGCATAAAATCATCTCTTCATAGTAGAAACTGACACTTGCTTTTGCTGTTAAGCTCTGCTTGAAACTATACTGTGAGGTGTCTATCAAGTTGGTGACCTTCAGAAACTTGTCTTCTGATTGGGTTGTGACTTTGGGTCTGCCAGATCTCTTCCTATCAGAGTTTCTTCTAGTTTTCTTTGGATTTTGTAAGACATCGTACTCACTGACACTTTGATTTTTTTAAATTTATTTACAGTAAATAACTTCTAAGGTTAACAATGCTCTGTCTCATTTCATTTGTTAATTGCTGTTTTCTGGCCATTATTACTGGAATATTGTCCAAGTAGTACCTCAAAGAGTGTTGTAACACAGTCTGTTCCAACTCTGCTTCAAGACAGACAGAGGGTTTTTAAATAATCAAAAGAAGTTGGAAACCTGTGCAGATTGCTTGCTTCAAGTTGCAAGGATTAATTTACTTTATTTGCTACAGAACATCTGCAGGTTACATTAGTTGTTTCATGAAGAAGGCCTATTTGTAATATTCTGGTATTTCCTTTTTTCTCTTTTTATTAAAGTAAACTTTAAATTTAAACCTCTGGCAGTTTACTGCTTACCTTTTCACCATTTAGGTCATTCATTGCATTTCAATGCATTGCATTTGGAAAATCTGAGGTGTTCTAAAACTTCTGACCGGTAATTTATATGTAATGTTGACGACTGCTTTTAGCATTGTTTCAAAGGTGATGATTGCCAGATGCTCAGTTACCTGTCCAGTTAAGAAACAGTAATAGACTCTTCAAGTCTTCTTAATGTTCAGAATGATCTCAAGTTCCTCCACACAGTAGGAAAAAAGCCACAGTCATCTATATAGTAAAAGATAATGGCTCATTGTCAGGTTTGTCTTGGCTTCAAGGTGGTATAGGTTAAATCACTTCCTTTTACCTCACTATTTGATTTCAGTGTCATAGGGAAAACAATTGGAGAACAAAAGGAAAATTATGTAGTTATAAATGGTATAAAAGTATAGGTATTCCCAAGAGATTTCCAGCACAGTTCCAGAGACAGTTGTTTACCACAAACCACTAATAGTGATAAATATTGGTAGGACATCCAAAATGCTTATGTCAGGTCAGGACATGTGATTTACGTCAATGATGTACAGGCTTATCTTTTCTGCTCCTAGTATTTCTCTTGAATTTAACAGGCTAATTTATCATATCAGTAGTGCCATGGAATGCTCTGAATCTTAACCGGGATTCACCATAAACTCTATCATCATGTTGGAGTAGCTGCCCAAGGAAGAAATGGATCAGGTTGTTGATTATATTGAAGGTGGTGACAAACTTGTTTAATATTGAAAACAAAAAATGTATTTATTATTATTAACATAAAGCATCATCCATGTAATGCCATCAGTTACCAAATGCTTCTCTTTTAAATAAACATGATTTTTGTTGGCCTTTGCAGCTGCCTTTAAGCAAAAAGCTTAAAGCTTAAAATGGTCCAATGTATGTTTCTAACTCATATATATTGTCCCATTGGGTCATCCAATGGCAAAACCTGTTATAGTTAAACAAACCAGTCCAAGTATTGATGTAGTTGACTACGACACAGCCTATTCAGCTGTACTAACCCCATCTCAATATTCAGAAAACTTCAAAATGCCATGTTACATTGAAATACTACTTTATTCATTGCTTAGTAGGGTTTCACATGTATGAATAAGGTTTCTTATGCATTTCTGATCTTTCTTATGAGTCAATTTACATAGTAGATACCACTGGAAGTCATTTTAATTTGAACAGTTTTCCTATTATTTAATCTTTTTTGCTTGTTGCATCTATCAAATAATCTATACAAATCACTGACCACAGGCCACTAGCATAATCACTATGAACATAACATTCTTGAACAGGTTGAGATACACAGGGGCAGAACTAGGCATAAGGTTGGGAACATGGTGCCAGTCCATCACTGGGCACATTCACATACAAACCTATCCTCACATTCACAGCCAATTAACCTAACCTGTATGCTTTTATTAATGTGAGAAGAAATAAAGTACCCAAGCAGACATGATAAGTATATGATACTCCAAAAGCACAAGAACCAAGCAGGGGATTTAAACCCAGGATGTTTGATCCAGTAGTCAAAAGCATCACCATACTGTCCTACAAAAACATATAAAACCAAATTAGATCTAAAATAAGTACTTTTTTTATTATTATGGAGACTTTTTCTGTCTGTTGACAGAATGGCACACAATCAGACAACAATGAAATGTATACTTTGCAGTCTTCTGCCACACAGCTTTTTTTTTTTACAATGATTTACTAAAGACCAAACCTATTACATGCATTTAGTTAAAAATAAGATTTAAACAATTTATTACATGAACTTGGTACAATGCACTTTTCGAAATAAATCAATATCAAAATTAATAAAGATTTAAAAATACAGGATTATCACAACATCTTTCATATATTCTGCAATTGTTTACAGTTAGTGCAGAATGCAGCAGCAAGAATCTTAACTAGAAAAAGAAAATTTGAGCACATTTCACCAGTTTTAGCATTGTTACAAAGGTTACCTGTGTCATTTAGGGTTGACTTTAAAATACTACTACTGTAATGGTTTACAATGCTTTAAATAAACTTGCCCTGTTCTATTTTTTGCAACGTTTTCCAAGTCATAGCCTCAGATCTTCAAATGTGGTGAGTAGTGATGAGGTGGCTTTTTTCCTGTTATGCACCTAAAAACTGGAATTACCAGGCTAATTATGTGGCTCAATTAAAAAAAACTGCTAAAAACCTGAAAATGTGGCTTTTTTGTAGTTACATTTTAGTTGTATCCTTTGTGACCATCAGGGGAACGAACAGCTCTCCAAACACCAAGCATACCAGCCATAGGTACAAGTGTTGCACCAAACAAGACTTTTATTTCTGTCCTTTCTGGGAACATGCTTCCAAATAAACTTTCCCCAAAGCACCAAGCACAGTCCCAAGCAAAATTTAGCATACAGCACCCTTGGCTTTCACTCCTGTCTTGTCCTTCCGCCTCCGCTCCTCTACTGGCAAGCTTTGTCCATCTTTCTCCCGACTCTGGCTCCCTATTATAGGGCAACCGAAAGTGCTCCAGTTGTCTGGGCATCTTCTTCTGGCAGCACTTCCGGGTGTGGCAGAAGTAATGCACCAAAGGGCTCAACCGTTCCTGCAAGGCCCCCTGGCAGTGACCACAGAACCAAACATGGTTGTGCCAATTCCATGGAATCCTGTGGTAACCAATGGCACCACTGCTAGTCAGGGGGGCTGCCATCTATAGTTCTTTGGAGGCAGTGTGCTAACCTTCCCACATCCTTCCATTCCTCAACCATCCTGGTCATTTGGGGCTGCTGGCCATCCCTTACACCCTATTAAACTATATGGGCATTGGATTATCATTTTTCTCTAGGTTCTGCAATTCCCTACTAATCTGTATTCTCTGCTGTTTTTTGCAGCTCTTCTATGATGGAACCAAATCAAGGTCCCATGCTGTCCCCTGTGTTTATGGATTGATTGGCGGGTGTCCCAGATGTCCACATGACCATCATTATCATTTCCTTCAATATGAAGCCTTAAAACCATAAAGACTGATTTAGAACCTCTATTTCAGGTAGAATGTCCTTTGGGGGCTGGGTGGTCTTTTGGCCTTGGAACCCCTGCAGATTTTGTTTTTTTCCTCCAACCTAACTGGAGTTTTTTTTCTGTACTTTTGGCCATTCACCCTTACCTTTATCTTTGTTATATACTGTATAATATTATTGCCTCATCTTGTTTGTTTATGTTTTATATTAACTTTGATTTCATTTTATAAGGCACTTTGAGCCACGTTGTTTGTATGAAAGCATAATATATAAATGTAATTGTTGTTATTGTTGTTGCAAAACAATATTGAATATATACTTTTAGTGATATCTGAATTTAAATGTTTTTATATAAATTAATTACACCAGTCTGAATATGAAAACGTGCTTCATTTCAATAGTATATTTCATTTAAATATGATCTTCTGCTTCTGAATCATTTAAATTAAAATAATAATATCATGCACTAACTACATCACTTAAGCAAAAGTGCAAAGATAATGTTCACATGTAACAAACAGTAAAAAAAGATTTTACTAAGTCCTTTCCATCATTGCTATTTTTAAGCCCATGTATTTTTGATAGATGACATAAGAATCATGCTTCACAGGCTGACGGACATTAAGACCCTGCAAACATGTATGTTTAATTTTATTGTCATGAATCACATTAACTGAATGTTCTTCAGTTTAGTTATTTCACTGCATTTGTAATGCGAAGACTACAGTTTAATTGAGCATTTTATCTAAGCACGCAATGTTTCAGCACCTTCTCACTTTAAAAGGAGACACATGTTTTGTTAAAGCGTGGCCCAAAAGGAACCTTGTTAGGGTCTGATTTCAAGGTACATATGGAAAAGGATGAATGCAGCAATGCTTTTGAAGTGTTCTCTCAGAGCAATTTTATGAAAAGGTTAAGATATTTAAAACAAAAAAGGAAAAATAAATCAATATGGTAATGTTAACACATAAAAGGTATGCAACAAAGGAAAACTGTAAAACCTTACTTAACAATCCTAATTTAACTGTATCAATATAATATTTAGTATTTTAATCAATGACACAGCTGTATCTTAATACAACAATAAAAAATAGTCCAAGAAAATGGATGATAACCTATTAATTTGGACTATTTAGGAACATAAAACATAAAATGATGAATGTTGATTATAAACCTACATGTTGGAAAATCATGTGTTTTGTTTTGATACCGACATATAACATTTCCTTTTCTGAAAGAAAAAGGAAAGTAAAACATGGATGACTGCTACACTTGAAACATAATTGTTTAAAACTCTATGCTTCATTGTTTATTTATAAATAACATGCCAGACATAAGTAAACACTGGATAAATATCCAGTAGGGGCAAGTAAATGAATATGGATGAAGTATTACTAGGTATACATCACAGGTGTTTTTATGTCCAACCACTTTGATTTGGAACAATTTTTATGAACAAAAAAAAGTATAGTGTTAGACACAGACCAGAAAGGAGAAAATCAAAAATGCTTTAACTAAAATCTGTAGTTAACTCTTTTGAAAATTATCTTTTATGCTCACTCCTATGAACCTAATTTTTTGAAAATCAAAAGGGTTCTTCTAGTTTAGGATTATAATATGGATATATAACGCATATTATGCAGTCAGTCAATCCATTCACAAACAGTTTTTTTTTTTTTTTTGCAATCAGTTGTTTACCAGGAACCAACTTAATGCAGATATACAATGATATCCCTAATAATATATAATAATAATGATTACTCTAATGATGAAATAATGTGAAAAGGAAAACCCCTCCCCCACCCTAGTCCTTCGAGATCTAGGCTTATTGCATGAAAATTAAAAGGCTGAAGCTGATTTAAGACAGAAAAGATGAGGTGTCGATGGCACAGAAGATACATCAATCCTAGCCACTGAAAGCACAAAACGGTTCAGACTGAGAAAAGATGTCTTACAAATGTCAAGAGAAAAGGAGGCCAGAGCTTATTTGATAGCAATTTTCCCAAGGAAAAATATCTTTGCTTCATATAATTGAGAAACAGGGAGTTAAGGGTGAGCAACAAAAATAAGTGAGGCAACAGAGGTCAATAGAAAACATACAAGACATAAATGAAGCAACACCAAACTAAAAGGTAGCTACATTCCCAAAATCTGAAGGAAGTTGCCCAGTGCTCTAGTTTTACCCAGAAGAAAGATATGCTCTTAAATTGGCATTACTTGGACTATTTTTAGAGAATGTCAGGTAACCTTGTGTACTAATTTGAATTGTATAAATTGAAAGTTGAGTCAAAAGGGCAAAACATTTGAATAGGACCACAAATCTGAGGTGCTGCGGGGAGACTACTAGTTGAAGGTTTCATGCAATTTTGCAAAACATACCTCCACTGTAATTGGATGTAAGGGCACTTGATTATACATTTAATGAACAGAGTGTAAAGGAAGAAGTGATGATAAAGGATACAACAAATGGTAATGACCAACATAAGTCTGAAGTAAAAATAAAGAAGACAAAGGAATAGCATATCTGACCTTCAAGGACGTAAATGTGTAGAAACCAGTATTATCAAAAACGTCTCTAATGATGAAGAAGCCTTTATCTAAAAAACAATAGGTTTAACTCCAATACATGCTAGGTTTCAGAAAACTGGGACAGATTGACAATGCTGTAAGTATAAACCATATTGCCCCTCAGCTTTATGATAAATACCAAGTGCAGAAGTAATCACTGGGGCAAGTGATTATTTGTACCCTGACAAGCCTGTGCAAATCAAGACTGATCACAGTTAATCAAGTTTGATATTACCTGTTGAGTGTCATGGTAAGAGCCAATTTTAGAAAGTTAAAGTTTTGAGCTAAACTAACATTAATGTTTGCTTAATTTGAACAGAATATAATTTCTTTCATAGTCATAGTTAATGGTATTGTCTTTCCCCCCTATAAGTTAGTAAGAGATAGAACTTTCTTGCTATAACGGAGATACAGTATGATAATTGTGTCAGTTGTGTTTAGAACAGGTCCCAGTACTCAGGGACCTGAAACACCCATTTTCAACTCAGAGATGGGATAGGCATACAGTTTTCTGACTGTTTAGAAATGGTTCAGAAACATTAAGTAATTAGTAATGATTTAGAATGTAACAAGATTTAAGCTTTGAACAGAACTTTTCTTAACAAGAATTTTTCTTTTTTTTTTGCTATTTTAATTTTCTTTTTTGTGTGAACTGTTTTACTTTGATTTTTAACTAAAACTTTTAAAAACGAAGATATTTTGTCTGTGGAATCATTTTGGCACGTCAGGTTTTTGTTGAATCCCATTTTTAAGTTAGAGCTGCTGAACTTTGACAATTTTGGAAAAACACAGCTACAGTCATGTTGCCAGGAGCTTGGGCAGTAGCCTGGTGTCAGTATTCATGCAAAAAAGGGTGAAATTTAGTATATTCCATTGTGTCCTTGCCCTGTTTCAAAAGTAGTGTTTAGAGCTGAGTTGATTGTGGGATTTAAGTTGGTAGAAGAGATAGAATAATTTAGCATATATTGGTATGACAGTGCCAGCTTCTACTGGAAATGGAGAAATACTTAAGGCAACAGTCCTTCCAATGTAAAAAGTTCCCCGCATTCAATGACCTCAGTGAATCATTAAACTCTTTGGATGTGACTGGTGAGTCGAACAGAGTAGGGTCCTCACAAGCCAATTTAGGGAGCCATAGGTTTTTTAAAATAAGCTAGGGTTTATTGTGTGGGATCTGGATCATTGTGGAAAATGTTGAAGACGATTATTAACATTAGAAGACTTATTCTCGATGACTGAGATTGTTTTGTTTCGCAAATTTGTAATTTCAGTACTAGGAACTTAATGTGTTTTGCTCTAAAGCTGTAATATTTCACTCATCTTTTGTAAATGTCAAGTTCTGCTTTTTAGAATAGAATAGAACATATTTCTTACCGGGACATTGTAATCTTGAGTTCTTATTCAGGATTTGCTACACCTTCAGGTAGACTATGTTTGTTTCTGTGTACATTCTAGCCCCACAGAGTACGTAATGGTAAAAAACATAAGACCAAACCTTAGCTGTTAGCAGAATGTTCAGCGATATTCATTGTTTCTCCTAATCATATCTCCATACCTCTTCAACCTACTTTCCTGTTCTGAACTCAACAAAAATATGAATAACTCAGGTTAACAATCAAACTGAGACTCTGTTTACTAAGATGTTACCTTATCTCACACTTTTTCAGAAGATGGCAGTATTAAATATGAGAAGAGCTGCTGCATCAAAGTAAACTCTATAAACATAAACCTTTCAAGGCCAAATCATATTATCAGTACAAATCAGTGATCCATAAGTAATACAAAGGCATCGTAAACACTATCCTGTATCATAATTGGAACAGATGGTTGCAATGATTTATGGGTGCAAATAGCCATGTACTATGCTAATAATAATAATAATAATAATAATAATAATAATTCAATGGGCTAAAAGTTGATGTTTGCCACCATTGCTTGTTTTGGATCATTGTACATCATACTATTTTTTTAATTAACAGTCACCAGTGCAGAAGCCTATTCTAGCAGTGTCTGATGCAATGCTGGAAGAGGGTACCAGTCAATTACAGCTCACATTCATGAATACTACATTTCAATATGTAGCCTTTAATTAATGTAATACACATATCTTTGGAATGTGGAAGAAATACAGCAAAACCTCAACAAAAACCATGCAAAAAAGAGCAGAACATACATTTCATATATTGTATGACAAGCCAAATTAGCTTTTTTAGTTCTCAAAATAAATTTTATATATATTAAAATACAGTTTAGTATTTCATCCATCCATCCATCCATTTTCCAACCCGCTGAATCCGAATACTGGGTCACGGATGTCTGCTGGAGCCAATCCCAGCCAACACAGGGCACAAAGCAGGAACAAATCCCGGACAGGGCGCCAGCCCACTGCAGGGCACACACAGACATACACCCACAAATCAAGCACACACTAGGGACAATTTAGTATCACTTATGCACCTAACCTGCATGTCTTTGGACTGTGGGAAGAAACCGGAGTACCCGGAGAAAACCCACGCAGACACAGGGAGAACATGCAAACTCCACACAGGGAGGACTCGGGAAGCGAACCCGCTGGTCATTGTCTTGCGTAAAATTCGGGAAGCGAACCCGCTGGTCATTGTCTTGCGTAAAATTCATTCAAAAGTGCAAATACTTAGATATAGCCTATAACCCAAATACACAATAGGTGTATAGGTATCACTGAGAACTGTCTCATGCTGAAGGTAACCTGACCTGACACTTCCCATTAACTTTTTAATGTATAATGCCCTTTCCTCACAGATCATTCATTCTGTTCTAATGTAAGAGCTTCATAGTAGGTTTACCACATGATAGATTACATGCAGCCTTTAACTATTTGGCTTAAACCATATAAACCTCACCATAAAAGAAAAAAAATGCATTTTTGTGTAGGCGAAGGAAAACTGTTTGCCTAAATTCAGTTTTTGCCACTGTGATAGAGAGAGAGAGAGAGTGAAAGAAAGAGAGAAAGAAAGAAAGAAAGAAAGAAAGAAAGAAAGAAAGAAAGAAAGAAAGAAAGAAAACAGATTAGGTTAAGCACTATTTGTTAAAGTGAATGTGGTGCCAAAATATGTTCTCCTTTTTATATCTTAAATTTCTTAGCAAAAAAAAACTCAGAGATCCAAATATATATATATATATATATATATATATATATATATATATATATATATATATATATATATATATATATATATATATATATATATACTGTATATTTATATATATATTTGATTTTAAGAGGAACAGGAAACAATTTTAAGAATGAGTACAGTTGCACAGCTTAGAAGAAAAGTCTGACTTTCACTATGCAGAATCCAAAGGAATGCGGTTTGAACAGAGTTACACTTCTGCCTAATCTGTTCTCTTCTTCTATGGAACTCATATTTCACTTTCCATTAACATTAAGTAAAGATACAAATACAAACAAATGAACAAGCAAATCTTGTTTTTTATTGGATATAACTATGCAGGTGTTTTGCTAGTAACAGGTGGTGTAGTTCACCTATTTTTCACCAACATATTTCGCCTTACTGCAGCAACTGTAAAATTCTTTTTCCTCTTGATCTCTGGCAACATCAATCTGCTCACAGTAGGCAGTTTCACATTTGAAGATTTCTAGTGTAATCATTAGAGAGGCATTTGCAGTTTTTCAAAAAATTAAATTCAGATTGTAATACTACAAAAATCTCTCAATTTCTTAGGTTATGATCTTCTACCATAAACACTCACCAGATAGATTTGAGTCACATGTAACCTTAGAGCAGTAGCTATTATTCCATAGTAATGAATTGTAGCATTATGTGGGTCCATAACAATTGGCATACTTCTCCAAGAAACCTAGAGTGTTACTGCCAGATAACAATACATGTAAACGTAGAGAATTTCTTAAAATACAGGATAAACATATTGGTGTTTGTATTCCAAGTGCTAAGGTAATAAACATTTTAAGTGAGATAAACTAGCAGGTCCTACAATCATTCCTTAAAATCCATTCTTCAACAAATAAACAGCACCACATATAAAAGTTTGCTCACATTTTTTAGGTATGTATCCATGAAACAAATTACCAAGTAGTGTAGCAGAAAATAACCGACAGGACAGTCCGTGCTTGAATGTACAATACCTTCTAAATGTTACATGTAAATATTTGTTCATATAAATATTATTCATATTTTAACAAAGAGTAAGAGCAAAGGGGGAGTCAGACATACTAATATTTACTGTATCTGATCAGAAAATTATATCAGGAATGAAACAAAATGTAGTAGTATATTTACAATCTGTGAGCCACTGTTTGCCAGTTTCTTGTAGAAGCATGGATAAAGATGTGGAAGATCAGAACAATAGAAGCTATGTCGAAGGGCAACCAAAGAAAGAGACAGCCTCCCGTAAACCATATAAGAAAGAGTGAAGGTGAGACAGAGTGTTTCACATTGTATTAGACTACCAGCCCCAGTGATGATAAAATATCTGCTAAATAATGCCATTAAAATCACACAAAATTAACATATATCAATATATTATTTTGTCATATAGTATAACCACTAAATGACAGTGTTAAAAGATATCTCAACATTAAATACTCAAAACTGAAAAGCAGAAAAAGAGAAGCAGAGTATTCATTCATTTCATGATTTTTGTTCAATGAGCAAAGTGTTAAATTGTATTGTGTATCAAAAAACAATCAATGGTGTGCATTTAACACTTATAGCAGGGGTGGGCAAACCTTTTGGCTCTGGGGCCACATTGACTTTTAAAATTTGACAGACGGGCCAGGCCAGCACTAGATGCATACATATCAAATATAAACATAAAAAATGCATTACAGTGTTAATATTTACATTCACTTTTAGTGGGAACGGTGTTGTTGATCACCCTTTTTTGCCAGTGCATCGCAGTCTGGTGTTAGTTTTGTTATGGCAATTCTCAGAACTGATCTGAGGTGTTCATCGCTCAACTGGGATCTGTGGGGTGCTTTGTTGGTGTTCATCACACTAAAAGTCTGTTCACACACATACGTAGAGCCAAACAACACCAGCATCCTCTGTGCCATCTTCTGGATGTTTGGAAATTTGGCTGCGCTTAATGAAGCATAAAACTCATCCAGTTTAAGAGAGCTGAACTTCTCCTTTAAGACGATGTCACATTGGAGATCAATCAGTTCCAACTGTAACCCCCGTGGCGCCGTTTCAGGGTCTTGTGTGAAGGGACATGAAACCAGCTGAAGTGACTTGTACATTTTTCCAAAATCAGAGTGTCGACAGTAGAATTCTCCATGCAGGTCGTCCAGTGATTTCCTGTATTTTTTCACAAGTCGAGGGGCCTCTTTCAGCGTAGCCAGTGTGGGGAAATGAGTGAATGAGTTGTTTGACATATGCTTTGAGAATAAAGCTAGCTTGGTTTTGAAGGTTCTGACATTTGTGTACATTTCATGCACAAACTGGTCTTTCCCTTGTAGCTTCACGTTCAGCTCATTCATGTGTGTCAGCATGTCCACAGCAAAAGCTAAATCACAAAGCCAATCTGTGTCACTCTGCTCAGGAAAATCGTCAGCTTTCTCAAGTAGCTCCAAAAATGACATAATCTCCTGTTTGAGCTCCAACACTCGTCAACATACTTTCCCCAAACTTAACCAGGGGACATTGGAGTGGTAAAGCAAGTCCTGGTGATCAGCATCAATTTCTTCAAGAAACTTAATAAGCTCAAATAAAGTTAACGAGTTTTACAACTGGCTTCACTACGTAGTCAAGCTGCAAAACGGATTTACACAGTGCTTCCTGGTGGATTAGGCAGTGTAAGAAAATTACCACCTGCTCAGGGTTGTCCTCCTTCACCCTCTCCTGGATTCTTTTGAGCAACCCAACATTTTTTCCAGTCAGATTTGGAGATCCATCTGTGGTAACGCTGGTGAGCGTACTCCAAGGTAGCTTGTGCCTATTGATGACGCCGACACACTGTCATACAAGTCCTCTCCCCGCGTTTTCCCCTTTAGGAATTCCATGACAAAAACTCCTCCGTTATCTCAAAATTGTCATTAATCCCTCTGATAAAAATTAAAAGCTGAGCAGTGTCCTTAATGTCATTACTTTCGTCCAGTGCCAAGGAATATAATGTAAATGACTCCGCTTTTTTGTTTAACTTGCTAGCTAAGTCTTTGCCAATTAGCTCAACACGACGAGTCACTGTCCTGCGTGATAAGCTAATTTTTTCATATTTGTTCTTGCTCTCAGGAAACAAGATACCTGCTGTCTCTACCATGCACTCTTTGAGAAACTCCTCTTCGGAGAAATGCTTGCTGGTCTTTGCAAATTTGAATGCCAGCACATAACTTGCTTTCATGCTTGATTCTTAGATGGCAGTTTGTCGGATAAAGGTGTTTTGCTGAGCTTGCAAACTAGCTGCCAACCTCTGAGCGGTAGCCGTCCGTTCTTGCGTTGACTGGTTGTTAGCATAATTAGCATGTTTGGTGTAAAAGTGACAGCTGATGTTGTGTTCCTTTAAAACCGCAACGGTTTCTTGGCAAAAAAGACATACAGCCTTTGACGGACTTCAGTGAAAAAGTACTTAGTTGTCCATTCCTTATTAAACACTGTCGACTTTTTTTTTCTTTGGCCAACTCATTGTTACAGATTGCTTCAGAGCAGTAGCAGAGTAATAACAGTGAGTAGCCCTGGCTCCGCAAAATCAATGTATCGCTGCGCCTAATGCGCCACCTGGTGGAATGCCAGGCATTACAGGACAAGGTCAAATGAATGCTGTCATAATTATGATATGATTTGATTTGGGCAATTCTGTACCAATCTTCGGCGGGCCGGATTAAAAAGACCAATGGGCCGGATGTGGCCTGCGGGCCGTAGTTTGCCCACCCCTGAGCTATAGTCTTTAAGCCCCAACACAAAACTGAAAGGTTCCGGCTGAACATTAACACTCCTGAGTAAATGCCTGCTTAAGGACACTAGAGGGTCAAAGGCCCTACCAAACTAATCGAAAACATGCTACTGATACCAAGCACAAAGAAAATTTGACATATGCCTAAAGAAATATTTTTATAGGTAAGGTATTACATTAAGCATATTATGGAAATTTCCAACAATCTGATTATGGAGACTAAGTTGAGTTATCTATAAACACAATTCTGATACTTATTTAACTTTTACACAACAACACCATCTGCTGAGGGAAGGGAGGCAGTGCCATATCTGCCTTAATGTGGAGTAGCAACGTATGCTCTCTTGCCCTCAGTGCACACTACTGAATACAAATAAAATAAGCCAAAATAATAATGGCTTTATATATGAAAAAGAAAATCTGTTATTTTAAATGAAAACAATGAAATAATAAATGCCCAGCTGTTGTACTTGGGGCTGTCTATATGTGGAAACAGATAATTGACCTTCCCACAAAGAATTCTGATAGTAGCTCTTGTTGTCTAAATACTTAACTGTTTTGCTTCTTTTGTCATGGGCATCTCTCTGCAAATTAATTCAGTAATCCCTCCTCGATCGCGGGGGTTGCTTTCCAGACCCCCCCACGATAGGTGAAAATCCGCGAAGTAGAAACCATATGTTTCTATGGTTATTTTTATATATTTTAAGCCCTTATAAACTCCCCACACTGTTTATAAATATTCCCCGCAGAGTTATACAGCATAATCCCTTTGTATTCTCTTAGATATTAGGTAAGATTCATTGAAATTATGTATATAAACACACTGTTTATATACAGTAAAACCTAAATATTATTAAAAGAAATCAAGTGTCTCCGATATCACATATGTTACAGCCATTACGATAGACAGGCACCAGCAATAAATACGTACAATGCAAGAAAAACAGTATACAGTAAATGTGTGTACAGTGACACTAAACGTACGTACATGTACTAAGTACTGTAAGTAGAAAATTAATTATGGTTACTCACCAACAATGACACGATGACTTGTCCGATAACAATGAGTTTAATTTTACTGCGCAACAAAGGAGAGCGTTACAGCTCTTCTAAAGGAGCCTCTTCAGGCAACTGTGTAGCACTGCCGTTGTTCTTCTTCTGGCAGTCTTCAATCCAAATCCCTAAAGCAGATTCCATCTAGACTACTGCCTTATTACATCCACTTACAACTCGTTTTGCACCCTGGTTAAAAGGACACTGTGGCCCTAGATCTTATATTCCTTTCCTACTTTTTAAATAAAAAGAATTGTAGCCTCATTGATGCTGTAATTGTGTCCTACAGCGGTGTAGCTTTTCCCTTCCTTCAACAAATCCAAAATGTTTACCTTTTCAGTAATCGTTAACATCTTCCGTTGGCGCTTGGGCACGGCCCCTGAAGCAGTAGCAGGAGCAGATCGTTTTGGAGCCATTATGAAGGGCTTGACTATGCACAAAGATAAACACAAAAGAGCACAACTCTTTACACAGCGAAACACGTTGATGCTGAATGAGCGAGAAGAGATTTCCTGGTTAACACTGCCTTCAGCACACAGGAACTTAACTGTGTGCTCTGATTGGTTAGCTTCTGAGTCAGGAGAATTTAACTGCATGCTCTGATTGGTTACCTTCTCAGTCATCCGCCAATAGCGTCCCCTGTATGAAATCAACTGGGGTAACCAACTGAGGAAGCATGTACGGGAAGTAAAAAAGACACATTGTCTGCAGAACCTGTGAAGCAGCGAAAAATCCGCGTTATATATTTAGTTATGCTTACATATAAAATCCGCGATAGAGTGAAGCTGCGAAAGTCAAAGCACGATATAGTGAGGGATTACTGTATACCTGTGTGAAAAGTGGTTATTTTTACAGTACATTACCACTAGGTGTAGCTTAAGTCAGGCTAATGGCACAATAGCATGTGTTTATTCAATAGACGTACTACATAGATGATATTTTCATCCATCCATCCATCCTCTTACTGCTTGAGCAGAGATGCCCAGACTTTCCTCTCCCTGGCCACGTCTTCTAGCTATTCCAGGAGAATCCCGAGGCATTCCCAGGCCAGCCAGGAGACACAGTCCCTCCAGCGTGTCCTGGGTCTTCCCCGGGGCCTCCTCCCGGTTGGATGTGCCCGGAACACCTCACCAGGGAGGCGTCCAGGAGGCATCCTGATTAGATGCACGAGCCACCTCATCTAACTCCTCTCGATGCAGCAGCTCTACTCTGAGCCTCTCCCGGATGACTGAGCTTCTCACCCTATCTTTAAGGGAAAGCTTAGACACCCTGCGGAGGAAACTCATTTCAGCCACTTGTATTCGCAATCTCGTTCTTTCGGTCACTAACCATAGTTCATGACTATAGGTGAGGGTAGGAATATAGATCAACTGGCAAACTGAGAGTTTTGCCTTACGACTCAGCTCCTTTTTCACCACGACAGACCGATGCAGAGCCTGCATCACTGCGGACACTGCACCGATCCGCCTGTCGATCTCACGCTCCATTCTTCCCTCACTCGTGAACAAGACCCCAAGATACTTGAACTCCTCCACTTGGGGCAGTATCTCGCCTTCAACCCTGAGAGGGCACTCAACCCTTTTCTGGCTGAGTACCATGGTCTCAGATTTGGAAGTGCTGATTCCCATCCCAACTGATTCACACTCAGTGGCAAACCAATTCAGAGAGAGCTGAAGATGACGGCCTGATGAAGCAAACAGGACAACATCATCTGCAAAAAGCAGTGACCCAATCCTGAGTCAACCAACCTGGACCCCCTCAACACCCTGGCTGCGCCTAGAAATTCTGTCCATAAAAGTTATGAACAGAATTGGTGACAAAGGGCAGCCCTGGTGGAGTCCAACTCTCACTGGAAATAGGTTTGACTTACTGCCAGCATTGCGGACCAAGCTCTGACACTGGTTGTAAAGGGACCGAACAGCCCTTATCAGGGGGTCCGGTACCCCATACTCCCAGAGTACCCCTCACAGGATTCCCCGAGGGACATGGTCGAATGCCTTTTCCAAGTCCACAAAACAAATGTAGACTGGTTGGGTAAACTCCCATGCACCCTCGAGAACTCTACTAAGGGTGTAGAGCTGGTCCACTGTTCCGTGACCAGGATGAAAACCACACTGTTCCTCTTGAATCTGAGGTTCGACTATCCGACCCTTCTATCTCCAGAACCTTCCGAATAGACTTTTCCAGGGAGGCTGAGGAGTATGATCCCTCTGTAGTTGGAACACACCCTCTGGTCCCCCTTCTTAAAGAGATGCACTGTCCCAGATGTCCATGCGATGTTGCAGAGACATGTCAACCAAGACAAACCTACAACATCCAGAGCCTCGAGGAACTTCGGGCGTATCTCATCCACCCCTGGGGCCCTGCAACCAAGGAGTTTTTTTAACCACCTCGGTGATCTCAGTCTCAGAGATGGGGGAGCCCACTTCCGAGTCCCCAGGCTTTGCTTTCTCATTGGAAGGCATGTTAGTGGGATTGAGGAGGTCTTTGAAATACTCCCTCCACCGACCCACAACGTCCTGAGTCGAGGTCAGCAGCGCACCATCAACACCATATACAGTGTTGACACTGCACTGCTTCCCCCTCCTGAGACACCGAACACTAGACCAGAATCTCCTCGAAGCCGTCCAAAAGTCATTGTCCATGGCCTCCCCAAACTCCTCCCATGCCCCAGTTTTTGCCTCAGCAACCACCAAAGCCGCATTCCGCTTGGCCTGCCGGTAGGGCTGTTCGATATAACTATATGTATCGGATGACAATATGAAAACGTCTATCGCTGCACATTACGCTATCGTTTGTTTCGTGGTGTCGCAAAATAAACTGTTTACGGCAATATTTTTTTCATTGTTTTGATGGCCACCACGTGGATGCAGACACACTAGCATGGCTGATGAAGACGAGGCAACACCAGGTAGCTCCACACAGAAGGACCTTGTTCCTAAATGAGGGGCTACCTCTGTAGTATGGAGATGGTTTGGATTTGAAAAGTCTGACACGGACCAGAAAACGGTACTGTGCAAATTATGCTGCAAACCGATCGCTACCACAGACTCCAACACGACAAACCTCTTCTAAACCTCCGCAAAAAGCACGTGAGCGAGCATGCAGAGAGTTTACAACTGAGAGGCAGGCCACGTAGGATATTACAGTTGTAAAGGTACTATTTAAACGAGCATGTTAAAAGCTTGGAAGATTAATTGCTACCAAAACAATTTGCTTAAGGCATAATTTTCCTGCAGCGTTTGCTGTCAGCGTTAATCTTGTTAAAATTACGTTTACGCCACAACTGCATTAACACGGCAAATCTCCGTTAACGAGTTACCGCGGATCGCCCCGTGCTTGGGGCTGGACGGCATCAACACGTTAGCGCCGTCCAGTCCCACGCACGGGGCGATCAGCTGTAACTCATTAACGGAGATTTGCCACACTACGATGTGCAAATTAACATTTTACTAGAATGTGGCCTAAAAATATTATATTTAATATTATATATTTAATATTTTTGTCGTAAGCCTTATTGCTGCTACAGTTTGAAGTACAATGTTTACATTTGGTTTTGACAGTTAATGTTAGACTTGTATTTATTTTGTTTAAAGGGTTTATTGGCCTTATATAGTTTAGTTGTTAGTGCTTTGATCCTTTTATATTTAATATATGTTGTGAGAGTTATTGCTGCTACAGTTCACATTTTGTTTATGTCTGGCATTTTATATAGCAGTATTTTATATTGGGCCTTTAGTAATTTGTTTTTGAAAAGTGTTTTATATTTGATACATTAACATTTTATGTTTACATTCTAAGTCAAACATTTGCTCAAATGTTCTAAATAAAAGAACAGAAATAATTACAAGTTGAGTACTTCTCATTTTTGATTTTTTTAATTTAAATAAAAAAAAAGGAGTGGTGATTATATAAACTATTCACTGAATACAAAGAAAATGTACTATATCATGATATCGGGATATGAAATGAAATATCGGGATATAAGATTTTGGTTATATCGCACAGCCCTACCTGCCGGTACCTATTAGCTGCCTCCAGAGTCTCACAGGACAAAAGGGTCCGGTAGGACTCCTTCTTCAGTTTGACAGCATCCCTCACCGCTGGTGTCCCCCAACGGGTTCGGGGATTGCCGCCACGACAGGTACCAACCACCTTACGGCCACAGCTTCAGTCAGCCGCCTCAACAATAGAGGCACGGAACATGGCCCATTTTGACTCAATGTCCCCCACCTCCCTCGGGACGTGGTCGAAGTTCTGCCGGAGTTGAAGCTACTTCTGACAGGGGACTCTGCCAGACGTTCCCAGCAGACCCTCACAACACGTTTGGGCCTACCAGGCCTGACCGGCATCCTCCCCCACCATTGCAGCCAACTTGCCACCAGGTGCTGATCAGTTGACAGCTCCGACCCTCTCTTTACCCGAGTGTTCAAGACATGTGTCCGCAAGTCTGACGACACAACCACAAAGTCGATCATTGAACTGAGGCCTAGGGTGTCCTGGTGCCAAGTGCACATATGAACACCCCTATGCTTGAACATAGTGTTCATTGTGGACAATCTGTGATGAGAACAGAAGTTTAATAACAAAACACCGCTCGGGTTCAGATCGGGTTCATTCCTCCCAATCACGCCATTTCAGGTCTCACTGTCATTGCCCATGTGAGCATTGAAGTCTCCCAGCAGTACGAGGGAGTCCCCAGAAGGTACGCCCTCTAGCACCCCCTCCAGGGACTCCAAAAAGGGTGGGTACTCCAAAGTGCTGTTTGGCGCATACGTACAAACCACAATTAGGACCCGTCCCCCTACCCGAAGGCAGAGGGAGGCTACCCTCTCGTCCACCGGGGTAAACCCCAATGTACAGGCTCCAAGTCGGAGGGCAATAAGTATGCCCACACCCGCTCAGCACCTCTCACCGGGGGCAACTCCACAGTGGTAGAGAGTCCAGACCCTCTCAAGGAGATTGGTTCCAGAGTCCAAGCTGTGCGTCGAGGTGAGCCCGACTATATCTAGCCAGAACCTTTCAACCTAACGCACTTATATTATAAATATAATATATATTTTCATATATCCTTTAATTTTTTTCTGCACTGTTTAATGCTCCTTACAATGACAGTTCATTCAGGCTATTTCACTATATTGCCAGTATGTCTTATCATTATGAATTGATAGTTCCAATTCATATATAACACCTAAATTAAGAGGCTACACTTTAATATTTTTAGACTCCTCCCCTCAGGGAAAAGGTACCGGAGCTGCTGGGCCCTCTTCACAAGACTGTCTAATAGCTTCATCCACCAAGCTGTCAGGATGCTGAACTCTGTCCACTACCTTCCCCCCTTGCCCCCTGCCCCTGGACTGTAACAAGAGTCACTATCTACCAAGTACCCTACCTCAGCTGGTATTATATAAGGACTCAATATTACACCTGCTGCTAACTGTCTGTCTTTTTGTACATCTCATAAGCTACTCTATAATGCATCTTCTCATTTTTTTTTACTGTAATTGGCTTTTGCACTAATGACTATTGCACATTGTACACAGGTCTACTTTACAAGTTCTAATGTTATTTATCTTATATGTTATACTTTATACTTTTTATATTTTATTGTACTACGAAGTTGACAGAGAAACAGTATTTCGATTCTCCTGTATGTTCTGCACATATAGTGAATTGACTATAAAAGGCTATTTGATTTGCTTTGATTTGAAATGCAGTAAACAGGAAATCTAAAGCATGTTTGGTAAACCTGCATTTGATGCTATAATCATTTTTACAATGTTTTAAGCCGCTATTAACATTTATGCAATTACCTCCAAACATTTTACCAACATAATGGATGTAACTTTATATTTGTTTATGGTAGATGACTGTATATTATACTCTTTCCAAGCTCTGTGTCAGTTTTACATATAATTTTCACAACCTATGACACTTTCTATGTTTTTTTCTTGACATTGGGAGTGGATGTGCTTTCAGCTGTAATTATTTATTGGCAAAGCTTGTTTTCTTACTTTTTACCACAAAAATCAAGAAATAGTATTACAAAACACATTAGTTTGAGGTGTATCAAAAATTAATCATTTGCAATAATTAATTTGCCCAGTAGGTTGGAAAATTAAAAAGTTGAATAGAAAAAAAAAATAAAATAAAAATAGTGTGCTTAAAAGCATACTGTAACTAACCCACTGAATTTTCATGCTGAAATTATCTGTAAATTTCTCGTTTCTCTATGATTTTAACATAGAGATTTGTTTTGCTATAATTGTTAGACATGTCTGCACATTGAAAGCCAATTTTTCAATTTTCTTGGTGTCTTATTTGTAGACTGTTTGTTATTAATAGCTGCTGGAAAAAGTGATGATAAAGGACACAATATAAAAATAATTAATATGTTCCACTTTAGCTAAAGAAACCCATAGGTAATAATGGGATGTTTCTTTAACATAGAGAACAGTGAAGATTTAATACATCTTGAATTCCATATAACAATGTCAAATAACTCACACAACTTTTACATGTTATGCAAATAATATGTACATAAAAATTTCATGTAGATGATTATTAAAATATAAAATTTATTCGTAAGTTCAACTTTATTTTATTGGACAAATAAATATTGGGTCAGCTTGACAGCTTGGCAGTAACACACTTTCAGAAATAAAATAATGATGTGTCGCTGGAGCTGTGCCCTTAAAGGAGTATCCCATGTATGACAATTGTACCCTTAGGCAAGTGAACAATATCTGTACCCTTAGAATAACATGCAGCTTTCTTTTAAAGGGTACAAATATGTGCAATTTATGGATTTACTTCCTAAATACCACCAACAAGTGAACATTCCCACCCATGAGAAGAACACACTGGATCATGTTTAAAGCAACATACCCGGTGCATACAGGGCTGCACCCCACCCCCACTTTGGAGAATCAGACCATGTCTCCCTGTTCCTGTACCCAGCCTACAAACAAAGGCTGAAACAAACAAACCCTATCATTACGCAAGTTAAACTTTGGACCCCAGAGACGGAGAGCACCCTGCAGGACTGTTTTGCTCAGACAGACCAGAATGTGTTTAGGGTTGCAGCCACTCTAGAGGAGTCTTCTATCAGCATACAAGACTATGCGGTGTACATTACTGGGTACATTAGCACCTGTATTAACAACATCGTGCCCACAATACCAGTCAGGAAGTTCCCCAACCAGAAGCCCTGGATAAACAGTCAGGTAAGCCACATGCTGCGTGCCCGCTCTCTTGCATTTAGATCAGGCACTGAGACAGAGTACAAAGCTGTAAAGTTCGGACTAAGAAAAGCTACCACAGCAGCCAAGAGGTAGTACAGAGAGAAGCTGGAGGGCTTGTATTCTACTGCTGACTCTGGACATATGTGGCAGGGCCTACAGCACATCACAGACTACAGGACCACCAACAGCAAAATCAGCTCCACAGACAGTCTGCAGGATGATCTCAACACTTTCTACACCCACTTTGAGACATCCAAAAACAGCACCGAGTGGAGGCACACACACACCTGGGCCACACAACAATGGTCTCTTCAGGTCAGGTACACAAAGCACTAAGAAAGATCAACCCCCGTAAAGCAGCAGGACCAGACAACATCCCTGGGCGGGCTCTCAGAGTATGTGCCAACAAGCTGGTTCTCTGCTCCATCATCAACCTTTCCCTCATTCAGAGAATCATTCCGTCCTGCTTTAAGACTATGATTATCGTCCCCATTGCTAAAAAAAGCCCACCCACCTGCCTGAATGATTACAGGCTGGTAGCATTCACTCCAATCATCATTAAGTGTTTTGAGAGAGTGGTGCTGGCCCATATTCAGAGCAGCACACCGGACACTCTGGACCCTCTGCAGTATGCCTACCAGCCCAACAGGTCCACATTAGATCCCATCACGGCCGCAATACATTATTCCCTCTCCCATCTGGAGAACAAAGACTCCTACACCAGGATGCTCTTTGTTGACTACAGCTCCGCCTTTAACACGGTTATCCCCCATAAACTCACCCATAAATTGTCTCCACTTGGCCCTTTGTGACTGGCTCCTAGACTTTCTGACTGGCAGGCCCCAGTCTGCCAGGATTGGTAATAGGATTTCAGCCACCATTATCACAAACACAGGCACCCCACAGGGATGCATCCTCAGCCCCATCCACTACATCCTGTTTACCCACGACTGTGTCACCTCCCACAAAGATAACATCATCCTAAAGTTTGCAGACAACACTGCAGTGATTGGATGCATCACTGGTGGGGATGAGGCAGCCTACAGGAGGGAGGTGGACAGTCGGGTGTCATGATGTGAAGACAACAACCTCACCCTCAACAATCCTTGGTAATATTCCCTGGTATACTGTCTGACTAAAAAGTTTAACATGCCACCCTATAATGATAGTGTTTCAGATAAAATCAAGAGGTATAGTTAAATTACTATATTCATTCATTTTTATTGACAAGAATTTAAATATTTCATATAGCAGGTTGGACAATAACTGACTGACTGACTTTATCCCCTGTTGTATACGATCTACAGTATAATGCATTTATCCATTATGAACGATGAAGAAAAATAATTGACAATTAAGAAACATAATGCATGAAAATTATTAATCAGAAAACCTGTTAATATTATTATAAAACAATAACTAATATAAGGTGTACTTTATGTTAGAATTGGTTAATAAACACTACAATATAGGTTATATATATATAATATTCATCAAAATATATTAAACAACCATCAACAATTTATTTTTAGAGCATTTTCTATGAATATGTGCAGTAAATCAAATGAATCATGTTAATCTATTCCAGAAAACAGATGCTCGATTAATGTAGCATGAAGAACAGCTTGAAACCTTAACATATGAGTATTAACTATGTACTCAGTCTATACAATGTTTCACTCATTGCAAATATTTTATCTTGAACAAGACTATCAGGTGTCCCATCAGGTGAGGTCAGTCTTCTTCAGACTCACAGCAGTAAAACTCAATAATTCCTCAAGTCACATCATGGTGGTACACTCATTAGTATTGCTTTCTCATACATCCAAAGACTGAATTCAAAACTTGGACTGGTTACTGTGGGGATTATTCACGTTCTCTCTGCATCTGCATGTTTTTATCTGGGCACATTGGTATGCAGGTTAGATTTACTGGTGATTCTAAAACTCTTTTTTTGTGATTAATTATGTGTGAGTATGGCATAGCATTAAAAAGTGCTTATATTACCATATTAAGTCATGCTTTACTATAAAAGGATGTTTGGTTTCAGTCAACCGTGCTTTGAGGATTTGCCCCTTTCCCTTTCAATACTAGCTAAATGCTGATTTTAAAAACGAATGAATGAAAGCTTACTTGATAAGAAGAGGCACAGTCTTTCAGGCATCACACACTATCTAAAGTGAGTACAATCTTACATAATCAAACTCCTGAAGTCACTGACTGAAAAACACTATGCCTTTTACTGTTACACTGACACTTGTATGAGGCACACTCTATGAAAAGTGCTAAATAAAATAAAGTTTTGTTTATTTTTATAATCAGCAAATTTTGAATTGACAACTGGGTTGATAAACAGTAGTTAACTATGTAATTACTGTATAAACATAGACAGAAGTAGTAAGATGAATATGGTTCACAACATAAATTTGACAAGCCTGCTTAATCCAATTCGGAGTCATAGAAGCCTATCTTGGTAACACTGGGCACAAGGCAGGAACCCATCCTGGGTGAAGTATGTTCACACACACACTCACACACACGCATACATACACACATATGCGCACACACATACACACAAAATGAAAGAAGGTGAATGTAGAATCACCACGTAACACACACATCTGGATTGAGGTATATAAGTGGAGTACCAGGAGAAAAATCCACTGACACAATGAAAAATTGTGCAGACTCTTCACAAACATAATCCTGTCACAAGAATTGAATCCAGGGCATTGGATCCATTCAGCCGTCCATCTTTGCACTAAATCACCATGTCACCAATTATTTAAGTCTGTTATTGTATTTGACTATATAAATGGAACAACAATAATGACTTGACTGTATAACAAGAATTTTTTTGCTTAAGATTTTTTTTTTTCTAAGTCAAATTCCTAAATCTTAACAACGCATACTATGACCCCTGACATTATCTAATTCAAAAATGTTTTTTTTAAAGCAGTACTATAATCTTTTGTCATCTTTTCATCATAACATTTTTGAAAGCAGTTTCCACTTCTGGATCTAAGAAAATGAAAATACTTCTCCTTTTACTGGGCCTTCTATTGCAATTGCTTTACTAAATATCAAAGAGTAATGTTAGCTCTGCAAGTACAGCAGGAACATGAGAAAGATGCTATATAAATAAAATATATTATTAATATCTGTTAAACCTCTACATGATAGACATTTTTTTTCTACCCTCTCAAACCTATGCAGTATTTAATGATTGGAAATTGTCTAGGATTATAACACTTGGAGAACTGTATATAGATAATGTCTTTGCATCTTACAAACAATTGCGTTTCAAATTTTAATTCCCATCTACATAATTTTTCCACTACTTTCAAATCAAAAACTTTACCAAACGGAGCCTGCCCAATTTTCTTCATCTTCCACACATTGCTATCCCAGAGGTAATACTGGTCAGTCTTGAAGACTGCATCTCAATAATATATTAAAGCACATTAATGTCTCTTCCTTTCAAAGATCCCAGGGTATGATGGTAAAAGGATCATTCACTTAACATTTCAGAAAAGGAGTGAAATAGAAGAATACAATATAGCTCCAGATGAGCAAGCATTCAGTCATTCAACTTAAACTCATCTATCTTGTTTAAAATTGTCCAAAATTTATCCAGGGCATGATTCAACCTGTGAATGTTGCAGTCTAGCTCCATCCTCACTAGGGTACATGCTTAAGGCATGCACCAAATTAAAAATCATTCTGGACAAAAGTTTTGAATACTTATCAGATAGCCTTCATGTCAAAATCACTCCAAACCCATTAACAGCTGTGTTTAGTGTACTCCCAGATGGGCTTAAAATGGAGATGGACAAATTGACTGCAATTGCCTTTACCACACTACTAGCACATAGACTTATCTTACACATCTAGGAAAATCCCAGTCCACCTATTACAAGTCAGTGGGTAACTGATGTTCTGCACTATTTGAAACTGGAAAAAATTAAATTCTCACTTAGAGGATCTGTTCAAAACTAACTTAAAATGTGGTAAATCTTAGAATAAGCATTTATATCGGGGAAAAGGACATTCTTGTTTTTTTGTTATTTTAAAAATTTGCTCATGCTGTTGGCACTCTTCTGTCTTGGGTAGGGGTTGAATTCTGATTTGTTAAGTTTGACTTGAGTGTAAGGAATGTTATTTTTTTCAAATAAAATCAATAAAATAAAAATAAGAAAAAATAAGTGAGAATACCATTAGTAACTTTTACTGTTTCTTGATGGAAGTCATTTTTTCAAGTCCATTTTATGATAGGGCACATGACTGTAGACTTTGATTCCAATACAGCACTGTAATTTGTAGTAATTTTAAATCAACATTAAATGAGTCTACTTTGAATATTTGTAACATCACTGAATACACTGCCATTGGTGATGTCTCCTGTCAACAGAGACTCACAGCATTGTCTGTAAACCCTATTCTCCTCAGCCCCCTTACTGCAGATGCTTTCTGCAGTCTGCAGATTCAGATATTTACCAAGCCATCCAGTTTACTGATGTGAGTACTAAACATACAGTATATTCATGAAATCACAATAAACCAGGAAATACAAAGATGGTTACAATGCAGCAAGGAGCTATCAGAATGTTGGAACCCAGTCACACATAAACAGAACAAACCCTCAACTCATCAGAATACAGAAAATAATAGTCATCAGAGAGGAAGTGATGTTGACAGCTAGGATACTAACATTTCAGACAGCAATGACAAAAGGATCACCATTTAAAAAACTGGTAAATATCTGCTTTCTTTCATTAACCCATCAAGCACACATAATAGGGGAACGCAAAATACTTCCATTAGTATATTAAATGACTGTTATATTTACGTTATTCAGAGGTAGGAAAGAAGGCCCCAGTCATTGTAAATTACACAATAGTTATACAGTACACTTTCAAGTGTTAATTTAGCACTATCAGTTTTAATGTGTTGCCACGATATAGGCTGAAGAGATCAATGGAAATTTTTCAGAATTAAAGAGCTTGAAGAATTTAATTCTAATGACATATTCACAAAATTAAGAAGTCCATGTACTTTTTAAATTGTAAACGAGAATAATACGTTTATAGTTTGTGCCATATGTCTAAATGCTATCAAGCTGATTCTTTTTTGTTGGCTTATTGTAAAATTGATATTGTTAATATTCTATTAAATTTGCAATTAATAATGAAATTAAAAGTTTTTCAATAATACACTAACAGTTAGATTGTGATGTCTACTGTAATTTCATACAGTAAGGCTGCTATGATTTTATAAAAAATATATGCAGTAAACAGAATGATAAATATTTCATGAAATTAATTCAGAAATAAAAAATAACATTGTAATTACTCTAAAAAAATATTCACTGACACAGTCCTTATATTACCAGAAGACATCTGGCAATGTAATTACCAGAGCATATCTATGATTCTAATCCTGAGCAAATTTGTCATGTCAGTATTTTTTAAATTCATGACTCAAATAATTAAAGACCGAAAAAAGGGCTATAAAAAGTTTTTGGCACATTGTTTCCTCCTCTAGTAATACAAGCTCATATGCTGGTTCATCAGTTGGCTTTTGTAACTTTCAACAAATAAACATGTACATAGACATCTTCACAAATCTGAATTTTCAAATTTTCATAACACACATCTCCTTCAGGTGACAAAATGGGTTTTAGTAAATTGTTAAAAATGCTTATCTCATATGGAAATACTTAACTGTGCTCAGCTATTAAACTATAACCAATTAAGACTGGATTATCTTACCATATGTGTGGTTCCATTGTGTGATGCTAGAACAGCACCTTTGCAGGATTTTTTAATGCTCGTCAAAATATCAGATGGAGACCTAGGCAATGAAGCTTTACTAACCAAGAAACCTAGACAGAAAAGGAAAAAGAATACATTTAAGAAACCTTTCTTGTAAAATGTGACTTTTCTATCACAGCAATAGTGTGCTGATCCACCATTCCTAGAGATTGATCTGTCTAAATTATAAATTAATAACTTGTGCTTATATCACAAATATAATCAATGCATACATTAATGCATCACAACCTGAGAATACCTTGCTCTCAGACTGACATCAAACAAAGTTAAATGCAACCTGACACTCAATTTTAAAGACTAGTTATGATGTTAAAAAGGACCACAATCTTACATGTAAAAATATTATTTTTATTATTGAGAGAAAAGTAGTACCAAAGATTAAGAATTTAAAACTGAGTGTGTTCTGGTTGTTTGAAATATTTAAATCAGAATAAATTTCTGAAAGCCTTTTAAAATGCAATTAAAGTTGTGCTGATTTAAAACAGATGGATACCGATCTATGTCCCGCCATCATCATAAAAAGCTGCTAAAGCTTCAAAAACGTAAAAAAGCTGTATATAATTTTACCACTTTATAATCTATAAAACTAGATCAATTTGCCAAAATCTGATATTACTAAAGCACACTAAACACTTAATTTACATAAGCAGATTTGGCTTACTTTAATCATTTTCTGTTGCACTAAATCTACATTAAATCTATGCTGAAACATTTTATTATATAGCCAAACAATAAACTATTGAATTCTGCCAGACAAGAATATACAAACACACTATACGAAATAGATCAAGAATATTTTGTATTTTTAACAATAACCCCTACTAATGTTACATTTCATAAGGTGGGATTACTTTACATTTTTGAAAAATATGGCAGTATTCCAATAGACTGTATAAAAACAGAGGGCATATTTTATAACATTAAAACAAACTGCATGAAATAAAAAATATAAGAAAGAAAAATGTTCCAGCTATCAAACAACTAGGCTTGGAAAACTCCACATCTGCTATAATTGAAAACCAAATTAAACCAACCTGTCTCAAGAAATATGAGCTCCACAAAAATATCTTGTAAGAAACGTGAATCTCTCTAGCAGATAAGGTAAATAATTATAACATGTTGAAAGACACATAAAAATGTTGAAATATAGTTGCTTAAAAAATAAATGCAGAAAGTACATTTTTGAAAATTCTGTTAAAATTTCAAAGATGCTTACAGAGCTCCCAAACCTGTCGTCAATATGATATTTATCTGATAAAATGTTTCACTTCAGAAGAAACAGAAAAGACATGACAAGCATTAAATAAATATTTGTGCTGTAAAATAAACCACTGTTCACTTCCATACCATGTTATATTGTTTTGGTCATAGAATGACAAAGAAGAACCAGAGGGATATAATGATTATGTTTCCACATGCTACTTTTATATGATGCATTTCACACATTTGTCAAAGTATTTTCAAAGTGAGTGTCTGTTTTTTTATCACTGGAAAAAAATGAGAGCAGATAGCTGCTAATATCAAGCATGAAAAAATCTGCACAATGTAGTATTTATTCAGTATTTATTTCCAACATAATGTGTTCCTACATTAAACACAAAACATTAATCTGTTTAACAGTACTACACATTTTCAAGGAAAAACCTCTTAATATACTAATAGAGGTGCAACTCTTCAGGGAAATTTTAGTTCAGTACATGTGATTTATTTCTGGGAAAAAAGGAAATTGGAAGAGAAGCTCTAACAATGTTATTACAAAAACAGCTTATTTTGGTTCATTACATAGATATTATTATTAAAATGTTTTAATTTTTTCCTTTTCATTTATTGATTTTATATTTTTAGATAGTTCATTCAATTCAATATTCTGTATGATGGCTTGTAAGTCAATATAGCAAATGTCTAACATCTCAGTGATACAGAGACCTTGGCTCTGGCCCCAAACTCAGTCATTGCCCTTCTGTAGATTACAAGTTCTCCTTTTCACTGTGTGAGTTCTCCTACAGATGTTGCACTTTTGTTTCCCAAATTCCAGAGTTGTGCTGATTAGTTTGACTGATGATTCAAAATAATACCTATATGAGTGTGAATGTGGACCCTGTAATGGACTGGCCTACTGCTGCCAGAACAGAGTTCACACCTAAATGTAATTAAGCAGGTTTGAAAATACACTGTTATAAATCAAACATAAACCTTTGACAGGCAACATTTTTAAATATTATCTATATTTAAAAATGGTTAAAAAGTAACTACCTGAAATTACATATTTTTATCTGAATACAAAATATAATAATCAGAAAATTCACCACATTTTGTTGGAAGAACAGCACCCACACTATTCTTAAATGCTAACTGAAATGAAAAATCATCGTTAGTTCTTGTTTTTGCGTGACCTCTTTATTACTAGTTAGCTCTGTACACTGTAACATGCAGTCTCTTGTTTCAGCTGAATGCTATCTTCTGTTCCCCTGAGTTGCCTGCTAGAGTACTTTTTTTTGAGAGACAAACACCTTGCTGTGAATTAATTTTTACTGAATAAATAACTATGGAACAGTACAATGATCAGTTCAAAATTATCAAGTAGGTCCTTTCACCTAGTTTAGAACACTCATTCTCAAGTTCAGTCTTGGGGGCCCTGTGGTTGCAGGTTTATGTTCCAAACAGTTTCTCAATAAGTCAGTCATTGCTACCTTTAATTGGTTTAATTGTTTAATTAACTGACCAGTTACTCCTTTTATTTTGCATTTAGAAATAGAGAGTAGTGTCAGATTTATACTTGCAGGAAATTAAGACATTTGTATTTTTTCTGTATCTTTACATGTTTAGTTTGTTTTGTTATTTTTTAATTTTCTTTTTCTGTGGAGTTTGCTTTCTTAATTGTGTCTGAATACCAGCAAATAATGATAAACAGGGCTGACTACTACAAGTGCAAACGACTCTGAAAAGAGCAACAACTGCAGTGTTACCCACTTGTAAAGGGCATAAAGGTTGAAAATCTTCACTGCTTTTAAAATACAAACAACAAAATGTTTATTTTTTTAATTTTAGCAAAATATGTTTTCTCAAATTTCAAAAGTATGGATTTTTTAAATTATCTTTAAATTATTTAATTTTTAAAAGGGCATATATATTTTTAAGAGCTGAAAATGTACAATGTAACTTTAAACAATTAAAGCCATTTTTTTTACCCTTGATGTTGCTCTTTGTAAATCAGCCAGAAAGGTTTATCTAAATCCCAATACATCTGAACCTTCCTCTGTCCTTCCTCATCTATAGAATAAAGCTAAACTTAAGGCCAATACATGTTTTATGTACCATAATAAGCTTGCATGCAAAAAATAAAGGTTGCTGTAGGCGAGAGAAATGAGTTTAACTTTTATGAAACAAGCCTTCATATAACCAAGTATACTATTGATGTAATGTGTGTTGTACTTTGAAACCATGTGTACCAGAGGTTTAAATGTTAATTTTTTAATGACATCTATCACATACTATGTGTTTTTTCTTTCGGCCCACAGTAACAAAAAAATTAAATCACTCTTCAGCTGCTTTGCTGGAGTAAAAACAGGAGTAAACTGAATTTTTCTATATTTACAGTATATGCATTATCCTCAAATGTATATAGTGTACATAACTGATTTTGGACAATTGGTTCAACATCACTACTACAGAATCCCAGAAAGAGGTTCACAAGTGCCCATTCACTGAAATCATATTGTTGTTTCTTCCTTTGTTGGTGACTATATATAGTATGTGTCTGTGTGGTTTACAAATAAATTGTTAGAATTAAAAATGTAATTGAGTATTTAACTATATTAGGCTAATACACCTTTCTAGTGAAAAAAGTTGCAAATATTAATTCCACATTGAAAAATATAAATGTTATCTTTTCTCTTCAGGATGATGCATGCTGGCACACTTCCACTTTAATTTATCAAGCAGACATACAGAGCCAGCTGTCAAGAAATCTGGGGATCAGCGCCAAAATTTTAATTTCCTCTATATTGCTGGAGCTGTGTTTTATTTTTTAAAGAACAAAATTGCTTTTTTAACTTTTAAAAATTAACACAATGTAAAAGAAGCCTAGTGATGAAACCAAGTCCTACAAATAAAGCAATCTGGTTTAATGTCCTTGCACGCTTAATTTTACAGAATTTAAATCCTATAACTACAAAGTATTCCAAGTAATTCACAAAATCTTTGTATTCTTTCTGAAGATATAACATTATATAATTAAATATAAGAAGCAGTAGTTTTTGAATGTATTTGTGGTGGAAAATGATGTATATTCTAAATCACAGTGTGAATTACACTTGTAATTAAATGTTTAACTAAAGACTGATAATGTTCAAGCATCATTTGGAAGGGACCAAGTCTATTGAAGTTTCTGCTGTTCATGACTGGCGCACTGAGGCTCAATTATATTGTTGTACCTCCTATCACTCTTTTTAAACTCATGACTCACAAAAACCCTTTGCCTGCTTACTGATGGTGGCACTTTACTCATCAAAATATATTGTTATCTTCCAGAGATAACAAACTAGAACATAATGGTAAATGCTCAAACAGATGAAGTACAGTACAGTATCATGTCAATGCATTGCAAATTCAGCTCAGTTCCAAGGGAATATTTTGCAACAAGGAGTCACACTCTGGTACTGTACTTTACGACTACAGTCTGTTTTGTAATTTTAAGATTACAACTAATAGGAGCTGGGGATGTCCTGTCTCATTGATTATAATGTATATGTTGGATTGCTCTTGATTCCTTCTATACGTGCTTCGCCTGGGAATGACTCAGAAGTGATATGTTGTTTGCAGGCACCTGGCTTGCAGCTCATCATGCTATAATACCCAGCGTTATATGTATGTGGTTTTATGTTGGATCCTCTGAATTCTGGTAGCTACTTTTCATGTGCATCTTGTAATATCTTCTACTATGCTTCTTCGGGATTTTTTTTTTCGCTGCTTTTCTGTCATTGCTCCTCTGTGACACCCCACCCTGCCCTTCTCGCCTTATCTGCTATGCTGCACTGTTTCTCTGCTACTGTCAGATAAGTACTGATAAAATACTCTTGTGATAACTCCTTCATATTAAGCAGTTTCTTCAGAGTATTTTAACCACCTTGAGCATGCAAAACGCACTATATAAATAAAATGCATTATTATTATTATTATATGAGAAGACCTTCGGTATCTAATGATATGACGGAGTAGGTGCTGCAGTATAGATAGAAATGTATTTCTATGTATACCAGTTAATTAAAATTAATGTCAAAGGGTTTTCAGTTTGTCCCTTCAATACTATTTGTTTCAATTTTTCATCTACAAGTTAAAAATACAATTCATAGCAATCTATTTTATCCAAACATAAACTCCACATGAAAGTATGAATTTGACTGATTTCAATCTCTAAACGTAAATCTATTTTAATCAGTCATTATCATTACAAATTCTCCTGACATCTACAATCTCTTCTTTCAGAGGTTAAGGTTATTGATACTCTGATTATTTCACAGGGTTATTAGGTTTACTGTTTCACTGCCTTTAATGACAAGCACAGTTCCAAGCTCCACAATATACCTATGTGGGTTTCAGTAATCAGGAACCTACAATGATGGAGTATTTCCTTTTAACATATGCTCCAGGAAGAGTAGTGAAGTTTTAAATTTGTCATTTACTGATTAAGCACATTTAGAAGTAGATTAGATAATTTATAGTATACAAGTTTTACTGGTATATTATGTCATATATAAATTGATATTATTTTGACACAAGTCAGAGGTAAAGGAATTTTACAGCTTGTGTTCTAGGATTGCTACCTATCATGGTCTTGCTACCAAATGCAGCTCATATGTCGGTATAGGGTACTAATAGACAATCAATTCTTTATTAACACTATCAGTACCATGTACCACCAGTAATGCTGACATTAAAGACTAAAATTTGTAGAATAACACTTATTGTTATATACTTAATACATACTCATTAGTCAGTACTTGTACAGCACAGAAAATTTAGTTAAAAAGGCCTTAGTTACAATGATATCTGGCTAAATTTTGAAGATTTGCTAATGTAACTTCTATTACTGTAGTAGTAGGGTGGCGTACCATGTTAGCCATTATGGATGTAATGGGAAGTGAAGCAAAATGGCACCTTTTGCTTCACTTTTCATTGCATCCATAACAGCTAACATGGTACACCACCCTACTACTAAAGACATACAAGACACTTAAATATCCCGCTACTACATGAAAATGAAGACCTGGTTAAAGAAACTGGCACACCTGGACAGTGACATCTTCTTCTTAATGAAATGCAAAAAAGAAAATCTTATCTTGAATGGCATCTTGGCAAGGGCTGCAACCATAAACACTTACAATACTCGGTTTGTAGAGCAACTCTGTACGAGCACATCTGCAAGGCTAAGAAACCACCTAATCAAAATTTTCTACAACATTAAAAAGAACACACAGGAAGAGATCCATGACTTCATTCTGCTCTTTGGAAATGACATGCAGGATATGGTAAAGGAGCTACATCTATATTACAAAATACTCCAAATACTCCTTGTCAACAAAAAGAAAAAAGCTGCATATACTGCAAGAGAAAGCTGGACACTTAAGAGCAAAAACAAAGAGCAACAGATCTGTATTGTTCATCTTTGCTCCTACACAGCAAATGAAGCAGAGATTCATTCTGCCCTGCAAAGCCAAAAAAATAAAGACTCTGCAGTGATATGGGAGAATTCTTCAGAAAATTAAGACTTAAAGAATTTTTCCACAAGAAAGAAAACAATAACTCCACTAATAAATCTACATGTACACCAGAACCCGGCAGAAACTCCACTCTGGACAATTATATAGATTTCTTCCAACAGAGAGTCAAAATGGGAATTCTAAAAAGATAACAAAATCGGATACAAAACATCACTATTCACGAACTGAGAGCCATACATTCACTAAGAGAAAATACAGAGATCATCATTCAACCAGCGGACAAAGGGGATGCCTTAGTCCAGGTTTATACTTCACATGACACAATGCGTTGTACTGTTTATACTTGTGCACATACTTTATGTAAATCTGGAAGATTCCACCAGGTGGCAGTGTGAGATATCATCACAGCGAAAACATGTTCAGCTTCGCTGTGTTGTGAACTGCCTGAAACATCTAGAGACAGAAACAATCCCTGGACGGGGCATCAGCTCATCGCAAGGTGAACACAAGCATTCATATACACTAGTGTCATTTTAGGATCACCAAATCCCCAAACCTTCATGTCTTTTAAGGAAAAGTGAGCACACTGTGGAAACCCTACAGGAAAACATGAAAACTCCAGACAGGGAACACCAAGTGATGCCCCCATATGTGTAATTATTAACAGTACTCTTTATTTAAATTAAGTTAACCACTTATCTATAAAATGTAATATACATACTTTAATGCAGTTCATCATGAAAGTGATATCAAGTATAAATCTAAGTATTCTAAATGTGCAGAGAGTGGGAATATCACAAATTTAATGTGTTCTGTGTGGCGATGCTGCTTGTCATTTCAGAAGGAAGCCCCAGAAACAGAGATTAACAACTAGGTCGGTTTTAAAATGACATTTACGACATTCAGCTTTAATGACAAAATAAACTATGAGATCAAAATGTTAATTTCGAGATTAATGCCAAAATTTCCACTTTAATCACAAAATAGACCTTTTCAATTTGTCCTTAATTTTTTTCTCTGTGGCTGAAATACGCTGCCATACATTTTGATGCCTTTAAGAAGGTGCAAAAAAAAAAAACAAACAAAAGATGGCACAGAAAAAGGTATGTGAGACTTTTAAAATGTATATTGTCATTACATTGGGGAATATGCAACGCTTGAATATAAAAGCACCACGAATGCATTTGTATGTCAGCATTTTGCATCACCACATCGAACCATTGATCAAACACTGAAGCACACACATCGATCCTGTACGATCCGCAAAGCAGTTTTCTGTCACATGTAGATAGTAAACAAAGACTCTGACGCCACGTTGCAACTTGATCACACTGCACCCCTAACACACGATGTTATGCTGGTACCACAACTCTTCAGAGGACGTGCTCAGAGGATGCTTCAAATGAACACTGGGAACGTGTGGCAGCCATGATGCGTGCGTGTACGTGTTTTGAGCGTGAAGTATAAACCAGCCCTTAGTCATCATGAACTCAGCGGACTATATATAGGAGGCAGAAAGGCAATTGTCCAATACTACACATTATTGCATACTATAGAAAGACCCCACAGAACTCTATAAGATGGAACTAAAAAAGGTAGCAAGTAGCTTCCCTCTTGACATCAGTTTAATTCCTGAGAACCCCAAAATGGGGTACTTCTACATGCTTTCTAAGATCCACAAAGAAGGGAACCCAGGAAGGTCTATAATCTCAGGAATTCGTTCACTTATAGAAAATGTTTCAGGATGGGTGAAGCACATACTTAAACCCCTCGCCCACAATACAACATGCCACCAAGATACCACTGATTTCCTAAAAAACTGTATGCTATAGGCTCTTTACCTGAGGCAATATTACTAGCTACAATGGATTTTAAGGCACTTTACACAAACATCCTCCATTATGATGACATATTGTCATGTGAAATGTACCTAAAACAACATGATTTACCCACGGAGTCAGTTATACAATTGATAAAATTCAGTCTGACACAATTTATTCTCCTTTGGACAGGACTTCTACTTGCAATAAATGGGGACTAAAATGGTCTGTCAGTTCGCACCTCACTTACATTAACTTATTTATGGCAAAACTGGATGAAAATTGTATATCAACGTGCATCTTTAAATCATTGTTGTATCTCCAGTACATAGATGACATCTTTATAATCTGCACTGCAAGTGAGAAGGACCTCCTCCATTCTCATAACAAATACAACTCTTTCCACCCCAACATAAAGCTAAAGCTAAACTGCTCAAAAACAGAAGTAAGCTTCCTTGACACCATCATTCACCTCAAAGACAACACTCTTGTGGCCTCTATTTTTCACAAACCAACAGACAAACGGACATACCTGAGAAATGATAGCTTCCACCTAAAACATATAAGGTGCTCCGTCATTTTCAACCAAGCAATCTAATACCAAGCAACTGGTAGTATGATGATCTTTGAGCATTTAGGCCTATTTATGAGTGACACAGTTATTTATTTTAAATAGGGAAAATAAACATGAAACAGATAGCTGGTTAGTTATCTGTAGAAATAAAAAAAAATGAAAAACAAACTTGTCCTTCAGGTGTGCATCAACAGCCACAATTGCATGATTTTAACCTCCTTTTTATTTTCTTTAGCTTGTAAAATAATTATTACCTATATTTTCCTCTGGTACATGAATTCTGACACAGTCCTTTTGTAACACCGCTGGATTGATATGTATCAATTGAGCTCTCTTTATCACAGAGTAACTTACCAGAAGGAATGAGGTGGAAGACAGTGGATAAGTTTAACCGACTGACTGGCACTCTCATGTACAGTAATGGACATTTCAATAACAGCCTATGGCATATGGTAACCCAGTAACTTTTTGGATTCGATCACACAATAAGTGAATGATGCTTAAATCTAAATATTACTCACTTACTATGTAATGACATTCACAAGACTGTCAAAATGGCCCCTACACTTCACTCAACAAACAGCTCTTGACCGTGCAGAAAATATAGTAAACTAGTTTAAATGAATTCATGTACACTGTTTATCCCCAAAGAGCAGACAACCATGCAATACAGTTCTCTGGGGAAGAGAAAAAGATTGTGTTTAACCACGACATCTAGCATAGCTTTTAACCAGACAGCGGGAGCATTCGTGAAATTCTGAAACAGAATCACATGTTGAACTATGTCACACTCTGTACTTCAGCAGTGGGTAAGATGTTCTGTCTGTGGGTGTACAGTGGTGTAGAATCATACAGTTTAATTGCTGGGTCCTACATCCAACTGATCCAACAGATCCAACACAACTAAAAAAGACTAAATTACAGGACAAGTACAAAAAGAAAATTATTTTTCCTCCGTTACAGAGACAGGCACAATTAACAAAATTACAATATATAACTTTATATTACTGCAAATGGGCAATCGGTCCAGTAAAGCAAAAAACCTTATTATTAAAAAAAGTACTGAGGTTAATAAAACACTGAAGCAGTACCATTTATGAAGCACTTACTATATGAGAAGCACTCCATAAAATAACAAAGAGTTTTATTGTTGAAATTTATGTTGTTCTTTATGATTTGTCTGTTACTCAAATGTGCACAATTAACAGATTTGCAAACATGAATAGCCATCTGCCTTGCCACTTATTAACCCTGTTTAATCCAATTTTTAGGATTGTGAGGAGCTAAACCCTGTATAGGCTCTACTGGGTGCAGCACAGGAAATGAACCAATACTGAGCACCAGTCCACTGCACGGCACGCTCAAATACACAACTACTGTATATCGAGCCAATTTACAACTGCCAAAAATTAACAGGCACTCCTTTGAGATTAAAATTAAAGTACACACAGAAAATCTACTCGGAGGAAAAAAGAGTATGCACTTCCACCAAACGGACAATGACTGCTGCAAGTTGCAGAGCTAGTCTCCTTTAATTGTGACACAGCAGTACTAACCACTGCATCACCATGCTGCCTCTAACATTAAGTGGATTTTTAAAAATATATCTGTTTGAGGTTTGATTAAACTACAAATACCCATCTGTTGTGAATTTACTGTTCTAATAATGAAAGACACCATAAAAAAATAAAAATGACATACAGGAGGATAATTTAAAAAAAAAACAGAGTGAACATGGAAACTCCAAGTCCACTATTCTAATAAACACTCCTCTGTCACAGAGACATATAACCCACTTTAATTATTCATCCATTGCAAATTGCATAAATAAAACATTTTCTTTGGACTTCCTGAAGCTCTGTATAAATTGTATCCTCACCTAGTCTGGCTCCTTTGAGGTTCTCCTTCAGTACAAAGATGGAGCATATCCCAGTGGTATCAGTACAATGCTACTCCACTGCCGGACATACTGATGTACACATTCACGCAGGGTTTCTTTCGAATCTCAGATTAGCATAACACATCTCCCCCAAAAGCTATTAGTTTTTTTAAAAAAAAAGATGATGTTGTAGTAGCTGAATCAAGAGGGCTGGAACACCATCATTCAATTTGTTTAAGGTGCTTTTCTTACTTGCAGAACCAAACTTATAGAATTTTGATAGGCCCTTAGCCTCTGCTTATGATAGACACTAATTAAAAAGTTCAAAAATTTGGAAGTAGAACTGAATTTAAATAAACTGGACAGTACAATGTTAGTGGGATAGTAAATACTTTATTAGTCCCAATGGGGAAATTTAGCTTTTTACAAAAGCTTCATACCTAAATAAATATAATAAACAACATCCCTTCTCAGAAACACACTATAATTAATAAAAATAAAGAAATAAAAGATGGAATATGTGAGAGCTTAAGAAATAACATTTGCATCCAGAAAATGGAATACTGTATAGTATTTCCCATTTCTGGAATACAGGTGTGTGCTGGTGCCCTTAGAAAGAGGGATCCAGTTCGGGGCTTGTTCAAGGGCTTGATGTCTCCCGGTGACTAGGTCAATGTATGGAAAAGAGCTTAACTGGATACTTAAATGAATGCTAAGAGTATCATTTTGTAATATTCATACACATCATCACCCTACGGGTAGCTCGCAAATCTGGAGGTAAAATTCAGCATGACTATTTATTTAAAGAAAAATAGAATGAGGCTTAAATAAGTTACTTTAACTTCATTAGCGTTGCGTTTAAATACCAAAGTATAAAATGCAAAAAAGAAAAAGAAAAAACAAACAGGAAGAGGTGGATGTTATTGCAAAAATTGGCCAACACTGCCTTAATTTATCAATAAGTTTATTTGTTTGAAATGCACATGTGGTATATTAAATAATCTTTGAGTGACCACATAACAGGGCAACTCAAATTCAAGTTGACAACTTATGTTACAGAGTTCACAGCGTGACGCACATTTGCTTATTCCCTTACTTTTAAGTAGCACGCACACACATACGAGTCCACCCAGTTCAAAAATCACTCCGAGCGCAACGACCGGCAGTCTCTTATCTTACTGCTGCGCTCACTTACCGGAAGTTACCCACAGCAGCACGAAGAGCTGAACTTGAAGTCGTGTCATCGTTATTCTCAGTCGCATGTGGTCCGCCAACTTAAGAAAATGGAAACAAATCAGAAAAATGAACTTCAAGTGTCCGAATTCTAAATAAATACACCGCCTACACTATACAGTTGTTCAATTAACGCTTAACATCAAGGGACAGCGTGCGCGAGCGCGCGGCGTCACCAAGGTGTGTCAGATGCATTACAGGTTTACCTGGTGGCGCGCCCCACGCTCGGTTTCTCGTTCTCTCTCTCTCTCTCATTTTCGGATCATCGATCTAAATGGATTTGGGGATGTGCTAAACTCGGGTGAGATACGTCTTTGCGATATTCAGCACCGAAACCCAAACAGTTATTTGAAAGAAAAACAGTACTTTTTATGTAATATTTCTGTGTCTCCACTGGGGACCCTCAAAAGGTTGAAACTATCACAGCGGAAGTATTGTTAATGATAGTGATACGTTCGAACTGTATCCAGTGGCGAAGTGGAAAAACATGCTTTTTAACAACATTTGAACGTCTTGACAGATATAGGGTGTGCGATCCAAAAATATATATTTACATATTTATTAAAATATAGACTACAGAGAGCGTAATGTACAATGAATACTGTTTGGTTGATTTAACAAGGTGATAGGGAACATATTTTAATCATTAGAAAAGGCATTATACTTTTTCATATAAAATTTAAAAAGCCGTTTAATAATTTCATCTATAGAAGGTGCCTAAAAAATTTCAGCGCGAGCTTTCTTAATTATCTTTCAGCATATCAAAATGCATAATATAATAATTGTTATTATTAAGATTCTCAAATCCGTTTAACAATTTTCTGGATTGGATTTACAATTACCTCATTATTTCTTGTTCTTCTTGTTCTTCTTCTTGTTCTGGTTCTTCTTCTTCTTCTTCTTCTTCTTCTTTCTTCTTCTTCTTCTTATTATTATTATTATTATTATTATATGGACAATTTTATCCTGATTCCCTGTTGTTTCATTTATTTTAAACTTCCTCACTTGACCTATCAGAATTTTCAGGCTTGACAGAATCCTCAGATTCCTATTCACCCGTTCAGAACCATTACTCTTTTTTTGCTTTTATTTTATTATCTGTTCCCAAAACGCCCTTAGTAACATTATTACAACTCTACTGAAGGTTTTTTTTTTTTTTTACTTTGAACCTTTCAATTGCACTTTAGTTAGTATTTCTCTCATACTGTTGTGCAATCTACTCTTCTTTGTCAATTTATTGCATAGCTCAAGATTTTCTTTGGTAAATTTCTGCTAAATTCTTATAAATCATAGTTTATTTGTACTACATTTTATTAAAAATAATTTTACTGTGTTGTATGGTTGTTTGTAGAACATTTGCTGGACAAAACACCATTTTATTCTGGGAAGGGTTCTATGCAAATGAAGTTGGTTCTTTTTGCTTGGAAAAACTTGCTAATATGTGGAAGAAACATGAAGTCTTTAATGTAAAGTAGGCTGAAAGACACTAACAGATTTTGAAAATCTGGACTTAGTCTGTTTTACTGTATGTTTGCAGCAAGAGTCCTTTTAAAATTAGGAACCCATTGGAATTTCACAGATGTGTTACCATTTATTCATGGTTATTTACTATATGGAGCCTTTTCTGTTCTTTCTGGAACCTTTATTTGGATTTGGCTCCCCTATGGCTTTGGTTTTCCCCATTGGAAATGTGTTATATAAATAAAATGTATTATTATTATTATTATTATTATTATGGCATTGTCCTGAAGGACCGCTCTGGCATCTTCATCTTTAAGAGAGCAGGACTTTTTTTCAGGGGCCACATGCTTCCAAAAATTAGGTCCTTTTATTTTTGGACTTAATGCTAGCCCAGAAAAATACCCCATACTTACAGTATCAATGGGGTGCACTGATTTGAACATTAGGGAAAAATGGCACATAGTTTGAATTTTAATACTGACTTAATTCTTGAAACAAATAGCAGTAAGGGCCTCCGCCTCAAGAATCATTCAACAAGAATCTGTCTTGCAACACAAACAAGGGCATGTTTCCAGCCTGAGGCTCAGATCTTGTCTCTCCATCTGTGTGCATGTGACTTGGTTAAAAGGAAAAGTCAACAGACTTGATGACTCGACAATTTCCAACAAAATATCACTCAGATCTTGAACCATTGTGGCAAACAGGGAGAAGCAGGGTGTGGCAACTGCTCCCTATTTATTGTATTATCAAAATATTTTTTACAAAATTTTCTCAATAAGTATGTGATTCCATATATACCTATCTTCTTCTTCTTTCCCTGTGTAAGCAGAAATTCTGCTAAGACCTTTGCCCTCTGCTCTAATCTTGTTTTCTAGTTTTTCTAGGAATGTCAGTCAGTCAATCATTCTCCAACCCGCTATAGCCTAACACATGGAGCCAATCCCAGCCAGCACAGGGCGCAAAGCAGGAACAAACCCCAGGCAGGGCATCAGCGCACCGCAGGAAACACACTCACACACCATGCACATACTAGGTACAATTTAGGATCACCAATGTACCTAACCTGCATATCTTTGGACTGTGGAAGGAAACAGGAGCACCCGGAGGAAACCCACGCAGACACGGGGTGAACATGCAAACTCCATGCAGGTGGACCCGGAAAGCGAACCTAGGTCCCCTTACTGCAAGGCAGCAGCGCCACTGTGTCACCCCTCAGGTCTGTCCTTCAGAACTGCACTTCCCATACAGCCCTGCAAGTGTCCAAACTGCAGCCATACCAGAGTAGCACAGCCACCTATTATACTGGCGATACACTGCCCTTGGCAAGCAGTTTTCTTCTGTCCATCCATTATATCTTTGTTTCTACTGGAAAACGGAGCAGGAACCATCCAACTTGGGATGCTCACCCATCTGTACCCTTCTTCCATAATGCCCTCTCAGCTGGGTAAGGGACCAGTCTCCATACATTGCACCTCTGCTTAAAGCATAAATCACAGTCACACACTAGTTACTGATTATATTTGCTGCACACTTAGGTAACTTAGTTCTTTCCCACTACTTTGCCAGTTCTTAATGTCACACTATCTTTTTTGTACTTTATTAATAATTACTTTCTTTGCTAATTCATGTATAGCTTGTTGTCTTTTAGTATATGTTTCTACAAATTTCTGCTTTATTCTATATTTTACTTATATGATAGACTACATTTCAGGGGAAGATGAAAATGTACATAAATCATAATTCCATCCATCTATGATCATTCAATTGAAACTGTCATAAAATATATTTATGGGATAAATCATAAGCAAAACTATCTTCTTCCAGCTAAGCCTATGGTTACAATCCATTGTTAAAATGGAATCTCTATACTGATTCATCTTTCATTTTATTTACCAAATCATTGTAATCCAAAGGGTTAACATTCCAAGAAACTAGAACATGCCAGAGACCTCTAACAGAACACATTCATATAGACTGTTAAAGGTCCCAAAAATTGCCCTGCTTCATTACAATATTAACCTTATTGACTAGAAGTGATTATAAATGACACATTTTTATTCTGCCCAAACCTTAACTGAATTATTTTTAAATCTTACATCTAGAGAACTGATATGATTAGAAAATAATTTATTAAAAAAGTATATGAAATAAACATTTTGAATAATTGATATATACTCTACTGGTCAACTGGAAATCTTTACTGCTTATAGAATGAAGATTAATGTAAATATTTAAACATTAATGGATATTGTATATCATAGTAATGTTCCTTACATTCTTAATTATTGATAAAGGTAGTTAAATCACTACATCATCATATTTAACAGCCTTTAAAAAGTCAGTTAGGAGTCAATGCTGTGTAGAATTCAAACAATACTGAAAATATTTGCAGGGTGTTATGGTGGTGCAGTATTTAGTGCTACTGCCTTACACCTCTTGGGTCTGGACAGTGTCTGTTTGAAATCTGCACATTCTTACCATGTCCTCATTTGTTTTTCTCCAGGTATTCTGGTTTCCTCCCACACCATCAGAGACTGGCAGATGAAACTTGTAGTAACAATCAAATAGCACAGACAAAAATAGATAGAGGACAACACAACTAATTTAGAAAATAACCCAACCCATACCTGTAAATAGAATATCCAGTATCAGAGGTTTAAGGCTGATTGAGCAAATCAGAGGTACAACACACATCCTGCAGAGAAAAAGTGGAGGAGTAAAATAGAGAAAAGTTAAAAATATTATTATCATGAGATACCCGTCATCTGACCATGGACTAACTTCACCACTGACTTTCACCTATTATGATTTGGAGTTACACACGTGGCAGATGATGTGAGGCCTCCAAAACACTCTACAAAAGGCAAATCAAATCTTTACAGCTTAACCCAGAAAAGACTCCCCTCATACTGCCTTGCCCCTGAAATCTACCTGCAGGCGATAGCCTGAGTAGGCCCCAAAATAGGCAGCTAGCCTTGAAAGTTCAAAAGAACTATGAGTCCCAAAAAACACAAGAGAGATGTTATGTGAAGCATGTGTCCAGTAATCCAGGAAATATTCAGCGAAGCCTGCATCAATGCTTGAATTGTTTTGGATATTCAACGTAATCGATGATGTGTGAATCCTCACAGCCCATCCACATCACATGACTGGTTTGGCTCTTTGCTCACATAAAAGAGCATTATTTCATTATATATAAGACTGGCAGGGGAGATGGTAAATATTTGGTTAATAAAGGTAATTTTATTAATTGTTTTGACATGGACCCATCAAAAAAGAAAAGGATTTCCCTAATTTGGGAACACTTCCATTTTATTTCAGCCATATGGTAAAATTATTACAGATGATTTACATGTGTTAGAAATGAAATCCATCAAAAATGTATCTTTTTTTTCCTAAGGTAAAGTGTTTTTACTGAATTCAGTTTAGTCAATGTATTTCCTAAATTCATTGTATGCACAGAAATAGTGACCTGCCAGTAAAAATAATGAAAAAAAGACCAAAGGACTAATATTCATATGCATTTTATGCATTATTCATAAAGTGATTGTGTCTGCAGTAATATTTTTATTATAAAAATATTCTGCTTAATAAAGAGCACAGACATACAAAGATTTTCATTTATTTATAATTTTGACATTGCTTAATATAAAGGCTTAATGAGAAATGGCATTACTGAGTTGGCTAATAGTATTTTTGCCTGTTCCTCATGCTGCCACAAGATGGCGTAGTATTTACATGAAACCTCAAGAAACATACCTTTTCTCGAACCACTTTTCTGGAATGGTATGGTGCTTCATGAAACTTACAAAGGAGATTAACCCATGAAAGCTCTGGCTTGCAAAGACAATCCTAAACTGTAAACATTATACTGTATATTGAAATTATTTTTTAGTATTTGGTAGACAGTATTAACTCCTGAGGGGAAAATTGTGTTTTTACATGAATTTTGGAAGGTATATTTACAAAAATAGAAAAAATTGAAAAACGTTTAAACTAGGAAAAGGACGGGCCTAAAATGGCAATCCAAGGCAAACAAGTCCCAATAAGAAATCTATTAGCTAGAAAAAAAAACAAAAACAAAGACAGAGCAGAAATAAAAAAATAATATTTACTATAAACTCCTTCACATTTGAATGCACCACTGTTGACTGATATCTTTTGTACTTGTCAAGCAATAGGGAGGAGCCCAGCAGCAGTGATGTCAGTATGACCCTGCCTCCAAGGGCCCACCCACAAACAACAAGGAATAGTAGTACAGGTTTAAAGATGGTACATAGGTATAAACATATCAAAAAATACATTACAATTCATTCAAAAATAACAATAAAACAACACATATATGCAAGCTAGGAGAGAACCTTGTTTGTAACACAACATCACCACGCAGGGGCCAGGTGACTCATTAATCTATGTTGCACTTAAAGTAAAAAGTAAATTATACAGTAATAAAAACATATGAATAATGTAAGGAAAGAAAATCAACAGATTCCCATGGAGAGGCTAAAACTGTTTTTGCAGCAATTGTAGCTAAGGAGGCAAAGAAGAGAGGTCTAGAGAAATCAGTATTTGAGGAAAGTTAATAGGGAGAATGGAAAACAAAAAAGTAAAATATAGCAGACCAGAGAGCATGGAATATTCAGCACACACAGTTAGGATCCACAGGTAGACCTATGGAACAATGCTTTCTTTGTGGTAAGATATAAATGGTGTTTATTTAAAGTGGACATATTGTTAGTTTAGGTTGTTAGATTGATTAGAAATGTTCTAAACAGACATACACCTAAATGCTATGGTTAAAATTGATTTCCATGAGATAGAAAGAATAGAGAGAAAACTGAGATACAAAATAAGACTACAAGTATATATTAGGGTTTTGGTTTTCTTTTTTTCTTATTAATTTTTTTACATGAGTTTCCAAAACTAAATATTCATTTTTGGATATTTTAGGGCTGCTGATTATGATTATGACATTTACTTTTTGAAATTCCAACCATGCAAAAAGTTATATAGTTTTTTGACAGTTAACTTCATATTATTGTCCTTATGTTTATTCCCTTTACACATTGCTAGGGATGTGTCCTCACTTGTCACAACCTTTGGGTAATGAGGCTATGGGATAAAAAAAATCATCTAGGAAATGACTTCTTTATCTGAGTTGCAGAAACAAAACCATTTTCCTAGTGCTCTTTCTAAAAATTTTCAGTATTTTTCCCTGATTCTGACCTTTTCACTGTGACTTTTGTTTCTCATTTTGGTATTGATGCACATGTCTTTAATCTCCAGGTTTTGAGCCTTTCCTTTATTTATCTTTTCATGTAGTTATTTCTCAAATCTAATCACTTCACTGACATAACAATAGGGAAATCCAAGATTCCTACAGGTACCCCAAACCTTTTTCTCTCTGTGTTGCATTTTTTTATTACACAGTACATGACCTAAATGTTATATTCCAAGTTAATATACAGTATTTAATTTTCTCTTTTGTATGATCCCGTTTGAGTAAAGAACACAAATGGATTCACCAGCATCTGTTGCAGTGATGTAACAGTCACCTCTGTACCCATATATCAGGGAAACAAACAAATGCAGATATGATGTGGGGGCACAATATTCTGATAGACCCAATTCTCTTGTTTAACTGTGACAAATATTCAAAATTTACTTAACGGTATTTATACACAATCTGTATGAATTGTGTACAATTCCCTGGAGGTTTCAGTTCCTCAGGTTGTTTGAACTTTGCCGATGCATGCATACACCCAATAAAACTTTATTAGAGACAAGCCTATACTGAAGTTTAGGTTATTTTTTAATATTTTGGATCCCACATCAACTAAGAGTCATCAAACACTTATACTGTCAAAATGACTAAAAACTGTTCTGGTTTAGAATGACCGCCAGCCTGTTAAGAGCTAGAACATAACCAAACAAATGGAACAATGGCCAATTAAAATAACTACAATTTAAATAGCCTAAATCTCATATTCTCTCACCTATTATTTGCTTCATGTCTAACCTCCTCCACCTCTTGGTTTTTTTTTTAATTAAAAGAACTGTGAGTCTGGACCATCTGCCATGGACCATGGCACTAAGAATGTAATGTATGATTATCTTGACCTTTGAAAATGATTTCTCAGCTAATGCAATGTGATTGTTGAGAAACAGAATTAGGACAGTGAAAACTTCACTATAGCTAGCCACAATGCTGTTGTTCTCATGTATGATAATTAGGAGAAATGGCACACTGTTCACTAGTATTGTATCCCATCAAGGATTCTCAATATCTTTTGCAAAAATGTATCACAAATGCCACTAATAAGATAACCATGTGCTAAAAGCAGATGCACCTTTCATTAACTGCATTACAAACTGAGCCCAGTTGGGGTGCACTTTTTAGCCATCTCCGAACCCAATTAGGACTAAAGAAAACAAATGCAGATAAAAAGAATTTATATATTGCACAAATACTGTAATGAAAGCAACGGATAGATAAACATGGGGATAGAAATATCCTATTAAGTTTTCTGTACACTGGATTGTTTCCCAATATTTTGTGATGTCTAGCACTTACTCACAAAATGTCACAAATACTACTCCAAACACCTCCTTTTAGTCTTATCACCACTTCTGGCTTCTCTTTCTGCTACCAGTTGACCTATTACTATCACCTGCCCTCCCAGCTACAAGATTAACTGACCTAACACCATAAGTAGCTCTTAAGTGTTCTTTGAAGATCATGTCAGGGTTGAACCTGGACCATTTCTGTGGTAAGGAATGTCCTGTAAAACTCACAAGATAATTCTCCTAAAACTCCTACTAGCATCCTTGGGCATCCTGATTTAAATTTATAGGTCTTGAGAATGCTATAGAGGTCCCTCTATTATAACACTTAGCAGAGGACCATGCCCAGCATAATGCAGCTCACTGCTACCACCTACTGGCCTAGCCTTTACATAATACACATGTAATATGTGTCAGTTGATACATTTATGGTTTATAGAAACTGTGGTGTTTTTTGTAATTGAAAGCATAACTCATTAATTAACCTACTGAGCTGAATGAAGAAAGTCACAGCCATTCTCCTTTCTTATTGGGTGGTAATACCATTACATCACTCAATACATCAGTTGTTGCACTAGATTTAGAAAAAAGAAACAGCAATGTGAGCATGGGAAAGGAGCAATATAAATAAAATGTATTATTATTAGTGTGTTGGAAGGTGTTACATTTGTTTTATGTACAGCTTATATGTTCACTGAAAAAAATGTGATAAATGTATCTGTGAAAAATACTGTATTGTGAATATGTAATAGTTTATGCCACTGAGCTGCAATTCAGTAGGGTTGGCGATTACCCATCAGGAGAAAGTACAAGGCTGGAAAATCCTTAGGAAGGGCACCAACCCATCATAAGTCCCACTCAAGTACACACAGGTCTAGTTCAGCCAATTTACCTGATATGTCTTTGGGGATGTGGAAGGAAACCAGGGTAATAACCACACAGACATGGGGAGAAATGTGCAGATTCTGTACAGACAACAACTGGAAGCAGTGATTCAGGAATTTAAATTTGTGTTTGAGCAGTACTATCCACTGTGCCACCATCCCATCCATGGTTAGTGATCACTTATTTTTATTTCCTTAGTTTCAGGGATTGGGCATGCCTACATTGTATCATTCCACTGTCTTCCTGAAACCTTTCCATGGTTCCTTAATAAACTGAATTGACATATGTGAAGGATTTCACCATTCATAACAGGGTGTGAAGGGGACAAGCGACACACCTACAATATCTATAGGAAGTTCAAGTCTGGTGATTTCATAAACAAAAAAACTGTAAGTGCGTCCAAGTCCTGGCTGGACATACCCCTACAGGATTGCATCTTAATGAGCTAAGCTGAGTCTGGAGTTTGACAGAGTCTTCACAGTGAAGACTTGCTGATGGGAGCAAGTTAAGCCCAGGTCTAGTCAGGAATATAAAAAATTAAATTGTATATATAATATGGAGGTGTTTGCCTTGCAGCACTTTGGACTGGCACCTTCTTCCTATCCCCCATTGAGTACCTGAGAGAACAGTTGGTACATTTTGCTACATGTAACTACATGTCAAAGGTGATCTGATAACACGATAAAACAGTAGTTATACTTGCTGGTCATGGTAGCGGCAGGTTGTATTTTAAGTAGCAAATGTAAATAAGTATGATTCTTCAGAAAAGGCCACCATCTTCCATTGCTTCACGGTCCAGTCCTGATGCTCACTTGCCCATTGTGCTTTCAGCTGTGGACAGGGGTCAACATGGGCAACATGGCTGAGCAACCCCATATGCAGCAAGCTGTGATGCACTGTGTTCTGACACTTTTCTGTGATTTTCCAGCATTAAATATTTCAGCAATCTGTGCTTCAGTAGCTCTGTTGTGGTATTTGACCAGATGGGATAGCCTTTGCTCTCCGTGTGCATCAGTGAGCTTTGGGCACCTAGGAACCTGTCACTGGTTTACCATCTGTACATTCTTTTGGTAGTTACACTGCCTGTCTGCCATTTTGGAGATGCTCTGATCCAGCCATCTAACCAATAACCAACCATTAATTTGGCCCTTGTCACAGTCCCTTAGATCTTTACACTTGCTATTTTTCCTGCTTCTAACACATCCCCTTAAAGAACTGACTGTTCACTTGTTGTCAAATATACCCCCACCCCTTGCATTGTGCCAATCTAATAAGATAATCACTTCATCTGTCAGTGGTTTTAATATTGTGAATGACGGTGTTTGTATATTGTCACACATGCGCTTGGAAGGCAACTTCAAATAATAATTCCACCCTGAGTCAGGGGTTGGCACTGTTGTCTAATGCTTGTCCTCCATTCTTCCTAACAGATCTGAAGACCAGAGCAGCACCTGTGATGTCACTTCCAGGTTTCAGACCCCTGAACCTACCTCTTCCACCCTGGCTTTCTTTTAAAGGGATCCATCGCAATCTTCAGTCAGTTTAGTTGTTGACTACTATCTAAAAAGACACATTTTTTGCTGATTGATATCTTTTTTTTACTTTTGTCATCAAATATGTGAATTCTGTCTTTATGGTGCCCCAACTCCTCAGAATCTCTCTGTGTTGTTTCTTGCAATGTATTCTTTATCTTGAAAATCACAATTTTTATATCTTCAGTTTTTATTGGCATCTTTCCAGGGGTGGAGAGAGACCACAGGAGTGTCCTCTTTTATTACAACAGGTTGAGAGAAGAAAATAAAGTAGAAATTTTCTGCAATCCTACCTGCAAAGCAATTTCAAGATAATGACTTGGAACTTACAAGCATTTTTGACTGGAGGCTGTATTATATTTTAAATAAATGTGATATAGAAAAATGTTATATGAAAACAAATAACTGATTTTGATCATATCCTTGATCATATCTTTATGTACATATGAAAAATGATATTTAAAAACATTGCTTTTGCATTTAATATTAAATGCCAATAATTCACTAAGTATTTCTGAAATTCTTTTGAATTTATTGAATTCTCTGAGCAGTTTTCCAAATAACTGTAGGCTGCAAGCAACCACACATATATTCTTATGGGGGAATGTTGGATCTAAAAAAGCAGTTGTGAACACAGCATAACATAAGATAACTTATCTCATATCTAATTCAGGGTCATGCTACACAGAAATAGCTGCAGGATGGATTAAAACATTTTGCATCCTATGACCATGGGTCATATTTTTTGACTATATACTTTAAGAGAAAGTGAGATATTGCATAATTAAATACACTGGTTCACTTTTTTTATGAGCCTGCATCATCTAGGCTTCTTCATCAGTTAAGTGCCCTTTCCTCTGCCCCTATCAATCAAATGGCATGCCCAGCTGAAAGCTGAACCAGCTCAATGTGATACAAATGTAGTTTTCATGACTTATTTTATTTATTATTTTTATGTATTTTTTGTGAATCAGGCAAAATGACAGGCTTTGCACTGTTTATCATTTGCTGGGTTACTATTCCATATGCTTGTGTGTGTTTAAAGAAAATAGCACGTGTATATGCATTTTGTTAGATGTCACTTCACTGTGCAATGAGAGAGTTTGAGAAAAGGAATCCTTGATGCCTCCCCTCTTACAGCAGTATTCATAGTAGGAGTGTACAACAGTGATAGAGGAACCCATCAATGGACACAAACATCTGTGCAGTTTGGATGCAATCACAGAGATTGGGTTGATAGGGGCATGCTGCTTATGGATATGGTGTCTTTTGTGCACCCCTGCCTATGCCAGAAACTGTCTTTGCTGTAATAATCTGAACTTTAGGTGTCACTCATTTTGATTTACCCTAATTCTCAGGTACAATAAGATATTCCATTAATGCTGGCATTTTCTCTTAGAAACCTTTCTATTATGCTATTTATAAAAATTCAATGTTTTGATGTTGGAGGGACAGCTGGGAATGCAATTCAGCTAATCTGAAATTTTAATTTAAGCATTCCCTCATTACGTATACTACCCTTTTACTTTCTAATCCCCAATAATATGGCAAGTACTAGTCATGTACCTTGCAGTTTTAAGATTAGCAGCTCCATTTATCTTAATTCACATCCAGTGGCGGACCTGCATTTTAGGGGCCTTGCTATGTGGGCCTCTTCGCAACCAGCAATGAAGTCTGGGTAACCCTTTTTTTTCTTCAGTGGGGGAGTTTCACAGCAGATCACCACAAAACTTTTTTTTTTTTTGATACTTTATTAATCTTTTAATGTTCATCTGAACTATTATTTTGTATTGAATTACACAATATTATTCATATTATTATTTTCATACAGTAGACACCCAGAATTTTTAAGCAGTGTGGAGTAAAGTCACTTCTGTGGCCCCTCTGGGATTAGGGCCCTGATGCTTAAGCTTCATTAGTTTTATATTAGCTGCATCCCTGGTATCATCAGACCTATGGAGGATAAGTAAGAAAAAAAATCAGCCTTTACAGGTAAGTACCACATTAATTTACAGATTGGTGGATATTGATGATGTGGAAGCTTGTGGAGTTCAAATTGGTTAATTTAATATACTGGAGGGTGTATTTATTTGCTGTTTAAAACTGTTCATTATGTATGTAGCAGTATACAGTAAGCTTGCTGCATGTTTTAGTGGTTGGAAAAATGAAAGATGAATAAAGAAGCAGAGCCAAGACATCCTTATCACAGTCTATGTTCATCATTATATCAGAAAATTCTGAAAGCCACAAGAAAGTCCAGTACATCAAAGCATGATAACAGTTTGAAATGCTGGACAAAGGAACAGTTTGATTATTTCAAATAAAGTTAAGACTGGCTACTATTTCATAATGGTAAACTGGGATGAAGCTTATGTAAGCCACTGAATATACTTGCTCCATTTGCAAGCCAAGGAGTTAAGATGTCCAATTAATGTAGTGAATGATTTTTTTTCCTGTAGGGGTGCAGATAGAGCCAGTCAGCAAAATGATTTAAGAAAAAAGAGACTATTCTCAATGCATTAAAAGCACACATAAAGGCCTTAGCAATTCTCCATGAAGGTGATCATAAAACAATGTACACAAACATTTTAGCCTTCCATGACTTCTTTCCTTCACTTCAAACACTGTGAAAATTATTTTATTTTTACTGTTTACTGATATCTTTGGCCTCAAAGAGGAAATATGGGGATCGCAGGTATATCACATTCACATAAGAAAGCAAATTACATAAGTCAATGTCATACTTATGGTAATTGTTTTGAAACTGTTTCTTAATTAGATCCTAATATTGAGCTTGAGAATATGTACCTCTCTAATGATCTGTCCTGTGATACATGCCCATCAATATTATGAGCAATTTTGCAAGAAATGAAGCAGGCAGACAATATTTTTCAACAGACATCGATTTTAAATCTGTCTGAATTAAGAGCATTGCCTAGTGAATACTAGCTTAATATGAACATTTCTGTCAATGTAATTACAAAGGGCTAACATAGAAAGAATAGTTTGTGAATTGGATTTCCATCTGAAAGCTGTGCACAAGCAGAGAAAAATATGTTGAAAGTAAACATAATGCCACCATGCCTGTTAAATGGTAAGTTTGGTTTTGAGTTGAAGTTATTTCTTCACTATTACAGTATTCATGAATTTCTAAAGTGAAGCATTTTTAAATAAATTTAAAATAATACCTAGCCTGCAATTGTGCTTCAAAATGGAAGTGGACGTAATTTAGGTCCAAATGTAAAAGTAAAATGTTTAAAAAAAATCCTTAAACTTACCAAATGTGTTCTTTTTTCAGGCCAAGAGTGTTAGTGAATTTTGATGAACATCTTGAGATTTTATGCATATTGCAATATAACAGCTGTGATAAATAAAGCAAATGAAACAGATTAAGGGTTTGGTCAGCCTTCCCGTATACTAGTTGTTGGTTCTAGTAATCAGCAAAAAGGTCAAGAGTACAACAAAAAGTTCAACACATCTGATACAAACTCAGGGGTCAGGAGGCTTTTTATAGAGGGACAAATCAAAGTGACGAAGAGGTAAGGAGCTGCAGATGACGTCAGGAGTGAAGGGACAGAACTGAGGTCATCAGGATGGGACCAGAAGTGAGGTGATTCCCAGGGCCAGAACGGAGCATTTCTTTCATGGTGTGCAAATGCGGTGGAGATCGGTATATTCGTTGAGGTACAGACTTTTTATTCAGGCTTCTTTCTGTAGATGAAAAGGAGAGAAAAGCATTAATACTGTGATCCGGATCCCCATTTCTTGTAGTTTCACGCATGCTAGAGCCCACTGACTGTCCCCTAATCCCACGTGAGTGACACAGCTAATTTTATTTTATGACTTTAGGTAGGAAAAAAGCTGTTCAATTTTTTTAAAGACTGGCTGAGCACTTCACCTCACTATTTGTCTTCTTCTGTGGCAATCTTTCTGTGAAAGAGAAACAGTTTAATCCAGTGTATACTTTTCACCTTGAAAAATGATCTCCAAGCGCTGCTATTGACATTATTGAATTCTGAAATCCAGATGTAAATTGCTTTTCGGTAGACAACTAGACAATATTTACTGAAAAAATGTTACTCAGTCTTTTCGATTCCATACATAACAATCTATATGCCAGTAAAAAGGGTATGGATATATTTTACTTCACAGCACATTAAGTGCTAATTTTTGTTAATTGACAAGTACTACTGACACATTTCTAGTATTCAGTGTTAAAAGAGTCAATCATTCACAGTTAACCAGACTTACTTATACCACAATCCATGGTTACACGAGGAGAACATTCAGACTTCATCCAGAGCCTGGCTCTGTGAGACAGGGATGACAGGTCTGAGCTACCACTCTTCCTATGCTAAAACATCTGTATTAATCTTACTAAACTTTAACCTGGTTAAAATAAAATATATGCCTATAATGCCTATTTAGTTTTTGTCACTTGATTGCACTCTACATGCATGCTCAACCTCTTTCTCTCACTAGTTGTCCCTAAACTACCAAAACATATATGTGTACAATGATTCCAGCAGCGACAGCTGGCAAAATCTTTGTGAAATCATGCAGTAACTATTGTGAAATTCCATAAAAAAGTATAAGTGCCAAGAATAAGCTTCCATATGATTCAGTATATATGCCAATATTAGAGGTACAGCAGGGAAAATGTCAAAACACCACCCACAATAGCTGCTCCAAGCAGACAAGAGAACAGGGATCCTTAACATTTACTACTGTTGTCAAAAGTATGCTTCACAAACAAAAAGGCCCATTTTCCTAAATTGAACACTTTACTGATTCAAAATGAAAGTAATCAAAAAGATGTATTCTTTTTTTTCACATGTGAACCTCGGTACCCTTCACTTCATTTTAAAGCACAACAGCAGGCTAGGTGTTCCTTAAAATTTCTAAAAAAAATCTTCAGTTTATAACACAAATTCATGTTCACCACAAATGTGAAGAAATAACTTTGAAGTTAAAGGTGCCAAACTTATCCTTTCATAAAGTAAGGCACGGCATAACTTGTGCTCCACTAAACTGCTTCACTCTACAGGAAGGGCTACAGTTTTCATTCTCATGTGTGATTTTTAAACATTTAGCTGGAGAGCAATAAAAAATGAAAAATATGATGAAAATCCTTACTAGCATTTATTGTAAAGGGGTGGCACAGTGGTAGTGCTGCCACCTTGCAGTAAGGAGACCAGGGTTTGTGCCCCTTATCCTCCCTGTGTAGACTCCTGTCTGTATTGCTATCTTCCCACTGTCCAAATAAATGAAGACTAGGTAAGCTGGTGATGCTAAATTGGCCATAGTGTGTGTTTGGTGTGTGTTTGGCCTGTAATGGACTGACGCCCTGTCCAGGATTTGTTCCAATGCTAGATGAGATAGGGTCGAGCTCTCTCTGTGACCCTGGTTAGAAACTGACATGACAGTTATTGTAAAGTACTAACTACAGTACATGTCGAAGATAGGTAATAGAATAATTTAAAAATATTACCTTTATCTTGCCCTACATTTATTTTCTGCACCTTTCCTTCGTATTCACTTGTGTTTGAACCTCTCTTCACAGGTGCTCCCTTTCACAAGTGTGTTCCTTCAAGCCTGCTTCTCAGATTTCTCAGATTCTGACATTTTTTTTTCAAGGTGCCTTTCTTATAAACGCACCTTGTAAACAAGAAATGGACATCAAATCGCCAGACTGAAATAGGATAAAATTTGATTAGAGTAGTCATTCATGAACGAACAACCTGTTTAACTGTATGCTTTTTTGTCCAGATACTGTATTCATCTCACCAGTGGGTGGAATCAGGGATAAATATAAATTTTTAAAAAATGCATATAGAATCTACCTAAGCTCAAAATAGACTGGTCAAAACAATATATACTGATATTTTAAACAAAGTACTGAGATAATAGCAGAAGTAGAAGAAAGAAGCATACATGTTCAGCTATACTTTGGAGGACAGACAGACAGACAGACAGACAGACAGACAGACAGACAGACAGATAGATAGATAGATAGATAGATAGATAGATAGATAGATAGATAGATAGATAGATAGATAGATAGATAGATAGATAGATAGTGCACCAAGGGGGTAGCAGCCAAAAATATCATAATCTTAAAAAAAAAAAACTGAAGTTATTGCAGAAGTTCTCCAGTATAGAGAGTCGCATATTATGAATGAACAAATGGTTTTGGCATAAGTAGACTTTCAACTGAACAATGAAATTTTTGTTTTAATACAGAGCTCCTAGCAGTGTGCGCTAATCATGCCAGATACAAGAGACCACCTTTTACAGAATTTGCTTTCTTTTACTTTAGTGTTACAAATCTCACTTCCACTTCCACACCCATTGAGCAATAGACTATTACAAGTACACTTTACTTAAAATACAATACATTTTACAAAAAAATCACTTATACAGATATTAAATAAAGCTTGTTTTCCTGTGTAAATACATAATTTAGATTTAGATTTTGGATTTAGATATACCAGCCTGGGATGTGCCAATTAGTTTGAGTTTTCCTTCAAAGTCTGAAAGTCCTTTTGTTATATATTTATGTTTTCCTCTCCTGCTCCATGCCTCCCTCGTATTCATTTATACTTGCCAGGCAGTTCACCGTGTATTATTCTAGTGTTAGTCTGCTAGTTTTAGTCTGCTAACACTAAAACCACCTATGTTAGCAAGGTTTGTGAATAATTTTATATTAGATTTTTTTACAGATCACATTTCTTTCCAAATAGCATTTAAATGGCTTATGTAGTGAGTTCTGAGCTGTAAAGTGATAGCAAACATGCCCTGGCCATATTGTCTGTGTACTTAATTCTTAATAAGAGCTAACACTCTATAAGCTCACTACAAATGTGGCTATAAACTGAGACACTTCAATAACAAAATTTACCTTAGTTTACATTGATCATTCTGGATTTTGAATAATTTTCCTTTGCTATGAACGACATTTAAGCTGCTGATAATTTAAATAAATGAAACAATTTCACAATCCTAAAAACTATTGTTTATATTATTTTCTTTTTATGGCTACAAAAAGACAGCTTAATCCTGATTGAGCTGCATTACATATACACTGTACCTAAGTCTTACCCAAAATAAACTATTTAAAATGCTTCCGATTTTGATTCTGTCAATAGGAGCTAAATAATGCTAGAAGGCTTCTTTGTGGTTTGGGAAATAACTGACTACAAAATGGGGATGACATGTAAATATGTGCCAGTGGTGAGTTAGAATTTTTGCTAAATGGAAAATCTGACATCATCACCCGACCACAAATTGCATGGTCTTCAAAGACTAATTATTTCACGAGATGAAAGATATGGAAAAAATAACATTTTTCCTGAAAAAAAAAAGGTTTTTGACCAATATTGCTTGTTTTTTGTTTAATTGCAAGTGGATGTTTTCAGTTTTAACATCTAATATCCACACTTAATAAAAACCTGTCTTGTTTTCCAAATAAAAAGTAGAGTTAGGTTTTTCATCTTCATGTTTATTTATTTATTTGTCTAAGCATTGATGGATTAGTGGAAAACCCTAACAAAGACAGCTGGATTTGAAGAACCATTCAAGTCCAAATCATCTCTTTGATCATATATATTGTACCAACCTGTTTAATAGTCAGACAATGGTAAATATTTTGAAAATGTTAATGTAATCTCTACAAATGATGTATTGAGTTATAGTTTCAAATGTTACTGTCATTGTGTTTTCCCACAATAAAGGTCTCCATTCCATGGAAAAAATGAATAATGAACAAGAATTCCTACAAAGTGCTTAAGACCTGTAGTGGCTGCTGTACAAAATTCTGTGGTGTTCATGAATACAGGAAACTTTAATGATGAGTACTATTTTTATTTGTGTCTTTTTAAACAGAGGTTTTAATAATGTATTGCTCAATATTTATGGTCTTGGCTCCAGTTATCCCCTGCTTTTTTTAAGCCTTGCTATAAATACTAGAAGTGAAGTTCTATATATATGCAATATTGATCATTTGAAATATCATGGTCATTTTTTATTTATCCATGTTTATAATACACTTACTTCTATCGTTATCATCTATGACGATACACTGCTAATTTTGATTATTGCTTGGACCAAAACGGAATGTGAAATATGGATAAAATGGAAAACAATTATAAATTAATATTTAGTCCACCATAGATCCATTTCCGGATTATAGGGCTTAAAGCTGCTGTCTCTGTAAAATAAAATTAGACTCCTTTCTTAAAAAAAATACCATAGGAAGCAATATCCATTGCCATCACATAAGTCTATCTACAGTCATATGAAAAAGTTTGGGAACCCCTTTAATTCTTTGCATTTTTGTTTATCATTGGCTGAGCTTTCAAAGTAGCAACTTCCTTTTAATATATGACGTGCCTTATGGAAACAGTGGTATTTCAGCAGTGACATTAAGTTTATTGGATTAACAGAAAATATGCAATATGCATCATAACAACATTAGACAGGTGCATAAATTTGGGCACCCCAGCAGAGATATTACATCAATACTTAGTTGAGCCTCCTTTTGCAAATATAACAGCCTCTAGACGCCTCCTGTAGCCTTTGATGAGTCTCTGGATTCTGGATGGAGGTATTTTTGACCATTCTTTCATACAAAATCTCTCCAGTTCAGTTAAATTTGATGGCTGCTGAGCATGGACAGCCTGCTTCAAATCATCCCATAGATTTTCAATGATATTCAAGTCAGGGGACTGTGACGGCCATTCCAGAACATTGTACGTCCCCCTTCTGCATGAATGCCTTTGTAGATGTCGAACTGTGTTTTGGGTCATTGTCTTGTTGGAATATCCAACCCCTGTGTAACTTCAACTTTGTGACTGATGCTTGAACATTATGCTGAAGAATTTGTTGATATTGGGTTGAATTCATCTGATACTTGACTTTAACAAGGGCCCCAGTCCCTGAACTAGCCACACAGCATGATGGAACCTCCACCAAATTTGACAGTAGGTAGTGGGTGAATTTCTTGGAATGTGGTGTTCTTCTTCCGCCATGCAAAGCACTTTTTTTTATGATCAAATAGCTCAATTTTTGTCTCATCAGTCCAAAGCACTTTGTTCCAAATGAATCTGGCTTGTCTAAATGAGCATTTGCATACAAAAAGTGACTCTGTTTATGGCGTGAGTGCAGAAAGGGCTTTCTTTTTTATCACCCTGCCATACAGATGTTCTTTGTGCAAATTGCGCTGTATTGTAGAATGATGTACAGATACACCATCTGCAGCAAGATGTTCTTGCAGGTCTTTGGAGGTGATCTGTGGGTTGTCTGTAATCATTCTCACAATCCTGTGCATGGCGGCACGGTGGCGCAGTGGGTAGCACTGCTGCTTCACAGTTATAAGACCCGGGTTCGCTTCCCGGGTCTTCCCTGCGTGGAGTTTGCATGTTCTCCCCGTGTCTGCGTTGGTTTCCTCAGTCCGAAGACATGCAGGTTAGGTCCATTGGCGATTCTAAATTGTCCTGTATGTGCGCCCTGCGGTGGGCTGGCACCCTACCCGGGATTTGTTTCCTGCCTTGCGCCCTAGGTTGGCTGGGATTGGCTCCAGCAGACCCCTGTGACCCTGTAGTTAGGATATAGCGGGTTGGATAATGGAAGGAATCCTGCGCATATGCCGCTCCTGTATTTTTCTTGGCCTGCCAGACCTGGGTTTAACAGCAACTGTGCCTGTGGCCTTCCATTTCCTGATTACATTCCTTACAGTTGAAACTGACAGTTTAAACCTCTGAGATAGCTTTTTGTAGCCTTCCCCTAAACCATGAAAAAAATTTTTTTTTTTTCCGATCTTTTGAGAGTTGCTTTGAGGATCCCATGCTGTCTGTCACTCTTCAGAGGAGAGTCAAAGGGAATCACAACTTGCAACTGACCACCTTAAATACCTTTTCTCATGATTGGACACAGCTGTCTATGAAGTTCAAGGCTTAACGAGCTAATCCAGCCAATTTGGTGTTGCAAGTAATCAGTATTGAGCAGTTCCATGCATTCAAAGCAGCAAAATTACAAGGGGACGCAAATTTTTGCACATCCAGTTTTTCGCATTTGATTTAATTTCATACAACTAAATACTCCTTCACTAAAAATCTTTGTTTGGAAAACACCCCAGTACTCAGATGTTCCTAGGAAATGAAAGACATACCACTGTTATCTTTTTTGTTGAAAGTAGAATAAATTATTATGCAGGCTTCATATAATTTACAAAAAATAACATATTTTGTCTTTCAAAAAATTCCTTTTGCAAAAGTGAGATATTTGAATGTCCTTATAGACAGAGAAAATCAATATAGTAGACCACCTTCTAGTTAAAAATCTTTAAGGCATCAAAGTGCTTGATTAGTAAGTATAACAAATAGATGCTAATGCTTAATGGTATCATTTGTAGGTTGAACCCAAGTGATTAACTGAAGCAGAAACAGCTGAATTGGTGGGACTAAGGGACAGCCATACGTAAAGGTGAGGTGGTGGTTTAACCTGCAAATCTCACCATAGCAAAAGAATAGTGACAAGGCACAAGGCACAAACAAGAAATTCTTTTAGCTTACCTCCCTTTGAAATCGGAAGATGTCCAGCACTGCTATCAGTATAGAACTGGCGGAAGCCACTCGGACCCTAGCACAGCCATTCTAGTGAAAGACAACTCATCTACGCATGAAAACATAAGGCCTGGGGTACAATAAAATGTCAGCATGTGTTCTCAACTGATAAATCTAAATTTGAACTTTTTGGCTCTAACAGAAGGCAGTTTCTACACCGAACAGATAACAGTACATAGATGGATGCCTGCTCCTCATTGCTCAGGGGGTTCTTATTCATTATGCTGTACCATCAGCAAGGCATCGGATCAGCCTCAGTTTCATTCTGCAGCATGACAATGATCCCAAACACACAGCAAAAATCCGTCAGCAGGTGGTATGAACTGTAGAAAGCCTAGATCTCAACATTGTTGAGCTGGTCTGGGATTAGCTGTTAAGAAAGAAGGAAGTAAGGAAGCAGTAGGACTTTGGCAAATTCTCCAGGAGGCTTGGAATAAAGTAGCATGTGAGTACCTTCAGAACCTGCATGCAAGCACACCTTAGACAATTGCTGCTGTTTTTTTAGGCAAAAAGTGGTCACAACAAATATTGATTTAATTATTTTTTTTGTTTTCTACACTGATTAATACAAAATATTTATAACATTATTCTTGAAAGAATTCCTGCTTTACAGCGTTCTTCTAAAAGTGCCTAAGTTGTCATCAACTGTAATATTAGACTCCAATTGAAATTTTGGGGTGCTAAGTGGGGCCACCCCATTTACTTAAAATAATGAAGTGGATCAAAATCACAAGTTCTCGATGGCACAATAAAATCAAAAAGCAATCTTTAGCCATTGGCTGTGGGTAAACAGCTGTAAAGAGCAGTCAAGATTCTATGTCGGAGCACTATAGGGCTGGTGGTTCATCTCCTAAATGAAACATTGTCTGCTTTTATAGCTTATGGACCAGAAGGGACAAAGTCAGTTGCCCTTGATGTAGATTAAACAAGATTAATAGCCTAGATTAAATAAGGTGCTGTCAACATTCCTCTGAAATGTCAATCCATATTAATGTGATAGCATCATGCAGTTGCTGAAGATTTGCCAACTGTACATCCATAATGTGAATCTCATGTTCCTCCACTTCCCAAAGGTGCTCTATTGGATTGAGATCTGGTGACTGTGGAGGTCATCTGAGTATAGTGAACTCATTTCAAGGTGTTGAGATTATTTGTGCTTTGTGACTTGGTGTGTTATCCAGCTGGAAGTAGCCATCAGATGATGGACACACTGCAGTCTTAAAGGAATGGAAATGGTTTGGGCCCCAAAATGTGCCAATAAAATATCTCCCACACCATCCAAAAGCCTGAACCATTGACATAAGGCAGAATGGATCCATACTTTCATGTTTTTGATTCCAAATTCTGACCCTACCACCTGAATGTCACAGCAGAAATAGACACTCATCAGAACAGGCAATATTTTTCCAATCTTCTGTTGCCAAGTTTTGGTGAGCCCATGAAATTTATATCCTCAGCTGCCTGCTCTTAGCCCTCAAGAGTGGAACCCAGTGTGGTCTCCTGCTGCTGTAGTCCATCTGTTTCAAGTTTTACAACGTGTTATGCGTTTAGGAATGCTCTTCTGCATACCACTGCTGTAATGAGTGGTTATCTGAGTTACTGTTGCCTTTTTATCAGCTTGAACCAGTCTGGCCATTCTCCTCTCACCTCTGGCATCAACAAGGCATTTTCTCCCAGAGAATAGCTGCTCACTGGATATTTTCCCATTTTCGGACCAATTCCTGTAAACCCTAGAGATGGTTGTGGGTAAAAAGTCCAGTAGATCAGCAGTTTCAGAAATACTCAGACCAGCCAGTTTGACACCAACAACCACACCACATTATCTTGACTATGTCTACATGCTGAAATGCATTGAGTTGTGGCCATGTGATTGGCTGATTAGATATTTATGTTAACAAGCAGTTGAACATGTGTACTTAGTAAAGTGGCCAATGAACTATGGAAGAGAGGCCTATTAGGATTTACTTTGTCCTTTTGTTTTTAATACTTGGTTCTCTTGCTACTCTTTTGTTTATTTTGGGTTTTTCGAACTTTTTTTTTTTACAGTTTTTAACCTCTCTTCATTCTTTTCAATACTTTTTATCACTTCTTACATTTATATTATATCTGCTCTCTCATCTGGTGAGTAATCTACCAGCTCCTTGTACTTTTATTTGTAAGTGAGATTTATCTGCTTCCTTCTCCAGTGACATGTTTGTTGTGTCAACTGTAAATGAAAGTGCCAGTATGTCGTTGCACGATATGAAAAGGCCTGAATGTTTCTGCAGCAAGTCTTTGCAATGTAACAAGTCTCTCCCTTATCAGGATGCAAACATAGAGTAGGAAATGAAAGCCTTTTAACCAGCTGAGCTGAAAGAGAACTACCATTACTCAAATAATCACACAGGCTTTTAACTGTAATTGCTGTGTCCTCACTTGTTTTTACCCTTGAGCTCTGATATATGCCCATGTAATAAACTTCACCATTTGCACAAGAGGAGAGAGTGCTATGTAGACTTTCTGACTACATATGTGAAATACAAAGGGGAATATTGAAAGAACTGCCTTTGAATGAGCTAATTTAGAAATATCTTTCATAAAAAAGAAATATATGTGAGTCTGCTATTTTATTTCTAAACTGTGTACGTGACATGGACAAAAATAGTAAACTGGAAATTGGTTTACATAAGGAACCTATTCCATGAAACCAAATCACAGACTGCATATCTAAGTGATTTGATTATTTACATCTTTCTAAACATAAATATACTTATCATATTATCAAAGGGCAGCATATTCACCAGACATCATGGATTTAACTGACTAGTCTGGTCAATTACACTTGACATACCCTTAAATTAAATCACTTTGTTCAATACTCCTGTTCATGCTTTGACTGCCAGTTCTGAATGGCATGTTAATCCTTTGCTCCCTTTAAATACATAAGTTGCTGGCACAACATATTGTAAGCCCGCCTGCCTAAGGCTGATGTCTTTGATGTTAAGAAATCCCATGTTCTTTCTCTCAACACGCAATGCATGAAAAGAGTGTAGAAAAATGTTACCAAAAGCATTCAGAAAGGGTAAAAATGCCTTAACCCTTCAATCTGTTTTACTCCCATTACCAAAATCACTTGCAGCATGCAGTGTAGTTTTTAAAACAGTTTATATTGTAAACTGGATATAACTTATTCATATCAAATAGAAACACACAATTCAGTATCTAATTATAAAGTTGACAGTTTATAATTCAAAGAGAGAGATAAAGATGTGGACTCTACAGAGCAGGAGCACCTTACATTAGCAAAACAATTTCAGAATACCATACAAGCAGGTAGCTCCTCTACATTTTTTAACCTCCACTGCTGTCTTATAGAAACCTTATAGAATAACGTAGTGATCACAAATTAAGGTCAGTTGTGTAAAACACAAGAAGTCCAAAAAACTATCAATCTGGCAATAGATCTTTGGATATCAAAGCAATGAGGATGAGATAGGTAGCTGTTGGGTCAACCTTTTGGAGATGATCAATGTTATATGTGGTATGCCTGTCACTTTCTTTCAAGCAGCTTTCCTCACTTCAGTAGATATGGCATGTAGTTGTGAACAGAGTGATGGGAGTATAATCAATTGTAGAAAATTATATTCCATCTTAGCTTTTTAGCAGAAGAAATGTATAACTTTTGCAACCAATGCTGTACTTAAAAAAATTGTGTAGAGATCTGTAACTATGACTTTTTACTTTACTAGTTGTTTTACCCAGCTACACATTTAAGCAGCCCAGAATAGAACATTTTTAATTTTGGGGTGCTTTGTCTACAGGTTGAAATGCAAGAAAACACCTATTGATAATATGTTTTGGAGGCTTTTTCAAGTGATTGTTTGAGGGATTTAAAATCTGCAAACAAGAACGTAAATGTAAACCATTTTGGTTGGCAGGAGTGGGGGGAATGGAGGCCTATTTCTTTAAATGTACAATCCTGACAATTTTTTGCATTTTAACTAAATTGTGTTTTTGTTGATGAGTGAGTCAACTTTTCATTATATACAGTATATATATAGATATAGATTATTCTATTTGCTAATCTTAAATCCACTATAACCATGTTAACTAGCTGAGATAAAGTGAACTGTCAATAAATAAAGTGACTATATGGCTTTAGTGCAGTGTCGCTGTCCATGTGTGCAAGGTTCATTCACATCCATCTAAGCCTTTCATTTTGTTAGTGGGTTCCTACAGTCTGCTGCCATCGGCCTCATGAATAAAAGTCAACAGAACAAATATAGTCTGACTCTGTGATGCTCCACCACTGAGTTGAGAACATGGACTGTGTCCTAAATGTTTATGGAGAACTCATTTAATTCAAAAGTCTGCAGTGCTTTGCCATCTCTTCCACTTCTGATAAGCATAAACTGTTATACGTTGTCACACGTGCAATTTGGAGGCAGTCAAAGAGCCTAAAGGTGTATGAAATTTTGTGAGACAGAGGGTCATCACGTGGTACTTACCTGAATCTCTTTTCATCAACAGAAAATCAGAGGGAAAATAATTACCTCCATTTCCAGGTCATGATGATGTCACTTCCGGTCAGCCACGATGACATCACTTCTGGCTCCACAAGATCTCTTCACTTCCATCGACTCCTGATGATGTTGGTTCCACTTCCTGTCTCTAACGTCACACCCTGCCAACCATTTCCTGTCCCATAATACTTTGTGTCATATAAACGCCATCTTGACAACAGTAGAACGTTCTTTGTACTCAAAAAGTTATTGAATCAGTTTCTTTCTTTATTGTCTGGACGACAATATATGGGGACAGTTCCCGAATCTTTATCTGTTTTGTGCAGTATTTTTTTCTTCGAGATTAATTCTCTACAACGTGGACTTCTCATATGAATCATGTTCCTCATCAATCCTTTTATTATCAAATGTGAGCCAATTGTAATTCGCTGTCATTTTAGAAAATATAAATATGACAATATAGTCTAAAAAAAGCAATTGAGATCCCTTCACTAGGTAGAAGCATAATGGGTCATATTAATGGTGATTCGATATGCACCAGCTGTTGAATTTTTTTCCATTTAATTGTGTAGCATCAATATGCATAACCTATTATAGAAACTCAGATGACAGTTATGACACTGTTTTTGATTCTTTAGAATGTTGTGCTTAATGTAGTATGGCTGGAATAAGAAGAATTGGAAGGAAATGTCTATTTAAAGCATTTTTGACTTCCTATATCAATATAACACAGGTCATACTATATGTAGACCACAATTTCTTACTACTGCTATCTATGCTTCTACTGATGCATTTTAGGAATAAAATATTTTGAGTATATTCAAAAATGCTTTGTTTAACATTATTAAAGATATCAAGTTCTTAAGCAGATGCACTTTTGACAAAAACAAAATAAGACAGAACAACAGATATCCAGTTCACAGTGAGGAAGGGGGAACTTGTGCAGTGAATAAACAGAGATACAGAGATAAAATGAATATGTATTAAATAGAAGTAGGGAAATAGTAGTTGAAATGAATTGTCCTGTGGTATTTGCCAACAAGAACTTAGCAGCAGATCTTTTAAGTATAGTAAGTTGCAAAGTAGGGCCTCCATGGATCAGACTTGCTTTTTCAGAACAACTGACAGATGCTCAATTGAGACCTGGAGAATTTAGAAGATACTCGGACCGGTTTGCAGTTAAGCAGCTCCTTTCACAACAATCTGTGATGCACTGTGTATTCTAACACTTTTCTCTCACTGCCAGCATTAAGTTTTTCGGCAAATTGTGCTACAGTAGCTCTTCTGTGGAATCAGACCAACTGGGATAACCTTCACTACCCTCGTGATTAATGAGCCACCCATGACTCTGTTGCTGCTTCACCAGATGTCCTTCCTTTGACCACTTTTGGTAGGACCTATCCACTGCATACTGGGAACACCCCACAAGACCGGCTGATTTGGAGATGCCCTGACCCAGTTTTCTAACCATCACAATTTGGCCCTTGTCAAAGTCACTCGGATCTTTATGTTTGCCCATTTTTCATACTGTCAACACATCACCTTCAAGAACTAACTGTTCATTTGCTGCCTAATACAGTCAGGTCCATAAGTTTGAAACAGAGCAATCAAGATGTAATAGAAGTATAGTATTTCAGTTTTAATTCAAGGGGTTTAACAAAAATATTGTATGAGCTGTTTAGAAAAGACCAGCATTTAATACATTGTCCCACTATTTTCAGGGGGTTCATTCTGTCATACTTTATTTTAAATCCATTGTGGTGACATACAGAACCACAATTATGAAAATTGTGTCACTGTCCAAATATTTATGAACATGACATTATTTCCCCTTGACAGGTGGTACTGTAATATTATTCATTTCACCTGTCAGTGTTTTCAATGTTGCGGCTGATCAGTGTATACAGATATATATATAAACTGCTAAAAGAATTAAAGGAACACTTTGAAAACACATCAGATCTCATTTGATGGAAATGAAAATTATCAACCTACAGAGGGCTGAATTCAAAACCCTGAAAATCAAAGTGAAAAAATGATGGGGCAGGCTAGTCCATTTTGCAGAAATTTCATTGCAGCAACTCAAAATCGTACTCAGTAGTTTGCATGGCCCCCACGTGCTTGTATGTATGTCTGACAACGTCGAGACATGCTCCTAATGAGACAACAAATGGTGTCCTGGAAGAATCTCTTCTCAGATCTGGACCAGGGCATCACTGAGCTCCTGGACAGTCTGTGCAACCTGGTGGTGTTGGATGAACCGAAACATAATGTCCCAGAGGTGTTCTATTGGATTTAGGTCAGGCGAGTGTGGGGGCCAGTCAATGGTATCAATTCCTTCATCCTCCAGGAATTTCCTGCATACTCTCGTCATATGAGGCTGGGCATTGTCATACACCAGGAGGAACACAGGATCCACTGCACCAGCATAGGGTATCACAATGGGTCCAAGAATTTCATCCCAATACCTAATGGCAGTCAAGGTGCCGTTGTCTAGACTGTAGAGGTCTGTGCGTCCCTCCATGGATATGCCTCCCTAGACCATCACTGACCCACCAACAAACTGGTCATGCTGGACGAAGTTACAGGCAGCATAACATTTCCCATGGCTTCTCCAGACCCTTTCATGTCTGTCACACGTGCTCACAGTGAAACTGCTCTAATCTGTGAAAAGCACAGGGTGCCAGGGGTGGACCTGCCAGTTCTGGTATTCTATGGCAAATGCCAATCGAACTCCACGGTACTGGGCAGTGAACCAGCAAACCACCCATTTTTTTAGATCCCCATTTTTATGAAAGTGTTATTGGGAGCTGGAGCCTGCTTATAGCAAACAAGGGCCAGACATCATTAATCACAGAGGGTGCTGACGTGCAAAGCTCCTCTCATTCATACAGGGCCAGCTTAGAGATGCCAGTTAATCTAAAATGCATATCATTGGGGTGGGGGTGGTAAAGCCAAAGTACATGGAGTAAATCCACCCACATAATGGCATCGTGCATATGTTCCAACAGAGAATGGAACCTGAAACTTTGAAACTCTAACTACTACAGCAACAACATAATGTTAAAAGACAGCTTAAAATATCTGGGAAAAAGCAAAATTGTAAGCAAAAACAACAGAGTTATGTCCTGCACATAACAAACTAAGCCAATGATCTGAAGGCATATTTATAACTTCTTGGGTATAGTAATTTTATAAGGAAGAAAACTGACAAAGGTCAAAATGAATAAAACTGGCACATAAGTTATTTTCTTCTTATTCTTTTGATTAAAAAAATATATGTATCAAAGGACCCAATCATCCACACACCCACACTCACTCATATGGGGCCAATTTAGGATTGCCAGTTTATTGAACCTGCATGTGTTTGGGATGTGGGAGAAAAACCATAGTACCCAGAGAAACATTGAGAACAAGGAAACTGCAGACAGAAAGTTTCTGGGTCTAGATTCAAACAGAATTTTGTACTTCTGAGGCTGCGGTGTTAACCACTACAACACCAATCTTTTGCATATTTAACTTTATGAAATCATACCAGTCAATGAAAACTATATCAGCAAATACAATAATATTTCAGAAGAATTACAGCTGCCTTATGGTCAGCTTATGAATGGCATATACTATAATAAGCCTGCATAGACTGAAAAGAGTTATCTTTCCATGCTTACCTGCATTTATTTTATTATGAAATTGCCAGGGTCCCATTGACGCTGCATTTATGGGGCCGCACCCATCTCTATTTAAGGGACTACCAGATCCTAAGCAAGGCTGAGGCATTTACTTTTGTTAATGTTTGTTTTTCACTCCCTTCTGTATTTTGGATACTTGAATTTTGATCTTTTTTTTGAATCAGTGTTTTTTATGGTGTACTAGTTTTCAAACACTTTTCATTGCATTATGGACTAGATTTTGGTAACTGTTGTTTGTCCTCTAGTAAATAATACATTTACAGTTCACCTTCTTTCTCTTGTGATTTGTTTTTTGTCTGATTTTGTTCAGCCTATACAAACCTTGAAGCCTGTTTCTTGAGTTTGAGGCCAGGTTGATTTTGTTTCAGGGTCACATCTGGAGCCTTGAAGCCTGGTTTGTGAAGTAAAGTTGGTTTATCAATTTAGTGAACTGGCAATCATAATACTTCACAATTTTTCCTTGAAAGAAAATCAAATTGCTCAGTTTGAAATTAGAGTTGATTTAAAAGTGGAAGATTTCATCAAAATAAGAGACAGAATAAAGCAGAAACCAGTAACTACAGGTATATGGCCTCTAACATTTGTTCTTTTGCGATTTTTTATTTTTTAATATGTTATTCTTGATCATATTCTGTTAAAAAGTTTTTTTTTTATATATTTGCTTATATAACTCTTATAAAAATGTAAAAAGAGAAGCAATAGACAGACAGAAAGAAAAAGAACACAAGGTACTTGGACAACAAAATTACTCGGCAATTACAAGGAACATTCCAAAAAGGTCGGGCTCCAAATATATAAAACAAACTGGTGTGCGTTCCAAATTTTGAAGCACAAACAATTCAGCACTCATCAGTCTATGTTCTCGGTGAGACTTTTCTAACAAATACTTTTCTGGAACAAAGTCTTCCATTTTGCTAGACGCTAAATCTGACAGTAAATGTATTTTGAGTTACTTGAACTACACAAAGTGTGGGAGTAAGAAAAACCAGACATGTGGAAACTTCTGGTCTTATTTAATGTCAAGATGCTTACTGACAGGAAAAAAAGACAGCTACAAATCAAGGCAGGATCTTCTTCTTCTTTTGCAAAAAGTTTAACTCTTGAGGAAAATCTGCTGTTTTCAGATAAACTCAGTAAATATTTTCTATATTTTTTTTTTTTGCAATTTTATTCCTTAGCTCAGAAAAGATATTACATTGCATTGTGTTATTAAAAGTCTTAAATGGCCATTGTACTGTTGTGTTTGAAATGGCAGGAAGGCATGAAGAGGCAGAATGATGGAAATGGCAATGGCAATGTAGCAAGAGGAGGCTAGGTGTGCAGACGCTTGGCAAAGGCTCTGCACATCTGACTACCTTGGTTACATCATAAGAACAAAATAAACACACAAAAATGATTCCTATCAGGAACTATGAATGGTATGTTCAGCAGTGCAGGAAATGATGAGTACCAGGTTGCTGTCAAACAAAGTCTGTCAGAATTTGGAATGCAAGTACAATGGAACCTAAGTAACATTTGAAGGAGGAAAATATGATTTTAAAGGTTGATACTGTAACGTTATTTTTGGACTAAAGGAAAGATCGAAATGGGATGATTTTGTAAAAGAGCGCAACTGAAGTTATGAGCTGTTGCCCTTTATTTTCATTCTCTAAGGCTAGTTCAAGCACAGAAAATAGATACTTTCAGATGACTTAGAATTTACTCATGCAGCAAGGATGTGTGTAGGGTGCTCAGACTGCTGTAGTATCTATTAATAATCATAATTGAGTATTAGCATGGCCGGACTTCTGTACAAGCTAAATTGGGCAGGCTACAGGGGTCTCGAAATTTATTAACTTGTTTGAAAAAATATTTGTTCTTTGTTTATCACATAAATATTCTTGCCTCTACACTGGCTGATTGTACCCAGTTTAACCTCACTTGTATTATCCATGATATCACTAGTCCTCCGCTAGTTGCACACACACACACAGCCTTCTCTGAGTTCTCTTGACACAGCCTTTGCAGCAGCACAGAAGGAATGCAGGCTGTGAGAAATTGAAGAGCATGAAAGAGAAAACGATTTGTTCTGCTAGTGACTGTTCTTTGTAAATGGCTAGTGACTGCATTGTACAGTAGATTCTAGTTCTAGTAATAGTGAAGCATACAAAAGTGATGCCTTTGCTTAAGCTGTAAACCCTGATGCCAATGATGAAATTGTGCAGAAAGTTTGTAAACCGGTGGCCACTAGACCATGGTTAGTCCATTCTACGTCTAAACAAACCTTTTTTAATAATTCAGGTTTAAAGGTAAGTCCATTTCTTTGTTATTTTTTTAAATAACTAGTAGCTTAATAAGTATGAAGTTCAATATATTATCACATATACATTTTCCTATTACTTCATGTGTGTACTGGCTTGTTGACATGCAGAACTACAGTAGCTGGGAACTTTTGTGTTTAGTTGCACCCAGGCCCAGCACTGTGCAGCACACAGTGAAAACAAAATCCCGGCTGCTCCTTAGGTCTGATGTCACGACGAGCTGCTAGCCTTGTTTGTATTCAGGATATAGAATTCTTAAGGCTGAGGTTGAGATGTACTGGTCAACACAACCATCATTTGAAATGCCTTATGGACTTCAGATCTTCACTAAAAACTATTCAGCTTCCTTGTCAGATGTTTGCATTTAATTACATACTACTTCGCACACTAGTAAAAAAAATCCCTTTTGAAAATAAAACTTATTTGACAAACTGATAAAGAGATTTACAGAGCAGAGTGTTGTTGTTGTTGACCAGTCATTTACGGTTTCGGAAGGTTATTTGACAAGGAAGCGATATAAACATCAAGCTGTTACTGAGCTGGCACTATGTCTGCTTGATTAAACAACAGGTAAATTTTATTGGAGGTTTGACAAAAGAGTCTGCAAACTGGCAAGACATGAATACTCATTACTCATGCATGTACTTTATACAGGTCGTTTAGGCCTATTTATGAATACTAATATGTCTTTGCAGTCGAGAGCACCCCTTACCAAAAAACTGTTCCCACAGCCCTAAATGCAGATAGCTAAAGTGGCAGTTCATAAGTCATCATATTTCACTGCGTTATATAGCTTTAAAGTGACGTGACTTACATAGTATTTTGTTCTCTGTCCTCATTTAGATAGCCTGCGGCTAGGCTCCTGCCTCCCTTCAGTTAAATACTTCTGAGGAAGATGCTTTTGAGTACTTTTAATCTGAAGAATCCACCATGCCTCACAGTAAGGAGACCTGGGTCTCTTCCCGGGTCCTCCCTGCGTGGAGTTTGCATGTTCTCCCCCGTGAACCTATATTAGGATATAGAGATTTGGATAATGGATGGATGGATGGATGGAATCCACCACTGGTGCAGAAAAACTGAACAAGTTGTCTAGTGTGTTGTGAGTTCTAATGAAGGCTCCAAATTTGATTCAAGTTGAGAAAAATGGTTTGTTTGCAAGCACCATCCTGGCTGTCTTTTGTTCAATTCAAAAGCCCAAACGCTACAAAATGTTTTGCTTAATTGAAGTAGAATAGTTACAAAATAAGCAGAGACCATTTGCACATGAAACTACAACGTCGATCAACAAAATCAAGATGCTACCTAGACTTTGAAGCCATAAAACAATACTATAAATATCTTAACGAAACTATTTCCCAAAAGCTTTGTTTTTATGTTGATAGTGAGTCATCAGGTGTTCAAATATGTTGGACACCTGCTAGTATACGCAACCATATTTTAAAAGGCTCCCCCTTCCTATATGCAGATCATGTACTGTGAATGGGGCCAGTGATCACAGGTTTGATATGTACAGCCTTGTTGGGGGTTCAAGAGCTCCACAGGACAGCCAATGGGATAGCATATTTTTGTTGCTTAGGTTACTTGACTTGAGTAAGATAACTCCTTCCATAACCCTAATCTTAACTCTAATGTAACTGGTCATAATGCATAACACTACTGTACAGTAGTTTCATGTGAAGATGTGTAATGGTCTGCCTGCTAGTAGAAGAGATGCCCCTTCAGTCTTAGCTTTTAAATCCAGGATCAAGACTCACTATTTCAAATTAACATATACTAAGTAGAGCTACTGATGAGCTGTGCAAACTGCATCTCTGTTGGTACTCATTAGTACTAAAATATAAGTAATATGCTATTTATAAACTGTTACTAACCCTTCCCTATTCTGTTTCTCTTCTCAATATCCTTATGTGGCACTTGGTGCCATTGCTTTACTGCCAAATTGTTTGCTTGCCTGTGGAAAAGTCATCACAGGTAAAGAAGCACTGGAGTCATCAGGTGGAAGAGTCGTTTCATCAAAGTGACTGGCCCAGCACTGACTCAGCTGTAGAATGTCAGTAGGAAGAAGAGTGGCTTGTTGGCTGAGGTCTCCAAGACACTGACTCTGTCTTTCTACATCCTGGCAGTGATTCTTCAATCAGCTGATGGACAGATATGGTTGTTTATTAGTTTTGTTAATTAGTTTCTACTTTGTTTTTGATGTATTTTAACAAATCAGTATCCTTATATGAGATAGTTCTATATTTAGTGAGTGGTATAATCTATTCTTGTATTTTGCCTTGAGAGATGTTGTGTTGCTCAAAGTACAAAGAACAAAGTAGTTTATACTATTGTATTGTATTTCTGAGGTGACAATGATAGACTGGCCATAGAGCTCAGTGGAGAGGACTTGTGTCCTGTTTTTGGTATTGTACGTATTTACCCAATTTTTGACAACTATTGCCTGCCCAACCTACCTGGAAGCAGGTCTCTCTCTAAATTGCCTTTCCCAATATTTCTTTCATTTTTTTTCCCCTACAAGGTTTTTTATTTTGGGAGTTTTGTCTTGTCTTCTTAGGGAATCAAGGCTGGGTGGCTGTCAAAAAACACGGCCTATTAAAAACCATTGAGGTATATCTTGTATAATTTTGGGCTATACAAGAAATAAGTTGTTGTTGTTGTAATTTAATGTGACACCCTCCACAATGGAGCAGAGCTCTGGAGTCCACAACTTGACTCTGTTGGAGTTATTGCTGTTTCAGAATTGGTCAAACTAATGTTGTTGCTGTTACAGTAATTATCCATTAACCAGCAGAGAAATGGCGTTATGTCAAAATCAGTCAGGATCCCAGAAAAAAAACCAAAAAAGAAAACATGAAGAAGCAGGTCGTGCTACAGTTGTTGCAGGTGTGTTTAGAAATCTAAACTTGTCCAGAATCTAGTAAGTTAGCTAAAGTTACGTCAAGTACCACTACACTATAGCCAGTTGTTTACTAGGTTAACAATGGAGGAGCATTATGTGTAATAAAGGTAGTCTTGATATCAAGTGTTTAACAGATATTATCTGATGTTACAGTACCCAGCTGACACATGGCTGAAGATTATTTGAGGTGTTTTTACATTGAGGACATATTTGTAACTTTCTCTAACACACAGGCAAGCCTCTTGCTTACTATTTAGTTATTGGCTGAACTGTAGAAAAGCACTATGCAAGCAATTTTGACATACAAAAATTCGGTGTAGGTGATATATTAACATGTTTATTTTTTAAACATCTAAATATTCAACTTTATTTTGAATCTATATTTACTGCATTAGTTAAATAGTAGTAGCAGTAGTTTCTTTATTTTATTTATCTATACTAATAAAAAGCAAAGCCCTCACTGACTGACTGACTGACTGACTGACTCATCACTAATTCTCCAAGTTCCCGTAAAGGTAGAAGGCTGAACTTTGGCAGGCTCATTCCTTACAGCTTCCTTACAAAAGTTGGACAGGTTTCATTTCGAAATTCTACGCGTAATGGTCATAACTGGAAGCTATTTTTCTCCATTTACTGTAATGGAGTTGAGCTCGAAAGCCGTGGGGGGCGGAGTTTCGTGTGACATCATCACGCCTCCCACGTAATCACTTGAACTGACTATCAACGCAGTACGTAGAAAACCAGGAAAAGCTCCAAAAAGCGCTGAAGAAAACATGCATTATATAATTGAGAAAGCAGTGAAACAATAAGAAGTGAGCAATTGACATATACAACCATATTCAAGAGTGCTGCTACTTCGGAAACAAAGCACGGTGTAAACCTAAAGTTTAAATTAAGTTCATAGACAGGCTGCTGCTGGCGTTTGTCATGCCCACGGGTAATGCGGGATACAAGTTTAATGAGAGGACGCAGGATATAAACGAGAGTTTTGATCACTTTGTAACTAAGTTAAAATTGCACGTGAAGGGCTGTGCTTATGCAAATTCTGAGAGACTGTGTTTCTGGGGGATTGACAGTTAAGGCGGGTGGGGGAGTCACGTCATCATCTCCCCTCCCATTCACCTCATTTCGCTCTGAGCTGAGCTCCGCAGCTAACGCACGCAGTGTTACGGAAGCGACTTTGTGATGCTGCCACCAAATACTCACAGAAAAATCCACAAGTTAATACACACGCTGTCTCTACAGTTTCTCCACACTGAATCCTCCAGGCACTACTTACAAAAGGTTACATTGACAATCGTGTTACGTTATTTTTAAAATGTTTCCTTTTCTTAGCTCAAGCACAGCTGAGAAGCTTCGATGCATGTGCTACATAACGCGTTAAAAAATAATGAATTTAATCACACTTTGCAATACAAGCAAAGGGGAACTTCTGTCAATGCATGATTTCCTGGTACACCGATTACATTGATCAGCGCTTCCCGATTCATTTTACCCTCGCACCCCCTTGGTTTGAGAAGAAGTATGAAAAAATATGAGGTTAACACAGAAAAACAGATCACCAATTGAATCTTTATGAATAAGCGATTTGCCATCAATAATTGTTTTGGTAAAGCCATACTCAGTGTAATCCTCCTTCCATTTTATAATTTTTCCGCCACTAGCCATGATTAAAGTGAAAAAGTAAGAGCGAAGCGAGGGTGACTTATTCAGGCAGGCACACGACGGCTCAATAGCTGGAATTTGGATATAAGTAGGTTCTATTTAGTCGCCAGAAATATCTTTGTTAGGAATGGAAGTTGAATTTAGTCTTTAAATTTCTATGGTAAAGAAAAAGTTATGCAATGATGACTAAATTTAACTATATAAAGTTTTATATATAAATTCATTCCCGAATATATAAAGTCAAAACTTGAATATATAAAGTCAGCGTCGGAATATATAAAGTCAGCGCTTTATATATTCTGATGCTGACTTTATATATAAAAGTTTTCACTTTATATATTCCAGCGATGACTTTATACATTCAAGTTTTCACTTTATATATTCCAGCGCTGACTATATATATTAAGAAAAAAGTTTTGACTTTATGTATACCGACGCTGACTTTATATATTCAAGTTTTGACTTTATATATTCTGACACAGACTTTATATATTCACAAAATCAATGTATTTGCCTGTTTGGCACCCCATAGTATATGTGTGTGTGTATATATGTACACATGTATGTATATATATATACATATATATTTATATATATATTGTAAAAGAGATATGAGAAAGACACATAAAGGTTTGGGGTTTCCGGCCCTGTATACTGTAAAATTATCCACAGTAGTCACAAAAAGAAGATCACGGTCAAAACAATACATGTATAGTATTTTCGCTGACAACAAAGATGGCGTCGAAGAGGTTTTTATGGAGGCAGGGCCGGAAGTGGAGGAATGCTGGGAAGGAGCCGTGGTGGATGATGGGATTGCTGACGTCATTGGTGGCAGACAGAGGAAGGGCGGAAGTAGCGCATCGGGAAGGAGGTAGGCTCATGGCGGCGTGCCTTTTTCTGTAAGAGAAGAGAGAAAGGTTAGTACCCGCCACTTCCTCCTGGCGTATTGTCATGATCGAATTAAGGTCCGTCCATGTCCCTACTACTCGTGCGTGACAATATATATATATATATATATGTATATGCCAACAACACTCATGACAATGACAAAACAATTACATTGTCAATCATGTTATGTTATTATTAAAATGTTTCCTTTTCTTTTTTCTTCTCCGCTGCCAAGCGCGGGTATTTTGCTATATATACAGTAATCCCTCCTTGATGGCGGGGTTGCGTTCCAGAACCCCCTGCGATAGATGAAAATCCGCGAAGTAGAAACCACGTTTATTTGATTATTTTTATATATTTTAAGCCCTTATAAACTCACCCACACTGTTAACATTATTAGAGCCCTCTAGACATGAAATAGCACCCTTTAGTCAAAAGTTTAAATTGTGCTCCATGACAAGACAGAGATGACAGTTCTTTCTCACAATTAAAAGAATGCAAACATATCTTCTCTTCAAACGAGCGCCATCAGGAGCAGAGAACGTCAGAGAAATAGAGAGAGAGTGACAGAAAAACAAACAATCAAAAAATCAATACGTGCTGTTGGGCTTTTAAGTATGAGCACTGCGATAAAGCAGCCTCAAAGAAGGGAGCAATGTGAAGTTAAGTCTTTCAGCATTTTTTACAGTAGCCTCCGTATCTTCTAAACAAACAGCCTCTGTGCAAACAGCCCCTCTGCTCACACCCCCTTCGTCAGGAGCAGAGAACGTCAGAGAGAGAGCCCACGAGATTAAAGCAAACAATCAAAAAATCAATACGTGCTTTCATTTCTTAGAGGAGCGTCCATATCCTCTAGGCAAACACCCCCTCCGCCAGGCGCAGAGAATGTCAGAGAAAGACAGAGAAAAGCAAACAATCCGCTCGGGGAAGCACATCGTATATCATTGAGGAGTTTTAGTTAATATGTAATACGTGCTCTGATTGGGTAGCTTCTAAACAATCTGCCAATAGCGTCCCTTGTATGAAATCAACTGGGCAAACAAACTGAGGAAGCATGTACTTTAAATTAAAAGACCCATTGTCCACAGAAATCAGCGAACCAGCGAAAAATCCGTGATATATATTTAGATATGCTTACATTTAAAATCCGCGATAGAGTGAAGCTGCGAAATTCGAAGAGCAATATAGCGAGGGATTACTGTATATATATATATATATAGATATACTGTAGATATATATATGTATATAGATATGAGAACAACACTCATATCAATGACAAAACAATTACATTAACAATCATGTTACGTTATTTTTAAAATTTTTCCTTTTCTTTTTCATAACTTCTTTAACACACTACTTCTCCGCTGCGAAGCGCGGGTATTCTGCTAGTTTACTAATATTTTTTGTATTATTAGCAGTATTAGTAGATGTATTTTATATTATAATCTTTATTATTATCATTTTTCTTATTAGTAGTACTGCTAGTAGTAGTAGTAGTATCACATGTCACACGTGATACTTTGGCTGTATCAAATAATAAAGAGTAACAGCACATTGATACCTTGAACCATTGTTATTATTGTAAGAGCCAAATCCTTTCTGTTAATGTTAATGATAAATCTAACAGTTTAGTTTTGAACATGAACATAGACAATTGAAGATTCATTTTAAGCCCCTATAAGGTAATGATAATTGAATGATCATAATGTTAGCTTTGTGTGACAATAGAATAGCCATGAGCTGTTAGATAGATAAGCTTATGTTATGTTTGTAATGTATGTATGTGCGTTAAGCACTTTGACGTGGTGAATGAGATAACATATCAAACCTTAAGAAATGTAACCTAGTTACTTAATCCTCAAGCACAACAGTATAAGTTACCCTTTTCCCCCTTTTTGTGTGTATTAACAACTTTTTACTTTCTCGTATACATAGTATAAAGTATAGGAATATTGAAAAAATTTGACCTCGAGATTTTGATGAATCTCGATGTTTTAGACTTTTCTGAGTACAAAAATACCATTTTTAAAATTATGTCTGCATGTGTGTCTGTCTGTGTGTAAACACAATAACTCGAAAACTCTTTGACCTAGGTCAATGAGATTTTGTACATCTGCTTTATATCAAAAATAAGGAATCCTATCAACTTTTGGGCCACTTTACCTGAACACATTTCAGATTTTTTCAAGTAAACTAGGGCTATAAATAACAATATACGAGTCAAATTTTGTGTGGATATTAGAAATGACGAAAAATAAACAGATATGAAATTTGAGAAAAATTGTACTTTAATTGAATACTTTTGCGAATTTTCAAGTAAACTATGGTTATAATTGCAAACAGATGATTCAAATTTTGTATACATATTCATAATGACAAAGGTTGGCGGACAGTATTATAGACTTTACGTGAGACTGTTTATTGTTGCTCTGGTTATAGATTAAGTTTTTACTACGAATATAGACTAAGATTTGTGGGCTGCCTTTTAGGTTTTGTAATAGTTGACTTCTTGGTTATTTACGATTAACCTTTGATCACATCTCATCTCTTGATCCCTTTTTATTAAAGAATGTGTGTCTCACCTTCTGAGACACAGCACATTTTTATGCCTGACTACTGAGCTATTGGCTTGGGCAAGGGAAATTTAAAATAATTAAATAATAGTCTGAAATCTGCGGTGGGCTGGCACCCTGCCCGGGGTTTGTTTCCTGCCTTGCGCCCTGTGTTGGCTGGGATTGGCTCTGGCAGACCCCCGTGACCCTGTAGTTAGGATCTAGCGGGTTGGATAATGGATGGATGGATGTAACTGTACAGTATGTTAATGATCAGGAAAAATAAGTCAGAGTGTTATGGAATGATTACAGATAAATGTGAAATCTGTGATACTTTTAATTCTTTTATTAATTTAACTGGTTTTACATGTAAACATGAATATATTAGTAGCTCTTTTAAACACAAGATGAAGTTGATTGAAAAGAGCCCTCAGTCTTCTCTAGGTAACATACCTTTGTTTTTCATTAAATTAATTTTTAATTAAGGAGGCCTACAAGGCCTTAATTTCAAAATCACCTAAAGCATCAGATGTATTGCATTTTTGTCTGCTGTATATTTCCTTGGTGTACCCGTAGTACTAGGGTGTTGTACCGTGTTAGCCGTTATGAATGTAGAGAAAAGCCAAGCAAAATGACACCTTTTATTGGCTAACTAAAAAGATTACAATATGCAAGCTTGCCTGAAGAAGGGGCCTGAGTTGCCTCGAAAGCTTGCATATTGTAAAGGTAAAGGTAAAGGTGTCATTTTGCTTGGCTTTTCTTGGTGCACCCATAACTCATTTTTTAATTCAAACTCTTACCACTAGGTTATTCCATTGGCTTGTATGTTTTGTGTTCAAAAATGAACTGTAAAGCATTTTTATTGATTTGTCAAAAGCATTTCATTTATTAATTTTTGCAGAGGATTTGCTGTATGAGGCCTGCTTGTAATATATTTAAATGATTTAAGAACTACCAAATTAATAGAGCTAAGTATATGTCAATATATGTCAATAATGATAAATCTCAGTTTGTAGATGGAAAAATCTTGAACTTGTATATAAAATGTATTTTTTTAAATTGTGACTGTAAAGTTAATCTTTAGTGGTATAATTTCAGTGCTGAGTTTGTAGTTTGTATACTTATACTCAATCAGCATTCAAGAGACCATGTCAATTTAAATCTGAAACTAAACAGAAAGGTATAAGAATTTGAACTGCATTAATATTATTTGGTCACATCATGCCAACTTCTAACCAGCTTAATCCAGGCCACAGTCACTGTGGTTTGCTGGAAACTCTCCCAACCAACATAGGGTACAAGGTGGGAACAATCCCCAGACAGGACACCAGCCCATCACAAGGTGAACACAAGCATGCATACACACACACACACCGAAACAAGCCAGGGCCAAATTAGCATCACCAATTCACTCAGCCTTCATGTCCGTAGACCGTGGGATGAAAGCAGAGCACCTGGAGTTGAGTCCACAGAGAGAACATGCAAACTACACATATGGAGGACCTGAAATATAAACTTTAGTGTCCTTACTGTGAGGCAGCAATGCTACCACTTCTCCAGCATGCAGCACATATTATTAAATTAATTAATACTAGCCAACCCGCGGCGTAGCATACGCTGCATAATCAGGCCGCTTTTTAAATGATTTTTAAGCACAGAGGAAATAATAAACATTTGAAAAATCCGTAATTTAATAAACCACCAAGAAAAGTAACATTGCAACATTGCACGCTACGAACCAACATACAATTGTCCGTGACTGAAAACCGGAGAAGCGCCGTCGCGCTTTCTCCTTCCAAAGCGAAGGACGGGTTGAACGGCGCCGCTCAGTACGCACTGCCCGCTTATGTGTCTGCCCCAACTCCCTACCTGAGTCGCTTTCGTCTGTGCACAGTCCACACGCACCTGTGAGTCACGTTGACTGTTAATTTTCCAAACACCGCCTCAGTCGGTTTCCACGTTGATTTTTCATTGTTCTTTGCGGTTCCGGCTGATTTTTTTTTATATATAATCCACCAAGTCACCCGACCATGGGGGGCTTTACAAAGGGTAGGGACGTAATCAGTGCGAGCGTATGACCCGCACTTACTGGGAATTTCTAGTTCATGGGGAACAATTGGAAGCCGCAGTCTCCATCACGAATGGGGTTCAACGGCTTCCCACGCCGGGTAGACACACGTTGATCCATTCAGTGTAGCGTGCAGTACCGACATACAAGTGCATCACAGACCTGTTAATGCTCAATCTCACGTGGCTGAAAGCCACTTGTCCCTCTAAGAATTTGGACGCTGACCGCTGTTGGGTCGTGTAACTATTTAGCAGGCGGGAGTCTCGTTCGTTTTTGGAAATAACCAGCCAAATCGCTCCACCAACTATGAACTGCCATGCACCACCACCCACAGAATCGAGAAAGAGCTATCAACCTGTCAATCCTCTCCGTGTCCGGGCCGGGTGAGGTTTCCTGTGTTGAGTCAAATGAAGCGAAAGGCTCCACACCTGGTGGCGCCCTTCCGTCAATTCCTTAGTAATAAGTTTCAGCTTTGTAACCATACTCCCCTCTGAACCCAAAGACTGGTTACCCGGTTGGCTGCCCTGTTGCGGGGCCTGCATTGGTGTAGCAGGTGAGACGGTAATGTAACAGAGGCACAGGGCTTATTGGTTTTTAAAAACTGCTTCCTTCATTGGGTTTTAACCAATGCACGGAACGAACCAACACACAATTGTCCGTGCGGTGCTCAGGGTGGAACGGGAGGAGAGGAGAAGGACATCCACTCCGCTCCCTCCGTCATGCTAGTCTGCTGATTTCTCGTTCAGTATACACTGCCTGCTCATGTGCCCACCTCCAACTCATCACTCGAGTCGTTGTCATCTTTGTACAGTCCAGATGCACCTGTGACTCACGTAGACTTTTCATTGCTCTGTGCGGTTTTGGCTGCCTTTCTATATATAATCCACCAAGACACCCGACCACGGTTGGAGGGGGGTGTGTACAAAGTGCAGGAGTATCTAAGAAGACGCATGTTTGTCGCGGATGCGAATTGCTGTATGTAGTGTGTAAAACAGTTTGCTATAGTGCACGCGGTCGTAAGCGTCGTAACCGAAAACTCGTTTTTTAAAGACTGCTCACTTCATTGTGTTTTAACCTCAGTTGTAAAGGAACGTTTTAAGGATCCCATGGGATACCCCTCGCAAACAGTTTTACACGGCGCATATGGCGATTCACCTCCGCAAGAAACATGCCTCTATTAACAGTCAACGTGGGTCGGAGCTGCATGTGACCTCTACGACAGACGAATATAAATGACGCCAGTTTTTCTGTGTTGTCTCGTCCGAGTTGGTGGGCGTGGCTCTGTGAGTTGTCGTCGTATCCAATGGTCTTGGAGTTGGTGGGCGTGGCTCCTTCCTGCGCGCCATAGGTGTCTCACTTGTTGGCGGCTTAGTGAATCCACGCCCCTTCCGCCGTGCTTTCCATGGTTGTCTTGCCTTAGTGAATTATATATATAGATAATAAAAATATGCTTTTCACATCCAAGCGCAATCTACTGAAACAAGTTTGACACCTGGATAGATGGAGCAGGGAGCGTCAATCCTTACAATTCTTGCAATACAAATAAAGCCCATATTATGTTTGATTCATAGCAAATGTGTCTGAGAGTGCATAAGCAACAGATTACAAGAAGAATTTCATCCAATAGTGCAGTGTTGGATGGGTCATAATACAGGGTGATCCAGATCTAGTTATGCAGATCCAGATCATCTGGATGACTTTGATTTATGCAGGGACGATTCCAGTTCGGCACGAAGACGATTCTTCATGTCTTCAGTTCGCACACTTCTCAATAGTCCAGGATTTTATGGGTGATTTTCTATGGAATAAACTTAATTAGTTATAGCGTAATGAAAATTGCATAATTAGATCTGGACCATCCTATATAAGAAGCCACCCACAGGATCTGTCTATCAAAATATGTTTTTTGGAGGTCATCTATTTCAAATTACCTCTTAAGAAGAACTCCTTTTTAATCTCCAGATTAATTTTTGTTTCCTCTTTTTTTAAATATACTTTATTATAAAAATCACTGTTTTTGTTCATAAGCAAGAGTTTTTCATATTGTCCTCTTACTTTTTGAGATTTAAAGGCTTTAGCCTCTTTTGGTAATGTAGACCTTAAAGCCTGTTTTTGTGGCTTAGGTGCTGGCCTATTTTGTGTTTTTGAGGCCTAATTAGAGGATCTGGGTACTACAACCTTAATTTTATTTCTGTTTAAATTGTCACATTTTTTTATTGTGGGCGGCACGGTGGCACAGTGGGCAGCGCTGCTGCCTCACAGTTAGAAGACTTGGGTTTCCTTTCCAGGTCCTCCCTGTGTGGAGTTTGCATGTTCTCCCCATGTCTGCGGGGGTTTCCTCCCACAGTCCAATGCATTGCCAATCCTAAATTGTCTCTAGTGTGTGCTTGGTGTGTGCACCCTTCAGTGGGCTGGCGCCCTGCCCGGGGTTTGTTCCCTGCCTTGCGCCCTGTGTTGGCTGGGATTGGCTCCAGCAGACCCCCATGACCCTGTAGTTAGAATATAGTGGGATGGATAATAGTTGGATGGACTTTTTGATTGTTTAGTTTGGTATTTTTATTTATTTATTTTTATTTTCTATTTTTATTATTTTGGTACTTTGTTTATATGTACAAAGACCTGTCTTGAAAATCATACCTCTGTCTTAAGGGATTACTATGTATATAAAATACATTGGGATAAAAGGGTAATGCTGTCCACTTGAATAAGGTTAATTTATGGAGGAGAAATTAGCATTGATTATATTCAGAGAAGGTAAGTTTATATTAATATTTCATTTATTAATTATTATTTATGTGCATTTCTAGACATTTATGTTCACTCACTCCTGCTGCAGTTATGTATTCACTTAACTATAAATATTTGCTGTAGATATACTATCTATCCATATAGTCACCCTTACTCTGACTGCCTCTCATTCTGGTAAACTTTCTAACAAAATAATTATTTTTGTAAATCTGTGCTCTTGCCCTGCATCAAAATTAACAATTTCATAAACCAGATATACTGTACAGTAGTTTTTAATATACAAACTTAAGCAATAATTTTCATGGCATTCTTTTGCCATCCGTTACATACCAATACCTGTACATCTTTCATCTGGAAAATATGCATTTACCAAGTCACAACATTAATTACTTGATTACCTTTAAACAGAAAGTGAGAAACTGTTGTTTATGATATCACTAACAAAATAATGCAGGTGACAGAGAGGAAAATGAATTTTAGCACAACCTTTACAAACTGCTTCTCTTTCCACTACCCCAAAACACTTTACTATTTGTCCTTATTTCTGCCAACTTCACACAGACAGTTAATGGACTACGACTTAAACTCAGTTCTCTGAAGTGAGGCAGTGGCAGAGCTTACCACTGTACTAGAATTCTTTTTCTTCATCAGTTTTTCCCAGTTCTGCTCAGTCCTGCTCCACCTTGCTAGTCTAGCCTTTTTCCTTCAGATTTTTTTTGCTTTATCCATCCACCCCTACATTAGTCTCTCTCACTTTCTTTCCCCCTGTACTTCCATTCCCATCACTTTTTTTCTCACATATTCATTGTCTTTCCTTATCACATGTCCATACCACTTCAGCCTGCTTTCCTATACTTTCTTAGACATCTTTTCCACTTTTGTTGTACCTCTGATTGTTTAATTTCTTATTCTGACCCTTTTTTGTAACTCCACACATCCATCTCAGCATTCTCATTTCTGCCACATCTAATTTTTTCTCCTGCACTCCTTTTACTGCCCATGCCTCAGCTCCATCATTGCCGGTCTTATGACTATCTTAAAAATCTCACCTTTAACCTTTGCCTTGATTTTTTGATCACACAATACTCACGATACCTTCTTCTAATTGTTCCACCCACACTGCACTCTATGGATTATCTCTGTATCTAGCTTTCTACCCTGGGTACCACTGACCTTAGATATTTAAATTTATCCACTTCTTTCAATAGCTCTCCCTGCAGTCTAACTTCTGAATCCAAGTAGTACCACTATACTACAATGCGATGTCATTAAAAAAATAAAACTATCCAAATTACATTTTTATATGCTTATGATTTGTACAAATGCTGTCAGTGTTCAATCATGAAGAATCCACTGCATCCACTGAACAGCATCATTTCCAGACAGAGGAGCAGCTTCAGCGACAGACTGCTGTCACTATCCTGCTCCACTGACAGACTGAGGAGATCGTTCCTCCCCGACACTATGAGACTCTTCAATTCCATCCATAGGGGTAAACGTTAACATTATACAAAGTTATTGTCTGTTATACCTGCATTTTTATCACTCACAAGAAAAGACTCACAACTCATAAACCTATCTCTTTAATAAGTGTCAACAAGCGAACATGTTAAATAAGCAGTATAATAAATAGCATTTCTTTCCCCTATCAATGAGCATAAGTTATTAAAGCTTTTCAAAGGTGACCACAAAAGAGACTGCATTACTGATTCAAAGTTATTCTGAGTCGTGGCAGTCAGTTTGAGAAATATTTATAAAATAGAAAGTGCAATTAAAAGATAAAATATGAATTAAAGTAATAACATTAGACATGTAAGATGTCATAGAGTTATGTACTGCACAATTCTGTACTATCATTATGTGCTTTGCAACTAGGCTACTTGGACCTCAGAATACAATTGGTCATACCATCGTACAAACTCCCCCACCCCATGCTTTTTCCATAGCTGCGAATGAACATACCCTTTTAATTAGAGATGCACAAGCACTGGAAAACTGAAGCTTTAACTAAAATGCTGGTTTAATGTTGGCTTTGATAAGAGGCTGTGCATTGTGCATTTGGAAACTTTCTAAGGACCTGCTGACATGGTATTTTTTTGCTGTTGGACATGGGCAGGACTCCAAGGCCAAACGTGCAAACTCTCAACCATCAGATCACGAAATGTCTGACGTGTGATGAAATTCAGAAGATTAGAGAAAAACAACCTTTAGCAGCTGATCATATTATAAATATGAATATGTTCACCAGCTATGCAGCACACTTGTATATTATTAGTATGATGGTTGCCTGTGAAGCAAAATTTGACAAATACACATCTTATCTCAATGGACGTTAAAGTCTTTGTTCTGTAGAAATCTGCTTTTCGAATAAATATGCCACTTACAATTAGACAAAACAGCTCTGAAGCAGCAGATTTTGTATGTGAGGTTCCAGAAAAGCATATATTCCAGTATAGAATGCATGCCAGAACTAAATGTAAATTGTGAATAACACACGCATTGTTTCCAAAGGAGGCTTTAGAGTCAAAGATTTTAAGTTAAGCAGATATCACAAAATTGCTATTTGTTCATGTCAATAACATATCTAATCTATGACAGGTTGACTTAGTAATGGTCCTTCACTTGTGTAACTTGAATTTTGAGATGGTGTCTAGTGGCAATCCTGCCCTTTTCTATTTAAGTGAATTTAGGTATGTACAGTATGTAGCAGTGCATTGGGCACAAAATGTTCAGGGTGAGGCTACCCCAGTTGCCTTATTTTAATGGCATGGTGGATTTTACTTAATACATTAAAAATTAACCCATCTGTGCCAACCAAAGAATCTCAATGTGAATCAATCTGTTTATTGCTGTTATTGTTTATCTTGAAGGCTTTTTAAAGAATTCTGTGCTGATATTCATTCTGAAAAGTCAATCTTAACCATTCATTTTCATAACTGGTTCATATTCATGAGGGCTTGAGAAATGTGTTATACAAAATGTAGAATGAATTATTAAACTTCGGGGCTGAGAAAATCTTTTCATTGCTCTAGTTTAAAAATAAAGTAGAAATTCAGAATCTGAGTAGCTCATTGACTATTACATTTGATGTACTTCTCCAAAGTGGGTAAACTGTAAAGATGAACAGTCGACTTAAACAGCTGTTTATAGTGACTATAAAAAGTACTCACACCCTTTGGAAGTTTTCATGTTTTATTTTTATACAAAATGGAATCACAGTAGATTTAATTTGGCTTTTGATATTGATCAAGACAGAAAGACTCCTTTAGTATCTAATTGAAAACAGGTCTCTGTAAAGTTATCTAAATTAACTACAAATATAAAACATAAAATAATTGATCACATAATTATTTGCCCCCTTCAGGTGAACATTGTGACAGATAGGGGGCGCTATCGCTCCCTTGAACCCGTGTCCACGACTCCAGATACCAGGTAAAAGTCCAATAATCGACTTTATTAAATTGCCACAATGCACAAAGCACCATCTCCTCCATTATACTCATAAACCAATAACAAATACACAATAAATCAATCCTCCAACTCCCAGACGCGTTGCCACCCTTCCACCCAGCTCAGCTCCCCGTCTGGGAGCTCTCACATTCCTTTTATATTCCCTGACCCGGAAGTGTTCCCAATCCCAGTCCATGTGATCCTGTATCACTTCCGGGTCAGGTAAAATGTTCTTTTCTTCACTCAGGAAGCCCGTCGCTCTTCCTTTGACGAACTTCTGAGTTATAGGGCACAAATAAGTCTTTGGTCCTCCCTGCAGCTCCCTCTTGCGGCCCCTGTGGTATCCAGCGGGGTCTTGTATAAAAACTACATAGTCCATGACTCCCTGCTGGTCTTCGGGGCACCTCCATACTGCAGGGAGGGCTCCATCTGGCGGCCTGGGGGTATTGGCAAGGATGACAAGCTGGCCACAACAGATCACAACATTTAATACAGGTCCTGGAGGAACACTAGTTCCTTCCAACAAGTTTTCTAATTACAAGACAGTCCTTGCTGATACTGAAATTTGCTATTTAGTTTGTTAACAGTTTCATTTATCCAAGAGAATTTTTAATTGCACCGTAGAATTTCCTTCTCTGAGAACATTATCCATGTGTATTGTGGACCAAAAGAGGTTTAACCTTAAAGGTCCTTCCAATTTCCTTCAACATTTTTTAACACAGATACTTCATGGTGCATATGCACAGGTTTAAACAGAAGCATCTAAGCTGGAGATATACTGTTTTATTGGTTATCTGCATCTCATTAACCAATGCCTGAAGAAAACAGGCAACAATTAAAACTTAAATGCAGCTGCTAAAAAGTAAAATAGGCCATTAATGGTTCTGAATTGTAATGGCAAGACATCTAATATTAAGCCCAAAAAACTTAATTGCTTTAGTATTAAACAAATGGGTTCTAATTAAGAAATTGGTTGAAGTGAAATCCTGCAGCCACGAAGGATCTCCAATCCTCTTACCTACAATTTTACTAAAATCTGATGAAAGGAAGCACTCACAATACCAAGTTTCATTATCAGAAAGGACTAAGTTCTAATTGGCTGGAATGAAAGCTGTAGCTACTGCGGCCCTCCATGGACTGTAATTAAAGACAATGGATTTAGTAGATGTGCAGTTATGAAAGCCTTCAGATTGTGTGGACAGGTTTCTAATAGCTTTACCCACTGGGACAATGTCATTTTTCCTGTTCTTTTTTGTATAGCTGCTCAAACTCAGTCAAGTGGGATTGGGGTTGCGAGTGAATAACCTTTTGCAAGTCCAGCTACATCATCGGACCTCATTAGACTGACACAACTTGTTCTTATTTTCACTGTTTTCTTTTCAGATGACAGCTATTTTCATCAGGACAATGGAGTTACTATAGGTACTAGAATGAGACCTAGCCATGCCAACATCCTCATTGGCTGGGTGAAAGAACATTTATTTTCTTCTTACCTTTGCTCTGTACTGGGCCTGTACCAAAGATATATCAACGATTGCTCAGGAGAAAGAAACTAGTTTTCATCTATTTCTTAGGTTTACAGTTGACATTTCTGCCACAACTCTACCATTTTTTAGATATCCATCTTTCTATCAGCTTTTCTGGATTTAAAATCTGTCTATTAGAAGCCATTTGACTCACACAGTAATCTTCTCTACAACTTCTTCCATCCCTGTCATGCTAAAAACTATTTCTTTCATAGTTCTTTAGACTCTGCAGTGATGAGGTTGACTTCTGTAATGAAGCACTCAGACTGATGAGTTTCTTCATTGATTGAGGATACCCTTCTCATATTGCAGACATGGCCCTCAATAAAGCCAGCAGTAAACACTGTAACATGCACTCTAAGAGGAACCCCAATAATGAAACCCACACTTCACTGGTCCTCCCATTCCACCCTAACACTCTCTCTCCCATGGATCATCAAACAAAATTTCCCAATGTTGCAGACTGATCCTTCCACAGGAACCTGTTTTACTAGCTGTCTCTCGGTCTGTTTCTACTGACCACCTTGTTGTGTTTTACAAATGTGTTCACTCTGCTGCGAGAACTTGATAACTTTTATTTCACAAAAAAGTCTTCTTACCGCCAAATGCACTTCCTCTTCCCTTCCCCTCTTCCGGTTCCCCTCCAGCAGCCTACATTACCCCCTAACACTTAACAGTATTATCCACAAATTATCCCACACACTTTACCTATTCAAAAGTTTTGTCTGCACACAGAGGAGAGCAACATCCCCACCAGACACTTTCATCTTTATCAGGGCCACCTTTATCCAAGGTGACTTACAACATTGTGATACAATTGGTTATGTTTCTTTTGCTTCCAGTTGGAGCACAGGCAGGTCAAGTGACTTGTTGATGGTCACTAGACTGTCAGTAGAGGGAGCTGAACACACAACCTCAGGATTTGAAGTCCAAAGCCTTAACCACTACACCACACTGTCTGCAACTATACCCTTGTATTTTATCTCTCTAGTAAATTCAATATTAATCAACTTAGAATCTTATTTACTGCATTTCTTTTAAGAAGCATCCAGTTATCAACTTGGATGAAATGGAAATCGCTTCAGGGTACATGTCAAGCCATTAGGATCAAAGACCATACAAAGCCTATTTTAGAACACTTCATATCCCTTGACCATAGCCACACTGATCTCTCTCTTTGGGATCTTTCACAGGGTTTCAAAGACATTTTTCAAAGAAAAACAGAAGCAGCTAAACTCATTCTCAGCCTGCAATCACATATTTCTCTAAGTCTTAATTATCAGCTGACTTTTTAATCTTTCCCTTATCTTCTCTAATGAAATCTTTTTTCTCACCTGTCCCAGCCTTTTTTCCTTTCATCTGCCCTGGCTTTTTTTCACCTCCCATATGTGTTACTGCTCTTTCCTTTTCTGCTACACCCATGATGAAGGCTGTGTAACCAAAATATTGTGTCTTTTACCTTCTTACCTTTTCATTGTGGAAATAATCTTCAGATTTTTTTTCCCTTAGCAGACAGTCCATTTAAAGGGATAGTACACAATTAATCAATAATAAGCAAAATCAAAATAAATAACATACAAATATAAAAAATAAATCAAAATTAGTAAAAACATCAATAAAGCATATAATACAAATAAACGTACAATGATATATAACAAAGGCAGATTAACAGCTATGCCATACTCATTATGCTAATTGTACACATGTCATTTCTTAATGATTGGTATATCTGTACTCTAAGTGACATACAACAACTTGGATATTTCCTTGTATCATCCCCTGACATTTTATGGAGCTGCTTGGACTGTTCTTTTTTTTTGTCTTCATTGTGGTGGTTACGCTACCATATTGACTCAGCACAAGTAGGACTTTCCAGGTAAGGTGCATTTGTACTCTAGTCAATTGAGACCCCTTGAGTATAGACAGGTGAACACCATTTAAATAATTATGTGACTTCTAAAGCCAATTGGCTGCACCAGTGATGATTTAGGTGTGCCATATTAATACTAAATACTTCAGTATTCAATTCTTTAGTGTTTTATATTTGTAATCAATTTAGTACACCTTGAAATTATCTGTTTTCACATTCAAGAGTCTTATTCTTTCAATCAGTGTAAAAAGCTGAATTAAGTGCACTGTGATTCAGTGTTGTCTAACAATAAAATGAGAAAACTCCCAAGGGAGTGAAAACTTTTTATAGACAATGTACGTGGAACATGAGGAGTGGAAGCAAGATATCAAACTCACTATGTTTCCTGTTAGAATTCTGTTATCAATTTCCAAACTTTTCTTTAAATGCAAAAAAAAAAAGTGTCAGGTAATGGTTAGTCTCTAAAATCTTTTGGCATACAAGGTTCTTGGAGAACAAGGGTTGCAGGTGAAAGATCTCACCTGGACATGAGAGTGAGGGATGGCTTTTTTAAATTGTGTTATATTTATGACATAATGAAATAATCATATTTTATATTTTTTAAGGTTAATCAAAATGTTGTTTGAAGACAAGGCATGTGCTGCGTATTACTTGTGCATCTCTGTTGGAACCTTTTAAGACATACCTGGGAAGTCAAATATTATCCAACTTTGCAAAACACATGAAAAATGTTACAAATTAAATATATCATTCTGGTATTTGATGTGGAATATGCACAATTAACCACCTCCAGTCTTTACAAAAAACAGCTGGTACTCCAGACTGAGTTTGACCTTTTCTCTATAAAAAAACACAAAAACAATGTCTATTTAAATCACATCATTCATATTATTTGGCTGATGTCTTTATCAAAGGCAACTTACAACATTTGAGAGATACAATTGGTTACATTTCTTTTTTTCTTTCTCTCCCTCATTGGAGTGCAGGCAGATGATGTGACTTGCTCATGGTCACACAATGTCCCTAGCGGGATTAGAACCCACAAACTTAGAGGATTTGAAATCCAAAGTCTTAACCACTATGTCAAACTGTCTACCTTGCTAAATGAAATCTACCTTTAGGTATCCTTTTACTAAACCTGCCTAATCTTGTTTAGGGCCATGAAGGGTGGAATCTCCTATAGTAGGAGACACTGTGCATACCTACACTCACTGTTTTTGGAACCATAAAAAGAGACAGACTTTTATAGGGCCAAGCGTTTGGTCATTCAGTAATGCTCGGAAGTTGTTTAGTGCTTCAGCTAATTAAAAACGTTCACATTTAAGCATTAAGCCAACATCAAATGTTGCCATCCTTTTCATAACCAGCACTTGAAAAACTGCAGATATTACAATGGGCAACTATGCAAGCTTCTCATGGCACAGACCCAACCACAATTCCTATAGAAAATGCTATGAAAATTCTTTTACAGTACCTCAACATATCAAATGCCATGTTATAAGAATTTAATGGCAGCTACCACAAGAGACATGCTTGCGTGCAAGCCATAAGAAGTGTGCTTGGCCAGTGTGTGCCTACTGTAACATCTGTAGTGCTTCAGTTATAGATTTACCAGGAATCTACCAAAATTATGCACATTGCTCAAAATTAACATTTTTCACTTAGCCAGTGTGCCATTCAGACTTTTTTCCAAGCTCACTAAAGAACTTCTGAGTAGATGTGAACAATCAAAAGCTTAGCATTACAGATAGACCAGTAATGCATTTACATGTAACATACTTGCAGCCTGGAACCACACATTCAATTTTTGAACATATTCAGTGTACCTCATAGTTTCTTAAACAGTGAAAGGCACAATTTGCACAGCAATGATGAAGCCAGCTTTTCTAAATGGCTTTATTCTAGAAGAAATCACATTACAGAAACTGCACTCGTTAAAGTAGGAAATGACTTGCGGGTAAATGCAGACAGAAGCCATTTATCTGTTCTCATCCTCCTAGATCTGAGTGCCGCATTTGATACCATTGATCACAATATTCTTATAAATCGCCTTAGTCAATGGGTGGGCATCTTTGGTTTGAATCTTACTTAACAGGTAGAAAATTCTTTGTTAGTTATGGTAATTATACTTCAAAGACACATCCATCCATCCATTGTCTAACCCGCTGAATCCGAATAGGGTCACGGGGGTCCGCTGAGCCAATCCCAGCCAACACAGGGCACAAGGCAGGAACCAATCCTGGGCAGGGTGCCAACCCACCGCAGACTTCAAAGACACATGATATTCTATATGGTGTTTCACAAGGATCTATCCAGACTACACTGCTCTTTTCAATCAACATGCTTCTGTCAGGTCAAATTATCTCAAGGCATAATGTGAGCTATCACAGCAATGCTGATAACACACAACTGTATTTATCAATAGCGCCTGATGACCCCGACTCTCTTGTCTCACTGACATAATGTCTTACTTGTGTTTCTGAGTGGATGAGTAGTAATTTTCTCAAACTCTTCTCTAAGGAGAAAACAGAAATCTTAGTGAATGGCAAAAATTGATATACTGAGGATATTAGAAATAAACTTGATCCATCAGGCTTAGAAGTCATTAGTTAAAGAATTTAGGGGTAATTATTGACTCTGATCTAAATTTTCAGATCAGATTACTATCACAGCATTTTTTTTATTAAGAAATATGGTAAAAGTTAGATCCTTTACAACTTCTCAAGATGCTAAAAAATGAGTTCATGCTTTTGTTTTTAGTCAACTAGATTACTGTAACACACTCCTCTCAGGACTACCCAAAAAAGACATCAATCGATTGCAGCTAGTGCAGAATGCAGCTGCTAGAATCTTAACTAGGAAAAGAAAATCCGAGCACATCTCTCCAGTTTTGATGTCACTACATTGGTTACATGTGTCATTTAGAATTGACTTTAAAATACTGCTTATGGTTTACAATGCCTTAAATAATCTTGCTCCATCTTATATTTCGGAATATCTTACACCTTACACTCCAAATCGTAACCTTAGATCTTCAAATGAGTGTCTACTTAGAATTCCAAGGGCTAAACTTAAAAGCAGTGGTGAGGCAGCCTTCTGCTGTTATGCACCTAAAATCTGGAATAACTTGCCAACAGAATTTCGGCAAGCTAATACGGCGGAGCATTTTAAAAAGTGATAAAAAACAATTATTTTAACATGGCTTTCTTATAGTTTCATTTTAGTGTAACCCTGATATTCTGTATATGCATTTAATTATCTTTTTTTATTTTATCACAGCTCCACAATCAGTACTAACCCCTACTTTCTCTATTGTTCTTTTTCTGGTTTTCTGTGGTGGTGATCTGCACCACCACCATCTGATCAAAGCACCATGCAATCCTTACATTGATGGATTGAAGGCCAGATGTCCATATGACCATTATCATCAAATTTTTACTTGTGAAGCCTGAAAACCATGAGGACTGATTGAGATCAGTTATGTTACACAGAATGTCCAGTGGGGGCTGGGTGGTCTTGTGGCCTCGGAACCCCTGCAGATTTTGTTGTTTTTTTTCTCCTACCTGCTTTTCTATCCTCCTGGCCATCGGACCTTACTTTATCCTTTATTCTCTAGCACTGCCTAACCTTATTTTTCTATTTTTTCTTTCTTCATCTTGTAAAGCACTTTGAGCTACATCATTTGTTTGAAAATGTGCTATATAAATAAAGTAGTAGGAAGTGTGCACAGTCCAGAGTGCGATTCTGCTTTATATTCAGGATTCAAATTCAGAGTGGTCCTGATTACTTCTGTGGATTTGTGCCATTATTGAAGATCGTCAAACATGTGTATCAGAGACTCATCTTCCGGTCACATCAAAGATAATGACTACCACCTGAAAACCCCAGGGGGCTCATTCGCTAACCGCCTTCTCTTTCCACCCATAGCTCTGAGAAGACACCCAATGAAGGCAACTGAACTTGCCTCTTCTGGTCCACAAACTATAAAGGCAGGGCGCTCCCAGAAGGTGTCTTATTTGGGAGATGAGCAACCTGAAAGATGGAGCTCTGACCCTTAACTTGACCGTATCTAACTTCAAGTTTACTTTAGCTGATGGCTTAAAGTACCTTTTTTTGTTAAACCTAGCACTATTGAATGCCTGTTATTCTTCATTCTGTCTTTCTAAGTAAATGGGGTGACACCCTAAAATTTCATTTTGGAACCCTGTATTACTACCAGTCAATAACAAGGCACAGAAGTTATAAAATACATAACCACATCTGGTATGCAATTTTTTGCTGCTAAGTTATGATAAATGTGTTCTGAGATTTTTCAGGTAAGGAAGACAGACATTTGGGGACAAAGTTGTTATACTCACCATGATCCCAAAGGGTGGCAACATGTTTCATGTTGACTAGCACATGCAAGTAAAAAGTTTACTGTATTCTGTAAATTACCCATTTAACCTACACTAAAGCTGCACACCTGTCTTATTTAAACAAATGTAGAGGAAGATTGAAGGCAGAAACATGACGGCAAAGTAGATGCTATAGACAGAAAAGTTTACACCACTGAGAACATAAATTCCTCTAGACATGTTCATAGAAATGAAGGTAATGCCTAAAAATATTGGGTAGACATGGGAAGCAGGCAAAACTGGCCAATATAGTGGAAGGCTAGCAGAATGTTTTTTTATTTTACATGGTATATACCTTCATCTTCAATAATAAGTAGTTGTTTTTTTTAGTGACATATACTGTATGTTTCTTGAAAGTATTGCTCTCTGTACATTGTACTATGCATATTCAATGCACAATTTACAAGTCTTTCAGTGAGGCTGAAAGAAATGTGTGAACAGACTGACCTCATTGTTAATGTGGATATTAACCTTTAAAATCCTTAATGTGGCAAACCTCTAAGCATGTTCTGCTGTATTTCTACACACTGTGTACAGTACACACTGGTCCATAACAAATACAGACCTCGGTACAACATTTGGAAAACAGGATGCCTGTGTCTAAAAATATAAATAGTACACAGCAAATGAACACGCAAAAGGCCAATTCTGGAAACAGGATGTAAGTCGCTCCTTTCATTTTATTATTTTATTCTTTAGGTTATACAGCCTGTCACAACTGTAAAAAAAAACAGTGCATGCTGAAAAAATTCCATGACACCTCAATGTGTAGTCTGCACGAAATCGTCTGATCTGCAGAAGAAGCTGCCTAAGTAAGAAAAAAGAGGAATTTACATTTTTTGGGTAGATCTGTCAAAATCAATGGGCCGTCATGTAAGACTATAGCAGCCAACTGTGGTTTTTGAAAGTTTGCAGCTGTGTTCATGTAAAGTGATGACTCAGCTTCCCAACAAACAATATATTTTGTTTTTATTTCATCGCATTTGGATGTGCTATGGCTTATATTAAATGACAAGGCACCTTGAAGACAAGGATATGAATATAAAATGGAGTGATTTACAATCATTTCACTTTAAAAAGACAAACTATAGTTACAGAAGCAGAGTCTAGTTCACTGTTAAGAAAGGGAAGGCATATACAAATATTCTGACTCAAATATATGTAAACTCAGAAAAAAAGGCCAGAAGGGTCTTGGTGATAGAAGTAACCATGAATTCAATCACTGGCTAAGGGTATTTTTGCTGTGTTTTGTGGGGGCAACGTGAACATTAGAGTGTCTGGGATGAAGACATGTTTTGGAAAAGTCTGCAAGAAGACGTGACAGAGTCTAGGTCCTTGACGCGAAAAAGCCACTGAGCCAATAAAACCAAAATTCAATCGTTTGGCCTTTGGCTTGAATTCAAGATGTTACACATGATGCAATCCAAACATTGCCTATGGAACAACCAGGTAACACAAGCATTACATTATGGGACTGTAGTAATCTAGGAAAATCATAAACAGATAAAGAATTTCCAAGCAAAGTCATATCTTGTAGCTGCTTCAGCCAGCAACAATTCTTAGATGATAATTTAAGATTCGAAAGGACAAGAATTTAAAGTATCCAGTCATAACAATGTTTATGATAGTTTCAGTACAATATGTTAAGTGTTTCCTAAGACATTAGACAATGTCCATTCAGAATCCATGAAATGGCTTTAGATTGCAATTCATTAATATTTTCTTTAGCAGTGAAATGAAAGAAATCAATAATTAATAAAAATAATAAATAATGATGTTACAATCTTTTAAGTTACATATGTGCTATGTTGTTTTTGTTATATTTATTTTATACTTATACAAGGGACATTGAAAACGTTTCCTCACTTTTTTTTACCTCTATTTATTAAGAATTTCAAAACAAATTACATCAATTTTCTATATAGTCACCTTCGTTTGTGATGCAATTTTCCCTGTATCGTACCAACTTTCTAATGCCCAATTACTACTCCTCTTGCCTTCAACGTTTCTAATAAAACATAAAAGTGTGCAAAATTTTTAAAATTCCTTTGTATATCTCTATATATTGTATATAAAATCCGACATCTGTTTGTATGTCTGTTCACTTTTCACAAGAGAACTGCTTAAAGGATTTAGATCAGGTTTTTTCTACAATTTGCTTGAACATTCTGGATCTTCTTTCATTGCTCTAAATATTATAATTCGCTTGCAGTACCGATTTATTTGTGCAAATCTGAGAGACACGCAGTTGGCCAAGGGGAGGGGGGTGGGGCCCTCCTCACTCATGCACCAGCCTCTGTGCGTTCCTTACATCCGCTTAGCTAGTGAACGAGAGAACTACTATGCATAGGGGGCAAATTTTTGGACTGGAAAATGAAGAACAAATTGACAAGAAAAACAACAGAAACTGTTGGAAAACCTTTCACAACTTCAATAAACATTATGGGTTTTATGATCTCTACCTGTCTGATTACTCCTTCTTAGATTCAAATAACATTAATTCCTCACTCTAAACATAAATTTCCTTCTGAAACAAGAAATAGAGCCTGTAAACCATGAAGCTAGAAAATTGTAATTCACATATTTTAGCACACAGGAGCTAATCTTTGACCTCTTACAATATCAGTTTTGTAGAATATTATGATGGATGAAAGCCAGTACAAATATATTACTGCTTAAACTAGTTTTTTCTATAAAGCATTGAACTCACTTTATATAATGCATTGGGTTAACAATGCAGCTTTGTTCTATTAAACAAGTAGTTTACCCTTTACGGCATAAAATGCTGTAATTGAAAGAGAGGAAAATAGAAGCGGTGCTGTAAAACACGTCATCCATCCATCTATTTTCTAACCCACTGAATCCGAATACAGGGTCACGGGGGTCTGCTGGAGCCAATCCCAGCCAACACAGGGCACAAGGCAGGAACCAATCCTGGGCAGGGTGCCAACCCACCGCAGAAACACGTCATGCTGATTTGTTAAATTTAACTTAAAAAATGATTATTAAAATTGTATAAATCTAGTTTGGTTTTTCAGTGTGTGGACTGGGACTGAAAAATAGAGAAGAGTTGAGTGTACAGGCCAAACTAAAGCAAAACGTGTGTCAAAGTTTTAAGTGCTGTATTTGATTAAAGGGGATAAATGTAATTGAAATTCGACCTTAAACATTTATATACAGGCTGATTAAGATTAATAAGGGTAATTTTAAAATGTAGGTTTTAATCTTAATATTTGTAAATAAATATATATATGTATTGCAATTAGATCAAATTGTATTGCTCCAGCAGACCCCCGTGACCCTGTGTTCAGATTCAGCGGGTTGGATAATGGATGGATGGATGTATTGATAAGTTCATACATTTTTTTCAGTCCTTGTGATTCAGTATGCTTCAAATAAAGGAGCTGAACAAAAAGCAATGGACTATTCAAGAGAAAGGCAGGAAAAGGAAAGACAGCAATATTACAATCACCGTGAATGTGTTAGGACTTTAAACAAGTGACCACATTTGCTAAAACACTCTTTTTTGGATTTGTAAGCAATTTTGAACTGATGAATGAAAATGGCATATTATTTTTAATGACACATAAATATGACTGAAATAAACTGTTGACTTAATATATATGACTAGCCAACCCGCAGCGTAGCATATGCCGCATCATTATCAATGTGAACAGTCAACGTGGCTCACAGCTGCATGTGGACTGTAGCACAGACCAAAGCGAGTGAGGATGTGTTTGGTGATGTGTTGATGAGCGAGGGTGGACGCGGGAGGAGGGTGAGTTTATAAGCACAAATATAGTTAATTATACCATAGAATGCACAGCATAATAGTAAACTAAATGTAAAAACATTGAATAACACTGAGAAAAGCTTGAACAAGAGAGAAAACTAACACTGCAAGAGTTTGCGCTATAGCGCTGCGATCCGCTCGCTAAAAACACTTTTTTAATGAGTTTTCAGCACAAGGAAAAAAATGAACATTTGAAAAATAATAGTAATTTAATAAACAACCAAGAAAAGTAACATTGCAACAATGCACGTGCGTGCCTGTGTGTGTGTGTGTCTCTCTCACGCGCCTGTGTGTGTGTCTCTCTCGCGCGCCTGTGTGTGTGTGTGTCTCTTTCTTGTGCGCCTGTGTGTGTGTCTCTCTCTCGCGCGCCTGTGTGTGTGTGTCTCTCTCGCACGCCTGCGTGTGTGTCTCTCTTTCACACCTGTGTATGTGTCTCTCTCACGGGCCTGTGTGTGTGTCTCTCTCGTGCACCTGTGTATGTCTCTCACGCACTTGTGTGTGTGTCTCTCTCGCGCGCCTGTGTGCGTGTCTTATTCTTGTGCGCCTGTGTGTGTGTCTCTCTCATGTGGACTGCAGCACAGACGAAAGTGACTGAGGCTGTGTTTGGTGAGTTGTTGCTTTCGGGCACATGAGCAGGCAGTGCACATGCCTCGAGAGCGATGGTGGATGCAGGAGGGGGGTTACAGTTGGCAGGCGGGGCTCTGTCGTGCGTATCCTATGACGCGGGAGGAGGGTTAGAATTAGTGGGCGGGGCTCTGTTGAGCGTATCCCATGGTCTTAGAGTTGTTGGGCGGGGCTCTCTGAGTTGCTTGCACTCGCTGTCTTGCGTGCCCTTAGTGAATTATATATATATAGACGATTGCTGTTAATAATAATAAAATAATAATGCATTTTATTTATATAGCACTTTTCTCATGCTCTACAAAATGATACAAAAAGTTTCTGCATAGAACAATAAACAAATAAACACATGATATACAAAAACATTGAACAGAATAAAAGAAAGAATAAACCAGAGTATAATACTAAATTCAACACTAAAAGAAATCCCTGAACAAATCACATAATTTATGATATAACACACACACGTACCTGGATGGAGAGGTAAATTGAAAGAAGGGGCAGAGAGTTATGTTAAGGTAAAGGTTTTCCTGAACAGATTAGTTTTAATTTGAGTTTTAAAAAGAATGAATGGATTCAGCTGATCTAATTAATTTTGTTAATTCATTCCAAAGTCTGGGAGCTATACAGCTGACGGTCCTGTCACGCTCAGAGTGCAGTGTAGGTTGGGACACAACAAGATTGCCAGAATTAGATGACCTTAGTGGGTTAGCAGGGTCATAGTGATGGAGAAGGTCACTGATGTAGCCCGGTGCAAGGCCATTTATAGCTTTGTAGATTGTTAATAGAATTGTATACTAGATCCTGTAAGACACAGGGAGCCAGTAAAGGCAAAGCAGGATGGGTGTTAAGTGCTCGCTGTTGCTGGTTTCATGTAAGAACTCTTGCAGCAGAGTTTTCAATCAATTGGAGCTGTAATATAAGATTAGAAGGGACCCGTGCCAATAGGGAGTTACAATAATCAATGTGGGATGTGATAAAAGCATGGCCAAGTTTCTCAGCAATAGAAAAGGAGAGGAAAGAACAGGATATGTTACAGAGGTGAAAGTAAAAAAGTTTCTTACTTTCTTAATGTGGTTTATGTGGATGGAGTAAGAATGGAAGGAATCAAAAATGACACCAAGAGTCCTTACATTAGAAGACGGTCTAATGCAATCACCATCAAGAGTGACTGAAGAGGAGGTCATTTTCTTCAGTTGTGCTTTAATGCCAATTTTCAGGAGTTTAGTTTTGCTGCAATTTAATTTTAAAGAGTTCTGCTCCATCCAGGTATTAATTTCACTGAGGCAAGTTGTGTGTTGAGAAAGCTCTGATGAAGTTTCACTTTTAACATTGATATAGAGTTGAGTATCATCTGCATAAAAATGATAACCAAGTCCAAAGCTACAAATAATTCTTCCAAGGGGAGGCATATAGACATAGAAGAGCAGAATGCCATGGACAGATCCTTGAGGAACTCCTTGTGTGACTGGCGCTGAGCTGGACCTGCTGTTGCCAAGGCTTACAAACTCTTGCCTGTCATTCATATAGGACAAACCACTGGAGGGCAGTGCCAGAGATTCCCAGAATGTATTCCACACTGAAGTCTAACAGTATTAATATGCATAATATTTTCAATCCCTCTTAATCCAATTCAGCATTAAAATGGGGTCAGCAGCACAGACCACAAGGCGTGAAATAGCCTGGGCAGGCTATCAGTGTATCTTTATGGATGTAGAAGAAATGCCAGAGTACCGAAAAAGAAATCCAATCCATAAAGTCATGGAAACAACATGCAGAATCCACACTAACAATGCCCAGGTGTGGGATTCAAACCCAGTATTCCTAAACCATAAGGCAGTGGCACTACCCACTTTGTCAAAATGTCACCCATACCTATTCTATAGTATATATAGGCGGCCTAGTGTCTCCTGGTCAGCGTTAGGCCAGCAAACATTTGAAGAAATGATTTTCTATCTGCATACTTTTCACACTAGGAGCATCACTGGAGCACCACAAGGAACAATCCTGTCTCCTTTTCTCTTCACTCCTGTACACCTCATACTATAAGTACAACACCAAGTCATGTCACTTGCTTAAACTCTCAGATGATTCTGCATTTATCGGGTTGCATATGAATAAAAAGAGTAAGGATACAGACAACTGGAAATGGTTAAACAAAATTTTATTTCAGGGGTTTTAAAGAACTTTGGGCTTTTCTGTCTTGGGAAATTTGACAACCCTAATGGTAAGAAAGACATTTGCCTGATTATATTAGATACTGGGGGGTTCCCCCCTGCTTGCTTCGCTCGCCAGCCACTTTGCATCTGTACTGCTCGTGTTGTGAAGAGGGAGGCTGAACGCATCCCAAGGAGACATGGTTGATCCTCCGAAACCCCCTCTTAAATGGTGATACGATGGGAAATAAATATAGTTTTTTTTCTACCTCCTCTTTGCTCGATCAGCTGCTGGCTTGCTGCTGCTGTTGTGCCACGTGATCTGCATCTCGCGTGGAGTTTCAAACATTTAAAAGCCTGTACAGCAGCTGTCCTACTCTTGGCCTTTTATTTCCAGCCCCGGGCGTGGTTAAATCTCTTGGCACAAACTCTCGTCTTGTGGGAAGTGAGTTCTTAATATTTTCTAGTTTATACAGTAATTGAAAATGGAATAAAAATCTTAAAATCTAACAACATTACATTAAAGTTCAATAATATCTGAAAAGATGATACCAAACATATATATGTAGGTTTTAAAATAAACCTGATTTAAAGTGTGACAGAAAATGTGACATAAAAACATCATCATTGCACTTTTAGACTTAGGATTGTATATATAGAGAGTAGATTTGTGACTGGGGAGGGTAAATTAATAAATCCACAAACCACTGCTAATTTATACCAATCAAGTGAAAAAATTAGATAAAGATGCACATTTTTAAATGTGGGAAGAAGCCAAAATACTTCAAATAATCAGAAAGAGTGTAAGGAATTGAACCCATGTCTCAAGAAAGACCAGTACAAATAACTAAACCACTCTGCTACTTCTGTGTAACAATGCAAAGTAAAAAGTAGGACAGAAAGATAATAAATTGAATAGGCAAACTATTCAAGAATAATATGAACCAATGCCAGCTGGCTCATCACTGCTTATTTTTAAACTCTAATTAAACTGGTACTGGTTGGTAGGAAAATAAATGCCCTGTACAATATCTAGGCTGTAAATAGTAATATTTCAGCCCCTTGCAAATTTTTTACAAAAGAAAGGCTCACATTCAGCAAAAGCTGACTAAGCAAATTTGAGATGTTAAAACAAAGATACATAGAGGAGCTCTGTTTAATTAATTGCCATGGCTCCATTACTGTAGTCTGAAATGTGTGCTAATCTTTTGGAATGTCACACAAAGTGAAAATTATTTGGACTTATCTTCTCCATATTCTAGACAAGGTTTGATACAAATTGATTTAAAATAATTCTCCCACAATACTTCCCTACAGTTTCCACAAACCTAGCTTATTGTGCATGATGGTCAGCACTCCTGCTTCATGTCTCCAGAGTTCAAATCACCTACTGTGTGAATTTAGTATGTTCAACTCTGTCTTTGTTTTGCAGTATGGTTCTTTTCTGTATCTTCCCGTGTGTAGCTGATAGATGTCAGGTGATAGGCTTTAGCCTGTGTTAGGTCAGTCTGAACAGGAGTGCAGCGTATTCTGGGAAAGTTCATAGGCAAAGCAGGATTCACAGTTTTTGCATGGAGGTTGTGCATATTTTCAATCCCATCTCATCTTATCATCTGAAACTGCTTGTCCTAGTGAAGGTTGCAAAGGCAGCAGGCAAATCAGGTCAGCCCTGATGTCTCCGTCCCCAGCTACAGATTCCAGCTCTACTTGGGGAATTCCCAGACAATTCCAAGCCAGCCAAGAGATACAACACCTCCAGCATGTTCTGGGTTTGCTACAGGGTCTATACCCAGTAAATGTGCTCCTAAAGTGAAGCATCTTAGCAACTTGCCCAAACCACCTCAACTGACTCCTACTTATCCGAAGGCACAGCGACTATATTGTGAGGCACTCCAAAATTAGTGAGATTCTCACTTTATTATGGACTGTCAGCCTAGCAGCTTTGCATAGAATCCTCATTTCTACTGCTTGTACTCATGATCTCATTGTTTGGGTCATTATCCCAGCTCATGACCACAGGTAAGGATAGTGATGTATATCAGCTGGTAAACTGAGAGCTTTGTCTTTAGACTCAGCACCTGCACAACAGCTACCAATCTGCCTGTCAATCTCACATTTCCAAGAACAAGATCCTGAGATACTTAAGCATCTCCAATAAAGGCGATCCCCCCATACCTGGAGAAAGCAATCCATTTTGTCATGAATCATGACCTCAGTTTTAGACGTGTTAATCCTCATTCCTGCTGCTTCACACTCAAAAGCAAATCACTCAAGAGTGTGCTGAAGGTCTGTGGCAAAAAGGACAACATCACCTGCATAAATCAATGATACTACACTTAACCTTCCCCACTGGACACCCTTACATCCTCAGCTGGATCATGATAACCTGTCCATGAAAACCACAAACCAGAATGGTGATTTTCTATGTACTTTATGAAAACTGTAAAAATGTCACAGTTCTCCGCTAATGGATATGAAAACAAGAAAGCCAGGTGTTTCATGTGTGGATTCATTTTGGACAAGAAAAGAGAGCAACTGATGCTGTTTTTTTATTAAAAAAAGAAAACACTTTTCAGTTCTGTCTCAGCTGATGAACATTTGTAAGGAGCCTGTTTCTGCTGCCGCCTGATATATAAGATACTTTCATGGCTCTCTCTCTGTCCAGCAAGAAATTGTTTTCCTTTCACTTTTCAACTGAAAAACATGTAATTTGTAACTAAGGAAATGGACCATCTAGGAGAGTGTCACCTGTGTCTTGCTGTTGCAAATGGGACAATTTGAGTCCAACCAGGTTGTAGGAGTCTTTGTGTTATTTGTTTTGATGGCTATAAAATATTCTTTAAGTGAAAGCTTAAAGCTAGTGTCTCTGTCTGAGTCTTATTAGTATTTACAAGACATTTAGATTGTTCATTCTTTGTCCAACTTTGGCCCCTTAATGGCACAGGACAATGCTCTCGGGTAGTAAACCATGACTTAAAGGAGTGAAAGTTAAGACAGCACCAGTCACCAAAGCAGTCTGCGATAAAGGCTCCGAAGGTTGAATAATGCGGATATGATACATACAGTGAGATAGGTAAGAAATTACAGGTAACAGGTAAATAACTGGTTTTAATATTTCTTCCTATCATCCAGTAAGAAAAGAACCTAAGAGGTTAGTTGGTACCTTTTGTGTGAGGTGTATATCTCATAATATAATAAAACACCATGGCTCTGCTATAAGAAATAGGTTTAGATGATGATTAAATGTTATTTACTGCTTCACAGTATTATTTCCCATAGTTGTTCATCTCTTGTGTTTGAAACTTAACCCTTGCACATTTAATATTTACATCTGTGGCATAATCTTCAGTGGTTTGTGAATATTTTGGCACATTTTGGTTATTGTTTCTTTGTTTTCTTGAAACGAAGTATTGATTATGTTATGTTATTTTCTGTCACATTGACAACGATGATGATATTCGCATACGTGTCATAGTTGTTTCTAGCAATGCTTTTTTTTGCAGCAAAGTGTATACATAATCTTCCATTTTTAATCTGGAAATCTCCACAAAAAAAAAAAAATTCAAGTTTTGATTTTTCCTCTAGCAGACCCCTGTGACCCTGTGTTCGGATTCAGCGGGTTGGAAAATTGATGGATGGATGGATGAATTTTTCTAGTTTCCAACTTTTCGTTTGTACTTTGACCTCATCATTTGACCTCTGCCTGTTAAGTGCTATTGATTCCCATCTTAGCAATTTCAAACCTCTGCCACTCAACTCTCAAGACAGCTTAATTCATTTCAAATTTTAAAGTGTGTTTGCTTGTCATATTTTAATGTAAGGTAAAGCCAGTCAGGCAGCTTATTACTAGTTGTCAGGAAATCTGTTGAGTTTGCAATATTTTGGAAATATGAAACTGTGCAGGAAAGTCATCACGGTGTCATCTCATTCGACATCCCTTGTGATTTGTAGTTGTGTAATCTGACATCCTCGGGCTATGAGATCAGCACCTGCAGTCTTCAGGTTCAATGAGAAGTCATGTAATGTGACACTCTCTTTAGTCTGTTACAGAGTCCCCAGGTAGAGAAGCTCCCCCAGAAGCAGTAAGTACAAATATTAGATTGGATGTGAGTCTCTCTCAGTGTACCTCTAGTGTGATTCAGTTTACATTTGGCGCTTAGCCATGTCAAGAAGACACCTACATGAACCTTCCATGAAGAAGACAGACCGATTAGGTTCCAACTTGGGTCCAGGTGCTTGGAAATCATAAAATTATCTTTGCTAAATTAACACTTTTTATGAGAGGACAAAAATGGCACCCTCACAAAGCATACATACCTAAGGGTCAATGTCCTGATTTCTCAGCATTCTTTTATATTACAACAGAAAGAAAATGATTAGATGAAAATAACTCTATGCTTTCTGCATTATACTATCCTAAAAAATCTATTTTAAATAGGCACTCAAAATAATTTCATCGCCAGTTAAAATTAAACAATTTTAAAAAGCCAAGTGTTATTTTGCTGATATAGTAACGTAAAAATTGGTTAAATAAGCATACATATACAATGATGTCCTGTCTTCTTCAAGGGCATATCCAAGGACCCTGATGCATTAGGTTCTTATCTTGAGATTCTTCAAAGTATAATCTGCAATCCACCCACCATTCATACCCTTTGTCACGAACAAATTCAGCATGCAACTCAGAAAGTGCTGTTGCGTTTTTTAATGCCATGTCTGAAAATTGGCATCCTAAGCAAGTGCATGTCCAGAAAAGTGCTGAGCTGGCACAGTGAGCCTTTCCTTGTGTCAGGCATTTTATTACATACTGGCATCGAGGCCAAGCCATCTGAATTCAAGTATGCCAGGAAGTGACCTCTTTGTTAATATTCAAGCCTGTTCATAAGTTCACTCAGTGAGAACCAGAGACATAGAAAGAGAGAGACAAATCCTTCCTTTGATAATTTCTCTGTTTCCATGGATACATGTGAGCATAGCTTTGCCAGCTGAGACGCTTCCTGTTCCAGACATGAGTCAGCAAAATCCAGGCAGCTTGCACTCTAATCTTTGGGCTTTGAAAGGTGGGACAGGGATTCAGAGTTTTCTTATTTATTTCCAAAGTTGGTCAGCATTTTTTATTTATTCTTTGGCACTATGAAATTAAGTGGATCAGTTATGAATATTTGCTGCAGTTTCGTAAGCTTTACTTATCAGGGCATAAAATGAAATGAGACATTCCAAATCACTATTCTCATTCACTTAACTAGTTGATAACTGACACAGTTTCAATAACAGGCATTAGGATATCTCCTTTGTCACAAACACCTAGTCCTTTGTATTGCTTGTAAAATGTGGAGTTATCTTATCAGTTTGGTCCTTGCCTTAGCCTATTTTCACTTTTCTTTTGCTGATTCTAAAGGTTAACTGCATCAAGGTTGTTGAAGCTATTACTTTCAAAATCTCCAGGTAATTGGATCTTGGTGTAGAATATCAAATTTCTCACTACTCAAAGTGCTTAGTAATTGCAGGTTAAGGGCCTTGCTCAAGGGCCCAACAGAGCAGAGTCCCCTTTGGCATTTTACAGGATTCGAACCAGCAACCTTCCGATTGCCAGTGCAGATCCCTAGCCTCAGAGCCACCACTCTGCCTCTGGCGTCAGCTCATATTCGATATTCCTCCCACCACCCACCCAGAGACCACAAAAATAAGAGGATTGATGGGAATTAACCATTTGCACATACAAACGTCCCAAGAATTAGCAGGTTCAGCAAGATTCAATAATTAAGAATAGTAACAAATATCTGTTATATTCTAATGCATTTTAGAGTTGTTCCTCATAAAGTGTATATCAGTTTTTGCAGTTTTCAGTAAAAGAGAACATTGTTTTCCCTCTGTATTATTGCAATTATATTAGGACTCCTTCAGATGAGCATTATGAAGTGATGTGCTAATAATGTGATATAAGTTTCCAAAACCGCTTGAACTTTTATGGGGGTCCCTTTGCAACCAGCAATGAGGTCTGGGTATCCGCTGTTACTGTATCTTCTTCAATGGAGTTGTTCCATGACAGATCACCACAGATTTAAAAAAAAATAACCACTACAAAAAAAACCTCATACAGTAGACACCCAAAATATGTAAGCGACGCGTAATAAAGTCACTTCTGGGACCCCTCTGGGATTAGGGCCCTAAAGCTTAAGCTTCATTATTTTTATCGTAAATCCACCCCTGCATCTCAATAAAATGTCCTCAACATAGTAAAATCTCCTCCGGTATTACAAATGCACTCTGAATATTGCTGTTAGGTAACATCCTGAACTATCTGGAAGGTAACCAAAAATGTATTCCCGCATGATCTAAACATGAGGTATTTCCAAAACACAGGACAGAGTCTTGACCCTGTCACATTTGGATAATCTAAGTCAAAATAAATGTAAATAATGTACAATTTTCAGATAAGGTAGACTATGAATTGCAAAAATTGATAAAGAGTTTATTTTATGGATAGTCACTTTCCATTCTCTGTCTGAAATTCCAGCTAAGAGATCTCATTCCCAATGCTGTCTCAGATTATCTAGGGTACACTCTTCTGAAGAAAACTGCTATATGTCTTTGCAAATGTTTCAGTTATGCTGGAAAATCTCTTCAGAATATTTTTTAAAAGAACAGTAACTTGTGCGCTCTCTGCAAAGATGCCAAAGTGGAGAAGTTAGAGTCAAGGATATTAAGATCTGCAGTTGGGTTTAGTATGGGAGTGGAAATCATAGGTTCAGTTCAGTTCAGTTTATTTTTGTATAGCTCTCTTTACTGGGTACAGACATGGAGTGTTGGATTTTCAGAGTATTTACAGGTTTTGCTGTAGAGTTGAAATATAGTTGCTGCTGTTCAACATGATTGCTGTAAATATACTTTGTACTTTGTTTATAATTTTTATTCTTTTTTGGAAAAGTTTTTGAGTTAATTAAATGAGTTGATCTTGAATCAATTCCTGACATTCATTTTTTCAGCTTCTCCCAACACCATTTTATTTATTTTAATCACAGCCATTTTGTGGTAGTGTTGCCTCCATGTTGTTATGGAAACAACATTGAAGTATGGATGCAGGCCACCATTGGGTTGCAATTATATTGGCAAGGGCAGGAACAATTGAAATGAAATTAAGAAGTACTCAGTGATAATTTCATTCTATGGAATAATACTAAAGCTGTGATTCTCAATTCCATTAGTAATAATTAGATCCAGTGTATGATTATTACAATAGTGAGATGTTCAGATTAGTTAGGAAGTCGATTGTGCTGCCATATTTGGAGATAAAAGACTCACCCTAAGTTAGGATGAAGTCTCTCTTAAAAAAATCCAGATCTTTCCCAAAAATCGTACCAGTTATTAAAAATCCTATGCCCAATTTGCACACTAGATATGTAGCCAACAGTGAAAGGAACATAATCTGCTATAAACCATGCCCTTTCTATATAATTTTGCTGGACAATAAAACATAATTAGAGTCTGACATTTTATTTTAGTCTAAAGCCAAAGCTATGAAGTTCCTCTTTAACACTTCATATTTCTATAAAATAATATAGTTGGTGCCAGCAAGTAGGATTTAGGTGGATATTTAGTTCTCACATAAAAAGTCCAATTTGGCCACAGTGTTGGAAACCTTGGTGCCTGGGAGGTATTTTGCTTTAGTTGCTGACTCTGCATTCTAATATTCTGACATATGGAATCGATGTGCTGCTGAGAAATGATTCAGGGTTCAAATGTGTGATCTGGATGCAGAAGGACTAAATTTTGACAATTTAGGCCATCTCTAACTACTGTTACCCCTAACCTGTTGCTGAACTGGTACTGACTGGTTTACATCTTGCTCTGGCTACAGTGGGGCCTAGAAAGACTGAAGCCAAATCAGAAATGATTGAAGTGGTCCTACAAATCATGCATTTTTCCACACCAATGATAACTTAACTATACATTTTTGGCAAGTTGGTAGAAGAACACAGGCTGTACACAATGCAGAAAACACAACATTTAAATGTGCCCTCAACAGGTAAAGAACAAATAGAATTTACATTTACAGCTGAGTTCAATTTCATCTGTTTGTGTTCCTGGTGAAGTTCAAAATTGCCACTCTTGTAGCAGAGTATTGCTGGATCATTGCGTGAAACTTGTACTCAGTCTTTCATCACCAGCTGAAAAACTGACTGCACTCTGCTGGTTTCATATTTAGCCAGGTTTGGCCTTTTTGCTTTTCACTAAGCTTGGTTTAGTATTCTACTCCTGGTACATTATCAATGATTTTCGTCTACAGCGAAATGCTCAGTTGTGGATGGTTCTCTTGCCACCACTTGACCAATCTGTATTCCTTCTTATGTGCTTATCTTGGGAGAGGGTTAAATGTGTAGGTTCTTGCTCACTCACTTACTTAATCAGGTCATCACTCACTTGGTCAGTTGTACAAAAGAGTAGGCATTTTCAAGTTTGATTGATTTTCAGTCATCATCGGTGGATATATGAAAATGTTTCAAGCCTGTTCATCAATCAGCTATTGATTACAGACTTTCTGTGACTCTTGCTTTTAACATTCACCTTCATAGTGGCACTATTGAATATGTGCTAGGAGTTGGAGTTCCTTCATTTTCATATCTATACAATACCTGCATACTTTTAATAGATTTAATATTATATTACTTTTATATATGTGTAAAATGGTTTCTTCATGTGTCAAAACCCCATATTCATAACAATAACAACAACAATGTATTTCTTGTATAACCCAAAATCTTACCAGGAATGCCTCAATGGGCTTTAACAGACTGTTTTCTGACAGCCCTGAGCCTTGACTCACTAAGAAGACAAGAAAAAAAACAACAATTCAGAGAAAGACCCCCTTTCAGGTAGTTTGAGCGTGTAATTGGTGCCAAAAAATTGGCATAAATACAATACACAAAATAGAACACAAGTTATCCTCTTCCCAAAGCTAGATGGTCAATCTATCATTGCCACCTCAGAAATACAATTGTACAAACTGCTTTGTTCTTGCACAGGGCTCTTCACCAAGTGCAGGCACAGAGAAACGCAACAACTCTCAACGTAATATACAAGAATAGATTATATCACTCACTAAATACAGAACTATCACATATATAGATATAGAATTTATTCAAATACATATAAAACAAAGTACAAATTAATTAGAATAAATGAAAACAACACTATAGCTTTATTAGCTAATTGTAGAACTACTGCCAGATTGTAGAAAATGAGTCAGACAAGCCAGACACACTCAGAGTCCTGGAGACCTCAGCCAACAAACCATCTAACCCAACCCCATCCCTCTTTGGCCATTCTACAGCTGAGTCAGTGCTGGGCCAGCCATTCTGGTGAAGGGACCCTTCTACCAGATGATTTCAGTTTTCCTTTATCTGAGATTACTTTTCCATGGCAGACAAACAACTTGGCAGCAGAGCAGTGGAACCAAGATCCACATAAGGATACCAAGAAGAGAAACAGAATATGGGAAGGTTAGTGTCCATAATATATGTTTTATTACTTATGTTTTATTACAAATGACTAACAACAGAGATCCACTATGGACAGCTAATCAACAACTCTACTCGGGGTATACTAAACGGAAGTAGTGAGTCTTCACAATGGATTTAAAAGTTGAGACTAAAGGGACCATTCCACGGCTTCAGATCCCTGTAACTAAAACCTCAACCTCCCACTGTTATTTTATTAAGCTTTGGAATCATATGAAGGCTGGTATCCACAGATCTTAATACTTCATAACACTCACAGGTTTATGTTAAACTCTATTATATTGTCCTAAAGTTTAAACTTTTAGAACTACAGAAAATTAAAAAAAAAAAAAAAACAGCCATGCCATTAGCTAAGGAATTATTTCAACCTCTGTCTTATTTTAGCTGCTAACTCCTTTGGACAATTGGTGTTTCTAAAATTTTGGTACTGTTACAGTATCTTTCCCTTTATTGGGTCAGGTTTATGTTGCATTCCTGAGTTAAATTTAGTTAATCACATCATTCTTGAAGTACAAGTATGAAATTATTAAATGTCTAGTCAACTTTTGGTCTTATAGTGATGTTTGATATTTATTCATAATAAATAGCAACTTCCTTGATGCAAAGCCTTTCACATATTGTCAATGTTGTTGAATACACTCCATTACTGAAGGCATATCTAAACATATAAAATGTCATTACTTGTGAAGGCTGAAATATGGCAGGTGATGAATGAACAAAGTTCTTTGTTAAACAGTAGGCTACAAATCACTAACACAAGACACTAGATAATTGAAAAACATTGTTGATTCTGATGATTCTAGTTAGGACTAAAATATGGAGAAAGATTTCTGAGTTTGTAGACCTGTTCTGCCAAGTGTTAGCAATGCAGGTTTGCGGTGATCAGATAATAGTGCAGGATGTTTTCTGTGGTACATTTTGTGTCCTATAATATAATCAAAGAAAAAAAATAAATACAAAAGCATATGTCAACTTACAGTGAATGCTGCTCAGATTTAACACTTAATGGAAGCAACCGGAAGTGGTCATTTTCCACAGAATAATGTTTCTGACACAAGTATAGGAATGTTCTGGAATAGTTTCATGAACCATGGCTTACCAAAGTCATCAAATCTCAATCGAGGTGAGCACCTGTATCTGGAACAAGATACAGTAGAGATCCTCCATCCCCATGTTTTACTGATGATCTTTTTATTTTTATTTATTTTTCAAGAAGAGTAAAGGTGAAGAACCAAATGAGAAAAGTGCAACTTCAAACTAGAGAAAAAATTCCAAACCCACCAGCACCCATTGTATGCTAAATATGGAGATGAATGAGCAAAGAAATAGAGAAAACAGGAAAAAATACACTGCTATTTCAGAAAAGTAAACTTTTTTTTTCTAAATATGATATAGTGGATGGAGAAGAGAATTTAATGCAATCAGCTGAATGTTCTAAGAGAATTAAGTTATCAAATATGTTCCTCCAGGTATTTACTAAGAATTGGTCTTGGTATTTCCAGTGAGATACCAGGAGGATCTTAGCAGCTAAAGTGCTTACAGAAATTCATTTCTTGTTAATGAATGAAAAGAAGTACTGTAAAAAATCAAGAAGTAAAAAATGATGTGAAGAACAACAAATAAAAAAAACCTAAAATGAGCAAAAAAGAAGTATAAATGGAGGATAATAAGGATGCATGATGACCAAAACATATAAAAAATGCCCCCGGCACTTTAAGAATTAAGAGCTAAACTCATGAAACATTATTTTAAAGGTGTTGTATAAATTCTATGGATAATTTTATATTGAATAAACTGGTTATTAGAATATTTACAATAGTTTTTGACTTCTTTGAAAATTAAATCCCCACTCAAGGTGGAAGACAGGTCCAGAGCTGAATCCCAATTGACTGAAAAAGTGAGAGGCTTTTTATCCACATCAGGGAGATGTGCATATAGCACTGAGAAGACTTTAAATTAAAAACTGGTTGTGGAAATAAAATTGAAAAAAGGATGAGAAAGTGACATGAGAGGACTACTAAAGATCAAATCACTATTAGGTGGCAATCCTAATAAAGAGGCTATTGCTGTGTATAGTGTACTGCAATATCACAATGAAATACTTTTAAATTCAGCAAAGATTATGTTTTAAACCCTACGGAGTTCAACCCATGGTCTTTTTTAATTGTGGCCCCCAAACACAAAGTTCCCAAAAGAAAATTATAAAACATGAAAAAATGTAACATATTGATGTTTGTTTAATAATATTAGTACAGATGATAGGTCTCTCAGAGTGACAAATAATACCCTTCCTTTCTGACTAATAACTCCCCCATGGTATGCAATGCTTTCATTTATACTGTGTGTTTGTTGCCTGGTCTCCTGACCAAATAAGTGTCCGCATTAAAATACATGCATTGTATTCTTTCGAATACTAGGACTGTTTGCAAATGCCCTGAGGAGCACCGCAGCAGTAACAAATCAGACTGCTCTCAGCCAATCCAATGGTCTGAACTCTCTACCAATGTTGTATTAGACTACCTACGGGCCTCCCAATCTTACTTTACAATATCGCTCATGGAATTATTATCAGCTTGGACATCTGACATCACTCATGGACTCATGCTACAATACTAGACATTCTATTTTATTTGGTTGTTCGGTAACAAATAATAAACACCTTTAATTAGGACATTGGTTTTGCCATATTAACCCCTTTTATATTGTAAATTCAAAATGGTGACTACCTACAAAAATGTGTTTACAGTGAAATGTTTTGTGATTTTAATGAAAAATTGACTTTTTCAATGTCAAAAGCAACTGAAAGCCTGTTTCTTTAATATGCCAGGAATCAACACCTGCTCTCAAGAAATATAATTAGACTTAAAACCAGAATTTAATGTTGAAAATGAAATCTGCAGAATATCCTCCTCAAAATGTAAATACAATATTTCAGCTCCAGACTCTTTCAAAAAAGATTCCATGATTTCCGTGCTGAAGAAAATACCATGAAAATGATAACAAATCCCCTTTTTGTAAATGTGGTGAAATTCTGGGAGACCTTCAGATGGAAATCATTGAGCTTTAGTGCGACTCAGATTTGGAAATAAAATTTCCTAAAGTGCCTCTCTTAGAATTTTGCTGAATGTACTGTGGCTTGTACCTCCTCCAGACCGCAAGGGGGTGTCCGCCCTGGTTATGTTGGGGGCCACGGGTAAAGGGCTTGGAAGCCCAGCCCTGTAGGGACCTGTGGCCACCGCCAGGCGGTGCCCCGGTGCCTGAATATCCCTGGAGCCCAGCACTTCCGCCACACCAGGAGGTGCTGGGGGGAAGACGACAGGGAACACCCTGATGGCTTCTGGGTGCGCAGCCGGCACTTTCGCCACACTGGGGCGTGTCTACGGAGGAGTGCCGGGAAGCAGCTGGAGCCCATCCGGGTTCCTATTTAAGGGGCCGCCTCCCTTCAGTCGAGAGCGGAAGTCGGGTGGAAGAGAGACGGAGCTGGAGAGAGGACTGGAGGTGGCCAGGAGAAAGGCGAAAGGACTGTGAGGCCTGGACATTGGGGAATCGGTGCTGGAGGCACTGGGAAGTGCACTGATTGTACATATTGTATATAATAAAGGGTGTTTGTGGGTGACATGAACGTGTCTGCCTGTGTCTGGGTCAACTTCCACAGTACCCAAAGAAGAAAATTTATGAATGTACGCGTCAAAAATCTTCCCACTCTTTGGAAGTACGTACTTGTGTAAATAAATGTTTTCCAGAATGATGTACACTAAGTCAAAAACAAGGACAAGAATGATTGATTAACACTTAGAGCTCTTCTTTCAATTAGCTACCACTAATACCTCCTCACGCACTCTCTGCTCTGTACACACTAACACTCTCCAAGTCCCTAGAACCAAGCTTCGCAGTATGGGTGATAGGGCTTTTTCATCTGTGGTGCCGAGACTGTGGAACGCCCTCCCTGACTACCTGAGAGCCCCACAGTTGACTAATGTTTTTAAACGGAATCTAAAAACTCATCTTTTTAGAAAGATATTTTGTTAAAGCATATATAGATTTTCTTGTTTTATTATTTTTGTTTTTACTCTGTAGCACTTTGAGATTTCTAAAATATGAAGTGCAATATAAATAAAATTTATTATCATTATTATTATTACCACAGAAATAGGTCCTGACATTGAATTACTGATAAAAAACAAATAGAGTCAGTGTTCTCATTAGTTAAATTTTGTTTTGTATTATAATTATAATAATTATAACAACATCTTTCTATTGTCTGTTGGTCTTTTTTAAACTGCTCCGAGGTTTACAAGAAACAACTCTCAAGCGAAACAACACATTATCCTTAAGTGCATGATTATAGATTAGTGCTGGACTACCTTATGGTCTTCGATTTGTACCAAATTTTTTAATTTGTCCTCAATTGCCAAAATGTTAAAACACTCGTGTTTTAAAAAATATTTATCATTTCCTCCTTAAAGACTTTAGAATTTTATACTATATTTTTTTCAAATGTGTTCACTGTAACATGGCCCTGATTTACATTTGGCTTTGTTTTGATGAAGTATCTCATTCTCTTCTTGCTCTTGTCACCTTTTTGGACTCCATTTTGTTTAGTGACAAAGACCTTTTTCTTTATTAAGGCCATCTCAAAACCAATTCCTCCCAAACATGTGTTTCAATAGAGAACTAAAAATTTTCTAAAACTACAAGACAGGCCCAGAGTGGCAAATCGGGAGAAACGGGAAAATTCCCGGTGGGCCGGCTGGGTTTATGGGCTGCGAGGGCCGGTGTTAAATCAGAATCAACATACATGTCACATACTATGCTGCACCTACTGCTTCTGCACTCACAAGTACAGGCAGCCAGTGCTCACTGTGTAACCTGCCATGTGACCACAACCAGCCAATCACACAGAGGCTGGTGTGTAAGGCTGATTGCCTGTTACCCATAGCCTTATAGTAGAGAGGATCTGCAGTTACCGAGCTACGTTCCTCTGAGAGATGCCCCACAGTAGCTGAATGGTAAAAAAAAAAAAGCAAAGGTGGTGCCGAAAAGGCGAGAATAAAAAAATGTGAAGGCACTTGAAAATGACGTGGCCAAATGTGCCAAACTGATTGGCTTTTTAATTAAAAACTCTTGGTTTGAGAGCAAATGTCTAAGTGGAGATGGTGAAAAACGTAAGTAAGCTACGAATCTGCAAAGCATTTGTTCATATCACACAGACTATGTTATATAACATAACGCCACATACTTAATTTACATGATTCGTAAACTTAAACAGTACGTCCTCACAGGTGGTGCAGTGATAATGCTGCTGCTTTGCAGTAAGGAGACTGTGGAAGATTGTGTGTTTGCTTCCCGGTTCCACCCTATGTGGATAGCGCTTTGACTACTGAGAAAAGCGCTATATAAATGTATTGAATTATTATTATTATTTCATTTAGAGCATTGCTTATTGTGACACTGATGCCACCTAAATGATACACTTTTGTGGTCCTCTAGCCCCTCAGCAGCAGCCTCCATCCCAATTTACTGCTGGTGATACTGAAGAACCGGAACCAAGCAGCAGCCATAAAGCCTTCCTTTCAAAGGGAGCAGATAGGATTACTCTCTGAGTGAATATAGTGATAAAGTTTATTATGCATTATATGCTGTAATATTTGCCTATATAAAAAGTGCCCAGAGATTATGAATGATTTGGCATCACAAATAAATCTACTTTGACCTGATCAGAAAACTTTCTAATTAAGGTTGATTTAAGCTAAAAATGTTTACAGTTTGTATGTGTCATCAGAAGCTGAGCCAGGAGGGGGTAGGCCTAGTGTGTCCACAGAAAGTGCTGCTGTCACTGTGAAGGGTTTAGGTGAGCTCATTATAGGATGGATTAGTTCCGTTTCACTATAACCACCTACACAATGTCATTTTAGACGCAGTGACTGACAATATCTACAGCAGGTTTTCTGCTAATGCAAAACTTTGTTCAGATTTTGCCCATCTGGATCCTTGAAACTTTTCTCATGTGAGAGAAAATGGGCTTCCAAGTTCTGCTCTGGAAGAAATAAGCAAATGTCTGCTTAAGTTTGATAGTAGAGCTACAGTTGGCACATTATGTGGTGAACTGTGCAGCCTTGCATTCCAGTGGGAGAAGTTAAAGATGTCCCCCATGCAGTGTTACGTTGTCAGGACAGCCAGTGAAATGTCACAAGAAAGTCAGGAGGATCTTTCCACAGAACAGCAAGATGCTGAATTAGAGAACAAAACCTGTTCCTCCTGTAAAAACTGTGCCATTTGTGTGTATCTCATTCTCTCCCAGTACAATCTTCTAACTGATGAATACCATGTGATTGGACTGGCCTACAAGTTGTCATTAACACTGTCCATCACACAAGTAGCCTGTGAGAGAAGCTCCTCAAAAGTGAAGTTCATAAAAAAACAGGCTCAGAAGCACTTTAGCCCAAAAGAACCTGGAAGCATACATGATCATGTGCACTGAGAAAGAAATCCTCATGTCTTTGGACAATGATGTGATTATAAACAAGGCTGCAGAAACCAGTTCGCTGCTCAGGAATTCATTAATCCTTTAAAGTTAGCCATGTGTTCATGAAGATAGAGAGAAAAAACATTTTACAAGAAAGTTTCACAAGCAAAGAACAGTGCAAATATTTTGTTTTATTTGATCTATTTGTGGTTAAGGGTTGGATATTTAGAAATGTAAAGCACAGAAGGAAGAAATTTATGTTGTCATAAAAGACATTGTTTTTGACAATGTGTCATTGTGTGACTCATTTGCTTACCTGTGAAAATAAATCAGAATTTGTAAAGGTTTATTTCCTTTAATCGATAAATGATATTCAAGAACAAAATTGCTGGAGAGAAAAATGTAGTGTTTTATATATATATATATATATATATATATATATATATATATTGTGGACTTGAACCCGGACACAGACAGGCGGACATCTTATTTCACCCAACACACGTTTATTTACAGTTATATTCAGTGCACACAAACCCCAGTGCCTCCAGCACCGATCCCCCAATGTCCAGGCCACACAGTCCTTCGTGCCTCTCTCTCCTGGCCGCCTCCAGTCCTCTCTCCAGCTCTGTCCACTTCCACCCGACTTCCGCTATCGACTGAAGGGAGGCGGCCCCTTAAATAGGAACCCGGATGGGCTCCAGCTGCTTCCCGGCATTCCTCCGTAGCCATGTCCCAGTGTGGCGGAAGTGCCGGCTGCGCACCCGGAAGCCGTACGGTTTGTCCCCTGTTGTCTTCCCCCTAGCACTTCCTGGTATGGCGGAAGTGCTGGGCTCCAGGGATATTCAGGCACCGGGTGGCCACGGGTCCCTACAGGGCTGGGCTTCTAAGCCCTTTACCCGAGGCCCCCAACATAACCAGGGCGGACGCCCCCTCGCGGTCTGGAGGAGGCACAAGCCCTCCTCCGGTCCTCCTGGGCGTCCATATATATATAGAGTGCAGAGTGGCTGGGGGCAGTACCAAACCCCAAGTAACTCATTGGGAGGCAACTGCAGCACATTAGGGTGGATATAAGAGGGGCCGCCTCCCTCCATTTGATGGCTGGAGTCGGGTGGAAGTAGAATGGAGCTTGTAGGAGAGGAGTGGAGGCAGACCTGAAGATAGAGACATTGCGAAGAGGCCTGGACTTTGTGGGTTAAAAGTTCGAGAGTACTGGGTTGTGTGCTGTCACTTGTATATAGCATGAATAAACGTGTGTTGGTGTTCAAGCCATCTGTGTCTGTCTGTCTATGTCTGGGCCGTACCCCACAATATATATACTGCATCTATTTATCTATCTCTCTCTCTCTCTATATATATATATATATGGTAGAGGACCGGACCTTGAAGAAAATATGCAACCACCCATGTGAAAGAAAGGGTGAACTGAGAGTTTTAAAAATAATATGTAGGTATATAATGTATATAGCGGGCCGGTCTGAGGCATGAAACTCCTGGGCTGAAAATGAGTCCCACTCCGGACCTGCTACAGGATAAGAAATGGTCTCATTTATTAATCTGTCCTTCTGTTTTTGAACAGAGAACACCTGCTGTTTGACTGTATTTGGTGATTTTACCTTTGCTAGAACTTTATCCTTATTTTTGTAACTAACCTTAACTTCATAAAGTATTACTCCATGTTTGGAAATTTCACTGTTTCTAAAAATGTAAGTTTAGACATGGAATAAACGTTACCAATTTCTTCTATTTCATTCTATTGCTTTGTCACTGTACTTCTTCATCTTTTCCCACCTGGTTTCCTTGTGTTTTCTTTCTCTTTTCATACACTTCTTACAATATGTAAAGTGAGTAATTTTTTTTTTTAACAGACCACAGTTTACTTATCAAGCATACAGCTCTCTATCAAGCTTTTACATATACCAATAACACTGTGGTGATAACTCAAATGAGGATATGTGGGAGTTTGAAATGGTGGTGAATTGAGAGACTTCTTTTTTTCATCATTCTTGTATTTAGCAATGCTCAATGGGAACACAGTTGGAGACTTGTTAAGGGTAAATTTCACACAAATGTTAGAATGTTTTTCTTCACATAGAGAACCATAGACACATAAGATACATTACCATTGCGCCCAGGAGGACCGGAGGAGGGCTTGTGCCTCCTCCAGACCGTGAGGGGGCGTCCGCCCTGGTTATGTTGGGGGCCTCGGGTAAAGGGCTTGGAAGCCCAGCCCTGTAGGGACACGTGGCCACTGCCCCGGTGCCTGGATATCCCTGGAGCCCAGCACTTCCGCCACACCAGGAAGTGCTGGGGGGAAGACGACAGGGGACACCCGGACGGCTTCCAGGTGTGCAGCCGGCACCTCCGCCACACTGGGACATGGCTACGGAGGAATGCCGGGAAGCAGCTGGAGCCCATCCGGGTTCCTATTTAAGGGGCCGCCTCCCTTCAGTTGATAGCGGAAGTCGGGTGGTTGGCTGCCCGGCGGGTCATGGGAATAACGCCGCCGGATCGCCAGTTGGCATCATTTATGGTTGGAACTATGACGGTATCTGATCGTCTTCGAACCTCCGACTTTCGTTCTTGATTAATGAAAACATTCTTGGCAAATGCTTTCGCTCTCGCTCGTCTTGCGCCGGTCCAAGAATTTCACCTCTAGTGGCGCAATACGAATGCCCCCGGCAGTCCCTCTTAATCATGGCCCCGGTTCAGGAAACCCACAAAATAGAACCGGAGTCCTATTCCATTATTCCTAGCTGCGGTATTCGGGCGGGGGGGCCTGCTTGGAACACTCTAATTTTTTCAAAGTAAACGCTTCGGAGGAATGCCGGGAAGCAGCTGGAGCCCATCCAGGTTCCTATTTAAGGGGCCGCCTCCCTTCAGTCGATGGCGGAAGTCGGGTGGAAGAGAGACGGAGCTGGAGAGAGGACTGGAGGCGGCCAGGAGAGAGAGGTATTGAAACTGCGAGGCCTGGACATTGGGGAAACGGTGCTGGAGGCACTGGGGTTTGAGGTGCACGTGATTTGTACACATTTGTAAATAAACAGTGTGTGGTGGATCCAACGATGTCCGTCTGTCTGTGTCCGGGTTCAAGTTCACACCATGTATTGTGATGGACAGTAGGACTTCAGGGACCTTTTTTGGAGGAATTAAGTGGATAGGACTGGGGAGCTTTGTTGAGCTGAATGGCCTAATTTCATCTAAATCTTTCTATGTTCTATTTGTGTTCTAACTGCTAACTCCATAGAAACTGAAATTGTTTATTTTTATTTTCTTTTGTTTGACTTTTGCTCACAAGAAATGAGGAAATTAGTTATCTTTTTTCCTGCCAAGTCAGGACATCTTAAAATTCATTGTGACCAAGCCCTCCTCCCTTTGTCCCCTACATACTCATTTGGGCTGCTAGGAATAGGCTATATACACATAATAGTGCTGATGTACATTGAGTGAAATCTCAGCTAGCTCTCTCACTTCCGTTGTCCATACTGCAGTTGTGATTTTTGTTTAGTGGCTAAAATGTCTGAGAAAAAACATTTTAAGTTTCAGTGTACATATAACTCTACAGCTGAACATTTTTGTGTACCTTTATGTCGAGCTTCTAGTAAGTACAACAAGGAACTTAGTTTTCATACATTTCCCTCCTATGCAGAAACCCAATCTAGAATTCAGAAGAGAGTGTGCATATAGCCTATTGCAGTCTTCTCAGCAGCAAAGCCACATAATCACAATAATAACCCAATAATAGGCTTGTTTATTGAACAGCAATTAACAGCAACACTGTACCTGGAGAACTTAACAAAAATGATGAGTAGCAGTTTTTATAGGCCACTGGTAACAACAAATACAAACTAGGAACACATGGTTCCCAACAGTACCACCAATCACTGTCACATACCAAATTATTACTGAGGTGATGCCCCCAAGCAAGCAAACACTAGCACTTGGGTGGCTGTCATATTTATTACTTACCTAGCAAATTATCTATCCTCTTTCTTAAATTCAACCATTTTAGTGGATTTATTTTCTTTCCTTGCCAGACTAACCACTCAGGCATCTAGCCCCATCCATCCTGTGAAGCGCTTGCGGAAAGTTGTCTCCTAGACCTGCCTGCCTTCTGTTACAGTATTTGCATGGAAACTCAGTAATATTTTAGAATTTAATAAAGGTTCTTAAATTTAATTTTAAGTGACCACTCACACTTTCGGGATTTCAGAGGTCCATTGGGCTAATTAGAAGGACCTTAGTTCTAAGTCTTCTGAGTCAGATGTGGTTGAGAGACAAACAGAATTATCTTCCATTAATATCTTAAACTCTTCAAATGGAATTAAGTCAGTAGGACTTTCAGTAGTTGTCATGGTTTAAAGAGCATTTTGAGTGTTGGCGGTACTGAGTAGCTGCTTTTTATTGGATCTGATTTCATCAGGTTGTCGTTTCTAGAGCAACAGCCGCTTTGTTGCTCCAGGATAGTCATTTGCCTTCATCCAATCAGCTTTAAACCCAGTCTGTGATATTAGTCTCTCACCCTGGCCTTGCACTTCTATTACCAATGTCATTTTCTCTGTTCCTTTTACTGTTGTACTTGCCCTCCTGACTTTGAATTAGTCATTCTGGGGCACAAAACAGTGATTTACACTCATGCACTCCCTTTTATAACTTCAATTTGTGTGCACTGATCATGAACTGTAAGGTCCTCTTTTTTTCATTCTCATAATATAAAGCATTTCCAATTACCAGCTACCTAAAAACCACAAAGCAATGGCTGACCTTTCACACTACTTTCATATTATCCAACATTAATTGCCCCTCTCAACCATAAGGAAAGTGTACTTACCACAAGTTCACCTGTTGCTTTACTGTGAGCTGCTATCAGTTCCAAGTTTAATTACACATTGGAGAGAATTCTTTGTATCTGTACTTAGGGTTAAGGCCAAGAATAGGAAGTGGCCCTTAAAATCACAAATGGAACAAACATGAAAAAAATGACAAATGCAAGCAATAAAGAAAGTTCATATGAAAAAACAGAAGAAAGCAGCCTCTTGACAAGCACATTTTTCTTACACTTCCGCTTCCCCCTTTAATTTTAAGGCTACTGATTAGAGCTTCAATCCCTTCCAATTACTTTGATTTCATTTCCACTCTCTAGTAGTTAAGCACATGTCTGCATTACGTGCTCATCTATTGAACTCCAGTACCTGTGTTAAATTCACATCATTTGATCCACAGGAACAGAATATGCATGAAGAAAATTGAATCCATATGAGTGCGCACAGAAGAATTTGACTCTAAATGCTCAGGAATTCACAGAAAACACATTCATGTGTTACTCAGCTGGAATTCCTGGAGAATTTAGAGCCATTCATTCGAAATATGAACAATGTGTCAGTACTATTACAGTCTTTGAGCATTCATCAGTGTAAATTTCTGTCTATAATATTAAATATTTCAGTCACATTATATATATATATGTATTTTTGTCCAGACAAAAACAATTCCTTGAAAAATTAATTCATCTTTATTTTTTTCGGCCCATTACTGTGAACTGGATTAAGCAGGTTCAGTAATGGATGAATACACATATTTATTTTATGTATTGCCTCCCACAGGAAGGACTGACACAAGGTATGTTACAGTGTAAACAAAAACACAATGAAAAGCAACACAACATGCCAAGTTCATTTAAATACAAAGTTCAATAAATTAAAGTGACAATTTAAATAAAACGGTCAGCAAACTTAAAGGAAGTACTGAAACTCTGTAAGGAACCCACAAATAAAACAAAGTGCTTAATGCATGTTAGCCCTCTCATTGTCTTAGGGTCAAATTTGTCCCAGTGTTGTGAATGACATCAGTAAAAGCAAGAGCGGGGTTTAGGTGTGGCAAGTGGTGCGACTGCCCCAGGCCCTGCACCTAAGGGGGTCCCGCTTGTGAGGTCCGAGTGTCCCGTTCAAGCGGATTTGTCAAGTTATATTCTCCAGTATATATAGTTGAGATGCTTCTAAGAGGAACCCTTTTAAAATCCCTCTTCAAGGTCAAATTCCATACATGTACGTCTTTGAAAACATTCCATAGTCCGAATGTTAATGCACAAAAACATGTAACATCGCTAATGATAACCGGCTGATATGACATCGCCGTGAGTTATGACTATGATATCCTGTATATCGAGACTCAGAGTATACCTGCAACTTGGGTACTTTTCTAGAAGAGGCCCTGCTAATTTCCGCATGACATTGGATTCCATTTCACACTGTCATAGTATTGTCATGAATTATGAATTGCACTTTTTTAATAGATTATATTATTATATTTTGATAAAGTCCGCGTGTTATCTTGCAAAAATTTAGCTGAATACTGTAATAAGAAAACTGGTGTATGTTAACATTACTTTTATTAAATTTGTGTGCAAATTTATATAGTCCACACCTACCGGTAACAGCATTTGATGAAACCGGCCCCGCGTGGGGTTGGTCAGCCCTAGGCCCCGCACACCCCTAAATCCGCCTCTAAGTAAAAGCACCCTAAATCTAAAGCTTTGTGACCTTTTGTACATTTAACCCTGTTAAAGAGCATTAACAAAAAAAAAAAAAACAGAATTTGTAAAAATTTTTATCTTGCCATGTTTGGGTCAGTCTTCACTAGTGATGAGCAAATTCCGCAGTGTTTGCTTCACCTCAAGTTTGGAGAAATCAAGGAAGTGTTCACAAATATTGCCAAACTTGGCAAAATGCATTGAGTCAGCGGGGACGGTCTAAGTGAGCTAGATTTGACTGAATTATAATGGTGTAATAATCTTTAAAGTTTCCCTGAGGGCTAGTGAAACATCTGCCAACTATACTGGACCGATTACTGTGGCCAAAAAGTTGAAATTAGCTGTGCAGCACCATGCCTCAGTGAGATCAAAGAAGAAAGAACACAGTCAGTGATGCACAAACATATATTTCATCAAAACAAAGCAGGAATTGTGAAATTGTAGTTAAAAGTCAGAAACAATACTTATTTTATATTGTTTTATGTGAGAGTCTATTGCTTTGTGTCCTTTTCAGTAAACTGCCCGGTAGCAGCTCACCGCTCACCACCCTGTCCTGCCCCTCTGCACTGCCACTGCTGCGGTAGCGCACAGGGCAATGCACGTAACAACAGATGTTTTATGGTGATTTATGTGAGAAACTTTTATTTTGGAAAAATATTCAGCCCTGAGAGAAAAGGAAAACTACAAAACAGTTCTAAAAGTGTTAAAGATGTTGGCTTATTCTATTTTGTGAAGTCATGCTGAAGGCTCTCCAAACTCTCTGTGCTGAAGCTTTGCACTTTCTCTTCTATCAAAAAGATAAAAACATCTTGTAAATAGTAATAAATCTTTAGTTATTATTATGATTATTATTATTATCATTTTTTTTATTATTATTATTATTTCATAGAGTATTCTGAGTTTGGGGAGGTGTGGCGTCAGGCTCTTTGAAGGTTTGTTTTCATTCTTCACGTGGCTAATTATGCATGCATAGGGCACCCATCTCCTTCTCTCAGATTGACATGGAACTCAAAGATTGACATGCAGATTTGGTGAAAAGCAAAGATAACTCATTATTTATGCTGTATATGTTTCATAAAATTAAAATTTGAGAATGTGCATTATTATCTGTTAAATTCCTTAAACAGAGTTCACCTAGTATTAATGGCTTTACATTTGAAATCATTTGTTTTTATGAAAAATGTAAAAAACTGATATGAATACTGATGGTATACTAGTTCACCAGCTCCCTTAGCACATTTAGTTTCCATGAAGTCCACACCTTCTGTTTATATTTGCATTGAGTTTTCTCTGCTAACACCGAGTTTCTCCCAGGGTTCAAATCTGCAGTGTTTCAGCCAGTAGACTAGTGATGCTAAACGTGAGCGCAATTATGTGCTCTTTATAGTGGCAACAACTGCTTGACCGTGCCTCCATGAGATCAAACAAGATCGTAACCAGTCTATGATACAAATGCTCAGCATTTATATACCCAGGGGACAGTTTGTCTGTTATGCTGGCTTCGCAAATCCTTATGGGATGCTGGAAAAAAATTCTTCCAAACCGGCTGAATTAATCAGTATAGATATTGACAAACAAGGGTAAACGCGAATGCAGCAAATTCACTGTGAATATCACTTTGGCAAAATTTGCTGATCAACACTAGTCTTCACCCATGTATACTTTAATGGATTTTACTCTGCATTTAGGGAAATTGGTTTGTTCACAACAAATAAAATATCCTAAATGTCAATTTGTTTTCAACTTTTTTCAATCTTTTAGCAAAGTGTCTTATCTTGATTAAAAGCAAAGGGTTTCCAATTGTTATATGTTGTACAGCTAGTACACATTTTGAACATTGCCATATCTTTAAGGTCAGTTCTGACCCACTATGTACTTTAGTGGATTTTACGCCACTTTTAATGTACTTGTTTGTTCACAACCCATAAAAACATCCTAAATGTCACCTTTTCTTAAATCTAATTGGATAATTTGCTGCGGGAGTGACAAAGGCAGAACAAGTCCCAAAAAAAAGTTAAGGTGCCAACCAGGTTGACCTCATTTAATCTAAAGAGATAGCAAAACAGGCACTCTCTGGAACTTAAACATAAAGAAAGAAGGCAATTGCCTCACATTCACCCTTTAGCACAGTTAAATAAAACAGCTGTAAGGCATTGGGGGGTGCTCCAATCTGTTGGGCACTCAGATTTAAAACGTAACACCACTTTCTGGGGAAATTTGCTTTTATAACATCTTGACTGGAAGGGTTGGGGCTGCTCAGGTTCCATTGACCTCAATGGGTGGCTTCTTGCCACTGTCAGGGGAAAAAGGTGGCAAGACCATTAACAACAGCACCCCCTTTTGTTCCAGGGTGGTACTACATATCCTAGAAGAATCTCTGGTGCGCATGATGGCACAGTATTAGAAGTTATGATGGACAATAAATATAAAATGTTTGGGATTAAAATTTTTAAGAACACCTCTAAAGCATTGAGGCACATTATCTGAAGACATTATTAGGCAGCGTTTCTCAACCCGAGTTTTCATAACAGTTTTAATCACGCCCCCCTAATGTTTTTTTGAAAGGAGCCCACTAATACCAGTTTGTTCTTTTTTAATTAATGATATATCATAGATGCATATTTTATTATACCTACTTAACTTTTATTGACATTTATCTAATTCTATATTTATTTTTCTTGTATCAGAATGTAGTTTAAGTAAATTTGTTTTGGTTTCAATAGATGTATTTTTCATATTTTCGATTCTTGGTTTCTTTTTTTTACATCTTTGTGCCCCCTTTTATGTTACTTCGCGCCCCCGCTGTTTGAGAACCGCTGTTATAAGGGTTGATGTTGATTGTCAATACAAATTTATAGTGGAGAAGAATCATAATTAGTACAACTGGTAGAAACGACTCAAATTAGAAAAGAATGCAGAGTAATAAGAGCTAAAATGCAACTGGAAAAAAGGGGTTAAGTTAGGACACAGTGAATTGGGTCTATTGAACAGACATTGGGAGAGAGAAATAAGAAATAGGAGACATATCTTTCAGTAATACATGTAACATTTTGTATCAAGGGAAATAATAAAAATGTGCTGCGCTTAGCAGCATTTTGAACTCTGTCTCAATGTTGGTCCTTAGCAGTGGGTATGACCAAGGAAATATCAGAGAAGGGGTGCAGAGGCGTAGGATACAGGCAATCTCTATAAACTCACCCATTTACATATTGAAGTTTTGAGAGGAGTTCACCTCATGCACCTCAAGATGATTGGCAAGGTAGATCTGTTGTGGTTATGCATCGAGAGAATCATTCATAAATATTCAATGAAAGTAGACCTGGATGATTTTATTATTTTAGGAGTAACAAATTATCAAAAGTGTTAAACACACTTGCTCTAAGCAGTGACATTACCAAACATCTTTTTTATCCAAAGCTAAAATATCAAAACCAAACGGGGCTATTCTAAAACTTCAAATGACTTCAAACTGCTCAGGTCTTTATGTAATTATAAGTTCCCAAATTTATTTTCATTAATTCACCTTCCCTAAGCACAAATAAAGTTGGGGATGCACTACCGGTTTTGTCTTGGTAGAGTAATATATTACTCTACTTTCCCCTTTTGCATCATTAATATGTAGCCTTTGTCAGAATGCCTTAAATCTCCCAGACTTACCACTGTTTATAAGGTATTGTACCATATAACTTCTCCCCACCTTCCCTTCTACATGTATAACCTCAAGCAATTAGGTGTAGTAAAAGAAAAGCAGGAGTTAAGTTACAATTTAAACAATGTATTATTGATAATATTCATAAATAATAACAATATGCAAAGTACATTTGAATATTGGCAACCATACAACCTGATAAATAGTGATGTGTAGTTTCAGGTGGCACACAGACTTGTTAGTTACTTAAAATGTCTCTAGTTAAGGCATCATTTGTGGTCAGCTTTCTTCAGAACAGGCTGCATGCCTGTCTCAATATGGCTGCCGAGCTGTGCTCTTCATTGTGTTGTCCTTTTCAATTCATGGTGTGTGATGGTCTTTTATTATTTGGTAAGAGAGAGAGAGAAGGGTGAGTTAAACAAGCAAATTTATAGGTTTTCTGTCCAACCTCTAGAGCCAATAAGACGTCATGGTACTTAAAGGCTTTTGATACAAGCCAGTTTCAAACAGCCATACTTCAGACCAATGGGGGAATAGAAGACCTTCACACCTGCTCTCCAAACCATAGCAAGGACTTTACCCAGCACCGAGAGCAGTGTTATCCCCCTGTAGTTGCTGCAATCCAGGCGATCACCCTTCCCTTTCCAGATAGGGACGACAAGTCACGTTTTCCAGTCAGTTGGGATGATGCCAGTCTCCCAAATGGAAGCAAAGATTGCTTACAATGCCAGGAGGACAGCCTTACCACCCCGGATACCACAGATCCCTGCAGCCTTTCCCCCCCTCAGCTGGTTCACCACCTGTGCAATCTCAGTGAGATTGGGTGGTTCACAGCTAATTGTAGGATCAGCCTCAAGAACCGTGGACCAAGAGATATCCAACGTCCTGGAGGATCAGCTTTAAACAACTGCTCAAAGTAGCCAACCCAGCGGGTCACAACTGCAGTTTCATCCGTAAGGACCGTTCCAGCAGCTGCCTTGACTGCGACTCTCTGAGGAACAGATTCAGATGTGCATAATGCTTTGATTCCTCTGTAAGCAGGACATGGGTCGCTAGACCACAGATGGTGTGTCACTTGCTCACAGATTCCTCTAACAAACGCCTCTTTATCTGCCCTCAGAGCCCTCGCAGCCGAACTTCTCAGTTCCCTGTACCGACCAGAGTTGCCATTGACGACTACTCTTTATGATATTCAGGGTGCCCTGCGAGATGAAACACCTCCTTCCGGGAACACCGGTAACACCAACACAACCCTCAGCAACCTTCAGGGTCTTGTCACGGAAGGTCTCCCACATCACATTAGGATCGGCAGTCGTACCCAAATCTGAAAGTTCCTCACACAAACTGCGTGCAAACTCATTAGAAACAGCCTGGTCTTGGAGTCTGGCCAAGTCCAGGCTCATTTTCCTAGAAGGTGGTAACCTACTGGACCTAAACTGGATCCTAAGAGTAGCAACAACAAGTCTATGGTCACAATTTACAAACTGGGCACTTCTGTACACCCTGCAGTTTTGCAAGAGCCTCCAGTGTCTACCCACAAGGATGTGATCGATCTCCTTCACCGCACCACCAGTATTGGAGTACCAAGTCCAACGATGCAGTTCAGTGTACTTGAACCAGGATCCAGCGATTCACAGTCCCTGACCTTTTGCAAATTCATCAGACCCATGGGGACCAATTCAATCCTCATAGCCAGCCCTGTCAGTGCCAGTGGCTGCATTGAAGTCACCAATGACCAGACAAGTGTCACCTTGTGGGCACCATCAACCAATGATTATTATTATTATTATCATCATTATTTTATTCGCAGAGTTGTATTTGCAAAGAGAAAATTTGTGTCAAAACAACCATGTGTGAATAGCAGAAAGCCAAATGGCTTTCAACAAAACTAAAACTTGAGACTGAAATTGAAGTACAAAAACTTTGCTAGAAGTCTAAATACTGATGATTCAATAATTATGCAACAATTATGGACACTATTGATGGGGTTTTAGCTTTCTCAGCGTGACTTTTGTGGGAGATGCATCTAAAAACCACAAAAATGGTAATATCAAAGTATACTCCAAACATTAATCAAAATTAACTTTGTTCCAGACCCAATATACAGTGAAAAGACAATAACAATAAATTTTGTTTGTCCATGTTTCAAAACTCCTGAAAGACCATCTCAGAAGCAAATAAAATATTTTGTTGAATCAGAATAAAAAATGAAGAGTGCGCCATATCATAGTAGCCATCACATAGCAACACAGAGAGTTGTTTCTCATCTCATGGACCTCCTGTTCCTCCTGACCATCCTTTCAGTTCCTTTGTCACAGAATAATGGTGTGTCCTTCCTGCTGACCTGGTATGGAGATGTATATCACAAGTGCAATTGTTCAGCTTTTTCTATTTCTTATGTTCGGAGCTGGGTCAGGTCCCTGCCAGGTATTTTTGTTTCTTCTCTGCAATTTCTCCTTGTGTCACATACTGCACCTGACAATTTTCTTTTTCTTTAGCTGTGACAAACCAGATTTTAAGGTACATAATTATATTCTGGTCATGTAGGCTGTTCCTTTTTTTTCTTTGAAGGTCAGTAGATGTAGCTATTGAGGGGAAGATTTTTAAAAGGTGCTGGTTGGCAATAGTAGATTTCCTTGCACTACTCTTCTACTCATGTAGCGGTGCACAGCTGTCCCTGCAGTGGCTCTGATTGGTCTTCTTCTGAGACTGCAGGTGCTGTTGGGGTCAAAGGAGGTCAGCGTGACTTTTAAAAAAGGGCCGGTGACCAAGAAAGGAAAAAGTATTTTGTGTTTTGTGTTTCAAGTTTCTGTCTGTCTACCTTCTGTTGGGTTTCCTGTGTTTATTCATTTTCATTTCTGTCCTGGATCGTTTCTTGGTTGGGGTCTGGATTGTCTGCCGCCAGCCTGTTACTTGAAGACTGTCTGGGGATTTATGGCTATCCTGCGAAGAAAGAAACCCGTCCACCTGTTTTCACCATTTTAGGATATACCAGTAGGACTATCATTACATTCCTATTCAACGGGCGGATCTCTGGACTATTTACCTTCATTGTTACATTGTATCTGTTGCTGTTTTTCATGGACTTTACTGTGTGTGTTTTGTTTGTGCTTTGTTGTATTTAATGTTTAATCACTGTAAGGGAAACAGGGGTGGTATCTTTGTTTTCATTTGTTTTCATTACATTCTTTATTTGCTGTTTGATTACCCATTTGCTTTGTTTTTGTCTATGTTTGTGAGTGTGTGAAGGTCGGGCCAAGGCTGGGAGCATCCCTGGAATCTCCACCCAAAAAAAAAAAAATCACAGTCTGCGATGGTGTGAATCTTAGCAGCACTGGACCTCTATAACTAAGTGAATCTATTTGTGACAAGGAAGAGGCTAATTAGAATTCTGGAACTTAATCCTACCTCTTTCTGTGTACACTCAGAAGCTGTCCTCTTAAAAGACAGTAGGTGTTGTCACACAAGTGCAATTAGGTGCAATAGTTTATGGACTCAAATAAGTGCATGTTCCCACCAGACCAGGGGATGGTGCTGTCCTCTAACTTTTTCTCCTCTTCTCCTGCAGAACCATCAACCTAAAACCACTTCCGATCCCCAGAAGACAACCTTACAGTACTTCCTGTTCCAGTCCCAAGATCCATCCTACTCCTGATGTAATTTCCAGTCCCAAATTGCCACTTTTCCATTACATCACTTCCTGTTTTCTGATTATATATGACAGCCATTTTGTAATCTCTTCAGTTCTGTTTTGGATTCCTGTAAAGACGTATTTTCACACCTATATTCTCTAGTCACAGGCCCTGACAGAAGCTTGTGAAAAGTTAGAATATTATTTTGTGATCACAAATGAAACTAATGCTTAATAAAAGTTTTCTAAACTTAGCTCCTGGACAATTTCAACCTAGGAACAATTACAATTTACTTACATGTTAGTGCCTCTAGCTCATGATTCACATTGGACTGCTATTTACTTTTCCTGGAAGTAAAGTTTAAAGGTTAGCAAGTGAGCATATGGAGAAATTTGCTATTCTGTCCTTATCTGACTTTTTCTCTACTTTATCCTTCTACTGTTGGTATGACTCCAATTTGCCTGAAAAAATACTGAACTGTTGATCTTGTTTATACCTTTCCAGGAATTCAAAATACACTGGTAAGTCTCTATTTATTCTTTTTTTGCCCAAATGCAAGGCGCATACCCAGGGCTAATTCTTTCAATTTGCAATCAGTTTATTATTTCAAGGACAAGCATATACACATTTTCACTCTTTCAGGTATTTTAAGGGTACCACTGTCCTTCATTGACTGTATGCACAATATGTAAAGTAATGTTTCACTTCATGTTTTATGGCCTTATTGTCACTTTCAATATGGTCTTAGATATATCATGAGGTATTAGAAATGCTATCCCCCTCCCCGTTATTATTCTAAAATTTTTATAGTATAAGGCCAATGTTCTATTAGACTTGTTTCTTCACATCACCTCAAAGATAAGAAAAACACCCTCTGCAAAATAACTCTTCATACAAATCAATTGCATCTTATCTTTATTTCATACATCCCACAATTTTGTTGTTAAACTTCTTTAGACTTAATTACATGGTGGCACAGTAGTTAGCCTCATGGCTCCAAATGCTTAAATTCAATTCTTGTCTAAATTATTTTTTGCATTCAATTTGCAGAACCCTTGTTACTGATTCTTGATAAATGACTTTTAATTCAAGATTCTGAACACTTTCATTATCTATTTTTTTCTACTATACATTTTTTTCTTAAATGTTATTTTGAATCTGTTCAATCCTTTACATTGAAGTTAAAAACAATGCATTGGTTAACATATGGCGATCAGTTAGGTATGACCTGGGCAGCTAGTTTAGTCTATGCTTAAACTATTATTTTGCAATCGTCACTTTAAGTATATCTTTTTATGATTTAGTATTTTTGTCAAGTAAATGTAGTCTGATAGAATTTTTTAAAAATATATTAGTTTTGCAAAGGACTAAATTAATTTCCTCTTGGGTTTAATAAAATGTTATATAATCTATTACAATCCATCAGCACCAACTCTCATTACAGACTGACCATCACAGCCAACCAATGGAGAGGAAGGTGAAGAGACCCCACCAGGGTTAGGAGACAGGATCAGATGACATCTGTGCTACAGTCTTCAGGGTCTGTGCTAATCAGGTGAGCAGAATGCTTCAGTGCTTGTGTGAACTCAATACCAAAGGAAGGATTTCCTGTCATCTTCAATTATTCTGTAATGCTAACTTCCCAAACAATTGAGATCCTTTGATAGTTCATCACTGGATCCCTTGTGTTATTAATTTTGTAATTATTTGCATGCTGAATAGGGCCTACTCCTTCATTGACAAGGCTAGAAGAAAGGTGAAGATTATGCTTTTTGACTTCTCCTTTAATACTGTCCAGCTCTTGAAGCTGAGAAGAAAGTTATAAGAGGCGAAATTGGCGGCCTCTATAATTTTGTTATTATTAGTTCATATATAATTTATGCATTTATTTTATAGGTTTAGTAGGTTTTTCTTGCTATATAAGTAATTAATGACTCAGTTCATGAACAATGAACTTTCATGGATTGTTGTAATGACCTCCTATTGGTAACGCTTGTCACACAGAAACTTTGTGTAATATGACCACTACTAAAGATTGTGATGTGGTAGTCCTTTTTGTACAAGTTTTTAGCTAATAAGCAAGCCATTTTTCTAGTTTTGCTGGTGTATTCTTTAAGCTATCATGTTTAGAACATTAACTAAAATGTATTTTTTGGTTGACCATTTGTGTTATGCTAATTTTCTCAATATGTATCACTTTCTGAATGTTTTCCTACATCTCTCTCTCTCTCGTCATGCTCCAAACAAACAACCATATTTAACCTGAAGATCACAATATATGGGATTGCAGAATTATGTATTAACAAATGATGACTAATGCAGGAATTCCTCCTCAGAATGTCTCTTTCTACATTCCTCTTCAATCTCTATGCTTTGGATTTTATGTGCAGTTCTAAGTCATGCAATTTTCAGACATTTTCAGATAACTCTGCTATTGGATGTACAGTATGAGCAAGAGTACAGATGATTGGTTAACAGCTTTTAGAGATAATATGGAGAGAACCATGTGCACACTAATGTGGCAAAGAGCAAGGAGCTGATGGTGGACTTCAGGATGAACTGGCTCCAGCCTACCCAAATTGAATTTATGAGAGTGATATGTGATAGTAGTCATACTATTACAAATCTGTTGGTGCTCACTTAGATGATAGACTGGAATGACTAGCACCACTGAGGGCATCTTACAAGTAGGGCCAGTATAAATTTATTTCTCATTAACTCTCGGGTTCTTCAAAGAATATACTGTAGTAAAACCTTTCTTATGTTCTAGCAGTCTGTGGTGGTGAGTGGTGTATTGTATGTGATAGCGCACTGGATTTAAAGCAGGAAGTGCTAATGGGTTGAACACGCACAGTCCTAGTCCTATTATTGTGTCTGATTTGGACTCTGCTAATTTAGTGGCTGAGAGAAAAATGGTGTCCAAATGAATGTCTATCTTGGACAATATCTGATACTGCCACATTACAGTATGGAGTGCTACAGAAGCACATTCTTGCTTACTACTTACCTTCTTCCGCTGTTTACATCTGGTGTTCAGCTTATACTCCAAGTTTTGGGAAATATAGGTGCTGGGAGTGCTGTAGAACTTTTTAGTGCAAGGTAAAATAATTCAACCAACTTGTAAGTTTGCCGTATTCAATTCATGTAATGACCAATTAACCCTCGTTATAATGGCACAAAAAACATTATATGTTTCTTTACAAATCCATCAACTGCAAAAACACATAGGAGGTCTTAAAACTACTTGACAGCTGATATTGTATCTGACATCGCCACTCAGCACTGCTACCTGAGCTTTGATCTCATTTTCTCAAGCAAGTGAAGGGTAATGGAAAGAGGTTAGGAGCATGTGCTGATACAGCACCTTGCCACACCAACCACATAACGAACCAGATTGGGACCCAAGTGTAGCCATGCAAAGGGTGACACCACAGCGCCACACAAGATCAGGTGGAACGGAACCAGTGTGAGGTTTTTAATGATGGCCAGAGTGCCAATTCTGCCACCAACCCCCAGGTTTTTCCCTGCAGGTTGGAGGGCCTACATGCAGGGCTAGATGCAGATTGATGTCATACCCAGGATGGAGCAATTGCAGGTTAAGGGCCTTGCTCAAGGGCCCAATGAATTAGAGTCACTTTTGGTGTTTACGAGATTTGAACCAGCAACCTTCCAATTACCAGTGCAAATCCCTAGCCTTAGAGCCACCACTCCACCCTGTAGTGGAGGTCATTCTATATTTACGGACTCTGTTTCTCTTAATAATATATCTGTGTTATCTAAGGGGATGGTAAACAAAAGTGGAGTGTGCTGTGACTGCTGTCAACTTGAAATGTTTATATAAATGAAGTTTGTGACTAAAAATCACTGGAAAAATCAAGCAATGTGACAGACCCTTTAAAGAGCACTAGCAGAGACTATGCCTGGATCCTTTGTAAGTTGTAATAGCATGTTAGAACTAACAGCAGGAGGAACATTAACTTGTGTTTCTAAGTTTTGGTGATGAAAACTTTTAACATTATTTTCAACCACAGAAGTTTGATATATGGAAGTGGCTACATTATAGTCCGATGAATTGTTTTATTTATTTTACATGCCTTTACATGTCAGGAGAGAAATTTTAGGCTACTAAGCAGTGAGGTCACTAGTAAATTATTGCTACCAATGCCTGGGACCCATTTTTAAGTATGTTCACATGGCCATGTTAATTAAAGCTACCGTATATACTCGTGTATAAGCCGGGTCTTGAAACCCGAAAAATTGATCATAAAATCAGAACCCGACTTATATGTCTGTTCAAAAATAATTTTTTTTACATCTTCTTGCCTCCTCCAGTCTCGCAACAGTTTCTCAGACACATCGAATTTTGTTGCAGCAGTGAAGTTACCAATTTGTTTCGCCACTTCAACAACTTTTAATTTAAAACCAGCTTCATATTTTCTTCTGATCGAATGCTCCCTCATAGATAAGAGATGCTCTTATGATAAAAGTGTAGGAGGGTGTGACATACAAAAAACAACACAGTGCAAACGGTGTTTCGGAATAGTTTGGGCATTACCGTGTGGTCACATAGGCATAATACATAGAAAAAAAAGGCAAAAGGCAGTGTGTTCAGTGGTTACTCGCTCGGGTGGGCATTAGCATATCATAATCTCTTGGACCAATAGCGTGAGTTTTCCTCATTCGACTGATACGACCGACATTATAAAATACCAGAAATTATACAGTAAAATCAGCCCAGACTTATCCACGGGAGAACTTATTCGCAAGTATATATGGTAATTAAGTTAATTAAATTATTTATTAATTTAACATACAATGGTGTAACACTGTGTAATATGTTGTCTATTTAACATATCCAGGATTAATAAAGCATCTATCTATATTATGTAGTACTTGAGTAGTGAGAAAAGCGCTATATAAATGCAAAGAATTATTATTATTATTACTTTTGTATAGTACAGTATGTACTGTGTGTAACTTCATTGATTTTTACATAATACTATGCTGTGTTGCTTGTATTGGCTGCTGCTACACTGAAACTTTCCGTAAGGCATTACTAAAGTCTTATACTTACTTTCTTTTACTTACCATTGTGGAAGCTGGCCCAGACACAGACAGGCAGACACGTCAATGTCACCCAACACACGTTTATTTACATCCATTATATACAGTCCTTAAGTGCCACACAAACGCAAAGTCCCCACAAAGTCCTGGCCACAACAATGCCTTCCTTCTTCAGGCCGTCACTTTCCCTCTCCTTCTAGACCTTGTCTGTACTCCTCCCGACTCCAGCCATTGTCTGAATTTAGGCGGCCCCTTTTATAAGCAACCGGATGTGCTCCAGGTGTGTTCCGGCAACCTCCTACCGACATGCCCCAGTGTGACGAAAGTGCCGGCTGCATCCCCGGAAGCACTATGGGTGTCCCTGCTCTTCTTCCCCCCAGCACTTCCGGGTGTGGCGGAAGTGCTGAGGTCCAGGGTCTCCAAGGCATTGGGGCGCCCCCGGCGGTGACCACGGGCCCCGACAGGGTGGAGCTTCAAAGCTCTGTACCCGTGGCCCCCAAAGATACCAGGGTGGCCGTCCCCACATAGTCTGGGGAAGGCGCAAGCCATCCTCCAGTCCTCCTAGGCGTCCTGGCCGGGTTGCCGCCCCAGACATCTCTGACACCATGCTATAGCATTACTTCTCATGTACCTAATAATTAATCACTAAGGATCTTTATTTTTCATTATAAAAGTCACTTCATTTCCTGTAGCTGCTTTTGTAGGAGCTGAAACATTAAAAGCCAGGAAACTTGTTAGTTTCCATTTATGAAGTCCGAAAGATGTCAACATAAAATAACCTCATTAGGAACTGTTTAATTCAAATCCTTAGCTACAGTGTAAGTACACTTCTGCTAACTAAACACAGAGAAGGAGGGAGAGGTAGCTGGAGTGTTTATTTTTAGAATTTCAGGAAATTCAAAATGTGTCTTCAAGATTCTGAGAAGAGAAAATACTGAGCCAGGAACATGGCACGTTCCCAGTTTACACTGGTATGAATAACTGGCTTTTTATGTGTGTGTTTTTGTTTTTTACTGTAATAAAACATGCTTCATCTGGAGATTAAAAGAAAATGACTTCTATCAAATTTGGGATCTGGTTTCTGGTATAAACACCAAGCTGCCACTTACTGGCTCAAATACTAACACAAAGGCACAGGAAGTTGATTGGACTGTGTGTGTACTCCAAGCAATTACTGACGCCACAAGGGAGGGCAGCAATTGGGAAATGCCATTCTGTCCCGCGTTGGATGAGCTTCAGCTTGGCAGACCTGCAGTAAACTTACAAAGTGATCACAAAAATGATTTTACACATATTTAAACTTATTTTCAAACCATAAAAATCATAAGAAAGAGTAAAAAATTCTTAGGTTCCAACGTATAAGCATTTAGTCCTGGAAAGATTTAAATGAATATACACACTATTACTTTCTCAGACCTGCTTAATGCAGTATAGGATTGTGAGGGGCCAGAGCCTTTCCTGGCAGCATTAAACCCTTTAGCAAGTGCTCTGTGTATTTGATTGCAATAAAAACATACACAGTACAACTCTGCTCCTACTGTAATTACACATATATACTGGCATTTCTTTTTTACAATTTGTGGTGCTGATGTGTAAAATTGCAAATTTTTTTTTGAAGTTCTTCACTTTTTTAACCTGTGCAATACGAAGCAACCAGCATTGTCCAATTTTTCATTAGGCAACTAATGAAAGCATGTGAAAGTACAGGTATTAAGGACAACTGATAAAATAACTGTTAGTTATAAGACCAGACTAGTACTTCATCTTTGATGCTTCCCATGAATGCCTGAGATACAACTCCACAACCTCAGATAATATATAATGCAAAATGGATAAATGGATGTTGGACGCTATAATCATGAAATTCTCCTTCTAAAGTGAAAAACATGGTAACCAGTGGGAAAGCCAACAAGGAGGTGAACCCAGGCCCCACTCAAATTGTGTACCTACAAACGTGATTAAAAGTCTGTTTAACATCATTCTGGTACATGGTAATATAAAGCCTTGTATAAATAATATATATATTACAGAATAAAGTTTTTAACTTCAAATAGGGCACATTGTGAGCGCATTAACAAATCACATGCTATCTTTCTAGAAAATGAGTAAACACTAGTGTTGATCAGCAAAATTCAGCAAAGCATTTTTCGCACCAAATATGCTGTGCTCACCAGTGACCTTGTTTGCAGAATACTTTCTTGCAAATTTGCCTTGCAACCAGTTTAGACAAACATTTTTTCCAAGATCAGTGTGACATCATAGGGTTGTAGCTGCCATGCGTAGAACATTAATGCATATTGTCACACACAAGCAATTAAGGAAAGACGAACAACAAAAACCCATGGCACCTTGAATTTGTGTAAAAATCTTCTTCCAGACATCCAAGCAGCTTCTGTGTTACTCCTAAACCACTCTGATGACTTCACCTTACACCTTTTTCCCCAAGATCCTCCACGTCATCCTCCCTTCATTCCTACTTCCGTTCTCCATTACATAAATTGATCCATGTAACTGCCATTCTCTGTCAATTGTACATTTGTGCAGAACTCTCACATTCTTACTGTGGTTTCAGTATATGGGTACAGAATCCCCATCCCATAAACTGTGTTCCTGTGTTTTCTTCACAATATGTACTGTAACACCGTTTCAGAGCTACTTTGTTCATACATGATGTCACAACCCGATCATTACTTCAATTGCATGAATTAAAAAAAACAAAAAACTTGCAGTATATTCATTTGAGGGATACATTAGCTGAACATAATGAGAATAATATGAATACTCCCTCTGGACATACAGTTAGGTCCATAAATATTTGGACAGAGACAACTTTTTTCTAGTTTTGGTTCTATACATTACCACAATTAATTTTAAATGAAACAACTCAAATGTAGTTGAAGTGCAGACTTTCAGCTTTAATTCAGTGGGTTGAACAAAAAGATTGTATAAAAATGTGAGGCAACTAAAGCATTTTTTGTTCAACCCACTGAATTAAAACTGAAAGTCTGCACTTCAACTGCATCTGAGTTGTTTCATTTAAAATTCATTGTGGTAATGTACAGAACCAAAATTAGAAAAAAGATGTCTCTGTCCAAATATTTATGGACCTAACTGTATAACACAGAACCCTGTGCACTGGCAGTGCAGCTCCACATGGTGAATTTGCATTTATAATTAACCATGTGTTGAAGGCACAATCAAAAATAAACTAGAGAGATAACTCAAAAGTGTCAGTGAGCCATCTCAATCTACCAATGCTGACAATGCCAACTTAGGACCATCATTCAAGTCATCCACTCAAGAAAACAACTCCGTCATTCTATTGTATGAAAGGTTCTAAATTCAAACACTAATCCCTAATGCTGCAACAGCTCTTATCGATCATATGCTAATCCTTGGCATTTGTGCGCATTGCACACAAGGCATACTGTAACATGGCTGGAGTGCTTGAGTGGTGCCCACTAACAAGCTTGCCCCCAAGTTTAACATTTTTGCTCGACTGCTGGAAAACACGTTCCAGAAACATTTATGTAGAAATTTCACTTATAATAGCTTTTAAGAAATTAGTGTTAAATAAGGGGAAATAGTATAAGAGGTGGAGATAGTGAATCAGGAAGTCCAATGGATTAGCAAGGAGGAAGTAAGGACAGCTATGAAGAGGATGAAGAATGGAAAAGCCGTTGGTCCAGATGATATACCTGTGGAAGCATGGAGGTGTTTAGGAGACATGGCAGTGGAGTTTTTAACCAGATTGTTTAATGGAATCTTGGCAACTGAGATGATGCCTGAGGAGTGGAGAAGAAGTGTACTGGCGCCGATATTTAAGAATAAGGGGGATGTGCAGGACTGTAGTAACTACAGGGGGATAAAATTGATGAGCCACAGCAAGAAGTTATGGGAAAGAGTAGTGGAAGCTAGGCTAAGAAGTGAGGTGATGATTAGTGAGCAGCAGTATGGTTTCATGCCAAGAAAGAGCACCACAGATGCGATGTTTGCTCTGAGGATGTTGATGAAGAAGTTTAGAGAAGGCAAGAAGGAGTTGCATTGAATCATTGTGAACTTGAAGAAAGCATATGACAGGGTGCCTCGAGAGGAGTTGTGGTATTGTATGAGGAAGTCGGGAGTGGCAGAGAAGTATGTAAGAGTTGTTAGTATATGTACGAGGGAAGTGTGACCGTGGTGAGGTCTGTGGTGGGAGTGACAGATGCATTCAAGGTGGAGGTGGGATTACATCAGAGATTGGCTCTGAGCCCTTTCTTATTTACAATGGTGATGGACAGGTTGACAGACGAGATTAGACAGGAATCCCCGTGGAATATGATGTTTGCTGATGACATTGTGATCTGTAGCGATAGTAGGGAGCAGGTTGAGGAGACCCTGGAAAGGTGGAGATATGCTCTAGAGAGGAGTGGAATGAAGGTCAGTAGAAACAAGACAGAATACATGTGTGTAAAAGAGTGGTGGGGTCAGCGGAATGGTGAGGATGCAAGGAGTAGAGTTGGCGAAGGTGGATGAGTTTAAATACTTGGGATCAACAGTACAGAGTAATGGGGATTGTGGAAGAAAGGTGAAAAAGATGCAGGCAGGGTGGAATGGGAGGAGAAGAGTGTCAGGAGTGATTTGCGACAGATGGATATCAGCAAGAGTGAAAGGGAAGGTGTACAGGACGATAGTGAGACCAGCTATGTTATATGGGTTGGAGACGGTGGCACTGACCAGAAAGCAGGAGACAGACCTGAATGTAGCAGAGTTAAAGATGCTTAGATTTGCATTGGGTATGACGAGGATAGACAGGATTAGAAATGAGTACATTAGAGGGTCAGCTCAAGTTGGATGGTTGGGAGACAGAGAGGTGAGATTGCGCTGTTTTGGACATGTGCAGTGGAGAGATGCTGAGTATATTGGGAGAAGGATGCTAAGGATAGAGCTGCCAGGCAAGAAAAAAAGAGGAAGGCCTAAGGAAAGGTTTATGGATGTGGTGAGAGAGGACATGCAGGTGATGGGTGTAATAGAACAAGATACAGAGGACAGAAAGATTTGGAAGAAGATGGTCCGCTGTGGCGACCCCTAACGGGAGTAGCCCAAAGAAGAAGTTTAAGATGTCAATAATTGCATATATTTTTATATATATTGCTACTTTTCTGCTCACAAGTGCTTACAGTACATAATATTTATCCTTCTACCGATTTCCTGAACACATTTAATACATTTCAGAGTAATCAGGACCTTAAATATAGCCTGTAGCTTGAGATGCAAAGAAAAAACCAACACCAGAGAGGAAGCCAATTCATACAGACACTCATGTTTACTCAGACTGATAAAATTAATTCATTCATTGGGCACATGGCACGAAGCAGCCCTGGACATGGTGTGATTGCACTGTCAGACATACACAACAAGTCACTTATTCAGGGATAATTTATACCCACCTGCCACCTGTCATGGCACATGTTTGGGTTTTAGGAGAAAAATGGAGAATCCAAAGAAACTCAGTATGGACAGAGGGAAAGTGTGCAACCTTTACACAGACAATGACTAGACTGAAGATCGTCCAAGATGTGAGACAGTAGTCCTTATTACTGAGCCAGTATGCAGTCTAGTAGGTTAATATGGCACTTTTGTGTTAATGCAAATGCATAGAAAAATGCCCATGAGTCCTTTTTAAAAACTGTTTTGCTTTTAGAATCATTAGGAGTCAAGGTATATTCTGAAGAGGCACTGGAAAACTAGTGTCTATTCTTGATATAATGGTATGGTATGACACTGCCAAATATACCACCAAACTGATCATGAAAATATTTCATATAGCACTTATTTTTTTCATGTTTGGCAAGTTGGGGGCACTGCCAGTTCATGGATCCAGACTCTTGTGTTTGAGTCCCATTTCTAGTCATTGCCTATGTGGAATTTAAACATTCTCTGTACTGTAGGTCACTGTAGGTTTTCCTCCAAGTACTTTTACATTCCCCCTCATTCCTAAAGATTGGCAGGGTAAGTTAACTGGTGATTCCATATTGCCCCAGATGGTTATGTGCATGAATAGGCCTAGTGAGGGACTGGTTCACAGGTCAGGGCTGTTTTTCTGTCTTGTGTCCAGTGCTACCGTGAAGGGTTTTGGGCCTGATTGAGAATTTTATGCAATGTTATATCACAGGAACATAGGAAGCTGTAGCATATCCTCACAACAATGAATGCAAAGGCAAGCACCAAATGTACAAGGGACACCAGTTCATCACAGGGCAAATTCCTACACTCATTCTCATTGAAGGTTTCTAACCCACCTTATTTGCATATTGCTGGGAAGTGGGAAGAAACCGTAGTACCTAGAGAAAATATATGTGAACATTAATAGAATATGTAAACTGCAGAAAGTCACTGGCTGGATCCAGAATATAACAATTGCAAAAGAGGGAGCAAAATCTCAAAATTTAAAATTGGTAAATTGTTTAAAACATGAATATTTTTTTAAATCCCTGTTAAATAGAACAAAACCTATGGACAGTTTTGCTGTTGATATCAGAATTGTCCGGAAAAGGCTATTTCCTTGGTGTTTCCAATTCTCGTCCCTGATACCAGTTTGGGCTTTGCTTGGCAGGGTTGCATCTTCACTCCAGTGGTCCTTCCATTTCTTTAACCCAGCCGGGTAAGGAATCCTCCTCTACCCCCATCAAGTTGCCATGCCTCTCGAATACTTACATCGTATTCTAATCTCAACAGCAACCATTTTCTATTTTTAATAAATACATAATCCTTTACAAGTCAATGCATCAAGAAATTCTATGAAGAAATAAAATTAGTCTTCATGTAGTTTATTACTATCCCTGTCCACAAACATTTGGCAATAACAAGGAATTCTTTTCTGTCACTTAGTTTGGTGGAACAGATGTTCAAGTCATTGTATTTATTGTCTTTTTGCAACAGTGAAGCCACTGATAATTTTTGTAACCACTGGCACAGAACAGAAAGTGTTAGTAATTAGAAAAATACAGAGCATACAAAATAAAGGAAATCTATTGCAATTAAAAGTTATTTAGTAAACATGTATGTTCCACTGTTTGCTTCTTCTTTTTTAAATCATGAACAAGGATTAAAATTCTACTAACAAAAAACAAAAACAAAAATAGTGTTTCTACTCCCAAAAAATGTTTTAAATGTTTAAAAGCTCACCCAAACACATAAATAAAAAGACACATATCTAAAGTGGTCAGTCATCTCTGCCAGATCAACTTTGCCCAAACTATTTCAACAAAAAAATATCTTTAATGACTTCTTATTCCCACCTGCCCACTCCCCCCATGTATTGGGCCCATACATTTTTATTTTATGGTAACTTTCACGTCCCTTACTGAATAACACCATAAGACAACACATTTGGTGGCTATATTATCAAGTCTGGTCATTAGTCACTCGAAATGTGTTTGCTGAAAACATTAAGAAACAGTCTGATTTTTTGCCCTTTTTGAAATATGTTTTTACTTTCTGCAATTGTTTTTATAGTGCCTATTAAAAAAAATCACCCCTCGGAAGTTTTCTTTACATTTTATTCTTATACTTAACTAGCTATGTAAGCCCGTGCTGTAAAAAGCCCTGGCTCCTAGAAACCATGGATTCTGGCACTTCAATCAATCAATCGCATTGGTTGTGCATTAGCGGTTAAGCGAGGTTCTCTTTTGTTGGCAGTTTCACTTTGGCAACAGAATCGCTTTCTTTGAGCTTCATGCTGTACCCTCGCACTTCTGAGCTGCCTCGCACTTCCAGGCCACACAGACAGACACACACACTTCCACACGTAGACGTTTACATATAAGATAAGAACTAAGACTATTCTAATTTGACATTTTTGACACTAATGAACCAAAACGATTCTTTAATGACAAAGTGAAAAGAGATATCTGCAAAGTGATATCAATTATTAATATAGAACACAAAATAATTGATCATGCAAGTATTCAACCCCTTTAATATGAAACATAACTAGTTCAATGGACATCACCTGTCTTGGGCTTCAATTAAATAAATACACCTGAATCTGGAAAGCCCAAATTGTGGTGAGTCTGCATCGTGGTCTAGCCTAAATAATGAAGTCAAAAAAACAATCCAAGCCACTCCCTGAAAAGGGGATTGAAATTTTGCATACAAGTTGATAAATATTTTGTATGTCTTTACATGTAACTTAGGCAAAGCAATGTAATATTACTATTTCATTAGTGACTGAATTTTACAACAGGGTTGGGGGAAGTGCCTCAAACAAGTCTGGCAAATGTTTCTCTGCATGGCTCTCTCAGTCAACCCCCACAGGAAAGCCAGACTGCCTAGCTGGCAAGCTTCACCTTACACATGGTTTTGGGGGCAGGTGTGAAGGTATTCTCTGCCCCATTGGTTTGAAGTATGGCTGTTCGGAATTGGCTTGTATCAGAAGCCTTTAAGTACCATGACGACCTATTGGCTGTAGGGGTTGGACAGAAAATCTATACATTTGCTTCCTTTACTCCTCTCTCTCTCTTTCACCAAATGATGAAGGAGCTTCTCACACCATGAACAGAAAAGGACAACACAATGAAGAGCACAGCTCGGCAGTCATATTGAGACAGGCATGCAGCCTGTTCTGAAGAAAGCTGACCACAAATGATGCCTTAACTAGAGACATTTTAACTAACCCGCAGTGGGTTGGTGCCCTGCCCGGGATTGGTTCCTGCCTTGTGTTGGCTGGGATTGGCTCTAGCAAACCCCCGTGACCCTGTGTCAGGATATAGCAGGATGGAGAATGGATGGGTGGATTTTAACTAACTAACAAGTCTGTGTGCCGCCTGAAACTACACATCAACATTTATCAGGTTGCATGGTTGCCAGTGTTCTCTTGTACTTTGCATGTTGTTGTTATTTATGAATATTATCAATGATACATTATTTAAATGGTAACTTAACTCCTGCTTATCTTTTACGACACCTAATTGCTTGAGTTTATAAATGTAGAAGGGAAGGTGGGGAGAAGTTATATAGTACAATACCTTAGAAACAGTGGTAAGTCTGTGAGATATGAGGCATTTTGACAAAAGCTACATATTAATAATACAAAAGGGGAAAGTAGAGTAATATATTACTCTACCAAGACAAAAGAACAAGTCAGGTGACAGAGACAAGCAATTATCCAAGTCACTGAATATCCTTTGGAGTCCAGTTGAATCAGTCATTAAAAATACCAAGAGCATGGTACAGCTGTGAATCTGCCTACACAATACACAAAAATGGAGTAATTGGGCAAGAAAAAGTGATGGAGACCACCAAGAGACCTGTGGTAACTTTGGAGGAGTTGTAGGCTATACAGCCTGTGACTAGAGACACTGTGCCGGCAACAACTGCTGTTCTGATGCTTCAGTATGTGTCATTATATCCTGCATAGTGGTAACATCAGAGCTCCTCCACTGGCACTCCATTCTAAGAGAGGAAATGAAGACAGCATTAACAACAGTACCAAATTTTTTCCATCCCTTTGGTGTGCCCTCAGATTGGTCCTTTGAAAGAGATTCTCCATGCTTTTGTGTTTGACATGGCATAATCATTTAATGTATAAATCACAACAACATACTAATTATGAATATGCACTAGACTGGTTAAGAACATGACAACAACCCCAAACAGAAAGCCAAAGCTACACAAGAATGTCATAAAAAAAACAAGAATCCAGATTTCAATCCCTATGAGGATTCATGGCTGGACTTATACAAAATTCTGTTCAATCATGATCCTCAGGCAAACTGTCAAAGCTTGTGCAGTTTTGGAAGAAAGAAAGGGAAGAATTAGTAGCATCTAGATGTGCAAAGCTGAAAGAGACCTGTCCACACAGTTTCAAGGCTGTCATGGCTGCCAAAGGTGCATCTTACTGTACTTAATACTGACTTGAAACAGGGTGAATTCTTTTATATTTCTAATTAATTTAGATTACTATGCAGAGATCCATTTTCAAATTGAAAGAAGAAGAAGAACAACAACAAAGGAGCATTATTGAATAATAAATTAATCTAATGTGTATATTTTGTGCATGTTGGAGAAAACAGGGGTACCAAGGGAAAATCAACATAAACCCAAAGAATTGTGTGGAGTCCATACAGAAAACAAGCATGTTGAGATTAAAACCCAGTTTCTTGGAGCTATGAAGCACAAACTACTAGGAAATCATGTCAAGCACTGTTATATACACAACATACAGTAGCTTGAAAATGAAATGAGCTCCAGCAACCAAATTATTAGGAATATGTCATGTTAATTAGTGAGAAACCAAAAACGTTGAAGCAACTCACATATAGCAGGTAGAGATTAACTATCAGCCTTTGAGAACTTCCAGTATAATATCAAACAGCACAATTTCCTATCCTCTTGAGCATATCCTGACACACTCCCCACAGTGAACAATCTACTAAATCTTTAATATCACTGAGAACATTCCCATTTATAAGTCAGACTTCAGAGACTATAAACCACTTCTCATGAGTAATGTAATGACTCAACTATAATCAAGATTTTTTTTTTCATTAAGTATGAAATCACATTTTACAACAGTGGTCTCTAATGATCTATGTGAGAAATACCCCTGTTTGTGCTGGAGTGTTGGCTGAACACTGACATTTTACTCTGGTACTAAGGGATATACAAAAATTAATTATAGGATGTTCATATTTAACATATGAATATCTTACTACACATATCATTCATAAATGCACAATTTGCAAACAAAAGCCAGGCAACCTCATACTTCTTACTACCACCCAGCGTAACACCAAATTTTCATGAAACAAATGAATTTAGACACTGTGTATACAGCACTAAAATCACTATTTCATCATTCAGATTAAAATAAATGTGCGCAGTAAAACAATTTGCCAGCCCACCACCTACCAGAGGTGCAGTTCTTTAAGAACACAGAAAGCCGTGTCACACACATACGGCTTGGGGGCAGTCAAAGGGCTCAAATCGAGGCACAAAGACACAAGACAATGGGTTGGTGTTGAGTATTAATGCCTTTTCTCTTCTTCCGCCTGACCCAGACCTAATTTCCCACCCCACTGATGACATCATTACCAGCACCCTCAGAGGACCTCACACCATTTCCTTCCTACCAACACTATAAAAGTCTGCTGTCTTCTCATCCCCTCAGTTCTAGTTTTGGAACTCGAAAAGATCAGTCTTTTGAGATTACTCACATTTCTCACAATATATGGGGTGAATCCCCAAATCTTTTTGATTTGTTGTGTGCTTTGTTACAGCAGGAGTATGTCATTTCAAAGGGAAAGCACTGTTCCTTGGTATCAGCAATCTCTATTACTTTTCTCCTATCCATTGTCATACTTTTCAGCATCACTCAGACCAATTTAAGTACTAATCGCTATGTGGATAAACTATTTATATGTTTTCTCTGAAAGTCTCTAGCTTTTTTTTTGAATCCTCTAAAGACTTATTCAAGTACAGGCCTTCCTTACCTGTCACAAATGCATTTAGGCCTGCACAAACTCAGAAGAAGTGTTTGTACTGACCCCTTGCCCAACCTGTCAAGAGCTGTCTACCAGATACTGTAATACTTCCTGCCAAATCCAGTAAAATTTATTTTCAGGTACACACATTTTTTTTTTTTTTAATTTTTATTGAATTTATTAAAAGCATTCCAAACAATCAAGTCAAACTTAGCAAAACTAAAATCAACCCCCACCCATGAGAAAGAGAGGAAAGCCAACAACCAGAAACCAGACTGTTAAGAATAGTAAAAAGAGAAAGGAGTCTTTTCCCCCAGTATAAATTCTTATTCTAAAATGTTATTGATTGGGTCATGTCAGGTTTTGAAATTTTTTTTTAACAAATCCTCTAAGTGAGAATTTGATTTTTTCCAATTTCATATAGTATATAACATCATTAACTCACTGACTTAAAAGAGGTGGGTTAGGATTCTTCCAGTTGAACAAGATAACTCTACATGCAAATAGTGAAGTGAAGGCAATTGCAGTTTGTTTGTCCTTCTCCACTTTAAGCCCATCTGGGAGTACACCAAACACAGCTGTTAGTGATGTAGGAGTGATTGTGACACCAAGGCTGTCTGATAGGCATTCAAAAAGTTTTGTCCAAATTGATGTTAATTTAGCACACGCCCAAAACATGTGGCCCAGTGAAGCTGGGGCTCAATTGCAAGGCTGGATCTTGCCCTGGAAACATCTTAGACAATTTAAAACGAGACAGATGAGCCCGATAATAGATTTTAAGTTGAATAATTGAATGTTTTGCACATATGGAGCTAGAGTGACTTTAGTGCATGGCTACCTTCCAGTCCATTTCTGAAATGTTGAGTAAGAGATCCTTTTCCTACTGTATTCTAAGCTTAAAAGGAAGGATCATTAAGATGTTTTTATATATTATAGAAATGCTGTCTGAGTCCCCACGACTGATTAATATCTCTTCTGGAATAGAAATAGGTGGGAGGTGAGGAAAACTGGGCAGATTTTTTAGCAAAGTTTTTTAATTCGGAGACAGTGGAAAAATTGTGTTGATGGGAGATTAAATTTGGAGTATAATTGTTCATAGGATGCAAAGACATTATTTATATACAAATCTATAAATGATTTAATCCCATATGTTTTCCGAACATTAAAAACTGTGTTCGAAAGGGTGGAAAAAGGTGGTTATCATGTAGAGGTGCCACAGATAAGATATTCTCTAACTTAAAGTGCTTCCTACATTGGTTCCATATTCTGAGTGAATGAAGTACAAATGGGTTGTTTGTATTTTGGTTATGCCTTGTATTTACTGGGGCACAAAGCAAGGAATATAAAGAAGCGTGGCAGGATTTCATTTCTATTACAGGCTAAGCTAGTGTGTGTTCATCTATTTGTGTCAATGTCCATGATTTTATAGCTTGTATGTTTGCTGCCCAGTAATAAAACTAAAAATTAGTTAGAGCCATGCCGCCTTCTGATTTAGATCGTTGTAGCGTCTCCTTTCGAATTCCAAATAAATTAGGTTATGATTGAATCTAATTTCTTTAAAAAAGTTTTGTTAATGTATATGGGGATGTTTGAAATAGGAACAGAAGCTTAGGGAGGATATTCATCTTCACCATGTTAATTCTTCCTGCTAAAGTAAGATGGAGAGTAGACCATCTATGCAAGAGTTATTTAATTTTATCTATGCAAACAGCATAATTTGTTGAAAAGGAGCTTTATATTTACTTGTCATGCTTACCCCTAGGTATTTAAACTGATCTGCAATGATACTGTAAAAGGGAAGGTATCCAATTTAATGTTGTTTGCTAGAGAATTCACTGGAAAGAGCACACTTTTGTTCAAATTAATTTTAAGTCAAGATATCTTTTGATATTCTGCTAGTGCTCTTAGGTGCTGTAGGCACAGAATTTTGTGGTTCTGGTATATACAGTACCATATCACCTGCATATAGCGACATATCCTGTTTAAGTTCTTCTCTGAAAATCCCCTTTATCTCTGATGCATTTTGAAAGTAAACAGCCAATGGCTTGATGGTGATTGCAAATAGCAGTGGTGACAAGGGGCATCCTTGTCTAGTACCACATTCTAGTTATAGAATAATTAGGGAATACCAGATCTACCAGGGCTGCCCATATTTCATACCTTGGCTTAGATAGTTAAAAATCTGGAGGATTGGATGGATGGATGGATGGAAGCATGGATGGAGTAATCATCCATCCATCCATTCATCATCTAACCTCTTTAACTCAATTGAAGATAGCAAAGTGCCAGAGACCATTCCAGCAACATGAGGCACATGGCTGGGACTAACCTTCGATGGTGTGCCAATCAACTGCACAGCTAGACCAGAGTCATTTTGGAGGTGGCAGTTCATTTAACGTGTGTTTGGTGAAAAAAGAAAAGTTGCAGATACTTAGAAAAACTCACACATAGTGTGCCTTTCTGAGCTATTCTAGGCAGCCATGCAAACCACTGCCCCACTGCTTCACCTGTTCAGTTCTAAGCTAGATTTATAAATACAGTGGGTTCAGAAAGTATTCAGACCCCATCATTTAAATACATTTCACCACTTTCATAAGACTCAATACCCCAGAATAACAAAGCAAAAACAGGATTTTAGAATTTTTTGCAAATTTATTAAAAATTTAAAAAGCTGAAATATCTTATTGGAACAAGTATTCAAACCCTTTCCTCAGTACTTAGGCGAAGTAATTTTTGCAGCAATGCAGCCTGGAATTGTTTTTGCTTTGTACTTAGGGTCATTGTCTTGTTGGAAGTTGAATCTTTGGCCCTTTCCGAGGTCCAGAACACTCTGTGTGATGTCCCATGCCATTCAAACTATGGCATGACCATGAACTCTGGGCATCTTGTAGTTCATGACTGAGATGGTAGACAGAATATGACACAGACAAAATATGAAAAGTGAAAAACATGCGTCTATATTTACAGTGCTCAAAAATAATATTTACAAAAAGTGCAAACAAATCCTTCTTTCCTTCTTCCTCCTTTTAAGAACATGATTGGGAGAAAAAGTAAAGGCTTATTCACTCTATTTACAAAAAGCCACAAGTGATCCACCCACAATCTGCTATGTTGTTCTAGATCTTTGGCTCTGATGTAGCTCTCTTCCCTGCTGTCTTTTTTGCTCCAAAAGTCCTCTCACTGTCTTTGTCAGCAGACTGGAAAAAGACAGCTCCAAATGTAATTGTTGTATTTTTAAAATTTTGCAGGATTAGCACGACATATACCCCAACAATGCCCATCTATCTACTACTCCCGAATGCAGCGGTGCTTGCTTCTTCCTAGCCAGAACTCGGAATCTGCCTACATTTAAATGCCTCTAACATTGCAAGCACATCTGCTCATAAATCTCTCTATTCTATTCTTCCATCTAGTAAGAAATCAGGTAAACCTTTTTAACCTGAGACTTCTCAAACACTTGGCATCTTTAGTGTGCTGACATGCTAATAAAGTGAAGCACAGGTGGCCGTCTTCACTTGCCATAGCCTTACCAGAACGCTCACACTCTCTCCTCTACCAAGGTAAGTGCCTCTGGTCTAGCTATTTAAAATGGTTTGGTGAAGCTATAAATAGTTAGAACTACTCTCCAAACAAATCTTGTGATGTGATCTGTCACACTTCCAAGCAGGTTTTCATTAAAGATATCTCAATACTTTGTTCCGTTCAGCTTTCCCTTAACCTTGTCTAGTGTTCTAGTCCACGTCACTGAAAAATAACTCCATAGCATGATGTTGCCACCACCATGCTTCATGCTGGAATAACATTAAACAGGTGATGAGTGGGGCCTAGTTTCCTCCACAAATGTCGCTACTCATAGTTTCATCAGACCAGAAAATCTTGTTTCCCACAGTCTGAGAGTCTTTTAAGTACTTTTTTGCAAACTTCAAGTGAGCTTTCCCATGTCTTTTATTGAGGAGTGGCTTCTGTCTAGCCACTCTGTCATAAAGCTCAGATTGGTGGAGTGTCACAGTGGTCTTTGTCCTTCTGGAAGTTTCCCCCATCTACATACAGGTTCTTTGGCGTTCAGCCATATTGACCATTGGGTTCTTGGTCACCTCTCTTACCATGGTCCTTCTTCCTACGATTGTTTGGTTTGGCCAGTTAGCCAGCTACCTAGACTGTGCTGTTCTGTACAGGACCAATGCATGACTGTTGGAAATAGGGAAGGAAAATAAATGAGTAAAAAAGTAAAAATGAAGCCTATGGTATCAGTAATACACTGCTCAAAAAATTAAGAGAACACTTAATCATCACAGTCTAACACCAAGTCAGCTAAGCTTCATGATATCAATTTGTCCAGTTAGGGAGCATAGGCAATTGTGAATCAGCTTCTCCTGGATTGGTGCAAAAGAAAGTGAAAACAGGTGCACTGGAGAGGCAACAGCAAGACAACATCCCACTAGGGAATGGCTTTGTAGATGGTGGCCACAAACAATTGCTCTCTTCTTACCCTTCCTGACTGATTTGTCTTTAGTTTTGCATTTTGCTGGTGTTCTTGTCATTACTGGTAGCATGAGGCCGTACCTGCAACTGATTTAGGTTGCACATGTAGCCCAGCTCCTCCAGGATGGCACATCCATACATGCTATAACAAAAAGGTTTGCTGAGTCTCCCATTACAGTCTCAAGAGCATGCAGGGCATCCTAGGAGATGGGCTGTTACACAAGGAGAGCTGGACATGGGCGTAGAATGTCATCAACCCAGCAGCAGGACCAATATGCGCTGCTTTGTGTGAGGTAGAACAGGAGGAATACTGCCAGAGCCCTACAAAATGATCTTCTGCTGGCTACTGGTGTGCATATTTCTGACCAAACTGTCAGAAACAGACTCAATGAGGGTTGCTTGAGGGCCCAAGGTTCTCTAGTGGGACCTGTGCTCACAGCTCACTAGCAAACAGCTTGAGTGGTATTTACCAGAGAATACCACAATTGGCAGTTTTGCCTTTGGTGCTCCATTGTCTTCACTGATGAGAACAGGTTCACACTGAGCACATATGACAGACATATAAGAGTCTGGTGACACCATGGTAAACGTTATGCAGCCTCCAACATCATCCAGCATGACCGGTTCGGCAGTGGGTCAGTGATGGTGTGGGAAGGCATATACGCAGACCTCCATGTGCTAGGCAATGATACCCTGACTGCTGTCAGAGACACTGTCAGATCTTAACCTGGTGAAGTGAGCCCTAGTTTCCTCCTGGTGCAGGACAATGTCCAGCCTCATGTGGCTGGAGTGTGTCGGCAGTTCCTGGACGATGAAGGCATTGATGCCATTGACTGGCCCACGCATTCCCCAGGCCTGATTCCAATTGGGAACCCCTGGAATGTTATGTATTGGTGCATCTGGGGCCACCAGGTAGGACCACAAATTGTCCAGGAGCTCACTGATACCCTGATACTCCAAGACTTGGAGAAGATTTTCCAGGACACTATCTGCCATCTCAACAGGAGCATGCCTAAACATTGTCAGGAGTGCACACAGGCATGTGGGGGCCAAATATTCTACTAAATCACATTAGGAGTTGCCGTGATGAAAGTTGGATCAACCTATTATTTCAATTTCTGACTTTGATTTTCATTATGATTTTGAATCTAGTCTTCGATGGGTTGGTGATTTTGTTTTCCATTGACCATTGTGACATCAGTTTGTTCTCAATGAATTATACAGTATTAGATTTTTCTATTTGAATATTTCATTCATTGAGATCTGATGTGTTTAGATTTAAGTATTTCCTTAAATTTTTTTTCACCAGTTTATAATTGGATTTTGGTTTCTGTTCTGAGTGTCTTGATTGAGGTGGCAGTATGAGGGAGCTGGGCTCACTGGGCCCCAAATACCAAGGGTAGGTGGTTAAATGAGAGCCAGTGGGTTTGCCAAATTTGTGGTTGTCTCAGTGTTTCAACACTGTTTTGATATTTGAATAAAAGCACTATGCATTGTTTTGCACCAATAACCGTTTTTAGGTCCTTACATGCCCTGGTCCATCCTGAAATACAGCCACTGATGTCCCTGGAAAAGAAACCCGGAGAAGGTGGTGTGCAAGATTTTAAACAAGCATTTTTGGGACTAAGAAGTAGCAGATCTGTTTAAGACTGACTTTTCTTGGCTTGATATCTGCACTTAATAGTTTGTGAAAGCTTTAATCAGTTGATGCTGCATTGCTTCAGAGTTTTCTTCCCTCCTCCCTCCATTGTATAGTACTTTTCATCCATCCATTATCCAACCCGCTGAATCTGAACACAGGGTCATGGGGGTCTGCTGGAGCCAATCCCAGCCAACACAGGGCACAAGGCAGGGTGCCAACCCACCGCAGGACACACACAAACACACTCACACAACAGGGCCAATTTAGAATCGCCAATCCACCTAACCTGCATGTCTTTGGACTATGGGAGGAAACCTACGCAGACACAGGGAGAACATGCAAACTCCACTCAGGGAGGACCCGGGAAGTGAACCCGGGTCCCCTAACTGCGAGGCAGCAGCACTACCACTGCGCCACCATGCTGCCCTAGTACTTTTCACTTTGGTCAAAATAGAGAAAGAACTTATACAGAATTCACCTTTTAAGTTAAACCAATAATGCTAAATAGCTCATCAGCTTAAATAAATACAAAACTAACCCTGCCCTATACTACATGAAAACCACAGACGTACTCTTCATTCACTTTATACTGCGGTAACAATTTTCATATTTTTCTGGGTTGCAGTCCCAGTGGCAAGGTAAACTTTGTGCAGTGAACCAGAATACATTTATATTACTGTTGATTTTGCACTTGCAATGTTTGAATAGTATTTCACATATAGATGTGTTTTTCAGTGTGTCTCTGCCCCAAAGTGTAGCTAGAGAAGCCGACAGGCACAGAGCTTATCAATCAAACAAATGGAGATTAAGAGGTGGCAAGACTGAAGTTTTTAAAATTGTGAAAGGAATTAGTAGAGTAGATCCATTTACTTTTAAAATGAGTTCTACTAAAACATGGGGGCACAGTTGGAAACATATTAAGGCTATATTTTGCAGAAGCATTTGAAGGCTTTTCTTCACACAGGGAACCATAGATAGATGGAATAAATTACCAAGTACTTTTGTAGAGAGTGGGACTTTAGGGACCTCCAGATTTCAGTTTGATGTTGTTTTGGAAGTGTTAGGTAGATGGGATTGGCAGTATTTCTTGGGCTTAATGGTCTTTGCTCATGCTGAAGTTCTCAAGAGCATAACTTAACCTAAATTGAACAATTTAAATAAAAAGTAAAAAGTACTTTTACAATAAGTCACAGTAATGATTCATATATACTGTACTTGTTTTAATCCTGATCAGTCATTGTAAAGGTAAGCAATACATTATTCACTGAAAGTTTATTGACAGGAATTGCTCTTTTGTTTAATAGTTAATGTTTTATGACACTTTGTAAAACTTTAATGTTATAAGCAACCTGCTTATTTCAACTTGTCCACTGATCATCCATGATATACTGTAAGTTTTTATTTGTGATCCTACATAAATCATACAGCTTTCCCAGCAGTGATCCCTCTAGCTCAGATTTACACTAATTTTAAAGACTGTATTATGGTGTGTGGCTCACCATTACAACTTCTGCCTGAAATTTTTTAAAGTGCATCAGCCTGCCCTCCCCAGTTACCTGGCAGGAACCAAAAATGGATAGAATATCAAAAGAAAGTACACACTAAATAATGCTAATGTTTCATCTAAGCTTATATATTTGCTGAAAAAGTCAGTAAAGTAAGATGAAATCTAGCATGAACCTTTATTTGTTTTAAGAATTTTATTCTCTTGATGCTAATTTTTAATGTACTCTGATCTGTACTTATGTCTTCAACTTTCTTCTCCAAACAATGACACCTTCTTGCCGCGTGTAGAGCTGATCAGTGAATTTGATTCCCTCTTGTCTGAGCATATTGCTAAGTAAAGATGCAAAGCTTGTGGAAGGACAAATTACCTTTTTCATGACATGTATGGAAAGGTTTTGATTTTTATTTTCATAGACATTAAAAGTGTGAAGTGTTTTTCTGTAATTTTAGATTAAACACTAGATATCACTCACAATTACCAGCTTGCCCTCATCAATCATTGTTTGCAATAGGATATATGGTAGCTATTGTGGTTCTGTTTGTAAACAGTTGGATATGGAATGTCAAAAAAATAATAACATATTAAAAAAACAGGCTATTATTAAATTTTAAAAACATTTAGCAGAAAAATCTTTTAATGTGATATGACTTGTTGGCAGGCTTTAAGGAGGTGGGGTGGAGAGGCCCATAAATCCATCTTGCCTATGTCTCAAAATGAGGTAAATCCAGCCCAGCTCTTAAAGCAATTTCAGTAAACCAAAGTGAAATTAGACTGCTTTATGTTGTGGTCAACATCCTACATGGAAATTACTAATGTTGGAGCCACAACAATGTGGTAAGTGTGCTTGTGGAGAGGATGTGGATAGCATAATAAAATGACTGTGACCAAGTTTGCCTTCTAAAGGAGCTTTTCTGTCATAGAAAACAAACATTAAGGCAAGCCGTATGAAAGGGTTTATAATGTACAGTATGGAATGAGATGTAGGCAATCAACATAAATGATCAGGTAGAGGTGTGAGGTTTCACTAACTGTGCAGAATTAAGTTTTGTTGAGAAAAATGATTAGTATGGAAAAAATAAACCATGGGCAAGGCAAAAACACCTGAGGTGTTCTGGGATTCTTAGAATGTCTAGTAAAGTCATTCATTTTAAACATTATTTTTGCTGTAACATTGCCATATTGTTTGCTCCTTGCATATTGACAAGACCATTTTCTTGCTATTTACTCCTGATCTTAGCCATATGTGGTTGTTGTTGGCAATGTCCCATGTTGACCCATTATTGTGTAAGGCTATATAAGACGGTGGTACACAACACTCAATGTACAAGTTTGTGGATTACAAATGAACTTTGCAGTAGAGTTTAGATATGTACATAAACTTTAGTGATTGTTAGGCCAGGTTTATATTTCATGTGACGCAACGCGTGCTCCAGTATATGCTACTGCTACGCATGTGTTGTACTGTTTATACTTGTGCGCGTACTTTACTTAAATCTGGAAGATTTCACCAGGTGGCAGAGCGAGATATCATTATGGTGAGAAAACGTTTGGCTTTGCTGTGTTGTGAATTACATGAAACATCCATTAAATTCTGAGGACACCTTGCTACAATATCTATGAAAAGGATGGATACTTAATGATTACATCCATCAATCCAGGGATGCGCCCATTCAAGCAAGCATCGGGCGCGAGATAGAAACTAAATCCCTGGACAGGCAGTGCATCAGCTCATCTCAAGCTGAACACAAGCACACACATACACTAGCATCATTTTAGCATCACCAAATCCTCAAACCTTCAAGTCTTTGGAAGGAAACCGGAACACATTGTGGAAACCCACCAGGAAAACATGCAAACTCCGGGCAGGGAACACAAGGGATGTGACTCAAAATTGCACAATATGTGTAATTATTATCAGTCAGTCAGTCAGTCAGTATCCAACCCGCTATATCCTAACACAAGGTCACGGGGGTCTGCTGGAGCCAATCCCAGCCAGCACAGGGCACAAGGCAGGAACAAATCCCGGGCAGGGTGCCAGCCCACCGCAGGGCACACACACACACACACACCAATCACACATTAGGGACAATTTAGGATCTCCAATGCACCTAACCTGCATGTCTTTGGACTGTGGGTGGAAACCAGAGCACCTGGAGGAAACCCACGCAGACACGGGGAGAATATGCAAACTCCATGCAGGGAGGACCCGGGTCTCCTACGTAACTGCGAGGCAGCAGGGCTACCTCAGTATTCATTATTTAAATGAAGTTATCGCTTATCTGTAAAATGTAACATCATGAAAGTGATATCAAGTATAAATCTAATTATTCTAAATGTGCACAGAGTTAGAATTTCATAAATGAAATGTGTTCTGTGTGGTGATCTATTTGTGCCTGCTGCTGCTGTCAGGTCAGAAGGAAGCCCCAGAAGCATGCAGTGATTAACAACTTGTTTGGTTTTAAGATGATGTTTTCGGCGGTCTGCTTTAATGATAAAGTAAACTAGGAGGTTAAAGTGGACATTTCACGATTAAAGCCAAAATATCCACTTTAATCACAAAAGACACCTTTTCACCATGTCCTTAATTTTTTTCTCTGTGACTCAAATATGCTGCCATTCATTCTGCTGCTGTTGTGAAGGTGCAAAAAAAAAAAGTCACACAGAAGATGGTATGTGAGACCTTTAAAATGTATCATGTCATTAGGATAGGGAATATGCAACACTTGAATATCAAAGCACCACGAATGCATTTGTACGTCTGTATTTTACTTCGAACCATTCATCAACAATCGAAGCAAACACATCCATCCTGGAGGATCCTCAAAGCGGCTTTCTGTCACAGGTAGCTAGTAAACAGAGACTCTGACGTCACATTCTGACTTTTATCACAGTGTCCCCCTCGACTTTTTGCTGGTACTGCAACTTGCGCATGCATTACGATAATTTCTGAGGGTGTGTTCAGAGAACACGTCAAATGAATGCTGGAAACGCGTGGCAGCCTCTTCACATCTTTTGACTCCCAGTTTTTGTTTGCTTCTGATGCTTTATTTGTTCTAAAGGCTACTGAACCCCTTTGCTTCTCCACTGAGTATTTATTCATATTTTCCCCTTAAGAAAATGAAATTGACATTAATATCCTATCCTTCTGGAGACACCTTTGCTACATAAATGTTCTCTTCTCCTTTTCCACCCAATCACAATCAAAAGAAGATGCTGTAGTACAGTAGGGCAACAGGTCCAATCAAGGTCTAATTGGAAACAAAAAGACCTTTCTAGATACGCCTAAACAATTCATTCTATAGGTGAATGTAGAAAAGGAGTATGTAGAAATATTAATGTTCGCCATTAATTATTTGCCTCTTATCAGTAAGATACAATTCAAACTACTGATTAATCTGTTGTAATGGTTCCAGTTGTGTAAGCTTTTACTTTGATCCTAAACAAGTTCCATCCTGTCATTACATTTTCATGTCACTGCTGCACCATTTCATATTGGTTTTTCTGAGAGTTTTCACCTCTTTGGGGCTGTTTTCAGTAGTCATTTCCATAATGTTTACTGTCATTAGGTCTGCTTCTGGTATTTAAGGTAACAGAAAAATATTTGCAGTATTTCAAGTTTTTTGTTTTTAATGACTTTAGTTTGATTTGTGGTTATTTATGACTTGGCTAACAGACACGTTTTTAATCTTTTTTTTTTTATTTGAGTTTGACATTTTGATGACATTTTTGATTTAATGATCGTCTCCTCTTTTGACTTTCTGGGATTTTGACCTTCAGCCTGTCCGGTGACTATGGATTAGCTTTCTGTTGCTTTTTAATCTTCTGCATTAAATTTACTAACAAAATAATTCAGACTCAACCTCTTTTTGTCAGAGACCATTACACTGTAAAGCAATTTACTACATTTAGCACTATAAAAATCAGTGAAGTATATGCCTTAGGAGCAGCAAAGCACACATGTTCAAAGCCTGTTTTAAAGTGGGCATTGTGAAATAAGAAACCTGTAGAATTCTGGACTGATTTAGATTTTTACAGAAATGTTTTAAACAAGACATGTGCAAATAAAAATGCCTGGATTGTGCTAATAGTGGTAACATTTCACATTATCATGCATTGCCTTCAGAAAGTACGCAAACTCCTTCTCATTTTTGCACAATTTAATGTTGTAAATTTAATTTTAAATATATAAATATGCCATATTTACCCATCAACCTACATTCAATAACCTATAATGACAAAGCGAATACATATTTTCTGAAAGGTAGCAAGTTTAGGCAAAGTCAAAAGCTGAAATCTCTCATTTATATAAGTTTTAAGACCCTTTGCCAGTGGTACTCCAACTTGTGTTCAGGAGCATGCCATTTGCATGAATTATCTGTCAACTTTGTTGAAGCCCACCTCTGGCAAACTGAATTGTTTGGACATACTGTAAAAAGGCACACACCTGTGTTTATAAGGTCCCACAATTCACACTGCATGTCAGGACAAAAACCTCAGCCACAAGTCTGAGGAACTCTAAAAAAATGTTTTTTAAAACTTTAAGTGCTTACAGGGGTGTGGTGGCATCGAATATTTTGAAAGGGAAGAATTTTGGAATCACCAGGACTCTTCACAGATTTGGGTACAAAGTGTCTTGGTCTGGGAGGATACCAAGAATTTAATGGTCACTCTAACAGAGCTTCAGATGTCCTCTGGTAAGATGGGAGAACTGCTTGGAAGGAAGACCATCAAAGCAGCTATCCATTAATCAGATGTTTATGGTAGAGGGGCTAGCTGTAAGCTGCTCTTGACAAACACCATTTAGAGGGTTCTGACAGCACGAGGAAAAAGATTCTCAGACCTGGTGAGACAAACGTTGAACTCTCTGGGTAAAACTCTAAGTGCTATATCTGACTCTTTAGAATTGATTTTAAAATACTACTAATGATATATAAAGCTTTAAATAATCTTACTCCTTCTTTTATTTTGGAGTGGTTGGAAACTTACATTCCAAATAATAACCTTCTAAAAATAAGTCTGCTTATTGTTGCAAGAACTAAGTATAAAAAGTATTAAGGTTCCCTTTTGCTGTTATGCACCACAAATCTGGAATATTTTATAAATAAAGATTTGCCAGGCTAAGGCCATTGTATAAGAAATAGTCTCAACACACGATAGAGATCTGGAAGAGCCACCTGTATATTGTCCCTGGCTGCAAAATGGTAAAGAAAAAAAAAGTTGCTGTGTTTAGATTGAGTTCCAGGACGTAACTGATGAGGTTTTGAAAGATGGTGGTTTTATAAGCTGTGAACCAGAAGTGATGTCATCTGGGCAGAACCGGTAGTTATGTCATCTGACTGGAACCAAAAGTGATGGCATTTGTCCGGAAACCGGAAGTGATGTCAGTCTGGGTGCCGGAAGTGATGTTGAATCAGCCAGGTTTTCCCATATTTAGCCTTCAGAGATAACAGAGGTAGGTTTAGTGCACCCCGCCAACCCCTGGCCTGTACATGCCATTGGCTTCACAATATATCTCTCTATTATAAAAAAAAAAAATCTTGGAAGGAGACAAGGCGTGATTTTCTCAGAGAGATACTTTCACATCCCGCAAGACGAGACATTGCGCCAAGAGATTTAACCATGCCTGGGGACAGAAATAAAAGACAAACAGTAGATGACAAAGTAGAACGTTGTGAAGAATTCAAAAACGTTGGCGTGGTACACTTGCAAAACAGGTTAGAGATAATGGAAGTACGAAAATTCAAAAGTCTTAAAAAATGATAGTAAAGATCGCAAATAATGGAACTGCGAAAAGAGATTGTTTAGATTTACACTTTAAGTCAGAGACTTATCTAATTCGTGTTGCCATCAGGGAAAAGTAATGTTTCTTCCCAATGAAGAGGCATATCTGTGAGAATTTAAAGATTTGTTGTTTGGTGAAAGTGAAATCCTGCGAGAGAAAATGTCAAGCCCTGCGAGACAAGAGCTTTGGAAATTTGGAAAAGTCCTGCCCACATGACCATGCACACGGTTCAATCATTTCTCATTTGTGTGAATCCTATTGTAAGACACATTTCTTGTAGAGAGAAAGAAACGGTATTCACGCACGGGCAGTTATACTTTGTGTTATCATGATGACATCGAGTTACTGTTATGATGGCCTAAATATGCTGCACATATCTTTATATAGTAAAAATGGTAATGAAGGGTCATAGACTATAATCTCATGACATGTATAATATAATCCATAAAACTGCATTTTAGGATGATTATCATACACAAGGGTGGCCAAGTAGAGAAGACAAGGTTAACTTGCTGCTTCATGGATTGTTTTATGTGTGTAGTCATTGTTGTTCTCTCCATGTATGTGTAGGTTTCTCCTCCAGGTATTCTGGTTTTCTTTGTCCATATCAAAATTAGCAAATTAGGTTTACTGTTGTTTCTTAACTGGTCAAGTGTGGGTGTATACATGTGAGTTCTTTGCGATCTGTACAACTGGAAAGGGCTGCAGTGCCAGTGATCCCAAATTGGATTAAACAGATTAGAGAATGTTATGTTATATTATTTTTTAGGTAAGTATTAGAAAAATCTGCAGTGGGCTGGCACCCTGCCCAGGGTTTGTTTCCTGCCTTGCACCCTGTGTTGGCTGGGATTGGCTCCAGCAGACCTCCATGACCCTGTAGTTAGGATGTATCGGGTTGGATAACAGATGGATGGATGGATACTAGAAAAATTTCTGATAAAAAGAAAGAAAAAATGATTTTATTAACAGTGTTAATGAACATGAGAGGCTTAAGTTTAGAATTTTTATCTGATAGTGACCATTGAGAAGACATGAAAACATTTTTTAACAAGCACAGTGCTGGAACGCACATGTTTGCTACGGAATGTAAATTTGCAGTCCTGCACAGTGCCTGGTGCCAATGCATGCTTTTGTTTACAATATAACTTACAAATGCGGAAAGTTGTCAGGGGAGATCAGAACAATTTGGTCTGTGCACATGGCTTGTATTTTTTTATTGAAGAAACATGCACTAAAATATCACATTTGGCTTGTTCATCTGCACATAAAATAATAGAGAGTGCTTGACAGCGGCACCTGTGCAGCCCCACTAGTATGCTGTAAGGTCAGTAATAGCAGAAAACACCAATGAGGCACCAAAGACTATTTTGGAAATTGGTATAAAAAGTATTTAAAGCCATGCACTTTTCATATTTTGTTATATTAACAATGTGGAGTCTTTGGCATCATTCAACGCACAAACAAAATTCTATAATGTCAAAGAAAATAAAATTCTACAGATTGTTTTGTAGGACTTTGCGTGTCTTATCAACTCCCCAATTAACAAAGAAAGATTCTTTGCATTGTGCTCTAGGAAAAAGATGACCTCTCATGCAATGGCCATCCTGGATTGTATCCAGTGATCCACAAAATGCGTGACTTTAAAACTTCTGCCTTATTTTGAATCTGAATGGACGGGATCTATGATTGTCAGCAAAAAGAGAAAACAAAAATCTTGTGTCAATTAGAGTGGAGCACTAGACATTGTAATGTCGGCAACATCAAAGCATGTCTTAGAAAAATCGAAACAGATTTGCCTCTTGGATTGACAATTAAGCACCTGCTCACTGTAACACAGAAAAAAATCAATTTTGTAGCCGTAAACAACAGCGAACTGATCAATTATCTGTAAAGTTTAGTGTTCTATAGCGGTGCCAGTGACTAAGCAAAACTCGCCATGGTTTATATTGTTGATATTATCTTTATATTAATAAAAAGAGCTACATCAAAAGGTTCATCTCAAATAAATAATACGTGTGCCAGCCAGCAGGCTGCTTCATCATAAAGGGTTAGTGTTGAGTGATTGCTTTTGCGTTTAATTTGCTTTGTTTTGCAGTGTCATTGTGGTACATTACTTACCACTGCTGTAACACAGTCTTTATAGAGTGTGATCATCTTTCCCATGTTCTTGTGATTTTGTTTCCAGGGATTGTAGTTTACTGTCAAATGCAACTCTTGGAAATCAATTAGCATCATTAAATTGACCCAAATATGAACATAAGACTGCGTGTTCAGTGACCATACCGCTCCTGCTTGAAAGAATGGATGGATGTGTTACACATTGTTACCTTAATGCTTTGAATTAAATTATTGTTTTGTAAAGAATGTTTTGATGCATTGTGAAATTTGGGGTGACTTAGACTACAGTGTGTTGCTAAAGTTATTGTAAAGTTACTAAACCTTTCATTTCAGGGTACTAGCATAGGAGTGTCACATTTACATAGTTACATCAACTCTAAAGACTGACACTAGCTGCATAGAAAGAGCCTATGAAGGGACAGAGAAGGACTCAAAATGTGTTCTTCTTTCTGGCAGGATAGGATGGGAAGCCTGAGGAAAGAGGTCTTGCTCAGTAAAGTTACTGGAACTAAATGATGCAAAGCTTTGCTCCAATAGGTGACCTGAGAGAAATATAAAAATTTAGGCCTGTTATATAAATCATCAGTTCACCTCTTGGGGATCTGGAGAGAAACTCCACTTTAGCTAAGTCAGGTGATATTGAAAGAAAAGTGAGCCAAACTAGGTAAGACTACCAGGAGAGAACCCACAGAACCCATTAAAAGACAGGCTGAGACCCTGAATGCTTATTATTAATCGCTTTGATAAAAAGATACGTGTCAGTTTGTCTGTCTGTGTGAAATCTGGTTGCTTTGTCTCTGTCATTTCAAAAGATGGCACATCACAAACATTTTCAGTAATAAAAGGCATTGAATTTGTCATTCCATTAGGTGGTGCATCACAAATATTTGTAGTAATGCATTTTATTACTACATGTGTTACAAAATTCATTCCAACAGATGATGTACCACAAACATTAACACGTTTATTATTTAGATTTCAACCCATTTCACATGGGTAGCACAGCCAGTCAGCAACAGAACTAACCATTCCCTAGGCCAGGAATGGATAAACTACTAGTTCAGGTGTGGTCTTGTCTCTCTAGCTGATTTCACTCAGTCACTGGAGCAATGCATAAAGAAAAGAGCTTCAGGGGAAATTTGATTCTGCAGATAACTGGAGTAAGTTTGGATTTTGCAATCTGTACTCACAAACTTCTAAACATTCACAGTAGTACCTAACATTCTGGTATGGAATTGGCTTGGTCAAAGATCATAAAGCAGCACGAAAGTTGGTAGAGGTAGCACAGAATATTAACAGTCCTCAGCGGCTTTCTGTTCGTGACTTATACATCACTTGGTGCATTAGAAAGGCAAACAGTATTTTTAAAGACCTACATCATTCTTATGTATAATTTAAGTGTGTATTGATGTTTTCTTATTTACTATTTTGAGTAATTCATTTTGACATTCATGTTCTTGTTTAGATGGTCATGCAATATTTTCTTTAACTTCTTGTAAAGTACTTTGAACTACATGCCTTGTGTCAAGATGTGCTGTAGAATAAAATGTTATTCTTCTGCAAAATTTTCTCATTATTCCCTTCTGCCAAATGGTATATAAATATTTGCAGTCATGGCACAGATTCAAAAAGGTGCTGGAAACATTCCTCAGGGATTTTGGTGCAAATTAACATGATAATATCCCGCAGTTGCTGCAGATTTGTTGGTTGTACAGTACATCCATGATGTGAAACCCCCATTCCACCACATCCCAGAGGAGCTCTACTGGATTGATATCTGGTGACTGTGGAGGCCATTTGTGTACAGTGAACTCATTGTCATGTTCAAGAAACCAGTTTGAGATAATCTGAGTTTTGTGACATGGCACATTATCCTGCTGGAAGTAACCATCAGAAGATGGGTACACTGCAGTCATAAAGGGATGGACTTGATCTGTAGCTATACTCAGGTAGGCTGTGGCATTTAAATGATGCCCAACTAGTACTAAGAGGGCCAAAATGTGCCAAGAAAATATACCCCAAACCATTACACCACCACCACTAGTCTGATCTGTTGATACAAGGCAGGATGGACCTGTGCTTTCATGTTGTTGACACCAAATTCTGACTCTTCCATCCAAATGTTGCAGCAGAAATCGAGACTCATCAGACCATGCAACATTTTTCCAATCTTCTGTTGTCCACTTTTGGTGAGCTTGTGCCAATTGTAGCCTCAGGTGCCTGTTTTTACCTGACAGAAGTAACACCCCATATGGTCTCCTGATGTTGTAGCCCATCTGCTTCATGGTTCAACGTGCTGTACATTCAAAGAAGAAATTCAACATTTTTGTTCCATCCACCATATGCCAAGTAGCAGTGGTCCTCTTATGGCAACCCAGTCGGGACGCCTGCTGGCGTGCTAGGGAGTTGGAACCCGGAAGTGTAGCCCCATCGGGGTCTCCAGGTACTGATAGAGGGTTCTGTCAGGGAGGACCTCTTTACTTTCTTTATGGCCTGGAAGTGCTTCCTTGAAGACATAGCATCCAACCAGAAACATTCCTGGTCCCAGTGTGAAAGTTAGCCTGCTGCTCACATTAATGAATCAGAGTTGGGAGGCTTTGGGCAACACTCGGCAGAGGTAGAAAGTTGGAAGAATTGTTTGTGTTTTTGTAGAATTGTGTGAATTCATTGTGCTTGTGTAACTGGTCTTCAAAGGGGTGATTTTGGTGTATTGTGTGAATAAATACTTTTTATTTTATTCCAATAATGTGTGGTTTATTACTGTGTCTTGGATTTGAGGCTTAGTGGCACTCCTGTGTGGTCACACCCTTTTGATTCAGAATGCCAGTCACTCTGTGCAGGTCAACAGCTCTGACTCCAGCCAAAGCACCCCTGTCTATTACACTTTCTCCTCCATGGTTGGCAGTTAGTGTCACACACTTAGAAACCATCCTTTCACCAACTCGACACCCTATGTAATGAAGATTTTACATTTTTGATTTATCAGTCCATGAGACTTTCTTCCAGGCTGCAGTAGTCCACAGCTGGTATTTCCATGCCCTATTTTGTCCTTTAAGGAATGGCTTTCTTACTGCCACTCACCCTATCATACCTGCAGCACAAAGTTTCATCTTCACAGTAGAAACTGAGATGTGCTTTTTTCGACCTCTGTTAAGCTGTCCTCGAAACTGTTGTGCTGTGAGGTCAAGCTGGTGACCCTCAGAAACTTGTCTTCTGATTGAGTTGTGACTTTGGGTCTGCCTGATCTCTTCCAGTTTCCAATTGCTTTTGGACTGTACTCACTCACACTTTGATTTGTTTTTGCAATTTCTCTAAATGACAGCCTATACTTCTAAGGATAATAATGCCCTGTCTCATTTAATTTGTTAACTGCCATTTTCTTGTCATTGTCACTGGAATTTATAACTTTCTAAGAGGGGTTTTAAGTAGTCAACAGAATTTAGGACACCTGTGCAGACTGTTTGCTTCAACTTGCAAGGCTTAATTTACTTTAATTGCTACAGGACGTCTGTAGGTTGTAACCTATTAGTTGTTCCCTGAAGAAGGCCCATTCATAATATTCTGATATTTCCTTTTTTCAGGTTTAAACTTACAAAAAACCTCTAAACCTCTGGCAGTTTACTTCTTACCTTTTGACCGCTTTAAGTCATTCAATGGATTTCAACTGATTCAATTTGAAGAACAACTGGAAAAACTGAGATGATCTAAAACTTTTGATGGTAAAGTTTAGTCCAAATTCTAACTCTCATAGACAAGCAATATTCCATAGATGAAGAGAGGTCCATTACATATGATGAGATATCAATCCACTTGAAGACAGATCAAATGCCAGCATGGACAATGAATAAAGACAGAAATGAAAAAAAAAAACATTGTAATAGGAGGCAATTTTTTAAAGTGAAAAAAAGTATAAAAGAATAACATGAAAGAACTTCATCAGCTGCCCTAATATGAGTATGCTGTACTAGAATGATGGTAGGTGGATAATTCCAGAGTCTGTGTGCCCCTGTAGTTAAAGGCTGTGCATCCTGCGCTATTTTTTATTCTTGGTACATTAAGGAGGCCTACATATCACAATGGATGTATTTGAGTATATCAAAGTACTCAATTACGGTCCTGGAGGTCTGCAGTGGCTGTAGGTTTTAACCAGTTTCATAATTAAAACCTGTTTATTTACTAATAACACCATTTGGGAGACTTTATTTTAGATAATTTGCTTGTTACAATTCAGAACACTTCATTTCCTCTTTTAGGTTCAAAGAGCTGCATTTACGTATGTTTTAATTGTTGCCTCTTTTCTTTACCAGCCTTTCGTAAGTAATAAGGTGTAAATAACACTAACAGTCCAGCTAATGTGCTTCCATTTAAACCTGTGCATATTCATCATGTACAAATTTTTAAAAAATAAACAAAAGGCAAGGGAAGCACCACAAAATATACTGATAAACAGAAAACAATCAGAAAATAAAAAATATACAATTTTTGTCTTGGAAGAATGAAAGCGTTAACAAGCTATACAATAAAACACAAAGTTTCATTATCTATTATGCCTGGCTTCTAGTTATGAAACTGTTTGGAATGATAATCTGAAGCCACTTTCAGACCTCCAGGACTATAATGGAGTACCCCGGAGTATAAGCACTAATAAGTTCTGTAAGGTAAAAGTCATTTTTAAATTCATATGCAAATAGGATAAGTTTATTCAATTTAACTGTAAGCCAGGTGACTAATTTAAGAAATGGAGATACTACATAAGACAGTGAATTATAGATAGTAACAACCAGAAAATTAAACAAAAGTCTAATTCAAATAACCAAACATCTGTCCTACCTTTCATTTGAGCCAAAACAATAACCAGAAATTTAGTGAAAATAAAAATAAAGCTAGATTTCATATAGCGAGAGATAGCCAAGTAGCAAAAATCACACAGCAACCGTTTTGTTTTATCAGTTACTTTGGATGACCTTAAAGTGCTGATGGTGACCTTTATGACAACACAGTGATGAAGTCACATGCTGCTCACTTCCTGTCAATTTGCCTAGCAATGTCAAAACCAAAATGGCACATGAAAAACAAGATGGCATCAAAAAAGAGAAAGAAAATTAGTGTCTTTAAAAAGTCTTGAAAAAAAAAAATTTAAAGGGCAGAAATTAATTCTACATACAGCAAAATCCCCATAATAAGAAATAAAACCATAACACTCAGTATAAGGTCAGAAAAAAAAAATCAGAAAAGAAACCAAATCATAACATGGAGAAATATGGTTATACTTATTAGCCCTAGTTATATTTCATACTGGTGTGTTTGAAATTTACTCTGCATTTTAAAAAATATTTTTAAAGAATACTCCATCCAAAAGTGCTCTTTTTTAACATGTAACTTACCCCATGTGCTATGAAGTGGTCGAGAAAAAAAAAAAAAACCTTATGTTTCTATTCTGAAAGAAAAGAAAAGAGTTTATGACACAAGAGAAGTTAATGGTGACTAGTGCTGTACAAAGGTAAACGATGTGAAAAAAATATGGGAAAAGAAACAAACTCACTTTACTCGTGAGTCATTTATCCAGTTCTCAAAATGTGCAAAATGCATGTTATCTTTGCTTAAATATTAACAAAATGTTACTTCTGGAATGATCAGTGCACACATCCTGAAGAATAAACAAACAGGGTATTGGCTTTTTAAACTGAACACAGGACTCTTGACCAGGAAATGAGTGGAAGAACATTAGAACACTCTAGATGAGAACAGGCCATTCAGCCCAACAAAGCTCACCAGTCCTATCCACTTATTTCTTCCAAAAAACATCGAGTCAAGTTTTGAAAGTCCCTAACGTCTTACTGTCTACCCCACTACTTGGTAGCTTATTCCAAGTGTCTATCATTCTTTGTGTAAAGAAAAACTTCCTAATGTTTGTGCGAAATTTACCCTTAACAAGTTTCCAACTGTGCCCCCGTGTTCTTGATAAACTCATTTTAAAATAACAGTCTCAATCCACTGTACTAATTCTCTTCATAATTTTAAACACTTCAATCATGTCACCTCTTAATCTTCTCTTGCTTAAACTGTATAGGCTCAGCTCTTTTAATCTTTCCTCATAATTCAACCCCTGTAGCCCTGGAATCAGCCTAGTCGCTCTTCTCTGGACCTTTTCTAGTGCTGCTATGTCCTTTTTGTAGCCTGGAGACCAAAACTGCACACAGTACTCAAGATGAGGCCTTACCAGTGCATTATAAAGGTTGAGCATAACCTCCTTGGACTTGTACTCCACACATCGTGCTATATAACCTAACATTCTGTTAGCCTTCTGAACACTGTCGGGAAGTCGATAGCTTAGAGTCCACTATGACTCCTAAGTCCTTCTCATAAAGTGTACCCTCGATTTTCAGACCACTCATTACTTCGTATGTGTAATACTTTACATTTACTGACATTAAATTTCATCTGCCACAAATCTGCCCAAGCCTGTATGCTATCCAAATCCTTCTGTAATGATATAACGGATTCCAAATTATCTGCTAATCCACCTATCTTGGTATCATCTGCAAACTCAACCAGCGTGTTACTTATATTCCTATCTAAATCATTTATATATATTAAAAATAGCAGCTGCCCTATCACTGACCCCTGTGGAACACCACTCTTAACATCGGCCAGTTCTGATGAGGTTCCTCGCACCATCACCCTCTGCTTCCTGTGTCTGAGCCAATTCTGTACCCATCTAAAAACATCACCCTGAACTCCCACTTCTTTTAACTTGATGCCCAACCTCTAATGTGGCACCTTATCAAATGCTTTCTGAAAGTCCAGATAAATAATATCATACGCTCCACTTTGATCGTATCCTTTTGTTGCTTCCTCATAGAATTCCAGCATGTTATTAAAACACGACCTCCCTCTTCTGAACCCATGCTGACTGTTCAGAATAACTCCTGTCCTTGCCATGTGTTGTATAATCTTATCCTTAATAATTCCTTCCATTAATTTTCCTGTCATGCATGTTAAGCTTACTGGCCTATAGTTGCTTGGATCTGCCCTGTCACCCTTTTTATATAATGGGATGATATTTGCCATTTTCCAGTCCTTCGGAATCTGTCCAGAGCACACTGACTTCCTAAAATATGTGTCAGTGATCCCTCGCTATATCGCGCTTTGACTTTCGTGGCTTCACTCCATCGTGGATTTTAAATGTAAGCATATCTAAATATATATCATGGATTTTTTGCTGGTTCGCCGATTTCTACGGACAATTGGTCTTTTAATTTATGGTACATACTTCCTCAGTTGGTTTGCCCAGTTGATTTCATACAAGGGACGCTTTAGGCGGATTGCTGACAAGCTACCCAATCAGAGCACGTATTGCATATTAAATAAAACTTCTCAATAATATACAATATGCTTCCCGCGCGGTGTTTCACATACTTTAAAGCTCTAACAGCACGTATTGATTTTTGATTGTTTGCTTTTCTCTGTCTCTCTCACTCTCTCTGACATTCTCTGCTCCTGACGGAGGGGGTGTGAGCAGAGGGGCTGTTTGCACACTGGCCTAGAGGATACAGACGCTCCTCTAAAAAATGCTGAAAGACTACCTTCACATTGCTCCCTTCCTTGCGGCTGCTTTATCGCGGTGCTTTGCATACTTAAAAGCCCAACAGCACGTATTGATTTTTGATTATTTGCTTTTCTCTCTCTCTGTCTCTCTCTCTCTGACATTCTCTGCTCCTGACGCGCACTTCTTTGAAGAGGAAGATATGTTTGCATTCTTTTAATGGTGAGAAAGAACTGTCATCTCTGTCTTGTCATGGAGCACAGTTTAAACTTTTGACTAAAGGGTGTTATTTCATGTCTAGAGGGCTCTAATAATGTTAAAAAAAAACTTATTTAGAAGGTTGTAAACAGGTTTTCTATGCTCTAACTGTGAAAATATTAGATTTATAAATAAAGAATCCTACTTCGTGGAAATTCATTTATCACGGTAGAGTCTGGAACGGATTAACCGCGATAAACAAGGGTTTACTGTATATACAGGGTGGTCCAGATCTAATTATGCAGATCCAGATTGTCTGGATGACTTTGATTTAGGCGGGGATGATTCCAGTTCGGTGCGAAGATGATTCTTCATGTCGTCAATTCACACACTTCGCGATGGTCTGGGATTTTTCGGGTGATTCTCTATGTAATAAACTTAATAAGTTATAGCATAATGAAAATTACATAATTAGATCTGGACCACCCTATATGTACTCACTAGCCTCCTTAAGAACACAAGGATAAATATTATCTGGTCCTGGTGATATGTTTGATTTCATCTTATTTATTCTGAGCAGCACTTCTTTCTCTACAATTTCCAAATCCCTCAGTACTTCCTTAGTAGTCACGTTTACCTCTGGGAGGTTATCCACTTGCTCACTTGTAAGCACCTCAGAAAAAGCAGGTGTTCGATTTAACAAGTCACTGCCATGAGGCTTTTGATTTCAGTTGACTAGATTACTTTAATGCACTTCTAACAGAACTACTTAAAAAGACATCAAACAGTTGCAATTAGTGCAGAATGCAGTAGTCAGACTCTTAAAAAGGAAAAGAAAATCTGAGCACATCTCACCAATTTTAGTGTTGTTATATTAGTTACCTGTGTCATTCAGAATTGACTTTAAAATGCTACTAATGGTTTACAAAGCCTTAAATAATCTGGCTCCTTCTTGTATTTTGGAATGCCTGCCCCCTACACTCCAAATCATAACTTTAGATCTTCAAATGGGGTTTTGCTTATAATTCAAAGAGCTAAACTTAAAAGAAATAGTCTGGTTAAGCACGCAAAATTTGGAATAATTTACAGCTAGAAAATTGCCAGGCTAGTATTATGGATCATTTAAAAAACTCCTAAAAAACTTGATTTTAATATGGCTTTTTTGTACCAACATTTTAGTATTCCTGATAGACTATATGGGTATAGAATGATCATATTCTTCAGGGATCCTCAATCCACATTAATCTCAACTATCGTCTGCTGGCTTTATTGGTTCTTCTGTGGTGGCGATCAGTGCCACCACCACCTGTTCAAGGCACCTACAGTGACCTGTGATAATAGATTAAAGGTGAGTGTCTCAACTGTCCACAAGACCAACATCATCAGATACTATCATGTGAAGCCTGAAAACAAAGAGGACTGATTTATGAACATTAATGTTAGGTAGAATGCCCAGTAGGCCTGGCCGGTCTTTTTGGAATAGGAACCCCTGCAGACTTTGTTTTTTTCTCTGGCTTAAGTGGAGTTTCTTTTTATTTTGTCTGTACTCCCGACCATCTCATTAATTACTCCATTACTCATTAATATTATTTCCTAAACTTATTTGTTTTTTCATTTCATATAACTATTTTATCTTATAAAACACTTTGCGCTACATTGTTTATATGAAAATGTTGTTGTTTAGTTTACTGTTTAGGATGTGCACGCTGAGTATTCCAGAAGCAACTATTCAACGATATTTTAGCAAAAAAACATGTGTTTTGCCCCTTTTGAGCATACAACTGGATAACTGACATGTGGATTGTGAGACACAAATGACATAAGATTTTTTTTCTTTTGTTTCCCTTGGACATTTTTCACATTGTTTGCCATTGTACAGTGCTTGTTAAGGTTGGCATCTATTGTATCATAAGCTTTATTCTCTTCTTTCTGCATGCAAGTAGGAACAGTTTTTCTTGGCTGTCACTACAAAGTACATGAGGTATCATTTTCATTTTCTTGATGGCATAGGGGGCAATGCAGGAGCAAACCCTGGACAGGGTGTTAGCCTATTACAGGGTAAACACATACACACACTCACACACATACACCATCCACACACTAGAGGCAAACTAGACTGTGGGAGGAAACAGGAGCACCTGGAGGAAACTCAGACAGACATGGAGAGAACATACAGACTACATGTAGGGAGGACATGGGACCTGAACCCAGGTCTTCTTACTGAGAGGCAGCAGCACTGCGACACTGTGCCACTGGGTAACATATGAAATAAAATATAATTTCTATGTGGACTATTCTTTTAATTCTACAAAGCAGGAACCGAGGCTGAATGGTCCATTGTAATTTCATTCTTATTCACAAACCCATTTACTTCTACTGAGTCAATTTAGAATTTCCAGTTAAACAATAGCTCTTGCTTTTCAGACATGGGAGATAACCAGTATACCCATGGCAAAACTCATATGGATAAAATTGAAACATTCAAATTCCACACTGTGTCCAGTCCAGTATTTGAACTCAGGGCTGTGGAGTTTTCAGAAAACTGTGTCACACATTATTAGTAGCTGGCTAAGCAATCCATAAACTTATTAATGACAAACATAAAAAGAACTCCAATATAAATGATGAACCTTTAACAAAATTATTATAACTTTGCGGGCAGATTTCAAAAATTTTTTACACTTTTATTTGGCACTAATGTTTTTTTTTAATGTCTTGTAAATATTATCTGTGCTTTAGTTTAATGGCCACAAAGACCAAGGAAGTTTTCCTTGGGGGGTAATAAAGCTGTATTGATTGATAAATAAATATAAACCTTGCTGAGCACTATGCCATTTTGGCAGCGTATAAGGAATGATAACAAACACTCATAAACATTCCTCTTGAAAAACTGAACTATCAACCTGTTGCTGCTGGAGACAATGTGGTCACAGATGTGAGGAGGCTGTAAGAGGAATGGTTGAAAAAATAAAATATGTAAGGCAAAAGTAATCTAAAGAAAACAGGAAAATGTGATTTTAAATTGTACCGTGAACCATAGTAACAGTGCTAGGTTGTAGAAAGGCACACTTAAGATTATTATGGATAATCAGACATTTAGAAGTTGTAGAAGCCAGCCCTGGACACAGACAGATAGACACCTACATGTCTACAAAAAGCAAATGTTTAATGAACAATAATGTCCCGTACACAGCACACGGTGCCCCTGCACCAATCACCATCTCGAGTCCTTCTCAAGTCCTTCACCACCTCCACTCCTCTTCCCCGAGCTCTGTCCTCTTCCTCCTGACTGCAGCTTCTGACTAGAGGGAGGCGGTCCCTCTTATATCCACCCAGACGTTCTCCAGGTGCTCTCTGATGGACTTCCTGTGGCACTTCTGCCACACAAGTAAGTATTCCGGGTATCCCTGGTAATACTTCCACCTGCACCTCTGGGTGTGGCAGAAGTGCTGATGTCCAGGGCTTAACAGGCGTCCGGGCTCCCCCTGGTGGTGGCCATGGGCCCCTATAGGGTTGAGCTTCTGTGCTCCATTCCCGTGGCCCCCATACAAACCAGGGCGGCCGCGCTCTCATGGTCCGGAGAAGGCGTAGTCCCTCTCCTGGTCCTTCTAGGCGTCCCTGCTGGGCACAGACCCCTGCCGCCCGCCACAACGTGCTTGGTCGTGATTAATTTAAAACATCCTTTATTTCAGAAGACTGCAGATGCAGTAATTGAATTATCTAAGGAAACAATACAGTTAGAGAGCAAGGGTGGAATCCATGAAGACATGCAGAAGCTTGCATGCCTAGGAAAGAGTTTACCAAAATATCATGAGAGGACTCAGTCCAAAGAACCTCCTGCATCAGTCAAGCTGAAATTCAGAAACATGCTAATATAGAGAGATTTCAAAATCTTGCTTTAGACTTTCCATCTTATACATCTAGGGATTTTAATATGAGGATTGGTTGACCTTTTGTCTCAGATTTGTCACATAAGGCTATCTGGAATATTGGGGTAAACTGTGTACCCTTTGTTAGGTAATGTTTCATCTAGAATAATCTATAGCAGCAAGATCAGTTTAACAAAGATATATATACAGGTATATATTTAGGGGCTGTTGAACGTTTTACAAATACAAATGGTCAAAGCCTTACAAAACTTTTAAAATGATCCATCAACCTTTAGAATAACTATATAACCCTTAGATTTCTGAATTAAAATCATCTGACATTAATTTGGACAAATTCATTAGCAAGAACCTTATATTCTTTGGTGTGACTGTCACGATAATTGGCTGCAGTTATCTTTGCCATATCTTTGCTGTTAGTAGATCAACAGAAATATTTATTGTGAATAATTGGGCACTTTTAAAATCTGTATGTTTGTGTGGACTGGTAAGTCTACAGAAAAACATTCATGCTTACCGATTTAGTGGTAAGGAGTTTATTTGCAGATGGGATGTCTGGAATAGTGCTAGTCTGTTGTTGTAATACCCTATCTATAATCTTTAGAAAAAGCTGCACTGCTTCCATCATGCATGAATTCAGGGTGACACGTTTTGGTGTAGCACAAATAGGGCATTACCCATTCTGCTAGGCTTTAGTGGCACACTAACCCTGTTAAGAGAACAAGTTTAACAGGGATGCAGGCATCCAACTGCACCTTCCCACATCTGCATTCCAGCCTAATTGACTGAACTCCAGCTTGTACCAGGATCAGCCTATACCTCATCTGATAACAAAGTTGTAAATCAGATGTTACCTGACATCTCCCCAGAGGCCCTCTTGAGACAGAAGGTGCCAAATGGACTCAAACAAGAAGAAAGACCTATAATTCAAGGGATCACAATTCAAAAGGACAGAATAACTTGCCGATTAGGAGACAATGAGGCTGTAACTGGAAGTGACTTTAATCCAATCAGGAGAAGGTTGGACTTTCCTTTCAAGCCACATGCACTACATATCTGAAATTCTCTAGAGAATGCTGGAGAACAATTGAGCTCTTCTCAGGGGCACTCTGTGCAATTACTACAAAATGACGTTCTAAAATCTTCTCTCAAACTAACAAACTGTGAGCTAATGTACCCTCTCCATGAGGAGCTGAAAAGGTGAAGTGATCTCCTCTTTGTGGACCAGAAGCTGAGACCCAGTCTGTCAAGCTAAAGCTATATGCCAGTAGCCTAATAAGGCTGAGAGGCCAGTACTTCAAGATGGGAACTTCAGAATCTAAACTGATTTTGTGTGATTTGTTTTTGTAAAATGCTATGTCTCTCCCTTGCTATCTCACATGCTATTCCATGGTTCCTTTCATGTGGCTGAAAAGATTTTTCTACTGTCTCCCCTGCCTGTTCATTTGTGCTGCCCACTCCGCTTTTCACTATTCACTTGGGATCAGAGGCAATAACATCTGTTTAATTCCCGTTTAATTTCCCAAACTCTTTGAGCTGTGCTGATCCAAGCCAGGGTCTTCCCTGAGATCCCCGACAACCATGTAATCAGGCCAGTTGATCAAAGCAGACAGAGGATTGGTTCTTGTAAGTTTTTTTCTGCTTGATCATCTTTATTTCTCTCTCTCTATCTCACTTGCACACATACCCAAGACTACATGGCTCTGTCAGACTTTTCATGCCAAAAATGCCACAATATGTGTAACATACATAAACTTGGCAAGTAGCAATAAGAGGCAAATCTTTGTCAACACTATAGAATGCCTCTGAATAAGTGAGACTGATTTGGGACAGCTCAATTATAAATTTGCCAATGACACCAAACATCATAGGTGTGATCACAAAACAATGATAACACAGCTTACAAAGAAGAGATTTGCCTTCTCCATTACAGCTAACAGTACCAAAAAGCTGCTTTCAGGAATTAAAAATTAGGAGTGGTCTCCCCTAGACTTTCTCATATACTCAGATATGGTGATGGATATTTAAGGAGTAAACGACAAAACAATGATTATATTGTTACATTATGTACATTAAAGAATCATCAACAACAAATCAAATCAAATTAATAATAAATTGAACAGTTTATAAAAGTAAAGTTGAATAAATCGGATTCTGCAGCTGCATGAATAAAAGATAACGGAAAAAGCCAAAAAGTTGATAGAAATGTATGTTTTGTACCTAATACTTGTATGCAAAATTTGGTTGACCTAAGTGAAAGCGTACTCAAGTTATCGTGTTTACATACACAAAGACAGACACACAGACAATTTCCAAATATGGTATTTTTGGACTCAGGGAGGTCTAAAACGTTGAGATTGATTAAAATCTCAAAATCGAATTTTTGGAAGGTGCCAATACTTTCGTACTTCATATACGAGAAAGTCATGAAGGTCTAAAAAGTCATGATTCATCAAACCTCGATATCGAATCTTTTGACGATTATAATACTTTTTCTATACTTCGTATATAAGAAAGTAAAATGCAGACCACACTTCCATCTACATTAGTGGGGATGCTGTGGAGAACATCAGCACCTTTATATTTCTTGGAGTTACCATCACTAATGACCCAAGGTAAGCACAACACTGTATATGAAAATGTTATTTATTTATTGTCCATTGGCTTTTGGTTTGTTCATATTTGGTACATATGTTGGAGGTTATATTTTGTAAAATCCTGGAGTGTTTCTTGTTGTGCTTTTTAAATAATTTTATATTAAATAAACTAATATAATCAAAAAATATTGCTTTGATATTTAGCCAGATGCTTTCTATGGGTCCCCTCTCCCATGTCGGTATATTACAAACTTTGGTTGTTATGATTAGCATTTTTCTTTAATTTAAGGTATGTAGTCACTATGTATTCCTGTAAGTTGGAATTTTAACCCTAGGATACTGAATTTGCCGTTATTTTGTATCCAGAAATTTTCAGAAAGTACCTTTTGTGATATCATTTTGTATTGTAACAGTAGGGGGCACTATTGCTCCCTTGAACCCTCAGGTACCACGCCAAACACCAGGTAAAAGTCCAATAATTATTATTTTTATTATAATAATTACGTGCACCAAGCACCCTCCACTCCACGCTACTCATTAATTAATCACAAGACTACAATAAACAATCCTCCAACTCCCAGACGTGTTACCACCCTTCCACCCAGCTCAGCTCGTCGTCTGGGAGTTCCCAGAGTTCTTATATAGTTCCTTACCCAGAAGTTTCTCATCCTTCAGACCACGGTACTCTCCCACCCCAACGAAGAACCAGGGTTCGAAGTGGCCAGCCCTGCGAGGGACGTCTTCCTCCAAGAGGTTGTATTGGTCGGGCCTCGGCAACGTTCTGCATATTCCTGGGAGAACCTAGGGGGAACATTAAATAAATGAGACCTCCTTTCCCCTGTCCCCCAAGGCCTGCAGCATTCATAACACAGCCACACTCCTCTTGTTCTTATCCCTCTGTGGGACTGAAAACACTTTGGAATCCCTGGCTCCGCCCCTTTTCCTGCTGAGTAGGAGTCCCCAGCCTCCTCTGCTACTTCAGCGCCCCTTTTTACCTTATCAGAAGATCCCTTTGTCTCAATTGGGATCTCCTTTTTACTCTTGGGCTTGTCTACAGTTTGAGTCTCTCTATGGGAGAGAGAGAGCCGTTTTACTGTCTACACGCCCTTTGATTTGTTTGTAATCGGAGGTGGCGTCTTCAGCCTCGCATTGCTCTGAGAGACAGCACTTTTCAGCTGCTCCGGTTCGATCAGTGCTTCCCCAAGCCCCTTCTGTCATCACACCACATTCCTTTGTAGGGCTTGCAGTGATTTGGCACCCGCTACTTATTAATTGCAGATTAATTAATTGCGGATTACACTGCATCCCTATATGCTGTACGGTACCGGTCACACTCACCTGTACCACCACATCAATCATGACGGGAGACTCCCAACCAAATCGCTGTAGGTATTCCTGTACCCTTTTCAGCGGCGCTTCGGCCATCACTCCCAGCTCCTCCACCCATTTCTTCACGTCCGCCAACACCCAGAAGAAACTGTGTACAGGCTCAAGCAATTTCTCGAGATCCCGCAGTCCCACAATGTCATTTAATTCGGCTGGAGGCAGGCTACAATTATCACTTGCCTTACCTTTCGTCCAGGAGCCAATGAGCACGTCCGCTCCTGGCATGTGCTCGGCTGGGTTGCGCGCAGGATCTTGGGATTTGGAGTTTTTAGAGGGTCAAGTAACCGCCATTGGCCGACTGTGATCCGCCTTTTCTATTTTGACGGCGGACAGTTCAGTCACATTCTGTTCCTCTTTACCTTTATTTACCACCTGCGCTGCTTCGCTTGCCTCCCCCTTCCCTTCAGGGAGCTCGGTTCCGTCAGGGAAACATTAACCTCACCAATGGACCGATGTTGACCTTCTCCTTCCCGAAATCCTTCGGGCACGTGTCCCATTTCGGGGAATAGGCAGGTCTCTTCCTGGTCAGGTGACACTGTGTTTTGTTTTCGGTTTCCCCAGCCTGCCTCCGGAAAGTCCACGTGATTGTTTTTATCGAATGGGCTTCTCCCTTGAAGACTCCTAGAATGGCTCGACTACTCGCTATCGCGGCCATCTTGCCCGGGTATGAGGTAGGCGTCCGAGTCAATGTCTGAGTTCTGCAGACAGGCCTCTGAAAAATAAGAAAAAAAAATTCCCAGCGCCTTAGGCGTCTTTCCGGCACATACCTCCGAACTTTGATGGTGTATTCCCACTTCATATAGGTAGTCCTGTGTGTCCGACATCAGAGAGCCCCCCCGCTGCCGTACCACTCGGGCTTTCTTGGCATCAATCAGCACTCTGTCTTCCTCACTTCCCGTCAGGTATGTTCACATACTCTTGGCATCATTTAGGGTCTGTTTCTTTTGAGTATTCCCATTCTTTCCGCCAGATTTCTTCCACATTGCGGACCGAAGTATAACAAGGCTCACTATTGCAGCGCTCTCTGTAGAGTGTGGCGTTTCTACCTCCGGGTGCTTTGACGCTACCTTCTTAGGGTTCTCTGTCCACAAAAATGTTTTAAATTCAGGTCCTCTGCCAACCGACAGGCAGAAAATCCTGCCAACTACGCCAGTGTAACAGTAGTTGGCACTATCGCTCCCTTGAACCCTCAGGTACCATGTCAAACACCAGGTAAAAGTCCAATAATTATTATTTTTATTATAATAATTACGTGCACCAAGCACCCTCCACTCCACGCTACTCATTAATTAATCACAAGACTACAATAAACAATCCTCCAACTCCCAGACGTGTTACCACCCTTCCACCCAGCTCAGCTCGTCGTCTGGGAGTTCCCAGAGTTCTTATATAGTTCCTGACCCAGAAGTTTCTCATCCTTCAGACCATGATTCCTTATCACTTCTGGGTCAGATAAAATGTCCTTTTCTTCACCCCGGAAGTACGTCATTCCTCCTGTCCATGTGACTCAGACGTACGTACAGGGCGTAGGGCAAATAGTAGTCCCTGGTTCTCCTCCCTGGTGGTCCCGATGTTATCCAGCAGGGCTTTACAGGAAAACTCCATAGTCCATGAAGCCCTGCTGGAATTTGAAGCATCTCCATGTTGCAGGAAGGGCTCCCTCTGGCGGCCTGAGGGTATTGGCCAGGATAAATGGCCAGCCATGGACCACAGTATGGTTATTATTTTTTTTTTTACAATTATTGGCTCTATATTTATCATGGTGCTCTTACCCAGAATGTCTTGGGAATGCCTGACATGTGAAGTCACTGGGGTGACAGTAAGGATTTGTTAACGTTTGTATGACCAGTTCAACTGTAATTAAGGATAAAAACTTGAGTAAGTGTATGATTCTTATATATTTTCACCATATATATATTATGGACGCTGGCCCGGACACACACAGACAGACATCGTTGTTTCACCCAACACACTGTTTATTTACACTATTATTTACAGTTTTACGTGCACAACATACCCCAGTGCCTCCAGCACTGATTCCCCCAATGTCCAGGCCTCACAGTCTCTGTGCCTCTCTCCTGGCTGCCTCCAGTCCTCTCTTCAGCTCTGTCCGCTTCCACCCGACATCCACCAATGACTGGAGGGAGGTGGCCCCTTAAATAGGAACCCGGATGGGCTCCAGCTGCTTCCCGGCATTCCTCCGTAGCCACGCCCCAGCTTGGCGGAAGTGCTGGCTGCGCACCCGGAAGCCGTCCGGGTGTCCCCTGTCGTCTTCCCCCCAGCACTTCCTGGTGTGGCGGAAGTGCTGGGCTCCCGGGATATTCAGGCACTGGGGCGCCGCCTGGCGGTGGCCACGTGTCCCTACAGGGCTGGGCTTCCAAGCCCTTTACCCGAGGCCCCCAACATAACCAGGGCGGACGCCCTCTCGCGGTCTGGAGGAGGCACAAGCTCTCCTCCGGTCCTCCTGGGTGTCCCGGCCGGGTACCACTATATATATATATATATATATATATATATATATATATATATATATATATATATATATATATATATATTATTGACAATATCCCATCTTCTGGTTATTTCCAATTAAAAAGTACATTGGCCATTTTTGAGAGTGCAGGCCTCGGGCATGACTTTGAGGTTCAGGGCCAGACCTGTTTTGTGATTTCAGGTTCTTCTCGTCAGACATCCACAATCTTTGCTGTGTTGCCAGTGCTGTACCATCCTAAGTAATTCTATTCTACTTATGGATTACTGTTTTCTTTACTTTACCCTGTTGGCCTATAAGGTTTTATTTCCAGGGTGCTGTTTTTGAGGAGAATATCTAAAGTTTCTTAGCGTCTCCTGTCTTTTCACACTGGCAGCCTAACACTGATTACTTCGGAGTTTCATATGCCAGCTGCCTACCCCAAAATGTCTCTTACTTTTATTACATGTTTGTCAATACAGAATATACTGTACATCATTTACAGTGTGCCTCAAAGTCTGAGACAATGTCACCACAAAGATAATAAGTCAAAAGAAAAAAACAATACAGGTAATCTCCTATGTTTAAAATGCTTTTTTTAAACAAGCATAAATCTTCAATTAAAAGAAACTAAACATGCCAAAGTTATTTGTTTTCTGTCAGCCTTCATCTTATGTTAAGTTTACTTTGGGGTGGAATCAGAAATCAAGAATAAAAATAATGTGAGAATCCAAGGTAATTCCCAACATGTATATGTACACAACCTTCTGAGTGTGTGTGTGTATGTGTGGGTGTGTGTGTGCATGTTTTGTGGACTGTGGTCAAATCCTACGTTACACATGGGGGTGTCTTTTTTGTTGAATTACTATGATTCCTCCTTTATTGCTTGACCACAAAAACATTTCTTGGTTTCCCACATGCCTATCTGGACTTCTTTTTAATGAATGTTTGGATATTCTCTCTTCTGTGTTGTCAGTAACTTGTTCCAACATCTCTGAAGGACTGAAAGAACCACGTGTCCTCCTGGGGATGGCGTAAATGAGAAACTGTTTAACATTTGCGGTCAGCTCATTGTTGCCCTGACATTAATCTGCTTGAGATATATCTTTGCTGGTCTACCAGAAAGGCTTGGAACTTTTACAAAACTTGAGCAGGGATTCTAGCTCTCTTGGATAATGCCATATTTCATGGAACACAATCAGAATTGAAGGTATTAGAGTAACCGCTCATGCAATTTTTCTGGAGAAAGACTATGCCTAGTGTTTATCCCTAAAGCCACAGCTTTGGGCTACTGAGTCTTATTAAGGCATTTAAAGTGTAGTAATTGAAAACATTTGTCTACATCAGCGGATGTGGGCTCTGATCCAAATGTATTCTGAACATTTTTGTTCAAGGGACAAATCCAGATGGGCCGGATCTGACACCAGATGGTTAAGAAAAAAGATTTTAAAAAAACTGTGGTCCTTTAACTAGTGTGCTAATGATCACACTTGATTAAAATTATACTGAAAGTAATATTTTCTTTTGCGCCTTTAAGACAAATTTGTTACACTGGACCTTCATTTGGCTAATAGGGATGGTGTGATTTCAATCAAAGGTGAAAAAAAGACAAAATGTCTTGAAGCATTACAGCTATGGTATGCGTACGTCTACCATGTAACTCGGTGGTGCTCGACTCGTGTTGATTCATAATTAGCTGCTAATTGAAATGGCTTCCCGCATTTAAAAATACAAAGCAACAGGTGCTCCATTGAGTCCTCCTCTGATATCTTGACACTGACATATCAGCTTTTGTGTAAGTCAGAAAGATCCAGCTAAGCAACATGCAGCTCTTCCATCTTGCCCAGTTTGTCATCCAGTTAACAAAGGCAACTACTTCTTTGTGATTTCAAATGATATTCTGAGCTTATAAAATGATGCTTACAGTGACCGTGCCATGATCTTTAGACTTATGTTGATGAATGTGTTAGTTTTGGATATTTTCTCTTCAGTGCCTTATTTAATGAATTTGTTTTTTTTGATGCACAGTCTCATGGGTGTTGCTACCTTTGTTTACCATTGCTATGGAGAGGTTTGGTCAAATGTTTTGTGCATCATAGTGTGTTTTCAATAGTGCCACACTGTTATAAAATGTTACAATGGGAACCCGTGGGTATCCTAGTCCTAAAAATAAAATAAATTGTTGGCTCATGCTACTTTTATACTTTGAATTTGTTTGGCTTCCAGACCTTTGCTTTGTATTTTCGTCCTTCACTTTGGCTCTGACCATTATTTGCCTTTTTGATAAACACCATTAGCTTTACTTTTTCCTGCTCATTTCTTGATGACATTTTTACCTTTTACATGGCAAGTGCCTTTTTTGTTATCAAGAACAAGAAATGGCTAAATGTAAAAGAAACTGAGTTTATATATTTACATGCCGTAATTATAGGGTTCATATGTTTATAGGATCATTATTGTCACATAAACAGAATACAGTAAAACTGTACACATGCTGATCAACATGTCACCACACTCAGGTGCAATTCTTAGTTTATATACAGGGATGGGCAAAATAGGTTTACAGTTATGAACATGCAAGGCAAGCAATTTGAACACTTACAAGATTGTACCTAAGTGCACTTTGCCATTGTGACATTCTTTTGAGTTAATAAAGTTAATAAAGATATTGTCATAATCATAACCTGCATGTTTTTTTCCATACAAAGAGCTTTAAGTCTATTTTTGCCCACCCGTGTATATACTGTATATTAATATGTTAGTATAAAGAAAAATGTGGCAGCTGAATTACAAGTTTAAAATAGTATACTGTGTGATGAGAATAGTTCTTTCTTTTCTGTGGTATAGTAAAAATAGCTCTTGGCTCTCGCAAATGACATTTAGCCTATGCAGTATTTAAAGAAGGCAGAACACCTCTAACTTGGGGCTGTAAAATTTGTTAAAGCTGGTTCAGCAAATGGATGGATGGAGAGAATCTATGCAAGCTAGATTTTGAAAGCTAGAAACTAGTAACCACATGCTAAAGGGAATCATGTAAGCACGTTGATAAATTACACCAAGATGTTTTTCTATAAAGCTACAGCCTCACATAAAGTCAGTCAGTGTCCAATCCGCTATAAGCTAACACAGGGTAACGGGGGTCTGCTGTAAACCAATCCCAGACAGCACAGGGTGCAAGGCAGGAACAGACCCCGGTCAGGGTGCCAGCCCTTCGCAGGGCACACACACACCAAGAACACACTAGGGAAAATTTAGGATCACCAATGCACCTAACCTGCATGTCTTTGGATTGAGGGAGGAAACCGGAGCACCTGTAGGAAACCCACGCAGACACGGGGAGAACATGCAAACTCCACGCAGGAGGACCCAGGAAGCAAACCCGGGTCTGCTAACTGCGAGGCAGCAGTGCTACCAGTGCCGCCCCTCTTACATAAAGTGCAATGTACTGTATATTTTGTTAAAACACTTTAGATAAAAGATTATTGAACCTGTGTGTAACTTCAATATGTACTGTAACATTCTCTGTTTTGAAAGGGATGCATTTCGTTAGTTTTAACGCTGCCCCAACTCATGGCAATTGATAGCACTTAGCTTTTGAAAGTACTAAATAAAGCTTGACTTAGAAATATAAATATTATGGACAAATGACAACACACTGTGATTGCGAAAAAAGCTAACTCTAAAAATAGCTTCAATATTCAACCTCAGACCACAGGCTCATTTGAGTGTATAAACAAGAAAATAATCAGTCAATTCAATTACTAACAGTGTCATATGCTTTGAAAAGGTCATGTATCTGACTATACCTTGTTGTGTCTTTACATTTATGCACTTAGCAGTGCGATTTAGTGGTTAAGCCATTACACCTTAAAACCTAAGGTTGTTGGTTTCATTCCCACCGCTGCCTCACTGTATAAACTTATACTAGCCACTGGTCCTGCCTCTTTTCCAAAATGCTTACAAGCAATCATAGCATATCTAAACTTTAAGTCACCATGGACAAAGGTGTCACATAAATATTGAAAAACAGCATGAAAGGTGACTCGAGCACCAGATGGGCTGGCAAGAGGCAAACAGCAGGTTAAAGGAGGACCAAAGGCAGAGCTCAAGTTCCATGTTAACATTGCACAGTACATTCATTTAGTACCTGCTCCATAGGCTAAGTGTGAGCCAGTCTATTAATTTATTAGCAACAGCACCTGGCATTGCCCAGGTTTAATTATTTTAAGCTCTGGTTCTTTTATCTGCATGTCTGGCTTCAGTCTGTTCTAGTATTTCACTTTCTTATGAGCCACCAGATGGCACTGTTCTTAAAACTCATTGTTATGAAAAGGACAAAAATATATCCATCCATCCATCCATTATCCAACCCGCTATATCCTAACTACAGGGTCACGGGGGTCTGCTGGAGCCAATCCCAGCCAACACAGGGTGCAAGTCAGGAAAAAAACCCCGGGCAGGGCGGAAGAAAAATATATATATAAAAAAATACTTTTTGAAAACCACGCTTATATTAAGTTAAAAAGTGTACTAAAGAGTAAAAAATAAGTCTCTCATACATCACTCGTAAAATGAAAGGTGGCCACTTTTGTTAAGTGTTTTTTGAACGTTGATTGATGAAAAGTGCCCACACTTTTATTTTACGAGTGATGTATGAGAGACTTATTTTTAACTCCTTAGTGCACTTTTTAACTTAATATAAGCATGTTTTTAAAAAGCATTTTTTAAATATGTTATTTTCAATTTTTTAGTCTCTGTTTAAATTCTATCCATTACTAGCACCATCTATTGGTTAAATCTTGAACTATTCTTCATATGAAAATTTCATTTCTTAATTAACATGGATTAATTGATCAATTAGTGAAACTGATTATTGATTCATGTATTGTCATCGGAAGTGAGTAATTGTGCAAAATTTCATGTCATTTGGACAAGAGGAAGTGGATTAAATATCGATTACAAGATTTGAACCAGACAACAAACAGGTGAAGTTAATATAAAGTGTGGTAAAAAAAATTCCAAAGGTAGATAGATAGATAGATAGATAGATAGATAGATAGATAGATAGATAGATAGATAGATAGATAGATACTTTATTAATCCCAAGGGGAAATTCACAAAGGTAATACCCCCACCACCAGCAACTTCAACATTTTGGATTCCAAAGTAGTTTATGGTCTCTTCAAGGCAAAGACGGGTATGCTTACAATATTTTCTTGAAATTGGACCAAAGGCGTGGAATTTTATAAAGAACAAACACACCAAAGTACCCAACTTGCCTGGGGTATATTTTTTGAATGGGTTAAGGAGAAAAAGCAAAGGCTTATGTGTTTTTTAAGTGGTGATCGTGTTGTTATTGCTAGCTGTCCCATCTAACATCCACACTACTTCTCTATCAATGTCTCCGCTCCCATGAGTTGAGAATTTGTCCTTTTTGGGTCCAACTGGATTCCAGAATTGTGGTTACTTCTTGCTGGGTTTTAACTATGAACACTGTCATTTCTGATTTCTCCTCTTATTTTAAGGTGGGCAGTTTGTAATGCTTAAATTTTGAAGTAAAGTCAAGAAAGCAGGAGTTAAACAACAACCCTTTGATTCTCCTTTGGGCTGCACTGCACTTTTACTCTCGCGCAAGCCTCACCCAACACTCCCCCACAAAAGCACAAGATACTCTTTTTGATATAACAGTGTATAGAAACAGCACAAGGTGTTCCAGGAATTTGTTCTAGAATTGCAGTAACTTCTTGTTGGGATGTAACCTTGAACGCTGACTCATTTCCTTTGTTCAAGGTGGATAGTTCATAGTACTTTAATTATAAAGAAAAGATGACAAAGCAGGAGTTAAACAACAACCCATTGATCCTCTTTAGGGTTGCACTGCATTTCCACTCTCAATCAAGCCTCACCCAACAACTCCCCTGCAAATGTGCAGAATACTCCTTTTAATATTATAGTAGATAGATGCAGCATGTGGCACTGTCCCGGTAAGTAATGTTAAGCTCTGGTCATTTTGGGTTAAGTCTGTTAGGATTTGAGCCAGCAGGTGGTATGCAAACTGTTGCACGCAGAGAAAAAAAAATACTAGGACCCCCAAGGTCATACTTTTGAGTTTCAAAGTAGTCCATCTTGTCCGTATGGTCCTAGAGAGCAAATATGCAAAATCTGGTGCTGATTGGTGAAAGGATGTAGGATTTTACAAGGAACGTACAGACATTGCTGACTCTGCACTCTAACCCCCAAAGTTAATGTGAAAAAGTGCATAAAAAAAAAAAAAAATTATTTTTATACAGTATACAGATTACAATTCCCATTGTTAAAGACACAATTGTCAGTTTTACTGTAATAGCACAAAAAAATCAGAACCTAAATTACACTGCTGGCAAGATACAATGCTATATTTTAATTGATATTGTGGTTGGTGTCCTGGCCGATTCACTATCCTTCATGGCAGCGGCAGCAGTTGCTCAAGATGGCAGCTCCTCTGCTCCGTATTTCTACCATGTAACGCTGGCTGCTGCATGCTGATACTGTCTTGGCTGCGAACTGAATTTTTGTTAAAAAGTAAACTAATGGCAGATTAACAGAGCTGCCCGTCAAAAACCTCCACCCTAAACAGTATTTCAATGGGAAACAGACATACTCTTAACCAGCTCTGTTGCAAGATCAGTTGTGGCTTTGCTCCCTTACTGCGTAACATGCTTAGAAACATTTAAAAGGCCGTGCCCCAGCCAGCCAATTGTTCAATCTTCTGTCCTGTCTTCCCCAGACCATATCTGCCCCAGCCGCTGCTTCCAAGACACTGAACCTGCGAATTTTTCGACGAAGAAGACTTTATGTTCTTATAAGCTGAGAGGTGGAGCAGGAGTACAACATTTGCCAGATGCTACCTGTGTGCCCGTGTGCTGAAGATAAACTCCTGTTGAATAAACTCTTGTGTCTGTTCCTGCATGTTCAGCAATAAAGTTAATCTTTGTTGGAAACCTGTATCCTGTGTAACTCTACAACCCAAGCTTGACAATATGCAGGTACATAACATGGTCCTGAAAATATTGAACTGATGAATGTGAAAATAATGGATACCAGAGTGTCAAAAGAGGCATTTGCAATATCAGTATGAGCAGTCAGTTTCAAAGGCATGTTAAACCATGTAAATGGAGAGCAGAGTGACATTGCATCATGCATATCTTGCCAAGACGGCATTACAAATCTGGACGATCAGATGATGAATTAAAAAAGGAAACATTCCAAAGAACAAGTAAGCAATTAGGGAGATAGAGGTATCAAAAACAGGCAAAATCCAAAACTAAGTCCCTATACTCTAACAGGAAATGCAGTCCATGTTTTCAGAAACTACTGGACATTATAGTTGAAGGACAAAACAGAAAGAATTCTTACTACTGGTGTGTAGTTACCAGGCCTTCACCTTGACTCTCCCACCTTTATTGTGCAGTTGAAGCAAATGGGAGATGTGTGCAAAAAAGTCGGCATCAAAACTTTTCAATCTGCCCTCATATAATCATAAATAAACATTCAACAAAGATAACATTCAATTAATGCTTAGAGCACAGCTGACAATGGCAGCAAAGTAGGAAGCCACACTTGACTTTGCATCATTCCAATACAGCACACTCACAGTCAGCCATTTTTACCTTTTTTGCTTCACTAAGGCTGAAGGCCGAATTTTTTTCAGAGATACTCACTGTTCTGAAAAATATCAAAAATGATTTTCTATTACTTACATTGTAGATGATATACAACTACCAAGTGTATACACACTCTATACGTTATATAAGTGTATGTGGTGATGTACATTAGGGATCCATTGCTGTGTACAATGTTTGGAATAAAAAAAATACATAAAAAAAATAAGTAAAACAATTTTATTTACTTTAGTTATAAATGCACTAAAAAGCAAAAAATAAATTTTTCTTTAACCACAGTTTTTGTGGTTATATGTCACTAAATAAAATCATGGGTCGCACATAAATGAATTGATTCAAACAACTTTTTGAAACTTGTTTAGCACGATGGGGAATTACAATGCTGTTATTTTTTTATATTGTATGATGAAGGTAGCTATTCTATTAATTGATTGAATTAATTAATTTATGTGCGTCCCACAATTTTATTTAGTCACATATAACCACAAAAATTGTGGTTAAAGGAAAAATTATTTTTTGCTTTTTAGTGCATTTATAACTAGAGTAAATAAAATTATTTTACTTAAAAATGTATTTTTTACTTTTAGTGAGTATTTTGCAAATTATTTTTCTTTAATAATTTTTCAGGAATGGGAAGCTTCTTTAAAAGTATTACATAATATATCTTTTTTGGAAAATTATTTGAATACAAAAATGATCTCTATTTTTCTATTCAGGCTCTTATGGGATTAGCGCTCAGTCGCAGTGAAAAAAAAATACCGACGACAGAACGGCAAGCTTACACCAATACTCTTCACCATGATCATCAAGGCTACTCCTTCACAAGAGTAAACACGTAAAGTTGGCACCCATATTTACCCACTCCACTCACTGGAATTGAGGGCAATCTGATGCGCCTCTCACTTGTATGCTCCTATATTTCACTATATTCTCTCTCTATCATTGTTGTGTGTGAGTTAATTGGAATTGATTATGGCAAAATTAGTCATGTAATTACATCGGTTTTGACAGATTATTGTATTGTCATCAATGCTGAACACGTATGCAAAATTTGAAGAAATTCGTTTTGCCAAAAGTGGGTTTAAAATTAGTTGCAAGATTTGACCCAGACAAACAAACAAACAGAGGACTCAAGTTAAATAAAATCGTTTAATAAAAACGGTGCACTCAGACTCCGGGCAGGTGTAGATGCATGTGGTAGCATGGATGAGTGGCCCTGAGGTGTTCATGAGGGGACTGGTGAGCCCGTATTCATGTGTAGACATGCGCGATTGAGCCATTTCCATCATTGATACTCTGGGGCATGTGATTAAGCATCTGTACCCATCTCAACTATGAAAAGACCCAGCGCAGAATAGGAAGGGAGGAAAATCCAGATTATGATGGGTGAAAAGTTAGGATCACAGCAGAGCCAGTTTAGTGGACAGGAGGCATAGTATGGTCAGGAAGTGGCCACCGTGCAAAGCAGTGACACTCCATTCATTGTTGAGCACTAGAAGAGGACAGGAGATGAACACTGAGGGATGGTGATGGGAGAAGGGAGCAGGACTTGTGAGCTGCCCACAAGTGCTGAGTGATGGCGGTGGGGCACAAGCCAATAAAAGGGTCACCGCTCATGCAGAAGGATGTCCTCTGCTACTGAGAAGACCTCAAAAGTCAGCTGCAGAGGGGTAAAATCACAAGGAAACACAACAGCATGTATGTTTAGCAAAGACAGGTTCCTTGTTTTAACTTGATACATTTAATCCGTTTCAATTATTTATTTAATTTTAGAAGTTTTAACCTCCACAGACTCACTGTTTTTATTATGGATTATTTATTTAGATGCAAAAACCGCACTGCACTTTAGTTGATTAGTTGAATACTTTGCAAATAAAAGAATTTTGTACATTTGCACCTACTCTATTGTTATGTGTCATCATTGCGCAATCCATCCTTCCTCTATGACTATCAATGTCCTGGATTCAAAGGAGTGATGCCAGTTGCAACTAACCCAGACATCACAGTGAACGATACCATTCAAGGCAACCAAAGCTAAGTCATACTGTTCTTCAATGTGTGCTGCACTGCTAATGTTGTTTTTCAGCTACAATCTCATTGTCTCTTTCTTCTGACAGCTCAACATCCTCCTCTCAGAGTGGCTTTATCATGCAGTCTTTCCTGCCATCTAGTGGATAAAGCTAAATAATACATTCCAGGCACCTTTTCTCGACATTTAGACTTCTGTTTCTCGATGTCAAGTTTTGATGACACCAATCGTCAAGGTGTTATTCTAACACACACGTCATTGGGATGAGTAAACAAAACAGAGGACCCTAAGAAAAACTTACGCAGTCATGCAATAAATCAGTCAAACTCAACATAGACAGTGACTAAGCTAAAATTTGTGTTCAGTGGTAAGGTAGCAGCAGTAATCAACAAGTTGCTTAACCATCCATTATCCAACCCACTATATTCTAACTACAGGGTCATGGGGGTCTGCTGGAGCCAATTCCAGCCAACACAGGGCAGGAAACAAACCCCGGGCAGGGCACACACACACAGCAAGGACAACTTAGGATCGCCAATGCACCTAACCTGCATGTCTTTGGACTGTGGGAAGAAACCAGAGTACCCAGAGGAAACCACGCAGACATGGGGAGAACATGCAAACTCTACACAGGGAGGGCCCGGGAAGTGAACCTGGGTCTCCTAACTGCAAGGCAACAGTGCTACCCACTGTGCCACAGTGCCACCCAAGTTGCTTAACTATAAATAAGATCTGTTCCTTACTATTATATAATGAAGATAAAGTCCTGTAATTCCTACAGCATGTGTCCAGATGGATGGCTACAATATATTTTTTTTAATTTCCTATTTTTTTAAATCAATGCGTGTTTGCCTGTCACATCAGATGAACTAACGCAGAGTGGCAGCAGGCATATTTATGAGACAGGGACTGGGAAATCAGAAGAAAGTCAAACGCAAGGGTCAGAACTTGGACTAGCACCTAATTCTAATTGGTAGACAAACAAGTGTTTCATTCACTGTTGCCAAATCCAAAAAGATTTCTAACTGTCACAAAACCCTATAATAAATTTAAAAATTTATAGTTAAATACATTTTAAAAGTTAAAAGTTAATTTATAGTTAAACTCTAACTCTAAACTAGTTAAAAACTAAAGATGCTATTTGATATATACTTTGATGTTTATCCACAGTTTTGGACACCAGTAAACATGTTCTGCCAGCTTTTGAATTGTTGACTTAATAGTGTAACATCAAGAGACTGCACCCACAGAAAATCTGAAAAAATAAAGTCAAAATGAAGCCAAAAGCACTGACATAAATCAATGCTCCATAATACAAAACTGAAATAAAACATTAGTACTAAGAAACAACAAAAGGATAGCACAAAATTAAATAAAAATGAAATGCATTTATAACACTAGCCATTCAGGAGGGACATGTATAGATCACATTAAAACAGCTCTATACTGGTTGACTCAACAAAATACATCTTCATTTACTTATGTGTACAATTTGCTTTTTTTCTCATGCACATACAGTGGTGTGAAAAAACTATTTGCCCCCTTCCTGATTTCTTATTCTTTTGCATGTTTGTCACACAAAATGTTTCTGATCATCAAACACATTTAACCATTAGTCAAATATAACACAAGTAAACACAAAATGCAGTTTTTAAATGATGGTTTTTATTATTTAGGGAGAAAAAAAAAATCCAAACCTACATGGTCATGTGTGAAAAAGTAATTGCCCCCTGAACCTAATAACTGGTTGGCCCACCCTTAGCAGCAATAACTGCAATCAAGCGTTTGCGATAACTTGCAATGAGTCGTTTACAGCGCTCTGGAGGAATTTTGGCCCACTCATCTTTGCAGAATTGTTGTAATTCAGCTTTATTTGAGGGTTTTCTAGCATGAAGCGCCTTTTTAAGGTCATGCCATAGCATCTCAATTGGATTCAGGTCAGGACTTTGACTAGGCCACTCCAAAGTCTTCATTTTGTTTTTCTTCAGCCATTCAGAGGTGGATTTGCTGGTGTGTTTTGGGTCATTGTCCTGTTGCAGCACCCAAGATCGCTTCAGCTTGAGTTGACAAACAGATGGCCGGACATTCTCCTTCAGGATTTTTTGGTAGACAGTATAATTCATGGTTCCATCTATCACAGCAAGCCTTCCAGGTCCTGAAGCAGCAAAACAACCCCAGACCATCACACTACCACCACCATATTTTACTGTTGGTATGATGTTCTTTTTCTGAAATGCTGTGTTCCTTTTACGCCAGATGTAACGGGACACTTGCCTTCCAAAAAGTTCAACTTTTGTCTCATCAGTCCACAAGGTATTTTCCCAAAAGTCTTGGCAATCATTGAGATGTTTCTTAGCAAAATTGAGACGAGCCCTAATGTTCTTTTTGCTTAACAGTGGTTTGCGTCTTGGAAATCTGCCATGCAGGCCATTTTTGCCCAGTCTCTTTCTTATGGTGGAGTCGTGAACACTGACCTTAATTGAGGCAAGTGAGGCCTGCAGTTCTTTAGACGTTGTCCTGGGGTCTTTTGTGACCTCTCGGATGAGTCGTCTCTGTGCTCTTGGGGTCATTTTGGTCGGCCGGCCACTCCTGGGAAGGTTCACCACTGTTCCATGTTTTTGCCATTTGTGGATAATGGCTCTCACTGTGGTTCGCTGGAGTCCCAAAGCTTTAGAAATGGCTTTATAACCTTTACCAGACTGATAGATCTCAATTACTTCTGTTCTCATTTGTTCCTGAATTTCTTTGGATCTTGGCATGATGTCTAGCTTTTGAGGTGCTTTTGGTCTTCTTCTCTGTGTCAGGCAGCTCCTATTGAAGTGATTTCTTGATTGAAACAGGTGTGGCAGTAATCAGGAAATTGAACTCAGGTGTGATACACCACAGTTAGGTGATTTTTGAACAAGGGGGCAATTACTTTTTCACACAGGGCCATGTAGGTTTGGATTTTTTTTCTCCCTAAATAATAAAAACCATCATTTAAAAACTGCATTTTGTGTTTACTTGTGTTATATTTGACTAATGGTTAAATGTGTCTGATGATCAGAAACATTTTGTGTGACAAACATGCAAAAGAAGAAGAAATCAGGAAGGGGGCAAATAGTTTTTCACACCACTGTAACTCATTACCTTCAAGTCTGGTCTCTGTTCTTTATTAGCCAATCTCAGTCTTACTCATGTTCCGACTCTTAGCCTAACAAGTCATTGGCAGACCAGTGTCATTTTAAAGCTATTAAAGTAGATACAGTGCATCCAGAAAGTATTCACAGCGCATCACTTTTTCCACATTTTGTTATGTTACAGCCTTATTCCAAAATGGATTAAATTCATTTTTTTCCTCAGAATTCTACACACAACACCCCATAATGACAACGTGAAAAAAGTTTACTTGAGATTTTTGCAAATTTATTAAAAATAAAAAAATTGAGAAAGCACATGTATATAAGTATTCACAGACTTTGCCATGAAGCTCATAATTGAGCTCAGGTGCATCCAGTTTTCCCCTGATCATCCTTGAGATGTTTCTGCAGCTTAATTGGAGTCCACCTGTGGTAAATTTAGTTGATTGGACGTGATTTGGAAAGGCACACACCTGTCTATATAAGGTCCCACAGTTGACAGTTCATGTCAGAGCACAAACCAAGCATGAAGTCAAAAGAATTGTCTGTAGACCTCCGAGACAGGATTGTCTTGAGGCACAACTCTGGTTACAGAGTTACAGAAAAATTTCAGCTACTTTGAAGGTCCCAATAAGCACAGTGGCCTCCATCATCTGTAAGTGGAAGAAGTTTGAAACCACCAGAACTCTTTCTAGAGCTGGCCGACCATCTAAACTGAGTGATCGGGGGAGAAGGGCCTTAGTCAGGGAGGTAACCAAGAACCCGATAGTCACTCTGTCAGAGCTCCAGAGGTCATCTGTGGAGAGAGGAGAACCTTCCAGAAGGACAACCATCTCTGCAGCAATCCACCAATTAGGCCTGTATGGTAGAGTGGCCAGACGGAAGCCACTCCTTAGTAACAGGCACATGGTAGCCCACCTGGAGTTTGCCAAAAGGCACCTGAAGGACTCTCAGACCATGAGAAACAAAATTCTCTGGTCTGATGAGACAAAGATTGAACTCTTTGGTGTGAATGCCAGGAGTCACGTTTGGTGGAAACCAGGCACCGCTCATCACCAGGCCAATACCATCCCTACAGTGAAGCATGGTGGTGGCAGCATCATGCTGTGGGAATGTTTTTCAGTGGCAGGAACTGGGAGACTAGTCAGGATAAAGGGAAAGATGACTGCAGCAATGTACAGAGACATCCTGGATTAAAACCTGCTCCAGAGTGCTCTTAACCTCAGACTGGGGCGACAGTTCATCTTTCAGCAGGACAACGACCCTAAGCACACAGCCAAGATATCAAAGGAGTGGCTTCAGGACAACTCTGTGAATGTCCTTGAGTGGCCCAGACTTGAATCCGATTGAACATCTCCGTTGAGATCTTAAAATGGCTGTGCACAGACGCTTCCCATCCAACCTGATGGAGCTTGAGAGGTGCTGCAAAGAGGAATGGGCAAAACTGGCCAAGGATAGGTGTGCCAAGCTTGTGACATCATATTCAAAAAGACTTGAGGCTGTAAATGCTGCCAAAGGTGCATCAACAAAGTATTGAGCTGTGAATACTTATGTACATGTGAGTTATCAGTTTTTTTATTTTTAATAAATTTGCAAAAAATTCAAGTAAACTTTTTTCACATTGTCATTATGGGGTGTTGTGTGTAGAATTCTGAGGATGAAAATGAATTTAATCCATTTTGGAATAAGGCTGTAACATAACAAAATGTGGAAAAAGTGATGCGCTGTGAATACTTTCTGGATACACTGTAACTTGGGATAAAGGGTCTTGTGTTCCAACCATTGTATACTGCCGCTTCTGACTAGGATGATTTCTAGCTGCACCCCTGATTAAATTGTGATGGCCTATAATGGCAACAATAATAGAACATTTGCTTCCCATTGTTGTTTAGTTTTCGGATTTGGATGTGTCCCATTTACAATGGACAATACGAAGAAGACAATATGAAATTAATATCAGATTTCTTTTCCACACTATAACCTCTTGTCTGGTTTGAAAAAGTACTGACCCACAAACTATAAGGACTCATATGTGGGTCTCCTTGGCATATCTCTTCTACATATTTAGGCACCCTGCCAAAAACAACATGCCTAAAGCCACATAGCACTTCCTTGGATCTTTATCCAAGATTACACAATTTCTTGGCCTGTTGAATCCCACAAAAGAGGAGGTACAGTAAATCACCTCATAACACGCCTTGTCACAAACTGGTTAATGGGGGGTTACTTGTGTTATTGTTCAGGATGAAACAATCCAAGCTTCCCCTCCTAGTTTCACCTGACAAATGCATTGAATGTTGCACATTGATAGCACTGGCTTGCCTCCTATGATACTTACAAGTTTATACAGTTGTAAAAAAACAAAAATTCAACCTAAGTATATTTGGGAACAACATTTAGTACAGCCTTGGGTATATTCTGCTCAAGTAAAATTTAACGAAAGTCACAAATTTCTGTACAATAAGAGACCCGACCATGCAGCAGCGGCAATGATCATTTAAAACACCTTTAGTATAAAATGTCTTCAACCAGAAATTTAAGGGATATATGCCCTTTTCAAAGTGTCATGAATCATCCTTTTTCCTTTCAGTTTTCACAAAACAACCTTCTTGCATTTAAAAATTCCCTTCTCCTCTTTATCACAAAGAATCTTTGCTCATGTGTGGTTAAGGTTAAAGGGGATATTTTCGTATTCTTTATTTCACACTTTTTGGACCCAGAGGGAATGTTCTTGACCTTATTCTTTTTATAGATGTGATATTAACAGATTCATTTAAATTCCCACAGACTGTCATGGAATATTTTTTTTTCTTCACAAGAATGCGTTATAACGTGATTTTATACAAATTCTTTTGTGAAACATAATGTATACTTCTCAGTAATTTTAATCCTGCTCATTATTTCAAATATGCAGTGCTTTATGAAAGTATTTACCCCATTTCACTTTCAAAATAGACTGATTACTTTGTAATTAAACTCAGACTCTATCTTTTACATGTGAAATAAATCAGTGGAAAAAACAAGAGGAAAACTTTAAAACTAAAATCTTGGATTACAAGATTTCAGAAAAAAATGCATTTGTCCTTTAAGTCAGGTAATGAATGTAAGCCAATAACATTTCTGTGATCATACTTTTATTAAAAGAAACAAATCTAACAAGTGAAGAATTACTACTAATTTTGAATCCAACATATAAAAGAACTTATCACTTTTTCTCAGCTTTGTGAAAAAATAACCAGAGAAAAGCATAAATGATAATTCCAGAGCAGCCATAAGTGAGAGCAGCAGCCCAACAGCCAGGAGTTTAACTAATAATGTGTTAGAGAAAACAGAAAGAGTTAAAAGAACACCACATTACTGACCATCATCCACTCTGCTCCCAGCCCACAGGACAACAAACAAAGAAAAAGGTGTTGCAGGATGTAAGAAAAAATTGATTGTAGTAAAAAGATTTCCAGAGTTAAAAAATGGAGTTAATAGGACATCCAGTGAGAGTCCAGAGTTGCAACTGTGCTATGTCAGTCATGAAGACCAAGGAGTTTGCAACCCAGGGATAATCATTACAAAGAGAATTCTCCTATATATTAAATGTTCTGAACGCTATGTAGTGTAGGTCACACCATCCTACAAATGTGATTGGTGGTCTGCAAGAAAGTCAGTAATGGAGGTGACCCCATGCACTCCACTAAGCTATGTATAAAGATAAGGTGGCAATTTATAAGATATTATTACTCGGAGAAAAATCGTTCATGAGTATTTAAAATGCTTTCTAAAATGTTTGTATGTTAAAGACATAATCAGACAGGATTAGTTTTATACCAGGAGTTTGGTGAAGTTGTTAAATACTGGAGGACCCATATAATTTTAGTCCTGTATAAAATTAGTAACTTTTTAGAAACTGCACGTTCACATCTTATTAAAAATTACAGAACCTTTTAACTTCTATAAACATTCTCTACATAATAACCCCAGGTTAAACTAGTCCTGTGCAAAACTGACATGTCAGTAAAATTCCAATTCTCACAAGGCTAAAATTAACGAGTCCTCTGGTAACATTTACTTTATTCATTAACTGATGTAGAACAAAAAAACTGTTGGTGTTCTCCTTGTTGTACATGTTGAATAACGGGGGTGCGATATCCCCGTAGTCCTGTGCGATGTGCACAGTTTGTTTAATAGCTGTAAGCAGGAGGGAATGGGTTACCCCTTGGAGATGGAAACTGACATATTTTCCTTATAAATGAGGGTTGTTAATATAGTCCAAACTGACTTTACTCATGAGTGGACATACATTAAATTACGGTCCTCTTAAGGCAAGAACTTGGAAATGCTTGTACTGGTGCATACTGGCCCACTTCAGGTACTGACTTTGCCCAACCATCTGTCCGAATAGGGCTTAAAAGTTCCTCCAGATCAGGTCAGGTTGGGGAGCATGCATTGGTACAGCACATTGCCGCACACACTACCACACGATGAAACAGCTCAGGATCCTGGTTGGCAACCCCTGAGGCAGACATGAAGTCCAGTTTGTCCCCCCTTAAATGGTCATCTATCTGCCGCAGCCAGGTGGTATTTGGGCGTCTACTTGCCTGCTCCAGCCACTCGGGTCCGCAACAATGAGGATCCTGCGAGCCAGATTACCCTCTGGTAATCCCGCCACATGGCCATACTGCTATAACTGAGGCTCCCTCACATTGCAGGTAACGTGCCTCATTTGGGACTCCATGAGCAACCACTCATTTGACATAAAGTCAAATCAGCAAAACCCAAGGATTTTCCAAAGAGACACAGTACAGAAGAAGTCCAGTCTTCATCTCAGGTCACTGGATAGCATCCATGTCTCACAACCATATAGCAAAACAGGAAGCACCAGGACTCTAAAGACTTGGACCTTAGTCCTTTTGCAAAGATATCGGGAGCACCACACACCCCTTTCCAGCGACCTCATGACTAATGCTCTACCAATCCATCTACAAACTTCATAGGAAGAGTCACCAGAGACATAAATGTCACTGCATAGGTACGTAAACCTCTCTACCAGGTCAACATTCTCTTCGCAGACTGATACATAGCTAATGGCTGTGCCCAAGAGGTCATTAAAGACCTGGATCTTGGTTTTGATCCAAGACACTCACAAGTCCAGACACTCAGACTCAACTCAGTCTCTCAGGAGCCCTGATCAGAGCCTCCATTGACTCCACAAAGATCACAGCATCATTGGCAAAGCCAAGATCAGTGAATCTTTCTTCACCAACAGATGCCCCACTGCCGCTGGTCCCCATGAAACCTGCCCAACACCCAGTCCATGTGAGCAATGAACAGAATAGGAGCAAGAACGTACCCCTGATGAACCCCAGAATCAACTGGGAAAAACTCAGAAGTTCTGCCTCCACTCTGCACAGCACTCACAGTACCTATGTACATTTTGGCCATGATATCCAGCGACTTAGGGGGTATCCTGAGAAGTCTCAGAATGTCCCACAGGGCAGCTTGATCAACTGAGTTGAATGCTTTATGAAAATTGACAAAGGCTGCAAGGAAGCTCTGGTGATATTTGCATTTGTGCTCCATGAGAACCCTCAGTGCCAGGATGTGGTAGACTTCTTAGGCGTAAAACCAGACTGTTCCGGTTGCTGGTATGTTAGCAAGTGATCACAGATTCTATTGAGGATGACCAGAGCAAGGACCTTACCCAGCACTGAGAACACTGTTATCCTCTTGTAGTTGCTGCAATCCAGATGATCACCCTTCCCTTTCCAGGTATGGACAACAAGTCCCATTCTTAGGCGTAAAACCAGACTGCTCCGGTTGCTGGTATGTTAGCAAGTGATCACAGATTCTACTGAGGATGACCATAGCAAGGACCTTACCCAGCATCGAGAACAGTGTTATCCTCCTGTAGTTGCTGCTATTCAGATGATCACCCTTCCCTTTCCAGGTATGGACAACAAGTCCCATTTTCCAGTCAGTTGGGATGACACCCATCCTCCAAATGGAAGCAAAGATTACTTGTAATGCAAGTAGGACAGCCTTACCACCAGCCTGGAGAAGTTCGCCCCAGAAGCCATAGACCCCTGAAGCCTTCCCTACCCTCAGCTGGTTCACCACCTGTGCAATCTCATTGAGATCACAGCTAATTGAAGGATCAGCCTCAAGAACCATGGACCCAGAGATGTCCAATGTCCTAGCCGAAGGATCAGCTTAAAACAGCTGTTCAAAGTAGCCAGCCCAGAGGATCATAACTGCAGTTTCATCCATCAGGACAGCTTTATCATCCACCCAGACTGCAACTCTCTGAGGAACAGATTCAGATGTGCATAATGCTTTGATTCCTCTGTAAGCAGTACATGGGTCACTAGACCATAAAATGGTGTGTCACTTGCTCACAGATTCCTCTAACAAACCTGCCCTAAGAGCTCTTGCAGCTGTCCTTATCAGTACAGACCAGAGTTGCCATCAAGCTGTGCACTGCGACTCCACCCGATGATATCCAAGGTGCCCTGCGAGATGAACCACCTCCATCTGGGAACACCGGCAACACCAACACAACCCTCTGCAACCTTCAAGGTCTTGTGAAGGAAGTTCTGCCTCTGCAAATAATTAATTTACTCCACCTCCTGTTATAAAACTAATCATTTTCAAAAAATTATTTAAGTTGGCACGGCAGTTCTCTTCCTTATATTATGAAATCTGTCCAACTTAAACATCAAAATGGGTGCATGCATCCAAAAATGCACAATAGGTCAGATCTGTCCTATTTTCAGGGTTGGGACCACTAGATTGGCGTCACCAGGCCCAGCAAACTGCACAGTTCCAAAAATGGAGCTCAGGCTTTTAAACAAAAGAACTCTGAAAATGTTTGCAATAATGGTAATAATGGTAATAATAAAACAATCTGTGTGACTGAAATAAAACAAAGCAAATTCATTTAATTTAAACATTTATTCAAAAGTAGACACAAAGAAGCAGAAATTAGATTTGGCCTTTAGGTCAACGAAATCCATTACAAAATCCAAGAACATTATTCTAATACAGATGCAAAAGTCAGAAACCACAGAATCCAAACATGCACAAAAATCCTTCATTGCCTTATGCATAAATCTCTAGTTCCATTAAGCTTCAAACAATCCACACGCATACCAGCCTAAAAAATCCTCCACGACAAGACTGAATGATTATAGGTCTGTGCTTTGACGTCTGTGGTCATGAAAACTTTTGAGAGGCTGGTGTTAGCTTACTGGAAAGACATCCAAGCTCCCTTGTTGATCCCCCTTCAGTTTGCTTACTGAGCAAGCAGGTCAATGAATGGTGTAGTCAATATGGATCTCCACTACATCCTGCAACACCTTAGCGACTTAGGAACATAAACAAGGATTCTGTTTATAGACATCAGTTTCTTACTTTGTATAATCAATCCGAACTCCTCCACTCACCTAGCTTTCTTCCTCTGACTCCACCTGTCCCTGGATTACCAATTTTCTGACAAAAAACAAACAGCAGTAGAAAATGCTGAAATCCACCTCTAGCTTCCACACAGTCAACACTGGTGCCCTCACTGCTGCTTTCTCTCTATACTAACAACTGTACAAATAACGACCACTCTGTCAAACTTGTCAAATATGCGGACAACACAAGCACTGTAGGACTCGACTCATCAGTAATGATGTTAAGTCCGAATACAGAAAGGAAGTTGAGCAGTTGGTCCTTTGTTGTGGTGAGAACAATCTGAAGCTGAACATGCTCAGAACTGGAGATGACAGTAACTAATATTTTCTCCTTTCATCATACTTAATAATGTGTCATTTGTGGAAACCTTCACTTGAAATAGAAAACCAACATAGATTTTATTATACAAAAAGGCACAGCAGTGGATGTAATTCCTGCAACAGATGAAAGAGTTCAAACTACCACAAGCGCTGCAGATTCAATTCTACACAGCAATAATCAAATCTGTTCTGAGCTCATCCATCACAGTATGTTTTGGATAAGCAACTAAATAAGACAAGAACATGCTACAATGAACAGGCAGGTCTGCAGAAACATCATTGGCACCAGTTTTCTTACTGTACAGGACATGTACTACTCCAGAGTCATGAAATGGGCAGGGAAAATGATCACCAACCCCTCATATCCAGGCCACAATCTCTTTGAATCTCTTTCATTTGTCAGGTGTTATAGATTAAATTATACCAGAAGAAGCAGATATAATAACACATTCTTTACTCAGGCTAGTGTTTGTTCAGTATTATTTAAAACACCTCGTACTCTGTAGGCCTATGTTTACACTTCTTGTTTTCTTCACGTATGCTCTTAACAATTGTGTATGTTTGTTATGTAATTATATTTGGAGTGTTGAAAACAAAGAAAAAATCCTTGCATGTGTTGCTGTCTTGACCAATAAATGTGATTCTGATTCTGACTGGATATGCTTGTTCAATAGTTTGTATCTGTACAAAAGGTACTGAATATTGGCTTGGGTCATTTCTATATCGTCATCAATGTCTTGGAAATCACCATCTTCATTTAAATTAACAATATTTAAAGTTTTAACCCTTACCTTCTTTAAAAGACTGACTGCAGCCAAAATTACTTCTGGAGGTACCTTTCTATACTTTCTATGGAATTGTTCTAATTCCATAAAAATGCTTCAGTGTCTACCACAGACTTGTGTAGAATATGCAGCTCCCTTTGCATGGGGCTACATTTAATTTTATAGTTATCATTTGTTTCGGTGTTCATTTTGTTGTGATTTTGGCTCCAACCAAAAAACAGGCAAGGCCTACAAAAAAACTCACAAAAAAGAGGCTGAAACCGTGACTGGCCTGCCCAAAACAGGTGCCTCACACCAAGGCAAGCCTGACCCAAGGCAAATGGGAGGACTTTCTAGGCCTCAGAATAAAGAACAGGCTTTTTAAGAAATGCCCCAAAATATAGAAAATGCCCCACAAGAGGGAGGGTAACTGCAAATCCCCAGCTTGTAGATGAAAGGGCAAAGATTCTTTACAAATTAAAGATTTATTAACAAAAAATAGGAAAACATAATAAAATGATCAAAAGAGGCAAAAAGGACTTGCCTAAAAAGGCAAACAAGTCCAAAAATAAAATCCAGAAATAACAATTCTTAACCAGAACCAATAAAGTCTGAAAAACCAAACAAAATGGGTAGAAAGTAGCAATACTTATAAGCTCCGAAAACATACATCATGAACCACAAGGAACTCACTTTGCAGCCTCCTTTTAATAGGAATGCGAGAGGGTCCCTAGATCAAAAAATACAAGTAATTTACAATTCCTAGATAATAAAACCACATTGTTAATATCAGTTAGGCAGAATAACTGAAAAAAAAGAGTTTTCAAAATTTTCTTAAACATATGGAGGGAGTCACCAGTCAGAGTGGAGGTGGGCAGCTCGTTCCACCAGTTAGAAGCTTTCATGAATTGAGATTTCATGCCATACCAGAGTCTGGTTGTCAGCAGACCTGAGAGGTGAAGAAGGTGCATAGGACCTCACAAGTGTTTCTATACTGTATATTTTTGAAAAAAGAGAATACATAAAGGTAAAAGGTTGGGACACTAAATGGTTATTGTTCTTGAAAAAATAAGCTTTTGCAAAAATGAGACAGCTGGGGTTGGATCAGGTGCCAGAAAACTGCAAATGACGTCAGGGGTTGTTGGTCTGCAGTTCTCTAGATCTTCAAAGGGAAGGAGAGGGAAGGCATTAGGAGGTAGTGCCAAAAATGAATTGAGGTAGAATTGCAATACTGCAATTGGGAAAAGCCGTTATCACCCATACCAATTTCACAGATTTGTTGGTTAATGTTTGCAAAGAATAATTAGTGAAAACTGATAGTAAAATATTTAATTAACCAGTTATGCCATAATGATGAACATTTAACCTGGGTTCACTGTGGTGGACAAAACTGAAATGGGATGTTATAAAACTTATGGACCCAGTAAATCTCTTATAAAACCAGAAACAAGGTCTTTCATAGGTTAATTTCAGTAACAAATCACACCCCTTCCTCATATATCAAACCATGGTGATTTCACAAGGACTTGAATTCTTCTTTATGAGTTCTTATTAAATCACTTTGTGTCTTTAGAAGTTGAGTCAATTAGCAATTGCCACGATGTCTCTGAGCCACCGCCAACAGCGCACCAACCTCATAGCTCAGTAACTATTCTTAAATCCGTTGGTTAGCCTCAAATATCTCAATTAAGTTGCTTTATATACTTTTGGAATGATTACAGTCTACACAGTCTCCATTGCATTAGAAAGCATGCTTATCTTTTCTTTTTTCTTAAACACTGTATAATGATATTTTGCTTTTCTCAGTTTAATTTCTTGAGGTTTGTGCAATCATATTTTCCTCTTTGTTTGTCTGTTTGCTGATTCTGGTGATTCCTATTTTGGTATTTTATATTATTCTTCATTATTTTATATGTCAAGACTAGAGCAACATTTATTGAAATCATTCTTTTATTAGTATTGTAGCATCTCCAGAACAAGCCCCTCAGGAGACTGAAACCTGTTGGAGGGTGCAGGAATACCAAGAGAAGCTGACTATTAGAATCAGCTCTTTGAGCAACATAGAGGGGGGCACAGATACAGCACTTAGTGAGAGCTTCAATTGTGTCCCGATGTGTGGCCACCAGTGATGTGTGCCCTGGCTTTGGGTCAGCTCATCGAGCTTGGGGATAGTGTTGTACATGAGTTGCCTCTGACCCTGGGTGGCACATATGAGTGGGCAATGGAACAAAGCAGCTATGAGCGCAAGTCACCACTGAAAATTCAAGTGGTGTGGCAGAAGTGACACTAAAGATGAGAAAGGTCCTTTTCACAGCCACTTGTCAACAATTGCCTTAAAGATGCTTATTCCATTCCTCCATTTTTCACACCTCCTCGAGGGTCATTACAGTATTATATGTATTAAGACAACAGACAAATTCAGAAAAAAACTGGGATTGTTTATTTAAACTGTTCATTCTATCAAAGAATAATTCTAAGAATCACTGATAGAAATAACTAAATTCATGGAATATGAGAACCTGCATATACAGTATCAAACAAATACTGCAACACTGATGGCCCCTGGCACTATGCATCAAAAAATATGGTAGGAAAATAAGCTGAATTTCAAAAATTGTAAAAGTGTAATTAAAATTGTTGCATCTACAGAAATTTAATGGGAGGTTTATAATAGCTCCACAAGTGCACCAGGTTCAATGTTCGGAATTGCACTTCTGCTTAAAGTGCCACAGCAAAGCCACAAAAGTGGTAAAATAACCACAATAATAAGAACCACTTACAACACAATAAAATATTTTATAAATAAAATAATTTTATACTTAGCTAGTATGCAAAAATCAGCCAGCATACAGTGCTATGAGTATCATGATTTATGTAAATTTTTCTTTGGCTTAATATTTTTTCATTAGGATCTTGTATTTTTTTCTGTTTCCTTGAATCAATCTGTATTTTGTGAACGGAATCCGGGCACAAACAGGCAGACTTGTTGTTTTCCACCACCACACGTTTATTTACAAATATTTACAGAGTTTGAGTGCACACAAACCCCCAAAGTGCTGGCCACCCAATGCCTTATTCTTTTCGGGCCGCCTCCTTGCCTCCTCCAGCAAGCTCAGTCCTTCCTTCTCTCCCGACTCCAGCCCCGAATGAAGGGAGGCGGCCCCTTTTATTCACACCCGGATATGCTCCTGATGCTTCCCGGCAATCTCCCACCGACACACCCCCGTGTGGTGGAAGTGCCAGCTGTATCCCCGGAAGCGCTCCGGGTGTCCCTGCTCCTCTTCCCCCCAGCACTTCCTGGTGTGGCGGAAGTGCTGAGGTCCAGGGTTCCCAAGGCATTGGGGCACCCCCTGGCGGTGACCACGGGCCCCTACAGGGTTGGGCATCCAAGCACTCTACCCGTGACACCCAAAACAACCAGGGTGGCACCCCCATGTGGTCCAAGGCAGGCGCATGCCCTCTCCCGGTCCTCCAAGGCGTCCCGGATGGGTCGTCCCTGGCATCCCTGACAATTTAGATAAGAATGGAATCATGAGACAGTTTGTGAATTTAAGCACAGGCAAAGGGCAACAGCAGAAAGACAGTACTATAGTAAGCAAGCCCAGACTATGAAAACAAAATCTTAAATCAAAAGACCATAGCGGAGGAGTCAAAAAACAAAATAATATATAAATAGAGTCGAAACATAAGATAATAGTTATACAACAACAGTAATATTTATTTATATGGCACATTTTCATACTACAATATAGCTCAAAGTGCTTTACAAGATAACAAAAGATTGTCACAAGAAGGGTAAACAATTATATTAAAGAATATACAATAAAATAATAACAATAAAAACAAAACCAAAAAGTCCAGTAAGACTGGAGAAAAAAATAAACAAAATCTGCAGGGGCTCCAAGACCAAACGTTTGCCATGCTGGGCATTCTACCTAACATAAACATTCCTAAATCAAACCTCTTAGTTTTCATGCTTCACATGATAGGATTTGATGAAGATGGTCTTGTGGACAGTTGAGACATCCACCTTCATTTCAGCATATCAGGGGGCTACATGGCACCTTGATCAGGTGGTGGTGCTACAGATCGACAACATTAAAGACCCATAAAGGATCAACAGAGAATAGTGGGGATTAGTAAAAATGTGCAACTTCCTGAAGAATATCATAATTCTGTGCCCATATAGTCTTTTAAGAATACAACTGAAGGGTATATGAAAATGCCAAATTTAATTAATGAGGTTTTAGCGATTTTGTAAAAATGTTCCACAGTTTTAGCCTGACAACATTGTAGTCAAACAACAAATGAATCTTTTGCCAAAAATGAGTTTGATACAGTAATTAGAATGCTATTTTTTTGTTGTATCCAGAAACTTGGACAAACCATAAACTGCATGACTGCCTGGCAAAACAGAATGTGCAAAATGATGGCTGTTACAATTAGAACAGTCTTTATTCATTTTAGAGCTTTTAAGGATGATATTTTTTTTAAATAAGAATGTGTCAAATTAGGGGAATTGATATTTAAGGAGGGCGGCATGGTGGCGCAGTGGTAGCGCTGCTGCCTCGCAGTTAGGATACCCGGGTTTGCTTCCTGGGTCCTCCCTGCGTGGAGTTTGCATGTTCTCCCTGTGTCTGTGTGGGTTTCGTCCAAAGACATGCAGGATAGGTGGATTGGCGATTCTAAATTGGCCCTAGTGTGTGCTTGGTGTGTGGGTGTGTTTGTGTGTGTCCTGCAGTGGGTTGGCACCCTGCCCTGGATTGGTTCCTCCCTGTGTTGGCTGGGATTGGCTCCAGCAGACCCCCGTGACCCTGTGTTCGGATTCAGTGGGTTGAAAAATGGATGGATATTTAAGGATTTAAAATCTAACATCTGTGGTGGGCTGGCACCCTGCCCAGGGTTTGTTTCCTGCCTTGCACCCTGTGTTGGCTGGAATTGGCTCCAGCAGACCCCTATGACCCTGTAGTTAGGACATAGTGGGTTGGATAATAAAGGAAGATATTCAAGAGAATTTGAAAAATATTATACCTTCCACTAGTCCGATTGGTGTGGGATTTTTTCTTTTCACAGAAAAAAAAGAGTGGGCGGATTAAGACCTTGCATTGATTACCTGAATTAAACCAGATAACCATTGAGAACAACTGTACACTTTTACTCATCTCATCTCTACTTGATCAAGTCACTGGTTCCACCTTTTTTATTGAAATACAGGGTGGCCAATATTTATGTATATGATTGAAAAGGCATCATTGTCAGGAAACTGACAATATTATTATCAAGTAACATAATGGGAACATAAACATTAAGAACCTTAAATGTATTTTCATTTCCTGTTCTCCATGGCGTGGTCCACCAATGTGCCATCCAGATCAATACACGCCTAAAGACGAAGAGCAACATTGTCACAGGAAGCTTGGCACATCTGTACTGGTATCCTCTGAAATTCTTCTGTGACAGCTGCACATTGTGGATGTGATGTTGATACACCTTGTCTTTTAGGTAACCTCACAGGAAAAAGTCGGGTGGGTCCAACACATCGTTACTTCCATTCATAGGCTACACAGTAATGCCATTTTTGATACTTTTCAAGCAGTAGTTTAAATGCTACAGCCTGTAAAGCATTATATATATAAATATGGGCCACTCTGCAGAGTTCCACAGCACGTACAATTTAATTAGGGGAAGAGACAAATGAAAAATCAATGTTATACTTAGAATTTTTCAAGTTCAAATCACCAAAGCAAGACTACTAATCCTAACAAAGGTGCCCATATCACAAACAAAACCACGCTGCTGCAAAATGTTTTTACTTTTAAAAGTTATTAAAAATATGTCAAAAAAATGAATCCATTGTGTTCCTCATTCTTCCAAACATTGAAAATGACACCTTAGTCCAAGGAACGACTGCAAAAAATGTGAATACAACTGAGATCTTGACTTTACCATTCTGTGGTTTTCATTTTTTCTGAGAGTGTTTTTTATTCCGATATATTATTTGTCAGTGGCACATTATCTGTGATGTTGCCATGTTGTGGCTTGTTTGCTAAGAAGCTATCATTTGTTGCAATAGTTGCGACGCCTGGAAATCACAGTGCATGACATTGTTTGTGCAATGCTATTTAGGCCAGAAGCAGGCATCAGTCTTTATCAAGGAATGTAGCTTTAAGCACAAAATCATTATTATGTTCTTTACTTGTTAAGCCTTCAGTATTCTGACTTTCTTGAAAGGTTTCCAAGACTCAGATTTTTAGGTACAGTTGTGCTTGAAAGTTTGTGAACCCTTTAGAATTATCTACTGTATATTTCTGCATAAATATGACCTAAAACATCATCAGATTTTCACTTAAGTCCCTAAAGTAGATAAAAAGAAACCGGTTAAACGAATGAAACAAAAATATTATACTTGGTCATTTATTTATTAAGGTAAATGATCGAATATGACATATTTGTAAGTGGCAAAAGTATGTGAACCTTTGCTTTCAGTATCTCGTGTGACCCCCCTTTGCAGCAATAACTGCAACTAAACGTTTCCAGTAACTTTTGATTATTCCTGCACACCGACTTGGAGGAATTTTAACGCATTCCTCCATATAGAACAGCTTCAACTCTGGGATGTTGGTGGGTTTCCTTACGTTAACTGCTCGCTTCAGGTACTTCCACATCATTTCGATTAGATTAAGGTCAGGACTTTGACTTGGCCATTCCAAAACATTAACTTTATTTTTCTTTAACCATTCTTTGGTAGAACGACTTGTGTGCTTAGGGTCGTTGTCTCATTGTTCTCTGATATAATTCAGAATTCATTGTTCCATCAATGAAGACAAGCTGTCCTGGCCCAGATGCAGCAAAACAGGCGCAAACCATGATACTACCACCACCATGTTTCACAGATGTGATAAGGTTTTTATGCTGGAAAGCAGTGTTTTCCTTTCTCCAAACATAACGCTTTTCATTTAAATCAAAAAGTTCTATTTTGGTCTCATCCGTCCACAAAACATTGTTCCAATAGCCTTCTGGTTTGTCCACGTGATCTTTAGCAAAATGCAGATGAGCAGCAAAGTTTTTTTTGGAGAGCAGTGGCTTTCTCCTTGCAACCCTGCCATGCACACCATTGTTGTTCAGTGTTCTCCTGATGGTGGACTCATGAACATGAACATTAGCCAATGTGAGAGAGGCCTTCAGTTGCTTAGACACCTTACACGCCTTGCTCTTGGGGTGATCTTTGTTAGTCGATCACTCCTGGGGAAGGTAACAAAGGTCTTGAATTTCCTCCATTTGTACACAATCTGTCTGACTGTGGATTGGTGGAGTCCAAACTCTTTAGAGATGCTTTTGTAACCTTTTCCAGCCTGATGAGCATCAACAACTCTTTTTCTGAGGTCCTCAGAAATCTCCTTTGTTCGTGCCATGATACACTTCCACAAACATGTGTTGTGAAGAGCAGACTTTGATAGATCCATGTTCTTTAAATAACACAGGGTGCCCACTCACACCTGATTGTCATCCCATTGATTGAAAACCCCTGACTCTAATTTCACCTTCAAACTAACTGCTAATCCTAGAGGTTCACATACTTTTGCCACTCACAAATATGTAATATTCGATCATTTTCCTCAATAAATAAATGACCAAGTATAATATTTTTGTCTCATTTCTTTAACTGGTTTCTCGTTATCTACTTTTAAGACTTGAGTGAAAATCTGATGATGTTTTTGGTCATATTTATGCAGAAATATAGAAAATTCTAAAGGGTTTACAAACTTCCAAGCACAACTGTACAGTATATATTGGGTTTAGTCACGCAATTCGTTAGACTGTCTGGTATCAACTTCCGCTAGTCTATTGTTTATGTTTTCTTCTCTTCATTCTGTTCTCTTTGTCCTAATAGCCTGCTTAATTTGAAGTAATGACAATACAGTGTCTTTGACCTAAAAAAAGAAAATGAGCAACACCAAGATGAAACCGGTGTAAAAAACATTTACAGTCTGCGGTTATAGATTTGAAAAAGCAAGTCTTTGATGTTGGCTTTTGCTTTTCAACAGTTAGTAGAAGAATTTAATAATCTTCGGCTGAGAGCTGACTCAGTTATCTGTGTAGCCCCTCAAGCCTTTAGACCAGCTGTGTGAGAACAGCGAATACTTCATCTCCCATAGTTCTCATGTGATGAAAGGAAGTGTGGGGATTTTTTTAATCACTGACAGTGTGTGTTTGATTAACAGCATCAGACGTACACTACTGATAGGGCAAACATAGGTTGCACAATTTCGCTGTTATGCCTCTAGAATGGTCATTGCCCTTTGTAATTCAAATCACCCAAACTGTTTTCCTTAACTTTTGAGAGACATTAGAGCATTTTTGATCTTTCAGGATATGCAGAAATGTCAGGTTATTAGATATCAAATGGGGAAATAAATCATTAATAATGTCATACACATGCACCTGTGTATTGGGAGAAAACCATTCTTGTGTTTGACAAAGTCTCTTTCACCAGTGAAAAGACAATGCGCTCATTAGCCAAGGTGAGAGTTTTGCACATTTTTACTGTTTAATAAAGAATTTAGATAATTAATAACCTCTTTAAGCAAGAAAATGATAGCAAATTTATCTGGATGCCCAAAGCTCAATTTTCCTTTGAGTTGTTGAAGAAATTATTCTATCAGGCCCTATTTTGTGTTATTCAAATCCATCATAGCAATTAGGATTGGAAGTTTCTAGGATGGGACATTATGGCCTCAAAAACTCCCAGACACTGGAAACACAATTTGTATGCCTTTTACCGAAAAAAATAACAACTGAACAGAAATATGATATGCAGAAATGAGAACTTTTGGCCAACAAATTAGCCTTAGAGAAAGGTATCAATAGCTTGAGAGAACCAAATTTTTGTAAGGTTCTTTATGCAGATCACAAAAAAGAGACAGGACAGGTTAAAACTTACACAGAAATTCTTAAATATTTACCTAATTTGAAAAGCATACTCTTTTCTACTTCTACCAGTTTGATAGTGTGTTTTTACCTCAGATGAATACACAATAAATAAGAAAACTCTACACTTCTGGAATTTCTTATTATCTCCAATATTCCTTACCAAACGACGTATGGCAATGGAAAGAAAGGAATTTCTGGACCAATTTGTATTGGCTTTTAAAGCAGCTATCCTCTGTGATTTACCAAAGTGTATTTACTGTGAGATGATTTCCAGTCTTTTCAACATTGCTGTCTGACACACATTTACCAAATCATCTACGTCAGCCCAAATAACTTTAGTAACATGTTTGGTGATCTGCTGGAGCTTTTTGAAATGTTGGTCTGCCAGATTACTAAATCAGGCAGAGGAGCTGAAAGTGATAAGAGACTGGATCACATCATGATAAAAGGACAACATGAGGTCCTTCACCACTTTAAACAGTCCGAGTTTACAAAGGGGAAATAAGTCTTGTATTTAGAGTATATGTTTTTTGAATTTATACTCCAAATAAGATTCTTATCTAGGATAGTTCATAAGTATTTATATTCAGACAATAGATAGTTCTTATTTATGTCTTCTTTATTCTCTATAAAGATATACTTGCTCCCAAATGGTTGTGCTCCTTCCACCTTTAAATCCCAGCACATTTCCACGGTAGCTCATACCCTGTTGTACTCAAGTTCTGCGCTCGGTTTTGCAGATTGGCGGCACCCAGCGTCAAAGCGATGCTACTGTTCCTGTGTGGTTTTCCTTTCTTTTTTATATTCACATCCCTGATGTGGCTTTATAAATACACTGAAATTAAGCTCATATTGTTTATTAGTTTAATGCATTGTGACAGATAGGGGGCGCTATCGCTCCCTTGAACACCTGTCCACGAATCCAGACACCAGGTAAAAGTCCAATAGTTGACTTTATTAAATCGCCTCAGTGCACAAAGCACCCTCTCCTCCACTATACTCATACAATTACAATAATAAACACTATAAACCAATCCTCCGACTCCCAGACGCGTTGCCACCCTTCCACCCAGCTCAGCTCGCCGTCTGGGAGCTCCTACAATCCTTTTATTGTCCCTGACCCGGAAGTGTTCCAATCCCCAGTCCATGTGATCTTTTATCACTTCTGGGTCAGATAAAAAGTCCTTTTCTTCACCCCGGAGGCACGTTATTCCCCTTGTCCATGTGACACGGACATACTTCCGGGGCGTAGGGTAAATAACCGTTGTTCTTCCCTGCAGCGTCACCTAGTGACCCCCATGGCATCCAGCAGGGCTGTGTATAAAAACTGCAATGTCCATGATGCCCTGCTGGTCTTCGGGGAACCTCCATACAGCAGGGATGGCTCCACCTGGCGGCTTGGGGGTATTGGCCGGGATAAACGGCCGGCCATACACCACAGCATCTAATTGTAATTAACCTGTAACAATATAATGGTCCACAGAATGGTCAAACTATTCCAAATACCATAGCTGCTTTAGCACCATTTTCTTCTTTTTCTTTCAGCTGCTCCCAAAAGGGGTTGCCACATTGGATCATCTTTTTCCATATTACTCTCACTGCACCACTCTGAGTATTTATATCACTGTATCTGAGTGTGAATCACAGCTGTACAGCAGCTGATTGGAAAGAGAATTATTGCTATACAGCATCAAGCACATGCTGCTTCAGCCATGCTATCTATTGAGCTGTTGTCATACGGCAAACGCTTCAGAGCCTTTCCTCGCGATTCATAAACAGTTTCATCCCAAGAACTCACACACTCAATCAAGTACATCAAGTGCTTATTGTAGAACTGTTTGTACTTATAAGTACAATCACCTCACTGTAAACTTGCAATACAGTTATAATATTGCACAACCTGAGCCACTTTATAAAGCGCGTATTACATATGATGACGATATAATTTTTAACATGAAATGCAGCAAAATATGTTTAATATATTATATAGATAAAACTTTAACTTCATTTAAATAATCTATATTGTTAATAATTAAACATGTGAGGACACGGTGCCGCAGCATTCGTTCACGGATTGTTCGCTGTATATTTGCTGGGGCTGGTGCAACACTAGATGGATGGATGGATCAAATAATTAAAAACGTGCTACAAAGATATTTCAATATTCCTTAAAACTTTTGAAGAATCGCTGTTCTAAGCTTACAGATGGCTTAACGTCTATTACAGAGCTGATTGTATGGCGATTGGTTACTTGGAGAAAGAAAAGGAAGGACAGGAATTGGAGGTTAGTACGTTTGAAAGACACAGTACTGCTTCAATAAAGTATTTCATCGAAGGTCACGCATGGCTCAGCAAGCATTTTGCGTGAGACATGAACAACCACTGCGCTACCATGTTCCCATGTTTAATAACATGCTTTAACTCCTATCATCATGAAAATGATATCACATATACATCTGAGTATTTGAATTGTTCAGAGAGCTGTAACATCACAAATGTAATGGATTCTGTGTCCTGTCGGAGAAAGAGAAAGAACGGAAGCACATAGTGATTCACACACATAGAGCACATAGAAGATCATATACAAAACAAAGCATTTAATGTGCTACTTTAGTTACGATGGGATTTGAGAAACTAATAAATTAAACAATTTTAAGATAAAGTTTATGATGTTCTGCTTTAATGACAAAATAAACTACTTGAATAAAGTGGAAATTTTGAGATTAAAGTTGACATGTGGTGCTTTTTTCCCCACTGTGTGCCTTTCATATGACACTCAGATGGTGGGCTACGACTTGCCTTTTCACTCACAGAAACTGAGCTTAAAGGCTATTTATATTGATTTGCATATTCAAAGAGGCATAATTCTGGGAGGAGTTGGGGTGGGGCAGAAGGCGTGTGCACGTGCGTTAATTTTCACGCTGACCGGGATTTATGTAGTGGAAGAACATGGAAGTTGGCAAACACACAGATTTATGCATCTGAATTTTTTTGTGCGTAAGCACACTTCGGCTTTTGTGCTTACGTCATGTTATAGTGCAAATTCTACACATGGCGTTATGCATTAGGCCCCAGTCTTTCCTGCCATTTCTTAGTGGTTCTTGGTGAAAGTACCTGCAGTCCACATCACGCTCGGAAAGTCAGTAAGATTAACACAGCTGTTGGTTGTCGTGCTTTTATTGCTCTGCATTTTGTTTTCTGCAGCTGTTGTCAGAGTGTGCAGAGGTTTGGAGTGTTAAGTGTTATGGAGGCCCTAAGGTTGAGCAGGTCAGCAGTTGTGGTGCCACCCTTTGTGGGATTCTCTATTGCTGTAGAGTATTAATACTTTTTATAACTTGAAAATAATATTGGCATAGTACAATAAGACAATCAGTGGCTTAACATGAAGGTTTTTTTCATTTTTTATATTTTGGCTCTAATACTGTAAAAAGAAAGAAAGAAAGAAAGAAAGAAAGAAAGAAAGAAAGAAAGAAAGAAAGAAAGAAAGAAAGAAAACCCTTCCTAGAAATTCCTGTAAACAAAGACCCAACTCCCAGCATTTCTCCTGACAGAGCACAAGAAACACCTTCTCTCGGAAGTACACAGAATAACAAAGGAAACAAAAAGTAAGAAAACACAACAAAATTTAAAAGCCCTGTAATATAACAATAGTAACAGAAATAACATGAAAGGGTAATATTTCACAAGCAGGTTTTGTTTTGGATATGGGTGCAAAGCCCATTAGACACAGACCACAGTGACGCACTGAATACTGAATGAGCTTCACCACTGTCCACATAACCTGCACTGTGAGTATAATTGTTCCAATTTCCTTTCAAGATGACTTATTTTTATTTGTTCATTATCTAAAACTTTTCTGTCAAATCAGTTGGCTGAGCAATATGCCACAAAAACGTTTACCTTAAGTTCTGAGCAGTTAAAGGTTTCAAATGTTATCAGAAGAAGGGAGGATCTAGTGCCTTCTGGGAAATGTTTGCTGATGGGGGTGGTACTGAAGAAAGAATTCCAGTGGTCTCAGCCCACGTATTGGCTGACCACAGTCTTCACTGCAATTTTCCATCTTCCCTAACACAGGCCAATGAGTGGGTGGGCATGGTGGCTATCATACCAAAATATTTCCAAGTGGGGACCAAGCATATGGTGCCGCTGAGACCCTGGGTGTGCTCCAGTGGTACAAACCGACATGAAAATAAAAACAGAAAAGAAAAAAAACATTTTTTACAATTTGGCTCTAATACTGTAAAAAGAAAGAAAGAAAGAAAGAAAGAAAGAAAGAAAGAAAGAAAGAAAGAAAGAAAACCCAGTCCAACATTTAATATTCTTCTAAAAACTATTTAGTATAATTCAAGTTCTAATGTACTAAATGCTAAAGGTGTTTTAAAAATCAGAACAAATTTGTTTGTAAGTAAGCTGAAGTGGATGAACAAGCATTTAACAGGATGGTAAAAAGAAAAAATAGTATCGGCAGCCAATCGGGTGAAAAAAGAAAAATGATTACGAGCCCACATCTGCAGTAAGGAATGATGAGGACTTTTATTTATTTTTTAAATAGATAATATTTATATATCAATAAGGGACATTTCATTTTTTATGGAAGTTCAAGAAATATAGCAAACAACACCAGCCCCCTTCAAACACAGGCAAGAAATGCAAAAAAGTAGAAAAACATCAAACTTAGCTGAAGTGGATGAACAAGCATTTAACAGGATGGTAAAAGAAAAATAGTATCGGCAGCCAATCGGGTGAAAAAAGAAAAATGATTACGAGCCCACATCTGCAGTAAGGAATGATGAGGACTTTTATTTATTTTTTAAATAGATAATATTTATATATCAATAAGGGACATTTCATTTTTTATGGAAGTTCAAGAAATATAGCAAACAACACCAGCCCCCTTCAAACACAGGCAAGAAATGCAAAAAAGTAGAAAAACATCAAACTTGGCTAAAGATAAGAGATCACACAGTGAGGCATTATAAAGACATATATATGTAGGTATAAAAGAGCCCCAGAAGCATTTCTTGACACACCTCTGCTGAATAATTCATACACTAAAAGTTCTCAATGTTAGTGTGGCAAAGATTGTATGGGCAGCATCATTCATAATGGTCATCAGTTTCATCTTCATTCTCTGCTCTGTGCTACCTCTAGCAAGTTGAGAGTGTGTTCCATAACTGAACCAGTCTTCCTATTCAGCATATTAATTTGGTGGGCCTCTCTTGAAGTGATGTTACCGGTTAGGACGCCAGAGCATAGAAAATCACACAGGCTAAACTCAAAGTTGCAGAAGATGTGATAGATGTCACTACCCAAATTAAATGAACACAGTCTTCTGTAAAAAAAAGAGTCTCTCTGCCATTTCTTATATAGCTCTTCTGTGTTAGTAGAACAGTTTTTCATTACTGTGGACCCACAAGTACTTGTAGCAGTCCATCACTTCCATGTCTACTTCTTGGATAGGCTCCTTGGTGCAGAGAAAATGGTTTTGTTGTTTAGTTGCTAGACAATTGTTTCTGTACCAAGAAGCAAAGTTCTCCACCTGACTCCTATTCTCTGGCTCACCCCCCTTGCCAATACACCCCACTAGTGTAGAATCATCAGTAGCATTACTTTGGGTTATATTTATAATCCGAGGTTTAAAGTTTGAGCATAGAATGTGACAGGATTATTCCTTGTGGTGTATCCTGTGTTTCTCACATCTGTATCAGAAACACAGTCCTTGAGTCTCACAAACTGTCATCTAATGAACAGAGAGTCCATTATCCAGGATACTATAGTCTCATCCACATGCATGTCCTTGAGTTTAACCCTTAACAGTTATGGCTGAATGGTACCAGAGGTGCTGCAGAAATTAAAAACCATAATCCTCACAATGCTACTAGCTTTGTCCAAATAGGAGTATACATCTTGGAGCGCACAGATAATTGCATCTTCCACTGCAGTCTTTGTCTGATAGGCAAACTTTATGGGTCCAAATGGTCCTTCACAAGAGGACTCATATAGTCCAGGACTAGCTTCTTGAGGGTCTAAATAATGTGGGGCATAAGGGCCATTGGTCTGTTGTCGCTACATGTAGAGACGCCTACCGTCTTTTAAACTTGAACAATACAGACTGTTTCCCACAACAGTAACACTTTCTGATACCTTAATGTAGCCTCCTCAGTTATCTCATCATATGCAGAGATATGATGTTTTCTGCATGTGGAAAAACCTGTATGGCGGTGGACTTGGTGGATAGCTCTTGGTATAGTGGCAGCAGGGCAGTACTCTTTATAAAATAGAGACTGTACACCCCTGGCCAAACTTATTAAAGCCATTCAGTCTCAATGACACAAAACAAAGCAGCTTTATTATATGGTGTAAGCACTGCTTCCCAAAGACTGTGAAGTTATATGTGTACATAAACTATTCCTCAAACTTGCAAAGGCAAACGGAAAGAAGTTGATTTTTTAAACTAGCAGTGTTTATAATATAACATAAATAATAAATATCATAGTTGTTGATATTTGAAATATATTGCAGTACATTTCTGATAGCCAAGCAGAGGGGGATTAATAAGCACACAAACAAAGCCCGAGTTTATTGTTGTAGTAGTGATGATATAAAAAGGACAGACAGTCCATTATCATTATTAAAAAAAAGAGGGAAGTTCAGTACACTTAGATTAAAAGAGTAAAATCTACTTACATGTTTCTATAATTCACCAAAATTTTATCAACTTCAGCAATTATAAGTATCAAGTGCACTGCACAGCAAAATAAAACTTTGGCAAAGCATTAAAGTTTAAATATAAGGAGTGTGTGCTGAAAGCATAACAGAGTTTATTGATATTTTTAATTCATTTTTAGAATTACTTCTTAGGAATAACTAGTCAATGTTCTCCAAAAAAATCCCATATAATACATAAAATTATTTATATACTTTAACACTAAAATTATTGCACATTTAGGAATACAAATGCTTGTAAAAATCTACTCTATATATATAAAATCCTAAGCCTAAAAGTGCAATGATTTTGTTTGTTTTTACGTGACATTTTTATGTCACTTTTTTGTCACGCTTTAAATCTACATATATACAGTATGTTTGGTATCATTCTTTTCAGAGTTTATCGAATTTTAATGTGATGTTGTTAGATTTTCAGATTCTTCTTCTGTTTTTAAATTATAATCTAAATAATATCAAAAACTCACACCCCTCGAGACAAGACTTTGTGCTAAGAGATTTAACTACACCCAGGGCTGGAAATAAAACACAAAGAGTAGGACAGCTGCTGTATAGGAATTTAAATGTTCAAAGCACCATGCGAGATGCAGATCACACAGTAGCAGAAGCAGCAAGCCAGCAGCTGATCGAGCAAAGAGGAGGTAAAAAAATGTTTATTTGTTTTCCATTGTATCACCGTTTAAGATGGGGTGTCCGAGGAGTGATTACATCTCCTTGGGGTGCGTTCAGCCCCCCTCTTTACAACATGAACAGCAGAGACGCGAAGTGGCTAACGCGTAGCGCAGGCCAGGGGGCTAGCGAGTGAAGCGAGCAGGGGGCGAACGCTCTAATATGTATATATTTATATTTTAAGTAGTATTTTAACTGCCAGTATCAGTTCATTGTTTCAAAGTTTTTAAGTATTATATTACTTGTTTTATTGCCATTGACACACAATGACTCTGTATTGCAACACTGAATGTTTGTAGAAAACAGCACATGTAATAGGAAAATATCATGGTACTTTCTAACCACTTTATTTGTTTTTTTCTCGTATTATATTGAAAAAATACAAAACTCAACCACTAAGCGCTTTTCTATATTTTAATGAATGGTCTATAAATAAAAGAAAAACTTATAAAATACTTATTAATGCTTTATATTTAGAAACATTTAATGTCTACTAAGCCAATATACTGGTTTCAAATTGAAATTGTTTACTCTAGTGATAATGAGAGTGTCATTTTATTTGTTTACTGTGTTAATTGTATTGATAAAAATTAATCTACTGACCTGTAAATCTGCATTTCTAGTCAAGTATTGTTGACATTAAATTAGCTCCAAGGATAAGCTATGATAACAGGCAGCACCATTGTAAAAAAGGTGCCTGTTTAGTGCCTAATGTATTAATGAGGTGCACTTAGCAGATACAGTCATGTGAAAGAGTAAGTAACTTTTTCAACAGGATCAGGAAAACACAAGACCTTTATGTAAATCCATGCATACAGATAAAGGTGATATATTTGAACAAATGACACATAAAACTGATGTGTATTCATTCCTATAATCTAAGTTAACAAAAATGCAGATTTGCCACATGGATGAAGTAAGTACACCCCTACATGTATCACCATTTCAAATCCATCACATTTGAGTTAGGTGCTCCTGATTAAGTACCTTCGGTTAGAACCTCTTTAGGGAGTATGCAGATTGGACCTGTCATATTTAAAACAAAGATCTCTACTGTAGTGTCTGGCATCTCTTTGCTTTTGATGTGTGTTGCATTATAATGGCTCTCTGAGGCCCTCAGAAAGAAGGTTGTGAACGCCTATAAGTCTGGCAAGATTGCCAAATTGATCGAATTCAGTCATTCCAAATTAAAGAAAATCATCTACTAGTGGAAGTCGACTGGTAATTTGTCCAGGACTGGCCAACCCAGAAAATTCAGCCCAAGAACTGTCCATTTGAAACCATAAGAAGTCTCCAAGAACCCCAAAATTTCATTGTTGGGGTCTGCAGGTAACTCTTGCAAAAGCTGACATCAAAGAGCATGCATCGATAATCAGAAAAAGGTTTGCCATAAAAAAGCCTTTGCTGTCTTAAAAGAACATTAGAGCAACAATACAGTTCACCATTGAACATACAGGAAAAGACCAGGCTTTCTGGATGAATGTGCCTTGGACAGATGAATCAAAGATAGAGTTGTTTGGTCTTGCAACAGTAGACAAAACAAAGCAGAAACAGTATTTCAATAGAAGAAGGCAATATCAGCTTCTGAAGCCAAGATTGTACTTACTTTTCTCTAGGAAGACCATACAAGAGCTGCTTTCTGCTATAAATGACTTTATTTTGACACCACACATCATCAGCAGCTGACACACGGTTTAATATTTGTCTAAGCACACATTTTTCAGATCATTTTTTTGTTTGAGGAATACATATTTATATATATTGTGACAGTTTAGGGCTCTCTCGCTCCCTTGATGCCTTAGACACCAGGTCAACCACCAGTGAAAAGTCCAATAACAAGATTTATTACAAAAATAAAGTGCACAAAGCACGCTCCTCTCCACTATTCTCAATACTCAAATACACAATTCTTAAATAAACCAGTCCTCCACTCCCAGACGCTTAGCCACCCTGCCTCCCAACTCAGCTCATCCGTCAGGCAGTCTATGTGACTTTCTATCACTTCCGGGTCAGGTAAAAACTCCTTTTCTTCATCCCGGAAGCACGTCATTTCTTCTGTCCATATGACTGGGACGTACTTCCTGGGTGTTGGGAAAATAGTCTCTGGGCCTCCCTGCAGCGATTCCTGCCGGCCCCCATGGTATCCAGCAGGTCTGTGCATTAAAACTCCATAGTCCCTCAGTCTAGCAAATCCACAGCATGAACTCACCTCTTCCTCCAGGGCTGATATAAATAAGTCATCACCGTCACCAGCTTAGGGTCCAAAGAGACCTCATCTGAAGAAGATGCCACACCCCAGTGCTGTCTTTTTTTTCTCCTTATGATTGATTTGTTTTGTTGCCACATTTTTCCATCATTTTTACAAGTTTCAACATTGGCACCCCAACTCTTTATGGTTGTCACATAATTGCAACAAACTGGCCTGGTGTAGCATGGGTTTAATTTAATATCCAAGAACACATTTGTTTGAATAATTATTGACTTCAGCAGAAAGGCATGTGAGTTTGAAACTTGTTACAAAACTCATGTAGCATTTTACTAGGGACTGACAAAAAAGTGTTAAATACAAAAGATTGTCAATGATGTCTGGGAATCACATTAGTACAGGCCTTTCGCTATGTTTAGGTTCTTGTTATATTTTTGCAGCTTTTCACTGATTTTATATTTTCACTAATTTGTTGTGTTTAATTTGTGTAATTATTATTGTCATTTTTGTCATTTTAGATTGTTGTGTTTTTCATGAATGCAGTGATGCTGTTGATATCAAGTGAGCCGTTGTAAAACCACTGCCTACAACCTTGCGTATGATAATTAAAACCAAAAAAGGCGACTTCATACTGCAGCTTTTTCCCATTTTTTCACGTATAAGTGACACAAATCTGATGTTGTTGAAGAAGTGTGATTAGCAAAAAAAGATAAGAAATCAGAACTTTTCTGAAAGGATTTATACTGCTCTTATAACAACTGTTTTGTATTGAAAACTTTCCCATTGTGCTTTCACCAGTCCTTTGGGCTTCTTGTTTCTATGTACAGAACACCTGTAGTCATAAATGCACACACATCAGCGGCCCTGATCTTTCGTTTCTTGTTTCTCTTCCTTGCTATCATGACCCTACTAAATCACAGACGTTCTGCACTGAAACAATGAAAGTAGAGCAGCAACCAACATCTGTCCCGAAAAATTGTTTTATTCATTTTGCACATGTGGAGCACATTCAGGATAGACATCTGTACGCCTATCAGATTTGGATAAGTTGCAAAATTAATCTGAGCAGTCAAAAAAAAAAAAAAATCTGATCCAAGACAAAAATCAGGGTATAGCCACTATCAGATGCAATGTGAACATAGCTTTAAGTAACTTGCCCTTCTTCAGGCAATGGCTGCTTTATGTTCAACAACAGCATACAGAAAATGTCAGATGTGTGAACACGCTAAATATGGGAACGGTAAATCAAGGTTTCATTGTAAATACTTTTTTCTGGGAGGGGCCACCACCTCCGTTCTTGTGGTGGACACGAATTTTGTGCTGTACAAGTGGCTCAACCATGATAACCATTTTGCAATTATCCTATTCTAACTCTGTAGGAGGTCCATTAGTGGTTCTACTGTTAGCCAGATACTGGAGAATTCATTTCCCTAGCTGTTGCTGAGTTGGATCTACTCCAGTGATGCCTGGGTTGCCCACAACTGGCATTATTTCCTTAAACCTGGGACATCGATAGTCATGTATCAAGGATGAACTGGGCAATGAGGAATAATAAATAATGAAGAGATGGTGCATAGAGTTTAGTGCTTCTTATTAATCCACAAAGTGTTTATCCAATATATAAAGTGTGGTGCTTCTCTAAACAATCAATAAATAAATAATAAACCTAATAACAAAAACAGTTTTAATAGTAGAGTTTAAAATCATTGATAAATTAGACCAAAAACAGGTTAAAAATCCAAGGTTAAAATACAGTTAGTATCTGTCCATTAAAATCATCGTGAGCCTCTGTGCTCATCTTGATGTCTCCTCTGGTCACCTATTATGGACTTCTCAACAAGAGGAGATGCGCCCCAGCAGGCACAGTCAACCCTTTATTTTGGATTCCATTTCCACCACCATTCCCTGGTCTTCAGTCAGCCCTGCTCGTTTCTTCCATCATTGTCTGTCAGGCTTCAGCAGGATCCCACTTGGAGTGGTTGGTCACTTCTGCTATTCTGGACACTCAGCAGAAGCAACCCTACCCTGTAGCACCACTGTTTCACTTAATAATAATAATAATAATAATAATAATGATTTGCTATTGAATTCAGAACTGAACTGGAAGCCAATGATGCTGTCACAAAACGGGAATGATATGGTGAATAGAGGGAGTTCTAGTAATGATGCGGGCAGCTGAGTTCTGGACCAGTTGAAGCTTATAAAGAGATTGGGATCACTTCCTGACTGCCTGCCTCTTCATTGCAGCACCAGCTCTCCCATGACTCTAATGCTTCCCCTTTTTTTTCTTTCTCTTATTGTTTCCTTGAACCTTCATCTTTATTTCCTTCCGATTTCTTTTTTTCCCTTTCAACTCAGGCTCCTTTTATTAATTGCAAACTCATAAGTGCTAATGAGAGCACCAAGTGAACCATACATGTCTGCATGTGAATGAAGGCCAAGCAAATCTCCCCATCAGCACCCCAATGCCACTCATCTGTGCTATTGTGTGCACATATGTATTTTAATTCAAACTTGCACACTGTCATGAACTCCAAATGCATTTGACTACGTCTCCTCCTTTGCTTTATACAGTTAAGTGCAGGGATATAGCCATTGTGATTTCAAGCTATTATAAAATTGTAATTTTGCTTGAGCATGTAGCATAATATTTAATAATTTTTGCGTTTCCTTCAGTGAAAAGTTGTGGCTATTAAGACAACAAATCACCACATCAAATCCCAAGGCAAATTGAGGAATCATTTCAATGCAAACAGAAGTGCCACATAAAACCGTTAAGATTCTGACTTGTTAGACATCTCTTGCCCATCAGTTCCATTTAAGTTTTGAAATAGAAATCATTCTAAACTCTAAAAACTAGCCTAGAAGACATGATGAATGTTTTAAAGGTATGGCTGTATTTAACAGAATGAGTCTCTTTCCTAGCAGTTTCTGGGGACTGTTACCATATCACCTAACAGTTAATATCTTCTGCTCTTTTTTGCTGGATTTGTTGAGTCAGGAATGAAGCGGCAGTATGTCTAACTCTTTTATTATGTATCGCAAATAGTATATTGTATATGATTCAAGAAGAAGCTATTCAATGATTTTCTGCAGGTTTAGGTATTTGACGTGAATGATTCGCTGTCGTTTCATTGCCAATCTGAAACAAATAAATTCAAGTTCACATGTTTTACTATATTTATCATGCAGTACAATGGTGACAGCAGTTTGTCACGTAATCAACATTTTTTCGGCCCAGACTTTTATGGGCCCACTTTTATTACATACAGAAGGCTTCAACTGATCTGTTGGGAAATCACCGGTCAGGAGAAAAAATGCTTTGGCAAGAGCCACATATTAAAAATCATTCACTCTCAACCATGGAGAATGCCCTGTCACTTCTGAGTTGTCATTTCTGCACTTAGTCATCAGGAATTTTGGGGTTTTGGCCATTGTCCACAATGTGGGGTTGTAAACTAAGCTCTGGCCAAGATGAATCTAATTTACAGAAGCATCTGATTTCTCTTCTTGTGTTTTATAAAGCAACTCTACATAGTCTCATATCTTCAGTGCTGAGAATTAAAAAATGGTATCTTTTTAAAGGCAATTAACAGAATTAGAAATCAAAACATGCAAACTTAGACTTGTTTAAACATTTCTGAGTTCAAGAACAGAAGGCCTCATTTCCAAATATTTTCACAATTACAGTTTGTCGGCTTGATCACAAATCTTCTTTTTTATTGATGACTTGCTAATTTTTGCTCCAGAATAACTTTCTTTATGGATAAGCATGAGTCATCATTCCTTACAGACTGATTATTCATTACATTTCTTTTAACATTCTTAAGTACACTACAATACAAAATGTATTCTCTGACATTTAAATCTTTTTTAGTGGAAGCCCAGAGCAAATTTCAAATGACATTTGTGGTGAATTACCCAGCAAAAAATCTTTTTGAATATTTGTCCTCACTAATAAAATGCTCCACATTAGGACTGAACAAAAATACCAAATCTTTTATACTCAGTCCTTTTAGGAAACTAGGTTGTGTGCTTCAAATTGCACATTAGATTATGAACGTAGAATGTCTAAAAAAAACATATCTTCATAGAATGCTGATATCTTATTTTCGTAAATTCCGTCTCTCACATAAATGACTGATATACTAATTACGTACTAGGTAAAATGCAATAGTAGTACAGACAAAAGAACATGTCTTGTATTCTCTGCAGTCATTCATGCTTCTCTATGCCAGCCTTGCTGCCTTAGTTACAGTACTGTAAATTAACATAGACCCACTAAAATTAACATTAAATATGATTGTCAAAGGCATGGATTAAACTACAAAATCTTAATTTAAAAAAAGATTACAATAAAATGATGATAGCAATTCAAAAATAAACCACAGGTTAATATTTGATATATCAGTAGGGGGCCAAGAATTATAAATATAAAAAATCTGAACATATGTCATTTTTGAGATCTTAGAGTATTCATAAGTGACCATTAAATAATGTACACAACACATTTAAAAAAATATATTTTTGCATATGTCACAAAGTCGATTAAAATATTGTTTAAGTCCCTCTATTTGACGCAAGTCATTCTTTTGGCATTGGACTTGGAAAATATACATCTTTTATTTTGAATAAGACATTAACATTATATTAGAAAAAAAAAAATACCGTATTTTGCAGACCATAAGACGCACCCGACCATAAGACGCATCCAGTTTTTAAAGCAGGAAAACAAGAAAAAAATATTCTGAACTAAATAGTACCGGTATACTAAAATATTTATTAAAATATAGCAAAATACGGTAATATTTAACAGCGTAAACTCAACAGTGGTGTTAAGAACCATCATCACTTCCATTAACAAATGAGGAAAGACTTAGAGCTCAAGCACTTTTCTAGTTTTCTGGAAACCCCTTAAACTCATTATCGCTAGTGTCAGAATTTATGAAGCTCAGTTGCACACAATCACTTATATCACTTTCTTCGCTATCTTCATATATGATATTATCTTCAGTTCCATCTAAGACATTGCTAATGCATTTTTTGAATGATCGTGCAAAGATTTCCTCCTTCACTGATTGCCATGATGTTTTAACCCATTCACAAACTTGAGTGATAGTGGGCCTCTTCATTCGTCCAGTAGGAGTCAGATCATGATTCCCAGCAGCCATCCATTTGTTCCACTCTTCTCTCATAAAGACTTTAAATGGTTTGTTGATTGAAACGTCGAGTGGTTGCAACTGGCTGGTAAGACCCCCAGGAATTACAGCTAGATGAGTCTTCACCTTTTTAAATCTGTTTTTTGTTGTTTCGCTAATATGTGCTCTGAACGTGTCAAGCACTAATAAAGCAGATTTTTTCAGAAACCCTCCAGGACGTTTGAACCACACTTTTTCAATCCATACCTTCCTTCCATTTTCGTCCATCCATCCTTTTTCATGAACATGTACAACAACTCCTCGTGGAATAACATCTTTTGCAAAGGTTTTCCTTTTGAAAATTAGCATCGGTGGCAATTTGGTACCGTCAGCACAGCAGGACAACACAGCAGTGTAATGTGTTTTCTCATGTCCGAAGGTTTTCACGGTTATTGTTTTGGCACCTTTGACATCAACCGACTTATTAGATGGCACATCAAAGGTTAGCAGGACTTCATCCATATTCCCAATCTGGTCCATTGGAAAATCATTTTTTTCCTAGCATTAATTACAAATTTATGAAAAGACAGAATCTTCGATTCATATTCTTGTGGCATTTTTTGTGCAATTCTAGTTTTGGTGCACATAGCAAGGTCGCTTCTCCTCATAAATCTGTAGCACCATGATGGTGAACCAGTAAAATCCTTAATGCCTTTCTCTACACCAATGCGTTTGGCTTCACAGATGATCATTTTTGTAGAAACTGAGAAGCCCATACTCCGGTGACGTGTGATCCATTCTTTCATGTCCATTTCTAACTGTGGCCATTTTGCAGCATGCCCACACAAAGTGTGCTTGCCAGTAGTTTTATCAAGTTTTTGCAGCTGATCTTCCAGTTTCCTCCACTCTCTTATCATTTTTTCAGTTGGAGGTGGCCCAAAATGTCTCTCCGCTGCTCTGTTTCCATGTTCTTTTGCATATTTTACTACCTCCAGTTTAAACGGAATTTTATATGCTAATCTTTTTGTTTTTGACATTTTGTACCGTTAGAGAATTAGTGTTTTTCTGAGGAAAATACCAGTAATGAAAGAACTGTCAGTTGTTATGAGAGACATATTACCATACACATCAGTAATTTGACTCAAGTGGCCAAGTGGTATTAAAATTAAAGGGCACCAACCAGCCTGACCGGCAGGGCTTTGCATGGCAGGAGAGACTATGTGTGTCTCTCCTGCCATGATGGACTCCTTGCCTGTCTGTCAGGGCACTGTGCATCATCACATAGTCCCGGCCGGCCAATCAAGACGCCGATTGGACAAATCCGTGCTCTGTCGAATGGAGCAGGTGACAGGGTGGACAGCGGCTCCACGGATGGGTGAGTAGCGTGATCAGTATCTATGCAGTGCACAACTGAGCTGATGGTTCTTCACTCTCTCTCTCGCTGCGGGATTGTGGGCAATCGTCTCCTATTCTCCGCCTGAGTCGCTGTGCCTCAGTCATATAGTCAACATCCGTACGCGTGTATATTGTTTACGACAGCATTGTGTATGTGTGTGTGTGTGTGTGCGCACGTGTGTGATGTGACATGCGAGTCCCCATCTTGCACCCCAAAACACGAAGCTGAGTCTCAGTATGGTACATTAGCAGCACCAGCTTTATTCAACTTGAAACAGGAACAGCGCAGTTATTTATGGGATCTGCCACTCTCCTATACACATACACAGCAGTCAGGAAGGGTCGTGGCCTAGTAGTACTGTGCCCTGCGTATTTATAATGTTCCTTGTTCCTTGTATCACCCATTGATGGCAGGTGCTTATAGCATGTCTGCGATCTTTTTGAATTCGCATTTACGGCGAACTGCTACAGCGCTGGGAGACTGCGATTGCTTTGGGACGCTCTTCCGCGTGTCGTCATGTTGGGTAGAATCCCACAAGAGTTTAGAAACTCACTCACACCGGCCATGATTCTTTTCAAAGGTAAAGTGCAGGTTAATTTGTTTTATGTATTTTTACTTTATATTTTGTATTAATCATTTTTGCATGAATAGTTTTGGGTTGTGGAACGAACCGTCTGAGTTTCCATTACCGGTATTTCTTATGGGAAAATTCACTTTAATATACGAGTGCTTTGGACTGTGAGCACGTTTCCGGAACGAATTATGCTCGCAAACTGAGGTTCCACTGTATTTTATTTTGTAAGTGCTGCTCGTTAGTGCCCTTTAAAAAAGCACCTAGGCAGGGCTTTTTTTTATTTTTATTTTTTTAATATACCACTATACATTTGTTTTTTTTTTAAAACACATTTTGTTGTAGAAGTACGGTACCTAGAACACTTCTGGTGATAGAGTTGAATCCTCCTGTTTGGACCTGTCCTTGATGATCTGATCCTGTCAGTCAGTCAATCAGTGTCACACACACACACACACACACACACACACAGGGGAGGCGTGAGTTGTGCTGATCGTGTGACCTGAATGACTTACTGACCATTGAGACTCCAGGAGGCAGGATTTGCAGTGCTCTCACAAACACACTTACAACAAGCTGGACATGGAGCAGCACATTAGTACCAGCACAGTAAGAAGCGGGCAGAGGGAGAAAGGGAGATGACTGTCATAGGCTGTCATGGTTTTAATAATCTTTTATTTTCCCAGGTACCGGTACATTAAGTCCTTCCCCCTTCCTCCTTTGCGCCGTCATCGCCATCGAGGTCACCTGACTCCTACTGTTGGCGGACGCTATTCCGCCTCCTTTCATGCCATTTGACGCAGGGTGTGTGGCGTGTCTGAGAGTGGTGGGCGGGCGTTCCCTCGGTGCCCGTCCATATGGCGTTGCTGATTGAGCGGCTCTGGCTATGAGGGGCGGGGAGGGCTGACATCACCTCCAGCACCTGAACTGTAAATTATAAGCGACAGTAAGTGAACGCAGCAGTGGGCGACAGCGCATGGGACACCACGAGCAAACAAATATCCTTTTACAACAGCCTTGTTGGACAGCATTCGGACCAAAAGACTCACCCTCATTTTTCCCCCACTTTTGAGAAAAAAAAAGTGCGTCTAATGGTCCGAAAAATACGGTAAATTGACAGCTTAAGGACAAAAAAAAAAGAAAGAAAAGAAATTTATCACTTCATACCAGACCTCTTAAAAACTGTTTGTTGGGTATTTCATTATACTTATGCCTACATGTTATGGGTTTTGTTTAAATTAACTGAATTGCAGATTTGTTTCCTCTTCATCCATAAATGTTTATTTATTCATTTGTTTCTGAACAAAACTGGTTGGAAATAAATTGACTCCCACCTATGAGAAAGAGAGTTAGGTCAGCAGAGTAGCACTTTAATAACTATAAAAATATGTAAATAAATAAAGATAGAATAGAAAAAGAGGGGAGAGAATGCACTTCCTCCATTTAAATGCTTATTCTAAAATGTTCTTTATCAGATCCTACCGGATTTTGAAAACATTTTGCACAGATCCTCTAAGTGAAAATTTGACTTTTTCCAATTTTAGATAATATATAACATCAGTTATCCACTGACTTAAAAGAGGTGAGTTAGGTTTCTTCCAGTTGAGTAAGATAAGTGTACATACTAATAGTGTAGTAAAGGCAATCACCGTTTGTTAGTATGGAGGAATATTTTGGACAAAATTAAATAAATAAATGCGCAAATAAATAAAAGTACTATGAAATGTGAACATAAATAAATAAATGTGTCATGAAATGAGAGCCTAAATAAATAAATATGTCATGAAATGAGAGCATAAATAAAAAAATATGTCACAAAATATGTTTTTGTTGTTTAATTACTTATTTAATTTTGACTGTAACATTCCTCCAAACCATCATGAAATACGACTTGAAATAAAACTGGCACTTTCACTTGTCAAAGTTGAGAGGATGGGCTTTAACACACCCTCTAGTTACTGATTGGTGAATTGATAGCACAAGAATTAATTAGAAAAATGCTTACTACTGCTGATGAAATAGATTCTGCCGAAGATATTACATATTTCAGAGAGAGAATTGAAGATTTATCGGAAGAAATTACAATGTTGGTGACCCTTTTAGACTCCGATATAGATTAAACTATTTTTGAAAATATTGAAGAACTGGTGGAACGGACTCGACTACACTCCAGTTCAGGTGATGCAGTTCCCTGCTCTGCACGTCCATCCTTTGACATTCCAGTTGAGTCAATAGAACACCTTCTGTTATGTGCTTTAAAAGTATGACAGATTTGATATACGGTAAGCTGCAACGGCTGTATTAGTTTAAGTACTTTGACATGGAATTCCCAAAGCTGCGCCAACTAATATTTTGAACTGAGTATTTGACCCTTGTTTTACGAGTATAAAGTCAGATGCATATTCACAGCTACTTTTTCAAACAACTTTGCCACTGATCAGAGCTGTAGTAGTAAGCATTTTTCTAATTAATTATTGTGCTATCGATTCACCAATCAGTAACTAGGGGGTGTATTAGAGCCCACCCTCTCAACTTTGACGAGTGAAAGTGACAGTTTTATTTCAAATCGTATTTCATGATGGTTTAGTGGAATGTTACGGACAAATTTAAATAAATAAGCAACAAAAAACATATTTCGTGACACATTTATTTATTTATGCTCTCATTTCGTGACAAATTTATTTGTTTAGGCTCTCATTTCATGACACATGTATTTATTTATGCTCACATTTCACAGTACTTTTATTTATTTGAGCATGTATTTATTTAATTTTGTTCGAAATATTCCTCCATATGTTTGTTCTTCTCCACTTCATTTCTGAAATCTAATACAGAATCACAGAGGGGTCAGAGCCAGGCCAGGCTTCAGGCACAAGGTAGAACTGTGGGTGAGATGCCAGTCTATTAGAGGGCACAATTAAACTCATTCAATTTAGAATGTTGTACACATTTAAATACAAAAATGTCAAGGTCTACAGATTCTTCTATTTCCTGTGTGGTAACCAGACTGGACACAGACAGGTGGATATCATTCGTTCACCCTCAACACGTTTATTATACATTATAATTTAACAATAAGTGCACTCAAAACACCAACAGTCCCCAAAGTCCTGGCCAACACAATAATGCCTCACTTTCTCCTCAGGCCACCTCCTTGCCTCTTCCAGAGGCCTCGTCCTCTTCCACCCGACTCAAGTCCTTGTATGAAGGGAGGCAGCCCCTTTTATACTCCCGCGGATGTGCTCCAGGTGTGTCCCGGCAATCTTCCACCGACACGCCCCAGTGTGGCGGAAGTGCTGAGGTCCAGGGCTCCAAAGGCATAGGGGCGCCCCCCATGGGCCCCTACAGGGTTGAGCATCAAAGCTCTGTGCCCGTGTCCCCCAAAGGTACCAAGGTGGTTACCCCCACATGGTCTGGGGAAGGCGTAAGCCCTCCTCCTGGGAATCCCGGCCGGGTTGCCCCCCACCCCCAGCCATCTCTGACACCTGATATAAATCCTAATATTAAAGTAAAGACTGTAACATCTAATTCACAAAGCTACAGCTGATTTGTAAGTCACATAAAAATAGTAATATGCATGTCAAATTTATATCTTTGAGTAATTCTTTTTTAGTTTATTTTATTGGTCCATCCATCCATTTTTAATACCTAATTCAGTTTCATGAGGACCTTGTACTTGGAGGTTGCACCGTTTTGTTACAGGGTACACTCATCCGTTGTTTTATTCTCTTTAGTGCATTATAATTACAAATTGACTATATCTTTTGGTAATAACAACCTATAAACTGTGTACACCTACAATTATGAAGCTAATGTAATTTTGGATCGTGCTTCATTTATTACAGAATTAGTAGTTATACATCAATAGTTTTAGAAAGGATGCAGCTGTTTCATTTATTGTGTATTGCTTTACCAGTAAAAAATCATTACTCCAAATGCAACAGAGATGGCAGTTTGGCTCTAGTAGACATATGCATAAGAAAAAGAGTATTAATTTTTAGCCTGCACCTTTATAATTTACTATGGAAAGCTGTCTAGCATTTCTTTTTCTGCAATGTACATTCTGTCAAAATATATTCAGAATGTTTTAAATATATCAGAAGAGTTGTTCAAAACCTATTGAGAATATGGTATCAATACAGGAGGCATTTTCAGTTGATATCATTACCTTCAGATGTACCTTCAAAAGCAAAATACTTGCCTCTTTTTTCACTGAAAAATGCATCGATCCATTTCTGACTGAGACATTTGTAAAATAGTTAATAGCTAACTATGGATTTTTGCAATCAGTGAAGATCTTAGGAGAGTTTTCTTTGGGATATGTCATAGATGACCTTGCTTTAGAAGAAGAAACCTTGGAGAGATTGCAAGAAGCTGTCATTAGATGGCAGAGTCGGCTCGATGCAAAACAACTGCAAATGAATGCAGGGACAAAAGAAGTGAAAACAAAAACAGTTTGTTAGCATTTTGGAGAAATCTGACTGTCTTCTGAAACAAGTTGCTATATAATACCTGAGATCCATGAAAAGGTGAAGGATAGGAAGAGGATGTAAAATTAGGAATCAAAGATGAGTGGAATAAATGAAGGGAACTGCCTGGTTTGATGTGTGACAAGACATTGCCTAAATTTAAAGTCCAAAAGGTGAAAAGAAATGATTTGACTCATGATGATGTATGGATTAGAAGTATAGATAATGATGAGATGCGGTGAACAGAAGGTGGAAAAAAAGGATGCTGAGGTAGATGTTTAATATAGGTCTGAAAGACAGGAAAATAAAGATATAACAAAGAAAGTAGGAGTACCATTCACGCTTGATAAAAGTCAGAGAGAATAAACTGAGGTGGTTCAGACATGTGCAGAGAATGAATGTATGCCAAAGAGCACATTGAATTCTTAAAGCACTAAAAACAGATCACAAGAATGACTATGGAAAAAATGACAGAAGCAGACAGTCCAAGAACTGGAGACAGAAGATAAGAATCTAGAAAAGGAAAATTCACATGGCTGATCCCAACAAGGGAATAACATCCAAAGAAAGAGAAATGCTTTTCTGTAATGTTTTTCTTTATAGAATTGTGCAGTGTTATTTAAGGCGATGTGGTTGCTTGTGCATTTCAAGTACATCTTTTACATCAAGTAAATTTTTAAACTGACAGATTGGAAGGTTGCCATAACATGTAAAGCTGGTGGTTCCTGTGGAAATCCCCTCAAGGTTGCTAAATATCATGGTCGGCCTGTGCACTGGTACTGTGTGTGCTGTGCAGAATGGAGGCAGAACCTCTGTGTTTTTCCCAGTTGATTCTGGGGTTCATCAGGGGTGTGTTCTTGGTCCTACTCTGTTCAATGCTCGCATGGACTGGGTGTTCGGCAAGGTCGTGGGGTCCAGCAGCTGTGGGGCATGTGTTGGTGAAGAAAGATTCACAGACCTTGACTTTGCTAATGAAGCTGTGATCTTAGCGGAATCTATGGAGGCTCTGAGTGAGAATTCTGAGTGTTTGGGCTTGTGAGTGACCTGGATAAAAACCAAGATCCAGGCCTTTAATGCCCCCTTAGGCACAGCCATCAGCAGTGTGTCTGTTTGCGGAGAGAGTGTCTCCAGTGATTCTTCCTATGAAGTCAGTAGACGGATTGGGAGAGCGTGGGGTGGGTCATGAGGTCACTGGGAAGGGGTGAGTGGCGCACCTGATATCTATGCAAAAGGATGAAGGTCCAAGTCTTTAGAGTTCTGTTGCTTCCTGTCTTGCTATATGGTTGTGAGATGCTATGCAGTGACCTGAGATGAAGACTGGACTCATTCAGTACTGTGTAGCGGTGCCACATAGTTAGCTAGTATTTAAATGTCAGTTCTGTGCGTGTCTCGTTTCATTGTCCCATTGACTGTGTGTATGTGTATCAGTTAATGTTGTCCCCACAAAGGAGGACGGATGATGGGAGGAGTTCACAACCGCTAATCTGGAAAGCACCTGTGTGTCAAATCAATCAATTACTGCCATCACGGACTATTTAAGGAGAAAAGGAAACTAGCACGAGAGAGAGAGAGAGAGAGAAAGAGGAGAACCAATATCGCATTCACGACTACAACTTGCTTGCCGATTCATTTTCATTGCGCTTTTGATCCAGTTTGTTTTTCATTCATCCGGACTGCCTTTCAACCTGCTTGCCGCTGAAGACCCCGGGGTCGAATCATCATTCGCCACACGCCGAGGAGTCACGGTGAGGTTATTCCGAACGCCGGGAAATACAAACACTACAATTGCCGCTAATCAGTATCCGTATTCAGGACATTTACTCATGTATCGGACTCAAGTTCACAATCATTCTGTTTGCTAGTCATTCATCGTTTGTGTGGTGTGTGTTATATGTTACGTGGACAAGGGAGGGGATTTGTATATATATTTTCAGTTTTGCTTTGGGATTGTTGGGGTGGAGGAATATTCGGGTGTGCATTTGTCTTGTGGCGTGTCTTGTCTCATTTAATACATTTATTCCTGTTTAATTTTACATTCTGCCTATTGTGTCTTTGCATTTCAAACCGTCGATTGTGGGGAAAGTTTATCTGTGTAGGAGTACGGCTTGACAGGAAAGGCTTCTCAGTAAATTATCCAGGCCACAGGTCTTGGAGGTGTAGCTGCCGGCTGGGAATAAGGGGTCGGCCGTTACAACTGTGTCTCTTCAGAGAATCTTTGTGTACCTCTGGTTTGACTTTGTGTCGATTTAGCAGTTACTCATGGAGTCCCGAATAAGATACATTACCTGCATTGTGAGGGAGCGTCAGTTACGGCACTACAGCCATGTGGCGCATTTCCCCGATGGTGATGCGGCTCTCAGGATCCTCATTGTTGAGGACCCGAATGGCTGGACCAGACCAAGAGGATGCCCATGTAACTCCTGGCTGTGGCAGATAGAGGGTCATTTCTGGAGGGTAGGACTGGACTATGTGTCTGCCTGAGGGATTGCCAACCAGGATCCCAAGCTGTTTTGTCATGTGATGGGTGTGGCAACATGCTTCACCAGTGCATGCTCCCCAACACCTGACCTGGTCTCATAAATCCAGTACCTGGGTTGGAATACTTCATATGGTAAATTTACATTAGACAAATGCACATGAAATGAGTAGGAGTGACTTAACTAGTATTTTGGTGAGACAGCAAAACAATCATTATGAAAGCAAGAATTACTAACGAACAAAAAAAAATCCAAAACAAGACAATGTAAAAGCCAAACAAAATTCCTTAATATCCATCCATCCATTATCCAACCCGCTATATCCTAACTACAGGGTCACGGGGGTCTGCTGGAGCAAATCCCAGGCAACATAGGGTGCAAGGCAGGACACAAACTCTGGGCATGGCGCCAGCCCACTGCAGTTCCTTAATATATTTTTAATTAATTGTAATGCTATAGAACAAATATTTTAAAATATTTATTTGATAAGAACAAGCCTTTAATGCTTGCTAATCTTTTCACCTATTTTGTCCAATGTTACTTTAGCTTGAGCTTTGAAGGAATCCAAAGTAAAGCTATCAACATCAGTATTTAGTAACTTATTTCAGCTTTGCAGGCGGGGGTTCAAGGCTAGAACACCTCCATCGGCTCAGGCGAGCATCCCAATCCAGAACCGATTCGACCCTCTCCGTGTCCCCAGTCTGCCTTCAACCCCGGGTGATGTAATCGTGGTAGGTGATTCGATTGTATGAAACCTCAATATCACATGCCCTAATCGAAAATCTTTTGTTTCTTGTTTTCCCGGTGCTCGATTCCGAGATGTGATGAGGCGGGCGCCGACCTTCTACGAGAAGCACAAGAGGGCAATTGGATCCATCATTTTACACGCCGACGTAAACGACATAAGGCACCAAGAGTCGGAGGTTCTCAAGGCTGACTTCGCAGCACTAGTTAAAGACACGAAGGAGAGGACCCCATCCGCAAAAATCTTCATCTCGGGTCCACTACCTCTCGTCAGACGATCGAATGAATACTACAGTCGTCTGCTGGGTTTAAACAACTGGCTGAGAGGCTTCTGCGAGACTCAAGACATCGGGTTTATTGACAACTGGGATCTTTTTTGGAAAAGGCCGCGCTTCTTCAAGCGGGATGGACTGCATCCGAATAGATTTGGCGCCCGGGTCCTCTCCGAAAACATCGCTAAGGTAATTCGTCTATCTTGACTGTCTACTTCTACTTTTAACCCCTTCCGTAATGCTACTGCTTTGATAGGACATAATGGCTTAACACAGTCTTCCGTTAAAGTGCACAACATTAATAATCTAATAACAAATCTCAATGCACTTAAAAAATCTAGGCAGTGTGGCATAAACACCTATAATCTAACTGCAATTACTACTTCAGATCAACAGTGCATTAAAACTATAAAAACGAATTGTAGATTACATAAAAAATACACACAGAGCGGCGTTAACAAAAATAACTTAATTTTTGTTCCGATACCAATAACACGCATAAAATTCAGCTCTGCCCTCAGAAACATTAAATATGGCACTATTAAATGTTAGAGCTTTAACTAACAAGACATTTTTTATAAACGATCTTATTAGTGATAGAAACATTGATTTTATTGAACTAAGTGAAACATGGCTTAACTCAAACGGCGCGGCTGTTTTAATCGAATCTTTACTCGTGCAGACCGCCAGGGGAAAAAAGGGGGGTGGCTTGGCAAACATTTACTCGAGCCGGTTAAAATGTAAAGATGTTAGTTTTGGTAAATTTAAGTCCTTTGAGTATCTCTCCGTTGTTATTCATGGAGATTCTCACGTTCTAGTATTATCCGTGTATAGACCTCCTAAATATAACGCGTCTTTCTTTGAGGAATTCTCTGACTTAATGTCAATTTTAATTACGAACTATGACACACTCTTAATAGTCGGTGACTTTAACTTTCATGTCGACAATCAGTGTGACCAAAAGGTAAAGGAATTCATGAACCTCCTGGACTCTTTTGATTTGAGACAGCTCGTTAATCAGCCTACACATAAAGCAGGTCATACGTTAGACTTAGTGATTACTAAAGGACTTAAAGTTGATATAAAGCAGGTCATTGATATCGGTCTATCAGACCATTTCCTTCTACTATTTAATATAGAAATAAAGATAGAAAACATCATGAGAAGCATTTGTTAAAAACGCTTCTTTGACTCATCAGCAGCTTTAAAACTTACAAACATTCTAAGCAATCAGTCCGTTTATAGTGCCAACTATAATAGCGAGGATAATGTAAATAGTAAAGTGGAAAACTTTAATTCTAAAGTAAGAGCTGCTGTTGACATAGTTGCACCTGAAAAGACAGTTAAAAATCTTCTAGCATTGTTATTCCATGGAAGACCCAAAGAGTGTCTGATTTAAAAAGAACATGTCGTAGAGCTGAGCGTAAATGGAGGAAAACTAAACTAACTATCCATTATGAGATATTGAAGGTTAAAATAACAGAATACAATAACACAGTCCGTCTTGAGAGCGCTGCTATTTCTCTAATATTATAAATAACAATGCTAGTAATCCCAGAGTCTTATTTTCTACAATTGATCGTCTGTTAAACCCAGGTAACACAAAGGAATGCCCCCAGAATACTTCCAGTGAAACCTGTGAGAACATTGCTGTATTTTTCAATCAAAAAATTAATGATATTAGAGATAACATAGTATATCTCCCCAACACTGCAGAACCTCCAAAGCCCCGGTACTCCATTATAAACAAATTAAATGCTTTCACCAGGATAGATTTACCTGAATTACATAGTATAATCTCTCAACTGAAACCCTCCACCTGCGTCCTTGACCCAATACCAACAAGGTTTTTCAAAGAAGTATCAGGCGTGCTAATTGACAATATTCTGACATAGTTAATTGTCATTAGATACGGGGTCTTCCAGACTGTCTTAAGACTGCTGTAGTTAAACCCCTGCTCAAGAAAAATAATCTTGACCCTCTCTTTGAAAATTTTAGACCCATCTCTAACCTGCCCTTCTTAAGTAAAATTCTAGAGAAGGCAGTCATTATGCAGTTAAATGACCACCTCAATAAACATGCTATTCTTGATAAATTTCAGTCAGGTTTCAGAACAAATCACAGCACAGAAACTGCACTCGTTAAAGTAGTAAATGACTTGGGTAAATGCAGACAGAGGCCATTTATCTGTTCTCATCCTCTTAGATCTGAGTGCTGCATTTGACACCATTGATCACAATATTCTTAGAAATCGCCTTAGTCAATGGGTGGGCCTCTCTGGCAGTGTCTTAAATTGGTTTGAATCCTACCTGGCAGGGAGAAAATTCTTTGTGAGTTGTGGTAATCATCTCAAAGACACATGATATCCATATGGTGTTCCACAAGGCTCTATCCTGGGTCCGCTGTTTTCTCAATCTACATGCTTCCGTTAGGTCAGATTATCTCAGGTTACAACGTGAGCTACCACAGCTATGCTGATGACACACAGCTGTACTTATCAATAGCACCTGATGACTCCGACTCTTCGATTCACTAACACAATGTCTTACTGGTATTTCTGAATGGATGAATAGTAATTTTCTCAAACTAAATAAAGAGAAAACTGAAATTTTAGTAATTGGCAATAATGGATTCAATGAGGTTATCAGAAATAAACTTGATGCACTAGGATTAAAAGTTAAGACGGAAGTAAAAAACTTAGGGGTAACTGTTGACTGTAATCTGAATTTTAAATCGCATATTCATCAGACCACTAGGACAGCATTTTTTCACTTAAGAAACATAGCTAAAGTTAGACCTCTTATATCATTGAAAGATGCTGAGAAATTAATTCACGCTTTTGTTTTCAGTAGACTAGATTACTGTAACGCACTCCTCTCAGGACTACCCAAAAAAGACATAAATCATTTGCAACGAGTGCAGAATGCAGCTGCTAGAATCCTAACTAGGAAAAGAAAATCCAAACACATTTCTCCAGTTTTGATGTCACTACACTGGTTGCCTGTGTCATTCAGGATTGACTTTAAAATACTGCTTATGGTTTATAAAGCCTTAAATAATCTCGCTCCATCTTATATATCGGAATGCCTGACACGTTATATTCCAAATCGTAACCTTAGATCTCAAATGAGTGTCTCCTTATAATTCCAAAAGCTAAACTTAAAAGAAGTGGTGAGGCGGCCTTCTGCTGTTATGCACCTAAAATCTGGAATAGCCTGCCAATAGGAATTCGCAAGGCAAATACAGTAGAGCACTTTAAAAAACTGCTGAAAACACATTACTTTAACATGGCCTTTTTATAACTTCACTTTAACTTAATCCTGATACTCTGTATGTTCAATTCATCATAATAACTATTCATAGTGGCTCCAAAATCCGTACTGACCCCTACTCTCTCTTCTGTTTCTTTTTCCGGTTTGAACTGAAAGCAAGAAGTCTACGTGACCATCATCATCAGGTCCTTCCATGAAAACCCTAAATACAAAGAGGACTGTTTGACTTATGTTAGGTAGATTGCCCAGAGGGGACTGGGCGGTCTCTTGGTCTGGAATCCCTACAGATTTTATTTTTTTCTTCAGCCTCTGGAGTTGTTTTTTTTTTTTTTCTGTCCACCCTGGCCATCAGACCTTACTCTTATTCTATGTTAATTTATGTTGACTTATGTTTTATTGTGTCTTCTATTTTTCTATTCTTCATTTTGTAAAGCACTTTGAGCTACATTTTTTGTATGAAAATGTGCTATATAAATAAATGTTGTTATTGTTGTTATTTGACAAGTCTTACAGTTTTCTCTGCGATCATTTACATGATGATGTCACATGCCAGCCATCATCAGCACACACAATCTCTTTGCTAGAAACTGCAAGGCAATGCAAATGAAAATTGCACATGTGGCAATCATGTAAAAATGGCAAGTAAAATAATGATGAGATGGCATCACAAAAGTAACAATAAAAATAATAATCAATGTCAACATTAGTAAAAATACAAAGTAGACCAAAAATACAAACAAAAACATCAACATGTTCCTAAAAGTGCCTGATCGTTGTCTGGATGGGTTATTTTTTGTACTGTATATTCTAAGTAGTCCCTAAGTGGTGGCTCTGAGGCTAAGGATCTGCGCTGGTATCCCAAAGGTTGCCGGTTCGAATCCCTAAAAAAAGAGATCCTACTCTGCTTGGCCCTTGAGCAAAGCCCTTAACCTTCAATTGCTCCAGGGGCACTGTACAATGGCTGACCCTGTGCTCTGACCCCAAGGGGTATGTGAAAAAAACAAGTAATTTCCTTCAGGATTAATAAAGTATAATAAAAAAAAGATGGGTTTGAACATTGTCCTTGATTTGTTCCTATCTTGTAATCAATAATTTGTAGTGCACTCACAACTGAGAACTGCTGTCCATGGCACATATCATACTGTAATAGCGCTGAATCATGCATCAGCCAAGGATGAAATCAGCACTGAGTTAGTAGCAATATGAGCGTTGGCATCCATTATTCAAATAAGCAGCTTCAGTAAAAGCTTCAAAGGAGGCTATAAAAAGGGTCAACCTTCCCCAGTCACAAGATTACAATTCTAGTGTGGCTTTGGTGAGTGTTTCGTTAAAGGTTCTCAACAGGTACGCCACAGCCCATTATGGGAGGCTTCAAAATAAACTAATTATAAGTAGCTGCAAAATATGGAAATCACTAAAAATCAAGCTACAACAGGATTGAAAAACTGATCATTTTGAAGTAGACTGCTTCATAAATATACTGAATAATGCAGGGATACAGTATGGCCACTGTGAGACACTTGGATCTGGCGAGGGAGAATGGAAACATGATGCAGAGCTGCCTGTCATGTATATCAAAGCCACATGCAAAAGGTTGGCACTGAGGTAAAATGGCATGGCACCATAACCAAGTGAAATAAAAACAAAGGGCTGGGCTGGAGTGCAGTGTTCAAAATGTATGAAAAAAATACAATGATCAAGATGTATGAAAAAATATATATTGTTTGTTTCTCAAAGAAATAATATTGCTAGTAGACTAGCTGATTGAGTATTCTCTATGGCTAATCTTGAGGTAACTCATCCACAGTTAATCATACCAACCCTGTCATCCATGAGTTTTCAGTGAGTGAGGGAAGAATTTGCTGCAGCTAGTGGGTGGAATACAGGCTGCAGAATCACAGCATGTGTGAAAAAGAAAGTGATCTGTCCTATTATAATATTGATAGTAACATCATGACAAATTCTAGTTCTTGTGATAGTGAAGCATATTAAGGTGATGATTTTGCACAAACAGTAAACTACAACACCACTTCTGAATATGCATCATTTAACAAGAGCGCTGGGCAATTTTCAAAGCTGCTATTCACTGATCTCCAGGGTGTAAGACACATGAATAAGGTACAGATGTTCCCTTACAGAATTTTGATATGTTTATAAATTACGGCATGCAAAATATAAATGTGACTGGGTCCAAAAACTTGCACAGCAGTACACCAACATAAAAAAAATATGTACATGTTATCTTATGTCAGTTATGATGAGCTGCTGGATTTCTTTGTACTTCTTGTATATGAAGGTATAATAAATCTTTACTTGAAACTCCTTATGGAGAGCAGATCACGAGTGAAAAACATTTTAGCCCACATGTTACATGTTTGCATTGCATTACCTGTTACTTCACTCATCAGTGAGAAATTCTTTTTGAAAATAGACCTGTTCTTTGAGGAATTGATTGAGAGTACACTAAAGTCTACACACCTACCATAAATAGAATATTGTTGTTGTTAACAAATCACAAGTTTTGAAAAGGTCATTTAAAAATGAAGGTATACTAACGGCATGTAGTTGCTGAGCATGCCTTGCCATTTAGTAGCTTAAAACAGTTGCAGTCTGCACACTGGTGAAAACTGAAACCTAATGATGCATTATTTGTATTTCTCTCAGATGGTTTGGGTCCTACAACTTGGGCAGATTCTACAGCAAGTCCTGGCGAAGAGAGTTGTCAAAGGGCCGGTTTATACTTCATGCTCATCATGGCTGCCACGCGTTCCCAGCGTTCATTTCACGCGTGCTCTGAGCAGGTCCTCAGAAATTAAAGCGACGCATGCGCGAGTTGCAGTACCAGCAAATAGTCGGGAGGCGCAGTGTGCTAAAAGTCAGAATGTGACGTCAGAGTCTCATGTCTACATGTGACAGAAAGCCTCTATGCAGATTCTACGGGGATCGATGTGTGTGCTTCGCTGTTTGATGAATGGTTCAATGTGGTGAAGCAAAATGCCGACATACAAATGCATTCATGGTGCTTTTATATTCAAGCGTTGCATATTCCCGATCATAATGACACGATACATTTTAAAAGTCTCACATAGCATCTTTTTGTGTCCTCTTTTTTTTTTGCAACTTCACAACAGCAACATAATGTATAGCGCTGTATTTGAGCCACTGAGAAAAAATAAAGGACATGGAGAAAACGTGTATTTTGTGATTAAAGTGGAAATTTCGGCTTTAATAATAATAATATATAAATAAATAAATAATCTCGAAATGTCCACTTTTAACCTCATAGTTTACTTTATCATTAAAGCAGACCATTGTAAACGTCATCCCAGTTTTTAATCACTACGAGCTTCTTGGGCCTGACAGAAGCGGAAAGCAGCAATAGATCACACACAGAACAAATTAAATGTACTAGCCAACCCGCGGCGTACCATACGCCGCATAATCAGGCCGGTTTTTTAATGATTTTTAAGCACAGGGAGAAAATTAACATTTGAAAAATCGGTAATGTAATGAATCAGCAAGAAGAGCAAAACATTGTAACAATGCACGGAACGAACCAACACACAATCGTTCTTGACTGATAACTGGCGGACCGCCATCACTCATGTCCCCACCTCCAACTCGTCACTTGAGTCATTGTCGTCTTTGCACAGTCCAGATGCACCTGTGACTCACGTAGACTTTCCGCGTTCCTGCAGGAGCATCTAAGAAGACGCATGTTTGTCGCGGATGCGAATTGCTGTATGTAGCGTGTAAAACAGTTTGCTATGGTGCACGCGGACGCAAGCGTCGTAACCGAAAACTCGGTTTTTAAAGACTGCTTACTTCATTGTGTTTTAACATCAGTTGTAAAGGATTGTTTTATGGATCCCATGAGATACCCCTCGCAAACCATTTTACACGCTGCATATGGCGATTCACCTCCACGAGAAACATGCCTATGAATGGTCGACGTGGCTCGGAGTTGCCAGGAGTTGGTGGGCGTGGCTCCTTCCTGCGTGTGCCATAGGTGTCTTACTTGTCGGCGGCTCAGTGAATCCACACCCCTTCCGGTGTGCTTTCCATGGCTGTCTTGCCTTAGTGAATTATATATATAGATGATATTCCAACTCTCTGCACATTTAGAATCTTTAGATTTATGCTTGATATCACTTTCATAATGAAATGCATTAAAGTGTGTATGTTACATTTTACAAGTAATGTTATTCAAATAATGAATACTGTTAATAATTACACACATGGGGGGAATAATTACGCACATGGGGTTGACACGGTGGCGGAGCGGTAGCACTGCTATCTCGCAGGGAGTTATGTTGCTGAGATTTCCTGCCTGTATTCCACATTGTGCTCCAGTTTCCTTCCAAAGATATGCAGATTTGGGGATTTGGTGCTGCTAAAATGACGCTAATGTATGTGTGTGTTTGTATTCACCTTGCGATGAGCTGAGGCCTCGTCCAGGGATTGTGTCTCACTCGTGCCCAATGCTTGCTGGAATGGACACATCCCTGCATTGATAGATTTAAGCAATAAACATCCTTTCAGAGATATTGCGGTAAGGTGTCATTGGAATTTAACAGGTGTTCTAGGCAATTCACAACACAGAGAAACCGAACCTGTTCTCACCATGATAATATCTCGCATTGCCACCTGGTGGATTCCTCTAGATTTATGTAAAGTACGTTTACAAGTATAAACACTACAATGCTTGCGTAGCAGGAGCATCTGCTGCAGCATGCGTCGCGTGAAGTATAACTCCGGCCAAAGGCACACCAGGTGTGCACAGGTATACTCCAAGGATTGGTGCTGGGTCCTCAACTTTTCTATGTGTGCTCCAACTTACTGGGCTTTATCATCCAATCTCATAGGTTCTCTTATCAGTGCTATGCAGATGATACACAGCTGTACCTGTCATTCTCTCTGGAGGACAATACGGTATCAGCTAGAGTCTCTGCATGTCTTACTGATATCTCAGCCTTGATTTGGACCACCATCTACAGCTCAACCTAGAAAAAAACAAGTTTCTTATGATCGTAGCCAGCCAGTTTGTTCAACTCCTCATCTCTGTACAGCTTGGCTCACTGTTGCTAACACCCTGAAGTCAGTTTGCAGCCTTGGGGTGGTGATTGATCACCAGCTATCTTTTGCTGACCACATTTCTACTGTTACTCATTCATTCAGGTTCATGCTGTACAAAATCCACAAGATCAGACCCTATATGACAAAGTATGCTGCACAATTTATGGTCCAGGCTTTGGTCTTGTCACACCGGGACTTCTGACAGGAATACCCTTATGTGCTACCAAGCTGCTGTAGATGGTCCAGAATGCAGCGGCCCGCCAAGATGTCACTCCTATCTTCACATCCCTGTAGCAGCACATATTAAGTTCAAATCCCTGATGCTTACTTACCTACAGAGTTGTCAGTATATGGAGACACTGGTGAGTTGCTATGCTCCTTCTCCCGCACTCCAGTCTGCCAGTGAACAGCATCTGCTGATGCCACCACTGTGCGGTATCAAGTTTCGAACCAGACTCTTTTCCTGTATAGTTCCCACTTGGTGGAATAGGCTACGAACTGCCATACGTACTTCTGACTCCTTCAATGTACAGGTAGTCCCCAGGTTACGGACATCCGTCCTACAACTTATGAACAGGGCCGCAGCTGCGACATATGCGCCTCAGTAACTGCCGCTCCATCATCGTCGGTCAGGGGACGCTGCCAGAGGTGGACGTGGGGGGTGGGGCTATTGATTTCGCTGCTCATGCAGTGTAGTGTAGTGTCCCTCGGGCGGCTCCCGGCGGCAAGCGGTGACCTGTGGTCCATAGTCACCGGGGCCACAGCTGTCGCTCATGTGCAGGACAGAGGTTTTATAGGGCGGATCGCTGCCCGCCCACTACGCCACCACAGCTACCGCTCCTGACTGGATGCAGGCTGGATGGAACGGAGGGGGGCGTTTCACTGCCCGCCCATCACACACGGCTGCCCTAATGCTGCAAGCGGTGACCCGGTTGTGACTGAACGAAGGCCATTAAGGGTGAACAGGGCGGCGGGGGGTAGCATTGTATTATGCTTCAGGTCACTGCCTGTTGAATGGGGGCAATGGTGGGCGATTCACTACCCGCCTTTGGCCGCACCGTGTTCATTCTCGGTGGATGGACGCTGCAGGCAGCATACAAGAGTGGAGGTGACTGTGAGGTGGGCTGGTGATGAATCGCCCCTCACTGCCCCCATTCATTCTCAGTAGCAAGCCTGCTTGTACTGTTATGCACATAGCAGGAAATTGTCTCTTGTCAGTACATCAGACGTGCTGACAACGGGTGCCTTCCTGCTGTGATAGTGTGTACAGTGCTGTGCAGAAGAGCCCATCTTAACCTTTTGTCGTCACCCTTCAAAAATGTCTCTGAAACACAAATCTGATGCAAGTGCTGGTGATACAGTAAAGAAGAGAAAAACCATCACCATTGAAAATAAAGTAGAAATAATAAAAAGGTCAGAGAGGAGTGAAACTCCATCATTCATTGGCAGTGCACTTGGTTACAGTTAGTCAACAATAGCATTTATTAAAATAACGTATCTGTTCCGGCTTACATAAAAATTCAACTTAAGTACAAACCTACAGTCCCTATCTCGTATGTAACCTGGGGACTGCCTGTATTTAAGAAGCAATTGAAGACCTTGTTCTGTGAATATCTGTCTAATTGATAGAGAAAATGCTTTCCTCTGTACTCCTTTATATTATTGGTTAATTTGTTGCTTAAGTCTAATTGCTTTATCAATTATGATCTATGAATTTAAATGATTAGTTATCACATCTTTACATTTGTGGCAATCAACGTTTGTTATCTGTTCTATTACACTTAATGAACAAACAGGCCCTAACCTAATGTTACTTGATTATGTTTGCCTCTTTTGCAAATTGCTTTGGATAAAAGTGTTTGCCAAGCAAATAAATGTAAATGTAAATTTCTTTTTCACCTTTGTAAGTTTAATCTCATCTCAACAGGTGGAAATATCTGATATTGTAGAAAACAAAAAACTAGATGCCAGAATATTTTCTCCTGCCTCCCTCATTCTCTCTGTTTTTCTGACTGCTGTCATAGCCATGTGAGGTTCTTTTGTCTTTTCTGCCAACTTGATTGTTATATGTTGAGAAAAAACACATTTGCATTTCTACTTGTGTTAAATATGGCCATAGCTGATGGGAAAGCTTCAGTGCTGAATCCATTTGAAAATAAAATAGCTTGTATTAAAAAGTTATTAAAAAAATGCAGCGAATAATTCCATATTTTAAAAGTTACTTTTGATTTTTTATTTTCAGAAATACATAATAATTTTATGCTTAATGTAAAAAGTTGAGTAGTGAGCAGCTTTTGTTGTTAGCTCAAATATTGACAAATTGTTATATTTATTGATTATAACTTATCATTAATTTTAGCCAGCTTCTTTTATATTATGATTAAGAAATTTGTGCACTAGCAAAATGTTTACGTAATAAAACCACACATACCATTTTTGTATTCGCTTTCTTAATCTTCCATTATCCTTTAAAAACACAGGCAGGTAACAGCACTAGCAACAAATATAAATGTGTTAATAAATATTAGTTTAAAAATGGGTACCTTTGTTAAGACAGAGGTATAAGTACTGGTGGGGAATTGTTATTATGGGAGTGGCTCTCACAAATTCATGTGATTCACTGATGCATAGTTTGTCTCCTCGGTTTCAGTTTTTGCCTTCATTCGAGGTTATGTTTTACATAGCGTTTATCTCTCCTGGTCATCTTATCTCAAAATTAATTCACAGACACGGCAAGGTGTTCTTAACATTCATACTTAGGTAAAAATCCACTTTGTACAGCACAACAAACCTTCAACTATCCTCTTACATGCAGCTTCTTATATGTTTGGTTGATAAGTTCTGCTCTGGTGTGACATCATTACAGCAAGGCGTGCTTCCTCAACTTCCTAAAATAATATAAAAGTAGCTGTATTTTGAGTGTGGTCCTGTACCATTATTCATTAATTTCAAATAGATTGAATTATTACTTGGAGAATAATTCTAAACATGACTGTGTGCATTACTCCTTAAAACATAAATATACTGTAACATAAATACAAAAAATGCAAAAGTCTTTATCAGGTACCAGCATATGGGATATTATTCTTTCTCACTTTTTTCTGTTCAGTTGACAATGTTAAGCATTTTGGCTCAGATTAGCTAAGGTTGGAGGTTTATACTGTTAGAATATGAAGCAGTAGACTACTGGTTTAAGACTGAGTTCAAGCTATAATCTGGGTTAATTTGACTAGACAGAGATAAGTACATGTTTATAAAGTTAAACTAGTCTTCTTTTCTCTTTCTATTAATCTTCTTCATTTCTTTTGTACTATTTTATTGGCCATTTTTCATAATCCCTACTCCTCAAACTCTCCATATGGAACATTGAGCCTCAGTATACTGACAGTGATGCTGAAAGACCAGCATGGCTTTAGTAAAAGCAACTAATTCTAGAGAGCACAAGCATGTTAAGGCTGTCACATAGCATTTTAGTCCAGAGGCATCTTAACGTTTTCAATGAGGAGGTGATAATGCTGTTTTTCTTATAAGCTGACAAAAATGCAGGGATATATTTTGTTTGAATACATTTATTATTATATACCTTATGGACCCAACTTTTTATCCAGTTCTATACAGAAAATACTTGTTCAAGTATTTGCTTGATATGGACTCTAATACAGTAATACATTCAACCTTGCATTGTGCACCTCTCAAAACCCATAATTTTCAGAACATTTAGCATTCAGTAGTATACTTTTATCTGTGAACTTCTTATCCAAATAATTTTCTTTTATTCTTCTGCTGGCAAATGTTTATTCAGTATCAATAAATAAACTTTTGCCAATAGCCAATAGTTACTTTTATTAATAAGCCTTTAACAAACATTACACAAGGACTACTTAAATGAAGAACAAAATGTTTGGGGTGATTTAACCAATTGTAGATGGTGTCATCCATATGGTTGAAGCATTTATGGTTCTTAAATAAATGCTTGCGTAAATTAGACAAAATCTACACATGTTGTCCTACACACAGTTCAAAATTCTGATTCTACATATCAATGTAATGAACTAGTTTTACTGGAAAACAAAGGGGAACATCAAATTATACATTATTATATTGAAGATATAAGAGAATGTGGTTGTAGTTGAACAAGGTATACAATACAATACAATACAATTTATTTTTGTATAGCCCAAAATCACACAAGGAGTGCCACAATTTGCTTTAACAGGCCCTGCCTCTTGACAGCCCCCCAACCTTGACTCTCTAAGAAGACAAGAAAAAACTCCCAAAAAAACCCCAGTAGGGAAAAAAATGGAAGAAACCACGGGAAAGGCTGTTCAAAGAGAGACCCCTTCCCAGGTAGGTTGGGCGTGCAGTGGGTGTCAAAAAGAAGGGCGTCAATACAATACAATACACAGAACAGAACAAAACAAAACCTCAATAACAGTATAAAAATAAAAGTTTTAGAAGTACGTAGCAGAATTTAACAATGGATGACATCACATAATATGATTTGGATTTGTTTATAATCCTGGAGACCTCATCCATCAAGCTGTCTCCCCCATTTGGCCATTCCACAGCTGAAACAGTGCTGGGCCAGCCAATCCGATGAAAGGACCTCTCTTTCCCATGATTCCAGCGATCCTCCATCAGGGATGACTTTACCTTAAGCAGGCACAACAACTTGGCAGGTGGGCCATGGCACCAAGTGTACCGAGAAGAGAAACAGAATAGGTGAGAGTTAGTATCAAATTATAACTATCATGTTACTTATGTTTTAGTGCTAATGACTAACAACAGAGATGCAGTATATACAGTAAATCAGCAGCTCTAGTCAGGATATGCTAAACTGAAGTAGTGAGTCTTCAGCCAGGATTTAAAAGCTGAGACCGAAGGGGCATCTCTTATTGTAGCAGGCAGATCATTCCACAGTTTAGGGGCCCTGTAACTAAAAGCTCGACCTCCCACTGTTATTTTATTAATCCTTGGAATCATAAGCAGACCTGCATCTTGAGATCTTAATGTGCACTCTGGTTTGTAACTGATGATAAGTTAAGACAAGTAAGCTGGACCTTGGCCATTTAATGCTTTATATGTTAAAAGGAGGATTTTGAAATCTGCCCTAAACTTAACCGGGAGCCAATGTTATGAGAGTTATGCAATAAAATGTATACCACTTAAATAGCACATTATAGAGTAGGCATAAGTGCATAATGGCATCTACTTACTTGAGGGACAGTGTCAGACTGTGGCAAACTATGTTATGTCTTACTATACTTTTCAATGTGGGTTGTTATTGCTAAGTGGACAGCTGACATAATAGCTGGTATGCTTGGAGTAGACAATTAATTAAAATAGCAATAATAATAATAATAATAATCATGTATTAAAGGGGTTTTTCCATTACATTTATTAGTCAGATGCTTAATAAACAGTTCCGTCTGACATAGTTATTGGTTAAGATATGTTTGAGAAGCTACTTCCACTGAACTGGCTATGAATCAAACAAATCTACTACTCGATATTGTGAATAGAAAGCACTTTGCTTAAGGAAACTACTTAAAACATTGTAAACTTGACTTTCTTGTAACATTTTCATTATTCTGGTGCTATCTTTAGCATGCTTTAGCCTAAGGTTGTGCATACATGGTGTGAAAAGACGTTAGCATTCAACATTTTCTCTCAGTGGTATGAGTAAGATCCCAGAGGTCATGTCAGTGTCTGTTAGACACAGACAGTCTTGATGGTCAAGGAGCAGTCACAGGAAGATATTGTCATGCAGCGTGTAGATTATTCTAAAAACATATGATTTGTAAAGAGCATGCAACATGGAGATCAAAAATTGAGTCATGACAGAGCAATGATACACATGAAGATTTTATACTGGTGAAAGCATTTGTAAGTATAATTTAAAACACAGCTAAAAGTGTTTCTTCTGCTTCACAAGATTATCCGATATTTTAAAGCATGTTCATTTTTGATTTTCAAACCACTGACTGAAGGCCACACAGATGTTCGTTCAGAATATGATTCTCTTTCTACATCGAACTATTCATTGAAATGAGTAGAAATGTAACTACATGAGAGGACATGAGTATGGGTTTGTTAGTTCTCTAGCCTGATCCCCCAAGCCACTAAGGGGTTGAGTGGCTTAGACTTGCAAGAGTACTGGGGATTACAATCAGTCTGGTGCTCTCTGGTCTCAGCAAACCATGATACATCTGGTGGGAGCTCCTCAAAGACAACAGCAGACTTTGCATTCTGGATGGGAAATCTGGAAGTACTCCCAAAAGGTTACATGAGAGCTTATCTGCCCCTGGGCTTTAAAGCTCCTCCCTACCTCATATCAGAGGTTCTAGGAGTAGGAGGTTGCCAGTTATAAGGTTCCAACAAGTAGGAAGAAGGAAGGCAGGGCAATGGTTTGGAGAAAGAAAGGGAAATATGTATGATGAATAGACAAATGTGTTTGTGGGTTAAGTGGGCCAGCCACCTCATGGTGCAATCATGTGTTTAAATCTTGGAGAATTAACCATAATATTAGTAAAAATCTGCATAAAAATTGTTAATCTATTATAAATTATACTTATTAGCTGATTCTGTAAAAGCAGGCACAACACAGGCACTGACATTTGAGATGGAAAATAATAAAGAACTAAATAAAGAATTAATTTGAGAAAGGGGAATTCAGAACATCCTGCAAGTACTTTTGTCAATGCATCAGGTGATGGTAAAAGTATATAAAAAGGAAAGTGCTCTAATGAGAGGTTAGGCACTTAGCATTTCAGAATTCTGTCCTGTGTCTCATCCTGCATGCTCAATTCTGTGAGTCAAACTAGTAAGCCTATTGTTTTCTTCCACAGATTTCTTTGGGGCTCGTCCATGATTCTGACGATGAGACTGCTTTGGAGTCAATTTCCATCCAAGTGGCTACTCTGAACATAAGTTGTTTTATTGTAAATACATGGGTGGCATTTGACTCAGGATGATCCTCCACCAGAATCATTAAGGTATATTTTTTTTAAGAAGGCTTTGGCAATTTTGTTCACAGATTGGGGACTGTACAAACTTCAGGGGTTTTATTGACCTAAGCCTGACTCCCCAGTGAAAGAAATTAGTAGGATGTATGGCCTGAAGATCAATGCCAGGCATAAGAAATGGAATGATGTAACTGAGGTAGGAGAAAAACAGGGAGCAAAGAATTTATGTTAACCTCTAGGATGGTCTGACTGATGGCCAGGACCATTACCTGGATGGAATGGACTGAAGGAGAGAAAATGTTTGGAGCATTATCTTCCCTGGGACGCTACAGGGCCAACACCTGGTTACTACTGCAACATGGATTTCCATGAGGCATACTGGGAGTTGGAGTTTGGAGTAGACCTGTTGGGTTCCATGGGCACCACCAGGGGGTGCTGCTGATACAGCTGAGCCCTTTGTGGCAACACTTCCACCATACCTGGAAATGCTGCAGGTCAGGAAACACCTGGAGCACTTCTGGATGCCGTATAAAAGGAGCCAGCCACCATTACTAGAGTCAGGAGGAGGTAGACAAAGCTTGTGGGGGCAGGAGTGGAGACAGAGACAGAGAGGAAGAGAGAAGAAGAAAGAAGGACTGTGCTTGTTTGTACATTTGGTGCTTTCTACTGTGCTGTGTAGTGGGAAGCAACAGAAAAAATGCTTCCCCATTTAAATAAAAGTGTGTTGTCTGGCAAGCCTTGTGTCTCTGCCTGTCTTTTGGTCCAAAAGAGACATATGATTTAGACCACATTATGCATCTTGAGGAATGCTTCCAAGCTCAAATGTTAGTAAAAGACTTAAATATGAACAACATATTTACTAAATGGTCTTATGAAAGTCATTCATTAGCCATTCAACTAAAATAAAGACAGAAGCAGAACAAAGTTCTATGTGTTTTAAGGAGGCCAGATGGCATAGGTATTGTTATTTGTACGTCATATATTTCCCTGCTTGTATTGTTCTTTTGCATTTTGCTAATAAAATACATTTTTGTTAATTATTCTGGTCTTTCTGTCTTTATTTGGATTAGAGATGGCTCACAAATGACTCTGCAATACACACCAATCTATCTATCCATCTATCTATTTAGGTGAATTTGACTGACGGATGTGCATGCGTGTGGACTCTGTGGTGAACTGATGATACCCTGTCTAATGCTGGTTTCTACCTTGTGCCCAGTGCTGACAGAATAAGTGGCATTCCTTGCAACCCTTACTTTGATTAAATTGATTTAAAATGTTATGTGAAATATCTGAATATACAGTACTTTATATGCCATAGAAACAGAACAATGGAAGAACTGTGGTAATTGTACACCCTTACACGAGCTGTAGTCTAATATTGCCATCCAAAACCCACCTCATTTACTGTAGGCAACATAACATGATATAGTATTTAAATCATATATAGTGCCAATTAAAGGTACTTGGATAATTGCTGTTTACATACAATACGGTAAATAATCACCCAAATCAGTTGCATTTAGTTAAAAATATGTTTACATTAGTTTTTCAGTAAAAATGTTATAGATAAAAATAGTAGCTTTCCCAATATAGGATTTTACACTGACACCCTTACAGTTGCATGTTAACTACATTTTTGTGTCCCTAAAATAAAAATAACGTTGCTTCCAAAATGCTAAGTAAGCAATAATGGAGGCTTCTAAATTTTTTCTTCAACCTAATGAGATAATTCAGTGAACCAACTGCTCTTTATACAGACTGCAAAAAAAAAAAAAAATTGTATGGATACCTGTTTTTAATTCTAGTAAAACATATAGGATCCATGTGGAACACTAAGGTCAAAACCTTGCATAGATCCCATTATTCCAAAAAAAAAAAAAAAAAAAACTTTCTGGACACTGACAATAAATATTAATCTAGACTTTTCCTGAAATGAGTCTTCATGTTGAATGCAACATTAACCAATTATTAAAAAGTTAAACTAAGTAAAAGGAAACATATTTTATGTAGTTTTGATACTTGTGGTGAGACTGTTGGCAAAGATTCAAACTGTACATTACTATTTAATACTCTGCCATCATGTGGCAAACTATTGTAAGTGTACAAGAAGTCCCACTGAAACTTGTCTGAAGAAAAAAAAAAACAGAGGCCTCTGTCATTATGTGTGGTACAATAGGTCACCAAGTGGCTTAGGAGGCAGTTTAAAGGATTCAATAATGGCATTCAGGGAGCAGAAAGCTGAAGTGCAGCCAGTCGTGTTTCCATGTTGCCATCACTGATGAACATTTCTTTCTGTATTTCTGTAATTTCAGTTGTTTTTCAGTTACCTTACTTTCTAGCTGCTCTATTAATCAGATAAAAAAACTTACTCTTCTTTTGAATCTTTAAAAGGTTTTCTGCAAATCAGTAAATTTCAGGTTTTATTATGGTGTCATATGAACATCTGTAGAATGTTTATTGTTTATTATTTGTTGTAATGTTTCAGTAAGTAAATATGTATTAACCTGACCTCTCAGAGTTCTTTACCAGGAATTCACTCAAAAAATGATTAATTTAGTTTTATTGTTAATTATTTAAATTGTAACATACATGTATTTACTCTAAAAAAATCACTGGAGGAATTATTTGTTACTTACAGTATCTGTTTGTTACATAAAGCAAGCAACACGTGTAATACTTTCACACTCGCTTAATTCAATTCCGTATGTCAGATGACATTTAAAGCATACCACATGTGCTGTTATTATTATTATTATTAGTAGTAGTAGTAACATTTTTCCATTTAGATATTTTATAATACTAGGAATATTGTAAGGCTTGCAGTTTTCTTGTAAAGAAATTATTATAAAAACTAGCTGTGAAAACCCGTGCTGGAAAAAGCTTGGGGTCCTAGAAACTATTAAAATTGTCAGAAAAAAACTAAAATGTAGAGATGTCAGGTAATTGAAAGGAACTACTCTGGGCGTCTCTCTTCTAGGAGGATTCGTTTTGCAGACGTGCTCACATCGCTTGTTCATTAGAGGCTAAGCAACTTTGTCTTTCTTTGGAGGTTTTGCTTTGCCGATGTGCTCGTCTCACTTGTGTATTAGCAGCTAAGCGAGTTTCTAATTCCTTGGAAGTGGAGCCCTTACCCTGACTCCACCTGTCACTTACAGGCCAGACAGACAGACAGAACACACACACTTCCACGCGTAAACATTTATAAATAAGAAAAGCAGTTCTATGATTTGAATGAGATTTGATAGATGCAAAGAGTTGGGATCAGCAAATGAACTAACAGAATGTGTAGCAAAATACAAAATCTGTTAATGAGCAAGGGTTAGATACTGCATGAAACAGACAAGATGCAAAAAAACACAACCGAAATGGTTAGAATCCAAATATATTAACCAGGTCGAAAAAATAATCCTAATTCAAAGTCCTTAAACACAATTAAAGAGTAAAACAATAAAAGAAAAAACTAAAACAAATGATCTAAAAACTGAAACAAACAGCAATACATGAGTTAAGGGGAGCAAAATAACACTCTGCAAGTGTAATCCCACTGCTTCTGGGCACTAGCAACAGATGCTACATACAGTATAATTCTTAATTAACAACTAAACAAGGATCAATTAACGATTAACCAAACAAGAATCTTAGCACAAAAAACTAAATAATTAACAGCATACAAAAGAGAAATAGCAAAACTAATAACTAACTGAAACACAAATAAAAATGATACAATAACTGCCAGAAACATAACTTAAAGAGAACATCAAAGTGAATAACGTGAAGATGACTCCCAAAGCAGACCATTCAAAGCAGTGGTCCTTGCTGCGATAAGCAGGCATACTAGCAGTAGTAGTAGTAGTAGTTTATTTATATAGCGCCCTTCACCGACAAAAGGTCACAGAGCGCTGAACAGCAAATACAGAACAAATACAAACAGTTGAATCAAAAACAAACAAAACCAATAAAAACAATAAATAAACAAACTAGAACTATTCAGCACTAATTAAAAGCTTGCTTAAAAAGAAATGTTTTTAGTTGTTCTTTAAAAAAAATCAACAGACTCGACTCCACGCAGACCACAAGGCAGGCTATTCCACAGTTTTGGTGCCACAGACTGAAAGGCACGATCCCCACAGGTTTTTAGCCGAGTGCGTAGGACAACGAGAAGACCCTGTTGCCCAGATCTTAGAGTCCAGCAAGTTGTATTGCATTGGAGCAGGCTGGTTAGGTACTCAGGAGCTTGCCCATGCAAAGCTCTGAAAGTAAGTACCAAAACTTTAAAATGAATTCTATAAAACACTGGGAGTCAGTGCAGTGTGTGCAAAATGGGGGTGATATGATCACTTCGGCTAGCGCGAGTTAGGAGCCTGGCAGCTGCATTTTGAACTAACTGAAGATGTGAGAGAGATGACTTGCTCAAACCTGTAAAGAGAGCATTACAGTAATCAAGCCGTGAGGAAATAATAGAATGAACAAGCATCTCCAATTCTGATTTTGAAACATTTCTTAGTTTTGAAAGATTTCTTAAATGAAAGAAACATGAGCGACTGACTGACCTTACATATTCATCAGGTGTCTGGGACTGGTCAAAAATAACCCTAAGGTTACGTAGACTTGACTTAATAACAGGAGAGACAGAAGATAATTTTAAACTGATCTCAGAATGAAGAAAAGGAGGAGCAACAATTAGTACCTCAGTTTTTCCTGAATTCAACTGCAGGTAATTACTACTGAGCCAGTTGTTAACCTGAGACAGACAATCAACTAAAGTGACCAAAGTATTAATTTGGTTAGGTTTAAATGAAAAATAAAGCTGTATATCATCTGCATATAGAAGATACGAGATATCCTTGAAAGAGTTAAGAATCTGTGATAGGGGAAGAATATATAAAGAGAAGATTGCAGGTCCAAGAACCGATCCCTGTTGCACTCAACATGTCAAAGGAGCAGAGTCAGATGAAAAGCCAGCCACACCGACTGAGAAACTCCTATTTGACAAATAAGAGGAGAACCAGTCCAAAGCACAGCCAGAGACACCTAACAGCTCTAATCAATTAATTAAGATCCGATGGTCAAAAGCTGCGGTAAGATCTAACAGTACAAGCACAGAGCACCTGCCTGCATCAGCAGCAATTAAAATATCATTAAAAACTTTTAGAAGAGCTGTTTCTGTAGAATGTCGCCTCCAAAAACCAGATTGTAAAGAATCAAAGAACCCCTGCTTTTCTAAGAAGGCACAAAGTTGCTGTTCAACCACCTTTTTCAAAACTTTGGCAATAAAAGGCAGTTTTGAAATTGGCCTGTAATTTCTCAAAATAGAGGGATCATAATTAGATTTTTTCAACAACGGTTGAATTACAGCATGTTTAAAATACGATGGGACCACACCAGATCTCAAGGAGCAGTTTATGATATTCAAAAGGCACGGACCTATAAAACTCAAAGATTTTAACATTAATGATGTTGGCAACAGGTCAGTAGGACCTGAGTAACAGATTGAGATGGAGAAATAATATTGTGAATAGTATCAAATAGCACTTTGGGATTATGCTTGTGAGTCTGAATAAGATTACTATTAGATAATTTAGATTATTATAAGATACTATGCCAGCTAAGATATGATTTAGCTTAAATGTCTCTTTCAGTCATGAATGCAGTGAGAAGAGCATGCATTGGGCCGGCTACAAAATAATTATAATTGGACAGTGTTGAATTTAAGGGATGTTAAGAGGATTGTGTAATATCACAATTGAAAAATGGAATAACAATCCAAACAAGAAACCAGGGCCAACAGATGAAAACAAAAAATCAATAAGCAAGAGATAAAAGCCAGAAAGTCAAAAATACAGAGGAAGAAGTGGCAAAGCACCGATCAACAATCATTAGTCAGGATTTGGTCTCATTCGTTATGGGAGATGGACGTCTGAAGTGGAGCTCCATTAGCAGTGGCTTTATTTTCTCTATTAATTCTTATTATCCCGAGGTATCCTGTATTTACCCAACCCGAGGAGTTTCTACTACAGTATATAAACATGAGTAACAAGAAAGGGGGTCAGAAAGAAACGGAAAGGAAACTTAAAGCTACACCCAAGTCTAGACAAACATCAAGCTCAAGTGCAAGGTATGGCCTTTCAGAGACTGACCTGGAACAGGCAGGCGAAACCTCAGACTTCTCAGGACTTCACTCCACTGCATCATCTCCAGTCGAGAGCAAAAATGGGAGCGAAGGTGCAAGTGATGCAGGTCACGATAGCTCACTGATTCCAGAAGATCACTTGAAACTAGAAATGGCCTTGCAGTCTGTGCTTTCATCTACTCCTCGTGAGCCGGAAGCATCGGTTGTAACGGGGGTTGCCACTTCACCCATTGAGCACCAAAGCCAAAACGATCTGTCTGAACTGAAGGAAATGATCGCAACATTGGCCATGGCCATGGCCATAAGTGAGCTTAAGAAAGACATTCAGAAAAATATGAAGAAAGAAACAAATGGTTTGCTCAAGACAAACGAGAAGCTGCAAAAAAAGAACAAACAAGAAACTGTGGCTGGAGCTGTGACAGGATAATAAAGACTTGGAAAAATGTATAAATAATCATTTTGATGCAACCTTTAAAGGTATGCTAAGAAAAATTGAGGAACACATTGAGGAAAATGCGTCTAAACTGAGAAAATTTGTCAATCAGCTGGAAGATGTTAAGCAGACATTCACGGCTCGAATTGAAACAGCGGAACATTCGGCATCTACTGCCGATGGAAAAGCTACATCTGCGAATTCCGAATGCAATAAACTCGGAGACAGACTTGCGGCTCTGGAAAATGGATGGAGAAGGAATAATATTAGAATCAAAGGTCTACCAGAGAATTATGAAAGTCCAAACCCAGTGAAATTCATAGTTGAACTATTCTCAAAAATAATTGGAGGGGACTTCAAATAAGATACCGAGATAGTGGCAGCTTATCGCATATGTGGATGAAATATCTCTGAAACTAGGACCCTAATTGTCCACTTCGAGAGATTACAATTTAAGCTTAATGCGATGGTACTTCTCAGACAGAAACAAGAGATTATATTTTAAAATAACCCCATTCGTATTTTCCCTGATTTCTCACCCTCAACAGCTGCTAAACGTGCAGCTTTTTTACAATATTAAACAGTGGTTACGGAAAGCCGATATCAGATGCAGCCTCTTGTATCCTGCCAAACTGAAAGTGGACATTCGAGACAAATATTACATCTTCTCCAGCAAGCAGGAAGCAGAAAAGGAATTAAGAAAGCTGATCCCAACATTTTTTTGAAATACGATAGTGAGTCGCATCCTGTCATGGCATGGCAAGAAGATATTGCCGGCTGTCTGATCCGCTTGCAACAATACAGGTACCATAATGGGGGGCTTGTTTTGTTTTGGACTTGCTCTGCCTCTAGGTATGTCAGAGGACTGGGACTTTGTGAAGTGGGGTCCAGCCTCACGTGGGGATGCAAAATGGAGGGGGGATACAGCATTACAAAGAAAACTAGGGGTGTGGGAATTCTCATATATAATACAGTCTCATTTGTAGCATCAGATGTAGTACCTGATCCTAAAGGGAGATATGTTATTGTCATGGGCAATTTATTTAACTGTAAAGTGATTTTGATAAATGTTTATGCACCCAATATTGAGGATAGGGAATTCATGCAAAATGTATTTACATCCATTCCCAATGTGATCAGTCGTAAAATTATAATGGCTGGGGACTTTAATTCTGTTTTAAATCCACTCATAGGTAGGTCTCCTGTCACAGGGGGATGACTTCTAACACTGCAAAGACAACTACACAGTTTTTAACTGACCACAACCTATCAGACCTCTGGAGGTTTCTAAACCCAAACTGAAGAATATATACCTTCTACTCACCAGTGCATCATTGCTACTCAAGAATTGATTATTTCTTTATAGATAATAATTTCTTGCCTATGATTAAATCTTGTAAGTATGACGCTGTTGTTGTTTCCTACCATGCCCCTCTGATCTTGGAGCTAAAATCATTATGCCTCACACACGCATCTCGCAGATGGAGTCTTAACCACTTTCTATTAGCAGACGAGAACTGTACAGAATTTATATCCAAACAAATCAGTTTCTTCCTAGAGACCAATACATCCTCAGAGGTCTCTCCAGGAATACTCTGGGAAACTCTAAAGGCCTTCTTAAGATGACAGATTATTCCATATCTTTCCCACTGAAATAAATTAGAAATCAAGAAGGTATCAGAACTAACCAGCGAAATTACTAGAATAGATCAAGAACATGCCAGGTGTCCAAGTGAGGCTCTTCATAGGAAAAGGCAGGTTCTGCACTCAGAGCTCAACGTCTTAAAAACCAAAGAAACTGAACAATTCATTTTTAAATCAAGACATCATTAGCACAAACACAGAAAGAAAGCAAATAAGCTCTTAGCTCAACAAATCCACAAGCAAGAAGTTCGCAATGCAATCCCAGCAATCACCAACACGAACGGAGATAAAATCATTGACCATAAAAATATAATGCACACATGTAGAGACTACTATAAATCCTTATATTCTACTAAGTTTAAAGAAGACAACACACAATCTAATGCATTTTTGGATACACTACAGATACCACAAATAGATACTTTCAGTGTAGAGAAACTGGATAAACCTCTGGCGCTATCAGAATTACTAGATGCTATAAAGTCATTTCAAAGCAGGAAAGCAGCAGGCCCTGAGGGCTACCCTGTATAATTTTATAAGAAACTAGCAGAATACCTGCGCTTCGCAGCGGAGAAGTAGTGTGTTAAAAAAGTTATGAAAAAGAAAAGGAAAAATTTAAAAAATAACGTAACATGATTGTTAATGTAATTGTTTTGTCATTGAAATGAGTGTTGCTGTCATATATATATATATATATATATATATATATATATATATATATATATATATATATATATATATATATATATATATATATATATATATATATATATATATATATATATATATATATATATATATATATATATACACACACACACAGACACACACACATATAAACATTTATACATAGACATATATACATATAAACATATCTACATATACACATATCCACACATACACATATCTATAGATATATACATATACACATCTACATATATAAAAATATATATAGACACACATATACATATATACATACAGATAAATATACTGTACATATATTCACATACACACACACATACTTTATAGTATATATATATATATATATATATATATATATATATATATATATATATATATATATATAGCAAAATACCTCGCTTTGCAGTGAAGTAGTTTGTTAAAGAAGTAATGAAAAAGAAAAGGAAACATTTTGAAAATAACATAACATGATTGTCAATGTAATGAATGCAATTGTTTTGTCACTGTTATCTATATACGACGTATATCTATATCTATATATATCTATATATATATATCTCTATATCTATATATATATCTATATATTTATATATATATATTGTGAACGCCACCGGGCACAGACAGGCGGACATCTTGTTTTTAAACACCACCACACGCTTATTTACAATATTTACACAACAATAGGTCACTAAGACCCAGTCACGTGCACAAACCCCAAAACAGTCCTTCACTCTCAGTCCTGGCCACAATGCCTTTCTTCGGGCCGCCTCCACACTCCTCTTGCTTCGTCCTACTTCCACCCGACTCCAGCCTCGAATGAAGGGAGACGGCCCCTTTTATAGAGGACCCGGATGAGCCCCAGGTGTTCCCGGCAATCCTCTTCTGGCCACGCCCAAGTGTGGCGGAAGTGCCGGCTGTCCTCCCGGCTGCCCCCGGCGCCATAATCTTCCCCCAGCACTTCCTGGTGTGGCAGGAGTGCTGGGGAAACAAGTCCCAAGGCATTGGGCGCCTCCTGGCGGTGACCACGGGCCCCTACAGGGAAGGGCTTCCATGCCCTTGACCCGTGGCCCCAAAGCAACCCGAAGGCGAACCCCACGTGATCCAGGCAGGGCTCTGACCCTTTTCCGGTCCCTCCTGGCGTCCCGGCCGGGTCATGGCCCCTGGCATCCCTGACAATATATATACAGTATATATACAGTATATCTATATATATATATATCTCTATATATATATATATCTATATATATATATATATATATATATATATATATATATATCTATATGCACTACATCGATCCCGCATGCTATTGTGGTTTCGCCTGCGAGTCACCCTCCCCTCGCTCTTACTTTTTTACCGTTCATCTAATGAATACACTGAGTATGGCTTTACCAAAACAATCATTGATGGCGAATAAAGTATCCATTATTCATAAAGCTTCAATTGGTGATCTGTCTTTCTGCGTTAAACGCATATTTTTTCATACGTCTCAAACCAAGGGAATGCGAGGGTAAAATGAATCAGGAAGCGCGCCTACATACTCAGTGCACCCCCTCTCAGGAATCGAACCTCAGACATCGGCGCTAGAGGCAAAGCCTCTACCATGGCGTGTGGTTTGTCTATTTGAGAGTATGTAGATCGGGGTATATATATACATATACTCAGCAAAAAAAGAAACGTCCTCTGACTTTCAACTGTTTTTACTTTCAGTAAACTTAATGTGTAAATATTTGTATGAACACTAAAAGAGTCAACGCCATAAGACATAAACTAAAAATGTTTCACAATGTGTCCCTGAATGAAGGGAGGCTCAAAATCAAAAGTACCAGTCAGTATCTGGTGTGGCCACCAGCTGCTTGAAGTACTGCAGTGCATCTCCTCCTCATGGACTAGACCAGATTTGTCAGTTCTTGCTGTGAGATGTTACCCCACTCTTCCACCAAGGCACCTGCAAGTTTCTGGACAAATTGATCCTGCTCCAGGGTACAGGCTCATTCCTTCGACGATAAACACGAATTCGTCCATCACCCTTGGTGAGACAAAACCGTGACTCATCAGTGAAGAGCACTTTTTGCCACTCCTGTCTGGTCCAGCGAAGGTGGGTTTGTGCCCATAGGCGGCGTTGTTGCTGGTGATATCTGGTAAGGACCTGCCTTACAACAGGCCTACAAGCCCTCAGTCCAGCCTCTCTCAGCCTATTGCGGACAGTCTGAGCACTGATGGAGGGATTGTGTGTTCCTGGTGTGACTCAGGCAGTTGTTGTGGCCATCCTGTACCTGTCACGCAGGTGTGATATTCGGATGTACCGATCCTGTGCAGGTGTTGTTACACGTGGTCTTCCACTGCGAGGATGATCAGCTGTCCTTCCTGTCTCCCTGTAGCGCTGTCTTAGGCATCTCACAGTGCGGACATGGCAATTTATTGCCCTAGCCACATCAGCAGTCCTCATGCCTCCCTGCAGCATGCCTAATGCACGTTCACGCAGATGAGCAGGGACCCTGGGCATCTTTCTTTGGGTGTTTTTCACAGTCGGTAGACAAGTCTCTTTAGTGTCCTGCGTTTTTAGAATTGTGACCTTAAATGCCTACTTTCTGTAAGCTGTTAAGGTCTTAATGACCATTCCACAGGTGCATGTTAATTAATTGATTATGGTTAATTGAACATGCATGGAAAACATTGTTTAAACCCTTTACAATGAAGATCTGTAAAGTTATTTGGATTTTTAAAACATTATTGTTGAAATACACAGTCCTGAAAAAGGGACGTTTCTTTTTTTGCTGAGTATATATATATATATATATATACCCACGTTTCGCAGCGGAGAAGTAGTGTGTTAAAGAAGTTATGAAAAAGAAAAGGGAACATTTTAAAAATAACGTAATATGATTGTCAATATACAGTAATTGTTTTGTGAGTGTTATGAGTGTTGCTGTCATCAAGGATTTTATTATCATTATTTCTTTCAATCAGGTTCGTATTTGTAGAATGTGTTGTGTTCAAGTTACATTCCGTGTTTGTCAATCATTGTAAAGATAACAGGTTTCATTCATCGATTCGTTTCTTACTGCATCAATAAACAGCTCGTCTTCCTCTTTATCTGAGACGTGACACATTGCATGCACAGGTTTTTTTTTACACTGCCTTCCTTCAGCGGGACATTGACTTTTTCCACCATGTGCTTTGTTTCCGCAGTAGCTGCACTTATGAATATGCTTGTATGTTTCACACGCTTCATATTTTTTTGCTGCCTTCTCAATTGTGTAATTCAGTTTTTGTTCAGCACTCTTTGCAACTATTGCTCTTTGTCTGTGCACTGCGTCATTTCACGTGAGCCGCTCGGTGTTCATGCATCGCAGGTTCCCAGCTGTGCTGGTTCCATCTCGTGCAATGTTCACGGCTGTATTTAATGTTAGCTAAGACCCGGCACTTAAATGTTTCTCTCGCAGTTTCGCCAAATTTGTGCCAAACACCACCCTGACCATCTCTTATTCCTCTGCATAAGCACAGTCCTTCACCCGTGAATATTTAGCGGCAGTGTTTCTATTGGATTGCCGATGACGGACGGCCTTTTATGGGCAGGCACTAAATTATGGAGTTACGCCTCCCACGGGCATCGAGCAGAAGTCTATTATAGTATAAGGACGAAAAAATAGGTTCCAGTTATGACCATTAAAATGAAACCTGCCCATCATTTGTAAGTAAGCTGTAAGGACTGAGCCTGACAAATTTAAGCCTTCTACCAACACGGGAAGTTGGAGAATTAGTGATGAGTCAGTGAGTGAGTGAGTGAGTGAGTGAGTGAGTGAGGGCTTTGCCTTTTATTAGTATAGATTCTCCACTCAGCTAGCTCCCTTCTTATTAGCAACATTTACAAAAGCTAGAAACAATCAAATTCTAGTTCAAACTTTTCGCCAAGCATTAATCACCATCTTTCCTAAACAAAATAAGGACTTATTACAATGTGCATCATGCAGACCAATTTCACTTCTGAATAATGATGTTAAGATACTCGAAAAAATCTTGGCTAGAAGGATGGAGAAAGTGCTGCCTTCGGTAATATCACAAGATCAATCTGGATTTATTAAAATCCGACACTTAGCTTCCAATCTTCAATGCCTGTTAATATAATATATTCACCAGCAAAGTCAAACACCCCAGAGATATTATTATCGTTGGATGCAGAAAAACCATTTGACATGATCAAATGGAACTACCTTTTCACTACATTAGAGAAATTTGGGTTTGGCCCGAACATTTGTGCATGGATCAAACTACTGTATAACAATCCAGAAGCTTCAGTTTGTATAAACAACATTTGTTCAGACTACTTTAAACTAGAACGTGGTACCAGACAAGGATGCCCCTTGTCACCACTGCTATTTGCAATTGCCATTAAACCACTGGCAGTTCACTGTCAAAATGCTTATCAGATAAAGGGAATTATCAGAGAAGGACTTGAACAGAAAATTTCTCTATATGCAGATGATATGGTACTGTATATATCAGACCCAAAAAATACAGTGCCTGCAGTCTTAACAGCATTTATAGAATTTCAAAAGATCTCTGGTCTCAGAATTAATTTGAATAAAAGTGTGCTCTTTCCAGTGAATTTTCAAGCATACAATATTAGATTGGACACCTTTCCTTTTATCATTGCAGATCAGTTTAAATACATAGGGGTAAATATCACAAGTAAACACAAAGCTCTTTATCAACAAAATTTTGCTGTCTGTGTGGAAAAAATTAAACAAGACTTGCATAGATGGTCAACCCTTCATCTCACTGTAGCTGGAAGAATTAACATTGTTAAGATGAATATCCTTTCTAAGCTTCTCGTTTTACTTCAAAACATTCCAATATACATCAATAAAAATTTTTTAAGCAATTAGATTCAACCATAAACTCATTTATTTGGAACTCAATACATCCACGTATCCAAAGAGTGACCCTACAAAGACCTAAGGCAGAAGGTGGCATGGCTCTGCCTAACTTTCAGTTTTATTACTGGGCAGCAAACATACAAGCTATAAAACCTGGACACAAATAGATGAACATACACTGGCTTGGTCTGCAATAGAAATAAAATCCTGCAGTACTTCTTTATATTCCCTGCTTTGTGCCCCAATAAATGCAAGTTATCACCAATATACTAATAACCCAATTGTGCTTCACTCACTCAGAATATGAAACCAATGTAGAAAGCATTTTAATATGGAGAATCTTTTATCTGTGGCACCTCTGCATGAGAACCACCTTTTTCAACCCTTGCAAACATATGCAGTTTTTAATATGTGGAAAACATTTGGGACTAAATTGCTTAGAGATCTTTATATAGAAAACATCTTTGCATCCTATGAACAATTACATTCCAAATGTAACTTTCCAGCAACACATATCTTTCACTATCTTCAAATTAGAAACTTTGTTAAACAGAACCTGCCTGATTTTCCTCATCTTGCACCCTCCTCTATGCTGGAAAAAATATCGCTCATTTTCGAGGATTTAGACAGCATTTCTGCAATATAGAAAATTATATTACAGTCCCTCCCTTTCAAAGATCCAAGAGGACAGCGGGAAAAGGATCTCTCACTCAACATATCAGAAAAGGAGTGGAAGGTAGCAATGCAGAGAATTCACTCGAGCTCCATATGTGCAAAGCATGCAATTATTTAACTCAAAATTATATATATAGCATGTCTGTCTCGCTTAAAACTGTCCAAAATGTTTCCAGGGCAAGATCCTACCTGTGAACGCTGCAATCAAGTCCCAGCCTCACTGTGTCACATGTTTTGGGCCTGCACCAAATTAATATCAATCTGGACAAAATTGTTTTAGTGCCTTTCAGAAAGCCTTGGAGTCACAATCCCTCCTAACCCATTAACAGCTGTGTTTGGTGTTCTTCCAGATGGGCTTAAAGTGGAGAAAGACAAACAAATTGTGATTGCCTTCACTACACTATTGGCACGCAGACTAATTTTTCTAAACTGGAAGAATCCTAACTCTCCTCTTTTAAGTCAGTGTGTAACTGATGTTTTATATGATTTGAAATTGGAAAAAATCAAATTCTCACTTAGAGGATCTGTGCAGAACTTTTACAAACTCTGGCAGGATCTAATCAATAATATTTTAGAATAAGCTCTTAAAGCACTGAGGAAATAATTTTCTTGTCATTTCTTTTTCTTCTGCATTTATCTTTATCTTTCTATTAAACTCATCAATTTATGTATTTTTACAAGCTTCAAGTTTTTCTCCGTTGGCCATACTCTCTTTCTCAGGGGTGAAGGTCGATTTGTTTTCAACCCTATTTTTTGTAAAAATGGATCTATTTGTATGGAATGATTACAGTAAAATCAATTAAATTAAAAAAAAAATCATAATAATAATCATTAGTCAAATAAACAAACAAAAGTTCTAAATACCTGAATGGCTTTGATTCCTAACTAATTCTTAGTTTACAAAATCAAATGCAATAAATATTGTACCACCATTTTAAAAAGCAGTGCCCAATGACATCACGTGCCATGAATTCTGGTAATCAAATGATGTTTTTCATTAAGAAAAACATGGCTATGGATGTCAGAAAATACACAAAATGGTACTACCCATGAAAAAGCAAAAGAAAAGCAATATAAAAATGGTGGTGGTATAATATAAAAATTGTGATAAAAACTAATGTCTTTTAAACAAAAGTATAAGTATTAATTAAGCACCTAAATGATTTCAATTGCTTACAGAATCCCAAAATCAATTCAGATTTTACTGCAACAATAGCACACCAGGTATGTCTAGGTAATGCATAAATCGGATGTACAGACAAAAGAGGGAGTTTGATGGGGGTGTAAATATAGTTTTAATAAGACTGTGTCATCAGCCAGACATACTGCCTTAGCAACTGACTGTAAGACTATGACAATGATCCAATGTTAGCAAAGATTGTTAGCAAAGACTGATATGTGTATTGGAAAAGAAGTGAGTAGTCATAAGGAGCAACACCAGAAAAGAATCAGTGGATCATATACATCTATGTGTCTGATCTATCTATGATATATGTATATCTAGGACTGATCATTTATGTTGGGTTGAATGCAAGTGGGGGCTGGGTGGTCTCATGGCATTGGAACCCCTGCAGATTTTATTTTCTCCAGCCCTTTGGAGTTTTTTTTGTTTTGTTTTTTCTGTCATCTTACTTTATTCTTTGTTAATTAGTATTGCCTGATTTTTATATTTTTTCTTTCTTCATCTTGTAAAGCACTTTGAGCTACATCATTTGTATGAAAATATGCTATATAAATAAATGTTGTTATTGTTATGTCAATATCTCCTTCTAGCTACTGAGATGTTAAAGATGTGTACCTGCTAGCTGGGACAGAGAGGCACTGTTTTTTAGCCTTGGAGTGGCATGATACAAACCAAGCCACCCCCACTCTGGGATGCTGCTGGCATTAAATTCAAAATTAGCATATATTTTTCATAAAACAATAAGATTTCTCTGTTTTAATATTTGATATGTTGTCTTTGTTCTATTTTCAGTAAAATACAGTTTTAAATGATTTATAAATCATCACATTGTTATTTACATTTTATGCAGATTTTCAACTTTTTTGGAAATGGGATTATAATATTGAATAATACTCACAATTCTACATGCTATCTTTACGCCACAGCGCTACAATGTTACATATTATCATTGCTGTCCTTTCTTTACTATCTCCTGCCCCTGCCTCAACAGCATCTCTGTGACTGCAAAAGAAAACTTAGTTGGAGCAGAACTGTGAAACATGGGCAACATTTTGTTCTCTTTGGCATTCTTTGCAGGTTGTGTTTCAGTCTCTTAATTCTTGCATTGTAAATTCATTGAATATATTATTTCTCTGCAAATAGCATTAATTCTAAAGCCTACAGTACAGCTAGTTACTAAAGCTAGGTAGTGGCAGAATGTTACAGCTATGCTTGGCCGCTAAGTTTAGTGAGATAAAGTTAAGTATTATCATGTTTAGCACCCTACATCGATGTCAGCTATACTCAGCGTGTTAATAACACTAGAAGCTCAGTGCATTTTTTGCAGTATGACAGACTGTAAGGCAATCACATTAGCTATAGTAATTAGCTAGAGACTGAAGTTGTAAAGTAATGCTGTGTTGTAAAGTTAACAAATGACAATTTTTCTCAACTCTTCTAAATAAAGCTGATACATCCTCCAGTGCCTTTTTTCACTTAATCGTTGCTTTCTCAGCATTGAATTTCCACTTTAATAATGTAGTTTATTTTGTCATTAAAGTAGAACATCATAAACTTCATCTTTAAACCGTTTGATTTACTTGTTTCTCAGATCCCATCATAAATAAAGTAACACGTTAAATGCTTTGTTTTATATGTGTTCTTCTATGTGCTCTATGTGTATGAATCACTGCGTGCTCCTTAAATGGGCTTTCTCTTCCTCCGACAGGACACAGAATCCATTACATTCGTGATATTACAGCTCTCTGAATAATTTGAATACTGAAATGTATACTTGATATCATTTTCATGATGATAGGCATTAAAGCATGTATTAAACATGTGAATATGGTGGCGCAGTGATTGTTCCTGCCTCACGCAAGATGCTTGCCCTGCCATGGGTGACCGACAATGAAATAATTTATTGTAGCAGTACTGTCTCTTTCAATTCCTTTCTCCAAATACCCAATTGCCATACATCAGCTCTGTAATAGACGTTAAACCATCTGTAAGCTGAGAACGCTGACTCTTCAAAACTTTGAAGGAACATTTAAATATCTTCGTAGTACATGTTCAATTATTCCATACATCTATCCTTCCAGTGTTGTGCCAGCCCCAGCAAGAATGCAACGAAGCAGAAACAATCCGTGAATGGAGCTCCATGAAAATAACAAGTGTCACAAAAAAGTCCTCATTTATGATGCCCTCAAAATATAAACACCAAATAACAAATAATGGCTTAGTATTTAAAATACGGTATTATATTTGACATTTATTTTAATTGTAGTAAACTTTCCCATATATTAGTGTTACTTTTACTAAGCAGTAAGGTCTAAGCTACCCTAGGCGATGACTGATAACCATGAAAGCCAGAATCATGGCATCTGTGAAAAGCAACATAGAATCTCACAATTAAAATCATCTAGTAATATTTTGTAGATTATGTCTAAAGGGTATGTGTATGTTCAAGAGAATAGAGAGAAATTTTAAAAATATGATGTGAGGATTTAAAATTTAAAAATAAAGGATAGAAAATATAATAGTGCAGTTGCGGATTGGATGTTTGTATTTAGTTAGTATTTGACAGATCAGTTGTGCACCAAACATACTGCAGCTACCCTTTAAACATTTAACTAGTTTAGAGGGATTTCTTATAAGGAAGTAAGATTATTAATATACGATACATATTGTATATTCTAAATTCAAAGTGGTTATTTATGTTGTTGCACAGTTTATAACTTTTAGTTTCAGGTGTACATTGTATAATGAAATTCTTATCTGTATGTCTTCCAAAGAAGTGTGACAGTAACACAATACCAACAAGAGACAAGAATGTAACTCATACATTTAAATATAAGGTTCCCTGAATTTGGCAGGCTGTCAAGCTGTCTTCATTTTAACATCTTAATACAGAAGCAGAACTACAGTACATATTTCTAGCGCTTATCCTCTTGCATGGATGCTGATGCGATGTAATCACAAACTTCACAGCATCTGTTGCTGAGCACCTTTAAAAATGTTGGTTGTGGTAGTTTTACTGTATTATTTTGAATTAAGTACTCACATAAATGGCTTTTCTAATATTTGGTGACTCATATTTTTACACTTAATATCTGGTCATACAACTTTCGAATTTTAGTTTGCAGCCCACCCCAGTCACTAGTGGTGTTCCCCAAGGCTCTCTTTTGTGCCCTCTTTTATTTATTAACTATCTTTTACCACTTGGTAATATCTTTAGGTGATTTGGTATTCAGTTTCATGGCTACACAGATGACGTCCAGCTGTATTTATCTACTAAGCCTAATTCTGTCCTTACTCCCTTTATCCTCTCCGATTGTCTTGCTGAAATAAAAGCATGGTTCTCCTATAATTTTCTCAAACTTAATAATGATAAAATAGGTTCTCCTCATTGGCACTAAATCCTCTCTTGTTAGACTTGACATTTTTTCTTTGATAACTGATGGTTCTACTGTTTCTCCTTCTTCTTAGGTTAAGAGCTTGGGTAAAATCCTTGACAACAACTTATAATAATATTACCTGTTCTGCAAAATTTCGTCTTTGTAATATAAACTGTCTCCATTCATTTATTAAACCTAATAGTACTGCTATCCTTGTACATGCTTTGGAAACATCTCAAGATTATTGTAATTCTATAATTGTTGGCCTTTCCTACAAGTTTAGGTATAGGCTTCAGCTGGTTCAGAATTCTTCATGCTCGTGTTATTATCAGAACCGCTTCCTTACAACATACTGCTCCGGTTCTATGTGAACTCTAGTGGCTTCCTGTTAAATATAGTATTGATTTCAAGATTTTACTATTAACATTCAAAGCTCTTCATACTCTGGCACCCCAATAGGTTTTGGATCTGTTGCACATTTATGTGCCTGCTCGTACTCTTAGACCTTCTTATTCAAACCTACTTGTTACACCCTCTGCTCGTTTATCTACTGTGGGCTTTAGATCTTTTCGCTTCGTTGCTCCTTGTCGTTGGAACTCCCTCCCTCAACCTATCCTCAGCATTGACACACTTCCCAATTTCAAATCCAGACTTTAAACTTATCTTTTTAGACTTGCCTACTTCCCTGATTTTTCATCTTGACTGTATAGTTTTTGCACTTGTATTATTATATTTACATAATGTTATTTTATTTTAATTGTTATTATTGTATTGTTTTCTTTTACTTTGTAAGGTGTCCTGGAGTGGTATGAAAGGCACCTTTAAATAAAATGATTATTATTATTATTACTTGTAATTTTGAACATATGCAACTTTTGGTTGAGATGTGGTTCTTAAAGCATTGGGTCATTTCAGATTGCGGAATCAGTCAACATTTATTTGTGGGATGGGATGCATGCCTTTAAAACCTGTGCAGGACACTGGTGTTTGTTCCAAGAAAACATTTCCCTGGCCTCTCAGTCACAGACAGATGGTTATGTTGCACGTACACAGCACACAGAGTTTGTTGTTTATTTCAGCTCAGGAAAGACTAGATATTTATGCAGATGAATTCTTCCTCCATTTGTTTTGGTGTTTTGTTCAGTACTTTTTGAATCTTGTTTATAAACAACAAAGCTTTTTAAGCAAGTAGTGAAAGCTGTTATTATCAAGCCTGTTTATGTAATCTAAGTATAATGAAAGCTATTGACAGATAACAATAGTATTTTTGATGTAGATATTATTTTATTTAAAGTAGAATTATAACATGCTTGGCCAATATTCACTTTCTTATGCATGACAAGAAAATCTGCATTTTGCACCTGTGATGATTAATTTGACTTTGCTCAAAGTAAATAACCCACATTTATGTACGGTATGTCTTGTTGGATTTCTCATCTTCTGCTTTTAGTATCATTTTAAAAATCTTTTTCTTTATTTTCACTGGAAACTTGAACAGAGTTTGTTACTTGAATGCCTTTCTACTGGAAAGAAAGAAAGAAAGAAAGAAAGAAAGAAAGAAAGAAAGAAAGAAAGAAAGAAAGAAAGAAAGAAAGAAAGAAAGAAATTTTGGAATTTTGAATTGAACTTTATTAACCAATACTCCACAAATCTTTTACAATATTGAAAGTAAAGCAAACAAACAAATCCCCAACTCATCCCTAAAAGAAAACAATACTTAATTAATATGTCAAATTAGAAAAATCAAATCATTATCTTCAAGTTTACAAATTACCTCATGAACACACCATTTTTTTCTCAAAAGAATTCACATTTGCGGTCATTCTGTAGAATTTGTATTCCAAATACACCTTGGCTTTTAAAAGTCCAATAAATATTCTTATCGTGTCACATTGTTTATGTAGTGACTTCTTTTGTTCTTTTCTGGATTTATAAATGGCCTGCCCAATGAGGACATTACCAATCTGACATTCATCTCGATTAACATCATAAATAAATACACAATCATTAAAAGGCAGGTTAAGAACACTAAAAACAGAGTTAAGAATATTTAAAAGAGGCACTGGAAAACGGTTTCTCTCTCTCCAAAGAAAGAAAGAAAGGAAGATAGAAAGAAAGAAAGATCTTAAAAAGCAAATGATCAAAGATAAAGGAAAATAAAGGAATGCTAAGACTGAATAAAAACTTGTACAACTGCAAAAGGTTTTTAAATTTCATTGAAATGAAAGTTCTGGGAATATTGGTTCAAATCCCAGGAAAGAGATGGAATGCTCCCCCATGTTTACCTGGGATTTTTTTTTTCTTTCATACTTCAATGACATGAGGTGGAATCGAGACTCTGACATGTGCACAGTATGACTGAGTCTGAGCTTGTCCTGTGATGGAGTGACATGCTTTTGTTTTGTTCCTGTCTTGTTCTTGATGTTGGTGTGATAGGATTTGACCCCTTTTGACCCTTACATCTTGTTTAGTAAGTTTAGACAATGAATGGGTAGATGTAGTTAACCCATATTTTTAGTCATTTGTGGACAGGGGATACATAAAGCCATCATATTACATGAAAAATTCAATTAACAGCAAATGTTGTCCCCAGATTTAAAAACATTGTAGCAGGTAAAATATCATAGATGAGCTGAGTGGGGGCCTTTTGTTTGAGATCAATTTATGGGTTTTAAATTTAAGCATGTTTTGAAATATCACAATTTCATTCACTTTTTATATTCACGCCTCTTTGTTTCTTTTAATTAAGAATACTGCCAAGATACATGTGATTTAGATAGATTTTACCATTTGTTTTTGTTAATAAAGCAGCTTTGTTGTCATGAAACACATTTTATTATCTCACCTTTTATGGACATGAAGTATTTATAGTTAATTCACTAAATAAAGAATCAGTGATAATTGTTTGAATATTTCTCTATGTGCATCATTTTGTTTAATCTTGACTGAATTGGGTTTGATTATTTCACTTATTTAATTATTTCTGAATGCAGTTTTAAATTTGTGCATTTAATTTTGAAGTGTTATTTTTAAACTGCATTTATCTTCTTCCACCCATTAATAATTCCTAGTCATTCCAACCTGTTAAGCACACAGCATACAGTACCTTCAAGAGGGGTATATTTAGAGTTGCATTTGTCTAACCTAATTCTGTACGATGGAAACTTTTGGAGAATCAATGGTCCATTTATACTGGGTACAAAGGCATTTTAATCATGTTTAATATGCAGGGTAAACCTTATGGCCCTAATTTAGGCATATAATTTATTCTGGCTCACACTGTGTTGTTGCAGCATTACCTTCCTTAGTGTTTAATTTCCTACTCCAGTATGAACTTGTGTCCGATTCCCAGGAATTGCACTTGCCTTGTCACACCCGTACTCCTCCTAATCACAGTGTAATCAGAGTGTAGCAGCGGATGTGACTGACTCACGGACTATAAAACTTAGGCTGCATTGGACTGATATGGCGTCTAGGTTTCCTATTATACATTTGATTACTTGGCAAGCCAGCTTTTCAAAACTGTTTCCACAGATTACAACTATCTTTTATCACAGGGTTTAATTTCTGTATTAACATTCATGACATTAACATGTCATTTCTATTTCAGCTTGTGTATATCTTTTTTGTATTTTTAAATGTGCTGTCTGCTATTTTTACCCTTTGTTGATCTGGACAATTAAACTTTTCCTTTATTAGACTTTACATCACAAGCTTACCTGGATTTAAATTAACCAAAAAGAAGCACTTACAGGTACTGTATAGTGAGCTCTTCTGAACCTGTTTGCTGTTATACTTTGGCATTTATTAAAGAACTAGCAAAATACCCGCGCTTCACAGTGGAGAAGTAGTGTGTTAAAGAAGTTATGAAAAAGAAAAGGAAACATTTTAAAAATAACGTAAGATGATTGTCAATGTAATTGTTTTGTCACTGTTATGAGTGTTACTGTCATATACATATACACACACACACACACAGACACACACACATATAAACATATATACATATACATATATACATATAAACATATCTACATATACACGTATCTACACATACACATATCTATATATACATATACATACATACATACACATATACATATATACATACATACATACAGATAAATATACATATATATACAGATCTACATATATACAAACATATATATATATATATATACCTGTATATATACATATCCACACATATATATATATACACATATATATACATATCTACATATATATATAAACATACATATATACATATATATATATCTGATACTTATTACTTGTCATCACGCAGCAGAGCCTTAATGGAAATTGGAGGCATCTGAATTGAAATGGGAGATCAGAGGGTATAATGGGGATGCAAGGAATACATTGAGTGTGGAGAAACTCCAGAGACAGCGTGTGTATTAACTTGTGGATTTTTCTGTGAGTATTTGGTGGCAGCGTGACGAAGTTGCTTCCGCAAGACCGCGTTAGCTGTGGAGCTCAGCTCGGAGCACATTCTTTTCCTACCTTGTCAATTGTGTAATGCGTTTTTTGAACAGGTTTGATGCATAGAAGTGATCACTCGTACTGCGTTCAGTCAGTTCACGTGAGCTGCTCTCTTGTGTGATGTTGCGATGTCCACGGCTTTATTTAATGTTAGCTAAGACCCGGCACTTAAAAGTTTCTCGCTACAGCAATTTTAACTCCATTACAAAGTGATCCAAACTCTCGTTTATACCTCGTGTCTTCTCATTAAACTTGTATCTCGCGAATAAAGTATTCGGCGTTTTTCTTCAGCACTCTTTGGGAGCTCTTCCTTCTTTTCTACGTACTGCGTTCACAGTCAGTTCACGTGATTACGTGGGAGGCGTGATGATGTGACACGCAGCTCCGCCCCTCACGGCCATCGAGCTAAAGTCCATTACAGTATATGGAGAAAAATAGGTTCCAGTTATGACCATTACGTGTAGAATTTCGAAATTAAACCTCCCCAGCTTTTGTAAGTAAGCTATAAGGAATGAGCCTGCCAAATTTCAGCCTTCTACCTACACGGAAAGTTGGAGAAATAGTGATGAGTGAGTGAGTGAGTGAGTGAGTGAGGGCTTTGCCTTTTATTAGTATAGATTATTGGGCACCAAACAAGGAGAAATCAAGAATGAGGCATCAGTCCATCATAGGGTTCTCTAAGACAGAGTGGTGGCTCTGTGGCTAAAGATCTATGCTGGTATCTGTAAGGTTGATGGTTCATATCCTGTTAGTGCTAGAAGGGATCCTACTCTGCTGGGGCCTCAAGCAAGGCCATTAACCTGAAAATTGTTCTGAGGTGCTGTTATAATGTCTGACATTGTACGCTGACACCCAAAGCTCATGTGAAAAGATCATTTCTCTATAGGGATTAATAAAGTGCATTGCTATCATCATCTGGGAATAGCCATTTAACATTATGTTTTTGTATGTAGGACGAAACCAGAGGACACGGTGAAAACCATGTGTCACTGGGAAAATATTCAGTCTTCACAAAGACAATGACTATGTCCACTGTTTCAGTCAGCAGACCTTCATTTCACATTTGGTCTTTCATAGTAAACACATTTAGAATATTCTTTATTGAAATAAAACCTACTCACTTTGGATAACAGTGTTGACAGACACCTCAGGTTTATTCTAAAAGTTAAAGCACCAATGTTATCCTTTTATTCAAATGTGAAATTGACTAAACTATTTAAAAAATATAAATTTTTGATTAGCTAAATAGGGCAAAAACATTATAAAAGTCATTGGAAATAATCTGGACTAATTTGCATTTAACACTTACCAGTGTGAACACATGACATCATTTTTGTTATAGTCACATCATACAAAATAATACAGTTAGATTTTCAAAAAACATTTGATACAAAATGTAATTAATTATTTATTAGGGTAGAATCTACTGGATTCAAAAATGAATTATAAAACAGAATTTCAAGCTAGTTAACTGTATGAAGAAGATAACAGTGCTTCACATTAGGTAAGGTCAGTTCAGTTCATTTCGATTTTACTGTTCAAAGAAGAATATTTGGTGTCAACAGGTTTAACAGAGTGACCATGACATAACATTAAAAACACATCAATGAAGAACACTGCCATCAAACATAAACTGAGCACAAATAAATAAAATAAAGCAATAAACATAATACTTATGGTGAAACATTACATCAGACATATCGGACATTACAAATTAAACCAACATTTAGACTTGACTACTGATTAACACTAATGCTAACTGTTCATCCTATGATTTAAGCCTGTGGACATTTATTAAAATTAATATTTAGAAAGTTAATAGCAGTTGGAATGAAAGAGCATTTGAACTGGTTGCTTTTAACCCTTGGAACCATGAACCTGTGGCTTGATGGCATCAATAGAAATTGAGAATATAACCAATCAGTCTTATCAGATAGAATACACCCACTCTGCTTTTCCTAATACTTTTTTGTTAAACAGGTCTGTGGGATTGGACTTTTGACATCATGTTGGGTTTTTTTTTGCGTCATTTTACATCTGATTTATTCTGTTTTTGTTGCTGATATTAAGAATTTGACACCAGGTCAGCAGAACATAAGTAAAGATATACTCTACACAAGATTTATTAAAACTGTGACAATGGTAGGAATCAAATTGAAAAGACAGCATCCTTAAATAGCAGAGGTGCTGCCGTCCCTCTAGCAAATGGATTCTGTGTTTTTCTTAAAGTTGGTATTTTTCAGATCGAAGTTATTTCTTCACAAACATGGTATATATGCATTTACCATGGGAAATTCTGTTCTAAGCTTAATCATTTCCTATGAGTTTTAAGAAAATATCTTGCCCTCACTGCTGCTTTACAATAAGAGGATAATGGGGCATGGGACATCACCAGGAAATAAAAGCTTAAAAACTTACTGAATATGTCCAAGATACTTGTTGAGTTTAGAGCAGCATCTTGCGATTACAAAAAAATGTAAAATAGTTTATATTTGTCATTTTTAAACAACCCCCCCACCCCACTAATATTACCAGCCATTTTAAAAGTAGACCTGTATGAACGCTGCCTCAGCATTTGTCTTCTTCACCAGTAATCTGTCACTCCACCGGGGCGTAATTTCCTTTTGAATGACCAGATCAAAGTAAACTATTTGTGCTACGTGGTTGCTTTTGTTTTGATTTACTTCTGTATTTATGTGAGAACCCACACAAGCAAACAAGAAAAATGATAGCAAGAATATGCAATAAAATGATTATTTCCAGATCCTTTTTGTTGTCTCAAACATACATCAGAAACACAGCATGTTTGCTTATATTGAAACTTTTGCTACTTCATCGGAATGTTTTTAGGCTTTTATTTTTGGTGATGCCCCATGCCCCTTTAGCCTCTACTGTAATTCACCAGTGAAGTCAAGATATTTTTTTTAAATTTGTAGAAAATGCTTAACTGTTTCACATTGCAAATGCATACATGCCATGTTTATGAAGAGATAATTTTGACTTAAAATAATACCAGTCTTATGGTTTAAAAGTTAGTTACTGTAACTCCCTCTGGGATCTGTGTTCAAACCAATACTAATTTATTATAGTAATTTATAATAATTTATAACAATGATGATGATACAACCCTGAGCACCCGAATCGAACCCAACACTGCTGGAATAGGTTCTGGCTTACTTTGACTTAGAGTAGTTTCTGGGAGAAGCAAAGACACACAGTGCTAGTAAATTAAAAATGTGTTGATGTTTCATCCTAAGAAATCTATTCTAATTCTTTATCATGTAAATTGAGTGTGTATGCATTTCTAAACATATTTCTTTCCATCGACTCATCCATACTTTGGACTCATTTAAACCATTCCACAGACATAGAAGAGCTAGAAGTGTTAGAACATTAGAACACTTTAGAAGAGAACAGGCCATTCAGCCCAACAAAGCTCGCCAGTCCAATCCACTTATGTCGAGTTTTGAAAGTCCCTAACGTCTTACTGTCTACCACACTACTTGGTAGCTTATTCCAAGTGTCTATCGTTCTTTGTGTAAAGATATACTTTCTAATGTTTGTGTGAAAACATTAGAAAGTTTTTCTTTACATAATGAACAATGGAACAATTGTTATTGAAGCTTCTGGCAAAGGGCAGGCACAAAGTCTAGATGGAGTACCAATCCAATGAAACGTACACTTACATGGATATGTTCACTCACTCTGGTATAATTAAGAGTCACAATAACTGAACTTGCACATCTGTGCGAAGCTGCAGTACCTGCCTGCTGAAAGCCCATTTAGGCTTGAGAGGGAGCATTCAAAGTTCTTATTCACGCTGAATGAAACTAGGCTAAAATTCTAAACTAGACTTCTTAAGATATGAAGTGGCAGTGCTAACCACTGTGCCCTCATGCTGCATGATAAATGCTTATTGTTTTCTAGCAATTTTTATTTTTGTGCTGGTTAAATATAAAGTGTTTATACTTAACTATGGAATGATTGCTTGCTTTTTCCTATTCCACCTCTCTAAAATAAGAAAAATGATTTGAATTGTCTTCATCATAACTGGAGTGTCTCGTTATTTTATTCTTTGTACGGTCACTAGACAAATCCTGCAGTTCTCCATCTGGCTTTATTTTCACACGGCTCCTTAATTTCCTTTTAAGTGAAGGTTGAAGGTGTCTCTGACATGAAGTAGAGTATTCTTCCTGAAAGAAAATTTGGCAGAGTAGCAGGACAGGATTCCAACAGTTTCATCTTCATTTAGTGCTTTCACTTTAAGATAACATAACAAAATAAAAGCAATGTTTCTGTGATCCACTGCTAAAAATGGACTGTCTTACCCTTGAAATACTCTTATCATGGTAGCCTTAAAACCTCTCAGAAGTCTTCTTTCTCTGCCCTTGATTGGGCTTTTCTCCAGATTGCTGCATCGCTCTTTCTTTCTCTGGTATTCCTTCAACAAAAATGCAATTTAGGATCATCCTGACCCCAGTTATTTCCAATTGCTAAAGTGCCTTTGGCACATAGCAGTTAATCAGGCTAAGAATGCCTAGTTTAAATGGAGCTGCATTCCTTGACATAAGTCGGCATTTTGCTGAATTCCTGTAGCCTCTTTTTGTTTTGGGCCTCCATTCTTTTTGAAATTTCACATTTTAAACCTACTTTTAAACATAATTAAAACACAAAAAAAATGAACAGCCACTCTTAGACCTTGAATTCAAACAGTGGTCTCGAAAAATGCACAGATGTAAAATGAAGAAAATGAACATTGCCAGAATTATGCAGAAAAACAGGGGTCTCTAATTTGCCAGCAGATTGTGTAATGGTAAAAATAAAATGAATTATCTTTGCTATATAAAACATTTTTTATGCTGTCTGCTCCCAGTATGGACCTTGATGCAACCTTTGTGTCTTTTAAAAGAAGTAAATCTTTTTGTGTGAAAGTATTTCTTTCAATATTTTACAGTATGTGAGACATGAGGAGTCGATTTTTTGTACACCCTGTTATTCTCAAACCTTATGTGTTACCATCAGCAGACACTTCAGTTTTTTATTTGAAAAATAAATTTTGAATAGTGATGCAATGGTTTCAGGAACTTCAGGGTCTTAGGGTTAGGGTTGAATTGCAGATTTATTACTGACTCTGCAGAAGATGCATAATATCCCTCTTTCATCAGGTGTTTCCTAAGTACTCCAGCTTTACTTTGGTGTCCAAAGTGTTTCTTAGGATGAGAGGCTGTAAAATGCTGTAAAGTGGGAATTTTTTTTTAATGAAGTCATAAATGGTTTTTTGATCAATAAACTTCCTAGAAGGAGCAGTGAATAGAAAATCCATAATGAAATCGGTTTTTTGGTGTGACTACTCTTTCACTGTAGACTTTTCTGGCTTTTGACTCTGCAAGTAGTCCCAGACTGGCTTGCTCATGCTGAAATCATATGTACCATTTGTTGTAGGATTTCCTGTTACTCTTTTCGCTGAGATAGTTTTTTTTATGATTTTGGCCATGTGGTTGACATCAGTGACATGCTTCAGAATGAAGATGGGACCAAACAGAGGCCTCCCTGATGGTATTGCATGAAGGATAAGAATCTGTGCTTCTCATCATTGAGGTGGCCATCACTTTTAATCAAATTACCTACTCCATTTTTGGAAATGCTGCCACAAACCTGCGGGGAACCTCCACCATGCTTGACTGTTTCCTGCTGATATTGATCTAAGACTGTCTTATTGTATTATTCTTTTCCAGTCCTATGGTGGACAAACTGCTGTTAAAGCCAAAAGCCAACAATTTTCAGTTTTAACACATCAGTCAAGAGTACCTGCTGCAATTTTAAAACACCCAAATCCCAATGTTTTCTTGTGTAGGTGAGTTCTTTGGCTTTATTTTTGCCTCAGAGGTATAGCTTTTTGATCACAATTCTTCTAATGGGACCACTTCTGATAAGACTTCTCTGGACTATATATGGGTATTCCAGGGTCCCATTGGTTTCTACCAATTCTAAAGTGATAGCAGTGCTGGACATCTTGAAAGTGAAGTAAGTTTGATATGTTTCTTATTTGCTTCACTTCCATGGCTGAGTACTGAATTTCCAATCCTGAACCTGGCCCATTTGTTTGTGCTTCTACAGAAGAGCTTAGAGAGCAAATCTGGAAACACAGTTCTACCACAAAATTTCTGCTTGGTGCAGACCTAGATGGTACAGAATGATCACCTTGTGTTAGTTCTCTGATGGTGTCCTAAATTAATTGTGTCAGTGAACTAAAAGAATTGATGAATTAGAACTACTTGTCTATGAATACAGAAAAAAACAGAAATACTAGCTATTGGGGAAGGATATGTTACAGACTGAAACAATATAGTGTGTAAACCTTCTAGTCCAGATGACAGATAGATGCAAATGACACCAGTACTAAAGCACACATGATTTTTATTTACAGTGACCCCAACAGCCCAAGCACACACTATCTTTCTGCTCCACTCCTCCTCAGCAAGCTTCGTCGTCCTCCTCCTCCTGACTCTGGCTCCAGGAATACTGCCTGCTGGCCCCTTATATAAGTCACCCAAAAGTGCTCCAGGTGCTCATTGACCTAGTTCCGGCAGAACCTCCGGGTGTGGTGGAAGACCTGCTCTCCAGGGCTCAGCACCGCCTATATCTGCTGCAGCACTCCATGGCGGCGCCCACAGATCCCAACAGGGCAGCACCAAACTCCCACTCCCATGAAGCCCTGCGGGAGTCCAAGGCACCACTGCAACCTAGGGGGGCTGCCATCTAGCGTTCCTGGGGGAGCAAACGTTCTGGCCACACTTACTCTCTCGGTCCTTCTAGCATGCAGGTGGCCCTGGCCAGTCCTCCACCAGTGTCACTATTTAACTCAGTTGGACTAACCATTATTTTAATGAATCAGCAGGCAACTTAGGTGTTCTCTTTCATACTAGAATGCCTTTTAAAACACACATTAGTAAACTATCCAAAACATTTTTTTCTATCTCAAAAATGTTGCAAAATTATAACGTTTTCAAATTATAAAGGATGCTGAAAAATTAATCAATGCATGGATTTCTATTTGACTATTGCAATGCAATGCATTATTCACAAGGTCTTAATGGTTCTTTATGCTGTCAAAATACTACTGCAAGGATCATTACAAGAACTAGACAGTACCACCACATCACTGCATTCTAAAGTCTTCACACTTTCTTCCAGTTAAGCTTACAGCTGATTTCAGAATCCTCCATCTTACCTGTAAAGCCATTGGCCAGGGCTCTGCTTACTAATCTGAATTTATTAATAATACAGTATATCTATATGCCAGCCTACATAAGATTCCAATAATAAATAAAATAACTATGCAAGATCAAGCATTTAGTTACAGGGCACTAAAGCTGTGGAATGATCTTCCTGCATAAAAAAGATGCCTCCTTTAATCTCAACTTTAAATCTCAGTTGAAGGCCCATTACTTTAGTCTAGTATACCCTCACTAGAGCTGCTGATTAGCTGTGCAAACTGCATCTCTGTTTGTTAGTCATTTGTACAAAAACATAAGTAATGCAACAATCATAATCTGTTATTATCCCCCCTCTTTTCAGTTTCTATTCTTGGTAGCCTGCTGTGGCACTTGGTACCACTGCACTACTGCCAAACTGTTTTTTGACCCCGGAGAAGACATTTGAGATACTGGGAGCCTTGGAATCAACAGATAGAAAGATTCTGTTGTCAGATTAGATCGTAGTCCAGCATTAACTCTACTTCAGAATGTCCAGGAGGGTGTGAGTGGTCAGTGACCAGTGAGGACTCAGACTGTCTGACTCTGTCTTTGACTTTGTCCATTATAGCAAACTGTAGACAGATCCAATGTTTATTTTCTCTAGCGATGCAGCTGACTAAAACTTTTGATTTGTGTCAACTGGCCATTGTTCATGAATTAATTAATAGAGAGATTGTGTCTTTATGAACTCATTACATAATTAGTAAAGTGTATATTTGTAAATGATCTGAGAACTTGACACAGCACTCTTAGCCTGCACTCGGTGAAGATTGCCTAGACAAAACTGAATTGAATTGAACTGAAGCACTAAGCATAAGATTTTTTACTCTGGAAATCTAAATATTTTTATTCCATGAAACAAAAGCTATTTTATTGTTTCCTTATGTTTTGATTCTTTCTGAAAAATAAAACAGCATTACTGTTCACCCAAACAACATACCAGTAGAGCGTTTTCTTGCCTCATGAATTCTTACTCAAACCTGCAGCACCTCATTATAATGAATATCAACAAATGCACTACATCACAATCAAATGTTAATCAAATTAACTAGATGGCCACCATGAAAAAAGATAATACCCAAACAGAACCCCCCTAAGAAAAAAATGTATCATATTCTGAAATGTTAACGTATCTGTTGCCTCTGTTTAAGTTAGTATTTGTCAAATTAGGAGTCTTCATTTTAAAAGGAGTTCTTATAGTTACAACAATGATGAATTGAGTATAAAATAAAGGATAGTTTCAACAAAGTTCCAATTTGAGTTTATTGATCCTTTAGACATGTGGAAATGAGAACAGTCAAGTCAATTTTATACATGGAGCACATTTGAAAACAACAGAAGTTGACTAAAGTGATTATACATAAATGCACCAAAAATAGTGTTTAAAAAGCTTAGGCGGGATTTAAAAGTGACCAAAGTTTGTGCTGTCCTAATATGAAAAGGTAAACTACTCCATAGCTTAGGGGCAGCTACTGCAAAAGCATGGTCCCCTCTAAGCTTAAGTCTTCAACTCAGAACAACCAATAACTTCTGATCAAAGTACCTCAGTGATCATTAAGGAGAGTAAGGATATAAGAAGTCAGTAAGATAAAAGGGGACTAAACCATTAAGGCACTTAAAAACAAACAGTAAAATTTTAAACTCAGACCTGTAGCAAACAGGAAGTCAGTGAAGAGAAGTTAACACTGATTCTGTTTTCATCTGCCTGTTAGAAGCCTGGTAGCAGTGTAACTGGACTAGCTGAAGATGAGCAAGAGACTGATTAACTCCAAAGTATAATAAGTTGCGATAGTCAAGTCGAGAAGAGAAAAATGCATGAATTAGTGTTTCAAAATCTTGTACAGAAAGAAAGCATGTGACCTTAGTTAATACCCTGAGCTGATAGAAACAGGCTTTAACAACCGAGTTAATTTGTCTATTAAATTTGAGAGCATTATCAAAAATCACACCAAGATATTTTGTGATGGGTTTACAGTAGATGGTCAAGGAGTCAAGATTAATTTCTGTAGCACAAATAAGATCAGAAGGTCCAAAACACACAATTTCTGTTTCTGTCATGTAGGCTAAGAAAATTAGGTGACATCCATGTTTTAATATCTCCCAAACAAAGGTTTAAGAGAATATGTTTTGATCTGTTTCAGTGGAAAATATATCTGTGTATCATCTGCGCAGCAATGGAAACAAATATTGTGTTTTTTAAGAATGGATCCTAAAGGCAACATGTATAGTAAAAAAAGAATAGGCCCCAGTATATATCCTTTAGGGACCACATAGGTGATAGGGGCCGAGGATGAGGAGAAATTACAGAGGCATATTTGAAAATCTTCTGCCTGTGAAGTATGGCCTGAACCATTACAACGCTGTTTCTTGGATACCCAAATTGCTGAAGATGGGGATCAGGATGTCATGGTCAACTGTATGAAATGCTGCAGTTAGATCTAACAGCAACACAACAGCAGTATCCCCAGAGTTACTTATTAAAAATGAGATCATTAAGAATCTTAGTACAAACTAAGTGCTATTAAAACCAGACTGAAATACTTCAAAAATGCCATTTACAATTAAAAAAAGTTTGAAGCTGTAGAAAGACAATAGTAATACAGAGCTCCTCACCTGGGCTTCGTAGTTGTTGCTTTTGCCATTCTGACCTTCTGTTGTTTCAATAGCATCCTGTCGTCTTCTCTTCTTTGCTCCTGGTTCTTACAATGAACCTTTCATAAAACCCTTTAAGTGATTCATTTGTGTTATCCCTCTTTAATCGTAACCCACTTTAGTAATTTGTCCCTATTTCTCCTACTGCTTGACATTTTTCCACCAATTAACTTTTTTTTTCTAAGCTTGTTCAGTTATGCCACATTGTAACTGATGTTGTGGATAGTGTGGACAGACATGCCTCCAGTTTTGAAAAACACATCTGCTCTGCCACTGTTTTTACATTTAATCATAAGTCATGTTGAGTATTTAATAATTATCATTGCTGAAAGGTGGTAGTGGGTATGGGGGTGGGGGTATTGGTGATGGTCACCAATATACCATAATGGTGCGCTGGCAACTTAAATAATGATGGCTCAGTAACACAGGTGTCACAACTTCTATTTGTCAATAACTTGACAGCAGACATCAGAAAGTGTATAGAATGGCAGTACATGTTAATACAAACAAAATGAGAAATGGCAGCATTAATAATAAACATAGATTGACTTTGCGTGAAGGTAATACCCATAGAACTCAACTTTTAAGAGCAAGAAATAAAATAACCTACATGCAGGTCACTACTGGAAAATGAAATGAACTATAGGTATATCCGTATTATTGCAATACACTTAAATAGGAATCACTATGAAATACTGCTCAGTCATTCAACTAACAGCTAAACTAACTAAAGTTAACTAACTAAAGCTACCCATATGTGGTATTAGTACACCTCCTCTACACACATTCTAGAAAGAATCAACTGATAGGTCTCAGCTGCTTACATGACATGTGAATAAAGCATGCTGTCTGATTTTATTTTCATGTTGCATGCTTCCTGCCACTAGGATCACAGTTCTGTCTCTTTATTACAGGTGTAGGAAGTGATCTTTCTCTAAGACTCACTTACACTTCTTCTCTCTTCCACTTTTCAGTGTGCACTTCCTTGTTCACTCGATCTCTCTCTTTCTTTCTCTTCTGCTTACACACTTGCTCACCCCACAAATCTCATTCTTGGTATTTCATGACTGAATTTCACAGCCAAAAGAAGCTCTGTTTAACAATGGATGACACACAGCAGAATAATTTTGTGACCAGGGAGGACAGTGAAGCTGAAAACAATGCTTACAGCCCACGCATATTAAAGTTAGGAATAGCCATCCAAAAACCTCAACAGATAAGAACTCCATGTACAAATAAATTTCAGTACTAACACAACTCTATCAGGACAGATATAAAATCAATGCTATATTGGCTCAATTACGAGAATCTCTATATCTATAAATAATAAGTTATTTTTGCTTGTGTTCATTCTTTATGAGTAGCTTTGTTCTTCAAGTCACAGACTTGACATCTGGCACATGGGTTCTTATAATATTAATAATAATAATGATAATAATAATAAATCTCTCCCATGCTCAAAGTGCGTAGTCAGGTTTTTGACAGATAGTATAACTTTGACTTCTACATTCTGACAGCAATGTTCATGGTAAAAAATATGAGCCACATGTTTCACAGACATATTAACAAGTGCTGTCTTACCTTAATAAACTTTCATCTGGTATCAATATAAGTGTTCTGTTGCAGGTCTGTTAACTCAAGCAGTGCTTGTGGTCTGCTTTGGCTAGAGTTATGTGAAAAGTCTTTAACTTTTTCTGTAAACAGAAGTGAGTAACCCACAGATTTTATTACTAATTGTTGTGCAAGTGCAGTTTATTCGCCCCAAGAACAGAGGATACATACAAAAAAACTGCTTAGGTATAAAATAGCCATCTTATTCATATTTCTTATGATTCTTAAATACTTGGCTGACACCTTTGTAACAAACAGCAGCTTTCGTTTCCCTTTTTCTTTTCCTGCCAAAACAGAATTATTTTTAAATATAAAGATAGTTATAAAGGTAAAGCTTCACTAAAGAAGATCCTCAGTCTAGGGTACCACATGTGGCTTAATTCTTTATTTTAAGAAGTGTGCATATTATCTACTCTATATATATATAAAATCCTGAGCCTAAAAGTGCAATGTTTTTATGTCACGTTTTTTGTCACGCTTTAAATCAAGCTTATTTTAAAACCTACATATACAGTATATGTTTGGTATCATTCTTTTCAGAATTTATCAAACTTTAATGTGATGTTAGATTTTCAGATTTTTATTCCATTTTTAAATTATAAACTATCAAGACAAGACTTTGTGCCAAGAGATTAAACCACGCCTGGGGCTGGAAATAAAAGACAAAGAGTAAATGACAAAGACAGCTGCTGTACAGGCTTTTAAATGTTCAAAGCGCAGTGCGAGATGCAGATCACGTGGCATGGCAGCAGCAGCAAGCTAGCAGCTGATCAAACAAAGATGAGGTAAAAAAAAAAACATATTTGTTTCCCATTATATCACCGTTTAAGAGGGGGTTTCGGAAGAATAACCATGTCTGTGTGCATTCAGCCCCCTTCTTCACAATATGAGCAGCAGAGACGCAAAGTGGCTGGCGCATAGCGCAGGCCAGGGGTGTTGGTGAGCGAAGTGAGCAGGGGGTAACCCCCTAGTATATTTATATATATATATATATATATATATATATAATATAAAGCATTAGGCTGTTTAGTGTTCTGAGGCGTCAGATTACATTGCCTGACAGGGGAGTCATGACTTGCAAGATAAAAATCAGATCTCATCTGTCTTTCACACGTCTTGTAAGATAAATGCAATCTAGTCAGTAGAAGGAGTCACCAGTTTTTTCAGATTTCTCTTTAATGGTGTCTCCAATTGAGTTTGTGCTTGGTATTTATTGACAATGGGTAAAGACAATAACATAGTAGATATCCTGATGTTAGATGATGTGGCATTTTGTGGGTTGAATAGTGAAAATGTATCTGGTTGCCTTAGTGCCAATTTTCCTCTGTGGGCTTTACTCGTCCACTTTGTTAATTTATTATTTTTACAGTCAGACATACTTCCTGACTTAATATACTGCATGAAAATGATGTGTTCTGCAATGGCTGCAGTGGGCTGGCGCACTGCCCAGGGTTTGCGCCCTGTGTTGCCTAGGATTGGCTCCAGCAGACCCCCGTGACCCTATAGTTAGGATATAGCGGGTTGGATAATGGATGGATGGATGGATGTTCTGCAATGGAGATTTAGATTGTGATCTATAATCATGTTTGCAGCTAAGTGTGATTCAGCTGTGATGAAAATTAGTACCTCCAAATCTAAGGTCATGGTCCTATACTAGAGAAGAATGCCGATTTTTTCCGTATGCAAGAGATGAGCTGCTGCCCCAAGTTCAAGAACCTCATGGGTGTGGGTAGAAGTAAATCATGAGATTGACCAACCAATTTGTGCTTTAGTTTTATGAGTGTTACACTAGTGATGAAATAGAGCTAAGTCTGCAGAAGAACCTGTATATTTACCAGTCAGGCTACATCTCCTTTCTTACCTATGGGCATACAGTCTGGGTAGTGAGTGCAAAAATAAAATTGCAGCTATGAGCAGCTGAAAAAAGACTACTATACAGGATTAGTGGGGACTATCATTCTGTGTTAGTGTGAAGAGCCTGGCAATATAGGAGAAACTCCTTGAGTATAACAGCTGCTGCTCTAGATTAAGAGTTGAGGTGGTTTGACCCTTAGGATGTTTTCTGGACAGTCTATTGAATGATGACTCAGGGACAGATACAGGATATATTGGAGGGATTATATCTCTCGACTGTCCTGGGAGCATGTAGGTATTCCCAGAAACTGATGGAAAAGGCTGCTGGAGCTGTCATCAGGAAAAGCGAAAGGAAAATATTAATGAAGATAAAGCAGGATCATCAAATGTTACAATATCAGGGAAGATTTTTTTTATTTTATTTTATGATATTATTGTTTCTTTTTGTGGCTAGTGAATAATTTTCATTCAATAAAGTCAGTAAAGCTTATATTTTGTTATGAAGGAGGTAACAAGATTTTGAAAATAATATGATTGCAAGTAGATTTTAAGTTTAAGGCAGTGGGAAAATGTGGGCAAACAGGGGTAATAGTTCTCACAAAATATAAAAAAAACTGTGTATTGTACCAGTGAATGATAGTTTTGTTCCTTTCCCTTCTCTTGCATGCTGCTATAATCTGTTGCTTTTACTATCTAATAAATCAGGGGTATTTATTATTTATCCATTTTGTGTTTTTAAATCAATTAAAAAATACGGAGTTAGCATTGTATATAATAAAATGTAATTGTGAATAGATGGCATTAACTTAGAAAATTACTGTATCACCTTGAAGAAGTTTTAGACATATTGATTAACAGTGCAGGGGTGAAAAAGTATTTAACATAATATAAAATTGTTAAACTAACTGATTCAAATTCAGCATTCTGGGAGGCCTCAGCCTACCTTGGCAGCATTGGGTGCAAGGCACAAACCAGCCCTGCATGAGACACCAGTCCATTACTGGGTTCACACTGGGCCAATTTGGAAACACCAGCTTCTTCTAAATATTCTTTCACAATCTTTTGACACAGCCTGCTCTCTAGGTGAGTGGGCTTCACAGGCTTCGTACAGTAAGCATATGTGTGTGTGTGTGTGTGTGTGTGTACGTTTTTGTGTCTGTATGTGCGTGCATTTGCCCTGAAAGAATTTTCCACCAAACAGTGGTTAAATAAAAACAAACAAGCTATTAAATTGTTTCAGAGTTTCAAATTTTTAACCAAAACAAGATGCCTGTAGTATTTTTAACCCACAATCAAATATTTGCTTGAGGCAGCTGCAGAGGTTATTGTGCAGTGATGGCTGAAACAAAGCCACGAGTGCTTTCCATGACTGTTTCCCACAAAATGAGAAAGAAGGGGACGGTTGTCAAAAGAGTTTTGAAAATAGCAAGCTCTACTTGCTTTTATAAGATGATGGAAAATGAGATTTCACTCTTCAGTTGTTTTCATGTGAGACATTTTATTGAGATGTGACCTTCTGTCTTGGTATGCTGGATTTATAAAGTTGCATTTGACATTTTGTCATTGTGAGACTCTGTGCTGCATGCAGCTGCTGTATCTTCTCTCCAGTTTTAGGTACGTATATATATTTCTGTCAAATCAGATTAGGATGTAGGTATACTAAAATAACATTGCTAAACCCACTTCATTCAATTTGGTGTATAAGGGGAACAGAACCCCTCCTGGCAGCATCAGGAGTTAGACAGAATTTAGCTCTCGGCAGAACACCAATGCATTGTAGGACCCACTTAAACACAAACCCATGGGGTCAACATGGAGTCACCAAATAACGTAACCAATGGGACTTTGAGGCTGTGGGAGTTAGCCGGACTATGTGGAGGAAAGCCCAAGTAGACAAATGCAGAAAGTGTGGATTGCACATTGACAACAAACAAACATGGGATTTAAAATGAGGATGATTGCACTGTAAGGCAACAGTGCTAAGTATGGTACCATCGTGCTCCCTTGTTCATGTAATGCCTTTCAGAATATTCCTTGAAATAAATACAAAATGAAAGAGCAGATTTCAAAAATTTATTTCAAACAAACTGTATAATACAGAAACACATTCCGCACAGCATTGAACTTGGAATTCCTCGAACAACGGTATGGCATGTTCTTAGTCAGCGTCTGCATACAAAGCCTTACAAGTTGCAATTAGTGCAGACTTTGAATCCTGACGAGCATGAAAGAAGGTTTGAATTTTGCACTGCAATTCTGGAGGATATGAAAGAGGACAATTTTCCCAAAAGATAAATTTTTTCGGATGTATCAACTTTCCATCTCTTTGGTAAGGGTAATCGCCACAATTTTAGAATTTGGGGGTATGAAAACCCTTGCATAGTTATCGAACATGAAAGAGACTCACCGTAGATAAATGTGTTTTGTGCCATTTCTGCAAGCAAAGTTTATGGACCTTTCTTTTTTGCAGAGCAAACTCTGACTGGATTTTCATAACGGGACATGCTACAAAACTGGTTGTTTGCCCAACTTCAAGAAGATTCGAATGACTTAATTTTCATGCAAGATGCCCTGCCTCATTGCCACTTGGAGGTCCAGCGTTACCTGAATGACACCATTCCAGGATGATGGATTGGAAGAGGTGGGCAACAAGATCTTGCTTATTGTCTTTGGCCACCCACGTCCCCAGACCTTACCCTCTGCGATTTTTATCTATAGCGGTACATTAAAGAATGAGTGCTTGTTTCACCTATGCCCACTAATCTTCAAGATTTGCGACATCGAATTGAGGAAGCTGTGAATTCAGTAACTAGGGACAGAGTGGACTCACGTGTCGAAAGAAATGGTCTACCATTTTGATGCTTGTCACGCTACACATGGTGCTCAACCTGAGTGCATGCAACATCAAGGACCATAGAACCAAACTTTGAACTTTCCTCTATCCAGTGATGTGTGGAACGTGTTTCTGTCTTATACAGTTTGTTTGAAATATATTTTGACATCTGCTCTTTCATTTTGAATAGCCCTATATAATGTCATCTGAAAGAAAGTTATATAACATTCTGTACACTTTACTTTCTGTGAAGTCTTGAAGATGTATAGTGCCTATAAAAAGTATTCACCCTCTTGGAAATTTTCACATTTTATTATTACAAAACATTGAACCACGGTGGATTTAATTTGGCTTTTTTGACATTGATTAACAGAAAAACTAATCTTCAATCTCAAATTGAAATCAGGTCTCTGTAAAGTGGTCTTTACAAATATAAAATAAAAAAAAAATTAATTGCCCAAGTATTCAGTTCAGTATTTACTAGATGCACCTTTGGTTGCCATTTCACTCTTGAGTCTGGGTGGTCAGATCTCAATTAGCCTTAAAAACTGCTCAGGCTCTGTATGGGGATCACAAATGAACAGCATTTTTAAGTCCAGCCACTAATTCTCACTTGGATTACAATCTGTGTTTGTATTTATCAAGTGTCTCAGAATTACACCTACAAGTTGCACTTAATGTCTAACTAGGTTTGTCCTAACCCTGAGTAGGACATGAGAAGTAGTTATAAAGTGAGAAGTAGGAGTTAATGCTTGAGAATGAACAATGTCATGATTTCTGGCACCCTGAGGCTTTTATTGTGGTCTATTTGGAAAACATAGAGACATTTTGTATTTTTCCAACATCAATGATAAGGCTTTACCTTAAAGATATAATAATAATAATAATTATCAAAGTAGTAGGAAAAGAAGAAGAAGAAAGATAAACAAAACATGGTAGGATAGTACCCTAAGCTACATGTAATAGAATAATTCTGTAACAAGCACCAAGATGGAAAGACCCAGACAAACACACTGAATGAGTGTAAAGCCCAATAATAGGTAAGTTTATTATTCAATGAATAATCCACTTTTATACTTTCAGAAGAATCACATTCCTGATATTATGACCAAGTGGAACGCCTCATAAAGTAGCAGTCACTGAATTCTGATGTTGTTTCTGAAGTCCTATTCACTTTTTTCACTGTTTCCAAACATCATGCCATGCACCTTTCTATGATCCCTCTTTATATACTGCAAAAATCTGTTTATTTAATGCTGTGGAACTCTATACTTGTCTTCTTGAACCTTCCCGGGCCTGTAAAGTATATCAGAAATATTCCAGGGGTTTGTGGAATGCAGAGCTCAGCATAGCCATGTGTCATTTCAGAGTCAATCACCAATCCATCCCTGATTATCGCCAGGGAAATATGCTGGCTACTAAAATACAGTTTGTATCCAGGTCCATGATACTGTGATATCTCTTGCGAGTCACATATGTGTGGTCATCCACACTTGGGGCAATGATCTTTATATTTATGTTGATTTGCAAGAATGCATATTGCTTTAACATTATCTCATGTGAAGTGGCGAGGAAATGTACAGATCTACATATTACCATACGCATTTAATGTAAAATTTAAGAAATGGTTGTTTGTGACTTACCAAAATCATTGCTATTGCAAAGCTTCATTTTCCCTGTGGCCAAAAAACATTACATTACCAACACTTTAATTTCAGCTGACAGCATAGTGATTGTGTAACATGCAAGATTTTTTTACGAATATTATTTGATCTATGTCAAACTAATATCTTTTTATGAGTCCATCATTGTCCATCATTTTTTCAATATTCAACATTTCCTGGGATGTATGAGCTGATCTCTGCCTGAATGCCATCTTCTTGCAGCTTCTAGTCAGTGAGGATAGTTCATGAGCTTCCTTAAATCTTGGTGAGGTTAGGAGTAGTTTCCTGAATTTAGAAATATGATAAAATGCTATTATTGCATTACTCTGAGATTTTTCAGCCATTTAGGACTGTTTTCCTACTCTGAGACGGTTGATAAATGTGGGCACTGGATTTTGACTCGGCCACTCCAGGACATTCATATTGCTGTTTTTAAGCCATTCCTGCGTAGCTTCGGTTTTGCAGGGGAAAGAGATCTTACTCCAAGGTGCAGGATTCTTGAAGACTGCATCAGATTTTCCCCCAGGTAATCCTTGCATTTTGCTGCATTCATTTTTTCCTACTCTCTCACAAGTCTTCCAGGGTCTCCTACAGAAAAGTATTTCATCTCAACAGGATGATGCTGCCACCACAGCATGTGCAGTGTTTGGCTTTCATCAGTTTTGTTCTCATCAAACCATAGAACATTCTTCCAGGTGACTACAGAGTCTCCCATGCTCCTTCTGGCAAACACTTGTGTGTGTGTGTGTTTCTTTTCTTTTTTTAACAATGGCTTTCCTTGCTTTTGCCCTATAAAGTTGTGACTGATGAAGCACCCAGCATCAGTTTTTGTCTGCACACTCTCCAGTTTCAACTGCTGTAGCTTGTAACTCCTTCAGAGTGATCCTAGGTGATCTTTTGTCTTAGTCTTCTTCTTGCATGGTCACTTAGTTTTTATGCTCTGAGCAGATTTGCCTTACTCTTTCCATTTGTTAATGAATGATTTAACTGGTATCCAAGGGATACTTACTAAATTGAATGTTTTTTGACTTGTGATTTTCAATCTCCTTTTCACTGAGTTGCTTGGAGTTTTCTTTTTGTGTTCGTTGTATAGGTTAGGCCACAATACTGACTGACCACAGGCTGGGCCTTCCAGACAAGATGCATTTATATTACAATTAATTGAAACCCCTTGACTACAAACTGGTCATTTACTTTGAACTAATTATGTGACTTCTAAAATCAATTGAGTGCACCAGTGAAAGTTTAGGTTTGTCTTATTAAAGGGGTTGAATACATCTTTGATTAATTATTTTGTGTTTTATATTTGTTTAATGGAATGTAATTTAGATCACTTTGCAGAGGTAGTTTTACTTTTACATTGAAGAGTCTTTATCTGTTGATATCAGAAAGCCAGATTAAATCCACTGTGACCCAATGTGAAAATGTGAAAAATTAAAGGGGTGTGAATACTTTTATAGGTAAGAGATAGCCTAGTCGATTACCTTTAAGACCACAATCCCAGCTGAGAGTTAGTCAATCCGTGAATTTTAGCAACAAGTAAAAAGTTACAGTATATCTACTCCTTGTCACAAAATGAAAGCATTAATTGAATTACATCACATTCTTAAACTCTGTGTGACCAGAAGGTGGTGATCACATAGACACCCAAGCTCAAAGAATGCCTAAGAAAAACAATGCAAATGATTTCTCTCTATTATAAAAAAATATCTTGGAAGGAGACGAGACATGATTTTCTCGGAGAGACACTTATACGTCCCGCGAGACAAGTCCACTGCCGGTGCCGGAAATAAAGGACAAAGAGTAGATGACAAAGTAGAACATCGTAAAGAATTTAAAAATGTTAACACGGTACACATGCAGAGCAGGTTAGAGATAATGGAAGTACAAAAATTCGAAAGTCTCAAAAAAGGATAGGAAAGATCGCATTTTGCATTAGCGCAAACAAACGGAAATGATTACTCTGTGAAATAACGGAACAGCGAAAAGAGATTGAATATATTGTTTGGATTTAAACTTTAAGTCAGAGACTTGTAGATCATCTAATTGGTGTTGCCATCAGGGAAAAAAAGTAGTGTTTCTTTCCAATGAAGAGGTGTATCTGTGAGAATTAAAAGATTCCAAAAATATTGGTGCAGTACACATGCAGAGCAGGTTAGAGATAATGGAAGTACGAAAATTCGAAAGTTTCAAAAAAAGGATAGTAAAGATCACATTACAGCAAACAAATAGAAATTATTACTCAGTGAAATAACGGAACAGCGAAAAGAGATCAAATATATTGTTTGGATTTAAACTTTAAGTTGAAGACTTGTAGATCATCTAATTCGTGTTGTCAGTGAGAATTAAAAGATTCCAAAAATGTTGGTGCGGTATGAAGTCCCGTGAGATGGAGACTTTTAACATTCTTTCAAGTCACGCCCTACTTACAACTATTTTCAAACAAGAACACAGTCATCTAACCTCAGTCATGTGAATGCTTTTGTCAGACACAGTTCCTGTACTCTCAGCTATTATAAATTTTATCAGGACAATAATTTTACACATTCTAGATGACACATCAACGCCTAAGCGAAGAAGTAAGAGCATGGACAAACATTTGAAAATGTCGTTTTATCTATTAGAGAAAAAGAAACGATATCCACTCACAGGCAGTTATACATTGCGTTGTCACGATGTAAGTCCAAACATGGAATCAAAATTCAATGCGATCTTGAAGAAAAGTTAATTCCAAATATTGTTTTTACTGAAGTTTTAAAGTAAAAGTCAAAATAACGCATATGTAACAATTCCCATGAAAATAACACTCTCTTAAAATTGTATATCTGGTTAACCAAACCCACGGGTAGGCGAGCAAAGCGAGCAGGGTCGCGGAGCCACCTAATATTGTAACAAAAATGAAAAGTACAGCCACTTACAGGTTTTAAATAAGGGAAAAACAAGAATAAAATCTTTCCTGTCTCCTCTGTCCATCCCTTTCATTTTTCTTCCTTTTTGGAACTCTCATCTTCATAGCAGCCTTTCTGACTCTGATGTCAAACATGCCTTTGTTCAAACAGGGCCTTTTAAAGCCCGACCTGAATCCCAACTACCAACACTTCCAATGTCAGGAAACAGCAAGGTAGCACCTGGGCTCATCTTTGAAGAACTCCCTATAGCAGCCACAAGGGTCCCTATATTCTTGGACCCCATTCTTCCAGTGTTGGTACAGATAAACACTTGTCCATCACACTTTGGAGTAAGGACACATATTAGATAAAAAAAAATCTCAATGCTGCCCCAGAATGCCTTTTTGGTCTTCAGGCATATCTTCTATCACCTCGTGGTGCCTTGAACTTACATTGGTGCTAGAGAAGTCACTTGCTGTGGGGCTCCACATACAGTACTGGGCATACTATCCCCTATCAGCAGTGGCCAGTGTACCTGCCATCTGGGCATTCTTCAATCAAACTCTTGTCCTGCACTAGAGAGACATTGTTACAACTGCATTCCTTGAACATCCCCCTTTTGCTCAAGTTAAGTGACTTTGCAGTCATGGGAATCAAAAGCTATCCTAACCTCATTGGTGCAAGACAGGATTGATCCTGTGATGTGCCACAAGTCCAATGGGAGAATTTAGAAACACCAATTAATCTAACACTCACATTTGGAATGTAGAAGAAAATAAAAACCCATGGAGACTCAAAAAGAACTTGCAGATTCTGAATAGACAGTGACAGGGTGCTGGATTCAAACAAAGGATGCACTTCAATGAGGTATAAGCACTGTAAGAGACGGCCTGCAACTCAACCTGGCCAGGACGCCCCTGAGATGGAAGAATGGAGTAAGGTAGCTACTTCCCCTAGATGGCAGCTTCCCTGGACTGCAGTGGTGCCCTGGATTCCCACAGGGCACTATGGGACATGGAGCTTGGCTGCACAGCCCTGTTGGGTACTGTGGGTGCCACTGTGGGAAGATTGTGGGAGACTAAGTTCTCACCTAGCCTGGTCACGAGGACAGAAACCCCAAAGTTCTTCCGGGATAATTAAAAACTTCAATTCTCCGTCTGAACCGGAAGTGCTGGCAGGTCACATGGACAGAACAGCAGAAGCGCTTCCGAGTCAGGAACTATATAAAGGACTGCGGAACACCCAGCAAGCGAGCCAAAGTCAGGTGGAGGTGGACAAAGCTTGCTGGGAGGTGTGGAGGAGATAGAGAGAGAGAATTGTGTTTATTATTTGATTACTTGCCTGTTTATTGGTGGCTGTGGTGCTTAGTGGCACTGTATAAGAAGTAAAAAAAATTAAAATACTTCTTGTTGCTTTACCTGGTGTCCCGAGTGTCTGTCTGTTGGCTTTAAAGGGGAAACAGTGCCACCTAGCGTTCACAACACTAATCACTTTGCTGCTCTGCGCCCACTAACAAATAATTAAATTAGTATTTATTACTACTGTTCTTTGGTTTATGCCTTTACTTGGGTGACTTATGACATCAGGAGAGATCACAATCGCTCACATATACTGTATAGTGTTCAAAGTTAGAACAGAGTAGAACATTAGGCAGGGTAAGTTATAGGTATTTACTGATAGTTACAAAGTGAGTGGAGTGAAAGACTGAACCATGAAACCTGTAATGTAAGGTACAGAACCACACTACCTAAAGTCAGGACAGAAACTGTTTAGTTGTGGTATTTATTAAAGTCTATCAAAGTTATTCTTTACTTTTTGTTCTCTACTTAAAGATTCTTAAATTCTTATATACTTAAAGATTCTTAGCTTTTTCTTCTGTATGCTTTAAGCATATGGCACAGCACGTGAATTAAGTGCTATTTTCTTACATATTTACTTCACACACTCAAAAGGCCCGTAAGCCGATTGGCACATAGATATGTGCCCAGGCATGGTTTAAAACCATATGCCTTCCATTCCTTACTCAAGGCAAAGCTGTCACTAACTCAAGTCTATCAAAGTTATTAACATGATATTGTCAGACATGCTTGTCTGTGCATCTCCTCTCAGACTCTGTCAAGGTATGTAATGACCTGCCGAACCAGGAGAGGGTGCTGCTGCTAACTCTGTCTTCTTCTTTTCTCCCCACAGCACAGAGAAACCGCCACCCTTTCTGGTCCCATGAAAGTAAAGCCACTGGACTCCCAAAAAGAGGCGTAATTTTCCTGAGGAACATACTGCTAGTTGGACTTCCCCAAAGTGACTATCAGAGATGAAGCTCTGTTACTTTTTATTTACTCTTTTCCTAAGCACCAAAGCTAGGGCAGAATAACATCATGACAGGACTCATTTCCATTTATTTTGCCTTTGTTTTAAACAGGACAACCCAGTTGGCCCACCAAATCATCATACATTCATCTGTCTTTCTTACACCCAGTAAGAGTATATATGCATTTGCCATGTGAAATTGTGTCTTAAAGTAAAGTGCTTTCTATGAATTTAAAAAAATATGGTTTACAATGGAGTCTATGGAAAATGTTGGAAAAGCTTAAAAACTTAGCAAACAGATCCATTTTTCAAGCTAGCACAGTTTTGCCGAGTATTGGTGCACAGATTGCATGTTTCCAACACATCCACAAATCTAGATGATTACATATAGGACAGAGTGCAAACACCATACAGTAGACACCTGCTGGAACTGCTGTGAGATGGGATCACTATGTGCTGCACCTTTGTTCTGTAGTCTACATTATTATTAACTCATAGGCAGAGTTTGACATTTAGGCTAGGGGGCGCCAGACAAACCATAAAAAATAATTGTATTTTTAGTCTCCGCTGTACTACCACCAAGTTACATCACATCCCATGTTAGAATATGGTAAGTTGTTCATAAAATAAATTTAAAATATGAAGTAAGTCTCACTTACATTAACGCATTTACAACTGAAAAAGTGTGCAAATACAGTGAACAATATTTAAATGACTGACAGCATTGCTTTTTTAGGTTTGCCTACCTATTTTAATTTTGACGAAATAAGTACTTTCTCATTATAACAAATTAGAAAATGTATGCACAGCGTAACATTTGGCTTCAATTTAATTTGAAAGTTGGAGTGTTTTCTGTTATTTGTTTGCTTCATTAAAAAGACAGATATCACATTTTTCTTTTTTTAAATATGTTGTCATAATGGTATGTGTTATGTATGTTGAAGGTTTGCTCAGACGTTAGGAACACATACTATCATTTCAATCGCTCATTCTGAATCGCTCTGTTTTGTCAACAGGAGGATCTTGGATATGTGGAAGGGAAAAATACTGTAGCCAAAATATATAAGCTGAAGTGACTTCTCTCAAGCTAAACATGAAACAATGAGCTATTCTGTAATTGAAATTGTACAGCATATTTCTTTGAGTGATTTAAGGATAGGGGACATGTGAGAGGGAGTTGCTTTGGATAGGACAGATTATAGCATTTCTTTATCCATTCATTCACCCTCTAAATCCGCTTATCCAGGGTAGCGGACAGCTGGAGCCTATCCCAGTAAACAATGTACACATGCAGGGACAACCTTAGGACAGGGTGGCAGCCCACTGCAGGATGCCCACACACATACAGCCACTTCACCTAACCTGCATGCCTCTGGACTGTAGGACGAAACAAGGACACACCAATGTTGGTCCATGTGCAAACTCCATGCAGGTAGCACCCAGAGCGTGACCGCTAGACTCCTTCCTATGAGACAGCAGCACTAACACTGCACCTCTTTGTGGCGTATTCATTGATTATTAAGATATTTATATTGACTGTGGCTTTAAAAAACATGCGGGAAAAAAAATATTCTTTATGCGAGACTTATTTTAGTAACATATTGCATCCAGGAACACCTGGAAACCCCTTAAAATCTGTCTATGCCTGAACAATCATACAGTATGTGTTTGAAAATCTTTGGGTGATTGGATAGTTTGATGTAAACAGTTTCATAAATAAAATAAAATAAGACATTGATGTAACAAGTCTGATTGAAAGTTTCAATCACTAATTCATTTTCATGACTCTCATATTGCAATATAAAGTCACTGGGGGCCAGATATGGATGATGTGGTGACACAGACCACTACACTCCATGCCCTTCTATAGCCTGTAAATGACTAAATCACTTACGCAAAACTCTGGGCTGCCACATTTACAAGGATTATGTAGTCACCAATGCTTCCACTCAGGGACCACCTGATGTCTAGAGGAGTTTGTTATAATATGTTTGTTATAATATGAAGTTTAATGTCACTATCTCTGTGCACACTGTTATGGATTCATTCATAGAGGCAGACCAATTATGGTACACAGGGGCTCAGCATTTAGAATTGCCAGCCAAGCATAGGACTAGATAGCCAAAGACAACTGGAGGATTGTATAGTCAGCCTAAAAGACAGAATAGTATACTGCTGTCCGCTGTCAGCACAAAATCTTCTTTCCTTGTTGGGAGTATGAGAACTGCATGTAGGCATTGTGCTATTCCTGTATTTTTTGGAGGTAGAGTTGCGTCCTTTCCTGTCCTTGTTTGGATACTAGAGAAAGAGCCTGCACGTGGAGCAACCAGCATATAAGGATGGACCTACTGCCAATACACTTTGAAGTTGTCGGGCGGAAGATTATGTCATTCATCTGGAAAATCCTCTCAGCGTGGTGATGAAAGATGGCAGACTGCATAGATCAAGATCCCACCTTGATAGAGTCTGTCATAAGCTTACCATCTGTAACTGTGTAAAATCATCAGTAAAGAAAGCTAAAGTATATCTTTTTCTCTTGTGATTTTTGTACCGCCGTAATTAATATGGGAGGAATATTGCCTTTTATATCATATTTCTATATTTCTCTGTTACTTAACATGCCACAATTTCAAAAGAACACATTTCCGGAGAGCTAGTGCTTCCGAAGGAAACAGAGTTACCTTTCAAAAAGGCCACATTGTCCCCTATCTTCCCTAGCACTTTCTCAATTTCCTACTCTTGATTAATAAGATCGTATTGCATTTCCTTCTGGGTTACAATTGTCTTTCATTTGTAGTGGTGTCCCTGCCCTTCCTAGACCCCTACTACACTTACAGTGCTTGTCACCTCTAATTGTACTTTTCCAAATGAAACTGGAGGTCAAACATGCCTCATCACTTCTGGTAGATGGTTCTCATCTCTGTCGCAGGTCTCCTTTTTTTACTTTGAATTAACTTGCTAGCTAGGAAGCCCTTCAACTAGCATACAGACCTGATAACAATAATAAAATATTCAAAGTAATTGATATAACATAAGAGTTAGTTTATTTTTAGTTTATTTTTTGTAAACCTTCAATTTCACCTCTCAGCTAAAACACAATATTGTACTAATTATTTCAATATCATCTGAATCATTGCGTTCCTGTTGTAAACAATTAATTATACATGTTTAAAGTCCAACATCATGCTGTACTGTAGGTGTTAACCGTTTATAAAGTACTTCAGCAGAAATTGAAGTAGAAGGTTGCAACCTAGGTGGCTAAATGTTTCAAATGAATACACTTTCACCATAATTGATCATATCATAAATCAAGGCTTATGGATCACAGGGCCTGGGTGAAGGGAGTATCCATCTTCAAGAAATTCAGTAAAGAAAAAAGGCATTTAATCAAACAAAGAATTTTTTTTCAATCAGGCCAGCTCAGACCAAATCTGTAGTAGCTCTCTATACTGACATATAGAATTGCACAACTTCCACAAGGTGGTATTGAACAAAGGGTCTTCACTATGGAGCAGGAAAGGAAAAGAGTTGTCATGGTTATTGCCCATAATGATATAAGATTAAGGGAAGTTCAGCAAAATATTAGAGAAGATGGAGCAACACTCAAAAATGTAAACGCAATGTGTTCAGCTACTTATGATAGTTGGCTGAGGGTCAACCAGATCCACATTTGTTATCAAAGAGTTTTATTCTGTGGTCTACTTTATTGTCTGATATTTTTCACATTCACATAACCAAATGAATCTCCCTCTCTTCTTTTTTTTTCTTCTTCTTTTTCCACTTCTATGTGCGGTCAATGTGCTTGAACAACCCTTGCTATCTAGATCTTGCACCACCTCGCCATTCCAGCCCTTTTCCTTCAGATCTTCTTTTAGTTTATCCATTTTGGCCTCCTTGCTTTCTCATCCCCTGTAGTTCCATTACCATCACTCTTTTGCACACATATTCATTGTCTTTCCTCATCACATGCCCATACCACTTCATCCTGTTTTCCCGTACTTCTTACATATCTCTCCCACTTTTATTGAATGTCTTATGTCTCACTTCTTTTTCTGTCTTTTTTTGTAACTCCACACATCCAATACACATAACTCCACACATCTAACGTTTTCTCCAGCACTCTCTTTACTGCCCATGTCTCGTCTCTATTCATTACTGCTGGTCATTAAAAACCTTACCTTTAACCATTACCTTAATTCTTCGACCATACAATATTCTTGATACCTTCTAATTGTTCCATCAACACTGCACTCTATAGGTTATCATCACATCTAAATTTCCATCTCAGGCTACTACTGATCTCACATATTTAAATTGGTCCACTCTTATCAATAGCTCTCCCAGTACACTAAATTCTGAATCCCGAACATCATTAAACCTCATATATTATGTCTTCTTCCTATTTATCTTCAAGCCTCTGTCTTTCAAAGCCCATCTCCATTCTTCCAGCTTCCTCTCCACTTCCTCTTTTCTTGTGCTGCACAACACAATATCATCAGCAAAAATCATGCACCAAGGGGACTGGTATTTTATCCAAAGACTCAGCAGATCCATAACCAGATCAAAGAAATAAGGACTTAAAGAAGATCCCTGGTGCAGAGCTACACTAACTGGGATCTTGTCTGTTACCCCAACACCACTTTTAATCCAAGTCCTCAATACCTCATACATTTCCTGGACAATCCTCACATATATCTCTGGTACTCCTTTCTTTCGCTTTTGTACCTCCAGACCTCTTGACAAATGAACACTGTATATAGTCCTTTCTGGTTTTTCTCATTGCTTCTACTGTATATCAGCTGTCTTAGTGCAAAGACTGCATAATTTGTTCCTCTCCCTTGCATAAAACCAAACTGCTCCTCCCCTATGGTGGTCTCTTTCCTAAGCCCACTCTCTGTAACCCATTCCAGATTTTTTGTACTACTTTAAACTTCCCCTTTACCTTGTCATAAAGTAGATTTTAATGTTCTTTCAGAAAGGAAGTGCAAAAAAATGCAGCATTTGAGATATCAATGTATACAAGACATGCCCAACTTGAAGCCATTGTCATATCTTACCACTATACAGACTCAAAAAATGGCACCACCAATTAGACCTGCTCTTTACTCCACAAGTCTGTACCAAACTAGTAAGCTTCACCGCCCCAATCAACCTGGCCTCAAACTCAACATACAGGCATATGACTTGCAGGGCTCAAAAACTGATGCAAAGACTTAGAAGTCAGTAATACCAAAAGAGAAAGGGAAAACAATAATAAAAAAAACTCTGATCCAAATAAAATAAAGGTCCTTTAATATTTAAATATTTATTGTAGGATTCAAAAATTATTTACCTTAAATAAACAAGTGCAAAAATTCAAGAAACAATATAGGAATGCCAAAAATACAATTATAAAAGTAAATATGAATAATCAAAAAATTAAATTCAGAGGTCAAAACGAAGAAATCCAATAACAAGAGAAAAACATAAAGTATATGACTGGAAAACAATTGCAATGCAGAAGCACCATGCTAACTACTTCTTCTCCTTAAATACAAGTGGGGAGCGGTGTTACAATTACAATGTCAGATGGCCCCGCTCCCTTAGGCTAAACATACAGAGTACACATAACCATCGTCTTTAATAAAACCCCTGTGTGCATCCAGGTGTCCGTGTGTGTGTGTCTTCTGGTGAAGTGTGCATGCGCGAGCCACACCGCACATCGCATCGTGCCCTGCCCATGCGCACGGCACCGTGGACGCACACACACTGGAAGCTGGGCACACAGTGAATGGCCTAGCCACGGCCGCGCATGATAAGAAAAAAAAGGACACCATTGCTGTGGAGAGTGCTGATTGGGTAGTCGCGACCGCGCACATGAAATCCATTGCTGGGGAGATGCCACATATACAATAATCAGCTGCATGCCACCACAGATTAAAATACTTGCTGGGGAACTGCACAGTACTTGCTGGGGAGACGCCACAGGCACGATTATCAGCTACACGTCACACATTACATCAGTTGCTGGGGACACTCTGCTGATTGCCCACTGTTGTGACAGAAAATTAAAGTCATATTACGGACATCAAAGCCAGTATTACTGTCAGAGAAAATTACAGGCATTTTACAGAAATACAAACCAATATTACTGCGAGAGAAAATTAAAGACACACAATACAGTAACACATATTATAGCCACATACTGTACAAGCCAGTATTACTGTAAGAGAAAATATTACGGACGTATCTTCTAACAACATGCCACCCAAAAAAAAGGACACGTCAAGTAGGACAAAAGACACAGACAATCGAATCCTATATAAGCAACATCTCCTGGAAGAACGGTCAGCTCAACAAGTAAAAATCAACAAAAGAAAGGCTGAAAGATAAAGCAAAATACGAGCAAATAGATCGAATGAAGAAAAGGAAAATGAGCGTCAGAAAAATGCTAAAAGAGAAAGACTCAGAAGAGCAAACCTTACAAAAAGTTGGCATTTACTTGCCAGAACCAGTATTCAGCCACGATCAGTTATATATTGCATTATCAAGAGTTAGAAGTTTTCCAGATGTTGTTGTCAAGGTTGTAGATGGTCCTGAACAAGGCAAACTGTTGCCAAACTCAGGCAGAATATTTACAGGAAATGTTGTCTATGATGAAATTGTATAGAAAAATTTCATGAGGTAAAACAACAGAAAATTTTACCTAAATATCTTCTTCAGATATTATGTCTTACAGATTGTTACAAAATTTTACACTAAGGCAATATTAATTATACTTACTGTATTGTCATGTACGTTTCTATTTTATTTTTATTATTATTTTACTTTAGGCTTCTTGCAAAAATATTTTTGACAAAAAAAAATTAAGACAAGAAACAGAATGAGGTCAAGGTCCCTTGCCATTTAATATAGACTGTTCCTACTAATGTTTATGCACTACTGTTCTAGCACCCGTTATTGTAAAGGGCTTAATGTCTAGTATAATATAAAGAGCTAGAAACCAAAAAATTAAAATTACTCATAAACACAGCATTATAAATAGACAAAATATTAATCAAATCATACAGAAAAGGAAACAAAATCAATGACATTTACAGAAAAATATTTAAATGTCAAAGAGAAAATATAGGGTGGTCCAGATCTAATTATGCAATTTTCATTATGCTATAACTAATTAAGCGTATTACTTAGAGAATTCACAAAAAAATCTTCTTGTTGCTGATAGATGGCAGCACCTGCCCTGCATTCCAAAATGGCGGGGAGACGGTTGTCAGTCGAACAGCGGGTCCAATGTATTCGCCTTTTCATAATTGCATAATTAGATCTGGACCACCCTGTATGTATGAGCCAGACTCTTTTGCAAAACCTTTAAATAATGTTGCATTTTTCATTTTGTACAACCACTGATATTTCAACACCTAACTGGCAGCAAGGCCAGTACCAATCCATCAGAGAATACATTCATATACACACCCACAGCAGCTCATTCCAGATGAATCAAGAGGCAGTTGACCTAACAAGTACTATGTCTTTGCAATGTAAGAAAGCAGTAAAAATAAAATGCATTAATTAATTGATCAACCAAAACTTGGTTTTAAATATTTACCGCTAAAGATTGTGAAAATATTCGTAATGCTGGGCCACCTTAATTTTACTCGTGCCTCCTCATCACTACGTTAATTGTGCTCCGATAGCTCCTTTGTTTAGCAAATGTGTCAATCAGCCACAGGCAGGCAACCTTCTATCCCATCCCCCAGCGAGGTAGCTGAAGTGAAGCACAACATTCTTACAACTGTCTGTTTATCTGGGAGTGAGATGCCTTGAATTGTATAAGAAAATAATATATCGTTATTTGAAATACATACATTACATGTGTTTTTCATGTCTACAACGATCTGTATAAATGTAGGATGCCACTTTGAGAATGTTCCTGTCATCACAGCAACAAATCTGATTTTTTCAGAAACCTGGACTCACCTTCTTCTCTCTTGTGCAGGTTGGTGACCCACAGATCAGATGTTGTACCAGGATTGGAGTTTGGCACAATGGATCTCCAACAGGAGCAAAATAGTCTCTTTCACTGGATCCAAATGAGGCTCCTTCAGATGACCTGGCGTGTTTCCTATTCTGTTTTGAACACATGGCCACATTTATGCGCTGGAACGGGGGAATCTGGGTAGCTACTAAATCTTGGCCCCTTTTTTGACCAGGAAGCCACTACAGGTTATGAAAAGCCTTCCTCCAGAGATACTTGTTTATTGTAATTTCCAGAAGCAGCAAATCCTTCTTCATATGGCTATGACCTGCTTGGCCAGGGAGTGCAAGTTCCAGCCTTGGCAAATCGATCCTGATTGCCCTGTCTGGGGACAGGTGCAGGACTTAGTAGACCTTATCCACAAGGGGACACCTTCGAACGCATTGTGGAAAAGCTCACTATTGACACTGTGTTGTCTGGGATAAGTGATGACCTATATGAGGAGATGATTCGAAGTGATGTCAAAACTCTGTTGGATTTGAACCACAGATTGGAAGGGGCCCAAGCCACGAGGAGGGAGACGGGCTACCCTAGTTTGGCTCCGACTCCTGAACAATTGGCACATTTCCTACACCACTGGTGATGACCCTCCAACCAGCCCCACACGTAGAAGATGCCATCAACACAAATGCTTTTGCTGTGATAGGTCTGAATATCTGGCAAGGGAGTTTTGCCTCCTACCTGCTCAGTCCCTGGAGAGTGGTTTAGCTGAGATCTGTTGCCAAGTTCTTGGAAAATGGTAACTTTAAGGTCTTGATTGGCTTAGCTGGTTCGATAATGGATGGATGGGCATGAGGTCCCGGACCTGTTGGACTCAGGTAGTGAACTCTGCATAATCTGATATGACTTGTTCTGGCAGATAACCTGCACAAGCGCAGAGTGTGTAAACATTTACTATGTTCATGGCGGTGTTGAGGAGTATGAAACTGCTATTCCCACTGAAATATAAAGGGAAGGAACTTTAAAGTTTGTAGAGCCATTTCAGACTCTTCATTCTTGCCTTTCTTACTTAGGAGGAGGAATGCCCTATTTTCATGGGTCTTGGCTGCTTGCAAAACACCTCTTTCTTTAGTAGAAAGAGAGAATCTTGCCACTTATAAGGTTGGCTAGGAAGCCATCTTGGAGATTGAACCTGATTTGGCCAGTGAGGATGGGCACGATCTCTCATTTGAGTTTCTGGGACAGTTGGAGTATGCTTTGCAACAGGCACTTGCACCTTCTGCCTCTCCAGACAGGGCTGCTGCTTTGGGTTCTGGGGAAGCATTGGCTAGGGAAGCAGAGGCTGACACCCAGATGGAGTTGGGTGTTGTTGTGCTGGGCTCTGGGACGCAAGTGCTGATACAGAGACCAAGTTTGTACGCCTGCAGCAGATGCTTGATTTTGCATTAGGACAAGCACATGTCACAGGTGATTATTACTATGAGGAACGGGAGGGCTCCAGTTTTAAAACACCACACTTTTTAATTGAAAGTGGCTTCTTGTATTCTGTGTTTTCTGTTCACATTAGGGGTGGACTGATTGAGAAGTTGGTAGTCCTGTGTGGGCATAGATATACAGTGTTAAATTTTTCTCACACCCATGTTTTGGGGAGTCATCTTGGCGTGGAAAAGATGAGGGATCTGTTTTGAAATGGTTTTATTGGCTGAATATGGACAGAGATGTAGAGCAATTTTATAAGCGTTGCCCTGACTGTCAAGTTGTTTCTGCTCACTGATGCCTATTTTGGATGTCCCTTTCTAGAGAGCTGGATTAGACATTGTTGGTCCACTTCCCAAGATTAAGAATGGTTATCAGTAAATACTCATGCTGATTAATTATGCAATGAGATATCCCAAAGTGGCTGCTCTGTGAAAGGCTAACATCCAGGTTGTTGCTTAAGGTACTTTCACAAGTTACTCATATTGGCATTCCATGCGAGATTTTAACTGACCATGGTACACCCTTTACTTCCTGCATCATGAAACAGCTATGTGAGAGCTGTGCAATTAAACAATTGAGTGCCACTGTTTATTATCCTCAGACAAATGGCCTGACTGAGCAATTTAATAGGACATAAAAACAGATGATTTAGTGGGTGGCTCATGATGACTCGACCTTCTGAGACACTTTCTCCTGTTCACTGTTTGGAAATATCCTCACGCATCTACTGGCTTAAGCCTATTTGAACTATTATTTGGCAGGACGCCACGAAAGGTATTGTACATTTTTTAGGAAGAATGGATGGGGGTTTGCATTAATATACATGGGGCAAAATTTGGTGATCAGGTCACTTTGCTCCAAGAATGTATTTCTAAATTACCATCCATTGCTATGGATCATCAGCAATGTGAATTGCAGGCCCAGAAACATAATTATGATAGAAAAAGCAAACTTCATGAATTCAAAAAGGGCGATCAGGTTTTAGTATTGATCCCATCTGAACCACATAAGTTTATGGCAAAATGGCGGAGTCCTGCAATAGTGGAGGAACAAATGAGTCCTGTAAACTGTAAAGTTAGGATTCCAGGCTGCCGCAAGCCCATACAAATCCTATAGGTTAATCTTTTGAAGGACTGGCATGAGCTGAATGAGGTGTTGGCCACCACAGCTGCATTCTCTCAGAGTGAGGTTGCTCTTGGTGATGATTTGACGGATACTCAGAAGGCTGAGTTACTGTTCCTGATTGAAAGAAACTCTGATGTCCTTTCATCCATGCCTGATTGGACTGAAATTGCTGAACGCAAGATTGTGTATTATATTCCAGAAAATACAAGGATGGTGATATGTGAGGAGGTGAAACAGATGCTCAATTTGGGGGGGATTTGCAAGAATAAATGTGAATGGCACAGTCCAGTTGTTGTGGTTCCTAAATCAGAGGGCTCAATTTGGCTTTGAATAGATTTTTGGTGCTTGAAATTGATTTCAAAATTTAACATGTATTGGTGACTTACTGGAGAAGCTTGGGCAAGCCTTGTATATTTCTATCCTGGATCTCACAAAGGGGCACTGGCAAGTGCTGCTGGAGGAATCCATCTGCGAGAAGATCACATTTGCCACCCTGGACTGGTTGTTTGACTTCACCAGAATCCTATTTGACCTTCATGGCATGCTATTGACTTTTCAGAAATTGATGGATCAGATTCTGTGACTCCATTCTATGTATGCTGGGGCATCTCAATAAATTAGTGTTTCAGTAATGAAGGGTTGCATCTCGTCCACCTGCAAGCAGTGCTTGACAGTTTGAGGCTTGCTAGGTTGACAGCTAAACATAAGTAGTGTGAATTGTGTATGTCTGAAACGCATTATTTGGGGTATTCTATGGGGAACTCATTGATTAGACCTTAGTTGGACAAGGTGGGTGCGCTGCTTGCATATCTAGATCCTGTGATGCAGAAGCAGGTTTGTGCTTTCCTTCAAACGCTTGCAGAAGATTTATTACAAATTTTGCACACAGAACCACCCCTTTCACTGACTTGATGGTGGGTAAAAAGAACCACAGTATTGTCTGGACCAATGATTGCAAAAGGTTCTTCTCTGACTTGTCTTCATTCTCAGTTCTGTAGAATCTGGACTCTTCTAAGGCATTCCTTCTACAAACAGATGCAAGTGTGTTTGGTTTGGGGGCTGTATTCTCTCAAAGTTTCGACAGGGAAGAACGCCCCATCATGTTTCTGAGCAAGAAACTACTTCCCATGGAGCATCATGCTTTGACAATCAAGAAAGAATGTTTGGCAGTCTCTCTAACTCTGTTAATGCAGGCAGTGAGTTGTTGTCCGCCACCAGTGCAACTGCAAGTTTGTAGGCTCACCACATAATACGTTTTTTGCTCAATGGTTGTTGGGAGGAACAGTTAAAACTGGCCACTGACCTGGCCTTGCACTCACTTTCTGTCTCCTCTATTGTGCAGGAAGGCTATTTGTTCTTTGGATCTGAGAAGGGAGTGAATGCAGGATGATGTCACTATCATTACTTACGTACTGCATGTGTTTGAGTGACAGCTCCCATTTTAATAAATATTTTGAGAATGTTCCTGTCTTCACAACAATAAAGCTGATTTTTTTTGGAAACTTGGAATCATCTCCTTCTCTCTTGTGCAAGTTGGTGACCAGGGCCGGATTTAGATGAAAAGAGGCCCTAGGCTGTTCCACTTATGAGGCCCTTTCACCTCCCATTTTTAAGTTTGTTCAAATTGCTAACAATTTGAATGTAGGCCCCTCTTGATCTTGAGGCCCTAGGCTGAAGCCTAGTTAGCCTATAGGAAAATCCGGCCCTGTTGGTGACCCACACATCACACACTATTATTCCTTTTACATAGAGGAATCTTTAGGCAATGGTGACTGTATATACTTTTTTGTACATGGATAATACTGTTTTTAGTCTCATTAAAACTTGTTATGTGGCTAAGCAGCCCAATTGCATAGAATTAGAGCTGATGTGCTAGCCTAAGATGGGAATAGAATTCTAGTGTGGGAAGCGATATCCCAAAATGTGGTGTGGCATACATTAAAGAAAGAACCTTCTAACACTAAACATCTGCTTGCTTTTGTGGATGTATTCTTCAATAGCCTTTTGTCCTTTAAGGAGAAAGAGCCGATCAGGGGTATCTTGCCAAGTTCATGTATTAAGTTCATTTTCACCAGTATGTTTTAATTAAGAAAATTACAGTGAATGAAAGGATGATGAGAAAGTTTCTCTCATTCTACTTTCACATACTAAACTCCACTATATTTTATAAGAGATTTAAGGTTTACAAGTAATGACCTCCAAATAGATGCTAATGTTGAAGACCTTTTTAAAAAGTCACTGTGAGGTAGGGAAAATATAATACAATTCTTTGCATTTTTTCACTCATTAAGCTGATATGGAATGATAGTAAAAAGAAGGCACAACCTGTCGGTGGTAAGAAACAATATACTTTATGGCATTTCCTGTACTCTAGAAGTGCTTTGCTTTCACATTTTTACTTGTGCCGGATCTATCTATCTATCTATCTATCTATCTATCTATCTATCTATCTATCTATCTATCTATCTATCTATCTATCTATCTATCTATCTATCTATCTATCTATCTATCTATCTATCTATCTATCTATCTACTCTGGTATCTCTCACATCTTCAAACCATGTTGGTTTACATAATCAGAGTGAATGAGCATCTGCTCTGTTTTTGCTGTTTGCTTGATGCTTTGAGGTAAAAGTAAGTTACAGCTTCCTACTCTGTATTGAATAAATTACCTTTAATGAAGGCAGTTGAAAACAACTGATATTGTATACATCTTGCAAGCAGAGGATGGAAGAATGATTATCCAGCCCCTCATTCAACCTGCTTAATAAATCTTTTTGGAAATGTGGAATTGAAGTAGGACCGGGTCAAGGCAGGAACCAACCAAGAGTTATTACACACACACACATCCACCTTTACTTGTACTTGGCCAGTACACAGACATATATAATATTTGGTTTATTAGATAATAACCATTCAGACCAGCAATTTTTACCTGCCAGTTGCAGGTTATGAAAAGGTGTAAAGTTGGCACAAGCATCAGACTGAATGACAGTTCTGATGCAAACATTACTGTTTTAATAAAATAAAAGTACAAACGTCTTATAGAAAGAAAGAAAGAAACTTATCTTCAGTTTAGCCTGGCTCATCAAAAAAAAAAAAAAACCTTAAACAGGATACTTCAGAAGCAAGCTCGTGAAACGTGCTCAATGTTAAATGTTTTCTGAGGCGAGCTTGTAAACTTACTCATAAATGCTCAGTAAGGCGTGAATTAATATTTGCTCCACTTCCCAGTGACTTACTCACTCCTCTTCCCAGAAATGATCTTTGCCTTTTTAAAGCTGTGACCGAGCCGCGACAGGTCTAATGTCACCAAAGCAGCGACTTCTTGCGCACCCAGAGAGCCTGTCGACATGTACGCGTTTAACAGTAGCAGAAAATTAAATGGAAACAATATAAGCATATAAATTCAAGCTGGCTTATGTCCAGGTGATTTACCTTTGATTGCGTGAGCAAATGCCTATAGTACGTAAATGGTTCAAAAATACGTAGTAAGCATCATTGTTGCGTAATGGGGCTGTTGAGCGCCAGCGCGTGTTTTACCAGTTCAAGTCAGTAAGACTGTCAGATGTTTGCAGACGTGATAGCAATCACGGATTTCTCCTTACGATGTCTCCACCCAAACTGGTGTCCTTAAATTCTTACAAAAAAAAAAAATCACTGCCTGCAGCTGAGACTAACATATTCGGAATTTACACACAAGTCCTCCGATTTTCGTCACATCCTTTTAAGTCGGTTCTTTCGAGCACAGAAGTGATTAAAAAAATCTTAGCGGATTGATAGGAACAACAGCAACAAAAACAACAACAACAATAAGAAGAAGAAGAAGAAGACGAAGATGGACAAGAAGAAGAAGGCATTAATAATGATATATTCATGTGAATTACCCTTTCTTAGTATTCAAAATGTAGAGTTGTTTAATGCAATTGCTTAATGTTTCCTCTTTTTTCCTTGTTATCACAGAAAGATGTCACAGACCTTTGCATCCATCCATCCATTCTTTTTTTTTTAACATATTGACTGTCAACTACAATTTGAAGGAATTTTCTGTGTCAACAACCAGTTAACTCGAATTTTTTTTTTAAATATAGTTTTGTTGTGAATTTTGCTCAATGACAGAGTGCATTTAATTAGCATATAAAATTACACTCTGATAATTACATTGACTTCAGAAATAAATTTACCTATTGTCACTGTAACAATGACAAACAGTCACTTAAACAGTGACTTAAACAGTCACAACAGTTAAACAGTTAACACAACAGTTAAACAGTCACTTAACAGTGACTTAAAAAGTCAACGTTTTAAATTATTTGTATCCAGGGCAAGGTTGCAGGGTAGCTGGTGCCTATCCCAGGAGTCATGATGCGCAAGATATGAACAACACCTGAACAGAATGCCAGTTTACCTCAGGGTGAACACACATACATACACACATACATACCCTTAAAACAAGATTCAAGTATTTCTAACAGGTGGTGCAGTGGTAGTGCTGCTAACGCGTAGTACGAAGACCAGGGTTCACACAGAGTTTGCATGTTCTCCTTGTGTCTGTGTGAGTGTGTTCTGGTTTCATCTCACAGTCCAACAACAGACATGCAGCTCAAGTGAATTGGCAATCCTAAATTGGCTCTAGTGTGTGGTTAGTGTGTGTGTGTGTATTTATGTCCCTGTCTTGTGATAAACTGGTGCCCTGTCCAGGGTTTGTTCCTAGGCTTGTGTCCTATTCTAACTGGGATAGGCTGCAGCTGACCCTCGCAACCCTGTTCAGGACTATGCCTGTTAGAAAATGACTGACTGATATATGTCTGATATTACAGATCATCATTGTCACTATTATTGTGCAGTAGATATCACTGCTACCTCACTGATTCCAGATTCAAATCTGCATCAAGTCATTGTGTGCAGTTTGCATATTCTTCCTGTAACTGTGTAGGTTTTCTTCCAGGTATTCCAATTTTCCTCCCAGTCACAAAACATACAGGTTATGTTACTTAATAGCTCAAAACTGGCCTTCCTGTGTGCACATGAGTGGACCCTGTGATGGGGTGTTGCCCTAACCATGGTTTGTTCCTTCTAGCCAAAATAGACAGTGCCCTCAACAGCCCTAAACTGGATTAATCAAGTCTGGGAATTATTATTATTATTGTTGTTAATATTATTTTCTATCTATCTGTTTTCTCAAATGACTTTTTCTCTAGAGCCTAACCTGAAATAAACAAGCAGAATTACACCCTGGAGACAGACTGGTCAGAAGCCATTTAGGAAGGCTAACAGAATGTTAGGTTATATAGCATGGTGTGTAGAGTACAAGCCAAAGGAGGTTATACTCAGGCTTTATAATGCACTAGCGAAGCCTCATCTGGTGTATTGCATGCTGGTTTGGTCTCCAGGCTACAAAAAAGTCATAACAGCACTAGAGACATTGCAGAGAACATTGACTAGGCTAATTCCAGGACAACAGGGGATGAGCCTTGAGGAAAGACTGAAAGAGCTGAGCCTTTTCAGTTTAAGCAAAAGGAGATTAAGAGGTGACATTATTGAAGAGTTTAAAATTATGAAAGGAATTAGTACAGTGGATTAAGACTATTGCTTTAAAATAAGTTCAACAACAACCAGGGACACAATTGGAATCTTGGTAAGGGTACAAACATTAGGAAGCTTTTCTTCACACAGAGTATCATAGACAAATTAAATAAATAACCCAGTAATGTGGTAGACAGTAGGAGTTTAAGGACCTTTAAAACTCAACTTGATATTATTGAATTTTAGAGCAATTAAGTGGATAGAAATGGCAATCATTATTCAGCAGAATGGCCCTTCACTTCTACACTGTTTTCATGTTTTAATATTTTATACACACATATGCACTGACATCAGGCCAGCTGTAAATTTCAAGTTACCTTAATGGACATACATTTTTGACAAATAGAGGTTGAAAGGAAATTGCACATACAGATTGACACCAATTATAGCCACTGCACAAAGGTTCAACCTCCAACTGTTTTTGTTATATATCTTTTATTAGCCGTGCCCCGCGGCTCCATCCATTCAGGAGTAAAACAGGACAGCAAGGAGGGCTCCCAGCTCCTGACGTCACGCTTCGCCCCCTCCCTCGAGCCTCTGTCTCAAATTAGCATAAATATATCACTCCTGCAAGCAAACTTTTATCCTCAGCGTGATGAGAGAAGTCGCTAAATCAACCGGAATGTTCAAGCAAATTCTAGAAAAAAGCCCGATCTAAATTCATTAAGTAGTTCTCTTGTTCGCTAGCTAAGCGGATGTAAGATACGCCCTGAGAAAGGCGCATGAGTGAGGAGAGCACGCACCCCCCCTGGCCCGCTGCTTCTCTATCGGATTCGCACAAACAAATCGGTACCACAAGCAAACTATGATACTTAGTGCATTGAGAGAGGTCGCAAAATCAACTGGAATGTTCAAGCAAATTATAGAAAAACAAACAATCTAAATTCATTAGTTCTCTCATGAAAAGTGGACAGACATACAGGCAGATGTTGGATTTTATATATATACTAGGGGCGCATGCCTCCCGGCGCCTTTGGCACCCAACCCCAAGTTGCGGACAGAATATTAGCAAAAAACATACAATATATAAAATCATTTTACAATCCCTCCCTTTCAAAGATCCAAGAGGACACTGGGAAAAAGATCTCTCAATTAATATATCAGAAAAGGAGTGGAAAGTAGCAATGCAGAGAATTCACTCGAGCTCCATATGCACAAAGCATACAATTATACAACTCAAAATTATATATCGAGCACATCTGTCTCACTTAAAATTGTCCAAAATGTTTCCAGGGCATGATCCAACCTGTGAACGTTGCAACCAAGCCCCAGCCTCACTGGGTCACATGTTCTGGGCCTGCTCCAAATTAACATTATTCTGGACAAAAATTTTTAATTACCTTTCAGACAGCCTTGGACTCACAATCCCTCCTAACCCATTAACTGCTGTGTTTGGGGTTCTTCCAGATGGGGTTAATGTGGAGAAAGACAAACAAATTGTGATTGCATTCACTACACTGTTGGCACGCAGACTCATTCTGATAAACTGGAAGAACCCAAACTCTCCTCTTTTAAGTCAGTGGGAAACCGATGTGTTATATTATTTGAAATTGGAAAAAATCAAATACTCAGTTAGAGGATCCGTACAGACGTTTTTCAAAACATGGCAGGATCTAATCAGTAATATTTTAAAATAAGCTCATAAAGTGCAGAGAATTTATTAATTTAGGTATGTTTACAAGCCTTAAAATTTAACGTGGCTTGGCTTGCTCTCTCTCTCAGGGGTGGGGATCGATCTGTTCTTAACTCAATTTTTCTTTTTGTAAAAACTTGATTGCTTTGTATGGATTGTAATAAAGTTAATAAAAAAAAAAAGAATATTAGCAAAAAATTTATTATTTATTGGGGTCAAAATCCCGAAATACTATACATATGTAAAAGAAAAATTAATTATTATTTAACAGAGTAAAAATCATGAAATGAGAATAAAATATTTACTTTCTTACCAATTGGAGTATTCCCGTTAAACTGAGGTCCGCTATGCACGATGCACGACTTTCTTGATATTTTAGTTTATAATTTAAAAAAGGAATGACAGTCTGAAAATCTAACAACATCACATTAGAGTTTGATAAATTCTGAAAAGAATGATACCAAACATATATATGTAGGTTTTAAAATAAGCCCACTTTAAAAAGTGACATAAAAAGTCACATAAAAATGTTTCATAAAATCCATCCATTATCCAACCCGCTATAAAATCATTGCACAAAATCGTTGCACTTTTAGGCTTAGGATTTTATATATAGAGTAGATAGAGATATAATTACTACAATATTTTTTCACCCTTATTTTAGATTCCCTGCTCCATTATTTTAAGCAGGCCTGTGACTCCAATGCAGTAACTCTTGGGATTAAACAAATTGTGATGCTTTACAAGTATTTTGCTTTGTCATTTTAAATTATTTTGTATTTTGTTCATTGGTTAGATTTGATTTTTTAGTTTGAATTCAATTTTTGCAGCACTCTACTACAAAAAGATTCAGTAATATTTTTAACGTTTTCTTCTTCTTGTTTTAATTATTACAATTTGAAGACATACATTATAATTACTTTTGCATTGTTTCAGTATGAATTAAGTAAGGATTCCTCCCTTTGTGATTCTTTCATGTAAACCCAGCAAATAGAAACATTTCACATGGATATGCTTAGTTTTTGATTATTACTAGAGGTTTTAGAAATCAAATTCTCATGATTTTTTAAATACATTTGCTCTGTGGTTATGCCATGTTGAAAAAAAACAAGGAACTTTTAAAATTAGATGCCCAAATGCAACAGTGAAACTATCTTCTGTAACTGAAGGAGAACATTCATGCCCCAAGATAATATTAATACAAGTGAAACAGTCACGTTACCTCATCTGTCCTTGGCCTCCCTCTCTCTTTTATTTTCATCCTCCCAAGTTCCAGTCTATTCATTAAAGCTGTATCTACAGAAACGCTTCAAATAACAGAGTGTATTAGGACTTTGGATCATGCACATTGTCTGAACAGATGCTTTCAAATCCTGCCCTCTGGGAGGAGATGGAGATACTCCAACATTTAGAACAAACAGAAGAACAAGAGCAGCTTTACCCTCTCTGTAGCTAAACTGCTTAATGAAATGAACACAACATCATGACATATGAACACCTTTTCAACAGTAAGACCAAATCCGATAGCCTGAGCATGTTCTTCTGCTTTGTAGTATATCCTCCATTAGGTTATATCTTATTTTATTTAATGTTTTCTACCATGTCCATTACTTGACTTACTGGAGTGTGAACAAGGCTATTCATTGCTGCCAAGTGTAATAAATAAATCCACAGTTTTGAACAGTAAAAGGAATTAATTTATCTTTTATACGTTCAAAAGGTCAGTAAATACCCAGAAATTATTAACTCCAGAAACACCAGATTCAACAAAGAAGATATAGACCATGAAAACAAAAGACAAATGGCTGAAGAAAGCCTTTGTCTTCGCTAATGTATATAAGACTATTCGATCATCTTATCAGCACAGTTGCCTTTCTGGATACTCCAGTGGTCCTCCCCTATCTCAGAAACGTACAGTTTAGTTTAACTGGAGACCTCATGCTGGCCCTGTTTGAATAGGTGTGGAGGGGTGCTTGAGTGCTGATTGTGGTGACTTGGAACCCTTTCCAAGAATGGTTCCTACCTGCCCAGTGCTGCCAGAATATTCTTTGTTCCCCTTCAGCCCTGAACTGGATTAAGCTGGTTCATTTGGAGAGTCATTATCAGACACTGAGAGAAAGAAAGTGTTGGTAGTAATATTCAATTGAATAAAAATCCAGAATGTACCCTGAGCTAAGAACAGAGTGTTGAATTTTCAAAATGCACTCAGTACATTTTAATGCAGATGAGTGTGATCAGAAGGATGTGTTACATATGTATAACACATCAAATTAAACCATACAATTGTTGCAAAGTCAATGAAACACATGCTTAGTCTAGTGGATCACCTTTGTCTTTCACTTGGCATACCAAATCACAGAAAATGTTCACACCCAGTGTCATACTGTCATTCAAAACTCACCTCCATTATTTTATTGTTTTATTTTGCCTACCACCGGTTGCGCTCTTCCACTCCCTCAATTCATTTTTGTTTTCTGCGTCAATGACTTTGAGTTCACCCTGTTGACACAAGTCAATCTTTTTTCTTCACGTGATAGGGTGAGGTTCTACCATAATGGGAGAGCCTGTTAAGTTAGTTTCAATTAGATGGATGAGCTTCAACAAAACAAAACAAAAACAAAGATAATTTTTTAAAGGTATTTTGTCATTAAACATCTCAATTTCCAAAATATAAACTTTTCTGATTGCATAGAAATAGCTTATACAGTTGGTCCTCCAAGGCTTTTATCAGTGTTTGCCTGTTAACAGAGAAGTGTATTGCTCCCATCTCCAACACTACTGTACAATCAAATGCTTAAAAGTGACCACAACACACACTTATTCTGAGGTGATCAATTAGGAGAAAAACAGTTTGTGTGACCTATTCAAGTAATCCATACACTTGATCAAAAATCTAGACTCTTCTTCCATGAGGCTAATCATGATTTTGCCTCTTTTTTCCAAGGTATGCTTATTTTTTTTGCCCTTGCTTTCCCACTGCCTCAGTCCCTACCAGAATGACTCAGTCTAACCCCTCCATTCTCTTCCTCTTGTTAAGTTCTTACTGGATTCTTTGTCTGAGTTATCTGCCCTTTTTGCTTATACCACACCAGCCACCCATCTTTTTACCTCACACAAAATGTACCTGTTCCTTTTGTCTGAGTTTATTCTGGCAGAACTCAAGCAAATAAAATATGTTCATGTTCTAAAACAACCCTTGACTCAAATGTTTTGCTAAATTGCTAAAGTAAATTTTCTGTCCCAAACCTTATTGTTCCTGAATCTCTCTCTCTGTGCATCTCTTGACCTCATGGCTGTTTTGATCCTGTTGACCTTAATGGGAGTGACTAAGCTGCAATTAATGGAATGTGATAATCCTAGATATGCTCCTACACATACAGTAACTCTTTTGAAGAGCCCAGTCTGTTGTTTTTTGGTTCTCTGTAATTATCTCTCTTACAGTATGCTTCAAAGTTCAGCGTGTCTGTTCAAATCAATGTGCCAGGCTGATCTTATGCTATACACAATTCTCCATTAATCTAACCACTTGATAAAAAAGAGGTACAAAAAACTTACTATCTGCCTTAGTGACATCCATTCATAGATGTTTGCTCAAGTAGACAGCAATGATGTTCAGTATTCAATATGGCACTGATGTCTGAGTACACTTTACACTCAAATACAGAACCTGCTTACGAAATATTATTCCATACATAATATCTATTTTCTTTCTAAGTATTATTTTTTTTTATTGTGTTACATTGCTTTCTTCTCTTTCTAATGTATGTATTGTATGGTCTTGCGTTTGCTTTAACTATTATGCTGTATCAGTTTTTGAAAAAAAAAAAACGGAATAAAAGAAGAAAAGCAGAGAATGTTCTTTATTTCTATAGATTTCTAGGAAAAGGGGTAAACCTCACATTTAAACATGAAATGCTTTATTATATAAAAATAATATTATTATTTTAAAAAGAATTACTGCACCCTCATATTTGAACTCAACTCCAGGACTTTTTGAATTGCAGCTCTCCCCAACCTTCCACCCTCCAAACTTCTGCACAGTCTAAAAGCATCTGGAGAAGATAACATTCTGAGCACTTAGAGAGCATCAGCAAACAGTGTGGGAAGGAACAAGAGAGAGAACAGAATGTAAAAGGGAGACTGGGTTGACATCTGGAGGACAGTTAGTGGGTAAGCTGCACTACTCAAAGGAGGGGCATACTGGGACAGACAGGATTTTTTCTGTATATATTAATTGTGTTTTATATTGTCCCCTCTTTATTTGTTCCCATGGCTTCCAAATTTTGGTATTGTTGAGCATTTGTTGACATTTTTTAATTCTGTTTTTAAGTGAAACTGTTACAAATAGCACAAATGCATAGACTTGTGCATCTATGTGTTGTTATTTGTTATGGGATAACAAAGAGCATTAGCTTAGAAAAGTCCAGAAAAGAAGTACTAGACTAGTTAAAGGACTATAAGATGCGTAGTCTAAAAAGAAGAATTTTAAGGACTTAAACTGGAATTAAGATGTGGTATGGCAAAATTGTTCACATATATGAAGGGATTTTGTTGCCAGATGTTGATTTAAAATCCAATCCACTCTTCAATAAGAACATAGGGAAACAAATAGCTAAAGAAGGCAATCAAAGAAAATACCCCTGTCTATTATTGCACATCTGAACATACATCTTCCTAAGTTGTGAATTTTTTATTTATCAGGCAGGGCTACTGTTATTAAAGAAAAAAGGCAGGAAACATTGATTGATAATGAGCTGGTCAATCACTGGTCATATTCAGTCAAATGGAATCAATCAGGTGTTGCCAATAACACCCACAAGGTTGACATATGGGAATAAAAATAGAATGTCTGTAGAAACAAACCTTCAACATCAAGAGAGATTTAAATCAGGACTGCAAAGTTGTGAGGCAGCTGTGCTGAACATTGCACCACCATGCTCCAATTTTCATAAACATTTACGTGAGTATAAGATAGATAGATAGATAGATAGATAGATAGATAGATAGATAGATAGATAGATAGATAGATAATTCTTTACAATTACTCAAAGCTCTTGTCCCCAATAACCGATCTATTTATCTGCTGCCTTACAGTAAGCAAACATGGTAGAGCTTTGAGTAAGGAGAATTGTAAAGAATTATCTATCTATCTATCTATCTATCTATCTATCTATCTATCTATCTATCTATCTATCTATCTATCTATCTATCTATCTATCTATCCTCAGCAAATGAAATAATAGTGATGCTATATATAAGCTGTAGTAATAAAAAAATCTATTTTATTAAATGTCATTTGTTTTCCAGATTAAACGTTACTGTTTATGGACAGTGACCCACTGTACAGAACAATGAATTAGCTTACTTTGAAGAAACCACCACTCTTCCCAAACCAACTTGGCAGAGGTTGTAAACTTTTGCAAAGAGTAATGGACAAATGCTGATCTATCAAATTGTACAGAATCATTACATACGTGTTCAAAAAGACTTCGATTGCACCAAGTATTAGGGGATTATGTAGAAATTTGCAAACTGTTGACATTTCAGTTTTTGGAATTACATTTTAATGTTTTATACTTTACTTTTTTGGGGCAATGCTGTCAAAAAGAGTTTACAAATAAAGCTTCCCAGTAAAACTGATCAAAACCACAGGTTTGGGAAGTTATATAAAAATAAACAAAACATTACTTTTTCAGGACTGCAGTGGGCTGGCGCCCTGCCCGGGATTTGTTTCCTGCCTTGCACCCTGTGTTGGCTGGGATTGGCTCCAGCAGACCCCCGTGACCCTGTAGTTAGGATATAGTGGGTTGGACGATGACTGAATGACTTTTTCAGGACACTATATACTCACTTTATTGTCGCAATGTGGCAGGGTCCTCATCCTTCTTAATCACATACCTCGCAGAATACCTTTTCACTAGCAAGGTTCCACTTTACAGTTTCCAGTCAACCTAAGCTGAATGTCATTGGGATGTGGGAAGAAAGTGCAATAAATTCAGCACATCACAATAAACCTGAACTTCATGAGATACATCATTCAGATCAGTTTGCTGAAGCTTGTCGTTTATCTTAATTTTTTGTTTTATAAACGCTTCACATATACCGTAGTGTTACCCGCTAACATCGGTACATTTGAATTGACAGTGATGCGAGGAGACCTCGATGTTTTTTGAAAGAGCGCTTCACAGCGTTACTGTTATGTGCAGTTACTCAGTTTTATTCATAAGGTTCAATACTTACATTACTGCAAAAACCAAACTGGAAAAATGACAACATAAAAAAGCTTATATCTTATAAGACAACAAGTAATAGGTGGTTGCTTAACACCATTTTATAAAATAAAGTTTATTTTGCATTTTAAGGAAACCTAACAAAGTTGGGAAACGGGTTAGCTGGGTTTACTTCGCCGCTCCACAGGTCTTGGTTTAAATCCCGACTCGGACACCGTGTTGGTATTTGCATGTTCTCAATGTGTCTATGAGTTTTTTTCTTCCTGTTTCCTTCGATGTTACGTCCAAATCCCAATGACTTGCAGATTAGCTGAACAGACGGCTTCGAACTCAGCCCTCTAAGTGTGCGTTTAATCGGCAATAAACTGGTGCTCCGTCCAGAGATGGTTCTGCGTGCCGCGCGATGCTGCCGCACTGTTGCACACCCTAACCTGTATTACAGTGGCATGAATACATTTCAGATTTTTTGAATAATTCTAAAGAAAATGTTTTAAGATTAGCGTCGTTATTTAGCGAGTTTCGCACCTATCACCATTACAGTGCGAGCTGCAGATCGCACAAGAATGCGATAGAAACATCATAAGATAATGCACACTTCAGTTCTAATGTCTCCAATTAATTTCAAATCAAGAAGTAAAAGTACACGGTGTATCTTTGCTCGCTTTTTAAAGGAACGTCCCATCGCGATAAGGGCATTAAGCATTGAAGGAGATTACTTTATTGATGAGTAATGGCTAACAATAGGAAATTGCACTGCCAAAGCTCTGGATGTGCATCTTATTTATGAGACTGATGTTTCCTTCCTGCTCTCCGAGACAGAAGAGCCACACATGAGCCAGGACACCGCCGTCAGCTCGAAGGCTGGCTATCGCACGAGAGCAGTCAGCCAGTCTGGATTCTCCAGGAGTGAAATCCAACTGGCATTTAGTCTGTCGGTCAGAATGGCCACAAACCAGTTTCTCTACTGAATGCTCCTGCGTGGACTCACCAGAGGCCGCTGCTCATTATGTCGGAATGGTGAATAGGAGAATGGGACAATCGAATGCTTGAACTGAATAGTCTATACACTCTGTCCCATGACATCACGCACTTTTTTGCTCTTTTCCACTTGATGTACGTGGGCAGAATTTGAAGAAAACCTCTAAGTTATGCATGGAAAGCTTTCTTTTAACCATTTATGTGCTGATCTGATGACGCAAAAACGACCAAACTTGTTGAAATATGTTTTACATTTAGTGCTTGTAAGAGCTGTGGTGTTAACTTGTGGTTGGAGAGAGAGAGAGAGAGAAGGACGAGAGTGAGAAGTAAAGAGCAGATGTGACACTCACCATAACCATTATTAGGTGTCAAAGGTTTAACAGCGGAAAATGTTTAAATAAAGCACACATTTTAGCATGAATTTCAGAAGTGGGACTGAAGCAGCCTGTGCCAAATGCCCGGAACATCGAATGTTTGAAAGCCATTGTCAGCAGTGAATCACTGTGCAGCGACTGCTGATAAGGGACGATATTCGATATCTTAATAAAATAAAATAAAACAAGATCGCGAACATAGAGAACTGCACTTTATATTGTAAAAAAATCCGCAATGTCTAGTTCAGTCTTCTTATATTTCATTTTTTAAAAGTTCTGAGTCAAATCCGGAGTTGCGGCAAATCTCGATGTCTTCAACGAAAGCTCCTCTCTTTAATTTTTTATCCAGCTGATTTTTGGGCTTCCAAAAATACACCAAAATGTTCTCAAAGCACGCATATTTTTTAAAGAGTCCATCTACTCGTCTTATAATATATTAAGTCAGTTCTGCGTAGCGAAAAAACAAGTCAGGACCCGCTCCTGTGCATTATTTTTTATTTCTTTTTTATTTTATTTTATTTTAATTAGTTATGCTTTACTTTGTTCTGTTCAGTGCATGATTAATTGAGTACACCAAAACAATCTCTTCTGATACTGTAATTCAATATTTACAACAGCCATCCACTTTTTGTATCAATTATAATTAACAATACAGGAACGCAATGATTTATTTAGCAGACACAATAGTTCAGATCGATTAACAAATCATAAAGGCGTAGATACACTGATTTCAGTGTATTTTTAAAGAAATGCCTCAAAATGACTGTTTAATATATGAAATGTTGTTCAGTAATACTATATAAATAACATATTTCACCGACTGATAAAAAAAAACTGTGAAGAAAATTATCTTCAGTCATGCATCCATTCCCGCTACTCACTAAAAAATAATAATTTAAATCTAAAAATCACTTGGAAAGAGTTAAACATGGCAAGAATAACGGACAGTTGTGCTTGGAAATAGAAATTATTTCAAGATCAAAATACATGATAAAACAGGTGTCTTTGTGATGAATATTTTGTATATAGCATATTTTTTCTATTCTCATAAAATATTTCCTGAAATGAAATATACATACGGATAATGTGTGAAGATTGCGATAAACATTAACTTTCCAAAATGGTCGATGTCACGATGAAACGTCATTTAGTGGAAACTATTCCCTGAATGAGACGTTGCCCCCAACTTTGTGAATGGACAGCTGAGAAGCGCAGCGCGGTGATTGGTCTGCGGCCCGGCACTCCGATTAGCAGCGAGATAAGAAGCGCCTATATAAACTGTACGTGCGACGCTCGTAGCCATGGAAGAGAAACGAGGGGCTTCGTCGATTACATTGGTAGCATCTGGAAAGCCGGCCTCACTCATATTAAAGGAGAGAAAGACTCCGTCCGAAAAAAAGACAGAGGACGACCCACACTCCCTCCCAAAAAAGCAATAACTTCGTCAAGCTTTACAGACAATGCTGCAGAAGACAGGAATACTCATCCTTTTCGCATTGCTCGCGTCCGCCTATGAGATTGACCAAAACGAGTCGCTAGCAGCCAGGAAAGCCCGAGTCGCTGTTCACAGCTCAGGTAAGGCTTGTCATTGCTAATACGTTATTGACACCCATGTATCGATAAATGGCTTAACGACAGAGAGAAAGAGAGAGAGACGGAAAAGAAGAGAGAGAGACGGGGACGGCAGTATCTTCATGGGATTGCTGCCGCCGTGTCACTGCATTAGCACAGCGGCGATTTTGAAAACTGCAGGAGGCTAGGAGGAAAGAAAGAAGTCAAGCAAATGAGACCGGCTTTTCGTCCGTTTTATTTTATCTTATCGATGGTTTGTATAAATTGCAATCTTAGTCTAAAGTCTGGTCCTATTTCATTCATGGCCTTTGCCAAGTCATCCTTTCTGTAAATGCTTTTAATTTTTAAAGAAATTATTGTATCTAATTCCCAAAGTTACACTGTACACCTACACCAAGTAGAATTTGCTACACTAAAGTGAGTATAGAGACGTATCCGTGGCGCCAGCACAGTTTAAAAGGGCAGACCCCTGGCAGCGGACACCTACGTGCGGAGTTGGACGTACCAGAATCCCACTGAGCCGAGCAGCGATTTTGGGGGAGAGAAAGAATCTCAGAGTGAGTGGCGCGTGCACAGTGACTTGCATTGACAGCATCCCACTGCGTTAGCGGGCAGAACTCATGCACAGAGTCCCGATTATGAATCCTTCCTATCTGAAACTCAAATCAGTATTCATTATTTCAAGATTTATTACCGAGTTGCATTCTAAATAGAGCGCCTATGGTACAGTAAATTAATACTGTAAACACTTATAACAACATACAAGCTTTTGCCTTGTGAATGAATGAATGAATGAATGAAAGAATGAATAAGCAGAGATTTGCGAGTTCCCTGAAAACAAACGAATCCTGAAAAAATTAGATTTTAAATTTTTGAAGAAATGCACTTACCTGTAAGAAAGTATAAAAAAAAATATATGATATTCAATTAAGACTTCCAAATTCAGAAAGATATTTGTGTTACTTATGCTCTGTAATTGATTAAGTACAGGTAACAAAGACATCAAAATCTATCTATCTATCTATCTATCTATCTATCTATCTATCTATCTATCTATCTATCTATCTATCTATCTATCTATCTATCTATCTATCTATCTATCTATCACTAAACTGTCTGTTTTCCTAATATGTATTGATATTTACCTCTTGTTTCAGAAGGAGGCATCTCAAATTTTCACATGTCTCCACCTTACAACCTAAATTACTGATTTACTGCCTTTGTCTTGACACTCTGATTTTACTCCAAATTCCAAAAATCTGTCTCATTTGACTGGGTGTAGATGTTTGTATTAGTGTACCCTCTGAATGACTAACATCCCATCCAAGGCTGACACACTTTGTCTGAAGTGTTTGCCATGGAGGTCTGTAGCTCTTTACAACCCTAAAACTGGATTACATAGGTTCGGCTAATGGAAGAATGCATGGTTGTTTAATTGCTTCTTTCAAGAATATGTGACATTCTCAAACCTGCTTAATCCAATTATATGATAAAAGGGCCTGGAGCCTGTCCTGGCTACATTATCCGCAAGGTAGGATGGTGGACCAGCCTATCACAACCTTTGGATATTTTGATATTTTTCAAAAGTGTGTTTTTGAAGCAGCAATACAGAACGTTTTAACATGATGGATGATATTTTAATTTAACACCTGATCACTGATTTTTTGCCCCTATCACTTATAGGTTTTCCAGTTAATTCTAAATGTACAATTTGCATTCAGACATGCTTATGAAAAGAATAACTGAGTTCTTTATTTAAAATAATTAGTCATTATATATTACTGTATATGAAGGACAGGATAATGGTGTACTGATTATTGTTTCTGCCTTACAGGATCCAGTCCCAGGCATTGACATTTTCTCTGTGCTTTTGGGAGGTTGTTCTAAGAAATTGCATTGATTAGTAATTCTGTATTAATCTATTGTAGATGATTATATTTTTTGAGATTGCCTGTTATCCTATTTGATGTTGCTTTCTGTCTTGTGCTAAGTGATCAAGCGCCTTACAACCATATAATGGTCAATTCTGGATCACATATCTGATGCATGGATGAGACATATGAGTTTTACATTCATACAAGTTACAGTTAATATAAACTACTTATGGAGGCACAGTGGTGAAGTGCTTGGGATTGCTGTTTCCTGAATGCAATGTCCTGGGCTCAAATCTCATGATGTTTTCAAAATCTTTATGAATCTACATGGATTTTCCACCAGGTACTCTGATAATGCTTCCACATCCCAAATATATGTGTTATGTTGTTCATTAAGAGCTGGCAATGTGTGAGTATGGGTGTATGTGTCCAGAACTGTTTTCTACCTTTTGCCTGATGCTCCCAGAAAAGGCTCTGCCCTTCTGTGATCTTAACATGGCTTGAGTGTGTTTAAGAATGTATTGCTGTGTAAAGCTTATATTAAATAGTATAAGAACAACAGTATAGAGAAAATGGTAAGATTAATTCCTGGCTAACTGACTTACTATCCAATGCTTCAGGGATATTAATAACTTCTTTTTACTAAAATACATTTTAGTTCTTGTCCTGGTCTCTATATGTGAAGAGTTTGCCTGATCTACCCATATCTCCAGCTACTCTAGTTTCCTAGCACTGTTATCTTTAAATTGAGTAAGTGTGAATTCAGTCACCCCGTGAGGTACTGGTGCCATGTCCAGCTCATTTGCTTTGCACCCAGTGCATCCAGGATAGGTTTCAGCACTGTAAAATGAAAACAGCGGGTTCAGAAAAAGAAAATGTTTTGATATTGTAGCTTTTTGAATGAATTACAAGATGCCAGGGACAGAGGGGTTGGTCCAAAAAGTGCATGGGAGAGAAGGGAAGCCCAACAATGACATATTTCAATGGAAGAATCCATGCTGTTAATTTAAGTGTCACTCATAGAGTCAATGTGGGTACAATGGAGATGCCAAAGGGCTGGTATGCCTTACTCTTTTATTGATTGTCTTGGACATATATACAGTGTATATAGAGAGAAAGAGGCTCGTTGTAGATGCCTGCAAGGAATCTTTCACCTTAAATGATTATTATTGCCTGAGATACACTCTCACTCAATGGTCCTCTATGACACATTATAAGATTGTGAGACCATGAAAGCCAAGTTGTTAATTAATTTGAGTCAAAAGAGAACTGCTCCAGTCCTAAATAATAACTGTAGCAAAGAGTTTGAAAATAGAATAGATGTGTGCACTAAGCACTTTAATTTGTACCAGTAGAATGAGGAGAACAGTAGACTGTTAGTGCTACCATGACAAATTGTATTTGAATATGCTCTTAATGTTTAGAGTGCCCTGATCCCAGAACTAGCTGCCCCCAAAGTAACCCCTTAAGTAGGTTTTAAACGTGCTACTTTCCAGTAACATACTATGCTTAGAATCTATCTGTCTATCTGTCTGTCTGTCTGTCTGTCTGGACCCTGTGTTGGACTTTGTACTCCAGCCATTGTTGGTTCCTACAAGACTTCAGAAGTTACTCCAGAAGCTAGGCTATTGGCCGTGAAGTGAATAGGCAGATTAGAAAATGTATGGATGATAATACTAATTAAGAGAATTAATACAATGAAGTATTATTATTAAGGGTATACTTTAATGTTATGTGGTAGTAAAGTAAATACAAACATAGAAATATAAATATATACATATACATATATATGTATGTGTGTGTGTATATATATGTATATGTACATTATATAGAATTTATTGAGTCATTAATACTTCCATAAACCTTAATAACATATATTAAAAAGTTTATAAAACCATAATTCTTTACAGTTCTCCTTACTTAAAGCACTACCACTCAGGGAGAACTGAGATATGAACCTATAATCTCCTTAGTATGAGGTAGCAGATTGATTGATAGATCAGTTATTGGGGACAAATAAAGTATCTATCTATCTATCTATCTATCTATCTCTATCTATCTATGTATCTATCTCTATCTATCTCTATCTATATCTATGTGTCTATCTCTATCTATCTCTATCTATATCTATGTATCTAAAAACCTAGTTCAGGGTTTTTGGTGGTAATGCTGTAGATCTAGGGGGAGAAACAAGGTGCTCCCAAAGAGGCATAATGAGTCTTCTGCTGTTCTGGAACCAGCTATAAAATCACATTAGAGTAACAGTAAGTATTTAGTTTTGTCCTACAGGCTGAGATTGTTGTTAATAATATTACAGGTAAAAGCAGTAAGTCTTTTGCTACATTATTATGCTTTGGACAAAAATGAAGTGGAGCAATTTTCATTTATATCAAGCCACATTAGCTTGTGTGTCACGTGATATCAGGTATACTGTGTTTGTGGGAGTTTTCACAATAATGGCTATCTCAGCCCCTTTGAATAAGCTTATGTTGGCATGGTGTTGATAGTATTAGGGGAGGTATGACTTACTAGCTCACTTTGATTATCTGTATAGTGGTGGATAACTATTGTATGCCCAGATTTTTCTTCATTGCCTGTATACCTGCATTATAAGCTCAACCTACGTTTGTGGTACTTTTCCTGATTAAACATGCCTGGTTCTCTGTTTTATTGTAGTCCATAATGTATCATACAATTGTATTCCTGACTGAATAATTCATTGAAAAATCTGGTGTTTTGAAACAATGAGTTTTTTGAAAGAGCTCACAAGGAAATGTTTTTAATAAAATTAAAAACACTCATTTCCTGTCATTTTTATAAGTGTTTATACAGTACATTTGACAGCTGATTCATAATACATTAGAGATTCTTGGCTCAGAGCCATGCCCTCAAATCTTCTCATATGCCATTATTCATTTTCACAGTTAAATGTAATATCATGCATTTGCCATGTATTAAAATAAATGTAAATATTGGTTATTAAAAATATAATACAATGTTTGTTTTAGAAACAATAGGTGCAAGGGATTGAAAAATCCTGGAAGTTACACCAGTCGATCGCAGTGCAGAGCTATATGCATACATTTTTAATTCTTGTATGGGGAGCTAACTGTTAAATTTTCATAATTATTTTGTCACCAAAATCAGCTCTGGACAAGTTTAATACATTTTAACGTGACTTTATTAGTATTATTTCAACACCTTTCTTGTGAGTAGTGGTCATATTGTTTATAGCAACTGCACCCCGTTGCCAGTCACAGGACAAATAATGTCAACATGGCCCACCTATTTAAGATGGTGGAATACAATATTCTGCATCCAAGCTTTTGGATTAAACCTAAAAGCTATGGTGATTTTGACATAATTATGTACCAAAATATTTCTTGGATGTTTTCTTGACTTTCTGGCATTGTTTATTTATTTAGAATTTTGACAAGTGTTTTTTCCTCTGACAAACAATTTTTACTTGTTCATTTTGCCTAATGAGCCCTCTCTTAACTGTTACTTCTCTCTTGGCTTATTCCAAATAAGATATTTTGTTTCCTGGTTAATAGTACCCAGTTTTGTGTGTATTAGATTGACTGGCAACTCTAGATTGGACCCATATGAATGTGGGGGTGTGTGTGAGTGGACCTGTAATGGACTTTGTGCCCCAGCCATGGGTGGTTCCTGCAAGATTCCAGAAGCTACTCCAGAAGCTAGGCTATGGGCAATGATGTGAATAGGAAGATATATGGATGATAATACTGATTAAGAGAAATAATTAAATGCTGTATTATTATTAAGTGTATACTTTAATGTTATTTGGTAGTAAAATAAAGGTCAGTTACATAAATAAAAATATTAATATATAAAATGTACATTATAGACTTCTTGAGTAATTAATATTTCCATAATATTAATAACATTTATTAAAGTTTATGAACCCACTTGTTATTTGTGATAAAAGTAATCATTAATTAATGCCACTAAACTAGAGGTAAGACTAAGGCAAAATAGCAAAGTGAACACTGTAAATAGGCTGTCTGATTTGAGCAGAGCAAGGGCAGGACCCAATGATCATCAAAACCATTGTTTTTGCCCAGACACAATGGTTAATAATTATCATTTGGACTTTTTTCTTACAGAATTAGATCTTAAATTCAGAAATTAACATAAAAATAACAATTCTAAAATAATTGATTATGAGTATATGTTTGGGTGAATTGGATGATAGTCATTAAAATCTTTGCGGGTTAAACCAAATACTGATAGTCGGAAGGTGCTCTTTTTCAAGGAGTCTTTCTTTAATTTAGGAAACAAAAGACAAACACTTTGTTTTATGTGATTATTTAAAAAAATGGTGGTAGCATATATTTAATATCCATCATCAATGATCCTTAATCCAGGGTCAAGGGGGCCAGCACCCATCTACCACATCTATGTCTGCAGCATGGGACCCAACCTTAGGTGGAATGCCATTTGATACCTTTGGGTAAATAAAATGATCATTGGTGATTGTTAAGCAAACTTGTGAAAATATTTCAGTTTTCATGCAGTGCTACATTGACCTGAATATTTTTCTCTATAAAAATCTATTCTCTTCTTTGCTCATTTTTTAACAGTTCCTTTTAATCTTCTGCCAACTTTGCCTTCTTCCTTCTGGCTCCAAAATCGAGTACATACCAGCTGCAAAATTCTTTTTTAAAGAGTTACGTTGAAAGTAACTAATTTTTGTTTTAACAAATATTTACTTAATAATTTTTAACTATGATGAAAATCCTGGCCCTGTGTACTGTATGAAATGAGGCTGTGAACCATTATATGTGAGTTCATTACCTACAACAGAAATATGTCCACTCAGTGTTTCCATGCAGTAAATGACTCTAATCAAGAGAAACATTTTGGTTTTGGTTCCTTTTTAATAATTTTCACTTTGCAAGAAATATACAGTTCTGATCAAAATTAAACTTGGGTCAGCTGAGTAATTGACTACATTTGAATGTGAATATTTGTAGTGAATGGCACAATGGAGAACATTTTAGCTTCATAATTCCGGGATGAAATCCTAACTTTGTCACTCTCTATGTAGAGTTTGCTTGTTATTCCCATGTATGTGTTGAGTTATTATGATTTATTTCCATATCCTAAAGACCTTCAAGTTAGTTTAATAGGCAACTGTACAATGAGTGGTTGTGACTGTGTATCAATGTACAAGCAGGCATGGCTTTGAATTGACTGGCCTCCATCTTTGTTTTTTGCCTTGCAGTCTAAACTCTATCCCTATAAAAAAGAAATGGGCTCAGAAAATATTTGTACTATTACCAGACCATAATTGTTTGTACTTAACACAAAACCAGATACCCTACCTTTAGAAGGACCATAATAATATTTTAGTTTAGCATCATTTGCTTATGATTCATAGGTTTTATGGCAATAGGTAAAAAAGGGAAAATAAAGCAATGCAAACCTATGAGAAAGTTTCAGAAGAAATGTAGACTAAATTTATCAAATTTATATACAGTATGTTAGGGCAGAATAGTGGCACAGTTTTAGCACTTCAACCTCGCAGTAAGAAAGCCAGGTTTCTGCGTGGATTTTGCATATTCTCCATGTGTCTGTGGGGGTTTACCCCACAATGTCCAAAAATGTGCAGGATGGGTGAACTGACAGTGCTAAACCAGCCCTAATGTGCTAAGGTATGTTTGGTGTATGGAGGTCTATGTGGGAATTAAATGAACTGGTGCGCTGTCCCCCACTCGGTGCTAGCTGGGATAGCCTCCAGCACCCCATGAGACCATGAGCTGAATTAACCAGGTTAGAAAATGACCTGATATGACATAAAATACAAATAGCATAAGGAGCTAGGACATAACTAAAAAGAGATTAATCTGATCCTTCAGATAGCAAACCATACAAGTCTTACCACTTATAAGTAAGCAAATGTTTAATCATCTTTTTCCATTTTAGGTTAAGAGGTAACAGCTTCTTACATTTTTCCTGACATTCAGTAAATCCAACTTATTTGTAATAACTTAAAGCATCCTTTCCTATGAGTCACGCTATGCTTATGGCTTGTTATTGACTGACTATGGTTAAAGAATCTTTTCCTAGAATTAATAAGACAATGGGGACATAAAAAGGATGTTAGAGTACCTAATTGTTGTGCAGCCTACTAAAGCTCTACAGCACATATTGAGGAAATAAGAAAGACACATAGTTACGGAATCATAGCAATGTGTGGTTGAAAATGCAGTGAAGGTGACAATTAGCCAAATGGGTGTTAATAGGCATTCATCCATATTGAATGTATGTTATGGAACCATAAGGGAGCCGTGTTAGAATATCATAGTTTACAATTTGAATAAACCCTTCAATTCATTTACTTGTCCAGATGCTAATTTATCCCACTCTTTCATTACATTTGCGATCAGCAAAAAATCTGCTTCAACAAAATGATAGGGTGTTTATTCTAGATTAGATCTAGATTCTATTTACTGTAGATATGTAAAATAAAATCAGTCTTTTCTAAAATACTGGTTTCCATTGGGTTACATTCCACATTGTCAGTGCACTTAATAATTAGGAATTATTCTTAACTGTAGCTTGAAGAAACTCCATGTTCTTTGTCTTTCAGGTTGGGAAGGATATGTTTTGGATTATTGTGTCTTTTGCATTTTCAATAAAGCTGGCAGACGAGGCTTCTGATATGGCTCTTGGAAGGATAGCTTCAGTGTGGAGTAAACCGTTTCGGGTGTCACAAAGTACTTGAGGTACTGGTATTTGTGAAAAAATTGGAAGATGAAGTACACAATAGTCTTTGCAAAATAATGATTATGATGATTACTAATAATGATGATGGCAACAATAATAACAATACTACTACTGTTATTATTATTATTATTATTATTATTATTAGAGCAAAAGTGGATGATTTCACATTATATAATAACCTTCCCATAACTACTTTGCACACCTACTGTTTCCTGGTCAAGATTAAGGACATCCAGAACCAATCCTAGTATCAAGAGATATAAGGATATGTAATAATCAATAATATTTTTTATTCTTAAGGTGTGGCTTAAAATGTGGCTTTCAAGGTATAAGCGGTGGCGCAGTGGTAGCACTGCTGCCTTGCTATGAAGAGACCTGGGTTCGCTTCCCTGGTCCTCCCTGCATGGAGTTTGCATGTTCTCCCCGTGTCTGCGTGGGTTTCCTCCGGGTGCTCTGGTTTTCTCCCACTTTCCAAAGACATGCAGGTTAGGTGGATTGGCAATTCTAAATTGTCCCTAGTGTGTGCTTGGTGTGTGTGTGACCTGTGGTGGGTTGGCGCCCTGCGTTTGCTGGGATTTGCTCCAGCAGAACCCGTGACCCTATATTTGAATTCAGCGGGCTGGAAAATGGATGGATGGAAGGTATAAGCATTAAAAGTGATCTTTGAACAAACAAACCTAAATGTTTATATAAGAATGGGTGATTAGATTAGGTTAAGTAGACTTTCTCAGAGGGAAATTTGTCTGACACAGGAAACTGCAAAATTCATGAGACCCTGTTACAGAGATTCTAGAGAACAAGCCAAGACACAGCATTTGACAGTAATTGTTATAATCAGTACAAAAACTTGCAAGATTTGTTCAAATAAGATTAATTACCTTTTACAGTACATAATAATATTTCATATCCCTACAGCTACTAGAATTTAGAATGCTTATAATGCTGGGAATAAAAACAGTTCTTAAATCTGTTACTCTTTACCCTAGGGAACCAAAATCTTCTGTCTAATGGCAACATGTGAAATTTAGGTAAAAGAAGATGGCTACTGTCTGACAAAATCAAGTCAGCCTTCTTTTTTAACTTGTTTGTGATACACTACAGATACTAAGAGAGGACTGGTGCAAACCAATAATTTTATGCCAATTTTGACAATGCTGTTTAGGCAGTTTGTGTTCTTTTTTATAATAATTTTTTAATTAATTAAATCTAAAGAAAATCAACATGACAGACCTAGAAGCAATGAATATCTGAATTAGACTCAAATGGTGTCCCTACTCAGTCCCATGTCCTGCAGCAGGAACTTCAGCAGTGCAAACGAGCCACACCACTACATTCAGGTAAGAGGACAACTGCATCACTAGTCACTGCTCATTAAAGATTTCAATCTGGAAATCCTAGTCATGACTGGAGATGCTGAATGCACTGTAAAGTTGTGATGCAGACAACTCCAAAAGAATTAAATTATAAAAGGTAGACAGTTTTTTCATTATAATCAGGTCTCTCTTCATCTAGGAGTGAGGCTTGACAAGTTTTACAGCATACAAATATGTGGCAATGGAGAACAGGAACTGAATAGCATTGAAGAAGGAGAGCAGAAAATTAGAAACCAGAAAGTCCTAACCAGAAGACAAAACTAAAACATGTGTATAAATGTTCCTGGGACAATACAATACAATACAGTTTATTTTTGTATAGCCCAAAATCACACAGGAAGTGCCACAATGGGCTTTAACAGGCCCTGCCTCTTGACAGCCCCCCAGCCTTGACTCTCTGAGAAGACAAGGAAAAACTCCCAAAAAAACCTTTTAGGGAAAAATGGGAGAAACCTTGGGAAAGGCAGTTCAAAGAGAGACCCCTTTCCAGGTAGGTTGGGCGTGCAGTGGATGTCAAAAGAAGGGGGTCAATACAATACAATACACAGAACAGAACAAATCCTTAATACAGCATAATAATTAAAATTTTAGAAGTACGGAGCCGAATTTAACAGTAGATGATATCACATAATAAGATTTGGATATTTTTAGAGTTCTGGAGACCTCATCCATCAAGCTGCCTCCCCATTTGGCCATTCCACGGCTGAAACGTTGCTCCGATGAAAGGACCCCTCTTTCCCATGATTCCTGTGATCCTCCATCAGGGATGACTTTACCATAGGCAGGCAAACAACTTGGCAGGTGGGCCGTGGAACCAATTGCCACATTTGGTTACCGAGAACAGAAACAGAATAGGTGAGGGTTAGTATTCAATTCTAACTATCATGTTACTTATGTTTTAGTGCTAACAACAGAGATGCAGTATGTACAGTTAATCAGCAGCTCTAGTCAGGATATGCTAAACTGAAGTAGTGAGTCTTCAGCCGGGATTTAAAGGATGGGACATCATACAGGCAAAAGTTACAGAGGGTATTTGGGATGAAGCTCTTTAAATGTAGTTTGCGATATAACCTATGTACAAATGTAAACTGAATAAATTGATGGCTGGGGTTTCAAGATAAAAAGTTTATATTTTTGAAAATGGTATCCCAGCAAAAAGGACATGATAATTTGAGATCCCAAGACCACTGAGAAGTACATGGTAGAGGTTTATGGGTAGCCATTAAGAGAAATAAATAGAAAACTGTAGAAGCTTTCTTAGAGAACAAAATAACTAACAAGTGAGAAGTGAGGGTGACAGCATAAAGAAGTTGTAAGGCAGACATCATGAGTTCTAGGCAGTGAACAAACCTGGATGAAGGAGTGCTGAAGTGAGACTAGAGATTTTTGATTGATGCAATACAAGAATACCCAAACAGATCACCCAATGTGACACTTTATGATTTTAAGGTTAAAAATGCCAAACCGACATATGAAATATGACAACAGATTCAATGAAAGACTTATAAAAATAAGTGATATTATGGTTTTATTTAAACATCTATTTATTATTGAAAGGCATGTATTCCAGTAATGACCTGAGGAGTGACAATGTCTGTCTTGGCATCACTATGGCACATGGAAGGAACCTACTATGCACATAATAGTAGTCCATCTCAAGACACATTCAGGTCTACATTTAATCCAGTCAGTCTATTTTTGGCATGTGGGAAGAAACTTAAATTATGCAGCTGCTAATACCATGTAAACAGGGACCAGCCTGATACCTGAAAACAGGACTGAGGTTGTAAGGCAGCATAGATGTTTAACATAACATTCAAACTTGCTTATTCAGTTCAGAGTTGCAATAAGCGCAACTGTAGAACCAACTCTGGACAGGACATTAGTTAATTTCCCGGTCACTCTGCACAGGGCAAATTTGGAATCATAATTTAACCAAGGCACCAAACTTTGGAAATGAAGGTGGGAAACCAGAGCCACTAGAGGACAAACCCACAACACTGCATCATAAGGGGAGCAATACTAATCATTGTGCTCTCTTGCTCCTTCTGATTATTATCATCATTAATAATAATATTATTATAAATAGACCCACATTTAGCATTATGGGATGTGGAGTACCTCAGTAGCTAGGATTGCTGTTTTACAACTGGTTCACATCCCAGCCTGGTTGCAGTTTAAGTAGAATATTCACATTAATTGCCACCTATATGTGGCTCTACCTTCCTAAAATATATCTTTTAGAATGATTATAAACTCCAAATTTTCTTAGTGTGCACGTGTGAATAAGTTTGGTCTTTGATGGGGTGATATCCCATCCGAGGCTATTTCCAGACATGTATTCTGCTCTGCCTAGGATAGGATCAGGCTGTCCATGAGCCTTCATTCAAATAACTGTTGATAAAATGAATGGATAATTTATTAGCAAGGTCACATAAACATTAAGTAAAACTGACAGACTGAATCTGCAGTTCCAACAATGAATTATTTCAAATACTCCTTTGTGCTTATGTTCCAAGATCACCTTTCATTTTGATTGTATGCCTTAAGGCACAATTTTTTTTCTCAACATTTTAAATTTGCACAAAAATAATGATGGTCTTGATAAAGAGAATTCCAAGTTTCCTTGTATAATTTTCTTCTTCACAGAGTCAACAGTAGTCGTAAAAGGAAATTTTCAGCCCTGCTAATAAATGGTAAAAACAATAACCTTCATTGTCTATTGAGTGAGCTTGTCTCTCCTGAACCCAAACCTGTCTGGCTAGTCCAAACGTATCAAGACATTAAAATCCATTATTTATGACTTGTTAAGTATTATGTCTCTTTACATAGTGGGTTGCCCTTCCAAAATATCATACAATAGAGGTCTATACCTTGAACAAGCCTGCCTTTCAATACCTTTCCAAAGGTTTTGTTCTTTAATCCAAGAAATACTTGTATTATTGTAAAACAAGCTTTTATCTTTATGTCTTTTCAGACCAATGTGATAATTCATTGCATTTAGCAGAAACCCATTCTTAAGCTTGTGGGTGATGTCATCATGAAACTCTGCCCTGGGGGCCAAAATGACTGTGTGTTGCAGTCCATAATGAACAGTTGAACTGCAGATGAGACACTGATGCAATGCCTTTATATTTGCTTTCTAAGCAAACTTAATTCTAAAGTGTGAACCGCTAATTATACACCAATCACCACTGACTTACAAAATAAACAAAGCTATGCAATTTTGCTAACCGCTTAACCAGAGTTCATATTTCACTCTTTTTTTTTTTCTCTTTTGCTTCAACCATTCAGAACATCCAAACAACTGCATTTTCTACACAAATCGTTATCTGGCTTTGCCCTACAGCCAGCAATCATGTTTATATTGTGCTGTTGATGCTACCATTTAATATACCACCTGGTATAAGCACAGACTTTTCTTGTAATTTGTTTTTCCTTTAAGCATTCATTGATGGTAGTAAGGTTAATAGGTTTACTTCTGCACCTCCATGTCTTTCTCTTTTAATCACTTTAAAGAATTACTAATGCAAGCCCGAAATGTTTAACAGATCAGATCCAACTATATTAGTATCAAATAGCTCAGATTTTTATATTTTGTCACAATCTGAAGATATTTATAGTCTTTGTCGAGGTTTGGTTCTATTTTGCTTTTGCCCAGAACTGAATTTGGTAATTGGTGGGTCACATGGGCACCTTAATAGCTTAGTGGCCAGTACAGCAAAATATACAAAGCTATACCTTCATGCATTATCTATTCATACAAGAATCTGGAGCCAAGCTATGTGCTGTGATGGACTTTAGCATATGCAGTTTACACTAACTAGCCAGCTAAAATACATAAAGTCTGGACCCAGTATAGATCTTGTCATTTTTTGTGTCTAATATAAGAATGCTTAACAGACTTTTGTCACTACACTGAAATGTGAACATTTTACAAATTCATGTTTGAAGAGACAGCTGTTGGCCAAAGTTGCAGTTCATATTCTTACATGTTTTGAATGTAATATAAAACTTTTAAGCTGAAGTCACATCACATACAGGCCCGTTTTAAGAGTACGTTACACCCTTAGCTAGATTCGGTTGCAAGCACCCAAATAGAGACATCCAAAACAGAGTCCCCCTTAGAGATTGACTTTTTGGTACCCAATTGAGCATGGTGCCCTTAGGCCAATGTCTACTAGTCCTCAGCCAAGAACAAGCCCTGATTATATGACATCTAGTCAGAGTTATGTCAGATTTACTGACTGCCATTGCCAATCTCGTCGATGGACCATATCGATTTACATGACTGAAAATTGTTAGGCATGTCAAATTTAGTGATTGCATGTCAACCTTTCAGCACAGTAATTCTTATCCTTTTTTGTAATAGCCAATAACATGCTGCCCAATGGAGCCGGTGCTGTTTTAAAGGTTTACAGGTATGGCAAGTTGAGCTGCAATCCCTGTCCTTTTTTGCTTTTTTTCATTCTTTTGTGTGTATTGTCAAGCCTGAGTCACAGAGTTTCATGAGACAGGAAGACAAAGTCAGGTTTCCAAGGAAAGAATAACTTTATTGCTGAGAAGGCAGGAACAGTCTCAAAGCCTTATTCAAAATAGTTTTTTTTTTTCTTTGGTGCACAAGCACACAGCTTAAAACTCCTTTCTTCAGATTAAAAGAATACAAAGCCTTCTTCGTCAAGTAGGTTCAGTGGCTCCGAAGCAATGGCTGGGATCAGTGCTTGGGTTTAAATATTCTAAACATCGTGTGACAAACACAGTACGCGGTAAGCCTGCAAACCTGCAGCTGATCACAAAGAGATTAGGTTAAGAATATGCTTGTTTTCCATTGAAAAACTGACTAAGGGGGAGTTTTTCGAAGGGTATTTGTGTTACATTGCCTCTGGTTTACTGTTTAAGAGAGTGTCAGCATGCAGCTGCCAGCTGTAGGCAGGAGAAAACTAAGCTGGCTACCGTGTTGTCTTTGTGCAGTGACGGTGAATCAGTGACGGTGAATCGGTCACAATAAAAAAATGAAAGTTCCAAAGCCCCTATATTCATTATTCCGCATTGTAACTCAAAATGAGCATTCGTTGGTTGTCAGCTCTCATGCATGAGGAGGCCTTCCCTAAAACTAAAGACAAAAATCAAACCTAATCCTGAGGGATTTGTCTACTAGTTCAGACCAAGATGCAGTAGCACTAATCATTTCACCACCACTGTGCACTGTACTTATAAGCGACAGACAGGAAGAAGTGGGAAAGGTGGTGGATATTCAGTGATCTCACTTGTCTTCTGGTTGGTCAAGGGTGAAAAGTGGGGAACCACTGGCTGTGGTGTAACTCTCAACTTCTTCCCCATGTCCCACTTGCACCAGACCCCCAACTGGGAAAGATATTGCTTATCTGTGTGACTTTATATACATACATATATTTAGCACCAATACAAGCAACACAAGTCGGTAACTGTTAAAACTTCACTCACACATTTAATTTATAGTGATTTGTTTATAGGGAATTTACTGTATAGAAATATTTATTAAATGTGCATTAACCTGTCCATAGAATTTATAAACCCACCTTTTTCTTTTGCAAGTTTTTGGCCAGTTAGTATATTTCCGAAGCATTACATGAAACAGTACTGAGATGGAACAAGGTCCTTTACAGTACAAATTCTCATACATACCCTCATTCATGTCATTGCAGTTTAGAGTTTCCATTTCACCAAACACTCACATCTTTGGTCAAAAGGAAAAGCATGAGTATCTAGAGAAAGCCCACGGTGACACACGAAAATCAAACTACTCTGAAACAATTCAATTTAAAATGTGGGGAAATGTGCAAAACCCACTCCATTACTGGAACAGAAACTGAAACCAGGACCATGGAAATATGATGTGGCAGCATTAACCTCAGTACATTTCTGCCAGAATAAACATATGAGAGTCAAGTTGAATATAGGAGGAATGGTGGCTCTGAGGCTAGGGATTTGCACTGGCAATCGGAAAGTTTCCGGTTCGAGTCCCGTAAATGCCCAAAGGGGACTCTGCTCTGTTGGGCCCTTGAGCAAGGCCCTTAACCTTCAATTGCTGAGGGCTTTGAGTAATGAGAAAAGCGCTTTATAAATGCAAATAATTATTATTTAACTGTTATATCAAGAGTCATTTTCATGGAAAAATGATTAGCTTCTTATGTAAATTTATTTAGATATGTTCTTACCCAAAACATTACCAAAGTAGATTTCTACCCTATTTGTTCTTAAGTGTTCTGTTTAATTTTAAGTCTTTGTTGCGAATGACTCCTGAAGCATTCCTTCAGTTATCTTCCCAGGTTTCATTTTTTGGCTATGAAACCTAAGCTTATAAATATACTCTCGGTTAGACTTTCTTCTACTTTCAGAAGTTTCTTTTTTTTTTATGATTGCTCCCCTGGATATAGTTTGAAATCGATCAGCCTTTGCAAAGATTCCAAAATAATATTTTGTTTAAATTAGTATTATTTCATAAACTGTACAAAATATTTTACTTATTTATATAAGGCATATTTTTAGAATGAACATAAACAAACCTAAGTAACAAGTGTCACTTAGTGAATTTTATATATGATTTTTGGCATCCAAGGCATTTCCTGGCAAATGTGAGGTAAGTGACCACTTGGGGTTCCATGGCCAGTGTAGGCCCTAAATTACACTGAAAACAGGGGTGAAAACGAGCAAGTGACTCAAATTAGGCATACTGAAAGGCTAGAAAAGGCCCCATTTAGGATTATTGGCAAAAACTGGACATTCTGTGCATCGTTGCTGTTTTTTCTAACTCATTTACTGAGTTGTCATGCTGCTACAATTATACATAAATGTTATCAAAACAAATGAAATTGAAATTAAACCCAGATAGTGTTTTAGTGGTGGAGTTCAGAATGGGTCACAGCTTCAAATGTTTGCCCATTCTGATCTAATATATTTATCTTCTTTGAAAGCTGTTTGAGGGAAGTTCATTCCTCATTTTAATTGTTTAAATATAGCAGTCCAATTCTACAGTTATAGAGCCATCTTGTCTGCTGTTTTTGCCTTTAATAAATATTTCATTAATGAAATAATTTGATATTATCAGAACCTTCGCCAGACTTAAATGCAGGCAATGTTACTGAAATACTGTAGGTATGTCTTCCTAGTGTTCCCAAAACAATTAGTATGAAAGAGCAAATATTTGTAAAAGAGGGAAAAAAATTAGTAGAAACAAAGCAGTCATAGAAAAAACAGTCTATTTCTAAACAACATTTTGTCTTATAATGTGATACCAATTTAGGAAATTAATTATTAATCAGGGTCTTACCTTTGCTGTCCTTGAAGTGCAAAGCACCATCTTCTAAAGAAACTTCTGTACTGCAGTCAGCTTCATGCCCTCCTACGTTGATTGCATCACTGTTTGTTGTTCTTACAGCATTACTTGAACTTAATGTTAGCCATTAATTCAAATAATTAATTAAACCGAATACTAGAAATATGTGGATCAAATTTATACATTTGCAACTGTAACCATGTGTCATTTTTCAATTTGACAAACTATTTCTTTAATAAAATGTCAGTGATAAAGTGTAAGGGTGGCTGCAGTTTGCCTAAGCAAGATCCTTATTAGGGGATCCTGAGTTGCAAGTAGTGGGTCTTTTTTACTATTATATTGTTCATGCTTTTTTTCTTTCTCTTTCTGAGTTTAACTTATATTCTTCTAGTGTCTTGCAACCAAATCTCTGTCAAATTGGAAGAAAAGTTATGCTTCAAATTTATCAATACCATTTCCTAGGCCCTCTTAATTTTGAGCAGGATCGCAGAGGGCTGATGCCCACTCCAGCATGCATAAGGTGCAAATCAGGAACAATTCCTGAACAGGACACCAGTCCATCACAAGGTGAACACACACACATATACACACACATGCACACAAACAAATTTAGTATCACCTGTCCATCTAACTTGCATGTTTCTGGACTGTGAGAGGAAACCAGAGCATCCGGGACATGAACCTTACTACAAGGCAGTAGTCACAATTACATTAATCTTTTTTTTTTCTCTTTCTGTCCCCCCTTCTTAATCTGGCATTTTATCACTTTCCCTAAATTAGTGTAACAGAAGCAATCCAAGAGTAACATTTTTTCTGTGTACCTTTGGTTAGTAATCAAAGTGTGCCCAGTTTGGGCATCTTTTTTTTTTTTGTTCAGGTTTGCAATGAGTGCCATCTACTGGGCAGTTATCTCCTTTGATGAATATCATAGACAGTTTAAAAAGTGGCAGTTGTAAGTGACAAGTCAAAATAGACATTATCCTGCCATTGCCTGTGGTGAAAAAAATTACCTACATTTAACACCTAGCTATGTAAAATGTATACATTAATTAATTTTAGCTTGTGATACACAATTACTGTACTTAGGAACAGATGTCTCATTTATTGTCATAACCAAAGATAATAATTCTTAGTTTTCCTTTTTTGCAGTTGAAGTTGTTCGATGCTTGAACAATGCACTTCAGGTTGGCTGCGGCGCTTTTGCATGCCTGGAAAACTCCACTTGTGACACAGATGGGATGCATGATATCTGCAAGTCCTTCCTCTTCAGTGCTGCTAAATTTGACACTCAGGTATTTTTCAAGTAAATGGTTTATATAATATTTCAAAGAATGAAAAAAGCATATGTACTGTAATGAACCTTTGATAATAAGCCAAAGGGAAATACTAACAGAAATAATTATTTTGTCTAAGGCTGCAGTTTTGTAATTTGAATAAAAATTAAGGTTAATTATTGGAATTTAGCCTTGGTCAGGTAGATTATTTAGAAAGTCAATAGTTTTTTACAAGGTTCACTTTGAAGAATTTTTTTTCATGCATTTAAATTTGCATGAAACCTTTGCCATTTATGTAAATCAAAAAATGGCACACAGAAAAAACAAACCACCTGAATTGTCCGTGTAGAGAACTGATGTCGGAACACAGTGCAATGTCTGAAACCGTGCAGTGTACTGGCACAAGAAAACACCAAACCTTACCTCTTGAAGCCTGCTTTATTTAATTTCATTCAGTGTGATGGGATGGCAAAATCAATCTTACTGGTAATAATGTCATTAATTATTGTCTCCATAAGAAAGTTTGAGAAAATCAGTGATGGTTTTCTCCATAGAAATCCTTTCTCCTTCATTTGCTACATTTGATTTAATACACAGATTGCAGCATTATATGACCAGTGTCATATAATCTATTTAAAGATCATTTCATTTAGTCTGTTCTGATTTTTTTGTACTTCTTTGCCTTAATGGGGAAGTTGGATCTCCAAGATCTTTAAAGCTTCAAAACTGATCCCTGTGGTGGTTAGAAGATAAGTTAAGCAACCCTTTGCTTCAGAATATCTTAATCAGGGTTAGTCTGAAGAAGTTGACATGTGGGCACATTACCTATAAGGTAAAAGGTGGGAATAGGGCATAGCTTGTGTTCCAGTGAAAGGCCTGCACTTAGTTTTTCTGTTCAGAAAGTAATTTACTAAAAAGTATTTGAAATTACACAATTTTTAATACCATACTAACACTTCCACCATTCTATTTCTTAGCCTCAGTGGTTTTATACCACTATGATTCAAAAGCTATAGTTGCCTGTGGTCCAATATTGCCAGCAAACTTAATTATTGTGGTATTGTGCGGTCTAGCTAGGATTTTCAAAATTAGTGTTAAACCAAAATGCCAATAATGGTCTGCCTAACATAGCTGAACAAATTATGATACAGCTGCATTCCAGGAGCTGTGTGTTTGTAATAAATTTGAATGAATGGTGTAACCGAAGAAAGCTCTAATTAGGAAATGCTGAACACTTTGCATTCAAAATGTTATTGATTATTAACCCATCTTACCAACTGTAAGCTAATATAAGTTTTAACAAGTAAGAATTGCAAAATAAATGTATTTAAGTCTTAACATGCAGTGCTGGTATTTCTTCTTCATTACTGCTACTAAACTGTGTAGCCACCTTGTTGTGATTTAAATGCTTTACTTTCTACTTATGGGGAAGAAGCCTAGATAATGGTGTAGATTAAAAGACAGTGTGAAACACAAGCAGTATGGTGCATTGCAAAAATGACAGCTGTCTCCACTGAATGGTTTAAAGACCTGCATGGAAAATTCTAAATTAGGTAGACAGTGTGCTTGTTACTTTAAATTGTACATAAAAAAACAGATAAGCTGAAGTGACAGGGTCCTGGAATGGAAAAATCTCTATCAGAGGGTCTTTGCAGGTAAGCAACTATAGAATACAGTAGAATGATAAGATGATTCAGTGAAAACATACTGTTAACGTAAATTATATTAAACATCTGGGAAGTTCATGTCAAGCAGATAGCCTAAGTAACCTTTCAAAATGAACTTTGTCAACAGTATGAACCATGCTAAATTATGGAAACTATAATAAAAAATAAATCAGAAAATTACCAATAAGAAAATAATATACTATATAACAGCCAACATGGGTTTATTAGAGGAAGATCTTGCCAAACCAATATTTTAGATCTTTTTGAATAAACAACTGGAAGAGTTGACAAAAATAAAGCATATGACATAAATTACTAAGACTTTCAAAAAGCATTTGATGCAGTCATAGACTGAAGATTAATTCTGAAAGTAGAAGCTGGAGGCATCAGAGGTAACCTACAAAACTGTATCTCATGTTGGTTAACTGACAGGAGACCATGACTACAGAATACTCCACATGGAGTGAGGTCATAAGTGGAGTCCTCTTAAGAGTCTGTCCTGTCCTGTCTGACTGTTACTTTTTCAGATTTATATTGAAGATACTGATTTCTGTATAGAAAGTAACTTGAGAAATTTGCATATGACACTATAGGACACTGAGGAGGCAGCAAAAAAGAATTCAGAAAGACCTGGACAAGCTTCTGAACAGAGTAAACACATGAAAATGCACATTAAATTTAGGAAAATACAAAGTGATGCATGTGGGCCAAAGTGACGTCAAATATAAATACAATACGGCAGACACTGTCGTAATGGAAACAATTTCTGGAAAAGATTTAAAGGTTTCTGATGACACAACATTTTCATCATCTACTCAATATACAGAAGCAATTAAAAAGGCAAATAAAATGTTAGATTATACCATAAAACCTGTTGAATGTAAATAGAGGGACATTATGTTCAGACAAAATAATGAACTAGTGAGACTTCATCTGGAGTGTTCTGTGCATTTCTGGTTACAGTGCTACAGATAAGACATAGCAGTACTTGAAACTGTGCTGAGATGAGCAATTAAGTGATTCCCAGGACTTAGGAACATGTCCTATGCAGACAGACTCGGAGCTAAACCTCTTTAGATTTCAGCAGAGGAGACTATGTGGGGACCTAGTCCAGGCCTTCAAAATCCTCAAAGCCATTGATAAAGCAGACTCAGCAGAATTCTTTAAACTTAAAGGCGAATCACGTACTCAAAGACACTTGTGGAAATTAAGGGGAAGTGCATTTAAGACTGAAGCCGGGAAAAACTTATTTATGCAAAGAGTTGCAGGAATCTGGATCAAACTGCTAAGATATGGAGTTGAAGCAGAAACCTTGAAAAGCTTTAAGAAGTATGTGGAAGAGCTATTAAGACAGCTTAGCTATTGAAATGAGTTTGATAGACTGAATGGCCTCCTCACTTTTGTCAAATGTCTTATGTTCTAAAAGCTTTCTAGTAAAAAAATGACCTGGAAATATATATTAGAGCCCAACTGGACTGTTAGTTTCTAAAATTGCATTGATTGCTTTGTGATACACTGTTGCCCACATTGTCTTATTTGGCAAGTCTCAAGTGTCAAAGTGTATTAGATGGCACACATCTCTTTATCCCTTCTTTTCACTTACCTTTTGCCCCAGGTTCTTCCTGCTGGGCCTTTTGCAAGGCTACCTTTGCTATGCAGTAGTCACATTAGGTAGAGGCTGGAATAGGAATTGTAGGGCATGGCTGTCAGAAGGATACGACTGCAGATACTAGATTGAAGCCATTAACCTGAGCCTCTCCTTTTTATGTGCTGAGCCCCACCATCATGTAACTAGTGTATAGTAAACATTGCTAACACACCCTGTGGGTGGGAATGGGGACAAAAGTGCAAGTCAAAGGTAGGCCTAAGTACTGGAGCTCGAGTCGATTCCTGACCTCCAGAGCCTATCAATTTTCTCTTAATCCCAATCTGCTACACACAATGTTCTCAAACAAAACATAAACCTAACTCTTAATCCTGAATGTGCTGAACATAAACTATAAATTGAAGACAGTCACTTTTGTTTTTAATGAATACTTTTTGTACCCTACAATATTGTAACTTATGTATGTTAATGATTTAACTGCATGCCAGTAATCTCAAATTGCACTAAATATCAGATTTGCTGACTGGCATGCCCTTAAATGAAAATGAGCTTAAAATGACAAATGAAGACAACAGACACACAGTAATTGTGAATACAGAAGTATATGAAACTTGTTTAATATGTAATGACAAATGAAATGTTCACTTTCTGACAAAGTGGTTCCTCTTTTATAGGGCAAGGCTTTTGTTAAAGAAAGCCTGAAGTGCATCGCCAATGGCATAACGTCTAAGTTGTTTCTCACCATCCGGAGGTGTGCAACCTTCCAGAGGATGATTTCAGAAGTACAAGAAGAGTGTTACAACAAGCTAGACATCTGTAGCATTGCCAAAAGTAACCCAGAGGCCATCACTGAAGTTATACAGCTACCAAACCACTTCACCAACAGGTAGGAAGCTCTCTTAAAAACAAGTGAATGCTGTAATGACAGCTAAACTCTGAACCTTTCTTTATATTACATGTTACGGGAAGGAGTGGTCAAAACCACCACAAATTTCAGGAGGTGGAAAAAATATAATCCTCCAAAGACATATATGAGTCTTCTATATCTTGGTAAAATATAAGAGAGGGCAGTTATGTCAAAGTAGTGACACTGATTTCCTAAAATTCAAATGAACAAAAACAACAAATTAAACAATGAGGTATAGTGGTTATCCATGCAGCTCACAGGAAACTGGGTTTCAGGTCACTGTCTGTGCGGATTTTGTGTGCTCTCCGAGAGTGCTGGTATGTTTTTCCCTGTGGGCATTGTGGGTTTTCTCTTACATCCCAAACACATTTTTGCTAAAATAAATGGCAAGTATAAATTAGCTTGGTGTGAATATTTTTGTGCATCTCAATGAGAGTGCCCTGCTTGGAATGGATGCCAAATCCACAGTTGGTTCTGGTCTTGAGCCCAGTGTAGCTCAGATGGGCTTCAGTCCCCAACACCCTGGAACTGAACACAGTGAGCTAAAACTGGATGGATGGATGTTTGTTTAGAGTACCAGAACATGACTCCCCTTTAAACATTTCATATTGTCATGCAGTGAAGGAGGTCCTTTTTACCGTTGAAAATATTAAAATAAGGTCAAATCATTTAATAGAATCACACAATGTCTTATACCTTGTACAAAGTGTCTTCTCTAATCCTGCCAGATGTCTTCTGGTGCTTTGGCCTTTGACCTGAGCAGCAGGAGCATCTTCAGCATCTAATGAACAGGGTGGTCATCCATAAGTAGGAAGCACTGAGCCACCCAGGAAGTTGTTGAGCCATTCTGTCAGGTGGCAGCGGTTCCAAACTCATGACACCTGACACCATTCCTTCCAGGGGGCTTCCTGGTTCTTGCCCTCTGAGTTTTATCACTCTAGTGAAGGAGCCTTGAATGTCAGTAGTGCTTGAAGGGTAAATCTGAAATGCTGAGAAAAGGTCATTCAGCCATATGTCAGTCTGGTTACAGAAGGAGTTCTTTCAGGAAGGTGCTGACCAAGAATAAGAGACATTGAGGCTTAATCATCTTTAGAAACTATCAAAAGTGTAATATATATTGGCAAAAAAATCCCTTTCATAAAGTATTTGGCTAGAACTGTGAAAGAAATAGTACTGTACATAAAACGGTGTATGTGTCTAAGTTGCATGATCTTTGTTGAAACAGGGATCTTGCTTTTTATGGGGCATTTGTTAATTAACTAAACCTTACTTACAACAAGCTGCACATCTTTTGAGCAGAGTGTGTGATACTGTATATCAGTAGATTGAGCTACTAAGAATAGTTTTGGCGCCTGTCTGGGATCCATTCAGATAGTTTTATGATTAAAACCATTGTTTGTGTGACTCTCCTGTCTGGTTTTTTAGAAAATGAGAGAATGTAGTCTTTTTTTACTTGATACAAACAGAGTGGGTTACAACATACACCTCGAAATTTAAAAACAATATGTGAATGGAAACTGGCCATGTGCATTTAGAATAGAACAGACTTAAACCATGTATACAAAAAGGACATTCTTTTTACATGCCACACATTTTGCAGAAGAAAAGCAAGTTAGCCTTAAATTTGAAAGTATAAGGATATGTGATAGCATGAGGAAAACAGACAGTTTGTCTTTTTAAAGAGTGACTTATTAAATCTTTGATTCTTTTAACCAAATTTCTTTTATGATCATTTAATCCCTTGTGTTCTGATTATACTGAATTTTAAAATAGTTAACTGAAATAACTATTCTCCTGGTTACAGTCCAAGTTTTTAGTTTGAAATTCATATTTATTAGATTAGATTAGATATACTTTATTAATCCAATAGGGAAAATTCAAATGCATACCACAGCAAAAACATAGAATACACAGACACCAACTCAAAAGACAATAGAATAAAAACATACTAAAATAACTGGAGTAGACTGAGTCTGCACTATCCTCTCTATCCTCGTAGATTCTGTTTGGAGTGCAGGACAGGATGTCGGGAGGAAGTGTTGCCCAATGGCACCAGGCAGAAAAGATCCCCAGATGTACTCTGTGGGGGAATGAGTTTGTTGTTAAAACTAATCCAAGAAAGCAGCCATGGAGGGGATAGCAGAATTGTTCATGATGGTATCCAATATTACCACCGTCCTGTTTTCCATAACAGCCTCAAGAGGGTCCAGGGCCAGTCCGGTGATGTAGTTGCCTTTTCTGTTAAGATACAGTACTTAGCACGATGAGAGAAGTAACAAAATCAACAGGAATGTTCGCATAAATTATAGAAAAATAACCCATCTATATCTGTTAAGTAGTTCTCTCGTGAAAAGCAGACAGACATAGACAGGCAGACTTTGGATTTTTTTATATATAGATATAGATACAGTATATACATAGATGTGTCTTGATAGTTGTATTAATCTAATCATTTTTTGATCATTCTAATCTCTTCTGTTTGTCCATTTGTCTTGTTAATTTTGCCAGTTTAACTATCTTTCTTAATTTTTGAGATGAGTTTCCTTAATAGTTGATGACCTAGTCAATGTTGACATTTCTCTAAGTAAACACTAAGCTGCCATTACTACTGAGTGTTATTTTTCACCTTTTATTTTTGAAATGTGTGTATAGTAGTATTTTTACATAACCTCAACATTTCCCTTTTCTGTTTCCAGATATTACAGCAAACTTCTCCGAAGCCTTATGGAGTGTGATGAAGAAACAGTCACCGTTATCCGGAACAGTCTAATGTCCAAGCTTGGACCTGATATGGCCAATCTTTTCCAACTGCTTCAGAGCGACCGTTGTTCTAATTCATTCCAAATGAGGGAAGAAGGGAACAGACGACGGCCATCCGAGCCACAGAAACTGAAGCTCTATTTCAGGAATCTGCGGGGTGAAGGGACTGCTCCATTCTCCATGAAGCGAACCTCTGGGGAAAGTTCATAATTTAAAAGTGAAGAGGCAGATTAACAAAAAAAAAAAGAAAACAAAACAAAAAACAGTGTTCAATGGGGTATGTAAGGATTTAAACTTTTACCAAAGTTGGAAATCTGATATATCACATTTAGCTAAGAAGTATTTGTTAGCAAAAAGAACACACATTGTTATGAAGCACTATTTATAACACAAAACATCTAAAAAAAAATCAGCCTGTGTAAACACCATTCAGGTAGCTCTCGATATTAATTTGATAGATGATCAGAATGATATAAGAACCACATTTTTGTTCACTTTGGGCAAACTGTGTTAGTTAAAGTGGAAAACAGACTTCTTTCAAAGATATTATCCATTTGCATTCTAGAGATAGGAATTACTTATTAATAAGAATAAGTAACATCAGACTATAAATGTTCACATGCAATGTATGTAACCACTAGAGTGAAACTTGAGTAATCATAAATCTCTGGGATATAGAACTAAAAGGGAAAAAGAGCAGGGGTTAAAATTATATTTTCCTTTGCACTCGTGAATGCAATACAAATCAGAGAGAGACATAGCCAAACCTGAAGTCCTTACATTTTGTTTTTTTTTTGTTTTTTTTTTAAACTGATGCTGATCATAGCTGCCTAACATTCCTCTTACTATGAAACCCCTCTGCAGGAGTTACAATGAAAATTAATGTAATGGACCAACAGAATTTTTGATGTGTATTTAAATTTCAAAATTGCACTCCATGCCGTGTCTGACTTTAATACAGATTGATCATCACTGTCATTTTTAAGTGTAGGGCTGCATGATGACGAGTATTCAGTTTAGCATGTTATACTACGGTTGATAAATCCTAACTCACAATTCTGATCTCAAGCTTTTCGTCTCCTTTTTTTTTTTTTTTCTAAAATGAGTTTAGCAGTTTTCACAGACACTAACCATATACCATGTAACACAGTAATTACACTGAGACAGAGGAAGTTGTGAAATCATAGCTGAGGATTTGCTTAGATGCAAAGACATTCATTTTCTAATTGTAGGTGTACAAGTGCAACATTTTTTTTTTGTTTGTTGTTGTTGTCGGTTAAAAATAGTTCTTAAAAATCATTTACAGCTGTCCCACATGCAGATATCTACTGCGTTGTGTCTCTGTTCTCAGAACTAGAGGTTTGACACCAAACATCTCTCATTCTTTCCTTTTCTCTCTTTTTATTTCAATGTATGTTCTGAGACATGAGCTGTAGCTATTTATAACTCTTTATTTGTTATATTATTTTATTTATTTGCCTATCCATTGATTCTATTTTATTTAATATATTCTTAAGTAATTTTATAACATATTAAGGAAGGAGCTGTCACAATTGCTCTTGTTTCCAGTGTATTACACTGGAAAATATAATAATTGTAATAGCTGGTGTCCCGGCTTCCATAGGGCTTTCTGTTTTAGTAACTTGTAATTTTGACATATAAAAAGCATCATTATATAGCAGCTCTAAGTGAAATCCAGGAAGATAGTAACTCTTTATAGAATATATTGCTGTCATTTATTAGATGCAGATGTCAAGATTTCAAAGATGCAGAGCTCGGTGATATTATAGCTAATAATGAAACACACATAATGAAGTTCTTCATTCCATTTTACCCAGTGACTAGGTCTAATCCTTGTAATGACTCTATGCTGGCCATAGAAGAACAAGTGCATTATTTTAGCTCTGGGACATACATATTTAGCTAAATAGGAACCTTCTATGTAAAGGAAATAATAAAATTGGAGTAAATTAGAACAGAAGCTTTAAATTCGTGAAACAATATCTGAAAGCTATGCTTTAATGGCTTGTAAATATGAAATGACACAGCCAGTTCAGTAGTCATGTAGCTTTTGTTGTCAGGAATGAGAATGAAAAATTACGCGCTGATGTTGGTGATGAGGAGCAGTATTCAGATTTAATTTTTTTACTTCTGAATTCACAGATGATTTTTGTAGAATGTTTCACTACTTGCATCCACCAGAATTCTCATACATGTTTCCAGACCAATTGCAGATATTTTTTTACAGAGGTAAATTACAAAAAGTGATGTAATAAAGATACTATGAGTTTAATATTCCATTTTATTTTCTTCAGATTATCTTATTCATGTATTTTTTTATATAACATTTGCATGACAACAATTATTTGTGAAAATGTTGGTTAATGAATAGCTATTATTTAAATGTTTGTTTTCTAACATAAGTAAAGCGAACATGTCCATTCACCCATCTTCTGAACTTGCTTAGTTCAGGTCAGGCTGATAAAGGCAGCATTAGGGCACCAGTCAGGAATAAACTGTGAACCTGACACCAGTCCATCGAAGGGCATATTTGCTCATGTTTTGGGTCAACTGTTGTCTTTCAGTCTAACCCACAGATTTTTGGGATGTAAGAAAAAAAATGAATATCTTGGGGGAAAAACCCATACAAATATGGGAACAACATGCAAACTTCAAACTGATGGCATCTGAACCAGATCTGGATCCTTGAGGCAACACCACTAACCACTGCACCACTCAATGAAAAATGTGATTTTAAGATTTTTTAAGCTACAACAGCACAGGATCTGTAAAAAAATGCACTTACTTGATAAGAAATTTAAGTTTTACATTTTGTCTTTAAATGGGTGGCTTCTAAGAACATTTCATTGCATAAAAATGCCATTTTAAGCTTGCATGTTCTTTTTATATGTGCATGTATTCTCCCAAAATGTGCCAATTTGCATCTAGGAAACATGAAGTGAAAAGAATTTGCAGATATACCTCAGTCGCTTTCATGTGTGTTTGAAGGTAGAAGTTAATTTAGAGAGAAAATTTCATACCTTCTAGTCACACTTTGACTAGGCTGTCTAGCTTTTTGTAATAGATGAAAAGCAATATAAATTGCCCATCTGTATCCATCAGTTTGGATGAAAATTCTAAAATCTTGTGTAAAATCCATTCTTTTAGTCAGCATTCATTGAAGAAATAGCCCTTTCATGTGCAATGCTACATTTAGTTTACCTGCCTATTTTGGTCAAGGTCAAGGAACAAGTTGTATGCTTGGCAGAAACCATCCACCGATATAATATTAGTCTTTTCATACACAACAAGCATACACAGGAAACACTCATGTGGCATACACAGGAAACACTCATGTGGCATACACAGGAAACACTCATGTGGATTGAGGTAAATTTCAATTACCAACCACCATGAGATTATGTCATTAAACTGAGAAAGCAAGTCACTGGGGAAAACTTGCACAAATCCTCAGAGAACATGTAAACTCCTCAAAAATGCTAACACAGCACAAAATCTAAGTAGGGCCTTAGTGGTGGTGTAGTAAAGATTATCATTTTATAGGCTCAGTCCACACACACATGCCCACCATTTCTACCCAATGCTGCTACGACTTGGATAAGGCTTATCTATTGAACGTTTAATGTGTTCATGTACTATGGGATTTATAAGCTTCCCAGTGGGAAGTTTCTTAATAATTCTTTTCCAAGTGGTAGCTCTCTCTGGGGAAAATATGAAAATAACATTGCTACCCTGAATACTGAATAGTATGAACATCTCAATCCATTTCATTATATGAAATAAATAAAATAATAATCAGCTCAGGCTGAAATGGGAAATAGTGGTTTAGACTTTAACTGGTTTTGTGTGCATTGATTCACAAATCAACTGTGATCTCATTAAGGTATGATATCACTAGTGATAACTCTGACAGTTCCCATAGTACATGAACATTGCAAGCATGGCTTCTCCACTGCACATAAGTAATGCACTGCACTCTGTCTGAAATTAAGGTCCGGCTACATGTAGCAATAAGATGGCAAACCAACCAATCGAGCAGGTGTCCCTCTACTTCACAAATAGAAGTTTTACGTTTCATGTTTGTCAAGCAGATTTGTTCTATAAACCCATTTGTGGCGCAAGGTATGTGGAACACAAAAGGTATTTCTTTCAAAACATCAAGCTGATCAGCTGAAACTCACTACAAGAGAAAGGATCTGTCAGTATATTTTAAAGACAGGAAAGGCCACCAGCATGATGAAGTAAAACCTTGTGAGGTGTGAAAAGGGATTTTTGTATTCTGTCACCTGCACTAAACAGTAAAAAGAAACCTCCATCTAATGTTAGGCTGCCCTCTCGCCATCATGTCAAGAATTCTGTCTGTAATCTGATGTTCTCAGGTTAATATCGGTATGCATCGTGATAACAACAACATTAATACAAAGAGGTCTAACATACGAAAACAATGGACAAAAAGTATAATGTTGGGTAAAAGTGGGTCTGCTTTATGTGGAACAGGGATTAAAATGACTTCTATGTCTATGAACTACAATGATATGTCATGAGACTGCACTGTTGCTGCTATCCCAACAAGTAAGACGGCTGTCTTGAATGTAGCAAATCTCCAAATGTTGTACTTTATAACTTACAAATAATTCTAATCACATTTAAATGTATGTTTTTTTCTAATCAAGTATCGAGATTGTAACCTTTGTTATTTTAACCCTTTAAAAAGCACAAATCAATCCCAATGCCATCCCCGTTTGTCAATATTTTGTGAACAGGGAAATGGAAAGCATCATAATAACTGTAGTTTCGACTTTCATGTTCTACTTTTAAGTAGAATCCAGAATCTCTGTGATTTTCTGCAAGCAGCACACATGTACAGTACATCTTTGAACAAGTTTGTTTGTATGTAAAGGGATAGAGGCAATAAGAGTTGTACATTTTGAAACAGTATGTGCCAACATTTTTAGGCTAACTGGTATCCAACCATATTGGCTGTGAGCTTTAGAAATTATAATAAAAATCCAAATAATATCTACAGTTGATTCCTGTTTTTTGGCCACCTCTTGCTACACTTCTGGTTAGAATATCTGAGTTTTAAAAAGTAATGATTTGGCAAGTGGATTGAAACAGAAGGCTTCATCTTTCTTGCTAGTGATTTGTATAAAACTTACTAATGTTTTAGTGTCTCCTTGCTGAATCTTCTCTTTTTTTAATACATTTAATGCCTGCTAAACATAGCAAGGATGACGTAAAGAGCAAAGCAATGAATCTCTGAAGGATTGCAAAAATTCTGTGAGATTTATACTGTTTTGTTCATTAATCTGACCAAAAAATGAACACGATGCCCAAAATTTCTGCCTAATGCCATAGACAACTGTAAAGAGGCCAACAATTTAAGAGGTGAGAATTTTTCAAGTTCACAAATAGGAATTTAACTCTGTTAATGATTATGGCTTCTAGAATAACTCATTTTAAACATATATTGTACATGTGGCTGCTGAATTGTTTTGGGATCTGATATGGCTGGAAGGGTTAAACGTTTATTAGAATGTATATTAATTAAGTTATGTTTCAAGATACACAAGAACAAATGCAAATGATGAAACCTTTCCTACCAACACTTGAAATTAATTTCTTATCCCTGTTAAGGGACAATTTTATGCAGGTGGCACAAGTAAATCATTTGGAAAACTATTAGACCAAATACTTTCATTTGTATAGTTTTTAAATCTATAGTTCAGTTATTCAGTTAATCAATCAGACTTTCGATCAATAAGTTAAACAATCTGATCAATTTCTAAAGTTTATTTTTTGTCAACAGTAGCAAGCATGATTCAGTTTTGTGATTTAATTGCACTTTATTCGTATATTTCTTGTTTGCAGCTACATATTTAAAACTAAATAAATGTATTCATTCTATGTTTTTTTTTGTTCTCAGCTGAATAATTGAATAAACACTGATCATATCTGGCATATGTCATTATTATTTATTTTTGTTGTCTGTTTAAGTTAAACTTTTTTTAGAAATATTAACAAATATGCATAGCTAAATAAAATGAAATTGATAGGACATCACTATTTTATGCTTATTTTCATCTATAAGCATGAATTTTACAGAAACTTTATTTCATAGCTTGTGAGAGTCTGTTTCTTTAGAAAATGTCAAATAAAGTAATGAAAAGTTTAACATTCAACCCTTCTGTCATCATTTTTCACTTTAACACTAGTCTGGCTGTTTATCAAGAAAAACGTTGCCTTTTTCAGTTTCCACCTTTGTATTTGTTAATAAATGTAATGGTTAAGTACAAAAATACTTTGAAAGTAAAGATGTGTGAAATCATGAAGAAAAAGACAATGCAAGGTCAAAAATTCACTGAAAGTCCAGTTAGCTGGAATAACGGTCAATGGAAACCGAAATCACCAACTCATTGAGGGCTGGATTCAACATCACACCAAAAATCAAAGTCCAAAATTGAAACTCTTAATATGACTCTGTAGTGTGTATGGCCCCCATGTGCCTGTATACACTCTCGACAACCTCTGGGCGTATTCCTGATGAGATGGCAGATGGTGTTCTGAGGATCTCCACCAAGACCTGAGTTATGGCATAAGTGAGCTCCTGGACAGTCTGTGACCCTACTTGGCGGTATTAGATGCTCCGATATATAACATCTCAGAGGTTCTCAATTGGATTCTGGTCTGGGCAGCATGCGGGCCAGTCAATGGTGCAAATGCCATCATCCCCCAGGAACTGCCTTCACACTCTTTCCATATGAGGCCATGCATTGTCCTACACCGGGGGAAGCCAGGGCCCACTACACCAGCATAGGTTCTGACAATGGCTCTGAGGATATTAATCCCGGTACCTAACAGCAGTCAGGGTACCGTTGCCTAGTACGGAGAGGTCTGTGTGACCCTCCAAAGATATACCTCCTCAGACCATCACTGACACACCGCCAAATTGACCATGACCATGCTGAATAATATTCCAGGCTGCATAACATTCACCACGGTGTCGCCAGACTCTTTCACGTCTGTCACATGTGCTCAGTGTGAAACTGCTATCATCTGTAAAAAGGGGTGCCAATGGTAGAGCTGCCAATTGTGTATTTTCTGGCAAATGCCAACCCAGCTGCATGGTGATGGGCTGTGAGTACATGTCCCACTAGAGGACAGCGGGCCCTCTTGCCACCCTCATGGAGGCTGGTTCTGAAAATCTGGTCACACCACGCATACCACTAGCAACCTGAAAGTCAGTTTCTAGGGCTCTAAAAAGCAGATGCTGGACCTGCTGCTGGGTTGATGCCCTTCATTGGCCCTCTCCAGCTCTTCTCATGTAACGGCCCATCTCCTGGTATTTCCTCCATGCTTTCAGATTGTGCTGGGAGAAACAGCAAACCTTCTTGTGAAATGACTTGTAGAGGGTGCCACATGTGCTATTGTCCTGTTGTCAGTTTGCAGCTCCTTAGGGTACACTTCAAGAAATGGGTTACTGATAATACACCATTAAGAGGGAGGACACAACATGGACAGGACGATTGGTGCTGAAGACTTTTTTAGCCGGAAACGAAGGGGGAGAGAGAGTGAGATCGTGCAGTGGTGCAAGGAGAAGCAACAAGGTAGTGCCAAGAATGCACCTGTTGGAAGAAGGTTTTTTTTTTTTCTCACTCGGCGATACAAGGGATGTGACATCTTGGAAGAGCTGAACTACCCGTGTAACCTGAATCAACTGCAAGTACCACCTCATGCTACCAGTACTGACAAGGACACCATCAAAATGCAAAACTAGAAAAAAATCAGTCAGGAAGGACAAGGAGAGACCAATTTCCTGTGGCCACCACCTGCAAAATCATTCCCTTTTTTGGGGTTGTATCTTTCTGTTGCCTCTAAGGTCCACCTGTTGTCATTTACAGCAAAGCAAGCGAAGTTGATTCACAATTGATTTCTTAACTGGACAAACTGATATCCCTGAAGCTTAATTGGCTTGGTTTTAGGCTGTGATGATCAAGTGTTACCTCTCTCTCTCTCTCTCTCTCTCTCTATATATATATATATATATATATATATATATATATAATACAAGCGTGGGACACAAGTTCAAGGCACACACGTTTTATTTTTTCTATTTTTCCTTGTGGGAAACACCTTCCCCATTTCCCACAGGCACAACACAGTCCAAAGCCCAGCACATACACAATACTTTCTTTTCTTTTCTCTTATCCTTTCCAATACTCCGGTCAAGCATTGTCCCCCTCCTCCCAACTCTGGATCCTTGAGTAGTGGCATCTGGCTCCTTTTATAAGGCCCCCAGAAGTACTCCAGGTGCTTGATTACTCATTTCCGGCAGCACTTCCTGGTTTTGGCAGAGCAACTGTCCATAAGGGCTCAGCAGCTCCTGCTGCAGCACCTCCTGGTGGCATCTGCAGATCCCAACAGGGCTGCACCACACTCCAACTCCCATGCTTGGCTGCTTGATTCTTCCAGTGTCTGAGCCAATTTTGCACCTATCTACACACCACATCCTGAACTCCTCTTTTAATTTGAAGGTCAACTTCTCAGGCAGCACTTCATCAAATGCTTTCTGAAAGTCAAGATAAATAATATCATACAGTATGCCCCATTTTGTTTGTATCCTTTTATTGCTTAGTCGTAGAATTGCAGAATATTAGTAAAACACAAACACCTTCTTCTGAACCCAAGCTGACAGTTCAGTAAAACTTCTTTCCTTGTCATGTGAGACTCAATCTTTTCCTTAATAATTCCTTCCATTAATTTACCTGTGATACATTTAAGTATACTGGCCTATAGTTGCTTGGATCTGCCTGATCACCCTTTTTATATAATAGGATGACGTATGCCATTTTCCAGTACTTTGGAATTTTCCCAATGTGCAGTGACTTACTTATGTGTAAAGGGTTTAAATATGTATTATCACGTTCAAGACACTTGAGGATAAATATGATCTATTCTTGGTGATTTGTTTGGTTTCTGCTTAACTTTTAACTCAATTTGGTAAAAGAGCAGTAACGTGTGCCTGCCTCAGCTGGTTGAACACAAGATTTGCTGCTGCAGCAGCTTGGTATTCCTGCCAGCAGAAAGTTACAGTAGTCAGTATGTGACAAGACCAAAGCTTGGACTCGGAGTCGTGCTACATACTTTGGCAGGTACAGTCAGATCTTATAGATGATGGACAAAGTGAATTAGCAAGACTGGGAGACCATATCATCATGGTCAGTGAAGGACAGCTGGTTATCGATCACCACACCAAACAATCATTCTAATACAATGCAAATTCAAAATATATTAAAGAGAGTGATAGTTTTAGCCATTCAGAATATGTGCCAAAGATATTTCTCTACAACCCGCTACACTTTCTATGTATGTCTTTTTATGTCATCAAACATAGAATCAGGTAAGCCTTTTTTTAAATGTAGTAATTGAATTGTTTTGTATTTTATCCCAATCTATTCTACCATCATCCTTACTTGTTAAATAAAACAACACTGATGCCTAAAAATAAATCAAATGTGTTTAAAGCTCTCTGTTGTATTTTCAATTTAATCAAAATGTACTCTGCTCTGCTCTTATTCCTGTCTGGAACATACATGTAACTTAACTATAGGAGTTTATAAATGTAATAGTTTGCAGTTCCACTGCTTATTGGTAAAAGCTAAAGTATTTAATCCAAACGATTTCTGGCAGTAGTAATAGGAAAGATATGGGTCACATTTCTTTGTTGTCATGAAAATGAAATCTTCATGGGCCAGAAAAATCAAGGGGGTTATGACACATTTTTTTTAAAATGCTTGCAATCTATTAACTCAACTCTGAACGGAATTTCTGAATAAAGTTCAGCCATCATGCTCCTTACACAGGGGTTACAATATATTGTACTGTACCATTACTTTCATTATTTCATTTCAGAATGTTGCAGTTCATAGTTTAGGAATGAACACTTCTTAAATAAGAATCTTGAAGCCGCCAGGTGGCTATACAACAGTGTAAATAAAGCAGGGATTACTTTTTCATAAATTCCAAGCATGATTCTTGCCCAGATCATCATACAGTGGATTATGAGATGCAGTTGATAAGTAGATAAGAAAAGAACAGGTGGAGTTCCGCAAAGGATGAAGATATGTGGAACAGATATTTGCATCACCAAATATCATTGAGTAGTGTGCAGGATGGAAAAGACAACTATGCATAAGGTTTGTTGATTTTCAGAAAGCTTTTGATAGCATCCACTGAGGTAGCCCTATCCTGAGGGCATATGAATTAAGTAAGGGAGACGGTCTTACTTTTAAGAGTTTTTATGTCAGCTTCACTTGCAGCATGGGAAACAGTGATCTCAGCTTTAAAGTAAAGACAGAGAAAAGGCAAAATTGTGTGACGTCTTCCATGCTTTTTAACCTTGCTATTGATTGGATAGTGCCAAGGATGCATTAAGAGGACTTTGTTGGACATTGACTTTGCTGATGATCTGGCCATACTTTCACATACCCATCAGCATACACAGGACAAGACTAATCGCATGAGTATCTTTGTACAACAAGAAATATTTTTAGATCACATAATAACATCTTAAAGTTGTTACAGTACAGCACCCACACCAAGCTGAAGATTTACCAGAGGTGCTTCCTATCGAGTCTCTTATATGGGTCACAATGCTATTTAAAGACAGAAAGTGATCTCAACAAACTGTCCACATTCAACACCAAGAGTTTGATAAGAAACTCCTGACTGAGAACTATTTAAAAACTAGGAGTTGCTTGTTCATTGCCAACAATGAATGGTCTAGGGCCACTGTAGTTAATGTTCAGCCAAAATCAACAAAACAAATTCAACCACAGGGTGAGTGGGTAAAAATGAAACGGGGTCTAAGAAGTCAAAATGTAGTTCCTTTAGCACATAGGTCACCACTTTGGACAGATTTTGAGCACTTAGAAAACATCTCTGTCAAGACTGGGAAAAATAAAGTGCTCATAATTGGCAGCTCCTCAGTGTGAAATGTTACAATTCCAAACTATGATAATCCAGCAGCTACAGTTAAATGCCTCCCTGGGGCAAAGGTATCCAACACAGAAGATAAATTGGAGCTTCTGGCAGACGATAGTGTCTACCTTATTGTTTCATTTTATCACTAATGATATACAGCATATTTGCAGCAGAATGAGCTATTAAACGAGAATTTCAGATTGTATCCCTTCAATGAAGGTTAGAGAACTGATGTGCAAATAAAAACATATTTTTTGTGGACAACTGGGATAATTTTTGAGAAAGGCCTGTATATTTAAAGAGAGACTGTGTCATCCTAACTGGAGGGAATCTTTTGCTTTATCCCTAAATATGGCAGCAAAACTGCCTGGCTGACTCATCAGAGAACCATTCAGGCTGCAGTCCTGTGATCCTGTAGCTGCTACCCATTATCCCTGTTGTGGGGCATCTTATAGATTTAGTCTTGATGCAAACACTCAATCACTTGATAACCAAAAAATGAAGAGCATAATTTGACCAAGAGTTAAAATCAGATTCCCCACTAGGGGTATCCGTATTTGTAATTTAATTCAAATTCAAACATTAGTTATTTTAATTTGAATTAAATTGTTTGTTGCAGCCTAACATGCCAGTCAGCATTACAGACATTAATAATAATTAATAGAAGTATAGCTTGTAAGTCATCTGTAAAAGAGAGGTCAAACAGTCAGCAAACTTTCTGGAAACAAAGTCAAAGCTCGTGTTGGAGCGAAATTTTAATATAGATCCATCAGGGGCATGGGATTTATTTTAAACAAACCCCTTGTATTGTTTGCTGAATTCTTCTCTAAATGCACCTAATGGCAATTTCCTTTCTATCAGTCTTCTTCTAACTGTTTTATGCTGTAGTCCATATCTTATACATACTGCCAGTCTCTTAACAATAACTTCAATGATATTAATTATTTCATTCAGAAGCTATCCATCTTAGAATTTAGTATAAATTCCTTTTATGTAAAAGATATGGTTGACTCTTGAAACATCTCCAATTAGAGTGTTGGTATGTTTGTGTGCAATGTGTATTTCTTTAAAAGCACATAACAGTGTTCCAATATATATATTATTATTATTATTATAAGCCTTAAAGAATTAGACTAAACGAGGGAAAGCATTTTGCATCATCTTTTGAGAGTAAAAACCAAATTAAAATAACCTAAACCTTAAGGTGTATCTGTATAGGAGACAAAATGTTTTAAGATTTCATATTGGAGTCGTTTAATTTGAGGCAACATCTGGATCATGTAGTTTACCTACTATAAAATGAAGTTTGGAATATTGATATTTTAGTTTACATTGATTGAATCTGGATTTTTTTTGTCAGGTAGCTGTACATAAAGATGTTGAAAAAATTATATTATTTGGCAACGCCTTCCTTTGAATAATTGTTTTTGTGTGCCATATGTTTTTGTAAGAGCTTTTTATAGATGTTTGTGGAGTTTTGGGTATGAAAATTCTTGTGGGGTTTATTGTCTATAGACTATCGAAAGAGGCAGAGCTATTCTGAGAAGCCCGCCACAGAGAACATGCAGGAGTATGTGTGTATGTGTGTGTGTGCGTATGCATGAGAGAGATCGACCGAGAATGTCAGTGAAAGAAAGAAGGAGAGAGATAATCAAACATTTAAAGAGCAGTAGTTATGACTCTTATGAGAATTACATCCCTGCTTAAATCCATTGGTCTGGCGATATGTGAATGCCAGCAAGTCTTGGAATACACCTTGGTTTGGTCAACTCACAGAATCAGTGAAAATAAGTGCAGATGGTGTTGCCTCCAACCCCAAGTGAATGGTGTGAGGCTGAGCTGGTAGCATGAATGTGCAGACAATGGAGAAGAATGATATGGAGACATAAAGAAGAAGCTAAGAAAGATCAGCGTGGTGGCAGCATGAGAACACGAGGGAGAGACCCTGCATTACCCAGTGTTTAAGGTTACCTGTATATTACAGCACCAGTGACAACAAAATGGCGGACAAATAATGTCATGAACGTTGCACAAAATGAAAACTTAAGAAGATATAATTTTGTCATACTATGCAGCCACCCATCAGTAAAGCAGAAATGCAAATGAAAATTCATTCAGTAAATGACAAATGTTGCACATCTAATAAATAACAGTAAACACTCAACCCATTACAATTTTAATCCAAGAATGAGAAATATAATTCCTTAGGCCAATGTGGTACCATATGTTTAATTTTTCCAGTTTTTGTTCACTGAGCAAAGTGCTAAATTATACCATATTTACTTAATTGATGTGGTTCATGATGATGCTGATGATGACTATTACAACACAGCAAGATGTATAAGTTCACGCAGTTGTAAAATTGTGGCCTGGTAAATTAAAACAATAGTTGTTAGAAAGGGCTCTAGCCTTCAATTCCCAAGGTTAAAATTGAAAAGTTCAGGCAGCACATTCGCACTTGTGAAAAGGTCGAGCATTTTAAAATTTTGCACCGTCAAAGGGCCTGCCTAATCAAACCAGAACCAGGGTAATGGCACCAAGCACAACTAATTTCACATACTACAAAAAGAAATTGCATTTGAGCACATATTTAATTATGGTAACTAAGCTGATTTTATTAATAAACATTTTAAAAATACATTAAATTACTGAGGTGAGTTTATAGTACCTAGAGTGTTGTACCGTGTTAGCCATTATGAATGTAGTGAGAAGTCAAGCAAAATGACACCATTTATTGGCTAACTAAAAAAAGTTACAATATGCAAGCTTTTGAGGCCACTCAGGCCCCTTCTTAAGGCAAAATGTCATCCTGTAATGAGGTGAGTTTATTATTTATTAATGTTTTGCTAAACGTCACCATCTGCTGGCAATGAAGGCCAGTGCCCCACTTGCCTTTAATGTAGAGACACCACAGGAGATGTTCATCAGTGTTGTGCAAGCTCACTCCTCACAAGAACTAGCTCAAAGTTCAGTTCACATAGATTACAATTAATAGATTCACGTTCATAGTTCACCATTTCAATTTTGAAATACAGTAGTTCATGTTTAGTTCATTTTGTATTTTTAAGGAGTGAGAATAAATGACCCATGGGTTTACTTTTTTCAATTTTGCATGCCTTATATTAGGCTATGACAGTGTTCTTGAATAAAATACAATAATTATGAAAACCTTTTTATTTAAATACACATTATTGAGTTATACCCAGCAACAAACACATATAACCATATATACTAATATCCTCCCAGTCATAAAAGAAATGAAATAGATGCAAGTATATAAATTACTGTTCTATTTCCAACTGTGTGACACAAATGGTGACTGTTGAACCAGTGTGTAGGTGAACTAATTTATTAGGCTGCTGGTCAAAATTTGCATCACATATCACGAGTCCAATGGAGAAAATTATAAAGTGGCCTCACGAAATGCAACATTTTCCTAAAAGCAAAAGCGGTGCTTCACCGTGTTCTCGTGTCAGCAGGGGTGCAGCTTAAGCACAAGCAAGAGACACCGGCAGTGCCTATTTGAATTTACGTTATTTTTTCTGAATTCTAATAAATGGCAAAAAATTCGTACAAAATAAATATTTGTAAAATCCCCTATTTGTGCTTATCTGAATACCATATTCAGCTCAACCCCTACATTACAGGCAAAATGTTTAATCTGGACCTAAACAAGATCCAGAATGTCACATAAAACTGAACTAGCTCACGTTCAAGTTCTTCACTTGCAAATACGTTACGTTAAGTTCACCGTTCTTAGAAAAATGAGCTTGTTCAATGAACGCGTTCTTTTCAACTAGTTCATGCACAACACTGATGTTCATTAGTGTTTGGTCTGAATATAAGTCTGTAGTTTTAAGTAATGGATGAAGTACTATTACAAATACATAGATAGATAGATAGATAGATAGATAGATAGATAGATAGATAGATAGATAGATAGATAGATAGACAGATAGATAGATAGATAGATAGATAGATAGATAGATAGATAGATACTTTATTAATCCCAAGGGGAAAATCACATAATTCAGCAGCAGTATACTGATACAAATAACAATATTAAATTAAATAGTAATAAAAATGCATATAAAAGCAGACAATAACTGAGTAATGTTAGCATTTACTCCCCCGTGTGGAATTGAAAAGTCGCATAGTGTGGGGGAGGAACGATCTCCTCAGTCTGTCACTGAAGCTACTCCTCTGCCTGGAGATGACACTGTTAAGTAGATGCAGTGGATTCTTCATGATTGACAGGAATTTGCTTAGTGCCCGTCGCTCTGCCACAGATGTTAAACTGTCCAACTTTACTCCTACAATAGAGCCTGCCTTCTTAACAAGTTTGTCCAGGCGTGAGACTTCCTTCTTCTTTATGCTGCCTCCCCAGCACACCACCGCGTAGAAGAGGGCACTCACCACAACCGTCTGGTAGAACATCTGCAGCATCTTATTGCAGATGTTGAAGGATGCCAGCCTTCTAAGGAAGTATAGTCGACTCTGACTTTTCTTACACCTAGCATCAGTTTCACACTGTTAAGGGGAGCCTTGCTGGCAAGAGATTGTCTAACAGATTGTCTGTGTAAAGAAGCTAATCAAAGAAGTAAAGGGCAGTGAATACGTCATTGTACAAATCTCAGAAGAAAAGAAAGAGCAACAAAGGCAGTAAAAATGTCAGCTCTGTATGCCAATGTGGAAAGATAAAGTATCTTTAGAAACCTGTAAACTATGTAGAGTGTGATGTCTGGGAAATGTTGCCAATGCAAGGTTAAATGAGAAAAAAAGAGAGAAGAACCTGTGTAATTAATTACAGAGATTTCTAAATGACTATAGACAAGACATCACCGAGTATTATGCATGCCACTAAAAACATAAGACGGTCCAAAAAAACCCTAATGTGGACACTCACAGCCCACATTCTTTTCCAAAACTGACCACCCCAAGACTCAAACTGGCACAGTCCGTTATGAAGCTGACCAGGAATGTATGTTTTCTTCTAAAGCAGTAGAAAAGGTTTCTTCCTTGTGTGGCAGTAGGGGGCACTAGTGCTCCCTTGAACCCTCAGGTACAACTCCAGACACCAGGTAAAAGTCCAAGACTTTTTATTTTCTTTTAACACAGTGCACCAAGCACCTTCCACACTACTCATTAATTATAAATCAAATTCAACACTATAATCACTCCTCCTCGCCCAGACACTTTGCTCCTCTACCTCCCAGCACAGATCAACGTCTGGACTGAGGCATCGTCCTTTTATAGCCCCTGACCCGGAGGTTTTCCTGTCCCAACAGTCCACAGTTCCTTATTTCTTCCAGGTCAAGGCAATCAGTTCTTTACGTCAACCCGGGAGCACGACTTTTCTCCCCGTCATGTGACCGTGACGTACTCCCGGGTCATACGGCATCACAGAGCCCATAAGCCCCCCCACAGCGACTCCTGGTGGTCCCCAAGGTCTCCAGCAGGACTGTGTATAAACACTACAAAGTCCATAAGGCCCTGCTGGACCTCGGGGCACGATCCTGCTGTCGGGAGAGCTCCTCCTGGCGGCCTGGGGGTGAGGACCGGCATGGGAAGCCGGCAGTCCTCCACACTTGATAACTGGAAGAAAAATTAAAAACCAAAAGGAAACTTCTTCTGAATACTGAAATCTGTTTTTCTAAACCACAGGGTTCAACTGTAAGTGTTGTCAGGTATTATACAAAAAACATAAATCAAAAATATCATTATACAACTAGAGCCAAAAAAAAAACAGACAGAAACCGAACAGATATAAAAGTGCAAATCAAAATACCGAACCTGAAACTTTCTAATAGTACTTGTTCACTGAGTGAATGAGGAGCTGAAGGCAAACTGCCTGAAGACAAACACTCAAATATTCACCACAATTATGGCATGAAGTGTCACCACAAACACACCTTGTTCAAGGACTCTGATATATATCAAATCAGTCATCACAATAATCAAAACTCAGTGAAATTTTCCGTGACTGGAAGACAAGCTTTTACTGATAGAAAAGCACTATGATCCGAAGAGTGAGCTTGGACAAAAATCCAAACTCAAAAAAAAAAACAAACCCCACTTTGCTATGATAGTGTGCTGCAACAAAAAGTTCATATCCAAAAAAGTACTTCATGCTGATGGTGTTTGCAGTTAAGAGCTCACACTGAATGATCAGAAATCTTGGACTAAAGGAATCCTGTTAGTCTGCTCAAATTTATTTCTTAGACTTCATGACACAACTCAAAGGGAAAATCCTTAGCAATTATGATGCACTCAAAATGTTAAATGAAAAGCAATTTAAATCTTCTTTAGGCAAAAATATAGCAATAAAATACTTACACAGAAATAAAGGTGTACAATTCCCCTTCCAAAATATTAAACACTAACCAACTAACAAAATACATGTTAAATTCCATTAAAATAAAATGCTTGGGACTGAAAAAATAATTTGTTATAACAGGGATTTCATTATAATGGAATTGGAACAGAACACGGTCTTTTGGCATTTACATTTGACAAAGCTGAGTGCCAAACTCTATGGCAGTGTCTGTTTTCTTACTGCTAGCATTAATAGCAGCGAAAAGTTAGAAACTTAGTATTTTTTGACTTCAAGGTCCAGGGAGGTCCCCCTGGGTGTCTGGAGCACACGCCACTTGAGCTACTTAAACGGCACCTTTAACTTTCATAAGCAGTGCACCTCGGATGACATCGCCTAATGGACTGACCAGCTATCTGTAACTGCTGTCTGTTCTTTTTTTTATTACCTGGAGATATTTTACATAAAAAAGATAATAATGAAAAGTTCAAGGAGACGAATTTCACATTCATAAATAAGAATTGTTGAATGTGTAAATTTTCAAGCACAAAATTCAAAGACGCTTTCATATACAACAATATTTTTTAAATAATATGGTGTGCAGATGTTCATTTGGTAGAATCTTATCAAATTTATGAAACACTGAGTAACATAAACACGAGGAAAGCTCAGCAGTAAGCACTTTTTGTGAAGGAGAAGCCAGAACTTAACCTTCAATCTGATCGATGTGCTCAGAGAAGTCACACAATAACTCGAGAAAATAACGGAAATACCTGACAGAGATAAGTTGCTGAAAACCTCTAGAGCTCTGCAAGTACAGCAGAAGTTAAATTTGATTGACAGTGTGGACACCAGAGGGTGCACATCTCCCCAAACCCTGAGCACCACAGACACTGAGGCCAAATCCAGCACACAACACACCTTTATTAAGTGTGAGAAATGTTTTTGCCTCATTTCCCACCTTATACAGCACAGCCTAGCAAGAACAATAACCACAATGACTTTCTTCCTTTCTTTCTCTCTTCTGTCACTTGTCTGCCTCCAGTACTCCTCCTACAAGCTTTGTCCTCCTCCTCCCGACTCTGGATCCTTGAGTAGTGGCAGCTGGCTCCTTTTATAAGGCACCTGGAAGAACTCCAGCAGCATACTTCCAGCAGCACTTCTGGGTGTGGCGGAAGTGCTGAAACCAAGGGCGCAGCAATCTTCGAGGTGCACCCTAGGGGTGGCCATGGGCCCCGGCAGGTTTGAGCTTCCATTCTCCAAACCTGTGACCCTGCTGCAAGCCTGGGGCGGCTGTCCTCTGTCATCCCGGAAGATGTATTGTCCTGTGCAAGCTCCTTCCACTACAGAGGAGTTGTCCGTTACAACAGTTTTCCCGCCCCTAGATGCACCTACAATGCCTCAAGTCTGCAGTAACCCTTCTTGAGCTTCACTGCAAAAGTATGACAATTATTGATTACACCAAGTGACATAAACATGCAATTAATTGGCTGTTCAGTGAAGCTTCTGAATTGCAGTATTTGGGCCAAGTCCACAAGAAATCCATGTGATTTGCTGCTTTTTTTTATGAAAAATTACTTTGTTGTAATGAATTTTGCAAACATACTTTACTGTAATTAAGTTTTTTTTTAACATTAGTAGTTATAACATTTTCCTCAATACTCAAAGCTCTGCAGTAACTGGGGAGCCACTTTAATCGCCACTAATGTGTAGCATCCACCTGGATGATGCGACAGCAGCCATTTTTGCACCAGTATGTTCACCACACATTAGATATTAGGTGGTGAAGAAGGGACAGAGATAGACAATCAGAGATAGAGGTTGATTAGGGGGTTAGAATGACTAGGCCGGGTTGAGTAATTTAGAATGGACATTGGGATACACCCTAGTCTTTATGAAGGATGCCGAGGAAAGCTTTTATCCACATGCAGACCACAGGATAAGCACATCTAGTTGGCCTCTCCAACACTGCTTCAAGCAGCAACCCAAGTTTTTCCTGGATGGTCTCTTATCTACTGTAAGTCCTGGCCGGGCCAGAACATGCATAGCTTAAGATGGATGAACCATTCTGATGTGTGTAATGGCTCTGTAGGACATTGGTCAAAATTAGTTAACACAGAGTTTGCTTGAATGGAATATCACCTGAAAATCTATAGCAAAAAATTTGTTTTAAAGAAAGCCCAAATCATAGCACCTAGCTTTTATTACAGGTGACACATAAGTGAAAGAAACAGCGAGAGACATAAAGAGCCTGAGAGAGGAGATAGAACTGGCAAGAGGCTAAAAGAAGTCATGTCCAATAAACAGAGGAAGATCTTATACTCTACCATACAGTTGGTGAGGTGCAGTCCATATTTTTGAAAAAAAGAGAAGTACACGCACATTTGTCATTTTAAAAATTGCCTCCGACAGCCTCCTTCTGGAAAAATAAGGGCCAGTTGTGGTATCCTTAAAGCCAGAGAAGGGGTTAGGTGGAACTGACTTAGGTGATACTGGAGAAACAATTGAGAGATTAACTCTATTTGTACTCTTTGGAGAAGTTCTCATATTTACGCTGTGTTCAGTCAAAGACTAATTTAAAGCTAATCAAATTAATTAATTTATAGCTAAAATTTTCTGGTTACTTCTGAAAAGTCTCCAACCTTCATTATTAGGAACAATTTATTGCAGTAAATTGAGCTCTGGATTGGTGGTTAAAGATTGGAAATACAAACGAAAACTGGCTGTGTATCCTTCATCAGGTATTGTTGCTGATCATGTGAGTGCCCAATGTTGTTAAATGTCATTTGAGATAGCAGCACTATAACTTGGGTGTCTAAGCTTTGTGTAGGAAGTCTAAATACATTTACTTATGCAGGCAGTTATTTATGGAAAGGAGATCATATAGTTAGGATCTTTTGTTTTGACACTTTTCTAGTGTTTCTGTCCTTATTTTCACCTTCCACTCATTTACTGACTACTCTCAGGCACCTGGAAAAGACTACTCAAGAAAAATGTTGTATCCTTTATTTTCGTTATTTTTCCCCCAACTAGGGAACAGAGAGAGAGATTGGGGGCATGCACTAATACAGCACATTCCCACACCCACCACATGGTGAACCACCTTGGGACCCCAGGTTAGGACCTGAGTGCAGCTGTGCAATAGGTGAGCCCATAACACCACACTTGTTCAAATAGAATGGAACAGTGTGAGGTTTTTTACAGAATAGCCTTTATTATTTTCCTTTTCATATACGCCCACACAGTCTCATAGGTATAAGGTTGAAGTCTCTAATAAAAAAAAATTATGAGAGTTCCAACTGATTGGTCATACAGTGTATTATTCATGTACATTCTCATCTCAACAAACCGCCCATGTCCTCGATCACAATTAATTTCCTGGCTATTCCCCTGCACAATCCTTCACTAACTCCATTATCAATACACACGACAAACTGAAAATTACATACAATGAAAAACAACAAATAAAGGAAAAATCCAAATTCATAAAACAAACATCAAGCAACAGACTAGAATGTGGCAAAATAAATGCAAATGTGTAGAACAGGGGTCCCCAACTCTACTCCTGAAGTACCAAAGTGGCTGCAGGTTATCATTCTAACTGTTTTCTTAATTAGTGACCTGTTTTTGCTGCCAATTAACTTCTTTTGAATTAATTTTAATTTAACTCAGACCCTTTAATTGTTTTTTTTTCAATAATTAGCTGCCAAACAACAGTGAGATACAAAATGAGCCAAAACATGACCAAGCAAACTGTGTCCATCATACAATATCTGAAAATAAAGAAAGATGAATGTCTCAGAAATGTTGATCTGCTCTGCTCCCCAGAACATTTTAACAGAGCTCTTAGAAAATAGAAAATCAACAATTTCAGAAATGTATCCTATTGGACAATTACACAGCAACAAACCATGGAATTATAGAACGGGTTTAATTAACGACAACATTTGGTGCCTGTTTAAGCAAGTGGTTGGAGTGAAATTGTTTGGAGGCCCTGACTTACTTGGTCTTCTGTTAGCTCAGTCATTTCACATTTCATTTGTGTTTGGGAGCCAATTAAGGAAAGAAATTAAGCAATTCAGAGGAGCGATGTAGAAATTCAGGGTAACCAATCTTGTAAAAACAAGTCAATTAAATTTAAAGGAAGTTAATTAGCAGCAAAAAGCGGTCACTAATTAAGAAAAGGGTTAGGCCGGATTTATACTTCATGTGATGCAACACAACGCATGATCCAGTTGATGCTACTGCTACACAAGCTCTGTACTGTGTATACTTGCGCGTGTACTTTACACAAATCTGGAAGATTCCACCAGGTGGCAGTGCGAGATATCATCACAGTGAGAAAACATTTGGCTTTGCTGTGTTGAGAATTGCCTGAAACATCCATTACATTCCGAGGAACACCTTGCCACGATATCTGTGAAAAGGATGATTACATCTATCAATCCAGGGATGCAGCCATTCCAGCATAGAATCTGGCGTGAGACAGAAACAAAATCCCTGGGCACTGCCTCAGCTCATTGCAAGGTGAACACAAGCACTACACTAGTGTAGTGGTTCTCAACCTGTGGGGCGGGCACACCTAGGGGGGTGCTAAGTAACAAAAAAGGGGGCACGAAGATGTGAAAAAAGAAAACAAGAATCGAAAATATGAAAAATACATCTATTGAAACCAAAACAAATTAACTTAAACTACATTCTGATACTAGAAAAATAAATATAGAGTTAGAAAATGTTGATAAAAGTTAAGTAGGTATAATAAAATATGCATCTATAATATATCATTAATTAAAAAAAGAAACAAATTGGTACTAGTGGGCTCCTTTCAAAAAAAACCTAAGGGGGGCGCGATTTAAACTGTTATGAAAACTCGCAAATACTTAAAGGTTAAGAAACGCTGCACTAGTGTCATTTTAGCGTCACCAAATCCCCAAACCTGTATGTCTTTGGACTGGAGCACACCGTGGAAACCCACCAGAAAACAAACAAACTTCAGGCAGGGAACATCAAGGATGTCACTCCCTGCGAGACAACAGCGCTACTGCTCCGCCACCATATCGCCACCACATGTGTAATTATTATTGTAATATTATTATTATTATTATGGCTTCCTTTCTTTATAGACAATATGGATATGCAGAAAGCATGCAATCTGTACCCCAGCTAGTGAGCACTTCCCAGTATGTCTAAAGGTAAACATGGTGGATCTCTTTCTTCAAATTTGTTGAGATTTTAAAGTCAGCCATATGTTCTGCACATAGTCCATTCTGTAGCATTTCAGCATGGGTCAAAGAAAACTGCTTTTCTGTTCTAATAAGGAATGGTAATGACACTGAGCAGTATCAATTCTAAGAGCTAGGCGTGATTGAAAAATGTTTAAAAAAATTCAGTTTTAGTTTTTTTCTTCACAGCAGTCTATTCTTATTTACAGTTCACTGGAATTGTTCAGCTCTCACATCACTTACAACTCTGGCTATACTGTATGACATCTTTCTCACTAGAAACACCTACTTTATTAGGATATATATTTTATTATTTGCCACCATCGAGGGAGATGTGGAGAGAGCAAACCAAATGAACAACTTCTTTAACATGTTTGACCACCCTAATCCACTCTCAACTCGGAGTACTGCATCCTCCAACCATCCTTCTGCTGATACCAGCATAGCAGAGACATCCCCACCCACAATTACAATCACAACAGCGCAGGTGAGCAGAGAGCTGAGGAGACTTCATGCCAGCAAAGCAGCGGGTCCAGATGGAGTATCGCCATGACTGCTGAAGGCCTGTGCGCTGGAACTAGGGAGTTCTCTACAGCGCATCTTCAACCTGAGCCTGGAACAGGGGAGAGTCCTGAGGCTTTGGAAAACATCTTGCATCACCCCAGTCCCAAAGGTTTCACATCCTAGTGAGCTGAATGACTTCCCGCCTGTTGCTCTGACATCACATGTGAAGAAGACCATGGAGCGGCTGCTGCTTCACCACATGAGGCCACAGGTCTGCCACACCCTCGACCCTCTGCAGTTCGCATACCAGGAGAAGGTGGGAGCGGAGGATGCCATCATCTATATGCTACACCGATCCCTCTCCCACTTGGACAGAGGCTGTGGTGCTGTTAGAATTATGTTTTTGGACTTCTCTAGCGCCTTCAACACCATCCAACCTATGCTCCTTAGGGACAAGCTGACAGAGATGGGAGTAGATTCACAACTGGTGGCATGGATCATGGACTATCTTACAGACAGACCTCAGTATGTGCGTCTCGGGAACTGCAGGTCTGACATTGTGGTCAGCAACACAGGAGCACCGCAAGGGAGTGTACTTTCTCCGGTCCTATTCAGCCTATATACATCAGACTTCCAATATGACTCTGAGTCCTGCCATGTACAAAAGTTTGCCGATGACACTGCTATTTTGAGTTGCTTCAGGAGTAGGCAGGAGTAGGAGTATAAGAAGCTAATCAAAGACTTTGTTAAATGGTGCAACTCAAACCACTTACACCTGAACACCAGCAAGACCAAGGAACTGGTAGTGGATTTCAGGAGGCCCAGGCCCCTCATGGACCCTGTGATCATCAGAGGAGACTGTGTGCAGAGGGTACAGACCTATAAATACCTGGGAGTGCAGCTGGATGATAAATTGGACTGGACTGCCAATACTGATGCTCTGTGTAAGAAAGGTCAGAGGTGACTATACTACCTTAGAAGGTTGGCGTCCTTCAACATCTGCAATAAGATGCTGCAGATGTTCTACCAGACGGTTGTGGCGAGTGCCCTCTTCTACGCGGTGGTGTGCTGAGGAGGCAGCATAAAGATGAAGGACGCCTCACGCCTGAACAAACTTCTTAGGAAGGCAGGCTCTATTGTAGGAATGAAGCTGGACAGTTTAACATCTGTGGCAGAGCGACGGGCACTAAGCAAACTCCTGTCAATCATGAATAATCCACTGCATCCAATGAACAGTATCATCTCCAGACAGAGGAGCAGCTTCAGTGACAGACTGCTGTTACTGGCCTGCTCCACTGACAGACTGAGGAGATCGTTCTCCCCCTCACTATGTGACTCTTCAATTCCACCTGGGGGGGTAAAGTTAACATTAACATTATTCAAAGTTATTGTCTGCTTTTTACATGCATTTTTATCTTTAATATATATATATATATATATATATATATATATATATATATATATATATATATATATATATATATATATACATATATATATATATATATATATATATATATATATATTGTGAACGCTGGCCCCGGCACAGACAGACGGACATCATATTTTTGCCCAACACACTGTTTATTTACACTATTTACAGTAACAAGTTCAAATCACGTGCACTCACAACCCCAGCGCCCTTGGCGCTGAATCTCCCAAAGTCCAGGGCCCACAGTCTCTGTGCCTTTGTCCTGGCCGCCTCCTGTCCTCGCTCTCCAGCTCAGTCTGCTTCCTCCCGACTTCCACCACTGACTGGAGGGAGGCGGCCCCTTAAATAATGCCCCGGATGAGCCCCAGGTGTTTCCGTCCTTAGCCACGCCCCAGCGTGGCGGAAGTATCGGCCGTCTTCCTGGCAGCTCTCCGGGTGCCACACAAAGTCTTCCCCCCGGCACTTCCTGGTGTGGCGGAAGTGCCGGGCTCCCGGGATAATTAGGCACCGGGGCGCCGCCTGGCGGTGGCCACGGGTCCCTACAGGGCTGGGCTTCAAAGCCCTGTACCCGAGGCCCCTGCCTAACCAGGACGGACGCCCCCACTCTGTCTGGAGGAGGCACTCGCCTCCTCCGGTCCTCAAGCGCCCCGCCGGGCTCCTGCCCCGACCGGCAACCGCACGGGATAAACCGGCATCGGAGCGCCGCCTGGCGGTGACCACGGGCCCCTACAGGGAAGGGCTTCCATGCCCTCAACCCGTGGCCCCAACAGAACCAGGACGGACGCCCCCTCGCGGTCTGGAGGAGGCACAAGCCCTCCTCACGTCCTCCTGGGCGTCCCGGCCGGGCTCCTGCCCCGACCGGCAACCGCACGGGATAAACCGGCATCGGGGCGCCGCCTGGCGGTGACCACGGGCCCCTACAGGGAAGGGCTTCCATGCCCTCAACCCGTGGCCCCCAACAGAACCAGGACGGACGCCCCCTCGCGGTCTGGAGGAGGCACAAGCCCTCCTCACGTCCTCCTATATACACAGTTGTGGCCAAAATTATTAGGCCCCCTTATGAAATTAGACAACACTCCTGATTCCAATATGAAAATTACCATTAACAACAAATGTTTGTTTTTTAAAGCGTATCTGTGTCCAAAATAACAAGGTCCACTAATTGTACAGTAGTTTGGATATTTTATTGACACACTGAGTGGAAACAAGAAAGGGCAAAAATGAGACATCCAAAATTATTAGCCCCATGTCCATTAATAGTCAATACTGTACCCTTTTTGAGCCACAACTGACAACAATCTATTAGAGTAGGTCTTTACTAGATTAGCACAGGTCTCCTGAGGGATTGTGGTCCATTCTTCCATTGCAAATTGTTCTAGCTGGTCCAAATTGCGTGGTTTCCGAGCATGGACATTCACTTTGAGCACTCGCCACAGATTCTCAATGGGATTGAGGTCTGGGCTCTGTGCGGGCCACTACAAGATCTTGGTTTTGGTATCCTTGAAAAACTGTTGAACTAATTTTGATGTAGGCTTTGGGTCATTGTCTTGTTGGAAGACCCAGCGACGACCTAAGCCTAGACTACAGGCAGATTTCTGCATATTCTCCCTCAGAATGTCAACATAATTTTCTTTTTTCATGATGCCATGCACCCGAACAAGGCTCCCTGTGCCTGAGGCTGCAAAACAGCCTCACAGCATGATGCTCCCACCACCATGTTTAACTGTGGCAACTGTGTTCCTAGGGTTGAAGGCCTGTCCCTTTCTTCGCCAAACATAAGCAACATCCATGTGCCCAAACAGTTCCAGTTTAGTCTCATCAGACCAAAGCACAGACTTCCAAAAATCATCTTTACATTTCAAATGTTCACGGGCAAACCTCAGTTGGGCTGTGATGTGCCGCTCTTTGAGTAAAGGGGTTTTTCTGGTACGATGGCCGTGAAGCCCACCACGGTGAAGAGCCCTCACAACTGTGTTCCTTGCAACATCAACTCCAGAAGAGGCCAGGTCAGCAACAATCATCTTGGCAGATGTCCGGGGTTCCTTGCTGACATCTCTGACTATTTTTCTATCCAGAGTTCTTGAAATCTTGCGCTTACGGCCACGGCCAGGTTTGTTTCTAACAGAATTTGTCTCCTTGTACTTGGCAATGTGCAATGTACAGCAGTTCTAGACACTGTGAATCGCTTGGAAATGGTAGTGTAGCCTTGCCCCTTATCATGAGCCTCTACTATTTTCTTTCTGAGCTCCAGACTGATTTCCTTTGTCTTTGGCATGGTCAGTAACAGTAGTCCCTCTCATGTGTTCAAGAGCCCTGTTCCTTGGGAGTCTTTTTATGCTGATTGAGTGTTGTTAGGAAGCCAATTGATTGCACAGGTGTGGTTTCAAAGCTGATTGGTTAATTAGTGTAGGTGTGTTTTGAAAGCAAACATTAACATGAGGCTGATATTTTTGACCACCCCATTTTTTACTATATTTGATATAAAGCAAGACAAAAAATATATTTTATATTACAAAATGTATCAAAAGCTAGTAAATAGCACTGGTGGATGTTTGATTATATTAAGTTTCATCAATGTTGCAAACTTTGGGAAGAAGTTTAGGAAAATGTTCCATGGTTCCAGGGGGGCTAATAATTTTGGCCTCAACTGTATTTATATATATATATATATATATATATATATATATATATATATATATATATATACTGCTGGATTATGTGAATTTCCCCTTGGGATTAATAAAGTATCTATCTATCTATTTATCTATCTACAAATTTAAACTCCTTTTATATCTCCCATCATTTTAATTTAAGGAATTTGATTTTTTGCAATAAGCATCCAGGATGTGTTCAGTCATGCTGTGGTTTGATGCAACATTTTACAAGCTAACTGTCAGAAATGATTAGAGAAGCTGTTATTCTTTGCAAAATAAAAAAGAATGTATTCTTAAAATGTTTGCTCAACCACCTACTAGGAAACATATAACATACAAAGCGCTATTCATTGCTGAAAAGAAGTACACAAAGAAAGGATTCACACTCTCAAGTCACATGATCACTGTAGTGAGGTTTTCTGTCATCTTCTGCATCTGAAATATTCCCTACTATTTACTTTTGGATTCATTTTTAATACTCAGTGGGAAAAATGTTAAAAATACTGTACCAAAGAACACATTTTTTTCTTACTTATCAAAAGGCAAAGCTTTTTAGAAATTTAAAACATGAGCTGAGCAGATTTCACTTTCTCTTTCTGCACTGATGATCCATAATTTCATTTCACTTAGGCGATCATATTGCACTGCTGTAAAAGAAGCTTCTCATCAGAGTGAAACCATTGTGTCAGCTTAATTGTATGTTAAACAATTTTGGGTGTTGATGACCTCACTGAAAGAAATACCATCAATGAGCCACTTGCTTACTGTTCACAAGAATGCTGTACATAATAGACATTTGAAAAGAGCTGCTAATGTGGAAAAGGTCAATCTAAAACGCTTACGCATTAGGACTACATCAGCAAGAACTTGTAAATTATTACACATTACTTCTCCTTTAGGAATTTCCACAATAAACCTGACACAACTTTGTACCAAATGCAACGTAGGCGCTTGACGTTTCATTATAACCCTCAGAATCAAAAACAGTACTGTGAAAGAAGAAATGCAATTTCTAAAATGTCTCTGTGGATTATGAAGGTTGTGATAGTGGAATTGGTTCTGCTACTATCAATTTCTTATACTCATATACCTTATATATATAACATATACAAATATAAAAAATTGATAGAGAGCGAGAGAGAGAGAGAGAGAGTAATAGAGAGAACACAAATGACATTGTGAAGGGTTGGGGAGTAGCCAATACACTGTATAACACTGCAAAGTAAAAGGAGAAAAGAAAAAATCCAAATGAACAAAAGGTATTGCAGATGTCTAGTGTTGCCTCTTGCTAGGTTTTCCTTTTCCTATCTCTCAGTGCTCCATGCTGTTTGCAATTGAGCTAGCGTGGAAGTGATATCTCTGTGCTATGTTGTCCGGGAAAAGGGATGAAAAGGAAGCGTCATTTATTATCTGCAGTTCTCCAGATGCCAGTTTATGAGTCCTTACTTCCAGGTTGATTGTCACATGCAAGTACAAATACACATCTACAGAACTCAATATAAATGAGTACACCCCCTTTGAAAATTAAGGTATTTATACATTTCTCATTGTACATCAGCTCAATTAGCGGAATTTGACAAAACTGAGTTTTGTTAAACATTTGTTTTAATAACAACATAAAAGCTTGGTCACCAATATTATTAGGATAAGAACATAATAAATGTTATACAAATGAGGTATTGCAGAAATGATTACACCCTACAACAAATTCCACCAAATCTAGCATTTTGTATTGCCTCCATGATTTTTAAGAATGACATCAACTTGTCGGGACAAGGGGTGAACAAATTGGTGACATATTGCCATGTTAATGTTTCTCCATTCATGGAGAATGAGCTCTTTCAGAGACTGGATGCTGAATGGACAATGATGTTTGACCTGTCTTTTCAGAACTCCTCATAGGTGTTCTGTTGAGTTGAGGTTGGGTGACATGCTTGACCATTCGATCTCTTTCACCTTGTTCTTCCTCAGAAATGCAGCAGTGTCTTTGGATGTATGTTTATAGTCATTATCATGTTGAAAGACAGCCCGCAGACCCAGGGCACAGTGAGATGACAGCATCATCTCCTTCAATTATTCTCAGATCATCTGTGAATTCATAATGATATCAATGAAGTGCATTTCCCTGACACCGGCAGCATTCATACAACCCAACAGAAGAGCACTGCCACCACCATCCCATACTGTGGGTACAATGCATTTTTTCATTGTACTCCTTACCCTTGCAACACCATCCAGTTTGGATGCCATCGGCTCCAAAAAGATTTATCGTTTTCTCGTCACTACAAGCTATAGAGTCCCATTAGTCTTCACCTTTATCAACATGGGCCCTGACAAATGCTAAACAGTGTTTTTTGTGCTTGGGCATTAACAGTGGCTTCCTTCATGGATGGCACTCTTGCATTCCAGTCCTTTGCATGGTACATCATATAGCGTTACAGGAAACAATCACCCCAGATTGGCCTTCTACTACTTTAGCTAACTGTAAATAACTTGCATGTCATGTTCCTCAATTCTTCTTATTACAAATTATTCATGTAAACGTGTTAGCTTCTATGGATGTCTCAGAGAGTTTGCCACAAGTACAACTTTTTTGAATTCTGAATTACTTTTGCAGCTGTATTCTGATTAAAAGCATTGCTTTACTTATTGTCTTGTAGCCTTGACAATTTTGGTATAATGTAATGAATTTCTTTCTCAAGTCTTGCAATATTTCTCTTCCATATCGTGCCATTATTGTCATCATCGAATGGGTGTGGATTTTATTTGCTATATACCACCCTTTAATTGTCTTTATTTGATAATTACCTGTGTGAGAAATTGATGAATTTCTGTTAATTACCATTTCATCAAGTGTTATTCATAAGACCTTCATTGGTGGGTTATTATTTTTGCACTATCCTCTTATGTAATTTTGTTAAAAAAATCCCAATTTGTTTTTTTGTACTAACAAATCTCATTTGCAACCCAAAAAATTAGATTTCCTATACTGCTTTATGATGTTAATTGTTAGAGGGAATGACGTTGATCACAACAATATTTTGTCATCATTTAACTCAGTTGGAATCCCAATTAATTTTACTGAATCAGCCCGCAATCTAGGAGTTATCTTTGACTTTAGCATGTCATTTAAAGCACATATTACAAAGTTGTCCAAAACATGTTTCTTCCATCTTAAAAATGTTAGGAAATTAAGGTGCTTTCTAAATAAACAGGATTCTGAGAAATTAATTCATGCATTTATCTCTAGTAGGATTGACTACTGCAATGCGGTGTTCACTGACTGTTCAAACTATTCTTTATACAGCCTCCAGTTAATCCAAAATGCTGCTGCAAGAATTATTACAAGAACAAGAAAATATGAACACATAACTACAGTTCTTAAATCATTACACAGGCTCCCGGTTAAGTTTAGGGCAGATTTCAAAATCCTCCTTTTAACATATAAAGCATTAAATGACCAAGGTCCGGCTTACTTGTCTGAACTTATCATGACTTACAAACCTGAGCGCACATTAAGATCTCAAGATGCCGGTCTGCTTATGATTCCAAGGATTAATAAAATAACAGTGGGAGGTCGAGCTTTTAGTTACAGGGCCCCTAAACTGTGGAATGGTCTTCCTGCTTCTATAAGAGATGCCCTTTCAGTCTCAGTCTTTAAATCCCGGCTGAAGACTCACTACTTCAGTTTAGCATATCCTGACTAGAGCTGTTGATTAACTGTACATACTGCATCTCTGTTGTTAGTCATTAGCACTAAAACATAAGTAACATGATAGTTATAATTGAATACTAACCCTCACCTATTCTGTTTCTGTTCTCGGTACTCAAATGTGGCAATTGGTGCCACGGCCCACCTGCCAAGTTGTTTGCCTGCCTATGGTAAAGTCATCCCTGATGGAGGATCGCAGGAATCATGGGAAAGAGGGGTCCTTTCATCGGATTGGCTGGCCCAGCACTGTTTCAGCCGTGGAATGGCCAAATGGGGGAGGCAGCTTGATGGATGAGGTCTCCAGAACTCTAAAAATATCCAAATTTTATTATGTGATATCATCTACTGTTAAATTCTGCTCTGTACTTCTATAACTTTTATTTTTATGCTGTATTGAGGATTTGTTCTGTTTTGTGTATTGTATTGTATTGTATTGACCCCCTTCTTTTGACACCCACTGCACGCCCAACCTGCAGTGGAAAGGGGTCTCTCTTTGAACTGTCTTTCCCAAGTTTTCTTCCATTTTTTGTTTTTTTGGGAGTATTTCCTTGTCTTCTCAGAGAGTCAAGGCTGGGGGGCTGTCAAGAGGCAGGGCCTGTTAAAGCCCATTGCGTCACTTCCTGTGTGATTTTGGGCTATACAAAAATAAACTGTATTCTATTGTATTGTATAGGATCTCATAGAAAGCATCAATTCTAAAGGGAGAAATGTGATTTTCTAAAAAAATCTTTTGGGGCTTAGTCATTTATATAGGCACTATATAAATAAATTTATCTTATATAGAGGTGTATATACATTTTGTCCTTAAAACCTTACTTGTAAATGAAGAGAGACTTTGAACAGTTTAGTTTAGTAACTGTGGAGCCATAGCCAGTTGCGTGAATACTTCTATTACAGTGAAGATAAAAAAAAAATAATTTTCAACACTTCTTCATTACTGAATTTATTTTGACAATAAATTGTTTTAGCTTTTCCTTGGCCTCAGACCTTCTAAATATTTAAGATGCATTGATAGAATCTTCAGCTGTAGACATTGATATATAAGGTGTATGAATCACTTTCCCCCTTATCATAACTTTGCCACTTTGATATAGTACTTCGCTAATTTTATTTACCTCTCCTCCTGTCATGTAGATTTGATGCATTGTTTAACGCATTAGATTTTTTATTTTTGTAAATTATGAAGCATTTTGACTGAAAAATACTGTAAAATTTTTTTTTTTCCATCATATTGAAAACTAATATCAGAAATGGCAAAAATGGCTTCTTGAATGTGTTTTTCCAGACAGTCCTCCACTAGATTATTCTTCTCAACTATAATCTATAAAATATGGTAATTGTAACCCATTTTATCACACACAATCTATTTTCCACAACTCTCCTATGGAAATTGTTAACAGGCTTATGCCGCACCCTTTTCAGCTCTTTAATTTGAAATTAAAAGCTCATGTCTCTAGCGCGGGGGTCTAACTCATCAAAGTTGTGAGTGTTTAATGCAAAGAACAATCATGTTATGGTTCCATTACTTAGAAATCTGATGGTGCAGTCAACTATATTCTCAATAACAAATAAACTTCCTTCTTCACAGATGTTACTAAAATACTATGCAAACTTTTTAACTGTACATACTGTGTATTGAATAGGATTACCAGGTAAAGAGCAGCACTGCTGGAGCAATGGGTCACTGCACTGCAGAGACATAGTGCCATAAGGCTCGAATAAGATTAAGGTTGTAGCTAATATGCAGTTTGGGAGGCAAGGATGAAGGTTAAATTAATTGCCTCCAGGCGGTAGTGGAACATAAAGTATAATTATAGACAATGCCCAGGAAGTACATACTCCAGGGCTAAGGAAATAGGAACAGGGCAATGGGAAATACTAAATATATATATATATATATATATATATATATATATATATATATATATATATATATATATATATATATATATATATATATATATATATATATATATATATATATATATATATAAACACGCATTGTGTTATGGTGGACATGTTAGCCTCACTTGTACAATTGGTATGGGAATCAGGGATGCACAAACTCCAAAGAGCCGTCCTGATCCCAGAAATAGTCCTGGAGATTAATGTAGAAGTGATCCAGAGTTAGAAGTATTCCTTTAGGATTTGAAGGCAGACAGTTTTGGCATTACACTCTCTTGACATAGGACACGCTGAAGCCCCAGAGGACTAGTAAGAGTGCAGCAGATCTTCTCTAGTCACATAGGTGGCAGGAGACAGTCTAGATTGGATGAGTAAGATCCTTCTGCCCACAAGGGAAAACAGGAGTCTTGGCTTTAACGAAAGGTCATGGATCATCAGTGCATAGATTTTAAGAGCAACAGAGAATATTTTAACCTGTTGGCCTGAGAACTTTGCAGATGAACCTGGAAGGAACTCACTGTTGGTCTTTAAAAGCCCTTTTGTGCCTTACAGTTTATGCATTTGTCACTCAACTGAGTTCAGTGAGGAGACACTCAAGAATTATTTTCGATATGAAAAAAATGCTAATTATAAAACCTTCAGTAACATTGAAAAAATGCAAAATAGGGAAAGATAATGTGTTAAACAAAATGGAGAAAGAGGATACTCCATAACCCATCCATCCATTATCCAATACGCTATATCCTAACTACAGGGTCAAGGGGGGATACTCCATAACAATATTTATATTTAGTAATATTTATAACTAGAAATCCACAAAGGGAGAAAAATGAATAATTTATCTTAAAACAGTCTTTATTTCCTTATTTAACTGGGAGACGGTGCAAGTAAGGTTCAGGGCAAATACTAAGAATGACAGAGAGCTGGCTGAATTGAAGCTATCAAATGAAACACCATTAACAGACATTTGGACATGAATCCAGCATATTCAGGCTTAAAAAGAAGAACATCCAAATAAGTAATACAAAAGACAAACACCCTCTGAAGCCAACCTTACTAATCTTATACCACCTTTTCCCTAATTTGCTGTATATTGCCTTTGATTTCTGTATATCACATCATTTGCCTCTGATGATGACACCTAGTAGGTGTCAAAAGCTCAGGAATAAAAGACTATTTTAAGAAACATGATTCATTTTCTTCTCCATTTGTGGATTTCTAACTATAAACATGCAAATTGTACCACAGACTTTCACTTCTATTTACTAATATAGTAAATGAAATAAAGATAGGCCAATGGGAAAGTCACTGCACCTTGTAAACACAGATAAAGACTTGTATAGGTAGATCCAACATAACATCATGGTTTTTTGTTTTCCTTTAACTTTAGTGTTAACTCTTACCTATAATGAGCACTACTTGTGCCAACCATTGATGATCACTTGGTCATATTATGTGAATAATGAGCCACCAAATACAATCGATTCTGAAATACGTATATAATTTCTATATGTGGAAAGAGGGAAGCATTGCATATGTCTTGTTTTTGAAGCATGTACCTTGTGAGCAATTATCCCAGCCATACATTGTCATAGAGTTTGTTAAGAAGGTGTGATTTAAAAATGAATCTTGGGCCTTTTAAAGGACTATTTTCTCCCATTTCAATGTGAAAGCTCTTGGGGACACCAGGAGGTGAGAATTAAACCTCACCTACAGTATAATATAGATGTTTGGTCTAAAGGAAGCTCTGATGTGCACCCATTGGTAAAAATCATATTTTCTAAGTTGTATTTGCGAGACCTAAGCCAGAAATGTTACAGGAATTACTGATAAAAAATAATGCTGGGGCTATATTAGAATTTCCCTTGTTACTGGTTCTTTAAACACATTTGTGGCTCAGCTAGACACTTGCGGCTTGGGTTACACTAATCCTGAACTGTTTAGTGGCTGTAGGCTTTGTAAAAGTTCACATTCTAACAAACATAACGAACAGAAAACATAAAATCAATAGAAGCTCATAGACATTAACGAACCTAATCTAACAACACCTTCTGCAGACTAGTTTTATATAAATGCAGGTAAAATATATACAATTGGCACAGTTCACCTCCTATTCTGTGAGCCCTGCATAAAACAGGGAAATCCTTTTCTTTACTTTCGTCAAATGAAGACCAGAAGAACTCAAGCTTCAGGAAAGTCAATTGAAATTCAATGCATATGTAAGAAGGCTGAAAGGTTTCAAGGAAGGCTATGCCTTATGGTCATTCTGCTTGGTGGGAAATATAACCAACTGATCATAAGTCTAGTGGAATTCTTAAAGAGTGCAAAACCTCTACTGCAATTTGTAATGTATATATGTGTCCCCCTGCATGACCCTGCCCTAACAGTGTGTGGTCCTTCAGCAACCTACTGATGCTACAGACGATGTTGTTCATTTCATTCTCTGGGTACTCAGGTGGAAAGAGCCATATTTAAAATACTTGTTGGGTTTACATTTCAGATACTAATAAAAGTAAATGTAGCATCAAAATTAAGCAAAAATCTGGTTTCCAGTGTTTTGCTTAGTGAAAACCACAACATGATCCCAAGAGCTAATATATTTACAACCAAAATGGCAGATGAAGCCTTTTTGCCCACAAGATGGTGACAGAGTACTTTTAACTAAAACTCTTCCAGTGTTTCCTGAGCTGGATGTTTTTACATGATTCATTGTATATATGTTTGGTCTTATTGTTTTATTTATAAGGAACTGACACATTGTTATATTTAATCACTTTAATCAATTAAAATTTTCTCTAGGACCACCTTATCATTGCACATCAATGCTCAGATGTTTTAACTTCTTTTCTATTCCAGCACTGTTAGAAGGCAGTTGACAGCTTGACAAGGCAAACATGTTCTACTTCAAAATGCCCTTTGTTCTCTTAATACTTGTCACATTATGATGTGCTTATGTCATCACTTTCCACAATGCCTGTTCAACCTTTTCAATATTTCCAGATTTGAGTCTTTGCCAGTTCTTGTGGCAACATTGATTAGGAGTAAAGTTGATGAATCGAGTTAAATGAATGGATGACAAAGTTTGAAGTAAAAAAAATTGTGTAAAAATAACATCAGGATGCATGTGAAAAGTTCAAGGAACAAAGGACAGATCGTCAAAACAATCAAGGAGAAATCATAAACCGAGAGGTAAAGCAGATAGACAGCGGTAACTTGTATTTAAAAACTTAAACAAAAACTTAGACTGTAATTAGTGGTTGAAATTGATTGTTTCAAGTAATGGCTGAATAACTACCAGAATTAAGCAATGGCAAACAGTTTTTGAAGGTGTGTCTGGTACAAGGTGCATGAGCCTTCCCAAGACCTTACCCTTTAAATTAAAATTTCTGCAATACATTACTTTGTGGCTGTTATTACAGTGTACTTACACTTTAATTACATAGTAACTACTTACAACTACAGTGTAATTAGCAATTATTACAATGTGCTTACCATGTAACTTAAAGAATAAGTTTATTATTTTTTAACTTTAAGTTATTTCTTCTCAACCATGATATATATATTTATTTGCCATATGAAACTGCATTCTAAACTGAAGCATATTTTACAAATTTAGAAATAGCTAACTTTCTCTTGTATCTTGTAATGGAGCTTATACTAGTGGACACTATGGTTCCTTTATAAAAAAAAAAAAAGCATTAAATCCAAATACTTTCATTTTTCAAATAAAAAATGCTATTATAAAAAATAAAAAAATGAAAAAAACACTTTACATATTCAGACATTTTAAAAGGAGACCAGCACTGGAGCTCATTTTGCCAAGTTTATCTTCTTCAATAGACTCACGTCAGAAAGTCATCAGCAGGCACCATTACTGACACTGAATGCTGATGCCCAGATGTGAATTGCTGTGTCTGTTATGTAGACAACTAGACAATAATAGCAAAAAAAAAAAAACTCACATGATTGCTTATATTCTTTCACTACACCGTAGGTCATTTCTTTTTATTCACAAAGACTGCCTGCTGCCACTGGATTAATAATACATTCACCTATCATCTATAGGAGAGTGGATGAATGTAGCAGTCAACATAAATGAACAGACGTTATAGGCATTCCCAGCAGGGTCATGGGGCAGCTAGAGCCTATCCCAAGAAGTATCAGAAGCAAGGCAAGAACAATCCCTGAATTGAGGAACCAGTCCTTCGCAGGGCAAACACACACGTGCCACTTTAGCAATGTCAGTCTATTTAACCTGTATGTGGAAGGAAAACAGAATTCCTGGAGAGAAACTCCATGCAGGCACAAACCCCAGTATCCTTCACTGAGAGACAGCAGCACTAGCAGTGTGTCACTTTGGTGCCCAATGTTGTTATTATTATTATTATTATTATTATTACTTGCTGCCCTCAATTTCTTCCATCCTCTAATCTATATATTTTTCTCCAGTTTAGGCACAGTAATAATAATAATCTAATCATCCATTTGTCTTCTTAACCAGTTTATCCAGGGCATGGTCACTGGGCAGCTGGAATCAATGCAAGCAAGCATTGGATACAAAGTAGGAACAACACCTGGATAAGGTAATAGTCCATTGCAGGGTGAACACACACACAAACACACTCAGAAATGAGGCTCTATGGCAAAGTCAATTAACCTAGTATAAGTATAAGTTGAAGTTTTGCACGTTCAGTACAGATGTTTTAACACAGCTCTGTGCTTTGTTCTTTTATTCTCATATCCTCAGCAAGAGTGACTCATCAAAAAACCATTAAATAAATCAATTATTGATTTGTGGTGCTTTAATCTTCTCTATCATACACTCATTTTCTGACTATAATTGTGCACATGTAAAACATACCACGGAAAAGATGGCTTCCCTCTTTCAAAAATCAGAGTTTTTTAAATTAAAAATACAATGCAGGGTAGTGAGTTGAGTTCAGATTTATTTTTATGTGAACCAAATACGATGAGACTCCTATGTACTTTTTTTACTACACTGGCACTTGGCGTGCATCTCACTCTGTAGGTTTTTTTCAATTATAATGCAGAATGTAAACAGCAGTGGGGGTTTTCGGCATTGGGTTTTATCCTTACCTCAAGAAAGTAGTACCAAGAATCACTGATAAAAGAATTATTTCTACTTTTGTTATCACAAGGATGCCTCATAAAACACAGGACATATGTTTTCTTGGATCAAAGCCTTTGCTCCTTCAAAGTGGATGTATTTGGTACGTTTAAGGCTTTTTCTTTCACCTTTGGACCCTGTTTCCCTACACTATAAACTGCAAGAACAGACAAGGTATTTTTAACATTTATAAAAAAAAATTTCAGTATCATGTGGCAAATTAATATATACTGTATACCATGATTATGAATAAATAACTTTGACTTGAAAAATACCAAACTTAGCCTTTAAATATTGATACAGGTTTGCTTTAGGACAGCACACAGAAAAAGCTCCAAGTATGGAAAGGAGGCCAGACCTAGTTTAAGTAGCAGCAAACCTAATCAGGTGAAGCTAGCGAGAAGTCCTTACGCATGATTTGTTTAATTTTGTTAATTTCATTATCTGAATGCTTGCTGGAGAGAAGACAATGCTATATTCACTTGAACAGTGTATTATTATTGTGCAGCTGCACTGTATGTTCAAAATCAGCATCTTGTGAAAAAGTGTCATGCTACTGTTTGAATGAGTAATGCACCAAAACTAAGAAACCCCTCTATCCATATGCCAGAGGATATCACGACATTTTGAATCATTTAGGAAAATGTCCTATACTATTGTAAGCTGTGCCATACAAGAAGACTTTTTAATATATGCCAGCCTCTCATAAATACCATCCTTAGAAATCTGCATCAATTAGTGAGCATGCTCACTTTCTGCAAGTTATTCCGTCACATTTCTGACTAACTATTACTGTACTAACTCCATTTCTTTGTAGCCACATTTTATGCAAAAAATGTATTCAAAAAGTTTATTTGCCCATTTTCCAATAAAGTGCATTGAGAAACATTTCCTGGTTTTCAAAATGTACTTGCTTAAAAAAACAAAATATAAAGGAAAAGTAATGGCATTCAACAATAAATCTCAACAAAAGCCAAATTTCTGACTCATCATCCATCCATCTAGCACTCCAGGAACTGGGTTGATGAAGCCCAAATTGCACTATCTATCTATCTATCTATCTATCTATCTATCTATCTATCTATCTATCTATCTATCTATCTATCTATCTATCTATCTATCTATCTATCTATTGTATAGCACCTTATCTATCTATCTACAATATCTATTAGAAAGTTCTTATTTGATCCCCTCATGTAGAAAAGGCAATATAATAATTAAAAACTGTACATAAGCAACAGCATTTAGTATTGTTGAATAAAACCCACTGAGTTTGCCTTACTGTGAGTTCAGTAAAATCACAGAAATGTTCAGGAACTTTGCCTAAATGAGCAAAATTAATGGGAGTCAAAGTGAAAGAGGGACTGAACTAGTTTTGAATAGGTTATAACAGTGCAATGGTCTTTAAAGTGTCCCTGAAGGCTAGGAAAGGGTCTGCCAACTATGCTGGACTGACTATTGTGGCCAAAAATGTGATCAGTGCTGTGAGGTAGCATGCCTCAGAAAACAAAAGAAGCAGATGGAATGAATACCATAAACAAAATAAAACAAATGGCCACAAACTAACAATATGCAAATAAAATATAGATAATTGCACTCACAGAGTTCCAATCTTGAGCCAACATTGGCCATGTCATGAATCATTGGCGTGAGACTGGCTTATTCCATTGTTTGAAGTTGCTGCTCCAGGCACTTCAGGAACATCTTTATGCTTTCCATGTATCTGTGCTGAGGCTTCAAATTGTTTTTCTTTACTCAAGAAGAAAGAAATACTTTGTAAACAATAATACATTTTTATTATTGCTTTAGAAGGCCTCCCGTGTTTTCTGACAAGGGGAAAGGGAAGGCTCCTTTAAGGCTTCTTATGTCACATAATTAATTATGTATGCATAGTTAGCCATGTGGCACTGCGCTGGCAGCACACAGGGATCAGTGTTTTATATTTGTGGCGTCAGTACTGATAATATTCTCATTTTGGTTAGCTAAAGTACTCGTCAAACGAAAATACTGCAAATCTTTTTTGTTTTTTTTAATGTATGCAGGGTGCAAATCCAACTGGAGTGCTGATTGTGAATCACACATGCACAAAGCAGATAGGCAATGATCTTACAGTACACATGCTTGAAAGTTCTACACCAGGCTGATATGGCGCAATGATTTCATTCTGGCCTCACAAAGCATCATGGGGAGCTGGGAAAAAATGTTTGTCTAAGCCAGATGCATGGCAAATTTCCAGGAAATATCTGACAAAGAAAGTCATGGGCAAACACTTTGGAGAATTTCAATAGTACTGAAGAGAAACATGCCCATGTCTGCCCAGCAAGCTTCTACTGGAAATCAAGCAAAAATTTGATGAATAAGTAAGTCAAGTAGCACACAATGCCTTGGCAAGAATATCACTTTATAATTTTCTATAAACATAGACCATTTCTGTGAAAAATAACTGATGTTCAATACTTGGACTGATGTTACATTTTGTAATACATCAAATTCAAGACCAAATTCGACCAAATTTTGCACAACTGATAGTTAAAAGTATGATCACATACACAAAGATCTACAACTGGTTTTTCAAACATTTACAACAAAAATAAACTACAGTTAAGTAATATAATATGCAAATATTAGTTAAATGGCACACTTGAATACAACATGGCATTGAATCAATGAACACTTGCATAATTTCCCATTGTTATTCAATCCTTCACCAGTTGGATGTTCCTGGCTGAGCCATATTTATTTCTGGTAAAGGTTAAAAACCAATTGCATTCCAATGAAGTCATGTGCTTATTCAACTGGATTTAAGTCTGGGAAACTGTCAGTCCACTCAGTAACTGTTATGTTCTGAACCACTTCTTCAGTGATGCTAGAAATGTAAGGCCATACATTATCATGCAGGAAAACTTCCTTTTCAATAGTGCCTTTGAATATGATGACAAAAGTCTTGATCACTTTCTTCATGTACTTTTGTGTGTTCATGTTTTCCACAACTATTTAGGATCTGCCATCATAAAATATACGGTAGCTCCTAATCACTGATGACCTTTGGCAGTGTCTCAAAAAAAGCCTTTTCTTCAGGCTGTCTGCAGGCACATTGTTACTTGTCACTTTGTCCAAACAGAAATGAGATTCTTCTCTGGAAATGAAACAGCCCCACATGTGATCTATAATTAACATCCAGTGCATTTCATATTTCCTTCCTCGTTTTGTCCTCTTTTTGTCCTGATGTTATTCCAGTTCTTTGATTCCAGTATGTCAGTCCCCTCCTCAAATGTACAGAATTTCTCTTCTCTTAGTCTTAGTTAATCTAAGGACTTTTCAAAACAATACTTTTATTTACAGTATATTGCTATTTTTACTATTTTTTATTAATTGTTATTTTGTGATGTTGAATCTGAGATATTTTGTATGGAGTTTTTATCACAGGCAGTGTCGTGCTCTCTATTATTTTCATGGTGGCCTTTGTATTGTTTCTAACAGTTGTGGTTACCATGTGATTATCAGCAACATTATACAAATTGGGTCATGGTTCTACTGGCATCTATACTTTGTACTGAAAATCGAAAAAGGAAAACATTTTTTAAGTTCTGTTGTTAGTGAAAATATCCATTTAGGATTTTTGATCTGATTTTTGAATTATGATTACAGATTTACCGACTAATATTTGCCTTGTCTCTACAAATAGACACAATTGATCTATCGATCTATTGCTCAAAATCCATCAATTCTCTGGGTTGGGTCAAACTTCAGCCCAGTTTACAATATTTATTAGGCACAAAGACATTTAAATGAAGCGTGGAGGAACATGATTAAACAAATTAATTATTGTATACTGGTGCCACATTCAAAACAGTTTCTTACAGCCATTTAAACAGGGCTGCAAAAAAGACAAATAAAAGAGCAATTTCATTATAAAGAATCAAATTACTTATGTTTGTTAAATTTAATGAATTATTTAATGGAACAAATAAATGAACATTTTTCATTTCAAAAATATTGAATCCTTGAGGGAGGAATAAAATTACAATAGACAGAGTTGGCCCCAAGTGGTGTAAACTCATGAAATGGAAACCATTTTGCAATGTGAAGGAGGGCACTTACTATGAGAAATAGTTTCTTTCATTTTTGTAGGTGAAGGCCAATGAAAAATATTGCACTTCTCTGTCACTCTATCACTCTGTTAGCTGAAAACATATTTTCTGAAGCTTCTTGTTGCTTTATTGCTTGCCCTACTTCTGGGGAAACAAACATGATCATTAAGTTTTTATGTTCTTGTAAAAAGTAAGCAGAATTAAAATAACACCTCGTAACTCTGCAGTGTGAAAGAAAATCATCTCTGCATGCCAAGTCTGTCAACCAAAAGCATGGTTGTTCTTTTTCCGTTTTTCCTTTTTTCTTTTTGTATTTTTCGGTTGTTTAAGCAGCTTGCCATTTGGAATGTCAGTCTGCATCATCCTATTGTGCTTCTCTTTTAGTTCTAAAACCTCCATTTATTATCTACCCATGGGAGCATTTGTGCCAGGTTACTGACAATACCAGCTCGGTTTAGGAGGAGTGCCAGTGCCTGCAGGATTTTCTCCCGTTTCTTAATCTGTGGCTAGTTGATGCCTGTGACTGTAGTCTTTGCGCAATTACCTTTGTGATGATCTGTTTATGTGCATTACTCAAAAGGTCAAGTTGCAAAGAAAGAGAGAAAAGAAGCAATGTTTGTTAAGTGGCATAAAAGGAAAAGTGCTCAATGGAAAATATAGAGAAAACATTAGACAATCCAAGAAATCGCAGAGAAATGAATGAATAAATAAATGAATGGCAAAAAAATCACTGCAGTAACATAAAGCAGGGTACCTCAATTAATCAATCCGTCAATCTTTACTCTGATTCCACATTCCACTCTTTTTATCAAAAGGTACTTTACATAGAAAACAAGCATACATTTCAAAATACCAAGTTCTCTCAATACTGTACTCGAGACTCTTAAAAGCAACAAATATAAGTATAGACAAGTAAAGATGAACTAAATTTAATTTCCATCTTGAGCAAATGTTCAAAAGCTTTATGAGCATGTAGCAACCCTTCAGCAAAAGCATCCTCATCCAGAATTCTCTATAGTAATCTGTGAACATGTACAATTCCAGCAAGCTCTTCAGTAATTTATCATTAGAAATTAATTAATATACCTCTACAAATCTCTGACCAGAAAACAATATCATCTTGTACAAATATGCTTTACAAATATATTTATTTAATGCCAGCATATTAGCACAGTGCCACTTCATGGATACACCGTCCTTGGTTTGGACACCCCACACAGATGTTGTCCGTTTGGCATTTGTACATTCTCTTCATGTCTATGTGAGTTTTCTTCTGCATACTGAAGTTTTCTGCCACCAAAGATGTTCACATTACATTATTAATCAGTTCCAAATTGGCCCATGAGTTGGGGTGTGCATAAGGAAATGTCATCTCTTTCAGAGGAGCTCTGGAATCATCGAGCAGAGGGGTCCTTTCATCATATTGGCCGGCCCACCACTGACTCAACTGTGGATTGGCCAGTAGGTAGGAAGCACCTTGATGGCCAATGTCTCCAAGACTCTGAACAAATCTGAATCAAATTATGTGATATCATCTATTTTTGCATTTTGCTCTGCACTTATAATATTACTATTGTACCATCATATTGTATTGAGGATTACTTGTATTATATTCTGTGTATTGTATTGTATTTACCCTTTTTTTGAGAAATTTTGCTTGTCTTTGAGAGTGAAGACTTGGGGGTTTGCGTGGGAATAAGGGGCTGTCCAAAGACAGGACCTGTAAAAGCCCATTGCAGCACTCCTTGTGTGATTTTGGGTTATACAAAAATAAATTGTAATGTAATTGTAAATTGTATGAGTTGGTCATGCAATGGACTGGCATCCTGCTCAGGATGGCTTCCTGCCTTGGATCCTTGAGGCTCTGAATTAGAATAAGCGAGTTTGTGAATAGTGATAATATTTATTTAAAGGTCATACATTCATTCTACTTTTTCATGAACATTAGCAATCATGAGCCAAAACCAAGAATGTGAATACAGCCAACAACCTTATTTTGGATGTTTTTCATTGCAGGCAAAAACTCTATAGCGGTGTCATTTGCGTATACTGTACTTACTCATATGACTTGAGGTTGTCAGACCTTTTAAATACCTACTGGAGCTCAGGTTTGTAGGGGTATCTGGGACCACTAGAAGGAAATCTTAGATAAAGGGATATGAATGACTGGCATAGAAGCAAAACCACAAAATCATACATTTGTTCATCCCCTTTTATGTTTCGAAGGCAATATGAATACCTGAGTACCTAAAAACATACTTGACAGTCTTGAATACCAGGGCACTGAATGTTCAAATTGTATTTCAGTCATATGTATCAGAACTATGCAAAACAATTGGTAAGGAAAGAGGAGTAAGAAATATAACATGTTAGCTGATTTGTGTTTTCAAATAAATAAAATACATCCAATTAGAATTTGACGATGATGTCACTAAGATTAAGACTAATGCAGAAAAGGCACAAGACTTGATTAATCACCTAGCAATACATCAAGAGCAACCACATGGAACAAGAGTTCATTTATCTAGACAACCTGCTTACCTGCGATAGCAACACTATGGCCAAGATCAAGACATATATTAGTAGGGCATCATCTACTAGGAGCATCCATCCATCCATCCATTTTCCAACCCGCTGAATCCAAACACTGGGTCACGAGGGTCTGCTGGAGCCAGTCCCAGCCAACACAGGGCACAAGGCAGGAACCAATCCTGGGCAGGGTGCCAACCCACCACAGGACATCTACCAGGAGCAGATTGAGGAAAATATGTGATAACAAGGAGCTCTCCACACCAAGGTGAAAGTATTTAACAGCTAAGACATGGTCCCTCACAGACACGGCAAAAATAAAGTCTAAGCCAAGTGAAAAGTATTTATATCATGACGTTAAATCTAGTTGTCCTTATTGTAAGAATTATTGACTTATCCAAAAATCTGTATTTATGATTATTCTGCTTATTATGAGAAATCTTGTCAAGTAAGTTTTGCTTACCCCTTTAGCAGATTTTGTTTGCTAAATACATGTAAAACAACTCCCATATAATCATGTCCTTGTACATACAATAGCAAGAAATGACCTCTAGACATGAGCTGCCCTGCAGCCCAACAGTCTCAAACTACAGAAAAGACATCTGTCTGGCTTGGTTCAGCCATCTAATACATAGACTACCCAAACAGGCCATGCAAACACCGACCATGCAGACCAAGGATGCCCTGTGAGCAAAACATTAATGACCTTAATTTATTTTATAATTATATGGTAAATCTGCTTGACATTATCATATTTCTGTCTTATGTACCACTGGGCACAAAAAGTCATAAGATGAAAGAGAGAGAGAGGTTAGGAGCACACGCTAATACAGCACATTGCCGCACCCACCACATGACAAACCAACTCAGGATCCTATATTAGTACCCGAGTGCAGCCATGCAATGGGTGACACCTCAGCACCACACTAGTCCAGATGGAATGGAATAGTGTGAGGTCTTTTATGGTGGCTGGACTCCCAATTCTACCACCAACCCCCAAGTTTTTTTTCTCTGCAGGTTGGAGGGCCTACATGCAGGACTGGATACAAATTAACATCATACCCAGGATTGAGCAATTGCAGGTTAAGGGCCTTGCTCAAGGGCCCAACAAAGTAGAGTCAGGTATTTACGGGATTCAAATTGGCAACCTTCCGATTGCCAGTGCAAATCCCTAGCCTCAGAGTCACCACTCTGCCAGTATAAGATGAAGAATAATAAAATGCAACTATTTATTTGAAAACATTCTTGTTTCTCATGCCACCAGAGAGTGGAGACATCTTGGATGTTGGCTGGACTTGATGGTAAAAATGTTTATACTCTGTATATGTGACAATATACTTACATTTATTTCCTTGGCTTTTATCTAAAGTGACTTACAAAAGAGGTTAACATAATGGAGTAACATTAGGCTAGAGCATATTTGCTCAACAAGTATAGTAGGCAGGTAAAAAAGTTGATTGCCATAAGTGGAAAGATATCATAACTAATAAATTTACAAATATAGATTAACAATCGATAAAGCAATTAAACTTAATGTAACAACAAATCAATTAACAGTATGACAGATCACAGAGCAAAATGTATTTTCCAGTCAATTAGACAGATATTAACAGAACAGATGGGTTTTCAATTGCTTCTTGAATACAGAGGGAGTCAGCATTATGGATGGAGGTAGGTTGCCCATTGCACCGACTAAGAACTACACAGGAAAAGAGACTTGATGCCCCACAGAGGTGGCTTCACCAGATGCTGTTCACTTACAGATCTGATTGGGTGTAAAAGAGTATAGGGCTTCACCAGTGTCTCCATATACTTAGGTGCTGACCCATTAACTACTCTGCAGGCAAGCAATAGGAATCTGAACTTAATGCAAGCTGCTACCTCAGGGCATCACAAGAAAGTTTTTGTTTTCTTTCTTTCTTACAACAGTGGCATCACTTTCACATCTATTGCAGCAGCAGACTTTCCCAAGATTAATTCTGCTGCATATGCTGTATACTGTACATTATTTAACCAGCAAATTTCACATTCTCAGAAAATAATACGACAGGCTAAATTGTTTATTGTTACATTTAACTGATTTTCAAACATTTCAAGGAATTTATAAAAACCAGTGAGAAATAATGTGCTCATTTAAGCCCATATAATGCTCCTTCCATTTCCATTTAATCCTTTCCGTTATTTCAAATGGATTAGTATGCACGGACATTGCATGCATACACTTTCACATGAGCATTTGTATCATTTTTGCAATGCAGCCAATTCACAAATCAGCTTTTCTTTTTTACTGCTCTAATTAAACTGCATGTTTTTTTGTTGTGGCACAAAGAAAAGCAGAATTATCAGTCAATCAATATAGTCACATGCCTAATTTGGATGACATTAAATCGTACTACAGGATAACAGCATTAAATTCATGAGTTAAACCCAATAAAAACTGGCTGTAGAAACTGTAGATCAAAAAATAAATTCCACCAAAGAAAACACAGAGGACGTTTATTAAAATACCAATGCAGATTTCCCCTAAGAGCTCAATGAAACACGTAGAAATGAGCCGACTGTGACGACACAAAATTCCTGTTGAAAGGACGTGAAAGCCTCTGTAATCTGAGATCCCATAAAAGAAAAGCAACAGGAGTGACAAATGTTTGTTCTAGATATTCCAGTTGCATCCTGCCACTCAGCAAAGGTCACTAACACTTTCTAGTAATGACTTCCAAATTAGAGGATGCTAATCTCTGTTATTTAGAGTAACCTTTAATGGACTAGCACCATTAACTATGACATCAAGAACAGTTAAATGTTAACGCCAGACTGCGTAACTATGTAAAAGCTGTTGTTCCATCTTTGTTTTTATCTGGTGGCTTGGGGTTGGACACTGGGGTACATTATTTTAACTTCATCCATACACTTAACATATTGAAAATTTTAGTTTCGGAAATATGTCCTAATAATATGATTATTAATTTAGTACATTTGCTTTCTTAAACACAAGCTGCACCAGACACTTGTCATGAATAGTTTCAATAAATAAACAGTAGAAGATTAGCAAAAGGATAGCTGGATGGAGATAACTCCTTGAACACCAGAGTAAGTAAAAAGTCATGATCAGAAGCTTGAAGAGTTGCAGACTGGTAGATAACAACCAAAACCCCCTAGAAGGAATTACATGGACCTGGCTGGCTGTCTAAGGGTAGACATTCTACAAGTTGTTGCTTTAAAACAAGAGACTGGGGTGCAGGGAAATCTGGACTCTAAATGAAAGAGAGACCCTGGCAGCCAGGGTTAGGGTTAGAATGTCATAAAACAGCTTCTGGATGCTAGAGATCAGCAGGAAAACTTCAACATTAACATACTGAGGCCCTGTTGTTTGAAAAGAAGTAGAGACAAATGAAATGCAGACACAGGTGTCTATTCCTTTTGAAAATAATGTGAGAAAATAGGGGCACAATGATTTCAAGTTGTGTGTGTGTGTGTGTGTTCTGTGAAGAACTGGCTCTGGAACTTTCTACACCAATCTTTGTGGCCTCACTGTGTTCCTGCAGTCACTGGGGAAGGGAATGAATTTTGTCAATGTTTTAATAGTGACTTTCAATAGCTGAGGTGTTCAGACCTGAGGTCACAAATTTTGATAATAACACAATGGTGTTTCTCTTTGCTTTTTTGTCATATACCTGTATGTTGTTTGTCTGTTTCATTGAGTAACGAAAAAGAATCATGCACAGGGGACATTCTGCAGCTAGGCCTGCAAAGCTAATGGTGTGGATGTGGGTTTTTGTAAATATGGCTCAATGATGTTCTTGATCAACTTCCTCTGGCTAGCCTTGGTTTTCTGATGTTAATTTAGCTGGGATTAGATGATTTAGGCATTCTGATGCAGTGGAATGTCCAACAGACTTGATTCATGGGCAACTTTGCCTTTAGTGGTTGAATTTTGGGAAAGCTGGCTGCCAAGGAATGGAAAAAGTTCAGGAATTTCCTGAGCTTCTCTAAAAATTGTAAATGTTAGGGACTCAGTTACCAGATCTCTAATGATAGTCCTAGAGTCATTTTTTTGGAACATCAAAACAATCTAGAAGACTAGGCCATTCAGTCCAAAAGAGCTCACCAGCTGTGTTCACATAATTCTAAGTTTAGTATTGAAGGTTCTGAAAGTTCTAGTGTCTAACCACTTCTTGATAACTTATCTCATGTATCTATGTTTCTGTGTGTGAAGAAAAACCTCACAATGTTTGTGAGAAGTTTACCCTTAACAAGTTTCCAGCTGTGTCCCTGTGTTCTTGCTGGACTTAATTTAACATAACATTTGGAATCTTGCAGGTTTTAGCAAAAATGTTTGCAGAAGTCTAGAGTTTTTCTTTGGAGTGTGCACCACCACCTGCAAACTGGAGGTTCATGATTTTTATTTTAATCAGTTTTGCCTTTTCTTAAGTTTTTGATCTTCCCATGAAATTGTCAGTTGATTTCAAGAACTTTCAGAGACTGAAAGAAAATAACATAAAGGTAAAGTAAATGATGAAAAGTTGAAAGTCTGTTTATTCAACTTTCATTGGTGAAACAATCTGTTTTTGTCTCATTGAAAATGTCAGTTTGCAGTCAGCTAACCGCAATGTTATTATGAATTTGGTAGAACATCCATTTAGAGACATGATTATCCAAAGAGTTATTGTATTTGATGGAATCAATAGTTTTCATCAGGTCCTTTGGAGGTCTAAAAGCCTCTCTCTGTCATAGCACAGAGAGGAACTGATACATACTCAAGGACACCCGTGGAAATTAAGGAGAAGTGCGTTTTGGGCTGAAGCCAGAAAGCACTTCTGTATGCACGGAGTTGTGTGAATTTAGAGAAAACTACTGAGCCATGTAGTTGAAGGAGAACCTTTGACAACTTTTACAAAATATCTGCAGGAGTTATTAGGACAGCTTAACTATTTCGCTTGATGGACTAAACAGTCTCCTCTGGTATGTCAAATTTCATATGTTCTAATGTAATGACCCCAATGAGCATATTGGCCTTGCTCCATTAACTATTTTCCATTGATCTTATTTTTATTCTGTTTTAAGGTTGTAATGTAACCTGTAGTGACAACTGTCCACTTAAGGTCCACCATGTGCAATCCTATGAATTGTAATGCATTACACTATATAAACAGTAGCTCACTCCATTTCTGTTGAAAGGCTTTAAAGCAGTAACTTGAAGAAAATCACAAACCTTACTAATCCTAACCTCAATGTGAGTAACAACCTGACAACCTGACAAACCCAAACAACCTAATGGACAGAAAAATAGTTTTTTCCATTTTCTGTTTCCAAAGTAACATTAAAACCCAATGCCCTGTTACTGAATCAGAGCCTATTAATGGAACACACATATTAGAGAGAAGATAAATTAGCATGGAAAACTTGATTTTCTTTTTAAACATCAGTGCCATTTAATTTCCACTAATTAGTCCTACTTAAACTATTACTATACCTACCCAGTTTAATTAAAAGCGCACTTTTTTTATTATAAAAAATATAGTTTTGCGATTCTAAATTGGCCCTAGTGTGTGCTTGGTGTGTGGGTGTGTTTGTGTGTGTCCTGTGGTGGGTTGGCACCCTGCCCAGGATTGGTTCCTGCCTTGTGCCCTGTGTTGGCTGGGATTGGCTCCAGTAGACCCCCGTGACCCTGTATTCGGATTCAGCGGGTTAGAAAATGGATGGATGGATGGATGGATAGTTTATGATGTACTGCAGTTGTAAATATAATATGGCAAATGGTTTCTATATAATCAGTATTTTCATATCTTCACATAATTAAAAAAGTGCACATATGGTGTACAGTTTCATGAATAATTATGAATGTCTTTCTTACATACGGGAAGAGCTCTGTTCAGTTAGTTTGTGGACATTAAGTGATCTGTTCAGTTCTAACTTTGAGCATATATGAACAAAACTCAGAATCTATCGTTATTTTCAGACTGGGATTTAATGCATAGGCAAGAAAATTGGATTTTATCAAAATAATGTGTAATTGAGGAAAATATACCCCCCGAGATAACAAACTAAAAAATGATTCTTAGTGGACTTAGTAAACTAGCAAAAGAACACTTGTTATCAAAGTAATTATTAAGAAATGTATTTTCACAAAATGACCACTAGAGGGGGCAGACAGGAATAACAGAAATAAATGTAAAATGTGCCTTTTTATCCATATTTATTTAAAACAAATTTATGACTTTTTAAAGCTACATGCTATATGTTTATTAAATTTTCATTTATAGCGAGTTTGTTTAGTTTTTCTATTGTGTATCTTTTATAGTAATATTATGCCCTTGACTTTAATATGAATAATCAATTTGCTTAGTACTCCAATGTGTTGAGAAACTGTTGTGTACAGCATTTCATATTAGAGAGAAAATGGCGTGGAAACTATTAGTAGGACAGCATTTTTGCAAGTTTCTCCAGAAAGACATTAAAAAATAATAGAAATGCCACCTTGTCATCTTTTCACCCTGACTTGATGTTTGTAGAAGTGCACAGTAATACAGATCCGGGGTTCTGGAATATGGAATGAAAAAAAATAATTTGGTGTGGTGCGACTACCAATATCTAAAAATGTGCCATTCCCTAGAAACATCATCAGTTTCGAAACTAACTTTAATTGTTTAAGAATATTACTTTGTAGCTGGGTGAACAGGTCTGGAAGTGTTTACAATGCACAACAGTAGGTGTATTACTATACATTGTGATTATGTGTTCAGCATGGTGTTTTAGTAGATTTTTTTAATTAATTTATCCATTCATTTTCTTAAGACACTTAATGCATATTTAGAACTACAGTGGGCTGAAGCATAACATGGAAACATAAAGTGCAAAGCAAGTACCGGCAATGGCCAGAACACAGTTGTTCAGACCTACAGAGATGCATAAATGGCTAATTTGGAGTCAACATTCAGGCTAACACACATTTTACATAAAGTACAATTGATCTTTTAGAAAAAAAATTTAAAAAGTATAAGAAGCAATGTGACTTACTGTAGAACCTCTAAATGTTTACAGATCACTTTAGTCACATTTCAGCTTAGTTTTGAGTTTTAAAAAAGAATGAAATAGCTATGACAATAGCAAGTGGAGGTGTTTAGGTGAGTGTGCCTTGTGACCACCTGCCCTGGCTTCAGAAGTGTCTCCTATTTGGCAAATCATACTGACTATAATCACTGGACACTGTGACAGAGAAAAGAATGATAGTCCTATTAAATGTCCTGCTGCAGCTGCTGCAACTGGCTCATGGTTTCTTGGTATACTACAAGGAGCTACAGGCTGCTTTCTTACCCATGGATATGACTGTATGATGTCTACTTACATCAAGCCCATCTTCACCCCAGCCATCTTTCTATTTATCTGGCCAAACGTTTGTGAACACCTGACCATCACTTACTGTATATGAGCTTATATACCATTCCAAACCATGGGCATCAATATGGACTTTATGCCCCATTTCTGCCTATACCAGTCTCCAATCTTTTGGGGAGGTTTTCCATATAATTTTGGATTTTGTCTGTGGGAATCCATGCCCATTCAGCTAAATGAGCATTTGTGAGGTTAGGTACTGTTGTTAGGTGGCATTGCAGTTCATCCCAAAGGTGTTCAAAAAGATTGAAGTCAAAGCTTGAGTTCCTCCACACCAAAATCATTAAACCATGTCTATATGGAGCTGATTTGCACAGTCATGCAGTAACAGAAAAGGGCCTTCCCCAAATGTTACATCACAGTTGGAAGTAATCAATCGTCTACTGTATGCTGTAGCATTAACAGCTCCTGATGCACAGGACTGAGGTTTCTTACAGAGGCAGTTTGAGTGATGCAACAAAGGATAATTGATTTTTACGTGCTTCAAATGCGTGCTTCAGCATTTGGCAGCCCAAGTATGTGACTTTGCATTGTCAACAACTTTGTGGCTGAGCTGTTGTTGTTTCTCAATGCTTCCACTTCACAATAATAGCATTTACACTTGACCAGGTAAGATCTAGCAGCTCATGAAGGTTGATGCAAAGGTGACATCCTATAATGGTGCCATGTTTAAAGTTGCTGAGCTCTTTAGTATAACACATTTCAACTGCCAATGTTTGTCAGTGGAGATTGAAGGACTACGTGCTTGATTTTATATACAGTACCTGTTAACAATGGAGGTGGCTACCAGTACCTGAACTCAATCATTTGGAGGGACATCCATGTACCTTTGACCATAAAGCATACTTTTAAGAGAACGTAATGTTCTGTATTTTTATGGCCACCAGATGTCACTGTCTCACAACATTTCATTTAAAGCAGAAGATGAAGAAAAACAGGACTAATTATATCATCTTTTTTTTTTTTTTGGTTTGTTCTTTATTTCACCTTATACAATTTCTTGTATTAGGAATTTGTTCATTTTTGCTTACCCCTTGGGGTCAGAGCACAGGGTCAGCCATTGTACAGCGCCCCTGGAGCAATTGCAGGTTAAGGGTCTTGCTCAAGGGCCCAGCAGGGTAGGATCTCTTTTGGCAGTGACAGGGATTTGAACCAGCAACCTTCAGGATACCAGCGCAGATCCTTAGCCTCAGAGCCACCACTCCGCCCTATAATTTGTTTTAAATTTTGGACAAAAATGTACAGTTTTCAAGTCCTAATTGGTTTACAGTAATTGTTTTTGGCTGCAATTCGAAAGAAAGAAAGAAAGAAAGAAAGAAAGAAAGAAAGAAAGAAAGAAAGAAAGAAAGAAAGAAAGAAAGAAAAAGCTGCTATATTAACTAAACAAAATTTTAACAAAGCAATAGCACAAATACTGTAGCTGGAATGAATGACAAGAAGCATTTCTTTTTAATTTTCAAGTCTTGGAACAAGTAACCAAAATGTAAATGACACTCCTATTAGCTCTAAATAGAGTGTGATGGTGACACAAGAATAACAGTTGAATTAAGAAAATCAAAACCAATTGATAAGGAAACTATAAAGTGAATAGCACAAGTAGGCAAAATGGAGCCAAGTAGGAAGCGCTCATTATTGTTAGTGGTTTATCAGGACAAATACCAAAAATAAACACAGAACTACTGAAAGGTACACTTAGGAACACTAAAAGCAGATTCAGTTACAGTTAAAAGCAGTTGGATGTTGGGACAAAACAATTAACAATTAAATACTGTCTCTCTCGTCCTACACAAAATAGATTTTTTGTTTGCAATTGTAGAGTCAGTAGATGAGATAACATGGATTAAAGGAAATAGGTGCCGGGCACCACTTCAGCTCCCATTAGCAGAAATGCTAAATATTGTGTGCTCCAAATTGAATAATATTGAAACTGAAGTCACACTTGAATTTAGAACTGTAGTAAATTTTCTTATTAACTTCAAATTTCATTACAATTGCTATATTTATTTTCTAGCAAATAGTCAGTGTCAATTGCAGATGGAAAAGTATTTTTTATGAAAACACTGAGATTGTGGCAGATTTGGAAAACACGTTGTTTGTGTATTTTATCCAATTTAGCAAGTTAAGCACAATTCATAGCAGAAGGAGTTAAAACACCATGCATATTGTTCAGCTTAAAGTAGCACACCAATAAAAAAGAAATAAAACAAATTATAAGAAGCAAGAGTAACATGCAATACTGCCAGAACAGTTAACTTGACTAGAGACACATAATCAAATTATACAGAAGGGCTACAGTATCAGTATTCACAAAAAAAGTGAAATAACCGTTGTTGACAATTCTCCTTTTTATGGACCTGCTATTTTACATTTTTGTTACAGGGTTCTCTGTTAGAGAAGTTGGAAATTCAGATGCCACTTGATATTCTACCACAAATTAGTTAATGGCTACATGTTGGGAGATTGGTTTAAATAATGTATATCAATAAAATGGAAATGTATTTTTCCCCATGTGGAAATTTGACTTTTTACAGAAGCTCTTTAAATAAATGAATTAAATGATAGAAAAATAAATATATAACCACACACACTATATGGCCTGAACACACCCTAGAATGACTTAAAGGAAGGAAAATTAAAAGGAAAGGAAAGAAAACATCTGATTTTGGTATAAAGGAGCCCCAGTAGTGTTGCTTGACACACATCTGCTGAATAATCTGTTGGCTGAAAGTCCTCAGTGTTACTGTGCCAGCGAGAGAATGAGCAGTATTGTTCATAATGGAATTCAGTGGGCATCTCTTGAAGTGATTTTTCCAGCCCAGCACATCACAAGGTAGAAGATTGGCCATCACAGAGTTATAGAAGATGTGAAGGATGTAACTGCTCACATTAAAGGAATGCAGTCTCCTTTCTTATGTAGCTCCTTTATGTTATGACACCACTCCAGCCTGTCATTAACGTAGACCTCTCAAGTACTTGTAGGATGTGCCACTTCAACATTCACTGTCTGAATAGTGACTGGACATAGAGGCTCTTTGCTGCAGTGAAAATCAATAATCAGGTTCTTGGTTTTGCTGATGCTAAGATGTAGAAACAAAGAACTCCACCCGACTCTTATACTCTGTCTCATCCCCCTTATCAATACGCCCCATAAGTGCAGAGTCTTCTAAGAAATTCTTCAAGTGACTTGAGCTGGTGTTATATTTATAGTCTGAAATGTATGGAGTGAAGAAAAAGGAAACAGGAAGCTCCTTGTGGTGATCCAGTGTTGTTCACATCTGTATCAGAAATGCAGTCCTTGAGTTTGACAAACTACAGTCTGCCCAATAGATAGCCCATTACCCAAGACATCATGGGCTCATCCACTCACATATCTCTGGGTTTACCTCTTAACAGGGATGGCTGGATGGTATTGAATGGACTGGAGAAATCAAAAAACATAATCCTCACAGTACTGCCAGCTTTGTTCAGATGAGAATAAACCTTGTAGAGCAAATAGGTAACTGCATTCTCAACTCCAGTCTTTGTCTGATAGGCAAACTGCAGTGGGTGTAGGTGGTCTACTACAAGATGGCTCATGTAGTGCTGAACCACTCTCTCAAATGTCTACATGATGTGAGACGCAAGTGCCATTGGTGTGTAGGGTGGTCTCATGGTCTGGAATCCCTACAGATTTTATTTTTTCTCCAGCCGTCTGGAGTTTTTTTGTTTTTTCTGTCCCCCCTGGCCATTGAACCTTACTCTTATTCGATGTTAATTAATGTTGATTTATTTTGTTTTATAATTGTGTCTTTCATTTTTCTATTCTTTAATATGTAAAGCACTTTGAGCTACTGTTTGTATGAAAATGTGCTATATAAATAAATGTTGTTGTTGTTGTTGTAGTCATTAGGTGAAGAGGCATCTGCCTTCTTTGGAACAGGAACAATGCAGGATGTTCTCCACAGCAGTGGCACTTTCTGGAACCTTAGGGACAGACTGAACAGGTGACACATGACACCACAAAATTTACCAGCATAGGCCTTAAGAACTCAGGGACTGACTCCATCTGGTCCTGCAGCTTCATTTGTGTGTAGCCTCCACAGTTGTCTCCTTACCTGGTCTTCATTTATAGACAAATCATACTATTGGACAGAGGTGGATTCGTCACTGGCTATTTCAGTTGACATGTTAGGGATGCTATGGGGAGAGTGGTCATTGACGAAGGTGGACGTAGGAGGGAAAGTCTGTTAAAAATAGAATTAATAAAATAAAATGTATGCTTATTCAATCTGTGGGTGACCAGAGGTGATCTGCCTTAGAAATGGACCTACTGCCAAAACTAAATCTTAAGGTGGGCATTGGCACTTTTACGGGTGAGCAGTAGTTACTGTGAATTTCCAATATAAAAGCCAAAGTGGAGTTAACCAAAAACGGCAAAAAAAAGTACAGAGTACAGCCAGACAATAAACATATGAATGTTTTAAATAAAACAGAAGATGTTCAAATGAAATTTTATGTATTTACATGCAAAGCCATGGAAAAACTTTTAGATCAAGACAAGTTTTTAATTAGAATTTTGTTGTAAGTGAACAGAGCAAGGTAGAGAAGTATTGTGAGTAAAATGAGAAACAAAGTACACCAATGGGGTAACTTCTGTTACAATATTCTTTCCAGACAATACAGTGATCAGAAAAGGAACAAACCAGAAGCTAGACATGGAAGAGGAGTCTGGGATGGGTTAAAAGTTAAAAAGTAAAGAGAAGTCTGAAAAGTAGTTAGCAGAAATCAAATTCCAATGCAAGAACCATAGTCAGAGAAAAGGCCAGGGTCAAATACCATTAAAGCAAACCAGGACCAAAACATATCAAAGCCAGAGAGACATTACAAAAGTTGAAGTCAGAAACAACCTTAATTACAAAAATTCTTAAAGCTAACCTTCTTGAAAGGAACGTTTATCTATTGTTGACACCAAAGAGAGAGTTTTGGAGAAAGTAAGATAGCACGTTGGGCAGCATCTGACATAAGAAAAACAAACTGATTTTCGCCATGACACCATACATAATAATTCTGTAGCCATCAAGATTAACACAACACCAAACCACAAGGTGAAAATGGCATTGCCAACATAACATTTAAAACTCTAAGGGCAGCAGAACTGAACACAGATTAATTTATAAAGGAAAAAAAAACTCCAGAATCACTATAGCTGCATTTTGGAAGAGCTGGAATGGTTTGATTTTCTGGAAGCCTTCCCAAGAGAAGGTTGCAATTGACCAGTTGAAAAAATAAAATGAGCCTGAATAATTGGTTGTGTTTCAAAAGAGGTGAGGTATAGTCACGTATTGAGAATATTTTGCAAAAGAAATAAAAATACTGGGTCACTGAGGAAATGTTTTAACATAATAAAAAGGATTAATTCATGGACTCCATCCATGATCACACCCAGACTGTTGATCATAGTCGACGCCAGGTTTTTTAATTACTGCATGAAGGACAGTACTTAAGAAACTATCTGTGCTGAGGAAGTAGGATGCATTTGGGGTTAACTTTATTTGTTCATCCATGAGGAGATGTAGGGTGACATTTCTGGGATGTAAAATGGAAATGAAAGAAAAATCTGCATTATCGGGTACAAATAGTAGGAAAATCTATGAATAAAAATCAGACCACCTACATAAAGTAACTAATGAAGAAAGAGAAAAAGAAAGAGAAGAACACAGCACCAACCCTTGAGGAAGATGTGCATGCCAGTGATGGATTTTAAAGAATAAGACAGGAGGTTTAACCAGATATCCAGAAGGACTGGTTAAAAGTTTAGGACTTAAGCTGGTCCATTACAGAGTTTTCCATTCCAGTTATAAGGAGAGAAGTGATTGGCAAGGGTGGTTAGCTATTTCAAAACCAGAGAAATGGTTGTTTAAAACAAAATGAGTGTGTATCTACTTTAAGAGGAACTGAGCCTGAGAAAACTTTTTTTAAACTGAGTTTGGCAGCTTCTTACAAATGGATTTTTCAGAAACCCGACAAGAGGACATTTGAGCTTATCATCCAAAATAAAAGAGGACAGTTGTGTACTTTTGATTCCAATGCCTTTAACAGAAATGGCAGAAGGGAGTGGCCAGTAATTCTGAAAAGTACAGACATAAACTGAGAGAACGCTTCATGAGAATTGGTATCATGTGAGCCTTCTGAAAGTTGCATTTTGCATTTATTGTGATTTGATATTTAAGCTTCATAAAACTCCAAAAAAAAGCTTCCACCCCAGTTTTATGAGATCTTAATTTATTAAATAAAGGTACTTCCAATTACACTTCTGCAAATAGCTAAGGTATCCTATAGACAAATGTTTCCCTGCTACCAGAGAGGGATTCTCTAATCCCTTTAAAAGTTTTTATATTCTGTTAAAGTTTTCAATGTAAATTCATTAGGCTAAGCATACGTTTCAGATTAGGTCTCCATCCTGGAGTAATCTGACAGTGATGCCTCAATCCAAACACCTGCATTGTATTGAATCTACTGTATCTTCCTATTCTTACACAGAACTATATGACTGGAAGACCATCATCATTGGGCAGGCTGGTCTCCTCTTGATTTCCAGGTTTTGCCATGAGTGTGTTTTGCTTGTGAAATTGCCAGTCCAATCTTGCAAAGAGAGAAGAACACATTTTGAAGCAATCTGAGTTCCCTGTCTTTTCCTTTTGGGATTGTTTACACTGTTGCTAATCCAAAGAAGGTGGAAAGACATGTAACCCAGAAAAAATGCAATAGTTTCTAAGTTTGCTCTATACTACCAGTACAATATTCACTCAGATCATTCCATGATTACTAAACTACTGGAACTGCCCACTGTTTACATTAAGCACTAAAGCTTGAAGTCTTTGTCTTGTGCGCATCACACAAGCACCTGCGGAGAACATTTTATTTAGAATGTTGAATGAATCCAAACATTCTTAGCTTACTGGCAATCAATTTCTTGTAATAGTAAGTGGACATTGTCAGGAGGGCAGCATGGTAGCACAGTTGTAGCGCTGTTGCCTTGCAGTTAGGAGACCCGGGTTCACTTTCCGGGTCCTCCCTGCATGATGTTTGCTTGTTCTCCCCATGTCTGCGTGGGTTTCCTCCGGGTGCTTCAGTGTCCTCCCACAGGCTAGATGCATTGGCGATCCTGAAATTGTGGGTGTGTGCGTGTGCCCTGCAAGTGGGCTGGCACCCTGCCCGGGATTTGTTCCTGCCTTGCGCTCTGTGCTGGCTGGAATTGGCTCCAGCAGACCACCGTGACCGTGTGTTAGGATATAGCGGGTTGGAAAATGACTGACTGACATTGTTAGGAACAGGTGTCTGGAGAAGTGCTCCTTTTCGGTACAGTTTCATAATAAACTTTTCTGAAATAAAATGCTTGCTTCCTAGCGTCACTTCAAAATTATAATCAATTAACTGTTTACCCTTGTACCTCAGGTGAGCATAATAGCAAATTATCATAAATGTACATCTGGGGGTCCCTTGACAAGTTCAACTGAGGTAAGCACTACCACTCCGGGGTGAGAAGGGCACTATCACTAACAGTATCTTCTTTTTTCTCCACAACCTGAAGAAGATGTCCAGTGAGGGCCCGCATATCTGGCTGTGATGCCCAGAACAAGCCCCACCCCTTCTGATCATTTTACCATATAAAAAACCAACGATCCAGAAAGGTGATGTCTCAGAACCAAGCAGGACCTGAGTACAGTACGACTAGCAGAATGAAAGACACAGAGTTTGTGTCCTTCCTATTGTGCCGCACACACCTCACTTTTGCCTTATTTGTGATTGTTTATGTTTCAATTAAATGGGTTTTGCCAGGGTGATTGGTACCCCAAACATTTATCTCTGTTCCTTGCCGCCGTTCACAGTATTTTTACATGCGCAGCATACAGTCACCAGCTCTAATAGCCTAAGCAGAAATTCTTTAATAATCATTTTCATCCAGGCTTTGTGGGATTTAAATTTGGGAACACAATTCAACTAACTTAATAACCAAATGTATTCAAATTTCAACAAATTTTGTTTTGGGTTATTAGGAAATTTTACATTATTACCATGTTGATTAACGGGTGTCAACATTTTTTTGTACTGTTGCTACAAATGAATGAGCGGAGGTGTTTGACGCGTGAGTCATTTATGTGATAGGATGAATGTCAGAGCCATGCACTTCTAGGTTGTCTGAGGCTATGGATACAATTAAAAACTTATGGGGTCTTATTGTGCGTTCTTGAATACTGGTTAAGGAATATTCACTTTCCAGTTTCTCTGCTAGCAAAACACAAGTAAATCTAGTAGAAGAATAAAAGTGTTAATAAATGTCAGAAACCTGTTTGGGCATATCAGGAAACCAGATAAAGGTCTACTAAACAACAAAGACAAGAATGTACCAGGAGCAGGATGATGTAATGCCTCAAATGTATGATTAAGAGATCAGCAGATACCCTATAAACAATAAAACTGGACAGTCGTCACATGCGCGGAAATTTCAAAGGTAATCTCTAAACTGAGATATTGAAGAACAAGGGTATAATGGAGAAAGACTTTTATTTAGGCTGGTTGTGTTCTGTGCTAAACACCTCGTGTCTTTTAAACAATCAGAGTATGAAATGTATGCATTGATTGACACTGTGTGTAAATTCAATAACTTATAAAATTAACCTCTATTCTTTGTTTCTGTGACCATTTTGATCATGCTGTAGAAGAATGCTCCCTGTTCAAGCATTAGCTGAAGAGTAATAAATGACACAATGAATGGCTTTTCTCCCGCCTGATTACTGACCAAAAGGTTTTATAAGACTTGTCCTGTTTAGGGGATAAATTTCTTTTTCTAATTAAGATGTTGATTTCTCCCACAGTCCAAAGACATGCAGGTTAGGTGCATTGGCGATCCTAAATTGTCCCTAGTGTGTGCTTGGTGTGTGTGTGTGTGTGTGCGTGCCCTGTGGTGGGTTGGCATCCTGCCCGGGGTTTGTTTCCTGCCTTGTGCCCTGTGTTGGCTGGGATTGGCTCCAGCAGAACCCCGTGACCCTGTAGTTAGGATATAGCAGGTTGGATAATGGATGGATGGATGTTGTTGTTGTTGTTGATTTCAACTGCATTACCAGCACCAGTGATACAAAAATGTCAGCAATATAATGTTATAGAAAATCACATAAAATGAAGATCCATTAACCTTCTATTTTATCATACAATACAAGAAAAGAACAGTATTAAAAAGAACTTCAACATGAAATACTCAAAAGTGAAGGCAGAAACTTAAATGGAAAGTCATAAATTTCCAGTTCTTGTTCAGTGGACAAAGTGCTATATTGTATCACACATAAGTAATGGATTTGATTCATGGTACTGTTGAGGACTACTCCAAAATATTGAGATATGCAACTTCATGCACCCATTAAATTGCACCACAAACAATCAACCGGAGTGACACTTAAAGGGCTGTAGCCTTCAAACCCCAAGGTGGAAATGAAAGTCTATGCTGCATGTATGCATGCCTAGAACATTACAGGCTGATTCTTAAACTTTCTAGTGGAATGTCCTATGGACAGATGAATCCAAACTGGGACTATAAAAAATCCAACATGGCCTTTCCTCATGAGAGACTTGCATAAATATTTAGTTGCATCAGGAGATAAACAATTTGCCATTTTTGAAAGACATCTGAACTGTGTCCTGTATTTGAGAAATCTTGAGGAAAACATTTAACCATCTTTCTGTTAAATAGAGCAAAATATTAATCCAAAAAACACCAAAACAGATGTTCTGCTTTTTGCTGACTTGTGCTATCCACGTTTACATGTATTTGCTTTACTGAAGCTTTTATCCAAAGTGACTTACAAAAGAGGTAAATGTAATCGAGTAATATTAGGGTAGGGCCTGTTTTTTTCCTCAAGTGTATTAGGACAAAAAGTTGATTGTCAGAAGTGAACAGATATAACAACTAATAAATATTTGATCATAGATTACAATCAATAAAGCAGTTAAACTTAGTCTAATAACAAAATGACCAACAATATAAAATATCACAGAGTAAAGTTTTTTTTTTGCCACCACATGTCTAATAAATAATGTGTAAACCTTATTTCAAAAGTGTACTAATGAAATCGAAACTTAGTTCAGTAAACCACAGTTGAATAAGCCTCATTTTCCATTCAAAGCTCAGTTGGTTCCATGTGCACCAACTGAAAGCAGTCTTAGGCAATCCATGATTATGCACACACTTGTATGGTTTAAGCAGCCAATACAACCGATTGTCAATAACTTCGATCATAGTTTGGAAACCAAAGTGGAGAGTGCAATACCTGAAGATTGAGTACCTGTGACTTTAAGCATAAAATTGATGGGATGCATGTTGTATTATGGGACAGCTTGAAAAAGTTTAGCATTTTAATTGTCATAAAATACAAGAACATGTAATGGAGACAATGGTGGTCTTTTCAGCAGCAATCAAGAAATAAAAGATAATCTATAATAACACAAAAAAGCATAAATACCTCTGCTATAAAGAAAGTGAGAGAGGCTGAGTGCCAATCCATAACTGACCAGTGTGAAAATGCATTACAGTTATAAATTTGTGCTTTAATTAAATATTAATGTGATTATTCATATTTAAAAATAAAAGTTTATTTTGAATTGCCCAGTTTGATTGTAGAAGTACTGGTTTGTGAATGTCATATGTTGGCTTTAATCAAGAAAGTATTATGTGGTGTGGTACCCGGATGGAGGTGGTACCCAGCCGGGATGCCCAAAAAGACCGGAGAAGGGCTTGTGCCTCCTCCAGACCTCGAGGGGGCGACCGCCCCTGGGGGCCGTGGGTAAAGAGCTGGGAAGCTCGACCCTGTAGGGACCCGTGGTTACCGCCAGGGGGACCCCAATACCTGGAAGACCCTGGACCTCAGCACTTCTGCCACACCAGGAAGTGCTGGGGGGAAGAGGAACAGGGACACCCAGAGTGCTTCCGGGGAGACAGCCGGCACTTCCGCCACACTGGGGCGTGTTGGTGGGAGATTGCCAGGAACACACCTGGAGCACAACCAGGTGCTTATTTAAAGGGGCTGCCTCCCTTCAGAGGGAACAAGAATCGGGTGGAAGATTGGACAAGGTCTCTGGAGGAGGCAAGAGGTGGCCTGAAGAAGAGAAGAGAGAGAGAGAGAGAAGGCATTGAATTGGCCGGACTGAGGGGTATTATGGGGCTTGTTAGTACTGAAGTGTGAAAATAATGAAAAATAAACGGGTGCTGGGTGACATGAGTGTGTCTGCCTGTCTGTGTCCGGGGCAATGCTCACAGTGGCAATATGAATCGCATTTTTCAGCAATTAATAAGAACGCTAAATTACTTCAGAATTACTAGATTAGTACATACAGTATATACAAAGAAATACTGAATATTTAGCAAACCAAAAAGAAAGCTGCAGGTTCTGCCACTGGTGCAATGCTCTAATGTCACTCCCAATGAATGAGTCTGTCATCAACATAACAACCAATTGAACAATGTGATTAGTCAGTGTCATTGAAAACAGTTTCTTGCAACCCACTTTTGGGTTGTGCATTGCCCAATTGTGGGTCATGAGTGGGCGTTTCAAGTACTGCCAACCACCAAAGCAATCGACAGAGATGTGCAATATTTTTCCTCAACCCTAACCACACTCGTTTCATGAAGTGGGGTCCACGCATCCTATCGTGATCGTTTCAAGAGTGCATTCAATTGAGCATATGATGTTTAGGAAGCCTAAATAGCATTAGCTAGTGTCACTGATACAGTTTTGGATGAATGTATTTGACATAGACTCACTTACCACATTTCATTCTTTATGCATTGAATGTAAGCACAAACATCCATCCATCCATCCATTATCCAACCCGCTATATCCTAACTACAGGGTCATGGGGGGTCTTCTGGAGCCAGTCCCAGCCAACACAGGGCGCAAGGCAGGAAACAAACCCCGGGCACCGTGCCAGCTCACCGCAGGTAACCATCTGTGTTAAAATCATCATAATCAGACTTGACCATTTTTATAATGAGCATTTCTATTTCATTGGCATATCCTTAATTACAAAGCATTTTGTATTTTTAATGTCTTACTTGTGAAAAAAAAACAGAAAAACAATATGGAATTTTATAAATATAATAAAGAGATCAAGTCCATTAAATTATTGAGGTGTACAATACTGTCATGACATATCAAAAATGAGAAGGGGCTCTCTTTCTATTCATTATTGTGACTGGTGGATTATATGATCTTTGTAGTATATAAGGACAGCATCACCCTAGGGTTGATCCAAGAAAGTCATGAAGTATGGCATTTTTCTTGTGTAATACTATAAACGTCTGTTATGTTTGCAATATGTACATTTTACGAAAGTGTGTTCTTGTTAGTCCTAAAGTGTTTGTGGTGAGAGGGTGAGTGTCTGGCGGGATTGGTGGTTTGGAAATAAACGCCTTTCTGAGACAAACTGCACCTGTACCCTCTCGTATTGTATGCGACATTCTGGCGACCAGGATGGATGAATTTTCACTTCCACCACCTTTCCTCTTTCTTTTCCTGCCTGGAGAGCCTCTAGTGCCTTGGTCTCACTGTCTTTTGAAACTTACCTCCTGGCTCTTGATTTGCAAAATGTAAGTGATGCGTGCAAATGAGCATTGATCCTACACTGTCTGGGAACTGAGGGACAGTAAGTGTTTAAGACTTTGGGGAATGCAGCCACATACACAGCTGCTGTGACTCTCCTGGAGACGCACTTCTCCTGCTCGCAAAGTGTTAGTCTCCGCCGAATCCTATAGGCAGGCGAATTGGTTCACCAATACGTGGCCAACTTAAGGGGTTTAGCCAGTTAATGCAAGCTCGAAGACATGCAAGTTTGTTGGGGTCAAAGCTTAAAATAGCAGCCTGACATCCCGATCATACTGAATGTGGGATGTGGGTGGAGTTGTCGGTGTTTGAGGGGTGGAGTTTTGAATATAGAGGTAGTTAAGGTGTGGTTGGCTTTTATGTTTATGGTGTGGTGGGACTCTCCAGTTTTGGTATCTGTTAAGCTGAAACAAGCACATTAAAAAGAAAAATACAATAAAATCAGCCATTGAGCAGTCAAGCCTTGTGTGTCACTCCCTGCTGTAAATTAGGACAAGGGAACTCAGGGACAGGGGTTTACCCCAGAGCACGTTCCTCTGGCCCTGGAGCTTCACACCACTGGACACGAAGAAGGAGAAGCTCCCCTGCGTCACCCCGACCACGATCCGGAGACAGGCAGGAAAGGTAACAAGATGAATTTATTAGGGATCAATTGGCTGAGCCCACTAACAATCCAAAAGTCCGCGAAAAGCTCTTGCTAGAATCAGATGATTTAAGTCTATCACGGGCAATCCACATTGCATTTCAGATCGAGTCTGCCACGGAGTTCGCCACCAAACTCGACACATCTGCTTCCTCAACAGTGACAGGAGACGCGGCTCAAGCGCTGCAATGCACAGAAGAATCGGACAAATGCAACGAGGACCCCAGCGTGCAGCTTACTCGACCCAGCTTCCTCCAAGACCCCAACGTTTCTGCGGAAATTGTGGCGCTAAATCACACTCCACGAGAGCGCAGAGCTGCCCTGCCAGGGGTCAGATATGCCAGCGCTACAATAAAGTCAATCACGTCGCGAAAGTTTGCCGTTCCGCTCCGGCATTGTCAAAGTTTGTCATAATGTGACATCTAGGCATACATCTTTTTAAACCTGCACAGTAGAACTAGACAACGTACAGTATGCCTTCCGCTTTTGCTAGATACTGGGGAAACAGTGTCACTGTTAAATCTAAAGACTAAGAAGCATTTTTTCCCAGATCTCCAGCTATCTGCTCCAGTCACCACTCTTTGTGGCTATGCCAGCTCTATAGATAGACATTGTGGGTTCAGTTGAGCTGTCAGTACGCTATGGTTCTAAGTTCCTTCCTCATTCACATTCCATGTCTCCTGCCATGTTGCTAACCTCTTAGGCCTGGATCTTTTTAACAGCCTTGGTTTTACCTTTGTTGAGACTAGTGGATCTGTAATTCTTAATGTCTGCTCCCCTTGGCAACAGAAGTGGCCATCGCTTTTTGATGGACTTGGCTGTCTCTCTGCCTTTCATCACTAGCCTTTGCTAGATCCCACTGTGCCTCCTGTCATCCAGCCACCACACCGCATCCCACTGGCTTTTCGTGACGGGGTATCTGCTTAATTGCAACGCTTCCTAGAGGCAGGAATTATAGAACCTATTAATGCTGCCCCATGGATTTCCAATTTGGTTGTTGCAAAAAAAAAAGTCAGGGGAACTACGAATCTGTGTCTATCTAAGAGCAGTAAACAAGGCAGTCATTCCTGACAAATACCTTCTGCCAACATCAGAGGAGCTAACTACACAATTTTATAGATCTTGTTTCTTTACAAAGTTAGATCTCCGTCAAGGATATCTGCAGGTGCCACTCCACCCCAGCAGTCGAGACCTGACTGCATTTGTCACTCACATTGGGGTTTTCTGATATACTAGAATGCCATTTGGACTCAGTTCAGGCCCGAGCTGCTTTCAGAAGATAACCATCTTGGCAGGAATTCCAGGGGTTGTCATTTATCTTCATGACATAATTGTGCATGGTCCCACAAACTCTAACCCATGATGAGCGTCTCAAAAGAGTGTTTTCAGCTCTGGTCAGGCATAATCTCACTCTTAATGGTGATAAATGTGTGTTTTTCTGCATCTTCAATTGAATTTGTGGGTTTCCGACTGTCTGCAGATGGTTTAACCCCACTCCAGTCTAACACAAAGGCAATTCAGAGAATTCCAGAGCCCACATCAGTAGCACAGTTTGATTTATTTTTGGGTATGACTGCATACTATCTACATTTTCTGCCGCAATACTCCACTAATGCACCCTTTCGTTAACTTTTGAAGAAAGATACTCCCTGGGCATGGACTCCAGCCTGCACAGAGGTGTTTCAGTTACTAAAGGCTCAGCTTGTTTCATCGCCTGTGCTGGCACACTTTGACCTGAATAGTCCCACCTTAGTCACTTGTGATGCATCTGGTGCTGCTCTTGGGGCTGTACTGTCTCAGCTTCAGGAGGGGACTGAGAAACCTGTGGCATTTGCTTCTTGAGCTCTTAACCCAGATGAACAGAAATACTCTGTCAGTCAGTGAGGAGAAGCACTGACATGTATCTGGGCTTGTAAACGGTGGCACATGTATCTGTATGGCCATGCCTTTACACTCAGAACTGACCACCAAGCTCTCACTGCACTGCTTTCTATATCTGGTTCTGGTCACAGGCCACTAAGACTACACCGCTGGTCAGAGCGTCTCCAGCACTACAGTTTTAAATTCCAGTATACTCCCGGGTGCCACAATGTGGTGGCTGACCTACTGTCTCGGTTCTCAGCTCCTCCAGCCATGACTCCCTGCCCTGGTTCTGCTTAGCCTGAACTTGTTCAGCTTCTTCACACACCTCTAGAGGCCACGGTGTCACTCCAGGAGCTGCTGCAGGCTTCAGAGCAAGACCCTGTACTCACTCAGCTTCGTATTTTTATCAGGCAGGGGTGGCCTACTCAAGTATCGGCTGAGGTGACACCATTCCATCGTGTCAAGGATGAACTCACTTGCTGGAATGAAAGCTGTGTTGCTTGTGGTCTCTGCACAGTAGTTCCAAGTTCTCTCCAAGCATGTGTCGTGGCTATGGCATATGAGGGCCATTTGGGTGTTGTTCATGTTAAGCAACGATGTTGCAACCTTGTGTGGTGGCCAGGGATTGATGCTGATATTGAAGCTCTGTTCAAGGAATGCCCTGCTTGCCTTGCTAGCGGTAAAATGGGTCCTCCACCCACACCCCCATTACAGCCAGTTCAGTGGCCTGTTAAGCCTTTGGAGCCCATACAGCTAGACATCTGCAGCGAGTTACATGGCGTTCCACATCATCATTGTTTTCTTATTGTGGCATACGACCTACACACTAAGTGGCCAGAAGTAGCCTCAGTTGGATCAGTTACAACCATAACTGTGATTGAGTTTTTGGAGTCCATTTTTGCTCGCTGGGGGTTGCCAGTGGCTGTTTCAACAGATAATGGTCCACAATTTACTTCTGCTGAATTTACAAGCTTTTTGATGAGCAAAGGAATTCAACACCACCGCACAGTATTTTACCACCCCTCAGGCCAATGGGATGGGTAGAGCATCTAAATAAAACTTTAAAAAATGGCATTAGAGCAAATTTGGCAGATGGATGCACATTTCTTATGGTACTTCTCCAGACACTTCTTCACTACAGAGCTACACAGCACTCAACAACAGGCAGTTCACCTGCAGCTCTTATGATTGGTCGTGAACTTCAGCTTCTACTGAATCGTCTGCATGCCCAACCAGCTTTGCCCACTGCAATATATGCACACAACAATGTGTCCAAGAGCCAGAATAAAATGAAGCAACATTTTGACAGGTCACAGCGGGTAAAAATGCCAGACATAACTGTATCAGATTGGGTCAGGGTCTGGAGGCCACATTGAGAACATAAGTTGAAATCTTTTTGGTCTTCCCTTTAAAAGTAATAAGCCAACTAGGACCTGCCACATTTTGTCTTGCTGATGGTTCCCAATGGCATGCAAGCCGCCTCCGCAAGGTACCTGCACCACCAGTGCCGAGCTGTGTCTCTCTTCAGGTTTTACAGCAGAGTGGCTCAATTCAGCTGCAGGATCATCACTCCCTATGCAGACTGAGGATCCTGAGGTGTTGCAGCCTCTGACTGAAACCAACTCCAGACCTGAACGCATCAGAACTCGGCCAGCCAGATTCAAAGATTTTCTTACTGATTTTCACAGTTAAGCAGACTTTAGAATGACATTTGGGTTTTGGAAGAAGCAAACAAAAAAATGACTTCTGTACAATTTCAATTACTTCTGAAATTCAAGCGTTATGTTATGTTTCTCTGGGAGTCACTGTAGTTGGTGGGGCTGGGGGGAAATGTTATGTTTGCAATATGTACATTTTATTTTACGACAGTGTATTCTTATTGGCCGTAAAGTGTTTGGGGTGACAGGATGAGTGTCTGGCAGGATTGGTGGTTCGGAAATAAATGCTTTTCTGAGACAAACTGCACCTGTACGCTCTCGTATTGTATGCAACAACATCTTTGTCCCAATTTAGTGTTAAAGAATTGGTAAAATTAAAACTGATGCTTTTAAAACTTTTTTTTATTACTTTACCTTTTCCTTTGTCCCTCACTGACAAAAAACAGTAATGGTGCTGAATGGCATAATAATTTAAGGGTGATATATTATTAATTCTTGCTGTTTTTAATAAACGGAGCAGTTTTTAATATTTTAACACTTTGCAATGAAAATCAGATCAATTTAAATGATGGTGTAATTAAAAATGCAGCAACTATAAATATACAACAAAATCCTGCCACTGACGAAAAAGGTGGTAGCAAAAGACATAATTTAAATGTTGTTTATTTTCAATTAATAGTTTAGTGTATAATATTTTAACATTTTGTAATGAAAATTTAATATTAATTTAAATAATAATTCAGCAGTATTAGATATTCCAAAAGAAAACCTGGCACCTTTTACTTCTCATGGATGGTGAAATTCATGAACTTTCAATCTTCAACACTCTGCTTAACTTCATCTTTAGCTTGCTATTGACCAGGCTAAGACATAAAGATTCATTGCCTCGGTTACCAAGCATGACTTTCCCAAATCTGCTTTGGCTGAATCAAAGCAGGCTCAGCTAAACCCGCCATTTTGATGAAAGAGAGGCTTACTTGCTAAGCACCCTTTGTGGAATACCTCCTTGCTCTTCTCATGTTTATTCCGCAACAATAACTACATTTTTATACAGGGTGCAGAGTGTAACTCACATTTCTCAAATATTTAAATGAAATAACTTTCAAAATGTTCTGTATTTTCTCAGTGGGGATTCTGTTTATACAATGTTAGACTTTGAAAATCTGTTCATATTCGCTGTGAGAAATATGCAATGCTTGCCGAAATCACATTAAATAGGGCAATTTTTTTTTCACTTCCCTAAATGTTGGATTTCTGTTCTGCATTATAGAATGCTCAAGGATGGGCCTGTTGGCCAAGGCTGCACAGGTTTTGAATGATCTTTTTCTAAGAATCTGACAGTGTTATAGGAATAATAAACAATTTTCATATCACATGATGTTATTGTGTTTTGTCCATTGTTGCTTTATTTTTGATTTTTATGAATATTTTATGTGTACCTATGTACAATTATTTGGGCTCTTCAGCAGAAAGTGTGGTTAATAAAAAATAACATAACCAATCAAAATTTGGTAACATTATTAGATTGCTAATGCAACCCTCAATAGGATGTGCAGTGAAAACTACTATAACAAATAATGAATATTTTTGGAAGAATTATCTACCCCTGATATCTTGATATGATGAATCACTAATCTGACAGTGATATGGACACATAAGAGACAAGTGCAGTAAAAATATAATAAAGCAGGAATAAAACAATAACTATGCTTTTGATATCAATAACCATGTCTCTGATAACAATCTATATATATAATTCACTAAGGCAAGACAACCATGAAAAGCACGCCGGAAGGGGCGTGGATTCACTAAGCCGCCGACAAGTGAGACACCTATGGCGCACGCAGGAAGGAGCCACGCCCACCAACTCCATAACCATTGGATAAGACGACAACTCGCAGGGCCACGCCCACCAAGTCGGCCGTGAGGACACAGAAAAAGTGGCGTCATTTATATTCGTCTGTCGTGGAGGCCACATGCGGTGCAGGTCAGGTTAATGCCATGTTCATGTCATGCACCTCCGAGCTACGTTGACTGTTCATAGAGGCATGTTTCTCGCGGAGGTGAATCGCCATATGCAGCGTGTGAAATGGTTTGCGAGGGGTATCCCATGGGATCCTTAAAACATTCCTTTACAACAGAGATTAAAACACTATGAAGTAAGCAGTCTACGAGTTTTCGGTTACAACGCATGACCGCTTGCACCATAGCAAACTGTTTTACACACTACATACAGCAATTCGCATCCGCGACAAACATGCGTCTTCTTAGATGCTCCTGCAGGAACACGGAAGACGTTTTCCTGCCCACCAACACTCCTTTTTCACTGGCCCGGGTCTACCCTCGCTCTCAACGCATTCACACTGCCTACCCATGTGCCCTGACGCAAAAACTCACCGACCACCCAGTTAGCCCCTTTCGTCTGTGCAAGGAGTCCACATGCACGTCTAAGCCACGTTGACTTTTCATTATTCTTTTCGGTTTCGACACCAACCCGTCCACCATGAAAACCATGCGAAAGGAACAATGAAGCCCCGCCCACAAACTCTACCCCTCCTCCCACGTGCTCAGGAACGCACCTCAGACCACTGCCCGCCAAATCAAACAGCTCATCAAACACCTACTCACTCGCTTTCGTCTGTGCTGCAGTCCAAACCCACCTGTGAGCCACGTTGACTATTCTTTTGCCCTCCATGGCTACCGCTTCAAATGTATTTCATGGAAACAACACTTCTTTCAATGTTATAGAAATTCCTGCTTCAGGTAACTGTTTGTTTCTGTCAGTCGGGTTTTTTTGGAGAAATGTCATTGAGAAACTGTTGCTCATAGCAAACTGTTTTACACGCTACATACAGCAATTCGCATCCGACAAATATGCATCTTCTTAGATGCTCCTGCACTTTGTACACCCCCGGTGGTCGGGTGTCTTGGTGGATTATATGTAGAAAGGCAGCCAAAACCGCACAGAGCAATGAAAAGTCTTCGTGAGTCACAGGTAGGGTTACCACTTTTAATACAAACAAATAAGGGACGCATACTGCAGCGGGGGCCACATCCCTTGGGGGCCAAGACCACGGAACGTGCAATTTCATTCTCAAATACGGGACGATTCCGTATTTTAAACGACGGTGGCAACCCTAGCCTCACAGGTGCATCTGCACTGTACAAAGACGACAATGTCTCGAGTGACGAGTTTGAGGTGGGCACTTCAGCAGGCGGTGTATACTGAACGAGAAATCAGCAGACTAGCATGACGGAGGGAGCGGAGTGGATGTCGTCCTCCTCTCCTCCCGTTCCACTCTCAGACGATTGTGTGTTGGTTCGTTCCGTGCATTGGTTAAAACCCAATGAAGAAAGCAGTCTTTAAAAACCAATAAGCCCTGTGCCTCTGTTTCATTACCGTCTCACCTGATTCACCAATGCAGGCCCCGCAACAGGCGATCCGGCGTCATTCCCAAGTCTTTGGGTTCAGGGGAGTATGGTTACAAAGCTGAAACTTAAAGGAATTGACGGAAGGGCACCACCAGACGTGGAGCCTTTCGCTTCATTTGACTCAACATAGGAAACCTTACCCGGCCCGGACAAGGAGAGGATTGACAGCTCTTTCTCGATTCTGTGGGTGGTGGTGCATGGCAGTTCTTACTTAGTGGAGCGATTTGGATGCTTATTTCCAAAGCGAGCGAGACTCCGCCTGCTAAATAGTTACACGACCCAACAGCGGTCGGCGTCCAAATTCTTAGAGGGACAAGTGGCTTTCAGCCACGTGAGATTGAGCATTAACAGGTCTGTGATGCACTTGTATGTCCGGTACTGCACGGGCGCTACACTGAATGGATCAACGTGTGTCTACCCAGCGTGGGTAAGCCGTTGAACCGCATTTGTGATGCAGACCGTGGCTTGCAATTGTTCCCCACGAGCGAAATTCCCATGCGTGCGGGTCATACGCCGCACTGATTACGTTCCTGCCCTTTGTAAGGGTCGGGTGACTTGGTGGATTATATATAGAAAAGCACCCAGAACCGCAAAGAACAATGAAAAGTCAATGTGGAAACCGGCTGAGGCGGTGTTTGGAAAATTAACAGTCAACGTGACTCACAGGTGCGTGTGGACTGTACACAGACGAAAGCGACTCAGGTAGGGAGTTGGGGGCGGGCACATAAGCGGGCAGTGCGTACTGAGCGGCGCCGTTCAACCCCGTCCTTCGCTTTTGAAGGAGAAGGCGCACCTCCGGTTTTCAGTCACGGACAATTGCATGTTGCTTCGTAGCATGCATTGTTGCAATGTTACTTTTCTTGGTGGTTTATTAAATTACGGATTTTTCAAATGTTTATTTTTTCCTCTGTGCTTAAAAATCATTTAAAAAGCGGCCTGATTATGCGGCGTATGCTACGCCGCGGGTTGGCTAGTAATTATGTATTTGCATACTTGTGTGAAGAGGAGGCATCCTTAGGACTCCTATGAAGTGTGACAGAGAGGGGGCACTGTTGTTCCCTTGAACCCTCAGACCAGACGCCAGACACCAGATAAAAGTCCAATAATTGAATTTATTAACACAATAATGTGCACAAAGCACCCTCCACTCCACAATACTCATAAATTTATAAACAATACAATTCTCAATAATCAATCCTCCTCTCCTAGACGTGTTGTCACCCTGCCACCCGACTCAGCTCGCCCATCTGGGATCTCCCACAGTCCTTTATAGTTCATTACCCGGAAGTGCTTATGATCCCTCAGTCCATTTGATTATCCAGCACTTCCAGACCAGGTGAAAACTCCTTTTCTTCAACCCGGAAGTACGTCATTTCTTCTGTCCTTTTAACTGGGACGTACTTCTGGACTGTATGGAAAATAAACGTCTCTGTGGCTCCCTGCAGCGTCCCCTGGTGGCCCCGACACTATCCAGCAGGGCTGTGCATTAAAACTCCATAGTCCATGATGCCCTGCAGGAATTCGGGGCATCTCCATGTTGCAGGGTGGGCTCCCTCTGGCGACTTGGGGGTATTGGCCGGGATAAGCTGCCAACCATAGTCCACAGTACTCCCCCCCAGCGAAGAACAATGGTTCGAAGCGGCCAGCCCCGCGAGGGACATTTTCCTCCAGGAGGATCCATTGGTCGGGCCTTGGAAATGTTGTAAACACTCCTGTGAGAACCTAGGGGGAACATTGTAAAAGTAAGGCCTTTGATCCCCTGTCCTCCTATAACAACTTCGCCATACGTAGCCCGGCCGGCGGCATTCAGCTGCGCCGGCACGATCAGTTCTTCCCCCACCCACTCAGTCAAGGTTCCTGACTCCTTTGTAGGGCTCACAGTTACTTGGCACCCGCTATGGATTAATTGCGGGCCCATGTCACTCTGCATCCCTATTTCATTATATACGGTACCAGTAGAACTCACCTGTACCACCGAATCAGTCATGATGGGAGGCTCCCGACCCAATCGCCGTAGGTATTTGTCTACATTTTTTAAGGCCGTTTCGGCCATCGCTCCCAGTTCTCTGATGATCTTCTTTATTGTCATTAGCTTCTGTAAAAAACTACAAACAGGCTCAATTAGCTTCTCAAGTTCCTGCACGTCCACAATGTTATTTAATTCAGCCAGAGGCAGGCTCAATTCATCATTATTCCTAACTTCCGGCCAGGAGCCAATGAGCACGCCCAGACCTGTCACGTGCTCTGTTGGGCTGCACAGAGGCTTCTGGGATTTGAAGTTCTCCTTCTCAGAGGACCAGGTCACCATCTTTGGTAGACTGCGACCCACCTGTATTAATTTGTCAGCGGATCGATCAGTCATTTCCCGGCCCTCCTTACCTTTTTCTGGGGTGAGCGGCACTTTTCTCGCCTCCCCCTTCCCCTTCGGAAAGTCCAAGTCTGTCTTCTTGAGGGTGAAATTGAAAGCAGCAGGACGCAGACCTTCTCCTTCCCATAATTCATTGAGTCGAGTCACGTGTCCCTCGCCGGCACTCGACATGCGAAAGTCCTTTGTTTTTCTCATCGGCTCGAATAAGAGTGCACCACCGTCTTCGGGAGTTTCTCCTGCCTCCCACAGAGCCTCCGGATGACCTTCTCCAAGGTGTGTGCACGGTACAAAATGAGTTATTTTAAAGATGTTATCTATTATATTCCCGGCACATACCTCGTTGTAGTCGTCTCTCTCTGGAGGCTTCTCCCGACCCGTGTAGCCACTCTGAAGCTAATCCCGAGCGTTGGTTATGATGAGTGAGGCTCCTCCACTGGCGCTGTCACTCTACTTACCCTTCTTCTTCCCCATAATGAAATTGGTAGCAGGGTTGGTGGCGATTTTTTTGTTTTTTCTGCGTATCGTGACACTGCCTTCTTGGGGTTCCTTTGTCCACAGAAATTTGTTCAGGTATTCTGCCAAAATGATGGCCAGAGAATCCTGCCAACTACACCACTGTGACAGATAGGGGGCACTATCGTCCCCTTGAACCTTCAGACTAGATGCCAGACACCAGATAAAAGTCCAATAATTGAATTTATTAACACAATAATGTGCACAAAGCACCCTTCACTCCACAATACTCATAAATTTATAAACAATACAATTCTCAATAATCAATCCTCCTCTCCCAGACGCGGTGTCACCCTGCCACCCGACTCAGCTCGCCCGTATGGGATCTCCCACAGTCCTTTATAGTTCATGACCCGGAAGTGCTTCTGATCCCTCAGTCCATGTGATTATCCAGCACTTCCAGGTCAGGTGAAAACTCCTTTTCTTCAACCTGGAAGTACGTCATTTCTTCTGTCCATGTGACTGGGATGTACTTCCAGACTGTATGGAAAATAAATGTCCCTGTGCCTCCCTGCAGCGTCCCCTGGCGGCCCTGACGTTATCCAGAAGGGCTGTGCATTAAAACTCCATAGTCCATGATGTCCTGCTGGAATTTGGGGCATACCCACATTGCAGAGAGGGCTCCCTCTGGCGGCTTTGGGGTATTGGCCGGGATAAGCTGCTGGCCATAGTCCACAACAGGTAAGCAATACTACCACCAGAACAAGAGGGTATGCTCATTTCAGCATTGGCCATAGGACAAATTACCTCAATTCCGGTTCTCCATGATTAGACCAGCACTTTAAAACCACCAGGCAATAGAAGAAGGGCAGTCAATTTTATGCTGGAATATCTAGAAGCTTTGTGTTCTTTTACGTTTGAACCACTTTTCATTCTTTTTGCCATTTACAGGCGTCTGGCATTAACAATGGGGCAATTGGTTCTCCAAAACTTTGTCTGAATCATTATCATAATAATTGTCTGCAATATATATTAATCAACTAGGAAAACCTATCATAGGCAATATGTAGCATGAACAACCACACAAAGGCGAAATTTCTAAATGTACTGGTCGATCGTTTGAAACCCAAGGTACTAGAACAAAAGGCTTAACCATGTAAGGCAAATTAATTGATGCAAAGCAGTGTCTTGTGGTCTCAGAGCTTATCAATAATTATTTTGGAAACTGAGTATATACAGTAAACATTCCCAGAATCTCAAGACTCTGCATTATATTCCTGAATACATTCTTACAATGCCACCCTCTAAGTAAATAGGTACAACCCTTATTTGATTTTGGAGATTATTGTAAAAATTAGTCCTTGGTGTAGAGTATGTTCCTATAAAACTCATACATCTACCCAGTATTAACTAGATTGCATCAGATTGTTCTTATATAAATTGAAGATCATGTTTGAAATAAAGCGGTTCTCAATTAGACTTGCCTCCAGACTCCCACTAATTGTTGTGAGTGCTGCCCTGCATCTGCACTTGTTTTGACTGTATAGAAAAGTATTTTAATATACAGTATGAGTTTAAATTATGTTTCTTTGTTTGAGAAAGTTTCAAATTTTAATTTTTTTAATTTTAAAGCTGGGTAGACAATGGTTTCTGTGAGATTCTGCCTATTGTTTGGTATTGTTCCTAATACGAGCTGATAAATTGCATTGTGAGTATACCCTATAATGGCTTGATGTCCCATCTTAGTGGGGGATCTAACCTTTGAATAATAATCCAGGGATAGACCCAGCATTTCTGTAATTATTTAATAAAATAACCAGGGTTCAGAAAAGGGTACATGGATGCTTTTCTTGTACACATTTTGAATTATATTTAGCCCCATTTAATTAGTGGATTGATGCTTACTTTGATCATTAATTGATTTATTACTCAGTTTTAAGTGGCTTTGTTGTCTCCTTTTGCTAATGACTAAACTGTTCAACAGCTGCATTTTTGAGACTGGGATCCAAGAATTTCATCTTTCAGTTCCAGGCTGCATCTACTCACCGTGTCCCAAGATATTTGGAAGACTGGCAATTGCTTGGCAGTGCTCCCACCTACCAGATCTTGGCTGGTATCAAGATATCACAGAACAAGCTGTTCTATAACATTGAATAATGCTTTTAGTGAAGTAAAGTGAGATGCTACAAATTACATGAGATTATTTAAAGTATTGCACATTGTTAAAAATATTTTATGGTAGCGATGTTTGAAACAGAATGTTACTGTATATAACTTGGATCTTTTTCATGTTTGAAGTTTTGATACTGTGCTGTGATACTAATGCACTAGCAAATTGACATTTTGGCTATTATACTGAAATGAAACATGACAAAATGTGAACTCTGAATCATTACGTAAATCACCCTTAATAGTTGTTCAGTTTGCCTTCAACAATTTGTAAATTTGGTTCATAAACTAATGTAAAGCAAGCATGGATCAGTGCCTGGTAAACCATATTTTAAAATGCAAGAACGGCACAATACTTTTAAAACTTCTAAAAAATGCTTCATTTAAGAACAAATTAATATATACCATAACTAGCATGATCCTGTGGCTGTGCCCACATAGTAATGAAACAGGACAAACTTTAAAAATCAATAGATGTTGGCACTATATCTGATCGTGTTCAGCTCTAACTGGAAAGCGTTCCCTGCGTGGGGAGAAAAACACATGGCCATAATATCTCTGGCAATCAGCAGCTACCCTCTAAAACACATGGAGCTCTGATCTCCCTCTCAAAAATGTCAAACGTTACTCCTTAACAAACTGTAGATGATGATGTCTGTTGAACAAACAGGTATCGCTACCTAAGCAGAAGCAAGATGCTCTCCATCACGTGGCAAGACGTAGATTAACTCAAACAGAGGCTGGCGAGTGAATGAGGAAGGCCCTGCCCCCCCGCTCTTGGCCCACAGCCACTCTCTTGGATTTGCATAAATACACACACCTACTTAGTGCGATGAGAGAAGTCGCAAACTCAAACAAAACGTTCAAGTAAATTATAGAAAACTATGAGGGGCCAAACAGGCCATAAATCATATATTTCTGTGTGTAATCTATTGGTTTACGTGTGAACACTATTGGTTTATGAATATTTACTATCGGTTTGCGTGCATACTTAATTGGTCTGCCTGCGTACAATACTGGTTTCATTCATATGAACTATATTGGTTTGTGTCCGTATATTATCGGTTTGCGCGTGAACTACATCCGTTTGTACGTGCATATCACTGGTTTGCATATTAACTATATTGATTTGCGTGTGTATATCACTGGTTCCAGTACTTTTGTTATTGGTTTGTGAGTGAACTGCATTGATCTTCTGTTGAATGTTATTGGTTTGCGTATAAACTATATATATTGGCTTGCGTTCTGTGACGGTCTAACAATGGATTTGCGTATGCACTATATTGGTTTCATGCAAGTCTTATACTGGTTTCATGTGGGTAACCTGTCGATTTTGCGCTTGAACTCTATTGGTTGTATGTGTGCACTATGTCGGTTTCGCGTATGAAACATATTGGTTATGCGTGCGCAACCTATCACAACTCTGTGTATGAACTATATCGGTTCTGCGTGTGAACTATATTGGTTACTCACGTGATCTTCAGAGGAAATGGGCGGGGCAAGAAACAGAAACTCAAGGGCCGGTAGAATCATGGAGTGTAAAGACAAGTGGCTAGGAGACGCATCTGCGTTTAAATGGCACTATATATTTTTTCCGCACAATACGTTTGCGAAAGGACTTGGTGGTAATTATTGCTATTTAACAAAATCTACCATTGAGTCCGTAATGAACACAAGGCTGAAGTTAGGTATGTATTCGGCCGTCTTCTTATTCGGTCCCATCTACATGCTTGCAACCCGCAGCTGTACTTGTTCACACAGTATTTGCAAACCTGTTACTTATTCTAAAGGCAAAATATTCAACATTTACGATTGACGTCTTTATGCAACATAACATTTAGTTACTACTAGTTTGATTTATTATGCCCAGCGACCCCGCACCGCACAGACAGGTGAAGTGACTTGCTCAGGGTCACACAGTGTCAGTCCCAGGACTTGAACCCACGAACAAAGGGTTGAAAGTGCAAAGCCCTAACCGCAATTCTTGCACATCTATAACGTGTATATTAATTGACTAAACGTGTCAATTCTTTGAAAAGCTAAACATTTAACATTTAGGACCTGCATGGGTCAGTTACATAATATTGGGCCACCTTACCTTTCACAGTTTTGTGAAAAGACAGATACGTTTTTTTAAGATTCAGAGGAGGTTTTCTCTGCCCAGTGCGAGTATCAGGGTGAAACAAAGTATCCCCATATTAATATCAGATAAATGGAATTTACTGTGATATTTAATGGGTACCGTAAAGTGTTAAATGACGTTGGGCCACCTTAATTTTCATAGTTTTGTGACATTGGCATATATAAACTTGTCCAGGACAGATTCATTTGTTAAATTAGAGTTTAACAATTTTGACCCGTGCAGGGCCAAAATGTGGAATATTTATTTTTTCAAATAATTGATCAGTCTGTAATGATGCCGATTAATGTACACACTGTAGAATATTTTGCCTTGCTGTTATAATAGAATAAGAAGCTGCTTTGCAAAAGCTGTGTGAATAAGTAGCTGAACTGCGTACCTAACTTCAGCCCTGTGATCATTCCAGAATTAAGGGAAAATACTGATAAAAAGAATTACCACCAAGCCCTTTCACAAACATACAGTGACGTGCAAAAGTATTCAATCGCTTTAAAAGTCATCCTGATTTTCTGCATGACAAAAGTTTTGTCCACATATTTATCCATTTGGTATTTTTAAAGTGAACTCTTGTGCTGTAACAAAATGTTATCAAACTCCAAATAACTAAAGAAAAACTCCAAAGTGATTGTTTGCCTAAGTATTCAAGCCCAATATATTCATACTTTGTCAAGAACCTTTTTGCTGCAGTAACAGCCTTCATTCTTTTGGGGTATGTAAATATGCCCCAGTTCTGCACATTGTTCAGGTGTGATTCTTCCCTATTCTTCTTGGCATGATTTTTAAGTACCCTCTATGTTGGTGGGATGGTCTCTTGGTACAGCAGTTTTCAAACATATCCCCAGATTCAAAACAGGGTTAAGATCAGGCCTTTGACTTGGCCACTCCGAAATATTCACCTGTCTGTTTTTGAGCCATCCCAGTGTCACTTTGGTCTAATGCTTAGGGTCATTGTCATCTTGAAAGATGAATCTTCTCCCGAGCTTTAAATTCATAGCAGACTGGAACGAGTTCTCCTGCAATATTGTGTGGTATTTGGGCCCATTTATTGTCCCTTCAACTCTGACAAGATTCTTAGTCCCAGCACATAAAAAACATCCCCATAGCAAGATGTTGCCACCACCATATTCCACTGTAGGTCTGGTGTTTCTTGTGGCATGGGCAGTGTTTGTTTTACACCACACATTCTGTACCTCTTTGAAGTCTGAGAAAAAATTTCTATTTTGGTTTCATTTGACCATAAACCCTTCTCCCCACATTTAACTGGAAAAACGCCATATGTGCTTTTATGTGGACCATCTTAAGGAATGGCTTCTTTCTTGCCACCTTCCTGTAGAGGCCTGTTTAATGGAGAGCTCTTGAAATTTTGGACCTGTGCACCTTCACTCCAGTTTCAGCCAAAAAGCATTGCAAACATCTGAGAGTGATGTTTGGATTTCTAGTCTCCTCTCTCCAGTTGATGTCTAACTCTGATGTTCAGTCTTGAGGGACAGCCTGCTCCAGTAAGAGTCTGGGTGCTGTGATGAACCTTCCACTTTCTGATGATGGATCCAGCAGTGCGCAATGGGACATTCAAACTCTTGATATTTTTATAGTCCTTTCTTGCTACCTTGTGCATTTCAATAACTTTGTTTCTCACATCAGCAGAATGCTCCTCTCTCTTCATTTTTTCAGTGACTGTCCACCAAAGACTACGGCCCCTATGAAGGGGGCTTTTTATATCCAGAGAGAAAGTAGCACCTCATTATGTTTAATATGACTGTCAAATGTCTGCCACCTTTGTAATTAATTTGTCATTGGTGTAAACCTGGAGCTTCCAAAGCACAGAGGTTTAAACACTTATGTAAACACTAACTTTGGCAATTTTCTTCTTCAATTAAATGTCTACATAAAATAGTTTATTTTGACTTTGGAAATGTTTTATTACAGCATAAGAAAAAATATGGAATGAATAAATATGTATACAAATATTTTGTCTTGCATAAAATTATGACAACTTTCAAGGGCATTGAGTACTTTTGTACGTCACAGTATGTTTGCGAAAGGGTTTGGTGGTGATTATTTTTAAGTTAGGTGCACATTCAGCTGCCTTTTTATTCACTTCTAGCTACATCCAGTATAAGCTTGCAGTCAGCTACTTATTCACAAACCAGCTTCTTCTTCTATTAACAGCAAGGCAAAATATTCTACAGTGTGTACATTAACTCGCAAACTAATCCATTATTTGAAAAAATAAATATTCCAGATTTTCAACCAAAACTTGAACAGGTTGAAAATGTTAAACTCAACTTTAACAATGGAATCTGTCCTGGACAAGTTTATATTATGCCAATTAATATACACATTGTAGATGTGCAAGTATTGTGGTGTAGTGTTTAAGACTGCACTTTTAAACTGAGTTCGTGGGTTCAAGTCCTGATAATGACACTATGTGACCATAAACAAGTCACTTCAAATGTCTGTGCGGCGCGGGGGGCACTGGGCGAATGTAACCAGTAGTATCTAAATGTTGTATGTTGGATAAAGGCATTAGTAAATGTAGAATATTTAGCCTTCAGAATGAATAACTGGTTTCAAAAGTTGTGTGAAAAAGTACTGTGGCTGGGTGCGAGCAAACATGATCCTGGAAGCAAATAAGAAGACGGCCCAATACGTACCTAACTTCAGCCTTGTGTTCATTACAGACTCAATGGTAGATTCTGTTAAATAGTAATAATTAGCAGCAAGTCCTTTCGCAAACGTATTGTGCGGAAAAAAATATATAGTGCCATTTAAACGCAGATGCATCTCCTAGCCACTTGTCTTTACACTCCATGACTCTGCCGGCCCTTGAGTTCCTGTTTCTTGCCCCGCCCATTTCCTCTGAAGATCACGTGAACAACCAATATAGTTCACACGCAGAACCGATATAGTTCATACACAGAGTTGTGATAGGTGCGCATAACCAATATGTTTCATACGCGAAACCGACATAGTGCACACATACAACCAATAGAGTTCAAGCGCAAAATCGACAGGTTACCCACATGAAACCAGTATAAGACGGGCATGGAACCAATATAGTGGATACGCAAATCCATTGTTAGACTGTCACAGAACACAAGCTAATATATTTCATACGCAAACCGATAACATGCAAGCGTAAACCAATGCAGTTCACGCACAAACCAATAACAAATGTACTGGAACCAATGATATACACACGCAAATCAATATAGTTTATATGCAAACCAGTGGTATGCACGTACAAACGGATATAGTTCACGCACAAACCGATAATATACGGACACAAACCAGTATAGTTCATAAGAATGAAACCAGTATTGTACGCATGCAAACCAATTAAGTATGCATGCAAACCGATAGTAAATATTCATAAACCAATAGTGTTCACACATAAACCAATAGATTACACACAGAAATATATGATATATGGCCTGTTTGGCCCCTCATAGTGAACGTTATGTAATTCTCTCGTGAAAAGCAGACTGACATACAGACAGAACGTGCTTGGACCATGAAATTTTTAAAATCATATCTTAGCGAGCACCAATGGGCCAAACGTAACCTACATTCCAAATTTCAAGCCCCAAGTCCTCATGGTTTGGGAGCTTTCATGATGAGTGAGTCAGTGGTATCTGGCTTTTATATACAGTATATACAGTAGATTGTGAAAAAATAACTTTCATTTAAAAAATACCAAACTTATCCTTTCATGGGACTGAGATTGAATACAGACATGTTCACCACATGTGTGTAGTTTGCTCATTTTCTCCTAGTCTATTTGAGTTTTTCTCCACATCCAATGAACATATGCACTAGTTCAAATTGTCTCACTATAAGTGAGAGTTGGTGTGTGTATGACTGGACTCTGCAACTGACTGGTTCCTGCAGTTCCTACCTTGTATCCAATAGTACCAGGAAAGAATTTAGGTCCCAATGACACTTAAATGGAGTGTTTTGAAAATAGATGGCTGAAAAATATGGGTAGAATCTCCAAAATGATCACAAATGTCACTAGAGGAAGACTACACATGGTTCAGGAGTGTCAGGCAAAGCTTAGTACTGGATGGAGAGTCTGTGTTTAAAAATATGATGTCCTCCAGGCAGATTTCAATTTATGTGGCATCACCCAGTGATCAGGGAATATACTGTAACTGTACTGGGAGTGCCGACAATTTATTATTCATGTTCAGACACCCACCTACAGTTCAGTACAGACCACGAACAGAGGCAGAAGGAAAATAATCCACACATTTGAATTTGTGGACAAAGTTATTCAAAGGTAGTTCAGAATGGATCATAACACAATTTAGTCTTAGATTCTCTCAGAAATAAGAATGAAAGAAAAAGCATTTTTCTCTGTTTTAACAAATGTTCTTATCTATTAAATGAGAGGTGCAAATATTTTATCTATATGTATAAATTGTATAAACTATGGGTGAGCAACTTAGAGTGAGGGCAGACTAAATAAATTACTAAATGCATACAGAGTAAAGCATTTTATACAAAGTGCTCTGAGGCCATCTAGTGATAAACAAAAAAATTATATTTAAACACTTGGGAACAATTTATAATAACTTGATAATAGTCATTAACTAACACTATATAATGCTTTTTTAAATGTTTTCAAAATCCTTTTTTATTAGTTGTGGATATTTTTGCAGTATAAAAGATACAGTATAATCAGTTATAATAAATATAATAAGTTGAGTTAAACTATTCACATATTGTAAAGGTTTATAACGATGTATTAATGATAGTTGTTATAAAATTGTTACCAAAAATGTTAATTTCTGAATATATGCCCCACTAGATGTTGTTTGAAGTTACAGACCAATAGCAACAGGATCAAAATGGGAATGAGTCTTAAATAAGATGTCAGAACAACTGCAAAATTCAAATTTAAGTTAAGTGGGCTTTATTGTCCTTTCATCCATATACAAAACTGCAGCATGCAGTGGTACAAATTAACATTCCCCAAGACCTCAGTGTAACATATACATACACAGAGGACAAATGCTAGACAGGTAAAGAACTATATACTACATTATACTAAGGTAGATAACAGGTGATGAATATACTGTATAGTAATAAATTGGAATTGATAGTCACAAATAAATAAGCAATAATACCAAGTAATAATCCAAAACAGTAGTAACAAATGTACTGCATATAAATAAGGGGACGGGGGCAGCACAGAGTTCAATGCGTGGTCAGCCAAGGGGTACAACCTGCTGCAGAACACCCTGACAGAACTCGTGTGGATGCTACCTTCTGCCAGATGGAAGATGACAAAGAGATTGTAGGAGGGGTGGGAGTGGTCCTCCACAATGCTGTAAGGCTTTGTAATCGCTTATTTTAAATGTCTTTAATGGAAGGTAGAGAGGCTTCCAATGATCTTTTCAGCTGTGTGAATTATCCAATAATAAGATTGTACAGTCAGACACTGTAGCTCTAAAACTAACGGTTTAGAACCCTCTAATTGGCGCCCCAATAAACTATGGTGTGAATTGCGGGGAAGGCAGACTTGGCTTCTTCAGTCACCAACATGAAGTGGAGACTCTGCTGCGCATTCTTGGCTATGGAGGTGGTGTTCATTGACCAAGTAAGGTGACATAAACGGAGCACATTGAGGAATTTGGTGTTCCTGACCAATTCCACAGCAGAACCTATGATGTACAAAGAGGTGTAGATAGCATGGGCCTTTCTGAAGTCAACAATCATCTCTTTCATCATGTCTAATTAATAATGAGACTAATTACTGCAGTTGTACCAGTCTGACAATCATCAAATCTCCATTCTGTAAGCTGAGTCATCCCCATTGCAGATAAGACCCATCACCCTTGTGTCATCAGAATACTTAATGATGGTGTTGGAGCTGTGCACAGCCATACAGTTGTGGGACAGTAGAGTGAACAGAAGATGGCTGAGTTCACAGCCATGAGGGGTGCGAGTACTCAACGTGATGGTGCTGGAGGTGATGTTTCTGTCTCAGACTGTCTGTTGCATAGGGAAGAGTTGTAGTCTAGCAGACTCAACTGCCCTCTGATCTTTTGAGGGTTGATGATGTTGAATTCTGAACTGAAGTCTATGGACAGCATTTGAACATATGTGTCTCCTTTGTGCAGATGGGACAGAGACAGTTGAAGAGCCGATCATGTAATAACTTAACCAATAATTCCAGAAGCAAGCAGTGTGAAAAAAAAACTATGGAGGAAAAAACCATCAGAGCGCCAACAGAACAGCACTAATGATTTGAACAGGAAGTCAAACTAAACAGTAGAAATGAAAACAAATACTATGTTAGAACTGCTGAATTAAATCTCCAGGGGAAATGTTTTAAAACCCAGCTTCTGGGAAAGAGTTCAGTCCCTTCATTTCTTGATAAATTTCAGTCAGGTTTCAGAACAAATCACAGCACAGAAACTGCACTCGTTAAAGTAGTAAATGACTTGCGGGTAAATGCAGACAGAGGCCATTTATCTGTTATAATCCTCTTAGATCTGAGTGCCGCATTTGACACCATTGATCACAATATTTTTAGAAATCGCCTTAGTTAATGGGTGGGCCTCTCTGGCAGTGTCTTCAATTGGTTTGAATCCTACCTGGCAGGGAGAAAATTCTCTGTGAGTTGTGGTAATTACATCTCAAAGACACATGATATTCTATATGGTGTTCCACAAGGCTCAATCCTGCGTCCGCTGCTCTTCTCAATCTACATGCTTCCGTTAGGTCAGATTATCTCAGGGCACAACGTGAGTGATGACACACAGCTGTACTTATCAATAGCACCTGATGACCCCGACTCCCTCGACTCACTAACACAATGTCTTACTGGTATTTCTGAATGGTTGAATAGTAATTTTCTCAAGCTAAATACAGAGAAAACTGAAATTTTAGTAATTGGCAATAATGAATACAATGAGGTTATCAGAAATAAACTTGATGCATTAGGATTAAAAGTTAAGACGGAAGTAAAAAACTTAGGGGTAACTGTTGACTGTAATCTGAATTTTAAATCGCATATTCATCAGACCACTAGGACAGCATTTTATCACTTAAGAAACATAGCAAAAGTTAGACCTCTTATATCACTGAAAGATGCTGAGAAATTAATTCACGCTTTTGCTTTCAGTCGACTAGATTAGTGTAACGCACTCCTCTCAGGACTACCCAAAAAAGACATAAATCACTTGCAACGAGTGCAGAATGCAGCTGCTAGAATCCTAACTAGGAAAAGAAAATCTGAACATATCTCTCCAGTTTTGATGTCACTACACTGGTTACCTGTATCATTCAGGATTGACTTTAAAATTCTGCTTATGGTTTATAAAGCCTTAAATAATCTCGCTCCATCTTATATATCGGAATGCCTGACACGTTATATTCCAAATCGTAACCTTAGATCCTCAAATGAGTGTCTCCTTACAATTCCAAAAGCTAAACTTAAAAGAAGTGGTGAGGCGGCCTTCTGCTGTTATGCACCTAAAATCTGGAATAGCCTGCCAATAGGAATTTGCCAGGCAAATACAGTAGAGCAGTTTAAAACACTGCTGAAAACACATTACTTTAAAATGGCTTTCTCCTAACTTCACTTTAACTTAATTTGGATACTCTGTATGTTCAATTCTTCATAATAACTATTCATAGTGGCTCCAAAATCCGTACTGACCCCAACTCTCTCTTCTGTTTCTTTTTCCGGTTTCCTTGTGGTGGCAGCCTGCGCCACCTCCACCTACTCAAAGCTTCATGATGCTCCAACAATGATGGATGGATTAAAAGGCAGAAGTCTACGTGACCATCATCATCATCAAGTCCTTCCGTGAGAACCCTAAATCCAAAGAGAACGGTTTCATTTATGTTAGGTAGAATGCCCAGAGGGGACTGGGCAGTCTAATGGTCTGGAATCCCTACAGATTTTATTTTTTTCTCCAGCCGTCTGGAGTTTTTTTTTTTGTTTGTTTTTTATGTCCACCCTGGCCATCGGACCTTACTTATTTTATGTTAATTAATGTTGACTTATTTTTTTTTTTTATTGTGTCTTCTATTTTTCTATTCTTCATTTTGTAAAGCACTTTGAGCTACATTGTTTTGTATGAAAATGTACTATATGAATAAATGTTGTTGTTGTTGTCCCCTAACCTGGATTAAGTAGGTTGGTAATGAATGAAATATGGTACTAGCAGAGAGGTGGTGCAGTTACTATTGTTGCTGCCTTATATCTTCAGAGTCTTGGGTTCACATCCAGCTTGTGCTCAGTTTACTTGTTCTTTGTGTGCCTGTGTGCGTGTACTTCAGTTTCCTAGCACATCCTAAAAACGTGACAGCCAGTCTGATTTGTCACTCTATACTGACCTAACATTGAGATTGACATGTCCAAAATTAGCTTCTGTTGTATGTCTTGGGCAATGCATTAATGAAAATGTTTGTAACAACCAGGGCATGCATGGCAGTGAATAATTTTCATATTTCTTTCTCACTTTGAAATTTTATTTTAATATAAGTTCGGTTATACAATTTCCACAGAATTTAAAACTAAATACTACAATTGTCACATGTATTGAGCAAATTACTGTCCTATCCTGAAGTTAGGCTGAAGCACTCAAAAATTCATAGACTACCATTTATTCTTGCAGTACATTGTCCATCACTGAATACAATATATACATGAATTTCAGTTCTTGGACATCCTTCTAATTTTGTCTTGTTTTTCCAAGTGTATTTTTTTGTGATGGATGATAAAAACAGCTTCAGTGAAAAGGCATTAGCTGCATTTTATAGAGGATCCAACAGCCAGAGATCTTGTTCAATTTACAAGTGTCAGTCTTTTTAATATTTAAATGTCAAGGTCACAGGGCACAGTTTCAGCATCAACAAAAATGGAACTGCTTCCGTGACAGACTCCAGGCAACTGGCTCTTTAAACCTGAGATTCTTTGTCTGGCTAAATGTATGACAGTTCATCCCAGATCAAGATGCCTCTTATTTTCCTTTTTGAGAATAATCAATCCATTTTGTCATATCTACTTATCACTGAACTTTTCAACTCCAAACTTTACTTTTCTGTCTTGGCAGGATTAAAGGAATTATATAAGAGTTAGCATTGGATGTCTTTGGCTTTATTTAAAAACTTTATTGTGTTTGCATTACACAGGAACAAAACATCTAATTTACTATGTGTGTATATTGCTACCTCTGAAATTAGACCAAAATAATAATTACAAAAATTGTCTGGTTATAATCTTGCCTAATGTGAATTTTGTGTGAATTACCCCTTGGGGATTAATAAAGTATCTATCTATCTATCTATCTATCTATCTATCTATCTATCTATCTATCTATCTATCTATCTATCTATCTATCTATCTATCTATAACCATGGTTTCCAGTGAAGCTGAAAGCAGGAAGCTATGCAGTGTGTTGTAACAAATTTTTAGCCTAACAATATTTTTTCAGTTTATTTAGTAGTTTCAAATGCTTATTCCCTATAATACTATCATATTTTCATTGAAAAAAATAATAGTATGATGTCCATTCTGAAATTACCCCAATGCCACATAAGCAATAAATGATTTAAAGTCAAACTGTTTCTTAGGAAAAAAAATGAAAATTTGTAGCAGGCAAGAGTCAAAAGCAAGAGGCAAGAGCGGTGGTAGACCAACATTTTAGAGACCTGAAGCTTGAACTGTTATGGGGGACCTTTCATAACCAGCAGTGAGGTCTTGTTAACCACCATTATCCTCTTCAGGACAGAGCACCGCATTTTTAATTTTTAACCACCGCATCTCAGATTTTGATTAAAATTGTTGTACTGGCTTATCTGACACATCACTGGTGTGAGTAAAAAATCTTATGCTGTACAGTTTTGGAGTTATGCAGGGATGGAAACTAGAGAAACGTTATATACATGCATGATGCCTAGTGGAATGATGAAATAAAATGTAGAAAAAAACCACAGACCACTCAATCTTTTGTTTTTTACACCTATTAGAATAAATACTACAGGAAGCACATTTTTTTAAAAAACAAACAAACTATTTTTCTGTTTTTTCTAGCAACATATTCATGAACAGTTTTGACATATGAGAGATTGCTTGCAATGTTATTTTTAGGGACAATGTGCATGATGAATTTAAGTGCTCTTCAATCATGGTAGGCTGAAAAATTCCTTTCCTTCACACCTTGTGATAAGCATAAATTGTAATAAAAAATGATCATTTCTGCTCAAAAATGTTAATAGTTTTTAAATTATTTTTAATTGTTCTATATTAAATATATTTAGAATGAAGCATCCTCAATTTGATTGCTTTTTCATTTACAATTTATCTACATGATACTTTAATAACCTTTTAATTTTTATTTTAACAATACATTTGTATTGAATTACACTTGTCACACATGTGTGCATGGGAGGCAGTTAAAGGGCTCAAAAGAAGGTAATTCTCAAACAAACCAGGGGCTGGGAGAGTGCATTAATCCTTTCACATTCTCTCCCCACAGACCAAATGTGGGAAATTTGGCCTGGCTCCGATGAAGATGCCACTTCTGGTTCCTCCCCAAAAGACATCACTTCCAGTTCCACCTTCCAAGAAGTGGGAGGCTGCCCCAAACCTCTTTGTGTGTCAAGGCTTAATTTTTTACCGCACACTAAGTTATTAACATTGTCAATTTTCTTTAGGATTATTGGTCCTGAAGCTTATGTTTCTTTAGTTTTGTAGTAGAGGCTTCAGGAGAATTTAGTTTGAAGGTTTTAGGTGTAGTCATAATTCAGGCAGAAGATAAGAAATCTGAGACGAGTGATCTCATTTAAAATAATCACGGAGAAGCAATGGTGGAATTTGCATATTATGCCAATTGAGCAAAACCTGGGAGACTTGGGGAGTTCAATTTTTCAGTCCAGAATGGTGTTGAAATGCTTTTTAAATATACGTGTCCATTCCTCATATGAAAGTTGAGTAATTGCATTTGCCAAGTAACTGAGAATGAATAACTTAGCTGTATGAAGCAGGAGCCCAAAGGCATTCAGGATAGGATAACAGGTTGGTTTGATAGCATACCGAAATATATACACTGGTATTTTTTAGGTACAGTATTTGAAATTTATGAAGTAGTGCCCCTGCCAAGATTGTCTTCTGTCTTTTACCCAATTGATGCTGTGATAGGCACTGGCTGCTTGTGGCTATGTCATGGAAATAATCTCTGTATTATAACAGAAAATCCTGAGACAAGACAAGACAAGACTATTTCCAAGAGATTTTTTTAAGTCCCACCCTCCTCTCAACCATATTCAACAATAGCACAATGCCCTCTCACCTCTCATTCGTGTAAATGCTTTTGACAGACACAGTTCCTGCTCTCTCAGCATCTATACATTTTAACATTTTCCTCACATTAAGTTCCCAATTAAAGAAGATGTACTGTATTATGTCCAAATCTTATTTCATCACGAAGGGTTATCAACAGAAGAAATAAGTACACGGGCAATCCTAGCACAGAAAAATGATGAAGTCAAACAAATTAACACCAAAAATGACGATCAGGTACACAACAAATTGGTTAAATGTGTATCAATAGACTATGCTGAAACAGTTGGTGGTGATTGTGCGGAAGATGAAAACATCAACTTACAATATACCGAAGAATATCTAAAACTATTTACACTGTCGAGCTTCAGAAATGCAAATTGGCTAGCGTGTAGTGCTGGCCTGGGGGTTGGTGAGCAAAGCGAGCAGGGGGCAAAGCCTCCTAGTCTATTTAAAAAAAATCTGAATGGATGGAAGAATGAATTTACAATCTGACAGAGGATAACGTGAATGGAAAAAATGCTCATTCGAAGCATGATATTCAGTATGAGGGCAATAAAAAATAATAAATATATTCTGAAGTATACTTTTGTGTTATTGTCACAAAGCTGCATCTTTTCAGTCCAATGTTATTTTCCACAGTAGTTACCCAATTAACTGATGGTGCCCCTGCCTTTTATATAACAATCACCAACAACATTAAACAAATTGACAGGTGAAGTGAATAATACTGACTTTCCCATTACAATGGCACCAGACAAGGGATGGGATATATTAGGCAGTCATATTAACAGTCATTTTTTGTTATGTGTTGGAGCTGGAAAAGTGGGAAAGCATAAGGATCTGAATGATGTTGACAAGAGCCAAATTGTGATGGCTAGATAACTGGGCCAGAGAATCTCTAAAATGACAGGTCTTATGGGGTGTTCTTGGTATGCAGTAGTTAGTATCTTCCCACAGTGATCCAAGGAAGGACAACTGGTAAACTGGTGACAGAGTCGTTGGTACCCATTGTGTGGAGAGAAGGCTTGCCGTCTTGTCCGATCACACAGCAGAGCTATTGTAACACAAATTGCTGATAAACCTAATGCTGGCCATGAAAGAAAGGTGACAGAATACACTGCTCATCACATCTTATTGAATATGGAGTTGTGTAGCCACAGGCCGGTCAGAGTGCCCATGCTGACGCCAAAAGTAAATACTAGAGGCACATGAGCATCACAATTGAACCATAGAGTAATGGAAGAAAGTGGCCTGGTTTAATGAATCAAATTTTCTTTTAGACCATGTGGATAGGCCAGTGTGTGGAGGTCATTTACCTGGGGAAGAGATAGCAACAGGATGCACAACTGGAAGAAAACAAACCAGCAGAGACAGTTTGATACTCTGGACAACATTCTGCTGGGAAGCCTTGGGTCCTGGTATTTATTTGGACACTACTTTAACACATACCAAATACCTAAAAATTATTGCAGACCACATAAATTCCTTAATGGCAACAGTATTCCCTGATGGCAGTATTCTCTTTTAGCAGGACAATGTGCCCTTCCATACTGCAAAAAATTGTTTAGGAATACTTTGAGGAACATCACAAAGAATTCAAGGTGTTGGTCTCTAAGTTCCCCTGGTCTCAATCTGATTGAGCATCTATGGGATGTGCTGAAGAAGCAAGTCTGATCCAAGGAGTCTTCACCTTAAAAAGGATCTGTTGTTAACATCTTGGTGTCAGGAACAACACCATAGCTTCAGAGGTCTTGTGGAGTCCACACCTTAGTGGGTCAGAGCTGTTTTGATGACATAAGGGGAACTTAAACAATATTGGGCTGTTTGTTTTAATGTTATGGCTGATCAATTTACATTCAGTCTTTTTCTAGTCCCATAGGCAACTGCTGAATTCCTGGCAACTACAAATGCTAAGGTGTTTTCTACATATGACACTTGTTAAAATATAAACAGATATATAAATATTTACAAAGACACTAATATACACCTTAATGCATTTTGAAGCCAATCTTTGTGAAGTGCAAGGTGAACTGTTTTGTCCAATCATTGTTTAATTTATTCATCAGTACTAACTGAGAAGCCATACAAAGAAGAAGCCATTTACTGATGTAATCATCACGGCAATGGAAAGCATTCCAAGAAAGAACTCCAAAGGTATAAGGGTAGAAAATGTCAGCATATGATTGATGTCCTTATCATTTCTCAAAGCTGATCTGGATGAAAGGAGGGATATAAATCTAAATATTGTGTAATAAAACATTTAAGTGGTACTCAAAAGTTTGATGGTCATGTGCAAAAATAATGAAATATTATATTTAATGTCTAAGGACTACCAAAGAAATGGCTGCATTGTGGTATAACCTGCCTGTCATCACCAGTGATTAAGAAGATTGTCAAGACTCAGGGAAAATTGGATGGATCAAAGCTCAGGTAGACCTAAAATATTAAGTTTCTTCTGCATGTATTAGGACTAAATTGGGCCAGAGTTGTTCTCTTGGGTGCCATGATAATGTTCTGATATTATTTTGTGAAAGTTGTGAAACAAACATTGAAAACTGCACTTCACCTAAGATACCCAAACAAGAGCTAGAATGAGTTTGCTTTGTAGTATTTGTACACTGGGAGAATTGGGAAAGAAATTTCTGCAAGGAAAAGCAAATGTGAGTGCAGTTAACAGTGAATTCTTCAAGATACAAGTTAAGTATGTTATAATTATAATTTTTATTTTTTTTATCTTTCTGAATCACAAGTTCTTTTAAAAACAAATTATTCACCTTTGCTAATGTAAAAATGAATTGTAATCAAAACAATTCTTGCCATATCTAATATTTTAAAGCTTGGCTTATTAAATTCATGTATGGGTAGTTCCAGAGGTTTTTACAATGGCAGTATGAACAAGACAGAAAAAGACATGAGAAGGATGTCGGATCATACTAGTCCATCCATTAAATCTTTCACACAGGCATATTCATAAGAATACTATTTCTGTTGAGAACTGTTTTTTTTTTTTATAAAACCAGGAGTTCACAGCAATGTTTACAGTGACCATCAAGAATCAAGGATTACTGGGATAATACTAAAATGATGGGCTTTTCTGTCTATTGGATCCTGTTGTTGACCTTACTTAGCTTATTTTCTTGCTCATTATGTTAGCTTGCATTGCTGTATTATTTTTGTATATGTGTGTTTTTTGTTATGCTGTTGTATATATACATGTGCAAATATGTGTGTTTATTTAAGTTCAAGTTCACATTTATTGTAATGTGTAAGTAGTTAATACAACTTTTTTACTTGCAAATCTCCGATGACTATAGTGTAATACAATCAACAGGCATATAATGATAAAAGATTTAAACATTATTCATTGAATACAGCACTTCATTACCATTCTAAGGTAGTATAGATTTATCTTGCTAGGTACACATACTTACAAGATATTTTTTTCTGGTGTGTTTGGTCTAATGGAAGTACAGTCGTCCCATCAGATTTGCGAATTTGACATTTGCAGTTTTGGTTATTTGTGAGATGGCCATAAAGGATTAAATAGGAATGCCAAAAGACTGCAAACACTTGATAAGTAACTCAAAAATATATAAACAATACTAAAAATAATTCATATCACATAAATCATACAATTTATAAATATGACTGTTATTTAATATTTTTACTGTAAGTGCATATTATATGTTTAAATAAAAAATTTATCTTCAGTAAAAAAATGAACTGTGGGATCTACAGATCTTGGCTTGGGTATGCTGTGCACCTTTGTCTTGTCAACCAGCCTAACTCACGCATTAGCTCTCTTTGTGTCCCTGGAATCTTGAATTTCTTGCAGTAACTTCGGTGCTACTGATTTTGCAATTTAAATAATGGGTCATAGTAATCCCAGTGCTCCTGAAAGTGTTCCTAAGATGGTAGATATTTAAGATACAGAGTAGATATTAAGAATTGCGAAAATTATTTCTGGGTCCACCTATCTAATTGTATGGTATGAGTGACTGTGTGTTAGGGGGGCCCAAATATTATTTGCAAATTTTCACATTCACCCCTTCCACCCCTAACCTTTGCAAATGTGAAGGGGTGACCTGTATAACTTAAATTTCACAATTACAGTGCATACATTGCACACAAATACAAAAGTAATACAAATACAAAATAAAATACAATTATGTGTCATGAACATAATGGAGCGATGTATCAGTAATATTCTGAGTTGCTTTTATGTTTTCTTGTATTGATATTAAAAAAAATCATTGTAATGTTTACATCTATTGACTTCTTTACATTTATTTGAGGAAATCTTGTTAGAAATAAATTAGAACAAACATAATGGGTCAAGAACTTAACCATAACACAACAGGCCTATTTTAAGTGGTGGCTGTTGTGTTCTTTTTAAAATCAGGTACAGCTCACAGTGAGAAGACACACCAACAGACCAAGAGCACACTAAAGGAATCATGTCTTTCAGCTGACTTTGAAGCATCTTCAAATTCTTCATAATCTCATAGAAACGTTACTGACAATAGAGGGGATTACTGTGCTAAGCAAGACATGTTGCCACCTTGACCCTCACCAGAAAAACCAGAAAGAAACGGAAATGATGTGAGTGTCCAACAAATGAAATACCCAACCTTTTCAAGCTGTCATTTTCTGAAGGTGAATGATTCACTAACCTACAGGATAAGGCAACTGGTCACAAATGGGTTTTTATTTAGACTGCAAAAACGTGGTGAAGAAACGTTGCTGTGCAATGCTGTCTGGGTCTTGTCATAGGTGCAATCCTTAATATTATTATATAAACAGTGTATGGGGAAGAATACTAAAAGTGTTATTTACATAAGAAAATGCCAAATAAATGTTTTTTCAAAATGACTAACTGAAGTTATTGTTTGCATCCCATGAGTTAAAAGGCTTAATTTTATCATGGTGTCTTTCAGTACTCTTTATTCTTATCCTGCTTTACCTGGACTTGCCATAAGTATAGTGAAGGCTGGCTTTTCAAGCTGAGCTGTACTGTGAAGGAAGAAAGGATTGGCTGGGATCAACACAAGGTACAATGCCTCGACTGACAACACTGCAGCTAGTCTATGAATAATGGGGGGAAATAGGAATAGCAATAAAAAATCTAATTCAAAGGTGAACATTTGGTGTCCACAATATATACATTATAATAAAATGCTACTCTGTGTGTGTTTTTTTTCCCTCAGAGGAATCTGATTAGTCAGTTTGGCTTTGGTCTGATTGAACAGTTTGCTTTGGGTGACGTGATTAATGAAGGAAGTTGAGATGAGAGAGCTTGAGGCACACAAGGATGAGTCAAGGCATAAGAGGCATGCTGTGAGTCGCCCCCAAAGAATACAAATGATGTTTTCATAGGTAATGGGGGCCCATCTATTAATGGTGGTATGCATACATGAGCAGGAGGCAAGGAAGGTGCCAATGAAACGACAGAGAAATGCTTGAGACGGGAATTACTGGGCAAGAGAGGTTCAAACACAAGAATTTACTGAAGTAAGGTGGTATCAAATATCATATATTTTAACAGTTATTCTAATACCTAAATTTATATATATATATATATATATATATACTCAACAAAAAAGAAACATCCTCTGACTTTCAACTGTTTTTACTTTCAGTAAACGTAATGTGTAAATATTTGTATGAACACTAAAAGAGTCAACACCATAAGACATAAACTAAAAATGTCTCACAATGTGTCCCTGAATGAAGGGAGGCTCAAAATCAAAAGTACCAGTCAGTATCTGGTGTGGCCACCAGCTGCTTGAAGTACTGCAGTGCATCTCCTCCTCATGGACTGGACCAGATTTGTCAGTTCTTGCTGTGAGATGTTACCCCACTCTTCCACCAAGTCACCTGCAAGTTCCTGGACATTTCTGGGGGATGGCCCTAGCCCTCACCCTGCGATCCAACAGGTCCCAGACGTGCTCAATGGGATTGAGATCCGGGCTCTTCCACTGCGAGGATGATCAGTTGTCCTTCCTGTCTCCCTGTAGCGCTGTCTTAGGCGTCTCACAGTGCGGACATCGCAATTTATTGCCCTAGCCACATCAGCAGTCCTCATGCCTCCCTGCAGCATGCCTAATGCACGTTCACGCAGATGAGCAGGGACCCTGGGCATCTTTCTTTGGGTGTTTTTCACAGTCGGTAGACAAGTCTCTTTAGTGTCCTGCGTTTTTAGAACTGTGACCTTAAATGCCTACTTTCTGTAAGCTGTTAAGGTCTTAACGACCATTCCACAGGTGCATGTTAATTAATTGATTATGGTTAATTGAACATGCATGGAAAACATTGTTTAAACCCTTTACAATGAAGCTCTGTAAAGTTATTTGGATTTTTAAAACATTATTATTGAAATACACAGTCCTGAAAAAGGGACGTTTCTTTTTTTGCTATATACTGCGGTGGGCTCCCGGCAGACACCCATGACCCTGTAACTGGGATTTAGCGAGCTGGTAAATGGATGGATGGATGGATATTTATATATATATATATATATATATATATATATATATATATATATATATATATATATATATATATATATATATACACAGTGAAACCTTGGTTTATGAGTGTTTTGCAAGACGAGCAAAAATTTTTAATAAATTTTGACTTGATAAACAAGCGATGTCTTACAATACAAGTAGTATGGATACACTAGGTCTGCTGAGCGTTATGTGATCACAACTGAGCTGATGGTTCTCTCTCTCTCTCTCCTTATCTCGTTCGCTCGCCCATCACGTCTCTCTCTCTCTCTCTGATCTCGCTCGCCCAGCACGTGTCTCTCTCTCTCTCTCTCCTTATCTCGCTCGCCCAGCCCGTCTCTCTCTCTCTCTCCTTATCTCGCTCGCCTAGGGCGTCTCTCTTTTTCTCTCCTTATCTCGCTCGCTCGCCCAGCCTGTCTCTCTCTCTCTCTCTCCTTATCTCGCTCGCCCAGGGCGTCTCTCTCTCTCTCTCCTTATCTATCTCGCTCGCCCGCCCAGCGCGTCTTTCTTTCTTTCTCTCTCTCTCTCTCTGGCAATCGTCTCCTATTCTCCGTCTGAGTGTGTGTGTTGTACTCATATAGTCAACATCAGTTTACTACAGCATTGTGACTGTGTGTGTGCTGTGAAGTGCGAGTCCCCATCTTGCTCCCCAAAACACGAAGCTGAGTCTCAGTACTTTAACACCAGCTTTATTCAGATTGAAACAGCAACAGCGCTGTTTTTTATTGTAGCGGGATCTTTATAATGTTCCTTGTATGACCCATTGACGACAGGCGCTTATAGCATGTCTGCGATCTTTTTGGATGCGCTTATACGGCGAACTGCTACAGCGCTGGGAGACTGCGATTGCTTTGGGGCGCCGGAAGTACTTCAGGTATTCCATCCCTGTGACTTGGAAGTACTTCCGGGCTATGCAGAAAGTAGAAACTCTCAGATCCCCCTGCAGCAATTCATGGCGGCTCCCATGGTGCCCTGTGGGAATCTGGGGCACAGCTATGCTGCTGAGAAGTCACCATCTAGCGTCTTGGGGATGGCAGTGTCCCAAAGTAGCTGCCTTCCCCCATTCTTCCATTCTTTGGGCATCCCAGATGGGTTGAGCTGCCGGCCATCCATCACAATGTATATATACTGTCATCTGGTGAGGGACTCACTGAATGCAAATGAAATGTTGAGACACCAACCGGGTTGTCATGTTAAGTTGTTTGAAGTCTTTAAGCAAAGCAAAATAAAGCTTTGAACATAAAATAACCAAACATAGCCTTTGAGCTGTTTTTAATTGGCTCTTTTGAAGTGGTTGGTTTGCATAGAAACTCCATCCTGCTGTGCAATCAATTCATGAGTAGAAGCCTCCTTCCCGGGGTCAGACTAGAAGGGGCAGAGTCAGTTTCCCTGACTGGCCATCTTCTTCACACTGTGGAGGAACATGGAGATGAAACAGTTAGCGACAGCATCCCCTCTTGTCCTGGGATGGTGTTACATACATCAGATAAGTCCTTTTAAGAATTAAATTAGGCATGTTCTTAAATTTCGAAAGGTGAACATCCACTCCATTTTGGCATTATTTTGAAACCATAAAATTAACAAAATGAGCATAATAAATATTTTAAAAACCAATGTCAATGTCAAGTTCATTATAAGAAATTATTTTTCATGCAGTGATTCTTAGCAAAATAGGAAATTTATTCAATAAATTATTTAATAACATACTGTACTTAAGATAGATAGATAGATAGATAGATAGATAGATAGAGATAGATAGATAGATAGATAGATAGATAGATAGTTTTCATTAAACATAAAGCACAGAATGCATTTCTTTTACCACAATTGTTTTTAGCAGAGAATGTTTAATAATTAAAAAAAATTAAAAGTCATATTTCTTTATTTTAAAGAAATTGTATATAAGTAATATTTGTAAATGAATATTTATCTGTTAAACTTTGACCAGTAAAACAGTGATTGAACAAATGAAAGAATGGTGAAGCCCTCTGTCTATTCTGCCTTCTGTGATTTAATATTCTCAAGCGCAGTGTTTACTTCTGATCTTTCGTTTCCTTCCCCTTCACTTCCAGAGGGCAAAGCCCACTTTAAGCAATACGACTAGTAATCTGTTGTGATGTTTACATCCTGACATGTCAATGCGCGTAAAGAGCACAATTTATCTTAACCTGAAACTTGTGGGTTAATCCTACAACATGAAGTTCGGGTCTGTGAGCCTTCAAGGATTAAACTGTGCAAATTTCAATGTCATGAAAGTGCTGAAAAGGCTGTGTGTCACAGCGATGTTCATGACAGTTGAAGGAGGGATATGGCGTGTGAGGGGGGTAGGGTACTGAAGGCTTCCTATCTAAATAGCTCCCACACAGCTTAGGGTTCTGGGTTCACACAATTACAGCCTTTGTCTCGTGAGTGAGAAAAAGAGTGTGATATGTAGCAATGAATATTTATACAACTAACCTTGTAAAAATGTTCTTGATTGTTTAAGTTTCAGTTGACCAGAAGGTGAAAACAAAAATTACTAAATTAATTGCTTTGTGTGATATGCTTCAATAATTTTATTATACAGAGATAAAGTGTCAGAGAGCTGGCCTGTCAAGACAGTGCCAGGGGGTAAGGGCACAAAGTAAAGAAAAACTGCAAGAGTAAGAAGAATGGCAGAAACATAGATCAGCCTCCATTAAAGAAGGCTTCAGTTACCAAGGCCAAAGTATTAGAGAGTAGTCTCACTTATTTCTTTAGTCTAAGTGTCCTAAAAGTGATTACTCTGGGGCCACTAGATTATTTGGTAGGTTACTGAAAACAACCTGGAAATGTGTGCCCAAACAGTTCAGGGGCTAAACATGGGGTTCTGTGTTCCCCATTAAAAAACATGAAGCCAGACAAAAAAGAAGCCAAATGAGAGAACTCTGCAGGAAAGTTGGGGTTACATTCTGGACGGGCATTCCTGACCCAGATTACCTCCCAGAGAGATCATAAACCTGGTCCTGGCTGGACAATCTTTTAGCTTGGAGTCAGGAGGCAAATTAGTGACTAGGGCTGAACATGGTTAAGGGATTATGGTGGACAGGGAAGCAAAAACAAAGAGAGTGATAAACCGGTAGTTGGAGGCTTTGGTGACCAACAGAGTAACTGGCTGCTTGTCCAACATTTTGTGCATCATTTTTTGTGTTCTCTCTCATTATTGTGTTTTTAATCAATTCTTTATTCTCATAAAGACCTTTGTTTCACCCATTTTGTTAAGGGTGAGAATTTACACTGTGTTGTCCTCTGTTTCAATGGTTTTAGAACTGAGACAGAATAGCTGCTATTATTAATAAAGCAAGAAAATGAATGTGGCAGGGGAGGACAACCTGCCTGAAGCTGTAGCTGTGGAAGCAAATATGTCCAGAGATCTACTGCTGTTGAAGAGGCGGTCAGAGGGCTGGAGGGGGGTCTGGCTGTAGGAATGCAAACACATGTGGAGCAGGTTGAAGCAGGTTTAATTGTAGGCTGTCTTTCTTCTTTAAGTTACAATAAAAGCCAGTAAAATCCTGTGTGAGGAAAAAAAAATACAGTGATTAACTAACTTTATATAAAACAGCATTTTGTTGCATTTGACTATTATAGTTCTTGCATTAAAAACAAACATTTTTCTTCCATTTTAACATAAAATCTGGAGAATGTCATCCATTTTCTAACCTTCTGTTCAAAGATGTGGGGAGATGGCATCCATCTAAAGCAGCACTGGGCAGGGAGTAGGAAATGGCTTTTGAAATGACCACTCAGGTGAATACACAATTTTACATGCTTGTTTATGCATGAACTCCATGCAAACCTTCCACATAGAAATGATTTGAGCATGGCAAAGGTGTTATATAAAAGGTATTATGATGTATTAAATTATTATTTTAAATGTCAGTCATTATTCAAGCCACTATATCCTAACACAGGGGTCTGCTGGAGCCAATACCAGGGCACAAGTAAGGAACAAATCCCTGGGCAGGGTGCCAGCCCACCGCAGGGCACACACACCCACACACCAAGCACACACTAGGGACAATTTAGGATACCAATGTGCCTAACCTGCATATCTTTGGATTGTGGGAGGAAACTCACGCAGACATGGGGAGAACATGCAAACTCCACGCAGGGAGGACCCGGGAAGCGAACCCGGGTCTCCTAACTGCGAGGCAGCAGTGCTACCACTGCGCCACCTATTTTAAATTTATTATTTTTAATATAGTAAAGCACTATGCCATACTAAATGTATCTAATTAATGTACCAGTATCTATCAATGGAAGCAATATAATGTCATATTTGAAATGCAAAAGCAAGTTTGCAGATTTAAAAAATTGATTTGTAACAGTTATTATGCATATATTATATAAGTTTTTTTTCTGCATATGTCAAGAATGAAGGTGAAAAAAATGCTTTAATGACTTATAAGATTCAGTCTGAAACCATTTCTGACATCTGTACTCGTTAAAATGAAAGGTGACCTTTTATCAAAAGACTTATGATGTATATTATTACATTGCTAGGACAATAAACCATTTAAATGAAATAGGTTTGAGCCATAATGGTAAATAGAAGCCATTTAGAGCCTTTCAATGAGCTCAGATTTTGACAGTAGTTAAGGATGACTCTTTATCTCTTTGCTGTCATTGCTGTCACTTGAAGAGTTCAAATATCAGTATCAACTTCATTTTTTTAAAAAACAGCTTAGTAAAGTTACACTTTACCTGCAGGACACTGGACACCTTCATAGTGGTCTGTTATGACAGCCACAGTTCAACCTAGCTCTAGGGCTTGGGAGACTTCTGCAGGTGCAATTACTGCAGAATAAGCTATCTATCTATCTATCTATCTATCTATCTATCTATCTATCTATCTATCTATCTATCTATCTATCTATCTATCTATCTATCTATCTATCTATCTATCTATCTATCTATCTATCTATCTATCTATCTACCCGGTATGTTTGTTGTTACCTGTAAGAACAACCATGCTTTAACAAGAAAAACATTAATATTATTTTTAATCCTCAAGAATTATTTCAAATTAATAGACCCAATCTGCAAAATACTGTAGTTATGGTTCATTAAGAGGGCATTGAATAGATAGACTGCGGTGGGTTGGCACCCTGCCCAGGATTGGTTCCTGCCTTGTGCCCTGTGTTGGCTGGGATTGGCTCCAGCAGACCCCCGTGACCCTGTATTCGGATTCAGCGGGTTAGACAATGGATGGATGGATGAATAGATAGATAGTAACAGAGAGATTGGTTTGAAACAATATTGCACACCAGAAGCCCTAGTTTTTTCAATTAAGTTTATTGTATATTGAGGCCAAAACCTCACACAGTATTTGAGAAGATTTGTTTAAAAGTGTACAAAGTGTTTAAATACGCAACCAATGTCATCATGTATTGCAGTTTAACAAAGACAGTAATCCTTGCTGTAATAAAATGGCTTTCTATATGGGTGGCAGAGTAGTGCAGAAATTTGCACTGCTGCTCCACAGCTACAGTGACCTTCGCTCATTTCCCAGTCTAGTCACAGTTTGTACATTCTCTCTGTGACCACATGTCTTCCACGTCACTGTTTTGCATGTTTTACACAATGAATGCTGTAACAGGGTCAATGATGAGGCAGGGCCAATTCCAAATGTTTGGGGTGACAACTGGGCAAACCCCATTGAAATCCAAACCCGCTGCCACTGAGGCTGTCCAGGACCAATATTGCCCACCAATGGTATAGAGGGTGATCAAAAATTGAATTGTCAGTACAAGTAGATAAACATTGGCTCCTGTGTAGGGTTTCTGGGCTCACTGCCTGTAATTGGGTAAGGAGCTTGGCAATATGGTCGATCTTCAGGAAGGAACTGCTATATCTGAATGCTCAATGCCAGATGAGGTGGTTTGGGCATGTAGTTAAGATTCCCCCCCTCAAAAGGTGTCTCACAGACTCTGAGAAACTATAACTCATAACTGGCCTGGAAGTGTCTGGAGTTATTGGAATGAAGTTACTAAGGTTAAGGTGACCCTTGAGGTAGCATGTTGGCATCATGACCCTCTTGAAGATAATCAGAATGAAAAGCAGTAGTACTCTTGTGAACTACTTTGCATTTTATAATGAATTGCTTTGTGAATGACAATTATCAGTAATACTTTATGTAATGAGATAAAATGTCTTTTACTTGAGCACTGTTTTGACTAAAAAAAATGTACTTTGCATGTTGCATTCAGAAGGACATATATGAGCATAAAAAATGTCACAATTCAGAATTGTAGCAAATTGTAAAGCTCTATTATTTTTCACAGCCATCCTTCTTCACAGCCATCTATTAAAATTTAAACTCAACTTATGCCTTATAATCTATATTATTTGTACTTCACCATTAATATTAGCTTCACTTCCTTCGATTTGTTAAATAAGCTTTTAAAAACAAAATGTTGCTAAAAATGTAACCTTTTATCTTCTTTGCAGCAAATGTGACTTGGTGTGAAAATGTGATTGTCTCCAATATGTTAGTATTTCTCATTATATTAATCTATCTTAAATGATAAAATTCTGTGTTTTAAAGAAGATTAAATATTTATTTTTTAAATAATCTTTTTGAATTAATACACTTGCACAGTGCTTTACGCATATAACAAAAAGTATTTACAGAAATACTGCACACAATTTGTACTTTAGCTGAACCATGATGAGTCCACGATTCAAACCCAATCTCCTGTAGATGTAAAGAAGCAAGACTAATCTGTTTTACAATTTTGAAATGATTATATTTTGAAAATTTTCAGACAGAAGTTTCAATGTAATGTTGGTGTACTTGTTAGTCATGGTTCTGGAAAGTGGTGAAATTTTTCATTATTGATTACCACATGCTAGTAAGAATTTGACAGTATTTTCAACATGTGACAATAATGACTCAGTAAACATATAAACCTAGAAGTGAAACATATGCCATATAAGGTATATATATGACAAAAAAGTAAGATATTTGCAGTATAAGTTGAATATTTAAAATTTAAAGTGAAGCATTCACCATATGTAGCAATATCATTTTATACCTTTTCTGTACAGTGAATGTATTTTTGCATTTTCTTCCAAATTATTATATTACTAGCCATGATACCTGTCAAAGACATGTATTAGAGTAAATTTAAAAATATTTGAAATCTCTTACCTTACGTGAACCTTCAGGTGCTTACCTCTCTTAACTAGCACACCTTCTGCTTAGTGCATTCCCATAAATCCTGCTCTCAGATTTTGTCATTTTTAGGCACCTTGCTCACCTCCTGTCCACTTTTGTACCTCCCATCTTTGAAGGTGACTCTCACACTCACACTTCCTCTCTCCATCGCATTACAAAAGCACAAACAACCAATAACGAAAAAGACAAACTGACCAATCAGATTGTTCTAAAGGATAGGGTACACAGACCTTATCTTTTTTCCCATATGGTAGATTGTTCAGGTAACACCATTTTGTATTCCCTTTTTTGGATGGTCCCCACCAATTTGTGACAAACCTTTCATGGTCACAGGCATACTATTGCAAGTCATATGACACAGAGGTTAAATGATGTACCATATCATCTTGTGCTGCCTATATAAGATGGCGGTGCACAACTTCTTCCATCTGTTTATTGAGCTGAATTTGAATTCAGTACAACTCTCTATCTTTTAATTTCTAGTGTATGGATGAAGCTAAAAGACACATCCAGGAAATTTTTGTGTTGGGACTTTTGTTTCTTTTCCCTTAACCAAAACTTTTCTCTTTGTTATTTAGAATTTTCTGCTTTCTCTCTAGGTATTCTGAACCCTTGCTGATCCCTAATTATGACTTAGCTTTCCCAAACTTTCAAACTTTTTTAGTTGTAGTACTCCAATTTGTCTTCTTAGCAGTATTTGCAACATTATAGTATATAATAGTATATATGAACTTTAGGCTGGATTTTGCAATATACATGAGACATTTGTCATATAAGCTGAATATATGGATTATAAGGTGACTATTTGAACTTTAAGATGGATATTTGCCATATACAGTAAATGACACATATACTAGTTGCTTTATTGCAGTATATCACAATAACAAAAAAAAAACACTTGTAAAGCAATCAAACAAGCATATAATACAAATCTTAAACCTATGTAAATATAAATAATAGCATAATAACATCCATAGGGTGGCATGGTGGTGCAGTGATAGCGCTGCTGCCTCACAGTTAGGAGACCTGGGTTCACTTCCCAGGTCCTCCCTGCATGGAGTTTACATGTTCTCCCCGTGTCTGCGTGGGTTTCCTCTGTGTACTCCAGTTTCCTCCCACAGTCCAAAAACATGCAGGTTAAGTGCATTGGCGATTCTAAATTGTCCCTGGTGTGTGTGTGTGTGTGTGTCCTGCAGTGGGCTGGTTCCCTGCCCAGGATTTGTTCCCTGTCTTGCGCCCTCTGTTGGCTGGGATTGGCTCCAGCAGTCCCCTATGACCCTGTAGCTAGGATATAGTGGGTTGGATAATGGATGGATGGAATAACATCCACAGCAAACATTTCATAATCAAACCTACACTATCACTAAAAAAATGTATGCTATTCACATGTTCTTGAGTGCCGAGTTTGATTTTATTGTAAGGCAAAATTTAACAGCAGAATACAATCTGACATGCAACAGCTTAGTTCACAAAACTCATCTAAACTGGGAGACCAAAAGAAGACAGACACAAATCATCATTCACATGACTGAAATGTATTAATTGTTGTACTGCGACATTTTAATTAAAGTGTTTTTCATTATTATTATTATTATTATTATTATTATTATTATTATTATTATTATTATTATTATTGTTACATTGTCATTTTCATCAATTCTTTTATGGATAATGCTATTTTTCTATTGTTTCACATAGGGGCAAATCATCATTCACATGACTGAAATGTATTAATTGTTGTAATGCGACATTTTAATTAAAGTGTTTTTCATTATTATTATTATTATTATTATTATTATTATTATTATTATTATTATTATTATTGTTACATTGTCATTTTCATCAATTCTTTTATGGATAATGCTATTTTTCTATTGTTTCACATAGGGGCAGCCCTATTGTTAATGGTAACAATGCCCATGGCTATTTATGTAGTTGGACAGTAAGATGACACATGATGTTATCATGTCACAATTATGAAAGATGCTGGATTAAAATGAACTACTTGTTCTTCTCCATCTCCTACTACTTTGAGTATTATTATTATTATTATTATTATTATTAGCTTTGTGGTAAAGCCTTAGTGAAAAGCCATCACGATTTCCAAGGAAACTACAAAACACATTTGTGAGTACAATTTTCCGGATTGCTGTAAAATTTTGACGTCATTCATTCTCAAATGTGAACTCCTACTCCTTGCTGGGAGTGGTTGTACGATGCTTCATAACTACTTCTTGTGTCCTACTCTGGGGTAGTATAAATTTTTCTCCTTGTCAGACAGTGTAATGCTTATGGAGTAATTCTGAGATGTTTGATGAATACAAGCACAGATCACATTTTATGAGTATTTAACATACAAAGGAATGCAAGGAATTCCACAGCTTTCCCTTTTTTTTTTCTTGCAACTGCAAGTACAATTAGGAGAGACGATTAATATGGAGAGGGACTAGATCATGAGAGAAAAATGTTCTCAAGATGGGAGATGTCATCAGTATGATGCTGAGCTGACATTTTCTTTAAGACTCTGGCTTACACATTTTAGTAAAATATGCACACTCCTGTCATAGTTGTTGCATGTGAGTTCAGTATGTTCAGAAAATATCTTTGCACTGGGTTCAAGGCACAGGGACCAAACCTGCATAGGGTGCCAGTTCAATCAGTATTTACTCCTGCACTAGCCCACATTGGTGCCAGTTTAAAGTCACCAGTTACCATAGGCTGCAAATTATTTGTGCAGGAACACCTCACAAAAACATGGAAACCTCACAACAAACATGGCAGTATACAAAGTCCACATGGAAAACTAATAGGCATGAGATTCAAAACCAGGATTCTGAATCAATGAAGAAGAAATACTATGCACCAGACTGTCCTCTTCTAATCCATCCATTTTCCAACCCGCTGAATCTGAACACAGGGTCACGAGAGTCTGCTGGAGCCAATCCCAGCCAACACATGGCACAAGGCAGGAACCAATCCCGGGCAGGGTGCCAACCCACCGCAGGACACACACAAACACACCAAGTCCAATTTAGAATCACCAATCCACCTAATCTGCATGTCTTTGGACTGTGGGAGGAAACCGGAGCGCCTGGAGGAAACCCACACAGACACGGGGAGAACATGCAAACTCCACGCAGGGAGGATTCGGGAAATGAACCTTGGTCACCTAACTGCGAGGCAGCAGCGCTACCACTGTGCCACCATGCTGCCCCCCTCTTCTAATATGTGTCCTAATTCATTAGTATCTGGAATGAAATTCTGTGAAGTGCATGACATTTAAATTTCCGTTGTATCTGCTTAAACTGCTGTCCATTGAAGTATTTAAAGAAAATGTAAATTTACAGTATATATTGTGTTTATATAGCTTCCAATAATAAAAAAAATCTTAGTTTATGGGTAAGAAGTGCACTTTTGTGTTTTATTTTCTGTCCATAAATTGACAAAACTTTATAGATGCTTTTTCATTTTTAACAAATGCTTTCAGCATTATTTTTACAACCCAGAAACAATTTAAATGACTTCCCAGCTTGTTATTCTTTGGAAACTCAATATGAAAAATGTAACTGGTGTAAAAGGAATTGAGCCAAGAGATTATAAAGGTTTGGGGCACTCGAAGGTGATCCTCGAATGCGATTTAAGATGAAAACAAGAAAAAAACATGCAATGAATATGGTGAAGTCATCCTCTGATGTGAAAGATTACGGATTGATTCTGAGAAGGTTGATGAAGCTGGTTTTCAGCATTAAGAGGTGGAATAAGCAGGTTCAAGAGGTCAGATGTCGGAAGTGATGTCATCAATGCTCTGTCCGTCAATCATCCAATCTGCAGAGGGAGGAAAAGAAGAGGAATTAAGTGACAGTGCCAACCCCTGGTTCGGAATGGAATTACTATTTGATGAGCCCTGAAGTTGTCTATCAAGTACACACGTGTGTCACAGATATTTCCGACCTTCTGAACTTTTCCTGTTTCACATATATTGGAAGTTGCTTAAACAGATAAGGAAAAATTTAACATGTCATCATTCTGAGTAACGATACGTATAGTTAGTCAGATACAGCAAGAAAACAATAAATATATTGTACCTTTGAAATAAAATAATGACTCAAGCACCTTGAATCATTAAATATGCCTTTTTTTAGTTTCCTGAATTGCAGCTCTAAACAGTTATTCGTGGTTAACTTGCAACTAGCTCTTGCACAATGTGTTAACATTTCTTTCAGACACAATGCAAGAAGAAGGAAATCAGGGGAAAATGACATCTATGTAGGAAAAAAATGACAGAAATCAGTATGCCAGTCTGAAGCAGAAATGAATACAGGTGTCTGTTGTGAAGAAAAGAACAAGAATTAATTAGAAAGTGAGAATGTTTAATGTTTAACATTTAAAAATGTCCGTCAGTCATTATCCAACCCGCAATATCCTAACACAGGGTCACGGGGGTCTGCTGGAGCCAATTCCAGCCAACTCAGGGTGCAAGGCAGGAAAAAAATCCCAGGCAGGGCGCCAGCACACCGCAGATTTAAAAATGTAGAATATATTAAAATGTGTATAAATGACCATGTTTCATTTGCAGATAGGTAAACAATGATAACATTATATTATATTATATTTTAAATATATATAGTGTATTAGTGACTATGTATCTTCTGGCCCTTGATGTTGCTCTTCTTGACTTATTTTTTTAGTTGCCAGGCTTAACTTGTTTATTGCTGTTATAATGTAAAATACATAAGAGTGTTGAGTTTTACAGACTTTAGAGCGCTTATTAAAGAGCACTACTTGACTGATGAAGTGCTGCAGCAGTTAGTTTTACTGAAACCTAAGCACCTCTTATTGATTTGTCTTGTCCTTTCATGACGCTGATTGCCGCGGTACTGTGCCAGACACTCATGCAGTTACTTATGGGAGTGGGCGTCTTAAGCTGCAGCACACTTCTGGTAGACTCTCTAGTGTAAATACTCTGGATGGGATGGTGGCTAAGTGGAGGATGACAGTACTGTAGGACCGAGGCACTGGCACACTCCTCCCAAAACAATTTTTTAATTATTGTGCATGCCATCCCACTAATAAAATCACACCCCAATCTAAATAAATACTCCCCATTAAAATTATCCCTGTACTAAAACCATAACAGAGTTTTAAAAAGGTAAATATATAGGTCTAAAAGAAGGTTGTAAAAAATATTTAAAATACCCACCCCTTAAAACAGACATAGTTATATGCCTATAAATATGCTTTCTATAAAAACCTTAAAATGTTCTTATAATAGGAATAAAATAAAAGGGAATAATTGCTCTTTAATATATATATATATATATATATATATATATATATATATATATATATATATATATATATATATATATATATATATTGTGAACTGGGACCCAGACACAGGCAGACGGACAACATAGTTCCACCACACACCATTTATTTACAAGAATTATTACAATTTGTGCTCACGTGCACCCCAGTGCCTCGAGCACCGTTCCCCCAACTGTCCAGGCCTCACAGTCTCTATGCCTTTCTTTTGGCCGCCTCCCGTCCTCTCTCCAGCTCTGTCCTCTTCCACCCGACATCCACTGCTGACTGCAGTGAGACGGCCCCTTATATGGGAACCCGGATGGGCTCCAGCTGCTTCCCGGCAATCAGTCCTAGCCACACCCCAGTGTGGTGAAAGTGCCGGCTGCGCACCTGGAAGCCGTCCGGGTGTCCCCTGTTGTCTTCCCACCAGTGTGGTGTGGTGTGGCGAAAGTGCTGGGCTCCAGGGATATGCAGGCATTGGGGCGCCGCCTGGCAGTGGCCACGGGTCCCTACAGGGCTGGGCTTCCAAGCCCTTTACCCGAGGCCCCCTACATAACCAGGACGGACACCCCCTTGCGGTCAGGAGGAGGCACAAGCCCTCCTCCGGTCCTCCTGGGCATCCCGGCCGGGGACCACTATATATATATATATATATCTTGTCACGCTTGGGTCACAGATTTGCACAGAGACACAGAAGGTCGTAGAAAAAAAGAAGGATTTTTATTCAGACACCGCAAACACATGAGCTTAAACGTGCTCCATGACAAGTCAGAGATGACAGTTCCGCTAGGAGCAGAAAGAGATAAAAGCAAACAATCAATTCCAAAACTGACAGGTGCTGCGCAAGGCTTATAAGTCGGCGGAGTACCGCGCGAGGCTTGTATTACGCGTTATAGTGCAAGGATAAGGAGCAATGTGTAGTCAGTGTTTCAGGGTTTGTGGTTTTCCCAGGGGTGTCTGTCTCTATTTGGGGTGCGATCAGCCCTCCAGCTCACAATATATATATATATATATATATATATATATATATATATATAGAGAGAGAGAGAGAGAGAGAGAGAGGTGTCTTTTTGCTTGGCTTTTCTCTATATACAGTATATATCCTAATATATAAAGCAGAGTCGATGTATGTTTGTTTGTCCACCATACAAATCTGCACCGGGTGTCTGATCGCCACCAAACTGGGCATGGGGCTCCTTTGTGACCAGGAGGAGGTCATGGGGTATGTTTGGTTGGGAAAAATGTTTGAGGTGAGGCTCAGGACACCTTTTCACTGACAGTTCTGCACACGTCCACATTCTGCCAAAAGGAGAAAGGCTGCTGATGCAAGACCGGATGAAACATCTGAAGAAAGGGAAGGGAGGCTGTAGTCAATGTATGTTTGTTTGTCCACCATACAAATCTGCACCGGGCGTCTGATCGCCACCAAACTGGGGATGGGGCTCCTTTGTGACCAGGAGGAGGTCATGGGGTATGTTTGGCCGGGGAAAATGTCTGATGCAAGAGCGGATGAAACATCTCAAGAAAGGGAAACCAGGCTGTCTGCCAACAGGCGAAGGACTGCTGATGCAACACGTGGACAAATGCAGCATGATTTACAAAATATGGCTTTCGCATATAACCAACAGGTTGCATATCATGAACATCCTGTCGCTGTTATTGGCTGAATGGATCATATCTGTGTTCATTGTAGAGCTCTAAAATGGAAAGGAGAGTCACCGGGATTGTGTTGCTCAAATGGGAAGGTGAAACTGCCATCTCTACTTCGTCCACCTGAATCTCTACACTCTTTGATTTTAGGATCAACACCAATTTCAAAGCATTTCTTGAACAACATCAGGAAGTACAATTCCTGTTTTCAAATGACTTGGTGCAACTAAACAAATACAAGAGGATGGGTTCATGCCTTCACTCAAAGTGCAAGGTCAAGTTTACCATATAATAGGATCATTACTTCCATTAACTGATGGGACAATTGAGTTCCTTCAGATCTACTTCATGGGAGATATTTCCACAACAGCGCATCCATCCATCCATCCATTTTCCAACCCGCTGAATCCAAACACAGGGCCACGGGGGTCTGCTGGAGCCAATCCTAGCCAACACAGGGCACAAGGCAGGAACCAATCCTGGGCAGGGTGCCAATCCACCGCAGACAACAGCGCATATAAATTATAATTTGCATTGTAAAAATGGTAAAATCCCTCTATGACATTACCAAACATTGACACTAGGCCAACACAAGTTTTGAACATCGAACAATTTCAGTTTTTAACGAACTAGATATGCTAGCTTTACTTTATTAAATTTATTTATTTCAGATTTCTCTGCAACTGGGGCATGAGCACACTTTTTCAGTAAAAACATCCAAATGCAGTTTCCTACAGACTCTCTCTGTTTATTGCAGAAACATTTATTTTTACATTGTATTCTACACTTTCAGTCTATGTGTATACTTTGTATATTGTGCATATTTGTGTATTACTGATGTATTAAGCAAATCAAGGCACTGAGACATACACACATATTATACTTACACCAGTGGTCAAAAGTTTTAGACCGCTTCAGTTTTTCTATTTTTTCTTCAAGTTGAAACCCAATGAATGGCCTAAAATAAATGGTGAAAAGATAAGCAGTAAACTGCTAGAGGTTTAAATTTAAAGTTCAGGTTAGCACATACTGAAAAAAAAATCTGAATATTACAAATGGGCCTTCTTCATGGGACAACTAATAGATTTCAACCTGCAGATGTTCTGCAGCAATTAAAGTATATTAAGCATTGCAAGTTGAAGCAAACAATTTGTACAGGTGTCCCACCTTCTGTTGATTACTTAAAAACCCTCTGTCTGTCTCTTCTTTGAATTGGAACAGACCGCATTACTACATCCTCACAGCACAGCTTCAAGCACAAATTAACAGGGGTCGAGAAAAGTAACTCTCAGTTTCTACTGTGAAGAGAAGAAGACTTTGTGCTGCAGGTTTAACAGGGTGAGGCAGTTAGAAAGCCATTCCTTAAAGGACAAGATAGGGCCTTGAAATACCGGCTGTGGACTACTGCAGACTGGACAAAGTGTTCTAAACCATTTGAGCAGTAGTGTATATAAATATATAGTTCCTGCAGAATATAAATTATTATTAGGATGGAATGAAGTTACATGTTCTTCATAAATAAATAAGCTTACCAGCTTATTTGATAAAGAGCAGCTCCCCAAAGGTTGTGCTAATTGGTCCACCTAAATTAATTGACTATGAATGTGTATGTGTGTCATATTTTTGCCTGACTGATCTAGATATACATGTAGGTTTAATTAATTGAGTTATATCTGATCAAGATACACATCACTTCCTGTGACCTTGCATTCTTTAAATAAACTTTTCTGTTATGGCATTGTTTGGCAAAGAACCATTCATTTTAGGAAATGTTATTTGGACATGAACTTGGTTCTTTGGACTTTGAAAAGGGAAGAGAAAATGGAAGGACGAATTATAGAAACACTTTATTTTCTATAAAGCGTCACACCTGTTGCTTTCAAAAATCTCGATCGTTTTTCTTAAAATCAATATACGCACGCCATTTTGCTCTCCGCTGTATCTTCCAAATATTTTGAGATTTGGTTAGAAGCATTCGCGCGATTCTCAGTAAATCACGCGTCTATATGCTATATATAAAAATACTACTAGGTCGAATGCGCTTGAATAGTAGAGGAAAATAAAATTAGTGTTTTAAAATAAAAACACCAAGCAAAGCAAACGGCAAAAGCACACTGGAGACTTCGGGCGATTGGGCGTGGAAGAGGGAGCTTGCCCGGTGACCAACTGACGACCACCCCGAGGTTTCTTACCTTGTGCTATTAAGTGGGTTCAGGCTGTGCAGTCAGTTAAAGCAAAATAACGAGATGATTTTGAGCAAAATAATCGAATGGCTGATCGTGATTGCCTGATAATGATTGTTTGTATCTTATTTAATTCCTAACGTATCTAGACATGAATGAATGTTTTAGCATATACGGTTGTTTTAGCGACATTTGTTTTAATTATCTCATATGCTAAAAGTTATTTTAGTCAATAGTTGCGCGTACACAGAGACATTTAGTTTGCTCTCAGGGTAATCTGCGGTTTTCCGATACCTCAAAGTGAAATAAGGGATTTAGAAAACGGATTCATGGAAGCATTTCTGTGAGTACAAGTGCATGTAAGATTTACTGTGAATGAACGGTTGATTACCATTTTTATCATTATCATCAACATCATTGCTATAATGATGATGATGATGATCTACATGTATAAAATGCTAAGGTCTGTCAGTCTGTGACACTATTATTTGCGTATTGGGGCTAGAACCTGCTGGTCGTAGACGATAGCGTGTGTCCTGATACTGTATGCTGTTGAAATTCATAAAAATGTACATAGCGGCTACCAGGTAGACACTTTCCAGGGCGACAGAAAAAGTGTGTTGTAATTAAAGCTCAATCCCTGCAAACCCATGATAATTGAACATGACATAGTGCAGACGTGTTTAGAATTCATAATTATAGAAGCACTTACGTATGTAAATAAAGGGGGAAGAGTTGCGGTTTATATCTAGCCTTTTATTTCATTTTAAGACCGTAGTCTGTGTGCTTCACTAGTTATTATGCTTATCATTATTACACATCTTCAAAGTGTACCTTGCACTGACTGCCATGGAGCCTACCACTACTACTTTGAACAGTAACGCTCCTTAAAAGGAAGACTTTTCCGAACATGGTTTCGTTACTGGTGCCGTTTCCCCACGTACTCCACGCTCTTCTCTCATGGATTCTGGAAAATGATGTAAATATTTTTGATTTTTTCCATTCATTTTATTTTGCGGATTGAAATAATAATAACGCTTTTGAATAGCTAATTATAGATCAGTGATTGCGATAGGTAAAGTTGAATCGAGGCTATCTTTGTACCTTTTTCCTTAACTACGAGAGACGTTCAAAAAGCTTCCGCCCTTTTGTTAAACTCTTATTTATAAAGAATTTCTAAAACAAATTAAATCACTTTTCTACATAGTCACCTTCGTTTGCGATACAAATTTCCCAGCGTCGTACCATCTTTTTAATGCCTAATTAATACTCCTCTCGCCTTCGCCGTTTCCAACGAAAATATAAAAGTGCGGAAAGTTTTTGAACGTCCCTCATATAATTCATTTAAGCCGGAACCCACTCTGGTAACCTTGCAACCCATGCAGCGCATTCAAGAATCACAGCGTCTCAGAGAAAACTAAAAAAAAATCCGTTTATGTATGTATATATGTATGTATGTATTTACTTATTGATTTATTTTATTTTATTTTCTCCACTTATGAAAATGATTCTGTACTGTGTGCGTAATGGTTTAACATCTTGGCCAGGAGATGTCTCGACCCGGTTGGTTATGATCTTGTAGATTGGTATTAAGTTCACTTCCACAGTTTCATTGCTTATTTGAAAGAGTATTCGCTGTCCTTTTTAAATAAGCGTAGATGGTTGATTAGACACTGCGGACACATATTACCATTCGGACGCTTTTTTTTTTTTTGCAATGCCTGCCAATATTGGAGTTGCGATCGTATTAACTGTATAGCGCAGGAATGCAGGAGTTAAAAAAAAAACAAAACATTTAAGATATCTCAGCTCTAATTTACGGGACGCGAACTACCCGCTACCTCAAGTAAAGGTACTGAGAACCTAATAATTCGTCTGAACACCTGAGGTTAGCGGAAATGTTCTAAAAAAAAAAGCACGAATTACGATTTTTTTTAACGTGGAAATTGCAGGCGGGGCAAGCATCGACATTTAAACTAAAATAATAATAATAATCATCATCATCGTTTCTTCAGATTTTTACCTTTCACCCATTCATCCACCCACTTCTGAACCCCACAAATTCATCGGTGGTCGCGTAAATGACCAACAACTAATATTCACATGAAGTATTTTGGACAATGTGCTGTGATTTCCGCTTAATGGGCGTCTTACGTCGTCAAGATTTGTTTCGCATGTCGAAGGCGGTCTAAATCCAGGTGGATGCATTGTCAGGATATGTAGTATTTCGTAGAATAGTATTTCTTTAATAGCACTTTATTGGGTCGTGTGGGTCCTCGTAGCTACTGAAGGACAATTTCAATCTGGAAGGGGTTCTTTGAATATGAAATTGGTTCTTTGAGCTTTGAAAAACTTCCTAATATGTGGAGAAAACAGACACATTGTGTGTCTTGTAGGCTACCTAGCACGACAAAACAGATCAAGAAAACCTGAACGTAGACTGAGTTTCTGTATGTAGCAAACGCCATTTTAAAATCATAAGCCCATTTGGTATTTTTTACAAATCTCTTAACATCTATTCATGATTATTTATGGATTCTCGACATATTTTATTTCTAGAACCTTCATGTGGATGTATTTTGGGACCCAAAATTGGCATATCGCACCGCTCTAGAACCACTCTGACACCTTTATTTTCAAGAGCTCACAGATTAGCGAGCTTCAAGTAAACTTTTTGTATCTGTTTATTTATTTTAAACTTGAAGAATACTATTTGTTTTGGGTAAATTTAGATCTGAATTTTGACTGTGTAATATCACTAGAAGTTAATAAACTCTTGCGACAAAGATGTTAATAAATCCATTAAAATATGATTTGGACCCAAACCAAAACATCGATTTTTATTATTTACATATTAATTTATCTTTATACCTATAGATATGCTTGCTACCCCATTTCGTCCATTCCTTACCTAAACACTTTCAAATATAGCGTCTATCTATCTATCTATCTATCTATCTATCTATCTATCTATCTATCTATCTATCTATCTATCTATCTATCTATCTATCTATCTTGTTTTATTTTCGTTAAAAAATGTTTTCAGATATTTTCCAATAAATGTCGTGCATATTCCGTCAAATCTGTTGTTCATGCAAATGAACGTATTTATGACATACCATACCGTAAGCTTTCCAAAAGGCTCGGCATCAAACTGAAGTATTTATGCACAATAAAAAAACAAACATTAAAAATGTATTTTAGTTCCCCATTAAAATATTACATAAATAAAACTGAAAGACTCCCAAAATGTACGCATCCGCAAAATAAACATTCCAGGAGAGCAACCTCTATCATATTCAGTAGCTGATAGCATCCTTAATTATGTACCAAAGATTAAGGCACAGGTTTTAAAGTTCATTATTTCAGGTAAACGAATCTTTTACAGAAATCGTATTGCATCGATCTATTACGGTGTTCGTCTGTTTGTTAATAAATGAGAATTTGTTGTTCGTGGGCAAAAGCAATTTAAGATTGTATTCCAGTTTAAAACAACAGGTCAAATGCTTATTTCTGTTAAAGATCAGGTATCCACTCATTGTCCTTACCCATTTTTTAAAATTTAATTCGTTAGTATTTTACTTCCACTGCATATCCTTGCAGTGTGTAATCTGAAGACGCTAACAAAGAGCAGACATGCCGGAATAAGAGGCTGACCAGTCCAAATCGAGTTCAGAGCAATTTTCCTGCACCGGCTTCTCCTGGGACTCGGGATTAGCGCCGCAGTTGAAGACAGTGACATTAGACTAACTAGCGGCCGTTTACTGGCCCAGTGTGCTCTTTTTTCCGCCGAATTTGCGTTATTATTTGTTGGAAAGACTCTAGCTCTCCGCGATTTTCAGCGTGGAAAGTGGTTTAGAATTTTTATATTTGTATACCATGGATATTTTGAATTCATTCAGGCTGCATTTTTGTTTGTTTTTTCACACAATCTGGCTTTCATAAAAGAAATGATTTGAGCATTATAATCCTTATACCTATAAGTCTGTCGTTACTGTTATATATGTGCCTGTGTCGCTTTCTGTGGTAATGTAGTAATTATCCTGGATGCTGTTGTTGTAGGTTCAAGCTTAAAATGTTTAATTGCCGACTGTACCATTTAAAACCCTACCAACAGCAGTATATATATATATATATATATATATATATATATATATATATATATATATATATATATATATATATATATATATATATATATACGGTGGGTTGGCACCCTGCCCAGGATTGGTTCCTGCCTTGTGCCCTGTGTTGGCTGGGATTGGCTCCGCAGACCCCGTGACCCTGTATTCGGATTCAGCGGGTTAGAAAATGGATGGATGGATATATATATATAGGGCGGCACGGTGGCGCAGTGGTAGCGCTGCTGCCTCGCAGTTAGGAGACCCGGGTTCGCTTCCGGGTCCTCCCTGCGTGGAGTTTGCATGTTCTCCCGTGTCTGCGTGGGTTTCCTCCGGGCGCTCCGGTTTCCTCCCACGATCCAAAGACATGCAGGTTAGGTGGATTGGCGATTCTAAATTGGCCCTAGTGTGTGCTTGATGTGTGGGTGTGTTTGTGTGTGTCCTGTGGTGGGTTGGCACCCTGCCCAGGATTGGTTCCTGCCTTGTGCCCTGTGTTGGCTGGGATTGGCTCCAGCAGACCCCCGTGACCCTATTCGGATTCAGCGGGTTAGGCAATGGATGGATGGATATATATATATATATATCCATCCATTTTCCAACCCGCTGAATCCGAACACAGGGTGACGGAGGTCTGCCAGAGCCAATCCCAGCCAACACAGGGCACAAGGCAGGAACCAATCCAGGGCAGGGTGCCAACCCACCGCATATATATATATATATATATACACACATAAATATAGTATAGTATATATACAGTATACATATGCATAATCTATACATATAAATATACAAAATCTATACATATATATGCATATACAGTATATGTATATACAGTATTTACACATATCTATGTGTGTGTTTGTGTGTGTCAGACAGTCAGTATAACATAACATAAAAAGAATATGAAGGATCGTATTATTCTGAAATCCTCTTAATCCAGTTCAGGGTTGTGGATGGCTGGCGTGCGGGCTGGACCTATACCAACAGCACCAGACAATAATAATAAAAACAAAATCATCAACTAAAACAGCTAGAAGAATCAGAAGAAGAAGAAAACTTCTATTAGTAAATCAGCATAACGTGTCAACTCAAATAACTCAACAAAGTATCTTCAATAAACATATTTATTATTCCTTATTTATCTTTTCAATCTTTCATTTTAATTTGCTTATAAACAGATGACGGTGGATCAGGTATCATTTAGCGGCCTGCCGAGATTGTATTGTGTTTGCAGAGCAGTGGCTTGTAGAGCTAGGGTTGGACTCGCCAACAAACTTTGAAGAGTTAAGTGGTATAAGATAATGGATGTAGTAGCTTATTTTGTTTATCTCACAAGGTGAAGAGGTTATTGTGATAAAACTTACCTTGAGGTCACTGAGATTGATTGAAATGCTGGAAGCTATAGGTGTGTATATAAATGACAGTTTGTAATGTTTGTTACATTATCTAGTATGCCCACTGTATTATTGTAGAAATACATCTAATTGACGCATGCAGGAAACTAATCTGTAAAGCCTTGGCAAAGATGCCTGACAGAAAAAAAATTACATTTTAAACTTTTGCTTACAGTTAATTTAATAAACAGATTGTAGCCTGACAAACACATATAATATTCTATTGTATTTTGCAGTAGAAGTTATCTCATGTTTACATCTTTGAAAATGTTGATTTTGAAGTTAATATGCACATCAATCATCAAATACAGTATGGGTAAGCTTTGGCTTATTTGTACAAATATTATTTTTATTAATTTATAAATAAGTAACAGTCAGTACATTTAGTAGCTGTGCATATCACACTTAAAAATAAAAGTGCCTGAGTGGTTCTTCAGAGCAAATGCCATAAGGGAATTATTGTTGGTTCCCAAAAGAACCATCCACATTAAGATTCCAGACAGATCCTTTTATTTAGATCCTTAATAGGTTCCAAAAATAACCATAAATAAATAAATGATAACAGATTTGAGAAACACCAATGGCTTACAGATTTTAAAATAACTCTTGCTGCCTATGATAACATGAGCTAAGTTCATGTTTCCTTAATCTGTTACATCCTTCTAGCCTACACATTTCTGTTTTCTGTTTTGTCCATATATTAGAAAAGCCATGTTCAAAGAGCTCTTCACAGAATGAAATGGTTATTTGTCAAGTAAGAATTCTATGAAGAATCACACCATCCGGAGCCTTTAAAGAATCATTATGTTAAGAGAGTCTTCTTCTGTTAGGGGTTAATGTAGGAGAAAGTAGGGTGAAATGACACCTTTTATTGGCTAACTATAAAAGGTGTCATTTCACCTTTCTCCTGTATCAATCTATGGCTAACACGGTAAAACACTCTTCTGTTAGTGGTTGCCACAGCGGATCATCCAAAATTGTTGTCCAAATATTGATATTTTAAGAGAGTACAGTGCTGAATCTAAGCTGGGATTTACAACTGTATATAAAACTATTCATAGAACAAAATGGCTCATTTCAGCAGCAAAACAAAAATATCAGACCTGTATCCTACATACATTCTTGAATCACATTTGTTAATGGTGGAAAGTGTTCACCAATTTCAGAGGTGCAAGGAGAAACAGCTTTCTTTAAATAAACTCTGTGACACAGAAAGTCAGGCGTTCAAAGGCCAAGAAGAGCTGAAATCATGCTGTGTAAATCTAGACTTGCATTTCAGAGTAAAGAAAAAGTCCATTTTATATGGTCATTTTGTAAATTAAGCTTATATTATTTTTCTTACCTTCCTCATAGTGCTGATTTCAAAGTACACACTCCATTAATGTGATTTTTAGGTCCCAGTAGACAAGCAGCTCATGTTACTAATACTTTGCTATCACTTTCTCAGGCTATTTATCTGCTGCTCAACAAAACTCTAAAATCACCTCCCACAGCAAATAAATGCTTGTGTTCCTCCATTTAGCAGCAGACTTTCCTCAATCTTCAGTTTTGTGACCTTCATTATGCTGAGCAGGCCTTATCCAGCATGGTGTGCAGTCTTCACAAAAAGACAATTATTTAATAATAAATAAAGGGCAAGCTTATTTAAGGCAAGGTGTTTACCCACCCCCAGACTTCACCTCAGTCTCATTCAGCCATTTCAGCTCGGCGCCAACCACCTTCTAGACATCAACAAGATAAGATGCATTGTTTCTGTTTGTGTTTGGTTTCTGCCTTAATAGACCATTAAGTCAAGTTTGCATAAAAATACACAACAAACACACAAGCAGACCCCCAGTGAAATAAGCAGCTATGGCAACCTGTGAGGTTTTCCTAATAAAGAGGAATCAGTGTCTAGAAAGGTATACAGACCTCAGGATTAGTCTTTGCTATTAGTTACAAATTGCACATGCAGTCTATTTTATTAAAATAATTCCCATTTGTATTTAAAGAACAGATAGATATAATTTAAGGCTTCCCGGTAAATTTTCCAAAAGTTTCAGAGGCTTCAAAAAGAAAACCAAATGTTGAAATGTCAAAAAAATCTGTGTTAGTGGCAAACTGTGTGAGTGTATTGGATTGTTTTTTTTTAGTATTTAATTTTCCTGATTAACTTTTCTAAGTAGTTATGATCTATCAACGTCTACTCGACAGATGTGCGTATGTGGAGCCTAGCAGTGATGACGTCACCAGCTATTAAATGCATACTGGCAGTAACTGGCAGCCATTATCTACATTTACCCCCCAGATTAATTGATAGTGTTATCTTCCATCCAATAGTAGTGATGAAAGATACACTTTGACAAAGAGATGTACAAGGTTGATTTTCCAGAACTTCAGGCAGGAACATTACTGTGAATAAACGTCAGGGTGAACTTATCTGTCTATCCTTCATTCTGTCCGTCTAATCGGCTGTTAAATAATTGTTGCCGTCTCTTAATGAACGGCGTGTTTTAAATATTCTCCTCTCTGTGATATCAAAGCTGAAGTGTGCGACATCACGGAAAGAAAGAAAGAAAGAAAGAAAGAAAGAAAGAAAGAAAGAAAGAAAGAAAGAAAGAAAGAACGCTCAACCGGAATAATTTAAAACGTTTTATAATAAATATTTTTTTTTGTTTTTGTGATTTTAGTGTATTTTCTATTATATTTTACTGACTTATTTTTAGGTATTTCAACGGTTACCATTTACTAAGATGAGTTTTTAAATGTATTGTTTGAATTTTGGCTAAAATATCCATCCATCCATTATCTAACCCGCTATATCCTAACTACAGGGTCACGGGGTCTGCTGGAGCCAATCCCAGCCAACAGAGGGCACAAGGCAGGAACCAATCCCGGGCAGGGCGCCAGCCCACCACAGGGCTAAAATATTGGATGTGTATATATTCAAACAGGCTCAAGTTCAAATTTAGTTTTGTTATGATATGAAACTAACAATATGCAGGCATTAATAATAATAATAATAATAATAATAATAATAATAATAATAATAATAATAATAATAATAATATGGTATGCCGCTTCACCTCTTCGTTACCTGGATGGGGATACCCGTAATGCCCATGCCGCAATGATAATCCAACCGTCCATTTTTAGATTAACTATATGCAGTTCAGCGACACCCGTCGCAATAATAGCTATTGATAAAAAAAAAAAAAATACGCATTAAACAGATTTGTGCTGGTAGGTCTCTTAAAAATCGGTATAAATTCGTGTTATCTTTTTACAATGAAAAGGTTTTTTGAGAAGTTCGGAAATATTTATTTATTTATTCTAGCTAGATTGTTTTTATAGTCGTTATTGACATAGTATGAAAAATCATTACAACAGAACTAAAATAAACAATATCTGTTTGCACATGTGATCAGTGATCACCAGCATTATTTTCAACCTACAATACACACAACAGGACGCATATCATTGCACGCTAAATTTTACATCTTGAAATTACTCAAAACATTGAATTGCTTACTGAGGACTTCGTCATACAGCGGTTTCATTCCTGTATTATTTTTCAAGTTATCATTTGAAAGTTTGGCTCGTTAATTTCACTATGGGGTCCCCTTAGTTTGTACTCAGTCTGTAGCATACGGTCACAGACCCCAGAAGTCCGGTTGTTTTGTCAAGGATATCAAGAGACACAACGTCCTGTATTCAGGCCGAGGAATTTTAATTGAAACGGATACACTGCTTCAAGGTTGGAAAGCAAAATAAAAAGAAGAAAGATAAGGTGCCTTAAGCTGCCTAGCGCTCCAAAAATAGCACTCAGTGTATGGACTTCTTATTCTTGCATGTGCTGAAAGAAATACATTAGTGTGTCATGGGATATTTACTCAACACCAAACTGCTCGTGTATAAATCAGCACTGCACACTGAATGATTTTTGTCACTATTTTTATTTTAGTCGGTCCATCCCAATAGAAGTATTTAGCCCTGACCAGTCTTAAACATATTACTATCTTCTAATAAAACTGAGCAGAAATAGCTTAGAGGTAGTGAATACAGTTCATGTACTATACACGTATGGAAATTGTTTGATACAAAAAATAACTCGTTATTTTAGAACTCTAGCTGTGGGGCTAAAACAAGAAGCAAATGTCGAACTGCAGTAGCCTTAGGGTGGTCTCCGAGTTCTTGGTCCACAGTTATAGCACAATGCTTATCTACACTCAACGCACTAATGTGACAATAATGGAAGTTATACAGCTGATAAGTGTTATTGCTTCTTCTTTTCAGTTCTTTCTTAACCTCTATTGTTTTCCTCCTCTATCAAAAAGCTGTCTGGCTCCCGCGTTATCTAATAGCACTGTCAGAATGAAGGGTCATCGATAAGCAAAGCAAACACTGGACCAATCGGGGGTGCGAGGGGGCATCGGAAGTGTCTAATGGCTTTAATAGGCTCGGATCCTATCCAGGATTTAAGGCATGCTCATGTATAGTTTATTTTTGGCCTAGTCTCTTCAGGATTGAACGTATTTTGAGCGTAATACTTGCTCAAAAATAGTTCTTTTAAAAATAATTTTCTGTTATTATTATTATTTTAGTCAATAATGTGCTTTATGCTGACCCTTAGATATTTAGATATACAGCAGATGTTGACTTTTAATTTTTTAGGCACAAAATGTATTTATTTATTTAATTGTTGCGGTTTTTCTGTATTATTTAAATTACTAATAAATAAAAAAGGAATGTTTTGTTCCAAGTCTCCTTCAACTTCAAAAAAAAAAAAGGTTCCATAATGGCACTTTGCTGGCTCATCACAGAACCACTGATTGATAAGGAATCATTTCTTCCCATAGAAAGAGTTCCATATGAATTTAGTTATTTGGGCTTTGAAATGTTCCACGGTAATCCTAAACGTATACAGCTGGCTAATTAGCACGATATAAACAGTAAAATGGCGTTTTGGAAATTACAAAAATAATAACTAAATACATAAAACATAGATAGATAGATAGATAGATAGATAGATAGATAGATAGATAGATAGATAGATAGATAGGAACATCTGTAACCCTCAAAGTTACATGCAAAACCATTTAGCACAATTAAGCGTTTTCTTTCAAAATATGCTCCTCTTATTGTATAACAAAACACAAAAGAAACGATCATTGATTTCTAAACATTCATGTTTTCTGTTGTAATGTCTTTTCACAGAGCGACTTCTTTGTTAAGTTATAATTTTCACAAAAAAATATATATATTTGGCGGAGATAAATGTTATGTGTTTTTCAGTAACTGGACTCTAGTAGGGACAGAAGTAAATAACCAGGAGGTCCTCGATTCTGCTTGGTACTCTGTTACAAAGGGTGTGGTGAGAGGTGTCAAGATACCACGTGATCCCCTTCAAACACAGGGGCACTGCTCAAGGTGGTCTCTTGTTGCGGGACACTTCACACGAGCGGCTATTTGGACGGGAAGCTTTTAGACAGGACGCCTCGAAAGAAACCCAAGTGGGAGTTGATTGATGTTTGATTAGACGTTAGCCTGTATTACTACCACATTTTAATCGCTCCCCGGTTGGGATAGCTGGATATTTTCCCGTGGGTCGCCATGCTCCATAGCGCTATGACATCAACTCCTTTTTCCGTGAGGGACATTTTAAAACGGGGCCAACTTGAGAATCAATGCACATTCCAGATGTGTAACGTCTCAGTACGGGACTTTGAAGTTCCTACATTGAGGGGCTTATCCTGTGCATATCCCGCCCCAGCCACCCGGGAGCCACTGTACAGCCTGGACATGGAAATGATCTCTCGTGGACTTGAGGGTCACAAAGACCTGGACAATCCGAGGAGCTCCTGTGCTTCCCCAATAGAAGACGAATTGGAACAACAGGACGAAACGGGTAAGACTAAGAGGGTTATTTATCATTTGGGTCTGACGGCTACGCTACTAGTTCTTTGGAAGCTACAGAATATTGCACTACTACAAATTTGATATATGTTTAGAGCTGAGAAAATGGAAATATAACACTATTAAAATATTAGCAACAACTTCATACAAAAACAATTTTCATATCAGATTGGTCGGCTTAGGAAAACAAATACTCAACTTGTAGCTCCCATGTCGTAACACAAAAATCATCTTCTTATATCTAATTTTACCTAATAAATATAATATTTTAAAGAAATAATATGCTGACAGTTTAACCAGTTTATGATTAAAGAACTGCATACATTTTTTTTTTATTTTCAACATACAGTTGGCGATATAGCGCATTTTTTTATCAGAGATAGGCCGCAAGACGTTCATATACAGTATCTCATTATAATATATAATACTGATATTTGATTTAAGAATTGCAAAATTACATTCTTATTTGCATAAATAGATAGAGTCTGCACTAAACCAAATCCGTAAAAATCTGGGATAAAATAAGTCAATAGCAGAACAATTAATCATTTGAAATACTTCGCAGCAGTGCCAACAATTAAACTGCAATGACAATAATGTTGACAATTCATTAACAATGAAAACAAACGTGTAATCACCTCACAAAACTGTAACAGAGAAAAGACGAGGAGCTAAGGAGAAGTGTGATTATCATTTCAGGAAATACAAACGGCATACTTAAGAATGAACTATTTGAGGAATATCAACAGATCATGATAATAACAAGATTCGAAATGACAGAAATGCACTAAACATTCCGAGTTATTGTATCCTTTAAAAAATGACAGTAATGAGTAACCCTGCAACTCTAAATTTGATTAAGGGAATAATATAGTGTAATTTAATATTCAAAATTATAGATGCAACATTAATGTTAACTGGCCACTTCTAATTATACTTCTATAGTACGTCTTCAAAATATAATTAATTAAATAGGCAATAATTCTGTAATCATTAACGGCATGTTTCCTACTACTTATATTAATTATATTAATGGTAATATCATTATGAAAATAATGTTAACAGTTCTGCAGAGACTTAAAATATAATAGTGTAAAATGTACCAATATGACATACCATGTTAAAGTATTCTTGAACCGTTTGTATATTTTATTTTTTTTTTAATTGTACACAAGCAACTTTCAGGACATATACATTTTTTGATCATAAAATCAAAAGTCCAAGGACTGGAATTGACTGTGTTACATATTCAAATACACAATTAGTACATTGCATTTCTGTACAGTACTACTTTTATTTTAGACCAAGTATTTCTAAGTTGTAATCTACAATGATTACTGATATGAAAAGGAAACAATAGATTATTAGCATTATTAACAGCGCCTTCAGCCTGTTTAATATTTAATTTGAAATTTAATGTGCAAAAAAAAAAAAAAACAAAGAAATATTCGGAAAATCATCTTATTTATTATAGAAATGCTAGGCATCAAATAACATTTGACATTTGTCACAACAGGTGACATTTTGAATTTCTGAGCAAGTAACTTTACCAGTCTGGAGTGTTGTTTGTGTACAGTACAATTCACCTAATAATTTGAAGCACTTGTTGTACTTTTGCCAAAACTGAACGCATCCGTTTATTATTGTGTATTCTTCTTTACACAGAAAATTACAGCCTGGAGCATTCACCGGCTAGTGAAGGGAGAAAAGAGGAATTATGTGAACAACCGAAGCACAGACAGAGAAGAAAGCCTAGGGTTCTTTTTTCTCAAGCACAAGTCTTTGAGTTGGAAAGACGATTTAAGCAGCAGAGATATTTGTCAGCTCCTGAGCGGGAACACCTGGCCAGCGTATTAAAACTTACTTCAACCCAAGTGAAAATCTGGTTTCAGAACAGGCGCTACAAATGCAAGCGGCAGCGACAGGACAAGTCACTGGAGCTAGCTGGACATCCTCCTCCACCCCGTAGAGTAGCAATACCGGTCCTGGTGCGAGATGGCAAACCCTGTGTTGGAGGATCTCAGGCCTATGGCGCACCCTATAATGTTACCATGGGTCCCTGTCCGTACAATGCTTACTACAGTGGATACAACACAACCCCGTACAACTGTAGCTACTCTTCAGTGCCAAGTACGGCACCTCCTGCAGGCCATTTAATGAATGTGAACTTCAATCTGAGCAGCACTGCCCAGCTAGGAAGTCTAAATCAACAGGGGCAAATATCTGGACCCTTACAAGGAATACGTGCCTGGTAATTTCAGCGGGGCACCTTTGCTTGAAATTCTTTCTTCACAATTACTGAACTTCTCAGGAAGTCCACAGACTATCGCAGCAAGCTCATCTCCCTTTATTGGGCAGTGGGCACTTAATAGGAAAAGAAACTGTAGCAGGAGAATCTCCTTGAGATATGGACCTACTCAATAGCTCACCTGCTCAAGTTTACGTGGAGAGTTTCTGCCTTTTTTATATTCCATCAGAAAATTGCCATTTTAAATATTTTCAGAATGAATTGACTTTTCAAATAAATGTTAATCCTTGACTATTTTGTAGATCTTCTTCTTCTTTCGGCTGCTCCCACTAGGGGGTTGCCACAGCAGATCATCTAAAAAATTGTTGTCCGCATATTGATGTGGCAAAATTTTATTCTAAGGTAATCTTTCTCGTCTCAAATGTATATTTTTGACTTTGCATTATTCAACACACAAATTATATTTGCCTGCCAGTTTCATTTCATCCCTAGAATTCGTCATTACATTCAAGTTCATAGTAATGCAAAATGATAAATTAGTTATACCTGACTGTCACACTTTTGATGCACATTAAAACACATCCATATTAAATATCTAACACATTTAACTTAAAAGTATCTTATCCAAGTTTCTTTCTTTGGTTCAATTTAATTTGACCTTCTACATAACATGCCCGATAATTATATTAAAATGCATTTACCCATTTAAGCTTACATAAGTCTGCTTGTGTATGAGATCTTTGACCAGCGCCTGTTATGCCTGTTCCTTGGTGGCACAAAGACATGTTGCTAAACTATATGTAACACTTTAATAAAGGCGACCGAAAAAGTTAGTATAAAGTATTTTAGTGCTATAAAAAAAGAAATTTAATACTTTCACTTTTAAAAATGATATATAAATTATGTATGAAATATAAATGTTTTCATTTTGAAAATATGTTGTTTTTCTAATAACAAGCATAAAGCTTATTAATTCTTAATGTTATAAATGAAGAACAAAAAATAATAACAAATTTACAAGTCAATACTTTCATCCCACGCCATGATTCTGTCTGTAACACAAACATTAATACATCTGACACTTAAAAATAATGCTTTCACAGGTATACAGTCTTAGAGATGTCAATGTAAGTAAGCATAGACCTTGCATTTACTATATCTTGTAAAATGTACTTTCACTGTAATAAATATAATAATGTGTCTGACAATGTGTTCCTTTTTTTTTCTTTTCTTAAACATTTTTGAAATTAACAACTTCTGTATTGCTGTTTGAATCAGCATCACAAATATCAATAGCAGGATGATCACTTTGACAAAAGACCTTTCAGTATTTGGCCAATGTGTTTGACCTTTCCATATAATTATAGATTTATACGTTTATTATTGTCTTATGTACAAAACATTTTTTATATATAGGAATCTATTTTTTTTAATAAAGTGTAATCATTACCTGTAATGCATGTATGTAATGCTATGAAATATTTTTCTATTTCAATTTTAGTCTCATCTAAACAGATGGAGAGGCTGTTCTTAACCTGGTGAAATGATTATCAGTCCGTCGCAAAACAATTTACATCTATCTATCTATCTATCTATCTATCTATCTATCTATCTATCTATCTATCTATCTATCTATCTATCTATCTATCTACATTCATGTTATCTATAAATTCAAAACACAATTGTGTTTGCAGGCCTATATTTAATGTATGTGTGCTGAATATGACTGAGCACACTTACATAAACTACAGGTCGGACCCAGGATTTCACCTAATGCTGCCTATTCCTATCATTTGTTTGAATAACAAAAAGTAATGAAGAAAATGAGGATGCATGACAAAACACTAATGTATGAGTTAATTGTGATTGTGTCTTTCATTTCATAGTATGGTTTTTAAACACACATCAGTTAAGACCCACTGCTGTTAAGTCAAATGTAATGATATATGTGTATACTGCACTGTTTATTAATTAACTTTATTAACAGGCTCCATAAAAAAACATAAACAGATAATACCATATTTGTAAAATACCAACAGCTTTCTGATTTTAAAAGGACTCTTGCTGCTTACGGTAACACTGGCTTATTTCCGATTTTCTTGATTTAACAGTACCCTGTCATACATTGAAGACTTCTGTTTTGTCGACATTTTTTTCAGAACCCAAAGACCTAATTTCACATGCAAATAACCCTTCCTAAGAACAAACAATAGAAGCACACAACCCGGTAAAGTGCCATTTTAGAACCTTAATATTTAAGAGTGTAGAGTATAGATAGATAGATAGATAGATAGATAGATAGATAGATAGATAGATAGATAGATAGATAGATAGATAGATAGATACTTTATTTGTTTGGTTGAAAAGACGTCAGTCATTAAAATTTAACGAAAATAAGATAATAACAAATAAAATGAAAACACATAAAGCAGCTAGAACTGTAAATTGTATTCATTAGCTTTTCTCTGGCCGCTAATCATGTAAATATTTTGAGTCGTCTAAAGCTCTTCGTTGCCCAGTTGAAGAGAATAGTTGAAGTATTTAACAATATTCTTCATATATAATTTTATTATAGATTTTGTATCAGTCTTTTTCAAGGGGGCATGGATCGGGTGGGGTGCAACAGTATTATCCTCTTGATCCCGGCGTCTTATCAAAAAGGAAGTAATTAAGTGCAGCAGACAGCAGAAAAGCACTTAAGGCGACAACTCGGGATTCACAGTTGCGGAGACGCTGCCTGTCGCTTACCTGGACTATCAGGTAAGTAAATAAAAGCAGAGACAGCGTGGCTAGTTCACATTCTGTCCATGCATTCAAAAACCTCCTTTAGGCATAATTTAAGATCGAAACCAGCTTTACCTGCTTCAGCAAAGTAGCGGCTCATTTTGAGGTTACTTACGAGTATTTAAATTATTTGCATTGATTTGATATATGTGTATGTGAAGGTTACATTTAGATATTAAACTAATTGGAAAAAACGGCTAAACATATAACAGAATATACCTTAGCTAGAAAAAAAATCGAATCTGTGTGTGAGTGATTGTAAACAATCTTGAAATCATATTCGGAAGGCTTTATTAGCACTTTTCAGATTGTGTCCTGTGTTATCCCAACACAGAAAATAAAATGCTTTGCGATATTTTCGGTGTAAGCCACACGTGGAATTATGCTTAACCGTTACATTTTAAAACCGAGGGTTAAATAATGTAACGATTCAATTAACTGTGTTTTATAATTGAAGACAAATATCCTGGTTGTTGCACAGTAGGCAACATATGAAAATTATAGTTGAAGAGATAATGGGAGGAAAGAAAAACTAAGAATATAACCAGAAGAAAAAGAAACACGATAATTAAATCATATAAAACGTAACCAAATAATATATATATATTCGTTATTATATTTTATAAAAATATAATATATATATATATTTAAATTTTTCATTCTCTGTAAAAAAATAAGAGTCACAGTTAAAATAATTTTAATAGTATGCGTTTTTTAAAAATATAGATTTTGTCTCGTAATTTTTTTTTATTTGAACTAAACTTTCATTTCTTATCCCTTCCACTACAATTATAATATCATCGTCAAGAAGAAGAAGGAAGACGAAGAAAATGAAGATCAGATTTTATACTAGCATTGGAATAGATTAACAACAACAACCATAACAATAATAATAATAATAATAATAATAATAATAATAATAATAATAATATGTAACATTATTATCCTCTATATTACACGCAAACAGAATCATGCTAATTATCATCCACCTTAGCATTACGAAAGCTGATTATTTTCCATGCACGTTTTAGCTTGGCTAGTCCAGTCTAGTCATCCAAACGCCGGGCAACATAACATTAATAACCATAAAAACAACAAGTAATCAATAATTGCATAAAAACATGCAGAAAAAAGTATTTCCGCTTCGCTGCATAAATCCCAAGTAAAGCACAACTTAGTTCCTTCCTGTTCAACTATTAAAATTAAACGTGGCGCACTTTCCATTTTACTTTTTATTTTTAGGACTTTGTAGGCCTACATTTCAAGCTCATATAAATAGATAGCCCAGCATGTAAAACGTTAAATCAACGTGAGGATTTCCGTTCATTTTTTCACAAACGAGAAAATTCACTTTATTTAAAGTTTTACTTAATTGGTTAACTAATGTTCGGTGACTCGGCGCCGATGGAATCGCACGGTGGCTTTTAATGTATTGCAGTTTGGAAACAGAAAGCGCAGCTCGAGGTTTGTCTTCTACTGTACTCGATTAAAGATAACAATTACATAATTGGAGGAGAATATTAAAAAAAGAGAGAGAGAGCGCGAGAGAGAAAATAGCAAAGATCGTTAATAAAAATTACTTAAGATCAAAACCAGATGACTTCAAAAAGATTTACCGCTCACAGTAGCCTATCATTATAGGCTACTATATAAACAGGTTTTCCCATCTCGGATTTACTCAGTTCAATTGTGGAAAATTATTGCACAAGAATACAACATCATGAAATATGTTATTTGAGCATTATGCTGTTGTTTTCAGTTATGTCCTGCTTAAGCTAAACATAAATTTCCCTAGTTTTTTCATTAAAAACAGAAACAGTTACAATTCAAAAGCTTTATTTGAGATTTCCACAAGTGAACAAGTTACTTAGTGCTGGTTGAGAAAACAGAGTCCCTCGTGTCACAGCAGGGTGCTTCAGTCCCAGTCCTGAGAGACTCTCCTCTACGCAGGCGCTAATACATCTGATCCAGCAACGTTCTCAATTAAATCACCTTCTTTTTACTAGGCAGAGTTTCATTTTGACTTGAAAAAACAATCTCTCTTTAAGTTCAAACATGATAATATTGAATTGAATGTTTCGCTCTTAGTATGATTCAGCAGAGGCTCACTCTGGTGCGAATGAGAACTATTTGTCTAAATCTTTGTAAACTTAATTTCTTTCCATGGAAATCTTTAAGTTGTGAAAAAATACTGTATTTGTTTCATAGCGCGTACGCACAATTACTATTTTTACAAAATAAAAAAGTAAAAAAGTATCCATATTTGTACAGTATCTAAAATATTAAAACATAAAAATATCTCATTTTCACGCTTAAAGCAGTAGACTGGGTAATAATGCAAGCTAAACCAATATGAAGTTAAAAGAAAATTATTTTTTAAACCATTACAATCTATTTAAAATATGCAAGAACAAACCATAATGCTAAAGAGTATCTCACAATTAATTTGATACTCATTTACATATAATTTATTTATGTCATTTTAGGAGTTAGTAAATGTGACGAAACATAGAAGCTTTTCAAATGTATCACATTGTGAAATGACAAATATAACGAACCATTCTTAAGAAAATGAGTTTTATACATTCTTACCATAGACATGTCTACAGTTGTTTAATTAGATGCATGCAAATAAACGTGAGCTGTCTTTATCAGACGTTTTTTGTAGTGACACAGCGGGAATGGCAGCTGTCCCAGCATTCCCAGCTCGAATCACAGACAGTCACACGACTTAATGTAGTCTACACATTTGTCAGGTTTCCTCCGCGCTCCTCTCATATTTGAATAAATAAATAACGGGTGATTTCAGTCAGTGTAGATTAATGCACGTACAGTGTAAGCGAGTCGTCAGCGGCGTCAATTGGGTGCCTCCCTTGTGTGTGATGCTGCTGGGCTGATTTTTAGTGAAATAAGCGGTTAAGAAGCTTAATGGATGAATAGATTGATGGATGGATGAGGTAATAAATCGTTGCAGCTTCTGACGTCATAAAGTAATTTTTCCAGGTTGTCCGGGTCATAAATTAAAAGGTTTATTTTAAAATAAGGTATGGTAAAGTCTTAAGCTATATTTATTTTTTTCCCTAAAAAGACAAAATAAACAAATATACAAATAAATTAAAAAATAATACATCACATATACACACATTTCACCCAGCAACCGACGCCTTAAAAAACTTATTTTAGTGGAAAATGTATTAATTCTCTGTACACTTAAAAAAGTGAATATGGATTACTTCTATTTGATCTTTTTTAAAATAATGCAGTGATGTTTATTCAATATAAAATGCAATCATGAATTTATTTACTTTGAACAAGTGGCCAACTTTCATCAATTGGTGAGTCTACGGAGACATTGAGATTCTCTGCCATCAATCAATCACAAGAACGGAGAAGGGCACAGCACTACAGAAAACTTTACCTTTAATATAACATTTGATAAAACATATTTTATGTAAAAAATAAAAAATACCAATAAAACCTTACAGTAATTGTTAATGTTTGCATTAATTGGGCAATGACTTACCTTTGTAAGCAAATAAAGTGTGAACTCTGTCAAATACATAAATAAAAATACAATAACATGATCATAAATGTGTTTGTTTGTTTGTTTTTTAGTTCTTTCTGTACATTTATTTATTTTATCTTTTGTTTGTTTCAATGATGCCTCACTTTAACATGAAATACTCCTTGTCATTTTCACCCATCAAACTTGAGAGGGTGGGCTCTAATGAGTACTGTTTTTTGATTGGCGAATTATCACAAAAGGGACTGCACACAGTGCCTGTGAGTGACAGGATTCCCAAGTAGAGCAAAGTGCACGCTCATAGTTGTGACAGTGTGCATAGTGTCATGGCAGATAGGAGTGGAAGAAAAAAGTTGACCAGAATTACTACACAAAGTAGCTACTTTAATTCAGAAAGCCCTAAATTCATCCTCCTCCCAGGAGTCTGCATCTGAAATGTATGCTGTTAAAGCATCAACTTAACGGCAGAGGGTTAACGCATGCACAACAATTCACCAATCAGAAAGCAATACTTGCTAGAGCCCGCCCTCTCAACTTTGATGGGTGAAAATGACAGTTGCCATTTCAAGGCATATTTCATGCTTCTTATGGTGTCACTGAAAAAAAAAGAAAAAATAATTAAATAAATATATAAAGAAATACATTAATAGTTTATTATTTATATTATATGCTCACATGTAGCTTTGTCTTTTTTAGGTTCTTTGATTTTTGACTTGAATATAATATAACAGCCCATTATTTGATGTTATGACTAATGCATTTACTTATTTGTTTCAGAAATAAACACTTATTTTGATTTGGATACTTTCAACTTATTAAAAAAAAAGAATTATCACTTCATAATGTTGACTTTTCTTCTTACAGTAGTTAAATGTTTAGGTACAGAAGATACCAATTTATTGAGTGTTTCAAGTGTAATTTTGTCCCATTCTTCTTGCAAACAAGCCTAAAGGTGTATAACAATATGGGTCTTTGTTGCTGCATTTAGTGCTTCAAGATGCACCACACATTCTCATTTGGGATAAGGTCAGGACTACAGGCAGTCCAGTCGAGCACCCACACCCTATTCCTGTGAAGCCATGTCTTTGTAAAGTGTGATGAAGGAAAGTCAGTCAGTCAGTCATTATCCAACCCGCTATATCCTAACAAAGGGTCACGGGGGTCTGTTGGAGCAAATCCAAAAAAACACAGGGTGCAAGGCAGGAACAAATCCCCAGGCAGGGCGCCAGCCCACCGCAGTGTGACAATGGTGGTTTTGCATTTTCTTGATGAATTACACATGGACATCCATGGAAGAAATGTCATCTTGAGGGCAGCATGTGTTGCTCCAAAATCTGTATGAAATTTTTGGCATTAATGGTGCCTTCACAGAAGTGTAACTTACCCTTCCCAGGGCACTGATACAGTCCCATATCATCTGTGACAGGCACCTGGCGTCCATGCCCAGCCGGGACGCCCCTGCACACTGTATTCAGGGGGAGCAGCCCTGGACAGTGCAATACCTCCCCTTGGACGCTAGATGGCCGCCCCCCTGGGCTGGTGTAGTGCCTCAGTTTCCCACAGGGCTCCCTGGGAATTGGAGTTGGGGGCAGCCCTGTTGGGTCCTGCAGGTACCGCCAGGGGGTGCTGTGTTTGGGACTCCTGAGCCCGTGTGGGCAACAGCTTCATCACACCTGGAAGTGTCACCGGATGTTGGTGATCAAACACCTGGAGCACTTCCAGGTGACCTATAAAAGGGAGCCAGCAACCACCACTCATCGGCCAGAGTCGGGTGGAGGAGGACAAGGTTGCAAGGGAGGAGTGGTGGTGCCAGAGAAGAGTGCTTGTGCTATACTAGTGTTTGGGACTGTGTTGTGGCTGGGGGGAGTACGGGGAAGACGTGCCCTCCAGCTGAAGAAGAATAAAGAGCCTTTTATTTTACACGTGCCTCCAGTGTCCAATCTGTGTCGGGTCAGGCGCTATATAGTGCCTTTTACACATCACAGACAATGGTTTCTGGGATTGTAGCTTGTATCAATCTGGATAGTCCTTTTCTTTTTTGGTCCAAAGGATACAATGTGCAACTATTGATTCGTCTGACTACAATACATGTTTTCACTGTGTGATGGTCCATCCCAGATTCCTCAGAGCCCAGAGAAGTCGACAGTGCTTCTGGACACAGTTAAAATGCACAGGATAGTTGTATCTGGCATTGGTAGATGTTATACATATTGTGTTACTTGATAAAAGTTTGTTAAAGTACTCCAGAGCCCATGAGGTTATATCGATGAATTGCGATTCTTGTGCCATCTGTGGGGATTGGAAATCACAGGAAGTCAGCTTAGGGTTGCATTCATGTCCATTACACACGAGAAGTTATTCAGAAATACCCAATCCCTTCCAATCTGTCTTTCAGAAGCATTGTTTTTACACTTTTTAATGATTCTTTAAGAGTCTGTTGAAAATTTAGTGATCCTCTGTGCATCTTTGCTCCTGGATGCATCTCTTATAGCAGAAATTGATTACAGTGACCTGCTGTATTTTATTTGCTTCTACTCATATCAGTATTTTCTTTTTTAACCCATTATTGGCCCTAAATTACCCATTCCAAATTGTTTTGAATTGTGGTGCAGGCACTCAATGGTGACAATGGATGTATGTATATTTACGTAAAAAAATTAAGTTGACCATATTAAACATTAAGTATCTTGCCTTTATAATGCTTGTGAGTCAAAGTAAATTTTGAAATTACTGCTTTCTGTGTTTATTTGCATATTTCCGAGTTGGGGTTATACACAGAAACCAGCACTATACCTGTCCACTAATTAATTATTAAACTATGGCCAGTTGACAAGAAGGACAGAAAAAGAAATATTCTAGTCAGTGTCATCCCTGGAAAAAAATAGGGAGGTCCACACTCACAGTTTTGGAGACCTTGGCTAACTAGCCGTCCACACCTTACTGGTCTTTCTATAATACACTCAATGCTATCCAGTCCAATCTGAAGAAAGAATCGTTCTCTCCAATGATTCTAATGCATCTAATATGTGGGATGACTTTGTGTTTTAAAATTTTGCTAGCACTTAACAGTCACAACCAAAACATAGAAGTGTGTCTTTAAAAAATAAAAAACATTGACTACAAATTCATCAATTTAATTCATAATAATACTCGCAAATGACACTATCGCAGAGTTAATTTAATTTAAGTTAATTTAAGAGAAATCCATCATCAGCTTTAGAAACTGGGCACCAGGAGCTCTAAAACAGAGATGTCCTAATGGGCACTGACTTATTGTTGACAACAACAGTCGTTGCATGTCACGTGATTTGACGTTGACATGACACATTATTTCATTCTGTGAACATTAGAAAAGCAACAAAGAATAGCACTAGTTTGTGAATGGATAAGAAATTAGACGTAGGGTTTTTGCTTCTGTTCACTTTTAGCTTTTCGAGTTTTGTATTTTTGAGTTTGGCCTTGTAAATTTTAACATACTTAGATGCCTGCCTAACAAATGGTAGCCTGCTGATTTGCACAAGCTAATTATTACAGTAACATTCAGTCTGAACTACTTTAGTAATACATGACTGCAAATTAAACTGCTAAGGAAACAGAGCAAAGAAAAGCTTACATATTTCAGCAATTATTTTGTAAAGATTACTGCGTATATCTGGGCCTTCAAGATGAAGATGTCATTCAGTTTTAGATCAAATGAAACACAGCCATATACTGTAACAATCTACAGCTAAGCAAATTTAATTCACATAATGGTAAATTCAATTTTAATGGTCCCAGTCCTTTTAAAACTACAACAACAACATTTATTTATATAGCAAATTTTCATACAAAAAGTGGCTCAAAGTGCTTTACATACTGAAGAAAAGAAAAATAAAAGAAAAAATAAGAAATTAAAATAAGACAACATTAGTTAACATAGAAAAGGAGTAAGGTCCGATGGCCAGGGTGGACAGAAAAAACAGAAAAAAAACTCCAGACATTTGGAGAAAAAAAATAAAATCTGCAGGTGTTCCAGGCCACAGGTTAATTCTTCTCTGGGCATTCTACCTAACATAAATGAAATAGTCCTCTTCGTAGTTAGGGTTCTCACGGAGTCACTTGATGTTGATGGTCATACAGACTTCTGCCTTTTAATCCATCCATCATTGTTGGAAGATCACGATGCTTTGAGTAGATGGTGGTGGCGCAGGCCACCACCAAAAGGATACCGGAAAAGGAAACAGAAGAGAGAGTAGGGGTTAGTACAGATTTTAGAGCCACCATGAATAGTTATTATAATGAGTTGGAGATATAGAGTATCAGGATTTTGATTACAGTGAAATTATGAGAAGGCCATGTTAAAGTAATGTGTTTTCAGCAGTTTTTTAAAGTGCTCCACCGTATCAGCTGGCAAATTCCTATTGGTATGCTATTCCAAATTTTAGGTACATAACAGCAGAAGGCCGCCTCACCACTTCTTTTAAGTTTTGTTCTTGAAATTCTAAGGAGACACTCATTTGAGGATCTGAGGTTACGATTTGGAATATAAGGTGTCAGACATTCCGATATATAAGATGGGGCGAGATTATTTAAGGCTTTATAAACCATAAGCAGAATTTTAAAGTCAATCCTGAATGACACAGGTAACCAGTGTAGTGACATCAAAAGTGAAGAAATGTGCTCGGATTTTCTTTTTCTAGTTAGGATTCTAGCAGCTGCATTCTGCACTCGTTGCAAACAATTTATGTCTTTTTTGGGTAGTCCAGAGAGAAGTGCGTTACAGTAATCTAGTCGACTGAAAACAAACGCGTGAACTAATTTCTAAGCATCTTTCAGTGATATAAGAGGTCTAACTTCAGCTATGTGAAAAAATGCTGTCCTAGTTATCTGATTAATATGCGATTTAAAATTCAGATTACAGTCAACAACCTTTTACCTTCGTCTTGACTTTTAATCCTAGCATTACTATACTAACAGTATCCATCATTTTTAACCAAGGCCTTCTTGTTTCCAGGTTACCACCATCTCCTTTGGTGTATGTTTAGTCCATCCAGAAAATGTATAACTTAAAAAGTAACTGAATGAATGTAAACCTATAATAGTTCATCTTTCAAATGACATTTTCCAGGAGTAAAATATTGAGCATATGCCAAACAATTTGTTCCATATTGTATCAACTTCCATTTCCTGCACCTGGCTGCTTTATCTTTTCTGATTTGTTGCATTTATGTATATAATGAAGCATACAATGATATCAATTTGTCAGGCAAGTATTCAATACAATAGCACCATTCCATAACTCCCATTCTGTTGGAAGCTTTGCACCATGTAGTCCATTCTCAGGTTTGGGCTATGCAGAAGCCAAGCCACCTTCTCTTCACTGACTGAGCACTTATGTCTATTGAGCAGAACAGTAGGTAAAGGCACAGGCCCTGACACCACAGAACAGATTGTGTTCAAATCTGTGATTGTTGTCTATATAAATTCTCCCTGATTCAGCATAAGTTTTTTCTGGACACCCCATTTTTACTTCCACATCCAATAAAATTGTATGTTATGTTAACTGGTGACATAAATACTTCCCAGAATGAATTAGTGATGATGTGTGTATAAATGTGCCCTGCAATGTACTGGTATCTCAACCAAGCTTTGCTTCCAACTTATGTCAGATGCTGTTGAGCTTTAATCACCGCAACAATATGATTAAATGGCTTTAAAAATTGGATTGATGTTACTCAGAAATTTTATATAGAGACAAAACTATTAAATAGATGCTTATAAGACAAATTTAAAAACTGATCTTTCTAAATCAACAGCAATAATCTTTACATGGACTGCTGTCAGAATGCTTACCTGGTGTTTCTCCAGGTAAATCAGATCAATGATTATCTCTTTCGCACTCCAGCAGCTGACATCTGCCTTTGCTGAATTAACACGCTCGATGCAGGATGAAGACAAAGCCTCTGGGTACTGATGCACACATTAACAAGAGAAACAAAAACACAATGCAATTACAGAGATGGACCTGTCACATTGTTCTTGACAGCTTTGGGCGCTTTAGTGACCAGACACAGTGGAGACTCGGGACACATGAAACTTGTAGATTAGCAGTATCTCTTCATTGGATGCTTAACCAGATTACACAAGAGCATGACAGAGATGAAAAAAAAAAAACTTGAGAGACAAACATTTATATGACAGAAGAGAACTGAGGCCTATATTCCTCATATATTCACTGCTGAACTTCATAAGGACAAATCAAAGGATTACTTTTAGTATTAAAAAGGGGTAACCAAGTTTCAGAGTAAATTAACAAGATAAAATAATAATAATTAAATAATATTAATACATTTTAATTATATAGTGCCTTTCCGATGCTCAAGGCACTTCACAGAGTTTAAGAAAGAACGGAAGGGTATACGGTATATAGCATTGTACTAAACCAGATAAATAAATAAAGAAGATTAAGACAGTAAATTCAGGGAAAAACCTAACAGATAACATAGTTGATGGTCTAGTACACACATATACAGGTTGCATGAACATCTTGACATAGAGGTAAACTGAGAGAAGGGTAATAAAGCCTTCCTGAAAAGATGAATTTTGAGTTGTTTTTAAAAGAATTCATGGAGTCAGCTGACCTGATTAATTTCAGTCGGTCATTCCAGAGTCTGGGCGCTATACAGCTGAAGGCCCTGTCACCCATGGAGTGTAGATTAGTGTGGGGCACAACAAGATTGCCAGAATCAGAGGACCTTAGTGGGCGGACAGGTACATAATGATGGAGAAGATCACTGATGTAGTTTGGCGCAAGGTTATTTAAGGCTTTGTACGTTATTAGTAGGATTTTATATTCGATTCTGTAAGACACAGGAAGCCAGTGAAGGCAGAGCAGGATGGGTGTTATGTGCTCGCTGCTGCTGGTTCAAGTAAGGACTCTTGCAGCAAAGTTTTGAATAAGCTGGAGTTCTGATATAAGATTAGAAGGGGCACCTGCCAGTAGGAAAATAATACATTTAAAAACAAAATCAAAAACAGTTGAAGAAAATCTTTATTTGTGTATGTTGTGTATGTTGTGAAAGGTTGGCCAAATGGTAAATGATTACTTGTAGTAGGGTATAAAACACAGCATGCAAACAATAAGGCCACATGAGATAAAAACTCACATTTTACATTTACTGATTTGGCAGTACAGCATGTATGATACAATTGGTTACATTTATTTTGGTTTTCCAAATGGAACACAGGCTAGTCAAGTGACTTGCTTATGGTCACTCAGTGTCATCACAGGATTTGAACTCACAAACTCAGGATTTGAAGTCCAGATCATTAACCACTATACCAAACTACCTGCCTACAGAGATAATGAGGGACGGTACTCAAAAACAATTATAAGGAAATAGGGACTGCAAGGTGGTTCAAAAATGTACTGAACTGAATTGGATTCTATAGAAGCAGATAAGCGGAAAAAAAATCTCACAATCATCAGACAAATGTCATGGGATTCATTGAGGGGTAGTGGGATGCAAAAACTGGAGGGGAATCTGGGAGTGCTTAATGAATGATTTGGTACAGGCAAGTGGGTAAGTTTCGTAACGGAGTAGTGCCAGTGAGGCAATTAGGATATTTTAGGTTATTTTTCATTGCATTGCACTTTATGAATACTACATTTGTTCTATTCCTTCTTTTGTCTACAAAAAAATGTAATACATATTTGTTCATTCTCACATTCTCTTTCGGGTCATACATTTGAAGAGTTAAACATACAGCATTCCTTTTGAATTGTGGTATGTAAGGAAGCCCCTGCAAAAAAAAAAAATCTGCTTTACATTATACTGTATTAAATTTAAAGATACAGTGGAATTATTCTCAGTCATAATGAATATGGAGAAGATAAGGGTTGGGCTCAAACTACACTGTGACTCTCCCCTGGATAAACTAAGAAAATGGATGGATGTATGGATGCATGAATGAACAGATGGAGAAGATTGGAAATGAAAGTGAAAACAAGCGCTGCAAAAATGGATGTTTTCCTCATTCCTAGCAGATGACCAACAAAGAAATTAGATATTGAAACCTGTAATAAATGGAAATTTACGAGATGATTCAGGAGCACCCAACACTTCTCCTCCAAGCTGGGTCAGAAGATTCTATATTTTGAATATTGTGGAAGGCCTAATCACCTGAGTAGAAGTCACTGTAAATGACAACAGCACTACCTGGCCAGTAGATAATATTTGGTCCCTTCCATGGGGTGGGCATTCTGGGAGTTGCCAACAATATCTGGACTTTTAGCAGAGGCAGCCTTAGGGGTGTGTGGGGTCTAGGACTGACCAACCCCACGTGGGGCCGGTTACTTCAAACGGTGTTACCGGTATGTGTGGACTGTATAAACCTGCACGCGAATTTAATAAATATAATGTTAATATACATTGGATTTTCTCATTACAGTATTCAGCTAAATCTTTGCAAGATAACATGCGGACTTTATCAAAATATATCGATATAATCTATTAAAAAAGTGCAATGCATAATTCATGACAATATCACGACAGTGCAAAATGCGATGCAGTGTCATGTGGAAATTAGCAGGGCCTCTTTTAGAAATGTACCCAAATTACAAGTACTGAATACTCTGAGTCTCAATATGCAGGATGTCATAATCATTACTCATTTTGATGTCATTTCAGCCGGTTATCATTAGCAATATATGTTTTCTGCACTAATATTTGGACATGTTTATGGCCTACAAATAAAATGTGAGTTTCAGTGTTTCGACAGGAGGTGTAAAACTAACGTAGAGGTATCATTATGAAATCTCTTACCGGTTTCCAAGTTCAGAGATGAAAATCCACTTTTCTTGCCTTCCAATTGGTGACATCTTCATAGTCTAATCTGGACACAATGTCTTTTTCTATAGAAAGGAGAAGCCGACACAGTGACTAAAGGGCTATACCTATTTTAAGAAGGGATTATACTGGTGACCCTTTTTGGGCAAGGCAGGTGGACTATGGAATGTTTTCAAAGACGTACATGTATGGAATTTGACCTTGAAGAGGGTATTTAAAAGGGTTCCTCTTAGAAGCATCTCAAATATATATATACTGGAGAATATAACTTGACAAATCCACTTGAACGGGACACACGGACCTCAAAAGCGGTGCCCCCTTAGGCGTAGGGCCTGGGGCCTTCACCCCACTTGCCACCCCTAAACCCAGCTCTTGACTTTTAGGGCTTATGAATAGTTTAGAGGTGCAAAGACACCATGACTGGGCTCTAGAAAGATATAGAGCTACCATGAAATTGAAAGTGATCCTAGGACTTGGCTAAAGACAAATATTTCATGTGATAATAAGATGAGAAAGTGGAAGAACCACCCAATCAGTCAATAACCTAATCAGTCTGGTAGGAAGCCCATAGAGGCATTAGTATTTGTCTTCTCTTCAGTTTATGTGTACCTGTGTTCATTCCCTTAACATATTTTTGGTTCTTTGATATTCTTATGAGTTTGGGGGGTGCCTCTTGTTGTACTGTACAGTATGTATATACTAACCAAACACATCCAGGCAATGTTGCCATAGACAGTTTACAACACGTGAACTATTAAGGTTGATACAACCTCTTCAGAATAATGCACTGGTTGTGTTCGATTAACATTGAAATACATTTGTGACAAAAGGGGCACAGCAGTATGTGAATAGTGTCATATTTTTGTATTTCATTCTGGTTTATTATCTCTTATTCTATCCCAATGGTTTGTATATCCTGTATTTATCTTTATTTAGTGTTTTATGTTTATAGCTTTTGTTCTTTCTGAATCTCAGTGAAGTACTTTGTCCATGGGGAAGGTACTATATAAATAAAATGTGCAATTATTATTATTAAGTGAGAAGTGACAGAGTAAGACAAGCTTTAGGCCAACCAAAATTTGGTCATGTTAGTGAAAATGGAGGTGCAGTTTTGATGGGTTAAGAAACACACAAATGTTCCTCTAGAGGAACAGATAAACATTACCCTCATTGATGAATCATGGGTCATTTTATAATGCCATAAATGTACTGAAATACAATAGTTCAAGAAACATAAGAATAACTTATCTTAATGCAGTATCCTCCCCAGTCATTAGATTTTAATTGAATTGAACAATTGTCAGTTGAGCTGTAATGTGCTTTTTCAGTAGAGAGCTACCATCAGTTCATTTGTAAACAGATGAGAGGCACATTATGGCTGAATTTGGTCAGAATTTATTTTCTGTGCTTTCTTATTAGCCTCTGCCACAACAAATTCAGGCTGTACCAAAGGAAGATGGGGGAGCAGGTGATTATTAGGACGATGTACTAAATGAAGTGGCTGCAAACAATTGGGAATCAAATTGATTGGAAAAACTAATATTATGCATCATTAGAATGATATTATTTTAATTCTTTGTAATCTGAAATCATTTATCAGTTATCAGTAAATAGATACAAATCAAAAATAAAGCTGGTTGTCAGAATTGACCTAAGGAAAAGGTTAAGGGTCTGTGTGTCCATCTAGTTGTTATGTCCCTGTCATTACAAAAGATGATGCATCACAAACATTTTTAGTAATAAAATGCATTGTATTTGTTATTCCAACTGATTGCACATCACAAACGTTAATGCTGCTTTTATGAATCTCATACCAATTAGCATACAAACGTTACCGCCAATGTCTACATTGATTGCTTAGATTTCAGCCGGGCTTACGTGGGTATCATAGCTGGTATATAATAACAGAATACAGTGTTGGTAGGGAAAGAGTATAGGAAAGCTTACTAAAAAATCATGTTAGACAGTTCGGGGACAGCTTCTATCTAGCCAAAAAGTTTTAAAAGGGTAACACTTACACCTATCTCAAAGTAAGATATTGTGTTGCCCTTTATTTGTCAAGTGTTTCAATGAAATGCTGAATCCAGGTTCTTTAAATGCCTCATTAGTTGAATGTCAGACACCCTTGATAAACATTGTGCCACGTTGAATCGCTTGCTCTTTACAGTGCTAGTGGAGTGTAAGCTATTTTCTCCTATATTGCAATGCACTCACTTCTTCAATGGTACCCTACACTGTTGACTATTTGGGGTAACTATTACATTTGAATGGTGTCCCTTGCCTGGCAGAATCTCTCTTTCTGCACTCAAATTTCAAAGTAGTAACATAATGATGCAAGAAATGTTTTGATGAGAGCAGGTCACTCAGGCTAAAATAGATCTTCAATGTCTATTCAACTGAAGAAGCAGCAAAAACAACCTAGAAAAACTTGGTCAAGCTTCAGAACTGGGCGAACACCTGGAAAATTAATTTTAATGTGGAAAAGAGCAAAGTGTTACAGGTAGGCAAAAGAAATATTAATTATAAATAGAAGATGGGAAACAATTTCCTAAAGGAAGCAATCTTTGTAAAGGATTTAGGGTCCTGGTGGGCCGCAGTGGCTGCAGGGTTTCATTCTAACCCCTTTACCTAATCAGCGAGCAGTTTTCACTGCTAATTAACACATTTTCCATTAATTTTTAATAGCCCTGCTTTTAAGGATTCAGTCCTCTGAATTGATTAGTTTCTTCATTAAATGGCAGCCAAACAGAAATGAGATGTGAAACAAGCCAACAGATGATTAGCTAAATGGGAACATCAAACTCCTGCCAATTTCACTCCAACCAGTTTCTTAATGAAAAGCCAATTCTTGCTGTTAATTAAATCCGTTATTGAATATCATGACACGTTGCTGCTCTCATTCTGCCACAGCAGACTTTTGATTTTTCCATCAATATGTTTTGGTGTCCTGAGCAGACCAATATGACCGAGACCTTCGCCTTTCTTTATTTTCAGGTTAGCTGGTCATGTGGTGGCTTGTTTTGTGTCTCATTATTGTTTGGCTTCTTATTAAGGAAAAATAAACAACTAAGGGGTCTGAGTCACATCAATTAAAACTAAGGCAAAATAAAATAAATCAGCAGCAAAAACATCTCCCTAATTAAGAAGATGGTTACAATGAAAATCTGCAGCCACTGCGGCCCACAAGAACTGGAGTTGAGCACCCCTGATTTAGGGGTTTATGTTGAGACAACATTTTCATAATCTAAGCCATGTGCAGAAGCAATAAAAAAGGCAAATAAATAGTAGGTTATATTGTTAAAAATGGTTTAATATAAATCAAGGGATAATATGGTTAGACTGTATAAAGTATTAGTGAGATCACATCTGTAGTATTGTGTGCATCTCTGGTCACCACAGTACAAAAAAGACATAGTAGCAAATGAAGTTGTACAGAGGAAAACAACCAAATGTAGAACTTAAGGACATGTCGTACTCTGACAGACTTAGAGAATTAAACCATGTTTAGTCTTAAGCAGAGGAAAGTGAGTTGGGGCCTAATCCAGTTCTTCAAAAAGACTCTTTGATAAAGTAGATCCAGAAGAATTCTTTCAACATAAAGGTGAACCACATACTCAAAGACCACAGTGGAAATTAAAATGAAATGCATTTAGGACTGAAGCCAATCAAAGAGTTGTGAGACATGGAGTTGAAGCAGGAACCTTGACAAATTTCAAAAAAGTGTCTGGATGAGATATTGAATGAAATATTGAGTCTGGTTAGCTTTTAGTTAAACAAACAAGCGTGGTGACTTAATGGTCTTCTCTTGTTTGTCAAATTTTTTATGTTCCTATGTTCAAACTAATGCTTTCTAACAAAGACATGAAGTCTACATTTGAAAGTTTCTAAAATGTTAGCATTTAGCAATTTGGTAAAGTATTTCTTGCGTGTGTACTTCTCTATGTGGAGAAATGCTTTCCAACACTTGTCTGAAATTTACCCTTATTCATCTTCTTTCTTTGCTTCCGTATTCTTTTTAAAGTTAACTCATTTTAAAGTAGCAGCTGGTAGTCAATATTTAAAAAACTTCTGTGATGTTACCTTTTGTCTTAGATTGCTTAAAATCAAAATATTCATCTCCTTCAATCTTTCTCAACAGCCCTGGGATCAGTGTCCTTGGATTTTCTCCTGTACTGTTATGTAATTTTTGCAATATGGACACCAAAACTGCATGAAGTATCACAGATGAAGCCTTATAAATATATTGTATGGCTTCAGTATAACCTTCCTTGACTTGTACACAACACAGCATGCTACCTAATTATGCTTTTGCATGTGTTCCTTACTTGTAATGGGTTTACATGTTACTATCTTGTGGCATGCCTTTTTTCTTGACAAATTTATCAGCGAAGACATCATACCATGCAAAGAAAAATTTAGAAAGCACATAGGGAAGAGTGCTGCTTAGCTCAATGTCCAAAATATTTCTTAGAAAATCTCTCTGATTTAATTGACAATATTCTAGATTTTTTTTCAGAGCAATCTAAATATGAAATGTACATCACACAATGGTCCATCCTTCTACTGTATGTATGTGATTCACTGTTATGGATCATTAGGTTAACTGGCCTAGTATGAGTGAATTGTGGCAAGTGTATTCAAAAGGTGGTTGAGGTTTTGTAGCTAATGCAAGAAATGGAATGGGAATGAAGACCTCAAACTTAAAAAACAGTTTTCAAATATCTCCTTGCAAATAGAAAAGTTAGCAATGCTACTTGTGGTTGAACATGTTCTACGTGTTGAGAGTCTTCCACTGTCAATCTTAGTAAAAGATGCTTAATTAATTTGGAAAACACCTTACTTATGATGCAAATAAAACCACGTCAACGATTTTTTTGAATACAAAATAAAAATGTTCAGAAGATGTGACATATTTAGGGAAAGGACACTCAAAAAAAAGTTTAAGAAAAAAAAAGTTTGGGTTGTCATGGCGATACAGTGGTTAACACTGCTAATTCTCATCTCCAGCAGACAGGTTAAATCCCAGGCTTGTCCACAGCACAATTTGCATGTTCTTCTCATGGCCATGTGGATTCTATACCAATGTTTCTGCCCTTCAAAATAAACAAGTTAAAGGCCTGTATGAAGCGTCATAGTATAAATCCTATAATTTCACATGCCTCGAACAACTGCTAAATGTGCTATCTGTCTGGAGCATCTTACAGACTGGGATTACTTGCAATGGACACTGAATGGGGCCAAAGGTCCTGAGTCTATGTGAAGAAAACAATCAATGACAACTTAGTAATGGTCTGTTATATTTCATGGGAAAGGACATACTGTCTATTGATGTCTGTTCATCCATTATTTTGCAAAGGGAAACAAAAGCCCACATTCTGGTAAGGATCATGTCAAAGGTAGCTTTATGCACAATTAGTCTGGCACAATTGTCACCAATATACATTAGAAGATAAGCTGCACACATCAAACCAATCGAGAGGAGTCAGATGAGGTGGCTCGGGCATCTGATCAGGATGCCTCCTGGACGCCTTCCTGGTAAGGTGTTCCGGGCACGTCCAACCGGGAGGAGGCCCGGGGAAGACCCAGGACATGCTGGAGGGACTATGTCTCCCGGCTGGCCTGGGAACGGCTTGGGATTCTCTCGGAAGAGCTGGAAGAAGTGGCCGGGGAGAGGGAAGTCTGGGCCTCTCTGCTTAAGCTGCTGCCCCTGCGACCCGACCTCGGATAAGCGGAAGAGGATGGATGGATGAATGGACATCAAACCAAAAAGGAATAACCAAATTCTGTCATTTAGGTATAAAATTTGAAGAATTTTGTGACTGGTGCTAAATGCCTTTTAGCATAAATAAATAAATACATGTTTTTCCTCCTACACTAAGGGCATTTCTAACACTATCTGAAGAAAGATACACAGAAAACGAAGAAGCACAAGCATATATGGGAAAATGGCAGCGAAAGTTGTAAGGTGATCTCAACCCTTGTGGTCTTTGATTGATAAATTATCAATTTATGGTCGGTTCCATTTCATTCTTTACCTTGTCGTTGTCTGTATTGAAACAGGTTTCAGTCTAACACTCTGGCTTTCTCCTACATCCCAAAGATTGTCAAGTTGAACCCATCTCTGTCTCCTTGTGATCATGTAGTTGAAAAAGCTGGTACAGAAAAGAAAAGATTAAGAGTAAAAATAAATGTACAGTAAGTGCTTTGCTATGCTTCCCCCAGGATTTATGTGTGTTGAATGTATACTGCAATGTTATCAGAAATGTATTACAAATGCATTTATTAGCTTATTTGTATAATATATTACTATCATTTATTTATGTTTGTTTTTAGTTTTAGTATTATTTATTGGTGTGATTTCTTTATTATTTTGTTTGTATTTATTTTTTATTGGCCAAACAATGTGACATTAACATACACTATGAAAAGAAAGCATTGTTTAATAAAGAAATATTCTTCAGTTGGTGTTTAGGGTGATCACATTTGGAAAAGTTTAGGAAGCACCATATAACTTTGGTGGTAAAATACATTTTCAAAGATAACTTTTATCCTACTTTTATTGATAATTGGCAAACTGTGTTTAATCTTCACTGTAACTGCTCTGATCTGTGCTGTTCTTTTAATAGTCACCACCATTTTGGAACTTCATGTGATGCACAATCTTATGGTCGGCTGTGCATTAAGCATTATTGGAGAGACTTTGCTAAGATTTGCAATTAGGTAGTTTAAATTCTGAACTTAGATTTGATTTAGTATTGTTTTTTGATTTCAAGTTTGTTGTAGGCCCTTGTAATGTGGAGAAAAAAGAACATTTTACGTATCAACCTTATTTAATGACTTTGACTGTTCTCATAATAGTCCCTAAAGATCCTTTCTTGATCTCTGCTATTTTATAATTCAATCAGTCCAAGAGAACTTCTCTCTTAATTCACTTCAAAAATGTCACGCATGATCTCCTCAACTTTTCTTTTTTTTTTTCCCTGCCAAAAATTCATGTTTAATTTAAAGTAATAGGAAATGTTCCTTAAATATAGGACAACATTAGGTCCTCAAAGTTAAAACACAACATTACGGTCACTAATTTAGATCCACAACAGATAATTGGAATTCAGCAGCACATCTTATAATGTTTAAAATAAAATTATCACATTCTATGATTTCATATTTTGGAATGTCGAGACTGCAGCTATAAAAGTTTAGTAATGTGATGCCTGGATATTTGAAACTAAAATAAAATAACCAAATTTACCAAAAAAAGAAGCTTCCACTTTAAAAATGTGTCAGTATTAGGGTTCTGGTTTGTTTCTAAAATCAAATATTTGTTTTGATATAATTATGACGTTTATTTTTGGATTTTCCAACCAAGTTTTTGGACTGTTTTGTCCACCATTTTTTATTTCATATTGCAAATATATTTTGTTCGCATCGCCAAGAGTGCTTCACATGTTTCTAACGGCGTGGCCTCAGAAGTAGTGACCTTCAGGTAATGACACAATTGGATAAAGGGTCATCTAGGAAATTACTTCCTTATAAGAACTGCAGATACAAGACCTCTTTTCTTAGTACTCTTTCTAAAGGGTTTCTGCTTTTTTTTTCTGGTTCTAACCCTTTTCCCTGTACTTTTGACCACAATTTGTGTCTTTCATTTTGGCTGACAGTCATGTCTTTGATATCCTGGGTTTAACCCATTACTCCCAGTCATTTCTGAAATCTACTCAGTTTGCTAACATAACAGACAGTAAGTTTATCTTCTACTAATATATTGCATGTTGAAAACTAATGACAGTCATTTACAAAACTTATAAACAAAAAAAAAAAAAAAATGGTCAAAACGTAATTGTATCTGACAATTAGAAAAAGATGTGGCCTATAGTGTGATGCATTATTTCTGCTGATTTTTAGGTAGGCCAGAGACTTCAGCTGCCTGAAAAGAATAAAATGTGTAAGTAATCATAATGATTTTAAAGAATGGCCAAGAATTAGTTTAAAAAAATGGTATTCATCCTGTATGATAGAAATTATTTATTTATTCCAAAAATATGGTTATAAAATCACCTAGTTGACTGTATATTTTGAGTTACGTTAGACTTACTCCCATAATTACAACATTTAAGAAAAAGAAAAACTGCTTTGAGCTTTTAACATAAAATTAAATAAAAATAAATGTCTATGAAATAATCTAACCTTAAATTAAATTTGGTTCTTTGAGTAAGAGGTACTGGATAAATTAACATATAGCAGTATCATATACAAAAACAACAATATATTTTCTCAAACTATTGATCATTAATCATCCATTTATGAGGAAATAAACTATTGTAGTCAATATTATTAATTTAAACGCAATGTCTAATACATTCTCTTTAATGAAACTTAACATTTTATGACTTTCTTCATTCAATAATTAACAGTTTAAAGGCAGAGGAGGCAGACTTTATTGATCATTTTAAACATGTCTAAAGCTATAGATGATATTATATAGTATAAGGGCTTCATGCTAACATGTAAATTTCAATGAAGCCAAGATTTACTATTAGTTTAGAAGTCACAGTTTTTGCTTGCTAGGAATATGCAATAATTATTTCTGCTCTCAGATCATCACAAAATCTTTTTAGAAATCTGACCTTGAAAAAAAGTAAATATCTGTATGTAAGAACAAAAAAAAACTGCAGCTTGAGTTGTTTACTCATATTAGTGAAAATAAATAAATACATAAACAAAAAATAAGAACATAAATAAGTAGAAGATAACCATAATAATATTAATACATTCATTTTAGTCAATGCACACAAATAGATGCATAGCGACAAATACATCACTGCATGTGTCAAACAACAGAGATGTTTAGTATCCATCATGACAGAAGATAAAACCTCGGTTTTCTGGTTTGGGAGAGCTCAGATCAGTGTTGTATTAAAATCTGCTTATTCATTGACACAGTTATTTCAAGGCCTTATGACATCATAGCAGTCACAGAACTGCTAAAAGGTTTCACAGAAACCCCAGAACATAGTTTAAAGAAACTGGTCCAGACTATTGTAATGCACCCTATGGAATTTTTAGTTAATATATAATCTTTTGCAATTTATTACAAGTATATATGGCTATAACCATAACATAATGACTTATTAAACCTAAGGCAAAGGACTGAAGGTAACACAAGTGTTAAGTAAATGTAATTTAGAGCTTAAGCACATTAGGTCTGCTTCATCTTAGATAAACTACCAACTTGATTTTCCAAGGTAAAAATGATATAAATGAGTAATAAACATCTGTTTAGAAAGCAAGGATTCATTAATGGGAAAGTCCAAACATACCTGCTATAAAACAGTTATAAGATCAATAGAATAATTTGCAAACACCCTTTCCTAAAGAAGATGCAATCAGTATAATGGGAGAATCAACATTACTTGTGGCTTTATTTGATTGGAGGAGGTGATAAAGTTCTGCATATTAAGAGTCACATAACTTGATGTATTAGATAAGGTAATGGTAATAGAAAAGTATAAAAGCAGTGATTGCTCACTCCATGGACTGAAACATTTGTGTGTATCTTTGTGCAAATAATGCAATGTTTAGTTAGTCAACTAATTAAATCATTTTAGATTATCATTGACCACTCTGATTTCCTCCTATTCTTGCCAGTGAGTGATGGTACTGTGATTTGAATACATTTATTTTATACAAATGCAAACTATAAATCCTTGATACCATGATACCGATCTATCCTTTCACTGCCAGTGCCATTATTGCTCATTTACCATTCGACAAAACTCAACCACAATTTAGGGTCTGCCAATGAAGCCATGGACAGTAAGAGACTTCTAACTGGTATAAAAAATGAGCTTGTTGCCCCATAGCAGTCCTCATATGCTAACCCTATAGCACTTAGCTTTTAACTTGTGTATCATTACCATTTATTCTTCTTCAAGCACTCTGGAGCCCCTTTCACCCTTGGGCATATCCCCCAGACCTTACACTCACCTTACGACAAATGCTACCTAACAACAGGGGTTAACAACTTTTTCTTATTATCATAGTCACCTGTCTCCATTGATTTTGAGGAAAACTGATAATCAAATGTGAGAAACACATGAACACCTGTCCCTTCTGGCAATTGGGTTTATCTCTTGTTTTAACAAGCCTAACTGCCATGTCTTGTGGTAATGTCCAATTTGCTTTGAGCAGAATAAAACAAGCATAAGACTTGTGAATTGCACGTTATTAAATAAATATGCGAATATGTAATTTAAATTTTTTTCCACAAGCAAAAAATATGAATTTTACATTGAAGTCTTTTATTTCCATTTGTTCTGAATATAATCAAATCTATCAATGAGAGCTGATTTTATTTAGTACCTTTCACAAGGTAGATAATTTAAAGGTACTTTATAAAGCAGAAAAGAAAACAATTTAAATAACAACGTTAACTGAAGTTTAACTTTGATTATCTTGATTTTTTATTAGAAGCTAGTAAATATGTTTTCCATGTATAGTTTGTCATAAGATTCTTAAAAAGATCACATTCAAATAATAAGATAGCATGATGCTATTTTTTTCTCAGTTATTAATCAATCAGTTAATCAGTCAAATTTGCTTGATAGTACTGAACCTTTTGTCCTTCTGAAGCAGAGTGAATATTTAATTTGGGACCAGAAGATGAAGTGAAAACAAAACTGTGAATTTGCCAGGTTTGAAACAAGAGAGACAAAACCAATATTTCACCAAGCCAGAAATGTGAGACAAGAATCAAAACTATAAGATAGAAAGTAAGTTAGAAAACCAAAAAACAAAATGTCAGAAAGCGTATGTTTAAAATTTTAGTTTTATCCAAAATGGCACCATAATATGACAATTTACACTTTGACACGAGCAACCTCATGGGGGCTTCTGGGAAGTTTTCTTAGCAATGGGCCAACGCAAATGCCACAAAATGGCGTCGCCCGTCAATATTCAAAATGGTGCCTTGGTAAGTCGGAAAATAAAAATTCAATTTTGGAACGAACCAAGATAGGATGAAATAAATATTGAAATCACATTCTTTGACCTCAGGAACCACAGAACAGCTTCCAAGAAGCCCCAGAAACTCACCAGGAAAGTATGAAAAAATTAGTTGAGGACAACAATCACAATATCTTTCATTGGGGAAATATCACACAGTGGTTTATGAATCAAATAATGCTCTACTATAAGAGGTAACAAAAGGAGTGAAATGTGGCTATTGTCAGTGATAGGTAATAAAGCAAGCAGCTGCAGACACTGAATGACCCCTTTGCTAGGTGTTTATAAAGTCATTGCTGTCATACTGTATATATAGAATACAGTGAAATTCATACTTACATTTGCAAGTATGTGAGTATTGGTCTTTTGTTTTACTGCTGAACATCCTGAATTTATCAGTGCATGGTCTCAAAATGGTGTTGAAGTGTGCAGAGATCCTCGACAAGGTGAAGTATGGTCGATCATTTAACTGTTTCATAGAAACTGGTGGTGGATCTCTACTCCAAATAGTTCATTTTCCCTCAAACCGTACATACTATATTAAAGTAATATAGAAACTAAAAAGGAATTCATTGTCACGTTCCTGGGAGAGCCCCTTCTGGCCAACGGGCTGACTATACAGTAAACATCCTGGAAGGGACAGGCTTTGGGCCGGAAGCAGGGACATGTTTAGAAGTCTTCCATAACTTGCCCTTTGGAGCTGCAGGTGAAAATGAAAAGGTCGTTAACAACACTGCCCCCTTCTGCCTCTTTCTGGGGTGGGATTGCTGATGGTGTGTCCAATGTACAGTATAAAAGGATAAAAATGTAAACATCAGACACCCTCATTATATAGCAACTTAACGACAGCACAACTCTTCACTCACCTTGGATCTGAGTATGCTGACCTGAAGAGAAGCTATTAGCAAAAACATTTAATTCATCCCAGGACTAAAGGGAATGTCCAACAGTATCCTCTTAATTTAATACAAACTTTATAGCCTTGAGTTGAGAAGGCTGCGTAGCGACATTGTCCAGGTCTTCAAAATTTTCAATGGTATCACTCAAGTTGAACCAATTGAATAGTGAAGTATTTATTCAATGACATATTCTGAGTTTGATGTCGCTAGCAGGTGAAATGTCAGTTCTTATTAAGGAACATCATGGTAGCGCAGCTCCAGGTCTAGTCAGATTTCCTTGGCAACATTCTATTTCTGGCATTATGTGAGGGATATCATGGTCCCAACTGTTCTCTCTTGGGACTGCTAACATTTCTTCTCAGTTTTGCCAGTGCTCCTGCCTAATTCATTTTCAGGGTACCTTTTGCACTTTCAGAACATACTGCCTCCCCCCGTCGTGGTTACTACAAAGTATTATGTTTCTCTGGCATTAACAATGCCTGTCTTTCTGCAAGTGGCTTTGATTCCTTTTCTTGCAGGGCCTTGAAGGCCATGCCCTGTGACAACTCCCTCTGCCTGCAGTTCCTGTCTCGACACAGTCCACTTGTATAAGGGCAAAATCATGGATGTGCGAGTGAGTGCTTGAGTACACCATTAGGAGATTATTTCTGCCTCATAGATGCTTCCTGGTTGACAACTCTGTAAATGAATACACTGGTTGAAAAAATAGATGGATAGGTGAATAAATCAATAGAAAGCCCATATATTGGGGAAATGACAAAAGAACATTATACTGAATATTCAGTTACAGCTTTATTTATAATAGCAGTGATGGGAAGATGATGTTTCTTTTAATCTTTTGCCTGTTTTGGTTTGGATTTGTCGGTAGCCTAAGGTCACAAGCATAAATACTACATAACCAGTGAAATCACATGAAAGAATGATCAGATCTTTTTCCATGTTTGACAATTAAATGATTGGTTGGTATCCTTTCATGTTGTCTTCCTAATCCTTATTTTGCTGAAACACTTCATGGATAAGGAATCAAATTCAGATGAGAAATATAATTTGCATTTTCTGTAAAATGATCGTTTTATCCCATAGGTTGTTGTGGCATACTTGTCTTTGAAATGGCACATTGTGCCTGCAAGATTGTATTTAATCCTTTGGTTGCAGGAGAGAGTCTCTAGAAGAGCAGAACCTCTATGAGACATTTTCTAGCCATTCTGTGTTTTGCTCTAGGGAGCATAGACTCTTCACATTGCCATGAAATAGTTTTGCCCTTAGCTTTAAGTACGTGATTAAAGACTGAAAAACAGGTGAAGGGCAAGCTAGTACATATCACTCAACTAATTCTACATTTTTCATATTGGATACAAGGAAAATTGTGTGAGAAAATTTATTATACTAATTTTTTTAGAAATTTTAAAAATAGTATCAAGCCAAAATATCCATGTGTGTCACTTTGTCATATCCTATATAAAAAAAGCTCCTATCTTATTGTCATCCCGAAGAAATAGCATCAGACTTTTGCTCCGTATGTACAACAAAAGATAATTGTATTCTGCAACCTCCCCTGCTTTGGATCCCACACAAGAAAGGAAATAAGAAAAAAGCACAAAATAATCAAATTGATGTTCTTTTGTGGTCTTTTCTTATAGTCAGGTTATCTCACATTGTTAATTAGGTAACTGTCTGCTCTCATTCGCACACTTTCTCACTTTTTTTCATTTTCCAATTTAGTTTTTACTTTTCTAAGTCTCATCATATCCTTGTCTCCACTGCTTTTCATGGTAAAGGTTGCAGTAACAGCAGGCCAAGAAGGCCAGCCCAGACTTCTCTGTCCCCAGCTACAGATTGCAGCTCTTCTTGGGGAATTCCCAGGCATTCCAAAGCCAGCCAAGAGATGTAATCCCTCCAGCATTTCTGGGTCTTCTGCAGTGCCTCCATCCAGTGGGAAATGCCTAGTGCAGCTCCAGGTCCAAGTTCTGAAAGTCAGTCTCCATTGGCAGGGTCTATGTCTTCTGGGACTCTCCTACCTATGCTTGCCACTAAACTTGGATCACCCTTGACCTTCACCATTTGTCTTGCAGTTGGTGAGTCCACAAGATGGCTCCACACTGCCATTCTTGGGTAAACCCAGGTGGGTTGCGTGGGTTACCCAGCTAATAAGTATTCACAGACAATCAGCACCCTCAGAGTTGGTTCCTTGAGGATGGTCCCGGTAACACTATCCTGGGCAGGGTTCACTATTTTCCAATTTGTTCCATCAATGACTCCATTGAGTTCTTGTCAAACATACCTTGTTTGATTTTTCAATCCAAACCTTTTCACCCAGGGAGACCCTATCAGGAGCTCAAAGCTCCAAAAAATGTACTATGAGCATCTATAAGGTGCACAATCTCCACCACCATGGCAAGATGATGGTCCAGAGTGAGAACTGTCATAAATCTCTTTCCATATCAAGATCACAAGAGACTCAAGCTCCAGACCTGTTTCTTCACCCCAGTTTAGAAAGTTGCGACATGGTGAGGGTTCAGAAGTCACCTGCAAAAGCTCAACACCATGGTAAGACAATAGGAATATGTGTATGTACTGTAAGTAGTTTAGTCTTGCATCAATGGCATATACTCACTTAAGCTGCCAAAGTTTGTTAGGACCTTTTAACTTGTAGCAATAACTCAAACAGAATGGAAATCTAACACAGGAGACACAGAAATACAGGCATAGCAGGTCTTTGTTTGAATTTTTTGTAATTTTCTGCCATAAAATCTGTGAACACTTGGAATAATAATAATAATAATAAATTTCATCTATATAAAATTTTTCCCATACTCCAAAAATGCTTACACTCTATACAGCAGTTATAGTAACTTAGCCCAGGATTGTACCTGGGATTCCAGTTGTTTTGGGGAAGTCATGGTTCAATATTTCACACATACAGTCTCTTAAAATTATTCATTTATTATTATTATTATTATTATTATTATTATTATTATTATTATTATTATTATTCAATTATTTATTTATTCAATTTAAATTCAATTGCTTCTCATATTGGACACCTTTTGTTGCTTCCAGCACAATTAGCTGTTGGAATTTATTTTATAACTGCTAAGACTTGATGCTTGAGAAATGAACATTTAAAATGGTAAAAGGCTCTTGCTAAATTTAAATTATATGCATTTCACACTTATTACTGTATCACCACACTATATGGTTCCTTCTTAAGCAAAACTCTCCGAAGTTTCTTAGTTTATTAACGAGACAGAATAAGAGGATGAATCCTAAGTAGGTGAAATCTAAAAAGCCAGGAATAGTAATTAGTCTGCTTTTCTATGCCAGCATCTGCTAAGTAAGGACAATCAATAAATATTTCATATTAAATAGGTTCTTCCGAGAAAAGGGTGGTTTTATTTATGAGAATGTAATGAAAAACAGAAGCAAAGCTGCAATCATTCATTCTTTTAATCATTGAATAGAATAATTTTATATAATGCATAACACAGGGGAAAAAATGTATTTCATTAAACAGTTGGTCTTAGTTAACAGTATAAATAAAGATCACCTCAATTGTACTGGGAGATGTGACATACTTGCTGACTTTAGAATAAGCATTACATTACCTACAGAGTACTGAAAATAGAAGTAAGTCGCTATTTAAAATTAAAATTAATGAGAGTGAATTCTTCAAAAGTCAAATCAAGTAATAGCACTAGAAATCCTTATCTAAGCAATGGGCCTTAATCAGGTGACAAAAGAATTGATCTGGGAATAAACATCCCACTAAACCACTTCCAAATTTAAAACATAATACCTACCTGGATCTTCTGTGAGTTATATTTATATGAAATCCTTCAGAGATCATTTTCCATATTCTATTCTATGTATGGTTTTTGTTCTTTTTGTTTGCTATGTTGATGTCTTCATTTTGTGTTTGACATTATGACTGGTATCGAGTGATGCTTTTTCATAGCAGCAAGTCACTGTGCATGTGTCAATGGATGCATCAGATACCATCTTATTTAACATCAAAGAATAGTAGTAGACACTGTTTTTTACTTTGAAAAGGAGTCAGTCAACAACAAAAAAAACAACAATTAGGTTTTTTAAAGAATTTCAGAATACAAATTAAGTGAGTTTTGGTTCTTGTTTCTGAATTGCATGGCATGTTTAGAGTGTTCTAATCTCTGCCAAAACCACTGAAAACAAAAATGCAAAGTACTAGTAGTAACTAACTCTTTTGTTAGAAAGATGATCTTACTGGTGACAATGCCATACATCATGATAAACAGATAAGAATGGAAATTATCAAATATATATAAATGTCTACTCATGGAAATAAGTGTGTGTCTGTCTATCCAGCCCAGAAGTGCAAAGCAGTCCAGAAGTGCAAGGCGGCCCAGAAGTGCAAGGTTACAGAAAAGAAATTGAATCTGTCGCCAAAGTGAAATAGGCAACAAAAGAGAAACTCACTTAGCCACTAATGCACTACTGGGCTTACACAACTAGTATATATATATAGATATATAAACAAACTACACGCTGCCATGGCGCAGTATAAAGGGACTTCGTCTCTGATGCTGACGTCCAAGGTTCGATCGCCACAATGGAGCGTGTACGCCTGATGAGCCCAAATAAGGGCAAAACACGTGTCGCATACTTTTTTTCATTATTTGACAGTAAACCATGCAACATATATATAGTAGTTTTATATATACAGTATATGTGGTGGGCTGGTGCCCTGCCAAAATGGATTAAATTCATTTTTTTCCTCAGAATTCTACACACAACACCCCATAATGACAATATGAAAAAAGTTTACTTGAGGTTTTTACAAATTTATTAAAAATAAAAAAACTGAGAAATCACATGTAACATAAGTATTCACAGCCTTTGTCTTTTTGAATATGATGCCACAATTTTTTAATTTTTAATAAATTTGCCAAATTCCCAAGTAAATTTTTTCACGTTATCATTATGGGGTGTTGTGTGTAGAATTCTGAGAAAAAAAATGAATTTAATCCATTTTGGAATAAGGCTGTAACATAACAAAATGTGGAAAAAGTGATGCGCTGTGAATACTTTCTGGATGCACGGTATATATATATATATATATATATATATATATAGTCATAATTAAGAGTCCAAGACAATATAAAGGTTTAGGGAAGCCACCCGTATATTGTTTTTCCCAGCTGCAAAAGAGTTTTTTGTATCAAAAGCACAATGTGCATATGACAGAGTCCAAATCAGAACTGACGATAGTAGCCCAAGATGGAGGCTTTAAAGGTCTGGAGAGGAAATGATGTCATCAGAATGGCCGGAACCAGAAGTGACGCCAGCAAAGGGGCGGGCTTCGGAAATGACGTCAGCAAAGGGGCCGGCTTCGGAAGTGACATCTTCTGAGGCACCAGAACCTTGCAGGATTTCCCAGAAAAGGTCTGTTGGGAACTGAGAAAGACAGTCAGCGCACTCCGCCGCCCCCTGGTCAGATGTTTTATTACACTTACTCAGACCCTTTAGCTGCCTCCTACTCGCACAAGTGGGAATTAAAGGAACACTTTTTTTATTGGGCCTGGCATGAAATCAATTAAACCTGTCTGAAAATTTTCTGGTTGGTTAAGCAGCTGAGGTCATTGTTAATCACTTTCAGCTGTATTGGTGTTCGTGGACTTAACGACAGGTGCACTAAAGTGGCAACAATTAAAAACCCTCAAAACAGGACTGGTTTTACATGTGGAGGTCATTTCAAGTTTCTCCCTCTTGATCTTTTTTGGCTGGTTTTCACTCGTGCTAGTTTTGGCTTGAGTAATCATCTCTACTGGCAGTATGAGGCGATTCCTTAACCCTACAGAAGTTGCACAGGTTGTCCAACTTCTCCAGGATGGCACATCCACACGTGCTGCAGCAAGAAGGTTTAATGTGTCTCCCAGCACAATCTCCAGAACATGGAGGAGATTTCAGGAGACTGGCTGTTATTCTCTGAGAGCTGGACAGGGCCGTAGAAGGTCCTCAACCCATCAGCAGGACCGATACCTGCTCCTTTGTGCAAGGCGGAACAGGCTGAGCACTGCTCGTGCCCTACAGAATGACCTCCAGAGGGCCACTGGTGTGAATGTCTCTACCCAAACAATCAGGAACAGACTTCATGAAGATGGCCTGAGGGCCCGACGTCCTGTAGTGGGCCCTGTGCTCACTGCCCAGCACCGAGGAGCTCGACTGGCATTTGCTCAAGAACACCAGAATTGGCAAGTCCGCCACTGCGCCCTGTACTTTTACAGAAGAGCAGGTTCACCCTGAGCAGCTGTGATAGACGTGAAAGAGTCTGGAGAAGACAAGGAGAACGATATGCTGCCTGCAACGTCGTTCAACATGACAGGTTTGGTGGTGGGTCAGTGATGGTCTGGGGAGGCATATCCATGGAGGGACGCACAGACATCTACTGCGTAGGAAATGGTGCTCTGACTGCCATAAGGTATCGAGATGAAATCCTTGAACCCATTGTCAGACCCTACGCTGGTGCAGTAGGTCCTGGTTTCCTCCTAATGCACGACAATGCCCGGCCTCATGTGGCAAGAGTATGCAGGCAGTACCTGGAGGATGAAGGAATTGAAACAATTGAATGGCCTTCACGATCCCCTGACTTAAACCCAATAGAACATCTGTGGGACATTATGTTTCGGTCCATTAGGCGCCGCCAGGTTGCTCCTCAGACTGTACAACAGCTCAGGGATGCCCTCATATAGATCTGGGAGGAAATGCCACAAGACACCATCCATCGTCTCATTAGGAGCATGCCCCGCGTTGTCAAGCATGCATACAAGCTCGTGGGGCCACACAAGATACTGAAAAGCATTTTGAGTTCAGAAATTAAGTTTTTGAAAAATGGACTAGCCTGCCACATCTTCATTTCACTCTGATTTTAGGGTGTCTACACAATTGAGCCTCTGTAGGCAGAAAACTTTTATTTCCATTAAAAGACTTGGCATCCTTTTGTTCCCAAGACATTGCCCTGTCGTTATTTGTATAGATATCCAACTTCATATTGAGATCTGATGTATCTAATGTGTTTCTTTAAAGTGTTCCTTTAATTTTTGTGAGCAGTATATATATATATATATATATATATATATATATATATATATATATATATATATATATATATATATATATATATATATATATTTATGTGCATTATGTATTTAAACCATGTAAAAAAGAGAAAACATTTGTGACAAAAGTGTAATTATGTGCATTTTCCACTTGAAATGTAGTGTTTTGCTTCACAAAAAAAAATATTGTGAAACAAATAGTGTTTTACAAGCACTGAAATTCATGTCATTAGCACATATGCAGTATATTCATCTTATGTACAACCTTTTTCTCCATGTGCAGAAACTTTGGAAATGTTATTCAGGTCAGTGCATGGAAAGCTGAATGTGCAGGGTGCATCAATAGATCATTTACCTGCACTTACTTAAGAAGTGCACTTCCTTAGCTAAAATCAATTTTTCTGGGTGTATGACCCCAGGGGAATCTCCAGAAGGGTCCTGGCTTGGATTGGCTTGCAGAGTTTGGGAAGGAGAGTGCAGATGTTGATCCTAACTGAGTGGTGCAAGGCAGAACAAATGGCAGGAAAGTGCAGACAGGTAGTACACATACAAATGGAACCACATGGAAGGAACCACGGAAAATGGGGACGACAGCTATTTTGGTAGGCAGTCAAGGAAAGGAAAAGTGGGTTCAGAATAATTATTAGGGTTTAATGTTCTCTTTACAGTCCCCCAAAAAAACTTCTTTAGTGAGTTTTACATTTCACCTTTTACCATCCTTACTGTGTAAAATGGTGGTGGCAGCATCATGTTATGAGGGTGTCAGGGACAGGGAGACATGATTAGAATTCAGGGAAAGATGAATGTAGCCAAATACAGAGAGGTCCTTAAAGAAAACATGCTCGAGATTGTGCATGACATCAGACTGGAGCAGTGGTCCAACTATCAGCATGAAAATGACCTGCTGCATACTGCAAAGACAGCACTAGAGTAGTTTCATGGTGGGACAATGGCTTTCCTTGAGTAACCTTGTCAAATCCCAGACTTAAACTCCCCAGAACATGTCTGAAGAGACCTGAAGGTGGCAGTTTATAGATGCTTCCCATCCAATCTAAAGGAGATTGAGAATATCTGCAAGGAAGAACGAGATAAATTGTCCAAATCCAGAGGTGCAAAGTGTGTAAAGACTTACCCAGGAAACCTCAAAGCTGTATTTGCTGTCAAATGAGCTTCTATAAAATACTGAAGTAAGAGTCTAAATATTTATGTGTTTTTAGTTTTCCATTTTTAATAAATTTGCAAACCTTTCTAAAGCATGTTTTCACTTTGTTCGTCATGGGTTATTGAATGTACATTAATAGGCAAAAATGGTAAATTTATCCATTCAGAATTAAATCTACAACACAATAAACTGTACAGAAGGTGATTCTGTATGAATACTTTCTGAATCCACTGTATTGTTGAAAGTGCTAGTGAGTTCAGCACTCTATTTTTCAATGGCCATTGGAATCTGACTGTCATCCATATACTATATATAACCTCTGATGACTGTGATTCATGTTTAGATTTACATGCTGTTATTTTGACATTTAAATTCAAGAGAGACAAAGAAGACAAAAATGTCCTTTAAACTTCTTCAAATGTGATTTGTTTTAGCAATGTAGAGTGGTGCCAAGTCAAATCCTAAAACCTCAGTTGTCAGAGGAACTTGTGTAAACTATTACATTTTATTTATCAGAGTCACTTTCAAATGTCCTAGAATTCAACTGGCTACAATATATTATCCTGCAATCATTTGGCCACAAATAGGGAAAAGATTGTTTGTTCAGTTTGCTTCAATTCATTTCTGTATTAAGATATTTTGCATTTGGAAAATGGACACGTTCAGTTTACAAGCCCATGCTGATATGACAGTTGCAACTGTGTCCTTTGTAGAAGACTTACTGTAAAGGACTAGTCATTCCAGTGCCTCGTGTTCTCACACGATGAGGTGTCTGCTTGTCATATTGACATTTAAATCAGAGGGCTGCAGGAATGCATCCTTCTTCTGCAGAATAAAAATTGTCAAAATTTACAAACAAAAAAAATTCAGGATGAGTTCTATATACTTAAATTTTAGAATCAAGTAATTTTAGTTATATTGAAAGTAGCTGCGTGTGGCCTTCAGGACAAAGAACTACCCAAAGACTTCCTAGCAGTTTTACTATATTTGTGAACTTAGAGATACATCAGCTAACTCTTAAGAATTAACCAGGGCAGAGAACATGGATCCACCTGCTTAGAACACTCGCATGGTTTCACAAATACAATTCAGTTCTAGAAAGTGGATGTAATGCTTAGATAAGACATCCAGTGGCAGTTTTTGATATGGGCGACATCGTGGTGGGGGCGGCATCTTGGACATCGGCAAAATTTTTTTTTTTTCCATGCCCCCATGCTGCCCTAACATCATGCCAACACATTTTTGGGATTGCATGGGCACCGATCGGTTTTCTATTGCCCTCCATTTGCGAGATGTGCCTGCTGCTTGCCGCACAGGGAGGAGATGGGCGGGACGGCGGGGGATTCTCCTGTGTGAAGCTGACGCCAGCTCAATGCGTGTGCTCTCTCTATTCTTTATCACAGGTTGGTAAATTCGCCATAATTGGAGTGCACATTACAGGCTTTAAAATGGTAAAATATCGTCAATGAGATTTTGAACATGTTGATAAATTGATTTGAGTTAGTAAGAGTTTTTTTGTATGGATATATACGTTTGCGTGCTAACTTACTAATGCATATGACTCACGTAGTGGAGAGTGGTAGGCGGGGAAAGTTAACCCGAAATAATAAACTGACTGCAGCTCTGAGAGAAAAGGTTTTATGTACAGTAGTTGTTAGTGACCTGGTGAACTGATGACTGTACTAAATGGTGAAAATGGTGATGGTACTAAAGTGAAAATTCTTTACACTGTAACAAAATATTTTGGTGCTTTATAAATGTAAAATTGGATTTTGTCTGTGTTAGACATTACATTGCCAATAGTTTGTTTTATTGCACTGATTTTGTTCAGTGTTTATTAGAACCCTGAGGGGGGCACTAGAGGGTGGAGGCGCCAGGGGGGATGCGCGGGAGGCACGGGGTTTCCAGAGGGGGTATTCGCCCAAGGCACCAAACAGGCTAGGACTGCCCCTGAAGACATCTACCTTTACTTAAATGTGCAGTAATAGAGTTTTTAATAAATAGTTAACTTAGGATATAACTAACAAAAAGGTAGGGACAGTTAACAACAAAAAAGGAAAGCAAATAGAAAAACTCCAGTTAACAGTTTTAATGGTGGATGCCAACCTTGTGAGAGTCCACAGTCTTTTTCAATAAGCTTGAGTTTAGATGAGTTTTCAGACATCCCACTAGGTAGGCAGATCTCAAAAATTAAAGTAAATGAGAGGATATGGAAGAGAAAGCCTCTGACAGCCATTTCTATTGTGGACAAGTGGAAGAACTACTGAGTGAGTCCAGAGAAGTATTGGGGTGCCAGCCAGGTGGCCCCTTTTAATCTCTTGGCAGGTTTAAACAAAACAGGAGCACAAAGGTGCAAAAAAAAAAACAAACAAATAGAACAAAAGGACAGCCTTCTTGGCTTCATAAGCTATGGGCTCGTAAAAAGCGGTCTGGATCACAGAGCTCCATTGTTAATCAAGTCTGGGTCCAACTGAGACGTTGCTATATGAAGACATAAGGAATTTATTAGTCTCCAACCAGAAGGGGTGAAGTCATTTGCCCCCCAAGGGGTGTCTTCTTGGTGCTGAGGGGAAGCAAAGAGTTGATACTATTAGCAACAGTGCCCTTTCTCACCCTGGCAGGGTATTGCTTGCCTCAGATGAGCCGAGAAGCCGAGAAGGTGCTCATCTGACGCACGTACGTGACACAGTCGTCAGGGTCATACCATTCATCCAATTTAAAATCCATGTGAGGGAGAGAAGCCTTTCCAGGAAGAATTGGATGCAAGGGAGGAACCAGTTGTGAGTGGCACATCAGTCCATTGTAGGCACACTCAAACATTAAGAGCCACTTACTTATGCTTTATATTTATCCATCTAAACATCAGGGCAGAGGATGTGGATTTGAAGTAGTGCATTTATTGTCCTAATGTAATTACTACTGGTTACTCACTGATGGTTGTGAGCTGCTAGGTTTATTTAATACAAATCTGTTTTTCTATGCTGATGTTCACATCACTGCACACACATATAACACATCAGCTCCCACAGACTTGCTCTACATGAATATACACTACTAGTCAAAAGTTTGAGAACACCTCAGTTTTTTCAGTTTTTGTGGAAATGCACACAGTTTAATGACTTAATGTTTCGTGAAATCAATGACAAATCAAAAAATAAGTCAAGGAAACATTAAGTGTGCAAAATTTGATTCCAATTTTTGATTAATCAAAGTAGCCCCCTTTTTCTGATATAACAGCCAAACTGTAGTAACCCTTTTGATTCAGAATGCCAGTCATTCTGCGCAGGTCATCAATTCTGCCTCGAGCAAAAGAACCCCAGACCATCAAAATTTCATCTCCATGTATGACAGTGTGGCAGGCAGCTGGGGCCGGGACGCCCCTTCTACATATGTTCCGTGGGAGCATCCATGGGCTCCTCAGTACCTCCCCCGGGACGCTTGGTGACAGCCTACCTGACAGACGATGATGCCTCAGTTTCCCGCAGGTATCCATGGGAGATGGAGTTCTCCAAAGCCCTGTTGGGATCTGGGGTGGCCGCCAGGGAGTGCTGCATGGATCCTGGAGCCAGCCTGGACAACTCTACAGCAGAAGTGCAATCAGGAACAGGTGATCAAGCACCTGGAGCATTTCTGGGTGGGCTATAAAAAGGACCGGCAACCACCACTCAGGGCCAGAATTGGGAGGAAGAGGTTGCCAAGGAGGAGTGGTGGTGCTAAACGGGATTGTAGTTGTGCTTTGGATTTGTGCTTCCTGGGACTGTGTTGTGGCTGGGGAGTTCACAGGGAAGACATGCTCCAGCTGAAGAAAGTAAAATCTTTGCTTGGATTTTACACCTGCCTCTGTGTCAGTCTGTGCCGGGTCGGGCGCTAAACAGCGTCAAGTTCACAATAGTTAGGGTCACACGCTGAGGAACCATCCTTTTACCAACTCAATGGCCTACAAATACCCTTTGTGATGAACAAAAGATTTCAAATTTTTGTTTATCGGTCCATAAGACTTTTTTCCAGTCTGCAGTAGTACACAGCCAGTATTTCAAGGCCTTATTTTGTTCAGTAAAGAATAGCTTTCTTACTGTCGTTCACCCTGTCAAACCTGCAGCACAAAGTCTCCTCTTCATTGTAGAAACTGAGACTTGCTTTTCTGACCACTGTTAAGCTGTGCTTGGAGCTGTTTTGCTGTGAGGTATCCATCATGCAAGCTGGTGACCCTCACAATGTTGTATTCTGATTGGGTTGTAACGTTAGGTCTGCCAGATCTCTTCCTATCAGATTTTCTTTCAGTTTCCAATTGCCTTTGGATTTTGTAGGACACTGTGCTCACTGACATTTTGATTTTTTTAAATTTATTTACAGTAAATGAAAGGCCTACACTTCTAAGGTTAATATTGCTCTGTCTCATTTCATTTGTTAATTGCCATTTTCTTGTCATTATTACTGGAATATTGTCCAAGTAGTATTTCAAAGGGTGTAGTAGCACAGTCTGTTCCAACTCAGCTTTAAGACAGAGATGTTTTTAAGTAATCAACATACGTTGGGACATCAGTGCAAACTGTTTGCTTCAACTTGCAAGGCTTAATTTAATTGCTGCAGAACATCCTATTAGTTGTTCCCTGAAGAAGGCTCACTTGTAAAATTCTGAAATTTCCATTTTTAAGTTTTTGGTAACATAAACTTTAAATTCAAACCCTTGGCAGTTTATAGCTTACCTTTTCAACATTTTAGGTCACTGCATATTAACTGATTAAATTTGAAGAAAAACTAAAAACTTCATCCGTCCATCCATCCATCCATTATCCAACCCGCTATATCCTAACTACAGGGTCACGGGGGTCTGCTGGAGCCAATCCCAGCCAACACAGGGCACAAGGCAGAAAAAAAAAAACCCCGGGCAGTGTGCCAGCCCACCACAGACTGTAAAAACTTAAATATTCTAAAACTTTTGACCGATAGTGTATAAGATTGAGCATGGCGCAACGTGAAAAAGGCACACCAAGCAGTAGTAAGCTGGCACATAGGAAGTATATAGTGAATGATATGGAGGTACTGGAAATACATACTTACTGACCCAGTGTTTGAAGGGGTTGTTGTTGTTTGTTATCAAATGTCTTGAAGTTCTGTAAAAGTTAAATTTCCCATTGTAACAAATAAAGTGCTACAGTTAGGTCCATAAATATTTGGACAGAGACAACTTTTTTCTAATTTTGGTTCTGTACATTACCACAATGAATTTTAAATGAAACAACTCAGATGCAGTTGAAGTGCAGACTTTCAGCTTTAATTCAGTGGGTTGAACAAAAGATTGCATAAAAATGTGAGGCTACTAAAGCATCTTTTTAAAAACACAATCCCTTCATTTCAGGGGCTCAAAAATAATTGGACAATTGACTCAAAGGCTATTTCATGGGCAGGTGTGTTGAAGTCCATCGTTATGTGATTATCAATTAAGCAGATAAAAGGCCTGGAGTTGATTTGAGGTGTGGTGCTTGCATGTGGAAGATTTTGCTGTGAACAGACAACATGCTGCGAAAACAGAAAAAAAAACATCCGAGAAATTGCTATAATATTATGAGTGGCAAAATCTACAGTTTGGTACATCCTGAGAAAGAAAGCAAGCACTGGTGAACTGAGCAACGCAAAAAGACCTGGACGTCCATGGATGACAACAGTGGTGGATGATCGCAGAATCATTTCCATGGTGAAGAGAAACCCCTTCACAACAGCCAACCAAGTGAACAACACTCTCCACGGGGTAGGCGTATCGATATCCAAGTCTACCATAAAGAGAAGACTGCATGAAAGTAAATACAGAGGGTGCACTGCAAGGTGTAAGCCACTCATAAGACTCAAGAATAGAAAGGCTAGACTGGACTTTGGTAAAGAACATCTAAAAAAGCCAGCTCAGTTCTGGAAAAACATTCTTTGGACAGATGAAACCAAGATCAACCTCTACTAGAATGATGTCAACAAAAAAGTATGGAGAAGGCGTGAAGCAGCTCATTATCCAAAGCATACCACATCATCTGTAAAACACGTTGGAGGCAGTGTGATGGCTTGGGCATGCATGGCTGCCAGTGGCACTGGGACACTAGTGTTTATTGATGATGTGACACAAATCCAGCTAAATGCAGTCAAATTGATTGGATGGTGTTTCATGATACAGATGGACAATGACCCAAAACATACAGCTAAAGCAACCCAGGAGTTTATTAAAGCAAAAAAGTGGAAAATTCTTGAATGGTCAAGTCAGTCACCTGATCTTAACCCAACTGAGCATGCATTTCACTTGTTGAAGACTAAACTTCAGACAGAAAGGCCCACAAACAAACAGCAACTGAAAGCCACTGCAGTAAAGGCCTGGCAGAGCATTAAAAAGGAGGAAACCCAGCATCTGGTGATGTCCATGAGTTCAAGACTTCAGGCTGTCATTTCCAGCAAAGGGTTTTCAACCAAGTATTAGAAATGAACATTTAATTACTAGTTATTTAATTTGTCCAATTACTTTTCAGCCGCTGAAATGAAGGGACTGTGTTAAAAAGATGCTTTAGTTGCCTCACATTCTTATGCAATTTTTTTGTTCAACCCACTGAATTAAAGCTGAAAGTCTGCACTTCAACTGCATCTGAGTTGTTTCATTTAAAATTCATTGTGGTAATGTACAGAACCAAAATTAGAAAAAAGTTGTCTCTGTCCAAATATTTATGGATATCTATCTATCTATCTATCTATCTATCTATCTATCTATCTATCTGTCTGTCTGTCTGTCTGTTATTTATTCAGGGGTTGTGTCAGTATGTACCAGCAAAATGAAGTCAATTACACCTGATAAAAACGTTTTCTTTTTGTTCAGCATGAACATTACCTTAGCATTTGTAGGAGAGAGATAAAAAGAGAGAGATACAGAGAGAAAGAGAGGAATGCGTTGTATTCTTCTAGATCAAGGACATTTCCTAAATCTATTGTGAAGGCTCCAAAAGAAAATCGTTGTCTGCTGGGTGACTGGAAAGTGACCACATATTGCTGTAGTACTAGCATTGAAAATTAGATCCCCCTTTTCTTAGTGGAAAGGCAGAGCTTTTTACCCTTTAAAAATGTTTATTATTTAAAAGACAAAAAAACAGGTATTTTGAAAGCCATTCCTAAGAAATAACAAGGAGACACTTATCACTTTCAAAGTAAAGGTTACACCACAAGTGCTAATGCAGTTGCACAGACATGAATTGGCCGCTTTCTAAAGGGACTGAACAGGAGGTAAAGTTATTGACAGCCCTTCTGCCACTTCTACATGTCTGTTTCGAAAGGAAGCTTGTTGACAGTTTTAAATGGGCCAAGAATACCCTCCACAATAGTGCTATGCCTTTTTATTCCTGTCATAATGGGGGGCCTCACTGCAGGAAGACTAAAACGTTGTGGCTGTGGTTAACCAAACTTTATTTTTACTGCCCAACTGGACAGCATTAATCAACACTGCTCTCCATGAGTGAGCTGTCTCGTCATCTCTCAGGTATTCTTTACTTCAACAAGAGGCGCTGCTTTCAAGGTCCCTTTCTTTTTTTAGAAGATTTGCTTGTCTCTTTACCTTTCAATTTTGAATGTTAAAGGACTCATCAAAATGACTGATCACCTCACCAAAAAAATGAAGCCCCTGCTTATAGGGGCTCCTTCTTTTTGTTACCTTTATTAAATTGTATAACCAATAGATCTGCTGTTAGACAGCAGAAAACAACAGATGATAGAAATAAGTGACAGCTGGGTATGTATCTCTGGATTACCTCTCACTTTAACTGAAAAGTGGCGCTCGAAATTTTGTCGCCTCTCAAGAACTCCTCATTTTAAGCTTTTTTCACATAAGTATAGAGAATAGAGATGGGTAATGTGCAGGTCCTTCTGCTAGTGTCTGCTGAAGATTTTACATCTGTCCGCAATTAAAACACTTCATTCAACTGGGATGTCACAGAGCAGGCTGCTTCTAAACCATAAACAAGTCCTCGAGCTTAGCCCAGAGCCAAGAGGAACACAATGGATTAGGCAGAAAGAAGCATTTTTGGTAATCTAAACAAAAAGAACACCCTGCCAGACATTTCTGCACAAAATCTTTTCTTCTGTTTATGTAGACTTAAAGTGCTTCTGCCACAATGGCCTTACTAGACATACATAAATGAATATAGAAGACAGATCTACACAAATGTATACACGTTCTTTAAGACTGTGTTTTTTTCTGCAGGTTAAAAAAAATCATTTTTTTATTTGTGAATCCTTTCATTTGTTTTTTTTAAGGAAGACTTAGGCTAGGCTGATAAAATCAAGCAGTCATCATTCTGTAACGGAAACAATATGCTAGAATTTTACAAGTACACAAATGCACACAATGTAGAAATGTATGCTTTTATGACACCTTCGTTTTATAAAATTAAAATAAATCAGTACTATTAACAGGCAGCTGTGAATACATAAAGTCTCTTCCACTCAAAATAAGTAATGTATGCATGATAATTAGAAATTAAAAACTAAAAAATAAATTACAATTCACTGAATTCGCAGCAATGTTAGCACTGCTGACCTTAAGCTCCAGTGTTTTGAGTTCATATTGCGGCCAATCCGCACTTTATGTGGGCTTTTATGTTAGCCCTACTGTCGAAAGTGCACTCTGTCTCACTTATGCATCTGAAGAGCGTGCATGTTATGTGAATTGACATCTCAGAATTGGACCTGTATAATGTGCCTTTCAATAGACTTGCACACCATTTACTGTGGGCTCTGGCTATGTGCCTGATACTGTCAAGATAAGCTCTGGCCCCTCCTGTCCTTCCAGAAGACCAAGCAGGGTAACAAAAAAGAAAAAATGTCACTAACAACAGCTTATTAATAGCATATTTTCATACAAAAGCATAGTGTAAAGTGCTACAACAACAAATAAATAATTTATGTATCTAATTAAATAAAAATAGACAAATACTATAAGCAACCAACAAAAAAAAACAACAACAGATGAGCTACTAATGTAATTAAGCATTCCAAACATGATGATGTTATAGTCGATTGGACAGGAAGGAGAGAAAAACAAAAACTCCAACAGGATGTTGGAGAAGATTAACATCTAGATGTTCTAAAGCCAAAAGACTGCTTAGCCCCCATTACGCATTCTATAGTACATACTATGAAGGTGATTAAGATTTTCATTACAATTCTGATACATCATCCAAGAAGATTTAATGCAGTGGTCTGGAATATTTAGATACCTCCCAATATCAAAGGTGGCAGGAGAGTGCTTTGATTAGGTGGCAGTAGAGCAGGAAGCCCTTGCAGAAAACCAGAAATAGAACAGAGAGTAAAGTAATGGTTAGTAAATAGTGCAAACATGAATGTTTAATGAATACAATATTTCAGTACATATTATAATCTGTTACAAACAGGGTAAAAAAAGGAATTACAATAGGGCCCAGTTGAAGAAATGGGCTTATCAGAAAGGTTCCATAGTGTAAACCTGGTGTATCTCTGCTGGTAAAGCATTCCATATTTTTAATGTACAGTATAATAGCAAAAGGCTTCCTCTCTGATTCTGTTATGTTTCAACCTCAGGATAATAAGCAAGTGAGAATCTAGTGTGGACGCGGCCCGGACACAGACAGGCGGACATATTGTTAACCACCACCACACGTTTATTTACAATAATATCTACAATAAGTTCAAGTGCACACACACAAACCCCACACAGTCCTGGCCACACAATGCCTTCTCTTTGGGCCACCTCCACTCTCCTCTCCTGCTTTGTCCTGCTTCCACCCGACTCCAGCCTCGAATGAAGGGAGACGGCCCCTTTTATATCATCCCGGATGAGCTCCAGGTGTGTCCCGGCATTCCTCCCTGGACACGCTCCAGTGTGGCGGAAATGCCGGCTGTTCTCCCGGAAGCTCTCCGGGTGTCCCTCTTCTTCTTCCCCCCAGCACTTCCTGGTGTGGCGGAAGTACTAAGGTCCAGGGTCCCCAAGGCATTGGGGCGACACCTGGCAGTGACCACGGGTCCCTACAGGGTTGGGCTTCCAAGCCCTCTACCCGTGGCCCCCAAAGCAACCAGGAAAGCAGTCCCCACATGATCCAGGGTGGGCATTGACACTCTTCCGGTCCCTCAAGGCATCCCGGCCGGGTCGTTGCCCCTGGCATCCCTGACAGTGCCCCACAGCCAGCGAAGACCACTCGGGAGGAGCGACAAGTCCCGCGAGGGCAGCTTACCCCCAAAGCGGGTCCTACTCCTGGGCCACCGAGGTCCAGCCCTGTTCTCCAAACAAGGATAGGGGCAGAGACGCCACCTGAACACCTCCAGTTGATGCTCTCCTGTGCCTCACACAGGCTGCGCTCCCCTCTCTTACCAGCACCCCGGTGCCCACTCCTTCGGCAGCAACTCCGAGGTTTTCGCGCCACTTTGGTTGGCGCCACTCGCTCCATCGCAGCCTCCGCCAGCCGTGGCGGCACCCCCTCGCCAGCGGAGAGTCCTTCCTGCAGACGGCCCGTCTCCTGAGGGCAGGACCCCAACGAAGTGGGTCCTATTGCTTGTCCGGGGTCCGGCCCTGAAACAGATAGAAAGAAAGTGGCAGAACCGCTCCCTGGACACCCTTCCCTGGCGTCCCTCTGTGCCACGCACTGGCAGCGTTCCCCCCTCCATCTGGCACCCCAGCACTTGCCTGTTCGGCACCCCCTTCGCGGGTTCCGTGTCCCTCCTGTTGTCGGAATTGACAGAACCACCTGCACTCCTTTCCTCTCTGCTGACCTCAAGGATTCCCTCTGCCCCCGCAGAGGGCGGCCAGCACCCAGACGTGTGCACACAGCACCACGTCCCATCCTATCGGAGGAACCAGCACTCAGCCTCCAATTCCTCATGTCGCTCTGGGACGCCCTGACGGTCTGAGTCTCCTTATGGAAAAGAAAGAGACTCCTTCCCATCTGCGCGCCTGTAGACCGGCACGAGACTGCCGCCGACTTGGAGTGGAGGGCGCTAGGACCTGGGGCACTCAACAACCCATGTCCTGCCAGCCCCCCTCGCTGTCTCTCCCCTCACCGCGCACACAGCCCCCTGCACCACATCCACTGTCGGAGGACTGCTTACTTGGAACTGATCGTTAGCTTCACAGCCGTACACTTTCGGCTGAAGAATCCAGCGTCACGCCGTCTGATCGCCTTCAGCAACTCTTCCATAGACGCGACCGCCTTCATCTCCAGTACTCGCAACTCTGCCCGGAGGGCACGTAGCCCCTGCGACACATGCTGCTCTGCGGGCTGAAGGCATGCCTCCAGCTCCGACAGAGCAGCCGGCAAAGACAGGAAGTTAACCGACGCGAAGCTTTACCTGTCCATCAGCCCCGGACACCAGCAACTTCCTGTGAGCCTCTTCCTCTGGCCCAATCGGGTCTCCGACCTGCACGTGATGGACATTCCTTGGTCCCGCCTTGATACAGTCATTTGCGGGCATGCAAGACACACCAACCAATCGCGTGCCTGTCAGGGGGAGGGACTTCTGGCCCGCGGCCATTTTGGCTCCCCTCCTGCGGTGGCGACATGCTCCTGGAAGACCGCTGCACTCGTGCCATGCACGCCGCTGGGGAAAACGGCTCTCCTGCGGACCCCTGGTGGTCCGTGGGGTACTTTTACCCTGTGGGGCTGTGTGCACGCCGCTTCCGCACACGTGGGTGGGATCCCCTGCTGCGCCGGGCCGTCCACCGTCCACAACAAGATATTTTTGTGCAGGTCCCCGCCTTGAAACAGGCGGAGCATCCTGCTGGCTACGCCAGATGTGGAAGCGGCCCAGACACAGACAGGCGGACATGTTAACCACCACCACACGCTTATTTACAATAATATCTACAATAAGTTCAAGTGCACACACACAAACCCCACACAGTCCTGGCCACACAATGCCTTCTCTTTGGGCCGCCTCCACTCTCCTCTCCTGCTTTGTCCTGCTTCCACCCGACTCCAGCCTCGAATGAAGGGAGACGGCCCCTTTTATATCATCCCGGATGTGCTCCAGTGTGGAGGAAATGCCGGCTGTTCTCCCGGAAGCTCTCCGGGTGTCCCTCCTCTTCTTCCCCCCAGCACTTCCTGGTGTGGCAGAAGTGCTGAGGTCTAGGGTCCCCAAGGCATTGGGGCGCCCCCTGGTGGTGACCACGGGTCCCTACAGGGTTGGGCTTCAAAGCCCTCTACCCGTGGCCCCCAAAGCAACCAGGAAGGCAGCCCCCACGTGATCCAGGGTGGGCATTGACCCTCTTCCGGTCCCTCAAGGCGTCCCGGCCGGGTCGTTGCCCCTGGCATCCCTGACATTAGGAAGACAGAATAAATGGGGAAAGACATTCCTAATTAAAAAAAGGAGCAGGATTGTCTCAAGCTTTATACAGGATTAAAGGCCATGTGACATTACATAATTTTCTAGCAATTTCCATTTGTATACTCTTAGTCAGAAGCAGCTCCAGCAAGTTCCCGTGACCAGTAGAAACATAATGCGATGTACCGAATGATTCAGTCTGATTAGTCTGTGACTCACCCTGCCTACTTCGTAGACGGGTGCAAAATTGGTTAAAACATATGAAGCAAAGAGTTATGGTGTGAGGGACCTTATCAGAATTACATGACATAAAAGTGGTGTCCCTCCAGGATCAGTGCTAGGGCTGCTGCTGTTTTCTACATATATAAATGTTCTGGATAGGCTGTTTTTTAATAAGTTTGCACGCAATTTGTGTGAGGAACTTTCAGATTTGGTTAAAACTGCCAATCCTAATGTGATGTGGGAGACATTCCGTGACAAGACTCTGAAGTTTGCTGAGGGTTGTGTTGGTGTTACTGGTGTTCCCAGAACGAGGTGTTTCATCTCCCTCAGGGCACCCTGGATATCATCGAGGTGAGTCGCAGCGCACGGCTCAATGAGAAGGATGGCTGCAAGGGCTCTGAGGGCAGATAAAGAGGAGTTTGTAAGAGGAATCTGTAAGCAAGTGACACACTATCTGTAGTCTAGCAACCCATGTCCTGTTTACAGAGAAATCGAAGCATTACGCACATCTAAATCTGTTCCTCGGAGAGTTGCAGTCAGGGCAGTTGATGGAACGGTCCTTACGGATGACACTGCATGGACATTGGATATCTCTGGGACCATGGTTCTTGAGGCTGATCCTCCAATTAGCTGTGAACCACCCAATCTCACTGAGATTGCACAGGTGGTGAACCAGCTGAAGGAGGGAAAGGCTGCAAGGATCTGTGGTATCCGGGGTGAAGGAGGCTCTGATTGGGGCGCTTGAGAGACTGAGTGAGGAGTCTGAGTGTCTGGGCTTGCAAGTGTCCTGGATAAAAAAAAACAACATCCAGGCCTTTAATGACCTCTTGGGCACAGACATCAGCAGTGTGTCTGTTTGTGGAGAATGTGTTGACCTTGTTGAGAGGTTTACCTACCTTGGCAGTGACATTCATGTCTCTGTGGTGACTCTTCCTGTGAAGTCAGTAGACGGATTGGAAGAGCATGAGGACTCATGAGGTCGCTGGAAAGGGGTGTGTGGTGCACCTGATATCTATGCAAAAGGACGAAGGTCCAAGTCTTTAGAGCCCTGGTGCTTCCTGTCTTGCTATATGGTTGTGAGACATGGACGCTATCCAGTGACTTGAGACAAAGAATGAACCGCTTTGGTACTGTTTCTCTCCGGAAAATCCTTGGGTACCGTTGGTTTGACTTTGTGCCGAATGAACGGTTGCTCATGGAGTCCTGAATGAGGCACATTAGCTGCATTGTGAAGGAGTGTCAGTTACGGCACTACAACCATGACCACGTGTCTTCCTGGGGGGTTGCAAATCGGGATCCCGAGTTGTTTTGCCGTGTAGTGCGTGCGGCAACGCACTGTACCAGTGCATGCTTCCCAACTTGATTTGACTTGATAGCAATATGAACAACAAGCTGAATCATTACAGATGTACTTGGACAGAATACAGCCTTCGGCAGATCTGTGGTAGTAAGTAAATGTAAGGCATTACACATAGGAAGCAGAAATGTGAGATTTGAATACACAATGGGAGATCTGAATCTTGTACTTCTAACATGAAGGACCTGTGAATTATAGTGGACTTGTTAGTATCAATTTCCAGACAATGTATAGGAGTCAATATAATGTTAGGCTACAGAGCATGGTGTGTAGAGTACAAAGGTAGGTTAAGCTTTATAACGCACTGGCAAGACCTCATCAGAAGTACTGTGTGCAGTTTTGATTTGCGAGACATACCGAATACAATCGTATATAAGTTAGGTCTTGAAACCCGAAAAATCAATCATAAAATCAGACCCTGATTTATATGACACTTAGTTTTTTGGGTTTTTTTACATCTTCTTGCTTCCTCCAATCTCACATCAGTTTCTCAGACACATCGAATTTTGCTGCAGTAGTGCAGTTACCAATTTCTTTCGCAAGTTTAACAACTTTTAATTTAAAACCAGCTTCATATTTTCTTCTGATTGAACACTCCATCATACAGTAGATAAGGGAGGCTCTTATGATGAAGGTTTACACAAAACAGTGCAAACGTCACTTCGGAGTAGTTCGGTTATTACCGTGTGGTCACGTAGGCACAATACATAGAAAAATAAGGCAGTGTGCTCTGTGGTTACTCTCTAAGGTGGACGTTTGCAAATCATAATCTCTTGGACCAATAGCACGAGTTTTCCACATTTGACTTATATGACCGACATTATAAAATACCAGAAATTATAGTGTAAAATCAAGCCCCGATTTATAAGCGGGAGAACTTAAATGCGAGTATATACGATAATAAGGCATAGCAGCACTAGGAAATATCCAGAGAGGAGCGACTTGGCTCATTCCGGGATTGCATGGTATGAGTTATTGGGAAAGACTAAAGAAGCTGAATCTTTACAGCAATTGGAGATAAGCAGATGACATGATTGAAGTGTTTAAAATTATGAAAGACATTAGTACAGTGGATCTAGTTCATTACTTTAAAATGAGTTCAACAAGAACACAGAAGCAAAATGGTAAATTTCACACAAACATCACAATTTCTTTCTTCACACAGAGAACCATAGACACTTTGAATAAATTACCAAGTGGTGTGGTGGAGAGCAAAACTTTAAGGACATTGAAAAATTGACTTGATATTATTTTGGAAGAATTAGGTTGATGGGAATGGCTAGCTTTGTTGGGCTGAAATGCCTGTACACTTGAGAAATATTTGAATGTACTCATGCTGAAATGCGCAAGGAATTTATAACAGTACACTATTAATAGCCATTTTTGATGTACCTCTATTTCTCTCTCTGCCTTATGAGTCGGAGTCTTTACCCACTTCCTGCCTGGTCTGCAGATTGTAGAATGCTAGCCCAGAGCTCTTTTCATAGCTGTCTCGATGGGTGATATCAGTTCTATGACTTATCCTTTTCCTCTTCATAGTTTGGTGAATCTGGACTAAACAGGGAATAAACAGCTGGATTGTTGATGCTTATTGTACAAGGCCCCACCATTTCCTGTGTCACATTTAATACAGTCCCCATAAAGATGGTGTAATTACTGCACTTCCATCATTCTTTTTACAAGAGGATAATAATTCAATCGTAAAAATGTTGTTTCTGGCTGACCAGGCTATTTTTTTATTTTATGTTGTTGACTAAAGTGAAATCAAGCAGGTACAGTAGTATTGGTTTTCTCCACGCTAATCACTGGGAGCTCCCACTTTGAAGGATTTGTGTGAAAATTCTAACGTGGAAACTTGTATGCTCAGCAACAGTACCAAGGTGGTACCATTGAGAGTCATTTTATTTACCTTTAAAGTCTAAAATATCTTATATCTTGTCATCACAAGGCATGAGCTTGCGTTAGAAAAACAGATACACCTTTGAAAGCATTTGTACATTTTTGAAATTTTGTAAATTTTGTTCAGTTCCAAATTATTTGTATAAAACGTATACATTCCTAACATAGTCAGCACTATATGTCACAGCAGAAACTGGAAAAATTACAGTGTATATTTATCATTGTTAGGCAAACATGTAGCAAACCTATGTAAGAAATCTGTGAGAAATTCATTAATATCACATAACCTTACAGATGGAAATTGATGTGCTATTAACAACAGAAAACATTTAAAATTGACAAAGGCCTTATTTACATGTTGCTCTAATGCAGTTTCCATGCTACCAAACAGGCTGCAAAGCCAAAAAGGCAACATTTTAACCGACATAAAATAACAAGCCATTCATCCTGAGGGCCTGGAGCAACTCTCTCCAGACTATAACATGCCACCAATTGATATAATCAAGGTAACAAGCAACACAAACTGAGCCAGAGTTAACAACTACTAAGATGAATGACAAAAGAAAAAGATCAACATGTTCATCCCACACTAATCTATTTGGATTAAGGAAACATTAGATGGCTTGCTACCAAGCCATTAATTAAAAAGATTGCTAACCTCCTGAAAGTCTTACTGATGTGAAACTGAACTGTCTGCCATGTTTTATATGTATGGCATAGTTTAAGTTGTGTTTGCATCCATTATTTTGCCAGTTGACACTAACACCCACCCAAATACACCAGATGTTTTGAGCAGTGGAGACAGTTTTTCTTTCTAAACTATGTACACATAAATGCTGAAAGGAGGGGTCATATAAAGGGGCCAAACATTCTGCTATATACAGTATCTAATTTGAAATAAAGCTCTTGCAAGCAAAAACAAAAATAACACATACTTTTTACACTGATTTTATTTATTAAATGGAAAAGCTTATGCACCCTGTGTTGGCTGAGATTGGCTACAGCAGACCCCCGTGACCATGTCATTAGGATATAGCGGATTAGATAATGGAAGGATGGATGGATGGAAAAAGTTATCCAACAGAAACTATAGTGGTGCTTGAAAGTTTGTGGACCCTTTTGAATTTTCTCTCCTTCTGCCTAAATATGACCCAAAATATGATCAGATTTTTACTTGAGTCCTAAAACTAGATAAAAAGATCACAATTAAACAAATGGTACAAAAACATTATAATTGATTTATTGAGGAAAATGATCCAATGTTGCATATTTGTGTATGAGAAGGTATGTGAATCTCTGCTTTCAGTAACTGGTGTGCCCCTTATGAAGCGATAAACTAAACGTTTCCAATAACTCTTGGTCCGCCCTGCATCTCAGCTTGGAGGAATTTTATCCCATTCCTCATTTCAGAACTGCTTCTACTCAAGGGATGATTTTCGGCTTCCTTGCATGAACTGCTTGCTTCAGGTCCTCCCATAACATTTTCTATAGGATCATGGTCAGAACTGTGACTCAGCCATTCCAAAATGTAAAATTTATTTGCTTTAATTATTCTTTGGTAGAATGATTTGTGTGGTTAGAGTCTTGCTGCATGTTCCACTTTCTTCACAGCTTCAGTTCACAGACAGATAACCTGACATTGTCCTATGGAATTTGCTGATACAATTCAGAATGCATAGTGCCATCAATGATGGCAAGCTGTCCTGGCCCAGAGGTAGCAAAGCTGTACCAAACTATGATCCTGGCACCACCATATTTCAATCACAGATGAGATAATGTTCTTATGCTGGAGTGCAATGTTTGCTTTTCACCCAACATAATGCTTCTCATTCAATCCAAAAAGTTCTACTCATCCATCCACAAAGCATTCTTCCAACAGTCTTCTGGCATATACAAATGGTCTTTAAAAAACTTTACACAGGCAGCAATGGTTTTGTTGGCGAGTAGAGACTTTTTTCTTGCAACCCTAAGATGCACACCATTGTGGTTTAGTGTTTTCCTGATGGTAGACTCATGAACATGACATTAACCGATGCTGGAGGGGCCTTTAGATCTTTAGGTGTTACCTCAGTTAAATTTTGACATCCTGGACTGCTGTATTTCATGCTTTGCACTTGTAGTCATCTTTGTTGGTTGACCACTCCTGAGAAGGGTAACAATGGTGCTGAATGTTTTCCATTTGTACATGATCTACTTGAGAGAGGACTGGTGGAGTGCAAAATCTTTAGAATTGGTTCTGTCACCTATTCCAAGCTGGTGAGCGTCAACAACATTTTTGTCTGAGGACCTCAGAAATCTCCTTTCACTGAGGAATGACACACTTCCAATGGTGAAGATCAGACTTTGATAATGAAAACCCAGATCTATGTTCTTTAAATAGGGCATCCCACTGATTGAGAAATCTGACTCTAATTTCCCCTTCAAATGAACTGATAAGCCTAGGTGTTCATATATTTTCTCACACACAAATATGTAACACTGGACCATTTTATTCATTAAATACTGTAAAAGAGCAAGTATATTTTTGTGTGTGTGACTTGTTTAATTGGGTTTTTTTTGTTAAGTTTTAGGACTTTTGGAAAAATATCATAATGTTTTCTATTTATGCAGAAATATAGAAAATTCTAAGGAGTTTGCAAACTTCGAGCCCACTGTAGCACAATATGAGAAAGTAATTGCTCGTATAATTAGAGTCACTTGGTTGAAAATGGCCTGGCTTGGTTACAACCTGACCTGCTCAATATAAACCTTACTTATTTAGACCCTTACCATCAGACTCAAGTTGCCAGCACAAAGATTCCACAATCACATAAATCACAGTGTGGCCACCAGTGGGTTCTCCAGCCACCCAAACCCCAACACCGACAGACCCAGACACAAGTTTTACCACAGAACACACTTTTATTATAGTGGGGAAGCCTGGTAAGCTTCGTCCTGTTCCACCTGACTCTGGCTCTCTGAGTGAAGTGATGCGGCTCCTATTATGCTGCTCCTTGGAGTGTTCCAGATGGCTCGTTAGCTGGATCTGGAATCATTCCCAGGTGTGGTGAAAGTCCAATGTACAACCCCAATTCCAATGAAGTTGGGATGTTGTGTAAAACGTAAATAAAAACAGAATACAATGATTTGCAAATCCTTTTCAACCTATATTCAATTGAATACACTACAAAGACAAGATATCTAATGTTCAAACTGATAAACTTTATTGTTGTTTTGCAAATCTTCACTCATTTTGAATTTGATGTCTGCAACACGTTCCAAAAAATCTGGGACAGGGGCAGCAAAAGACTGGGAAAGTTGAGGAATGTTCAAAAAACACCTGTTTTTTGAACAGGTTAATTGGAAATAGTTTGTTTGTCATAATTGGGTATAAATGGAACATCCTCAAAAGGCTCAGTCGTTCACAAGCAAGGATGGGGCGAAGTTCACCACTTAGTGAACAACGGCGTGGACAAGTAGTCCATCAGTTTAAGAACAACGTTTCTCAAAGTACAACTGCAAGGAATCTAGGGATTTCATCATCTACTGTCCATAATATTATCAAAAGATTCAGAGAATCTGGAGAAATCTCTGCACGTAAGTGGCAAGGCCGAATACCAACACTGGATACCTGTGACCTTCGATCCCTTAGGCGGCACTGCATTAAAAACCAACATCATTCTGTAAAGGATATTACCACATGTGCAAGTTAAAACTCTACCATGCAAAGTGAAAGCCATATATCAACAATACCCAGAAACGCCGCCGGCTTCTCTGGGCCCAAGCTCATCTGAGATGGACTGATGCAAAGTGGAAAAGTGTGCTGTGGTCTGACGTGTCCATATTTCAAATTGTTTTTTGAAATCATGGACGTCGTGTCCTCTGGGCCAAAGAGGAAAAGGACCATTCGGATTGTTATCAGCGCAAAGTTCAAAAGCCAGCATCTGTGATAGTATGTGGGTGTGTTAATGCCCATGGCATGGGTAACTTGCACATCTGTGAAGGCACCATTAATGCTGAAAGGTACATACAGGTTTTGGAGCAACATATGCTGCCATCCAAGCGACATCTTTTTCAGGGACGTCCTTGCTTATTTCAGCAGGACAATGCGAAGCCACATTCTGCATGTGTTACAACAGCATGGCTTCATAGTAAAAGAGTGCGGGTACTAGACTGGCCTGCCTGCAGTCCAGACCTGTCCCCCATTGAAAACGTGTTGTGCATTATGAAGCGCAAAATATGACAACGGAGACCCCGGACTGTTGAGCAACTGAAGTTGTACATCAAGCAAGAATGGGAAAGAATTCCACCTACACAGCTTCAACAATTAGTGTCCTCAGTTCCCAAACGCTTATTGAGTGTTGTTAAAAGGAAAGGTGATATAACAGTGGTAAACATGCCCCTGTCCCAGCTTTTTTGGAACGTGTTGCAGGCATCAAATTCAAAATGAGTGAAGATTTGCAAAATAACAATAAAGTTTATCAGTTTGAACATTTCGGTATCTTGTCTTTGTAGTGTATTCAATTGAATATAGGTTGAAAAGGATTTTAAAATCATTGTATTCTGTTTTTATTTACGCTTTACACAATGTCCCAACTTCATTGGAATTGGGGTTATAGGATGGCTCCCTCTGGCAGCATCCACAGAACCCAACAGTGCCACAGTACACTCCCATGAAGCCCTACAGGAATCCGAGATACCACTGCAACCCAGGGGGCCTGCCATCTAGCACTCCGGGTGAGGCAGTGTCCTGTGTACGTTTAGGTCCTTCCAATATATTGGCCACCTGGCTGGGAAAGAGCTTCGACCGTCCACCACACAGTTAAAGGAAATTTCTAAAGATATCAAAGAAAAGTCGTTGAAGTCTGTTAGGAGGAAACAAAGCCATTTCATGTTCAAGAAACTACCAAGACTACCTGAATTAAAGCAGATCGGCAAGTAAGAGCAGACAATGATGTGAAAAACTGATAGTGAATTAAAGGGAGCATATCATTGAAGTTATTCCAGCTAAAATTGGTGAAAACAGTTATAATTGTAAGGGGACAATTAATTTCCAAAGCATTGCGTGTTATTAAAATTAACATCTTTAAGAAGCTAATTAAGAGATATGAATATGTACAGGTCATCTTCCCTGAAGAAGAGGCCTGAGTTGCCTCTTTTTTTTTTTTTAATTTTATTGATTTTATTGTAATCGCACAACATTCCATACAAATAGATCAATTTATACAAAAATAGGATTGAAAACAAATCAACCCCCACCACTGAGAAAGAGTGCATGACCAACAGAATAAAACTTAAAGCTAGTAAAAAAAAAAAAAAGTAATCAATGAATTAAAGATAAATGGAGAAGAAAAAGAAATGGGGAGAAAATCTGCTTTCTTAGTGCTTTAAGAGCTTATTCTAAAATATTATTGATTAGATCCTGCCAGGTTTTGAAAAAGTTCTGCACAGATTCTCTAAGTGAGAATTTGATTTTTTCCAATTTCAAATAGTATAAAACATCAGTTGCCCACTGACTTAAAAGAGGAGAGTTAGGATTCTTTCAGTTGAGCAAGACAAGTCTACAGTATGTGCTAATAATGTAGTAAAAGCAATCACAGTTTGTTTGTCCTTCTCCACTTTAAGCCCATCTGGAAGTACACCAAACACAACTGTTAATGGGTTAGGGAGGATTGTGACACCAAAGCTGATTGATAGACATTACAAATTTTGGTCCAGAATGATGTTAATTTGGTGCAGGCCCAAAACATGTGACCCTGTGAGGTTAGAGCTTGATTGTAGCATTTGCAGGTTGGATCTTGCCCTGGAAACATTTTGGACATTTTTAAGTGAGACAGACGTGCTTGATATATAATTTTGAGTTGAATAATTGTATGCTTTGCGCATATGGAGCTCAAGTGAATTCTCTGCGTTGCTACCTTCCACTCCTTTTCTGATATGTTCAGTTAGAGATCCTTTTTCCCATTGCCCTCTTGGATCTTTGAAAGGGAGGGACCATAAAATAATTGTATATACTGCAGAAATGCTGTCTGAGTCGTCGAAACTGAGCAATATTCTTTCCAGCATAGAGGGAGGTGGGAGGGCATATTGTAATCTTTTTACTTAGTCAATGAAAGGTGTCATTTTGCTTAACTTCTCACTACATCCACAATGGCTAACATGGTACAACACCCGAGTACTACAAGTCATCTAGGAATGTTTCCCACACTACAATATACACAGGGTCAGTGAATGCTCTCTCTTTCTCTTCTTGGTCCCTGCTCCTCTTCCTCCACACAAGTGTTGTCCTCTGTCTCCCAACTCCAACTCTCAGAGGTGAGATAGAGGGCTCCTTTTAAACAGGATCCTGTAAGTCAGTGGTTCTCAATCTGTTAGGCTGGCCCCCTTAGGGGGCCACGAAGTGACAAAAAGGGGGGTGCAAAGATGTGAAAAAAGAAAACAAGAATCAAAAATATGAAAAATACATCCACTGAAACCAAAACAAATTAACTTAAACTACATTCTGATACTAGAAACATAAATATGGAGTTAGATAAATGTCGATAAAAATTAAGTAGGTATAATAAAATATGCATCTATAATATATCATTAATTAAAAAAGAACAAATTGGTATTAGTGGGCTCCTTTCAAAAAAATGTTAGGGGGGTGCGATTAAAACTGCTATGAAAACTCGGGTCGCAAATACTTAAAGGTTGAGAAACGCTGCTGTAAGTATTTCCAGCGTTCAATCCAAGTCAAAAGGAAGCACATCCTTCTACGTCAGGTGGAAGTTTTACAAAGTAGGGACGGTTCATTCCTGCAGCTCCCCGTGGTGGTACCCATGGCATGCAGCAGGGTTGTTCCATGGCACTGCGGTTCCAAACATCCCTCCGTGGTCTGAAAAATGGGAGAAGTGACAAAAGAATGCTGCCCTGTGGGAGTGTCAATGGAGTATATACTACGAAAAGGCAAACTACCCTGGACCTTCTATTACCCTGGCCTCCCTTCCAGGCAAAGGCTCAATTCCCAACCTGGTTGAGATGCCAGGCAATCCCATATGGCACCTACTATATATACTGTACATAGGAATAGTATGTTGTAGAAGTGGTAGTAGTTGCATGTTCATGTAGCACGTTTCCACTCTCTAAGGTCATGTACAATAAACAAGAATGGTGTAAAATATTTAACTCCTATTTATTTAATTAAAAACACAAATCAACTTAAGGCCATGTCACTTTATGTGACTTTGCCAATGATCAGTGATGCTTTCAGTATATATGCACAGAATGGTGTTTGTGACATTAACCAAAAATAATAATACACTACAAATCACTTAACAGACCCCAAACTGCCCTCTATAGGCTTATGTAAATGTGTGACATTTAACCTTACAATCTAAGACTACGGCTGGCCTATCTTAGTTCTCCAAAGCTTCCCCTTTTTTCTCTTTTATACTCTTATGTGTTTTCTTAATAACAGAACCGATAACCTTTGCTACCTAGCCATAGGTTTACCTGCTTTTGGAATCAAGGGACCTGTTTATTGCATATATCTTGATTGAGCCACTTCTAAGATTAAAAGATTAAAGAAAATGCTGAAGACCTCTTAGCAATGCTACCTTCTGACAGCCCCACCCACTGGCTGCATTTCTTGTGTTTTACTAATGCTCACTCTCCTAGATGACCATTGGGCCTTCCTCAGGGCCGTCACTGGATATTTCTATAGTCCCCACAAGATACAAGACAGAATGTATAATATACTGTACACATGTCTGGAAAGAAATGGAGATTCCTTCAGAGTACTGACTCAATGATAATGCAGCTGCATTCTTGCCTCTGCCTGCTCCCATCACATCTTTTGCTTTGAAGGCTTTATGAACCCTAATATGGAGCCTATCAGGGTACAGACCTGCTATAGCATCACCACACTCAAAACAATTATGAGTTTAGTGGAGTTTCAGGGCTTGTTTAAAATCTCATAAAGCTTTCACAATACATAGAGAATAAGAGCAACCTGGAAATATTTTAACCTTAATCCCAGTGGTTTCATTACAAGGTTTGTATCTAATAAAGAAAAAATAAACCTGATATGTAAAATGTGACAAATTACGTTTAGGGTATGACCTGTGACTTTCATTTTGTATTCACAACAAAATTTTGTATTTTTTTTTCCTCCATTAAAGAAGCTACATTAAGTGTGAAGCTATATGTATATTCCATGAATATCCGGATGCTTTGTGACACTGAGGCAACAACCTTACATTGCTCCTTTAGTACTAGGGTGTTGTACCATGTTAGCCATTATGAATGTAGTGAAAAGTCAAGCAAAATGACACCTTTTATTGGCTCACTAAAAAGATTACAATATGCAAGCTTTCGAGGCAACTCCGGTCCCTGCCTCGAAAGCTTAAATATTTCCTCCTTTAAAAAGGCTGAAGTGCTCTTCCCTTATGGTGCATCTGAGCCATTGCAAGGGAAGTGAGTGCCTCCTAGTGGCCATTGAATCTCAATGTCAGATGTATGAGTTTAAAGGCAGTCTGTCCTACACAAAGAAAGAAAGAAAGAAAGAAAGAAAGAAAGAAAGAAAGAAAGAAAGAAAGAAAGAATTTTGAATTGAACTTTATTAATCAATACTCAACAAATCATTTACAATATCGTAAGTAAAGCAAACAAATAAAACCCCAACTCACCTAACAAAAGAAAGAAACAATACTTAAATCATATGTCAAATAAGAAAAATCAACTCATTATCTTTAGGTCTACAAATTGCCTCATGAACACATCAGTTTTCCTCAAAAGAATTCACATTTGTCGTCATTCTACAGAATTTTTATTCCAGATACACCCTGGCTTTTACAAGACTATGAAATATTCTTAACATGTCCCATTGTTTATTTGACTTCACTTTCACTTTTCTGGATGTATAAATGGCCAGCTTGGCTTGTCAGATGAGGAAATAACCGATCTGACATTCATCTTGATTATTCTTATTCCCATTGTTACCATAAATATAAGAAAGAAAGAAAGAAAGAAAGAAAGAAAGAAAGAAAGAAAGAAAGAAAGAAAGAGTTTTGAATATTGAAATGAACTTTATTAATCAATAATCAACAAATCATCCACATTATCAGAATTATAAGAAACGAAGAAAAACGCAACTCACCCCAAACAATTCATATTTAAAATAAGAAAAAATCAATGTAGTATCCTCAAGTTTACAAATTGTCTCATGAACACACCATCTTTCCACAAAAGAATTTACATTTGTGGTATTTTTATGAAATTTAGATTCTAAATGCCCTCTGGCTTTCAAAAGTCCATGAAATATCCTTCTCAGACATATTGACTATTTGATTTGACTTTCTCTTTTCTTGACTTATAAACAGGCAGTTTGGCCTGTCCGATGAGGACATTCCTCTTGATTATTCTTACTTCTGGTGACACCATAAATCAATAGAAGAATAAAAGAGGCCTGGAATATCTAGGTGTTTACCTTGGAGATGAGGCTTTTGAGGAAAAGAACTTGGAAGGAGTGCTGGACAAATTAGAAAGTCGCTTAAAGGCAATTTGATGGCGTTTACCACAGCTTTCTATACAATGGAAAGAAGATGGGTGCATTGATGGCACAGCTAGCAGTATTTTTACCTTATAAAACAGGATCTTTGCTTTGGTTTCCAGCTAGGATTCCTTCTGTCTGGACTGTGCATGTTCTCCCACTGCCTCTGGTTTTCATCCAAAGTCATACACCTATTGGGAATGGTTGTGTCCTCTGATGAACTGGTCTTATATCTGGCACTGGTTTCTGCCATGAACTTTCTGCAGTCAAGACCGATAGGCAGGTGACTGCAGAGAACTGCACATGTAATGTAGATCAGCTCTGCCAAGGCTAATTTTTATTTTCTGGGCTGCACTATTACCTCGACTGGGTAACATTTTCAGCCTCTCTGTACTGTTCTCTTGGCTTTCATGGCAGATTCAGTAAAACTGAATGGTGTTCTTTGAGTTCCCATCAACTAAATATCTTGCCCAAAGGACTAATACCATTTGCTAGCACATAACAGAACACTAAACTTCAAATAATTTCAGCATGTCAGTACTGTAAAAGTATCATTTTGTAATCTATTTTCAATGTGCAGTACATCTTCAAATAAAAAGATGTTCAGTAATTTTCAACCTGATGGACTGAATGGTCTTGTCTCTTTTGTTAAATTTCTTGTTTTTAGTAGTCTTGTATGTGTTCATCTTTTATTAACAGACTTTTAATAAGCAAACTAATTGACATTGTTAAAATCAGCAAGTATTGTCCTTGACGTTATCAGCTATTGGTGAGGACATTAGGCATACTATTTCAATTGTATAAAACTTGTGAAAAAGAGAGAAGTGACTTTCACTGAGCCTCCCTTGCTCATTCCATTCTCTCTGTATGCCAGTTCCTTATTCTGAATATATTTACAGCAAGGCAAACTTACCAATAAAGCAAACAGTATTTTAAGATCTACTTAAACTGCGTATTTGGCAAAGGATAGCATTCTAATTTTTTGCCAGAGGACATTGTGTACCCTTCCTATGCTAATGGCAGCTCCTTTCTGTCTTTCAAGATTGTGTGCATTTACTGCCTGCTTCTTTTCCACACAACATTAAAACGATCATCATCTCACCTGCGTTTAACACATTATGTATACTCTTCCCAGACTTTCCAGACTTTATGTAAAACTGAAAATCTTCAATGAATTACGAAAATCTTGTCATTTAAGGGACACATTTAACAGGAACCCCATCACTCTGTATGACTTCAAGTTTATAATATTAAAAGCAATTAAATAATCCATCATTAAACCCATATAATCCAGATCATGAGGTTTAGAGACTGTGGCCTACCCAAAAGGTAAACTAAGTCTTTATGGTCATTGGTTCATCATAAGGTACACTCACATATAACCTCCTTCATTTAATAATAATAATAATAATAATAATAATAATGGATTTTATTTAATAGGCACCTTTCCTAGCACTCAAGGTCACCTTACATTAAAATTAAACAACATCAGTAAAATAAAAACAAGAGAATGATAAACCACACAGCAATAATTAGCAAACAAACAAAAATAACAGGCAGTAGCAGTGCAAAATTCACAATTGGTATGCCAACTTGAAAAGATAAGTTTTGAGGACAGTTTCAAAATGTGATATTGAATAAAGCTGACAAATATGAGAAATATGGAAGAGAAAAAAATTATATATTAGCATAAATAGCCATAAAAGTAATTAACAGCTTCTGAAACATTAGATTTAGCATAAAATAGAATGTCAAGCAAATAAGATATGTCAAACAAATAGTTAAATAAAAAATCAGTCATATTGCATTACTTTTTAAGCTTGAAGCAGAATTGCTAGTGTATGAAAGGAAAGACAGGACAGGAAAAGGATGACGCACAGAAACTGCCGAGGACAGAAGGATTAGTGTCATGTACACCTGTTGTAGTTAGAAAAGTTAGAAAGCTGAGAAACAATATCAGTGAAAAATGGCCCTAGTAGGCATGCAAGAAGCCAGCTGGAATAGTAAATCAGCAGAGATAGCAAAAGGCATTGCTACCAGCAAGATCAAAGATGATGTAATGGGTGGAAAATAACAAAATATATTCTAGCATAAATAAGTTTAGAAAATTATACTAGCATTTAACCTTAGTGCAGAAATTAAATATAAATCAAGTGTGCTGAGCAAATGATTAAATAACGGCATGTGTCATATTTCTTTTTGATTAAAGCTTAGCTTTGGGCATCAAATAAACCAGCTTAAAAGTCCGAGAAAAAGGAAGTGATGAGAGGAAGTCCATAAATGGAAGAGAAAGAACGTCTGTACTGGCCTTGGCCAGTGAAAGAAGTAAGCAAAAGCAGAAACTAAAAATGGACAATAGACAGTGAAATAACAGAGGTCAGCTACAGGGAAAGTCAGGAGATAATGATGGCTCCCATGAGAACCCAAGGCCGGACAGGTGCAGAGGGGAGTCAGAGAAAAACAGCAAATGAGTTAATTGAGCAAGGTCAGAGTGATAAGAAATTACTATATAAGTTTTGAATTCTGAACTGTTCGGGGCTCAATCTGATTTGGCCGAGTTGGGTTGAGTCCGTGTTGTTTTATTGCAATAAAGCTTTAAAACTCTGTTTGCCTATCCTGAGTCCTAATAGCCTTCATTTTCAGGTAAAAAGTCTCTTGGTGACAATTTTTCACCACGACAGAGGGAAGAGAATTCCCGAATTGAGGAGCACTATGAGAGATGTTCAAGCTCCCATAGAACTGAGTTTGATGTGTGGTACAGAAAGTAAAGCTGTAGATGAGGATCTGAGTGAGTGAGAGGAGTGTAAGTCTGTAGGAGATCAGTGAGGTTGTGGAGAGCTTTAAATGTTAAGAGTGGTATTGTGTATTACATTCTGCAGTTAACAGGGAGCCAGTGAAGTTGAGAGGTGAATTTGTGTGATATGTTCAGTGGATTTAGAACAGGTTATTATCCTGGCAGCAGAATTTTGAAGAAGTTGTAAGCGATGGACATGTTTTTGTGGGATGCCAGATAAAATACCATTACAGTAATTTATACGTGAGGTGACTCTGGCATCAACCAATACTTCAGTACTGTGTTACGTAAGAACAGGACAAAGTCTAGAAATCTTTCGGAGATGGAAGAAGGCAGTCCGAGAAATGTTACTTATATGGGATTAAAAAGAGAGAGTAATGTCAAGAATAATGCCCAGGCTCTTAACTTGGGAAAAGATGTTTGTGTTAATATTGTAAATTAACATAGAAGAATGGTTAACCTTAGCAAGTGTAGATTTAGAGCCAATGTAGAGCACCTCAGTTTTATTGTTGTTTAGTTGGAGAAAATTGTGAGTCATCCATGTCTTTATGTCTTGGAGACATGCCATAAGAGCATCTGGAGGGAAAACAGAAGTGGATTTAGTGGCTAGATATAGCTGTGTGTCATCAGTGGAACAATGAAACTTAATACCATGGTGCCGGAAGATATTACTTATTGGGAAGATATAAATGAGAAAAAGAAGAACCCTGTGGAACTCCCTGAGTAACGACTGCGTTCTCAGATTTAAAGCCCTTTATTTGAACAAATTGCTTCCTATCAGTGAGGTTGGAAGAAAACTAGCTAAGTATCTGATGGGATATGGTGTCAAATACAGAGCTGAGGTCAAGAAGCACAAGAAGCATAATTTACTTTTAAAAAATCAACTACAGAGATGGCAGTTTATCTAACGCAAGCATCTTTGGAATGTGAGAGAAGAAAAATGGAACCACCTGAAAAAAAACAATTTGAACCCGCTCTCAGGGAGCTTTGGGGTAGTAGAGATGAACTAAATACAATCATATTGGCTATACATAAAGAGTCAACATTATTTAGTTTAATTTACCTGATTGATGAAATATTCATAAAGTACCTTCGCTGGCACCGTGTATTTACAGTTTGGATATGTTTAAGTATTGCTGTTACCGGCTCTATTATGTAGCACAGGGTCATTAAAGATTTACATGGTCATTAATGTCACATGTACAGAGTACACTGCAATTCTTACTTGCTTGCACTAATCAACATGAAATACTTTTCCACTCTTCGGAACCATGATTAGCATGTATAACTACCTTACCTGGAAACTTATGTCTTCCTTACCTGAAAAATCTCAAAACATAATTATTATACCTTTGTTAACAAAATTACAGCTGCAGGAGACTGGGTTTTAATCCTGCCTTAATAATATTCTAATTCACATTGCGCGGAAACACTGTTACCATTTCAGAAAGCCACTGAGAAAAGAACCTGGCTTAGCATACTATGAAATAGTCTTAATCTGAACAACCAAAATAGTGTATGATAACATACACCAAAAACTGACATGAACTCAGAAATTGCTCTGCTAACTTTGAAAACTTTTGGCCTCCTTCTTGAAACAATTTGAAATACTTAGTTTGATAATAATTGATGTTGATTAGCCACAAGAGGGAGCCATATACATGCATAACCAACATACATACTAAACGATTACTAGTTAGCATTGGTGGCAACAGTGAACATCCCAACAAAAATACAAACTGAAAAAGGTTTACTGGCTATTAGATTTCAAATAAGGAAAATAGTTTGTGTTTTCAATAATCTGCATTTTTTTTTTTATCAAAGAGAGCATCTTTCCATTGTCATACCTGTCTAATGTACTTTTAGGATACAAATTACCAGACTCTATCCCATAAGAAATAGTTGCAAAGAAGAAATCAGTCTCAAACAGGGTGCCAAGCCATTGCATGGCACACTTGGGCACACAGATACCTACACAAGTTTAGAGTCATCTGAGTCCACTCTGTTAAGGCTTTTTAATGATATTCTTTTAACAGTGGACTCTGGTGACTGTGTACTACTCATGCTTCTGGATTTAACAGCTGCCTTTGACACTATAGACTATGAGATCCTCATTTCCAGGCTGGGGCAGTGGGTGGGCATCACAGCTCTTCAATGGTTTAGGTCCTATCTCTCAGATTGAAGTTTTTTGTCAGCATTGATGATTTTACCTCCACCTCTGTTGCACTCCCCTTGGGGGTACCACAGGGCTCCATCCTGGGACCTCTTTTGTTCTCCTTGTACCTGATGCCACTCAGCGCTATTTTCATCTTTATGCGGACGACTGTCAGGTTTATTTCCCTTTGTCCAGCCCCTCCTTGATTGCCTTATTGACATCAGGAACTGTATGACATTAAATCTTCTAAATTTTAATCATCATGCTATTTAGAACCCAGCAGGACCCCCTGCATCAGCCTTTCCACTGTGGCACAATATGAGAAATCCATGAGCACAAATTTAGGTGAGAAAATGGATTCTATTTTAAAACTTGATAGCCATGTGAATGCAGTGGTAAAATATTGCTTTTTCCAGTTGAGGTGGCTGTCAAAAATCAAGCCTGTTTTGTCTAAACGCAACTCTGAAACAGTGATACATGCTTTTATAACCTCTCATCTAGATTACAGCAATGCGCTTCTTTTTGGAATTAGCCAGGCCTCCATTGCTAGCCTGCTACTGGTGCAAAATGCTGATGCTCAATTTTTAACTGGTACAAGCAAGCATGAGCACGTTATCCTGATTTTGGCTTCCCTTCACTGGCTTCCAGTTCATTTTCGTAATGAACGTAATTTTAAGATCCTAGTATTTGTTTTTAAATCCTTTAATGGTAGTTCCCCACTTAATCTGTCGGAACTGCTGCACCCTTATATACCGTCTCGCTCTCTCAGGTCAGCAGACCAAATGCTTTTATGTGTTCCTAAGACACAATGCAATCTCAGAGGTGATCAGGCTTTTTCAGTTGCAGCTCCAAAACTCTGTAACAATTTGCCATTGCATGTTAGGTAGGCTCCTTCACTTGCTGTCTTTACATCTTTTTTTAACTCCCTCACTTTTACTCCCTGGCCTTTAACCCAGTGTGATATGTTGACTATCTGTGTACTTTTTTATTATGAATTTCTTCATCTCTTGTGTGTTTCTGTTTCTTTTACCCTTTGGTTATTGTGTGTCTTATATTTTTTTGTACAGCACTTTGGTCAGCCTTGATGTTGTTTTTAAAGTGCTTTATGAATAAATAAATAAATAAATAAAAACAGCAAAAGATGAAAGAATTTTTTGCTCAATTCAGATTTTCAAAGAATATTTATAAACCCTTAAACAGGACATATTATTTCAGCTTCTTACAGTCATGCAAAATTCTTAATGGCACTTTAATACTCTCTCTGGAACGGTTCACAGCTGAGTGTGAAGCGGCTGGGATGGGAATCAGCACCTCCAAATCCGAGACCATGGTCCTCAGCCAGAAAAGGGTGGAGTGCCCTCTCAGGGTTGGGGGAGAGATCCTGCCCCAAATGGAGGAGTTCAAGTATCTCGGGGTCTTATTCACGAGTGAGGGAAGAATGGACCGTGAGATCGACAGACGGATCGGTGCAGCATCCGCAGTGATGCGGGCTCTGCATCGGTCTGTCAGGGTGAAAAAAGAGCTGAGCCATAAGGCAAAGCTCTCAATTTACCAGTTGATCTATGTTCCTACCCTCACCTATGGTCATGAGCTATGGGTAGTGACCGAAAGAACGAGATCGCAAATACAAGTGGCTGAAATGAGTTTCCTCCTCAGGGTGTCTGGGCTTTCCCTTAAAGATAGGATGAGAAGCTCAGTCATCCGGGAGGGGCTCAGAGTAGAGCCGCTGCTCCTCCGCATCAAGGGGAGTCAGATGAGGTGGTTCGGGCATCTGATCAGGACGCCTCCCTGGTGAGGTGTTCAGGGCACGTCCAACCGGGAGGAGGCCCCGGGGAAGACCCAGGACACGCTGGAGGGACTATGTCTCCCGGTTGGCCTGGGAACGCCTTGAGATTCTCCCGGAAGAGCTGGAAGAAGTGGCTGGGGAGAGGGAAGACTGGGCCTCTCTGCTTAAGCTGCTGCCCCCGCGACCCGACCCCGGATAAGCGGAAGAGGATGGATGGATGGATGGATGGATGGACTTTAATACTCATTCATGTCTTGTTCAGGCTCTGTAAATATTGAGATATTTGGGATTTGGGAGAAGCCAAAAACATAGAGAGAGAGAGAAAAGGGTCCTTATGGTTGAGCACTGCACCCAGAACAACACACAGGGGTCAAACGGTAAAATAAAATGGTGGTAACACTTTACTTTAGGTACTCAAAAATGCTTCTCTAACTCATGTAGCAAGACCTTAACATACAGTTCCTGGGGACTTCATAACACTTAGAAAGAACCAGTAAAGTGTTTAGTGTCAAATTCTAACAAAACTTCACTTTGGAATGGTCTGAGGTGGCTTAACTGAGAAACATTTCTCTCTGTATTTCATATTTAGTGTAAGAACTGCGAATCCTTCATATTAACAAGCAATTTTAACATCATGTCAATATGCCTCACTGCACAGAGATGAATAACCTATCTACTGATGTTTTAAAATGTGTTATGAAGACCAAAAGAACCCTTTGTTAATTAGTAATAGATGTATTTTTGCATTACCTAAACTGTTCACAAAAAAATGAATAACTGTTGCAAATGTATTAGTATAAAAGCTTCAGTTGTGTGGTATAAGAAAAAGAAAATGTCTATAATAATTAGGATACATTACAATGTGAAATAAAGTAAAACCTAGAAACCTCTATAATAAAGGCTGGGGACATCTTAAGACATTGCACATCTATTAGTCTAAAAGCCTCAATTCTACAGAATATAAAATTTAAACCGTACCCAAGTTCATGTACTGTCATTGACACTACTTCAATGAATTCCACATCCCACTTCAAAGAAAATCTAATATAATGTTTTGAAGTTGTTCTTCTAGCCACCTTAGGGGATCTGCACATCTAAACTTGTGCCACATCACATTGGAGATAATACATTATTAATAATTAATACTGTAACCCCAAAAAGAAAGATTTGAGACTAATGTACATCTGAATCTGATCAATTCATTCCATCCAACTGTCTTCTGTGGCCCCAGAATTCCTAATCTGTGAGATAATTAACTCCAACAGATGAAACTCTTTTACTTTAACATGGCCTTCTCATAACTTCACTTTAACTTAATACTGATACTCTGTATGCTCAATTCATCATAATAACTATTCATAGTGGCTGTAAAATCCATACTGACCCCTACTCTCTCTTCTGTTTCTTTTTCCGGTTTCTTTGTGGTGGCGGCCTGCGCCACCACCACCTACTCAAAGCATCATGATGCACCAACATTGATGGACTGAAAGCCAGAAGTCTACGTGACCATCATCATCAGGTCCTTCCATGAAAACCCTAAATACAAAGAGGACTGTTTGATTTATGTTAGGTAGAATGCCCAGAGGGGACTGGGCGGTCTCGTGGTCTGGAACCCCTACAGATTTTATTTTTTCTCCAGCTTTTGGAGTTTTTTTTTTTGTTTTTCTGTCCACCCTGGCCATCGGACCTTACTCTTATTCTATGTTAATTAATGTTGACTTATGTTTATTTTTTATTGTGTCTTCTATTTTTTTATTCATTTTGTAAAGCACTTTGAGCTACATTTTTTGTATGAATATGTGCTATATAAATAAATGTTGATTGATTGAAACACTTTTGTAAATTATAAATGTCAGTTATAAGGATATTAACATTGTTAACGTAAGCCACCACTTTGAAAGATGAGGTGGAAGAAACAAGTAAACAAAGTCCATGCAGCCATCATTAAAGCAGACCTTGAAGAGCCTATGGATAAAGAGTGAGACATTCCCATGTTAAACAATGCACAGTTTTTATGAATACTTCTTGTGACTAAACAGGGATCTTCTACCCTTTGTTTTTTTAAACATTGTATACTGTAAATCAAATTATTAGCATACTGCAGTGCTGAACAATGTTAGTCATTGCTGACCTAATGGATTGTTGTTCATTTTATTACTCTTTTAGGTAGCTTGTAGAAGGGCAGCTCGGTAATGCCACATTAGGATGGTGGCAGTGTGACTGTGCCAGGTTTGCTCATTTTATAGCTCCACTATAGATAGTACTAAAATTGTTCATCTAAATAACTGAATGTCATGCCACAGCACTTTCTCTTGATTCAGCTGTTATTGTTTTCACTCTTCCTGTTGCTGCAAGATTCAACGTCACTACACAGCCTTCACTCTGAGTGGTCATTTGTCCTGATGGACACTTCAAACCTCTAGCAACAGTGCAGAAATTCTTTGAAAGAGCAGGATGTCCTTTTTTAGGCAGTAATGAGGGTGCATTGTTAGGTGGTATGACAGGGGTGTTTGATGCTGCACAGTTGGGCAGTGAAGTCAACCCCTCTATAGTAATTGTAATTAGCAAACTAATTGAGCTGACATCTTATCCTTACCCAGCACACTTCTGAAGACAACTGGCTCAAAATGGTACTTGAGTCTTGCCAGGTGTTGGCCAATTTGGGCGAGAGCCACCATTTTCGTTGTGGCTGTACAACCATACAAGGTTGCCAAAATGTAGTAGGCAGCAACTATCATACACTCCCTTCTGCCAATTGCTAGCAACCTTCTGACGGTAATGAGTTAGTCTCTGGTAGCTCTCCAGAAACATGGCCTCCACATACTGGAACCTTTGAGTTATGCTAATGTTAAACTTATGGGGTGATCTCAAGGTCAGGGTTATAGAAGTGCTCAGTAGGTGTGAAGCCAGTGGACTCTTGGACAGCAGACATCCCACAGCAGGGAGTCCTTCTGAAGCTCTGCCTGGAGACCCAGGAGACAAGAGTCAAGTTGAAATTCACCACAAAGTCATCACTCTGAGGGAGTAGAGGAGTGGTGCAAGTCTTAAGAATTTAGAGAAGTTAGAATACTTCCTTTAACTCTTCAAAAGTTGAGGCTTTGGCCCTGGTCAATGTGCTATCCAAACCAACAGAAGATCTCCACAGTGAGTCTCTTAGCACTGATGATTTTGCTATGGTCCAGGATCACCCATGCTTCAGGCCCATTGTAAAATAATCAATGACCACAAGTAGATAGTGATTCCTTGTAGTAGAGAAGGGACCCAGGATGTCCACATTTTGTATGAAGGGACTGAAGACGGGCATATGCGTGAAGAGGGGGACACTTGTGGTGGTGCATCCATCCAGCAATGCACAAACAGTTCTGTGATCTGCCTGCCATCCACCTAGTAAAACGTCTGTATCATGTCCCCTAAGTGACCCTCCCTTCAATGTTCATACATTCCATGTAGAACTTCACGGCAGAAGCACCAGCAGTTAAAGAAGGGAGCGTCCTTTAATTGGACTTTTTCATCTCATGTGGAGTGGTCCATTCTGCAGTTCCAAACTGTTTCATTGTGATCAACATGGCTTCCCTGTGGGCCTCTGTGGTGTTATTTCTGCTCACAGTGAAGCCTTCCTGCTACTAGCCATCCTTGAACTGTTGTCAGATCCCAGTTTTCCCCCTGTGCCTGCTGAAACTTGGCTGTGTTAATGCCTTCCAGTAAGGTATGTTCTTTAAATTTCATTCAATGAAGGCAGTCTTATGTTAATATAATGCTGTTATGTACCAAAAATCTGGAATACTTTATCAACTGAGATACAGCATGCTATCTCATTGTTGATCATTTAAAAAAGAAAATCTGAAAAATACTTTTTTAATTTTGTTTGTTTGTAACTACTTTTTAGTTCTACTTTTAATAAACTAGATAGGCATGGAATTAACATCATTTAAAGTGAATCTGAAGTCTTTATTAATCTTTTTTCTGTTTCCTTTTCCTTTATCTTCCACCTAATCAAAGTTCATCCATCCATCCATTATCCAACCCGCTATATCCAAGCTACAGGGTCACGGGGGTCTGTTGGAGCCAATCCCAGCCAACACAGGGCGTAAGGCAGGAAACAAACCCTGGGCAGGGCAGCAGACCACCGCAGTCTAATCAAAGTCCTGTGTGATATTTAAATGAAAGCAGATACCCCAACTTTCCACAAGACCCACTATGGCCTTAAAAAAACAACGTGAGGACAATTATTTCAAGTATCATGCCCAGTGCAGGCTGTGTGGTGTTTTGGCCATGGAACTCGTGCAAATTTTTTTATTTTAATTTTTTTATTCCTCCAGCTTATCTGAATTTTTTTACATTTTTTTTTTGCAATCTGACCTTATCATTAGACTCATCCTTAGATTCTTAAAAACAATTTCATGCTCATTTCATTAGGACTCTATTTCTCCATTAATTATTTATCTATCTTATGTAAGTGTCTATTATTTTCTTGTTTGTTATTAATTCATTATTTTTTATATACTCTTAATTTGCTTTTCTGTGCTTGTAACTATTTCCTTGAAACACTTCGATTCATATCTGGTAGAGATTGATGTTGTTGTTGTTGTTATTCGGCCTTGGCACAAGAAGCAAACTGTTTAGGTGGGATCATCATAAATTGAGTTGCAAACTCTGGCTTGGTCCTGGATGGATGGGGAAAGTATACCCCTTCAGTTACTCTATCCACCTCATCAGCTGTCCTTCTGGCTCTTTGAAATTCAAAAGCCAGGTTAGAAAGTCATGGTCATTCTGAAAAGTAAACTAGTGACTGTAGCGGCAGGGCTAGAAGTACTGCAAACAAGAGACCACTGCTAATAACTACCTACAGTTATTCTGCTTCAGAATAACTATAACAGGAATTATGATCCAGTCGGCTAAAGCCGCGGGTGTAGTTACTGATCATCCTTCAATTGGAACAGGACTGTGTTGATATACTTTAGAATGAGCTCCTTTTTGGGATCCAGATATGCCAGGACGGGTACCAATATTGTTGTCTTTTTTCAATTTGAGAGAGTGTTGTCTCACACTCCTGAGTCCAGGGGTACTTGATGCCTTGAGTGGTCAGCATGTGTAGTAGCAATGCTATTTTGGCAAAACCTTTCACAAACCATTAGTAGTAAGATAATTTGTAGAGATCGTGTACATTACAGGGCTGTACTCAATCACTTATGCTGGCAATCTTTTCAGGATCACTTGTTATGACTCAGTGTTCAACTTTAATCTGGTTGTTTGGATGGCTGCAAATACTTGTTCAGGAGTGTGCACCAGCAGGTCATTGAGGCAGACAACACAGAGGATATATGGAACTAGCCAACCCGCTGCATAATCAGGCCGGTTTTTTAATAATTTTTAGCCACAGGGAGAAAAATTAACATTTGAAAAATCGGTAATGTAATAAATCAGCAAGAAAAGCAACATTGTAACAATGCACGGAACGAAGCAACACACAATCGTCCGTGACTGAAAACTGGTGGATCGCCATCGCCCCTTCTCCTGCCAGACGGAGAGATGGGGGTGCACTGCGCTCAGTCGCGGAGTGTGGAACGGGAGGAGAGGAGAAGGACGTCCATTCAGCTCCCTCCATCATGCTAGTCTGCTGATTTCTCATTCAGTATGCACTGCCCGCTCGTGTGCCCACCTCCAACTCGTCACTTGAGTCATTGTCGTCTTTACACAGTCCAGATGCACCTGTGACTCACGTAGACGTTTCATTGCTCTGTGCGGTTTTGGCTGCTTTTCTATATATAATCCACCAAGACACCCGACCACGGTAGTAGCGAGGTGGGAGGGTGTGTACAAAGGGTAGGGACGTAACCAGTGTGAGCGTATGAGTCGCACTGAGTGGGAATTCCACGGTTTGCAGCCTGAATGGGGTTCAACGGCTTACCCATACCTCTCTGCGCCGGGTAGACACACGCTCAATGGAAAGACACGATTGTCTAAAACGGATTGGTGTGAGAATACAACAGTAAGTGAATGAAAAGATGGAACTCTGGAGAGAGCAAAATACAACACAATAGTGAACCCGCGGCATAACAAACGCCGCATAATTATTTATTGATGGTTGAACACTTCTGGAAAGACACAGTTGTCTAAAAAGGGAGGGTTTGAGGATACAACAGAAAGTGAATGAAAAGATGGAACTCTGGAGAGAGCAACATATAATTGTCTGTGAGTGAAGAAGATGCATGTTTGTCGCGGATGCGAATTGCTTTATGTAGCGTGTAAAACAGTTTGCTATGGTGCACGAGGTCGTGCGTCGTAACCGAAATCTCGGTTTTTAAAGACTGCTTACTTCATTGTGTTTTAACCTCAGTTGTAAAGGATTGTTTTAAGGATCCCATGGGATACCCCTCGCAAACCGTTTTACACGCTGCATAAGGCGACTCACCTCCGCGAGAAACATGCCTCTATGAACAGTCAAGGTGGCTCGGAGGTACATGAGGCCTCTACGACAGACAAATATAAATGACATCGTTCTTTCCGAATTGGTGGGCGTGGCTCTGCGAGTTGTCGTCGTATCCAATGGTCTTGAGGCTGGTGGCCGTGGCTCCTCCCTGCATGCGCCATAGGTGTCTTACTTGTCGGCGGCTTAGTGAATCCACGCCCCTTTTCCATGGGTGTCTTGCCTTAGTGATTTATATATATAGATTCTGGCCAGCATACACTCCATTAAATGTTCAATGGTGGTAGTAGCATTGAATAATGCAAAAAGCACTATTGTTTAATGCCACAATCCATGCCCAATGGAAAAAATTAATCTTCTCTTATGTCACAGTTTTGTGCTAATCTTGAGTATGTGTGCTTATGAGAACTCTAGCTGTCAGATGTTGTATCTTTGCTAATTGTCTTGTATCTCCGTAACAATGTCTTATGTGTTTTCACTGTCCTGCTGAAAATTTCCCTCTGGGAAAATAAAGTCTACCAACCTACCTGCCTAGCTACAGTACCTACCTACAGGAGCTAAAGCCCCTTGCCAGTAGCCACTGTATAGACCCAGGGAGCTGTTGATGTAGTCCAGGGCAGCATTAATTCAATGAATATGACTTTGTGAAAACATTTAACTGTTTGTAGTCAATGTGCCAGCTGCCTTTCTTTTTCTTGACTAGAGCTATCTTGTGCTTCCATTTCCAGGAGGTTTTTTCTGCTTACCACCACTTGATGAGAGACTGGTGGTGTTGGCATAAACAAATTGAAGCAGAACTGCTGGTGCTGTTGTGGTGTTACATCAAATATATTTTTACCATCCCCATCACAAGCAACAAAGATACCCGAGTGCCATTCGAAAGGACAACAAAGCTGTTGATGTTGGTGTTCTGACAAATATAATGTGCTACAATGCTACAAAGTCATGACAGCTGTACTGGTAATCTCAAGTGGAGGCCATGTAGATGGATGTTTAGTTGTCAGAGTCTGCCCATTTGTGGAATTATCCTTTGATTTTGCTGTGCTGGATGATGATTGCCACTGACAGGAATTTTTGCCTTTAGCATAAACCTAGTAAGAGCCTGGAGGCTGGTAGTTTAAAGGCTGTGGGCATGGCTTAATCATAGCAGGAGGCCAGTGAGAAGTTATACTCAAACAGGAGGTGCCTTTAGGACAACTTGAAGAAGTCTCTTTTCCCTTGGAATTTCTTTCACATGACTATCTCTATGTATTACAGTGCAGTTCCACCAACCCTCTGGTACCCCGTGTTCCATCCCGTGCAGGAATATGGTGGAAGTGTGTAACAAGGCTTCTTTAGTGAAGACTCATCTTTATAGTTACTTGGAGGTCTCAGTCAGCCAATGTTGAAAGTGATTGGTTGAGAAGGGATAGTAGGGCAAGGTAATCACTCCATTACCACTGCGTTGCCAGTTAGGTACAAGAGAGCCTCTGTGAGTTCTTCCTCAGAGATGAGCACGGTCAAGTGCACATACGTCTGGACCTTCTGAGGTGCCAGTGTTTGGAGAAAGATTTGAAGGTCTAGCTTTTCCAATAAATTCTGAAGTGATTTTTGAGGTATCCCTGTTTGATAAGTAAAAGTATATTTGCTATCAGTGCTCCAAATTTTTAATGACAGTTCTGCGACCTGGTTTCCAAGACATTCTCAATATGATTTAGCACCATTCTTTGTCCAAATCTCCTCATGATTGCTGTCACCAGTACAGGACGTTCTGAAGAGTTGCTATTCTTTTCAGCTACATTCCCATGTTACACTGTTGACTCCTTGTTATATTTATTATGGCAGGCTTTCAGGCATAACTGAATGAGGCAAGTTTCCCATGACATCAAGCTATTATATCTCAGAAGTTTAATCTACTTGGAAGGAGCTACAGAGGCAGTAGTCTCTCCGATATCTGTCTTTCTGTATCCATGCATCAAACTGACATTTCAGATTATTGATCTTAGCTTCAGGTCTTTCTATCAACTCCTTAAAAGAGTCCATCTTAAGTCAGACCACAGGTCTTCTACCAGTTCCACTTTTGAAACCAATGTTGCCCTATGTCAGAGGTGTCCAACTCTGGTCCTGGTGGGCCACAGTAGCTGCAGGTTGTCATTCTAACCCTTTTCCTAACTAGTGACCAGTTTTCACTGCTAATTAACTCCTTCTCCTTTCATTTTAATAGTCCTGTTTTTAAGGATTCAGTTCTCTGAATCAATTAGTTTTTTTCACTAAATGGCAATCAAACAGAAATGAGATGTGAAACAAGCCAACAGATGACCAGCTAAATTGGAATTTCAAACTCCTGCCAATTTCACTCCAACCAGTTTCTTAATGAGAAGCTAATTTTTGCTGATAATTAAGGCCGTTATTGAATATCATGACTTGCTGCTGCTCTCATTCTGCCACAGCAGTCTGTTGATTTTCTGTTTTTTCTAAGACCACCGTCAAGATGTTTTGGTGACCTGAGCAGACCAATATGACCAAGAACTTCACCTTTCTTTATTTTCAGGTTAGCTGGTCATGTTTCGGCTTGTTTTGAGTCTCATTATTGTTTGGCTCCTCATCAAGGAAAAAGAAACAACTAAGAGATCTGAGTCACATCAATTAAAACTAAGACAAAATAAGTTAATCAGCAACAAAAGCACCTCACTAATTAAGAAGATGGTTAGAATGAAAACCTGCAGCCCCTGCTCTATGTGGTGTTTTCCAGCACTGACACAATGGCTTGATTCTCATTTATTGCTCTTTTAATTAGCTTGCTGTACCTAGAAAGTCCATCTTATAATACCATGCTAGGAAGATGATCATGTGACTATGGAAGACTTGCCCTTTTTGTGGGCTCCTCCATGTCTGGCACTGAAACTGTTCATCTGAATAAGTGATTTCCAGCTCTTTTGCTATTGGCAAGAGCCAGCACCATGACAATATATTAGTTTGATGTAACATATGAAGAGCGTCCAAGCATAAAGGAGTTCAAATCCTTAAAAAAACACTGGTGGCCTGCTCAATCAACAACTTAATCTTGGTCATAAGAGATTAGATCATTTTCAAAGCAAAAATAAGACAAAAAATAAACCTTATTTAAGAGGCAATTATCTGAAATGGCAATAGGTGACCATAAGTGGTGTACTGAATTTTGTATAGTAATTTATGCGGCCTCAGCCATGATAATGTTTGCAGTCTAGTTTGTTCAAAGATCTGTGGGCTTTGACTTTGAATTGGGTAAGTCAGTAAGGCAAACATATTTATTCTTTTGTTATCATTTATATCTTCCTGACCTGTAGACCTCCTATAAGAAGTGCGATTTGATGGCTGCCCCAACAGTAGTCCTAATGCTATCTTCATTTTTTCCGAACCTCATGGTTGATCATCAATTTCAGACTCCACTTCTTAAGATTCATTAGCAGTATCAGTTTCTTCCATTATATATGTTTCCTTCTTCATAGGAGGGATAGCTGATGTTCCTTTACTATCAATGGCTTATTACCCAGCACAATTATGTTTACAACATTTTTTGAAGGATTTAATTGTGGCTTAAATGAGATAAGAGTATCACTGATAACAAGTCCTCTGTAAATTAAAAACCCATTTGATGTAATATGCTTGCTACTACATACAGTTTGCATCCATTACTACCTGTGTGTTGATACTGTCATATCACTTACAATTCACATATGTGCATTAATCTATACTCTCTCTCTCTCTCTCTCTCTTTCTCTCTTTACCTCCTCTGCTCCTCTCTCATTAAGCTTCATCCTCCACCTCTTGACTGTGGCACCTGGAGTTGTGGCAGGAAGCTCCTTTTATGTGACACGTGGAAGCTCTTCTGGTGCCCCGAAGCTGTGGTTCAGAAGCACTTCTGGGTGACATGTTGAGATCATCTGTTCTCTCAGCACCCCCTGGCATCATCTATTGAGCCCAACAAGGCTGAGTCAGCAAACTCCATTTCCTAGGATGCCCTGTGGAATTCTGTGGCAATGCCATAACTCAGGAGGGCTGCCATCTATTGTTCCAGGGGAGACAATCCCCACACGGGTCCTCCCAGGATGTGGGAACCCCAACCAGGCAGAATTTGCAGGTGGCATCTCCCTCACTATATATATATATATATATATATATATATATATATATATATATATATATATATATATATATATATATATATAAAATATATTGGGATGGCCAACAGCTCAACCCAGCCAGGATGACCAGAGAGTGGAATGATGGGGAAAGGCAGCTTTTTTAGGTCACTGCCTCCCCCAGAACGTTAGATGGCAGTTCCCTTGGGTGACAGCGGTGCCCTGGATTCCCACAGGGCACTATGGGACTTGGAGTTTCACATCTCAGCAATGTTGGGTGCCCTGGGTGTCGCCAGGGGTTGCTATATACAAGAGCCGTATGGCGTGTGGTTTCAGCCTAACCCAGGATTGCTGGCAGACCACGTAGGCAGAAGAGCAGAAGCACTTCCAGGTTGGTCAGTTTAAAAGGACTGGACAGACCTCATAGTGGAAGACAGACAAAGATTGTGGGAGGAGTGGAGGAGAAAAGATAGAGAAAGAAGAAGCATTGATTGTGATTTATTGTTTACTTGGGGCTGTAGTGGTGGGAAATGCTTTGGGGAACAGTTTCCTTAATAATAAAAAGCACTCTTGTGCAATTAACTTGTGCCTGGTGTCTGTCGTGTTGGGTTTGAGGAGCAACAGTGCTCTCTAGTGTCCACAATATATATATATATTCAGCGGGTTAGAAAATGGATGGATGGATGGATATATATATCCATCCATCCATCCATTATCCAACCCGCTGAATCCAACACAGGGTCACGGGGGTCTGCTGGAGCCAATCCCAGCCAACACAGGGCACAAGGCAGGAACCAATCCCGGGCAGAGTGCCAACCCACTGCATATTTATATATATATATATATATATATATATATATATATATATATATATATATATATATATATATATATATATATATATATATATATATATATATATATATATATATATATATGGAAACAAAGGTCTGTGATACGGTTTGTGTATTTGTAACTGGAAATCCACAAAGGGAGAAAATGGATAATGGATCTTAATTTTTTTTATTCCTCTCAGGAATCATCATTAGAGGAAAATGATTATATTTAAAGGAATCCAAAGCAATAAATAAGGAGGGGAGGTAGGTGGATGTGGTGGGGGGCTTCATATATATATATATATATATATATATATATATATATATATATATATATATATATATATATTTGTATGTTTTTATTTGAAAAATATGCAAATCCTCTTTAAAAAAAGAAATCAGGAGGACATAATCAAAAAGGGAGTTAGAAGAAAGTTTGTTCCAGCTTGACAAAATCAATATTTACTCTAATAACAATTGACATATGTTTCCAAATACAGATTTTTTGTTTGCAGATCCTCAACTGACATATGACTTTAAGCATTCATAGACCTTAAGGGAAAAAAACATCAGGGTAAGATAAATGCCTTCCTGAAAGCTAAAGGTCAAGCTCCACTAAGTGAAATGCAGTTCTTACATTAAGAACACTTCACCTAAAAATCCTCACACCGTACACCAACCAGATTCATGCAAGTTCTTTAAGGTATGCAAAAGGACATTTCTGTTTAGATTTATTGTTTTTTCAACCCTGATCCCATTGATACTATGACAGACTTCTGAAACTTGTGATTCTGCATTTAAATTAAATATTTAAGAAAATTATTTTATGAACTTTAGAAGAACCATTATGTAGTTTTTAAATACATTAAGTAGGAAGCTCTTTTACCCAGCAAGTAATGAAGGATTTTGGATGGGTTAAGAGACATTAAATTTACAACATATATATTAACCTAACTGTCACAAGCCCAGGTCAAATTTAATGCACTGAAATGGAAGCAACAGTAGAGTAACCAGTTGAGATTTCAGATTTATAAGCAGTAGTATCATTTCAGCATGCAATTGTTGGTATATTCATTTTCCAGTATATAATATAATATATTAGTAATAAGTTACTGTTTTGTGAAGGTCATTTGTTAGCCCGCAGGTCTGCAGTTACAGCAGGTCTTGAGTCCTGTTGCTCTCTGTTATCATATGCCTGCTAAAGGCAATATTGCAAGACATGACCATGAGCCATTATCTTTTTATAGGGCTATGGCAACTTCATCAGATGGAAAGAAGAAACAAAAATCATTGCCTAAATATTCTGAAAGGAGCCAATCAAACCAAAAACAAACATTAAAAGGCACAAAGCTGTACAAGTTCATGAGCAAGTTTACAATATTGCAAGTGCAGACCTGTGAAATATAGAAGATACTGATCAGTATACTTCAGTATGCTTTTAAAAGTATACGTTGTAATGGGGAACCCTGTCCCCTATGGCAATAGCAGTGTAAAGACAGATGGTGAGTCCAAACAGTTTATTGGGAATGCTGCAGGCAATATATACCATATAACTCAGGAAACTAAACTCATGAACTGCTTCTTCCTGGAGCATCACCTCCACTACACTCTCCATGTGTATTACTTATATACTTCAGGTAACTGATCTGACTAGTTTCAGACTAACATTTGCATCTCATCAGTTGCTCTTTTAACTGTCAGTTGTGATTTTACATTATCACGACATCAGCCTTAGTTTAGAGTTTTGATTTCAACTGATTGACTTTCTTTTAGATTAAACAATATATACATCTATATTCTAGATGGCAGAATGAGAGCAGCAACAAGCCATGGAATTAAATAACAGCTTTAATTAACAACAAGGACTGGCTTCTCATTAAGAAACTGGTTGGAGTGAAATTGGTTGTAGTTTGAAGCCCCAATTTAGCTGGTCGTCTGGTGGCTCATTTCATATCTCATTTCTGTTTGGCTGTCATTTAATAAAAAAAAAAGAATCAATTCAGAGGACTGGATCTTTAAAAACAGGGTTATTAAAATGAAGGGAAAAAGAGTTAATTAGCAGTAAAAACTGGGCAGCCACTGCGGCCCTCCAGGACCCGAGTTTGACATCACTGTTGTAGCGTCTTAGCCATTATGGATGTAGTAAGATGTTAAGCAAAATGACACCTTTTATTGGCTAACTAAAAAATTACAACATGCAAGCTTTCGAGGCAAGAAGGGGCCTGAGTTGCCTTGAAAGCAATTGCTGAAAGGGAATGAATAGCATCCAAAGTTAAATGACCAGACCCAGGCATTCCCTTTTAAAATGTAGTTTGACCTGGGCTCTATCTCAACTCATCGCCTCAATTGAGTTTTCCTGGTGAGAGTTTTCGTGGCAGCCGGACAAGCAGATCAACCAAGACTTTCCTGTTCCCAGCTACAGACCCAAACTCCTCCTGGAGAATTTCAAGGCATTCCCAAACCAGGCAAAACATATAATCCCTCAAGAGTGTCCTTGATCTGCCGCATGGTCTCTGCCCAGTGGGATGTGCCTGGAGCATTTCCAGGGAGAGCTGCCAGTAGGGCATCCTTAGGACAGGCCCAAAACACTTCAGCCAGTTCTTTCTGATCTGGAAGAGCAGCGACTTTACTCTGAAGCTCTCTCAAATCACTGAGCTTCTCACCCTGTAATGAAGTGTCAGCCCAGCGACCCTGCAAAGAAACCTTATTTCTACTGCTTGAACTTGCAAACTCAGCCTTTAGGTCATTAACATTAACAGCTTATGACCGTAGCTGAGGACAGGGATGTAGATAGACTAGTAAACTGACAGCGCAGTCTTTAGACCCGGCTCCTAATTCACCATCATGAACTAGTACAATACGCAGCTACTCCTAACTGCTAGTTAATCTCACATTTCCTTCTTCCATCATTCTTAAATAAGATCCCAGGATGACTAAAGGAAGTCGCCCACCACCTCAGTCTGAGAGAGCAATGCACGCTTTCGTAGAGAAGAACCATGACCTCAGGCTTACAAATAGTGATCCTCATCCTTGCCACTCACACTTGGCAGCAAGTTGCTCACGTGATGAGGTCTCAGATAAGACAAAGAGGACAACATCATCTGTGTGAACCAACAATGGCACCCCTAGGATTCCCAACTAGGCTCTCTCACATTCATGGCTGTGTCTTGATATTCTATCCATAAAAACCACAAACAGGAGTGGTGACAGGATAGACAGCCTTGAAGGAGTATGACACCTAAAGTGAACAAATTTGGTTAACACCAAGTATTTGGGCACAGCTCTCATTGAATTCATAGGGTCTAATTAACTGTAACTGCTTATGTGTGAATAAAAGATCTTTAATGTGTTATTCTAGACTCAAGTCTACCTTAGAGATAGCTTCACTTGACAACATGTTTCAGAAAGAAAAACTGTCATTTAAAATACTTTATATTCTTTCCAGCATTTACATTTTAACTAACATTATAACACCTGTACTTATGAAATCTTTCAGATTAGTGCAAAAAAATAAAGTAAGGGAATCATAGACATGTTAAAATAAATCTTCTAATGCCTCACCTCACTGTGTATTAACCAAATAAAATGGAGTTGCAACAGTGTAGGCCAGGGGTGCCCAATGTGTCGATCGCGATCGACCAATAGATCGGAAAGGGAGTGCAGGTAGATCGTGTTGCATTCAAAAAAATTTTTTTTAAATGTTAGTTTATCATATATCCTCCCTATGGCATTTGTCATTTGACTGACATACAGGACGGCAAGTCGGAGATCTCTTTTCTTCTAACACACGATCAAACGCGCAAGCTACTGCAAAACTCCGGCTATCTAAGTGATCTAGTTAGCCTTTCAATTTATATCGACTAAAGAAGGGATTTAAAAAAAAAATTGTTTATAGCCTGGATGTGGAATTGAAAGAGGATTTTTTTTCTCACACAATGTTACAATCGAAGTGCGTTTATCTGATCTGTCAATCTATCAAAGAAGGAAAATATGGAAAGGCACTTTCGAACTGTTCATAAAAACTACAAAACTGACTTCCTTCCGAAAAGCGATCTGAGAGAGAGAAAGGAGAGGGAACTAAAATCGCAGTTAATCGGACAGCCATCATTTTTCACTCGGCTTAATTCAAAAGCAAAGGCAGACACACCATAGCATCGCCCGGGTGAGTCACTCGATCATTAAGCATAAGAAGTCCTTCCAAGATGGAGAGATGATAAAAGATGCCTTTGTTGAGGCAGATGGCTAGGGAGAAATTCCTGCTGAGATTTCAAGACCCCTGGCTGGAGAAAAAAGAGTTTCTCCTTGTCATTAAACATAACAGAATACAAGCAACTTAATAACGATCAATGGCCGCTAGACTTGGCATTTGAGCAACATGTTGAATGAGCTTAATTTACAGCTGCAAGGAAAAGAGAAAACCATGGCCAATATGATTAGCTCAGTTAATGCTTTCAAATGAAAAATGCAAGATCTGTCCTCAAAACTGCAGCGCTTTGATTTGGGGAACATCCAAAACCTTGTGTCAGAGCTGGAGACGCAATGGAAGGCATGTGAGCAACTTGACAGCATACGCTACACAGAGCAGATTGAAAATTGTCTGTTAGACTTTATCTAATGGAAAAAAAGTAACGATTCGAGTGTTGCCCAATGTAGCAGAGTAAGAGTAACGTTTCTTCTTCACAAATGTACTCAAGTAAAAGTAAAAAGTATGGTGCAGTAAAACTACTCTTAGAAATACAATTTTTTTTAAAAGTTACTGAAGTAAATGTAACGGAGTAAATGTAACTCATTACTACCCACCTCTGATACTCAGTATATATATATCTACATTAAAAACGCTATATATATATATATATATATATATATATATATATATATATATATATATATATATATATATATATATAGCGTTTTAATGTAGGTAAATCATTTTGACCTGGTCATTTTAAAAGAAGCCTTAAAAGTGTGGGCACCCCTGGTGTATGCAGTTTTCATCAGAGCCAAACTTGACAGTAACCATTCTAGTGTGCTATACTCTTGGTAATAGCTGGTGTTGATATTGTTATATTAAGTGCTAAATAATAATCAAATCAAAAGTGAGACAGAATTGCACTTGGTAGTTTCACAAAGGTCTGAGTCAAACATATAATGTATCTCGATTGCCAAAATAGTCCTATAGTAATTTGGAATTCTTGCCCCAGCCTAATCTACTGCTAGGGGAAAACTATTTGCATGAATCTGCAAAGTGCTTTTGAATGTGTGACATTCTGTACCATTTGTACCCATTAACAAGGGAATGATGAGATTTTGAAAATGAATACTTTTTATTTTATTCTCAATAAGAATTTATAAATAAGAGGTTTTGTCTTTAGAAAAAGATGTGTGCCAAAAACTTTTAATCTGTTTAGCTATTTTAGAAACTTCAATATTTATCTGTAGAGCAGCATCATATATGTAATGGCAGCATTAGAGAGGCCAGAAATCTGAAAGTAGATGCACAGGGATTAAGCAGGATGGACCACTATTATGAACCAGATCTCAAATTTCAGCATGAATAATATGTGTAAAAGTGTAAAAGTGAAGCTGACACAGACAGAAGGCTCAAGTTGCAGCGGCTAAAAACTCTCTAGTATTTTGTTTGATATGCCACATGCACTCATGTCATCAGTGGGCAAAAATCCAATGGTTTTGTCCTTTATTGGACTCCGGTGAACTTACCTGAAATACGCTGCAGTTCATTCCTGTTCTGACTTGTCTTTAAACTTGCCAGTGATAAGAACATAGTGCCAATGGTTTACTTTTATCTTCCACAATAGTTAGTTTTGTGTATTGTGGTAACAAAGTCCAGGTCATCGTCCTTTGAATCAAAACGCAGTGAAGTTACATTTCTTGGCACCTCTGTACAGTAATCTGTGTGCCTATTTAGAAATTATACCTGGCAATGAACTGAATCGGTTCTAGAAGATTACTCTTGTTCAAAGCATCACAATCATCACCTTCCCTATAGCTTCAAACTGATAAGTCCTATCTGGCGTAAAACAACCCAATATCTAGAACAACGGTACTTTTAGATGTTTCCAGATTCCTCTGAATAAATAAGTAAATTATACCATTATGACTTATCTACTTAATAACTATTCCATAGCTATTGCTTTGACAGGTTCAATAGCCTGTATTTACCCCGAGAAGGGTGTATGCGCCTGTTGATGATTTGGGCTGCAGCTTATATAAAACTGTAATTTCTTTAAACTGTATCCTCATTTTAATTTTTTTAAGCAGATGGAAATTGGAAATAACTGCATTTGGTTTAGGTTTGGGCGGCACAGTGGCGCAGTGGTAGCGCTGCTGCCTTGCAGTTAGGAGACCCGGGTTCGCTTCCCAGGTACTCCCTGTGTGGAGTTTGCATGTTGTCTGCGTGGGGTTCCTCCGGGTGCTCTGGTTTCCTCCCACAATCCAAAGACATGCAGGTTAGGTGATTCTAAATTGGGCTTGGTGTGTTTGTGTGTGTCCTGCTGTGGGTTGGCGCCCTGCCCAGGATTGGTTCCTGTGTTGGCTGGGATTGGCTCCAGCAGACCCCCATGACCCTGTGTTCGGATTCAGCGGGTTAGAAGATGGATGGTTTAGATTTGTTTACTAGCTAATGTAATCTGGATGAAGAAAAAATGATAGAAGGTGAAAGGAAAAGAATGTGATTGGTAACTATAGCTGTGGCAGTACCCAATTCAATTAAATGAATACACATTTCTAAAGGCACAATACATATATAAGCATTATGTTTCATTTGCACACAGATAAACCTAGTTTTATTTTTTTTTTCACTTCTTTAAGTTGCAAAAAACTAAATTCTCTCAACTCTAACTGGACAGGTTAGCTGTTTATCTGAGTGGACCAGTGGCACCTGAATGACTCATATAATCATGTGATCTCCATGTCACATGGCCACACAACAACTAGAAACAACATGGATGTGCCTTTTGGCTTTGTGTTTTTCTGCATTGCATGCTATAGACACAGCTTTACTATCTGTAAATTGTGATGTGCTGTTCCCTACCCAGAGATGTGACCAGAACATCATGTGTGGGTGGGCATTTGGCTTATCTGGGGGGCAAAAAAATACCCATCCATTCATCCATCCCCATTTTTATTGGGGGGTCAAATAATAATAACAACATAGTTTTATATAACATATAAAAGCAAAAAATGTGGCATAAATCATAACCTATTGTTCAATAAAATTAACAGAGGCAATGGAACTTGTATTATTATTTTTTGTGAACAAATATAGAACTACATCTACAAGGTAAATATCAATAAAGTCAAATGTATACAACATATGAGAGCAAGAACAGAAACGTGGCTCATTGTAGTCATTAGGGAGGCTATAGGATATCAGTTTCCAGTGTTTAATCTGGATATTATCTACAGGACCAGTCTATGGTTACTCTTGGCAAATTCTGAAATCAATTCATTCATGTCGATTTTCTGTGATGTTTTTCTCATGTGCCAGAATGACTAAATTTCTTTTCCTTGAATGCAGCATTGTTCGGCAGAGTAAAGCGAGAATGCAGTTCAAAGCAGAGAAAATGCTTTCGCATGGTGCTGAAGACACACCAATGATGAGTGCTGTGACATATAGTGAATGCATCATAAGGAAGGCCTCTTCGAACTGCTGAATGCATTTGCATGCTTCAGAGAGATTAGCATCAGCTGGCAGTTTATTGATCAACATTGCTTTTGCCACAGCAATTTCATTTTGCAAGCTCATGCTGTTTTGCTCTGTGCCTGCAAGTGCCTGAAGTGGTTTCAGGAGAGAATGATCAAGAAATAATTCTGATTTTGGCAGGAGAAGCGATGTGGCCCTCAATAATTCAACATTTCTCTGTGAGGATCTTGTCTCCATTTCCACAATAGCTCTATCAAGAATGCTGAACATAGCCCTTTTAAATGACTGATTAGGAGCAATTTGTTCATCAGAGTCACCATGCCCAAGCGTAGACACAACAGTATCAAGCTGTGAATTAACTTTTCGTTTCCTTTTGAGCGAATTGGTAGGCCTACTTTCACACTGAGAGAAATGCTCCTCCCAGAATGAGTGTCATCTCATCGCCTTCAATGTGGCCAGTAAAGCTGTCACCACCTCCCCAGCTGTGCACAAATCCACTGCATGTGCCTGTAGAATTGCATTGGCTGGTTTCAGCACACCAAGCACATGAAGGAGGAATTTTCCTGTATTGAAGAAATTCTGCTTTTTTAATTGGGTCAAAGACCACATGCCTCTATGCAAATGTCAAATGGGGCAGTGTCGGCCTCTGCTACCTCTGAGAGAAGCCCCCTTATAGCTTCCTCATTGTTGACAATGGACTTTGTGACATCATAAGGACTGGTCCATCATATTTCTAGAAGTCTTTTCAGTGTTGGTGCATTGTATGTGTGTGAAACATAATGTCTGTGACAAAATGTGTTCAATGAATTTGACCAGTCAAAGAACTTCTTAGCCAGAGGTTCTAATTCCATTGCCTGTATCACTGCTAAATGGAGCTGGTGGTTGTGTACATATGGAATGTACTTGTCACAAAGCATGGACACCACGAATTGCCCCAGACATGACAGAAGCAACATCGAAACACTGACACACTTAATTGTCTGGGCTATAACCTAGCTCAGAGAGATGTGCAGACAGATTTTGGTTATAAATATATTCAGCATCAAGCTGATTCAGTTCAATTAAGCCAATCAGGTGTTCTTCAGGGATGGAGGTCTGGACGAATCTAATCACTACAGACAAATTCTCAATGTTACAGCGATCCCTGGCACCATCACTTTTAATGCAAAGTCCAGGAGAGTCAGCTTTATCATATTTGGTCCTGATATCTTTTACCACCATTTTGGCAAGAGTCTCAATTATTTCATTTTGAATTACATTGTATATGTACTTTGCGTTGTCTGGGATGTATTTTACAATTTCTGAAAGCTTGGCATCTTTTTTGATTGTGTAATCAAAGAACTTAAGGAAAAGACCCCCCTCCCCACCTTCCTGATTGTGACCACGCAGAGCTAATTAATTGACTGCAAGGAACTGAGCGGCCTCCCCAATGCTTTTCACATAATATCGATTCTTTTCTATCTGGGCTGGACCCAGTAGTTGAACTATGCTTTCACCTGTCTCTGCCCGGCGCCGATACTCTTGCCATGCATACATCGCTCCGACGTGCGAGATACTAGACTCGTGTTTGTGGAAGCCGCCACCATCTTTTTCTAGAGCTTTTTTCCAATTAGTGTAGCCGTGTTTGGTGAATATGTCCTCGCGGTCTGAACTGGAAACACTAAATTTGCGGCAGGCAAAGCAAAAGCTGGCATCACGGACAACAAAATATTCAAGCCATGGTCGATACTGATACCAGCTTGCACTTAAACATATGAGTGTCTTTCCGAATGCGCTTGGGATAATTAATTAAAATGGGCTGGGTTGGGCTATCCATATTTAAGTCAGGCAGACCGGACTGTATATTTTGTTGAAGGCAGAGGTTTGGAGTACCTGACACGGGCGCAGAGCTGGAGGATTGTGTAGGCTTATCTACATCTTTTGGAGTTTCAGTTCCTGATGTGGGTGCGCTGTGCTCCGTGTTGGTAGCAGCGGTGGTGGGTTCAACCGTGGAGCCAGCAGCTTGTGGAGGGACAGAGGTTGAAGATGTCTGCTTTTTAATAAGCCACCTATGCATAGCCTTTGGTGTTAGCAACCAGAAAATAAAAGAAGAATGGAACATATACGCCATTTTAATTAAAGAATGTGGTCAACAGGTTCAAAACATGCTGCAAAATGTGCGGCGAAGTAAGATGGTGCCTGTCTAATTGGAAAGCAACTCAGTTTTGAAAATCAAATGTTATTCTTCTTCAGAGTTTTCATTGAATAGACAAAGCATTTCGCAGGGTGAGCACGGCTTGTCTCTGGGGGGCAGTGCCCACCCCAGCCCCACCGTGGTCACGCCTCCGTCCCTAACTGATAATGAAGTACAGTCTCTTTTCTGGGAGCTATGTAAGATTGATTGTTTAGTTCTGCTGGGAGAGTAATCCTCTTTTCACAATTTGTGGTTTGATGCTTTTCACTTTCCTTCCACTGTATATGTTCTTATAATATTCCATTATCTCTTCTCTAAGCATACAGTTCAGATATAGCATCAGGACTTGGAGCTCACAAAAGGGATTAATATTCCAAGGATCACTCTCTTCTGATGTCAGATAAGTCAAAATCAGGGAAGAAAAAGTGTGAAGACAATGCTAAAAGTACTTAAAATCAATTCTGTTCATTTCTTTCATAAAACACTAAAATGTTCAATTGAGCCTTGAGCCGTACCCTACCTGAGAGCTTGATATTTTACTCTGTGATGTGCTGGGGGGGCACTCTCAGCCCACTGGATTTAGTAATGGAGGACAATGTGAAGAAAAAACTGGGTGCCATTATGAACAATGTTGCTCATACTCTCTCTGACATTCTAGTATCAAATACTTTCAACCAACAGGTTATTCAGCACAAGTGAGTTAAGGAACGCTTCAGGGGTTCCTTTATACCCACAACACTGTGACTGCTCTTTTTCTATTTAGCCATATCAGAAGTTTTTGTTTATTTTTATTTATTCTGTTGTATATGAGAGGAGGATGTTGTTCATTTTTTATAATAATATTTATTTATTTAACTTCTGTAAAATGCTGTATTTCCCCCCAAAGACAAAGAAGTGCTATCTATCTATCTATCTATCTATCTATCTATCTATCTATCTATCTATCTATCTATCTATCTATCTATCTATCTATCTATCTATCTATCTATCTATCTATCTATCTATCTATCTACAATGTCAGCAGCAGACAACTTTTCTGGGAAATGGTTAATTTTTGACTGAGTCCTACTGTCAAATCCATTTATTTTAACAGAATTATCAGTATTTTTGTACCTTTTTAGATCATAGGTTATAACAATGACATAAAGGGGAAGGAGCTATAGCTGTCAAGTGGTGGCTTCTGTGGCAGACAGTCAGGACTCTTGCCAGGCTGGGATGCCCCAATAATGGAAGGTCTGGAAGAGAGAGCATATCCAGACCATTACCTCCCCCGGAGCACTAGACGGCAGCCTCCCTGACATGCAACAGTGCCAAGGGTTTGGAGGATGAAAGCTCATCCCTACTGGGCCGCCAGGGGACACTTGGAGAACTGCTGAGCCCTTGTTTGGAAGTAGGTCAATGATCACCTGGAGCACCTCTGGGTGCTTTATAAAAGGAGCCAGCGGCCACTACTCCGAGATCCAGAGTCGGGAGGATGCGGATGAAGCTTGAGGAAGGACTGGAAGTGGAAGAAAGTGAGAGAAAGAAGAGAGAGAGAGAGAGAAAAGGACTGTGAACCATGCACTTTGGTGCTCTGTACTGTGCTTTGCTCTGGGGAGTGAAGAAAAAGACTTCCCCAATCTTGAAAAAACGTGTGCTCTGTTCTGCACTTGTGTCTCTGCCTGTCTGTGTCGGGTTAGGGTGGGTGTACGCACCCCGGTGGTCCACACTGGACATGATACAGAAATATCAGTAGTCAAACAATAGGCCTTTATGACGCTGGCCTATGCCTGGTTGTTTCTTTTGAACCTTTATGACAATGGATTTTGATCATCCATATTTATGTCACAGTGCTTTAGTACTTGTGTCAAACATAGAATAAAGAATATACCAATTAAACATGAATAATAATAAAAATTACATTCCTAAATTATGAAATACAAAAGTAGACTATTTTTCTAATTTAGTAATGTATTTAAAGTGTTACAAGACTGCAGTGGGGTTATAATGCTAAAATCCTATCATCATAAAAGTGTAACAGTAGCACCAAAACTACAGCAATCTTTAAAGAGGTTAGTTGGTTCGTTTTCCATTCCACAGTTGGGCTAGTTAACGCCACATCATAGTTTTGAGTCTTGAGAGCGATGGTAGGCCCTGCATGAACCTGTTATTCCATGAGTTTGGAAAGCATTGGCTACAATTTAGTGACAGATTAAAGAGGAATAGAGCAATGTTTAGAATCAAAGATATAAATGTTATCCAAATGAACTACAAGAACAAAAAGGCATGGGAAGATGTTGTCACACATGTGCACAAGGGAGGCAGCTAAAGGGCTTGAGTGAATACAATTCCGAAATCAGACCGGGATGTGGCAGATTGTACTGATTCTTTTTCGCGCTTTCCTGGAGACCATTCATGGGAGATTCCACCTGGCCCTGTTGACATCACTTCCGGGTCCGGGCCTATGGATGAAGACCTTGCCGGCTCTAACCCCCTTGATGTCATGTCCAGGCTGGAGGCTGTTGACCCTTTGATGTCACTTCCTACTCTGACCTTTAAAAGCCTCCACCTTTTCCCTATTTCCTCAGTTCTGTTTTGGACTCCATTTTGTGCACATCAGTGCTATCATTTATTTGAAACTTTGCAGCCAGGAAACCAATTATACAGGTGGCTGCCCCAAACCTTCTTGATGAATTTGTGTTGTTTTTGTGACAATGTCTTCTAAAAGTAAATTCCAAAGAGACCCCTTTATTACAATTTCAAATTTAAAGACATCAAAATCAGGCTGTCAAACAGAGAGCCCAGCAATCACCAGCACAAAACACAGGATCATAATGTCTCTGAGCAAAGCCTGTTTTGAAGCAATATCATAAAAATATCAGCTGCTGGGACAGCTGAAATATTCAGTGTGTGTTTAGGAGCACACGTTGGAAATAACTGGAAAGTCACACACATGCCTGCCAACAAAGTAGCTAGAATGCTGTTTTGTTAAACATACTCCACATTTCTATGGTATTCATATGATGCCAATTGAAGAAAAAAGACTAAATAAAGCTTGGTGAATCTAGATATGCCATCACTTTAGTATTGCAATTAAGTTTATAATATCCCAATAAGGTGTCTGGGGATCCCAGTGGATGGTTTGTAATATTTTCACAAGGATCTAACATCTAAATATAGGAGCTCAAGTGTGTGTGTTTATCTCTCAGTGTTTTTTTCCCTACTAGATACGTTTGGAAAGTCTAGGAGAAAGTTTCCACAAAGCCAACACAATTGCTAAGTATGTGGTATTACAGTAGGTCACCAGAATTAGTAAAATAGAACCGTGTCATTCTCCTATAGAAGTCATTGGTAATGCCCTTTATAAAGAAATGCAGTTACTATTTTTATGAAGTTCTGTACATTTTTTAATGTTAATGAGAAAATCTGTTAAATGTAATGATGCATGTGAGTCGTCTTCTGATGTATTTGCATGAATCCAGTCCAGTGAAATATTGTTCACACCTAAAGTTGTCCAGGCTTTACATCACTATCTTCTATTACAAGCTCCCCGAAAACACTCAATAAAAGAACAAAATATAAATGGAGCATATTTTTCATTCCGAGAGACACCATTATGTGCATCATAGGTCATTTTAAAATTTATTTTATGTGGTTCATTGTTACTTTTTAAAAAAATGTCAGACTTTAGAATTTGTTGTTTCGTTTCTTGCTTTACTTTCAGTAACATATACATGACAAATTAACGCCTGTAAGCAGCGCACCACAGATAGTACATATACAGACGAAAGCCTCTAGAATCTGTTCACTTCATTATCTTCACTCACTATTTATATTGTTAATTGCAAAACAGGGATTGTGTTACTGTGTATAAGCATCTGATTCTCTATGGACCTTCATGTCACAAGCACTGTCTCTCTTTCAGGGTATGGAGGTCAGTTACACACTCTAAGCAAACAATTGCTAAATGTGTGTTACAGGTGAGGTTTGCCTGCTAATGTCTTGAGCATATTGAGGACGGCCACCCAGTAGAGTTTCAGGCCGCAAAACGTCAGGAAGCTGCAGGATGGAACTTAACTGGCTACTTAAACAGTGGTTTAGGGTGACAAGGTCGATCCTCCCAGGGCACAAGTGAAAATACTCCAGAGATAGTGTAACATAATAAATCCTTCACAACAGGCCTTGGGGAAGACATGGAGCCAGGAGGGGAGAACTTCTTCTTTTTTTTTTGGGGTTTTCTATTTTTGACACAGCTGTGCTGAAGTACAAACTGATCCTAAGCAGATAATAAAAGAAAACATGCTTTCTATTTTTGCCAAAAAAGAGAGAAAAGTGAATGGGACTCTACAACAATGTTTTTTATTTTTGGCAATTTGCAAAAAATGATTGCATTGATTAAAACATGCCATATATATATATATATATATACAGTATATATATATATATATATATATATATATATATATATACACATACAGTCAGCCAATCATTCTCTAACCCGCTATATCCTAACACAGGGTCACGGGTTGTCTGCTGGAGCCAATCCCGACCAACACAGGGCGCAAGGCAGGAATAAATCCCTGGGCAGGCGCCAGCCCACCGCACGGCTATATATATATATATATATATATATATATATATATATATATATATGTTTATAACCAATGAGAAATATTTAGTATTGGTCAATTTATTAAATGCAGTAATAAAATAGATGTTTCCTTTTTTCTGATCAGAGGTGCAAGAGCTGATAAGTACGTCTTGTTCACTTTATGTTTTCTGTTGTAGTTATATGTGATGCTCACTTACACCATTGTCACTCAAACTTTATTTATTAGTACTATATAATTAATCTGCTTAATACACAAATAAAAGAAAATAGTTGATGGAAGCAAAACCTTGAGCTCCAATAGGGTCATTTTTTTCTGCTCATGTTTTCAGTTAAGTACATATGCATACAATATTTATATGTTAATACTTTGATAAGAAAAAATGGGTGCCATGTAATAATACAAAAGGGTCAAATTGGCATACTGGGAGCATTTGGCACATAAGAACTGTATTATCATTTCATTGACAATCGACTTGAGGCTCAAAAATACATTTCACATAAAAATCACCTGTATCTATCTATCTATCTATCTATCTATCTATCTATCTATCTATCTATCTATCTATCATATAGTGCCTTCATATCTATCTATCTATCTATCTATCTATCTATCTATCTATCTATCTATCTATCTATCATATAGTGCCTTCATATCTATCTATCTATCTATCTATCTATCTATCTATCTATCTATCTATCTATCTATCTATCTATCTATCTATCTATCTATCTATCTATCATATAGTGCCTTCATATCTATCTATCTATCTATCTATCTAGCTATCTATCTATCTATCTATCTTGTAGTGCCCTGGTACAGTTTACAAGTGTAATTCACAGTTTTAAAGACTGGGAGGTTAAGCAAAAAGTAAAGTCCGGGAAATTTACAATTGGTGGAATATGCAAAGTTATAATCAAAAATAAACAGATCAACTACATGATAAACTATCTAAACAGCACACCAAAAATACAGTTGAAGTGACCATTGATTTGTTTCATATGTGTCGCCATTAACACCAGCTGTGAAAAGGTCAATAGGAACAGTTAATGTCCATTTACAGCATTTTCCCCAAATAATTCAGTTTTAATTTGATTTTAGTGCCTTTACAGTTCTGGCTTTTAAAGGTTTGAGTTTTAAAGACATTACATTTACTTTTACATATTTTCAAGACTATTTTGTAACATTAATATAATTATTTTACAAGTATTCAGTTAAAAAACAGAAAATATATTTTCAGACAATAAATCTGTTATTATTAAATATACAGTATAAGTTTAAACAACTGATCAATTTCCTCAAAGAGTCCTACATAATGTTAAATATACTCCATACTGTGGCATTGTCAAGTCTGTTTAATGTCATGCAGTGACTGAATTACAGTAATTCAGAGTCTGCACTAAGTCATTGCCACATTTTGTTATTTATTTGTTTATTTTTTTGATAAAATGTAGCAAGGAAAGTGGAAATTGTGCTTAGTTTCATTCAGATCTCCTTAAAGGGATGGATACAACAGTATATTTTTGCATGAATAACCAAAACCACAGATAAATTTAAATTCCAGACTCTTTAACAACACAACATGAAGAAATGCTAAATCTAAAAACCAATGAGCATATTGTTTCTCAATATCTTACAAGTAAAAGTACACAATGATATTTACAGTAGTTCCTTAAGAAGACAGACATGGGATGGTAAATCTTTAAAAAAACAGTTAAGTGTTAAGAGTTGGTCACACATCGTTATCACAACTAACAAAAGGACAACAGGCTTCTGAGGAAACTGTCCTATATATTGTGCATTTTACTAAATTTTAATATATATTTAAATAAAAAATCTTATTTATAAATGTATCATTTTTCATGGTGAAAGAGATTTTTATTTATTCTGTCCTCCTCTCCTCTGTTTTTCCTCTAAATAGTGCAGTGTCAGAGCAGACCGAGCTACTGCTCATGCTGCATGGCTCATTTATTTTGACACCCATGAAACCAGATTGTAGAAACAAAACTTGTAATTGAAGCAGCAGATCTTTATTAGGTGACAAACATATCAGTAGTGTTGTTTTTTGCCTGACAGTAAGGCGTAATGTTAAGGCACTGGCATATAACCTACAGGGTTAATGATTCAACTCCAGGAGACCCTGACCCAGTCAATGGTAATTCTTATATATTGTGTATACTGTATATATATATATATATATATATATATATATATATATATATATATATATATATATATATATATATATATATATATACAGTATATATAAATGGTATACAAAATGGCTCCTGTAATGTAAAAACTCTTGATATTGTCATCATGGTTCATTGATATTTTATAAAATAATCCATATCTGTTACTCTTAAGGAGGGTAAACAGATTATGTGATTCTTAATTTTACAATTTAAAGATAGTTTTTGTTTTTTTTTCAATGCTTAAACATTAAGCAGTACCTCACAAGTATGCACATCTGAATTTGTGTTAAACCTTCAGGACATTTTTAGGGAGATTTTATGTCAGTGCCAGACAGCACTGTGAGCTTGTTTCAGCCACTGGCTAGGTTCTGTGTGGGGCTGGCATGTCCTCTTTGCTTTTATGTGGGGTTTTTAATGACATGCTCAAAATCTTTGAAAAAATGTAAACTATCAAAAAAATCTAGTCCGTCCAACTATTTTCTAAATAATGCATTAATTTTGGTGTATCAGGGAGCTGTGCCCTATCCTAGTAACATCAGGCTTAAGGCAGGAACTGGCCTTGGATTCATTAAAAGGTACTCTCAACCCACATGGACACAGGGAGATGCTTCAAGATCCCTGCAGATATTGCTGGGGTTGGGGTTCAAATACAGGACACTGGGCAAAGCTAACTGCTTCACTGTACCACCCATAATAAATCAATGTTTAAATAAAAATACAGTTTAAGTTACAAATGCCTTTTAAAATATTTTGAATACAGTATATGAAAGTGTTATTATTATAATTTTTCTGATCCCTCAATTAGTCCATTCATATTTTCATTGCCAAAAATGTAACAATGATGAGAGGTATTTTTGTTACAAGTCATCTATCAATTAACACACACACACACACACACACACACACATATATATATGTGACCTAACTTGTCACAATGTAGCGTATTCCAAGGTTGTTGATACATAGACGATTGCGCTCAATTTAATGACCAAATTATTATGAATGTTTCTTAACATCTACTCATTTACTTAGAAATTAAGATAATTTTAAAAAAAAACCGAGACTGCAGCTGCAATCTGTTAGATTTCTGCTAACGATAACTAAATGGGGAGTAACACCTACGTGTCATTTTTTTCAGATAATGTAAATCTAAAGCACGATGTTCGTTGCTCCCAAAAGTAACAACCTTTTAAAAAGTTATATAAAGCAACAGCAGATTTGAACGTTATGTTTAGGTGCACCTGCTTTCCGTTTCCTTTAGTGGATTGTAAATTAAGTTCTTATTCACTACAAATAGAAATAAACCAGTATAAAACATACAATGACATATAGAGTGAATGAACCACACATAATACATTTCTGGCCCGAATACATGCAGCCAATCATGAGTCGAGATAACAGCAACAGCCAATAGGATCGCGAAAACCAATTTACAACATGAGTATAAAGTCAGAAAAGCAGGAATGACAGGAGATTACAACAAGGTGTAGATAGAAACGCATCATTTGACATCAAACTTCTTATTTCTTTAGAAGAGTAAGATAACCTGGCTTGAAAGAAAGATGATGTCAGCCTCGGGCAAGCCTCTGACCTCATTTTTAATACGTGATATTTTGTCAGACGGCATAGGAGTTCGCTGGGACTCGAAAGGCTGGAGCGGTGACTGCGCTCCCCTTCAGAGATGCAGTTTTGCTTGGGTACTCGAGAGCGCGGTTGGAGCGGAAAGGCAACCGAAAGCGAATGGGCAACAGAAAGAATCAGAAACGCACAAAGACCGAGGTAAGTGCATGTAACGTTCAGTGTGCCGAGAGAAACATAAAACTACTTACTGTACATGTACACAAACAAATAGACGCAACATTTATGCTGACGCGCGCGTGCCTATCTGGCTTTTTTAAAATTGTACGTTTTTCCTGTAGTATTCCGGGGACCTGAGCATGCTTTATGTTCTCCTCGGGCTAGTTTTCACATCGCTAGTTAACCAAGTAGACATGGTGTTTGGGATGAGAGAGAAAGAAGCAATAAGGAGAGCATGGAAACTTCACACAAACACACGATTAGTGGCCGGGTGGTTAGGCGTTATGGGAGTCAAATTGCAGATAACAAATATCAATAGCAATATCTATATCGATAGATACATAGGAAACTACAGATATCTTTAACTTTCGATGGCTTGCATACGAAAAGTTTTTTTTTTCAACTGTAAATCTATTACTGATGAATTGATAATACGTTTATTTTATACCAGATGGCCTCTGGGAGACTTTAGTATGATTACATTTAAGTGGTATAAGTTTATCTCATTAAGTGTGAATATACATACATATAGGTTTATATGTTAAGTGAAAACGCGAATAGAAACAACCCTGTTGTTGATTGTCATCAATTAGTGGATGAAATAATGTAAAATATCCCAGATTGAAATGTATGTGAGAAAACACATTAACATATTGCACAATCTTCCTCTTAACATATAATAGTTTGCCTGATTATCATTATAAATGTATGCATTATATCTTTTAATGATTATTCATTTGCCCTTTTTTGTATCAGGTGAGTTAGAGGCACTTGCTGTAGTTAAATTATTTAAAGTGGTCACTTTGATATTTTTAGAATCCTTTAATTGGGTATAAAGCCATCTGCTAGTACATTAAGGAGTGAGGTGTTTGTCATAGTAAATGGTTCTGAAAGTAAGTCATTATATCATTTGTAATTATACATATGTGATACTTACCATAACTTATTCAGATACATTAAATGATGAGAAGTCAAACGTCCAGTCAATGCATTTCCTATTTCTACAGGTGTTAGTCCAGGCCAAGGACTATCTCTGGATGCCACGTTATACTCATGCACGTGTGTTCAGTCAGCTATTGCTGCTTTATTTCTGCAGTTTTCATGTAAAACATGCACCAGTCTTATTCATTTGTCCAAAGAGCTATTCAGCTTTAGTGAATTCATTTATGCAGTTTCTGTATCTTCGCCTAACATTCCACGGAAAGCACATCTAGAAGACACTTTTAGAATGAGCATGCAGTGACTGCATTGTGATAAAATGTCAAAATAATCGTGACACAATCATTTCACGTTAAAGCATATGTTCTTCTTGAATGGTAACATCCTGTCCTACTGTAGCTATTCTTATACATTTCTATGTAAATCTTTAAAAGTTCCTCCCATCCGGCAACTTTCCAGCTTTTACCAGAATCTTGTCTGTTTTTACACTCTTGTTTATGTGGATCCATCACCAGTTAGGATTACTAATGCAGCTTCTGACACGTTGGATATTTGGCAACCTGCTAAGGGGATTTGGAAAGGCCAGTCAACCTTGTTTTTTCCAAGGAATACAGTATAATGTTAGAGTCAATATTGATAATTTTATATACTTCTCATGCATGTTATGCTTTTTTAGTACCTCTTTCAGCCTCTTAATCTCCTTGTAGGTCAAGTCTTGTGCTCCGGAAAAAGGGAAGAGTTCAGGATTGTAGGAGTGGTTGTGACATTTAGGTGCTGCTAGTATTTTATTTCTTACACATACTTCTGGTTTGGGTTAGATTTGAGGAAGAAATAATTACTTTTTCCATTGTATTTTTCTCATATCCTTGTTGTTGTTTTATCACATAATGATTGATAAACCATCAATATAATTCTGTAATTGGCTGAAGATTTTCAGTCTTACACTTTTGGCTTCCATCTTGATTATGTCTTTTAATTTCCATTGTCCCTGACTCCATGTCTTTCACTGCCTAACTATGAGAATTCTGCTGTATGCACTTTATCTTTGGATTGGACCTCCACTTGGCTGAGCAGCCATGGCCTGTAGAGTAGGATTATGCATTTCAGTAGTGAAGGAAGACTTGCATTCAGTTCTCCATTGACTCATTACATTAAGAGTAGGTTTGCTCATGCTTTGTCTGTTTTAAATTGAATGATTTTAATTCTTTATGAATTATTGACTGTTTTGCTCATGTTTAGTTCTTTAACATTGACTTTTACTGAACTTGACAGTATTGTCTAAACAGTAGTTTTGTTATATTCTTCTTCTTTTAGCTGCTTCCGTTAGAGGTTGCCACAGCCAATCATCTTCTTCCATATCTTTCTGTCCTCTGTATCTTGTTCTGTTACACTCATCACCTGCATGTCCTCTCTCACCACATCCATAAACCTTCTCTTAGGCCTTCCTCTTTTTCTCTTGCCTGGCAGCTCTATCCTTAGCATCCTTCGCCCAATATACCAGTAGATTTGTTTGTTTATTTAATAAATAATCTTTATTATTTGTTTGTAATAAGTAATGCCTTATCTAATGCTACCGTACAAACCTCGCTAGGAAAATAGTATTGGTTTAGTCAATAGTATGAAGTACTCCATAAACTTTTTATATTCAATTGTATTTGATGAGTAACAAGGCTAAAGAGGGCAATCTATCAATTGTGCAAAGCAGATTTCACTTGAACTAATGTCATCTCTTGTTCTCTTCCCACCACTAGGCCTTACAGACAAGCTGTCCCCAGAGAGTTCAGCAGGAGTGCTGAGGCAGAAGCGCACCAGGGCTGCCTTCTCACAGGTTCAGGTCCTCGCACTAGAGAAGACGTTCAATCAGCAGAAATATCTCTCAGCCTCTGAAAGAGCTCATTTGGCTCAGAGTCTCCAGTTGACGGAGACTCAAGTAAAGATTTGGTTTCAAAACAGGAGATACAAAACCAAACGCAAGCTGCTGGCTTCTGAAGTCAGAGGAGGAGAAGCTCTCTGGAAAGTAGCAGAGTCTCCTGCAGTGATGGCCACAAAAAGTGTCATGGAAGCCACACTGCTTGGAGCCATGTTCAGAGCCTACCAGAGCCCTCAGCCATACCTGTTCGGGGGGAATTCGTGGAGCTCTGCCGTTTGGTAAAAATCCCAAAGGTGTAGTGAATGCAAGGAGAACAAGGAGAAATGATAGTACTAATAAAACTATGAAATGGAGTGACAAATATCTAGGCCACTGTAAAAGTTGATAAAATCCATGATGAGTAATAATTCTTTGCATTTATATAGCGCTTTTCTCACTATTCAAAGCGCTGAAGTTCACTGTTTACACAGCAATGCAGTTATTGTGTATATTGCAATGAAAAAGGCCTTTTCATGATTTGTATTTCAGGTACCTGCTTTTGAAAAAGTAGCCCTTAAAGCTATACATTATTTGCTAAAAATGACAATGACTTATTTTTTTTTATTCCAAAAGAAAAGTGCACATATTTAAACTACCATTACAATGATTTCATTTTTCTATATTAGAAATAATAAAACAAAGGGCTTGTTTATCAAGCTTGTGTTAAATGTTGTATGGAATTTCTTTTGGTGTACAGCCATACTGTGATTCATTTATCTTATCTTTTTTTAAGGAAACACTGGGTCATTTATTGCTTGTGTCTTGTACAAACTTTTGTATATTACAAATTTGTATTACATTTTTATTTATGAAAGATGATCTTAGAGAAAGCACACCTCTACTGCTGTAACTGGAAAGTCTGTTTCCATTTCTTTGTATTTTTGTACAGTTTTATACTTTTATAATTTAATAAACCTTCCATTTTCTAGAAGCTTTGTCAATGATTCACACATTCGCTGGGGCCAATTAAGCAATGCCAATTCACCAACTGCCATATTCTATTGCAAAGTTACTAGTTATCCACTGGTTTGTGATCATTTTGTTTGGATCGGCTGCTCAGATTTACCTTTGCACATGTGGACACATGGTGCATCTATGGCCACAGTTGTAAAGTTTCAGCCTTCATCAGTCAGTTTCTCTTGTTGTTCTGTAAGAGTAATTTGCACCAAAGAAGACCAGCAAGCAGAGATCCATTTTGAAAGGACTGAAGGTGTACCAGGGACTGAAACCCTCATCGATTCAATAAAGTCATGGTATAGACTTGCCCAATATTGTTTTTAATAGTTGACAAGGGCAGGTATCAAGCTCCTTCTTTCTGCTTAACACTTGTCCAACCACTATGGAATTTCTCAGATCATTCATGTACACTCAGCTATTGTAACACATTGTCTCCATATGGTGTAGAAAACCTTCTATTGATTTCAGCCCCTGGTAAACATTCAACCTATAAAAAGTGTCTCACTACTTGCTGATCTTTTTTGGTGCAAATGGAGAGGGGAGTGGGAGTGGAGAGTGGTGTTTACTTGTAGGAAACACCAAGAAAAACTTACTGATCGAAGTTGAAACTTTAGTATTGAGATCACAGATACTGTTACAGGGCGGCACAGTGGCGCAGTGGATGGCACACTGCTGCCTCACAATTAGGGGACATGGGTTCACTTACCAGGTCCTGTCTGCGTGGAGTTTACATGTTCTCCCTGTGTCTGCCAGGTCATTTATATTATATTACATTATTGGACAAATTTAAATGAGTACAGAATATTCACCCTAACAAAGCTCACCAATACTATCCACTTCATTCTTCCAAAATAACCTCAAGTCTAGTTTTAAAGGTTCCTAGAGTCCTAATGTCTACACTACTTGGTAACCTATTCCATTAAACTAATTTTAAAGTAATAGCCTCAATTCACTGCATTAATTCCTTTCATAATTTTAAATACTTAAAAAATATCATGTTTTAATTTTCTGTTGCTTAAATTAAAAAGGCTCAGCTCTTTTAATCTTTCCTTAAATTTCTTCCCCTGCAGACCTGGAAGCAGCCTAGTTGTTCTTCTCTGGACTTTTTCTAGCCTTGCTATGTCATTTTTTTGTATCGTGGAGACCAAAATAGTACACAGTATATATAAAGCACAATTATATTATATTAGCTTAGCTCCAATCAGCAACTCACAAAAGCACATCCCTAAATACGTAAATATATAATAAAAAAAAAGTATATATAGTATATATATATATATATATCAAACAGGACATATACCAATCAAATTTTTCCCATAAGAAATAATGGGAAAATGATTAATCCGTTCCCATGAAAAAAAATCCTATTGTTATTGGCATATTATACATTTATGGGCTTGTATAAAATAATTTAAACACTGCTTAATACTAAAATACATAAATACAAAAGCAATTAGATGAAATAAATGAAAATTTAACTTCACTTTACTTTTTAATAACATCTTTGTTTTTCACAATCATCATTCTCGGCATACAGTATGCCGCAGCCAAGTCCCGATTATGCATGCCACCTTCATACTTTTCAACAATCAATTCAAATTTACGCAAAAAAACACAAAATCACGTGAAAATTCACACAGAGTTATAGCGTGTACTGAAGCTCGTGGGCAGTAGTGGCTTTGTCTCGAGAGAGGTAAACAAGGGTAGCGCGTGGTGTTCTAGCATGCGAGTTGTATTCCAGACAAAGGTCGTATACCAAGTAAAATTTTTTCCGTCCAAGCAGGACGCGTATCAAGTTGGACTTATTCCAAAGCGGACGTATACCAAGGTACCACTGTATATATATATATATATATATATATATATATATATATATATATATATATATATATATATACTGTATATGAAAATAGAACTCAATAATAGTTTCATATTTCAACAAATTTGAATATGGCCTATTTAAAAGTTTTATTACAGTCAGTATAAAACTATTTTTACTTTTATTTGTTTAAAATTTTGGCAGCAAGCATTGCCCCCCAGGAGGCAAAATTTCAAAACAACTGTTTAAGCAGTGTGTCTGGTCCTTTATAGTCTCATCCGTTTTTCTTTTTACTCTTTTGTTATTTAATCCTTGGAGTCATAATTGTGATTGTTCACAGACAAAAGAAGACCCCAGTTGGATTATTTTCCTAAGATTATTTTTGTTAGTCACAGAAAGACCCCCATATCAGACCATAAATGAAAAAATAATTAAAATAAACTTTCTTTTTTGTATTTAAAGAATAGTACCACATACTGGGTGTTACAATAGAGCAGTGGTTAGCCCTGCAGCTTCATGAATCCTGCGCCTTGTCACAATGTTTAACATTAGTTAAAGTGGATATATATTTATTTGCAGTATGTACCTGTAAAAAATACACCAATTGTATTTTTGTACATGCATGCAGTTTGTGTAACCTGTACATATACAGGACATACAGTATACTACTCTATATATGTAGATACAATGTGCCAGAGTTGATTCCGGCTCCTCAAAGGGCCCCAGTCATTGTCTAACTAGAATAAAGTGAGTCTAGAAAAGGACAGAAGGAGATACTTCTATATATAAAGTAGGTGTGATTGTGTTCATCCAGCTCAAATATACTGCCAAATACATGCAAATGTCATGTCATACACAGTGTTTTCAAGGTCAGCAAATAATCTAATGGCATTGTAAAGATACTTATCAATCTTTGTTAAGTTCGTTTTTTGCTAAATATGCCATGAAACTTAATGTTTGTTTATTTAACAAAAAAAGCAGTTGCCATTATACAGGTTCTCGGGCAAAGGAAAATTGGCAAAAAATATGTGAGTGTTTATTTTTTCTTGCTGTATTTGTGTTTGAACGGCTTGCACGTTACACCAACATGACACCTCTCTCTACCTCCAACTCCTGCTCTGACTTGTCACTTTGACAAATCACCTTTTAACCACCGTGACACGTCTCATTAGTTCCGCCTTGCTCCCTTGGCACAGGACCCATAGAACAGCAACATCCTTTTAACTGACAACAAACAAAGCAAAAGCAAATCCGTCTGCTTCTATAAGTGCAGAATTTTTTTTTTTTTTTCCAAATGATGTACTACTCCGTATTTAAAAAAAATGGTGTTAGGATCAAACTGATAGAGTCCCTTCTGATTACTTAAACTGAGCAGAGGCGCTTCTCAGTAAGGATATGTCCTAAAGAAACTTAGATTTCTGTCATTCTGTCATGTTGTGAATTATGACTATGATGGGCCTTTTATTTCTGTTTCAATTGTGGCCATGTTTAATAAGCTGCAAAAAAATTTGCACAAATTATGTTTTTTAAAACTAAGGGGCTCTGCCCCTTGCTCACTTTGCTCGCCAACACTCTTGCGTACGTTATGGGCTAGCCACTTCGTGGCTCTGCCACTCACATAATAGTATTTGTAATTAACTTTTGTAATATCACTTTTAATTTTGATTCTATGTTTGAAGGTACATCGTGACAACACAACATATAACTGCCCATGAGTGAATATCATTTCTTTCTCTCTAATAAACAATCCAACTTTTTTTGAATGTTTGTCCCTCTGATTTGTTAATTGTCACAGCAAAAGCTATTCTAACGGGAAACTGTAAACGTTTTAATATGAATGGTACATCAAGATCTCCTTTGGTGTCTAATGTTTTCTGTGGAAGATGCACTACATTACCTTACTTGTCGCCTGTTAATTTTTTTTTCTTAAATTTTATTAATTTTATTGCAATCATTCCATACAAATCAATCAATTTTTACAAAAAGTAGGATTGAGTACAAGTCGACCCCCACCCCTGAGAGATAGAGCATGGCCGACGGAATAAAACTTAAGGCTTGTAAACATACCTAAATTGATGAGTTTGATAAGCCAATAGAGATGAATGGAGAAGAAAAAGAAATACAGAAATAATTGCTTCCTCTGTGCTTTAAGAGCTTATTCTAAAATATTACTGATTAGATCCTGCCATGTTTTGAAAAAAATCTGTACAGATCCTCTAACTGAGTATTTGATTATTTTAAATTTCAAATAGTATAAAACATCAGTTTCCCACTGACTTAAATGAGGAGAGTTAGGATTCTTCCAGTTTAGCAAAATAAGTCTGCGTGCCAACAGTGTAGTGAATGCAGTCACAGTTTGTTTGTCCTTCTCCACTTTAAACCCACCTGGAAGAACCCCAAACACAGCTGTTAGTGGATTAAGAGAGATTGTGACTCCAAGGCTGTCTGAAAGGTAATTAAAAATTTGGTCCAGAATGATTTTAATTTGGTGCAGGCCCAGAACATGTGACCTAGTGAGGCTGGGACTTGATTGCAGCATTCACAGGTTGGATCTTGCCCTGGAAACATTTTGGAGAGTTTTAGGCGAGACAGATGTGCTCGATATATAATTTTGAGTTGTGTAATTGTATGCTTTGTGCATATGGAGGTCAAGTGAATTCTCTGCATTGCTATTTTCCACTCCTTTTCTGATATATTAATTGAGAGATCTTTTTCCCAGTGTCCTCTTGGATCTTTGCAAGAGAGAGACTGTAAAATAATTTTATATATTGCAGAGATGGTGTCTGAGTCCTTGAAATTGAGCAATATTTTTTCCAGCATGGACGAGGGTGCAAGATGAGGAAAATTGGGCAGGTTCTATTTAACAAAGTTCCTAATTTGAAGATAGTGAAAGAAATGTGTAGCTGGAATGTTAAATTTGGAATATAATTGTTCATAGGATGCAAAGACATTGTCTATATAAAGATCTCTAAGCAAGTTAATCCCAAATTTTTTCCAGATATTAAAAACTGCATATGTTTGCGAAGGTTGAAGCTTCTCCATCTTAAAATGCTTTCTACATTGGTTCCATATTCTGAGTGAGTGAAGCAAAATTGGGTTATTAGTATATTGGCAATAACTTGCATTTATTGGGGCACAGAACAGGGAATATAAAGAAGTACTGCAGGATTTTAGTTCTACTGCGGACCAGGCCTGTGTATGTTCATCTATTTGTGTCCAGGTTTTTTTAGCTTGCATGTTTGCTGCTCAGTAATAAAACTGGAAGTTAGGTAGAGCCATGCCACCTTCTGCCTTAGGTCTTTGTAGGGTCGCTCTTTGGAATACGTGGATGTTTTGAGTTCCAAATAAATGAGGTTATTGTTGAATCTAATTGCCTAAAGAATGATTTATTAATGTATATTGGAATGTTTTGAAATAAAAAAGGAGCTTAGGAAGAATATTCATCTTAACAGTGTTAATTCCTCCAGCTGGAGTGAGATGAAGGGTTGACCTTCTATGCAAGTCTTGTTTAATTTTTTCCATGCAGACGGTGAAATTTTGTTGATAAAGAGCTTTATGTTTACTTGTGATGTTTACCCCGAGGTATTTAAACTGTTCTGCAGTTATAAAAGGTAGGGTGTCCAATCTAATATTATATGCTTGAGAATTCACTGGGAAGAGTACACTTTTATTCAACTTAATTATGAGACCAGAGATCTTTTGAAATTCTGTGCTGTTAAGACTGCAGGCACAGAAGTTTGTGGGTCTGATATATACAGTACCATATCATCTGCATATAGAGAAATTTTTCTCTTCCAGTCCTTCTCTGCTAATCCCCTTTATCTGATCAGTATTTCGACAATGTATTGCCAGTGGTTCAATGGCAATTGCAAACAGCAGCGGTGACAAGGGGCATCCTTGTCTGGTACCACGTTCTAGTTTAAAGTAGTCTGAACAAATGTTGTTGATACAAATTGAAGCTTCTGGATTGGTATACAGTAGTTTGATCCATGCACAAATGTTCGGATCAAACCCAAATTTCTCCAATGTAGTAAAAAGGTATTTCCATTCAATCATGTCAAATGCTTTTTCTGCATCCAATGATAATAATATTTCTGGGGTGTTTAACTTAGTTGGTGAGTATATTACATTAAACAGGAGCCTGTTAAAATTTTACATGTCAGAATTATTCGACCAATTTGAATACAACTAATCTTGTCCAGTTGCATAGCCTATCACTCACAGATAAATTATGCAATAACATTACAAATATATCCTTCCTTCAATAGTAATTCGGCCGGTGGAAGACCGGATAATGTTAACAGTTGTAGATATTCACACACCATCACCACCAATTGTTTCAGCATACTCTAATGATATGCATTTAACCAATTTAACCAATTGATACACATTAACCAATTTAACCAATTTGCCGTGTAACCAATCGACAACTTTCACGTTAATTCATTTGACTTCATCATTTCTCGGTGCTAGGTTTGCCCATATACTCATTTCTTCTGTTGATAACCCTTTGGGATGAAATTCTTCAATAAGATTTGGGCATAATAAAACCATAAATGGTTGGGAGGAGGGCGGGACTTGAAAAAATCTCTTGCCAGTAGTCTTGTCTCAAGATTTTTTTTAATAATAGAGAGATGTTTTAATTGAGCAGAACAACACAGTGGGATGATTCAGGATCCAAATGCTGTAACTATAAAACAAAATGACAAAAATAATTAAAAATGTCTGTCTCAGAATACTGTATATAATAAGTTTGTGGTGTAATCCATTACTCCCAATTTATATGGTTGTATATTAAAAAATGAAACACCAAGTGGAGCACAGAGGTAATGATGCAGAGTGATACAAAGTCTAGCTGCTGGATCAGCTGAAGTGAGTGCACACATTCAAGGAAGTGCCTAAAAGTAAATCAAATAAAATCAACATGCTTGTCGTATTTCTTTAGAATATGTAAATGCATGTTATAAATATAAATTATTATTATTATAATATTATATTATTATATAATATTATTATATTATACATAAATTATAATAAATATGTTATAAATATAAATGCAGTGTTGGAATAGTTAGTACTATGCCTCATAGATTCAACATGTGGAGTTCAAATCCCAAACTCGGCTATTTCTGCCTGTACCGATACAACAATTCACTGAGTACTTGTCCATCCCTAAAGACATGTCCACTAAGGCGAACTGGCAACTGTTATATCTCACCCAGGGATCCTCTCCTGGCTGGGGTGCAAAGTCTTATTTTATGTTCTTTTTTTTCCTTGTTGACAAATTTATTTATGTTAATATTACTTTTGTTAATTGCCTGCTGTGCTTTCTTTGTCTGTGTTATGTTTCAAGCATTGTGTCAGTGGTCCCCACAATATATACTTTTGAGAGAGTTTCGTAGGTCAATTTAAACTGAAAAATTGAAGAAGACATGGAAAAAAAATGAGAAATTGAATGCATGGTACAACATTAAGGTGCTAGATATCTCAACGCCTTGTGGAATGAACTCTGAGGAAAAAACAAAGATTAACAAGAGGCATGATGCAAGTTTTCAAAATTATAACAGGAAAGAAGTATCCATCCATCCATTATCCATCCCGCTATATCCTAACTACAGGGTCACGGGTGTCTACTGGAGCCAATCCCAGCCAACACAGGGCGCAAGGCAGGAAACAAACCCCGGGCAGGGCGCCAGCCCACCGAAGGGCACACACGCACCAAACACTAGGGACAATTTAGGATCGCCAATGCACCTAACCTGCATGTCTTTGGACTGTGGGAGGAAACCAACGCAGACACGGGGAGAACATGCAAACTCCACGCAGGGAGGTCCCATGAAGTGAACTCGGGTCTCCTGACTGCAAGGCAGCAGCACTACCCACTGTGCCACTGTGCCGCGTGGCAAAAAAATCATATTGCTAATTTAACTTTTTTTTTTTTTACAATCTCTTGTCTCTGAAAATGCTGTCAAAGCTTATATGCTTCTGCTATTAGAGTCAAGGTGCTACAGCATGGTGTACTAGTTACCTACAAATAGGGGTTGTAAGAAGGGCTTTGGTGCACATCCATCGTTCATAACATTAGAACAATCTAGACAAGAACAGACCATTCTCCCCAACAAAGTTTGCAAGTCCTAACCACTTAATTCCTTCAAAATTTTGAAAGCCCCTAAAGTCCTACTGTCTATGACACGATTTGGTAGCTTATTTCATGTGTCTGTGGTATTCTGTGTAAAGAAAAACGTCCTAATGTTTGTGTGAAATTTATCCTTAAGAAGTTTCCAACTATTGTGGTATATGGCCGGCCATTCATCCCAGCCAATACCCCCAGGCCGCCAGATGGAGCCCTCCCTGCAGCATAGAGGTGCCCCGAATGCCAGCAAGGAATCATGGACAATGGAGTGTTTACTCACAGCCCTGCTGGATACCATGGGGGCCGCCAGAGGACGCTGCAGGAAGGATCAAAGACTATTTTCCCTACAGCCCGGAAGTACGCCCCAGTCACGTGGACAGAAGAAATGACGTACATCTGACCCGGAAGTGTTGCCAGTCACATGGACAGAGAGAGAGAAACACTTCTGGGTCAAGGACTATAAAGGACTGTGGGAGATCCCAAACAGGCGAGCTGAGTTGGGAGGAAGGAAACAACGCCGGGCAGGGCGCCAGCCCACCACAGGGCATGCACACACCCACACAAAGGAAAGAATTAATGTGAGTAAATTACTTCAAAGTCAACTATTTAATTAAAACATAAGATTGCAAATAAAAGATGGTTAAGGGTAAATTTTACATTAATACAAGAAGGTTTTTTTAATACAGACATATTTGGACACTGTGTGATACTCAAAAAAGTCCTATTTACTTGAAAAAAACAGGAAGTCATCACAGCCAGATATGCAAATCATTAAGCTTATATATCAGTTACATCCAAGACCACAACTAGGAGGCCACACATCTAACTTTGTACAGAATAGTGATAACTGGACACAAATGGATCATGGTGACCTTAAGAAACATGTCTGACCATTCTAGCACATTTAGAGAGCCAGATCAAGCTTGGATGTGGCCGCATCAGTGGTGTTTCTGAAACTGGAGGACGTCCAAGTACATGTCAGTCATATTGATTCTGCAGTTGTGGACAACACTAGATGAGAACCCCTACATTATGGATTAAGATTATGTCAAGGCTACTTATTATCTACACAGATGTAATGCTTTCCATCTTATTGCTCTTCCCATTCTCCAAAGGAGCTTTTAAAAGGCATGCTGTCCTGCCTATTGTATTCTGCACCACTCCCTCTACAGATGTGTCCCCCTCGGAAATTCTTGATTGGCAACATCATTGGAATCACAGCTTACCAAAGCTGTGCCACTGTTTTCAGATACAAATATTCTGAATCACCAAGAAAGAAGGACACTGGCCACCATCAAACCATCAGCAGAAATAGTATTAATAGGTATTTATGAAAAATTTTGTGAAATGCCCCTTCTAGGAATATGTCATTACTTTGTTTAAGCTGTTAATTTTAATATTGGTTTTGTGTTTTACAGGCAAATCAGTTTCTGTAGCGTGATCTACGACTCTGTCAAATGCCCTCCTGACATGTGTAGCTGTGGGTGTGTGCATGAGAGGTCCTGCAATGCACTCGTGCCCTATGTAGAACTGTTTAACTGCCATGTACCCAATACTACAGGGGCCCCATGATCCTGAAATGGATAAAGTAGGTTTGAAAATGTAACATTATGTTGTGGTACAATGACATTCTCAGTGTTGGTTTGTGACACTTGATCAGTGCTTCCAGGTACCCTTAACTAACGATCCTTAGCATGACATACACATGCATTATAGTCCCTTAATGTTTATGTCACACTGTCTTGGAGTATCTCAAGAGACATCACCTCACATAACATTAGAAAGTCCAAAAGACACACTTTATCCCATTTTGTCCACTGCTCTGCTTTCCTCACCCACCATCTTCAAATTCTCTCCCCTTTAGATTAATTGAACAATGTTATTTGTCCACCCGTGTTCTAACCTGCCTGTTTACAGTACTTTCGGGTTGTAGGAGCTGTAAATATGCAATCTGCATCATTAGCATTATTTTATTACAAAGCACACATACTTGTCTTATATTGCAACAGTTTCAAATTCATTTTGAAAAGTTTGACCAAAGTTCAGTGTCCGAATGATGTGCCAGGTCAGTGCGTTGCCTTGAAACAAATCCGTCAAACAGCTTGAATGGTAGAAAGTATCTGTCTGTGAAGTCAAAACTCTTGTGTTATTGATAAGGCAGTTGTTGATGTTGTGCAGTGAATGAGGATTACAGTAAAACATTCTAATTAAAGGTCTGGGCTCTATCAGTGCTGGAGTGCCGTTTGTCCTAAAAGCCTCTGGCCATTAGAGTAAAGGTTGCCTGAGGGTCAGCATGAAGGTTTGACCTGGAATCCTGTAATTTACTAGGCAAGGACCAAGAAAACTGCTAAGGTATGGAATTACAATTTATTTGTTGAAGTAATAATAGAAAATCTAAATTCAGGTTTTATATTAAGATTTGATATCCAGCCTAGTTTAACAGAAAAATTTTAAAAAAATAAATAAAAAGATTATTAAACTCAAGGGTTACAATTTTGTTAAGTTTCCTGAGTAATTAATGTAGACAACTTAAATTTTTAAATCAAAAATCTCCTGCAACAATTTAAGAGTAGGGACTTCGGGGCATGCTATAGTGCATCTAGTAGTCACCTATTGCCATGTAACACAAACAATGCCATTTCCTATGCTTTTCTAACATAACTGACTAACAGATGCATGAGTAAGTAGGCTCTATTCTAAAATATTCTCGGTGCTTTTAAAGTTTATTAGGACTAATAAATCGCTTACTATGGTCTGGGTAGATAACAATCCCAGACTAAGAAATGTAGCATGTCATGATAAAAAGTTATCAAAACTTCCACTTGATAGCACTTATTTTTAAGTAAATCTAAACAACTGATTTGTAACACAGAAAATGCTTAAAGCAAAAGAGCATTTCATGTGTAATAATAAAAACTAATGTTATGGGTTGGGTGGGTGCCAGTGAGAGCGGTTCAAATTTGTATATAAAAAAGTTTTTTTACATTGTTATCCTCTTTCTATTTTTTGAAATAAAATAAAAAAAAATGACCAGAAAAAAAAAACTAACATTACATAGATGTTAAAGGATAGATTTGGTATTTTTCAAGTCAAAGTTATTTAGTCACAATCATGCTATATAGTAATTTGCCACATGAAATTGCATTCTAAAGTGAAGCATATTTTATATGCGAGGTGAGATACGAAAATAAATGGGAACAGGTAAAAAATCACAGGGAGCTAAATCGGGCAAATTGGGAGGATGATCGAGGACAGGAATGTTTTTGCCGATCAAAAACTGCTTTTTGGAAAAAGCAGTACGATCATTTCGAACAATCTGATTCACTGTTTTGATGTTTTGATCCGTTCGAGATGAGCGTGGGCGACCTGGGCGTTGAACTTCTTCCACATTTTCCTGTCCTTCCTTGAAACGTTTGTGACACTCAAAAACTTGTGTGTGAGAAAAACTGTTATTACCGTACACTGTTTTAATCATTTCATCAGTTTCTGTGGCTGTTTTGTTCAATTTCGCAAGAAATTTGATGTTGATTCACTGTTTGATTTTTTTCACCCATCAATATAGCAGCAACTCATGTAGCGATTGTTGTGCAAATACTGACTGGGCTATTCACAGGATATACCTAGCCGGTCACCGGTTTGAGAGGGCGTGTAGGAGGGGATATAGTTCTATGATTCACGTCCTTCTGACGTCCAGACGGTTTTCCAGGAAAGGCCCAAGCCCAGTCCGGTTATTTTTGTGTCTCACCTTGTATTTTAAAAATAACTAGCCCTGTCTTGTGTTTTATAATGGAGTTAACGGGTACCAGAGTCTCAATGTGAAGAAAAGGCCTTAAATCTTGCCGAATACATCCATTTTGAAGTAAAGGTTTCAATTTAAGAAAATGTGCCTTCTGTGTTTCTGTAAAAATTAATCGAAACTAATACATTTTATTACAAATTTTTGGTACTATTTGCTCACCTGCTCTTGCATTTTATAATGAAGCTAATGGTTACTGAGAAGCCAATATGAAAAAAAAGCATTCAAACTTACCAAATTTGTCAATTTGGCAGGCCAAAAATGTTATTATGGCTTGAGATTGGATACATATTGCAGAACAACCTATCCATTTTGTTTTAAGGAGGAAAAAAAAGCAAAGAGCAAATATTGTTTTGAGAGCCAGCCATTCTAAAAGGAGACTGACTGTGTGCTTCACTTCAGTGCTCATCTTACTCTGTGGCAACCTTTAAAGCCTAGGGGCATGGATTCATCACGGAAAGTCACTGCCAAGCGCTGTTACTGAAATTGAATATTGATGCCAAGGTGTGAATTGCTGTCTCTGTTCTGTATCTCGACAATAATAACTAAAAAAGTCACACTTTCCTTTACTCAGAGTCTTTCACCATATGGAAGTTTATTTTGTTATTTTGCAAAGACATTGCCTGCTGCTGCCCCGTATCAACATGCATGAATGTGCTTCAGTGGTCTAGCAAGACAAAGATTGAGCACGTGTGTAGCATGAAACGAAGTAACAATAACAGAACCGACATTATATGCATTTAAAGGTTAAAGGTTTGTAAGTTAGTATGATATTTTAGCAGAGCGGTAGCACAGAGCTGTCATTCCTGCCTCAAAGTGACATGGTCTACATGCAATTTATATGCTCTCTTTGAGTATTTACAGATTAATTGGTATCAGTGAGTTTCAGTGAGTTTACGTACTAAAAAAAATATCTTCAGTTCTTTTATAACCATATGCTCAGCAGAAGCAACTCAGAAGGCATGATAAAGTTTGATAACTGGTTTATGGTGTCCCACACTCTGCTTTTTTATTTTTAGAGTATTTTTTATTGTGCTTGTGTGAGCCCAATACACAATAGAAGGTGTGACATAAAAAGGGTTTGTCTCTTTTCAAATTCAAAGGTTTTTATTAAAATACAATGTGGTATAATCAGTTTAGTTGAGACTTATTATTATTTGTACAAAGAACTACTGTCATGTGCACTTTTCAAAACAACACTGACACTCATTATGAATCTCACTCTGTATGTAAAATAACAGCACAGAATGTAATAGGTGAAAAGAAGGTGCCATTTAGTAAAACATAATCATATGATCTGAGTGCACGTCTGTATGATACTACAAGACACTGTTGATGAAAAAGAATTGTAGACACAAAATCAGAATAAATAGCAGAATATACAGTATCATGGTGTTTGAGGATTGTCATAACTCCATTCACAATGCCAGCTGCAAGCAGAGAAGTGAGCAAGAAACATAGCCTTACCTTGAGAAAATTGTATTAAGAATGTGTGACAAAACATATTATTTCTAGTTTATTTTTGTTGTTACAAGCCTGCTGGTAAAATTTGACAGGCTTTTTTTTTAAATCAAAACATTTCCTCTTTTAAAACACATGTGTTTATTAAGTTTTAAGGCATTTTTTAACACTGGGACTGATTAAATGAAAGATTAGACTACCTCTTTTTTAAATTTATAAAATATGCTTCAGTTTAGAAAATAATTTCAAGTAGAAATTTTGAAAAACTTGAAAAATACCAAACTTACAACTTACAAGCTCCAGGAGAGTGGATTAGAATCCTGGTCTGGTCACTCAGCATGTCAGGCTTGCATGTTCTCGTCATGTCCTTGTGGGTCTTTCTCCGGTTACTCCTTGTTCTGGTGTGAAGTTTTCCATACAAGTTGATAAATATTTTGTATATCTTTATTTGTAATTTAGGCAAAGCAATGTAATATTAGTGTTACATTAGTGAGAAACATTCATGTTTACCCCTGCCTTTTAGAAATTGGCCTCTTTGAATTTTACAACAGAGATGGGGGGGAAGTGCCTCAAACCAGTTTGGCTAATGTTTCTTTGAAGTCTTACAATCAACCCCCATAGGAAAGTCAGGTTGCCTAACTGGCTAACGGCTCAACAAATGGTTTTCGGGTGTGGCAGGTGTGAAGATATTCTATCGCCCCATTGGTCTGAAGTATGGCTGTTTGAAACTGGCTTGTATCAAAAGCCTTTAAGTACCATGACGTTCTATTGGCTCTAGGGGTTGGACAGAAAACCTATAAATTTGCTCACTCCCTCCCTCACTCTCTGTCTCTTACCAAACTGATGCATAAACTGAAAAGGACAACACAATGAAGAGCTCAGCTAGGCAGCCATATTGAGACAGGCATGCAGCCTGTTCTGATGCTGACCACAAATGATGCCTTAACTAGAGACATTTTAAGTAACTAATAAGTCTGTGTGCCGCTGAAACTATACATCAACATTTATCAGGTTATATGGTTGCCAATATTCAAACGTATTTTGCAAATTGTTATTATTTATGAATGTTACCAATAATACATTGCTTAAATTGTAACTTAACTCCTGCTTGTCTTTTACAACACCTAATTGCCTGAGGTTATAGATGTAGATGGAAAGGTGGGGAGAAGTTATAGACTACAATAGCTTATAAACAGTGGTAAGTCTGTGAGATTTCAGGCATTCTGATAAAGGCTACATATTAAAAATACAAAAGGGGAAAGTAGAGTAATATAATACACTACCAAGACAAAACACTCCTACATACTAATAGTGTGCATTTTAGACTGACTAGCAGTTCCAAAATGGCTAATTATAAGTGAGTATGGGTGTGTGAGAAAATGTGTGGCTCAGTAACTGACTGCTGTTTGTCTAGTATTTCGATCCTGCATTGCAAACAAACCTGCTGGGACAACAATAGCTTCCTCCACAACTCCAAACTGAAAATTAATGATCTGATGGATTAATATTTTAATCTGGACCGAAAAAGTGGTTTAACAAACAAGTTAATGTACTGCCTTATAGTGTTTGGACTCCTGCTCAGTTCTGATTTCCTTTAATCACTTGCTTTCCTGTTCATTGATGACTTTAGATGGGCCCAAATTGAGTGATAGTTTTTGACATAAAGCCAACTGAACAGAACAGAATCTAATGCTGAAAAAAGTATATTTTAAAACTGATGGGCAAAAAAATCTATCCATCCATCCATCCATTATCCAACACGCTATATCCTAACTACAGGATCACGGGGGTCTGCTGGAGCCAATAGACACGGGGAGAACATGCAAACTCCACGCAGGGAGGACCAGGAAAGAGAACCCAGGTCTCCAAACTGCGAGGCAGCAGCACTACCCACTGCGCCACCGTGCCGCCCGCCAAAAAATCATATTGCTAATTTAACTTTTTTTTTTTACAATCTCTTGTCTATGAAAATGCTGTCAAAGCTTATATGCCTCTGCTATTAGATTGAGGTTGCTACAGCATGGTGTAGTAGTATCCCTACAAATAGGGGTCGTACGAAGGTCTTTGGTGCGCATCATAACATTAGAACAATCTAGAAAAGAACAGACCATTCTTCCCAACAAAGTTTGCAAATCCTAACTGCTTAATTCCTTCAAAATAACATCAAGTCGAGTTTCGAAAGCCCCTAAAGTCCTACTGTCTACGACACTACTTGGTAGCTTATTTCATGTGTCTGTGGTACTCTGTGTAAAGAAAAACTTCCTAATGTTTGTGTGAAATTTACCCTTAACAAGTTTCCAACTATGTTCTTGTGAACTCATTTTAAAGTAAGAGCCTCAATCCACTGTACTAATTCCCTTCATAATTTTAAACACTACAATCATGTCTCCTCTTAATCTTTATTTGCTTAAACTGAAAAGGCTCAGCTCTTTTAATCTTTCCTCATAGTTCATTCCTGTAGCCCTGGAATCAACCTAGTCACTCCTTTTTGGACTTTTTTAACATCGTTATATCCTTTTTATACCCTGGAGACCACAATTGTACACAGTACTCCAGATGAGGCCTCACCAGTGTGTTATAAAGCTTGTGTATAACCTCCATGGACTTGTACTCTACACATTGTATTATATAACGTAACATTCTTTTAGCCTTCTTATTGGTTTATGAACACTGTCTGGCAGTTGATAGTATAGAATCTACTACGACCACTAAATCCCTCTCATAAGGTGTACTCTCGATTTTCAGACCTCCCAATGAGTATTCATACTTAACATTTTTACTTCCTATGTGTAATAATTTACATGTACTTACATTAAATTTCATCTGCCACAAATCTGCCTCATCTTTAATGATTAAATAGGTTCTAGATTCTGTCAATCTGCCTAGTTTGGTATCATCTGCAAACTTAACCAGCTTGTTATATCATTCTATTTTTTAAATCATATATATCATATATACATACGTATAAGTCGGATCTTGAAACCTGAAAAATGAATCATAAAATCAGACCCCGACTTATACTCCCATTCAAAAATGCAACATCTTCTTGCCTCCTGCAATCTTACATCAGTTTCTCAGACACATCGAATTTTGTTGCAGCAGTGCAGTTACCAATTTTTTTTCGTTACTTCAATAATGTTCAATTTAAAACCAGCTTTCTTCTGATAGAACGCTCCATCGTAAATAAGGGATGCTCTTATGATAAAGGTGTAGGAGGGTAGGAGATACAAAAAACACAAATCAGTGCAAACATTGCTTCAGAATAGTTTGGGTATTAACATGTGGTCACGTAGGTAGGATAGAGAGAGAGGTTAGGAGCACCCTCTGATACAGCGCATTGCTGCACCCACATAGCAAAAAAGACAGTGTGCTCCATGGTTACTCTATCAGGTGGGCGTTAGCATATCATAATCTCTTGGACCAATAGCTTGAGTTTCCCGCATTTGGCTTATGTGACAGACATTATAAAATACCAGAAATTATACAGTAAAATCAAGTGTCAACTTATCCGCGAGTATATACGGTCTGTATTAAAAATAGCACTGACCGTAGCACTGACCCCTGTGAAATACCACTCTTAATGTCAGCCCAGTCGGATACAGTCCCTCGCACCATAACCCTCTGCTGTCTGTGATAAAACTAATATCATGTTTCTAAAATCAGATACTTTAGCTCATGCATTTTTGGACTGTGCACCCCATTGTCTCATCATTCATTTACACACAGTAATGTTATAAAAGCCCACAAAGCTCTTGTATGGCACTTAGGCCACATTTTGAATATTTACATACAATGCTCCCCTTGAACATCATGTGGGGACCCCCTTTATCTTTTATTTCTGTCACATCTCAAACATATTTTTAAAGTATATAAACTGCAGGGTCTGTTGTGGTCTGTATCTCTGTATGCATGGATCTCTCATCACGATCCAGCCCTAGAAATCACTTAACCATCCTAACTATAGAGTCTGCTGGAGCCAATCCCAGCCAACACAGGGCGCAAGGCAGTAAACAAACCCTGGGCAGGGCGCCAGCCCATCACAGGGCGCACACACACACCCACACACTAGGGACAATTTAGAATCGTCAATGCACCTAACCTGCATGTCTTTGGACTGTGGGAGGAAACCTGAGCACCCAGAGGAAACCCATGCAGACACAGGGAGAACGTGCAAACTCCACGCAGGGAGGACCCGGGAAGCGAACTCGGGTCTCCTAACTGCGAGGTAGCAGCGGTTCCCACTGCACCATTGTGCTGCCCCTTTGTAAGTATGATTCCTTTATATCTTTGTTGTATAATGTACAGTATACTGTCTGCTACAGTATGTACTACTTTGTAAATCACGGCTTCTTACTGACTGGCTTGGTTATTTACCTGCAAATTCCTACAGTATATGTTTCTTTTGTATATATTTCAGTTTATAACAAAGGACATCCAGTAAAATCCATCAAGTAAACTCACATTTGTTGTTTTGTGTGGTTATGCCGAGCTGTTTAAGCTCTCTACAGCCGCGTTTCATAACAGGAGGAACAGCAGAGTGGACAGAAGCGCTTGTAATAATAAGACACTGCTTGTGAAATCATACTTGCTTTTATCACATCCCGCATCGATTATTCTAATTCCCTACTGGCAAGTGCCCCTTCTAATCTTATATCACAGCTCCAGCTTATTCAAAACTTTGCTGCAAGAGTCCTTACTCGAACCAGCAGCAGCGAGCACATCACACCCATCCTGCTCTGCCTTCACTGGCTCCCTGTGTCTCAAAGAATCGAATATAAAATCCTACTAATAACGTACAAAGCTTTAAACGACCTTGCAGCAAACTAGATCAGTGACCTTCTCCATCACTATGTGCCTGCCCGCCCACTAAGGTCCTCTGATTCTGGCAATCTTGTTGTGCCCCACACTAACCTACACTCCATGGGTGACAGGGCCTTCAGCTGTATAGCACCCAGACTCTGGAATGACCTATCAAAATTAATCAGGTCAGCTGACTCCATGAATTCTTTTAAAAAACAGCTCAAAACTCATCTGTTCAGGAAGGCTTTTAGCTCTACCTGACTTTATTACCCTTCTCTCAGTTTACCTCTATGTCAAAATGCTTATGTAACCTGTGTGTGTGTAGGCTAGACCATCAGTTATGTTGTCTGTTAGACTTTTTTTTCTCTCTGAATTTACTATCTTACTCTTCTTTATTTATTTATCTGGTTTAGTTTCAATGCTATATACTGCATACCCTGCCATTCTTTCTTAAACTCTGTGAAGTGCCTTGAGAATGGGAAAGGCACTATATAAATAAAATGTATTATCATTATTATTATTTATTATTATTATTTCAATGAATAATGACTATTTAGTAACCTGTCCTGTTTCCTGTATGTTGAACCAAAGGGGGCAGGGCCCCCTGATGCTTGAAGCTGCCATTACCTTGGTCTGTTTGAAGGTGAGATGTGCTTCAAGGCTGTTGTGATTCTGTTTTGTTTTTTTGGTTTTTTTTAGCAAGTCTATTTGTGTTTCACAAATGGAGTTTCTGAATTGAGTAAAGGTTGTATTACAATTATCTTAAAGTTTTTCTTCCTCATTATATTTTTATTGGGAAAACACTTTAACAGCAACTTGAAAATTTGGCTAACAAGTAAAAAACAATACATAGCTAAATTTAAAAACAAGTCACAAGAAGGTTATAGTTAATAAAAAAAGCACCTTCTGGAATGTTAATGGGAATTTAAGAAAAAGTGATGTTAACAGGGAGGAGTGGCAGCAACATGTGTGCACTAGCAATCCCTCGACTGAGTGCCTTGAGCATGGGAGTGCTATATAAATAACATGTATTATTATTATTATTATTATTATTATTATTATAGTAATTCAAGTGTGTGGAGCCACCCTGTTCAACAAGTTTGTAAAGTAGCAGTGCTATGGTAGGTGTCCAGTGGACAAAGAATAGCATACAGGCTTAAACTAAACAGGATTCTTTTCAGATTCAGTAAAAGCATAACATATATAATCTTAGTACTTATTTTTCATTACCATACAGATTTTATTGTGTCTTACATTCTTTGGATCCATTGGCCAACAAACTGTTTTTTTGTTTCCATCTCTTTACTGAATACATTGCATTATTTCAAGAGGTTGGATTGCTTTCTCTAAAATCATCCAGCTCAGGCTGAACGTGATAAAAGAGATTTTTATACATTTTTCATAGGGTTAACAACACCATGCTGCATTGCAGCAGCAGAGACTTCTTAGAATCAAAGTGTAGCCTCACAATCAGATAGCAGCAAGTACATGATGGCATTTGATGACTTCATGTTTTGAATTATTATTATTGGCAATCTGCTACCAGCATTTCTTGGTATCTGCAGAGGATATGGTACATTGATACTCAATTAAGAATAGCAAAAACAAGGTAGCAACATATTATATTTAACCCCCACATTGAGATAATATGGCATGAAGAAGCTGCTCAGGATTTTGTTTTCCTTTCGTTCTGGCAATCTTGCAGTTCTGATGTAAGAATTTACACTTGATGGAGGCCAGATAAGGTGGATATAAAGAAAAAAAATTATAGCATATTGTGTAGTTCGCATGTTTTAATGGTGTCAATTCAGGGTTACAGGAAATCACAGCTCTTGTATAAAGTGGTGCTAGAAGAGAGGCAACCAGGCACACACACTCTGTTAATGTATGTGTTGTCGAAAGTCTTCACCGCCTGTGGGATGAAATACATACAAACATGTCGAGAACATACCACAAGGAAAAAAGTTATACATGTGGAAAAGAAAACTAGCAATCGAAATAGCAGCCTTGTAGCTTAAAGGAACACTCCACCCAAAAATCATATTTTTTTTATGTGTATAGTTTGTAGTGATACCTGAGAAAAACTTCTAATCTAATCTTTTCATGCAGAATGGAGAGAAGGTATGATATAATAGAAGTCAAAGGTGAATAATGAAGTACAACAGTAAGCAATGTCAAAAATGTCAAAAGAAAAAAGAAAAAAAACTTGTGTTGAATAATCCATATGTCAGTTGCCCCGTCATTTGCTGAAAACGCACTAAACACAAGCATTTTGGCTAAAATATTGTTCATACTGGAAATGTGAGATAAAAATGTTTTTCTTGGTCGTCAGCAAAAACTGCGTAAGATAAGTAATCTAGTCTCTCTCTCTCTCTCTCTCTCTCTATATATATATATATATAAAATCCTAAGCCTAATAGTCCAACGATTTATGTCACATTTTTTGTCATGCTTTAAATCTGGCTTAAAACCTACATATATATGTTTGGTATCATTCTTTTCACAATTAATCAAACTTTAATGTGATGTTGTTAGATTTTCAGATTCTTATTCTGTTTTTAAATTATAAACTAAAAAATATCAAGAACTCATGTCCCAACAACAACAACATTTATTTATAAAGCACATTTTCATACAAAAAATGTAGCTCAAAGTGCTTAACAAAATGAAAAATAGAAAAATAGAAGACACAATAAAAAATCAAAATAAGTCAACATTAATTAACATAGAATAAGTAAGGTCCAATGGCCAGGGTGGACACAAAAAACGAAAAAAAAAAAAAATTGCCAAGGGATTTAAACACGCCCGGGGCCGGAAGTAAAAGAAAAAGAGAACGACAGCTCTTGTACAGGCTTTTAAATGTTCGAAGCACCATATGAGATGCAGATCATGCAGCACGGCAGCAGCAGCAAGCCACAAGCTGATCGAGCAAAGAGGAGGTTAAAAAAACTATATTTGTTTCCTGTCTTATCGCTGTTTAAAAGGGGGTTTTGGAGGAGCGACCGCGTCTCCTTGGGGTGCGTTCAGCCCCCCTTTTCACAACGCAAGTGGCAGAGACGCGAAGTGACTGGCGTGTAGTGCTGAAAGGGTTGGTAAGCAAAGTGAGCATGGGGTAAGCCCCCTAGTATATAAAAAAAAAAATATATATATATATATTAAAGTATTCCTTTAAACTCCAATGCCCTTAGTAACTTGTCACAACTACGGGCATCAGAAGATGGTACCTGTAGAAATCAATTACTTACTTTTTATTCAAGATCAGACTACAAAAAGACCAATTGAAAGTAATTAGCATCACAGCACAATTCAAAATTCAGTTCATTTCAATCTTACACTTCCTTGTAAAAATATTCTTCCTCGTCTAAACCCTTGAACTGGTTTAAGCACGTTTCAGAATGTACTGTCTGTCAGTTGGGATACTCTTCTGCATTGTTGCATTTTTTACAGTTAGTGTTGCCAGGATCTTCAATCTAAACCTCATATTTAAAATCATAGGCAGAATCTGAAATTTAGGGTTGGGTTATCGGGGACAAATAAGCCATGAAAAATATTGGATTTTTTTTTAAAGTTGCAACCGTTCTGTTACATAAAGATTATGAATATTTGATATGAGACACCACATCCTGTGTCAAATATGGTAAATTGCTCAATATGAAGTAAATTTAAAGTTTTCAAAAAAAAGTACCAAAATACCATTAATGATATTTAAATAACAGAAAACATTGCTTGTTTAGGTTTGTTTGCCTAAATATTTTAAATGGGACAAAACTAACACTTTTTTAACTTAGAAAATGTATGAATAGCATAACATTCAAATGAATTTGAGGACTTACAGCTAACTGAGTTAAAAACTGGATTGTTTTCTGTTATTTACTTGCTTCATCCAAGAGACAGATGTCACTTTTTGTTGTTTTTAAAGTATTTGGTCACAGCGGCATGTTTGAAGTGTGATTGAGTCACGCACTACTGTTTGAATCACTTATACTGACTACTGAGGATGTGTAGCCAACAGGAGTGGCAATTGGACATGTAAAAGAGGAAAATGTTGCAGACAAAATATGCAAGTTGAAATATCTTCTCTCAGGCTAAATATGAAACAGTAAACTAATCTGTAATTTAAGCCATACAGAAAATATTTCTGTCTGTTTTACGGATAGATGACATGTAAGTCAGAGTTGAAGTGAGCAGGACAGATTATAGAATTCGTTGATCCATCAATGCTCTAAACCCGCTTTTTTCAGGGCAGGGACAGCTAAAGTCTATCCTAGGAAGCAACAGATAAGGACAGGAGCAACCCCTGGACAGAGCGCCAGCAAATTAAACAGGGTGAAGACACACAAATATTCACACACACACACATCAGGGGACACAGACATACTGTACATCAGGAAACAATTTAGAATGGCCAGCTTACCCAACCTGGATTTCTTTATGCTTTGGGAGGAAAGTGGAGCACCAGGCAGAAACTCACACAGACCCTCATGCAAACTCATGCTGGGAGTACCATGGGCATGACACCTGGACTCCTTACTATGAGGTGGAAGAGCTAACACTGTGTGGCATATTCATTGATTATTAACATATTTACAATATACCAGTATGTGGCCTTAAAAAATTGAGAAAAAAATACTTTTTATCTAAGATATATTTTAGTAAAATAGCGCAATTCCACCCAACCACCCCTTAAACTCATCCCATGACCAGACTGAAAAAAGCACAGTTACGTATTGAAGGAAGATAAGCAACTACTATTATCTACCAAAAGAGGCAATTACTGCAACCAAACAGTTTCTTTAGTTCTTGCTTATTCTCACGCAGTATTGTACAACAACAACATTCATTTCTATAGCACATTTTCATGAAAAATGATGTAGCTCAAAGTGCTTTACAGGATGAAGGAAGAGAAAAAAGACAAAATATAAAAAATAAAATTATGCAATACTAATTCACATAGAATAAAAGTAAGGTCCGATGGCCACGGAGAACAGAAAAAAAACAAACAAAAAAAAAAACTCCAGACAGTTGGAGAAAAAAAATACAATCTGCAGGGGTTCCGAGGCCACGAGACCACCCAGCCCACTCTAGGCATTCTACCTAACATAAAAGACCTCATTCAGTCCTCATGGGTTCACATGGAAGAGCTTGATGATGATGGTCATGTGGACATCTGGCCTTTAATCCATCAATGTAGAGACATCACGGTGCTTTGATCGAGTGGTGGTGGTGCAGATCTCCACCACAGAAGACCGGAAAAAGAACAGCAGAGAAAATAGAGGTTAGTATGGATTTTGGAGCCACCATGTAGAGGACCTTGTAGGTTGGCTTCAGCTGTGAGTTTTGGAGCCTAAACTGCTCATTTCAATTTATTGTGCAGCATCTCAATGGAGAGTAAGCCTGAACTTCAGCATTCTACAACTCTTTCTTTCTTTAATTATTAAGATGCAGACTTGCTTGTTTGTTTCTGATTAGTGTCTTGCAGCATTTTAGCTTTAGATTGTGGATGAAGGAATGAAGGAGAACTGGCATTGTCTTATTGTCTTTTCATTCCACATTAACAAAAACATCTGACCAAATTCTGCTATGATATGGGTTCATTTTAAAATTTGATGTCACTATTATGAACTTTTTTAAAGACTGTTAATTTTTCATTTTTTGGGGGGGGCGGGGGCACAGATTTAATTTTTGATATAAATTCTCTGTTATTATGTTGTTTTAATTTAGTTTTGCTGAAGCCATTTTGTTTTTTCTATACAGATTTTTTGTATACTGTTACTAGTGTGTTTACCACTGAGAGATGACCAGACGTTGTGACATTTGACGTAATCAGGTCAACAGTATCAAGTTTATTATCACATCCTAGTCATCTGAGATTGTGGATTCCACTAAATACTTTGCTGTGTATTTCTTTAGTCAGGATTTCCCTGTTTCAATCATGCATTTCAGACATAGCAGTTTGGCACCATTATTTGACTTAATTGACTCTCTAACATCTACTTTGGTGTGGTTTTTGGACTATATTTCATCTTCTTGCCTAAAATCCAATTGAAAATGCATCTTGGTACACATACGCAGGATAAATTCATTATGAAAAATATGCAGCTAAGCCGTATAAAATCCATCCATCCATCCATCCAGTATCCAACCCACTATATCCTAACTACAGGGTCATGGGGGTCTGCTGGAGCCAATCCCAGGGCATAAGGCAGGAAGCAAACCCTGGAAAGGGTGCCAGCCAACCACAGGGCACGCACATACACACTAGGGACAATTTAGAATCGCCAATGCACCTAACCTGATTGTCTTTGGACTGTGAGAGGAAACCGAAGTACCCAGAGGAAACCCACGCAGACACAGGGAGAACATGCAAACTCCACGCAGAGAGGACCTGGGAAGTGAACCCGGGTCTCCTAACTGCAAGGCAGCAGCGATACCCACTGCACCACACTCCGCCCGCAGTACAACAGGAAACGGATAAATCATTTATTCATATGTAGTGGTCATCTTTTGAAATTGGTTTAGAGTGAGTACAAAGGCTAACAGTCATGAAAGAATAACAGAAGAATAATACTCTGCGTCAGCTCTGTCTGGGGTGCCAGAATATATAAAATAATTGTAGTTTTTATGTGAAAAAAGAAATAAGCATATAGAGCTTATACAGAAAATGTGAACATCTTAATTTCTATGGGTTATGGCAGCACAAGCAGAGGATGCATGGAACCTGATTCACATTCAATGACATCGCAGTTACAGGTTTGGTTATATTTGCCAAAGTTGTATTTTCTTTATCTGGTTGTTAGCTCTCATATGATTATTGCCTGCTTGATTTGGGTTTACTTTGATTTCCTCCAGATCCATCCTAAGGGGATCATATTCACAAACAATTGCAGTTTCTGTATAGGGTATTCTTCAAATGGCAGTAATAATAACAAAACGAAGACACGAGCATAAACAACAATGTTAGAAGAAAATAACCAGCATGAATGCAATAGCTTTAAGTAAATTCTGATAGTGCTGTCTATGAAATGTGCTCGTATACATAATTAGGCTGATGATGAACTGTGCTTGTGACTCTGGTGAGCGGAATTATTCATTCCAAAACTACCCGGGAATGACTCATGGATAGCCTTTTAAGCAAACAAGAGCGTGGGTTAAAAATCTGCTCTGTGCTATCACAAAGCTGACTCCTTAAAGTAGTTTGGGCAGAACTTGTCTTGGATGTAAAAAGTGGAAGAGACAGTAAAAAAGCTAAGAATCTAAGAAAGAAAGCAACTGGGAAAAGAGACAGGGGACACAACAAATGGAAATGGAATGTGAAAAAAGCAAAGTTATTCAGAGCAACCTGTTCTTCTTCTTGTGCAGTGGATTTGGAAAAGTATTCAGACCTCTTCACTTTCTGCATACTTTACTGTGCTGTACATTTAATTTTAAATAAATAAATCTTGTATTTTTATCCATCAATAACCCATAAGGACAAAGACAAAACATGTTTTCAGAAATGTCTGCAAATATAATAAAAAGCGAAAACTGAAATCTCTCATTCTAATAATTTGCAGAAGCCCTTTTGGCAGCAAATATAGCTTTGATAGTTCTCGTTTCTGCACACATGGATTTGGGCACTTTATCCCATACTTCCTTGCACATCCTCTTAAGCACCACTAGATTTGATGAGATGTGTCTGTAAACTGTACAATCTTCAGTTCTTTCCACAAATTCTCTATGGGGTTCAAGTCTGGGCTTTAGCAGATCCACTCATGGCCATTTAGAGACCTCCCCAAAGCCATTTTCTTGGTTGTATGCTTTGGATCATTGTTGTGCTGAAAGGTGAACTGTAACACCAATCAGGTTGTGTGTGCTCCGGAAGGGCCTTTCTTCAGGGACTTCTCCGTATTTGGCTGCATTCATCGTCCCCTCATTCCTTGCTATGGAGAAGCACCCCCATAGTATGATGCTGCCACCACCATGCTTCACTGTGGGGATGGTATTAGGCAAGTGCAATGCCTCTGGTTTGGCAGATTTCATGCTTGGAGTTCTTCCCAAAGATTTTAATTTTTGTCTCACCAGACCAGAAAATCTCATGCACTTAGAGTTGTTTAAATGCTGTTTGGCAAACTGCAAATGGGAATTAGCCTCTCTAGAATAAACACCTGATTGATGGACTAATGCTGAGATGGTCGTCCTACCAACAGGTTCTGCCATCTTAGCAGAGGTCTTCTGAAACTCTTTTAGAGTGACCATTGAGTTCTTGATCACTTCCCTGAACAAAACTGGTCTTCTTACTTTGGCCAGACAACTCTATGAAGAATCCTGGTATTTCCAAACTACTTCTACTTCACATTTATTGAGGCCACTGTGCTCCAAGGAACACTCAAAGCTTTAGAAATGGTTTTATACTTTTGCTCTGATCTATGCCTCACCACAACTTTATCGCAGAAGTCAACAGAGAGTTGCTTGGACTCCAAGGTGATCCATTATCCAATCCACTATATCCTAACTACAGGGTCACGGGGGTCTGCTGGAGCCAATCCCAGCCAACACAGGGCGCAAGGCAGGAAATAAACCCCAGCAGGGCGCACACACCCATACACACTAGGGGCAATTTAGAATCGCCAATGCACCTTTGGACCGTGGGAGGAAACCCACGCAGACATGGGGAGAACATGCAAACTCCACGCAGGGAGGACCCAGGAAGCGAACCTGTTGTCTCCTAACTGCGAGGCAGCAGCACTACCCACCGTGCCACCCTCTTTCTAAACATTGTCCAATCAATTCAGTTTGCCACAGGTGAACTCCAGTCAAGTTCTAGAAACCTCTCAAGGACGTATTAAGCAAACAGGATACACCTGGCCCCAATCTGCAGTGCCACAGCAGTGTCTAAATACTTCTAGAAATGAGAGATTTCAATTTTTGATTTTTCATAAACTTGCAATCTTTTCTGAAAACAAGTTTTCATTTTGTTGTTATGGGTTAATAAGTGTGGATTGATGGGCAAAAATGACAATTTTTTTCCATTTAAAATTAAATCTACAACACATTAAAGTGTGCAGAGAAGTGAAAGGGTCGGGATACTTTCTGTATCCACTGTATGTGTGAGAATTAACTTTGTGATGATGCTCACAGTAAAAGGTACTACATTATGCAAAAATGGAAAGGAATTGATAGTTTAACTATGAATAAGTATGATTAAAATACTTCTTTACACTAATAAGAACTAGGCTTGAAACCTTAATATTTGATATTAATGTATACTTCAATCCGCAAGCCACAAGTGATACACTTTTACTTACATTTCATAATTTTTCCATTGCTTACTTATGAACTCAGAAGCAGGTTTCTGCTCTTACAAATCCCTTTACAGGAAATGTTATTTAAGGCAAACTGGAACAAAAGGTCTTGTCATTAAATGGTCCGAGAAACACTCCCTTGAAATAGATGCCAATCTTTTCAAATACAGATGTACTATCTAAAAACTCGAGACTGGGGCTGTTTTGACTAACAGCAATGTTTTTTTTTTCCAATGATGCCCACATATATGATAAAAAAAGCTGCAATCAAGCAAGTTGTCTCTGGAACAATCACCTTAGTATCACATTACCTGAAGAAAGATCGACAACTATTTAAATAAACTGTCAAGGTCATTATTGGTCGAAATTTCCCGTTTATTTCCACCTCCCCCATCTTGCCTTGTTTATATTTTAATATGAACAGTAACTATCTCTTGTAATCTGGGATAAGCATAGTTTGTAATGAACATGTAAACTTATAAAACACTAGCTGCATAAGCCCGTGCTGTAAAAAGGCCGGCGTCATAAAAACTATTCAAATCGTCAGAAAAAAATCGAAACGTAGAGATGTCAGGTAATTAAAAGGAACTACTCTGGGCATCTCTCTCCTAGGAGGATTTGTTTTGCCAATGTGCTCGCCTCGCTTGTGCATTAGCACAAAGGACAGAGCCGACTATACTTCCTTAGAAGGCTGGCGTCCTTCAACATCTGCAATAGGATGCTGCAGATGTTCTATCAGACAGTTGTGGTGAGCGCCCTCTTCTACGCGGTGGTGTGCTGGGAAGGCAGCATAAAGAAGAAGGACACCTCACACCTGGATAAACTGGTGAGGAAAGCAGGCTCTATTGTAGGCACAAAGCTGGACAGTTTGACATCCGTGGCAGAGTGACGGGTACTGAGCAAGCTCCTGTCAATCATGGAGAATCCACTGCATCCACTGAACAGGATCATCTCCAGACAGAGGAGCAGCTTCAGTGACAGACTGCTGTCACCGTCCTGCTCCACTGACGGACTGAGACTGAGAAGATCGTTCTTCCCCCACACTATGCGACTCTTCAGTTCCACCCAGGGGGGTAAACGTTAACATTATACAAAGTTATTGTCTGTTATACCATCATGTTTATCACACTTAATTTAATATTGTTTTTTATCAGTATGCTGCTGCTGGAGTATGTGAATTTCCCCTTGGGATTAATAAAGTATCTATCTATCTATCTATCTATCTATCTATCTATCTATCTATCTATCTATCTATTAGCAGCGGGAGGAAAAGTCAAAGGGATTCTGTTTTGCCAATGTTAACAGCTTCTGAGGTTTCGTTTTGCTGACATGCTGGCCTCGCTTGTGTTATTAGCAGCTAAGCGAGTTTTCTGTTTCCTCAGAGGTGGAGCCCTTACCCCGACTCCACCTCTCACACACACTTACATGTGTAGACATTTATATACTGTGTAAGATTCTTCTCCAGAATGGTAAACCCCAACACTCCTATTGGTACATTCTAGTGACGCATATAGCAGAAAAGGCTGTGCTTCTACTTTCCAGCGATGATTTATTTACATCTGAAAAACCCTTTTCTTACAAATATAAGTCAGCTTCATGTCAGCTGCCTTAACACACAAGTCTGGTGGTAGTGGCCACATTAGACCCTTCTAACCTGAATCCATCTGAAGAAGCAGGAGCTCTAAAATGTGTTATGCACATCTCTCCACCATCTTTTAAGAGAGACCGGGGCTCAGCCAGGCAATTTAACACCAGAGACTTGAGCTGATAATGCGAAGCCAGTCTCTTTGATATGTATCCCAAAATAATAAAACAATAAACACATAGGCACATCTTAGCTCCCAATGGACAAGAATATCCTTACAGTTTATTAAATAACAAAATTAAACGTTTTTTCCTGAACATTCTTTGCAGACTAACGTGTTGTCTCTCACTAAAAAGAAGCAAATTTAAATATTAAATATTTTCTTTCACAGAAACATCTACACTTGATCAATATAGATTTGCCATTCAACATGACGTGCACATTTTTAGGATGTGGGAGGAAAATTGGAGCACCAGAAATAAAACTAATACAGACATGAGACAAATGTGCAAACGCCATACATAGCACATCGTTATTTGTTAAACATTATAATGAAAACTGGCTCCTGAGCTATAAATATATACATTTTCACGGCATATTTTTAAAACATGCATGTGTCCTAAATATACGTAAAAAGTTTACACTATACACTGTGACAAATATTTCTACACTTCATTGGGGCAAACTGGATGCCTGGCATGCAAATCAGGAATAACTTGCGGTTGACAATGCAGGACACCCCACCTTGCAAATTCTGTAAGTGAAGAAGCTAGTAAAGAATGGAGTCCGTTAAAAATGAGAGGAGAGGAGAGAAGAGAAGAGCAGTAATTTTCACAGTACTGACATTTAGCGTCTACTGTTGGTGAGAAGGCTGATGACTACTGCACAACTGAAGGAGAGCTGTTGTTTAGCATATAAAAACGTAATAATAATGACAAGTGAGGACTGTTGATTCACTTGCAAGTTTGAATGGCAAGGCAACAAATACAACAAAATATAAGAATGTTGTAAAGCAGATGAATGCAGTGACTATATGTGATGTCTTTGGAGGGTTAAGCAATATCAATGAACAATTTTCTATCAACGATAGCCATGGCCAGTCACAAGCCTGGCTGAGAAAGGAGGAGGTGCAGGCACGTAACTAGGTACCCAACTCTGTCAAATCGATAGCTACAGAAATGGCAACAGTAGCCAAAGGTCCTTCATTAAGAGGATGCATAACACTGTGTGGCAAAAGCTAGCTGTCTCTGGAATTCACACAGCCATTCTTTTGACCAGGAGAATCAATATCAGAACATGGAACTCAAGGACCATTTTTTAAGTAGGAAAACCAGTACAAACAGTAGCAGAGTCGAGGAACTATAAACTTGCTTGCTTGGAATCATTGAGACAAGATGGATACAATGTGGAAAATTGGTTGTAGGAGAGCTGCTGTTGTATTAAGGACAAAAGTAGGACAGTGCTCATGGGAAGCTCATGGCCTGAAATTTCCCTGCCAAGAAATAGAATACAGCTATAAATATTGTACAGTGCTATGCACCAACAAATGAAAAAAAAGTGATGAGAAAAAGCAGCAGTTCTACAACAGACTGCAGGCCATCCTGGGCATGTACACAGAAAGGGACTGCAACATCCTGATGGGAGATTTTAGTGCAACGGTAGGAGTTGACAACAGCAGATATGAAAAAGTGATGTGTTTTTATATGTGTTTCCATATAAGAAGATACATAAGGCAGTTTGGCTGTAACCAAAAACCAGATAGATCACATCTGCCTAGGTAAGAAGATTCCTACAAGATGTTAGAGTGAAGAAAGGAGCAAATATAAGTCTGACTGCCATCTAATGATAGTCAGACTGAAGGTGAATATAATGCAAAGACAAAAACACAACACAGGACTTCTGAAGGCCTAACAGAAGACTACCAACTAGCTCTACATACAAATTTCCAAGTACTGCAAGACCAGATGTAAGGGGAGGAAGAAACAATTGAGCACACACAGAAGGAAATCAAAAAAGCAGTAACATCAACTGCCAGGAGGTACATGGTCTAAGAAAATACCATTACATCCCTCGAAAGCAAAAGCACAGCTTTCTCCGGTTACATGCATCACTAAGTGGATATCCACAGAGACTCTAAAAAGATCCAGGAAATGGAAGAGAAGAAAGCTGCAGGGAACATGACTAGGACAAGAGCAGAGAAAGCAAAAGTGCAAGAAGAGCACACAAAAACTAACAAAACTATTACGAAAAGTGTCAGAGCTGATAATCAATGATACATAAAAGGACTACCAGAAGAAGCAGAAGGGGAAGCAGGCAAGGTAAACACGAAAAAAAATGCATGATACTACAAAGAGGTTGTCTGGAAAAATCAGCAAGATGGACCGGTAAAAGACTAACAGGAAAACCCAATCATGAGAGAAGAACACCAGCACAAAAAGTGGAAGAAACATTTTGAAGAACTACTAAATAGGCCACGGCCATTGAGCCCACTGAACACACAACCAGCACTGCCAGAAAAAAAAAGTCACCTCAGCGACTATGCTATTGTTTTTTTTGTAGTTGGGTATAGGGGAATAGTTTATTCTTACATATTGATAGATCAAAATTTCCTTTCACAGCAAAGGCCGAGATGTGCAATCCTGCCATATAATAGCTTTTTAAACTGAACAGGAAATAGTGTTTGTTGATGAGTGAGAGAGAGAGAGAAAGAAAGAGATAGATAGATAGATAGATAGATAGATAGATAGATAGATAGATAGATAGATAGATAGATAGATAGATAGATAGATAGATAGATAGATAGATAGATAGATCTTTATTTGTCCCCAGAGTGAAATGACGCTCTTTAAATAAATAAATATGTACACACTATGGTTTGAACACACATCAGAATGACTAAAAGCAAAGAAAATTTCAATAAAAAAATGTAAAGAGTTTGCTCCATTTTCATATGTGAGCAGAGAGAAAACCCTAGGGAACATTCAGAGTGTGTTGCTCTTTCTTTTCAGGAGACAACTGGGAACTGGATGGAGTGAAGCTTTAACCTAATAGCCCAGTGATGTCAGCCACACTACCTACTTCACTTCTAGTCACCTAACTGATGCCAAATATAAAAGAGATAATTGCACACTTCTGGCAGCTGCCGAATGCATCACAAAAAAAAACGAGTCCCAGACTAAAAACCAGCAGGAACATTCATTCCAAAGTACCCTCAGCTACTCCTGCCATTTGAAGGTGGCCCTTCCCAAAACTGGGAACTGCCTTGATTCTCATTAGGTAGTTTGTGTACTGGTAATTTTGAGTGTTCCTCACCAGCCACAGTAAATGAGACTGACTGGCAACTCTGTCACAGTTGTTTCCTCTCAGGTGTTTTTGAAGTACAGTATGTTCTGCACTGGCTTTCCGTGACTTCTAATGGACAAAAGGGTTCAAAAGGATGGATGAAAGGCTCAAAACAAAGCACATAAAATAAATAAACACAACAGCAAAATGAAAATCAATACTATTTATTGAAGCAAATGCCAGTCTTTCAAATAACGTAGGCATAATACTCCATTCCATTCAAAAATTGTGGCAAAACATGTGTTCCTAGTCTAGTGATTATGTTACAAGGCATCTAATAATTTTCATAAAAAAAGATGCAGATAATTGGAAACCAGAAGGCAACATGAAGGAAATGCTGACTGAAAGGTAAAAGTCACAAAAGAAAAAAACAGTATTTTGAATATAGTTTGAAACGATTTAATAATTAGCAGGACATTAAACATCATGTGTATCAGTATTAGTCCTGTGTTGTAGAGTGAGCTGCTAAAAGAAGTGCAGTAAAAAGTCAGCAGCTTTACTACATATAATTGTTCTGGAAGTAGGCAACGATGACAAGGATGCACACACACCGTGGACCTGATGAGGGCTAACATTCATGAGTTGTAGAGATGCCCTGTTTAATGAGGTAAATCCTCCCTGGGTATACAGCAGACAACTGGACAGATTCCTTGGCGCTGGGCTCTGAACGTACATATATCATGTGTGTGTATCGAGGGCTCAGTAATTTGTAGAGTGTGATTGTTGATACAACATTTAACCCAGGAACGTTCCATACATCAGCTGAAGACAGAAATCAAAGGATCCAGAGGGAATGGAGTTAGAAGGATGAAAAAAGGAGAATGGCCATCAAGAAGAAAGACAACCTTATAAAGAGTGCAGGTAATAGGAAGTATGGGGTGTAGGAACTGATGCAAATCAGGCAGCCAAACTTGAAAGAAATCACTTCAGGACTGTGTGTGCTTACTGTTTACATCAGTTTTCTAGGATGTCTTCCTTACTCTCTGGTTTTATTTTCTTGTTCTGCCCTGTCTGTACATATAAGAAGCACAAACACTTGGACAGAATAAAAGTAAAATATTTTATTCTTTTGTCGTCTTGCTATGTTTGTACAGGTGTGTCGCTTTAGTGAAGGGGCACTCTGTAACACCCTGCTTAATGAAAATGTTTTGTTGACGAGACTATGTAATAAGGGTACTTATTGTAGTCTCCGTGGCTGTTTGCCACTGAGGTGAAAATGTCAAAAAATAAAGAAGCCATGGGCAACTATCTGCTGAAGTGATGATTAGATACTGATATGGAGACACACACATGGATCAGGAATACATTCTCTGTGTATTGGGATCTTCCTGAATGTCTGTTATACAAAGGATACAACCACGAAATTCAGCAAAACGTATAGAAACAATATAGGGTTTATGAGGTCACTATTGTCACGTATACAGAGTTAAGTGAATTTTGTTCTCCTGCATGTGCTAATCAACACTTCTAAACTCTCTATTGCCATAATTAGTATCTTACTATGCTATTACTATTATGCTATTTTTCATTTTCCGGATCTATTCTCATCTTAGCTATAGTCACTCTGACTTGACTGAAGTCGAAAGAGTCTGCCGTAAGGCTAACTCCCAAACTAACTGTCACCGGCCCAGCAGGTGAAGAAGGGTTTGTAGTATGTGAGCATATATTTTTCTTATCAGCATCTATTTATAATCTGACTCTGCTTGTATAAAACTCGGGATATGGGCAGATCAGCATGCGGGTGACAGCTTTAGTGTTGCAGCTGATTCTGTGTTTTAAGTATTATTGTACACTGTGTAGCATTACTGTAATAAAGACACAGGTGACTAGAGCAGCTAGTAACTGTTCAGATAAAGTGTAGTGTGTGATGACTTAAAGGTAATATAAAGTGTATTACAATGCATTCAGAAAGTATTTAGACTCCTTTGCTTTTTTCAAAATTTATTTTGGGCTGAAATGATTTCAATTCAAATGTTCCCCACATCAAGATCAATACACCAGAATGACAAAACAAAAACAGAATTTTTAGAAATGTTTGCTAATTTATTAAAAATGCCAAATTCAAATATCGCATTTGGACGATGACTGACTGACTGACTGACATTGACACAAGTATTCTGATCCTTTACTACGACGCTAATTTGGCTCAAATACATCCCCATTCTATTGATCAACTCCTTGTTTGGAGTCCACTTGTGGTCAATTTAACTGATTTCATATGATTAGTAAAAGTACATACCTGTCTATATAAATTTCCAACACAGTTGACAATGGTTGTCAGAGCAAAAACTAAGCCATGAAGTTGAAGGAATTGCCGACAGAGTTTAGGCACAGGGTTGTGTTGAGGAACAGATCTAGGGAAGGGAAGACTACAAAAAAATTTCTGAAGCACTAAAGGCTCCCAAGAGCTGGGGTGATCAAGATCACAGTGTTCTAATGCGTAGAGATGGGAGAAATGTCCAGAAGGACAATCACCATTTTAACACTCCACTAACCCGGGCTTTATGACAGGAGTGGCCAGACAAAAGCCTCTCTCCTCAGTAGAAGAAAGCTTGTTTGTAATTTACAAAAAACACCTAAAGGAATCTCAGACTGTGTGAAACAAGATGAAGCTGAGATGGAACTAAATGACCTTGATTCTTAGCGGCACTTCTGGGGGAAACCAGGCACTGCCCTTTACCTACACAATACCATTCCTACAGCAGTGGTGGAATCAAAGAGATCTGTTTTCACTTTGACATTAGATAGATAGATAGATAGATAGATAGATAGATAGATAGATAGATAGATAGATAGATAGATAGATAGATAGATAGATAGATAGATAGATAGATAGATAGATAGATACTTTTTTATTTCTGCTAAATAGTGAACTGCACTAGAAGGTAATAAAAGAGTAACTAACCACCAATCAAGATGCTAATTGCTGATACCATCTCAAAGGAACAGGATGAGGTAACGGTCACTTGCATATATTGGTATTACTTACCCATACTGTAACCATTTGCTAGCCCAATATCCTGGACGGATTAAATGGATTCCTATTACTGGTAAACGTTGCAGTGCTGTAATTACTAAGCACAAATTGAAAGTATAATGTTGTATTTCAACTTGAGAACAACAAACGTTATTTCAGAGATACAGTACACTACTGAAGTGCCTTACTGAATCTCTCTGCTTGATCTTGAAAATACTTGGCATTTCTGTAAAGAAAAACAAACAGACGCATGTCCCATCTTCAACAAAGTAGTGCATTGTTTCTGTTCAAATATGCCGTGACTAAGCTGGCAAAAACGTTCCTGCCACTGATAAATCTACATTACTCACAAATTGTAGCAGAAATAAAAAGAAGATTCATAAGCTGTGGAATTTCATCCTGTGAGACAATAACCAGTGTGGCCATACAGGTAGCATTCCCTTATAGGGCCATATCAGTTGATATAGTTTCACATCCAACTGGCGATGGGGTATTACAGAACAATAACTTTATCTGAAATTGTGAATCTCAAAGAGAGATTTTCACAGGAGTAAACACACAGGATCTGCAGTGTAAGGTCTGGGTTTTATATATGGTTTATTTTCAAAGCCCTCAAAAGAAGTCCTTATCTTGAAAGAAGTTGTAACTGCTAGAAAGGTTTATTACAGATAAGGTGATTAGAAAGGATCCTGTTATCAGGAACCTGCCTGCACAGGCAGTTTACTCATCTCAAGTTAGGAACTGTTAAAGAGGAACATAAAAGCACCATTTATATTAAAAAGGAGCCAGAGGTTGGCCCAGATAGAATAAGGAACACAAGTACAAATAAACAGTACTGTCACTATTAATACACTTTTTGATCAACTCCTTTCAAAAATTAGGATGAGGGGGGCATTTAGGTTGAAGCCCGTTTTTCAGCAACTATGGGCAGTTCATTCATTCACAGTGTCACTTACTGTATATTGAATAACTGTATATTCATTCATCTTGCCTGAAGAAGGGCCCTAAGGTGTCTTGAAAGCTTGCATATTGCAATCTTTTTAGTTAGCCAATAAAATGTGTCATTTTGCTTGGCTTTTCTCTATATTCATGTCTTTGAGATGCTGGAGGATAACCTTATGTACTGTAGATATGTGGAGAATATGCAACTTCTGCACAAACAGCGAGCAAGCTGGGATATGACACAGGACATGCAAGTTATGAGGCAGCTGACATTGTACAATTTTTGTAAGAAACTTTCATTACAAGTTACTGTAACACCTTGACACTGGCTCACTCCATGGCTGGGACAGTCTGCAAAGTGAAGTTTGCACGTCCTCCCCATGTTCATATTGGTTTCCTGCCTGGGGTCAGAGATGTTCAGAAGTAAAGTTGTCACTCTAAATTGGCATAATATGTGCGACTGATATGCAAGTTTTAAATTGGTGCTTGGATTGTTCCTACGGTGGCGCAGTGGTAGCGCTGCTGCCTCGCAGTTAGGAGACCTGGGTTCGCTTCCCGGGTCCTCCCTGCGGGGAGTTTGCATGTTCTCCCCGTGTCTGTGTGGGTTTCCTCCGGGCGCTCCAGTTTCCTCCCACAATCCAAAGACATGCAGGTTAGGTAGATTGGTGATTCTAAATTTTCCCTAGTGTGTGATTTGTGTGTGGGTGTGTTTGTGTGCGTCCTGCGGTGGGTTGGCACCCTGCCCAGGATTGGTTCCTGCCTTGTGCCCTGTGTTGGCTGGGATTGGCTCCAGCAGACCCCTGTGACCCTGTATTCGGATTCAGCGGGTTAGAAAATGGATGGATGGATGGATTGTTCCTATCTCTTGGCAGATAGATTTTCCATATGCTGAATATAAAATCAAAAGGCAGAAGTCTTGAGTTATCAATATGAAATATAAAGAAGTCTCTTATTTTGTCCCCCTTTCCCATTTTTCTCTCTCTGCTATTGAGCTCCTAATTGTCTGTTGGGCCTCTCACCAGTCTACACAGTCCTTTACGTACCCATTTTACATGGTGATTTCGGGATTGTGGATGTTGTTGTTGTTAACTATCACAGTTACATTTTCTATGGTTTTTGTTTTTCTTATTGAAATCAAGTTTAAAAAATTTGAACAGAATAAAAAAAAAAAAAATGAAACCGCTTATATCCACATATCCACTACTAAACACACTCTGTATTAGTGTCGCTCAGGCCTGACAGCCAAACAGATGCTTTATACAAGTTAACCAAGGGAGTCAAAGAACTACAAAAACAAAAAGCAGGAAAAACACTTACCTAGAATTGATCAGTAAGAGGAAAAGAAAGGAATTATGCAAGCATGGCTCTGTAAGCATAAACTGAACAAATATGTACTCAGTATTTACACTAAACACAATTTCACAGCTGCATTATCTGTACATTATTCATGAAGGATTCAATTTTCCATGGTACCATAATTTACTGGCAAAATTCCAGACCTTTACTCAATCATGTTTTGAAGAAGCCAAAAGTTTTACCTTGAGACTTCAATTAAGGCTTTAAGTCTCCATTCAAAAATGTTATGTTTAAGTAGATTTAGGGTACAATTAGTCATCCACAACAACCAACTAACAACACAACATTAATTATATTTTTACATCACTGGAATTGCAATCTCTGGTCATTTAATTGTCTATAATCAATGCGCAACCATCCTTTTCTTTGGATTTAGAGGACTCAGTGGGTTCTATAATTCTGTCTGCCAATATCTTTTTAATCATCCTATCAGCTGCCACCTGGCGAGACAGCGGGAAACGGTGAGGATGCTGTTTGATAAGAGTAGCGTCACCTGAGCCAATTTCATGTTGTATTAGATGGGTCCATCCCACATCCTCTGAGGAACTGGCAGATACTAAAGCAGAAACTCTTGCAGCTTTTGGCTCTGAGATGGAGTTGGCCCCTCAAACTGGATGTCCTCCATGATTCTAGCATGCTATTCCAGGCAGGTAAAGCATTTGATGGTGGTTGCAAAGGAGAGAAGATTGCCCCTTAGGCCCCTTAGGACAAAATGGTGGCTCCAGGTGTTTCTTGTGCCCTAACAGTTTATGGATAAGACCAACTGAAAAATGATAGCACCCTAGCTAAGGTCCTGCAGCATTCAAGCCCATGGTAGTGCTGCTGCTTTGCAGTAAGGAGACTGTGGAAGATTGTGGGTTCGCTTCCCGGTTCCTCCCTGTGTGGATAGCGCTTTGAGTACTGAGAAAAGTGCTATATAAATGTAATGAATTATTATTATTATTATTATGGCATTACAACAAATATTTATTTCTTGCATACTGTAGCTCAAAATCACACAAGAAATACCTCGATGGGCTTTAAAAGGTCCTGTTTTATGACAGCCCCCACCCTGAACCTTGAGTCCCAAACAAGACAGGAAAAAAACTCCCAAAAGAAAACCTTGCAGAAAAAGAAATGGAATATTAGGACAGGCAATTCAGATAGAAACCCATTTCTAGGTAGGTTAGGTGTGCAATGGGTGTTAAAAATGAGGTAAATACAATACACAAAACAGAACACAAATAATGCTATTCACAAAGATAGATTAGACAATCTGTCATCGCCACCTCCAAAATACAATACAATTGTACAAATACTTTGTTTTTACACAGTGCTCCTCACCAAGTGTAGGCACAGAGCACCATAACAACTCGTGTTACCGAACATTTAGTTTTACTACTAGGTTGCAAATATTTGTACTTTGAAATTATTGGATGGAATTAAAATTTAACAAAACTGCATCCTCTTGGACTGACTTGTAAAATAAGTCCCCTGCATTTGCTTTGTGTGGTGCTCCAGTTATCAATACAGCAACCATTCCCAATCTACTAAGGATCTGGTTGTGAATCACTCACTTTAAATATAGAGCCATGGAAAGAAAAGATTTGTTTGCTGTCCCATTGTCCCTTAATCATATGTTTCAGACTACATAAAATTTAATTCTTGAAGGACATGCATACAAACCTTTAGAAATATGTAAATATCTAGGCAACCTTTGATCAACCACATTCCCAATAATGGTAAATTCAATTTAAAAACTTTGTCAAAGGGAACTATCACTATCTATGCTTGAATATATTTTAACTAATTATGAATATATCAGTAGTATTTACAGACTTAATTGACTAATTTCAAGTGTGCACCACTAGATGATCTTAAGGAATAATAGGGGAGAGACATCAAAATTAATATTTCAGACAAGCAATTCTCATTCATAACATACACTTTTCTTCAGTTAGTGCAAAAAATGGAGTAAATCAATTTTCCAATCTTCAGCGCGTCACGACTGGTGATCTAAAATACTGTATATTCCCACCCATGTAAAAATGATTGATGGATATCATGTTCTCCAAAGCATCCAGCCTGTGTTTTTCTCATGTGAGGTCTGAGATAGGAGGGAAAATGGCAGGAGGGAGGATGGTGCTTTGTCTGACAGTGGAATGAAGGAGCAGTATTTGTCAGAGGATGGAAGATGGATGATGTTTTCAAAGAGGTAGGAATAATGATGGAGTTTTGCTAAAGGGTGGATGGAAATCTTGCTGGAGGATGAATGTTATTTTGAAAGAGGTGGAAGGAAGGATAGAATTTTGAATCAGGAAAAAATTGAAATTTTGTTGGAGGGAGAGGAATGTTCTAAAATGGACAGCATACTGGAGGCATACTAAAACGCTGTGATCAACATGATCAAGGGTGTCAGTCAGGTTAAGTAAAATAAGGATACTTTACGACCCTAAACCTGATGCCATGAGATGATGTTTGACATCTCTAATCAAGTAATTAATTGGCAGCTAAATAAGATTGTATTACAAGACAACAGCCTTCTCAAGAACTTCAGAAGCAAAAGGAAGGTTGGAGAGAGGGTGATAAATAAACCACACTGAAGGGTTGTCTACATTTGTGTTGGTACCCTGTGCAGGGATTGTTCCTGCCCTGTGTCTGATGCTTGCCAGAATTGGCTCCAGCTTCTTTGCAACCATGCACTGGAAGAGTGGATTTAGTGATTGGATGGATGAATGAAGGATCATGTTTCTTCTTTTTCAAAATTGGTTTTATGGAGGCAAGTTTAAAGAAAGCAGAACTTTGTGAGATGCCAAGACATATTGATCAAAACACTTTTTTAACAAAGAAGAAAGAATAAGTTCCATCCACTATATAATATGTGCAAGATCCTTGTTAGATACCTCAGAGAATCAGTTTAAAAAGGAGGCATGGGAAATAATAGGTTCAATAGAGAACAAGAGAGGAACAGGATTGATATGAGTAACAACAACAGGGTTTAGCTGTTCCCTAATATTTGCTATTTTATTTTGAGAATGCTTGAGAAATTGTTCACAAATATCATCTGATGGGACCTAAGAATTTGAGTAAATTGGCTTAATTGAGTCATCAATTTCAGAAAACAACATCTTGGAGTTTTTATTAAAAACATTACAGAGCAAAGAATAATACTTCTACCTGGCCTCCTTAAGTGCTCTAGGGTATGATTCCTGATTGTCCTTGAAAGCGTGATGATTCACAGCTAAACCTGATTTTCTTCACCTACGCTCAGGCCTACAGCCCCGCCCTTTTTGACGTCTAAAATGATCACTGTTCCGTGGTGAAGGATGGCAGAATGACAGAGTATGTACCTTTTAGGGCCAAACCTGTTAAGGTTGCTCAGTAGCGTGTACTTATGCAGGTCTACATATTGTTTTAGTGATAAAACAGGAAGATGTTTTGAGAGATAACAGGATGAAGCAGACAAAGAGTTCAACATCAATAGTTTTTTTTATTACATAAACGTGTAGTGCCCTACCTGGGGGGACACTTAGAATACATAAAATATTCAAAACATCCATGGTCTAAAATTACCAAAAATAGCCTATGGCCTGAAATACCAAAATCTATTATTTTTTTATATTAAGCAATAGTATCACAAGTTATTGCAAGACATAAAGTAAGACCATGCTTATGAGAAGGACTATTCACATGAAGAGTCAAGGAGCTTCACAAACTCAGATGACAGTGAACAACTAGGTGCGTCAAGATAAAAGCAATTAGACGGACGGACGGACGGACGGACGGACGGACGGACGGACGGACGGACGGACGGACGGACAGACAGACAGACAGACAGACAGACAGACAGACAGACAGACAGACAGACAGACAGACAGATAGATAGATAGATAGATAGATAGATAGATAGATAGATAGATAGATAGATAGATAGATAGATAGATAGATATTTATTTGTCCCCAGAGTGAAATGAAGCTCTTTAAATAAATAAATATATAAATGGATAAATAAATATACACACTAGAGTTTGAACACACACACCAGAATGACTAAAAACAAAGGAAATTTAAATAGGAAGCAAAGTTCTAACTTGGCTGTCACAATTGCAGTGAGGCATTAGGCAGACGTATTCCTGTTGGTAAAAAGGAGCTCTAATAGCATTTCCTGAAACACTAAATAATTTGTTGGCTGAAAGTACTCAGTGTTAGTGTGTCAGAGAGTGGATGTGCGGCTTCACTTTATTGCGGATTTTATATGTAAGCATATCTAAATATATAATGCAGATTTTTCGCATCACGAGTTCTGCAGACAATGTGTCTTTTTACTTCCTGGACATGCTTCCTCAGTTGGTTTGCCCAGTTGATTTCATACAAGGGACGCTATTGGCGGATGGCTGAGAAGCTAACCAATCAGAGCACGCAGTTAAGTTCCTGTGTGCCGAATGGCTCAGTGACGAAGCTCTGAATTCGATTCCGTGGCGTTAACCAGAAAGTCTTGTCTCGCTCATTCAGTATCAATGTGTTTTGCTGTGTAAAGAGTTAACTTTTGCGCTCTTTTGTGTTTATCTTTGTGCATAGTCAAGCCCTTCATAATGGTTCCAAAACGATCTGCTCCTGCTACTGCTTCAGGGGCCGTGCCCAAGCGCCAATGGAAGATGTTAACGATTTCCGAAAAGGTAAACGTTTTGGATATGTTGAAGGAAGGGAAAAGCTACACCGCTGTAGGACACAATTACAGCATTAATGAGGCTACGATTCTTTTTATTTAAAAAGTAGGAAAGGAATATAAAATCTAGGGCCACAGTGTCCTTTTAACCAGGGTGCAAAACGAGTTGTAAGTGGATGTAATAAGGCAATAGTCTAGATGGAATCTGCTTTAGGGATTTGGATTGACGAAGAACAATCCTTTAGAAGAGCTGTAATGCTCTCCTTTGTTGTGCAGTAAAATTAAACTCATTGTTATCGGACAAGTCATCGTGTCATTGTTGGTGAGTAACCATAATAAATTTTCTACTTACAGTACTTAGTACATGTACGTGCATTTAGTGTCACAGTACACACATTTACTGTATATTATTTTTTTTGCATTGTACGTATTTATTGCTGGTGGCCTGTCTATCGTAATCGCTGTAACATATGTGAAATCGGAGACACTCGATATCTTTAAAATAATATTTAGGTTTTACTGTATATAAACAGTGTGTTTACATACATAATTTCAATGAATCTTACCTAATATCTAAGAGAATACAAAGGGTTTATGCTGTATAACTGTGCGGGGAATATTTATAAACAGTGTGGGAGAGTTTATAAGGGCTTAAAATATATAAAAATAACCATACAAACATATGGTTTCTACTTCGCGGATTTTCACCTATCGCGGGGGGGTCTGGAACGCAACCCCCACGATTGAGGAGGGATTACTGTAATTCTTTCCTTTGCCACTATCTCCAGGAGTGTGTCCAAGAGTGCATCCCATAAATGAGCCTTTCATTTTAATTACCATAGTTTGTTCATGTGGTGGACTTCTCTTGAAGTAATGATACCAGCCTAGCACACCACAGCTTAGAAAACTGCACTGGACATCATAGAGTTGTAGAAGATGTGAAGTATGTTACTTCCAACATTAAAGGAACAGAATCTCCCGAGGATGAACAGCCTGTGCTAACCTTTCTTGTGTAGTTCCTCTGTGTTCTGAGACCAGTTCAATCTGTCACAAATGCAGACCCCCAAGTACTCGTCAGGAGTGGGGCACTTACACATCCACTCTTTAAATATTGCCCAAACATAGAGGCTTTTTTGAGTGGTGAAAGTCAATAGCCAGTTCTTTGCTTTTGCTGATATTAAGGTGCACAGAATTCTCTTTGTACAAGATACAAAGTTCTCCACCTGAATCGTACTCTCTCTCAACCCCTTTATCAATACACACCATAGGTACAGAATGAGTCATTTGGGAATTTCTGCAAGTGATATGACCTGCTATTATATTGGATGTGAGGAGAAGAGTGAAGAGAAAAGGAGACAGGACTGTTCATTGAGGTGCTCCAGGGTTGCTCACATTTGTATCAGAAACACATAGTCTTTGAGTCTCACAAACTGTAGTCTGCCAGAAAGATTTATTACCCATGACACCATAGGCTCATCTACCTGCAGATCTCTGAGCTTACCCCTTAACAGGTATGGCTGGATGGTACTGAAAGAACTAAAGCATTAAAATAACTATGTGAAAATAGTTAAGTCAGTCAATTCAGGAGGCAGGAATCTCCACAAATTTAAAAATGTTATATTTAAGGGCACAGTAAATGAGTATACTAACAGAGGCTGGAAATAATGTCTTTTTTAAGCCATACATTCAAACAAAAGAGAATATGAAAAAATCAAAATAACTACTGCACACACGTGCGATTAGGAGGTAATCAACAGGTCCAGAGGTGAGTGAATGGCTACAAGATGGGGGGTGGTATGATGGTGCTAATGCCTCTCTTTCTAACCCTGCAGAACTAAAGAAGAAAAATAATCATTTCATACCCACAACAACCCACATTTCAGAAAACAGTTTATCATACACTTCCAGTCCCACCATGAGGACGTCACTTCCGGCTCCCACTGATGATGTCACTTCCGGTTCCCGCCGATGACATCATTTCTGCGTTCATCATTTCCTGTAGCCATCTTGCCTTTGTATAAAAGCCGACTAAACTAAACATCATTTCTCGATTGTCTGATAAAAATTGATTATCATCTTGACCAATCTGAGAAAAACATCATACGGAGCAAATCCCCAAACCTTAACAATTGTTTCTTGCCACTCATTCTATCACACTACATTCAAGTTTTCTCTGCAAAATACAGCATGGTCCTCACCTCAGCCACCCCAAGCAATCATTTTGATGCAAGCTCAAAGCATTTGTAACCCACTAGGGCAACAACTTGATTCATAAGAAAAGAGTCATCACTGTGGTGCCAGGCTTCACACAATGTCATATTCCATATGGGAAAACCTTTGTTGGTGATTAATTTGGTATTAAACAGTATAAATTCACAAATTCAATACCACAGTTAATGATGCCTAATTTTTCAAGATTGGGTCCATATGTTTTTTAAGACTGCGCTTGCTGTGACTGAATACAAGGGATGTTCGATAAATGCAAATTCCACTTCCAGATGCTCCGTACATATAATTCCATTTGAGAATGCCAAATTCATTATTTATTTTATCATAAGTAAAAAAAAACTCAGAAATTGATGAAAAGTAGTAAGTGTGTTAGGAAAAAGGATGGATGGATGGATGGATGTCTATAATGTCTGTTCAGTTCTTGTCCCGATTACGTGCTATGCGTGAGCTCAATATTCTCTCTCACTAAAGCACGCATGTGTATTATCAGTTTAGTGGCAGCAGGCCGTATCTTCTGTATATCGAAAGAATACAAGCAATTGTGTTACTCTATTCGGTATTATTGTCTAGTTGTCTAGAGAACAGAGAGATTGGTTCACAGACAGATTAGGGCTGAAGCTCACAACAATGGTTTGCTTTTCACTTTTTTCCTTCTTAAAATGACATTGATAAAATATTTTGGAATATGTATGTAATCTCAAAACACAAATTTTAGCTTGTAAAATGGACGTATTCAGTTAGTTTTAAGGTTTTTCATCCATTTGGCACATCAGTACTCATTAGCTCCATTATAAAATGCAAGAACAATAGCAGGCTAGTAACTTTTCAAATTTATAAACCATGCCTTACTTTAGAACCCAAATCTGATGTGGGAAACTAATATATACAGTACCATTTGTGGACACCAGGGTGCGTACAGCTCCCCTAAACCCCAGATACAACAGAGACAGAGCCCAAGTCCAGCACACAACACATGTTTATTACACATAAGTGTTTTTTCTCGCTCATCACAGCAGCACAATATAGTGCACAAGCAGAGTAACTACCCAGTCCTTTCTTCTTCATTTCTTCCTCTTCTCTCTCATCGCCTCCACTCCTCCTCCAGCAAGCTTTGTCCACCACCTCCCGTCTCTGGCTCCCTGAATGGAGTGAGGTGGCTCCTTTTATAGAGCACACAAAAGTGCTCCAGGTGTTCCACAATCTTCTTCTGACAGCACTTCAAGGTGTGGCAGCAGGCCTACAGAGGAGTGCTCAGTGATTCACCATGCGCCCCCTGGCAGTGACCACGGGCCCAAGCAGGGTTCAGCTACCATGCTCCAAACCCGTGGCACCGTAGCAAGTCACAAAGGCTGCCCTCTATTCTTCCAGGGGAGGTATTGCCCTGTGTAAGCTCCTTACCCTGGTCCTTCTGTTATGAAGGCGTCCTGGCCGGGTAGGAGTCCTGGCTGTCTGTTACATGTGATTGGGAAGGAATACATTTTCACTTGAAAAATACCAAACTGATCCTTTAAGTATAACAAACACGGCTTAGGAGATCACTGGTAAATGCTCCAAAAGCTGAGAAGCAGTGTACTTTAGAGATACGTTTCTTTGAAAGGCATATACTGTAGCAGACATATTTATTAACACTGTAGGTCTACTGGATCTTCTACATTTTTTTTTACAGATCTGTGCTGTCCATTTCCTATTTTTGACTCTTCCAAAGTTCTGTATTTTGGAAGTTTTCAACTAATGGACTAATGAATATGAGGTATGGATGTTATGGATGCTTTTATACTGAACTTGCAGGTGAAACGAGATGTCCCACGCCATTTCAGCTGATTTACACAAAACTGACTGCCAATTACCGCTTATGGGTCAGTGACTATAAAAAGCATTCACCCCCTTGAATGTCGTTATGCAATATTGAATTATAGTGCATGGAATTTTGACAATGATCAATTGAAGAAACTCTCTAATTTGAATGTGAAAACAAATCTCAAAGTGATGTAAATTAATTGCAAATGTAAAACACACAATAATTGATCACAAAAGGATCCCCATCTTTCATGTCAGTCTTTAGTAGATGCACCTTTGGCAGCCATGACAGCCTTGAGTGTGTGAGCTCAGGTTTCCATCAGTTCTGCACGTCTGACCATTGCAGTTTTCCCCCCATTCCTCTTTGCCAAACTGCTCAAGCTCTGTCAGATTGCATAGGTATTGTGAGTGAAAAGGCTTTTTCAAGTAGAGCCACAAATTCTCAATTGTGTATTGACATCTCGACTCTGATGTGGCCACTCAAGGACATTACCAGTGTTAGTTTTAAGCTATTCCCTTCTGCTTGGGGTCGCTCGCTGTCTTGCTGGAAAACTAATCTTCTCCAAGACTTACCGAATCTCCAATCTCAGTCACTGTAGCTTTTAACTCTTTCAGAGTTACCATAGGTCTCTTGGTGGTTTCCATCACTAGTTGTTTTCTTGCAGGATCATTTAGTTGCTGTGGACAGCATGCTCTAGGCAGATTTACACTTTTTAATGATTAATTTAACTGGAATCTAAAGGACATTCAGTGACTTATATATTTTCTGATCTCCATCCCCTAACTGTCTTCATTGTGTATGTTAGTCCACCATACCGACTCGCCCCAAGTTGAGACCCATAGATTACAGACAGGTGACCTTCATTTAACTAATTATGTGACTTCTAAAACCATTTGAGGTTAGGAGCACGCACTGATACAGTGCATTGCCGCACCCACCACACGACAAACCAACTCAGGATCCAGATTAGGAGCTGAGTGCAGCCATGCAATGGGCGACACCTCAGCACCACACTAGTTCAGATGGAGTGGAACAGTGTGAGGTTATTTTATGGTGGCTGGAGTGCTAATTCTGCCACCAACCCCCAAGTTTTTCCCTGGAAGATGGAGGGCCTGCATGCAGGGACAGTTGCAGATTAACGTCATATCCAGAACGGAGCAATTGCAGGTTAAGGGCCCAACACAGCAAAGACCCTTTAGGCATTTTACGTGATACGAACCGGCAACCTTCTGATTGCCAGAGCAGATCCTTAGCCTCAGAGCCACCACTCCGCCTATAAAACCAATTGCCTGCACTAGTTGTGATTAAGGTGTGTCATATTGAATACTTAATCAACCAATTGTTTAGTGTGTTTTAATTTCAATTAATTTAGACCACTTTGCAGAGAACCATTTTCACTTTCATACTGAAGAGTCTTTCTGTTGATCACTGGCAAAAATGGCAAACTAAATCCACAATGATTCACTGTTGTTTAACAAGAAAATATGAAACTACCAAGGTGGTGAATACATTATATAGGCACAGTATTATCTTGTTAATATTAACAGTGCTTCCATAAAATTGACATTAAGAATGCCATTATGATCAGTGGTATGTTGACTATATTACAGGGTGGCTGTATGAGGGTACTGAAAGTTTCAGCATCAAAGGATGGGAGACTGGTTTATTGTTCATTTACTGAAAGATGACTGTTTTCATATTTTTGTGGCATCTAGCCAGCAATCACGGACATCCACAGTCCTTGCCAAGACATCACACTCTTAACTAAGAAACAGTTACGATGGCCTTTTATATTTAATTACAAGTAAAATATTGTCCCGTAATTTATGTCAGCTAATTGTGCATTGTCTTTAACCATGGGAGAATTTGGATCTTGCCTTGCACTTGAAGCTGGAATAAGCTTTGGCTTCTGCCAATCCTGACGGGTAAGTGAATATTGGAAAAGAATGAATATGTCAAGTTTGTTGCAGTTTATCCCTATATGTAGATTGGATATTTCTAACAGTTATCTGTTTAGTCAATTAATCCACAACTAATCCAGAAATTGCTGTTTGATTAAATAAATTATGATTTTGATTGTACAGAGGAGAAACTATGAGATGTTTACCCTGCCACAATATATATCTGACAGAAGCTGGGGAGCTCATGTACCACTGTAAAGCAAAACTATGAAAATATTTATTTTTTGCTTGTGCTATTCAGGCTCACTCCCGAATGGCTGCAACTGTCTCAGTCTTGAGGCCTCACATCTCCTTAACAGTATACACAAAGCAGTTGTCTACAATACTCATCCCATTGAATCACACAGGACAAACATCATTACTAATGAACTGTCCTCACAGAACACACACTTCCTTTTCATCTTGTAAAGCATTTAAATGTGTATGTGATACAGCACAGAACATTAGACACTAGCAACAGTCAAAGAAAAAAAAAAAACAGCCATGCAAAGCAGCCTCATACGATATGATGCCAAGCACTGCCTCGGTTGACTGGCCAACAAAGGTTTGATTAATGACCTTCAGAAGAGTTATGAAACATACCTGGTCATGCTGCCTTCTTCCCTTCATAAGAGCAATGATGACAGACATTTCTCCTTACCGATAAAGAAACAAACGGAAACAATACAAAATAAAAACTCTTTACTTTTGAATGTGAATTACTGAATTGTAGTTTTCCCCATTAAAATACAGCGGTCAACAGAATATTTCACTGCCAGTAACTCTGTTACCATTTATTGCAATGCATCCATACTGCACTGAAATGCACTTCTCTCTATGCAGTATGTGGTGCCTAGTGGGAGAAAATATACATATACAGTATATACAGGTACATTAAAAAGTATCTCTTCATTGATGCACATGAATTTTTTCCCACAAAAAATATAAACAGATGCATAGAAACATTTCTTATTTCTTTTATTTTATTTTTACAAACTTCATTCCAGATGTTTGCTAGCTTCTCACATACTTGATGGATCAAATCGGCTGAATCAATACAGAACATAACTGCTTATCACACATTGATGGCAGAGGATCTCCTTATGGGCTCTGCCGAAGTATGTAATAACATGCCAGGACAAGAGGGGGCGCTAACATTGTCTTCTACTTCTGTCTCTGCAGAACTGACAAATGGCTCGATGAGGGCACCTGACCCCACCTTCCATTCTCCACCCCCTCCATAAGAGCGCTGGATTCCTTGAAGGGGGCATCATTTTAGATGGATGGACCACTAGACAGAGCTCCCATGTAAACTGACCTACAAAGTTCTTTTTCTATTTTTGACCCAAAACCCTGGGCATTGCACACCAAGTTGGGAGTTATTTCTGTTTATTTAATTTGATATTAAGCAGTTGACACCCAAACAAGCTATGATTTTTTTTTTAATGAGTAGTCAGCTTTTACGATTTTTTTTTTTTTAAGGCAGAGTGGTGGCTCTGAGGCTAGAGTTCTGCACGGGCAATCGGAAGGTTGCCGGTTTGAATCCCATAGATGCCAAAAGGGATTCTGCTCTGTTGGGCCCTTGAGCAAGGCCCTTAACTTGCAATTGCTGAGCGCTTTGAGTAGTGAGAAAAGCGCTATATAAATGTAAAGAATTATTAAGATAAATTTCTTTTGCTCATAGGTAATGTAAGGAAGACAAAATAAGGCACCTCAATAAACATATCATGGGCCTAATAATTTGCTTCTTTTGCAAGTATACCAAATTACAGTGATTTTATTATTATTTATAAAGGTTTTAGTAAATAAATTCCCAAATTACATTTTGCTTGTTAAACTGAAATGAGCACATTTGCTGACCAAATCTATTATAAAGATTCCTGATTATCTGCAGCAATATTTTCCATAAATTAACAGTATTGCAAAAAGGTGCTATAAAACTGCCTTACATAAAAACATTTGAAAGTTTAGTGTCACTGGAGAAGGGCTAACAGTCTGGGGCTGTTTTTCTAGTATCTTGGTTCCAGTAAAGGGTAATGTTAATGCTATTGCATTTTAGACAATTGCATGCTTCCAACTTTGTGGCAAACGTTTAAAGAAAGTTCTTTGCCATTCTAGTATGACTGTGCCTCTTTGAAATGTGAAAAAAGCTTTAAGGATTAAATTGCACACTGTAGACACCAGAGGGTGCCCCAGCTCTCTAAACTCAACATAGACAGATACTGGGCACAAGTTTAAAATACAAAGAGCCATTTATTACGTGGGAACCTCTTTGAACCAGCATTTCCCACCACCACAGCCTCAAGTACAATGACAATACCGCACACAATGACTCCGCTCTTCTTCCTATCTCTCTTGGTTACTGCCTCCTCTGCTCCTCCCAGCAAGCTTCATCCACCTTCCACCCGACTATGGTTCTTCTCTGTGAAGCAGTCATCTTTTTTGTTGGCCACCCTGGAAGTGTTCCTGCTGTTCCACCCACATGGTCTGGACTATATCTATCTATCTAATAATAATAATAATAATTCTTTGCATTTAAATAGCACTTTTCTCACTACTCAAAGTGCTCAGCAATTGCAAGTTAAGGGCCTTGCTCAAGGGTCCAACAGAGCAGAGTCCCTTTTGGCATTTACGGGATTCGAACCGGATGATTTTTGGGACAAAGACACATTTTTCTTTGATTTACCCCTCTGCTCTACAGCTTAAAATTACAAATAAAATAATTCAGACATGATTAAAGTGCACATAATGGTTGGGACATTGTAACGGTTGGTATATTAAAGCAGCCATATTTAGTACTTTGTCTCAAATCCCTTCCATGCAAAGACTGCTGGAAGTCTGCGATTTATAAACATCACTAGGTGCCGAGAGTCTTCTCTGGTGATGCTCGGCCAAGTGTCTAATGCAGCCATCTTCTGCTCCTGCTAATATTGTGGGCTTGTCCTGTTAAATATTTTCTTAAGCATGGTTTAATTTATTTTCCGATTAACTGTAATATCAAAAATAGGATATTAAGAAAATGGCTTTTTGTAAAGTTAGGTCACTTTACTATAACACTTCACCCAAACTACCATAAATGCATAGGAAAATCCATTAAAGTCAATGTAGGGTCAAAACTGACCCCAAAAACATGGCAAGGAAAACATTGTAAAGAGCTAAACATATTATAGGATGTTTAACTTTTCTGTACTTTTTGTTAATATGAGGTTATATGGGAAAAATTACAAGGTTTCATCCTGAATTGATGACATTTAAGGTGTTTTTACAGATATTTAACACAAAAACTGGACATATTTGAGCTGAACACGTTATGAGAGCTACAAAGTATTCTAATTGTTTAGCTCACCAGGGGCCTCATGTATAATGCCGTGCGTAGAACTCGCACTATAACATGGCGTAAGCACAAAAGCCGAAATGTGCTTACGCACAGAAAAATCCAGATGCAGGAATCTGTGCGTACTCCAACTTCCACGTTCTTCCGCTACATAAATCCCGATCAGCGTGAAAACTAACGCTCGTGCACGAGCTTTATGTAACGCCCCTACTCCTCCCAGAATTACGCCTCTTTGAATATGCAAATCAATATAAATCGCCCTTAAACTCAGCCTTCTGTGAAAAGACAATGGAAAAAGCATGGAGGAAAATATAAGAATTTCAGCGAATACCAAGTGGAGGCAAAGGAAAAACATACTATTTGTTCAAATAAACCGTAGTATAATCAACAAAAGGAAGTTGATCGAGTGACATAGCGTGTTGGAGAAACTTGAAAGCTCATGTTCACAAAATCGCACAGTGCCTGAAATAAAAAAGAAGTCACATATCAAAGTCGCCGTGAAAAGGCGAGTTGTAGCCCACTGTCTGAGCGTCATATGAAAGCTTATTAGGGTACAGAGAAAAAAAGGCACACAGTGTGGAAAAGCACGAACTGTCAACTTCAATCTCGACATTTCCACTTTAATCACGTAGTTTATTTTGTCATTAAAGTAGAACATTATAAACTTCATCTTAAAATCGTTTAATTAACCAGTTTCTCAAATCACATCGTAATTAAAGTAGCACGTTAAATGCTTTGATTTTCTATGTGCTCTATGTGTGTGAATCACTACTTGCTTCTTAAACCGGCTCTCTTCCTCCAACTGGACACAGAATCCATGACATTCGTGATATTACAGTTCTCTGAATAACTCAAACACTGAGATGTATACGTGATATCATTTTTATGATGATAGGAGTTAAAGCACGTTATTAAACATGTTTCACTTCGATGAAATTATTTATTGCAGCAGTACTCAGGGGCGGCTCTAGGCTTGTGGTGGCACTGGGCAGAGGAAGAATTGGTGGCTCCTTCGCCCGCCAATGTGAGTAAAGTATCTTATACACGGTGGATGGCCTCGTCCGTTGCAGACACTGCTTAGCCGCCTCGTGCTCATGACACAAGCATTTAACTTTTGCCGAAATTTGTCGCTGCGTTTTTAGCTGTGTTGTTATTTTCTCTTTCTGTTTTATATTCAATATATATTGGCGTAGCCGTCACTGCAGTCAGTGCTTTTCTTTCCCAAGTAACCGATCGCCACACAATCAGCTCTGTAATAGAAGTTAAGCCATCTGTAAGCTTAGCGCCGATTCTTCAAAACGTTTAAGGAACAGTGAAATATCTTCGTAGTACATGTTTAATTATTCTATCCTTAACGACATTCCCAGTAAGGAATATAGATTATTTAAATGAAGTTAAAGTTTTATCTGTATAATTTAATAAACATATTTTGCTGCATTTCACCTTAAAAATGATATCGCCATCATATGTAAATACGCGCTTTATAAAGTGGCTCAGGTTGTGCGATATTATAACTGTAGTGCAAGTTTACAGTGAGGTGATTGTACTTATAAGTACAAACCGTTCTACAAGGTGCAATTGATTGAGTGCATTTAAAGTTCTTGGGATGAAACTGTTTCTGAACCACGAGGTCTGTACAGGAAAGGCTTTAAAACGTTTTGCAGTGGCTGAGACAGCGTGTCCTCGAAGCTGTATACCGATAATTCTCTTTCTGATCAGTTGCTGCTGTGATTCACACTCAGATACAGTGATATAAATACTCCGAGTGGTGCAGTGAGAGTAATATGGAAAAAGATGATCCGCTGTGGCAACTCCTAACGGGAGGAGCTGAAAGAAGAAGAAGAAGAAGAAGAAGCGAGAGTAACAACGCTAAAGCAGTTATGGTATTTGGAATACTATGGCTGTTCCCTGGACCATTATATTGTTACAAGTTAATTACATTCAGATGCGTTACACTAATAAACAATATGCGGTTAGTTTCAGTGTATTTATAAAGGTGCGTCAGGAAAACAAAGAGTAACCACACAGGAACACTAGCACTGCTTTGACTCTGGGTGCCACCAGTCTGCAAAACCGAGCGGAGAACTTGCATACGACAAGGCATGAGGTACCGTGGAAAAGTGCGTGGATTTACGCCAAGTGTAGGTTTTATACATCGCGATTTGAACGTGGAAAAGTTCTTACGCAACATTTCTGTGCGTACGCACCATTTATACATGAGGCCCCAGGGCTTTAAAAATTTTACTCTAAGAACAAGTGATAATGACAATGTGGCATACAAACCCTCAAAGTATAGAGCAATACTGAATATATGAGGACTCAAGGATCAACAAATATGAGTGGTCAAACAAAATACCATCAAATAAAGTCAACCTATAAAGGGGAATTGTCAGATTAAACAGAAAGTTCAGTGAAAGAGGCGATTCCTGAAGAGCGTTAATTGTAACCTTTTTAAAACATATAACATATTCACCTCTTGTTCCAAATGAAAATGTCACGCTGTTAATGTGATTAAAAACATCTTCTCAGCTCTATACTTTAATCTCATATACATTTTACTTTTACTTATTTTTGCAAATGTAAACATTTTAAAATGCATCCAATACTAAGCATGTTAACTTGAAATATTTAATGGGAATTAGTAATAGTAAGATCATCTTTAAAGTCATGTGACACAAATACACTGCATTGGCATTGCTAACATCCCCAATATATACATTTTGACAGAAATGTGTTATAGATGTTACCTCAAAACTATCTTACATAAAGTTAATTTTTTAAAATTTTAACTAAAATTAAAACATACTATTCATATGCACATTTCTATTCATACACATACAATGTGTATTCAAAACAGCATTTTAGGTTAGCAAAAAAAAAACTGATACCCAGTGATTTTTTTTTTTACTTAGAAGAAACTAAACACGAATTTACCATTTTGTTTAACAATTTTGTTAGCTCAGACTTAATTCAAGTTTAGTTGTGAATTCATGGGCAGATCTTTTCAAGACTCCAGTCTAAAATTATGATAAAGTCTTCCACTGTAAGTGCTTGTAGCATACAATAAAAGTTGACCTAGACCAGCGGTTCTCAGACTTCTTTAGAATTTCTTGCGTGGCGGTCCCTTTAAAAATTGTTTGATGGCTCGCGGACCCTTTTATTAAAAATTAAAAAATCAATATTATTTCAAGAAAATTGGGGACGCCAAATACTTTGCACAAGGGTGCCACATAACCACTGCGCGGCAATGCATAGGTACAGGCTGCTGTGAATAAAACATTTTTTGACAATTATTTATTCAGAAAATATTACGTACATCTAAGTTATTAAATTTAAGTTAAAATTTTAATGGGATGGATACATCTGCTTTGCCTTTCAGTTCTTCTATGTTTGGCTTTCTTTTGGCCAGTGCAACTCTCATATCATTTATCATATCATAGTTACTTCTCCTCGGATGGTAAAGGTTAATAGTTATAAAAATATAAATACAGGGTGGACCATTTATATGGATACACCTTAATAAAATGGGAATGGTTGGTGATATTAACTTCCTGTTTGTGGCACATTAGTATATGTGAGGGGGAAACTTTTCAAGATGGGTGGTGACCATGGTGGCCATTTAGAAGTCGGCCATTTTGGATCCAACTTTTGTTTTTTCAATAGGAAGAGGGTCATGTGACACATCACACTTATTGGGAATTTCACAAGAAAAACAATGGTGTGCTTGGTTTTAACGTAACTTTATTCTATCATGAGTTATTTACAAGTTTCTGACCACTTATAAAATGTGTTCAATGTGCTGCCCATTGTGTTGGATTGTCTTCTCCCACTCTTCACACACTGATAGCAACACAAGAGGAGAAATGCTAGCACAGGCTTCCAGTATCCATAGTTTCAGGTGCTGCACATCTCGTATCTTCACAGCATAGACAATTGCCTTCAGATGACCCCAAAGATAAAAGTCTAAGGGGGTCAGATTGGGAGACCTTGGGGGCCATTCAACTGGCCCACGACGACCAATCCACTTTCCAGGAAACTGTTCATCTAGGAATGCTCGGACCTGACACCCATAATGTGGTGGTGCACCATCTTGCTGGAAAAACTCAGGGAACGTGCCAGCTTCAGTGCATAAAGAGGGAAACACATCATCATGTAGCAATTTCGCATATCCAGTGGCCTTGAGGTTTCCATTGATGAAGAATGGCCCCACTATCTTTGTACCCCATATACCACACCATACTATCAATTTTTTTGTTCCAACAGTCTTGGAGGGATCTATTCAATGTGGGTTAGTGTCAGACCAATAGCGGTGGTTTTGTTTGTTAACTTCACCATTCACATAAAAGTTTGCCTCATCACTGAACAAAATCTTCTGCGTAAACTGAGGGTCCTGTTCCAATTTTGTTTTGCCCATTCTGCAAATTTAGTGCGCTGATCTGGGTCATCCTCGTTGAGATGCTGCAGTAGCTGGAGTTTGTAAGGGTGCCATTTGTGAGTAGCTAATATCCGCAGAAGGGATGTTCGACTAATGCCACTCTCCAGTGACATGCGGCGAGTGCTACGCTGTGGGCTCTTGCTGAATGAAGCTAGGACAGCCACTGATCTTTCTTCATTAGTGACACTTTTCATGCGCTCACATTTTGGCAAATCCAACACTGAACCAGTTTCATGAAACTTAGCAAGCAGTTTGCTAACTGTAGCATTGGAGATGGGTGGTCTCGTAGGGTGTCTTGCATTGAAATCTGCTGCAATGACCCGGTTACTGCGTTCACCAGACATCAACACAATTTCTATCCGCTCCTCACGTGTTAACCTCTGCGACATGTCAATGGCTGTAAACAAAGAGAAACTTGTAAATAACTCATGAAAGAATAAAGTTACGTTAAAACCAAGCACACCATTGTTTTTCTTGTGAAATTCCCAATAAGTCTGATGTGTCACATGACCCTCTTCCTATTGAAAAAACAAAAGTTGGATCCAAAATGGTTGAACATGAACATTAGCCAATGTGAGAGAGGCCTTCAGTTGCTTAGAAGTTGCACTGGGGTCCTTTGTGACCTTGCCAAATATTACACGCCTTGCTCTTGGAGTGATCTTTGTTGGTAGACCACTCCTGGGGAGGGTAACAATGGGCTTGAATTTCCTCCATTTGTACACAATCTGACTGTGGATTGGTGGAGTCCAAACTCTTTAGAGATGCTTTTGTAACCTTTTCCAGCCTGATGAGCATCAACAACTCTTTTTCTGAGGTCCTCAGAAATCTCCTTTGTTCGTGCCATGATACACTTCCACAAACATGTGTTGTGAAGAGCAGACTTTGATAGATCCATGTTCTTTAAATAACACAGGGTGCCCACTCACACCTTATTGTCATCCCATTGATTGAAAACACCTGACTCTAATTTCACCTTCAAACTAACTGCTAATCCTAGAGGTTCACATACTTTTGCCACTCACAAATATGTAATATTCGATCATTTTTCTCAATAAATAAATTACCAAGTTTAATATTTTTGTCTCATTTGTTTAACTGGTTTCTCTTTATCTACTTTTAGGACTCTGATGATGTTTTAGGTCATACTTATGCAGAAATATAGACCCCAGTTTGAGAATCGCTGACCTAGACAATGAAAATACCAAATAGAATTAATATTACTTGCTAATTAATTTATCCTAGGGCTGTGCATACTTACAATGCATCCAAAAGTGCATGCATATACTCCTGCAAATACAAAGAGGACAAAAAAAAAAAAAAACAGAAAAGACTCAAAAACAGAATTGCTAAATATAATTTATTAGAATCAACTGACACGTTTGTATAAAGCCTTTTGCATTTGACAATGACAAGGCTAATTACTATTCGCCTCTTTTTTGCATGAGTTCAGTTTCCCATTTAATGCTTTTTATGCATAAAACTGCATTACTAAAAGTTCATATGAGAGCTGATCCAGTATAGACCAGGAATAGAACAACGTGGTGAAGGCCATTTAACACAAGAGAATCTACATGTTAATGCACACATTTAAAGAATGGACACTTAGAGAAACACTGTTACTGTGAGTTTTTTTACATAAAATAGTGGTCTTGTATTTGTAAACAACAGTTTAAGTTACACTTCCAAAAGTAAATTATGAGCAATTCAATTAAAAAAAAGTAATAAAAATTCAATAAAAGTTGGTTCAATTTCAAATTATGAAAAATGATTTCATATACTATGTGTGTTTATTCCAGATTCTGATCTGTTATTCTTTACATGCAGATTACCAAGGGCATTTCAGAATTGATATTTATACTTTAACAAAGTTTTTTGCTGACAGAGTCATAAAAATGTATAGCCATGACAAGCACATGTCCACTAACTAAAAACAGTAAAATTCAGAAAATGACATGCAGTGTTTTATATCTTTGAGAAAACAAAAAGAGAAAAGAAGAGAGAACTCAAAATGTGCACATTCCCTGCTGCAGAAAAATAATTAACATTTCTCACAGTTCTCACAGAGCTATGCATACTGGTATGACTGTAATGTCTCTACTTAACACCACCGCCTGAAATGCTGGCTTTACGAAGAAACAAATTTAATTTTTGTTCTGATGTCTGTACTGGTTTAATGAGAATAAGCAAACAAATTCATTACTGGACAAAAAGTTACTATTATATCAAGCTCTCATGTAAACTATTCTTATGTCAAGCAGAAACAAACATTTCAACAGCTATTGTTTATGAAAATAGATTTGATACATTCATTGTCAGAGAAATACAATAAGCTATTTAAATAAAAATAAAACACCTTTGAACAACAGGCAAACCTATGTAAGTGCAATCTACCTTCGAATAAAAAAATAGAAGAAAAATTCTACCGAAAACATGGTTGAATCATATTTTTAAATACTACAGATGACTTTGGAATTTTTTTTTATTTAAAGGTAGCTTAGTGACCTACTGGTGCTACTTTGTCTAATTGAGCATTTGTAATTTTTTTCAACAGCTCAATAAGAGCTTCTTATATTAATAAAAAAAAAAAAAGTAGTTGACATCCTCAAGACTGAATCAGGCCACAGTCATTATTAACAAAATCTAATTTGTTCTTCGGCACTTTAAAGCAGAAATTGAATTGGGGGCAAAGGGGTGATGTTTCTGTATAAAATGTAAGTGACCTAAAGGTAAGACAAATTCCCCTGCCCTCTTTACAGATGTTCACTTTAATCCATAATAAAGAAAACTGGAAAGATGTTGTGAGGTAAACGCATAAGATTGTCATTATTAATGGCTGTTAATTACAATAAAAATATTTATATTTTTAAATTTATATTTATAAGAAAATACATTGCCTTCTCAATGTCTGATATTTGTTACTATGGCAATGTATTGAAATATAAAAGATACATTTCTGAAACAATAAAAAAAAATCTCTACATCTACTAACATAATTATTCTTGTGCGGACTTATACCTAACTACTGATACTATAAATAAAAAATAAAAATAAAAAAATTATGTAATGTGTGTAGTTTTAAACAGAATAAAGACTTGTAAACTTGTATCATGTACTTCCCTCTCAGAAAGCTTACTAGCTGTTAGGTATATAGTGCTGTGAAAGTTTTTGTAGTAGATACATGTTTTATACCTGAGCACATCTTTCTAGTTGTATATATTTCCTCATTCTTCACATCCATTACAAAAGCAATTATAAAAAACCAAAATGAAAATTTGGCATTAATTATATGGGGAAAACACTAGTGAGTAGCAAAATAATATTAGCAGTACATCTCCATGTAAACATCCCAAATGTTCTTAAAGGCATTTAACTTTTGGCATTACTTTCCACAGCAGTACATACAGTACACAGTTTTAAGTCATTTTCTGAAAGTTAAAGGCAGTCAGTATCATTCACAGTAGTGTTAACACCACAGGTCTCCTACTTTTACATTATACACCACAAAGTGCATAAAAATTACCATCATTTTCACAAGACAACCTTGTTTCTTGTGTGAAAAGAATGCATAGACATGTAAGAAAGAATCGGAAATAAAGCTTCACAGTAGCTCCCACTGGAATCTTGAATAAAAAATGTGTCTAAGGAGTGCTGTTAATAGTTTCAAGTGTTTCTCAAAGGTGCTCAAATAGAAGTGCCACTCTTTTCAATTTTACGTTTAGTAAGGAAGTATTTGAAGAACTCATAGACCGACCAAGAGATGGCAGTAGATGGCATCTGGTATATGACACGAGCCTGCATACCTTTGAAGAATGCTGGGACACCACCTATTTGATAAACTGTCCTAAAGGCATTAGCCATGCCAGAGAGGTGCCCGCTAATGTTGATGGAGGTTAGAGCCACATTCTCCTGTGTGTTAAGTAATGTTTTGCAAACATCCAAAGGTGTGGTTACTGCTGCTGCAACAGCTCCTGCTACTGCCCCCGAGATTATATGAGTGTGAGGCTGGTACTGCCGACGAGGATTGAGCTGCTCTTGCATGAATTCATAAGTAATGAAATGCATGGCTTGGAATGGAATATTCATTGTCAGCTGGGTGGTGTAACTGCGGTAGAAGGCAGCCACTCCTTCTGTCCTCCGCACTGTCTGAATGCAGTCCCATGCACCTTTGTATGGAGAGTTGTACATCTGCATCCTCTGCTTTACCACTGGATAAAAGAAAGACATATAATATATAAATTAAATTTAAAAACAAAACTGAACAATCACATACACCTTTATACACAGAACTGTAGGCTGCAGGCATTACTACTGGACAAAGCTTACACAAACAAACATATAAAATATGAATAAAACAAAAATAAACTATGTGAAACAAGCATGCAATTACACTTTAAAGTTTTATATCACAATGAATAAAGACCAGGCCATTTACATTGGAGGAGTTAAACTCAAATCCTGGAGGGCCACAGTGGATGCAGATTTTCATTCCAAATACTTTCTCCTTTAATGACTAATTATTAATGCCAATAGAGCATACTATTTTACCTTCATTTTAATTGCTTCATTTTTTATTTAACTAGCAGCCTAACAATGAGATTCAAACAGTTCTAGCAAATGACCAAGCTAACTGTGATGCACTGGCGTCTTTCAAACAACATCTGCCTCTGTAAAATATTTGAAAAGAAAAAACTGATGGTCTCAGAAATATTGATCTGCTAAAGTCAAGGAAAAAGATAATCAGTTTTTTAAATGATTGGAGTGGCAGAATGAGATCATTAACAAGAAATTGAATTTAATCAGTTTCATTAATAGTTAAATAGAGGTTTGATTAGGAGTGAAAATGGTAGTCCTCCAGGATTGCTTGAGATTCTTTAGTTAGCTGGCCATTTGGCTTGTTTTACATCTCTTTTATTGTTTGACTGCCTTTTAAGGGAAAAAAGCAAGAAAGTCAAATAATTAAAACAAAAGAAGTATGTTCAATTAGCAGCACTAAATATACACTGCTGCTTTACATATTTGCTTGTTTTTTCCAGGGCTGCATGAAATCTAAACAGACATGACAAAAATGAACTATGCGAGCATACTGGGCAGATATGGAACCAGGTTTACATCAAATAATGGTGCTAGATTGCAAAAATCAGTATAACAAAGTAACAAAGCACTAGGCTACTATTAATGCTTATATTAGTGTTCTAATCACCTTTGCCAGGAATTTTTTTTAACTATATAATTATGCATTATGGTCCTAATGTAGTGGGTTGCAAACATAACTTTTTTTTTTACCTAGGGATATGAATTTTAAGCATTAAACCATTTTAATATAGGTAATAGGAAAAATACTTTAAATGTCATATGGCCCTTATGAAACACACACACCCACAAAAATATAACTTCTTTTACCACTCCTATGTGGGGTGGATGTGCTTGATTAGCTATTCTCCAAACAGCTTAGTCCTGCATTTCCTCGCCAGTAAAGAACCTTTCCTTCAGATCTTTTTACTCTATCCATTCACCTCCGCTTTGGCCTCACTTGTTTTCTCTATCCCTGTACTTCCATTACCATCAGTCTTTTGCCCATACATTCTTTGTCTCTCCTCTTTACATGCTCATACTACTTCAACCTACTTTCCTGTATTTTCTTAGATATTGCATTATTTATTAATTACAAAGCAAAAGAGTAAACTAAAAAGTGAGCTTTAATTTTTAAGCCTGGTTGACTAGCAATAGCAAAAAAAAAAGCATAGCTCGGTAAAATATGTATATTGTCTGGACTGTAACTGGCAAAACAGGCAGTGAAAAGTGTTCTTGGCTCCACTTTCTTTTTGATTAAGTCAGTTTGTGCACACCATTCTACTTTGTTTGTACATCCTGCTGTAGATATTTAGGTGGCATATTCAATTTTACTTGAGTGTCCTCTTGGTGTGAATATGGTATATGGCAGCTGTGAGTGTTTAAAGTGACACACATTTTTTTCTGCACATATTAAGCATCAATATTATTGTTCTCAAATTAACATTAGGCTAAATGTGGCTTCTGTTACAGAATGACCTACTTTACCTGTCTTTTGTGGTATGTCATGCTAAGCATGACTTCAAGTTTTTCTATGATTTTTCAGTTTTTTTTTGTTGGAGAATCAGATCAGCTCTTTACTTTGCTTTTTTCCCCTAAAATCTTATTATGCATTTCTTGCTGGTATTGGCTCCATACTGAAACTGTGTATCCTAACAGATAAGAGTGTGTCTAATTTAGACACAGTCAGATCAGAACCTGACAGTTTGCAGTAAGCCTCGACTACTTTATACCAAAGCAGAAGTTAACAACACGGATTTGAAGTAATTTTATTATACTAACCACATGCTCTCAATATAAAATGGAAGGAAACATTTTACTATTATATTTTGATAAATACTCTAAAGTCTTGTCAGGCAGGTCAAGTGTACCATTAATTCTAAACCTTAATTTGAAGGACTGAGAATGAACCCCTTCCATGTGTATTTACAGATTAGTTCAGCCGAGGTGAAATTTTGTTTACTTGTGTGTAATAAAATTCACTATATTGATAAAACAATATATTAGTCACAACTATCAGCTAGAGATTAGTGTATAAATCATCAAACCAGCATACCCCGGCAGAATTCAGCATGAGGTGAAATAGCTAAATTAAACTTCCATGCCTCTTTCAAACATTTATGCAACAGACAGCTCCCCTCAATCTCTGCACAGTATCACTAAATTTAAGTGGATGCTGCACCTTATTTTAGTAGAAATAAAGATGTTATTTGCAGATAGACATCTCTCAAAAGTTACTCTTGAAATTGCTATGAACCAAGTAAACAGTTTAAGAATAAGTATGAACAAAACAGAGCCAAAAAGAGAGACGTTTTACTAGCACATTGTTCAACATTCAGCAAATATTGCTTAACAGATACTGTACTTTCAGGAGAGTGCAAATTAGAGGCTAATAAATTGTTTATACACAGGACATGCAAATATAAAGCAGAAACAGCTACCCCAAATGAACCACAATTTTGTTAGTACAGTAAAAGATGTTGCACATATTCCAGAACATATCCAACATTAGAAAGAAAGAAAGAAAAAAAATAGTTACTGGATTTTCAAGCACTTCATAGTGATCCTTATAAATGTACAAGTAATGAGAAATAATGTCTCAAGCCAAGTAATGTGTAACAATTAACTTTTCAACACTGTCACGTTGCCTTGACTTTTTCATAAAATAACCATGCAAAGTGAGCCACAATAATCCTTTTATGGGATCCATGCCCTCCAAATTTGTGTAATAGGATGTGACATTAGGTGAAAGCTCTTGGCTAAAATGTGACTGAGGCAATTATTTAATGATGATGTAGTTCATTCCCTGGACACCTGTAATAACCTCTATTTACACATTATACTAAAAATGCCAGCTGTTGCCAGTCAGTGTTTTCTTCACCATGATTGTGCAAAGCCATGCTTGACCTGCTTCCCTTGTGACTAGCTTTAACTGACAGTAGAATGTTGTTTATTTGTACTGCAAGAAATGCAGATCGAATGTGTATTTCCCAAAAATACTTTCTGTGATTTAACTACATTTCAATTGCTAGATGCAAAATTTAATTCTTAAATTGGATATACTGCACAGTTAAGACTCTACAGTTCTCAAATTGTACTCTAGAATTCTTTTCTACCCCCTTCATCATCTTCCTCTGTGTTCAGGGCATCTAGATGCTTTTATATTGTCTTCCTTGTGAATTAACCACTATACTGATGATTTGCATTCACTGTAAAAAGAGAAATATTTCCATTCTTTATTTGTTTTCCTTGACTGGATTGCAGAAAGTCTCACTAGAATTTGGTACCAGGAGAGGTCGCAAAAACAATGTCAGACATATACACACAAAAAATGTTTTAGCAATACAGATAGCAATTAACATGATACTGCATCTCTTTGGACTGTGGAAGGATAAACACTTGTGGAAAGTTACATGACTTTCAGATTTTTTTAAGAATTAATAATCAAAATACAACTATATTGTGACTTGTAGAGTATATGAAATATCTTTTGTTTTACTTTATTCAACATAATAGTCCTACTAGCAGTTGCCCAGTTATATGTGGAGTAGTTACATCTTAACAATAAGTAGACTGGAGTGGCAGGACAACATATCTGAGAGAAGACACAAAAACACTATGTGCGCTTTCAATCTGTCTGAATAAATGTATCTTTGCTCAAGGTTTTACTTAGTACTTATGTAATTTTTGCATAATGAGGGATTTGTTTGTGCTGCTTTATTAACAGAATTCAGAAAGCAAGATTAGATTTACATGTAAGGTAGAACTTTTTGGCTAACTTCAGACTGGTTATACTGAAATATTTAAGAGCAGAAGGAAAGAAAGTGCCCTTAAAACAGGAAGACAAAACCTAAAGAGTCTTGACAACGGAAACATAAAAGAAAAACACCTTAAAGGAGAAAGCCAACAGTAGCTAGTCATAGATTACAACAGCAATCGTTATGACAGAAATCAACAAAAATGAGAAGCAGATACTGAACTTTAAATTCAGTTTATTCTTATTTACCTCAGATTTTCTACAGCAGCTGGACAGAAAGCACTTCGTAAAGGTTAAGGGAAAGTAAAATACCATAAGACAAGACAGCAGTGGGAGAAAGGAAAATAAATGTGTGCTAAGTTACCTTCAACAGGATTCATTACAGCGTCATGAAGCAAGGTGGCTATGCTTCCAGCAATTCCTAAAGAAAAAAGAAATTGAAAAACACATTCAAACACAGTTAGTGTTCATATTTAATGCAGCTTTTCAGCTCGAAACTCAATTTCAATTCATTTTGTAAGTCTAAGGAAGTCACCTAACCTGCTCCATTGTTAAAGATACAGTACAATTGTAAACATATACCATATCAAGAAATAAACTAAATTAATTCTGAGTCAAAATTCCATGCAAAATTCTGAGATGGGTCTGGCTGCAGAGTACCTCCACTGGACAGCCAAATTGACTGCAGGTTTTTGTCACTTGGTTTACTTGACTTAAGTTGGATAACCACCCAACCAGGTGTTATCACTGACAACATATATATATATATATATATATATATATATATATATATATATATATATATATATATATATATATATATATATAAAGTGACAAGCTCCTTAATGGAGTGGAGCTCTGGAGGTCCACAGCTAGAGTCTACTGAAAATTCCTGCAAAATAAACTTCAATAATAATTTCAATTCCAAATTTGTTTTATACATTCAAAATAGTTTCTAGCATAACGAGCAAACATACATTATAAGGCTGTTATGAAACACAAAGAAAGACAGCTTACACAATTGTTTTACAACAAGAAAAAGATAAAATAATTTACCACTAGAGGCTTCAAATTAGCCGTTTTAATTTTCACATTTATTCATTTTTCCACTAGCTCCCTCTGCTGATAAATGTATAATTAACATGCTTACATCAATCTTGCTTGAATTCCCATCTTAAGACAAAATTTCATTCTAAGAATGATGATTGGTGAGTATTAAAAAAGTACTAAAAGCAAATATCTCTGAAATATACACAGAAAATTTGCCACAAAATGTCAAATAAAAGTTATAAGCTTCAGTGATGAAATACTTTAAATTATTTATTCTCTTCACATGTACTCAGTGTATTTTGTTAATTTTTTTTTCTGATTTAGCCTGGTGTATTACTTTATAACATTTATTACTGTATCCCCATATACATATATACATGCACACACACACACACACACACACACACACTAACACACTATAGGGCAACATCATCACAAGTAGAATTAGTTACACTACTAGGTCTGGCAGAGAAATGTTTGCTGCATGTTGGAGACTGACTTGAAGAAAAACATCTGACTGTTGTGTGCATGAAATAAAAAAATGACTGAGAGAACGGGACTTCAATGCACACACAGGGAATGACAGAGATACCTCAAAAGGTGTGAATAAGAGAAAAGGCTTGACTGATATAAGTATTTCTAAGCAATAAATTATTACTGACTCTGTGCTAGATGTGAAATGTTCATAAGGAACATGTTCAAACACAATGATCACTTTTCTACTAGTGGCCTTAGATCATAAGAGACATGTTACAGATAAACATGTATAAACACAGGTGCAGAACTGTCAAATGATTGTCACTTGTGGGTGAGCTTACTCGGAGAGACGTGGTACCAACTGTTTAGATACTATATATCACATACATATATTTTATTTTGTAATATTCTTTGCTAATATAAAAATGCACAAAAGTTGATATAGGATTCAAACTTTAGAAATTTAGATGGAACAGAAAGAAACTTTGTGCTGCAATTCAACAAAATAAGTTTGTTACCTGGGCAGACGTACTTTGCCTTAGTATCAATTAATGATACTCAAACTGAGAATATTTTGACTGATGCATCTGAACTTTATATTAAATCAAGGGTTATAGTACAGTGGGTACGGAAACTATTCAGACCCCCATCAATTTTTCACTCTTTGTTATATTGCAGCCATTTGCTAAAATCATTTAAATTAATTTTTTTCCTCATTAATGTACACACAGCACCCCATATTGACAGACCAAAAAAAAGAATTTTTGAAATTGTTGCAGATTTATTAAAAAAGAAAAACTGAAATATCACATGGTCCTAAGTATTCAGACCCTTTGCTGTGACACTCATATATTTAACTCAGGTGCTTTCCATTTCTTCTGATAATCCTTGAGATCACCTTCATTTGAGTCCAGCTGTGTTTGATTATACTGATTGGACTTGATTAGGAAAGCCACACACCTGTCTATATAAGACCTTACAGCTCACAATGCATGTCAGAGAAAATGAGAATCATGAGGTCAAAGGAACTGCCTGAACAGCTCAGAGACAGAATTGTGGCAAGGCACAGATCTGGCCAAGGTTACAAAAAAATTTCTGCTGCACTTAAGCTTCCCAAGAGCACAGTGGACTCCATAATCCTTAAATGGAAGACGTTTGGGACGACCAGAACCCTTCCTAGAGCTGGCCATCCGGCCAAGCTGAGCTACCGGGGAAGAAGAGCCTTGGTGAGAGAGGTAAAGAAGAACCCAAAGATCACTTTGGCTGAGCTCCAGAGATGCAGTCAGGAGATGGGAGAAAGTTGTAGAAAGTCAACCATCACTGCAGCCCTCCACCAGTCAGGGCTTTATGGCAGAGTGGCCTGTCAGAAGCCTCTCCTCAGTGCAAGACACATGACAGCCCGCATGGAGTTTGCTAAAAGACACCTGAAGGACTCTGAGATGGTGAGAAATAAGATTCTCTGGTCTGATGAGACCAAGATAGAACTTTTTGGCCTTAATTCTAAGTGGTATGTGTGGAGACAACCAGGCACTGCTCATCACTTGTCCAATACAGTCCCCACAGTGAAGCATGGCGGTGGCAGCATCATGCTGTGGGGTGTTTTTCAGCTGCAGGGACAGGACGACTGGTTGCAATCAAGGGAAAGATGAATGCGGCCAAGTACAGGGATATCCTGGACAAAAACCTTCTCCAGAGTGCTAAGGACCTCAGACTGGGCCAAGGTTTACCTTCCAACAAGACAATGACCCTAAGCACACAGCTAAAATAACGAAGGAGTGGCTTCACAACAACTCTGTGACTGTTCTTGAATGGCCCAGCCAGAGCCCTGACTTAAACCCAATTGAGCATCTCTGGAGAGACCTAAAAATGGCTGTCCACCAATGTTTACCATCCAAACTGACAGAACTGGAGAGGATCTGCAAGGAGGAATGGCAGAGGATCCCCAAATCCAGGTGTGAAAAACTTGTTGCATCTTTCCCAAGAAGACTCATGGCTGTATTAGCTCAAAAGGGTGCTTCTACTAAATACTGAGCAAAGGGTCTGAATACTTAGGACCATGTGATATTTCAGTTTTTCTTTTTTAATAAATCTGCAACAATTTCAACATTTTTTTTTTGTCTGTCAATATGGGGTGCTGTGTGTACATTAATGAGGAAAAAATAATTTAAATGATTTTAGCAAATGGCTGCAATATAACAAAGAGTGAAAAATTGAAGGGGGTCTGAATACTTTCCGTACCCACTATATGTGGTAGTATAATCATCTGCAGTCGAGAAAAGTATCAGGAGTGCTGTGCTTTTGTAATTTTAATACTAATCATCAACTTTATTAACTGAAAAACATACATCAACTTTTATAAATGACAATACCTAAAGTAAAACATGATTTATGTAACAGAAGGAGAAAAAAACTGCATTAAACAAACTGTAAACTGTACTCAACATTAAAGTTATAAAATATAAAGAAAATATATTCTGCAAATAAAATACCCATTCAACTCCTATAATAACAATAATAATAATAATGTCACAACAACAGACAATGAACTGAAAAACATTTAGAATACTACTAATTGTTTCAAACTGAATAATTGCTTGAATATAGACATAATAAATATAAAGGTGAGCTGTGAACATCTTTCTGAAAGTTTTACACTTTTCAGTGCAGTTTTTTCACTTGCACATACCAGTCTGAAAGACTCTGTCACCTAACAAAGACTCAAGGCACCACCCTGTGGATTTACTATAAATTAACTTTAAATTCTTATCATTGACCTCTTGGTTTGTTCTGTTGCTGCTAGTGGAAAATGAGTAATTATAACAGTAAAGCATATACTTTTTACATAATAAAAGTAATTTTCTAAGTAAACAGCATAATTTACATATACAAAGTGATGTAAATATAAAAGGTATTCTTAACATACCCATTTAATGTAAAAAATGCAAATGCGAGATGACTCACTCTCTGAATGATCCAATCCCCATGCGTATACTATATATACACATGTAAATTCTCAAATTTACCAAATACCAGATTCATCACTAAACTTTTGTTTTCTGTGATTTTTATTTCAAAGCTTGGACATGTTAGAAATAAAAATCCTAAGAGGGAAAAAAGGAAATATGTTGTTTGTTATTTTGTACAGAAACCTTTTTCAGCAATTACAGGTTTAAGTCTTTTAGTAAGTATGTACCAGTAATGCATAGCATCCATGAATGATTTTTGGCCCATTCTTACATGGAAATTTACTCCATGTTGTTCAAAGTTAGTCAATTGCCATTTGTGCAATGCTATTCTCAAACCGCTTCCACTTCCTAATAATTGAACCAACAGTAAATACTGGAACACTTGATCACTTGGATATTGTTTTTTCCTATTTCGTATTTTATGCAACTGTATTATTTTATTTTTATCTTCATTGGAATGCTCTTTAGTCTTCATTTTCCCAGTTGTCTTTCACTCACAAACTGAATAATGATTACTTAGCAGTGTTGTTTTAAACCATTAAACAAGGCAGGTATTTTATTGATACACTGATGAAAGCTAATTCAAAGGATCCTCCTTAGACATATGTTTTTTTACATGTTTAAACAAAACAGGAATTGAATGTTTTATTCATACATGCAATTTCCTTTTGCATCTTAAGATATTTTCTAACATTAACCAATATCACATTAAAAAAAAATTTGTGCCCGAGAGCCTTCAAATAATAATATCACCGAGAACAAAAGTTCTGGAAAGGATTTGTTATAGAGTAAAATTATGGAATTGGTCAATGCTCATCAAAGGATTATTTTTTAATCATAAGAACACTCTTATAAACACTGGCTAGAATACATTTTTTCACTTGAATGAAATTAATTTTACTCTTGTAAACTATCACATTTTTCTGTAATTAACAATGAAATGTATCAGTCAATTTTGTAGAAAAGAGTAGGAAGGATAAGATACAAAACTATAAATATATATATAGATATATACCGTAGATCCCATTATATAAGCCGAGAATTTCGTCCTAGATTTTTGGCTTGGAGTTTGGGGGTCGGTTTATACAACGAGTATCGTTTCAGATTCAAGATTTCCAGCGCAATGCCGGTTTTGCCGATGAATACGGAAGTAAATAATGACAAAACCACACAGCCATCTTTCAGATGAAGAAGTAACTTTGCATGCCGGTACTTTAAATTAAATAAAGAATTTATTCAAAAAAGTGTTTTAGTTGTTGATTTTATTAATAAAATTTATAATAAATTATCGGGAAGTTTAAAATGAAATTTTTTGTTTTGATTTACGATCAACATCTTACGTTCTTAAACGGATGCGGTCACGTGTATCCGCTTGCGCGATTGTAAACAAACAACCGAGAGCATTAGTAGCGTCAGTCGGAGCCCAGATACATGTGTTTGTGGATGTAATTTCCGTCATTGCAGTGATTTACCTATATATATATAATTCATTAAGACCATGCAAGCAAGACACATAATTGCTAAGGAAGGAAGAGAAGGTAAAAGTAAGCGATCGCAATCGAAACGAAGATGGACACTGTGTGGAAATATCTCCTCCCTTACTGCAGCCCAAAGATGTCAAATTAAATGGTGAGTACAGTATGAAATTGTTTCTAGAATAGAATGCCTTTTATTGTCACTATACGCATCTACAATGAGATTAAAAGCAGTTCCTTCAGTGCAGAAAAAAAGTTCTGTATAGGGCTTGTATGGTTGTTTTTTAGCTTTAGCATAACGCCAGATCTGCGGCCCCGCTTCTGCTTTCTTTCCCTCCTCCGTCTGTGTTGTCTCTTAGACCCGACAACAATCCACGGAGAGCCCGCTGGTCTCGCTATGTTGTCTGGGATGTTGTGCGTGTGATGAAAAACACTCGAAACAGATGTGTGGCTCTGGACACCGATGTCTATAAGGTTCTGAATGGTGTAGTGGATGTTCGCCAAACCGATCGTGCACAAACACGGACAAAAAAAAAAGTACAAAAACAACTAAAAAAGTGCACTGAAAAGGAGAGCCCTGAGCCGCTGCGACCATGCGTGCCGCCATGCTCCTAGCTTAATCGAAGTAGGCTTGACACTTTTTATAACTTTTTGGTTAGTACATTAGAAAAATGAGTGGTGTTTTGGTAAATTATGCACATTATATTGTATATCAAAAATGCCGGCAGTCTCAAATTCTCACCGATAAACATTATAAATATACCCAAAGAGACACTTTTAAGGAAATTTAGAAAATTTTGCTTGGAGAAGGGGGTCGGCTTAAATACCGGTCATCGGCAAATACATGTAATTTAGTAGGTAGAGAAGGGGTTCGGCTAATATACCGGGTCGGCCTGTATTCCGGGATCTACGGTATATATATATATATATATATATATATATATATATATATATATATATATAAATATATATATATATATATATATAAAAAACTTTCTAAATTACATTTTTATAATGGTGTAACAGAATTAAGTGAATCAAATACCATTTGCAATATGACTGTTGCTACCAGGATGAATGATGTTGCTAAGTTTCCACTTGAGCTTTTCGTAGCCAGCAAAGTATAATGCATGTGCTGGGCCTGCACCTGCCATGGTGATGCCAATCCCACGCATTGGTCTCATGATTCCTTCTGTGCGAATGATCCGACTAAGACCTTGGTACACACTCTGGTATCTTGCTTTAGGATCTGGTTGTAGACTCTGCATTCTGGTCTGAGAAGACAGAATAAAAGAGGTATGTTAATAAAAAAAAGTAAGAAAGCAAAAACACAGTCTTGCTGCCTGTCCCAAGTCAAGGTAAAGAAAGGGAGTTGAACATGGGGTTAGCAACTCTATCCCGTACAAATGTTCAACCTGCTACAGAAACAGTTTTAAAGGAAAATCAGGCCACAACAAGCAAACTAATGAAAAATGGAAACCAAAGCAAAAATGGAACTTCATAATGCCAAACACATGGATCAAAATCAGGTATCAGAATGTCTCCATTTTTCCCTGTCAAGAAGATTAGCACAAACAGTAAAAGAAATGAACAGGTATAACTTGAGCTTTGTTGGGTTAAAATAATCCAAATGGACTTGAAATGGAAAACATAAGCTTAACTCAGAAATCACCATCATATAATAGTCAAAATAACAAGACAGTGTATACCAAGAAAGAACAGCAATTAGTTACTTCAACTATCAGTGCTCCAAATAGAAAACCAGAAAATAAAAATAATTAATTTTGGCTCAAATGTTGAAAGTCAGCGTGGATAAGTGTGCCAGCCAAATAAATAAATAATTAAAATAAAATAGTACGTTTACCAAGGTGGTATATTATGGACCAATAAAAAGTGCAGAAGATCGGAAAATAGACACCTTCTATAAAAATCCACAAACCATTTTGAAAGACATGCCTAAATATATTCTCCTTCTAATTGAGGATTTTAATTTTTAAGTGGACAACAGCAATAAAGACACAGAAAGAACTTTAGGAAAACATGGAGTGGACACTATGACAGATAATAGTCAACCTTACTATATTAAAAGGAAGTTAGACAAAACCAGGACCTTCCCATCAAAAATGAAGATTGGACTCTTATAACCCAAGAACTAGAAAAGTTAAATAACTGGAAAAAATAAATAAATCCTTAATAGGCATAGCCCCAAAATACCAGCTGAAACTCAGAAAGCTTATGTAGACTTGGATGTTATCCTTGGCAATATCACAGTTGCAGAAGTAAAGACGGCTATTGGTAAAATAAAGAATGGAAAACCACCAGGGGATGATGCTGTTAAAGGAGAAATGTTGAAAGCGGATGATCAGGGAAAACCATGCATTATAGGCCAAATTCTCAAAATTAATCCAAAGAAAAGAATTCAGCATTCAGCCCCCACCCAAAATTAAAAAAAGAGTAATAAGAATATAAAGCCACAACCAAGATAGTTATTTAATTCTGATAAAACATCAACTAGACTAAGAATGTTATGTACAGGCCTGGAATACTTATTTTTATATTAGTGGGTTCTTTCAAATTTCTGAAAAAGTTTTGAACAAATCCTCTTAAAGGGAATTAGATTTTTTTCAATTTGAAATAATATGGTACAACACGGGCGGCACGGTGGCGCAGTGGTAGCGCTGCTGCCTCGCAGTTAGGAGACCCGAGTTTGCTTCCCGGGTCCGCCCTGCGTGGAGTTTGCATGTTCTCCCCGTGTCTGTGTGGGTTTCCTCCGGGCACTCCGGTTTCCTCCCACAATCCAAAGACATGCGGGTTAGGTGGATTGGCGATTCTAAATTGGCCCTAGTGTGTGCTTGGTGTGTGTTTGTGTGTGTCCTGCGGTGGGTTGGCACCCTGCCCAGGATTGGTTCCTGCCTTGTGCCCTGTGTTGGCTGGGATTGGCTCCAGCAGACCCCCGTGACCCTGTATTTGGATTCAGCGGGTTAGAAAATGGATGGATGGATGGTACAACACTTTCTCACTGATCTAAAATTAATTTCTAATAATTACTTTAATTACATCTGGTAGAATTTCAAATACCATTGTTAATTTGTTAGGTGTGATTTTAAATCCAAGACTGACAGGAAAGCAAATATCAACCAAAATGGTTTATGTCTTGGATATTCCCAAAATATATGTCCTACTGATGAAGGTGTTTGATGATATCACTCATTAGTTGGATCTTGCCCTGGGTGCAACCTAGATAATTTTAAACCAAACATTTGTGATCAATGAAAATGTTTTGTTGAACTATGCGCAATTATGTTGTGCTTGGCGTATATTGACATAGAATGTGCTTCTCCAAGTCCAAATGCTTTAAGTGAAAAATGGGCTGGTTGAACTTTCATGCCATAATAGTGAGCACTGGCAGAGTTTGTAGTTACATTAACCATGACAACACAGTGTACATAAACTCACAAAACATTGTGCCTGTGTGGCAGTTTTATCTTAACATAATGCTATTCAGACTAGAAAGGATACAAATAAATAGAACTACATTTTTATGTATAAAATATTAAGAGTTGTGTCTGTCATGTGACCTATTACTTGTGAAATCACTGCGACTAGAAACTTGATTTTTGTCTTAATCAAAACCTTATGACATAACATGTGCCAGTGAAACAAAAAATATGGGTAATGGCAACCTTTGCAAAGTTATCAGGGTTCATGTCTTTCTTATGGCTAACTGTATAAGCAAACTAATTGAGATGGTGATATTGTTGAAAGAAAAAGAAGAACAGAAATGTCTGGTGGGCATGACGCAAAGCTGATTACATAATGGGAATCAGAAGAAGAATCACTGCTCCAGCGCCCAACCTGCTAATACTCGTGAACTATTGGAGCTGGAACCTTGAATCTGGAAAGGACTGGAGGTATTCATGTTTCTTAGTAAATATATTTTTGGAGTTCATGCATTGACTGAATCATAAATTATAAGAATGCAGATTCTTATGTGAATCAATTTTTCCCTTACAGGTCTAATATCAAGTACGTATCAGCAGATTCAAACAAAAACAGACAGTCAGAATTAAAATGCTGACACCATAGGCCTAACTCATTTGAGGGGTACCAAAACACTAAAGGAAACCTGTAAAAGTAGCTGCAGAAGCAAAAGCTCAAGCAGGGAATAATTTGTAGAAGCCAAGGAGAAAGACTATTGGACAGCCTCAAGATCCAACACAGAGCAAACTCGCTGAAGCCACTTTCTTCAATCTGACCGTCTCCCTCATCTCTCTGTCCGCCATTGGATCCTAGAGTTACCACCAAGAGATGCCCCAACTACCTTAGCACTAGAATTCCTGAAGCCTATGAAAAAACTTGCAATCCCGGCCCACCTTAAATCCCTTCACACCCCTCCATCATCGTCTTCTGTTTTATAAGTGTGGCGATCAGCACAAGCAACAAGCAACCTGCTGTCCCATCTCGGGCAAAAACTTCTCCCAGCTCAAGCCAAGGATCCTTACCTGCGTGTGAGATCTGGAGTTGTATAGGGTAAGTAATACAGTATATCTTTATTTGGAATACATGCATTTCATGTGTGTTCTGTGTTTACAAATTCTGGGTAAATGTGTGAAGACTTTAGTCCAAATAGCAAATAAACATGTTGCGCTTTTATTCAAGAATATAACCAAAGAAAAATGGTGCAGAGTTAAGAATTCCTGCCTTATAACCCAAAGGTCCCGGGTTCGAGACAGAGTAGTGAGCTGCTGCTATTATTATTTCTAAAATATAATAACAACATACATTTGATTTGACTCTGTAACACCCAGTATAAATTTTGGCTACTCAAAGGCTGCTTCTTTTTGGGCACACACACCGTCAGCATGGCGCTGTCAGATCTAAATATCAGCGTGGCGAATTGCTCGCATAATGAAGTGACTTTAGCTGCAGGTGGAAGTCCCATTTTACTTTATGGTGCCAAGCAGAGTGCAGCAGTCTAATAGCCAGCGAAAGCACTGTGAAGAAGCTGTCTGTTGTTACAGTCCTGCCTTTTGCTTCTGTAGCCACTTTTGCAGCTTTCCTTTAGTCTTCTGATAACCCTCCTCATTCATGTGAAAGCCTCCATTTCGTGTTGGTCTACCTCTGCTTAGCTAGCGATACCTGTTTGTTCAATAGACATTGTCATCTAGAGATTGTTAAGGAATAACATTTGACATTTTTGAGAGAGAGAGAGAGAGATCACAGCTACATATGTTTTAGAGTGTACATGCTTATTGCCAGAGAGATCACGGCCACGTGCTTTTCTCCTCACGCAGCGGAAGCTCTCCCGTCAGAGCTGAACATGATCAAATACAGTGCCAACGTTTGATGTTGGAGCATACCTACCTTCTGCTTGGCTAGAATTGCATTTTTTTTTTTTTTCATTGATTTTTAAAATTTGGCCTGTTTAACTACTATGTGGGTTGGAGCTGTGGGGGACAACTAGTAATGGTATAATTTTATCTGTGTATGAATGGTTTTCTGTTAGGTGTTACCTGTTCATTTTACACTGGCTATACATGCAGAGAATACGCTATTCAGTATATTTAATTTTCTGCAGCAAAAGTTTATGAGACTGTAATTCCTGAAATAGAGGCTGAACCTGCAGGAGGTGGTGCCAGAAAAGTGCCTACATATGACTGATACTTCTTGATAAATCACAGTGTTCTTCATGGATGGCTTGGTATCTAGCTAAACTCTGGCATCTCTGAAGCCAACATACAGGCATTGTGCCACATGGTATAGATCAATAACTTTTTTTCTGTATGCTTTGCAAGTGGCACATGAAGTTACTTTAGGAGCTGCATCACTGAAAACATGTGCAGGTAAGTAGATGCTCTACTGGGACTAAGCAGGGGCAGACAATCACTCAAAACAGGTGTAATGGGGCTATCTCTAACCCAACAGAGAGTAAAATCTGGATATTCATTACCAAAAATAAACATTTAACAAAAGCTGTAGGAAAGTACACTTCCATTGCTCACAAAGCTTTGTCAAGAAGAGTTCCATTAAACAACAGAAATTGATTGAGCAAACTTAATTTGCATAAGTTTTTTGTTTTTTTTAAATAAGGCCATTGAGGAACCAAATGTGGTTTGGGCATGTGTGGTTTGGTAAAGAGGAGAAGCATAATAAAAGGAATGTGCTTATTCAGCGGAAGAACTTTGGTTGCAATGGGAGATAACAGCCTAGCCTTTTGTATCTTGCCTTTCATGAGAACTACAGACCACAGAAAGGCACCCTGTAGCCAACAGAATTCCAAGGCCACAGTTACTTGGGTCTCCTCCCCTGTTAATTAAAAGGTGGAGGGTGAACGACTACACAGAAAGATAGTGCTCAAAAACTTAAGTGATGCAAATTAGAGATCATCTAAGTGTAAAAAGAAAGAAATGAGTAGATGTGCACCCTTAATGGGCTGAGCAAGAAATTTTGTACATGATTCTAGTGTAAGAAGCATAGTGGAGAGGTAAAAAGGTGTGCTTTTAAGGGAAAGAAAAGGCTACATTATGATACCACTGAAAGGCAGTGAACTACACTTCACTCAATACATCTAATCTTTAAAAATACATAAAATAAAATCTCATGATAAAAAAGCATTGCTATTAAAATTATGTGTCAGAAACAAGGCAAGGTTTGGGTATAGTCTACAAAGGAGGTGCTTGAGATCCAACGGTACTCTTGAAAAAATGCTTGCCTTATCCTTGTAATCCAGGCGTTAAAAGGAAGATGCATATATCTATTTACGAGTGTGCATGATTATAATTAAAGGCTTACATTTATCTTACAGACAATTAGCTATAATGTTTACTATGGATTAACTGTATGAATGCAGTAAGATAGCAATTAAAACACCTTGATACAATACTATTAAAGCAGGCAAATTTTCTGTATTAGCTAATCTTTAGCCAAATAATGTTTTGACATCTGGCATAAATATTTTGCAATGTACATATAAATGTTTAAAGTAAAAAAACACAAATATCAAGAATAAATTGATATTTTTAATATAAGAACTAAAAATGAAGAAAAATGAATGCAGGATATTTTGGCATACAGTACTGTATTGCATGAGGCCTACATTATTAAGATGTAAAGTTTCATGAAATGCAAACTGAAAAGCCTCAAATTAAAACACTGACAATAAATGTTGTGTTGGCAAACTAAACAAAGAACTAGCATCAGCCCAAAAAAAAAAAAAAAAAGCTTTTGCAGATTGAGTACGATGATGTGATAATATGAGGTTTTTCCACTTTCAGTGCAACCATACTCTTTGAATATACCTAACCTCAAAGCAAACTCAAGGTTCTGTCTGATTTGTCACTCTAAAGCAGGAGTTCTAACCCGGTTGCTTAATTAGAAAGCAATTCTTGCCAATAATTCATTTTCATGGCTTGATAGTGTAACTCTGCTATGTCAGGTAATTCTTATATCCTGGATTTTCTTTCCCTTTCTAAGGATATCATCCAAATGATTTGAAGGCTAAAATGAATGAGTAATTCTCAGTCCTTCACTTTTTCCTCTTCAATTTCCTTCCAAGTATTTAATTTAACCCAATAGTGCATGATTACACACAGGTGTAAATGGTAACAAGCTAAATGGAGAAATGCTGGTCTCTTTTGTCATGTGCACGTTATTGCTAATTAGGAGCAATTAAAAACCAAGAATATGTCTGTTTAAGACTAAAATAAGCAATATGGGTTCAAAATCTTAACGAGTGAGACAACTAAAGTGAAGCAGAAGTGTTACTTGAGCAATAAGTGCTACTTATTCAGCAACTGGGTTGGAGCAAAAAACCTGCAGCCACTGTGGCCCTCCAGGACTGTGATTGAGGACCCCTGCTCTACAGCAAGGCACAATATCATTGGTGTTATTTAATTATTTTATTTAACCTATTTTCGTTAAGAAACATAAATTATTTCAAAGATTATTTGCTATTAATCATTAAAAAAATGAATAGTAAATAATAAATAACATCCTCAGTTGTCTAAGTTAATAGCTGTATACGTATTATTTTTCCCTTAATCTAAAAAAAAAATAGTTTTTCTGTCCTGAACATCAAAAGAATGTGTACAACGTAAATACAAAGATTCTACCTTTAAAAAACTATTTTCATTCTTTATTTGTCAAATAGCAGAACAAAAATCTGTACCATTTCCTGATGTTTCTTAACAGCCGAGATTACATTACATTACATAACTTCAATTACTAGAAGATGAGTCAGATTCAAGAAATACAGCAGATCTAATTTCCTGCTTCGAGACAACACACCTTAAATTTAAAAAAAAAATACGTTTTTTGTTTTTTAAGTCTTAGTAATGGAATCCGTGAAGGCACAACTAAGAGCAACCACAAACTATAAAGAAGCATGGTCACCATTACATAAATATTAACATTTTTGTATGTATGTTTTCAAATCACAGAATGATACTGCCTCAAACTCACATAACAAAATAAGGAAAAACTCTGATTTTGAACAGGCTTCAATTTTCCTACCTGCCAGCTTCTTACCCATGTCAAAATGAATTAGTACAGCCAAAAGAATGCAATTGCATTCTATCATTTTACACAGTACAGTAATTCAAGAATATTTTTTCTTGTTGAGATAGAGCAGGGACTATGCTGTAAAGATTAAGAAGGAAATAAAAGAGATACATAATAATAAGGATATACTTATTTCAATGAAGATGTCATCATTACAAAAAATGATTAATGAAATGTTTACAAACAATACAACTTAAAACAGATATTCAGTACCAGCTGATGAAAATCAGTATGACAAAATACAGTGGACACTGTACATCTGTCATTCATAATGAGAATGTGAAAAATGATTTTTTAATGTATAAAATGTGGAATTTACTTTAATGATCCATTGGTGAAGGCAAATTGTGAGTCAATTATGCCCTTCTTAGGCAATTGTTTTTCATCTGCATAAATTAAGAGTTTCCTTAACAAAAGGATTGAATTGAAATTTTTAAATAGCTGCTAAACTGCATCTCAGAAATTAATAACTTTTGACTAATCCTATTGGGGGCAACAACCCCAAACATGAAGCCAAATGGCTTTATGGCAAGAATGGCTTAAAAACAACTCTGCCAATGTCTTAAGGTGGCCAAGTAAGAGCCCACATGTCAATCCAATTAAGAATTTGGGGCTGGACTTGAAAACAGATGTTCACTCACAGTCACTACGCATCTTGACAGAGCTTAACAGTTATGCAAAGGGAAGTCGGGGAAAAACAGCAGTGTCCAGATGTGCAAAGCTCGTGCAATGTTGTAAAATAATAAAACAAGAAATATCCATTGGAGATGAATACTTTATATAAGTACAGTAATTTCTGGCAAAATTTCAAATTGTTTACAAAGATAAAATATTAGTAGATTTTTCCTTTCTTTCTGGCTGAATAATTGTTCTCTGACATGTTATTTGGCATTATAGGTATATGTATTCACTGCTAAATGTGCAACACAGCGATTATAATATAAATGAGAAATATGATAACACTGTTGGGTTTATGTAAGCAATGTAAGAATTTTCTTTTGGTTTAAGGGAAAGGTGATTTTAAATGACATAATTGCTCAGCTTAACAAGATTGCTTTTATATCTCTTCCCTTGATTTTTAATCATCTGTACTCAATCTAAAATATCCATTTTTAAACCAAGGTTAAGATGTACTAAAATCTCACTGTTGAATGTCCAAATTAAATATGTAACAAAGCAAATATTTGCTGTATATCATCACAAGTCTACTGTATCCTCTGAAGCCATGCTCTTTCAGGCTTAGTTGTAGAAATTAAACAACTTGTTACAGAGCTTTTCAACCGCTTCTTCACTTTCAGATAGCACTGTCACATCTGAGGCTATATTGCTATATCCTTTGGTTCATAAAATAAACAATCAATTCAAAAATTACATTTAATTTTCAAATAATTAACTATGTTCACAGAAAAGTAAAACCATTTTAAGAAGTGAGGTGGTTAGAAAGAATCCATTGAATAGCTTGTCAGATAAATGGGTATGGGCAGAACAATAAATGTAAAAATAAGTTTTATAATGAGCCCATATGTGAGAAAGTGTGAACTTTACCTCTTAATGAATTTATCACTTCACCATTACACTGTAATTTTGAACAAAGACAGCATTATTACAACATAATCCAGCTGCACACGGTCTTTGGCTTATTAATAAGTTCTGCTCCTGACAATATTTGAAACTTGCACTGACAGAGTTTGTTAATGGAAGTATCGGGTAAAAGGAATGTTTAATTACTTATCTCACAAAAAATATTTAAAATGATTAATAAAATAACAATGACGCAATATTGCTGCACTGCAAAAATCACAAAACAAATCATTTCAATTAAAATGCACCATGGGTATATACACTATGACGACCTCAGTTTTTGATAATGATGCCTAACAGTGCTGGAAAAGGATTGATGATGGCACAAAAACTGTCTTTGCTGTGGGATTACTAAGAGTGTCACCTCCTCCTCCCAACAGCTACATTCTCTTATTCAGCATGACTGCGACACATACTTAGAACACTGATAATTACATCCAGCCAGTTGCTGATTAAGCTGATTTCAAGGGACTGAAAATATTGTGCTCACACGTAACTGCCAAATTGCTGTTATCTAAGACAAGCTTGTATTCAGAATCCTTATAGGAGTTAATGTCCTTAGCATTATACTTTTGATCCAAACTGATATTTTTTATTAAATCTCATTATTCTACTGTAAAATGTGCACAATCCAACGTCACAGTCTGGTCAACAGTAGCGTGATTCATTGCAGATTTTCTTCAGTACCAATCAGCTTTTGAACAGCACACTGTTCAGGTCTGAGTGACATGAGTGTCACTTTCAGATTCATCAGAATCACTTTCTGTTTCACTGTCTGCTTAAAATTAACTTTGTCATCAAAGGCTTCTCATTATCACTGCTTGTATCACTGTCAAGAGCATGCAACACCTGGACTTCTGAAAAACACTTCTTAACTTCTTACAAGGCTCCATCATGAGGCTAGAAGAAGACAGGTCTACACCGTTGCTCGGGTAACGCTCGGGCCTAGTGCTTATGTAAGACATGCATGTACCATTGCCTGAGTAACGTTCAGCAAGAACGCTGTTAGCAATTTTACAGCCCGAGTAATTCTCGGGGCTACGATTACCGGGACATGAGACGTGTCTATTCTGTTTTTGAGGGGACACTCGGAACCAACACTTTTAGCACTGTTTTTACAGCCCAAGAGATGCTCTAGACTAATGCTAAGGTTAACAAACAAATTCAGTATACAAAGATTTCAACCTAGACACATACATATACCGAAGGCCATGAAAGTCTAAAACAGACTCACTAGGCATTATATCAAGGATAATACTCTACTGTATCATTGTTACTTGACGGCATGAGATACTGGCACAATTTAGCTATTATTGTACCAACCAAACTGTCTAATGGATACAACACAACAGAGGTAAAAAGGTATTCTGAGCTGCTATTTAATAACCAAAGCCAAGGTGCTGTCTACACACTCATAAGTTCCAAACAAAGACTGGGTGTGACCGGAGACTACCCAACAGGCACCTTTGGCAACCATTCGGTGATTCAGAAAGAATCAGTAGGACATCACTCAGGTCGGTCTTGGGTAAGGCTGAAAAATTCTATCTATTTCCCAGAATCACAAGACCATTAATAAGAACATCATCATATATTACATATATCACATTCAAATTATTTTAGGTTACCTTTCCAAAATGAAATTTGCACCAAGTCAATTAGAATCAATTCACCCAATGCTGTTGGAATAGGCTCCACCTCAAAAAACCCTTCTAAATCAAGTTTCATAGTGGAAGGATGGAAGTATAGGTGAATTTCTACATTATATTTGCTACACTGGGTGCACTTTCTGCAGCTAAATGTAATGCATTTTACAGGACCCGCTACCCTAAGTATGATATGTGAACTAGGTAGAAGTAATTACTCAAATCAACAAACAAATCTGATTTCTATCTCATATTCAAAACAATGCTTCTACAGTATTCTATAGCCATGAAACTATCAAATTATTTAAATTAGTAAAAAGTTTCAAAAGCAAAATGTATGGACACTTTAATAATTAAACCACAGCAAGAGTTTAGGAGATATGTCTCAGCATGACTACACATTATTGGCTCTTCCTTCAGGCTAGAAAGCAAAAGCAGACGATTTGAAATTGCATATAGTAATAAATAAGATCACATTCATTTAAAAACAGTGTATCTAAGGAAAAAAGAAAAACCTCTCTGTGCTTATTAATAGTATTGCTGAGTGATTTGTAACCATAGAAGTATACGTTTTCCAGAATTAAATAATAAACTTAAAAAAATTAATTAAAGCAGGAATGGTCTGGACCACCTCAGCTGCCTAAAATTGTAGTTATATATAGTGCAGTCTCCAACTCAAACACATTACTTATCTGACTCTTAATATTATGGAAGTGTAAAATACACACTATTTAGTATAAATATTAGTACTAATATAAGCACAATGTAGTAAAAATATTATACATATATTTTAGAAATATTTTATAGGTTTTTACTGAGCAAAACAGATGTATAGACACCTAATTACAGTTTTCATAAATCTTAATAATACTAACGAAGTTGATCCAGCAGCAATAGTTAAGGTAAAAGGTGAATTATGTACTCAAGGACACCATGGAAATTAAAGGGAGGTGTAGTGTCAAGAAAGACGTAAATGAACTGGCAGCCCAGGAAACCAGTACAACTGATGTGCAATGGAGGACTGCCTGCAGAGTAAGATGTTCCTCCAGTATGTGGTGTGGCAGCAAGCCTCTGGTGCTGCTCCTGTCTGAAATTATAGTTGGAGCATATAGCCCTGCAGGGACCCAAGTGCCACTGGAGAAAGTTCTTGGGATACAGCTTCTTTGCTATCATCTGTGTGATCAACCCAGAAGTGTTTCCACAGTATATTGGTGATTTATAAGAAATCCTGTTTAAAGGAAGCTTGTCTTCCTCATCCAAGAGAGTAAAGGGCTGTGAGGAGAGTGAGAAAAAGCTCATTTAGAGAAGAGACAGAAAGAAAGCAAGCAAGAAAGAAAGAAACAGTAGTGGATTGCATTTAATGGAATTGAAGTGTACTGTGATAAAGATACGTTTTAATAAATAAATAAAAGGTTTACTGGAACCTGTGACAGTTGTGTGGCATGTTTGGGAGTCTAAAAAAGTTGTCTGGAAAAAATTTACCAAGTCAAATAGTAGGAGCAAAAACCTTGATATCATACACAAAATATGGAAGGGATACTGGGGCAAATTAGCTTTTAGCAAACCAGAAGAGATTCATAGACTAAATGGTCTCCTCACATTTTTGGTCTTCTTATATACTACTGTACTTGAAATTTAAAGTATGTAACAGAAATCAATTTTTTCTTTTCAAAAAGCCAACTAAAGTAAATGTAAATGTGGCAGTTCACAAAGAAGTAAAAATAATTTAGCAACTTGTTACTGGCAGTCAGATTTATATACCCATTCAAAATCTAGCCTTATATAAATAGTCTCGGTACGTGTTTAGCAGTCATCTTCTTGGGTTTACACAGCTTGGACCACAAATTCAGTTCATAAACATGTTCACTGGTGAGACACACTGTTTCCATGTTCTCTGCCACTAGGTCCTGAATTATATATCAGTTTTATTCACCACAGCTCATTATCTAGTTAGCCCTGATCTTTTACACCGTATGCCCAATCCACCATGGCTTTTTTCCTTACTACAAATTAGTATCTCCACACCAGTACTGATTGTCAACCCTGTACTTTTTTTTCACTCCTTTGGTGAAACTCTTTACAGACATCTATCTGATTACTGACATTTCAGTGATTGCCAGCTTTGCTTCATGTCAAACTCAAAAACATATAAATGCCAAGACAAAAATACATATTTACCCACATACATTATTAAAAGTATTTTAGATTATACAGATTCTAGATATATAGAAAGGCAAATATCCAGTCTCTATTTATACTAATTCCAGATTCTAAATAACTTACAGCAATATATGAAGCAGGTGTTATAGAAATGTGTTGGATAAGGCAATTTCATTTTTTGATAGAGAAAGGACATTAGGAGTGTCCTTTACAAATTTTGCATAATATTGCCTCTGCACTGCACTCATTATTAATAGTAAGAGCAACACTTAAGAAGGACTCACTTTTGAATTCTTTATGTAAAGTTACATTAGAAATGCAAGCATTTAGAATTCTTTTAGTGTTTTATGAAACATCATTATTATTACTCCCAAGAGTTGCTTCGGATTTTTTTATCATACTGTAGTTCAAGATATCAGTAAAATCTCATAAGATTTATAAGATACCATTACGACAGTATACTGAAGCTTGGAAAAAGTTGCTTGACTATTTATTTTTAAATGCCTCTTTTACATCTTGGGAAACTTGGGAAAGTTTAATGTAAACAGTAGCTCAATGGTTTAATCTATTAAAGACATTTGCAAAAATACAACAAATGTGATTTACTGATTATGCTGCACAAAATGTCAGTTTTGAGACATGTAATAATTTTGAAAGCAGATTCTCTCATAACCAAGCAGACATGTGTGGAAATTAAACATACCGTTAGTCATCTACACTATTAGATAAAAGTTTTCCTCCTCTGTATAAAAATGTGATTTTTTTAACAAGTCACAATAACTATATAACATTGGTTTGTTTAGATGCTTTCACTGGCATTTTTTTTTACAGTATGCAGTATGTTAGCACAGAGAATTAGTGGTTTTCCTTTACAATCTATTGTGTTTTGGATTGATATGCAAATCTGGCTGGGCCCTGAAACAAACAATGCTCAAGCATTCTCATAATTATAATCTTTATAAGCACCTCAAAATTAGAAAGTCCTACATATTTAATCAAAATAAATCAAAATCTACCAAGGAGAATGTGTTTGAAGAATGATTAAGCATACAAAAAGAGCAACACATGTTACAAAGGGAGTTAGCAAAAGTAGCTCCAAGGCTGTTGAAGGCATAGGCTTATGCTTAAACATGTATTAAATTATTTATTCATCACACTGCTTCCCAAAACTACATAATTCCTGCTCGGTGTTACAAAAAGTCAGAGCCAACCATGACAGTACTGAGTGTAAGGCAGGGGTCAACCCTGAGATACCTGGCCAACTAATCTAACTGACACATCAGCCCGGGAAGCAAATAAACATATAGGCACTGAAAATGTGCCAGTTCTCTACAGATGGTGACCAGGAAGGGATCTGAATCTGGAGCACTAACTGTAGCAACCTTAAATTATACATGATTTGCAGCTGTTTCTTCTTTTTTGGAACATCAAACAGCTTTCAACAGACAAGTTAATTAAGACATTGGAAAAAAACAATGAATAGCAATTAAAAACTAATTTCAGCGATTCTTTTCCAAAATTACCTGACCATCTAACTTAAGTGTTGAAGTTCATTTTGGTTTACAGAATGTTGTTGCAGACAAGAAATAGTTTGATATGAAAATTGCAACTTGTACAATATCAAAATATGGTGATATCAAATGTGTATTACAGTGTGAATAGTCAAAATGGAATTAAAAATTTCGGGTATCTCCAGTCAGCAGCATCAGGCTATTCATGACACAAAATACAGCAGCGTTTTCATTTTGAAGTGAGAAAAACTAAACACCATAAAGGCTATTCTCCTTTTCAATTACAGGAACGGGCTGATGTAACTCTCTCCCTAGCAGCTGACAGGAATGTTTGAAAACTAATATAAATTTCATGTAGAGGTGAATTCAGATTTTTTTTAAGTGTGCAAACTGAAGTCAAAGGGTTCCAAAAAGAAAAACAAAGATGCTATTTAGAAACCCAAGGAAAAATTACTCATCACATTCAGGTTTAGTGTTCACACACATCTTGTAAGCACCTACACAAAAATATAAATCTGGTTTGAACAGTAAGACAAGCAAAATGAAAAAGATAAGGTGTCTTTAAAAAAATAAGAAAAAAGAAGGGGATACAGAAAATTACAGTAATGTGTACTCAGTTTATTTACCAAGAGCACTTCAACCTGATGAATATATGAAAGTTTGATCATTTATTGTAAAATGGTATATTTAAGGAGTCATGTACCTTTATATGGCAACATACATGTAGGGACTGTGCAATATAGCACTGTATATACAGTATTTTGCTTTACGTTGACAGCCTTACGACAAGCGTTAAGGGCTCTCTCGCAAGGCACGACCCCAACCTAAATTTACAGGATGCGCAAAAGTGCATATTATGTATCCTAAGCAAGTATTGCAGGCCTTAGTGAACAGATTTTTGAAAGACATTAAATCAAAAATTACTACTGAAAAATTAAGTGGTATGAACTGACTCAATTGTTATTCTTATTATTTTCCCATTAGAATATTATTTCAGCTAACTTAAATTTATTTAATTAAATAAACAAGAAATAATAATGCAAAATATATTGTGAATCACAAAAATGCTAAATAATACACTGCAAAATATTAAACAATTTTAATATTTTCATACTATGACTGAAGTTTTGTGTTGCCTTATCATGTACTATAGCTCTGGCAAAAATGTAAAAATTAAATGTCAAATTTAACGTCTAGATTTGCTTCTTTTCAAACACTAAACTATGAAACACATTGTGATGCTTATCCTTACCGTACTAGCCATGCACTTTCAGTGGCATGCAAAAATCACTCAGCAGAAACTATGTAAACCACATTATTAAATTCCAAACTACTGGCTGACCTCTCTTAGTAGTGCATCTTAAAACATGTTATGGTTAGTCCAAAAAAAATAAATAAAATAAAGGTCTTATTTTCAAGGTAACTGGATACAACTGAACAGAAAAAAAGATTTGGAAGGAAACACCATTTTCTAGATGGGCAAGAATGACAATAGAAGAACAAATTATACTGTTGGGCGCAGTGAGTTCACAATTACTTTAAAATTAATATATACCGTGAAGTGACAAAATGAATAAGACGAATTTTTTAAAAAAATCCAGTGTCTCTGTTAAAATAAAAACAGCAGAGTTTTGTAGGATGTTGCAGGAATATATGCCTGCACAGGGGAAAATTGATTGCTGTTAGCAATTTTCTTTAACCAAATATATAATAAAAGTGCAAAATTATAATAGGCAGGTAGTGTGATGTAGTACAGAATATGCACATTCGCACTATTGCATATTCAAACAGACAACCGTACAGCATTAAGAGATTAAAGTCTAGTTATTTTTGCAACACATTTCAAAACATTACATTTTTAGCTTCAATTAACACTTATAAAATGTACTTCCACATTACACAGTAAATCCAGTATGGTGTTCACTAATTAAAGTGATTTCCTCCAGACCTGACATTTGCAACGGAGGCCAATCAGCCAATTAATCAGAGAAACGTGGTTCAAATAGTCTAAGAGTCCCTTAGGAGCCTTTTTGCAAACTCCAAGTAGGCTTTCATGCATCTGCTGGCCACTCTGCCATAAAGCCCAGCTCAGTGGAGTGTTACAGTGGTTGTTATTATTCTGGAAGTTTCTTCCATCTCCACATGGAGCTCTGCCAACCATTGGATTCCTGGTCAACTCTCTTACCAATGCCCTTCTCCCTCCAATTGCCCAGTTGGGACAGTCTGCCAGCTCTAGAAAGTGTCATTGTTGCCCCAAACATATTCCATTTAAAAATTATAGAGGCCACAATAATCTTGGGAACATTCAATGCTGCAGAAAGCTTTTTGCAGGCTTCCCTAAATCTGTGCTTTAACAAAGTCTTGTCTCTTTCTTACACTCTGCAGGTACTTCCATTGACCTCATTACTTGGTATTTAGTCCTTATACACATTATCAACTGTAGGACCTTACCATATACAGTAGCTAGGTGAGTGCCTTTCTAATTATGATCAATTGAACTGTCCACAGGTGTACTCCAAATAGGGCGTAGAAACATCTCAACAATGATCAATAGAATGGTAGGCATGTGAGCCAAATTTCAAGTGTCATAGGAGGGGGTCTGCAAACATTTGTAAATGTGATCATTCAGGTTTTTCTTTTTTTTTTTTTTTTAACAAATTTACAACATTTTCTAAAACACTGATTTTGCTTTGTCATTCTGGAGTGTTGCCTGATAAAAGAACAAATTAATTTAAACAATTTCAATATATGGCTACAATGTAACAAAATGTGAAGAGATACGAACTTTCTAAAGACTGTAAAATGAAATAAAATGGAACAAAAATATGGAAGAAAATGTATATGCCAGCTGAACAAACATCACACAGTAGATACAATATGTTACACATGCATACCGTTTTCTTAATTATAATAAAGTTTTGTAAAATGTTTATAGTCCTAGAGTCCAGCTTTCCAAGGCCATATAAACTCAGCAATGGACACTGACACATAGAAATTGTTGCATTTACAGTAGGATACCACAAGGAACTGATAATATTAAATCCAATCAGAAAATGAGGAAAAGATATAGATGTACTTAGATTCTTAACAGGTTTATAATAATGACACTTTTGTCTTCCAATCCCCATTAAGTGTTATGACAGTTGGCTGCCAAGTGCTTCTTCTAGCTCATTTGTTTGTTGGATAAATTATTCACATATAAATGGAATTAGATGTGCAGTGTAGGATTAAACATTTTCTCCCCCTTTTCATTTCTGCCGTTGCAATAAGTATTGCTAAACCAACATGGTTATTAAGGAATTGCCCATGAAAAAATAGCAAAATTCATACTACGTAAATGGTACATTGTAAAAAAAAAACAATAAAGTGGAATATTGTGATAAAGATTAGAAAAACAGAAAGACAAGTAAGCCTATTAAATAACCTTCAGTGGATAACAGGAAAATTTTGACGAAAAACTCTAATGTATCACTGCAATCACCAACAACCCCTACAGTGAAAGACAAATGGCATTACAATGCACTATTGTCAAAAAACTTTGACAGACACCTGAGATGCAAACCTATAATTACCTCAACAAGGTCACATCAGTGGTTTTTAAATGAGCAAAGATGACCCACATTGATTCCTGGAGCAAAATGTTAAAGGCATAGGAAACAAAGAAATCGTTGATAAAACTGATACAACATTGGAAGTATGGAGAAACAAATGAACTGCAGCTGTACCAAAGGATACCACTTAGCCTCTAAAATGTTATGGTGATAGCATCACGGCAAGCATGGCTGCATCTGGGTCTCGGTATCCCATCCTTAATAATGATGCAAAAATGCCTTTGGAAAGTGTGGAAAAAACATCTAGTTTGCCTGTATAGACAATAAAATCTTTACAGAGTCATTAGTGAGTGTTTCATCATGTAGTAAGACAACAACCCGAACCCCAAAAAAAAAAAACTCTTTGACTGGTAAAGTAATCCTTTCGTTTTAAAGTAAAACTATCACACACATGCATCACACTAAATCAAAATTGGACTTAAGTGAGACATCCTACAAAACAAACAGATGCTAAAATCAGCCGTTGCAATAACTGGACAAAGCATCTCAAAACAACAAACCAACAGCTTGATAATGTCACTAAGTTACTAGATTGAAAAGTTAACCTATCATTGATTAATATTATCTAGAATGAGTGGAAATGAAGCGGAAAAGTGGATGACATTCAAATTTTGAAAACAAATATATTAGATATAAGCAGAAATAAAATGTGACACTTTGTACTTTTGTTTCGCATGCATCCTTTATTTAAAATCTGAACAGCTTGTGCATATTACAAAAAAGCTATTTTTATTTGGCTGTAATGGTACTTACAGAGCACACTAAATGTATACACACCCTTTGCATAATCATGCTATTATTTTTATTATAATGAATAACTAAATTAGTAGACAGCTGTATGACAGTTAATCTGCCTCAGACATTTCCATCCACTGTTTCTCTTTAAGAATCTTATATACGCCATTTATTTTTTCATTCAAACCTGCTCTCTATTCTCCAGTATATATGCATTTTCACTGACCACATGCATTTTTCCTAATAGCTTCTCACACCAGTTAACATCTCAGTTGTCACTGCAGCTGTTAATAATGTAACTCGAATGCTGCTTCTCCTCTGCAACTTTTTAAGTCCTACATCCTAGCATGTCCAGTATACCTGGTTAACATTTGTGGAACACAGGAGGTCTGACTGTCACTTGGCTGGCCCAAAACGTGTTGGTTATTCATCTTCACATATTTATTCAGCACTTCAAACTTTATTAAACACATTTTTGATTATACGATTTTAACGTTTTCTCTGCCATGAGATCAGCTAGACCTAACCTCACTGATGGTCTTGTTTGATTCTCAACGATATATTTAGACATGTATATGTCAATCCAGATTAATAAACATAAATGTAAAACCTTTTTTAAACTTAACTCATTGATAGTCTTGTTAGATTCTCGACAATATACTTAGACACATGTATACTTCAATCCAGATTAATAAACATAAATGTAAAACCTTTTTTAAACTTAAGCCCCTATGCCACTCTACAATCTCGGTAATATTTCTCTCACAGTGATCCATCTTAGAAAAGGGAGCATTTACATGGAACAATTTCTAATTCTCGGAGGAATTTGACCAGGCTTTGTATTAAAGACGCTGTTATGCCGTCTACCTGTCCTTATCCAGAACTATTTATGAGTCACCGTCATACTACGTGTAAGAGATGCAAATGACTGTGATTGTGAAGAACGAAAGACTTCTTTACGAGCTGCAGTGACACCGAGACAGGCAGCACAGAAACAAGATGGTCCACTACTTTCAGTATTTCCGCTAAACTTCGATTTGGCTCCAGTTTTCACTGACCAAGCAGCCACTAACAGGTAAGCACACACCGGGCGCTTTTAACCAAACACATTTTTGAACTCGGAGTTCAGCTAGGTGTGCTCGTGAGCAGGAGACTCCAAGCTTAATTCCTTGGTACCCCTACCTTTACAGAATCCACCGGGAACATGACCGCGTGCTCTAGTACACCAGCCACTGCTCCAGCTGTCATGTGCGTTGCTGGCGATGCGCTGGCAGGTAAGCTTTCGTATTCTTCTTCGGTGAGCTCGCTTTCGCGACCCTCACTTTTATCAGGCATCTTCAGCGTGGCTGGCACAGGCTCAACTCGGAGCTCCATCCGTCAACGAGCTGCCAGGCGCGGTTGCTGCTGTGTAGCCAGACCCCAGCGGATTACGCCAGCGTCCCCAACACGCGCTGACGTCACGCGCGAAGTTACACAAGTGTGAGCAATGCAACCAATAGCGTAAAACAACTTTTAGACAGTCCCACCGCCAAGTATTTGATTGACAGGGAAATAAACCAATGACAATAAAACAAGACATTCCGGCGGCTGAACATTTCTTTCGATTGTGAAGAATTTCAACCAATAATCGAAAGGAAGCCGATCGTGCCAGGCTCATGGAAGAGAATGTTTTAACGTACAGTATTTGTATTTTTGAGATTTCATTTTACATGAGACTGAAGTTAGCTACTTATTCCCTCCTAGCTATATATTCGTAACCACCCACCTATTATTCACAAACCTTTTGTAGTCTATAACTTATTCTACGTTATCAAGACAAAATATTCTACAACGAATGTAAGATGCGTAATGCGATTGATCCATTATTATTATTATTATTATTATTATTATTATTATTATTATTATTATTATTATTATTATCCGCGGTTTTAGACCTGAATGCGTATATCCTGCCTGGCCACCATTTCCGCCCATTTGAGTGGAAAATACAGACTGTTTTGTTAAACTACATTTGAGTTTTGCCGGCTCAGCTCAGATACCTGGCTCAAATTGCCTGATAAAGTTGGCATACTCCCTAATGAACGGGATTTATTGTGATGTTTAACGTTTACCCTAAAGGGTCAAACGGCATTGGGCCACCTTTCACAATTTTGGGAGCAGTTTTTTTTTGATAATTTTTTGTTCACACATTTGGGAACAAACGCACAAAACAAACTCTACAGTGAAAATTCAACATCACAATAAATACATTTAAAACAAGCAACAAGTTAAAAAAGAACACTTTCTGTCAGTCAACTTTTCAGCAACTGAGAGATTATCGAAGATAGCTAAAGAGAAGTAAAATCTGGCGATGGTGAATCATTACAAATGATGGCTTATGCGATATTCCCCAAAGCTGTTTGAAAGGCGTAAAGAATCAATTTAGGCATATTTGAAAATATCAATCAATGGATGGCAGAAATAATGTGTCAATGCGTAATCTGCTAAAATTAATAGAGAAAAATGAACGTAACAAACGATATTTTCGAGTTGCTATTTTCTTGAATTTTGTAGGACTAATGGTCAATCTTTTTATTAAAACATTTTTTGTACTTATAATGCAATAATCCATATATTAGACAAGGATGTATGTTAATTACATATAGTTTTGGGTTCATTTACTTCATCCTAAATTCTACGGAAATATTTGGTTTTATTTCAGTCTCCAGTATCAAGGATCAAATAAAGGATCAAAAACCAACAATTAGGTTAGTACCAATCTAAATTTACTTAGGAAAAAATGTCAGCATTTTAAATGTAAAATATGAAAAGTGCTCCCACACTTGCACTACCACTGTCTCCCCTCAAAACTGGATAGATGAGTATGCCTGTAAATTTGTGATACACAGATAATATGCTCTATCGTACAACAGTTTTTATAACTTTGTTGACATTTCATGGATGCTGTGACATATTCGTACATTTTTAATTGGAACATGTATTATTTATGTATGAAATTTAAGTCCTCAATTAACTGATGAAGATCTTGCCTTCCAAGTTCAAGTTTATCATCATGTATACATAGTACATAGTGTTTAAAGAACAATGATGACCACCTTCTTCCGGGCTTTATGATCTGAAGCTGAATAGGTGTTGTACAGGAATGTCACACGGCCAGTGAGGATGGAGAAATCAGTGAGAACAGACAGATATCTACAGTTTTCTTAAGATGTCAAAGGGAGCAGAGGTTTTAATAATTAAACACATTTATAATTTTGTTATTGAGGAGACTGTGGTAACTTGAAAAACACAGGAAAATAATATTTATTTCCTGGAAAACTATACGACTAACAGACTTTCCAAATAGCTTTTAAAAGTTTCATTTAGAATGAAATTCATTTTTGTAATAACCACCAGACTGTAACTAAGACTAAGGCTGTGAGCCGTACTTTGAATATAGTAAGGAAACCTTAAAAATACATGCTGGAACCCATATATCGAGTCTCCAGTCAGAAATAAAAATATGTATTTTATATCAAAATGGACAAACAATGTATTCAAATTCAGAAAGATGGTGTGTGCATTGATTTAAATACATAACATATTATTAATTAGGAAATTTTCTGTATTTTGTTCACTTAAAAGTATTTCTGTCCATACTAAAACGACCAAAAAATACATATGACATACCATTCACCTACAACAGGCACATGATAAAATCATTGAAGGAATGGGATTTATTGCAAAATTGTAGGGACCATTAAATTATTTTAAATAAAAACTTTGGGGTAGTGTGGATGAAAGTTCAAAAATAGGAACTAATGTCTGTGTTTTTCAACAAAAAACATAGTACTGTGAACATAGTCATTGCAGGTAATTGTTCCTCTGCAAAGATCTGCAGAAGATATGAAATAAACTATAAGTGGTGTCTCATATTATATCACACATGTTATCAGGGATCTGACTCTCCCAGTAATGATTCTGATATTATGCAAGCATTGTCAGAAGACTGCAACCAATTAAAACATATTCTGCTTTAGTAATTAGGGTAAGGTAGGTCTGCCACAAAATGTAGTATTATGGGTGACGAGATTTCCACAATATATTGTTGTATCCTGTGGTAGATACTTGTGTAACTGAGGTTAAGTACCGTTCCATTTTTCCATTTACAACCTTCCAGTATTATTATTTTTTCTTATTTTAATTACATTGTAATGAATAAATAGCCGAGAGACATTTTGTTAAGTTTCATTGAAGTAGGGAGCAGTGCCATTGCAGGACTGAGAGATACTGTGAGGAGGAGGAGGTTAGGCGCATGCGCTGTAATTAACACCAATACCCCATCTTGTAAATGGAACCTTCCTAAGGAAAAAGAACATGTTTGTTTGGACACACACATTTCTGTAATGGCCACTGTGTGTTTTTCTTTACATTTCCCATAGCATTTATTTTGTTAGTTTAATAATATTTATTTTAACACTAAATCTAAATATATTTTGTATTATAGGGCATTCAGGTGATGAAACTCTTTACATGTTTTGTAGAATAGTTATGTTATACCTGTTATATTTGATGTTTTCAAACTTTTTTTTTTTTAAAGAATTCTGTAATGCCTGCTGTAAAGGCATGCATATGATCAGACCCTGTGCATGTTTTGCATTACAGTGAAGTAAACAGACATGTTAAACAAAACCTTTTGTGGCTTCTGTCTTCACCTAAATCACAACACATAGGGATAACCAAGATGGAGGTTACATTTCATCACTTAATGATAGAAAATGTTGACACTAGATTTGTGACAGTCAGGCTGTCATGTGATGCAGTGGTTTTTCAAGTTACCATTTTTCACTTCATTTAAACTATTATATCCATACACTTTGCTTATCATTCAGCCTCAGAAGACTGATGATAATGCACTTCTCAAAATTATTCAGTTTTATTCGCTACTTTACAGACTGGTCACTATTCACTAATTTTCGGTGTATTATTTTATTTTATATTATTTTTATTATTTATTATTATTTATTATTTATATTATTTTTCCAGTTCTAGGTGGCTATGTGCTATGCCACCCAAGCAAAGTATGTTGCAATTGCCTGTGATGCTAAGAAGATGATAAAATGATTCTCCTTATAATGGTGACATATTTACGTACTGTAGAATGTCGAGAACAAACTGGGCAGTCTTTTGGCCTTGAAATCCCTGGAGTTTTCTTTTCTTCAGCATCCAGCCAGTTGGAGTTTTTGTTTTCCTCTCTTCCCTGCCCATCTGATCATATCTTTTGTTTATTGAGCTGAACATTTTGTTTCTCATTTGGTTCTGGACATTTGGCTGTATTGTTTCAAATAAACTTTTATAAGTAACTGTTCATAAATTTTCACTTTCTTTATGTAACTTTCTTTAAAAATTGTTACTGTAAGGCATTTCAGCTACTTTCTTGTATGCAAATATACTATATAAATAAATGTTGTTTAAGTAGCTGACATTCTGTATGTGCTAGACCAATAAAAGGGTCTCAAGATTGCAATGAACAAATATAGCATGAATTCACAGCTCACAGAGTAGTCTTGGGGTTGTATGTAACGGAAAAATTCCAGAAAACTCTACCATAGACAAGGAAATATGCAGAAAGATTTTATTCATTGTCAAGTGACATACAGTATACAGGTATATATATTATTTTCTGTTGCACACCTAGGAAAGGAAAAATGCAATAAATAAATAAATGCACACCTTAAGATGCTGTAATTGTAATGTAGCTAGGAGGAAAAGTATGCACAACAAAGTTTAGCTCCTTGAATGTGTTAGCCTTGTGTATAACATTCTTTTAAATTCCATGCGAGTGGTTATAGAGTGCATATGTCTAGAACTGCTGCCTGACAACTTTGATGATCAGAGCTTCTTTCCTAACCAGATCTGCATGAGGCTGCATGTCCTGCACTTGTCCATGTAAGTTTTCCCCATGTACTCTGGTTTCTTCTCCTATTCCAAAAACATACAGTTAAGTCAAATAGTAAATCTAACTGCCAGCTGTGAATGAAACCCGTGCACCCCATCTCAGTCTGGTTCCCTCCTTCTGCTCAGTGTTTCCAGAATTGTCTCTGTCCCCCCTTGAAATTCTGTAATAGAAATATGGGTTAAGAAAAGAGGTGGATACATTCTATGTGACTTCATTCCATCATTCGATATCTAGACTAAGTATTTTTGTATTCACTATTTTCATGAACATGCTTATTCAAATAAAAAGTCATGGTAGGGTGATAGACTATAGTGAAAACACTGGGTGTAATACAGGAACATACCCTGAAATCATTGCTTACATTCACACACAGTGTTCAATGGAAGGTCATTAGTCAGTCTAAATTACACATAACTGTGATGTGTGTGGATACTGATCAAAAAAATATGTACAAACATTGGTAAAATGGGTAAACTCCATTGAACATAGTTACTGGGCTAGAAATTTAACCCTGGACTCTAAACCTGTAAGGTAGCAGAAAGTTTGTTTAGCTTGAAAACCTTCAAAACATGGTGTTAAAATACATAAAATGAACCAAGTTTGATTGGTCCATCTTCCAATTCACTTTCAAAACCAAACTTTTCCATGATAGGGCCAAATTTAGACTTTGTATATGCAGACACTATGACTTACCACGGTTTAAATCAATCCTGGACAGTAAATCACAGGTCACACTCATGTGCACAACTTCTTTTGCTCATACTGTTCAAATTTAGAGTTAACAGTCTAATAACATGTCATTGGACTGCTAGAACAACCTGGAGTCCCAGGAGGGGACCCACAAGACTACAAAGAACATGTCTAAGTTCATCCATCTATCCATTATCCAACCCGCTATATCCTAACTACAGGGTCACGGGAGTCTGCTGGAGCCAATCCCAGCCAACACAGGGCGCAAAGGCAGGAAACAAACCCCGGGCAGGGTGCCAACCCACCGCAGTGTGTAAGTTAATTTGTGGGATATATCAATGTCACCAGTGCATCTACAAATTAAATCTGAATATTTAAAAAAATCTAACCATTTTCAAGAAGTGTTTTTTTTTCCTGAACTGGTTACATCTATCCATTTTTAAGCATCAAGTTCAGTACATGTTAGGCATAATCAAAGTGACAAGATCTTCTCTCATGTTAAAACCTCTGCATAAGTAAATACAAACTTCTTGAAGACACATCGACAGTATGAAATGACAACACAGGAGATCATTAGAACTTGTTTAAGTTAAAGGAGATAGACAAAAGTACAGCTGACTAAAGTTCTACAGGGAAAGGATGTGTTTTTGGGCTTGATTTGCATATGATAATGAAAGGAACTTTACCAAAAGACCTAAGGATAGTGTTCTTGGTAGCTAGTGGTATAAAGTTGAAAGAAGACTAACCCAGTTTTGGTTACTGAATCTTAGGAATAATGACAAAGCTTGCATCCGATACTGTAATCCCAGGTGTCTGGCAGGTTCAAGTTAAGAAAAGATGACATGAAATATGAAGTGAATATAATATGTGTTTGATGCAATTTGTTACATGTAATTCTGCTAATAGTGTTTGCATCTGCTTTCCTTTAATGCTCAGCAGCAGTTGAAAGTTTTACAGTGTTGATAGCCCAAATGGAAGTTGCGCTCATGTCTAGTTTATGTTATTATTAATAAGAAGAAGAAGAAGAAAAAGAAGAAGAATGCTTTTCCTTTAATGGAGAATTGGTTGTGCACACCATCTAATGTTTTTAAATGGGATGTTCCATATGGAATAAGGAACATTTTTTTTATTGGAAAACAGCCTCATTAACTTTTGGTCAGAAGTAAGAGGGCTTTCAAATTCAAAAGAAAAATGAATGATGACTAAACCGAACCTAATTTTACCAAATCATTAATTTATGCAAAAGCAGTTAAAGCAGAAAGTTACATTCAAGATATCTGTCATCTTATGTTAATCATAGAAATAAATGAGACACAATACCATCTCCTTAAGTGAAACAATTATTTTTCCTTTGTTCACTTCTTATTAAAAGCCACATTCTTTTCATTTAATATTACAGTTAGTCTGGTACAAGGAGATGGGAGTGGGGCGTAGCTTTAGACACGGGAGTTACCCTTATGGTATCATCGCTCTTTTGGGTGGCTCACACAGATAGCATGTAACAGGAGCCTGGTTATCTGGTAACACCTGGCAGTGTGTACAAGCTGAAGACATTTCTGGGAAAGATAAATAAAGCCAGCACAGGATGAGGATAATGCCAATGGAGTTATAACTATCTATTATGCTTGTGGGAGGAGGTTGGTTGGGTTTAGAGGCTTATGTTGATGTACATGTGATAGTAAGTACAAAGCTTAGTTACAAGTTTTATCTGCAGACTCGGCCTGTCTACAGTGCAATTAGAAGCTAAAGAATGTCTTTCACTTTTTTCAGTTTTTAATGTCCGTTTCATGAAGTGTGTTTGTGAACATTGTAAATATCAATTAATATGTCTATCCATATATCCATCTTTATTATGAATCCATCCTTAGAATGAATAAAATTACTCCCATAATATCAATCAATGGCAAATGTAGAGAATTGGCAGAAGTAAAATAAAAAGGTCAGAAAACATGTATATATTCATTTATATTACCAAAAGACTCCATTCTTACAACTTACATCAAATGCAATAGGGGTACAAAGCGGCAAAGTAGAAATGAAGGAATCTTTTTCCTTAGATTTTTCTTTTTCAGGGTTCAATCGTTTCCCAGCGACATCAGCACAACTCTGGATGAGGTTACCAGTCCATTTTTCAATATACACATGTCCTCACTTACAGATACAGGGAGTCACCAATCAACTTAATTCAACTGTGTACAGTGGAATTTACCCTGCTTTGTTTTGAGTATTAAAAAAGTGCTGATTTTGAGTATGATTGACTTAAAATAGGTCATAATTTAATTGTTTTGTTTCAACATTATTTAATTTTGTCAATGTGACATCTGAGAATATTATATCATCCTAAGTAGAAATATCTACGTAATTACAACATCCATGATAATTGTAAGTTATACTAACATAAATTAGACAAATAAAGTAAACAATCCCATTATTTCATTTTCTTGAGCGTGATAGCTATCCCATGCTTTATCTCTTAGAACTAAAATATATATATTTTTTTCCTTTTCAGAAGTAACTGTAGTTGAATTCCTCAAACAACTTTGCACTGCTCACTAGTCATCAAGTTCATACAGTAACTATAAATGTAACACCTGAAGTTATTTAATTGTATTTTATTACACACTGACTGATGGTGAATTGCACTCCATTTTTTTATTTGTTTCTTATTATATCTCAGGCACCAAACTATTTTTGGAAGAGGCAACATAAACATTATGTAAGATATGGGCTTGTGGAATGAATCTATTAAGGCTGCATTCCAAACACTGACATGCTATTCAAAGACTTGAGCCTGGAAATCTGTGTTAAGAACAATGTCTCCATACAAACAGGCCTAGTGTTACAGAGTCATGTGAACAGCAGTCACAAGTGAAGCCCTAAAGGCCACCCCAGCTTCCCTGCATATAGGATTGCACTACTGAATGGGACAATCCTCTTAGAAGGACTCTATGGAATTAACAGTGGCCATCTAGTGCCAGTGCAGGGGTTGGGCGGTTTGATGTTACATATGGTGGTGAAATACATCACTTTTAATAGATCAGATCAATTTAACTTTAGTTTTCAATATAAATGTTTTGAAAAGGCACCAAAGTGGAATAACACACAGATAACTCTCTTCAGCCGATTATCACATCACTCTTGTCATAACCAGGTACAAATAAGATTTTGAGAGTGTTCTTAAAAAGCACATTTTTATTCCTCATTAAAAAATAACCACTTACTATAGAACTTTTAGCTACCTTCTTTCTATTAGATTAGATTTGATAAACTTTATTAATCTCATGGAGAAATTCTGAATCATACAGCAGCAGAAACATAAAAGCACACTATACTGTATACTCGCACTACTTTCTCAAATATACACTTTTACCAAAATAGGCAGCTGAATACTTCCCAAAATACACAATTCTAGCTGTTACAAATGAATTACATTGGTATATAAGGTTATTTTTGCTACCTAACAGAAGGACTAACACCTGCTTTTGTGTTTTGATTCAATTTCAGAAAACAAACATTTTGTATCAAGTTGTGAATCTCGAAACAAAGAGTGGGTTTCCTGTCTTCATAAGAGATGCCCCAAGAGAAAGAGCAATACCTTACACCAGGAAATGGAGATCCCAGTTACACTTGAAAGAGAAGGGAATGGCTTACTTCAATTAGCCATCTCATGATATGAAAGGGTTGCTTCTAGTAACTGTCGTGTGAGAAGAGTGTGTCACCTTAACATACTGGGTATGCAAACACTACAGTACATATCTCTGAGTTTAAAAGAGTAGGACATTGTCAACCATATACATTATGTCACTTATATGAATGACCCACTAAGTAGTGACACTGAACATAATGGATATTGTAGATAGTCAGAAAAAAGCTGGTTTTGCTTGCTAGTGAAGAAAGTCAGAGCTATTACATGTTTTTTGTTTCTAATTGTATTTGTTCCACCCTCTGAAATCTGAACCGCACAATCAGAATTCAATGTCCTCAAACCATTTTATTTTGTGTCCTGCTGACTGCCAAAGGACACCACTGTGACCCATGGTTTCCTCATAGCTTTAAAATACACATTTCCTGTCTGAGAGTTTTGATGTAGTGTATTATTATATATTATGCCTTTGACTCCTGATATATATTACATCTACTGCAGTACTTGTCTTTTCCCAGTGGCATGGCCGCATGTGAATGTTTCCCTTACTGATTAACAGTAAGCAAGTAAGTGGCCCACTAATTTCATGTGAGGACAAGCAGAGTTGCCAAAGTTTTATGGTTTCGTGTATCTTTAAATAGTTTACTTCGGGGACATCAAGATGTAGTAGCCCTGTGCACCAATAGCCCTGTTTATGGGTGACCTAGTTTACAGTATTCCCATCAGAGAGAATGAAAGGTCTCTCCATACAATGGCTTATTAGCAGAGGGAATGTTTATTGTGTCAGAAGGGAATTCATGGAAAAGACATACAGTAATTGCTTGAGAAAAATTCTGTGAAAATGGATAAAGTATTCTAGATTACTGTGTGAGCACAGATAAGTCTTGGTGGAGAAGATAGTTTTTTTCAGTTATTCAGTGAACCCACCTTGTTTGCTCTTGTTTATGCGTGTCAAATCCAAACGGGCAAAAAAATACCTGTCTATGCTAACTTTGTTCCTTTTTTCTCCTTCATGCATACTTAAATTCCACTTCACCTAAAAGTTGTTTGTCTGTACAGCAAGAGACATAGGTACAGTTGGAGCAAGAGCTGGTAATCATTGATCAATAATACTGGACACGTTTTTCAGAGGTCAATGCACAGTTCAGTAGAAGCAGAATGAAAAGAGACAGCCAAGAACAAAACCAAACGTGGAGTCAAAGTCAAGATTAAAGTCAGTAGAATAGAAATAAGGGTTCAATGACTGACAAAATGAATCCAAGTCAGTACTGACAAAAATAATAAGCAAAAGCCATGTGGAGAACAATATGCACGGTTGAACTCTTATGCCTTTTCCTCCTGTCTAAGCAAGAACTCCTTTAATTTCAGTATTTTGTGTGATTGAATTTAATGGAGGTAGCCACAGCCATGATTTTAAACACCAATTAAACTAGCTAACACATCTTTGGTATGTCGGTGGATCACGAGAATATCTGGAGGAAAACCCATATAAACATGCAGAGAACATGCTTGAACCGTGCTGAAAGCATTAAGCAGGTGAATATGTGAAGCAGCAGCACCCACCACTACATTACATGTGTCAATATATTAATATTTATCATGTTTAATATTAGTTTATGCATTTTGAATGACTCTGTAACTTTTGGTAAAAAGGTAAAATGTGTGCTGTTACACCATTTTTAAATGAATTATTCAGTCCATTTTATTTTTTATTTCCAATACTTCTGAGCTTTTACTTCAACAAAAATATTCATTTTTAGTGGAATATGTACAGTAATAAGAATGATATTTATATATATATATAAACCCATTGTCTCTGTCAGTAAGTATTTTGATCTATTTGTAACCTACAGAGGACAGGATTACTGCATTGCATAAGTTCAAATTCAGACCTCGGTGGGCACCATTTCTGAGTTTTTAACAAGAGCCTTGGCCTTCAAGTTCTGCTTAGTCATTTAACAGCACATATGTCAAACAAGAAAGTACAGATGTCGAAGTGTGATGCTTTGTGAGGTACAAACAGGAATGAAGAAAAACTTGTGCTTCATTCATATCACTACATTTTGTAAAATTAACAGAGACAAAAGTGTATTTCAGAGCTGATCGCCAAAATCTATATGCTATGAGAAAGTACACTCAAATACTTGATGAACACTTTTGAAATTGAACAGTTAAGACATTGGAGGCAATTAAAGGCTATTTTGTCGCACTGGGGAACATCTCTCTGCATATTTGGCTGTTACAAAGAGCTTAGGGTACAAGTCAAATGAGAAACCGCACACATGTAGGGGGCCTATAATTTAAAAAAAAAGCTTTACTTCAAATATATTTTTGTGCCTCATTCGGGCTCTTACACCCAATTTAGTGTTGCAATTTAACAGTATTTCAGTTTGGCTGAAATAACTCATCTCACTACACTGAAATACAGATTATGCAAAGCTAGACTACAGTGGTGCTTGACTCAAACTGTTTTAACTTTAGGTTAGGTCTATGTCAACAAACAAAACCATCTTCAATTGCCATATAGTAAATCTTCACATTATAACATAACATATTTCAAAATGAGAGACAAAAGTACAATAAGTAAATAAAACCAGGTATTCTAATATAATTCTAATATATATTCTAATATAATTATAATATATGTGACAGTTTGAACCTGAAGCTTGAACTAGAATTTCTAATTCAAGTGACACAAAAAATGAACATACACAGATAACTGAAGAGTTACTGACATTCAGAGATATAAAGTTAAAATTCTAATAAAGTATCAAGCTGGACTGGTGCAACAAAAGAAGGTAAGGGTGAGGGCCATCCACTCTAGAGACACCTGCTCTGAAGTCAAAGCTTAAGGATTAGCATTAGTGATCAATCAGGAATAGGTCACGCTTATACAGTAAATAAACTAGCTGAACCCCGTGGCTTTGCCCACATACTAATGAAACAGGACAAACTTTAAAAATCAATAGACGTTGTCACTATATCTGATCATGTTCAGCTCTGACGGGAAAATATTCCCTGATGGTACTTAGCGCGATGAGAGAAGTTGCAAAATCAAACGGAAAGTTCAAGCAAATGATAGAAAACAACCAGATCTGGTTGTTGAACAGCGGACAGACATACAGACAGAACGCTCTTGGACCACAAATTTTTTAAAACCATTTCTTAGCGAGCACCTATGGGCCAAGGGTAATCTACATTCCAAATTTGAAGTCCCAAGTCCTCATGGTCCGGGAGCTTTCATGATGAGTGAGTCAATGGAATTTGGCTTTTATACTCATAGATATAGCATTCATTTAACCCCTTAATATAGATTACATAAAAGTTAATAGGAAGTTCAGTGCAGTGATAGCTAAATTGTAATGGTAAGATTTCGGAGAAGACCAGTAAAAGCAAACCTCATTCCCAGCTCCCACACAGATATTTAAAGTGGGACCAGTCCCAGCTTAAGACCAAAATAACAAGGGGGCACATCTGAAATAATATAGGAGACCTGGTGTGATACAATCCCTGAAATCCAACAAGTAACAGCATAGCTGACTGCATGGGTGGGTGCAGATTCAACATAACATACGGGGGTGAGTGTGTGTATACTGTATGTGGAACCAAAGCTCTCTGGCACTGTGAACGGCTGGTAGAATTTACAAAGCAAACAATGTTATCAATATAACCAAATTTCTCAATAATGCTTGAGTATTAATTGCTTAATGTCTGCCAAGGGCACAATGTCTTTTTTGTATTGATTTAGAGCTTGTATTATTTTATTTCCTCTTTTTCACTGTTGTGAATGTTTGTGGGTGTGTATGGGAGAGCCACAAAGACTTGCTTAAGTATCTGCTGCCAGTCCTTGCTGGTTTCTTGCCAGTATTCTAGTGTACCACAAAGCAGTAGCATGATCAAAAGGAGTTAGTACCTTCCAAGTATACCAGTGGAGCCTCTATAAATAAAATGAGTAAAAACACAATTTCATGGTTTTCATGTGCCTCTCTTATAAACACAGTGTAAAAGTGCATTAAAACAAATAAAAGGAAGTCAAACAGCAACCACAAGCTACAATATAGCAAGCTCCAGTTTCCTTCCTATCTATACAACTCTGGCTGATGGCCTCTCACAGGCATCAGTAGCCATTTAATGTCCCTCAGCTGAGTAAACAAACAAAAGATTCTGTCTGGAGAAGCCTTTTTTTTTGCTTGTAGAACATATAGAAGTGCAGTGTGAACGTGGCCTGTATATTGACATGGAATGTACTTTTGTGCAGTTCCTTTCTGTTGTGGATCCAAGCTCACAGGGTAATGGCAGCATGTATTTCCAGAGAAGCAAAATTAATGGAAAAGTAGCATACAGAGCACAGGAATGCCCTCCTATATTATCAGAACACAGACAGTTAGACATTAAGACCCAGAAGAAAAAAGTGCCACACCCAAAGTTCTGAATAGTAGATAACACCCTATGTCTCTGGCATGGTGAACCTCGCCCATCTTAGACATTTTCATGTATGGCTTTCCCAAACTTAAAAGATATAGCAGCACTTAATAATACAACTGAAAGTTTAGAAAAGATGTAGAAAAGATTTCTCAAGCAGATGCTGGCTCCCCAACTGGAGTATACCACATTATCACAGATCTGCCCTGTCATAAACTTAAGTCTCACTGCATCTCTGGAAACCCTCCTGAGTATTTTAACTCACTGAAAGACTTTGCTTACAATCTTTAAAATGTAAAGAACAGATCACCAGGTCACTTCTCAATTATTAAATTGTGCAAGACCTTAACATTGACTTTCTGTGCACCTCTGCTGACTACATCAAAATAAAGTGAGTGCAAAGCCCCAAGCATTTGCAGCCGCCCACCAAGCATTTTTGCACACTGGTGTTTCTTTCATATTTGGTCCTCAACCTAAAGAGAAGACCTAGGTTCTTCATGTTTGGTATCCAGACCTTACACTGCTGTCTAATTTGTTTTGGGATGGATTATAATTACAAGGATCCTCACCTCACATTTTCAGGAAGTCTTCCAAGTTCCTAATGAGAACAGAATTTTGCTCTGACCCAAATGTACCTCCAAATAAAAAGATAAGGAATAGAAGCAGCCATTTGGTCCAAAGTGTTGTTTCTCAGCTGGTTACTTCTTGGTAAATTTGTCATTAAGAAGGATGAGCTGCATGGCTTCAAATGTATAGAACTTGCAGGTGCCACTGGAGAAATGATTGCTTACCAGCAAAATGGAAATCCAGACTGAGATAATGGATTTTGCCAAGTATAGATGGGGCTTCACAGATGCGTTTTCAGTCACAAAAATGCAGTGTGTGTACTTCTCCTTCTGGTGCTTATTTGTGATAAGTAATGGTCACTTTTCGGGACACTTCATGGATATTAAAGCATGGTTTATATGTGTTTTGCTGTACATCTACAGAAACATATAGCTCATGAGGATTACTGGAGGCATGGCCCCTTAGGTAGCATGCGCAAGGGAAAAATCAGTGTATTTGCAATGTCATTACAGCTTATACCTATCTACTTAAAAGACAGCCAAAGCAATTAATGGCTTTACTTGGAGAAGTCATCCCATCATGCATATACTAGTAGGTTTTAAGGGCTTCAAGGCAACAGATACTCTACTCTTCTTCATTAAAGGGAGTAAGAGATGAATAATGTATTAAAAGCTCACGGAGTTCCTGATGGACTTAACACTTGTGCGGTTATTGTGGCATATAAATAGCTTTCCATTTCTAGGGAGTACCCCTGAAGCATGATCTCCACTGGCAATTCATGTTAATTAAAGAAAATAAAAGCTACCTACCTCTTGAGGATCTATAGTATTACAAAATGGGCTCAGGACTTTTCAGGAGACTACCCGATGAAAAATTGTTTAACCAGTTGTGGTATACCCTTTTGATCTGTTTTTTTGACTTGGTGTCAAGTTGATTGACAGTGTAATAATTCTTATACAGTATGTAGTCAGAGGGGGCAGATTAACTGGTTTGTAGATTAGTTATGGCAAAAAATTATAATCGAGCAGTTCTGAAAAATTAAAATGACTATGAAAATAACGTCCTATGCATGGTTGTGTTGAAACCCTTGTAGACACTGATTTTGAAGGTACACGGTAAAGGATTTGATGGATGCACATTGTCTCATGTACCTTGTCTGTTACTTTTTCAGTTAAGAAAGTCAATGACTCAGACAAGAGCCACTTGCCATGTCCCTCTAGTCTTTTATACGATAAAGTCCTTTGGAACAACAAAGATTGCATCCGTCTCAGCTTGACCAACAAGGAATGCAGCTGACGGCAACATGAGTGTTGCCTGACACTTTCCTTTCCAGTCTATTTTTCCTAACAACAAATAATGAAGACTTCTGAGATGGAACCACAACAATTTCTTTTGAGTTTAGTGTCTTTGTTACAACACATACAATGTAAACATACTGTATATCATAAAGCTGTGAAACAAAATGATATCTGTGAAAATATTTACACATCAGAAAAGTACCAAGATCTATTACAAGGTGATAATATGAGGTCAGTTGTGATTTAGAACAATATTAATGTGTAGTGTAGAAGCATTTTATGTCTTCCAGGATTTAAGACACTGAGCAAAAACATCTTTAAAACTGGACAGCTGAATTTTTTTCATCATATACAACCTTATTGTGTCCATCAGCACAAAAAAATTTATGGATGAAATATTTTGTTTTTAAACTTGTTCCTACTTTATCAGAATGGGTTTAACATCTCTTTATTTTAATTGATAGAAAAAGTTTGCCTGGTTTCTTTAGGTAATTTATGTGATGTGTTTGCTTAAATTAAAATGAATATGATACTTTCTAGGGAAAAAATATACCATGATAAATGTATTCCAAAATGTATGATGTAATTTCACAGAAATAAGTTTATATTAAACCTATTTTATGCTATTTTTAACTAAATAACATTAATAACATTAACCAAGCAGGGACAACAGTCTACTTACACAAAAAATATATATTCTAGTAATATGCCTCTTTATAATGAGGAAATGGAGGAAAATCCTTTATATATAAACACTGCAGTAGAACAAATATCAATTTATTTACCTGGTTGTACTACACCCTTTAACTTGGATGGCTGTTTATACTTACAACCAAATATATTTATATTGGAGTTCAAGTTCATTGTCACATGTACAGAGTACACTTACATGCATGTTTAACCAACACACAAACCATCACCATCGTCTGATACTGCAATTAGTAAATATTACTTATTGAACATGGGCCTTGCCTGGAAATCTCTAAAGTTCTTCTCTCCCAAAACCAATTTGTTTACAAAGTAACCCGAAAATTGTCCATTAGTTTGCAAGCTTGAGAAGTAAATATGAAAGGTATACTAAACAAACCAGGAGTCTAAAGTTATTATTAGTTATTATCTGCTTATTTTCTGACTACATCCCTCTTGACTTACAGTTAAATAAAAAGGGGCTGAAACTACTGGATTTTAAGAGCATAGTAATGAAGTTATTGCTAAATGCATAATTAATAATGAGTTTAAGTTACATATTATTCTGATGAAATGTCCAGTAATTGCTATTAAAGGTGCAATCACAGATCATCCCTTATGGATTCTTGTACCAAACATGTAATATGTTCCTCCTTGCACACTCAGAGAAGTAGGCACCATTCTTCCAGAGGACTTGAAATTTTAAACCCCCATTTAAACTCCACTTACTGATTAAGGTAAAAAGACATCCTCAGACAAGAATGCCAATTTGAAAACCTGAAAGGAAGACACGCTTTCTATAATGAAAAAAGAAGATTAATTAATTAATTAGTTAATTAGTTAATTGAAATGATTTCTTTTAATTAATTAATTAATTAATTAAAAGAAATCATTTCAAGCAGCATCAGTTTCTACAATAAAAATAAAAGGGGAACCTTTTCATAGCATAACCTTTTTGCAGTGTCTCAACTTTTTACTTATTTTATATGATATACAATATAATTCAACAGGACATGGTTTTTCTTGGAAGAAGTCTATCTGTTCATTTTATGTGCATTAAATATACTAAATTTCCTCTTGTATAGTGGATTTCCATGTATAGTGGATTTAGTTAGTATTCAGACCCCTTCACTGTTTGCACACTTTACTGTGTTGAAGAATTAATTTTATACAGATAAATTTGCCATTTTTCACAAAGTGAAAACATGTTCAGAAAGGTGTGCAAATTTATTAAAAATCCAAAATGTACACCTGTTATTCATATAAGTATTGTCACACATGTGCGTCTGTGGCTCACCTTCCTGACTCATCCTTGGTAACTAATCACACCCTGGGTTGAGAAGTATCTATGTCAATAGTGATATTGTTTCTTTCTGTTTCAACAGCCCAGAGGGCAACTGCCTCCACCAGTTACTGTTGAAGGGTTTACATATTTGAGGTGTTTCATTCTGGAGCTCTGAACCAGACTCGATAGCATCAGCAACTCTTTATTTTGCTTTATATGCACCAACAGGAACTATTTCTGTTTAAAGCTTTTCTGTTAATTAAACAGGGTAACCTGGCTGGTGCCCCAACATTTATCAGGATCCAGTGTCATACCTTACACAACCACAATTTTCAGATCCTTAATTCAGTACTTTGTCGAAGCCCCTTTGCCAGCAGCATAGCTTCCTGTTTTCTTGGACAAGTCTCTACAAGCTTTGCACACCTAGATTTATGCAGTTTATCTCATTCTTCCTGGCAGATCCCCTCAAGCTCCATTAGATTAGATGGGAATTGTCTGTAAACTGCCATCTTCAGGTCACTCTATAGATGTTTAATTAGGTTTAAGCCAGGGCTTTGGCTGGACCACCATAAGACAGTTAGACTTGTCAAATCTGACATTGGATTGACTGTATGCTTATGGTCATAGTTGTGCTGAAAGGTTAAACCTCACCCCAATCTGAGATCCTGTGCACTCTGGAGTAGACTTTCTTCAAGGGCCTCTATGTATTTGGCTGCATTCATTCTTCATCTCCTTGCTGCTGTGAAGCATCCCAAAGGATGATGCTGCCACCATCATGCTTCACCATAGGGATGGTGTTAGGTAGATGCTGAACAGTGCCTGGAGTTTGTCAAACATATGGCTTGGGGTTCTGCCCAAAGAGTTCAATTTTTGTCTCATAAGACTACAGAAACATTTTCCTCATACTCTCAGAAACCTTCAAATGTCATTTGGCAAACTTCAAGCATGAGTTAACCACTCTACCATAAATGTCTGATTTTTGGAGTACTGTTGAAATAATTCTCCTTCTGAAAGGTTCTCCCATCTCAGCAAAGGACTTCTGAAGCTCTGTTAGAGTAACCATTAGTTTCTTGGTGCCCCTTCTAACCAACTGCGCTTAGGAACACTCAAAGCATTAGAAATGGTGTTGTACCCATACCCCAGTCAATGCCTTACCACTATGTCTATAGAAGGTTTCTTGGACTACATGGCTTGGTTTTTGTCCTGACAAGTAGTGTGAATTGTGGAACCCTCTAAATGATGTCCAATAAATTTTATTTTGCCAAAGGTGGACTCCAATCAAATCCTAATCACATCTTAAAGATAAATAAAACAAATAGGATGCAGATAAGTACAATTTGGAGTGCCACAGTAAAGGAATATTTGAACTGATGAGGGACTTTCATATTTTCATTTTTATTACATTTGCAAATCTTTCTGATAATATGTTTCCACTTTATTATTATGGGTTATGGACTGTAGCTTGATGGGCAAAAATGGCAAATGTATCTATTCAAAACAAAATCTACAACAACAAAAAGTATGTAGAAAGTAAAGGTGCCTAAATATTTTCTGAATCCAATGAATAGAAAGTAAAATTGTACATGTCCATTTCTCTTTTAAATAAAACAATGTAATTATTTCTAGAGAGTATTTTTTATCATGTCACCTTTAAGTATAGGGGCTTCCCTTTCAGACAAAACAACTGACTATTTCTTAGGTTTTTCAAAGGTCATGGCACCAATGTATAAAATCAAATCACTTTTCAGTAGATGCAGTCAGTGACCAATTTATTTGGGCATACCTATCTAGTACTCGGTAGGAACCCTTTTTGCCTCCGGCTTTAAGAAGGTTCTGACTCAATAGCATCACACAATTCCGGTATATTTTAAAGCAACACATTCAGCAAACCCTCTTTTCCATTTCAGCCCTCTTAAGACAGTGCAGGCCATTGTGAAATGGTGCATTATTCAGCTGGAAGTATCATTTTTTAAAAAGGGTACACCATGGCTATAAGGAAATTAGCATAGTTAGCAACAATGCTAGGATATATTGTGACATTCAAAGGAGTCTGTCCAACACCTCTCACAATAACAAGGTGTTTCTGCCCGTAGGAATTGCCTCACGCTGAATTTTTTTATAGCATCATTCTTGGTAAACTCAGTAATCTATTGATCAAATATTCACACCCTCGGGGTAAGGATATTGTCATCCTGGAAGAGTCACTTTTTATCAGGATAAAAAGGTTTCACCACAAAATGAACAAAATCACTCACTTACCCTGTCAGCAGCAGTAGACCTAAACAGTGCCACCCCACACTAATACCTATCTATCTGAACAGTCACTGAAACCAGATCTGAAGCCTGTAGATTTCTTCTGATACACCCCACGCTTGGAATCACTGAGAACAATGGTTTCATTGATTTCTTGCCAGCTCAGAGTATCCCCCAGTAGACCACTGCTTGTGTTCTTTGCACCATTTAACTGCCAAAGGTTCACTCATAGGCATTTTAAGGGATTTATGCAACTGAACTCAACTACAGTATCCATCTTTTTGAAGTTTTTGATGGATTGCTCTTGATTAAATGCCTCGCCCCACCTTTGATTGATATTTGCTGTGAGATGATCCGTACCTGCTTGTCTTTTTGTTTTTGTGTCTTAACACAAACGGTAATCAGACTTTGGGACAGCCATCACATTTGAAAGTTTAATTTAGCCGGGTCCACTGGGGCTGGTAGATTCAATTTTCCATTTATTTCATTTGTTACATTGTGCTCCCCTTTTGATCATCCTATACAACTTTGACTTTTCTCCACTTTTAACCTGTTTAATGCGATTGATCTTTTAATGTATCTACTATATCTTCTACCATATTTATGTTTCTGTTACAGCATATTTTCGGTTTGTTTTTACTGTTTATGAGTGTATGCATAGTTATAATTGTAATTGTTTTATTGGTTATAGCTTTGATTATATTTATAAATTCTATACAGTATACATTCTATGACATGATTCAAGGTTTCCACTTGACAGCTAATAGCGAGCTTAGAATTTTTGCATCACCACTCTACTATGTTTTGTCAAATAAAAAACTGACAAGATTTCATAGGGTTTGAATCACTTCTCATTTTGATGATGGATAATCGGCGCAAAGGGCAGTATAATGCTACATATCAACAGTTACGTTAACACATTAAGAAAGAGTTGCAGACCCAGAAACATTATTCCATTATGGGCATACTAGCAAAAGTGACAAAGAGCCAGCAATGCCTCGGTGGAGAAGAGACTCTATCAATGACATTCATTATGGCATTTACCATTGACCACTCACTTCCTCTGTACTGATATCTGAGTCAAGCAGCCTGGATGACGCTGGACTGATTTAATCTCCAGTAAAAAAAAATCTACCTCTCATTTGAGGCTCATTATTTAAACAATGTTATCAAATATTAGCTGCTCTGAGGGCTTCTATTGTTCTTGAAACCACAACAAAGTTATTTCAGGACTGCATTCCCCATCAGCCTGTTAGGTTTAATGCCAGCCTTTAACATCATAAAATACAGTATGAATTGCATGAAAAGGCATAGAAAACCCTCTATTCAAAGAAAACAAAAGAAATAAAAAAGACTTCCTTTGTTATTGAGAAAAACTTGAACAAAGTTCTGCGAGCTTAGAGAAAAACAAATCTATTTTCATTTACATTCCTAAGGTAAGTAGATACTGTAAGTCTTTAAAAATTTTATAATGGAGGCAAAATCCATGAGTAAAGTGCCTGCTTTGCAGTGTCAAATGCTGAGTTTAAAGCTTACTGGTTAAATCAGAATGACTAGTAAGGAATGATAACTTTGATATTGTCACAAGGAAAATAGAAACCAGATGATATCAGATCAAACTCCAGTGATTCATCGATAGAATAGTGGACTTCACCCTCCACTGTCAGTTAGGCATAATTTGAAAACATGGAAATACCGGGCATATTTCCTGTTTCCCAATGTACAGTCTAAACTTCATGATTTTCAGTGTCACAAACACATTTTAAGTCAGTGTGAGAATTTGCATGTTAAGTTTATGTATTGTTCCTTGAAATGCTACCGCTTTTTAACATTACTGCTGCTACCTTTTGTCAAATGAATGGATGTGATGACATTGTGAGCAGGATTGCTAATGTAAGTAAAGTACATTTAAGTGTTAATATTGAAATGTTAGCCAAAAATTACTTTGTCTGATAAAAAACATATGCATGAGCTTGAAGGTGGTAATGTGTTGTATGTTGATTAGCACATGCAAGTAAGAATTATACTGTAACCTGTACATGTGAAAATAGTGACCCTATAAAACTATGCACTTATAAGAAAAAACAAGACCCTGTGCTGTCTCCATAAGTTACAATGCATAGGACTTTATTTTCAAAAGATGCATTTGAATATTTGTGAAATTCAATGGAATTGTTTACTTGTGTATTGATGTATTCAATGGAATTGTTTACTTGTGTATTGATGTATATTCATGCATAGGAAACAGATATCCCATGTGGGATAACTTCCTGTAATGCTTATGGAATGCAGTGTTGAGACTTCCTTTCTCTGCCTTTCTTTATGGAGTGCTTTCCACAGAATTCTGCTGTTCCACATTGCCACCTAGTGATTCATATGGGTATAACCTTTTCATTAAAAAAGGTATTGGCTTCATTTTAATTGTTATTAATGTTATTTTACTTTTTACCTTGTTTAAACACAGCACACAAATATTGATTATAACTGATCACTAATATGTTAAAAACTAATCAAATTTAAAGAGGCAGGCAGTGTGGCACAGTGGTTTAAAGCTTTGAACTTCATACCCTGGGGTTGTGAATTCAAATCCCACTACTGAAACTGTGTGACCAGAGGCAAGTTACCTCACCTGCCTGTGTTCCAATTGGAAAAAGAAACTAATTGTATCAAATGCTGTAAATTGTCTTGGATTAAGGCATCAGCCAGATAAGTATAAAGTTAGTTTTAGGGGTACCCATTAAAAATTCATAACATAAGTCAAAATGCAGAAGCAGATCTTAAAGAGAATTAAGATTAACAGCTGTACATTCCAGTTTATTGTAACTTGGCTAAGCAGCCATCTGTGTGGCCATCCCTGGCATGTCATCTTGGTGCATCATGACAATGCTCAAATAAAGGCTGCTGCTGTTGCCCACAAATGCCTATACAATATGCCATCTTCTATTTGCTCTGGCCAGTTATGCCTACAGACCTGTTTCCATAAGTGTAACAACATATAGTGTCTCTAATTATGTCTTGGAGGAGCAATTCTAAAATGTTTGATTGAATATGCTTTTTGAGTCTGTGCCATAATTTTTAGTCACTTGTAACACCAACCATTGGGACTTTGAGTAATTCAGAACACTGAAGACAAATAATTCATTTTTTTTTGTTGTTGTTTTTTATTTCTGGTTTAAAAATCATTTCTTATTTTCTACCATTCTTTCTGTGCAACTGTTGTTTTGTCAGATTACGTTTATTGCGTAAGATTATATTACGTCTGCTTTTATCCTTAACCTTATTGTTATTATAATTACAGAAATACATTCAATGTTTATGATACTTGTAGTTATACATGCTGAGGTTAACAACATGACTTTACATATTGTGTCTAACTTTAAATATAAGACAACACTGTGGTCATTACTGCTATCTCTTGGATCAACTGGTGCCTGTCTCCTCACATTCATGTGGATTCTTCTTGGGTGCTCCCTTTCTCTCCAGAATACATCTAAACTATTTTGCTTTACAAGTTAGGTATCCGTGACCTTAGGTACTTTTTGCCCACCAACTGACTTTGGAATAATTTGTTTAGCTCTTTTTGGTTGCATTCCTGTCCTATATGATTAGTACTTTGTAAAGAAAAAAAAATCAAAGAAACAGTGCAGCAATTACTAGCATCTACCGGAAAAATGCAGGCTGTTAGTCAAAACACTGTTGAGGGTATCGGGGTGCTACTCTTACAAAATTCACTGGTAAATAATATTCTTAGAGTGATTTCAAAGAAGCAGAATGCTGCATGCCAGGACAGGTATTTGGATATTTCATAAGCACAAAGAATTTTTTTTTTTTGTTGCAGCCATGTATATATTTTTTTCTGGAAAAGCTAATATTGGTTTTATAATTCATTATCATTGTGTTTAATAGAGGAATGCTGTATTAGGATTTACGGAAATTATTGAAAGCACTGATATTTTTTAAATCCTCACAAGGAAATATTTTTGTTAAAAATAGGCAGGCAAATAGGTTTATTATTGGGTCCATCATCTATGATGAACCTGTCTTTCCAAGGATTACTTGATCAAAATAAAACTGAACTCATTCTGTGATCATCAAAGGACCTATCCTAAAATTGTTTTTAAACCTAATTAGAGGTAAATGTAGGCTTCAATAGATTGTAATAGTGAGTTCCTCTATACATCATAAATAAAGCCCAAATGTAATGGTGTGTAAAAATAGGTTGTGATCTCAGTTGGCTAGTAACCAAGTTGCCATTTAATGTATGTACTCTACATCATGGGTGTCGAACTCCAGGCCTGAAGGGCCACAGTGGCTGCAGGTTTTCATTCTAACCACCTTCTTCATTAGTGACCAGTTTTTGCTGCTAATTAACTTCTATTGCTTTAGTTTTAATTAACTTGACTCAGGCCCCTTAGTGGTCTCTTTTTCCTTAATTAGCAGCCAAACAATAATGAGACACAAAACGAGCCTGCCACATGACCAGCTCACCTGTGCCCGTCACACAATATCTGAAAATAAAGAAAAGTGAAGGTCTCAGTAAGGTTGATCTCTCAGGTCACCAAAACAGTTTGACAAACAGAAAATCAACAGTTTTGGAAATGTCTGCTGTGGCAGAATGAGAGCAGCAATAGACCACAAAATTTAATAACAGGCTTAATTAACAGTAAGAATCAGCTTCTCACTAAGAGACTGGTTGGAGTGAAATTGGTTGGAGTTTGAAATCCCAGTTTAGCTGCTCATCTCTTGGCTCGTTTCACGTCTCATTTCTGTTTGGCTGCCATTTCATGAAGAGATGAATCAATTCAGAGGGCTGAATCCTTAAAAACAGGGCTATTAAAATGAAGGGAAAAGGAGCTAATTAGTGGTGAAAACTGGTCAATGATTAGGAAAAGGATGGGAATGAAAACCTGCAGCCACTGCGACCCTCCAGGCCTGGAGTTTGACACACCTGCTGTACATGATGTGTGGTCAGTAGCAGATGTGCAAGATAAAAAAATAAAAGTGGGCTCAGCAAAAATGATACTTAACAATGTGCCTGGAAAAGGAGTGCAATTGTACCAGAAGGTGATAATAGTTATAGACATTATTAATGAGTGTTCAGAGAACATTTACTTTGGGTGGACAAATGCTGGTAAATGGCAGAGAGGAAAGAATATAAGTCCCAGTTACTGCTAGAGGGAAGGACGAAGACCCCGATGTGGACCTTTTGTGTATACTAGGGAAGGAAGGCTATCTGGGGGTTGTCAGCTCTTCTAAATGAGAGCTGGAATTCAGATCTCTAGGAGCACCTAAGGACACTGGGGGTGCTTTATAGTAGGAAAGTGCTAAAAGAAGTGGTGCTCAAAGTCTAGTTGAAGTTGGAGTAATTGTGTAACTGACAGAAGGCAGAGCAGCCAGTATTTACAGAGAAAGAAGCAACAGTGATATCTTAAGAACTTGGTGAGGTACAGTGGGTAGACAGGGACTTAACTGTTTAGCTAGTTCTGGCAAGGCAACAGTTGTTTTTTTTTATATTATGAGCAAATGGACTGTGCTTTGGATTTTTAGTGTGGAGTTAGAAAGAAAACACTTTCAGACAAGTAGCAATTTGACAATGCAGAATCAGATGCAAGTTTGTGTGAGTAATAGAATAGGTAATAGAAACGTTTAAAGCCAATTGATTTACTTTGTTTCCTATTCAATGAGTTTTCTGTCTTACAGGTTGTTTGTGGAGTATAATAGTGCTGTTGGAGATGCCTGTGACTTATTTTAATTTCCAGGAAGAGATGACCAGAGTCAAATGAGTGAAGAAGTTTATCAAGTTTGCTGTATGCAATTAAAAGACTCCAATATGGTTCCTTCAAGTTTAAGCATAAAGCATGCTTAAAATTACTTTTCTGAATGTTATTTTTTACAGCCATGGACCCAATACATGACAAAATGTTATTTTGACAGACATAGCATTACTTTGACTCACAAATGCACACTACTTTCCATAAGTATTCTTGTCATTCACCTTGAAATGTTGTACAGAAATCATATGTGCTCTGTTAAAACATTAACATTGCTGTTCATTTGCATAATTACATAGTGTTGTGCTGACCTTGCTGACATGTTTAATAAGGTAAGGTTTCTTACTTTTCCTTATCATCTAAATCTATAGGCTCTAATGTTTTTTCCACCCTGAAGGTTTATGGAGGTAATGTAATGGTGTGACTTGAATTTGCCATGCATTATTTAGTTTCCCTACCTACATGTAATGAAAGGCTTGTGACATTGCCACACAGTTTCAGTTGCTAATGAATATACAAATGTACAACTACTATACATTATTTATAATTTCAGAACTCAAAAACGCTATTGAGCAAAGCAAAAAGTGAAACAGAAGTTTGGGTATGTGCATTTCTTATCACAAAAGCTTGCTCCTTCACTGGGGGAACCCTGAACATAATGGAAGATGTTGTGAAAAAAGGACAGTGGAAAAATTGGATGCCATCATGAAAACTTCCCTCCATTCCCTCCAGCAGAAACTGTCTTGGAGCACTTTTAGCCACCGTCTCATTTCACCACGGTGTGTTATGATGCACCTCTGCAGGTGTTTTCTCTGCTATCAGGCAATTCAATTCTTTCTCCTGACATACACTTTTAGATCATTTTGAAATATATGCACAACACACATTAATTTATTAATATGTTTATTGATTGATTGATTGATTGATTGATTGGCTGTATTATTTGTCCTGTGAGTCTGTATTCTTGTTTTTTATGTTGATGCTGCTGTATGCATCTGAATTTTCATATGAGATTAATAAAGTCTATCTAATTCAATCTAATTTAATCTGATCTCAACTGCAGTAAATTAAGTTTGTTAATTTTACATACTGTAAGTAAAAGTTGTTGTGATTTAGAAATATGGCCACTTGATATTGGCTAAAAACACGGGGTTGAAGGTGATGTATTTTAGATACTTTGCCATAACAATATATTTGTTTTAACAAGGGCTTTTGCCATTAAAACATTTAAGTGCAGCTGCTTTAACAGATACTCAGGTCAAGTTAGGTTAGGGAGCATGCACTGGTACAGCATGTTTTCACACCCACCACACAACAAAATACTTCAGGATATTGGTTGGCAACATATTCTCAAACCTGTTTAATCCAATTTGAGGTCAAGGTGGAAGCAGCACCATGAGCCTCTATTCCATTGCTGGAGCCACTCATGTACACACCAGCTCTTACAGTTGTACTGAACCATGTCAAAATTTCTAGTTAACCTAAGCTGCAAAACCAGAATAGTCACTAACAACAAACCATCACAATGATATCAGACCATCTGCAGTTATACATAGATTCAAAACAAAGAACTGCAAGATCTATTTTCAATAAATCCTTCATCTCATAATAGAAGTTGCAAGTTCAGATTCACACCACATCCAGTTTTTAAAAAAATGTTATTTTACGTGTGCACTAGGGCTTCCATGTCATAAAAAAAATATAATCAGATGAGATAATTCCTGAGTTATTCCTGTCAGCCCATTGTTAGAGAATTTCTTCCAGCTGGTTGGGTTGTTTTCCTGAATTACAGGTCAGTTAGGTTTGGGAGAACGCACTGGTACAATGGGTTGCCACACCCACCACATGACAAAACAGCTTGGGATCCCAGTTGGCAACCCCCTAGACAGACAAGCGATCCAGTCCAATCCCATATATGCTTCAGCCAGGTGTTATGTGGGCATCATCCCCTTGGCCTGGTTCAGAAACTTGGGTCCTCATTAATGAGGGTCCTGTAAGCCGGATCACCTTCAAAGTCTAAACTGTAGAAGGATTTCCTTGGTTTCCAGATTTTTCTGTATATTCAGAATTGATAGCAGTGTTCTGATTTCAAAAGGATGTTAGTGTGACGTATCTCTTATCTGCTGCACACAGTTTTCATTGTCAACAACTGTATTTCCGGTCCACAATTTTGCCCTTTTAATCGAAAGTTCTTCTGACCGAAAATTTCTGCTCAAATGAGACTGCTAAAGCAGCATAATATCTTATGTCTTATTCATATGCTGATTTTTGCTATGTTAAAAGAATTAATGATCTGAAGGTTAAACTGTCTCATCTATCATAATCTCACTTTTTACCCTGGCTATCCTTTGCATTCTATTCCCATTTCTGTCTAAGTTTATCAGTGTGGTTTAATCAACTCATTATGTTATTGATCTTTAGTTCCTGTTTGTAGCCTTATCTGTTTACTCACAAACTCTGCAATAGACCTACAAAGTATTGAAGTTTTTATGTGTTAAATTAATATGATACTTGTTAGCAGAACCATGATTACTATAACCACCACCCGATTTATGGAACCTTTTAGGCACAAACTAGTTTATCTGTTTTGGGTTTTCATAATAATTCTATTTAATTCTCACTTTTTAATTAGCGATGTTCTAAAATGTCTTACTTTGGACTGATTCTAAATTTGCAACCAGTACATACACCTAAAAGAACTCAGTTTTGTTTTGGTGGAAGTATTGTTGAGCACCAATAGTTTGCTCTTGGGAGAAACAGCTGTGCCCAATGGTGAACTGATATGAAAAAAAAAATATTCTCTATGCATATTTCTACAAAATAATTAATTTCCTTTATGGTCCTCTTGGAGTGGAGCCTGACTTTTCACAGATTTATATCTCTGACATTTTTGTGTAAATTATTCTGTGCATTTTCAGATATCTTGAAATAAGTTCTGGTGCATTTTGAGATACCTCAAATACATTTTGAGATATTGTATTTGAGATATCTTGAAATGCACAGGAAGTTATTTTAAGATATCTCAAAATGTATTTGAGGTATCTCAAAATGCACCAGAACTTATTTCAAGATATCTCGATTTGCATTTAAGATATGTTGAAATGCATTTCAGCTATCTCAAAATGTACAGCATATCATTTCAAGATATCTTGAAATCTATTTGAGATATCATGCAATGCTTTTTAAAAATCTTAAAATAGGTGCATTTTTAGATATCTGTAATTCAATTTGAGATATCTAAAATGCCTTTCCAGATATCTTAAAATTAATTTTAAGATATCTCGAAATGTTAATTCGGCTTTCCATACAACAGCACCTTAATGATGACTGAAACATTCTCTATGTAATGGCAGAGTATTTATTGATAGGAGGAACAAGGCTGATCATCATTAACATCTGGGCTTAGAAGATGGGGCAGGGAGTTTAGAACATGTCAGGCTTAGAATTGTACATAAAGGGACAAACAGTAGTGTAAGAACAAATATGTATAGTAACTTAAATTCTAGCCCAAAATTAAAGTGCAAATATGAAACAGGTAATACGGTAACATTTGCTTGCCTTAATGCTAGGAGTATCAAATATAAAACAAGTCAGCTGGATTTGTATGTAGCTGGACATAATTATTATATTATAGCAATAACAGAAATCATAAAGATGGGGACAAGTATAACATGAATAGGTACACTTTTTTAAGGAGAATAGACAAAAAAGAAAGGGTGATGCTGTTTATGCAAAACAGAATTTAAATTCAGGTCTTCTTCAGTTGGATGATGAGCCACCTTAATGAGGATCTCCGGATCTGGCTGGGAAGTATTAGGGGTAGGGGCCTTATTTTAGGAGTGTGTTATATACTCCACCGACACAGACATGATTTTCAATATGAATCTTTTTAATAACATTAAAACGATAAGTTTTTAAATGGATATTATAGTATTAGGGGACTTTAATTACCCAAATATTAACTTGGCATGTCTTACTAATAGCAGGGTACAAGAGCATTAGTTTTTAGACATAATTAGTGACTGTTTTGGAGCAAAGTATATACAAGACTATATGTGGGGAAGTCTCTCTAGATTTAGTATCTTGTTACAACCAGGATAGAATTCAGGGTCTTAGAGGTGAGTGAAAACTACTGTCAAGTAACCATAATATTATTACACAGTTCTCTGTGTTTTTTGAAGACTAAAACTTTTTAGTATGGCACATTTTGAATAGATGCAAAGTCTAAAAGAGATTAAATGGGATAAACTTTTAAGGATGAAGACAGTTGAGGATCAGTGGAACAAGTCAAAATTTGGAATTTGTAGAAAAAAATCACAGTGGATTTATGAGTAGATAAAAAAGAGGCTTCAAAGGGAAAAACAGCTGTATAAGGTGTATAAGACTTATAAGTCTAATTAGAGCATGAGGGCAACCATTTAGAAGAATAATAGGGAATCTAAAAGATAGTTGGAGATTAAAAAAGGTTAGAGATGGCTCAAAAAGATTCTTTCAGTATTTTGGTAGTAAAAGAACAGTCAAGGAGGAAGTAAAGTGTATTAGGAATAGTAAGCGCTCGTTTATACTTCACGCTTAGAATGCGTACATGCCCATATCATGGCTGCCATGCATTCCCAGCATTCATTTGATGCGTCCTCTGAACAGGTCCTCAGAAATTAACATGTGCACGAGTTGCAGTACCGGCAAAAACTCGAGGGGCGCAGTGTGATAAAAGTCGGAACGTGATGTCAGAGTCTTTGTTTACTATCTACATGTGACCAAAAGCCACTATGCAGATCCTACGGGATTGATGTGCGTGCTTCGATGTTTGATGAATGGTTCGATAGGGTGAAGCAAAATGCCAACATACAGATGCATTTGTGGTGCTTTTATATTCAAGTGCTGCATATTCCCAATCGTAATGACACAATACATTTTAAAAGTCTCACGTACCATCTTTTGTGCCGTCTTTTTTTTTTTTTTGCAACTTCACAACAGCAACATAATGTACAGCACTGTATTTGAGCCACTGAGAAAAAAAATTAAGGACATGGTGAAAACATATATTTTGTGATTAAAGTGGAAATTTCAGCTTTAATCTCGTAATGTCCACTTTAACCTCGTAGTTTACTTTATCTTTAAAGCAGACCGTTGTAAACGTCATCCCAGTTTGTAATCGCTACAAGCTTCTTGGACCTGACAGCAGCAGCAAGCAGCAATAGATCACCATACAAAACACATTAAATGTATGATATTCCAACTCTCTGCAAATTTAGAATCTTTAGATTTATACTTGATATCACTCTCATAATGAAATGCATTAAAGTATGTATATTACATTTTACAGATAAATTGTTAATATTGTTTAAATAATGAATATTGTTAATAATTACACACATGGGGGTGACACGGTGGCAGAGCAGTAGCACTGCTGTCTCGTAGGGAGTCACGTCACTGGTATTGCCTGCCTGGTGTTTACATGTTTCCCTGCTGGGTTTCCACACTGTGCTCCGGTTTCCTTCCAAAGATATGCAGAATTGGTGCCGCTAAAATAACGCTAGTGTATGTGCTTGTATTCACCTTGCAATGAGCTGAGGCCCCATCCTGGGATTGTTTCTGCCTCGTGCCCAATGCTTGCTGGAATGGACACATCCCTGGACTGATGGATTTAATCATTAAACATCCTTTTCAGAGATATTACGGTAAGGTGTCATTGGAATTTAATGAGTGTTCTAGGCAATTCATCAACACAAAGAAGCCAAACCTGTTCTCACCGTGATAATATCTAGCACTTCCACCTGGTGGATTCCTCCATATGTATGTAAAGTATGCGCGCAAGTATAAACAGTAAAATGCTTGGTTAGCAGGAGTGTCTGCTGAAGCATGCGTTGCGTCACGTGAAGTATAAACCTGGCCTAAAAGGGAATTTAAAACATACAGAGAATGAAATGGAAAATGCTATAAACAAGTGAGAAAGTGGATAACCTCCCAGTGGTAACCAGGACTACTAAGGGAGGTGCTGAGAGATTAAATAGACTGGAATCCAACAAATCACCAGGACCAAATACCATTGAACTTTGAGTGCTTTAGGAGGGTAGTGAGTACATATATAAATCCTTAATGCATATTTTTAAAAAGCTTCTGCATACTGGGGAAATTGCAATGTACTGGAAAATATCAAATATTATATGTTACATTAAAAGGGTGATCAGGCAGATCCAAGTAACTGCAGGCCAGTAAGATTAACAAATAGGAAAAACAATGTAGTGATGTCCCTCAAGGCTCAATTCCAAGGCTGCTGTTATTTTTAATATTCATAAGTGATTTGGATAGAAATATAAACAAGTGTGTTACGTTTGCAGATGACCAAGCTAGGTGGACTGTCAGCTAATTTATAATCCATTCAATCATTACAGAGGGATTTGGATAGCATACAAGCTTGGGCAGATGAAACTTAATGTAAGAAAATGCAAAATATTACACCCAGGAAGTAGAAATGTAAGATTTGAACATACAATCGGAGGTCTGAAACTTGAAAGTAGCCTTTAGAAGACAGACGTAGGAGTCCTAGTGAACTCACCACTATTAATCTCTAGGCAGTGTTCGGAAGACATTAAGAAGGTTAACAGAATGTTATGTTACATAGCACAAAGTGCAAAGTACAAATCAAAGGAGGTCATGCTTAAGCTTAATAATGTACTGGTGAGGCCTCATCTACAGATGCAGTTTTGGTCTCTGGACCATTAAAAAGATATAGCAGAGTTACATAAAGTCCTCACAAAGGTATGAGTTATGAGGAAAGATTTAAAGACTTGAACCTTTTCAGTCTGAGTAAAAGGGCATTAAGAGATGACATGAGTATAGTGGATTGAGACTGTTATGTTAAAATGAGCTCAACAAATACAAGGGGCAGTATCGTAAACTTGTTAAGGGTAAATTTCACACAAACGTTAGGGTGTTTTTCTTCACACAGAGAACTAAAGACACATGAAGTAACTTCCCAAGTTGTGTGGTGAACAATGTGATTCTAGTTACCTTCAAAACTTGATTTGATGTTGTCTTTGATGAATAAAGTGTATAGGATTAGAAAGCTTTGTTGGGCTGAATTGGCTGTTCTAATCAAAATTAGCTCACACATCGGCAGATGTTTCAGTATTTAGAGACCACATATGCACACTGCATTCCGACAAAAGTGTAGAAATTGATAGACTAATCTTATAAGTTCCATGTTTATGCTCTTGGATGTTCTCCAGCTAAACATGAGTTTATATATATGGTCACACATGCAAGTCGCGGGAATGGCTACCTGACTCAGGGAACTATAAAACTTTTACACTAGACTTAGCTAAAGCTCTTTTATTTTCTTTAAACTGGAGTATGATTTCCGGGGGAACAACAATGATGCTACTTCCGACCCTGTGACACTAGCCCTGAAGGAAAAATGAAACATCTCATTCATGTAAGTTTTCAGACCCTTTGCAGTGGTACTCCAAATTGTGGCCAGGTGCATCCTGTTTGTTTAAATTATCCTTGAGATGTGACTAGAACGTGATTGGAGTCCACCTGTGGCAAATTGAATTTATAGAAATTGTTTAGAAAGGCACATGCCTATGTATAAAAGGTCCCACAATTCACATTACATGTCAGGAAAAAAACCAAGCCACGAAGTTCAAGGAATTCTCTCTAAAACCTCTACAATCAAATTATGGTGAGACACGTGACAAGGTTAAAAACCATCACTCCAGCTTAGAGTGTTCCCAGGAGCACAGTGGCTGCAATAATTGTGAAATGGGAAATATTTGGAACCATCTTCCTAGAGTTAAATGTTCAGCCAAACAGAGTAACTGGGGTGGAAAGGCCTTGGTCAAGGAGGAGCAAGGACCCAATGGTCACTTTAACAGAGCTTTAGAAATCCAATGCTGAGATGAAAGAAACTTTAAGAAGGATGACCATTTCAGCAGCACTCCATCATTCAGGAGCTTATTTATGATTAGTCATCTGTCTAATACCTTCCCTACAGTGAAGCATGGTGCTGGCATTATCATGCTGTGGAGGTACATCTATGCATCAAGGACAGGGAGACTGGTCAGTATTGTAAGAGGGCCTTGAAGAAAACGTCTCCCAGAGTGCACATGACCATAGACTGGGAAGATGGTTAATTTTTTAACATGAAAATGACCTGAGGCATACAGCCAAGAAAACGCTGGTGTGGCTTTAGGATGAGCCTTTGACTAACCTTGAGTAGCCCATCCAAAGCTCAGACTTAAACCTCACAGAACAATTTACAGACACTTCCCATCCAATATAGTGGCACTTGAGATGATTTGCCAGGAAGAATGGGATAAACTGCTCAGTCCAGGTGTGCAAAGCTTGTAGAACATTATGCAAGTAGAATTGAAGCCATAATTTATGCCAAAGGTGCTTCCACAAAGTACTTAATTAAGAGTCTGAATACTTATCTGAATAAGAGATTTAATTTTTTTGATTTAAAAAAAATTGCAAACCTTTCTGAAAACATGTTTTCACTTTGTCATTATGGGTTATTCAGTGTAGATTTATGAGCACAAATGACAAATTTATCCATTTAAAATGAAATGTCATCTACAACAGTAAATAGATTACTCCAGGTTACTGACCTTGATACTCTTTCCCAGCCATTTTAACCCTTTCCTTTTATTTGCTAGTTTCAAACATGACTTTTCCTTTTTAAACTCTGCCTTTCTGGCCACATTCCACGAGTCAGACAATATTGGTATTTGGCATGTATTTAGAGAAGCAGTCAACTGAGGTCCTCTAAGGCTCAAACTAAAGACTCTGATATACTTACCCTCTCATGCAGTTGTGTAACTGGGGTGGGCCTCTGGTTCTTTTTATATGCTGAACATATTCAAGCACCGTCCAAAATGGCGATGCAGCATCTTTACCATCTGAGGCAGCTGAGGAAGTTTCAGGTCTCTCCAGTGATTCTAAGGACTTTTTACTCTGGTGCTGTGAAAAGTGTTTTGACACAGAATGTCACCTCCTGGTTTGTAACATTAAGGAGCAACAGGGAGTGATCCATGTTGCAGAACATTGCACCAGATCTGATCTACTGTCTCTACAGGACATTTTTACCAGGAGATGCAAGACTAGAGCAACTAGGATCATCAGAGACTCATCTCACCCCAGTAAGTATCTATTCGACCTGCTGAACTCAGGCAAACACTTTAGGAGTATTATGTTCAGAACAGAGAGGCTCAGGAGGAGCTTCTATCCACAGGATATAAGACTTCTTAACCTGGACAAGCCACCACAAATTCTTTCAACTGTTCATTATAACACAAACTGAATTCTCTGCCTCACTGTATCTCAGCTGCCGCCATGTCATTTACAATAACCAGGAAACTAGCACACTGCACTTTACAGTACATAGATACATTTGCACATTGTTCATAATTGTAATGCTTATTTAGATATATACTTTCCATATATTTTTGCCTTTTCTCCACCTCATTTAAATCTCTTTTTAAAATCTCTTTGAATTTAATTTTCTTAATATATTTCTTAACTTTATTGCACAGTCTCACAGTGCCTATCAGGGCACATTTCGCTACGTATGACAAATAAGGAATCTTGAAATCTTTGAACCTGGATAGATCCAGTTTCCCCTCATCTCTCAAGACAATAGTGGATACCCTTGCATGAAATATTCAATTTCTTAGCAATTTGTTGCTTGGAATAACCTTTATTTCAGAAACCATTCTGAACCCAGAATATTAACTAAAGGAATGCCAATACATTGGAACCCAAGGAAAGACAATTTACTTACTTTAATGAAGAGAACATGGTTTCAGACGTGCTTATAAAGGTTTCTCTAATAACAAATTAGCATTTAAACATGATTAGCTAAAAGAGTTCACCATTAAGGCATTAGAGTAATGGCTGCTGGTAATAAAGTAGTCATTATGAATAACAAATTATAAATCAGTTTTTTCAAATAATAATAGCCAATTGTAACATTTATGATGTCTTGACTATATTTTTAAATCAGTGTAATGGTACTTTGATTAAAAAAAATATATATATATATATATATATATATATATATATACATTTTATCAAAAACAGAGAATTTCCGATTCCAAACTTTTGACCACTAATGTATATTTATGTGCTGTTATATATATTGATTCATTGTTTATATGAATATATGTGAAGTTGCAGTTAAGGTGATTAGGAATAATACTATTAATGGCACCATATCTGATATTATATATATATTAACTGAGTAAGACTAAGATGATAAGACATTTTACAGAATAATATGTATAAGATTATTAGGCTGTATTGCAGATCATGTGTTAATTGAATTGAATTTATAATTATTTACATGCATTATAGAAAGAGACACACCAGGTATTCAGCCATTTGGTGTTCATTCTGTTAAACTCCCATAATGTATTTGAAATTCTGAATTCCTTAACATTTTTCAGTAAACATTTTTGATTTTCATTGAGCTGCATAAATCAGTAAAAAATAGGGTTTTAAGTTTGTATCTACTAGCCTCTATTTGCCTTTGTTCTTTTCTTATACTAAAGTTTCAGGAAACAGGACCTGAGCTCATTCTTACAGTGTTATTCTATCATGTGCCTTTGACAGCGGTCCCTGTTTTTGATATCATAAAACCCAAGGGATTAATTGTTCTTCAGTCTACAATAGTGTAGAATACAGGAGCTATAAAGCTTGTAAATCACAATTATCTTGCTTAATCTGACCCTGGAGGATATAAAGCATGACTAACAAACCTTAAACTGTTAGCGTCTCTCCAAACACTGTTCCTGGGGTTTAATTTTTCTTCTTATGTCAGCTTATCAAGGAGTTTGCGCCACTGAAATTAGCAAATGCATGAAGTCAGTATACAACTCGACCGGTGGCATCTCATAGGATCTGCAGTCATTCAGTCAGTGAGAAGGAAAGCAGAAGTGATTTAAGCCGATATTAAGAGACAATTGAAAGGCCCTCTTGAGAGTAATGGGAACCAACCCACCCATTTACAAGGAGGTGACTCCATTGCAAAAGCAATTAGCTACTGCGTCCAGACAAACAAAAGCTGCAATTAGGAAAAACACTCAGTAACTTGAGATGAGGTGAGAGAGCTCTCAGGCTAGTTGAAGTGCAAACAACAAAGTGAGTTAGGGAAGACAAATGGGCACTAAATCACATCTGGCTCTGGTGTAATGTGTTTACGAAACTGTTCAATTTTTTTAGGGCAACTATCTTATTTTTAAAATAATTAAAAATTTTGCAAGTTACGCTGTTGATTTGACTTACTAACAACACTTATTACTATTATAATAGATTTTAATAGTCAATTGCCAAGATACAGTATTACATTTCTGCTGCAGAACATAATCTGGATTGCAGTGCACTAATACTACTGAGCAGCTCTGTTGTTTTTAAAACATGAACGCATGATGCTAGAAACTGCTAAAAGTGGTTTAAAATGAAGAAAACCTGACAAAGAGGAGGCATTTGTACATACAGTCAGCCAGTCTGTCATTGCTTCATCTTAAACAGGGTTGCAGGGGATGCTGGAGCCTATCCCATCTATCATAGGGCACAAGACAGGAACAAATCTTGGAGAGGGCACAAGTCCATCACAGCGTGAATACACACACCCACACACACTAGGGCCAATTTAGTATCGCCAATGCACCTAACCTGCATGTCTTTGGACAGTGGTAGGAAACCTGGAGCAGCTGGAGGAAACCCATAGAGACACAGGGAGAATATGCAAACTCTACACAGCAAACCCGGGTCTCCTTTCTGCGAGGAAGCAGCACTACAACCATGCCACTCATATACAGTATGTTCATCCTCAAATCTGCTCAATCCAATTCAGGAATGCAGGGTTAAATGGAGTCATGAAATATATAAAGAGGACTGTCAACAAGCAAGCTTTTATGGACAAAAGGATTCTGCTATAAGACTAGAGGGAATATAATGCCCTGGACGTGAATTCTTATGAGCATTTTGTTATGAACAACATGATAAGAAAACTCACAGAACCATGATTAATCCCGTTAAATGTGACATTTTGGAATGAGAACAAAGTCCTCATGATAAAGAGTGAATTTCCAGGGTGCGTAATCTTTTACTTGGTCTTTAAAGGTGAGGTTTAATTGAGGCATAGGCACTCTTTTGCACCAATTCCACTGTTTTTGACTACATTTGCATTTGAGACTATAATAATTCTTCCATCCATTTGCTATATCTAGTGTTAGGACTGCAAATGACTGAATCTTGTGCAGTCACTATTAGGTATATGTCAGGAATCCACCTTGATGGAGTGCCAGTTCATCTTAAGGCACACTCACCCATGCTTAGTCATACCAGAGTTGCCACTCAACCTAACCTGTAAGTCATAGGAATTCTTGAAAGAAAAAGAATATTGAAAAAAAATCTCATGCACACATGGTGGGAAAATATACTGTAGGTAATACATCTAAGAGAAGGCAGCATAGTGGTGCAGTGGTGGTGCTGCTGCCTGAACGTAAGGAGACCAGGGTTTGTATTGAGTTTGCATGTTCTCCATGTTTCTCTATTGGTCTCCTCCAGCTGCTCCAATTCCCTCCCAATATCCAAAGACATGCAGGTTAGGTGACTTGGTGACACTAAATTAGCCCTAGTGTGTTTTTGGAGTGCGTGTGTGAGTGAGTATGTGTTCAGCCTGTAAGGCACTGGCATCCCACTCATGGTTTGTTCCTGCTTTGTGCTCTATGTTAGCTGGAATCAGCTCCAGCACCCCCCATGATCCTGGCATGGAGTAAGTTAGATAATGACATGATAAGAGAACATTTAATTGCAATATGGAAACATCCACAGCAGCTGTAAGGGAAATAATTAGCTGATACAAATGCTAAAAAAAAAATCAAAAATAAAGAGACAAAAAGACAATCAGTGATTAAAGTATATGTACAAGTAAAACACATATTTCAGGATGTGCCACTGCTTTACCACTGGTTACTTAGAGGTAATAAAAACATATTGCATAGTATTCCCGGAAATTTTTCACTGCTTTGAAAATTATTTTAGTTGTAATAAAATATATTTGCTAATAGGACAGAATACTGTTGGCAGCATCTTTGACAGAAGTGTGACCAGAGTGATTAAATCAAAAGCAAAGGTACCGAATACAAAATTATTGTTTTATAATAATACATATTTTATAAATAATTACAATAACGCAGACACTATTGATGAACTATACAACTAATTCTACATTTCAAACATTTAGGTTTCATAAAAGATGAATCTTAATATCTCATACCCAATGCAGTGAGCTATGGCAGCCCAATATGAATTACTCCCTCATTGTCATTGAGATTTCAAAATGTTAAACAGAGGCCTTGCTTGTTTATTTCAGCATAACTTTTGTCATATTTTAGGTCAAACAAGACATGACATTCTTTTCCCGTAAAATATGATAGACTGCTTAAGATTTTTCCAGTCGAGTAAGATAATACAATAACCAAGCAGTGCAGTTTAAGATCTCACAATAGATTTTCTGTTGTTCCCAGGGCCGCTATTCACCTAGTGCATGAATCATAAGGGGGGTTGTGCAGCGGGGACCCAGCCGCATGGGTTAGCTTCTTAGCAGTCAGTTGCCGCTCTAATAAGCCTGGTTTAGGGTGCTAAATAACCTTGCACTGGCACTGTTCAATGAATAGGAATAACTGCATAAGGAATTTGTGTAGTTAGAGCACTCCCAAAGCATATGACCTCCTGAGGCAGGCATAACTTGGACTTTGTCCCAGATATATTTCAGACAATCTTATTTGAAGCAGGTATGTGCAGCGTATAATCTGTAACTTAATTATACCTTCTCTTGTGCAAATTATTGAAGAATGTCTCTTGTTGATGGCTAAATTCCATTCTTTACCAGAAAATCCGATTGTAATGCCTCATTTCAAACTTTGCTTAGTAACATCCAGTAAGTTGGTATGAGTCTGGAAATGCAGCCTTTATCTCCATCCTTACTAGATACTGTACGAAAGTTTCAACCTGAAGTACTGGTGGTAGAATACGAAAGTTGGACAAATTTCTCTTAACAAGGAAATCTTTTAAATTTGCACATAGAAAAAGTAATGTGTTGCCGGAAGTTTATATCTGAATCTTGATTTTTAAAAGGATGCATATATATTGTCAGTATACAGGTCTTTACTGGTCTGGATTTCAAGTGTCTTCCATTAATCAAATACTGCATAGTCTAAGGACAGGTGGAATATATGATTATTGTGTATTGTATTGTAGAAAAAAGAAGCAAAGGCAGGTGCACAGAGAAAACAAAGAATTTTCTAAGCAAATTTGCTTTCCATGCCTAACTAGGCTGGTGAGGTTTAATTTCCTTTGGCTTCCTTTCATAGTCTCAAAGTACATACAGTTATCCCTTGCAGTTCGTAGGGATTAGGGGCGCAGGATCCCCCCCAAATGTGAATATTCATTGAATACGTTTTGGGTCTGCCACCTTTGGAAACTTCAGTGTTGTGAGAAATATTTTTATACACCCAGAAGGAATGAACAAATGTTACACGTGCATTTTTATCGATGGTATTTACTAGTGCATTATTATATAGTTGTTTTTATTTATGGGTGTGCAGGGACATATTATTATGTATTATTGTAAATAGTATTAGGATTGCTAGTTTGTCTTGTACCTTTCGCTTTAATTCTGTAGTTGCAGTTAGAAATTAGAAGTTGATTTTTATGATGGAAGCAAAAAACTCCTGAAAATGACATTTACAGTATAACCTTGTTTAAATTATTATACATACATTTTTTTATTATGTATGTATCATTTACACTCTCAAAGAACTAGTAGTGTATTCAATAATAGACACAGTTTAGAAAAGAGACATGAAACTGCCTACTAGATGCTGTGAATATTTAAATTCTTTGTAAAAATGTTTTCTTTTGGTCAAATAACGTCTGTTATAATCCTTATTCTTACCTTCTTTCACCTCTTTTATAGCCTGTTTGCAAAAGCAATAAAACTCAATTTAAAATTTTAATAATTTATATTTCCACTTGATGGTAGCTGAGTCAAAAAAACAGTTTATAACACTTTCAAAGTTATACACCTTTTGGTATAGGCACACTAGGGGTGGTGCGGACAGCAATATAATACTCTCACAGGCAATCCTAAACAGTATCTCCTATTCCTGCCATCCCAAAACCTTCAGCCACCTAAGGTCACACAATAATCTTGATGCATGTCATTTTCATTTTGAGTGACATCAGATGATGAAAAAGGGACACTAGAAATCCAGGCAGTGTGTGATCAGAGAACAGGAACTTTGAAAAGTGGTGAATTTAGCAGCTCAGAGTACTTAACTCAGAATAAAAGATAGACAATAGCCTGAATAACAATGTCTCTGTAGACCAGCGTTTGTCAGCCTTTAAGTATTTGCGACCTGAGTTTTCATAACAGTTTTAATTGCGCCCCCCAAAACGTTTTTTTGAAACCCTAATAAAATGTATTCCTATATTTTTTGCTGCTGATACACCAATCCACTGCATCCACTTAACAGTGTCATCTCCAGGCAGAGGAGTATCTTCAGTGACAGACTTTTGTCACCGTCCTGCTCCACTGACAGACTGAGGAGATCGTTCCTCCCCCACACTATGCGACTCTTCAATTCCACCCGGGGGAGTAAATGCTAACATTAATTTTATTTTAATTTTTTTCGTTTTTATTATTATTTAATTTAATATTGTTTCTTTGTATCAGTATACTGCTGCTGGATTATGTGAATTTCCCCTTGGGATTAATAAAGTATCTATCTCTCTATCTATCTATCTATCTATCTATCTATCTATCTATCTATCTATCTATCTATCTATCTATCTATCTACACCGGTACAAGTTTTATTATACCAACTTAACTTTTATCGACATTTATCTAAATCTATATTTATTTTTCTAGTGTCAGAATGTAGGTTAAGTTCATTTGTTTTGGTTTCAATAGATGTATTTTTCCCAACAGAGTCACGCTGCCCAAGGGTTTGTTTCCTGCCTTGTGCCCTGTGCTGGCTGGGATTGGCTCCAGCAGACTCCCGTGACCCTGTGGTTAGGATATAGTGGGTTGGATAATGGATGGATGGATAGATGTATTTTTCATATTTTCGATTCTTGTTTTCTTTTTTTCACATCTTCGCTAGGGGGGCGCACCCACAGGTTGAGAACCCCGCTGTAGACATTAGGAGATAAAATATGTTGGGGTATGCTGAACCCTACAACTTCATTCATCCATCCATTATCCAGCCCACTATATCCTAACTACAGAGTCAAGGGAGTCTGCTGGAGCCAATCACAGCCAACGCAGGGCACAAGGCAGGAAACAAACCCTGGGCAGGGACCACACACCAAGCACACTAGGGACAATTTGGAATTGCCAATGCACCTATCCTGCATGTCTTTGGACTGTGGGAGGAAACCAGAGTACCCGGTGGAAACCCACGCAGACATGGGGAGAACATGCAATTTCCACTCAGGGAGGACCCAGGAAGCGAACCTGGGTCTCTGAACTGCGAGGCAGCAACACTACCACTGCGCCACTGTACTGCCCACCCTACAACTTTCAGCCCAAAATTAACCAGAGCATACAGTTACTTATTCTGTCTTGAAAAGTGATAGACAAAAATGACCAGCTTTTGGTGAATCTCCCCTATCAAGCTCCACTTTTTCCCACCTATCCAGGTGTCACTTGTGTGAGAGGTGAATAAGGATGCATGCCGGTATGTTGATTGGTTGCTTAAAAATGAGCAATGAATGCAAAGTTGCAGTAGGAAGCTACACAAAGTGAATAGTATGTTTTGTTTCATTACACTGTACCATATGGATATTTCTATGTCTTTTTCTTTTCATTTATAATCTAGGCCATAGTGTCTTTTGCTTCATTACATTGTAGAATATGGGTATTTCTGTCTCTTTTTTCTTTGTAGTCTATATATACAGTAGTAAAATAATATAGCACAGACAAGTAAGCAGAAATGCAAAAAATGAATAAATGAAAAATAGAATAAAGAAACAACTGCAATGTGAGAGCAAACAAAACAACATAACATTTCATTATCAAACCCATTAAGGATTGCGTGGAAACAGAGCTTATATCTTGAGCACTAAGAGCAAGATTGAAAATATCCATTGATATGCCCCATATTACACGGCCCACATCCACAAATAACCACATTTATGCTCACATAAAGCTGATTTTGAACTACCAGTCAACTTCACCAACAGGTCTTCAAAGGAAAACCCATTCAGAAAAAAGGAAAACTCTGCACAAAAAATGAACTTGCTCATGATGCTTTGAGGCAGCAAATCCAGATTATAGTTATGATAGTCATAATTCAGATAAATCAAAAGATTATACCAACAGATCTTTGATCAGATATAGATTAATCAATATAGATTCCTATATACATTAATTCTACTGGCTCTGTTCATTCTTATTAAAAACATGCTGTTGTTAGTCCCCTCCATTGTGCTTTCAAATTGTAATTCTATATCTCATGTTAACTTTATTGCTAAGCAGCTCCAGTTGTTTTTAGATACAAATCATATTCATGAAACTTTTCAGTCTGGTTTTAAACCCTACCATAGTACTGAGACAGTACTTCTAAAAGTTTATAATGATGTGTTAACTGTACATTCTGAGGTTTCTGTTGAACTTGTGCCTTTAGATTTGACTGCAGCTTTTGATACAACAAACCACAATATCCTTTTATCTCGCCTTGAAAAGGTTGTTGGTGTTAGAGGCTCTGTGCTTGACTGATTTAAATCATACCTTAATGACAGGACCTTTTCTGTTGCACCAATTTTAATTAGAGGGCTTCTCAGAGGCCTTGTTTTATTTTCTATCTATATGCTTTCTCTAGGTTCTATTTTTAAAAAAGCACATTATGTCTTTCCTCTGCTATGCCAATGACACCCAAACTTATTTACCACTTAAAAACAACTCTGTACAGTCTCTATTACAATGTCTTGATGACATCAAGAGCTGGATGTCCTTACATTTTCTGGATTTTAACCAGAACAAAACTGAGGCTGTGATTTTTGGTCCTTCCGAGGTTTCTGGTATGACCGCTGGTAGTCTTGGTCCACTAGAACAGTACTGTACATCAGTTAAGAATTTTTGCAGCAATCTTAAACTGGACAAACAGATAAATTCTGTTGTTAAAAACTGTTTTTTCCAGTTAAGACTGTTGGCAAAGGTAAAGGCTTTTCTTTGCTTTTCTGACTTTGAGAAGATCATGCATGCTTTTATTTCATCCCGCCTTGATTACTGCAATTCTCTGTATACAGTGGTCAGCCAGTCCCTTCTGTCTTGCCTACAGCTCATTCAAAATGCAGCTGCTAGGCCTTTAACTAGAATTCAGAAACGAGTGCATATTACTCCCATATTGGCCTCTCGTCAATGACTGCCTGTTAGCTTTAGAGTCGATTGTAAGCTTTTATTGCTTGTTTATAAGTCTCTAAATGGTTAAGGACAGGAGGCGATAAAGGCGCCTCAAAAAGATGACAGCATCTGAGAAGCAGGCTTTATAGGATTGCGCTTGAGAGACATTCACAGATGCAGATGCAGAGGAAGGGTGTTTAAGATAATAATAATAATTATTTGCATTTATATAGCGCTTTTCTCATTACTCAAAGCGCTCAGCAATTGCAGGTTAAGGGCCTTGCTCAAGGGCCCTACACAGCAAAGTCCCTATTGGCATTTACAGGATTCGAACCCACATCCTTCCAATTGCCAGTCCAGATCCCTAGCCTCAGAGCCACCACTCTGCCAGGAGATAAATATTTTTTAGTTTTTCTATAACCTGGGTATGACAGGTACTATGGCTAGTATATTATAAACTGAGGGGGATAAATAATATAATACAAAATTATAAGCATATATACAGAACTTGACAATAAATAAAATAAGATATAGGAGTCATAAAAGAGTCATAACACATACCAACATAAGAGATGAACAGCCTATCACATTAGGGCAACAAAATGCAAATGTAAGAAATAAATGGGAAAAAACTGAAGCATTTCAAGAGTATCTTTTTATCAAGACAACTACAGTATTATAAATAATGTAGCAAGTGTCAGTTAACCTATGATAAAAATGATAAAATAGTGAACATGAGAGTCTGTACATATCATACATGAATCACAAACTGAGCATGTTTCTGTGTTACAAATTTCAAAATGCCCTGCAGGTTAGTTGAAAAGACCTTCCAGCCCTCCAGTAAGTTTGACTGTGTAGTAAAATAGGTTAAAATACACAAGAATGAGTCATCCTCTATAGCAGAATTTCTTATTCAGCCCCAGTGTTTTTTCAAAAATCAAATAATAGATAAATTGTTCCAGAGAAAGTTAATTGTTAGGAAAGGAAATGGTTAATGCTGTTCATCTTCATTTTAATGTTTAATGGACAAAAATAGTATAGCAAAAGCAATACAGGCTAACTATATACTGTAGATAGATGGAGGAAACGACTGAGCATAATACAGCATGACCTGGAAACAACAAATGATGCGACACACCATCAGCAACCCACTATGAACCTACACACTATAAAGGAGGGATGCACAGTGCCTATGAAAAGTATTCATCCCTTTGGAAGTGATCGCATTTCATTGTTCTACAGCACTGAACCACAGATGATTTAATTTGGCTTTTCTGACACTGATCAACAGAAAACGACTATTTAATGTCAATGTAAAGAGAAATCACTGCATAGTGTTCTAAATTAATTAAAAATTTAAAACACAAGATAATTGATTTCAAATGTTTACCCCATTCTTCAAGTCAGTATGCAGTAGATGCTCCATTGGCAACCTTGATTCTTTGCGGACAGGTCTGCATCATCTTTACACATCTGGACACTGCTGTTTGACCATTCTTCTTTGCAAAACTGCTGAAGCTCTGTCAGGTTCCATGGGGATCGTAAGTGAACAGCTTTCTTCAAGTTCAATCAGAAATTTCCTGTTGGATTGAGATCTGGACTCTAACTTGGGGGCTCTAAGACATTAATTTTGCTGTTTTTTCAATGTTTTTAAGCCATTCCTGTGTAGTTTTATCTTTATGCTTGGGATCCTTGTCTTGCTGGTAAATAAATCTTCTCCAAAGGCACATGTTTCTTGCAGACTGCATCAATCTTCTCTCCTACATTTCCATGTATTTTGCTGCATTCATTTCACCTTCTCAACCTTTGCAGCGTGATCCTGGAAGTCACCAAAACAAAAGTGCACAAAATGGTGGCATCCAAGATCAAACAAAACGGCATCAAAACAAAATTATAAATATTTTCTTTCTTTCTATCTTTTACTTTCTCACATCACTGTTAAACTGAAAAGTAATTTGTTGTTTTGGATTCCTTAATGTTTAAAACCTCTAAATACATGCATACACTGTGAAAGAATGTCCCACAATGCCACAAAATATTAAGTGCAGTACCAAATCTAGACATATGCCTTAAGTTCAATTAATGCTCATGTATTTATAGCTCATGTAATTGCAGGCTGCTAGAGAATACATGTCATTTGTCCTTCCATTTTCTAACCTGCTTATCCACCTCAGAGTTTTGGAAACTTCTGTGTCTGCATGCAGCACTTGGAAGATAAACCAGAAAAGATGCCAATCCATCTTAAGTGATGTTGACACAAACATTAACTATTCCATTAACTATTCCACCTCTAAACATTGTGTTCAAAAGCATAAAAAGATGGATAGACAGTCTATTCATATCAAGATTGTAAGACAGCCTTGTTCAAAATATTTAACTCATGTATTTAACTCAGTCCAATATTGCCATATACAATAAAAGAATGGATTGGCTACAGAATATCTCTCATGCAAAACTGAATAACATTCAGTGCAGAAATACACAGATGAGGCTTGCCCATTTCTGAGCTAAAATAAAATGAAAACACAGACTTGGAATGTGAGGAATGCTATGCATGATGTAGCGCTTTTACAAATATTTGTGAAAATCCTTCAGATTCACATTGCATTTTCAATAACCAGAATCCTATCTGACTAATTGTTTTCAACTGAAAACTTCATTAAACATTTCATGACTCAGAATTATTTAAAAGCTCCTGTCATGCTATCCTTGGAAGAAAAAAAAAACTCTCTCAGGGTGTCCTAGAAATGTAAAGGGTCATAATCAAGGTTTTTTTCCATAGGTATGAATCCTTTACAAGCAGCATAACCTCATCTAAACACATCTAGCCATGTTTCATTCACAGGTTTATTTTGATGGTTTAGTTATTAGAGATTATCTTGAAAGCCAAATTCACAATATATGTGTTTGAAATGGCTCTTATTATATATTGTTAATCTCTATCAACAATTAAATCCTTTGGCTGGTGGCTATCTAAATTTGCCAGCTCTGCTTGTGACTGCATGGGTTTTCCTCTTGGGCTGGGACTTTGCTGTTTCTCCCACTTCTCAAAAATATGCATGTAAAGTTAATTGGTAACTTTACATTCCTGCACCAAGCTACCAGATTTAAAGTTAATTGGTAACTCCAACCTTTTCTTTATGAGGACGTTTAGGTCTTTAAATGTATGTAACAGGCTGCTAGAGATGTTGTGCCATTCCATAATGGCCTTTGTAGTATTCTATGTTGTGGTCTGCTATCATTGCAACACCAGTTCAAGGGATGCCAGAAGCAATCCCTGTGTTGGGCTGATACCTCATCTAAGGTTGCTTCCTGACTTTTATATAATGCAACAGATACTGTATATGTCCCAGCTCAGCCCCTGCAACCCTGACACATGGGGTTGTTCATTTCTTAACACACAGACTTATTAAACCAATGATCAGGGTGATTTTGATCCTCCAATTATCATCTGCTTGCTAGAGAATACAGTACAGTGTCAAACTTTCTAAAGCTATCCTGTTAATCAAACATTGATATGATTTTTTCTCAAAACATAATTAATTAGTTCAAAACTAAGCTAGTTTCTTTTGTTTGCTTTTTGATTTGCTTAGGTTTACAGGTTGTCACACATACATCAGAAGACCTCCTTACAAGCTCTTTCGAGGTAAGTAATTACCCCCAGGATAAGAGGAGGTGCTATTGCTAACACTGTCATCTCTTTTTCTCCCCACAGTGTCAAGAAACTTTCCAGCGAGGGCCACTTCCAGTTCAGCCTTAATGAAAACCTCAGCCTCCCAGAAAGAGGCGTCATTTCTGGCAAGAGCAACACGATGAACAGAGCTCCATTACCTCAGTGAATGGAATACTGGCTAACCAGCCTGAATATCTTGTTTTTGTTTTTTACATAGCTGGAAGTGCATGCCAAAGAGTATTTTGATTTTCTTTGTTATGTTTTTGGACAATAAATGGGACAACCCAGTCGTCACACAATTTTTTCCAGTTCTTGGAGCTGACATTCCTGCACCAGGCTTCCAGATTTAAAGGGTTATTATTGTCATGTGTAAAGAGTAGAGTGAAAGTTTTATTTGCATGTGCTCTGCCATTCTCTGGTAATGAGTATAACAACTTTATCTCAAAAATTCAGTCTTCATGCATCAGTCTTTCTATATACCATTATTAGATACTAGCTGTGTAAGCCAGTGCTGTAAAAAGCCAGAGGTCTTAGAAACTATTGAAATCATCTGAAAAAAAAACTGAAATGTAGAGATGTCAGGTAATTGAAAGGAACTACTCTGGGCATCTCTCTCCTAGGAGGATTTGTTTTGCTGATGTGCTCGCATCACTTATGCATTAGCAGTGGGAGGAAAAGTAAATGGGATACTGTTTTGCTAATTTACTCTCCTCGAATCTGAATTAGCGGGTAAGTTTTCTGTTTCCTCGAAAGTGGAGCTGTTCCCCCGACTTCACCTCTCACTTCCGGGCTGGACAGACACACACACACTTCCACACGTAGACATTTATAAATAAGATATTAAATATATCTCAAATGTTGATGGTGCTAAGGTGTATTTAACAGTTAGACTCTCTGATTACAGTGCACAGAGGGAACAACTGAAATTTCCACTTTAAAGGATGACTACAATACTTGTCACCAGACCTCTAGGATGTGACAAACAAGCTTTTTGGCCATTGAAATAAAGGTGATTGGTGATTTGATATAAAGGTGATCCAAGTAACTATAGGCCAATTAGCTTAACATGCATCATGGGTATAGTAAAGTAATAAAAATGATTACTGAAAAAAGTATCAAGTACCACATGGCAAAAACAGGTGCATCCTGAAGCAGGTTTACATGGGGGAGATTGTGTGTCACTAATATACTGAAATTTTATGAGAAAGCAACAAAAGCAGGCAATCATGGAGGTGCGTATCACGTTATTCATCTTGAGTTTTAGAAAGCTTTTCATAAAGTATCACAGAAGGGGCTGGTAATTCATCTAAAATAAGTGGGAGTTCAAGGAGCAGAATGTAGATGAATAAAAAAAACTGTTTTGTCTGAAACAGCAAAAACAAATAGTTATGACGTGGCAGTGTTAAAAGTCATATCCCTCAGGAACTGGTGCCGGAAACACTGAGTTTTTAAAACTTTTATAAACAGTCTTAATAAGAAAATAAATAATTATCTGATAAGTTTGTAGATGATACTAAGGTAGCTGAATAATCAAAAATCAACTGAATCACTGCAAATTGACCTTGAAGAAACCGATTACATTTTGTCAATGCTTGAAGAACATGGAGAGTCCAGAGTAACAATTGGGAAGATAGCTGGGAAACCATGTTTAATTTAAAAAAATAAAAAAACATTGTAGACTCAAGAAAATAAAATTCAGCCAATCCAGCCCTACAAATTAAAAAGTATAATTTTATATCTTTGTAGTTCAATGTTTGGTTTATGTCTGGGTCCAGACTGAGATGCCACTCATCAGCAGTACCTCTTTTTATCCCAGAACTGGCAGGGCCTTCTCTGAATATCATGAGTGGGATCAGTCATTATTGGAGTTCCTTCTGGAGCTTCAAGTGAAAGAGAAAAGACAGAGACAGTGCCTCAGGGTTCTTGGTGGTATTTGTTGCCCTGAAGGTGCTCCCCAGAAAAACATGAATTGTAATTTAATGTAGGTAAATTTTAAGTATATGTTCTTATGTTATATGCTTATCTTAATTTCTTTTGATTAAACTAAAAAAATAGAATCACGTCATGTCAGGTCGGGGAGCATGCACTGGTACAGTGAATTGCCGCACCCACCACATGACGAAATAGCTTGGGATCCTGGATGGCAACCCCACAGGCAGACATGCGGTCTAGTCTCACCCACCAGAAATGACCATCTATCTGCTGCAGTCAGGTGTTATGTGGGCATCCCTTTGGCCTGGTCCAGCCACTCAGGTCCTCAACAATGTGGATCCTGCAAGTCAGATCACCCTCGGGGAATTGGACAGAGTGCCAAAACTGATGCTCCCTCACAATGCAGGTAATGTTCCCCCTTTAAGACCCCATGAGCAACCGCTCATTCAACACAAAGTCAATCCAGGGGTGGTAGCCTACTGGACCTAAGTTGGATCTTCAGAGTAGCAACAACAATTCAGTGCTTTGAATTCATAAACTGGGCACTTCTGTAGTCCCTGCCGTTTTGCACCTGTCCACGAGGATGTGATCAATTTACTTTGTTGAAAGAAGGGACATTGGATGCCATCAAAAGGAGCTGATCCACTACAGCAACAGCTCCTCCCTGAGTATGACCACCATCAGAGCGATCAGACCAATAAAAGGTGTACCCATCTACAGAGGTCTGGCCAGTCCCAAGTCTGCACACCTCCTCTGATAGCAGATTAAGATGATCATCATGTTGGAGAGACAAGACATTCTTCAAACCTAACTGAATGGGCCACATCAAACTGGGACCTGTCTGCTGCCATATAATGGGCGACGCCTAAGCACCACACCACTTATGATCCCCAATAAGCCTGAACTTATTGGCTATCCGATGGTTTTGACTCTTCCAGGGATGGGGCCCCTGAGGGCTTTCCCCCATTTCCTTCATAATGCGAGCAGCCTTCCTATGGGCAGCTGCAGCAGAGCTACTCCTGCGGAGAGCAGAAAAGAATCCTGTCTGTTGTCTCAGAGCTGCGTGAAGTTTTTTTTTATGCTGGCTGGAGGGCCAATCCTGCCTCCAACCCCCATGATTTCCCTACAAATTGGAGGACCACTTGCAGGGCCAGATGCAGTTTAATGTCATACCCAGGACTAAAAAATAGAATCAACTCTTTTAATCTTTCCTCATTTTTCATTTCCCATAGTCCTAGAATCAGCCTAGTTGTTCTTCTCTGTACTGTTTTTAGTACTGTTATTTCTTTTTTGTGATATGGACACCTGAATTGCATACAATATTCCAAAAGAGGCCACACAAGTGCACTTTATAGTGTGAGAATAACCTCCTTTCAGTTGTACTCAACACATCAAGCTACAATATGTGAGCTAACATTCTTCCTACTTTCTTAATTGTTTCTGTACACAGTGTCTGGATGTGGAAAGTCCACCAAAATTCCTATGTCCTTCTCATTAGGTGTACTTCAGTTTCATATCCGTCATTGTGTATTCAAATGCAATATTTTGAGTTTGTACATGCAAGACACTCTATTACATTTTAATTAAGATTATTTATATAAATTAAGAAAGAGCAATGGCCTCTCCACTCATCCCTAAATCCTCAGAATCTAATTGAGAAAAGTTTTACCTTGTCATAACCAGTCGCCTTCTGTATGTGAGCAAACTTTACACATACAAACTACACAGTGCCCTATGTGTTTAATCTGATCATAAACCTCTCATATGGTACCTTATCAAAATATTTCTGTAATCAAGATAACATGTATGCACCCCTCTGACCAAATATTGTTGTTTCTTCCTCATAGAATACTAACATAATAGGATGGCAATATCTCTCCATCCAAAACCATGTTGTGTAATCCAATTTCAAAGTTACTTTTTATATTGTTATATTATTTTATATTGTTTGAATTACTGTCTGTAGCACACTCATTAGAGGTTCTGTCTCCTCTCCTTTTCTCTCCTTACACTAACTACTGCACCTCCAGTGAGCAATTTGTGCTGAAATTTAATGACGACACAACCTTAACTAGCCTAATTACAGATGGGGATGAACTGCAATATTGGAGGGAAGTGGATAGGCTAGCCAGCTAGCACACTTTTAACAATTGCAATCTGAATACCTCACAAATGGTAGAAATGATTTTGTATTTTTAAAAGAATCTTCCCTGTACCTCCAACCCAATTATACTGCAAATTGTGTCACTCTCAACAGGGTTGAATAATTAAAAATTTCTAGGTGAGATTATCACTCACATTCTGAATTGAATAGGATATTCATTGAAAGAATCCTCACTGTCTGGTCTTTTCTGGTATGGCAATGCATCTACTCATTAAGAACTGCATCATATATACCATGGGTCAAAAAATGCTCAGGAAATATAATCAAAAACCATATTCTCCCATGTAACCTTTTCTTCCAGTTATTACCATCACAGAATTGCCAGTTACTAAAAGCAAGAATCACTTGGCATATACAGCAAATAGTATATTTATTACTGCAGTCAATCTGGTTAAACACAGGCTCCATTAATCATCTCTGTCTCTCCCTGATTTTCAAACACAACCTATATTATATTTACAGTACCTTATAAAGTTTTTACTGGACATAAGTGCATATCTGCACTGTCAAATTGTTATATATATTTGTGTTTTGTGCAATATATTATTCACTTCTGCTGTACAGTATACTGTATAATGCTGTGACACTGCCATATTGTGTACACTGTGAAGTTAACTGTATTTACTTTTGTGGTATCTACTATATTTAAGTAATATCAAGAGAAATCCCTAGCAAGTATGATGCCTGGCAATAAAGTTTAAAGTTCAAATTCTATTACATGAACTGTCAAACCTGGCTTGCACTAAATTCCCTGACACAAGTTCCGTAGTTTTTAAACGGTTCTCGACTTTCTCATGTGCCTCTGCAGGAACTCTTCTTGGCGTACAAGTCTCATCTATTCCAAACGACAACTTTACCCTTCTATCCAACACCAAATCTTGATCACATAAATTTACTGATTTCCTAGGACTTATCTGGAGCAGCCCATGGCACAAGCAAAATTTCAGAGAAGACTGCATTAACAGTTCTTATCCTCAGTTTAGCACATAGTTTTTAAATTTGTCATACAGAACTAACAGCCAATCTTGCTTATGAGATTGATTTTGATATTGACATTGATCCACCCAATGCTCTAGAAAGGGCCTAACGTCTTTTCCTTTCATTTTAAATGACTTGCTTTAAAATTCGGCACTGTGAATTGTTTCCTTTTCTGTTAAATGGCACCCAAACAGAAATGACATGTGAAATCAGCCAACAGACAACCATCTAATTCAGGACCTCAAACTTCAACCAATTTTCCACAAAACAGCTTCTTAAATAGAAACTAATTCTTGCTGTTAATTAAACTCATGATTTAATTCCATGGTCTGTTGTTGCCTTCATTCTGCCACAACAGACATTTCCAAAACTCTTATTTTTTTTTTCTTAGAACAAAATGTTTTGTGGACCTCAGCAGATCAACATTACTGAGACCGTCTTCTTTCTTTATTTTCAGATATTGCATGTTAGGACACAGGTTGCTGGACATGTGTTGATTCATTTTGCATCTCATTATTGTTTACCTGCTAATTAAGGAAAAACAAATTAAGGGGTCTGAGTCTTAAATAGCAATTAAAATTAAGGCAATCGAGTTAATTAGCAGCAAGAACTTGTGTCACTAATTAAGAAAATGGTTACAGTGAAAACCTGCATCCATGGTAGCACTCTAAGACCACAGCTGGAGAACACTGCTCTAACAACTGAGTCTCGCTACTTCCTTCTTGTTTGGTGCTCCTCGTTCCTTCCTATAGCCTTAGTAATATCAGAATCAACGTCCAGTTCCTCAAGATCTTGAAAACAGTTGGACACATTCAACTCTGGGGATGCTGACCCTGGACAGTGTGCATCTCTTACCTTATGCATATGTACAATCATGACACATTGCTCTTACTTATACGGCCTGATTTCTCCTCCTCCACCACATTAGGGCTACAGGTTCACCTATCTCTGTAGAGAACACTTGGGCAAGAGTTACCAAATGTCTGCTATAACAGGACCAGCCACATTCACCTCAAGTTTAGTGACGCAGTAATTGAGGTGCTGAATTAGCCGGAATGTCTTGCAGTTCAACATCATACAAGACTGGCATTTTTACATTTGTTTTGTGTTATTTCCAATTTAATGTACTTTAATTTGAATGTAAAGCTTTTAGATTTTTTGCATATTTCTATATCATTTTAAAATGTGCATTCAAGGGGAAAATCAGTTTATTAAAGAGCCACACAAATACCAGTAATGGCGCACTGCGCGATGATGTGCAGTGAATACACTTGACTTGAGTATTCAAAGTTTTCATACTCTTTCTCTGTACGTTCAGCATTCGTTTGCTCAGAGGTTGATGTGTTTGTTGCTTCTTGAGCAGCTCTTCCTTTCTCCGCCCAAGCGCCCCGCTTCTTCTTTTCTTTCATTGGCATCTTTTCGCATTAAAACTAATTAAGTCAGTGTTTGTGTTGCAATTACTTAGTAGGTTTCGTTTAATTTTTCACTTAAGCTGGCACTTAAGTCTTCACTCTGCCTCAAGAATGATTTAAGATATGAAGAGGTAGGGGAAATGACGGAAAAGGTGGTATGGATGAGAACGACGCCCTCACGCATGCATCGCACGGTCGCCCTGCTGGCCACTGTTGAGAGTTGATTCTACAATAAACTAAAATAAAAATAAAAAGAGGAATAACCTTGGAGGTCAATCATTACCCCAAATGCGGATAGCAGACATCACATAATATCTGTGTACAAAATTTTACGGTTTGCGATCTACAGGTGATTTAAAATCCTGAACAGACAAATGAACAGCCACGGTAGCGTATTATATATAAAGATGGTTGGGGTATTAACACCAGTGACCTCATAGAGTATATTGGAAAATTAGACTTTCATCATTAATAAGAACAATTTACATTTTTTGTTCTGTTACATATTGTACAGTATGCTATCACTGGTTTATTTATTTTTAACAAGTGGGTGATACAATAGCTTAGCTGTCAGCACAGATGCCTAACTGTTTCACTGTACAGGTTGTGAATCTTGAGTCACATCACTGGCTATGTGAAACTTGCATGTTCTCCCCATGTCTGCTTAAGGCTTTTCTTGAGATACTCTGTTTTTTTACACATCCCATCAGGGCCGCTGCTGGCCAAATGGGTGCCCTAAGCAGAAATTTACTTTTGTGCCCCCTCCCCCAAATATTACGGAAGTAAAATTCAAATAATAAAAAAAACACCTACTATAGGGGCCAAAATAGAACTTTATTCAAATAAAAGTAAATACATGAGGGCGCGCGCTTCATCACGTGTGCTTAGTCTACTCTGCGTTCACCGTAAAATGCAATATATACGTTTATATTTTTGTTTATTTGTATATGTATATTATTAATATTAATTTATTATTATAATATATAAAAACGATTCTTTTGAGCAGCTGGGATGGTGCCCCCCTGGGAGTTGGTGCCCTATGCAGACTGCGTACTCTGCGTATAGAGAGCGGCGGTACTGCATCGCATTGAGAAACTGTAAATTGGTCCATAAAGAATAAGTATGTGTGTTTGTGTATGAATGAGCATGCCCTGCCATAGTCTGACTCTACACCCAGTGCTGCTGGAACAGGCTCTGGTGATCCTACACTCAATCGTGGATGGGTAGATTATGAATGATTTCTCCGACTAACATTTTGCCCTTTCAAAATATATGTACTTCAAAACACTCCCTTACATTCCTTCCAACAAAGGCAAGTAGTTCTCACTGGTTATTTAATAGAGGCAATAAATAAAGAGCTTTTTTTCATACTAAATCAGAAGTAAAATCTCAGTCATGGAAATCAAAATAAAAATCATAGTTTATATTTTCTGTTTCCCAACTGCATGTACTCAGTTTCACGGAACAGTCACGTTAAACCTACTCACAAGGAAATACTATTCAACGCCTCCTTCCATGGGGCTCCATGTGCTCTCACCTGCCTTGTGCACTACCTGTCTTTCACTTTGCATCCTCTCATTCTGGGTCAGAGGTAGCACTATCTGCATTCAATTTCTTCAATTCCGTGAATTAATCCAAGACAAGATCCCCGCTGATGGCCACTCACTCAGGCCGATTTTAGGTTCACCTCTAATGTGTTTGCACATAAGTACTTTCTAGCAACAAATCGCTCTTCTATGTCCTGCACCAGAATACATTTCCCCAATGCTTCTGCACATGTAAAAAAAAAAAGTTGCAGATAAAATTTCACTGTTTGCAAAAAACAATTTGTTTTGCGAGTTGTTTTGAGAAGTTTAGTCTCACAGTGAATTCAATTTCATGAAAATCGTTTTAGTCTTTACTAATATTAGGATATTTATTTCTTCACAGACAGCTTTTCCAAACTTTCTATTCCACTGGATCATGACCTGCCTATTAAAACTAATACAGCAGGAACCTACACAGAAAAACAAGGACAGTTTAGAGATAGCATTAAGCCTAACTTGCATAGCTTTATAATGTATGGGAAAAAAACAGTGGACCTGCAGAAAGCCAACATGGCACAGAAACAGGATTGGCCCAACATCTGAACAATAACTCTAAAACATTAAGACAGCAGTGTTAATCATCGCATTAGCATGTCCCCCTAGGATCTGTTATGTTTCTTCTAAAAGTTAAAATATGAGTCTCATTTTGGTGCCAACACTTTTCAGAGCAAATTATTAACTATAGGAACCAGGCCAGGACTTGTCACTCTTTTTGTACTTTGTCATATAATTACATTTTCCCAATGGTCTATTAAACACTCAATCTATTTTCTTTTACCCAAGCATTATCAAAATTCTGTGATTCATTTTTTTAGAATCAGTATTGACATCTATTTGAATTTTATTTTTCTAACCTGTATGTCTGCGGTGGGCTGGCGCCCTGCCCGGGGTTTGTTTCCTGCCTTGCGCCCTGTGTTGGCTGGGATTGGCTCCAGCAGACCACCGTGACCCTGTAGTTAGGATATAGCGGGTTGGATAATGGATGGATGGATAACCTGTATGTTTAAGTTAAAAATTCATGGTCCCAGTGTGTCAGTTTCATTTTCTTTTATGACACTTAGGTAGAATTGTCCTTCATTCTTACTTTCCTGCTGTGTCAACTCATGTATACATGCTTGCCTAGCTTAGCAGCCTTGGAAATAAACATCTACCTCTCTAGCACAAGATATTGAAGTAAAGAATCTTGTACTAACAGACAAAACATATTATGGAGAGCTTCTCCAAAGTTCAAATATATAAAACTTTAAACAGTTTGCCAGTTGCATTGTTTTTGATAACTTAAATACCTATACTACAGCAAAGACAAAGCCCTGAGCTGTAAGAGGTATGTTGATAATGGAATAATCTGCCTCTTAATATCAGAGAGCATTTAAACAGAGGTTGCAGAACAGGGGAGTTCAACTTCAGTCCTGGAGCCTCATTTGCAAAGTCTGCATACATGCAAAAAGAGGCTTAAAATATATGCGTATGCAACTTCCCATGCAATCGTCCAGATTTCTAAAAAAAAGCTTGAAGGGGAAACATGTATATTTATGGCAACTCTGTCCCAAGCATACTTAACATTTTGGAGAAACTGGGAAATAGCATCACCCTTGATCAAACAAGGAAATGCAGCAAATGAACTCACATGTATATGACCAAGCCATTATTAGAATGAGCATCGAAGAGACAAACATATATATATATATACCTCAAAAATGATGAATGTAATGTACAGACTGCATTATAGATCCTTTTTAAGAGGGCCAATGCTATCTATTTCTACTTAAGAACCTTTTGGGTTTTTCATCAGTTTATATTGGCTAGTTGTTGCAATTTCGCTGTGAACTGTCCAACAGGTCAGGAATTTCCCAGCCAAGACTCACTATGTCATGCAATTAACCGACTGATAAGGGACTGCATACAGTTTTCATATGATGTGGGTGCACATAGTGTACATAAAACATAACATGTTTTTGCCAACATAAAAAGGCAGCTTGCAGCATTGTCTGTTTCAGCCAATATAATCGAAGCAACTGATTGCATTCATTTTGCAATAATGGCTCCTAGCAAGAATGAAGCTGCTTTTGTTAACAACAACAACAACAACATTTATTTATATAGCACATTTTCATACAAAAAATGTAGCTCAAAGTGCTTTACATAATGAAGAATAGAAAAATAAAAAACACAGTAAGAAAATAAAATAAGTCAACATTAATTAACATAGAATAAGAGTAAGGTCCGATGGCCAGGGTGGACAGAAAAAAACAAAAAAATTCCAGACGGCTGGAAAAAAAAAAAAATCTGCAGGGGTTCCAGACCACAAGACCACCCAGTCCCCTCTGGACATTCTACCTAATATAAATGAAACAGTCCTCTTTGTATTTAAGGGTTCTCACGGAAGGACTTGGTGATGATGGTCATATAGACTTCTGGCTTTTAGGCCATCAATGTTGGAGCATCATGCTGCTTTGAATAGGTGGTGGTGGCGCAGGCCGCCACCACAAAAAAACCGGAAAAAGAAACAGAAGAGAGAGTTGGGGTCAGTACGGATTTTAGATTAATTTTATAATAGTTATTATAATGAATTGAACATACAGAGTATCAGGATTAAGTTAAAGTGAAGTTATGAGAAGGCCATGTTAAAGTAATGTGTTTTCAGCAGTTTTTTTAAACTGCTCTACTGCATTAGCCTGGCGAATTCCTATTGGCAGGCTATTCCAGATTTTAGGTGCATAACAGCAGAAGGCCGCCTCACCACTTCTTTTAAGTTTAGCTTTTGGAATTCTAAGGAGACACTCATTTGAGGATCTGAGGTTACGATTTGGAATATAAGGTGTCAGACATTCCGATATATAAGATGGAGCGAGATTATTTAAGGCTTTATAAACCATAAGCAGTATTTTAAAGTCAATCCTGAATGACACAGGCAACCAGTGTAGTGACATCAAAATTGGAGAAATGTGTTCGGATTTTCTTTTCCCAGTTAGGATTCTAGCAGCTGCATTCTGCACTCGTTGCAAGTGATTTATGTCTTTTTTGGGTAGTCCTGAGAGGAGTGCGTTACAGTAATCTAGTCGACTGAAAACAAAAGCGTGAATTAATTTCTCAGCATCTTTCAATGATATAAGTGGTCTAACTTTTGCTATGTTTCTTAAGTGAAAAAATACGGTCCTAGTGGTCTGATGAATATGCGATTTAAAATTCAGTTTACAGTCAACAGTTACCCCTAAGTTTTTACTTCTGTCTTAACTTTTAATCCTAATGCATCAAGTTTATTTCTGATAACCTCATTGAATCCATTATTGCCAATCACTAAAATTTCTGTTTTCTCTTTATTTAGTTTGAGAAAATTACTATTCATCCATTCAGAAATACCAGTAAGACATTGTGTTAGTGAATCGATAGAGTCGGTGTCGTCAGGTGCTATTGATAAGTACAGCTGTGTGTCATCAGCGTAGCTGTGGTAGCTCACGTTGTGCCCTGAGATAATCTGACCTAACGGAAGCATGTAGATTGAGAAGAGCAGCAGACCCAGGATAGAGCCTTGTGGAACACCATATTGGATATCATGTGTCTTCAAGTTGTGATTACCACAACTCACAAAGAATTTTCTACCTGCCAAGTAGGATTCAAACCAATTGAAGACACTGCCAGAGAGGCCCACCCATTGACTAAGGCGATTTCTAAGAATATTGTGATCAATGGTATCAAATGCGGCACTCAGATCTAAGAGGATGAGAACAGATAAATGGCCTCTGTCTGCATTTACCCGCAAGTCATTTACTACTTTAACGAGTGCAGTTTCTGTACTGTGATTTGTTCTAAAACCTGACTGAAATGTATCAAGAATAGCATGTTTATTGAGGTGGTCATTTAACTGCATAATGACTGTCTTCTCTAGAATTTTACTTAAGAAGGGCAGGTTAGAGATGGGTCTGAAATTTTCAAAAGCAGAGGGGTCAAGATTATTTTTCTTGAGTAGGGGTTTAACTACAGCAGTCTTAAGACAGTCTGGGAAGACCTCCGTATCTAATGACGAATTTACAATGTCAAGAATATTATCAACTAGCAAAATACCCGCGCTTCACAGCAGAGAAGTAGTGTGTTAAAGAAGTTATGAAAAGGAAAAGGAAACATTTTAAAAATAACGTAACATGATTATCAATGTAATTGTTTTGTCACTGTTATGAGTGTTGCTGTCATATATATACTGTATATACACACACACACACACACACACACACACACAGACACACACACATATAAGCATACATACATATACATATATACATATAAATATATCTACATATACACATATCTACACATATACATATCTATATATATATATACATATACACATCTACATATATATACATATATATACACATATCAACATATATACACACATACATATACATACATACATACACACACATATACATATATATATGTATATGTATAAATCGTTGGTTGTTACGATAAAAAATGTCAAATAATATATCATATAGGAGACACACACAGTGATATTTGAGAAGTGAAAGTAAGTTTATTGGATTTACATAAAGTGTGCAATAATTGTTCAAACAAAGGCAGGTGCATAAATTTGGGCACCACAAAAAAGAAATGAAATCAATATTTAGTAGATCCACCTTTTGCAGAAATTACAGCCTCTAAACGCTTCCTGTAGGTTCCAATGAGAGTCTGGATTGTGGTTGAAGGTATTTTGGACCATTCCTCTTTACAAAACATCTCTAGTTCATTCAGGTTTGATGGCTTCCGAGCATGGACAGCTCTCTTTAACTCACACCACAGATTTTCAATTATATTCAGGTCTGGGGACTGAGATGGCCATTCCAGAACGTTGTACTTGTTCCTCTGCATGAATGCCTTAGTGGATTTTGAGCAGTGTTTCGGGTCATTGTCTTGTTGAAAGATCCAGCCCCGGCGCAGCTTCAGCTTTGTCACTGATTCCTGGACATTGGTCTCCAGAATCTGCTGATACTGAGTGGAATCCATGCGTCCCTCAGCTTTGACAAGATTCCCAGTCCCTGCACTGGCCACACAGCCCCACAGCATGATGGAACCACCACCATATTTTACTGTTTGTAGCAGGTGTTTTTCTTGGAATGCTGTGTTCTTTTTCCTCCATGCATAACGCCCCTTGTTATGCCCAAATAACTCAATTTTAGTTTCATCAGTCCACAGCACCTTACTCCAAAATGAAGCTGGCTTGTCCAAATGTGCTTGAGCATACCTCAAGCGGCTCTGTTTGTGCTGTGGGCGGAGAAAAGGCTTCCTCTGCATCACTCTCGCATACAGCATCTCCTTGTGTAAAGTGCGCTGAATGGTTGAACGATGCACAGTGACTCCATCTGCTGCAAGATGATGTTGTATGTCTTTGGTGCTGGTCTGTGGGTTGACTCTGACTGTTCTCACCATTCGTCGCTTCTGTCTATCCGAAATCATTCTTGGTCTGCCACTTCGAGCCTTAACTTGAACTGAGCCTGTGGTCTTCCATTTCCTCAATATGTTCCTAACTGTGGAAACAGACAGCTTAAATCTCTGGGACAGCTTTCTGTATCCTTCCCCTAAACCATGATGGTGAACAATCTTTGTCTTCAGATCATTTGAGAGTTGTTTTGTGACCCCCATGTTGCTACTCTTCAGAGAAAATTAAAGGAGGAGGGAAACTTACAATTGACCCCTTAAATACTTTTTCTCATTATAGGATTCACCTGTGTATGTAGGTCAGGGGTCACTGAGCTTACCAAGCCAATTTGAGTTCCAATAATTAGTTCTAAAAGTTTTGCAATCAATAAAATGACAACGGTGCCCAAATTTATGCACCTGCCTGATTTTGTTTGAACAATTATTGTACACTTTCTGTAAATCCAATAAACTTCATTTCACTTCTCAAATATCGGTGTGTGTGTCTCCTATATGATAGATTTAACTGACATTTTTTATCGTAACAACCAACGATTTATACAGGAAAATAATGACTATTAACAAGATTGCCCAAACTTTTGCATCCCACTGTATATATGCACAGACACATATATACATATATAATATACAGATCTACAAATATATATCTACATATATACACATATATATATATATACATATAGAGTAGAGGGTAGAGGGTATAACAGTGATGCCAGGAATACATTCAGAGTGTGGCGCTCTGCTGTTTTTTTGCGTAGCTGCTTTCACACAGCTTCTCCCCTGCTTTATAAACGAACGCCATATAAGGCCATGGTTTCTCCTTGCTTCGCGGTTCTGTACTGTTTTATTGTTCGTTTATTACAATTCTTATAGTTATTGTGTAGCTATTCGAGACTTACTTTACTATTCAGGTACCCATTTCCTTTATTTAATCCGCGGCTTGTACGTTATTTTTTGTTCGTTTATTATGATTATAGATATTTATTGATTCCCTTCTTTAGCTGACTGCCTGCTCCACTGGTTTTTTGTGAAACAGCCTTTACACAGCTTCTCCGCTGTTTAATAAACAAACGACATATAAAGCCATCACATTGTCAATTGCGTAATGCGTTTTTCGAACAGGTTTAATGTATGGAAGTGATCACTCATACTGCGTTCAGTCAGTTCACGTGAGCTGCTCACTTGTGTGATGTTGCGATGTCCACGGCTTTATTTAATGTTAGCTAAGACCCGGCACTTAAAAGTTTCTGGCTGCACTCCGGTTGTAATATGACGAAGCTGCGTGAGCTCACTCTTGAGACTGCAACGTATAGTTGTCCAGGAGAAAAGCAATCTTGCCTGAAATCAATGGCTTCCTTTTGTAGGGTCCGTCCCTGAGACTTATTACTTGTCATCGTGCAGTAGAGCCTTACTGGAAATTGGAGGCATCTGAATTGAAATGGGAGATCAGAGAGTATAAAGGGGATGCTAGGAATACATTGAGTGTGGAGAAACTCTAGAGACAGCGTGTGTATTAACTTGTGGATTATTCTGTGAGTATTTGGTGGCAGCGTGACGAAGTTGCTTCCAAAAGATCACGTTAGCTGTGGAACTCAACTCGGAGCATATTCTTTTCCCACCTTGTCAATTGTGCAATGCGTTTTTTGAACAGGTTTGATGTATGAAAGTGATCACTCGTACTGCGTTCAGTCAGTTCACGTGAGCTGCTCTCTTGTGTGATGTTGCGATGTCCACGGCTTTATTTAATGTTAACTAAGACCCGGAACTTAAAAGTTTCTCGCTACAGCAATTTTAACTCTGTTACCAAGTGATCCAAAGTGTTGTTTATACCTCGTGTCTTCTCATTAAACTTGTATCTCGCGAATAAAGTATTTGGCGTTTTTCTTCAGTGCTCTTTGGGAGCTCTTCCTTCTTTTCTACGTACTGCGGTCACAGTCAATTCACATGATTACGTGGGAGGCAGGATGATGTCACACACAGCTCCGCCCCACACGGCCATCAAGCTAACGTCCATTACAGTATATGAAGAAAAATAGGTTCCAGTTATGACCATTATGCGTAGAATTTCGAAATGAAACCTGTCCACCTTTTGTAAGTAAGCTGTAAGGAATGAGCCTGCCAAATTTCAGCCTTCTACCTAAACAGGAAGTTGGAGAATTAGTGATGAGTGAGTGAGTGAGTGAGTGAGTGAGGGCTTTGACTTTTATTAGTATAGATTAGCATGCCTGATACTTCTTTGAAAAAACTTGTTGGTATTGGGTCAAGGAAGCAGGTGGAGTGTCTCAGTTGAGAAATTATTTAATGTAAATCAGGTAAATCTATCCTGGTGAAAGAATTTAATTTGTTTATAAAGGAGTACTGGGGCTTAGGAGGATCAGCAGTGTTGGGGAGATCTACTATGTTATTTCTAATATCATTAATTTTTTGATTGAAAATTACAGCAGTAGCCTCACAGGTTTCACTGGAAGTATTTTGGAGGCATTCCTTTGTGTTACCTGGGTTTAACAGATAAGTGGTTAACAGATAAATGATAACCATAAGTGGTTGCATTCCATTAATGCGTAAGTCATCTGTGATGCTATGGTGTGGCTGGTAAATGTCATGTCTCATTGGCCTGAGTCAGTCCTTGATTGATTTATTTTGAGGCAAAGTAGTATTGGCAGACATGACGGTACTGTACGTTGTTAATGGCTCCTTGGTAAAGTAATTGGCTTAACCCTGAGTCTTTCATATGGCCTGTATTATTTGTTGTAACAGCAATGTCATTACACATTCCAGGAGATAGTGACTACTCGCTTAGACACTGGTGACTTATGCCTTTTCCAGACCCTCAGAATGCAAAAGACAGACACTATAATGCCATGTATAATCTTGCACAGCCAGATACTCTTCAGGCTTTTGAGGTACATTCATGTATGCATATTTACAAGGTGATTGTGACTTATAAACAGAAGGTTGCTGAAAAATGTGTATATGGCATGTTTTATAAATTGGAGTTTTTTATGAGATATGCATTTTTCTGCTGTTTTGACGTGTGCATATTTTCACACTCAAGTACAGACAAAGTTTTATAAATGAGGCCCCTGGAGAGTTATAGTGGCTGCAGGTTTTTGTGCCAATCGAATTTCTTAATTACAAGGCAGTAATTGTCACCGAAACCAGTTATGGTTCAGACAATATTTTTGTGCTTGACTTTATTTAATTTACTTGTTAAGATTCCCAACCTTTAATTATTTTTTTCCACTCTTAAACAGTTAAAATCTCTGGTTTCAATTGCTTCTCTTTAATTGACTAGGTGTCCATAAATAATGAGATGCAATTAACAAAGGAATAAGCATTTACATTTACACCATGTTAATCACAAAGTACCTGTTTTAATAGAATAGTTAGAAAGCAAGAGAAATGAAAAATGCAACAGGCTGAAAATTACAAATCTGTTCCTTGCCACAAATCATTTGAATGATATCCTCAGAATGAAAAAATCTGCAATATAAGAATGACCTAATTTGGCAGAATGAAAACTCTCACAACCCATAAAATGAATTAAGTTCTGTTATTGACAAAAACTGGCATCTAATTAAGCAATTTTGCTGGCACAAATGAATGAACCTGAGCACCTTTTTAGAATAGCCTGCAGTTGTTAAATAGTGCTATATTGTCTGGTGTAAACTAAAATTTTAGTCAACATGGTAAATAGCTACTACTAAACACTGTCAGTTATCTTCCTCTTTTCAGCATCCTGTGTCAGTATTTGTTATCGCTCATATTTAGACCACCACCTTCAACACCTGGATGGAACATCAGAGTTTTCTGACAGAATTGCTTAGTTGGCACCATACCAATTATCACATTCTAGTGAAACCGTGTATAGCTATATACTAGTCTAAGTCATAAAGACTGTGTAAATACAGTTGATGTTTCTGCAATACTGGACAATGACTTTCACCCCAATATGAGGGGCAAAACAGAAGAGGGCATTTAGTAACAAACTGAGACAACTGCATTGCTCCAAGCAGCGCTATTGTGAGGTTGTTTCTACCCTCTGCTGCCAGGTTTCATAATGAATTACCCTTTGGCTGAGAAGGTATTGTTCCCTATTAGCTGAATGGTATTGAGCTGGTCTAGCAGAAATCTTAAAAGTCGAACATGACAAAATGTGCCAAAATACTGTGCCAATGACAATGTCCTGTATTGTAAAATTATTACATATAAGTTTGTTCAATGCTAATCATTTTACACTTTGTAAATACCTACACTTTTTAAATTTGCTTATAGATAATTATTGTCATTTGTGTATTTGTACCTTGTTAGCATACTTAAGATTATTGTAATTTTTATCATGTGAATAATTGTTGCCTGCGGTGGGCTGGCGCCCTGCCCGGGGTTTGATTCCTGCCTTGCGCCCTGTGTTGGCTGGGATTGGCTCCAGCAGACCCCCGTGACCCTGTAGTTAGGATATAGCGGGTTGGATAATGGACGGATGGATGGATGGATGGAATAATTGTTGCTTTTTTGTCTGCTGTTGTAACCCTGCAATTTCCTTCTGGATTAATAAAGTATCTATCTATCTATCTATCTATCTATCTATCTATCTATCTATCTATCTATCTATATCAGACATTGTGAACCTCCAAAAGTTGATTTCTCTCCTCTTTATTTTCCTTAATTTTTACTTACTTTGCATTAGACACCTTAAAAAAATTGAAAGAAAGGAAAACTTTTTAAAAATAACATGAAATATTCATTATCCATCCATCTATTATCCAACCCGCTATATCCTAACTACAGGGTCACGGGGGTCTGCTGGAGCCAATCCCAGCCAACACAGGGCGCAAGGCAGGAAACAAACCCCGGGCAGGGCGCCAGCCCACCGCAGGGCAACAATCATTATGTAAGAATACAATAAATTAATTATATTAATGTGTTTCTTTATAACATCACATTACTAGACAGATATTAAATACTTCAAGATAGTGGTCACAATAAACCTTTTAAAGTAAAGCAACGGCAGATTTTGAATGTACACTGTCCATCTTTTGTTATTCCTTCCTTCTCCATTTTTTCATGGTATCTTTATAGTTATCTTTGGAATGAAAAGTTGGTTTTCCCATCAACATTATTGAAATTACAATTAAAGCACTTCCCTGATCTGCCATTGAGTGGTACTGTTTGCAAAACAACAGTAGATGAGCTAAACTCAGCAGGCCTCTTGTCTCATGCAAACATCAAGGATTATTACTGTTATTTATTTTCATTTGATGTACTTTGTTAATCTGCAAGGGGAAATTGTCTTTTTGCATGACCTTTGGGGGTCAGAGTGTAGGGTCAACCATTGTACAGCACCCCCGAGTGATTTTCAGGTTAAGGATACGCAGTTAATGTATAAATCAAAAGCTTCTGAAAGAATATTTGGTCATATTGATCTTGAAACTCTAAGCCAGTGAGCAGTTTACTATCAACCATCTTCACCACATATGTTGTTTTAAAATGCAGACCTTCAGAATTTATTGAGCAGCTCTAAATTAATGCAAATTATTACCAGATTTTAATCACAGACAGTATATCCAATGCTGGTTCCTACTTTGTGCCAAATGCTGCTTGTGTAGACACTGACTCACAAAGACCCTAAATCGGAAAAGAGCATTAGAGAATCAGTCAATGGATGAAAAGGATTTATGCAAATTTAAAATACACTACAAAACTATTTTTAAAATAACAAGGACATTAGATTATCCATCCATCCAGTTTCTAACCCGCTGAATCCGAACACAGGGTCATGGGGTCTGCTGGAGCCAATCCCAGCCAACACAGGGCACAAGGCAGGAACCAATCCTGGGCAGGGTGCCAACCCACCGCAGAAATTAGATTAGATTAGATTAAAAAATCCCAAGGGGAAATTTAGTTGCATGCAATAGCAGAAACATAACAACAAAGATACTGTATATCAACTCACGGGACAAATAATAATATCAATCAATCGATCAATTATTATTATGCAGAAACTACAAAATTAACTTAAAGCGTATCATCATTTAATTTGGGACATTAGGAGGAATTGCCTGATAGCACTGGACAGAAAAGGTGCTTCTAAACTCACCGTTTATAACTTTTGTCTACACTGAAAAAATCGCTGTTAATTTTACAGTGTAAAACTGTTAAATAGTGAAGGTAAACAACTTTAAAATGTAAAACGGTAAAGCGCTGTTTCAGTAACACTGAAGTTATGATACGTATTTCATAAGGACATGCCCTCTTTTACCATATTGTTCCTGGTGAACCCCATACCTTTACACAGAAGGGAAAAAAACTTAAACAAAGTTAGCAGACTTATTTTTCCCTGCATGCCTAAGGTTTTGTGAGGTTATAGAAGCTCATTTATGGTGGGTTGTATTGATAAACTGGCACACCTGTAGGACACCATGCACCAAAAAGCAAACTTTACTTCTCCACCAGACTATGTGCCATAACTTCCTTAAACAGTGAATTCCTTTCAACGTATATAATTAAATGATACAACATGTTTGCGTTTGGTTGTTGTTACTTTACTGATGCAAACTGCGTACTGGCGTTTGAATCTGACAATATTTTCTAAGGGTTTATTGATTGGCATATATATTACAGTGCATGAATTTCAGGATATGGTTATGTTGTAAAGAAAAAACAATTATTTACTACAAAGTTATACCGTAGACCTAAAAATATTGTCACTTTACTTTTTACTGTAAAATTCTGTCAACCACAGCTGCCAGTACTTTATCATAAATTTAACATTATTTTCTTTACAGTGTAATATTTTTGACATACCGGAAGCTTTGTACATGAATAGCATACTTCACTATCATATAAAAAAAGCCTGAAGTTTGTAAGCAAAACTGACAGCTCAAGACAACATGAAACAGTAAAGCATATAGAAGAAAGTGATCTTTAAAAGTGTTTCATGAAAGCAGAAATAAGGCGACTTAAAACAACCTGGTTATTTACAGAAACCCTGTTTTTTAAAATACCATATAAACCTGAATTCCGGTTAGGGATATTATTATTGGTCTCTGAGAAACCAGGTTAAAACATATTGATTTCTCTGCAAGTAAACCAGTTATTTAGCTATGTATTTAGCTACAGTTTAAGATTTTGTAGTCTGCGCATGTCATTTGCAGGTTCGTATACCTTCAGCAGCCAAAGGTAAAAGCATCCAAAGGATTTCCTGAAGCAAATGCTTGGGTGATTGCATTATTTCTTCTCCTGGTTGAAATAATCTTTCTAAGTATTTCAAAAATCAATAAATTAATATTTCAAAAATCAATAAATTTATATTGATTTATGTACAGTGCAAAGTTCAGTAGTACAGTCTTGGGGGCAATAGGGCAACATTTGTTAAGTAGTCTGATTACTTTTTGAAGTAAGGAGTAACCTAACACAATACTTGTGAAGTAAAATACCAGTGTTATTATTATCCCAGTAGCACAGGGTGTAAGGCATGAAGCACACATACACCACTCTTTTGCAGGGCACAATCGCACAACCAAGCAGAAAAGAGTGTGCTATGTGCAATCCAGTAATAGAAACATCTAAATAAAGTGTCAGTTTAAATTTAATCCAGTTACTTGCTATAGATATGTTGAAAGGTGAACACCAGAAGCATACTTGTGCACGTAAATGGAGGTTTTTAAGAAACTAGACTTCTGCCTTAACCAGGTTACTCACTTTATTCTGATTTTGTGTGTGCATGTAAACGTACTGAGAGCATCACCAAAACAATAATACCAATAATACCGTAAAGAATATGTCTATAATCAACCTTATTTCTCTTGTGTAATTTTTCGTGGGTTAGTATTGTGAGTTTTTTAGTTATTTTTATATTTATCATTGTGTTGCCACTGTCATAATTTTCTTTACTATTTTTCAATTTTGTGAATTATCATCTGCATCACCATATTGTTTACTGTAACAGATGATAATCCTAGTCAGATGCTTGGTGTACTTGTGATGTCATCACACTTCCCTTATAAAAGATTTTTCTAAAATTTGGATCTAAGACCTAAAATCAAACAAAGTTATAGCATTAGGTCAGGTCAGGTTGGGGAGCAAGCACTGATTCTTTATTTCTGCTTTCATATATTCACCTTCACTATAAGCCTTTGCAGCAGTAACTCTACTAAATTACCCATAAAAATTATTTAAAACACTGAATTTCACTTGGTAGCGTGTAATGCTAGATGGGACAGGGCTATGAAAGATTCCAAGGTAGTTATGCTGCTGCAGCTAAAAATGCACATCCATTTTAACTCTGTTAAGCAACAGGTAGTCAACTTTAGATAAATTTCTCCTGGTGTGAGTGTGAGATTTGTGGATGGTGAGTAGTACTTGTAGAGATTAGCTTCAGAAAAAGTGTACAATTACAGGTAATCTGCTAAAATGCAGAGAGCTTAGGCTTTAAGACGTGGAGTGAGGAGGTGGTTAAGCTTTAGTTTATTATGCAGGCTGAATCATGTTTAATGACTGATACAAAGGTCCTAAGTTGAAGTTGGTAACATGTCTTTATTTCAGTTTATTACTATGTACCCATCAACTCACACTTCCATCCATTCTTTCATTAATGTTCCAACTCACTTATCCACAGTTTTTCCTAGGATTGCATTTTCTATCTTATACAGTATATGTGATTTTATTATAATTATTTAACTTTGTATTTTACTCTTTCTTTACTAAGTGTTTTGGGATGTGGCTTATTAGGAATGATATCACAGAAAAAAGAATGATTGACATCTTTGAGTACAAAAAAAATATTTTCTGACGTGGTCTGGTGGTTAGGAATACTCTCTCATAATTGCAGAATTTTGGTTCAAATAACAGGCCCAGAGCATTCCTATTTGAAGTCGGCATATTCTTTCTCAGTTTTACTGGAATGGAGTTTTCTTTCACATTCCAGAAGCTAGGTTAACTGGCATCTGGTTTAAATGAGTGTGGCTGTTTGCATCAGTGGGCCCTGAAATGAACTTGTTTCTCATCTGTGGTTAGTTCTTATCCAGTTGTGTCCCATTCTGATTGGATAGGCTCTAGTTCCTTGTGACCTTGAATGAATTTAGTAGGTTCAATATATGGTTGGATGGGCTTAAAATAGAAACCTATAGTTAGTCAGACTACTGGTGTTGTAATGATGGAGTTAAATTTAGTATTTTTTTGGTAGCATCTTTCCATGAGTTTATGAATCTATGGGTATGCTCATTAAAAACATTTAATTTGGTTGTAATTTCATTCATTTTATTTTGTACTTTAAACAGAAAATAAAATTGCAGGATTGCTCCAAGACTGCACGCTTAATCCGTAATTTTACTAACAAATTGTAATTTTTTACAGTATACATAATGCAATTTCTTTTAAAGTCTTCAACATTTCCACAAGGAATGCAGCTGCCTAACAAAAGTATTAATAGACCACAAGGTGGCACACTTACACAGCTAGAAGACTTGTGTCTTGGGAACAATTAGGTTAAATGTCAGATGGCTTAGGCTTTCTTTCCTCTTGTCTCCTTCAGTGGTATTGACTTTATTAAGCATTAAGCATGTTTGATTATAGTTTGAGTTCTAGTTTTTTATTTGGCAGAGGGGCTAATCATGGCTCTAAAATCCCTTGCATTTATAATTAGATTTTTGTTTTCTGTTACTTATTGAACTTTGTAATCAATCAGATTATCTGTATTGGTCCTATAAGTCACCTGAGATAAAAACATCTGGTAAATATACAATAATAATAATAATAATAATAATAATAATAATAATAATAATAATACAAGCAGAAAAGGACCAGGCATTCAAAGGTTGTTAAATGCTACCCTGTACATGAAAACTGAAAAAAGACAAAAATATTAATAGAAATCTGTAAATCTCAGTATTACTAGATATTTATTAATCAGTGAGAAGAGTTTTGAATGATGAAATACTCCATTTCAAGGGGTGAGGATGTAAATGTGATAGGAAATGCTGCTGCATAGCTTCACAGTGATGAGGGACACAGTGACAACCAGTACACCATCCAGCATCCAGGTACTGTATTTAGGAATAAAGCAACCTGTGGCTTTCTTGTCTGTTGCTTCTGATGATTTCTGGGCAGTCTGCCAGATCTGGTCAGGCAGAATATGAGATGAGGAAAACAAGGGAAATATTGTATTCAAATAGAAACAAATTGTATTATTTGATTCCAGGTCCTGAGAAAAATCCAGATTTTCTGAATTGCTAAATGTCTCTCCACTTAGGCTATTTTGCAGCACAGACTGCCTTCATCTCTCCTCTGCTAACTCAAGTTTATTATAGTCACTGGAGGTTAGTATGATTACTTTGAAAGTGCCTGGTTACTGACTAATTAAAAAAACATGTAAACAGACCATTTATTCAAGCCACTGGCAGGTGTGTACACCAATCATTTTGTATGTCGTAAGTGTCAGGAAGGACAGACCGGTATCCTGGAGAGTCATTTCTTGCCTAGCCAGGATGCCATAAGGGAAGAATGGCAGGAGTAGAGACATAACACATCCAAAATGTCTTACAATCTTCATTCCAAAGAGGAAAGAAGGATAATGGATGGACTAGATAAAAGTGGATGTCGGAAGAAGTTCACTCCCCTACATGATAGGTGTTAGTGTTCCTCCAGGGTGATACCTGTTAAGACTCCTAGGGTTGCATGGGAGTTAGTGTGTAGAAAAGCAGCCCTATAAGTTTATCCAATTTTATTTTTCCTGTTTATCTTTAAAATAATTTTCCAGCACATCAACTATTTTTTATTCAAAACTGTAAATGTTTCAACAAAATACTGTTAAATGTCTAAATTGTTAAGGTACATTTCAATGTATAATAAACTTTTAAGAATGTAACAGACTAAAGGAACAAACTTTTAGCTGGATGTTTTGATGTATTTAACATAAACTTCTAGCCAAGGAACAAATCAGTTAGCCCGAAAAGGTATAATTTGTGGCCACCTTCTCTAAGTGTTGACAAGTGACATTTTGAAGCACTGCAATGTAATCCTGAGTATGATGTATACTGCATCCGGCCCTGCAAATGCTCCTCCAACTTGTAGGAAAACCTTGGGGAATGGCAGCAGGATTGCCACTCCAGCCATAAAAAAACTTCACGTATCTCCAAAACGACAGACAGGACTCCTTTCTGCTCTCCGTGGCAGTAGCTCTGCTGCAGCCACCCATTGGAAGGCTGCTTGCACTATGAAGGGGATGGGGGAAAGCCCTTGGGAGCCTCATCCCTGGATAGAGTCAAAACCATCAAAGAGCCAGTGGGGTTCAGGCCTGTTGGGAATTGGAACTGGTGTGGTGCTGAGGTGGCTCATCCGGCTAGGGGCATGGAACGTCTTGTCTCTCCAGCATGATGATCATCTTCCTTTGTTGTCGGAGTAGCTTTCTAAACTTTGCATTTCAGTAGCGGCACTTTCTGAGGTGCGCAGACCTGTGACTGGTTAGGGTACACCTTTTACTGGTCTGGTTGCTGTGATAGGTGTCATACTCAGGGAGTATCTGTTGCTGTGGCAGATTGGCTCCTTCCGATGGTGTCCGATGTCATTCCTTTCAACAAGCATATTATGACAGTCAGATTAAGGCACTTTCTGGGTCCTTGTCTCTTGTCTCAGTGTATGCTCCAATCATGTTGAGTGATGTTTTACTCAGAGACATTTTATTTGCAACTCATGGTCATGGATGACTTCAGTGTCACCACTGGCACTAACAGGGCTGGCTATAAGGATCCCATGGGTCTGGCAACCATGATGAAAGTGGCTCCATTCTCCTTGACTTTGCAAAAGGCCAAGGGCTGCTGATCACTGGATCCTGGTTCCAGCACACTGAGCCGCATCGTTGAACTTGGTACTCTAGTACTGGTGATATAGTGGAGGAGATCGATCACATCCTCGTGGGCAGACACTAGAGGTTCGTACAGAACTGCAGCATCAACAGAAGTGTCCAGTTTGTGAATTCTGACCATAGACTTATTCTTGCTACTCTGAAGATCCAATGTAGGTCTAGTAGGCTACCATGTATTAGGAGAATGAGGCTGAACCTGGCCAGGCTCCAAGATCAGGCTGTTTTTAATGAATTTGCTCTCAATTTGTTTGAGGAACTTGCAGACTTGGGTGTGACTGCTGACCCTAATGTGCTGTGGGAGACCTTCAATGACAAGACCTTTAAGGTTACTGAGGATTGTGTTGGTGGTGCCAGTTTTCCCTGAAGGAGGTGTTTCATCTCGCTGAGCATCCCGGATATCATCAAGAGGAATCACAGGACACAGCTTGATGGCAAATCTGGTCCGTGCCAGGAACTGAGAGGGATAGGGACAGGTGCAAGGGCTCTGGTTGCAGATAAAGAGGCATTTGTTAGAGGAATCTGTGAGCAAGTCACACAACATCTATGGTCTGGTGACCCACTGCAATGATGTGGGTCAGCTCCACATTCCCAGTTGATCTCAAGAGCCGACCTGCACCATTACAAATGAGAGTGGGATGAGCTGAGGTGGTGAGGACTGAAGACTGGACAGAGGAAAAGCAAATGGGATAGGTGCCTGACTTTTACAGAACCCTGTGACGATGTGGGTTCTGGCTCCACACTCCCTTTGCTGTTGGAAGCACATGAACCCAACACCGTCGATAATGTTGCCGAGTGAGCTAGTCAATGGAGGCAAATTAAGCATCTGAGCAAGGGGAAGGTAAAAAGTGCAAAAGTGCTTTTATTTAAAAGCAGTCAACAAAACAAAAACAGTGTTCAAATAAATAGTGCAGTTTCAAACAATAAATAATCCACAAAATGAAAACGTGGAGTAAAACCAATAAATAGAAAAAACAATCCTTAAAAATCGGAGGTTAAAATCTTCTCTTGGAAGCAGTTTTAAAACCAACAACAAACAAATCCGGTGCTCTTCTGTTAGCGTCTCACCTGCTAATCCCGTTTGGGCATCGCAGCAGGCAAGACGCTCTCTGCAGCTGCCCTCCTGAAACACACGCACGAGACTGGAGACCTCCCGATCCCTGGCTTCGGTATGGCACTCATCCCAGTCCCGGAGAACTTGGTTTCCCACAACGGCCAGGTCGCTCACGTTGGGGATTCCCACCACCAAGTCTCCCGACTTCGCTGCCTTCCATGGCCTTCATGCGCCATTTGCCTTCCCTGGTCACTCCGCTACCTGATCGCTCAGCGGGAGCGACATCAACACAAACGTCTGGGTGTCGGCCTAACACCCAGCTTCAACGCAGCTGCCCACAAGCGCTCATTCGCTCGCCCGTCCGCTCGCTCTTCGCCGTGCGCGCTCTCTCTCTCTCACCGACCTGCTTCCTCTCCTGCTCCCGGTAACCTCCGTCCTCTCCTTTCCTTTCTCTCTCCGATCGTTTCTTTTACTCCCCTTTAAAACCGACTCGCGCTTCTTTTTAAAATGACGAGGGCCACAGCAGCTGCAGCATTAGCCGCGGGACAATCATGAATGTGGGCAGTTCCTCACCTGTGCACGCGGTGAGAAACGCCCACACCCTACGGATCGCCCCACGGCTCGCTATGGCCCAACGTCCCCTCACTAAGCCGCGAGCACAATGATTATTTATTTAAAAATGGCCTTTACTCAACGAGCTGTGGACCCATATCACCACAAACCCTCAATATTCAAGCCTGAGGAGGACGATTTAAGAACTGAGCTTTTTATTGGACATTTATTTATTGATCGTTTTATTGTCATTTTAGAGTTCTTTGTCTTTTAATGTCCTGTTTTATGAAGGGGCTTGGATTTTCATTTTAAGGGGTTTGCTTTAGTGCAATTATTATATATTTGGTTTTAGTGCATTGTCAAGGCCACGCCACAGACCTGTGCTATTAGTTGCACTGGGTTATGTGAGGCATGGAGCCTTCCATTGCATTTAGCGGTTTTAAGGGGGTAGGTGTGTGGTAAAGTGAGGTCCATGGCTGGTGAGTAAATTTTAAGTAAATAATTACCGCTCTTGCATCTTTGTATGCACCATGCACTTTTTGCATGGCAAGAATGGTTTCTGTGTGTGATGCAGGAGCAGATGGCCCTGCACTTCATGCACATGTGCATGATCGCCCACGATCCTAATTGGCACGGGAAGGTGCTGATTGCTGAAGCTCTGCCATATCCCTGATTTAAAAGAGTTCTAGACCGAGGAAGAAAGGCTGAACAGAAAGAAAGGGGGAGATTGAGAGAAATGAAACAAAAAGAAAATGAAAGGAGGTTAAAGGAAGAAGCGAGGGAAGGCAGGAGGCAGAGAGATCTGGTTCAAGTGAGCTAACTGGAGGCGGAGAAGACACACAGCTAGGAGGAAAGTCCCAAGGGGACCGTGTGAATGGTGAATGGTGCTTGGGGGATGAGGGACTCTGGACCTGAAGTGGTGGAAATGCTGCTCGGATGAAGGAACCTGCTGAAGAGAGGCAACACGGCTGCAGGGGAGTGAGGTTGACAGAGGTGGGGCCCTGCCAGGAGCCAAAGAAAGCCAAAAGCGGCCAGAGCCTAGGAGTAGCATGTACTGTAAGTGTAGCTGAACTGCAGATTAGGCATCTCCTTTGCTGCAACGACCCGTCAGGGTTAAGTCAAGGAGATGTCAGCTTTCAAGGAGTGTATCCAGGCTCATGGTTTTAAAGAACAGTTTCTTGCCGTGTTTTAATCTCATTTTTATTCATTTGATTAATTTTTAACTTCCACTGAACACTATTTTATGGGATTATTTATTTATTGAGCTTTTTGCACGGCACAATTTTTGGACACTGTTTTGATTTCTGAATTGTTTTTAATAAAAGCACTGAGCAACTTATGCACCTACCCCTTGCTATGTGTATCTTTTGTCCTCACCTTCCTGGTTCATCTGGTTACATTATCAACAGTGTCAGCTTCAAAAGGCTCACAAAATGGAAGTGGGAGCGTGGAGCCAACCTGCACCGTCACACCCATGTCCTGCTTACAAAGGAATGTCAACCTTGTTGAGAGACTTACTTACCACGACAGCAACAATCACTCTTCCTATGAAATCAGTAGATAGATTGGGAGAGCATGGGTGGGGGTCTTGAGGTTGCTGGAAAGGTATCTTTGCAAAAGGATGAAGGTCCAAGTCTTTAGAGACTGTCTTGATATATGGTTGCAAGACATGGACAGTATCCAGTGACCCGAGACAAAGACTAGACTTCTTCGGTACTATGCCTTTTCAGAGAATCCTTGGGTACTGCTGGTTTGACTTTGTGTCGAACAAGCAGTTGCTCACGAAATCTCAAATGAGACATATTACCTGCATTTTGAGGATGCATTAGTTACGGCACTATAGCCATGTAGCGCAATATCCCGAGGGTGATCCAACTTACAGGATCTTCAATTTTGAGGACCCAAGTGGCTGGACCAGGCCAAGAGGACACCCATGTAACACCTAGCTGTGGCAGATAAATGGTCATTTCTGGAGGGTGGGGCTGGACTGCGTGTCTACCTGCGGGTGGCGAACCAGGATCCTGACTTATTTCTTTGTGTGGTGTGTGTGGCCAATGCATATTCCCCAACCTGACCTGGCCTGATCTGTAATGTAGTCTAAGTTGTTATCATTTTGCAAGTTGTCACTATTATCAGCGTGGGTTTATCTGTAAGCTGCAGGCACTGTCTTGCTCTGATGGGCGCTTTACCTTGCCTCTCCAAAGGTAATTATAATATTATAATGGAACATTATGGGTGCAAAAAATTTGATTGACACATCTTACCATAGTTCAACCAGTTTTTCTCTTTCTTTCAAATATAAGTAGATATGGATACAAGCTCTACATTATTTTACTTTATTTTTAGGAAAAAAATAACAATGTGATGTCAGCAATGAATGTTCAATCCTGTTCAGTGACACAGTAAGAATTTGTTAGCCTACAGGACCCAAATGTCGTCAAACATGACCACTGTCGGTTTTCCATTATATAGATCTTTTGTGTGGCTAACAAAACAAGCCATGCAAGCAATGACACGAACAGAATGCTATAAAGCCCTCGGTCACTATCTTTAGATCGGAACATTAGCTGCTCTTTATGTGATAGAACTTGAATACATTCATGTTTGCAGTAAATTCGGCCTTTTTCACCTTTGCTGCTTTCAGGTTGTTTTTTTTAGATTCATTTTGAACCATGAATATATTTTTTGCTTTTTTTCAGGATAATATTGAAAAGTTTAATCTTTTTCAAAAACTGTGCCTTTTTGTTTCCTATGATGTGCCTGATTTACCATCATATGAGCACAACAACCAATTAGACCACAAGAAAAATAGTTCAGATCTTGTTCTCTTATATGTAGTAGTAGGTACAGCAGCATTCTTTGAAATATTTGGTCTCTATTTTCAAATAAAAACAATAAATACTTGCCTTCATGATACTTATTGAAAGAAAGTCTAAATTAGTATTTGCCACAGTAATTCAGGTTGCTTATAAGTAATGTGATGATTCACTTAATTAATTAGAAGTACATAATAAACAACTAATTGTGTCAAAATATCACATTTTTAATCACTGACATTAAAAGAATCTAAAACAATATCCCATATGCCTTGTTTGAAATTTGTCACGTTTAACCTTTTGGGAGTGGCTCTTAGAGGGCTAGGGCCATCGGTAAAGAATCAAATATCAAAAATATTACCATACTAGGGGGTTAACCCCTGTTCGTCTTGCTTGCTAACCCCCCTTTTCTGTGCTACGCACTAGCCACTAGGTCGTCTCTGCCGCTTATATTGTGAAGAGGGGGGCTGAATGCATGCCAAGGAGATGTGGTCACTCCTCTGAAACCCCCTCTTAAACGGTGATATAATGGGAAACCAAAATAGGTTTTTTTACCTCCTCTTTGCTCAATTAGATGCTGACTTGCTGCTGCTGCTGTGCTGTGTGATCTGCATCTCGTGTGGCACTTCGAACATTTAAAAGCCTGTACAGCAGTTGTTTTTGTCATCTATTCTTTGTCTTTTATTCCTGGTCCCGGGCATGGTTAAATGTCTTGGCAGAAAGTCTCATCTCGAGGGATGTGAGTTTATCATTTAAAAATGAAATACGAATCTGAAAATGTAACAACATCACATTAAAGTCTGATAAATTCTGAAAAGAATACTACCAAACATATACATGTAGGTTTTAAAATAAGCCCGTGACAAAAAAAGTTACATAAAATTGTTGCACAAAATCGTTGCACTTTTAGGCTTAGGATTTTATATATATATATAGAGCGTAGATAGATTAATGATCAGTAACCTTGAACTAGCATAAAATGATGCTCCACGTGCCAATATTATCCCACATTTTAAAATTTTTGTGTAAAGGAGTTACTTTGACTCCCTGTATCTCATTAGTGGGTGAGCCCCAGGGTTGACTGATGAGGCAAGAACAACTTCAAGTCCTTCTGATCATTTTTGCTGAAGACACCCATTGGTTTACTCTTTATTTTAAGGGTGTCATTTCCTGCACAAAACTATGGTCTAAAAATTGCCCAAAGTAAGGGTGTTCTAGTCTAGAGGGCCACAAATAGGGGGAACCTGAAAAAGCTTGATGTTTTGCATAACTAGACATCAAGACAAGTTGAACGATGTATCATATGTTGGAGTTTTCTCGTACTGGGGAGACAGGAGGTGCTGGAGATAAACAACTGAATTCAAAAGAAATTCTTGTGGAAACAATACCTGCAATTTTCAAAGAAATTGTGATATTTACTTACCTAATTTTAGAATAATTTTATCTTCTAAACCTATAGCACTTTCGTTTTGATAATCTATTTACAAGGTAGGCAACTTGCAGAACAGGATAGACAGTAGGAGTATCTACAAAAATCTAAAAATGTGTCTTTTATACAGGGCCAGTCTCAAAACCATGCATATATGTCTTTATTTGAAGCAATAATCTACTTTTTCTGGATTACCACTAAAGGACCTGTTGCAATATGATGATTAATCATTTGCACAGCTAGGATACCTTGGATTGAATTTAAAGGGACTTCTGTAACTGATATGTTTGTGGCCATTTCAAGAAAGGCAAAAGCAAACATGAAATATTAAGATGCAGGCTAGAGTTAAGATTGAAGAAATAAACAAGGGCTACTACATTAAAGAAGAAGATTTGACAATAGACATCTGTCATGAACAGGAAGTTAACTGATGGGTTATTAGATGAATTTGACACTTGTACATGATAAATAATACAAAAATTAAATAAGATTTTAACCATAACTTGTCCTCTGTTTAAATATTACTCTCAATGTAACACTTTTTGCTCCACCAGTAAATCTTTGCCTTGTCTCTCCAAGCTTTGAATAGCTAAACTTCTTTTATTCTAGTTAAGTGTTCTGCAAAAGTCAGGTGAGAGAAGTTTCAGTATACTAGACAATCATTTCCCTGTTCTGAAAGATTTTATTTTATAACCGACAACTGAATAACTGCTTTACGTGTACTATACAAATGTCATAATGAATCTACTGACCTGCGTCTACTGATTCATATCTATAGACTGTGCTTACCTTATCAATCAGTTAAACAATACATTTCAGATTGAAATGAAATATTTCTAGTTTTAACAATCAACATTAATAAGAAACTGTGATGAACTATGTGAAATAAAAATAACACATTGAAGTATGATAAAGACCTATAAAGTAAAATAATTACATTTCTTACAAGTTTCCTGAGTTAAAACATTATTGATGGGTTGCTGCAAATTTGTATTATCAGCCACCATTCTCTCTGCTTTTCAATCAGCACTGGGAATAAGGATGAGGAACTCCAGATACCTCAAGTCATGTTCTTCTTTTTCAGGAGAAGTTCAAAAATCTTAAAGGAAGGACATTCCTAAGGTGGGACTGGATGTGTACACTCCTGATGGTCTGAGATTGGAGGGATGACACTTCGAGTTGTGTGTCTACAGGGGCACCAGAAAAGAGGGTGAGACCTGATCAGGTCAGGTCACCTCAGTTCAATTGCAAAGAAGGAACTCCACCACAAGAGCTGAAGACATTTTAGCACTGAAGGAAATTATAAGTGAATATATTACATCACGGCGAGAGCTCATCTAATATTAAAAGGGCAGTACTTGAAACTTGACAATAAAGAAGAAGGCAACTCCATTAACTGATTAATTTTTTATTTAAAATACTTCTTGAGGGATGCTCCTTACTAATTATTAAACGCACCCCATAGGTTTGTGATGGACTCCTTACTGTCCTAAAAACCCACTCCTTGACATGATTAGGTTCATACATGTACATTAGGAAACAGCAAGAAGTTCTGATTTAAAAACTAATCCTGTCTGAGACACCAATGCACATTTCCACATCAGTAAATTAATGTAACCATATTTTGAAGAAAATACATAAAATCTGAGTACTTGGTTTAAGATTTAAACCCAGGCGGCTAGAGCTCTGAGGCAGAAGCACTGCCACCCTAATGGCTACTGAATATTCATAAATAAAAGTGAAAAATTAAATGGAAAAGACAATAAACACAAAGCATACACTAATCTGAGAACTATTGAAGAACTGAACGAGTAAAGACACATGCAAAAAACATCCTTGATTACAGTAGCTATTTAACTAATTGAGAGTCTCATGTTCAGGATGCATTAGGCACTATCTGCATTCTACAGAGGTGAGCAGGAAAGTAAAAGCAGTATTTTAAGAGTACAAAGATGCTGCTTGCAAACTGCAACTAATCACTGAACACGAGTCATTTAGAAGAAGGGAAGTACATCTTAGTGGCAACATTTAGAGGAAAGCTTTATTTGTAGAAAAGATACACTCACTGTGTACTCCACTGAAAGCAAAGTGAAGTGTTACTCAAGTATGCCCCAGTGTATCATTCTACTTGGATTCATGCATTAAGAACATTTTTTTGTTTCATCCACATAAATATTTTATATTACTGATATTTGGTAACCTTCTTCATGCATGACAAGTAGTAGCACTGTTCAGCTACCTCCACAAATACTCTAAAATGATTTGGAATTAATGGCATCTAAAATCAATCACTACATAATTTAGGATTATAGTGTAACCCTTGCTGCTTCCACACACATCTCACACTCTATATGTATCAAATTGTTAGTGCATTTAGATAGAAAAAAACTGGACATCCTGACATTGAAGGTCAAGAGGAGCTTCGTGTGATCGGAGTTGAGTCAGGTTGCATAAAACAGTCCATCTTTTGTATCATTCATCTGCAATATTATGGGTATTCTGCCAAAGTTTATGCTGATTAATGGCTTGTTTTTGGAATCATTATGAACTAGTCGTGTGAGGCACATTTCAAGCAATTTTGCTTAAGTTAAAGTTAATGATTTATAAAATAAACCACCTTTATTTGATGTGTTGTATTTATGATGTGTCACATTATTATGGCTGAAGATCAGATAGGGATGAGCAGCAATACAAAATAAATGGAACATGAAAAACTGAGAAGTTCAGAGGGCAAAAGAGAGAAAGTATGAGTATAGAAGGAAGAAGAATACAAAATTAACTAAGAAAAATACTCACTCAAGCATTTGTAATGACAAAAATGGATAGAGCAAAGGTGAAAAAGGTGGAATGAAGAGTATTACATTGCCCTCTACCTATAAATTAGATATTACTTCTCCATTTCTTTAAAAGTCTATTAAAAGTTGTGCAAATGTTAAAAATGTAAGGTATGTACCTGAGGTGGATAAAATTCAAAACATAGTAGAATCTTTATTCATTACCTGGAGTAGCTTATATATTTGTCTACTAGTGATGTTCAGCTTTATTGTCACATGTACAGAATACATTTAAATTCTTACTTGCATATCTGATTATACTGTATTCAGTATTCCTCACTTTCTTTCTCGTGACTTCTGCACCTCTCATTCTGACCCCTTTTCATGGGACATTTACGTATGACCACTGTCTACCTGCAAAGTGCTGTGTGATTATATTATGTTTTCAGGTAGCTCAAAGCTGGTCTGCTCTGATTTTTTCTGGTGCCTTTTCTGAGGTTTTCCCTCTATATATCTGACATTCATTTTGCTCAAAATGGAAATTCTGATACATGTAATCTTAAAGGATAAGTTCAGTATTTTTCATGTCATAGTTATTTCTTCACCAGCATGGTGTGTACGAATTTGCTATGCAAAATTGTGTTCTAAAAGTAATTGTTTTCAATAATTTAATTTAATATTGTTTTTTTTTTGTATCAGTATACTGCTGCTGGATTATGTGAATTTCCTCTTGGGATTAATAAAGTATCTATCTATCTATCTATCTATCTATCTATCTATCTATCTATCTATCTATCTATCTATCTATCTATCTATCTATCTAAATGTAAAAATAAATCTGGAATTTTATATTGGAAGTTATGGGGCAAAGAGCACCACTGGAAAATAAAATCTTAAAAACTTAACTATTACATCCATTTTACAAGCAAAGAAAGTCATTGAGCATTGATCCACATTTTGAGATTACAGACACGTTGTAAAATAGCTTACATGTCAGTTTCAAGCAAAAAAAACAAAACAAAACAAAATTAGATTTAGCCATTTTAAAGAAGACTAGCTGTGTGTGCTGCCTCTGCGCTTGTCTTTCTCCACAACAACCTTTCACCTCCAGGGGTGTGGTTTCCTCTCGATGGGCTAAATCATACTAAGCCTTTTCTGCCATGTGCTACATATTGTGTTGATTTGCTTCCTTATTTATATGAGAACTTCTCCCACAAAGTCACTGATATCACACAAACAAAAAAATATTCAGATCCCTTTTGGTGTCATACACATGCATCTGAAAAATGAAAGGCAAGTTTTTTATATTGAAATTTGTCAGTTGAAAGTAGACTGTAAGTAAGTTTTTAGGTTTTTATTTTCCAGTGGTGCTCCATATTCCATGACTTCCCAAATCAAATGCCAGGGCAGACAAGATATTTTTTAAAACTTATAGAAAACGCTTAACTTTAGAACACATCTTCACTAGGCTAATGCGTTGTGGCGGGCGGCTGGGGGTGGTAGCCAGCCAGGACGCCCAGGAGGACTGGAGGAGGGCTTGTGCATCCTCCAGACCACGAGGGGGCGACCGACTTGGTTGTGTTGGGGGCCAGGGAGCGCCTGGTGTGGCGGAAGTGCTGGGGGGAAGAAGACTGGGGACACCTGGAGGGCTTCCGGGTGCACTGCACTTCCGGCACTTCCACCGCATGGAGGGGGGGGGTGAAGAAATAAACTTTGATTTGAAAAAAAATGAGTTAATCCTTTAAACTATAAAATATATATACAGTATATACTTTATATATATATATTGTGAACGCAGCCCGGACACAGACAGGCAGACATGTTGTAATCCATCATCACACGTTTATTTTACAACTAATATTTACAATTCAAAGGCAAGTGCACACAAACCCCAAACACAATCCTGGCCACACAATGCCTTCTTCTTTGGGCCGCCTCCACACTCTCTCCTGCTTTGTCCTGCTTACACCCGACTCCAGCCTCGAATGAAGGAAGACGGCCCCTTTAATTTCACCCTGGATAAGCTCCAGGTGTTTCCAGACACTCCTCCCTGGACACGCCCCAGTGTGGCAGAAGTGCCGGCTGTTCTCCTGGAAACTCTCCGGTTGTCCCTTCTTCTCTTCCCCCAAGCACTTCCTGGAGTGGCGGAAGTGCTGAGGTCCAGGGTCCCCAAGGCATTGGGGCGCCCCCTGGCGGTGACCAAGGGTCCCTACAGGGTTGGGCTTCCAAGCCCCGTACCCGTGGCACCCAAAGCAACCAGGATGGCGGCCCCTACGTGATCCAGGGTGGGCGTAGACCCTCTTCCGGTCCCTCCAGGCGTCCCGGCCGGGTCGTTGCCTCTGGCATCCCTGACAGTCCCCCACAGCCAGTGAAGACCACTCGGGAGAAGCGACAAGTCCCGCGAGGGCAGCTTTTTACCAGCTCCGCAAGCGCCACCGTGCTGTCGAAGCCCCACCAATCAGCATGCGTCTGCCACTGACGCGGATCCGGGTTGTCCCTGCCAACAAAATAAAGCACACACCCGACCTCCCAGGGCCGGCTGCCTACAGGCAGGGAACTCACCTCCCGGGTCCCGTCCAACTGAGGAAACGTCCTCGGCGTGGTCTCCGTAGACACAATACTGTCCCGGGCACCTCTAGCAACGGTGCACCCACAGGAGCCTATTGCAGCCCGGCTCCACACACCATCAATCCATTCTTGGGGAAAACGGCTCTCCTGTGGACCCCTCACGGTCCGTGGGGTACTTTTACCCGGCGGGGCTGTGTGCACGCTGCTCCCGCGGCACGTGGGTGGGGTCCCCTGCTGCACCGGGTGGTCCACATCAAGATTTATAATTTCAGGTCCCCGTCTTGCACCAGACGGAGCATCCTGCTGGCTACGCCAGATGTGGATGCGGCCCGGACACAGACAGGCGGACATGTTGTTCATCACCACCACAACTTTTACAACTAATATTTACAATTCAAAGTCAAGTGCACACAAACCCCAAACAGTCCTGGCCACACAATGCCTTCTTCTTCGGGTCGCCTCCACACTCTCTCCTGCTTTGTCCTGCTTCCACCCGACTCTGGCCTCGAATGAAGGGAGACGGCCCTTTTTATTTCTAACTGGATGAGCTCCAGGTGTTTCCAGACACTCCTCCCTGGACACGCCCCAGTGTGGCAGAAGTGCCGGCTGTTCTCCCGGAAGCTCTCCGGTTGTCTCTTCTTCTCTTCCCCCAAGCACTTCCTGGAGTGTCGGAAGTGCTGAGGTCCAGGGTCCCCAAGGCATTGGGGCGCCCCCTGGCGGTGACCACGGGTCCCTACAGGGTTGGGCTTCCAAGCCCCGTACCCGTGGCCCCCAAAGCAACCAGGATGGCGGCCCCCACGTGATCCAGGGTGGGCGTAGACCCTCTTCCTGTCCCACCAGGCGTCCCGGCCGGGTCATTGCCACTGGCATCCCTGACAATATATATATTCATATGAAACATTTTGGGAACCCCTCTCAGCCTGCATAATAATTTACTCTATTTTCAACCAAAAAGATAACAGTTGTATGTCTTTCATTTCCTAGGAATATCTGAGTACTGGGGTATTTTCCAAAGAAAGATTTTTAGTGAAGCAGTATTTAGTTGTATGAAATTAAATCAAATGTGAAAAACTGCCTGTGCAAAAATTTGTGTCCCCTTTTGCTGATTTGAATGCATGTAACTGCTCAATACTGATTACTTGCAACGCCAAATTGGTTGGATTAGTTCGTTAAGCCTTGAACTTCATAGACAGCTGTGTCCAATCATCAGAAAAGGTATATAAGGTGGTCAATTGCAAATTGTGCTTCCCTTTGACTCTCCTCTGAAGAGTGACAGCATGGAATCCTCAAAGCAACTCTCAAAAGATCTGAAAACAAAGATTGTTCAGTATCGTGGTTTAGGGGAAGGCTACAAAAAGCTATCTCAGAGGTTTATACTGTCAGTTTCAACTGTAAGGAATGCAATCAGAAAATGGAAGGCCACAGGCACAGTTGCTGTTTAAACCTAGGTCTGGCAAGCCAAGAAAAATACAAGAGTGGCATATGCGCAGCATTGTGAGAATGATTACAGACAACCCACAGATCACCTCCAAAGACCTGCAAGAATATCTTGCAGCAGATGGTGTATCTGTACATCGTTCTACAATTCAGCACAATTCACACAAAGAATATCTGTATGGCAGGGTGATGAGAAAGAAGTATGCAAATGCTCATTTAGACAAACCAGATTCATTTTGGAACAAAGTGCTTTGGACTGATGAGACACAAATTTAGTTATTTGGTCATAACAAAAAGCACTTTGCATGTTGGAAGAGGAACACCGCATTCCAAGAAAAACACCTGCTACCTATTGTCAAATTTGGTGGAGGTTCCATCATGCTCTGGGGCTGTGTGGCTAGTAAAGGGACAGGGGCCCTTGTTAAAGTTGAGGGTCAGATGAATTCAACCCAATATCAACAAATTCTTCAGGATAATGTTCAAGCATCAGTCACAAAGTTGAAGTTACACAGGGGTTGGATATTCCAATAAGACAATGACCCAAAACACAGTTCGAAATCTACAAAGGCATTCATTCAGAGGGAGAAGTACAATGTTCTGGAATGGCCATCACAGTCCTTTGACTTGAATATCGAAAATCTGTGGGATGAGTTGAAGCAGGCCTGCTCAGCAGCCATCAAATTTAACTGAACTGGAGTGATTTTGTATGGAAGAATGGTCAAAAATACCTCCATCCAGAATCCAGACACTCATCAAAGGCTATAGGAGGCGTCTAGTGGCTGTTATATTTCAAAAAAAGGAGGCTCAACTAAGTATTGATGTAATATCTCTGTTGGGGTGCCCAAATTTATGCACTTGTCTAATTTTGTAATGATGCAAATTGCATATTTTCTGTTAATCCAATAAACTTAATGTCACTGCTGAAATACTACTGTTTCCATAAGGCATGTCATATATTAAAAGGAAGTTGCTACTCTGAAAGCTCAGCCAATGATAAACAAAAATCCAAAGAATTAAGAGGGGTTCCCAAACTTTTTCATATGACTGTATATATTGTCACACATGTGCGATTAGGAGGTAGTCAAAGAGCCTAAAGGTGAGTGAAATATCGCGAGATAGAGGGTCATCACATGGTACTTACCTAAACCTCTTTTCATTAACAGAAAACCTGAAGAAAAATAATTCCCTCAACCTCCGGGTTCCAAAATGGCCACGATAACGTCACTTCCGGCCAACCATGATGATGTCACTTCTGGCTCCATCAAATAACCTCACTTCCGCCGCATCATGATGACATTGGTTCCTGTTCCTGCTGCAACGTCACTTCCTGCCAACCATTTCTCGTCTTATCATCCTTTTTGTTATAAATCCGCCATTTTCTTTCAGTAAATTGTTCATTGCTCTAAACAAGACTTTGACAATATATGGGGACGATCCCCAAAACTTTGTTTGTTTTTGTGACATATTATTTTGGCAAGAATAATCATCACAATATATATATAAATTCACATTTTTTAAATATTTTATTATATCTTTTCATGGGACAACACTGAAGATATGACACACTTTGATACAATGTAAAGTAGTTAGTGTACAGCTTGTATAACTTTTGCGTATGGGGATGCAGATGTACAATTTAAACAAATTGGTATTTTCTTGATGTTTTCATCTTTCGCACGATCTCCACCAACTGTTTCAGCATAGTATATTGATACGCATTTAATCAATTTGCAGTGTTAACAATGAACAATTTTTCATGTTAATTCATTTGACTTCATCGTTTCTCAGGGCTAGGATTGCCTGTGTACTCATTTCTTCTGTTGATAACCCTTCGGGATGAAATTCTTCAATAAGATTTGGACATAATAAGTCTTCTTTTATTGTGAACTTAAAGTGAGGAAAATGTAAAAATTTATAAGGGCTAAGAGAGCAGGAACTGTGTCTGTCAAAAGCATTCACGTGAATGAGAGGTGAGAGGGCCGAGCGCTTGGTTGAACAAATCTCATGGCCAAAGTCTCGTCTCGTGGGACTTGAAATTATCTCTTTGAAAAAGCCTCATCTCAGGGTTTCCTTTTATAATATACAGTGTATATATATATATATATATATACACATACAGTATATATATATATATTTTTTTTTCTGACTTTCTGGGAAACATACAGTACAGGCCAAAAGTTTGGACACACCTCCTCATTCAATGTGTTTTCTTTATTTTCATGACCATTTTTTTTTTTTTTTTTTTTATTTATTAATTTTATTACAATCAATACATAGCAATCAATTTTTACAAAAAAAAAAAAAGAATTATGCTAAGAACAGATCGATCCCCACCCTTGAGAGAGAGAGCAAGCCAAACGGTGTAAAATTTAAGGCTTTTAAAAATACCTAAATCAACAAATTCTCTGTGCTTTATAAACTTATTTCAAAATATTACTGATTAGATCCTGCCATGTTTTGAAAAAGTCTGCACAGATCCTCTAACTGAGTATTTGATTTTTCCAATTTTAAATAATATAACACATCAGTTTCCCACTGACTTAAAAGAGGAGAGTTTGGGTTCTTCCAGTTTATCAGAATAAGTCTGCGTGCCAACAGTGTAGTGAATGCAATCACAATTTGTTTGTCTTTCTCCACTTTAAGACCCTCTGGAAGAACCCCAAACACAGCTGTTAATGGGTTAGGAGGGATTGTGAGTCCAAGACTGTCTGAGAGGTAATTAAAAATTTTTGTCCAGAATAATGTTAATTTGGTGCAGGCCCAGAACATGTGACCTAGTGAGGCTGGGCTTTTGCAGCGTTCACAGGTTGGATCATGCCCTGGAAACATTTTGAGAGTTTTAGTCGAGACAGATGTGCTCGATATATAATTTTGAGTTGTATAATTGTATGCTTTGCACATATGGAGCTTGAGTGAATTCTCTGCATTGCTACTTTCCACTCCTTTTCTGATATATTAATTGAGAGATCATTTTCCCAGTGTCCTCTTGGATCTTTGAAAGGAAGGGATTGTAAAAGGATTTTATATATTGTAGAGATGGAGTCTAACTCCTTGAAATTGAGCAATAAATTTTCCAGCGTGGATGAGGGTGCAAGATGAGGAAAATCTGGAAGGTTCTGTTTAACAAAGTTCCTGATTTGAAGATAGTGAAAGAAATTTGTAGCTGGAATGTTAAATTTGGAATGTAATTGTTCATAGGATGCAAAGACGTTGTCTATATAAAGATCTCTAAGCAAGTTAATTCCAAATTTTTCCAGATATTAAAACTGCATATGTTTGTGAGGGTTGAAAGAGGTGGTTCTTTTGCAGGGTGCCACAGAAAGAAGCTTCTCCGTCTTAAAATGCTTTCTACATTGGTTCCAGATTCTAAGTGAGTGGAGCACAATTGGGTTATTAGTGTATTGCCGATAACGTGTGTTTATTGGAGCACAAAGCAAGGAATACAAAGAAGTACTGCAGGATTTTACTTCTATTGCGGTCCATGCCTGTGTATGTTCTTCTATTTGTGTCCAGGTTCTTATCGACTGTATATTTGCCCAGTAATAAAACTGGAAGTTAGGTAGAGCCATGCCGCCTTCTGCCTTTTGTCTTTGTAGGTCGCTCTTTTGATGCGTGGATGTTTAGAATTCCAAATAAATGAGGTTATTGTTGAATCTAATTGCTTAAAGAACGATTTATTAATGTATATTGGTATGTTTTGAAATAAAAAGGAGCTTAGGAAGAATATTCATCTTAACAGTGTTAATTCTTCCAGCTAGTGTGAGATGAAGGGTTGACCATCTATGCAAGTCTTGTTTAATTTTTTCCATGCAGACACGAAATTTTGTTGATAAAGAGCTTTATGTTTACTTGTGATGTTTACCCCGAGGTATTTAAACTGTTCTGCAATGATAAAAGGAAGGGTGTCTAATCTAATATTATATGCTTGCGAATTCACGGAAAGAGTACACTTTTATTCAGATTAATTCTGAGACCAGAGAGCTTTTGAAATTCTGTGAGTGCTGCTAAGACTGCAGGCACAGAATTTTCTGGGTCCGATATATACAGTACCATGTCATCTGCATATAATGAGATTTTCTGTTCCAGTCCTTCTCTGCTAATCCCCTTTATCTGATCAGTATTTCGACAATGTATTGCCAGTGGTTCAATGGCAATTGCAAACAGCAGTGGTGACAAAGGGCATCCTTGTCTTGTGCCACGTTCTAGTTTAAAGTAGTCTGAGCAAATGTTATTGATGCAAACTGAAGCTTCTGGGTTAGTATACAGTAATTTAATCCATGCACAAATGTTGGGCCAAACCCAAACTTCTCCAAAATAGTAAAAGGTATTTCCATTCAATCATGTCGAATGCTTTTTCTGCATCCAATGATAATAATATTTCTGGGGTGTTTGATTTAGTTGGTGAGTATATTACATTAAACAGGCGTCAAGATTTGAAGATAAGTGTCGGCCCCTAATAAATCCAGTTTGGTCTTGTGATATTACTGAGGGAGCACTTTCTCCATCCTTCTAGCTATGATTTTAGAGAGTATTTTAACGTCGTTATTCAGAAGTGAAATTGGTCTGTATGATGCACATTGTAATAAGTCCTTATTTTGTTTTGGAAAGACAGTGATTAGTGCTTGGCTTAAAGGTTTGTGGAAGAGATTGGTTATCTCTGGCTTCTGTAAATGTTGCTAATAGGAGGGGAGCTAGCTGAGCGGAGAATTTCTTGTAAAACTCTGCAGGGTAGCCGTCAGGGCCTGCTGCTTTTCCACCTTGGAGTGACTTTATAGCATCCAGTAATTCTGATAATGACAGAGGTTTATCGAGCTCCTCCACACTAATAGCGTCAATTTGTGGTATCTGTAATTTATCCAGAAATGCATTAGATTGTATATTGTCTTCTTTAAACTCAGTAGTATATAGGGATTTATAGTAGTCTCTAAAAGTGTACATTATATTTTTGTGTTCGATGATTTTATCTCCGTTCGTGTTAGTAATTACCGAGATTGCGTTGCGTACATCTTGCTTGTGGATTTGTTGCGCTAAAAGCTTATTAGCTTTCTCTCCATGTTCATAATAATGATGTCTGGATTTGTAAATTAGTTGTTCGGTTTCTTTAGTTGTCAAGAGGTTTAATTCTGAATGTAGAGCCTGCCTCCTCTTATGTAGAGTCTCGCTTGGTAGTCTGGCATGTTCTTCATCTATTTTAGTAATTTCGCTTTTATCTCTGCTACTTTCTTCGCTCGGATTTATTTCTGTGGGAAAGATATGAGATAATCTGTCCTCTTAAGAAGGCCTTAAGAGTTTCCCAGAGTATTCCTGCAGAGATCTCAGGGGATGTATTTGTCTCTAGAAAGAATTCAATTTGTTTGGATATAAATTCAGTACAATTCTCGTCAGCCTTCATGACCATTTACATTGGTAGATTCTCACTGAAGGCATCAAAACTATGAATGAACACATGTGGAGTTAAGTACTTAAAAAAAAAGGTGAAATAACTGAAAACAATAAAACCATTTCAGGTGACTACCTGTTGAAGCTCATCGAGAGAATGCCAAGAGTGTGCAAAGCAGTAATCAGAGCAAAGGGTGGCTATTTTGAAGAAACTAGAATATAAAACATGTTTTCAGTTATTTCACCTTTTTTTTAAGTACATAACTCCACATGTGTTCATTCATAGTTTTGATGCCTTCAGTGAGAATCTACCAATGTAAATGGTCATAAAAATAAAGAAAACACATTGAATGAGGAGGTGTGTCCAAACTTTTGGCCTGTACTGTATGCATTTGCTTATTAGTGCATATTAAGCACTGATAGGGGTGTACAATTTAATTAGTTTTGTTTCTTTCAATTAAATTGTCCTGATATTTATTGCATTTCATAATTAAGTGTTCAATGTGTTTATCTCTGGATGTCTAACCTTGCAACTATAAGCCTACCTACCAATTTCTTGCAGTGTTAGTACACATTACTCTTTGGTTAAAGTGTTCTATAGTAAAGTTAAAATCCCTGTTCACAGAGTTTACATTCGTTGCTGTTTTGTGTATGATTAGTTCATTTTTTATTTCTGTGGATTTGATAGACAGCTTTGTTTCCCATGAAGGGATACACTATTAATTTCTCCTAAAGTCTGAAATATTTTTCACTTCAATGGAATGAATGATTAATATGAAAGGAAATATGGAAAAAAATATTATTCCTATTAACTTCCTAGAGATTTCTTAGAGTTGTTTGTTGAAATTAATGTTCCATACAGATATTGTCTGGCAAATAAAACACTTTATCCCATAGATCAGTGATTCTCATGTTATTCCATGGGCCATAAAGTCAATGCCTTTGCCACTGAGCCACACTATCTGCCAGACAACACAGTCTTCTGTCTGTTGTCACACACGTGCGCATGGGACGCAGCTAAAGGGCTTGAGTAAGGGCAATTCCAAATCATACCGGGATGTGGCAGAGCGCACTGACTATTTTTCTCCCTTTCCTTTAGACCAGGGGTCGGGAACCTTTTTGGCTGAGAGAGCCATGAATGCCACATATTTTAAAATGTAATTCCATGAGAGCCATACAATATGTTTAAAACTAAATACAAGTAAATGTGTGCATTTTATGTAAGACCAACACTTTTAAAGTACAATAAGTCTCTGAATTCTTTTTAATAATGTTGTTATGCTGTTGCTAACCCATGATGAATAAAGTACTTCTTACCATTAATGTGACTTCTGGTGCTGCATGGTTTTGCTGATGGCTTTGTAGTCTGGTTGATACGTGGTGAGGTTAAGCTTCATGCAGGCCATCCGTTAAACGTGATCGTAGGTTGGTCTTAATGTTCTTTAGATGTGAGAAAAACTGCTCACATGCATACATAGAGCCAAACATTGTCAGTACAGCAATACTCGCACGCTGCAGTGTGTGGTATGTGACGGGAAGCACGTTCCAAGTTTTGACAATCAGCTGGTCCGTGGGTTGAAGTTTTTAAATTTCTCCTCACTTGTGTTTGCTCGCCAACTCTGCTTGCTGTCGTGCAAGTCTTTCCAAATCTTCATTCAGTGACTTGAACTTATTCACCCACATGTCTGAGGCCTTCAGGTCAGCAGCTTGTAGCTCAAAATCTCTGACGGAGACACCGGGGATGTAACTCAGGTCGGCGCTGCCCACTGCACACTCGTGTGGATGGGTGATGAACTTAAAAAGACGAGTGCGCTCACGAAATTCTCCAAAGTGCGCTTTGAATGACTGCAGGAGATTAGATGTGAAGCCTGCTAGATGCTGAAGATCAAGATGTTGAGCAGGGTCACTTGCTGTGCATGCATCTTTAAACTCTCCCAGTTTTTCAAAGTGTAGTAGAGGACCTGTTTCAATGTCGGCGATGAAGAGTTCTAGCTTGTTTTCAAATGCAAACACTGCTTGTTGAAGGGATAAGACTGTATTTCCAATGCCTTGCATTTTCACATTGAGCTGGTTCAGATGTTCAGTCATGTCCACGAGACAGTAGAACTTCAGGAGCCACTCAGTGTTAGCTAACTCAGGATGCTCGACGTTTTTCATTTCAAGAAAAGTCCGGATTTCGCCCAGACAAGCCGCGAAACGGCTGAACACCTTCCCTCTTGACAACCAACGCACATTGCTGTGCAGAAGCAGACCAGGATAATTATTCCCAACTTCATCCAGCAGTGTTTTAAACTGGCGATCATTTAAAGCTCGGGCAACAATACAGTTGACCACCTGAATGACCAGCGACATCACCTCACCAAACTGCTCGCCACACATCTGAGCACAAAGCGCCTCCTGATGTAGGATGCAGTGAAAACTTAGGACGGGTCTCTTTTCATGTTCACGAAGAAGCGCTATGAATCCTCTGTTTTTCCCCACCATGCACGGAGCACCATCAGTACATACCGAAATAAGTTTATCCATCGGTAGATTTTTTTCTTTAGCGAGCTCAGTGAAAGACTTGAATAAATCCTCCCCTCTTGTTGTCCCTTTCATAGGCAAAACAGCAAGACTTTCCTCATGTAGTGTGTCACCGACAGCATACCTTGCAATCACGCTGAACAGGGATAAATGGCTTACGTCTGTTGACTCATCCAAAGCAAGAGAAAAGAATGGTGCTGCATTTATGTCCTTCACTTGTGTTGCCTCAATTTGATTTGCCATCATGATGGTACGATCGTGAACAGTTCTTGCCGACAGAGGCATGTCTTTTATTCGTTTGATTATCTTGTCTTTATCCGAAAAGTCGTCAAAAGTTCATTGGCAACATCAAGCATGAATGTTTTGGTATACTCCCCATCTGTGAATGGCTTTCCGTTTCTCACAATCGCTAAAGCACCAGCAAAGCTAGCCGAATTCCAATCACCTTGTTGGGTCCAAACATGGAGTTGCTGCTGACTAGCTTGCACTCTGCACAGTAGCTCTTGACATGCTTTCTTCCTGCTGTCCCCCGCAGGATATTTCGATGCAAATGTAGTATGGCGTGTGTCGAAGTGCCGCTTTATATTTGACTGTTTCATCGATGCAATTTTATCATTAGACACCCTGCAGAACCTGCTCTCTCCACAAAGGCGAATTCCTCTGTCCATTCCTGCTGAAAAGTATGATACTCCTCATCTTTTTTTCTTTTAGCCATCTTCTTCGATAAAAGGTTTTCTGCAATTAGCTAGCTGACTGCTTGATTAAAAGGAGGGAAGTTTACTTCCTGACCTCACAACGACCCGTGAACGCTATGCATTATCCAATAAAAATTTGGTGTTGTCCCGGAGGACAGCTGTGATTGACCTTGCTACCCGCAACCATGAACATGAGCAGTAGGAAATGAATGGATTGAAATACATAAGAATGTTTTATATTTTTAACGTTATTATTTTTATATAAAAGATTTGTCTGCAAGCCAGATGCAGCCATCAAAAGAGCCACATCTGGCTCGCGAGCCACAGGTTCCCGACCCCTGCTTTAGACCATTCACGGGAGATTCCACCTGACCCTCTTGACGCCACTTCTGGGTCCGAGCCTATGGAAGAAGACCTTGCCGGCTCCGGCCCCTGTGATGTCACGTCCGGGCTCGAGCCTATGGCTGAAGACCCTTATAAGCCCAACCTCTTTGACCCCACTTCCTGTCTTCCCCTTTAAAAGCCTCCACCTTTTTCCTATTCTCTCAGTTCTGTTTTGGACTTGGTTTTGTGCACATCAGTGCTATCATTTATTTGTAATTTGCAGCCAGGAAACAAAAAATACGGGTCGCTGCTCCAAACCTTGCTATGGCTCTTTGTGGAGTTTGTGACAGTGGCGTAGTCAGCAGAATGGTTGGATCCCGGAAGAGAAGGGATCAGGACATGTAATATACCCAGGTGGGAGCATACCATGGCTGAGTTTTCTGGCAGGGAGGCTGTCCCTTCAGAGAGACCCGGTGCAGGTTCCGCTCCCGGCACGCTTAACTAGACACCCTAGGCAGTCCAGGGAGTGTGCGGGAGGGGCTCATTGAATTGGGATGATCGTGGGGCAGGCAAAAGGGGCTTATTATGCTCTCTTGGAGGAGAGTGCCCATCTCCCTGTGAAGCCAGAGCCCTGATTTCCATCTAGGGGTCCCCCAGACTGGCAGGTAAGTAGAATACAAAACTGGAGGTTGAACCCAGAGCAGCCAACCCATAAACAAGCCTGGTCCTTATGGGCAATGGTAGGGCAGTGGTTACGGCCACATGAGAACAAGCCCTACCATATAATAGAGCAGGTGACCTGCTACTTGCTCCTAAAAGCACTACCCCGCGGTTTCACCCAGTTTAAGAACATGAAAGAGTTCATAGAGTTTCTGAAAACACATAGGATAGCCTCACAATCTGAGGGAGCAGAACTGTACCTTACTCAAGCTCAGAACTCAGCCAAGGACGGTCCTAAGCCTGGCTGCAAAAGGAGGAAGGTGGTCGCCCTGCCGAGGTGGCCAGAACCGGGAAACAGGGGAAATTAGGCAAGAAACCAATGGATAATCGAAATTCAAGTATTGCGATTCATGCTACCGCATCCGGGGCAGCCGATGCGCCAGTGTTGAGGAGCCAGGGTACTGGTGTGAAGTGGGCTACTGGCCGAAGACCGAAACTTTCCACGCCGAAAACAGAACTTCGCATCGGAGCATGGAACGTCCAAACTGGTCACCACGTCGGACAAAAGGAAATCATCGCGAAGGAATTGACAACCTGCAAAATCACCATCGCAGCGATATCGGAATTACGACTCACAGGATCAGGGACGATGGTCATCCAACCACCGGCCATCGACGATCAAATGACACTTTTCTACTCAGGTGGAGACAAAAGAGAGGCAGGTGTCGGATTTATGGTTACCAGTCACGCGGCCAGGAGTGTGATTGCATTCCAACCAATATCTAACCGCCTAGCAGTTCTCACCATTAAAGGCACTATCAAAACCCACATCATCTCCGTCTACGCTCCAACAGAGACCTGTCAGGATCCAGTCAAAGATGATTTCTACAACCAACTACAACAAACGCTGGATTCCCTCCTACAGACTGATGTGATCCTCCTGGCTGGTGATTTCAATGCACACATCAGCACAGATCGAAAGGGATGGGAAAACTCGATGGGCCGGTTTGGACATGGACCTTTCAATGACAATGGATTGCGTCTTCTATCCATCGCCAGCGCCAACGACCTCCTTGTGGGAAACAGCCACTTCCAGCATCCTCTGAAACATCAACTCACATGGCGAAACCCAGCTGGCAAAGACTCTGCAGTTTTGGACTACATTTTGGTCAACTCCCGGTTTCGATCGTCACTCAAGGACGATGCGTGGTCCAGACTGTGGATCGGACCATTACCTTGTATGCGCCAAGTTCCAACTTCGACTGCAACGGGCCAAATGCAAATCACGTCCTCCGATCAAGCTGGAGTGGAAAAGTCTCGTAGACCCTGTCCACAATGCTGAATTCCAACTCCAGCTATCCAATCGCTTCGCAGCATTGGCACAATCAGAGGATGTCAACGTCGAAGAAAGAAAACTTTCAAACACCATCATGGACTGCGCCAAGGAAATGTGTCCGCCAACTCACCATCGAACACAGTCATGGATATCTGATGAATGCTTGGATATGGTAAACGAACGAAAGCTAGTCAAACTGTCCAATTTCGAACGATATCGGCAGCCCAACAGAGAAATCCGCCGTAAGATGAAAGAAGAGCGAGAGGCCTACTGGAACCAAGTGGTGGCCGACCTGGAAAAGGCAGCCTCCAAACACGAGTACCACACGCTCTATCGAAATCTTCGACGACTGAGTGGAAAGGCCAAGTCAACAAATGGCAACATCCAAAATGCCGATGGAACCTTCGTTCGATCAACAACAGAGCGCCTTCAACGATGGAAACAATTCTTTGAGGAGCTCTACAATCACCCCCACCACAAGGCGCACCATTGGAACCACCAAGCATCGACCCGCCAGAGGTCCAAATGTCTGACGCTGAGCCAACTATGGAAGAGGTCCGGACTGCCGTTCGAACTCTGAAAAATGGCAAGGTACCAGGACAGGACCAGGTCATGGCCGAAGCGATTAAGGCTGGTGGGGATCCATTACTCCATCGATTGCTCCTGCTCATCCGAACCATCTGGTGTACTGAACAAATACCACAATCATGGAAGAAGGCCACCATCGTGCCAATACACAAAAAAGGCGACAATTGAGACTGCAAGAACTACCGAGGCATCAGCTTGCTCTCCATTGTTGGAAAGGTCTTCATGAAGATCATACAATTAAGGCTGCAGCGGCACCGCGAACAAACCAGTCGGGAGGAGCAAGCCGGATTCAGGCCAAACCGCGGCTGCAGTGACCAGATCTTCACCTCCGTCAACTGTTGGAGGAAAGAATCCGATGCGGGAAAAGAGCAGTCATTGTCTTCATTGACTTTCGATCTGCCTTTGACTGCGTCCACTGGCCAGCACTGTGGAAAGTACTGGAGACCGAACTTGTGCCTCAGAAAGTCATCAAACTCCTCCAGGAAAGCTACGCTGGGTCCTCCAGCCAAGTACGCATCCGAAATAAATTATCTGAGGAGTTTACCATCCGAACTGGTGTCCGTCAGGGAGATGTTGTTTCTCCACTGCTCTTTAACGTCGTAGTCGACGCCATCATGAGAAAGGTCTTTGAAGGCACACAAGGAATCCAGTATGGTGAGGATGGCTTTCTGACTGATCTCATGTTCGCAGACGACAGTGGCATCCTGGCCAGTGACGACGCGGAGGCCACGGACGTTCTCTACAACATCGCCCAGCCATATGGATTAAAAATAAACACAGACAAGACGAAAGTGCTGACAACAGATGGATCGCAGACCAACGTGCAACTCGATGGTGTGCAGATCAAGCAGGTCCAAGAATTTAAATAACTTGGGTCGCTGGTCCAGGAGAAGAAAGTGGCGTCCACAGTAGAGGTCCACAGTCGAATCGGTCAAGCAACCGCGGCATTTGCTTCCCTAAAGTGGTGCCTGTTGAAGCAAACCAATATTTCAAACAAGACCAAAATTCGACTCTTCAGAACTCTGATTCTGCCAATTCTCCTCTATGGATCCAAGACATGGACACTGCTCAAGCAAGATCTCAACAAACTTGAGGTCTTCCAAATGCGATGCCTGCAACAAATCCTACGAATCTCACTCTGAGACAGCATACGAAATGAGAAAATCCATAGCCGGTGTGATCAACAGCCAACAATCGAGGAGCAAATCCAACAACGACGACTACAGTGGTTTGGCCACGTCTGCAGAATGGAAGGTAGCTGGTTACCACACAAACTCCTCTGGTGCGATCGACCCACCCAGTGGAGAATCCAAAGAACGGCACCAAAGAAAACGTGGCTCAAGCAGGTCGAAGACGACATCAGAAACCGTCGACACAACCTCGACGAGGCCAGAACAGCCACCATGGATCACCTTGCATGGAAATGCCTGCAAAATGAAATCCAACAACCATTGGCACCCACAGCGGCGTACGGGCTTAGGACCAGGTCCAGACCAAACGCCAGCTAGGGACCAAAGAAAGAAAAGAAAGACTCAAGCTCAGCTAGACTACGTCCCAAAATCTCACCCCCCCACAACCTGGAGCTGTGCCAACGTCCCCGGAACCGTGGGCGCGCAAACCGCTTGGGAACGAGAAGAAATGCAGGTGGAGGGGGAGGAGGGGTTGGTGTGCTCTGACTAACCCGTTGGCAGTCCCACACACAGTCATGGTGATCGTAAATAGGTACAAGACTATAGCCTTGTTCAATTCCAGCAACAACATTTCCATTGTTGCCCGCTGGTTTGTGCTGCCACGACAGTAGTTAAAGATTGAGACTAGAATAACCTGTGTCCACAGAGAAATCTGCTGGTACAGGTCCGCAACTTGTGTCATCAGTTGCGGAGGATTGGTACGGAAATTAACCGTGGCCATCCTCCTGAATCCACCACATCCAGTGATACTGGGGTGGGATTGGTCTAAAATTAAAAGTGGTGAGACACATACAACTCCTCGGTTTAACTTAGGCCTAGTTGTAGACTAGTTTGCCAAAAATGCAGTGGTCCTGGTCAATAGCCAGCGCACTCGCCAGCTGATGCCACAGGGTCCTCACTTTGTGTTAGAAAATGACCTTCTAAATCACATAGCACAGCATGATGGGCAGGAGCGGAGGCTACTGCTAATCCCGCGGACCTTCCAGTGGGAGGTCTTTGAGTTAGCGCACGCCCACCTCCTAGGTGGCCATTTAGGCCCCGAGAAAACCATGCAGTGGATCAAGCTCCACTTTTACTGGCTGGGAATCAATGAGGAGGTTCATCGCTTTTGCACTTTCTACCCGGAGTGTCAATTGTGACAAATTCCTAGAAAGGACTGTGCTCCTCTCGTTCCTATTCCCCTAACTGATGTTCCCTTTCACAGAATTGGGGTTGATTTAGTCCGATCCCTAAAGCCCTCAGCCCGAGGACACAAGTACATTTTAGTCCTCGTGGATTTATGCTACCAAATACACTGAGGCTGTTCCGTTGCGCTCAGCTAATTCTAAAGCCATTGCACGGGAGTTGGTAGGGGTCTTTGCGCATGCTAGCATCCCTAAGGAAGTCCTGACGGACCAAGGTACACCTTTTACCTCAGAGGCGTTCAAGGAGACTGCCAAGTTACTTAAAATAAAGCATCTAAAAACAGCGGTATATCATCCTCAAACTGATGGTTTGGTAGAGAGATTCAATCAGACTCTGAAACAAATGCTTCGTAAGGTAGTCAATGAGGATGGAAGGAACTGGGATTAGCTCCTCCCCCTCGTCCTTTTTGCCTATCGGGAAGTCCCACAAGCCTCCATGGGGTGCTCACCTTTTGAATTATTGTATGGGCAACAACCCCGGGACATATTAGATATCTTAAAAGAAGGATGGGAAGAAATGGCTCTTCCCTCTACAAATTTATTAGAGTATATTGCGCAATTACGCAATAGATTTGGTAAAATTCAGCCCCTCCTTAAAAGTGACATGGAAAAGGCACAAGCAGCACAGGTCCAGATATTACGACTGTGGCACGTCTCTCCGGGAGTTCCGCCTGGGAGATCGGGTCATGGTCCTAGTACCTACCTCCCACTCTAAGTTACTAGCCCATTGGCTAGGTCCATACGAAGTTAAGGAGAGGAAAGTACTCGTTGACTATTTGGTGAGTCAACCCAATCGTCAGCCGAGGGAGCGGGTTTATCATGTAAATCTGCTGAAACCGTGAAAGGATAGGGATCCCGATCTCTCGTCTGGTCAGCCCCTCTCACTCTTTGCTCAAGCGAGTAGCCTTAACTTGGGTGTGGATTTAAGTCCCAGACAGCGACAGGAGCTGAAAAGAGTTATCCTGTCCATCCCGGAGGTAGTAAGTGAAAACCCCAGAAGGACTTCTCTGATTGAGCATGACATTGTGAGAGAGCCTGAGGTTGTAGTCCGAAAACGTCTGTATCGCCTTCCCGAGGTAAAAAGAGCTGAAGTGGAGCTTGATATCAAGCACATGCTGGAACTAGGAGTAATAGATAGTCCCTGGTCCAGTCCCATCGTCTTGGTCGGTAAGCCTGACGGGAGTTGGAGGTTTTGAAGTCTCCCAATTTGATGCTTATCCAATGCCATGAGTGCATGACCTCCTTGAGAAGCTAGGACAGGCTCAGTATTTGACCATGCTGGACATGAAAAAGGGGTACTGGCAGGTTCCTTTAACGGACTCCAGAAAGGTTAAGACAGCGTTTAGTACCCCTAGCGGACACTGGCAGTATCGTGTCCTTCCATTTCGGTTACTCAGGCCCCATAACTCATATAGTGCTTCCTACCTGGATGACGTGGTCATCTATTCCAGCACATGGACGAAACACCTACAGCAGGTAAAAGCGGTATTGTGGACACTTGGTGAGGTCAGACCTCAGATTAATCCAAAGAAATGTTTCTTTGGATTGAGTGAAACCAAGCATTTGGGCTACCTGGGGGGTCGAGGTACCATGAAGCCACAGTGCTCCAAAGTAGATGCCATTTTGAAATGGCCTCATCCGCGAACCAAGCGGCAGGTTCAAGCCTTTCTCGGGCTGGCGGGGTACTACCGCCGGTTTGTGCCCCGGTTCTTGGAGAGACCAGCGCCCTTAACTGATTTGACAAAGAAGAGGGCCCCAAACATTGTGGTATGGACTGACAAGATAGGAGCTGCATTTAGTGACTTGAAGCAGGCCCTTATATCCGCACCTATTTTGAAAGCACCTAACTTTTCTTTACCTTTCATCCTCCAGACGGACGCTTTGGACACAGGCCTGGGGACCGTGCTGAGCCAAAGCATTGGCAGTGTGGAACACCCCATCATGTTCCTGAGCCAGAAACTGTTGGATTGGGAAACCAGTGCACTTACCAGTTGATGACAATTCAGCCTTGTCACGGACCATGCACCTTTACAATTGATAGCCCTGCACAAGGAGTCGAATCCGTGGGTCACCAGGTAGTTTTTTGGGTCTGGGCTGGGGGGTGCCTTGTCATACACAAGGGCAATTCCGAATCATACCGGGATGTGGCAGAGTGCTCTGACTCTTTTTCTCCCTTTCCTGCAGACCATTCATGGGAGATTCCACCTGGCCATCTTGACACCACTTCTGGGTCCGAGCCTATGGAAGAAGACCTTGCCGGCTCCGGCCCCTGTAATGTCATGTCATGGCTCGAGCCTATGGCTGAAGACCCCTATGAGCCCAACCCCTTTGACCTCACTTCCTGTCTTCCCTTTTAAAAGCCTCCACCTTTTCCCTATTCCCTCAGTTCTGTTTTGGACTTGGTTTTGTGCACATCAGTGCTATCACTTATTTGTAATTTGCAGCCAGGAAATGAAATATACGGGTTGCTGCCCCAAACCTTGCCATGGCTCTTTGTGGAGTTTGTAACACTGTGAAATTTCCATTCTGTTATCCCACAGATTGATTCATTAATCAAACTGAGCAAATAACTAATGTTGCTGCAGCACTTAAGCATAATTAGCATTTTCATTTGAGGATTTAATAGAATACTAGCAGAATACCCGCGCTTCGCAGCAGAGAAGTAGTGTGTTAAAGAAGGTACGAAAAAGAAAAGGAAAAATTTTTAAAATAACGTAACATGATTGTTAATGTAATTGTTTTGTCACTGTTATGAGTGTCGCTGTGATATATATATATATATAGCAAAATACCCGCGCTTCGCAGCAATGTCATGTGTTAAAGAAGTTATGAAAAGAAAAGGAAACATTTTAAATATAATGTAACATGATTGTCAAAGTAATTGTTTTGTGTATTTGGTGGCAGCGTCACAAAGTTATTTTCGTCTAGCTGCATCAGAAAATGTACCACAACGTCTGACATGCCTCCTTTTTACTGTTTTCTCACAGCTTGGATTGCTGCTGTCATATATATACACACACACACACACACACACACACACACACACATACATACATACATACATACATACATACATATATATATATATATATATATACACATACATATCTTCATATCTACATATCTATATACATATCTATATACACATATATATATACATACCTATCTACATCATATATACACACACATACATACATACACACACACAAATTATATATATGTATGTATGTATGTATGTATGTGTGTGTGTGTGTGTGTATATATATATATATATATATATATATATATATATATATATAATGTAGATAGGGGTGTGTGTGTGTGTATATATATATATATACACATACATACATATATACACATACATATACTTGTGTGTATGTTTGTATGTTTCTATATGTGTGTGTATAGCTTTGGTCACTGAGTGCAAGGGAAAAATAATAAAATATAGTCTATAAGTTATTAAACAGTAAAACATTAACGTTTCAAGAAGTACAGGTACATTGAGCACTACTGGAGTGGTTGCGGGTAAACTACATTTTAAAGACTGTGTAACACAACAGGTAAGTAACTAACAGCAGCTAAAATGTATATGGATCATCTCTCGGTAGTAGATCCCTTTTGAAAGGCGCTACACGACGGCTGTGGTATAGAAATTACATTTTCTATGTGAACGCTCAAATTTGTGCCTCTGGTAATGTGCCTTACCGCATTTAAAGAAAATTAGTTTTGTGTCCTCTGCAGTGTTAAGAGAGAAAGGCTTTGGTTTGGCATAAAAGGAAAAAAGGTGTAAAGAAAGGAAAGTTGCCTTTTCTTTTATATAGTATAGAGAGATGTGTTCGCTGACGTTATGATCACCTTTGGGGACAGTCGCGTCGGTCTTGTGTAGACTGGTGAGACGCCCCGCCATTAATCGGCTGTGATGGCACTGTCAGTCCTGCACTCGTGTGCGTGAATTCATAATCCGAGTTTAGGACCTCATAATCGTATCGTGCAAAAGAAAGTGTGAATCGCCTTAATATTATTTTGCCGTGGTGTAGAAAAGGGGTCCCGTGTTTGCACTTGTCTGGGCTATAGCGCAGGGGAGGATGAAAAAATTAAAAGTGCTCACTTTGACTTAAGGCAGAAGCGCAGTCAGCGTCTCAAAGGCCGGCACAGCTATGCACGCGCTGGCTGCTCGACTTTGCAGGGCAGGAGACCCCTTTTGTACACACGTTCATGATATCAAAAGTCTCAGCGCTCTTTGGAGGTCATTCATATATTATATATATAGCAAAATACCCGCCTCAAGCGGAGAAGTAGTGTGTTAAAGAAGTAATGAAAAGAAAAGGAAACATTTTAATAATAACGTAACATGATTGACATTGTCATGAGTGTTGCTGTCATATATATGCCTGCCTAAATAAGTCACCTCGCTTTGCTCTTACTTTATTTACCGCTCATTTAATCATGGCTAATGGCGGAAAAATTATAAAATGGAAGGAGGATGGCTTTACCAAAACAATTATTGATGGCTTAATCGATTATTCATAAAGCTTGAATTGGTGATCTGTTTTTCTGTGTTAACCTCATATTTTTCATACTTCTTCTCAAACTAAGGTGGTGCGAGGGTAAAATGAATCGGGATGCTGATCAGTGTAATCGGTGTACCAGGAAATCATGCATTGACAAAAGCTCCCTTTGCTTGTAATGCAAAGTGTGATTAAATGCATTATTTTTAACGCGTTATGGAGCACATGCATCAAGCTTCTCAGCTGTGCTTGTGCTAAGAAAAGGAAAGATTTTAAAAATAACGTAACACGATTGTCAATGTAACCTTTTGTAAGTAGTGCCTGGAGGATTCAGTGTGGAGAAACTCTAGAGAGAGCGTGTGTATTAACTTGTGGATTTTTCTGTGAGTATTTGGTGGCAGTCTGACGAAGTTGCTTCGGAAGACGGCGTTAGCTGCAGAGCTCAGCTCAGAGTGAAATGGGATGAATGGGCGGGGAGATGATGACGTGACTCCCCACCCGCCTTTAACTGTCAATCCCCACAAACACAGTCTCGAATTTGCATAAGCACACCCTTCACCTACAATTTTAACTTAGTTACAAAGTGATCAAAACTCTCGTTTATATCCTGCGTCCTCTCATTAAACTTGTATCCCGCATTACCTGTGGGCATGTGAAACGCCAGCGTAGCCTGTCTATGAACTTAATTTAAAGTTTAGGTTTACACCTTGCTTTCTTTCCGAGGTAGCAGCACTCATGAATATGGTATTATATGTCACTCGCTCGCTTCTTATTGTTTCACTGCCTTCTCAATTATATAATGCATGTTTTCTTAAGCGCTGTTTGGAGGTCTTCCTGGTTTTCTACGCACTGCGTTGACAGTCAGTTAACGTGATTACGTGGGAGGCGTGATGATGTCACATGAAACTCCGCCCCCCCACGTCATTGCAGCTCAACTCCATTACAGTTAATGGAGAAAAATACCTTCCAGTTATGACCATTAGGCATAGAATTTCAAAATGAAACCTGCCCAACTTTTGTAAGTAAGCTGTAAGGAATGAGCCTGCCAAATTTCAGCCTTCTACCTACACGGGAAGTTGGAGAATTAGTGATGAGTGAGTGAGTGAGTGAGTGAGTGAGTGAGGGCTTTGCCTTTTATTAGTATAGATTATAAATGCACACCTAACTCTAGGAACTATTACACACATCCTCAAGTTATATTTTTCTTACAATATTTTTCAGAGAAGCGGGGCAGTGTCAACTATTTCTTTACAGAGATGAAGGGCCTTTCTGTATTAGTTTCCTGCTACCAGCTGCTCAAAAAATACATTAAGATAAAACCAAAATAAGATTTTTAAACAACATTCCAAGCACTTAAGAGCTACAATTTAAAGCAGCTGCCCATCAGAAGTATCTCTGTATCAGCAGACCCATGTGGCTGATGGCTATGTATTTCATTTAAGAGCAGACTTCATGAAAGGGAATGGTCAATAGAAGTTGAAATTACAAGGGTGTGGTATTACTGCTACTGATCCAGCAATAACAAATGGCTGAATGCATACAACTAAGAAGATAGGACAGAGTTAATGTTAGCTGAACCGTGTATTAAAGCAATTTAGGGTGATTGAATAGGATTTCTGTATCTTGAATACTGAAATGGTAGAAAAGAATCTTGTGATCTACAGGCACTTGAAAATGTTTTGTGAGTTAAACTGTAAGGTATAAAAAGTGAAATTTAAAGAAATTTAAAAATATTACATTCTCATTTTAGAGCTATAAGTAAGACTCTCCATATAGCATTTCTTTCTTGATGTCTTGCACCTGTTTACAGAGGTTTTGACAGTTTGATCTCCTGCTATTGAAATGGGACATTGATATGGAGGAGCAATTAATGATGGTGGTATAAGTCCATTACTGTATTGTCATCAAAATTTTCCTGAGCCATCGTTACTTTCTAAAAAAATAAATGTAACAGTACATATTTTGTCTCATCTTAGGTTGTGTTTAGCCGAATTTCCAAAAGAAAGTTTGTCCCCATTTATTTATATCGCCAACACCAGGTACTTGGTATTATCAAAGACTAGAAAAAAATATTCTATGACAGACACAGCAAAGCTTTTTCTAATCTTTGCAAGAATTCATTAATTTGTTTCTAAAACAGTCTGCCAGTTTTTTGCCTCTGTTTTGCCTTTATTTGATTTTTAAATACATGAGAAATGGTCTCAAGATGACCTATTTGTTCATTTGGCTCTCTGAATTAAGTAATAGCAGAATGGGGTGGTGTTTTGAGTGTTTAATATAATTTTTTACAATTAGAATGTATTAATGATTGGAAATGTTGTATTGGCTTTCTTTTGTGATTTAAGCTTAATTAAACTCAAAAAATATATTTTGCCATCAAAGTTTGGATAAGTGCCTAGACAGAGACAAATAGCAATTCTGAACATGTTTGACATGAACATTTAAGTCTACATTAACATATTCCAAAAAGCATACAAATCAAACCTTCTTTTAAAATGATAAGCTTTTCTTGCTGAGGGACAGCAATAACAAACTATGATGATTCAGTTTGTTTTATCAGTTGAAATATGGGCAGCTCAAATAAAAGGTGAACAAGAGCACATGCGTTAGTCTTTATGCAAAGCTAGAAAGAAGCTCACCAACGTAATCAGGCAATCAAAATTTAAAATGTAATGAAGGATTCTTTGATGCCAACCATTGTTCCAGCGGCAGGAAAATGTCAATTTAGGTTAACTCTGAGATAGTAGACTAAGATTTAAAGTAAGGCTTAATTCTTGACTCATTTAAAATAATAATCAGTGTTAAAAGTAAGGATATTATAATGCATTTGACAGTGAATTATATTTCAACTAGTGGCAGAATCATGATAAACATATTATGCCAACATTTCTTTTTTTACTCTTTAAAATTTAAATAAATGAATACAAAATTAATTATCAAAAGACAAAGCTACTTTTAATTGAAGAGCTGAGGAAACATTTAAAAATAAAAGAAAATTAATTAAAATATAAAAACAGAAGAGTGTTTAGAATAATTTAGGTAAGAAAGTAAAACACTGTGGGTAATCTCAAGAGTCATCATTTATCTCACTCTTTTTTTAATTACAAGAACAAAACTACATTAAAGCTAGTATGTAGCAAAAGTGAAAAAATCTGTCTCTATGTCTGTCTGTACAAAACGCATTTAGTCAATAAGGCTGTGTAATATAAACTGCTCAAAAAATTAAAGGAACACTTTTTAGTCAGAGTATAGCATCAAGTCAATGAAACTTCTGGGATTTTGATCTGGTCAGTTAAGTAGTAGACGGGGTTGTTAATCAGTTTCAGCTGCTGTGGTGTTAATGAAATTAACAACAGATGCACTAGAGGGGCAACAATGAGATGAACCCCAAAACAGGAATGGTGTAACAGGTGGAGGCCACTGACATTTTTCCCTCCTCAACTTTTCTGACTGTTTTTTTCACTATTTTTGCATTTGGGTCACTACTGGTAGCATGAGGCGATACCTGGACCCTACAGATGTTGCACAGGTAGTCCAGCTTCTCCAGGATGACACATACCAGAAGGTTTGCTGTGTCTCCCAGCACAGTCTAAAGGGTATGCCGGAGATTCCAGGAGACAGGCCATTACTCTAGGCAAGCTGGACAGGGCTGTAAAAGGTCCTTAACCCATCAGCAGGACCGGTATCTGCTACTTTGGGCATGAAGGAACAGGATGAGCACTGCCAGAGCCTGACAAAATGACCTCCAGCAGTCCACTGGTGTGAATGTCTGTGACCAAACAATCAGAAACAGACTTCATGAGGGTGGCCTGAAGGCCTGACGTCCTCTAGTGGGCTCTGTGCTCACTTCCCAGCACCATGGAGCTTGGTTGGCATTTGCGATAGAATACCAGAATTGGCAGGTTCACCACTGGCGCCCTTTCCTTTCACAGATGAGAGCTGGTTCACCCTGAGCACATGTGACAGACATAAGGGGTCTGGAGAAGCCGTGGAGAATGTTATGCTGCCTGTAACATCATTTAGCACAACCGGTTTGGTGGTGGGTCAATGATGTTCTGAGGAGGCATATCCATGGAGGGGTGCACAGACCTCTACAGGCTAGACAGCGGCACTTTGTTTGACATTAAGTATCGGGATGAAATCCTTGGGCCCATTGTCAGACCCTATGCTGGTGCAGTTGGTCCTGGTTCCTCCTGATGCATGACAATGCCTGGCGAAAGTATGCAAGCAGTTCCTGGAGGATGGAGGAATTGATACCATTGACTGGCCCCCACGCTCGCCTGACTTAAATCCAATAGAACACCTTTGGGACATTATGTTTCGGACCATCTGATCCTGCCAGGTTTCACCTCAGACTGCCCAGGAGCTCAGTGATGCCCCAGTCCAGATCTGGGAGGAGATCCCCAGGACACCATCCGTCGTCTCATTAGAAGAATGCCTCGACATTATCAGGCATGCATACGAGCACATGGGGGCCATACAAACTACTGAGTATGATTTTGACTTTTAGCAAAATGGACTAGCCTGCCGAATCATTTTTTCACTTTGATTTTCGGGGTGTTTTTGAATTCAGCCCTCTGTAGGTTGATTTATTCTGTTCTATTTTTAACCTGTTCTACTCACCATTAATGTAATGTGTGGACTTGCATAATGGAGCACAGTTTCTGGTGTGAAGTGAATTAAGTAAATGTCTGTTGTCAGAGATGGCTGGGGTGGTGACCCGGCCGGGACGCCTAGGAAGACCAGAGGAGGGCTTACGCCTTCCCCAGACCATGTGGGGGCGACCGTCCTGGTTCCTTTGGGGGCCACGGGTACAGAGCTTTGAAGCTCCACCCTGTAGGGGCCCGTGGTCACCGCCAGGGGGCACCCCCATGCCTTTGGAGCCCTGGACCTCAGCACTTCCACCACACCCGGAAGTGCTAGGGGGAAGAAGACTGGGGTCACCCAGAGTGCTTCCGGGTACGCAGCCGGCACTTCCGCCACACGGGGGCGTGTAAGTGGGAGATTGCCGGGAAGCACCTGGAGCACATCCGGGTGTGTATAAAAGGGGCCGCCTCCCTTCATACGATGGCGAAAGTCGGGAGCGGAGTGGACTGAGTTTGCTGGAGGAGACAAGGAGGCAGCCTGAAGAGAAAGTAAGGCATTGTGAAAAGGCCAGGACTTTGGGGGACTTGTGGGGTTTTGTGTTGCACTGAACTGTAAATAGAATGTATAATAAACGAGTGTGTGGTGAAACCAACGTGTCTGCCTGTCTGTGGCCGGGCCAGTCTCCAGACTGTACTTCTAGTGCAGTGAGTGAGGAAAAAACACTCTTACAAAGGTGTGTTGTTGTGAAATGCAACAGCAATTTCACTGCCAGATATTCAGTCCCTAAACTATTCCATAAGTCTGTTAGTGGTTTGTTTTGATGTAGGTTTCCATTCATTAGAATCTCTATTAAGTTCTCTTTTTAACTTAGTGGGAGATGAGGAGTGGAGTTGCTGTTGTAACGTGAAATAATTGAGAAACCACAATTTTGCACCATCAGTTGCAGGAAAGTATATACATAACTGCACAAACAGATGTGTGAGATGGTCATTGATGCCTTGTTTGACACAGTGCACCAGGTCACAGAAAAACAAGACACAAAGGTTTAGCAGTTTGTTAACTGAAATTTCAGGTGGAGTACGATTAAGCCTCCCATAACATCATGAGGACTGTTTGCAGGCACAGCAAGGGATCAGAGAGGTTTGAAGCAGGTGGGATTGGGGATGACTGATTGAGGAAGTAGAGGTGTCCTAGGCTTGGGCCCCTGCTTATACTACTGAAGTTCCCAGATTCTGTTGTCATCATGGTCGTGGGCAGTACCAAGGTAAAGGTGACTCTAACCAAGGTTATGAGAGGTATAGTGTGGAGCTGAAGTTGCATTTCTACTGCTCTTCTGCAACATGCTATAGCTCAAGGTCAGCCACCATGAAACAATGTAACATTGCAGCAAGAATTCATTCATGAAAAAAAAAAAAAAGTTGTGTATTGTTCTCTTCTATACATTGAAATCAAAATGTAAACCTTTAATCATTTTCTTGATTTTATTATGCACGCCAACTAAATAACCAGTTAAGCTCTAAATTACATAATTTAAATGAGAAAAAATGTTAGAAAAGAAGCATAACTGCAAAAGACAATAGGCGTCATTTAAGCACTCTTTAACAAGGGAATGAATAATCATAAAGGATTCCTTCTATATTCGATATTTCTTGACAAACGTCTACCTTCAGTGCCTTTCTTCAGTATCCTCATGTCTCTGTACCGCTCTTCACTCGTGCATCCTCTCTCAAGCATGCTCCTGTAAAGCTATCTCAGAATCTGAGGCCCTGTCATTTGAAGATTCCTTGCTCCCCTCCTGTTCACTTTCATACTTTGTGTGATTGAAGGCAACTCTTAGTGTGCCTCCTATACCTTTAATCCTACTCACGTGTTCTTCTTTCAATGGCATCACCAAAGTCAAACTCACCAATCAGACCAAAGCCAAATTGACCAATCAGACTGCTCGGAAGGACTGGATACGTACATAATGTTTTATCAAATAGTAGAAATTGTCTTTAAACTTGTTATTGGTGTGTAACTTCTGCATTATAATGTGGCATACTCTCTACCAGCACACCATCTAACATGTCTGCAGGAATATGAAACATTCAGCCCAAGCCTTTTCAAATACTAGACTGGCCAGATTGACATCAGAAAAAGATGTTTTAACATCCATAACAACACATATTTTATTATAAATTCTCACATATTTGCCTATTGTGTGTAAATCTCAAACAGGGACATGAGAAAACTCAACTTATTTCTGAAGTTTAGTTAGTTTGGAGAATCAAAGGCTATTGCACTCACTCTTGGAGACATAAGGCATGTTGCATCCAATCAGAGACAATGAGTGTATGAATGAGGGAACCCTTTATAGCAATAAACAGTAATCAGATTATGTCTGGGATCACTGTTCTTCCTTTAGGAGTCAGTGACTTTACACTATTGAGATGTGTGCTGCCTTTTTTTTAACATATCCTACCTGGAAGCAGAGAAACAATCACAAGAGATCCCCACCTTCAGGAAAAGGTTAAATATTGTTGCTGGTGATGTCCTTGCTTTATTCAAAGAGAAACACTTACTCAGGTACATTTCAATATACGTAAAATGGTCAGTCAGGCAGACACAACACTTATAGAACAAGCACAATTTTAGATAGCCCAACCACAGTATTATTAACCAAAAACAAACATTAGCAGTGTTGAGGATCTTATGGTGAACAATAAGCAACATTCAAATTTCAGATATGGTATAAGGATACTGTAGATATTCACAAGGTAGAGTAGTAAACTTCTTTGTTTATACCATCTAGTTAAAAAACTACTTAATTTGTTGGTTCTAAAAAGTGGCTGCTGTTCTCAAGCTTAAAATAAATTAGGCAGAACAATAAGCACTTTGCATATTCATCTGCCTTAATGACACTCAAAATGAACAACCAAGCAGAAATCATTCTAAACATCACTTAGCACTGTCTGGCAAGGAATGTCTGAATAATTCTGTGTCCCACAGCAAGACTAAGTGTGTGTCCTGCTAGTTAGGGTTGACTCTGAACTTCAACCCTGTCCTCCTGATTTCCTTGAGACACCTCTTTCTAATCATGCCTTCCATTCAGTCTTTTGTCTTTGGATATGCCTTTCTAATTAGCTAAGCAGCCTTAATTACAATATGGTCACATAATGGTTTGTTTTGTATTTAAGCAGATCTATGACAATCATGCTCTTCCTCTTATGCTTGTTTTTGTTTTTAAATCTTTGCCTCAAGTTGTGCTTTTGCTTTTATCTTCTGGCCCATATCTTGCCAAAATTGAAATAATGATTTTATCTTTTGAGTGATTAACATTTTAAGATGGATAGACAGACAGATATATAGACAGACAGACAGACAGACAGAGAGACAGATAGATAGATAGATAGATAGATAGATAGATAGATAGATAGATAGATAGATAGATAGATAGATAGATACTTTATTAATCCCAAGGGGAAATTCACATACTCCAGCAGCAGCATACTGATAAAAAACAATATTAAATTAAAGAGTGATAAAAATGCAGGTATAACAGACAATAACTTTGAATAATGTTAACATTTACCCCCCTTGGTGGAATTAAAGAGTCGCATAGTGTGGAGGAGGAATGATCTCCTCAGTCTGTCAGTGAGCTGTCACTGAAGCTGCTCCTCTGTCTGGAGATGATCCTCTTCAGTGGATGCAGTGGATTCTCCATGATTGACTGGAGCCTGCTCCAGTTTTAAGTTAACATCATAATTAACAGTGGCAAACTAATTATATCATGATGGATAATTATGCAGAGGACAATCTTTCACTAGAAGAAGAGGGCATCTGAAATAGCCAGTATATTTTTCTTAGAATATTAGAACAATCTAGATGAGAACAGACCATTCAACTCAACAGAGATCACCAGTCATATCCACTTAATTCTTCCAAAAAAACATCTGGTCTAATTTGGAACGTCCCTAAAGTCAAGTCCTACTGTCTACCACACTATTTGGTAACTTATTCTATGTGACTGTGGTTCTCAGTGTAAAGAAAAACTTTCTGTTTGTGCAAAATTTACCCTTAATAACTTTCCAAATATGTCTCCATGTTCTTGTTGAATTCATTTTAAAGTAACAGACTCAATCCACTGTACCAAATCCCTTCATAATTTTAAACACCTCAATCATGTCTCATCTTAATCTCCTTTTGCTTAAGAAAAGGTTCTGCAGTCCTGGAATCCACTTAGTCGCTCTTCTAGTGGACTTTTTATAGTGCTGCTATGTCTTTTTTGTAGCCTGCAGACCAAAACTGTTTAATTTAATTTCCTTGGTTCCTGTCTTCTGCTATGAAAATTGTGCCCATTCATTCTTGTTTACTTCTTGTACCCAAGTCAAACTTAAATGTGCAGCCAGTGCTATTTACTCAGCGACATTTTTTATATCATGCTGGACTGGCTTTCTGCTTGGCAGGAGGCAAATCCAGTGTTTTGCAGTGAATCTCTGGCAATATACAGGAAAACAAATGGCTAGTAGCAATTTCAAAGGGTTCATTTCTATTCATAGCTAATCCTGAAAATTCTCTCAAAGTTTAATTGGACCTTGCTCTCCAAGTAATTTGCAGTGTAGTCCAACTGAAATGAAGAGTAAAATGTTATTTATTTAACTGAATCAACTAAATCAATTTGCACCATATTGGAGAAACAAATGTATAAGTCACTCACAAACAATGTCCAAACCAGAATTTGAACTACCAGTCTGTAGAACTGAAAGATGGCAGTGTTCAACTTTGTGCTGCCCCACAAACTCCTATGCCACTTAACATTGTTTGCCATTTCCATTTTAGCTCTAGTGCCATGTCCTCCATTTTTATGGAATACATACTATTAAGAACTCTCCTGTATATGTATTTGTAAGAATTCAATGGTGTATGTACTAACACAGCAGCATCTACTGACATACAGTAGAACTGCAAGTGCCCATAACACAGAATATAAATCACCTTCCAGATGAAAAAAATACAGACACAGTTAATTTACTATAATGCAGTGCTTCCCGAAGTGTGATACGGATAAATCCAAGTGAGTAAAAGACACTCAAAGAACTTTGTGAAACATTGAAAATTTTATGGTGAATTTTATAAAATAACATCTGGTTTCAGAGTTTAGTCAGTATTTTTCCATGTTATGACACATTGCTTGTACTCCCTCTAGTGTGTGTTTTTTGTAATGTAAAACACAATTACTCCAAAATGTGGTCTTCTTTCAAACATTTTATTGTGGAAAAAGAGTGTGACCACTTACTATTTGCATCCATAAAAAAACAGAATTGTGTTAAATCTTCTCTAAAACTAAGCAACCTAGAAGGATTTTTTTTTTTTTTGCAGACAAGCTTTCTAGTTAGAAAAAAGAACTGTTTGAATTAAAGACTGTATGGCTGAGAGATTTAATTCCCTAATAACAACAGTTTCAGTTATGATTTTTGTGTCTTTTGCTGGGTTTAACATATGGTCGCACTAGCCTTCGAGGTATTGTAAAATTAAATAATCATTTTCAGCTAATTAATGTGGGATTTTATATTCATTTTTGTACAAAATGTGTTTCTACATATGTACAATGCTGTAAGTAAATTAATCATTTTAACTATAGTGTCAGAAGTGACTATTAGGTTAATTAGAATACCATTTCTAAATTGTTTTAGTGTGAGTGAATGTGCCCTGTGATTGACTGGCAGCCCACTGAGGGCTAGTTATCACTTGGTGCTCAGTCTCTCGGGATAGGAATTTGCACCCTGTGATCCTGAATGTATAAACGGGTTAGAAAATATATGGTTGGATGGATTTCCTACTTAGACAGCACCCACACACACATTTCTATGATCCACAACTCGGGAATAATCAATATTAGAGAAACTTTGTGGTTCTTAGCATTTAATTCAAAGCTGAACTTATAATTTTAGCCTAGACTACACTTGTTAGAATTGATTCATAATGCTCTTAAGTTAGCTTAATAATTAATTATAGAAACTGTTAGATAATATATATATATATATATATTTATATATAGTAAGGTTTCCAAACTCTTTTGGGAGCATTCCAAAGCACAATCTCCCTATCTGTGGAAGAAAGCCTATCGGTTGCTAGCACTGTAGCAGCTTGCTGCAAAAACGAATCCGAAAATATTGCAGTTGTGCTATGAGCATGTGCGGTCGATAGGTCAAACATTATAGCTGCAGGGAACAGTATTACTTGGCTACTAACCTGGCTATGACCCTGCCTGATGGCTGTGTCTGTGTATAGGAGGGTGGTAGATAAATAACCGTGCTGTTCCTGTTTCAAGCTAAATATAAAAGCTAAAGTACGGAGATTCAGCCTCATGTTTTGGGGTGCAAGACAGGCACTCACACGTTACTATATATATATATATATATATATATATATATATATATATATATATATATATATATATATATATATATATATATACTGTATATTGTGGCGGATGGCCGGGACCTTAGCCTAGCTGGGATGCCTCCACTCTGGAAGGACCAGGGGAGCCATCCTATTCAGAGTGTTACCTTCCCCAGACCACTAGATGGCAGCCCCCCGGGTGGCAGCAGTGCCTCGGACTCCCAGAGGGCTTCATGGGAGTTGACATTGGTTACAGCCTTATTGGGATCCAAGGGTGCTGCCAGTGGGTGCTACAACAGCTGCTGAGCCCTCTTGAGTGGTTTTATCACCACACATGGAAGTGCTGCTGGAAGTAGGTCAACAAGCACCTGGAACACTTCCGGGGGTGTTATAAAAGGAGCCAGCAGTCACTACTGCAGGAACCAGAGTCGGGAGGAAGGACTTGCCTGCAGGAGAAAGGAGAAAGAGAAGAAGAAGAGTACTGTACAGAGGTGTGCTTGTGTGTTGGGAACTGTGTTTGACTTGTGGGGATGAGCAAGGTGTTTCCCACAAGGAAAAATAAAAACTATTGTGTACTTTGAACCCATGTCCTATGTCTGCCTGTTTTAGGGTTGGCCTTTACACTGGCGTAGTTGAGAGAGGCTACCCGGAAGACAGATGCTCCAGAAGATGGGATCCAGAAAGAGCTAGGTGCCGGACCCAGGGATGATTGGCCCTGTGGGTGTTATGCAGCTATTCCGTGTGCCTACCTCCTAGATGCCAAAGTGCCAGATCCGCGTTGGTGTCCTGGACAGTGGCGTTGCTATGAATGCAATCACTGTGGTCATGGCTGGAGGTGCTGTCCATGGAGGACGACGAGAATACGTAGACGTAGGGACAATATCTCCCAATCTGTTGATTGTGTCTTTGCAGGGCAGAGCCATGGACCAGATGACACCATTTCCCCATCCTGGAGAAAACCAGCCATCGCGGGACAAGCCACTGTGCCCCACGAGGCTCAGCTAAGACAGGGGCAGTGTTGCAGATGGCTGGGATCCTTGTCCAGCTGGGACAACTCTTCATTGAGAAGACCGTGGGAGGAACTGTTCTGGCCATGCTTGCTACAATACTGCCCCTCCCTTAGCTGAGCCTCATGGGATGTTAGATGGCAGCCCCCATGGACTGCAGTGGTGCCTTGGACTCCCACAAGGTTTCGTGGGAGATGGAGTTGGATACAACCCTGTTGGGATCTGGGGGTGCTGCAGCTGCTGCTGAGCCTTGGAGAGCAGCTCTTCCACCACACCTGGAAGTGCTGTCAGAATTAGGTCTACGGTGAGCAGAGTCGGGAGGAGGGAGACAAAGCTTGCCGGAAGGAGTGGAGACGAAAGAAAATAGAGAAGGAAGAGTATTGTGCAGTGCTCTGTGTATTGGGACGGTGTTGTGCCTGTGGGAAACGAGGAAGGCGTTTCCCACAAGGCGAAGAAAATAAAACCATTTGTGATTTATCAGTGTGCCTCCTGCACCTGTCTGTCTCAGGTTAAGTGCTGGTATAGCGTCATTGTCTCTCTCTCTCTCTCTCTATATATATATATATATATATATACGAAAATGTTAATAAAGCGTCTTAAAAACACTGATAGACTACCTTTACATTGCTCCCTTACTTGCCTGGCCATCCAGGGTCATCCGGAGTGCTTCTGGGTGCTCATGCGGCACTTCAACTACACCAGGAAGTGCCAACGGAGGTCCATCAAGGGGCACCTGGAGCATATCCAGTTGAGCATAAAAGGGGCCACCTTCCAACAGTCGAGGAGCGAGAGTTGGGAGGAAGTGGACAAGGCTTCGGAGAGAGGAGAGAAGGCTGCCCAAAGAGGACCATTGAGAGGCCCGAGAGATATATATGTATATAGTGTAAATAAACCGTGTGTGGTGGTCTAAAGAACGGTGTTTGTCTGTCTGTGGTTGGGCTAGCTCTCAAAATGGCATCCCAGATGGGGCCTCTGGCCATCTGTTGGTGGGAGCCCTGAAAAAATAAATTTGTGGGCAGCTCGGCACTGCAAAAACCACACACACGCGTCACAATAGCGCGGCCCGCACACGCACCGCAACGGATTGGCAACTCACCCAGGGACCGCTGCCAGTTCACGGAAGCATTATCTCCGACCTGATGTCAAGAAAGAAGGCCGGGTGAGGCATGAGAACAGCAAAATTCCCAACGCTCGCCATCATGGCGGATTCCTGAGTCGGCTTGGCGTCTCGAAGGGCCACACGGAGGGAGGTTACTCCGGAAGATGACATCCAGGAGGTAAGATCAATTCCCAGAGGCAGTTAGCCCCTGTTTGTGTGTTGCAGGAAAGGACATCCTGGATCCGCGTCGGTGGCCAAGATGAGTCGATCTGGGGAGTGACAATGTGACAGTGGCGCTGGAAAAAATGGGAGAGGAGAAGCCACTGCACGTCAGGAGGATGATGCAGCAGAAGACCTTTCAGGAGACTCGCCGCCTATTCAGGTCGCGGAGGAAGGAGATGACGGAGGACTGGAAGTCCCTCCCTGAGGCTGGCGAGGGATTGGATGGTGTGTGTTGCGTTCCCACCGATGAATGGCCAAAGGCAGGACCAACAAATGTCCGTCCTGAACCAGGGGAGGACCTGATGGAGCCAGGAAGGAGTGATGTTCCACCTCTGCTTGTGGCTTTTGGGCAGAAACAGAACGCCAGCTGGCGAGGGCTGTGTGTCAAAGTGCCTTGCTCCAACGCCACTCTACAGGGGTGCATACGGTACGGGGTCTCTTCCTTTCCCATAGGGAGACACAAACCGTCACAATATATATATCTATACTAATAAAAGGCAAAGCCCTCACTCACTCACTCACTCACTCACTGACTCACTCACTCACTCACTGACTCATCACTAATTCTCCAACTTCCCGTGTGGGTGGAAGGCTGAAATTTGGCAGGTTCATTCCTTACAGCTTCCTTACAAAAGTTGGGCAGGTTTTATATCGAAATTCTACGCGTAATGGTCATAACTGGAAGCAGTTTTTCTCCATTTACTGTAATGGAGATGAGCTTTAACGCCGTGGGGGTGGAGTTTCGTGTGACATCATCACGCCTCTCACGTAATCATGCAGTACATAGAAAACCAGGAAGACCTCAAAAAAGCGCTGAAGAAAACATGCATTATATAATTGAGAAGGCAGCGAAACAATAAGAAGCAAGCGAATGACATATACAACCATATTCATGAGTTCTGCTACTTCGGAAACAAAGCATGATGTAAACCTACACTTTAAATTAAGTTCATAGACAGGCTGCCGCTGGCGTTTGTAATTTAGTGCCTGCCCATATAAGGCCGTCCGTCAGCGGCAATCCAATAGCAAACTGCCACGGGTAAATATTCACGGGTGAAGGACTGTGTTTATGGAGAGGAAGATGAGATGGTTAGGGTGGTGTTTGACACAAACTCAGCGAAACTGCGAGAGAAAGTTTTAAGTGCCAGGACTAAGGTAACATTAAATACAGCTATGGACATAGCACGAGATGGCACCAGCACAGCTGGGAAACTTCGATGCATGTACACCGAACGGCTCACGTGAACTGACGCAGTGCACAGATAAAAGCAACAGTTCCAAAGAGCTGAACAAAACCGAATTACACAATTGAAAAGGCAGCAAAAATATGAAGCGCCTGATACTTACAAGCATATTCATAAATCCAGCTGCTGCGGAAACAAAGCACACGCTGGAAAAAGTCAATGTCCCGCTAAAGGAAGACAGTGTAAAAAAAACCTGTGCATTCTGTGTGTCAGGTCTCAGATAAAGAAGAAGACGAGCTGTTTATTGATGCAGTAAGAAACGAATCGATGAATGAAACCTGTCATCTTTACAACGATTGACAAACACGGAATGTAACTTGAACATAACACATCCTACAAATATGAACCTGATTGAAAGAAATAATGATAATCAAATCCTTGATGACAGCAACACTCAGTAACACTCACAAAACAAATACTGTATATTGACAGTCATGTTACGTTATTTTTAAAATGTTCCCTTTTCTTTTCTAGCTTTTTAACACACTACTTCTCGCTATGATACGCGGGTATATATATATGAATATATATATCCCGATCTACATACTCGAATAATGGATACTTTATTCGCCATCAATGATTGTTTTGGTAAAGCCATACTCAGTGTATTCATTAGATGAACGGTAAAAAGTAAGAGCGAGGGGAGGATGACTCATTGAGGCATGCAGGCTGTAGTGCGTGTCAACTCTATCTGAATTGCGCGATCACATTTGAAAAAATATATCTTTTCAAATTCTATTTAGTCCATATGTGTCAAACTCAAGGGCGTGGGCCACATCCGCCCGGCGTAATTATATCCGCCCGCGAGATCATTTTATATACTGTATTATTGTTATTAATGGCCCGGGTATATGAAGCGCTGGTAACACAATAAACTACAGATCCCATAATGCAGCGCTTCAGCTCCCTTGCCGAACACTTACCGCGTTAATCAAGTCTACCTTATGATGCTGCAAGTTATTGCGAAGCTAGAGTTATTGCGCACTGAGTTTGCACGGCGCTTTGGTGACTTTGAAGAACAAAAAAAGTCCGTCTACATGCGGCTCGAACCTTGTGCGTGTTTGGTAGCACATATCTGTGTGAGAAGCTCTTCTCAGTGATAAAGACTACCAAAACAGCACACAGGAGTCGCCTCACTGATGAGCACCTGCAATCCATCCTGAGAATCTCCACTACACAAAACCTCACACCAAACATAAACGAACTTGTGGCCAAAAAAAGATGCCAGGCGTCCAGCTCTAAAATGACATATGAGCAAAGACAACTGAATGATTTGATTTGTTATTGCACGTAAGAGCGGAGTCAACTGTTTTAACAAACAGCGTATTGCACTGATACGAAATAGCTGTGTGTCTATATATGTAGATATGTGTGTATATGTATATATATGTTTATATATATATGTGTGTGTGTATGTAGATATATATATATGTATGTATATATGTGTATATGTATAGATATGTATATATATATGTTTATGTGTGTGTGTGTATATATATATATATATATGACAACAACACTCATCACTCACAACAGTGACAAAACAATTACATTGACAATCAGGTTACGTTATTTTCAAAATGTTTCCTTTTCTTTTTCATTGCTTCTTTAACACACTACTTCTCCGCTGCGAAGCGCGGGTATTTTGCTAGTATAGTATATAAGTGTGTGTGCATGTATGTGTATGTGTGTGCATATTTTGTACACATTCCATGACATAATGTGTCTGTTTATATTTTGCTATTATTTTTTGTGTTTATGTTGCATTCAATTTTTATACTATACTTGTAATAACAGAGCACTGGCCTCATATGTGAAATTCAACTTACTAAAAATAAATTGATTTCAATATACTTTACATATTTAAGATGTAATTTTCTATTGAGCCATGCACAAAGCATTAGATTTAGAAATGGTATAGTTTTGGTCCTAACAGCCCAGATGAAGGAAACAGATAAGCTTATATATATTAGTACACATGAAGGGCATGAAGTTAATTATTATTATGCAAAGACATGCATATTTTATCCTCAGCATTGGGATAAATAGAAGAGGAATATGCAGGTTTTCTGGAGAAGCAATATAAAAAAGGGCACATCTCAAAACAGACCTTTCACTGTTTCATTATTATATTCAAACTAGCAAAATACCCGCGCTTCGCAGCGGAGAAGTAGTGTGTTAAAGAAGCTATGAAAAAGAAAAGGAAACATTTTGAAAATAACGTAACATGATTGTCAATGTAATTGTTTTGTCACTGTTGTGAGTGATGAGTGTTGTTGTCATATATATATATATATATATATATATATATATATTTACACACATAAACATATATATATATATACATATCTATACATATACACATATATACACATATATACATACATATATATATATCTACATATATACACATACATATATACACACATACATACATACACACACACATATATAAACATATATATACATATACATACATATCTACATATATACACACACAGCTATTTCAGATCAGTGCAATACGCTGCTTGTTAAAACGGATGACTCCGCTCTTACGTGCAAGTCTGCGGATATTATGAACTATCGATTTGTTCAAGTTCTATTTAAATTTTAAATAGAAGGAATTTTTATTTAGTCGACAGAAATATCTTTGGTAGGAATGGTAAAACAGACAGGAATATTATTCTGAATAAATCAACTCAAACCTTAAACAACTTATAATATTTTGCTCTCCATAAAAATATATCCTGTCTAAATTATACAAGTTAGAAATAAAGTAAACGTTAAAAGAACAAACATTCAAATTTCTTTACTCTTATGTAATTTTATATAAAAATAAACTTAGATTTTAAATATCCCAAAAGATTTTGCTCTCCATAAAAATATATCCTGTCAAAATTATACAAATTCAAATATGAACATGCTGCATAACAAAACCTGGAAATATAAATAAAATGTGTTCCTTTCAGCAATAACAAATCAAATCATTCAGTTGTCTTTGCTCATATGTCATTTTAGAGCTGGACGCCTGGCATCTTTTTTGGCAACAGGTTCGCTTCTGTTTGGTGTGAGGTTCTGTGTTGTGGAGATTCTCAGGATGGACTGCAGGTGCTCATCAGTGAGGCGACTCCTGTGTGCTGTTTTGTTAGTCTTTATCACTGAGAAGAGCTTCTCACACAGATATGTGCTACCAAACATGCACAAGGTTCGAGCCGCATGTAGACGGACTTTTTGTTCTTCAAAGTCACCAAAGCGCCGTACAAACTCAGTGCAGTGCGCCAGTTTATCAGCAAAGTGCGATTTGGGAACACCGTAGTGACGACTTGGTTTAACATTACTTGGCAACAGGGAAAGTGGGGCAAGGTGCACTGGTGCATTTGTGTCTCCCATAAAAGCAGCTTCACTTGAAATCACTTTGTGATTGTGCACGGTAAAACGTCCGCTGAAGTGTCAGATTCTTATTTAATTATTCTGCTTTCTGTATCTTCTGCATTGCATTCAGGTTACCCTGATGTTTTGTCTCATAGTGCCGCCTCTTAGATTAAATTCTGTAATTACAGCCACATTAGCTCCACAAATGAGACACACGGGTTCAGTAAACATATACTCAGCCTCCCATCGGTTTTAAAGGCTCTATTTTCAGAATCAACTTTTTCTTCAGCATCGGTGAGCTAGCTTCGCAATAACTTGCAGCATCATAAGCTAGACTTGATTAACGCGTAAGTGTTCGGCAAGGCAGCTGAAGCGCTGATTATGGGATCTGTAGTTTATTGTGTTACCAGCGCTTCATATACCCGGCTTTAATAACAATAATACAGTATATAAAATGATCTGGGGCGGATATAATTACACGGGCCGGATGTGGCCCGTGGCCCTTGAGTTTGACACATATGGACTAAATAGAACTTGAAAAGATATATTTTTTCAAATGTGATCGCGCAATTCAGATAGAGTTGACGCAAGACTACAGCCTGCATGCCTCAATAAGTCATCCTCCCTCGCTCTTACTTTTTACCGCTCATCTAATGAATACACTGAGTATGGCTTTACCAAAACAATCATTGATGGCTAATAAAGTATCCATTATTCGAGTATGTAGATCGGGATATATATATACATATATATATACCCGCGATCGCAGCGGAGAAGTAGTGTGTTAAAAAAGCTAGAAAAAGAAAAGGGAACATTTTAAAAATAACGTAACATGACTGTCAATATGCAGTATTTGTTTTGTGAGTGTTACTGAGTGTTGCTGTCATCAAGGATTTGATTATCATTATTTCTTTCAATCAGGTTCGTATTTGTAGGATGTGTTGTGTTCAAGTTACATTCCGGTTTGTCAATCGCTGTAAAGATGACAGGTTTCATTCATCGATTCGCTTCTTACTGCATCAATAAACAGCTCGCCTTCTTCTTTATCTGAGACCTGACACACTGCATGCACGGGTTTTTTTTACACTGTCTTCCTTTAGCGGGACATTGACTTTTTCCAACGTGTGCTTTGTTTCCGCAGTAGCTGGATTTATGAATATGCTTGTATGTATCAGACGCTTCATATTTTTTGCTGCCTTTTCAATTGTGTAATTCGGTTTTGTTCAGCCTTTGGAACTGTTGCTTTTATCTGTGCACGCGCCAGTTCACGTGAGCCACGGTGTACATGCATCGAAGGTTCCCAGCTGTGCTGGTGCCATCTCGCTATGTCCATGGCTGTATTTAATGTTACCTTAGTCCTGGCACTTAAAACTTTCTCTCGCAGTTTCGCTGAGTTTGTGTCAAACACCACCCTGACCATCTCATCTTCCTCTCCATAAGCACAGCCCTTCACCCGTGGCAGTTTACTATTGGATTGCCGCTGCCTTATATGGGCAGGCACTAAATTACAAACGCCAGCGGCAGCCTGTCTATGAACTTAATTTAAAGTGTAGGTTTACATCGTGCTTTGTTTCCGAAGTAGCAGAACTCATGAATATGGTTGTATATGTCACTCGCTCGCTTCTTATTGTTTCGCTGCCTTCTCAATTATATAATGCATGTTTTCTTCAGCGCTTTTTTGAGGTCTTCCTGGTTTTCTATGTACTGCGTGATTACGTGGGAGGCGTGATGATGTCACACAAAACTCCGCCCCCACGGCATTCAAGCTCATCTCCATTACAGTAAATGGAGAAAAACTGCTTCCAGTTATGACCATTACGCGTAGAATTTCGATATAAAACCTGCCCAACTTTTGTAAGGAAGCTGTAAGGGATGAACCTGCCAAATTTCAGCCTTCCACCCACACGGGAAGTTGGAGAATTAGTGATGAGTCAGTGAGTGAGTGAGTGAGTGAGTGAATGAGTGAGTGAGTGAGAGCTTTGCCTTTTATTAGTATAGATATATTATTAAACAATATCCATCCTAACTTTATTTTTGCCTGTTAACTTTCTTGTAAAGGATATTTATAAAATGCTTGTTGTGTAGACATTATATTATAAAATAGGAATACACTCCAAACTTGCAGGTCTGTGGGAAATGACGGAGTCCATCCATCCATCCATTTTCTAACCCGCTGAATCCAAATACAGGGTCACAGGGGTCTGCTGGAGCCAATCCCAGCCAACACAGGGCACAAGGCAGGAACCAATCCTGGGCAGGGTGCCAACCCACCGCAGGACACACACAAACACACCCACACACCAAGCACACACTAGGGCCAATTTAGAATCGCCAATCCACCTAACCTGCATGTCTTTGGATCGTGGGAGGAAACCGGAGCGCCCGGAGGAAACCCACGCAGACACGGGGAGAACATGCAAACTCCACGCAGGGAGGACCTGGGAAGCGAACTCGGTGTCCTAACTGCGAGGCAGCAGCGCTACCACTGCGCCACCGTGCGGCCCATGATGGAGTCTCCTGGCTGATATTAAACCATTTACATTAACTTATGCTAACATTTATATATAACTATCAAAATACCCGAGCTTCGCAGCGGAGAAGTAGTGTGTTAAGGAAGTTATGAAAAAGAAAAGGAAACATTTTAAAAATAATGTAACATGATTGTCAATGTAATTGTTTTGTCACTGTTATGAGTGTTTCTGTAATCAAGGATTTGATTATCATTATTTCTTTTAATCAGGTTCTTATTTGGAGGATGTGTTGTGTTCAAGTTATATTCCGTGTTTGTCAACCGTTACAAAGATAACAGGTTTCATTCATCGAAGTGTTCACTACCCAAAACAGTACTCGTGAATCTAAGATGTTTAACAGGCGTTACTGGTATTAAGTTGTGGATTTGCCTGCGAATATTTAGCGGCAGCGTGTCTATGAACTTAATTTAAACTTAAGCTTTACACCTTGCTTTCCTATTGATATGTCTACAAAGGCTTGTTCAGATTCAGTGGGTTATTCCTTTCTTACTGCATCAATAAACAGCTCGTCTTCCTCTTTATCTGAGACATCACACACTGCATGCACGGGTGTACCTTTCCCAGTCCCGCAAAGTCAGTTCACGTGAGCCGCTCGGAGTTAATGCATCGAAGGTTCTCAGCTGTGCTTGTGCTATCTCGTGCGATCTCGCGATGTCCACGGCTTTATTTAATGTTAGCTCAGACCCAGCACTTAAAAGTTTCGATGACACTTTTGCTGAGTTTGTGCCAAACACTATTCTATCCCTGACCATGTCATCTTCGTCATTCTTCTGTCCTTCACCAGCAATTTTAACTCTGTTACAGCAATTTCTACTCAAATCGGTACTCGTGAATCTAAGATGTTTAACAGGCATTCCCGGTATTAAGTTGTGGATTTGCCTGCGAATATTTAGCGGCAGCGTGTCTATGAACGTAATTTAAACTTAAGCTTTACACCTTACTTTCCTATTGATATGTGTACAAAGGCTTGTTCAGTGTCACAGGGCTGTTCGTTTCCTACTGCATCAATAAGCAGCTCATCTTCCTCTTTATCTGATACATCACACACTGCATGCACGGGTTTACCTTTCCAAGTCCTGCAAAGTCAGTTCACGTGAGCCGCTCGGAGTACATGCATCGAAGGTTCTCAGCTGTGCTTGTGCTATCTTATGTAATCTTGCGATGTCCACGGCTTTATTTAATGTTAGCTTAGACCCGGCAATGTGTCTTCTCATTAAACTTGTATGTCGCAAATATCGTATTCATCGTAGGCATGACAAACGCCAGCAGCAGCATGTCTATGAACCTAATTTAAACTTAAGGTTTAAACCGTGCTTTATTTCCGTAGTAGCTGCACTTATGAATATGCTTGTATGCATCACTCGCTTCATATTCTTTTGCTGCCATCTCAATTGTGTAATGCGTTTTTTGTTCAGCACTCTTTGGAGCTCTTGCTTGTTCTCTGCGTACTGATTTCACAGTCAGTTCACATGAGCCGGTTCTCAGCTGTGCTTGTGCTATGTCGTGCGATCTTGCGATGTCCATGGCTTTATTTGATGTTAGCTAAGACCCGGCACTTAAAAGTTTCTCTCGCACTTTTGCTGAGTTTGTGCCAAACACTATTCTGTCCCTGACCATCTCATCTTCGTTTGCATAAGCACAGTCCTTCACCCGCAAATATTTAGCGGCAGCGTGTCTATTGGATTGCTGCTGACAGATGGCCTTATATAGGCAGACACTCAATTACGTGGGAGGCGTGACGATGAGGGACGCAACTCCACCTTACACGGCGACCGAGCTGCAGGCTATGGCCGTATATATATATTTACGTAAGTAGATTCCAGTTATGACCGTTACGCATAGAATTTCGAAATGAAACCTGCCTAACTTTTGTAAGTAAACTGTAAGGAATGAGCCTGACAAATTTCAGCCTTCTACCTACACGGGAAGTTGAAGAATTAGTGATGAGTCAGTGAGTGAGTCAGTGAGGGCTTTGCCTTTTATTAGTATAGATTCTGGTGGCACTGGGTTTCACTAGGCACCTGTGAACAAGGATTGTGGGCCAGTGGTATAGATGTTAGCAATGTACTGCTTCCATTACTGGTATAACCACAATCATATGTACATGCTTCTTGCAGTGATAAAAAAAATAATTACTCCTAAAATGTTTTGCTTTGCCCCAGAGCAGCAATAAAATTAAAGCAGTTTGTTACTCTTGATGACATTAAGGTTACCATACTGCACACAACTACCACCAATATAAGCCTTTCTAATAAGGACATTTATTACATGAAGAATATCAAGGATATAAATTCACCCTGAACAATATGTAAAGGTTGTGGGTAATGTTTCCTACATAAATCCTCTCCCCTGATGTCAACTGACCATATTTCATTAATTAATTAATGGACTGATATTGCTTGGCTCCATTTATGTTAATCAGTTTTGCACCACTTTATTTTCCTGTTTGTTCAAATAAATCTCTGCCTTTATGTGTATTTATTATGTAATTAGTCATTTATAAGGTTTATATTTGTATCTGCCTGTGAACATTCCAGAGTGCTCTGCACCTGAGTGAAGAGCACTATACAAAAATTAACGGAGTTGAATTGAGTTTGGAAGCAAATTCTGGGGTATCATTAATTTGTGAATTTCCCCTTGGGATTAATAAAGTATCTATCTATCTATCTATCTATCTATCTATCTATCTATCTATCTATCTATCTATCTATCTATCTATCTATCTATCTATCTATTCTGCTGGCATTAAAATTCACTTTCTGTCTTTATTGAAGAGCTTTTGTGATTTTCAATTAAAATAGTGTAGTCATCTGTTTTTACTTGTGGAAATTAAACAGTCATTCCTAAAAGAGCCATTCCTAAAGTGTAAAAATTTAGAATCAGTATTATTTTGGGTGTATTACGCATGAAAAAATACTCATTATTCATCAAGTAAGTTTAATCCATTTCAGTGTAGTAAGAAACCAGAGAGTATCCCAAAAAACTGTGTGCAAAGCAGGAACCAGTCAGACTATAGCAGGCCACACTCACACTGAAACTTACATGGAGGCAATATAGTATCACAGGCAATAGAATACATGATGAAAAATACACATGGAAACAGAAAGAATGGAGACACTCCACAAAAACAGTCACTGACTCAAGATTCACGCTTTTTTGAGGCAACAACACCAGGCCACTCATTTAAGCATTTAAGAGAAAATAAACAATAATAGTTCAATTCATAAGATTCAGAACATGCATAGTGTCAAAAAAAAGAGAATTTTGCCTTTTGTATTTCACAAAATTGTTATAGTCAGAAAAACATTGTTAACACGTTCTCTCCAAAGCTCAAAACTGCATCAATCGAGATAAAGAGGATGTCTTGATTTTTGAAGAAACAATGTTGACATGCTCACTTGTGACAGAACAGTAATAGGAACTCAAACAACTTCAATTATGCATGCATATCAGAGGATCTCCTCTGTCAAGGTACGTAATAACCTGCAGGGAAAAGAGGGTGCATTATTGCTAGGAAAATCTTCTCTTTCTCTCACTTCAGCACCAAGAATCCACCTAGCAAAGGCCCCACCCGTTCCGGTTCCCTGACCATAAAAACCCTGGCTGCCCAAAACGTTGCATTATTTTGGCAACGATGAAATCCTTGACAGAGTTCCCAAGCAAACTGACCTTAGTCCACAGCTAATTTGCAGTCTGAAGCCCAAGGGCAAGGGCTGTAATGCATAAGAAGCGTTCTTTTGTGTTAAAACTTTCAGTTATTAAACAAGGCAACCCAGATGGAGCTACAAATTTTGTTTGGTGACCTGTCATTCCTTCACTTGGCCACAGGGGACAATAATGCACTTAAACTATTAATATTTTTATTGTATGTTTCATTAATACCTTTATCCAAGGTGACTAACAAATGAAGATACTTTATAACTGATTACATTCGTTTTTACTTTGCCTATGCATACCATAGTATCGTGATAGGGCTCGCGTCCAAGTTTTAACCTGATTTATGCATTTTTGGTTCTTAGTGATTTTTTTGTCAGTACTTCAATTATCCTTTTCCTCTTTTGTTTCCATGTTCTTTGGAAGCTTGTTTAGACCAAATTAATGACATTATGGGCTTCCTTCATGTGAGTAGGAGTTCACTTTTTGAATAGGTAATAATAAGAATAAGGTATATGTTACAGTGGGGGACATCTTGATTTTAGAGAGGCCTAGGTGGGGCATGGCCAAAAAAAGGTTGGGAACCACTGATCTAAATGAACCTTGACAAGGGGATACTACTTGAGACTTGAGATTTGGACTTTGTGTTTTCAATGGACTTACATGTTTTAGGCATTTCTGAATACGGTTGTAACAACATTTGGAATAATGTCTGTGTGTATGTGTCTGTCTGTTTGCACGTGTGTCAAGATTTGACATGATTCATTCAGTCCACATAGTTATTAGCACTGCAAATACATTTCAAAATTAACATTCTTTACAAATATTAAATAATTTTATAGGCTGCATAGTGGTGCAGTGGTAGTGCAGCTGCCTTGCAGTTAGGAGACCTGGGTTGCATGTAATTCTCCCCAAGTCTGTGTGGGCTTCCACCAGGTGCTCTGGTTTACTCTCACAGTCCAAAGACATTCAAAGAAGAAACTTTTACATTTTATGGTCCAACGCCTTAGTGTCAACTAACTCTATGTAGCTACCCTTGCATAAAATGACATCCTAAACACATCAGGCGACAAAAATAATATGTAAAAAGCAACAGAAACAGTGAACTTAGTCAAGTTATTTAAATATGAAAGAACAATGAGTAAAACTGGTAAAGTTGAATCTAATCTAGTCTAATCTAGATGGTGAACATGCTGGTGTTTATCCCCAGTCTCTTGGAGTGGTGAGACAACAGCATTCATCTCTGCGGAAAGAGACTTTAAATATTGACGGTTAATCTCTCTTGCATTGGCTATTTAGAAGTTATATTTATGTCATATTTTCCTTTCACTGATACAGCTGCAGGTTTATTATTGCTGCAACAATGTAGTATTATCAGCTAGGAAGGGGTTAGTGCTTGTTGTATGAAGAAATTAATTTTTAATTGAATTTCTCCAGTCTATTGAAAACACCTGATTTATATAATAAACTCTCAGGCTGTTTGAGTGAGATTAAAATACCATGGGAGACCTAAAAGACCTTGTGTGTAGCTTAATCCAATCATGTTATATTATTATTACATCTGGAATCTTCGATTTTTGCAGCTTACTCCTACTAAAATTGCGTATGCCTAAAGCTGGATCATCATAGAGGATGATGTTATCAGACCTCTGCCTCCTACTTCACATCTCATGGGGTATTTTATTTTACTATTTCAAGTCTGATGCAAGCAGATTTCGTAAGCCTATAGAATTATAATGTATCATTTTGCAGAGACCCTAATCTTTAGGAAACTTCAGATTCACTCCTGAAATATGAGGTTTTCACTAATACTATTATATATGGGGAAAATTTAAAAAAAATTTAAAAAATACCTGTTGGTCACAAGAGGGTTATGTACTTTAACTTAAAATTTTATTTTTGGAATGGATGTGAGTATAAGGCTGATGAGTTATCTAACGACTAAAACGTAGAAAGATGGAAGGAATTTGGATGCCAGGAGCCTCAGTAGGTTAAGTGATAAAAAATGCTTCTACAGGTACATTTTAAGAAAAGTGAAATGATATACAAACTGAAGGCAGTGATTTCTAAGATTCTGAAAATGAAGCATATAGATATAACCTCAATATTTTTATTCAAACTACTATTATATTTAAATTAAGAAGTTAATTTTGTAGCTGAATGATGGCCTACTGGTTAAAACGCTTCATCACAGCTCTAGGATCCCTGGTTCATAACCAGGCCTGGGCCCTGCCATTGTGAAATATGTATGTTCTCTCCTCATCCCCATCAAGGGCTAGCTCCTGTACTGACCCAACATAGCCGGCATAATCATTGAACTGCATAATCAAGTTAGAAGACTGATGGATATATTAAAGTACAAGGATGACAATGTTAAGAAGACAAAAAGTGCTACTTACAGAATGTTAAATATGATTTCTTCACAATGAAAATTACATCCAATTGTATCTATGAAATGTGTTATTGCTATACTTCTTTGAAAAATTAATCTTCTTTTACAAATGTTGGTTGTGCTTTGCTCCAGCATCTGAAAGATGGGTGTCTTAGGTTAACTGGTGAATCTGAGTTTGTTATGTGTGAGTGTGTGTAAGTGGATCCTGTGGTGGATTGGAACCCTATGCAGTGTTGGTTTCTGCCTTATATCCAATACTTCCATGGCTCTTATTTATTTATTTATTTAAGTGCAACTAAAAAATGTGAAAAAGTATGTTACAATCATTGTGTTGAACCTATATAATAATATATGTAATAATGTCAATCTTTCAGCTTAGGTATCCATCATATGCAACTGTTAAACGTTTGCATGTTTGAAACATATCATGTCTTATAAACAGGGTTTACTAAATGCAAAATTGAAATGAATATAATTGGTTTTTAATGCATGCCTTAGAAAAAGTGTCACCAGAATTTTGTTCATATGTGGTTGTGTTTCAACCACAATAACAACACATGTTGACTGTATTAATTATTTAATTAGAGCCTTTGCCTTTATGTGAAATGCATCAGGATTTTATTCTAACTCTCTTTTAGTGGTGCACTTTTAAAACACGGCAGCCTACCCACACTTTGCTCTTGCTTTGAACCAAATGACTGCCGATAACCACTGCACCATACAGCAAGTACTTCTCAATTAACAAAAACTAACAGTCAAATATAAACAATGTTGCAAATCAATTTCATGAACACTGCACTCTGTAACACTGCAAAGCTTATATAATTTTGTACTGCTATGAAAAACACCCTGCACCAGCATGTCTTCAGAAAATAGAAGAGAAGGTACATGTGCTGTCACTGAAACACAACTCAATGACAACATGAATGATGCAGTCTTTAATACATTTCCATCAAGTCTAGAAGACTGAATTTTTTAACAGCCCTCCAACTACCCTCATCCGATCATCTATTACAGCATGACAGCTCATGCAACATTGATATGAATACAGTATTGATTTTTTTCCCTTGTATTTAATACTAGACATCTTCTTTATTTTTTAATGCAGGTGAGTCTGCATTGTGACAGATAAGCTTCCTACTGACACAAGTAGTTAACTTGTATACATTTCTATAATTGCTCTTATTGCACCATAAAGCTTAGAGTTCATTAAGGTTAATAAATACCGTAGACAATTTTGTGTTTAGAGACATCTTTTTTAGGTTGCCTTTTGCTTCAAACTTTAGAATGGATTTTAAACTTAAATATTTAATTAATTCCAATTAACAGTATCTCCAGTAGTTACTGCACTGGTAATTAGATTTATTTTCTTGGGAAATTGAAAAATAGAGTACTATTCTTTATATTATTCAATACTACAGTAATAGTTTAAAATTACTCCACACATTTTGGTATTTATCAATTTTAACAAGCAACAACTGATATAAAGGAAGCATTCCAATTCCTTCTATGTTTTCTAGGAACACTCTTAAAATTAATGGTTCTTTTATGGTATTTCACGATTCTTTACTGGGTTGTATGGTTCTTTGTGGAGCCTTTGCTTGACAAAGTACTATTTTATTTGGGGAAGGGTTCTTTGCATATGAAGTTGGTTCTTTGTGCTTTGAAAAAGTTCCTAATATGTAGAAAAAAACTAAAACTCGGTAATCCTTGGTATGGTAGGCTGCAGGACACTAACAGATTAAGAAAACCTGAACTTAAACATGTATTACTGGACAATGAGTCCTTTAAAAATCATCAGCCCTTGATATTTCACAAATGTGTTCTTATCTGTTCATGGTGATTTACTTTATGAAGCCTGTTGCGGATCTAAATAAATAAAGGTTCTTTCAGGAACCTTCACTGAGATGGGTCTTTTGGGAACCAAAAATGTTTCCCCTATGGTATCGCTCTGAAAAACCACTCTCGAAATGTTATTTTTAAGAGTGTAGGTGGGGCCAGGAGTGTGTCTAGCTCAGTAATTTACATTCTTATATGAGGAAATGGGAAGCTTCTTCAAGCTGAAAAAAAAGGAACCTCAATGAAATGAACAAACATGATTATATCAACCATCGGTGTCCAGTCCTCATTCTGAAGGACCCCTGTTGCTGCAATTCTTTGTTTCAACCAGATTCACAATCAGTGAGTCATTTTGCTTTTAATTGATCACATTTTTTTCATGTATTCTGTCACTGGAAAAAAGCAGTAGTGTGCGATTCAAATTCTCAAGAAATTTAGATATATCAATATTTTCCATATTTCTTAGAAGCTTCCTATGTCATTTCTAATTGATTTAATATTTTGTGGAGTTTGTTTCCTGAATTGCATCCTAATAATAACAATCAACAATGAACAAAGCAGACACTAAGTCAAACAACATTGAATAATGTAAGACTTAACACTAGGAATTTCAAAACTGAGTTTGCTAAAATGTATTGGAATGTAGCAAGCACTTATGCATTTTACATGGAGAAGAATATTTAGTGTTTTTATATCTTGATTTTTAAGATTTTTATCTTTGTTTTCTTTCTGGTTTCACAGATTTTCTGGTTATTTCATCCATTATTTATAAAACAACCACACTAGCGTGTCTGATAAGAAAGTACCTATAGCCTTGCCTTTCAGCATTCAGTATTGTTTACCTTAGTGTGTACTTCTCATTAATGGGATACAATTACGAAAGAAAACTCAACAGAAAAAGTTACATTCGTTTAAAAGTGACAAAAGTAAGTTGGGAGCTTAAACCTATGGCACACTTAATTAGACAATATGAAAAATATGTACATTTTTTTTAGATTGTAATCTCACAGTACTACTCTTATCTACTCTGGTAGGGTGTGAAGTTCAGAAATGCTGTGGTTTTCTTCTTCCACAAATCATGGTAACAGTATTAGAGAAGGTGAACTTAGATAAATATTTACATAAACTGAAAATTCCTTCCTTGATGGTTATAATATTACATATTTAAGTCAGTATTGATATGTTCATTGAGATTGAATTTTTATCAAGAATTTAAGGAATTCCTTGATCATACTTTTTATTCTTAGAGAAATTTAGCAAGTTTAAGTCATATCTACTCACAAACTTGATTGATCTTTTCTTGATGTTCACTTATATGTGAAATGACACCTTAACAGAAGGTTTTCATAAGTGCTTAGCTCAGTAGGGTTTTGTAAAAATGATACACAGTTTTATAATCATTTACTGGATTTTTATGATTATTAATGCTTTTAAATATTTAAAACATTGATTATCTTTCCTCTAAATTAAAACATTACAGATTACTTTTTAATAACTTATGGTCTGTTCCTGTCCTTGATAAATGCACAGGTTGTAACATTTTAATATAGTTATTAATATTTAATTGCACAGTCTCATGTCTTTTTTCAGGCCTGGTTCATCCAACACCAGCAAGAATCAATTAAAAAGTATGAAAGTAGTATGTTTAAAGCTAATAAAGTTGTATTAAACAAAAAATATACATTTCAAAACAAGGGCAATTGTATATGAAGCAAGTAAACAAGAAAAACCAAATATGACAACAAAACCAATATACATCAGTAAACCAATCCTTTAAGACCTTAAGAATTTAAAGCAGTTTAGTTTAAAAATGTGGATGATTAAAATACCAGCTCTTATATATCATAGTAAAAAGAAAACAAAAAAAGCAAAGTGTGCAAGAAGAGTCCTCCATTTGAACCAGGAGCATTAATATTCAACTGCATTCAGCATCGGACATCACCCTGTAAGTCTTGGTATTGCAAAACTGGTTATCTATGCCAAGATTAATCAGAACTCTAAACAGTCAGTAAGCAGCCAACTCTTCTGTGTTATGGGTTTGTCTGTCTCGTGTGTCTTATATACTTCCTTCCATATTGATATATATGCAGTTATCATATATCTAAAATCTTTATGTTTATTAATAAAATGTATTATTCTATTTTTTATAATGATTGTGCTTCAGTTACTTTGAAATATGCTTAACAGCCAGAAGCCCCTCATAAAGAGATAGGCAATGAAAATAAAGTGGAAGCCTTACCAAATAATTTAATTAATAACTGTCATTTTTTAAGACAAAACTGATTACTAATTAACTGGTTGATTAATGTCAATCAAATAATTTTTTTTCACACATCCATAAAACCACATCCCTATGGCGCAGAAACAGAGATTCTGCATCATTTTCCTAAAACTGTGAGGAGTGAGTGATTGTTTGTTTTAAATCTGGCACTTTTTGAAGTGTTTTGTCAGTGATGGAATAAGAAAAAGGCTGTATTTTAATCCACCTGAGTAGCAGATCTGTTTTAAAGAAGAAACAAATCACTCCTTTATGAAAGATTACGATATCTCATCTTCTGATGTTGACACAAAATTAATGCTATATTTGCAGAACTTCATAATAGGCTGTAATAATTTCATTGTCACTTGTTGTGTGTTAGTGGTTGTATGTATAGTGTTATGAATGTGGGAATAAACATCATGATGAGACTTTATGTACAGTATATTTATAACATATATATAGTGTATATTTAATCAATACATTTTCAGTTTGTTTCAGTCAGGAAGATACTTACAAATGCAATATACTGGTGTTTACTGAAGAATATTTAACTTTATGGTGAAATGTTTTTAGTGACTCCTACTTGAACTCACACCTAGGTACTGCACATGGTCATTGTTATTGAGTTGCATTTCCCAGTGTTTAAATTCATTTTAATGTTGGCTTAATAAAATTGTGAGTTACATCAATAATAGCTCTTGTGAGTTACATCAAATCGCAGTTTTAATGAGAAATTGATTAACCCTACAGCTCTGAGTAGGATTTTCAAAATGGTATACACAATGCTAGGTAACTTAAGCAGCACTTGGAAATCGACCTTTCAATTGGAATTTCAGAAAATGAATGTAAAATAGCTATTGGTATAATGTTCATCAATTTGTGTAAAACATAGTCCGCTCAACATAAAATTGTACATTGTACACATTTATTTTGACTTGGATTATTTAAAATGTACCTCTGTTTACATCTCATGTCTTGCAGAAATAATGGCTTTTTTTATTTAATCCCATGCATTTTCCAAGCTTTAAAAACTATAAGTTTGAGAGTGTGGAAAAAGGTTGTTATTGTGTAGAGGTGCCACAGATAAACACTTCTCTATCTTGAAGTGTTTCATGCATTGGTTCCATACTCTGAGTGAATGAAGAATAATTGGGATGTTAGTATACTGATGATAACTTGTATTTACTGGGTTACAAAGCAAGGAATATAAAGAAGTACTGCAGGATTGTATTACTATTGCGGACCAAGCTTGAGTAGGTTCATCTATTTGTGTCAATGTCCAGGTTTTTATAGCTTAAAAATTAAAGAAGCTTATATTTATATATACCCAGTAATAATAAGTTAATCAGAGCCATGCCTCCTTCTGCTTTAGGTCATTGTAGGGTTGCCCTTTGGATGCATGGATGTTTTGAATTCCAAATAAATGAGATTATGATTGAATCTAATTTCTTAAAAAATGAGTTGTTGATGTATATGAGGATGTTCTGAAATAAAATAATGTCTTAAATCGTCTTTTAGATAATATAAGAAGAAACACTGTGGCAGTGCTAATTTCAAAGGGTTTGGCATCCAGAATGGGATACATAATAGAACTCTCTTGAATTCTGGAAGGAAATAATGAAAAGTTAGCACAGGAGTGTTGAACAGAATCAGTATTACAGACAGAAGGGCTTTTCTTGTTTCAGACTCCAGTAAGGCTGAGTGGGAGTTGTAGTTCTAATGGACAGCCCTGTTGTCAGGGAAACCTGGGACCACTGGAGAAAGCTCCAATAATTTAGATTCATTACTTTTCTGGGAAGCAGGCTGACCCATAAGCAGCTTCACAGTTACTCTATTCCTGAGCCAGCTGTTAAAATGGTCTCTTTTTTCATTGCCAAAGGAGCTTAGAATTGTAAAACAAGAGTTGAAAAAAGCTCAACAGGTAAAGTGGTGAAGGAGGAGGAAAAGATCAGCATTGTTTGGAAGGAGAGCAGGTTGGTGTGATGTATTCTTTTTGTAAATGACTAGAGTCCTCATCTGTTTATGTGGGCATATTAAAGGGATAGAACTGCTTTATCTTGGGTTCAGTCACCAGGAGTCAAAGTGTCTATTGTTTCCTTTATTTTTATGAAGAAACTGTAGGACATACTGGCATTACCCATTTTGCTTTGGCACACAAGGCCAGACAATCTTAATTTCACTCCAAGTGTCAATTTTATCTCCACTGGACCTATGTGGAATGCAGTTTCTGGGTTTTATTTGATAAGACAAATCGCTCAAAGATAACGTGACACCCAGAAATCTCCTCAAAGCACCATCCAAATATTTGATTAGCAAAAAAGAGCCATGCCTCAAAGATGGGAAACATTGATGAACAAAACTTTGAAGCAATTATCACGCAAAAGGTGGGATTCATGTGAACCCAAGAAACCAATGGCAAAATGTCTGTTCCTTCCTTTAAAACCCATTGCAAACACTAGATCTAGGCTCTCTCTACATGTTCAGTGTTCTCAGCCTATCCGTAACTTCTGCTTAATAGCAGTACCCCATTGCCTAGCTTGTGGCTGTAACAAAGGCTGGAGAAATCCCTTTACTTCGAAGGGTAATCTAGAGCTGGACTGGAAACATGGAAGACTTGTTTGTACTAAAATTGAATGTGGGTGCCACAAGTTCCAAACTAGAGAGAGTCCTACATAATAGCCGCACATTCACCTTACTAAAGATTGGAGTTGACTGATCACCAACTGACGAGCAGATGTAAACTTTTATGCATAGGGCACTGTGTGCAACTTTATGAAGAGAAACCATCTGTACCACTCGCAACTATAAGGTTAGTCCAAGTCGAAAAAGGAGAAAAACTCCTGAACAAAGCTGACCCAGAAGGAACAAAACATTCCCTACACCAAATCATAAATACTTTCCGAAAACTATTAATTGTAACTTCATAGCATAAAGCCAGCTAATTTATTATGGTGTTGACAGCACTGTAACTGAAAAGTAAAAACCTTTTTGAAGGATACATTTTAAGCTCTTATAAGTTGCTCTTCCTATATCCAATAGGAAAGTTCAGAGCATCATCTTACACACACCTACACACACAAATAGAACAAACTCTCAGTGTCAACTAGTTGTGAATAAAAGAACTAGTTAAAGAACTTATCTATCTTGACCACGTTATTTGAAACATCAGCATGTAGGTTATTTACCCTTTCATGCCGGAGAGAAAAAGATCTATCAAAACTGAGAGAAAGAATTCATAATGTGTCATTTCCTGTAAGAGAGAAAAAGTTAAACTAAGCTATAAATTTATGTTTTGTGTTTTTTTTTTTTGTCCTTCATGTATATATCTATATACACATTGTCACACATGTGCGATTAGGAGGCAGTCAAAGAGCCTAAAGGTGAGTGAAACATCGCGAGATAGAGGGTTGTCACATGGTACTTACCTGAATCTCTTTTGCTCAACAGAAAACTTGAAGAAAAATAATTCCTCCACTTCCGGATTCCAAAATGGCCGCGACGACGTCACTTCCGGCCCACCATGATGACGCACTTCCGCTCCATCAATCCACCTCACTTCCGTCCCATCATGATGACGTTGTTTCCGGTTCCTGTTTTCAACGTCACTTCTTGCCAACCATTTCCTGTCCCATAATCCTTTCCTGTATAAAGTCGCCATTTTGACTCAAGTAAACTGTTCATTGTTTTGTTTTGAGACTTTGAATCATTCTTTTCTTTAATTGTCTGGACGACAATATATGGGGACGGTCCCCAAAACTTTGTTTTGTATTGTGTAGCATTCTTTTGAAGAAGAATAATCATCACAACATATGTGCATCTACTTGCATGTGCCCATCTTCTATTATGTTATGACATAATTGTATTTCGTTTTGTTGCAGCAAGTGTGTTTGGCTTATTTGTATATAAATAGTCTATTACTATGACCAAACCACAACAAAAAAGTGTAAATTATTTAATGCAGACTATCTCTGCTTTATGAACTTGTACAGCTATGCTAATTTTCACACATCCTACATAACCAACAACTTTTCTCCATTTCTATAAACACAGTCTTATTTTACCATTATTCTGGTGACACCATTTAGCAACTATCTTTGAATGGACATGCATTGTATTTTATCATTGTTTTAACCATGACTGGTCATGTGCAGTGGAGATCAGATGACAAGCTGTGTCATCACACTCTGCCTATATAAGAAGGAGGAACTACCCTGGTTTGGAAAAAAACAGATTTTGAGATGAACTGAAAGAAAAAAAAGGCAAAACAAAACAAATCTATACTAATAAAAGTCAAAGCCCTCACTCACTCACTCACTCACTCACTCACTCACTCACTCACTCACTCACTCACTCACTCACTCATCACTAATTCTCCAACTTCCCGTGTAGGTAGAAGGCTGAAATTTGGCAGGCTCATTCCTTACAGCTTACTTACAAAAGTTGGGCAGGTTTCATTTTGAAATTCTACGCCTAATGGTCATAACTGGAAGGTATTTTTCTCCATTAACTGTAATAGAGTTGAGCTGGAAAGACGTGGGGGCGGAGTTTCATGTGACATCATCACACCTCCCACGTAATCACGTGAACTGACTGTCAACTCAGTGCGTAGAAAACCAGGAAGACCTCCAAAAAGCGCTTAAGAAAACATGCATTATATAATTGAGAAGGCAGCGAAACAATAAGAAGCGAGCGAGTGACATATACAACCATATTCATGAGTGCTGCTACCTCGGAAAGAAAGCAAGGTGTAAACCTAAACTTTAAATTAAGTTCATAGACAGGCTACCGCTGGCGTTTCAAATGCCCACAGGTAATGCGGGATACCAGTTTAATGAGAGGACGCAGGATATAAACGAGAGTTTTGATCACTTTGTAACTAAGTTAAAATTGTAGGTGAAGGGGTGTGCTTATGCAAATTCCGAGACTGTGTTTGTGGGGATTGACAGTTAAGGCGGGTGGGGAGTTACGCCATCATCTCCCTCCCATTCATCTCATTTCGCTCTGAGCTGAGCTCAGCTAACGCCGCCTTCAAGCAACTTCGTCAGACTGCCACCAAATACTCACAGAAAAATCCACAAGTTAATACACACACTGTCTCTAGAGTTTCTCCACACTGAATCCTCCAGGACTACTTACAAAAGGTCACATTGACAATCGTGTTACGTTATTTTAAAATCTTTCCTTTTCTTAGCACAAGCACAGCTGAGAAGCTTTGATGCATGTGCTCCATAACGTTAAAAATAATGCATTTAATCACACTTTGCATTACAAGCAAAGGGGAGCTTTTGTCAATGCATGATTTCCTGGTACACCGATTTCATTAATCAGCGCATCCCGATTCATTTTACCCTCGCACCACCTTAGTTTGAGAAGAAGTATGAAAAAATATGAGGTTAACACAGAAAAACAGATCACCAATTCAAGCTTTATGAATAATCGATTCCCTATCAATAATTGTTTTGGTAAAGCCATCCTCCTTCCATTTTATAATTTTTCCGCCACTAGCCATGATTAAATGAACGGTAAAAAAGTAAGAGCAAAGCGAGGGTGACTTATTTAGGCAGGCATATATATGACAGCAACACTCATGACAATGTCAATCATGTTACGCTATTATTAAAATGTTTTCTTTTCTTTTTCATTACTTCTTTAACACACTACTTCTCCGCTGCGAGGCGCGGGTATTTTGCTATATATATATATATCATATAATATATGAATGACCTCCAAAGAGCGCTGAGACTTTTGATATCATGAACGTGTCTGCAAAAACTGGGGTCTCCTGCCCTGCAAAAGTCGAGCAGCCAGCGCGTGCATAGCTGTGCCGGCCTTTGAGACGCTGACTGCGCTTCTGCCTTAAGTCAAAGTGAGCACTTTTAATTTTTTTCATCCTCCCCGCGCTATAGCCCAGACAAGTGCAAACACGGACCCCTTTTCTACACCACGGCAAAATAATATTAAGGCGATTCACACTTTCTTTTGCGTATACGATTATGAGGTCCTCAGCTCGGATTATGAAGACACGCACAGGAGTGGAGGACTGACAGTGCCATCACAGCCGATTAATGGCGGGACGCCTCACCAGTCTACACAAGACCCACGCGACTGTCCCCAAAAGGCGATCATAACGCCAGCGAACACATCTCTATACTATATAAAAGAAAAAGGCAACTTTCCTTTCTTTACACCTTTTTTCCTTTTATCCCAAACCAAAGCCTTTCTCTCTTAACACTGCAGAGGACACAAAACTAATTTTCTTTAAATGCCGGTAAGGCACATTACCAGAGGCACAAATTTGAATGTTCACATAGAAAATGTCATTTCAATGTACCTGTACTTCTTAAAACGTTAATGTTTTACTGTTTAATAACTTATAGACTATAATTTATTATTTTTCCCTTGCACTCAGTGACCAAACCTATACACACACATATAGACACATACAAACATACACATAAGTATATGTATGTGTATATATATATATGCACACACACACACACACACACACACACATACATACATACATACACACATATATATAATTTGTGTGTGTGTATGTATGTATGTGTGTGTATATATGATGTAGATAGGTATGTATGTATATATATATATGTGTATATGTAGATATGTATGTGTAAATATATATATATATGTATGTATGTATGTATGTATGTATGTATGTGTGTGTGTGTGTGTGTGTGTGTATATATATGACAGCAGCAATCCAAGCTGTGAGAAAACAGTAAAAGGAGGCGTGTCAGACGTCGTGGTACATTTTCTGATGCAGCTACCGAAAACAACTTCGTGACTCTGCCGCCAAATACACAAAACAATTACTTTGACAATCATGTTACATTATTTTTAAAATGTTTCCTTTTCTTTTTCATAACTTCTTTAACACATGACATCGCTAAGCTGGTATTTTGCTATATATATATATCACAGCGACACTCATAACAGTGACAAAACAATTACATTGACAATCATGTTACGTTATTTTCAAAATGTTTCCTTTTCTTTCTCTTTCCTACTTTAACACACTACTTCTCCGCTGCCAAGCGCGGGTATATACATACATATATATATATATATATATATATATATATATATATAGATAGATATGAGAACAACATAGATATATATTGTCACGCATGCGCGAGTAGGAGGTCGCGGACGGATCCTAAAACACATCGAAGGGTGTTCGCCGGAAAGGCGGGGTACTAACCTTGTTTCTTTGTTTTACAGAACCAAAGACACTCCACCATAAGACCTGACCGCACTACGTATACTTCCGACCTCCCTCCGCCATCTTTGATGACGTCATGCCTTCCCATCATTCCTCACTTATTCCCAGCATTCCTGCATTTCCGGCTCCTCCCCTATAAAAATGGCTGCGACGCCTAGTATGGCGTCGCACATGAATTGTTTATGTTTGACCGTATTTTTGTGTTCTAAAAATCTGGAGTGTCGACAATATACGGGGCCGGAAAACCCCAAACCTTTTTGTTGTCTGCTTCTCAACTTATTACATTGGCGTAGCTGGCAGGATCGTTGTCCGAGGGAAATGTCGGAAGGACAAGACCTGAACGCAGTATTACAGGGCATGAGCGCCCAACTTGCGGCACTGCAACAATCACAGGCCGCAACTACCCGGGAGTTGGATGTAACAAGGGCCCAGCTGGCCGAAGCCCGGAGAGCTATAGCGGAGCGTCCGCGCCATACACCGCCACTCCTGGTTCCCATGACGGACTCTGATGACGTGGAATCCTACTTGGGGATCTTTGAAAGGACGGCCACCCGGAACGAGTGGCAGCGGTCCGAGTGGGCGTCCATCTTGGCGCCCTACCTGAAGGGACCCGCGCAGCGAGCCTATTACGACCTCCCCGAGGAAGAGACGTTCTTAAGAAGGAGATACTGGCCCGCTACGGCATAACACCGGGCCAGCAGGCGGCGGAATGGAGAACCTGGCAATTCGACCCAGAGAAGCCGGCCCGAGCGCAGGCATTCGAGTTCTGGGGTAAGATCGGGAGGTGGTTACGGCCAGAAGGCCCCCAAGCCAGGAAAGTGGTAGAACAAGTGGCCTGTGAAGGCTTAGTTAACGCCCTACCTAGTTCTCTCGCCCAGCAGGTCCGGTCACATCCTTACAAGGAAATGTCGGGTCTCCTAGAAGTATTAGAGCGTCAACTGGCGGTCTACCGATCTGGGGGATTGGAACGGCAAGCGCGTGGGAGCCGACAGGGACGGGTGGCCCACCCCGAGCCCTCTCGACGCGCTGCGGAAGCTCCGCAGAAACTTAAAGACAAACCGGCCTCCCCACGCTGCTACAAGTGTGGAGAAACCGGTCATCTACTGCCAACCTGTCCCCTCAACACATCATCAGAGCCGATGGACTGCACCTGGGCTAGGAAGGAAAGGTACTGTACTCCGTCTCACCCGCTGGCAAGTCCGAATACGGGAGTGGTGTTGCTTAATGGGCACTCGGTGGTGGCTTTGTTCGATTCCGGCAGTAACATTACCATTGTTTCTCGCCGTTATGTCTTACCGCGACAATGGCTCACAAAACATTTACAAGTCACTTGTGTACACGGTGAGACCAGAACGTATCGATCCGCCCAGTGTTACGTTACCTGGAAGGGGCAGGTGTCCAGTATGACGGTCGCGGTGTTGCCTAAACCTCCCTATCCGGTAATCTTGGGGCAAGACTGGTCCAAAATTAGCTGCGGTAGGATAAACGCCGCTCCCAAAGCCTCCTTGGGTCTAGCCATGAGGGGACGAGGTGCCCTTCTCGCGATCTCCACGCCATGCACAGGGGCAAATCAAGATGGCGCAGGCGTGTCGGGAGTGGACTCTCGAGCGACATCCTCCGACCCGGAAGTGACTGCCGGGGAAGGGACAAGCCGGGGGACACTTCCGCCAAACCCACACCAGGATCCATTAGGGGACCTGGATCATCAATTTCGGTCCACGCCTGCGTCCTTTAAAAGAGAGCAGTGGAATGATGATTCCCTAAGGTTTGCCCGGAATGTAGTTATTCTTCCTGGTAGCACAAATGCTGATGGTTCCATGCCACGCGAGCCCTTCTTTGTGTTAGAAAATGATCTGTTGTATCGGGTGGCAACTCACGAGGGTGAGGTGCGGAAATTGTTGTTGGTACCACGTACCTTCCGGCGGGAGGTGTGTGAACTAGCACACACTCACCACTTAGGCGCCCATCTGGGGGCCGAAAAAACATTGGAGAGGGTTAAACTCCGCTTTTATTGGCCTGGGATAAATGAGGAGGTCCGGCGTTTCTGTCAGTCCTGTCCGGAATGTCAGATTCACCAGATTCCGAGGAGGGACCGTGCTCCTCTTGTCCTTATTCCTTTAATAGATGTCCCGTTTGATAGAATTGGGGTAGATTTAGTGGGACCCCTGGAACCCTCAAACCGTGGCTTTAAATATATATTAGTCATGGTTGATTATGCGACCCGATACCCAGAGGCGATTCCCCTGCGCTCCGCTACTACAAAAAAATCGCACGGGAATTGGTTAATTTATTTTCAAGAGTGGGTATTCCTAAAGAAGTCCTCACGGACCAGGGTACACCATTCACTTCGGATACGTTCAAGGAAGTTTCCAGATTACTCAGGATAAAGTACCTGAAGACGTCTGTATATCACCCCCAAACGGATGGGTTGGTTGAACGTTTTAACCAGACGCTCAAACAGATGCTCCGTAAGGTAGTCAGCGCCGATGGCAGGAATTGGGACCAGCTCCTACCGCTCGTCCTTTTTGCCTACAGGGAGGTACCCCAAGCGCCCACGGGTTTCTCCCCTTTTGAATTATTATATGGGCGACAGCCCCGGGGACTTTTGGATATCCTAAAAGAGGGCTGGGAGGCAGAACCTCTGCCCTCCACAAATGTACTCGAGTATGTTGCGCAACTGCGTGACAAACTCGAGAAAGTTAAGCCAATCCTCAAAGATCACGTGACTCGTGCGCAGGCAGCTCAGGTCCGGTGTTACAACCGTAACTCGGTCCTCCGAGAGTTCCATCCGGGGGATCGAGTTATGGTACTTGTTCCCACATCCCACTCTAAATTGTTAGCTCACTGGCAAGGGCCATATGAGGTTAAAGAAAGAAAAGGATTGGTCGACTATTTGGTTCTCCAACCTAATCGTCGTCCAACCGAGAGAATCTACCATATTAATTTATTAAAACCTTGGAAAGACCGGGAAGAGTCTCCCAACGTTAGTAGGTCCCTCTCCTTATTCGCTGGCGGGAACGCCCTTAACCTCGGTAAAGAGCTTACCCCCTCGCAACGGCAGGAGATTATTAACACTGTCCATGCCATCCCTGAAGTGGTGAGCGAGACACCGGGCCGAACCAAGCTGATTGCGCACGACATAATCACGGAACCCGGGATGATCATTCGGGAGACCCTACAGACTCCCCGAGGCAAAACGCGCCAAAGTGGAATTGGAGGTGCAACGGATGTTGGATATGGACATAATCGAGGAAAGTAACAGCCCTTGGTCTAGTCCAATTGTCCTCGTCTCCAAGCCTGACGGCTCATGGAGATTCTGTAATGACTTTAGACGTCTGAATCAGATCTCCAAATTCAATGCTTATCCGATGCTACGCATTGATGACCTTCTGGAGCGGCTGGGTGCCGCCCGATACTTGACTACCCTCGACATGACAAAAGGGTATTGGCAGATTCCTTTAACGGCATCCGCAAAAGAAAAAACAGCCTTTAGCACCCCTAGCGGGCATTGGCAGTATAAGGTCCTCCCATTTGGGCTGCACGGGGTACCGGCTACCTTTCAACGTCTGGTGGATAGAGTGTTGAAGCCCCACCAGTCCTATAGTGCCGCCTACCTCGATGACGAGTCATCTATTCCGGCACCTGGGAGGAACACTTGTCGCAGCTCTCAGCTGTCCTCGCGACATTGGCTAACGCCGGCCTCCGCATTAATCCCCGAAAATGTTTCTTTGGCTTACAGGAGGCCAAATATTTAGGGTACCTAGTTGGACGAGGACAGGTGAGACCACAATGCTCCAAAGTTAAAGACATCCTAGAATGGCCCCGTCCGAGTACCAAGAAAGAGGTGCAGACTTTCTTGGGGCTAGCTGGGTACTACCGCCGGTTCGTACCCCGTTTCTCCGAAAGAGCAGCACCCTTGACTAATTTGACAAAGAAAGGTGCTCCTCTCCACGTGGTATGGACCGATATGGCAGAACATGCATTCAGTGACTTAAAAGGCCCTAACGTCAGCGCCTGTATTGCGGACTCGGATTTTGGAGCTCCGTTCATTCTCCAGACCGATGCTTCGGACACAGGCTTGGGTGCTGTGTTAAGCCAAAGTATCGATGGTGTTGAACACCCGTAATGTACCTGAGCCGGAAACTGCTGGACCGGGAGACCCGGTATGCGGCGGTGGAGAGGGAAGCCCTGGCCATAAAATGGGCTGTGACTTATCTCCGGTACTACCTGTTGGGTCGCGAGTTCACTCTGGTGACTGATCACGCCGCGTTGCAGTGGATGTCCTTATATAAAGAGTCGAACCCGCGGGTCACTAGGTGGTTCTTGGACTTGCAACCTTATAAGTTCACGGTCACTTATCGCCGAGGCGGCCTTCAGGCCAACGCTGATGCTCTCTCCCGTATCCACGACCTCTCGGTTCGGTCCGCCCGTCCTGATGGTTTCGGGCTGAGGGGGGGGTCATGTCACGCATGCGCGAGTAGGAGGTCGCGGACGGATCCTAAAACACATCGAAGGGTGTTCGCCGGCGGGGAAAGGCGGGGTACTAACCTTGTTTCTTTGTTTTACAGAACCAAAGACACTCCGCCATAAGACCTGACCGCACTACGTATACTTCCGACCTCCCTCCGCCATCTTTGATGACGTCATGCCTTCCCATCATTCCTCACTTATTCCCAGCATTCCTGCACTTCCGCTCCTCCCTATAAAATGGCGCGCCCAGTATGGCGTCGCACATGAATTGTTTATGTTTGACCGTATTTTTGTGTTCTAAAAATCTGGAGTGTCGACAATATACGGGGCCGGAAAACCCCAAACCTTTTTGTTGTCTGCTTCTCAACTTATTACAATATATATATATATATATATATAGATAGATATGAGAAGAACACTCATATCAATGACAAAACAATTACATTAACAACCATGTTACGCTATTTTTTAAATTTTTCCTTTTCTTTTTCGTACCTTCTTTAACACACTACTTCTCCGCTGCGAAGCGCGGGTATTCTGCTAGTAAAATATAAATGAAGTGACCGAAATCCAGATGAGAGGTAAGAATCAAAGTCAAAAATAAGGCAAGAAGTCAAAACCAGGCAAGACACAAAGATCAGGTAGCAAAGAGAGGTTTCACAGATCGGATAAAAGGTGGTTAATACTCTAACCTTTTATCCCATCATGCCGATGAACTCAAGGTCTAAACCTTGGAGACCATACCCCTTAAAAATGCAGGATGTGACCCCAATGACTGTTACGTAAAATGGTGTCTAATATGTAAAATAGCAATAAGACCCTAAACGTCAGCACTGATCATGATAGGCACAAACAGGCTTGTTGTCCTAGTTCTGACCCAACAAAACAACAAAAACAAATTATCTTTCTAGATTATTTAAGTGTAAATGAACCAATGTAGTTAGGAATCTTTACAAATGTTTGTATTGCTTAGTTATATATTGTGGAATACCGAGGCACTCCAGCCACCCCAACTCCAACACAGACAGGCAGAGACACAAATGTTGTACAGCACACGTTTATTCAAGACTGGGGAGGTGCTTTTCTTCACTCCCCAGAGCACAGCACAGTACAGAGCACCAAAGTGCACGGTCCACAGTCCTTTTCTCTCTCTCTCTCTTTCTCTCTCGTTCTTCCACTTCCACTCCTCGCTCAAGTTTCATCCGATTCATCCCGACTATGGAGCTCCAGATGATCAGTTGTGGTGGAGGTGCTGCAAACAAGAGCTCAGCAGTTCTCCAGGCTCCCCCTGGTGGCGGCAACGGGCCCCAGCAGGGTTGAGCTTCCATGCTCCAAACCCATGGCCTCTTAAGTGGGCTGCCTCCCCATCCCTTTCCTACTTTGTCTTTTTATGGCACAACCGTGGTCAAGGTCATGTCGACTCATCATCATGTAGTAAGACAGCCTTCACGGGATGGGCCGCTTCACCAAAATAAGACTCAGGTATGGAAGGTGCACTGTGGCCCTTGCCTGGCCTCCCCTATAATGAAAGGTCTGGGGGAGAGAGCCATGGCCCAGGTTAACACTCATAAAAACGTTGCTACCCCTTGCCCTATGGACATAGGAGCAGGACGGAAACATCTGCTACACCTTGCCCTTCTTCGCACTGTTTGGAGACCCGGTCTTCCTTTTCCTGGTCTTCCTTTTGTTCTGGAGTGCAGTGGCAGTCTGGGTCTCTCCATGGCTGAAAGAAAGCCACCACAATGTCTGCACCCCTTTTGATTTTTGGGTGACCACCGGCAGCAGCGGACCCCACACACTCGCTGTGGGAGCGGCATGTGCACAACCCTGCGGGAGCGGTTTACCCCACGGGCTGCCGGCGGACCGCAGTATGGCCATGCTCCCCGGGTGCGGAGGAAGGAGAACGGGCGTCACCAGAGTGCAGCGGACTCCGAGAGTCGCGCTGTCGAGAAGGACGGCCCGGCCGGCGGTGCGATACCAAAGGCCACACCGAGGCAGGGGCCTCGGAATGACGGGATCCGGGAGGTAAGTGCCCTGTCCTACGGTAATCGGCCCTGCGGGGTCGGCTTTAACTTGTTTCCCACAGGGAGGGATGATCTGGCAGGAGCACGCCACCGCACCCAGAGAAGGGGAGACAAGATGGCCGTGGGCCGGATGTCCCGCCCACTGACAGGCACGGGATTGGCCGGTGTGTCTTGTGTGCCCGCCAATGACGGTACAGAGGCGGGACCAAGGAATGCCAGTCTCGTGCCGAGAAGAGACCCGATTGGGCCAGATGGAGTGGCCCACAGTAGTCAGATGACGAGTGTGGCTGTAGGACAGGTAAGCCCACCGACGTCTGTCTCCCAGTTTTCGCCGGTGGCTCTGCGCGAGCCAGAGGAGTCCCTTCAGCCCGCAGAGTTGCCTTTATTGCAGATGCTGAGTGCTCTCGCCGTCCAGCTGGAGAAGCTGAAGGGGAAGGCGGTTGCGTCGGGGGAGACGCCGTGTGACCTGGAGCCTTTGGCCGGCAGAGTACTGCGGAGAAGGTAGGTCTTGCCGTCCCCGTAAAGCATAAAGGGGGATTCGGCGAAAACGGCTGTAACTTTAATAAGAATGACCGGCAGCAAGTAGGCAATCCTCCAACAGCGGACGCGGCGGTGCAGACTGCCTGCAGAGAGAGGAGAGTGAGTCCGCACGGGCTGGCAGGACAGGGGCTGATGAGTGCCCTGGGTCCTAGCGCCCTGCGCTCCAAGCCCGCAGCAGTCTCCTGTCGCTCTGCAGGGACGCAGATGGGGCTGGATTTGAGCTTTCACCATGCTCAGACCCAGACCGTCAGGGTGTCCAAGAGGAGAAGGTGGAACCGAGGGGTGAATGCCGGTTCCTCTGATAGGATGGGACGTGTCGCTGGGTGCGCGTGTCCAGTGAAGGGCCGTCCTCTGCGGAGGCAGAGGGAAACCCCTGTGCGGGTGGAGGAGCCACCTGCGAGAGCACTCCCACCAAAGACGAATGAACGGGCGTGGAACCTGCGGTGGAGGAGCCAGACAGGCAAGTCGGTACAGAGACCAACGGGACGCTCGGGGCGAGTGTCCAGGCAGTGCTTCTGGCCCTCCCTTTTCTCTTGTTACAGGACCGAAGCCCCGACGAGCACTGGAGCCGACGTCGTTCGGAACCTGCCCTCCTGGAATGGGCCGCTCCGCTGGAGGACTCCCCACCAGAGAGTGGATGGTGCCCCAGCTGGCGGGGACGGTGGAGGCAAGAGCGGCGCAGACCAGAGGGGCACGTTGGCGTCGGAGGGGGTGCCGAAATGAGATGTCCCAGGGTGCCATGTTGGACCCTGGGGACATAGTAGAACCCTCTCTGGGGACGTGCTGCCCTCTCGGGAAGTGCGGTTCGGACCGACATGTCTTCGCTGGCGGTGGGGCACTGTGGCATCCGGCCGGGACGCCCAGGAGGACCGGAGGAGGGCTTGTACCTCCTCCAGACCACGACGGGGCGACCGCCCTGGTTATGTTGGGGGCCACGGGTAAAGGGCTTGGAAGCCCAGCCCTGTAGGGACCCGTGGCCACTGCCAGGCGGCACCCCGGTGCCTGAACAACCCTGGAGCCCAACACTTCCACCACACCAGGAAGTGCTGGGAGGAAGAAGACAGGGGACACCCGGAGGGCTCCTGGGTGCGCAGCCGGCACTTCCGCCACACTGGGGCGTTTCTGCGGAGCAGTGCCGGAAAGCAGCTGGAGCCCACCCGGGTTCCTATTTAAGGGGCAACCTCCCTTCAGTCGAGAGCGGAAGTTGGTTGGAAGTGGACAGAGCTGGAGAGAGGACTGCAGGCGGCCAAGAGAGAGAGGAACGTAGGACTGTGTGGCCTGGACTTTGGGGGATCGGTGCTGGAGGCACTGGGGGTGCACGTGAGTTTAATAATTGTAAATATTGTAAATAAAGGGTGTGTTGGGTGAACATAAGATGTCCGTCTGTCTGTGTCCGGGCCAGCGTTCACAATATATACATATATAGACATATACACATATATGAGAGTACATGCACTCAAGTTGTAATTTAGTCTTTAACAGAAAATTTTACTGCTGGTTAGCAAAACAAATTCAACAAATTTTTCCCTTAAGCCTAGTTTTAAAATAAGAAAAGCTTTAAATAAAATTTTAATGGCATACCTACATTGGCCATTTTCAATATCTTTACTAGCAGGTACTTCCCCAGAAGCTTTAAAACTATTAACATCAGGCTATATTAAAGAATCTAAATTTAGACATGAATGCACTTAATAATTATACACCAATTTCAAATATTGTTGAGTCCATAGAAAATTATCAGACATGAAACTATAATCTTATATTAGACACCGCCTCCAACTTCAAAAGCTTCACTCTAGATTTTGCTACAAAGAAACTGCCTTCATTGTGCCATCAATGACATTCAAGCATCATCCAGTCTAGAAAAAGCTACAAATATTATGATAAATAAAATGCTATATTTATCTGTCTATGTGGGACTTGCATTATATAGTACTTCATAAACAATAAACCACTGTTTATTCTTTATGCACAGCTTAGTTTCTAGCCACAGACTTTAAATTTCACACCCAGTTACTTCTCACCATAGGTCAGGTTTTTGACATACAACTTTCAGCATTGCCCTCCGGGCGCTGAATAGAGGACTCAGCTTGAGGTCAAGACAAGTGGCAAGAAATACCGCTGTGACCAATTGTCAGAAAAGCAGCACCACAGAGATTTTGATGGAGGTGTGATACTTAGCATGCTTGCCTTTCAACTAAATATGTGATTTCACTTCACTTCCATTAGATTTAACTTTATATTTCATCAAGCATTTCTCCTCACTATTTTTGTCATGACTCCAAGCTGCCCCGGATGGGGCCAAATTGTTACTGGAGTTATGCAGTGCAACTTGAAGATCTTTGTGTAAGAAGGTAATAAACAAGAGTACAGGATGCAAAGAAGCTGTCTCATACCAACAACAGTTATGTACTAAAGGCAACAAGTTTAAGGGTAATAAAGTTTGGTAATATGTAATTCGTAATTACTTTTTACTATTACCCCTTTTCATCTTCCCCTCCACACAACTAGTTATCAATCTGTACAGAAATCTTGTGACAGTACTCCATCATTCCTACTTAAAGTTTCTTATGACATTCTTCAGGGCTTAATGATGTAAATATAATTACCTAAGATTATACAAAACCCAAATTATATAAATGGGTTCCTGCTAACATCTGTGATGGATGGCTGGGGATCTTGCCCGGATGGGATGCCCTGTTGAGGAGAAGACCGGGGGAATGGACATATCACCACCAGTACCTCCTCCGGGAAACGAGAAGGCAGCCCTCCTGGTTTACATCGGGTCCATGGAATTGGAGCTTAGAAGCTCAACCCTGTGGGTGTCCGTGGCCACATTCAGGGGGCGCTTGGACAACTCCGGAGCCCTGGTATGCAGCACTTCTGCCACACTCGTAAGTACTGTCAGAAGAGGAGGTGAACTCGCATTCAGCACTTCCGCCACACCCGGAAGTGATGCCGGATGTTAATCAGAAAGCACCTGGTGCACTTCTGGGTGCAGTATAAAAGAGGCCGCCTCACTCCACTCAGGGAGCTGGAGTCAGGTGGAAGAAGACGGAGCTTGCGAGTGAGGAGTGGAAGTGGCAGAAGAATCAAAGAAAGGACTGAGCATTGTGGCTGGCTGGTGCACTGTGTTTTGTGCTAAACGAATAAAACTTGTGTGTTTTGGGACATTTGGCATCTGTGTCTGTTTGTGTCCGGGTAGAAGTTCACACATTCAAATCTAACAATTGTTTCACCATTCATTTTGTATGAAGTCCCACAATACACCTGCCTTCACACAAGTTCAAGGATAAATAAAACTGCTGAAGGAATTAGAGACTTTAATGAAAAGTACTGCTTAAGAGTGACTGGGGTTTCTTCCAGTCCAAAGGATGTTTTATTGGCCGTTGAATGTAGCTTAAAGATTTGGTTTCACATGGCAAAATTGTTTTTCAGTTGTGTGAATGATTGAATATGTCAGAGTCATCATTACTTGCTCTTTTATTTCTTCTCAATAAACTGCCATGACACTTGGGTTTACCACTACTACTACTTCACAGATAAAACTACATTGTCTGGCCAAAGAGGTTCATAGTACCTGAAATATGTTTTATCAGTAGTGACATGCACAGAAACAAGAAGTTAGGATACTTCTTGTAAAGAATGCATACTAAAATATTGTAGGATAAGGGCAGTCACACTTTGTTTACTCCAAAGTACCATAGACTCAAAAGAGGAATATGTTCTACAAGAACTTTATTAAGCAAAGCCTTTGTTTTCCTTTTCTCCATGGTGGTCCCTTGAAGTTAAGCAGGAGTACTCTGAGCCACATGAAAGGACTATGAAAACAATATCAGTTGAAGTCCATTTAGTTTCACTTACTTCTTTAGAAGGAACTCGACACACAGTGCTTAAATTTGTATCACCTAGCATTGTATTAAAACTGTAAAATTCATATCATGACCCTGTTAAACCAGGTTTATTAAATAGTCATTCATTCTAAAACCTGTTAAATCTAATTCAGGTTTGCACGTGACAGGAGTCTATATGGAGCAGCACTGGGAACAAAAGAGGAAACAACCTGGTTATGGAGAGAGTCCTCTGCAAGATCCACTCAGTAACACATCCATACTCACACTGGGCAAGTCAGTAATAACCAAAAAAATGACACTCTTAAGAATTATGGTTCTTTAATGGCATTTTGTTTGACAAAGCACCTTCTTTGTGATTTGAAAAACTTCCAAATGTATAGAGAAAAACTGGAATCTTTAATGTATGATTGGCCATCTAACATGACACTAACAGATTATGAAAACCTGGAATTAGCCAGTGTTATTGTATGCAACAAGAGTCGTTTTAAAATCATGACTTATTGGTATTTCACAAATTTTTTAAAATTTGTTACCATAGTTATTTACAGTATGGAGTCTGTTATGAATCTAAATAAATAAACATTTTTTGTGAATCTTCATGTGGATGGGTCTTTTGGGAACCAAAATTGGTTCCCCTATGGCATCACTCTGAAGAACCACTCTGGCACCTTTATTTTTAAGAGTGTAGCTTGCTCATCTTTGGGGATATGGGGATAAAGTTAGAATAACTTGAAAAATCCCATCTACAGCAAGAATACCCTAAACAGAAAATATTCAGTTTCTCAAGGACAACAATCAGGTGTAGAATCAGTGAAGCAGCACTAACCACTACAATTATTATTAAATATTTGACTGAGACTTTAAGACAAATTAACAATATACAGTAATTGCTAGCATAGATTTTTGTTATAGTTTGAGCAAAAGCAGGTTGTGCACAATGTCAATCACAGGTAACTGATAAAGTATCCCTTTTTTACAAATTGACATATTTGGGATGTCTAACTCAATATTTTACAGACCACACATTTTGTTCACATAATATAAAGTAAATTAGACTGCTTCACAAAGAGGTGTTGTGCTGCTTTAATAATTATCCAGGGCCCAGTAGAAGGGAGTGGGGGCTCGAAACCTGGAATAAAAAGTTTGTTTTTGAGAGGATGGGACCCACAGAGACTGCTTATGTATAGGGTCTAGAGTTATGTGCTACAACCCTGGGAACAACCACTGTGCCATTTGGCATAATTGATGTAATTTTTGTTACCTTGATTACTTGAATATTATTACATTTGCTACACTTAAAGAAAATGTTAACACCAAAGCAAAATAACATTAGTAGGCATTAGCATTTTTCACGCTTTTTTAATCCATATATTTTCCTAAAAAAATAAGAACAGGTTTAGTGCACTCCAAGTTGTGTACATTTCAGCAGTACTGTCAGGTTGATCAAGTTTGTTCACAATACCTTGTGGAGTACCTTGGAGAACGTATGCTGTTTTTTTCTCCTATGTTTATCATTTACTTAACAACTGTAGAAAATCATCACTTATATGTGCTTTCTTGGAGCAGTTAGAATAACTGGAAGATGCTATTGTCACTCCGGTGTGTGTCACAGTATGACACAGAGTGAATTTCAATAGCTGACACAACTTCAAAAGCGGTTATTTGTTGCAAATAAATACCATATTGGAATTCTCCACCCTTTCCCCTCATGTTGACATCGATACATTCTCATAAGTTTCATATAAAATGTCAACGTGCAAAGTACAGTATTTATTTTCTTAATTTGTGTCAATTAATTTTGAAGGGACAGTAAAGACAGACAGAAAAAAATAAAAATGTAATTTGGTACGTCCTCTTTTTTCAGGGACGTTTGAATGCTGGAAAGCGCTTTATGAGAGACCACCTCTTGCATTCCGTGAACAAAGTGCAAAAAGCAAAGGCACTTTAGAATCGGACACTTACCACTGGCTGCGTTAGCCCGAGCGCTACAAGCAAAGCCCACCCCTTTCTGCCTGTTGCTGTCGCGCGGAGGTGTGCAGCGCCCCAAATGATTTTTTTATCGCCGCATTTCGTAAGAGGAGCATAACAGGTGGAATTCATACACAATGTGTGATCTGCGCTATTTTTTTATAACACCTAAAAGACAAAAGCGAAGCCTTAAGTGGATTTACGCCGCCCGAATTTGGAGTAGCTGGTCGCGGATTTGTTCGTCTCCCAGGTATGGCCAGTTTTCACTTTTCATTTGAATTCTTTAGGCTGCAATGAAAACACAAGCGTCGCAACAATGCTTTAGATTGCAGCAGAGTTTATTAACCACTCATTTTACAAAGGCTGGTACTGTTTAAGATGTGCCAACAATTAAAGTTTTTGATTTACTTTGGATGGTCTTGTGAAAGTGCGGCAAATTAGAAAAACGCTAGCAAGGTGCAGCGTGAGTTACGAGTCTGGCGGCGGAGGGAGCTCTTTGTCAGAAACTCTGAACACAGTTTAATTGGGATAACGGTAGAATGCACGTCAACCGTTCACCGCATCTGTTCATATTTCAAACATGAACATGTACGTAATTAGGAGAAGTGCTTACTGAAACTGACGTCTAGAATGAGAAGACATAATTTCCATAATCCGTGAATTTCGTTTTATCAACAGCAGAACCGAATATACTTACAGTTTTACACGTTTTTCTTTGTGGAGTTTGTACCTTCTCCCCATTTGTGTTCGAAGGTTTTTTTTTTTTATCTCCGGTCCCAAAAGAGGTGCAGCTTAGGCTAATTGGCGATTCCAAATTCTCGAGTAGGCATTTATGTGAGTGAGCCCAGCTATGGACTGCCGCTCAGCTGAAATCAGTTTGCCGCCTTGCGGACAGTGCTGCCTGGATAGCCTCCGACCTCCTTGCGACCCTGATATGGATTAGCAGAATTGTATGTTATAATAAAAGTAACATACATAAATACTCAAAGTGGTAAGTTTTACCATCGTTCGCGAACCAGCTAGTCATTAATTTTAACGTACACTTTGAATCATTGTTGGTAGCAGTGCTTATGTCAGAGATACACCTTATATCGTTTACTGAAGAGTTCGTCTTACAAGAATATATTTAAATGGATGACATTAAGCCATACATCAACTGCAATATAGCTGAGGCACTTCAAGAAAATGTTCTGTTGTTACTATGGACAGTAACAGTACACATCCTACACCATTTCTGTAAAATAATGTAATAATCTCCATATCACTAAAATAATTACTTACTGTATTGCTTGTAATGGTGACAGCCTAGCACGTTTTCCAAGGTTCATTCCTACCACCTGGCCACTGTAGCAGTAGGTTAAGCAAGTTCAACAAAGCTTATCATTTCAGTTTACTTAAAATTCTCCAAAATAACATCAAGTCGAAGTGTTGAAGGTCACTAAGGTGCTATTGTCTACCACACTAGTTGGTAACTTGTTTCATATCTATAGTTCCTTCACTGTAAAAAATCAATCCTACTCCCAATTAAAAAATATTAAGTAACTGATTACAATGTGCTTTTTGAGTTTGCCCAACATTATATTGACAAATCCAGCCAATTACAAAATTTGAGTTCACTGGATATAAGCTACTCTATGCCAAACTAAGAAAATTAAATTAGCTCAAGTAGAAATAACTAATATGTAAAAACAGCATTAAGCCCATCTAACATAAATTTTAAGGCTTTGTCAATGTCATCTCTAATTGGCGTAACTAAAAAACCTATGCTGAATAAACGTAAGTAAATTTAGGCAAACTTCAAGGTAGTAATTCAAGAAATTAATATATTTATTTTTTGCAAACTCAAAAAGCACATTGTAATCAGTTACTTAAGAACTCTGACTATATTGAGCAACATATTCCATTTTAACAAAAAAGAAAAAACAGCTTTTTTGAAAATAATGTAGCTTTATTTTCTTAGACATGGCATTACATTATTATTACAATGTGAAATATGAAAATCACTTCTATAAATGTATTTATATTCAGTGCATTCAAATTTTTTCTTAATAACATATTACTAATAACCACAAGCCATGCCATCTGTGATGTTGTGGAATCTTAAATTGAAAAGTGTTACATCAATAATTCCAAAATGTCTTTTTGAACAGAACCTGAACAGGGTAAAGGGATTCTGTCATAACATTAACACTAATTTGCAACGGAGAAAGAATTTCACACAAAGAAAAGTAGATATAGCTAACTTAATCTAAAATCAAAATACAAGCACATCCTATTCTGCAGATTTGAGACACATTTGTCTAACATTTATGCAGCATATTTTTGAGTGACAATACTCTATGTGAGTATGAGTCTCCAATATTTAGAAACACCTTCTGCACTGTTTCAAAAGTGTATTTCAGTTCTTTTGGGTACTGAATGTTTAGAGCATACAGAAGACCAACAAGTATGACAAATGCAGTTGTGAAGTCAACAAGCTCTTCAATTACTACTTGACCTTCTATCACCACAGCCACATTCATTGGTGCAGCACCCGGATGGGTCTCATGGTGCCTCACAACCTCCAATATTCCTATCTTCATTTCATTTGTATATATTTGAAGGGAGTCTGTATCCTAAAAATATAGAACAATGATATAGATAAGGTGTGAAAAAATAAACCATAGTTGACTCTTTTCCAAAGCCAAGTGAAAGGTTGTCTACCAACTTAACTTTCTTGTTTGTTAATCATTTAGTTCTACATTTCCAACCGAACTCACATGACATGTTGTTGATAACTTCTTGTATTCTCTTAAGTACAGAGGTAGTCCTTGTAGAACCGTTGCCCTCTTGTGTGTGGTAACATCCATTGTCTGAAAAGTTAACAAGAATGATAGTCATAGAGTTAGAATATACAAAGAAATAATGTTTGAACAAAACGACAATGTAAGAAAACTTAAACAAAACAACTAAATATATTTGATATATTTTCTTCCTCATTACTATATACAAAAGTCCATCTTTGTTAAATGAATCCAAATAATGAAAGGATTTTGTACATCTGCAAATTATTCAAAATGTATGCACACATCCAGAAACAAACAAAAAAAAAATGCTATTAACCTGGGCAATTTCAATTTATAATAAACAGAATAGCTCAGGAATGTACTTTTATTTCTGGTAAAATATTGTTTGTGTAAATCTCACCATTAAAGAAAACTGTAAATTAATACATTATGAATTTGTAGTCCATGACATTGGAGGGAATATGTGTAGTGCCAATGACTCAGATATAAACATATACAGTATAATTTAGCTTGTTCTATAAAATAATTTTGCATGCATTTGATAACAGTCTATGGGTTTGCCACATGCACCTTCATAAGCAAACAGTTTAACAGCCTTAATTACAACACTGCCACATGCTATGTTAAGTTAATGCTTATGACTATAAAACAATTCTTTCCTGATCCTTATTACGTACCTGTTCATCTAGTAATTCTAAAAGTGATTTCAATTCATGTGCTGTCTTGCCTCCTTTTGCTCTGTACATTTTGATCAGAGCTGTCGAATACTTGTCCAAGGATGTCAGAAATGTTTCTTTCAATTGCACCTGGGTAATGCGATAAAATTCTGCATATACCTGTAACAAAATTCAGAAATTAATAATGTACTTATTTTCAAGATACTAGCATCGCTACTCAACAATTGAATTATAAGATTAGAAAAAACTCACCTGTTGCTCTATGAAAAGGCCTGGCCATCTCTGTTGGACTACAGAGACCAGTGGTTCATCCATGACAATCTCCTTTCTTCTCAGGGAAAAAGTGAGGTCCATTTTGGTGTTGACTAGGTCCAGGTTCATATTTTTCTTCTTCACTTCATCCACAAGCTGCTGCCTCTCTGTTTCAAGATCTTCATCTTTTGATTACAAGGGTGATTTGGCAAGAAATTTACCTCAGATTTACGAGGTTTCTTAAGGCAACCTCTGGGAGAACCAAATCCTCTTTTGTAAGCATTTACCTGCACTTCTGCACAGCCAGCATACCGAAGTTTTTGGCGAAGGTTGTTCATTTTGTATTGAATACTTACTTTCCATCCAAGCCAACCAGCGCCTGTGGCCTCAGTGAGACAAGGATGCTTGGCAATCAAAGCTGCAGCAACTTTCTCACATTCGGACTCATTTGGGTAGGCTTTGTATGAAAACATTACCTCTGAAACTTTACAAAGTATTTCCATTTTAATGTCACGAGTGACATCCAATGGAATCTTCTTCTGTTCATATAATTTGTTTGCTTTCTGGAGACGAAGTTCAAGCTCCAAAGAAAACTTAGGAATTGGAAACTCCTTGGGCCATGGCTCCACTCTATTAAATGTTTGAGGTGATAATGATGAGTCACTTGAAACACTAGCAGTATCTACAGTGAAATCAGACAAAGTGTTTTCTTCTATTGGTGTGACTAAAATGTTCCAGAAAATCTTTAAGGTGGCCTTGTCTGCTGGAAGTTCACTAATGTCGGTTAAATTGCACAGTTCATTATTGAAATCAGGATCTTCAAATTGTATAGTGAATCCACTCTCTATGTTCAGTTTCTCACAAAGAATAGATTTGAGGTCTTCAAGGGTCGATACATTGTCAGGGCAGGATACTTTTCTGATATTGTCTGGAGCAAGAATTACCCGCAACAACATTGTAGTGGTTTTTAACCTTTTAGGAAAACAGTATAGGAAAATCTCAGTAATAATATAAGAACTGTTGCTTCATTACAATCTAATTAAGATGGTGATAGCTGAGAACTCAATTAATCAATCAACATATATCAGATTGATTCATACATTTTAGCAGTTTCATATAACAAATCAGAGGTCACAAATACATCAAGTACCTAGGGAAGTAAGGACCTTTTAAGTGACACCATGAGTCTTCCTGCAATACGGTAGGGAGTTAGTGGATAGAAATCAATAAGGTCCTGAGGAAGAATAGTTATGACATCTGGACAGGCCTTCCTAACAACTTCATAAGCTCTGAGATGTTCAAAATACCAAGTGTCTAATCTCTCAACAATCAAGGAGAGCTCACTGCCAACAACAACAAAGTTTAGGATTCGTCCAAATTCTGGTAGTCCAAAAGAAAATCCAATAGCAACAATCATGTTCTTTGTGTATTTGGTCCCATACAAATGCACAGCAGAGGCTAGAGAAACCTCGGTCTTGCCTACATACTTTTTTTGAAATGCAGCTCTTGTGTTCGAGTCAAGTAAGACAGTTTTAAGTGTTTGTAACTTCTCTATGTGCAACGCTGTTTTGAAAAATGTTGGGCAATCCAAATGGTATGCAACCATGAGTTGATGTTTTGTGGCTAATGTATTTAAAATGTTTTTGAAGTTATGCACATCTCGCACTGCTTTTTTGAAAAAACTGTGCTTAGCTTCAAACCTTATTGTCCAAAAATCAACTAATGGGCCAAAAGAACGAATTAGGTTGGGGTAATGTTCAACAAAGTGATGTTTTGGTTTTAGATTGACATTGGGGAAGACTTCCTTGAACAAAAGTCGATGGTCTGAAACTTTGGTTTCAAAGTAGCACAAAGTTTCTTCTGAGAACTTTGAAGAAACAGAAAGTTCAACTATGTCTTTTAAATCCATGAGGATTTCCCATGTTTTATTTCCCTCAGGTACTAAGACTCCAATAAAGAATGGAAGAAATCTTAACAATGCCCAATTTTCATGTCCATTGCCTCTAAATGTATTCTTTGAAAGATATGTTTTTTGAATTGTTTGCGGTCTGTTTGTTTTGTCTGAATTCTCATAAGGAAATGTTTTGATAATCTGATTAAGCCAATCCAGAGTGAAATACTTGTCTGAAATCAATTTCTGAAGACATAATGAAAGCTCAAAGGGCACAATGCCCTCAAAAAAGTCATGCAGTATATCAGGTGGAAAGCCAGAAACTGGATGAAAAGACTTCAAGTTTTTAGACAAAACACAATCTGATTTGACACCACTAACAGATGTAAGGTGCTGATTTTCAGTTAGCTCTGCAATAAACTTGCTGTGCTCTTCAGGAGTCCTTGGATGAAATTCTTTAGCTTCTTTGGTCTGAATATCTTGCAATGAAGCAAGACAAAATCTGCAAAATTTGTCAGCTCTGAAACACTCAAGAAACCCAGCAAGACTATGAGCACCTAAATTATCTGCAGAAACAGCAAAACAGTTCCTTTTACATGATCAGCCAACTGTTCAACAAATAATCCCTGATGTTCAAGTACCTTTAAGTCTCTTAGCAATGGTTCTAAGAAGGTGTCATACCAAAACTCACGAACATCATTACTCCTCCCGAGCAGACCTAATTGAATGGACTGCAATCCAGATCGAAACCGTATATCCCAATTTAATATTACCCAATAAACTGCAGTTACTTTATGTGTTTTCCGAGAAGTTCCAAGTGGATTACATATTTCAAATTCATCAATATATAAACCGAGTGCTATTTTAAAGTCTTCTCCCCCAAAAAATGGATTAGTTTTATAATATTTACCATCAACAAAGGAAGCGTACAACCCCAGGGGCTTGACAACAGTATTGACAGTTTGTTCTAACACATCAGAACGATTTAACAATAACCTAAGAACTTTTAACAATGGCACATAAACAAATGCTTTTTTCTTTGATCTGCTAAAAACATATTCTATAGGTTCTACAAATGAAAAGTTTCTTTTGAAGTAACAATCTCTTCTATATTCAGAAGAAAGTATTCCATTTGATGTTGCTAGTAAAGGACTCGTCTTATGAATAACATTTATAATATCATGAATGATGGTCTGGCTAACCTCACAATTATTTTTCTGCAAAATGTGTTCAATTTCATTTTTAGTATGACTAAGTGAGGCTGAAAATATATCATTTAACCCTTCAATTATTTGTTTGGTAGCACTTTTTGACACGTGAAGAACAGTTTGCATACAAAGAAAGAGTGAAGCAAGTTTGTGCTCAACTGCAGCTCCTAAATCCTCAGTGCAAACAACATATCCATTACCTACATGATCATCCTCACCATCAATACGAGGTCCACTATTGTCTGCAGCAGAGCTACTATTAGGACTGTCTTCTTGGCCTGCATGATCACTACTTAAAATGGATAGCTTGAAATCACGAAAAGACTGACCCCTATGCTTCCTAATTTTATGTACATTAAATGTGGTATATACATTGGTCTGAAAGTCACAGTTTACAAAAGGACATTTCACATATTCATAGTTTTTTAGATGTTTTCTTATATGGCTGTAAAAAGTCTTCCCATCACAGATATCTTGAAATTTGCAAAGTTCACAGCTCAAACAAGCCAAATCCTTGCTAACCTCTGAAAGGGTAGCATTGGGATGGATTCTGTTAAGATGTGTCCTTAACGCACCTGAAGTCCGGAATGAACAAATGCAGTCACTGTGAATGCAAGGAAACGATGAATATGGTCCACGCCAGTGCTTCAATCTATAATGTCTGAGAAGTGTGTCCTGAGCTGTAGTACAAAATGTACAGAGCTTGCAATGCATGATGACCCTAAAAATCACAATAAAGAAATAAGAGCTGATTCGGATGGCCTTCAAAAGAGCTTGTATACCATAACACTGCATTAAATAGAACTAAAATGGGCTCAGTAATTATATGAAATCATATCTGAATAATCACAAATGTCTAAGGTGTTATCTAAAAAAGAAAACAGTAAAACTACACATCACGTTTACACATTAGCAGTCGTGGGTCGCGTCTTATATTTATTAACATATGTTTGTGAGTGTATATATTTTTTTCCTTGGAGGAATTGTTGTTGAGGTCTGCCCAGTATGTTAATTTTAGGTCCGTCCCCTTTTATCGCTCGCTTTCTCCCTCTATGACGCACACCCAATTTTCCTCTATAAAAGAAGTAACATAAATTGAATGTAAACAAGAAGGAAAGGACTTCAACCAGTAATCGTGTGGCTGCCTTTACAAGCTGTTATGCATATGCACCCCAGCGCCCGTAATAATTTACTAGAACATTCAGTTTTAAAAAAAAAAAAAAAGCCGTCACCACAGAAGCGTGCACGCCATTTTTTTCGACTGTTGCCGTTTTTACGAAAAAAAATGGTGCCGTACGCTCTTATTGCCCAATCCACTATGTAATCATCTGCTTCCAGTCTCTGCTCGCAACTTTGGTATGGTGCCTAAAAAGCTTGAGTCGGTCACCACAGCTACTACGGGAATTCAGACCGCTAACTTTAAGTGAACAAAGTCCTGATGTCGGGTTTTGAGGTATAAAAACATAAACTGTTATATTGAAAAAAGGAAAGAAGGAAATAACGCAATAGTGTGGCTTTTGATAAAAAGCCACGACAATAAGCACAACTGAGCTTTCATTTTATAATTATTCATTTTCAGATTCTGTTACAGTCATTAAAATCTTCCGTAGTTAACGGACCCGCCGTCATTACACGTTGCAAATAACACAAGCTAACATTAAACGCATAAAAATCTTTACGTTCGGCAGTAGGTTATCATCGATGGTCGTCGAAGTTAGTAAGGTTACTCGCGTGGCAACTGTTAATAAATCGTACCCCGATTTTTTTAACTATATAGGTTTCAACAAAGAAAAGTCCTACTCATGTAAATGCATTTACTTACCTTAAGTCGGGACTATAAAACGTTAGTAATTACAGATTTTGGAGTCGTGGACTCATGCACGTGTCCAAACCTCATAAATCGAGAACATTCTCGCAGGAAATGCGCATTGCAAAAGAAAAACTCACACAAACAACAGATTATTAATTCTCACAATGCTGATTTTTACATTTGAACCGAAAAGAAAAATAGAACTCACATCTGCGCCACACAATGAAGAAACGATTGTCAAGCTAAACATTTAACACAGAAATGCTGGAACAACAAACTTTTTTACACTGGGTCGACTATCACTTAGTTACATTTTTTACAGTGTTGTGTGAAGCAAATTTTCTCACATTTGTGTGAAATTTACATTTAACAGCTTTCCATCTGTTTCTCATGTTCTTTTTGTAGAACTATTGATAATTTATATTTTCTAGCATACTATTCTCAAGACAATATTTACATATTAGAACATAAAATTATATTATGGAAGCATCAGACAGAGAGCAAGAGTGAACCCTGGGCAGGGCTGCAGTCCACTGCTGATCAATTTCATGCAGGCAACCACATTCAAGCCACATTAACCGGGAATGATCTTTGGGAATATGCAAAGAAATCCAAAGTAACAGGAGGAAAACCCACACAGATATGGTGAGAACAGGCAGTCTTACTTCAACAAAGGTATGGAATATACAACCCAGAACCACCATTTTATATTTAACCTAAGTATTCTGACCTTTGTAGTGTCATTCATTCAAGTATGATTAATATTCTGGTATAAATCGAACAATAAGGTTAAATTCTTCAAGAAAATTGTAAGTGTTTAAAAATGTAAATTATATAACAAGTAGTATGTGTCTTCTATCAATACCATGTTTATAAAATGACTATAAAGAAAATAAAAAGCACACAAAAATTCCAAAATTGATTTTCATATGTATAGCAAATAAGTTATTTTTTGAAAATTTTGTATGTATTGTAAAATATATTGAAATTTAATATACATAACGTTTCGTTTATAAGAGATTGATTAATAATAGTAAACTAGCTGTAATAGCACCTATTGGATGAGTGCACAGTGCCTATTGCTGTAAACGTAAAAGAAATATAAGAAAATAATTAAATAACTTGTATGCTTATATTCTTCTATGAATTCATGTAACATGTTTGTTTAAAAGCTTTTTGGAAATATGCTTGGATGCTTATGTAACTACTTATTGAATGAAATAACATTTAAGCAGAAAATACTCCCTTACATGCAATATTCTGAGTAAACACTGTCTGCATTGGTAATTAATTTTGCTTACATTTCTTTATTAAGAACTTCAACTTTTGCTTTTGAGGTTGTTCTAGAGCAAGTAGTATATGCTTGGCTGTGTTTAATAAGTAGCAATGACAAATAAAGAAATAAATACTTTACAATAAGAAAGTCATAAAGTTTGCCAAGTGATAGAGATAGATGAAATGGCACATGTGCTTGCACACTGAAATATAGTATGAACATAAATAGAGTAATGGCTATAAAAACACACATCTGCATGTGTCCAGCTTTAAAATCTATATTCTTTATGTGGGGTGTCCAAATTGGACTTTCTGGCATTTGTTTACTGCTATCTACATATTCACTGCATTCATGTTGTGGACTGCATTCATCTCCAGATGTTGCCTAGTTTTATGCTATGTTTTACTTGAGAAAATACATGTGAGATTCAGATTTGACATCCAGACCATGAGCCATACACAGATATGCCTTGCAGCACAGAAACTTTATCAAGAGCTTTGCATGTAAAAATGTGTATGTGGCATAATGTTATTACATTGCTACTACACACTGTAGTTTTCAATATATTTTGGATCTCAATATCTTGGAAGACTTATGGAAAAAATAGTAGTGACTTATGCTCAAATGCCAATATATCAATATATCAAACATGATATATATGAAATGCATTTAATGTAATGGAATTGATTCAAATTAAGTCCACCTCAACATAAGAAAACCCAACAAAAACTAAACTGCAAACACAAAATGTCTAAACTTCAGTGGAAGAAGAGGTCAACGGATCTGTAAATCTATCTATCTATCTATCTATCTATCTATCTATCTATCTATCTATCTATCTATCTATCTATCGATAACATTTTATATACTACTTCCAGTACCAGAGGACTTCTGCCTGTCTAGGCAACAGTAGATACAGGGCAGGAACCAAATCTGAATGGAATGCCTCTCCAACAAAGGGCACACCTATGTGCATACACTCACACCAGAACAATTTAGAGCCTTCAGTTAAACTACAGTTGTTGTGGAAGTAAAGCAGACTTCCAAAAGAAAACCCACATGAACAATAGTAGAATACATATAGCCTTCACACTTGTGATGACTGTCTTGGGAATCTGTTGAGCACTCTGTCATTGTGCATGTTTTCCAAAACTGTTTTCTTCAATGCAAAGTTGTGGATGTTTGTTGGACCATAGAATATAATGGTAACATTTAAACGCATACTTCAGGATCAAATCCTAGAAGGAGTGCCACATAAATGGACACACAATTCACAGCCAGCAGTTATTCTAGTAGACTTCATGAAAACAAAGATGTTCAAACAAGTTTATGTAGACATTCAGTTGATGTAGAATTGAGCTCTTAACCCTTTTTGTTTTCTGGAAGCTGAAGGTTCCTGTATGTCATCTCATGGTCTTTACAGTGGCATCTGTAAATGATCTTTATTTTAGGTTCCACAACAGCATCCCCAAAAATGAGCCATAGTGGTGTGCTCTTGATAAATAAACAAAACATTGTGGACTAAGCAGCCCACAACATACTGTATGTGAAAGTTTATTTTTCACATTCTTATGATAATAAACCTTACCTTAACTGGCTTCTCATTTGTTTTTTTCTGAACTAATCTCTTCAACTTGACATTTGTCTGTATCATATATTGAAGAAGAGGTTGTGTTTTGTCTAAAAGAAGTGAAGCAGTTCACATTGGCATGCACGCTGATTTACTGAAGAGTATGTCCAGTCATCCATACATTCTCTTACCATATTATCTAGTCTGGGTCTTGGTGATCCTCACCAATCCTAGCAGACCCAGGTCTAAGCCCTGGATGGGACACTAACCTATTGCGTGCAAGTACATACTAGTATACAAGGTACAGTGGTGTGAAAAACTATTTGCCCCCTTCCTGATTTCTTATTCTTTTGCATGTTTGTCACACAAAATGTTTCTGATCATCAAACACATTTAACCATTAGTCAAATATAACACAAGTAAACACAAAATGCAGTTTTTAAATGATGGTTTTATTATTTAGGGAGAAAAAAAAATCCAAACCTACATGGCCCTGTGTGAAAAAGTAATTGACCCCTGAACCTAATAACTGGTTGGGCCACCCTTAGCAGCAATAACTGCAATCAAGCATTTTTGATAACTTGCAATGAGTCTTTTACAGCGCTCTGGAGGAATTTTGGCCCACTCATCTTTGCAGAATTGTTGTAATTCAGCTTAATTTGAGGGTTTCCTAGCATGAACCGCCTTTTTAAGGTCATGCCATAGCATCTCAATTGGATTCAGGTCAGGACTTTGACTAGGCCACTCCAAAGTCTTCATTTTGTTTTTCTTCAGCCATTCAGAGGTGGATTTGCTGGTGTGTTTTGGGTCATTGTCCTGTTGCAGCACCCAAGATCGCTTCAGCTTGAGTTGACGAACAGATGGCTGGACATTCTCCTTCAGGATTTTTTGGTAGACAGTAGAATTCATGGTTCCATCTATCACAGCAAGCCTTCCAGGTCCTGAAGCAGCAAAACAACCCCAGACCATCACACTACCACCACCATATTTTACTGTTGGTATGATGTTCTTTTCTGAAATGCTGTGTTCCTTTTATGCCAGATGTAACGGGACATTTGCCTTCCAAAAAGTTCAACTTTTGTCTCATCAGTCCACAAGGTATTTTCCCAAAAGTCTTGGCAATCATTGAGATGTTTCTTAGCAAAATTGAGACGAGCCCTAATGTTCTTTTGCTTAACAGTGGTTTCGCCTTGGAAATCTGCCATGCAGGCCGTTTTGCCCAGTCTCTTTCTTATGGTGGAGTCGTGAACACTGACCTTAATTGAGGCAAGTGAGGCCTGCAGTTCTTTAGACGCTGTCCTGGGGTCTTTGTGACCTCTCGGATGAGTCGCCTCTGCGCTCTTGGGGTAATTTTGGTCGGCCGGCCACTCCTGGGAAGGTTCACCACTGTTCAATGTTTTTGCCATTTGTGGATAATGGCTCTCACTGTGGTTCGCTGGAGTCCCAAAGCTTTAGAAATGGCTTTATAACCTTTACCAGACTGATAGATCTCAATTACTTCTGTTCTCATTTGTTCCTGAATTTCTTTGGATCTTGGCATGATGTCTAGCTTTTGAGGTGCTTTTGGTCTACTTCTCTGTGTCAGGCAGCTCCTATTTAAGTGATTTCTTGATTGAAACAGGTGTGGCAGTAATCAGGCCTGGGGGTGGCTAAGGAAATTGAACTCAGGTGTGATACACCACAGTTAGGTTATTTTTAACAAGGGGCAATTACTTTTTCACACAGGGCCATATAGGTTTGGATTTTTTTTCTCCCTAAATAATAAAAACCATCATTTAAAAACTGCATTTTGTGTTTACTTGTGTTATATTTGACTAATGGTTAAATGTGTTTGATGATCAGAAACATTTTGTGTGACAAACATGCAAAAGAATAAGAAATCATGTAGGGGGCAAATAGTTTTTCACACCACTGTATATAGTATAGCAAAGTATAGACTAATTGACCCGACTGCATGTGTTTGTGTTGATAGAGAAAAGTGAGAGAACATGCAGAACCTACACAGAAGATACCCCAGCTGAGAATCAAACCCAGAGCTCAAGAGTTTTAATATTCATGTAACCCACTATTATTATTGTATTTGACATTCACAGATAATCTTTTTGTGTTCTGTTGATTTTAGTACTAGATTTTTTTTGTTTTATTGTTTATCAAAGTAATAAAAGAAAAACAACTGACTTACTACCTGTTTGTAGTAATAAAACATAAACATGTTGCATCACCTTGGAAACTGTTTGAGGGTTTGTGTAAAAGCAGTCATATATTCATCAGATAAGTGAGTATGGAGAATGAACAGATTTCCATACTAAAGCAGTATTACGAAGGACATTTGCAGCAATGTCTACAACAAGAATGTAAAATATAGCAGTTATTTAATTTAATGCAGGTGGCCTGGTGGTGCAGTACTTAGCACTGCTGCTTCACTGCTCCAGTGTTTAAAGTGTGGATCACAGACCAGTAACTCCGGATGTTGAGTTTGCACATTCTCCTTTATCTTCTGAGTTTTTTTTTTCTATACCCAGTGATGAAAATTTTAAGATAAATGATGATACTAAATTGGTCCATAAAAATGGGTGTTAATGTTTGGGTAAATGTGCACTGCAATGGATTGGCAGCCAACCCAGTGCTGACATGGTGAATTAACTGAGAACAGTCATGGATGACTGTTTGAAAAACCACTTTACTGTGGCACATTAGTCAGTATTTTATTCAGCTTTTTTCCTGTAAAGTTTACATCTTCCTTTCACTTTTTTGTTTCTTCTTCAGGGTGTCGAAAGACATGCTATTTGGTTGATTGAAGAGCCCAACTTGGCTGAGTGTGTGGTGTGTGTGTGTGTGTAATCATATGCTATAGTGAACTATACTTGTTCATGGTCAGTTACTGACTTACCACCTTTTACAGTTTCTCAACATTCCGTTGGTCTCTTTCTCACTTACTGTAATTCTGCCTACCAGTTTTTATTTTCTGTGTAAATTGCTTACATAGTTAGAAATAATAAAAGTTAGAATAATTAAAATGCCATTTTGTGGATTGTTCACTATATACAGTACATTAACAAACTGTTTTGCTAAAAGCTCTTATTTGTTACTGTACATTGTATTTTGATTTGTTTTACTGAAAAGATGCTGTAGGATAAAAACAGAAATACTAAGCAGAAAACAATGAATTACATTACTTTTGGTATGCTCAAAATATTTTAATGGTATTTGTATGTAATCAAATGAATAACAAATGCATCTTGTGTTACTGGAAAATATAATGTATTACAATTATTTTAAAACTGCCTCACTTTTCTGTGACATTTTTAAACAGGACTTTTCTGGAAGTCCTCACTCTACATACAGTAATTAGTTAGTATATTGTCACATTCATGCTTTCAAGTTAATTTAATTTTTAAATAAAACTTTAGTTATTTTAACACTGATGACTTCTACTGTATTTTAAGCAGCTGGTTAATATAGCAGAAGACTGACAGGTGTTTCCACAGCATCTGTGGATTCACTTACTTTTGAAAAAACAATTAATTACATGACATCTTGGTGTTAAAATACTTCAGAAATTTCTCTATAGTTGTTGTACTGTATATAATTACCTTTGAGGTGTAATAAAAATTCATTGTTTATACAGATAAGATCGAGCAGCAGAATAAATAACACTTAAAAACTTCAGGGATCTGAGTTAATCACTTTATTGTGCTTACACCTTATAATAATAATAATACATTTTATTTATTTGTAGGCACCTTTCTAAACACTCAAGGACACCGAACAATAGACAAAACACAGATTATAAACAATAGTAAATTACAAATGTTAAAATCAGACATAGCAATTGTAACCAAAGAGAAAAAGCAGTCTTAAACAAATGAGTTTTAAGTTTAGATTTGAAAAGTGAGAATGATTCAATATTTCTAAGCTCAAGTGATAGTGAGTTCCAAAGCTGGGCAGCAGAGCAACTGAATGCTCTGCTCCCCATAGTGGTAAGACAAATGAAGGGGACAGTCAAGTGGATGGAGGAAGAGGATCTAAGGGTACGGGAGGGAATGGCAACTCTGAGGAGGTCAGACAGATATGGAGGAGCAATGTTGTGGATAGCCTTAAAAGTTAGTAGGAGAATTTTGAATTGAATTTGGAACTCAACTGGAGGCCAATGAAGCTGCTACAAAATGGCAGTGATATGGTGAATAGAGGGGTTTCTAGTAATTATGTGGGCAGCTGAATTCTGGACCAGTTGAAGCTTATAAAGAGATTTGTGAGAAAGACCAAAGAAAAGGGAATTGCAATAATCCAGACGAGAAGTGACAAGGCTATCAACAAGGATAGCAGTTGTGTGGGGAGTGAGGAAGGGGCGAATATGATTAATGTTACGCAAGTGGAAATATGCAGACCGGGAGATGTTATTGATGTGGGAGTGAAAGGATAAATTACTGTCAAGTACTTCTCTTCCTTTATCTGCAATGGCTTACTTTCACACCTTAAAATAAGCATGTTAATTATTTTCTCAATAAATAGCAGTGACATGAGTTTATTTGAGTATACCACGTCTGTTTCCCTGCCTATCTTCAGACCAGAACAGAGGAGCTTCTCTCTTGTCAGTTGTTTACTCATGAAGGAAGGAGTATGGCTATGTTTCCTACAGGTTTGAAGTAGCTGCATCTGACCATGGAAGCACTTCTGGAGCTCAGCCAGAAGTGACTGCAGAATGAGGGTTAAATCAATCTCATAACTGGAAGTCCAGGGAGTATAGAATCAGGACAAGCAGTCTACTCACAAGAAGCTAGTGCACAGGACCAATTTTTGGGGTAAAGGAGTAAAATGGGAGAACTGGAGAAAAATCCTCCCAGACATGGGATAATTCCATCCAGACAGTAAACAAGCTTGGGTTTCAGACCCAGGATGTTGGATCTGTGAGATACCAGTGCTGACCACTGAATATGATAAGTATCCGTTAAAGCACTGATTTTGTGTAGTCACTCGTTTCAAAACCTAGTGTCTGGCCAGTTTTTGTGAATTGGTAGTAATATGGTTATTGTTTCATTTACTTTTCCCTGATACAGTCGCGTGAATACATTGTATAGCCGACTAGGTCTTAGTCCATATTTTATAGTAACAAGAGTAGATTTCAGATTTAGTGCTGTTGTTGCGAGCCCAGAGCTGCAGACGGACTGTGGATCAAGGCTGCGTTGGGCATACCGTGGCTGCTCGTTTGTCTGTCTGTCCAGGATTTTAAATCACCTGTAGCTTGCAAACTGTTTGAACTATTGACCTGAAATTTGGTACACATATACTACGTGACCTCTACTATCTGCTTTCAGGGTGATGATTTTTATTACTCTTTTTATTTTTATTTTATTTTATTGTAGAATCAACTCTCGGCAGCTCGCAGCAGGGCGGCCATGCAGAGCATGCGTATGGGTGCTGTTCTCATTCCCTACCACCTTCGCTAATCATTCTTGAGGCAGATTGAATACTTAAGTGCCAGCTTAAGTGAAAAATTAAAGAGAACGTACTAAATAATTGCAACACAAAAATTAACTTAATCAGTTTTAACGTGAAAAGATGCAGACGAAAGAAGAGAAGTAGCGTGACGCTAGGGTGGAGAAAAGATCTGCTCAGGAAGCAGCAAGCGCATCAACCTCTGAGCAAATGAATGCTAACAGAGACAGAGAAAGAGTATGAAAGCTAGGAATGCTCAAGTCAAGTGTATTCACTGCACGTTATTGTGCAGTACAACGTTACTGGTATTTTATAATTTGACTGAAGCACTGCGTAATACTGAATCAAATATATTTAACTCAGAGCCACAGTAAAAGGAGAATGATGCATGGAAATATTTATATTGGGCAACATAATGTGATGGATGGCCTGTATGGGCGGGTTCTCCAACTGGGAATGAACAGGAATGCTTACCTGGCTGGGAGGTGACTATAATGGAAGAGCAGGGGAAAGGAGTTTACTTGTAATGGTCCCTTCCCCTAGACACATGATGGCAGCAAACCCAGGCTGGGATTCCCACACAGATACCCACAGGAGACAGCCGTGTTGGGTTCAATGGTGTCTGCTGGGGGAGCTGCGGGGTGCTTCCAAGCCACAATTTCATACCACCAGAAGCACTCCTAGGGGTAACGTAAAAAGAGCAGTCTTGCTTCAATCTGTGAGCCAGAGTCAGGAGGTGGTGAATGAAGCTTGCTGGAGGAGTAGGGGAGGCTAAGAGAAGAACACCAAAGTGTTGCTTTGTATTGCTTTGTAATAATGGTTCTGGTGTGGGAAACTCTTCCCCATAAGAGTTTCACACGAATACAAACCCAGTATTGCATTCACACTTATGTCCGAGCCTGGATTGCCATTTCTGAAAGTGCATATTGAAAGATGCTGCCAGTTTCTGAATGAGTCTAAATAGTTACACTTGGTTGGGGCAGTTTGTTCCATATTTTATCCCACTCTAGTGTAATGGAGATACTTTTGCATGTATGATATATTGTGCTGTACTGTTTGTGATGAGAAATTCTTTATGAATATTGTCCAGATTCTGGCTAAGTATTTTAGAAACTTTGGTGACTGTTGGATCAATTTGATGATTAGGAAAAGCTGTGTGCATATTGAATGACAAATATAAACTCTTCTGCCGTAATACTGTAATTGGGAATTGAGCTACAGCAAGATCAGATTAAGACCTCTACAGGCCCCATGGTGTCACATGCATATATTTACACTTAATGAACATCACATTTAAAAATGAAATGAGCCTTGGGGTGCCCTCGCTTGAAGATTTAAGCATGTGATCACTCGTACATTACTTGGGGGTTGGCAATTACTCATACTTACATTACACCGAAGTGGGATGATATAAGGTACAAGTAGCCATGTACATGTGCTGCATGGAATCACTGAAACAGAAAAATTCCAGCATCACTTTTTTCTCCAGGGTGTGCACAACCAAGATTACTCTGATGGTAGATCTTCCCATGAGATACAATGAGACAATAATTCTTCAGATATGATTCTATGAACCTGTGGATCTTTCATTACTTTCAGTATAGGTTTCTGGGTTTTTTCATATGCTTAAAGTGAATAATGTTTACAGTAATGACGGCCAATATAATGCTGCTTAACAACTGCAATTATTTTTTATTAAGCTTACTTTTTCCATGCACTTTATCACTTTAAATCGAAAGGAATGTGTAGTGGCACATTATTAATTGAGAAAGGGTGAGACGCTAATTGCTTATGTGCCACCATTAACTGGCAAACAGACAACCAGGGAGCAAACCGAGAAAAACACAAGGCCAAAAAAGACTAGCTGTGGACTAGGTAATTTAGTACTAATCTTGTGCTGTTCACAGAGACATCACTTAGACCTGAAGATCATTTACTCTTAGTACTGTCCTATATAGTCCAGTCTTGATCCTCTGCTAGAACAGTACTATCTCAGGTACACTGACTCTATTAGATTTAAAGCTATCTCTGATTTGCTTTTGTTTGAATGTACTTATGTATGTAATGAGATAATGTGATATACAGTATTTTTAAAGACGGGTTATTCTTGTTCTTGTTTATATTGAAATTAAATAATCTTTGTTTACTGAGCACCTTCACAGGGAGCACTGTTACAAAGATCTCTGCATAGCAGACAATAGCATAACAAGAAAAATACAAGATGGGTCAATAAATTATTAACTGAAAAGGACATAAAGAGCCAATAAAAGTGGGCAAAAACTAATAGTACATAGGATTAGATTAGCAGTTTAAAATTATAATATGGCAGAATCAGGACAGCTGGCATGAAAATGACCTGAAATTGTGGTCCACAAACCACCTGTGGTCATCAACCATGAGTGTAGTGGTAATCAAAGTGTTGGCAATCATATCTGAGCAACAACAATTAGATCAATACATTAGTTCCTTTTGATGCATATGTCATTTTTGAAAATTATACATGCATACTGTTTTGCTTGCATACAGTAATACTCTCACTTATCAAGTTATTTCATAGTATCAGCATTGTAAAGTTGTTCCATCCTTCTTGTTCCCTCTCTCCTCCTGTCTCACCTTCTTTCTCTCTAATGCTCCAGCTTAAATCCATTTACTCTTATCTCCTGTGAAATCCGACAAGCAATCGTTGCCAGGTACCCGACTCTGGAATAAATCATTCCAGAAAGCTTGTGGAGTCTTCCAGAAGGTGACCTCTGCTAAAGGCACACAATCAATCTTGGCTTAAATTCTGCTAGACTCTAAAATATTTTTTGATGCTGAACTTTAATCTGCTGCAGCTTAGTCACAGTAAAATTAAATTTAGTGGTGTTAATTTCTTCCTTAACTTATAATTTACTTTGCAGTGGCATATTATTAGTCAGTCTGCTCATCTGGTATGGCTGGTATTTTGATTTATTAAACTTTGATTGTTATACATTACTCCCTTAAGTTTTATTTAATGCTGTTGTAATGTTCCACTTCAGAAGTTCATGTAATGTAATGCTGTAGCAGGACTAAGATGAAATATTATATTTATTTTTTTATGTATGAATGTATTTTTTAGTGCAACAAACCTACTGCCCAGTTGTTAGGGCCATCAGGAACATTATTGAAAAGCCAACAGAGAGATCTCCATCTGACTTTTTTGTAATAATTTGAATTTCTTTCTCTACTCATATTCACTTGAACTTATTCATTCAAACTCACAGTCTGTCTCAGACCCAACCACTGTTAAATCCACATTAACATAAGATTGAAGAGCCAACCACAGTGAAAGCATTCCCTTAATTTAGCTGCTGTTGCGCCAGAGTTGTCAGTCTGTCTGCCATTATGCTATTTACAGGGGTCAAGAGGTTACATAATAATACATAATGTTCAAGACATTGAAATACCATTCATATTGAATTTGAATCTTTTCCCTTTTCACATAAATTCATGTAGTCTAATAGCACTAACTGTAGAGTGGGATTTACAATAAAAAAATGAATGTAGGTAGTCTGTATGGTGGCCAGGTGGCCAGACTAACCAAGAAAAAGAAGCAAGACGAGATCCAAAACTTTGAAGTCAAATTCACAAGGCAAAACTAACAGTACGTTTTTATAACAATCCAAAGTCTTTAACAAAATCTACATTTTTACTTAAAATCTTGGATGTTGGATAGTGCATGTAAAGATCTTACAGTCTGTACATGATGAGTTGCCTACTGGTCATGTGCTTGATAATTAAAAATTTTGATGACAACAATATGACCGTAACTGAGAAAGCCAAAATGGTCAATTGCCAAACATCGTCCACAGCAAAATAAAAACCAAAATGGTGTCATAATGATAAAAAATAACCATTTAGAATTTGATACTATTCCAAAAAAAATAAATAAAATATTGACACTGGTATATCTAAAAGCTCATTCATGATAGACCATTTAGTTCTCTGACTGAAACACCTTAAGAACCAATGAACTGGAAAATTTTGATACATGTACAGTTGTGCTTGAAAGTTTGTGAACCCTTTAGAATTTTCTACATTTCTGCATAAATATGACCTAAAACATAATCAGATTTTCACTCAAGTCTTAAAAGTAGATAAAGAGAAACCAGTTAAACAAATGAGATAAAAATATTATACTTGTTCATTTATTGAGGAAAATGATCGAATATTACATATTTGTGAGTGGCAAAAGTATGTGAAACTCTAGGATTAGCAGTTAGTTTGAAGGTGAAATTAGAGTCAGGTGTTTTCAATCAATGGGATGACAATAAGGTGTGAGTGGGCACCCTGTGTTATTTAAAGAACAGGGATCTAGCAAAGTGTGCTCTTCACAACACATGTTTGTGGAAGTGTATCATGGCACGAACAAAGGAGATTTCTGAGGACCTCAGAAAAAGAGTTGTTGATGCTCATCAGGCTGGAAAAGGTTACAAAAGCATCTCTAAAGAGTTTGGACTCCACCAATCCACAGTCAGACAGATTGTGTACAAATGGAGGAAATTCAAGACCTTTGTTACCTTCCCCAGGAGTGGTCAACCAACAAAGATCACTCCAAGAGCAAAGCGTGTAATAGTCGGCGAGGTCACAAAGGACCCCAGGGTAACTTCTAAGCAACTGAAGGCCTCTCTCACATTGGCTAATGTTCATGTTCATGAGTCCACCATCAGGAGAACACTGAACAACAATGGTGTACATGACAGGGTTGCAAGGAGAAAGCCACTGCTCTCCAAAAAAAACATTGCTGCTCATCTGCAGTTTGCTAAAGATCACGTGGACAAACCAGAAGGTTATTGGAAGAATGTTTTGTGGACGGATGAGACCAAAATAGAACTTTTTGGTTTAAATGAAAAGCGTTATGTTTGGAGAAAGAAAAAACACCATTCCAGCATAAGAACCTTTTCCCATCTGTGAAACATGGTGGTGGTAGTATCATGGTTTGGGCCTGTTTTGCTGCATCTGGGCCAGGATAGCTTGCCTTCATTGATGGAACAGTTGAATTCTGAATTATATCAGAGAATTCTAAAGGAAAATGTCAGGACATCTGTCCATGAACTGAATCTCAAGAGAAGGTGGGTCATGCAGCAAGACAACGACCCTAAGCACACAAGTCGTTCTACCAAAGAATGGTTAAAGAAGAATAAAGTTAATGTTTTGGAATGGCCAAGTCAAAGTCCTGACCTTAATCCAATCGAAATGTTATGGAAGGACCTGAAGCGAGCAGTTAACGTAAGGAAACCCACCAACATCCCAGAGTTGAAGCTGTTCTGTACGGAGGAATGGGCTAAAATTCCTCCCAGCTGGTATGCAGGAATAATGAAAAGTTACCGGAAGCGTTTAGTTGCAGTTATTGCTGCAAAGGGGGCTGACACCAGATACTGAAAGCAAAAGTTCACATACTTTTGCCACTCACAAATATGTAATATTCAATAATTTTTCGTAGTAAATAAATGACCAAGTATAATATTTTTGTCTCATTTGTTTAACTGGTTTCTCTTTATCTACTTTTAGGACTTGAGTGAAAATCTGATGATGTTTTAGGTCATATTTAAGCAGAAATATAGAAAATTCTAAGTATGCCACAAAGCATATTTAATAACATTATTTATGCGTAAATATTTTTTATGTATTTATTTGTTGACATATTTTACAATATATTTATTTGTTTAATTATGTATTTAATTTTGTTTGGAATATTTCTCCATATGAGTGACTAAACTACACCTTTACAAAGCTGAATTTGGCAAATGTCTGAGTAATTTTATTCGCCCTCTGCTCGCTTCACTCGCCCTGTACCTGTGCTATACGCCAACCTCTTCGCATCTCTGCTGCTCATGCTGTAAAGAGTGGGGCTGAACGCACCCCAAGGATATGTGATCATTCCTCCGACATCCCCTCTTAAATGGTGATACAAGGGGGAACACATACAGTAAAACCTTGGATTGAGAGTAACTTGGTCAGCGAGTGTTTTGCAAGATGAGCTAAAATTTTTAAATAATTTTAACTTGATAAATGAGCAGGGTCTTGCAATACGAGTAGTACGTATACGCTTTGTCTGCTGAGTGTCACATGATCACAACTGAGCTGATGGTTCTTCTCTCTCTCGCTGCGGGATTGTGGGTACTCATCTCCCAATTTCTGTCACAGTCGGCGTGCCTCACTCATATAGTCAAAATCCATGCGAGCATATACTGCTTAGTATAGCATTGTGACCACGTGTGTGTGCTGTAACGTGCGAGTCCCTGTCTTGTACCCCAAAATACGAAGTTGAGTCTCAGTACTTTAGCAAAACCAGCTTTATTCAGCTTGAAACTGGAACAGCATGGTTAATTATTGTAGCCGGATCTGCCACTCTCCAATACACTGACACAGCAGTCAGCAGGGTCCACGCCAGGTTAGTGGTCAAGTAATACTGTTCCCTGCGCATTTATAATGTTTGCCTGTGAGCTTTTCGGAATCGCTTTTACGGTGAACTGCTAAAGTGCTGGGAGCCTGCGGTTGCTTCAGGACGTTCTTTATGTCATCCCGTTGGGTGGAATCCCAAAAAAGTTTAGAAACTTTACAGTGCGTAAAGAATTTTTTTATTTTGTGTTCAAGTGTAGTGACTCTTCAGGCAAAAGCAACTAACAAGGAACCTATCCAATGACAAAGTCGCAAAAAAAGACGATTCCAGTGAGCCAACAAATGGCAGGGATTCTATTAGTTGGAGTGAAAGTTGTCCTACACAATAACCCTTCTCTCTCTTGTCTCCCTCACACCAGCCATGATTTTTTTCAAAGGTAAAGTGCAGGTTAATTTGTTTAATGTATTTTTACTTTACTATATTTTGCATTAATCATTTTTATATGAATAGTTTTGGTTTCCATTGTTTCTTATGGGGAAAATCACTTTGATATACGAGTGCTTTGGATTACAAGCACGTTTCTGGAACAAATTATGCTTGCAATCCAAGGTTCCACTGTACATTTTTTTACCTCCTCTTTGCTCAGTCAGATGCTGGCTTACTGCTGCTGCCATGCTGTGTGATCTGCATTTTGTGTGCCGCACTTTTGTCATATTACCTATGTCCATATATTCAATATCTTTTTGCTTTTACCTTTTCATCAATATTGCACTGAATTTTGATTCCGTGTTTGGAATTATATCGTGACAATGCAACGTATAACTGCCTGTGAGTGAATATTGTTTCTTTCTCTCTACAAGAAATGTGTCTTACATAACCATCCAGGACTTTTCCAAATCCCCTTGCATAAGCTCTTGTCATCTCGCAGGACGTGAAAGTGTCTCTGAGACAATCACGTCTCTTCTCCTTCCACGATTTTTTTTTTATAATAGAGAGATATAGCGCTTTTCTCACTACTCAAAGCGCTACCCATGCAGGGAGAACCCATGATCTACTTAGTAAAAGGGGACTGAAGGAAACATTGTAGCAGTAATATATTTGAGTCTAATTTTCACACTGGTATGCTTCTTGTACAGCACCTGGTTAAACAAGGTGTATAGTGTACATTGGAGTTTTTTTTTTTACTATTAAATAGTTCATATTAAATATTTCATTATTATATTTATTGGGCTGATGTAGTTTACCTAGGCCATTTACAAGACCAGGACACATTATAACTGTTTAAAGGAATTTTTTAACAGTTGGAGCACAGGCATGTTAGGTGACCATTTTGTGGTCACACAGTGAGGCAGAGGCAGGAATTGAATTGGCTACAATTGTGCCTGGACGTGACAATATATGCACTCTTTCTGACCTTTCCAGTTTTCTCTCAGATTTCAAAATGCATGTTAAGTTTATTGGTGACTCTGAAGTTACTGTGTTTGAGTGAGTGTGCAAGTGTGCAACAGCTGACATTTTCCAACAGCAATAAGGCTGTGGTGGTGTGCAACACAATTTAAGAAATTACAGAAAATGCTGAGTTGAATTTGAAAAAGCAAAGCAGAAGGATTGACACATTTACAGAAAAATAAAGTATGTTTCAAAGTACTTTTTCTTTCTGGTAGTGCTGGGCGGTATACCGGTTCCTACCGAAATCTTTTTTATTTTTGTTATGATATGGATTTTTCTTATACCGCAACACCGGTTTAAATTACCTAAACAACATTTGGAACGTGGTACAGTGGGAAACTGTTTAAGGGGGGACCTTTTTCACTGCTACACCTCTATGAACGCATGCAACGGAGTACATGTGGTAGTGGAGGTATTGCGTGCGTGGTGAAAATGGACAGAGAACATTCCGAAACTGAAGCTGTAGCAGACGATAAAGTTGAACACAGCTGATGACACAGAAGAACTTTGCCGAAAAAAAGGAATCATGTCCGTCTGCTGGAGATACTTTGGTTTTAAAAGGTTGGATGTGGACCATTATGTTAATACTTTTAAACATTTTTTTCAACACTGTGTAATGTACCTGGGTACTGTGTAATAGTGTGATAACATGTTGACTTTATTCTCGACATTTCCACTTTATTCTCACCGTTTATGTCGAGATTAAAGTTGACATGTTGACTTTATTCTCGTAATTTGTTATTAAAGTAGAACATCGTAAACTAAACTTCATCTTAAAATGAATATTTAATTTACTATTTAATTTACTTATTTTCTCAAACCCCGTCATAAGTTATGTAGCACATTAAATGCTTTGTGTTAAGTGTTCCCTGAGCCATGTTAATCGTTACGTGCTTCTTAAACTGACTTCCTCTTGCACTAAGAGAAGGCGCAGGCAGCACACAGAATACATTAATTTCATGATATTCTTGCTCCCTGAACATTTAGAATGCTAAGATAAATACTTACAATATATATATATAATATACTGTAGTATATAATAATATAATTTTCATGATGAAATGCATTAAAGCATGTATTAATCGTGTTGGGGCACGGTGGCATGGAGGTTGCACTGCTGCCTCGCAGCAAGGTGGTCTCGGGTGTTCCCTGCCTTGAATTTGCATGTTTTTCTGGTGGGTTTACTCGGCGTGCTTCAGTTTCCTTTCAAAGTCATGTAGGATGTTGGGTTTTGTTATGCTATATTGACCCTGCTAGTGTATGTATTGCTCGTATTCACCCTGCGATATGTTGGCGCCTCGTTAAGGATTTGCTCCTGCCTTGCACACAATGCTTGCTGGGATGGGCGCAATGCTGAATGGATGGCATAATTAACTATGTATAACGAAGATTTTTTTTAAGGTTCTGAACACCGTGGTCTAAGTATATAACTAGCTTTAATTATGTGGAGAAAGAAAAGGAAGGATAGGAACTGGGGGTTTGGTACATCAGAGTGAGACAGCACACATTCAATAAAGAAAGCCCGCTCAGAAGAACATCCATTGAATTCTGTGTTCGTGTCTCCGACCACCAGATCACGAACCCAACATTTACAAAATATTTAAGTTAAACCTTTGCGATATCCATTCATACATCCAGTTTTTTGGAGCCTTGTCACAACTGCCATAAAGTTCTCTACACTGTAAATACACCTGGGGACCTCTTACTGCGAGGGAGCAGCACTGCCGACTTACTACCGTGCATGTTTAATACATGCTTTAATGCATTTCATCCTGAAAATGATATCAAGTATATATCTTAGCATTCTAATTTTAAGAGAGCAGGAATATCATGAAGTGAATGTCACTGCCTGTGCCTCCTCTTAGTGTAGAGGAAGTCAGTTTAAGAAGCACGTAGTGATTAACAACTGGGTCAGGGAACACTTAACATAAAGCATTTAATGTGCTACATTAACTTATTAAATTAACTTATTAAATTAAACATTGATTTTAGGATGAAGTTTAGTTTACGACATTCTACTTTAATTATAAAATAAACTATGAGAATAAAGTGGAAATGTCGACTTTATTCTTGACATAAACGGCGAGAATAAAGTGGAAATGTCAACTTCAATCTCAACATAAGCGTCAAGATTAAAGTGGAAATGCTGAGAATAAAGTTAACATGTTGACTTTATTCTTCGACATATAGTTTTTTTTTCTTCCCTGTGTCTGTATTTTTTTTTCTTCACAGTGGCCCTGATACGATTCCGTAGGGCTATACCACAAATCTATACTAATAAAAGGCAAAGCCCTCACTCACTCACTCACTCACTCACTCACTCACTCATCACTAATTCTCCAACTTCCCGTGTGGGTGGAAGGCTGAAATTTGGCAGGTTCATTCCTTACAGCTTCCTTACAAAAGTTGGGCAGGTTTTATATCGAAATTCTACGCGTAATGGTCATAACTGGAAGCAGTTTTTCTCCATTTACTGTAATGGAGATGAGCTTCAACGCCGTGGGGGCGGAGTTTCGTGTGACATCATCACGCCTCCCACGTAATCACGCAGTACATAGAAAACCAGGAAGACCTCAAAAAAGAGCTGAAGAAAACATGCATTATATAATTGAGAAGGCAGCGAAACAATAAGAAGCGAAAGTGACATATACAACCATATTCATGAGTTCTGCTACTTGAAACAAAGCACGATGTAAACCTACACTTTAAATTAAGTTCATAGACAGGCTGCGCTGGCGTTTGTAATTTAGTGCCTGCCCATATAAGGCCGTCCGTCAGTGGCAATCCAATAGCAAACTGCCACGGGTAAATATTCACGGGTGAAGGACTGTGCTTATGGAGAGGAAGATGAGATGGTCAGGGTGGTGTTTGACACAAACTCAGCGAAACTGCGAGAGAAAGTTTTAAGTGCCAGGACTAAGGTAACATTAAATACAGCCATGGACATAGCACGAGATGGCACCAGCACAGCTGGGAACCTTCGATGCATGTACACCGAGTGGCTCACGTGAACTGGCGCAGTGCACAGATAAAAGCAACAGTTCCAAAAGCTGAACAAAACCGAATTACACAATTGAAAAGGCAGCAAAAATATGAAGCGCCTGATACATACAAGCATATTCATAAATCCAACTACTGCGGAAACAAAGCACACGTTGGAAAAAGTCAATGTCCCGCTAAAGGAAGACAGTGTAAAAAACCGTGCATGCAGTGTGTCAGGTCTCAGATAAAGAAGAAGACGAGCTGTTTATTGATGCAGTAAGAAACGAATCGATGAATGAAACCTGTCATCTTTACAACGATTGACAAACACGGAATGTAACTTGAACACAACACATCCTACAAATACGAACCTGATTGAAAGAAATAATGATAATCAAATCCTTGATGACAGCAACACTCAGTAACACTCACAAAACAAATACTGTATATTGACAGTCATGTTACGTTATTTTTAAAATGTTCCCTTTTCTTTTTCTAGCTTTTTTAACACACTACTTCTCCACTGCGATACGCGGGTATATATATATGTATATATATATCCCGATCTACATACTCGAATAATGGATACTTTATTCGCCATCAATGATTGTTTTGGTAAAGCCATACTCAGTGTATTCATTAGATGAACGGTAAAAAAGTAAGAGCGAGGGAGGATGACTTATTGAGGCATGCAGGCTGTAGCGCGTCAACTCTATCTGAATTGCGATCACATTTGAAAAATATATCTTTTCAAGTTCTATTTAGTCCATATGTGTCAAACTCAAGGGCACGGCCACATCCGCCCGCGTAATTATATCCGCCCCGAGATCATTTTATATACTGTATTATTGTTATTAATGCCCGGTATATGAAGCGCTGGTAACACAATAAACTACAGATCCCATAATGCAGCGCTTCAGCTGCCTTGCCAACACTTACCGTTAATCAAGTCTAGCTTATGATGCTGCAAGTTATTGCGGCTAGCTCACACGATGCTGAAGAGAAAAGTTGATTCTGAAAATAGAGCCTTTAAAACCGATGGGAGGCTGAGTATATGTTTACTGAACCCGTGTGTCTCATTTGTGGAGCTAATGTGGCTGTAATTACAGAATTTAATCTAAGACGGCACTATGAGACAAAACATCAGGGTAACCTGAATGCAATGCAGAAGATACAGAAAGCAGAAGAATTAAATAAGAATCTGACACTTCAGCGGACGTTTTACCTGTGCACAATCACAAAGTGATTTCAAGTGAAGCTGCTTTTATGGGAGACACAAATGCACCAGTAATTTGCCCCACTTTCCCTGTTGCCAAGTAATGTTAAACCAAGTCGTCACTACGGTGTTCCCAAATCGCACTTTGCTGATAAACTGAGCGCACTGAGTTTGCACGGCGCTTTGGTGACTTTGAAGAACAAAAAGTCCGTCTACATGCGGCTCGAACCTTGTGCATGTTTGGTAGCACATATCTGTGTGAGAAGCTCTTCTCAGTGATAAAGACTAACAAAACAGCACACAGGAGTCGCCTCACTGATGAGCACCTGCAATCCATCCTGAGAATCTCCACAACACAGAACCTCACACCAAACAGAAACGAACTTGTTGCCAAAAAAGATGCCAGGCGTCCAGCTCTAAAATGACATATGAGCAAAGACAACTGAATGATTTGATTTGTTATTGCTGAAAGGAACACATTTTATTTATATTTCTAGGTTTTGTTATGCAGCATGTTCATATTTGAATTTGTATAATTTTGACAGGATATATTTTTATGGAGAGCAAAATCTTTTGGGATATTTAAAATCTAAGTTTATTTTTATATAAAATTACATAAGAGTAAAGAAATTTGAATGTTTGTTCTTTTAACGTTTACTTTATTTCTAACTTGTATAATTTAGACAGGATATATTTTTATGGAGAGCAAAATATTATAAGTTGTTTAAGGTTTGAGTTGATTTATTCACGAATAATATTCCTGTCTGTTTTACCATTCCTACCAAAGATATTTCTGTCGACTAAATAAAAATTCCTTCTATTTAAAATTTAAATAGAACTTGAACAAATCGATAGTTCATAATATCCACGCAGACTTGCACGTAAGAGCGGAGTTATCCGTTTTAACAAGCAGCGTATTGCACTGATCCGAAATAGCTGTGTGTGTATATATGTAGATATGTATGTATATGTATGTATATATGTGTGTGTGTATATGTTATGTGTATATATATATATATATATATATATATGTGTGTTATATATATGTGTGTGTATATATATATATATATATATATATATATATATATATATATATATATATATATATGACAGCATCACTCACAACAGTGACAAAACAGTTACATTGACAATCATGTTACGTTATTTTCAAAATGTTTCCTTTTCTTTTTCATTGCTTCTTTAACACACTGCTTCTCTGCTGCGAAGCGTGAGTATTTTGCTAGTAGCATTATAAATGCAAGTTGCAGTTTTATTATTTATGTTTATAGCTTAGCTTGAAGCAAGGTCCATATTAATGCAATTTCCCTAAATGATGGTTCAGTTGGTAAAGATGTCTCACCAAGTTGCACTTGTTTTATTTTATTTTATTTTTATTTGGCGAATACTGTGTAATTCACCTGGGCTTGAAGTTTTGAAGTAATAGTATTATTATTGGAAGTTTCATTATTATTTATTTTATTGTTATTATTTATTAGTTTAAATATTATGCAGTTTAATGATGGTAAAGTTGTTTACAAAGTCACTTTAATGTGTCAGTGGATAGAGATTGTTAACATTAACAAAAAGAGTAGTTTGTTTACAAAAAAATGTACTATTTATTCCTTTTCTAAGACATGTTCAGTGCAATAAAACGTTTGACAAGCACCTCTGGATACTGTAAGTCTGAATGCCTTTTTGAATGGTTGTTTGCAAAATTTATTCAATAAAAAGGTTCTATATTTTGACTGTAACTGTCATGTATTGTGATTCCCTCTCTTCATTAGTGCCGCCCCCTTGAAAACTATCACTTTATGGGGCCATGCAAACCTGTATTAATACTTGTGTGCACATTAAAATGTTTTTTTGTACAATGTACGATTCTCGTGACAGGTTATTCTTAGCTAGTCTACTGCAGTAATTGCAGTGAAAAATGTGCTTAACATCTACTCATGCATGGGAAAAAAATACCGTCAAATACCGTGAAACCGATATAATTTTGAAAAATACCGTGTGTGACAATTAAAAGTCCAAGACATTATAAAGGTTTGGGGCAGCCACCCGTATATATTGTTTTTCCCAGCTGCAAAAGAGCTTTTATGTCAGAAGCACGGTGTACATATCACAGAGTCCAAAACAGAACTGACTATAGTAGCCCAAGATGGAGGCTTTAAAGGTCTGGAGAGGAACTGATGTCATCAGAATGGCCAGCTTCGGAAGTGACGACAGCAAAGGGGCCGGCTTCGGAAGTGATGTCAGCAAAGGGGTCGGCTTCGGAAGTGACGTCTTCTGAGGCGCCGAACGTTGCAGGATTTCCCAGGAAAGGTCTGTAGGGAACTGAGAAAGACAGTCAGCACACTCTGCCGCCCCCGGTCGGATGTTTTATTACACTTACTTAGACCCTTTAGCTGCCTCCTAGTCGCACGTGTGTGACACATGATATAGAATTTTGGTCATAACGCCCAGCACTACTTTCTGGGTTGTATTTTGTGTCAGGTAGTCACTGTGATACTTACACTGCTCAATAGGATCATTTTACTCAAGTCTTGTAATAACACTGGTTGTCTCTTACTTCCTGAATGGTGCATTAGTAAAGAGTGCAGTTAGTAGGTGCTGGTAATGTGCCTTTGACTTTCCTTTGTTTGACAAACTAAATTAAGTTCAATAACAAGTAATGTTTCAACCATTAAAATTTCATATGGTCTAAAGCCATTTTCTTTGTATTGTGTCTGGGCTGAATGGCGTTTTGCAGACTAACACACTGTTTACTCTGGCTTTTATGGCCCTTGGTTGAGTCATAATGAAAATTAACAATGAGCAGTGAAAAGACCCTGAATGATAAATACAGGTCACCACTTATGTGTCATTTGACATTTGCTATCTGCATCAAGCCAATGCTTAAATGTCCAAAACATTTCAAAAGGAATAAAAGCAAAATATTAACAATCAAGATCAGAAAAACAAGGTGTTTGTCGTTACTTTATTAAAAGTGGCTAAATCTTGTTAGGAACTAGTAGATTAGAATCAGCAATATGACACAGAAGTACAATTGATGAGTATGGATTACGTAAAATTAAAACCTTTAACCACTTTGGCCCTTTTTGATGGGGACGAGAATACCAGTATAGATCATGAACTCTGTGAATAATCTATTAACATGAAGTCTTCTTAAAGGGTGATACTTAGAAAACAATTATACATCTGATGTATATTACCATCAATCTGTAATTTCTTTGCTCATTTGAGAAAAATCCAATTACATATAAAAACACCGGATTGATGTCATAGTTAAATCACACTTTCTAATAAATGGAGTCTTAATCATATTTCTGGGCTTGGATGCTATTTGGTCCAGACTATCAGACTATCCTATCCTTAGTAAAAGTCTACAGCTCTTCCTGCAGCTTTCAGTGGTGCTCTCAGGCCAGCCAAGAAATGTAATCCCTCTGTGTTCTGGTTTTGCCTGGCACAATCCTTACGAGAGATGCCCACTGAGCATTCATACAAGATATTCAAACTACCTTAAATGTTGCCTTTTGATCTGGAGACACAGTGGTTTTATGCTAAGTTTCTCCTCTACTACTGAGGTACTCAATCTGTCATGGCTTGTGAATTCAGTTACTCTGCTCTAAAGTTGTTTTAGCATTTCATACTCAAATTGTGTTGTTCTTATTCACTACCCAGATCTAATGACCATTTGTGAGGATGGAGATGTAAACTGACTTTTAAAATGAAAGTCTAAGGACTCCTTACTCACCAGCATATTCCTATAAAAAAGCAGGTGGGGTAGCTGTTCTTGTTTATCATCTTATTTAAATATTATTTACAAAAATTAATCCAATAAAAGATATCTGTTATAAACTTCCCCTGTCTCTCTTTGACTTTGTCTGTGACCACTTTAAAATGTAAGGTAGTCAGAACTCCATGGTGTTATCTCCCATAAGATGCCACAATGTAAAAAATCATATGTTCTCAAAGCACATGTAGACAGTATGGCAAACTGCTATAATTTCTCAAATATCTGTGCAAAGACAAAGAGTCATTTTTTTTTGTTTGCTAGTACAGAATCTGTATTGTTCCTCCTGATCTGATGTACTCTAGCATAGACTTCCCAGGTATATTATAATACCGACAACATGGCATTGCTAGATCTAAACATTAGCGTGGCCAGTTTCTCACGTACTAAAGTGACTATAGCTGCAGGTGAAAGTTCCATTTTACTTATGGTGCCAAGCAGAGTTGTGTTGCGGTGCAACAGTCTATTAGCCAGCGAAAGTGCTACGAAGAAGCTGTCTGTTGTTATGGTTCTTCCTTTGTCCAGAAACAGCTCCATAAGCTTTATGTCCACAGGCTCAGAAAGTCTTTGCCCTGGGTTGTAACTCAAAACACAGTTCTCAACAAAACATTGCCACATGTCTGAAATTGCAGCAAATCTGTTGTTTTTCACACGTTCTAAACAGGTCTCTTTGTTGTCAAAGCAGAAATGCCACATGATAGGCTGAAAGCGGTCACAGGACATCGTATCTTTGATAGCCAGTACAACAAATAGTTCTGAGCAGACATCAAGGACAACAGCAACTGTGGTCATTGCTGCCCTTGTGAAAAGATTGGAGGTATATGTCATTAACTCAGAGAGGGAGGGCCAAGTTTGTTGCACCACGTCAATGTCACTGACAGAATAAAGCTGAATAATAAAAAAAAGCGCTAACTTTTACAAGTAGCCAAAATTTATACCGGGTGTTACAGACTCAAATCACATATTTGTTTTTATTATATTATAGTAATAATAATAGCAGCTCACTACTCAAAATGTGGAGCACCCGGACTCGAATCCGGAACCTTTTGGTTGTAAGGCAGCAGTTCTTACCTCTGCACAATCCAAGAATACATATCAACTTTCTTTTCTGAATGATTTTTTTTTTACTTTGGTTATATTCTTGAATAAAAGCGCATGTGTTTATTTGATATTTGGACTAAAATCATCACACATTATATACTTCACATTATTTGTATATCATGGAAAAAAGTTTCTGCTTTAGGTATGTGTTCAGCATTTCTTGCCATCCTACACTTACACAGATCATTGTAGACACGGAACGCACATGAAATGTATGTATTCCAAATAACAATATATTATTTACCCTATACAACTCTAGGTACCTCACACCCAGATAAACACACTTGAGCTCTGAGATTTTTCTGACTGACTTCAGCTCCATCTGAGATTTTGGGTATGGTATAGCAAGCTGCTTGTGCTGATCGACACAATTGCAAAACAAAAGATGCTGATGAGGAGAGGTGTGAAAGAATTTAAGGTAGCCTGGGATTATGAGTTTTTACATAGACTTCAGGGATTCTAGTATTAACTCAAATGAGCAGGGCTAGTGTCACTTAAAGGCTAGATTGACAGGAACAACTCTTGACAGGAACAACTCTTACATTCTATGTAACAATTTCATAATGCCAAAAATCAAAGCAATTAGCCTGGATGTAAAAGAATGTAATACATGCCCATTTTAATGGGAAAGTCTATACTACCATTTTCACAGTTTCCAGAACAGTTGTACATTGCATCATCACAAAGTACAAGGATGTACATTCTGTTAGAAACAAACATAGCTGCGGTTGCAAGTGCATGATAACAAAGACTTTGAAGATAAAAATAATCAGAGATATCAACAAAAAACCCAAAAGAACCCCTTCAGTGTTCATTCTCATGAGATGAGTGCAACTGGTTTATGACCGATAGTGCGATCTCCCATGATTGGATGAAAATCGTTTCCAGTTACAAAATAAGGGCTTTCTCATTGACGAGTTATTTATCCATCAGAACTGTCATTGGTCAAATTATAGGTCTTTGTCCTTGGGACTCCATTTTGCACCTTCTGACTCAAAACCTTTGCAGAGGGGCATCTGCAAAGATGTCAGCTCAACTCTGATTTATATGTTTGTTATCAGATGAACTACAGGCTGGTCCTGGTATGAAGAATTCAGTACCTTATTTTGGAATGCAGGCTGGGGGGGAGGTGAAGCTGAATGTCTGTATCCTTGTCAAATCTGTTGCATTAACAATAGTGTGCCACTGGAGCCTAGCAGAATGGGCAAAGCCAACTATGTCCTACAACATCAATCGGTTTCCATTTTAATCTCCATTTTGTCTGATGTGCAGATGATTTGCAAGGATGTGTGAGAGAGAACAATGGAAAATGCATTGATCAGCTTTTGAAGTACATAGTTATAATGTCTTAGTTTATTTACCCATCACCCAAGGACAAAAAGTTCTTGAAAAAGAAAGATTATTGTCAAGCTGTTTCTAAAGCAACCACTTGTGATACGTTTTCTCTGTTTAAATGCACAATTTTATATTTACAGTATATTGCTATGATGCAGAATTATTCAGTGCATCTATCATTAACATCAAGTTATGTTCTTACTGCTATATAGTTTGTTTTAGTAAATGATTAAACATTATACAGTAAGTTTAAACATTATTAATTTTAAATTCCATAATTTAAGAAACGATTGTCGTTTAAGTCTTTTCTGGGGATTGAATTGGTTCTTTACTGGTAGAACACCGTTTAAACTTTTTACTGCTGCATTCATTCATTCATCTTTTAGCACTTATTTGACACCAGGTGGCTCGGGCAACAGCCTTAGCATTGAGGCCCATGTGTCTGTTTTCCCAGCCATATTTGTCAAAACATACTGTGGGATCCAAAGGCATTCCCAGGCCATCTTGGAGATTTAATCATCTCCACAAGCCCTGCTCATGCCTGTAAAACCTATACAGGGAGGCATCTGGGAAGCATCCTATCAGATGCCTAAACCACCTCAATTGGCTTCCCTCAATGCAGTGTCAGCTGCTCTCCTGAATTTTTGAGCATCTTACCCTCTCTCTAAGGTAGAGCTCAGCCACCCCATAGGAAAGCTCTTTTCGGCCGCTTGTACCCACAGTGTCATTCTTTTGGTCATTACCCAAAGCTGATGACCATGGATGAGGGTAGGTATGTATATCAACAGGTAATTTGAGAGCTTCTCCTTTTGGCTCAGTTCTTTCTTCACCACTATGGATCAGTATAGCAACTGAATAATTGCACTTGCCACCCCTATCTGTCTGTCAGTCTCATCACCTCTTTTCTCCTCACCTGTGAACAAGACTCCGAAGTACTGTACTTAAATTCTTCCACTTGAGACAGAAACTCACCTCCCACTTGGAGAGGACAGTCCACCTTTTCCTACCAAGGACCATTGCTTCAGATTTGGAGGTGCCGATCCCCATCCTTTATGACACTTCACAAACTGCCCCAATGCATGCTGGAGTTTACAGCCTGATGAATCCAGCAGGATGTTGTCATCTGCAAAAAGCAGTGACTCATTTCCACTGCTTCACCTCATGGATTTTCAAGTTAGTGTAATTACAATACAGGCAGAGTACCACAAGATAACAGAGTGTTCCTCACTTATTCTGGATGGCTGCATCTGACGTATTGTCTTTGTAAATTACATTGGAAAGGTGTCAACTAAATAAAGAATAATATATAGTGACATGTTAGATATCTCATTGCCTAGGTCATGAATTTGGAAAGACCATATCCATATGAATCAAGTGTACTAAGAACAAAAATGTTGTGGAAGCAATGTATCTGTTTTTATCATCCATTTTCAGAACTTATTTTAATGTATGATCACATATACAGTACACCTAAACTCTCTCTTATACCAGTCTACTTCAGTTTAAACCTAACATGAGCATCTGTGCTCTAGGAAAGGAAAGTTGAAATACCATAAAAAAATCTATGTAGACATGGAAGAGACCTTGCAAACTATAAACAAGATTAAACAGTTTAATTGCAGTTAAGATGTGGAAAGTAGGGAGAGGGCTAGTGAGTTAAATCAATACTTTAACAGGCCTGACTATGGCCTTCATACTCACACACCCAGGTGTTTTGGCAATCTGTGGGGTTTAACTTCCTTTGTGCCCTCATTTCAGTCCACATTGCTCTTGAAGACCATATACTACTGTCCACACACCGTCTGCCTCCCACACTTTCCATTCTGCATACCAGTTGCTAGTGTCTCTGTCCTAATACACCTGCAATAATTACTTTTACACACTATTCTGCCAACCAGCCTGCTACCTAGCTCCAACCTTCTCAGTGGACCAGATGAAGAAGGAACTATTGAAACAAAGGCAATGCAAACCTCATGGTTTTAATCCTAAGGTACCTAAAGAGTGAGCTGGGCAACTGTGTGTAATTTTTCAGTGTATCTTCAGTTTGAGTCTGATCATATTAAGAGTTCCAGCAGCATTGAGAACATCTTGTATGGCACCAGTTCCCAAGATTGTTCAGCCGAAACTCTTAAATGACTACCAACCCCAAAATCACACATTATGAAGTCCTTGGAAGGGCTAATATTGGGTCATTTGCAACCCCTGATCAGAACAGCACTTGACCATCTGTAGTTTGCCTACCAGGACAACATAGGTATGGAAGATGTTTTCCTCTATCAGCTGAAGAGAGCCTACTCACACCTGGAGAAATGGGGTAGCAGGGTGAAGATATTATTTTTAGATATCTGTAGTACATTCAAGCCCATGCAGCCCAAACTGATGGGGGAGTAGATCTGGTCAGTGAAGGATGATGCATTTTAGATAATGGACTACTTTACTGGTACACCACAGTTTGTGTGAGTTAAGAACTGTGTATCAGACATGTTCAGGAGTAGCACAGGCCTTCGACAGGGAACTGTACTGGCTCTCTTCCTGTTTATCCTGTACACCTTAGAATTTATATACCTTACCTAATCATGTTATATGGAAAAAGTTTCCACTGACACAGCCATAGTTGTGTGTATCAGCGATGGGAAAGAGAATGAATACAGCATATTATTGAAAGACTTTGTTGAACAGCACAAATTGAACAACCTGTAGCTCAACATCAGTAAGACAAAGGAGATTATCGTAGTTTTTTGGAAGGTCATGCCCACTCTGCTCCTTGTTCTAATTGATGGTGCAGATGTGGAGTTGGTGAGGACATACATATACCTTGGGGTATATCTGAATGATAGGCTTGAGTGAAGTACCAACACAGACAATGGCCAGAGTGGCCTATAGTTCCTGAGAAGTTTGAGGTTGTTTGGTATATGAAGGCCACAGTTAACATGTTTTCTACCGTAGTAGTGTTTTCTGTAGTAGCAAATGTATTTTTTAATGCTGTAGTGGGCAAATGACATTGGTGATACCAACAGACTAAACAAACTGATTAAAAATAGCTAGTTCAGGGGACTTACTGGAGAAAGTGGTACCGTGTTTTCCCAAAAATAAGACAGGGTCTAATATTAATTTTTGCTCCAAAAGATGCACTAGGGCTTATTTTTGGGGGATATCTTATATTTATTTATGTACAACAATATACATTTATCCAAATACAGTCATGTCATCTTCTTCTGGAATATTGTCATAACTCTCCATATTCAAACCCTGAATTTCAGCCTGAATTTCTTGCTACTCCAGCCGCTTTTAGGATCCTCCAGGGTCAATGTGCGAGCTTCAATGTTTGATGAATGGTTTGATGCGGTGAAGCAAAATGCCGACATACAAATGCATGCGTGGTGCTTTTATATTCAAGCGTCGCATATTCCCGATCGTAATGACACAATACATTTTAAAAGTCTCATATACCATCTTCTATTTATTTTTGTGCACCTTTACAAGATACCATCAGCGTATATTTGAGCCACAGAGAATAAAAAAATAAGGACATAATAAAAATGTCTATTTTGTGATTAAAGTGGAAATTTCAGCTTTAACCTTGTAGTTATCATATCATTAAAGCAGACTGTCGTAAACATCATCTTAAAACCGACCTTCGCTATGCGCTTCTGGGATTCCTATTGACCTGACGGCAACATCACCACATAGAACACATTAAATTTAT